>NC_135717.1:66101012-68501012 GCF_964656455.1 Halichoerus grypus
CCTTTGACTGGAGTGTTTAATCCATTTATACTCAAAGTAATTATTGATAGATATATATTTATTGCCATTTTGTTACATGTTTTCTGGTTGTTTCTATAGTTTTTCTCTGATCCCTTTAGCTCTTGCTATCTTTAATCATTTGCTGGCTTTCTTTAGTGATACACTCGGATTTCTTTTTCTTATTCTTTGCATATCTATTACTGGATTTGGGTTTGGGGTTACCATTAGATTTGTATAGAACATTGCATGTAACAATCTGTATGAAGTTGATGGTCACTTAAATTGGAACCCATTCCTTACTCTCTCACTCTCTCCTATTTTAGGTATGTGGTGTCATATTATAAATCCTTTTATTTTGTGAATCCCTTCACTGATATTTACAGATAGACTTATTTTTACTTTTGTTGTGTTTTGTACTTTCCATATTTTCACTTATGGTCTTTCCTTTCCACTCTAAGAGTCCCTGTTAATATTTCTTGTGGGGATGGTTTAGTGGTCATGAGCTCCTTTAGTGTTTATTTGTCTGAGAAACTCTTTATCGCTGCTTCTATTCTGAATTATAGCCTTGCCGAATAGAGTATTATTGGCTGCAGATTTCTCCCTTTCAGCACTTTGAATTTATCATGGCACTGCTTTCTAGCCTGCAAAGTTTCTGCTGAAAAGCAGCTGATATCCTTATGGGGTTTCCCTTGTATGTAATAGTTTTTTCTCTTGCTGCTTAAAAAATTTTCTCTTTCTCACTACATTGTGATTAACAGATGTCTTGGTGTGGACCTCCTTGGGTTGATTTTGTTGGGGGATCTCTGCTTTCTGGATCTGGATATCTGTTTCCTTTCCCAGATTAGGGATGTTTTCAGCTATTATTTCTTTAAATAAATTTTCTGCCCCCTTTTGTCTCTCCTTCTTCTGGGATCCCTATACTGTGAATATTATTATGCTTGATGAAGTCACTGAGTTCCTTAAGTCTGTTCTCATTTTGTATACATATTTTTTTCTCTCACTTACTTTGCTCGAATACTTTCCATTATTCTGTCTTCCAGGTTATTAATTTTTTTTTTAATTTTAAAGATTTTATTTATTTATTTGAGACAGAGAGAATGAGAGAGAGAGACAGAGCACATGAGATGGGGGAGGGTCAGAGGGAGAAGCAGGCTCCCTGCCGAGCAGGGACCCCGATGCGGGACTCGATCCAGGGACTCCAGGATCATGACCTGAGCCGAAGGCAGTCGCTTAACCAACTGAGCCACCCAGGCGCCCCCAGGTTATTTGTTCTTCTGCTCCCTCTAGCCTGCTATTTATTCCATCATGTGTATTTTTAATTTCAATTGTCATATTCTTGATCTCTGTTTTCTTTTTAATCTCTTTGTTAAAGGTCTCATTGACGTATTCTATTCTTTTCTCAAGTCCACTGAATATCATTATAATCATCACTTTAAATTATCAGGCAGAACTTAGGTTATGAGTTAGAACTGTTTCACTTAGGTCTCTTGCTATGATTTTGTCTTGTTCTTTAATGTGGGACATATTCCTCTGTTTCCTCATTTTGCCTAACTCTCTGTGTCTGTTTCTGTGTGTTAGGAAAGTCAGTTACATCTCTTGCCCTTGAAAGTAGTGGGGCATGCTCTTTTAATAAGGCTGTGTCTGTCTTCTTCCCACAGGGGTGCGTAGCCACTGCTGAGACTGAGCCAGCCACAGCTGCTCAGGGGAGTGCAGTCTTAATAATATGCACTTGTCCTCTGCAAGAATTCAGGAGATGCAGTGTTGGCATGGTTTGCACTGGTTTTCTGGGGAGGGGACCCACAGTTTTGGGACTGAGGCAGCCTCAGCTGGAGGGGGGAAGGGATGGTGTAGGGAAGTTAGGTAGTGAACGCCAGTGCCTGGCTGGTTCCCACATGTGGCTATGTGATTATGCTGTGGGATGGGGAAGGAAATGGCACCTGCTAGCTCCTTTTTTCCTGGAGAAGTTCCTCAGTGAAGTCTGGGATTACTAACTAACTCTCCCTCCTATATGCCCAAATATTTTTGAAACTGCTGCTTCTAAGCTGTATCTTACTAGCAGTTGTGCTTTCTCTTTAAGGCAGAGGACTCAGCTTCCTAATACCCTCCAGGCTCTTTTAGAGTGGAGCCACTGATTTTTGAAAATTCTAGGGTTAAATCCTGCTGGTTGTAAGAACTCATGAAATCTGGCCCCCCTGATTTTCAGAGCCAAATGCTATGGGGATTCATCTTCCCTGTTCAGGGTCTTCAGCGTGATAGTCTATTTCTTAGCCCTCTCTGTGCCAACAGACCATTCCCTCCCATGGATGGCGCACTATCCATTTAGGTCCCTACAGTGTCTCCACCCTTCCTACCCTCTTCGATGTAGCCTTTTCTCTACATTTAGTTGTGGAGTTTGTTGTGGCAGTCTTTGTGTCTTTTTCTGGGTTATTTGCACTGATGTGTTATCTGTTTGTTTCTGTGGGATGAGGTGAAGTTAGGATCCTCCTACTCTGCCGTCTTTCCAGGAAATCCAATAGTGTCTTCCCTCTCGACATTTTAAGTTCAAAACTATGTTTAAAAAATAATCTCAGGGGCTCTTAATTTATGGCTATAATTGCATCCATCAGAGCTTTCTGAGTTCTGTTTTCTTGTAGTTATTTTCTGTCTGTCCCTTTAGATCTGCCTTAGTGGGGATACCTCTTTGTATCATTCAAATTGGTCTTCCTCTCTGAAGTTACTTAGTCCCAGTAGATGGCTTGTTCATTTCTGTGCCTATTTATGAATGTGAGTTTCCACAGTACATTATAGTCCTAGACAGAGATCTCTTGAACAGGAGCTAGAAGGCTTTTGTCCTCATTATTACCTTTTTCTGTTTTTATAGA
Organism: Halichoerus grypus; assembly: GCF_964656455.1. Taxonomy (NCBI): domain Eukaryota; kingdom Metazoa; phylum Chordata; class Mammalia; order Carnivora; family Phocidae; genus Halichoerus; species Halichoerus grypus. The sequence continues at coordinate 66,103,874 of NC_135717.1, forward strand.
TGTTGTATTTGTATCCTCTCAAATTTCAATGAGAATAAAAATATAGATTTAAATCTTTCTTCCGTTTCTTAAAATAACACTTTCAGAAGAGAAACATTTACTCTACACTTTGAAGATGGTTTTCCATTTTCATTTAAAATTCATATTTTTCTGATGAGAAGCAGTCATTTAAATCAAGATTTCTCTCATGTAATTTGGCATTCTCTTCGTCTACTTTTAAGATTTTCTCTTTTCACTTGGTTTTCAACATTTCACTCTGATGTGTGTAGGCATGATTTTCTTTATATACATCAACTTGGGGTTTGCTGAGCATCTTGAGTATGTAAATCTTACCAAATTTGAGAAATCTTCAGCTACTTTTTCAACCATTTTTTCTATCACTTTCTCTCTTTTCCTTATGAGAAAGCAATTACATGTTAGATATTTGATAGTATTCCAAATGTTCCTCAGTCCCTCTTCATTTTTAAAATATTTGTTCTTATGTCTTTAGATAGGTATTTTCTACTGATGTATCTTCAAATGGTCTGACTCTTTCCACTGTCCTATCCAATTTGCACCTATGCTCATCCTTTAAATTTTTAAAATTCAGGTACTGTATTTTTCTCTACTGTAATTTACATTGGCTATTTTTTATAGGTCATAATAATCAGCTGAAATTTTTATTATTTCCTTCATTATGAACATATTTGCCCTTACTTTGGGTATTGTTATAATTGCTTTAAAATTCTTGTACACTAATTTTAAAATCAAATCTATCTTGGGATCACTCTCTGTAGATTGTTTTTATCTTATGAGTAAGTCTCATTTTGCTGTTTCTTTAAATGTCAAGTAATTCTGAATTGTATTCTGAATATTGGGAATATCATGTTCAAACTCTGGATTCTGCTATATTCTTCTGGTATGGCTTATTTTTGTTTGTTTTGCATTAATATACTTAACATTATTGGATGCAAAATGAAAATTCTGTGTTTAGGAAGCAGCTCAAATTGCATTTCAGTTCTTTTAGGTTTTGGTAGGCTGCTTGGTCTTCCCTATGCATATGTGGTTCAGGGCTTGGTGGGGGCAGGTTGGGAAGGGTTTATACAGAGTTTGGGTCTCCTTCTCTCATTGTCTCTTTTGTGTGACTTCCCCTAAGTTTTTCAGTGGTTATGATTGCCCTGATTTCCTTCCTCTGGTTTGCAAGGTGTAAAAACTCTTTTTTTTTTTTTAAATCAGCTATTAGATGCCCTGTCTGGCTCAGGTAGGGCTTGCCCTCAGACTAGAAGCCAGGAAACAAGAATCTTACCTAGGACTCTTTCTTCTTCCAAGCATCACCTTCTCTCAAGAATCTACCTATTCTTGGTTGCTATCCAGTGTTGATATTTATATTTTGTTCAGGGTTTGTAGTTTTTATGTGTGGCAGGGTCTGTCCTGTAGGTACTTGCCCTGCTATACCAGAAACAGAGCTGGGGATTTTAGATATGATTCCTCAAACTGTCTCTCATCTGATGGAGAATTGCTGAGACATTTCATGTGTAACAGAATCCATTCATTCTCACAAAGTCAAAACTATGTTTATTTTCTGCTAAGAGTAGAGTTGCTTCTTTTCATAAAATTTGAAATGTTTGTATCTAAATATTTCAGGCCTAGAGAAAAGGAGAAATGAAATATTTAACTTACTGTAGTAATAATTTATCAGATTCAAGTCAGTTTTCCTATAGAAAATCAATAGGAAGATTCAGCTGCAGAAATTATCCACCATTATTCCTGAGAAAAGTGCAAGTAACGTGTGTGCTCCAGTCATCATCTTGGCTATCTGTGTATTTTAGAAAGATAATAATTGTAACAATAAATTCATAGAAACAGAAATACTAAAATGAATGCATTTTCTCCCTCATATTACATCGTAGAAAGGAGCACATGCTCCGGAAATTGAGAAAAAGTCCTTCAGGAACAACTGAAACAGGCTTGCCAGGTAAATTACATTATTTTCTTTTAAAATTGTTAACAAGTGAAAGAAATATCTGTAAACAACTTTTAAATGAATAATTTTGACCTTGAAAACTAATAGGTCTATGTATTGTACTATTTTTCCAGATTTAAAGTACTTTCATTTTATGTACTAGGAATATATTAATAAAATTTAATATTCATTATTACTCAAAACAATAAAATAGAAAGAAAAGTAAACTTCCTTAATCAAATAAAATAAATCTATTTCAAACTGAGACACTGTTATGTGGACAATAATGCAGGCATTCCAGCTCAACTCAATTAAACTAGGATATTGATTTTTACTACTCTTTATGAAATTCTTGTTAAATGATTAAAGAAATGAAAAAAGCTACAAACATTTTCATAAGTGGATAGACAAAAGTATAATTATTTTTATATTACTTTTCCTTTGAAAAAATGCAAGATAATACACAAATTTATTAATGATATAATTCCAAAATGTGGCTGAAGATAAAATAGATATAAAAAAGCAATGGAAGGAGGCTGGGAAAATGGCAGAATAGGAGGACCCTAAGCACAGCTCATCCTACAGATATAGCTAGATAACACTCATATCAGCATAAATAACCCAGAAAACAACCTGAAGGCTGGCAGAACAAACTCCACAATTAAAGGTAGAGAAGAGGCCACATTGAAGAGGGTAGGCAGGGTGAGGACATGGTGGGAAGCTAAACATGCATGTGGGACTGTCCCCAGGAGGAAGGGACACTGTGAGTAAAAAGAGGGAAGAGAAGCAGACCATTACACTGGGGAGCCTGCACGGAGAAGATGAATCTCCGTAACATTTGACTTTGAAAACAAGAGGCTCCAAATTTTGTGAGTTCTTACAAGTAGCAGGACTTAAAGCCTGGAATTTTAAAAATTAGCAGGTTGGCTCTGAGAGAGCCCCAAGGGTATTAGGAAGCTGAGTCCTGTCTTTAATGAGACAGCACAATAAACAACTTATGGAGGCACAGCATAGTAGCAGCAGTTTGAAAAATGCTTGGAATATATGGGAGGGAGAGTTATTTACTCATCTCACAGTGGTGAGAATCAAAGGGAAACCCCTCCAGGAACAAAGGAGGTGTTAGGTGCCTTCACTCTTCCCCACCTTCCAGCATAAACATAAGGCCATCTCTAGGAACCAGCATGACGCCAACATTCAGTACCTTACACTAAGCCCCACCCTCTCACCCTTCAGTAGACCCAAACTTCCCATTTGCCTCAGTCCCAGTGCTGTGGATCCCTTTCCCCAGAAGACCCATGCAAACTTCACCAATACCTCCTTTTTTGGTCTACTCATTTTGGTCCTCTTGGTCCTGGCAGTGGTGGCAGGCCCTATGGAAGCCCAAGCTGCAACCTTGTTAAAATTGTGTGCCCTACCCATGCAGCACTGGTCCACTGCCACAGAAGCAGTGGCAGGTCTCATTTCACTAGCAGACTGGTGTGTACCTTGTAAAATGTGCTCCACCACAGCCAGGGACCAAACACTGTCAACAATAGGCAGAGAGTTCTGCAGATGACTGAAGAAAAAAGTGGCTAGGACACAACAGCAGGGCACACGCAACAGATGTAAGAGACACCCCATGAGCATCAGTTCCTTGGGACAGGGCATGTTGCAGTGCAGCTACTATGGTACCTCTTCTTCATAAGGCCACTTTTAAGAGCATGAGATGTAGCTGACTTTCCTAAAACACAGAAACAGACAAAGAGACTTAGGCAAAATGGGAGACAGAGGAACGTGTTCCCAATTAAAGAATTGGACAAAACCATATCAAGAGACCTAAGTGAAACAGATATGTGTTATACCTGATGGAGAATTTAAAGTAATGATTATAATGATACTCGCTGGACTTGAGAAAAGAGTGGAAGACATCAGTGAGACCCTTAACAAAGAGATTAAAAAGAACCAAGCAGAGACCAAGAACATGATAATTGAAATTAAAAATACACATGATGGAATAAATAGCAGGCTGGAGGAAGCAGAGGAACAAATAAATGACCTGGAAGACAATAATGGAAAGCAATCAAGCTGAGCAAGTTAGAGAAAAAAATTATGCAAAATGAGAACAGACTTAAGGAACTCAGTGACTTCATCAAGCATAATATTTTCAGTATAGGGATCCCAGAAGGAGAGACAAAAGGGGGCAGAAAACTTATTTGAAGAAACAATAGCTGAAAACTTCCCCGATCTGGGAAAGGAAACAAATATCCAGATCCAGAAGGCACAGAGATCTTTCAACAAAATGAACCCAAGGAGGTCCACACCAAGACACATGGTAATCAAATGGCAAAAAGTATTGATAAAGAAAAAAAAAAATTAAAGTAGCAAGAGAGAAGACAGGAAGATGATGGCAGAATAGGAGGACCCTAGACTCACCTCATTCCATGAATATAACCTGGTAACTATCAAATCATCCTAAATACCACAGAAACCAACCTGAAGACTGACAACTACAGGAAGAGGCCACATCGAAGAAGATAGGACGTGCAGAGATGTGGTTTAGGGGAGAAACAGATCTTGGCTGTGGCAGAGGGGAAGCAGCTGTGGTCACCGAGAATGGCAAGAGAGAGAAGAGCATGCAGTGGAATGTACAAGGGGAAGGTCTCCTCAAAGTCATTGGCTTGGAAAACAAAAGGGGCTGAACTTCATGAGTTCTTGCAACCAGCACAGCTTAAAGCCTGCAGTTTTAAAGGTCAACAGGCTTGGCTGGGATAGAGCCCAGAGGGCAGTGTGTTGCTCTTGGAGGGAAGACAGGCAAACAACTTGTGGACATACAACATGGAAACAGTTATCCGAAGAGTGCCTGGGGCACACAGTGGGGAGATTATTTGCTTTTCTCAGAGCATGTCCCTGAGAGGCAGCATTCACTGAGACACCTCTCTGGGAACAAAGCAGCTGCTCACTAGTTCCCTGCCCCACCCCTCAACATAAACACAGAACCACCTGCAGGAAGTAGTGCAATGTGGACACTGGTGGCCTAGCTTGTTTACACTAAGCGCCATTCCCCTGTACTCCAGTGGAACTGCCCTTCTCAGTAACACTTACCTCAGTCCTGGCACAGTTGGCTCATCCCCCAGAAGACCAGCACAAACCCCTGTCCACATCACATCTACCAATCAGAGAGTTTTGCAGGGCCTCAGTTCCAGTGGAGGTGGTGACAAGTCTCATTTCACAAGCTGATCAGAGTACACTTAATTAAAACTAACCACATTCAGCAAACACTGCCAACAGCTGGCAAAGAAAGCCTCTGAAACGACTGACCTGGAGGATAGAGCAGCCAGAACATAAGAGCAGAAGACATACAACACACTGTAGGCACTCCCTGAACCTCTAGGCCCTGGGCACTACCTGACCTCTTCTTCATAAGGCCCTTACTTTTAGGAGAGGAGAGGGAAACATAACTGGCTTTTCTAGCACACAGTACAAGGCCGAGTCAGAAAAAATGAGAAGACAGAGGAATGTATCCCAAATGAAAGAAGAAGATAAGGTTGTGGCCAGAGATCTAAGTGAAGCAGATATAAATAATATGCCTGATGGAGAATTTAAAGCAATGATCATTAGGATATTCACTGGGATTGAGAAAAGAATGGAACACATCAGTGAGACCCTTACCACCGAGATAAAAGAATTAAGAAAGTATTAATCAGAGATGAAAAGTGCAATAAATGAGGTTAAAGATCCTTGATGCAATGAACAGCAGGCTGGAAGAAGCAGAGGAATAAATTAATGACCTAGAAGACAAAATAATGGAAAGCAATGATGCTGAACAAGAGAGAATTATGCAACATGAGAATAGACTTAGGGAATTCAGTAACTCCATCAAAGGTTATAACATTTGTGTTATAGGAGTCCCAGAAGAAGAAGAAGAGAGAAGAGGGAGCAGAAAATTTATTTGAAGAAATAATCACTGAAAACTTCTCTAATCTAGGGAAGAAAACAGATACCCAGATCCAGGAGGCATAGAGAACTCCCATCAAAATCAACAAAAGCAGACTGACACCAAGACATATTGTAATTAAATTTACAAAATATAGGGATAAAGAAAAAAATTTAAAAGCAGCAAGACAATGGACCCTCAACTCTATGGTCAACTAATCTTCGACAAAGCAGGAAAGAATATCCAATGGAAAAAAGACAGTCTCTTAAATAAATGGTGCTAGGACAATTGGACAGCCACATAAAGAAGAATGAAACTGGACCATTTCCTTACACCATACACAAAGATAAACTCAAAATGGATGAAAGGCTTCAATGTGAGACAGGAATCCATCAAAATCCTAGAGGAGAACATAGGTAGTAACCTCTTTGACATCAGCCACAGCAACTTCTTGCAAGACATGTCTCTAAAGGCAGGGAAAACAAAAGCAAAAATGAACTTTAGGGACTTCATCAAGATAAAAAGCTTCTGCACAGCCAAGGAAACAGTCAACCAAACAAAGAGGCAACCCACAGAATGGGAGAAGATATTTGCAAATGACATTACAGATAAATGGCTGGTATCCAAGATGTATAAAGAACTTCTCAAACTCAACACCCAAAAAACAAATAACCCAGTCAAAAAATGGGCAGAAGACATGAACAGACGCTTCTCCAAAGAAGACATACAAATGGATAACAGACATGAACAAATGTTCAAAAGCATCACTCAGCATCAGGGAAAACAAATCAAAACCACAATGAAATACCACTTCACACTAGTTAGAATGGCAAAAATTAACAAGACAGGAAACAACAAACATTGACAAGGATGCAGAAAAAGGGGAACCCTCTTACACTGCTGGTGGGAATGACAAGCTAGTACAGCCACTCTGGAAAACAGTATGGAGGTTCCTCAAGAAGTTAAAATTAGAGGTACCCTATGACCTAGCAATTGCACTACTAGGTATTTACCCAAAGGATACAAACATAGTGATCTGAAGGGGCACCTGCACCCCAATGTTTATAGCAGCAATGTCCACAATAGCCAAACTGTGGAAGACACCGAGATGTCCTTCAGTGGATGAATGGATAAAGAAGATGTGGTTCATATATACAATGGAATATTACTCAGCCATTAGAAAGGATGAATATCTACCATTTGCATCGACATGGATGGAACTAAGTGAAATAAGTCAATCAGAGAAAGACAATTATCATATAGTTTCACCCATATGTGGAACATAAGGAATAGTGCAGAGGCCTATAGTGGAAGGGACGGAAAACTGAATGGGAAGAAATCAGAGAGGGAGATAAACCATATGAGACTCTTGACTCTCAGAAACAAACTGAGGGTTGTGGAAAGGGAGGGGGTGGGGGGGGATGGGGTAACTGGGTGATGGGAATTAAAGATGGCACATAATATGATGAGCAGTGGGTGTTATATTCAACTAATGAATCATTGAACATTATATAAAAAACTAATGATGTGCTATACCTTGGCTAATTGAATTTAAATAAAAAAAAAAAATAAAAATGGGCAGAAGACATCTAGATCACCAACAGACACATTAAAACATACTCAACATCACCCATCATCAGGGAAATGCAAATCAAAATCACAATGAGATATCATCTCACCCCATCAGAATGGCTAAAATGAAAACCTCAACATACATCAAATGTGGATGAGGATGTGTAGAAACTGGAACCCTGGTGCACTCACTATTGGTGGGAATGCAAACGGGTGCTGCCGCTGTGGAAGACGGTATGGCCATTCCTCAAAATATTAAAAACAGAACTACTGTATGATCCAGGAATCACACTACTGGATATTTTACCCAAAGAATACAAAAACATGAATTCAAAGGGATCTATGTTTATTGTAGCATTATTAACAATAGCCAAACTATGGAAGCACCCCAAATGTCCATTGATAGGTAAAGAAGATGTTATATATATATAACATGTATGTTATATATATATAACATGTATGTTATATATATATGTTATATGTGTTGTGTTACATATATGACAATATATATATTATATATATATATATAATGCAATATAATTCAGCAATAAAAAAGAACAAAATCTTTCCATTTGCAACAATATGGATGCAGCTACAGAGTATAATGCTAAGCGAAGTAAGCCAGTCAGAGAAAGACAGTTACCATATGATTTCACTCATATGTGGAATTTAAGAAACAAAACAAACAGGGACATCTGGGTGGCTCAGTCGGTTAAGCATTAGCCTTCGGCTCAGGTCATCATCCTGGGACCCTGGAATCAGCCCCACGTCAGGCTCCCTGCTCAGCGGCGAGCCTGCTTCTCCTTCTGCCTCTCCCCTCTGCTCATGCTGTCTCTCTCAAATAAATCTTTAAAAAAAAGAAAAAACAAACAAAGGAAAAAGAAGAGAGACAAACCAAGAAACAGACTCTTAACTTCACAGAGCAAACAGATGGTTACCAGAGGGGAGGTGGGTGGGAAGGTATGTGAAATAGTTGAAGGGGATTAAGAGTACACTTATCTTGATGAGCACTGAGTAATATATGGTAAATCACCATTTTGTACACCTGAAACTAATATAACACTGCACATTAACTACACAGGAGTTAAAATTTAAAGAAAGGAGGGCGCCTGGGTGGCTCAGTTGGTTAAGCGACTGCCTTCGGCTCAGGTCATGATCCTGGAGTCCTGGGATTGAGTCCTACATCAGGCTCCCTCCTCAGCAGGGAGTCTGCTTCTCCCTCTGACCCTCCCCCCTCTCATGCTGTCTGTCATTCTCTCTCTCGCAAATAAATAAAATCTTAAAAAAAAAAAAAAAAATTAAAGAAAGGAAAAGGAAAAAAACAATAGGTTTCCTTTTTATCCAAAACAACCATTTAGAAACCATAATGGAGATGATTCTATTTATTTATTTACTTATTTATTTATTTATTTTACTTATTTTATTTAAATTCATTTAGTTAACATATAGTGTACCATTAGTTTCAGATGTAGAGTTCAGTTATTCATCTGTTGCGTATAATACCCAGTGCTCATTACATCAAGTGCCCTCCTTAATGCCCATCCCCCCACCCACCTCCCCTCCAGCAACCCTCAGTTTTTTCCCCATAGTTAAGAGTCTCTTATGGTTTGTCTCTGTCTCTAATTTCATCTGATTTTATTTTTCCCTCCCTTCCTCTATGATCCTGTTTTGTTTCTTAAATTCCACATATGAGTGAAACCATATGATAATTGTCTTTCTCTGACTGACTTGTTTCACTTAGCATAATACCCTCCAGTTCCATCCATGTCGTTGTAAATGGTATGATTTTATCCTTTTTGATGGCTGGGTAATATTCCATTGTATGTATGTATGTGTATATGTATGTATATGTATATATGTGTATATATATATATATATATATATATATACACACACACACACACCACATATTCTTATCCATTCATCTGTCAACGGACATCTGGGCTCTTTCCATAGTTTGGATTGTGGACATTGTTGCTATGAACATTGGGGTGCAGGTGCCCCTTCAGATCACCACATTTGTATCCTTTGGGTAAATACCTAGTAGTGCAATTGCTAGGTTGTAGGGTAGCTCTATTTTTAACTTTTTGAGGAAACTCCCTACGGTTTCCCAGAGTGGCTGTACCAGCTTGCATTCCCACCAACACTGTAAGACAGTTCCCCTTTCTCTGTACCCTTGCTAACATTCCTTGTTTCCTGACTTGTTAATTTTTGCCATTCTAACTGGTGTGAGGTGGTATCTCATTGTGGTTTTGATTTGTATTTCCCTGATGCCAAGTGAGGTTGAGCATTTTTTCATGTGTAGAGATGATTCTATTTATAATACTCGAGTAGCATATTTAACAAAAAATACAGAGTTTTTTTTTTTTTTAATGAAGAAAAACATACTTTACTGAGGGATATAGATGAATAGTGAAGAAATAGAAATTTATATTTTTGGTTTTGAAGGTTCAATATTATAAATATTTCAATTTTCTACTTTTTTCCAAATTGATATATAGATTTAAAGCAATTTATTTCTGGATGTAAATTGAGTTATTTTTTAATTTAACAGAATTATTACAGAATATATTGAGATAAGAAACTGGTGACTATACAAAAGAATAATAAGGATTTGGTCATTCAAAAATCAATATGTAATGTAACACACTATAATAACTAAAGCAATGTGGTTCTGGATTTGGTTCTGAATAAAAAATCCAGAAACAGATTCAAAGGAATGTAATAATTTAGTATATTATAGTTTTAGTTATTGAAACTTTTTTATAGAAAGACAAAATAGTCACAAAAAGTAAACTACTATGAAAAAGTAGTTCTCATGTAATAGTTTGTGACATACATCAAAATAAGTTGCAGCTTGATTTAAGATCCAAAATTAATAAATGAAGTGTGATGTTAGAATAAACACTGGGTAACAGTTATATGGTCTTGGCTAGAGCAAGGTTTTCTAAGCATCATATTGCAAAGGAATATTGCAATATATTTGGCTATTATTAATTTAAAACTTTTGTATGGTAAAAGATTCATTAGATATAAAGATAAATGCAAATTCTTAACAGAATGTTTTATATGACGATCTTTTACAAATCTATAAGAAATATGAATGCCCTTCCCCCAAATATTCCCCCAAATAGACACAAACAGGCAGGTCATAGCTTAGAAACACACAAGGGCAATAAATGCATATGAATATATCCAACCTCACTAGTTATCAAATAAATGCAACTTAACATGACAGTGCGATAGATTTTATTTTTACTTACCATTTCAGTAAAAATTTTAGGAACAGCAATGTCTAATATTTGCAGATATATGCTAAAATAAGTAATCTTTTATATAATTCTATTACTATGAATTAATACTTCTCTGGAAGAAAATATATAGCAAAAGTTTTGGGACAACATAGGCTTTTCATTGAATCATTGCAGTTACACATATTTATCATAAAGAAGAAAAGTGTGTACAGGGATTTTGTACAAGTATATAATATAAAAAATTTTAATAGCAAAAATTTTTAAATTACCAATATGTCCCTAATAAGAAATTTGCTAAATAAAAGTATACTATTAAATGTCCTTCTATTAGCTATTCTGATTTAGATGTACATTTATTGTCATTGGAACATATCTATGACATTATTTAATAAAAAGAGCATATCATGTATGTATAGTAGGAGCCTAAAAATTTTAAAAATACATATATGCACTAGTTATATTTAGAAATAATGAAAAAGGATATATATCAAATCTTAACAGTGAGTTTTCTGTTTGTGGTGAGATTATTTGTGACCTTTATTTTTGTTGATCTAAGAAAAAAATTATTAAAAGCGGCATTTAAAAACCTTATATTCTAGAAGAAATAAATTATTTTCCACATTTTCTTTTATTTGACACTATAGATATTAATTACCTTGGTTACATTCTATCACCTTTTCTAATGTATACCTTTTATTTAGTTTCATTATGCCTCTCTAATAATTAGAGCTTTAAAAAAAAATAATAGGGGAACTTCCTGGGATATAAAAATAGCCCTCAAAGTGGAAGGCATTTCTTCAGTTTTTAATTTTAATCTATGGGTTAATTCAACTATGGATTATACCAGTGGTTTAATTCAGCTTCTCCAATTTAGTAAAAATAAAATGGAGAAGTAATGTGGACATGAATATATTCTTATTCCTGAAAGTTGTAATATTGACAGAAAAATGTCACACATAATACTTGATAAACCATTACTTTTTTAAAAACAGGAAGCTGAAAGAGCAAAGCATCAACTTGACTATTTCCTAAATCAAGGGAAAGAATTATTTAAAAGTGAAGGCAAGACCAAGACAACAATGGAAATGGGTATTAGTAAAATAAAAGTTGAAGATTCAAAAGATATACCATTGGAGAGAGGAAGAAGGAAATCACTAGTTACAGATTCAGGTGGACAAAAGACAAATTCTAAAATCCGAGAACACCTCCAGGTAAGGAAGTTACTGAAATAGAGAAAACAGTAGAGACAGAAAAACAGTAATCTGTGCTGTAAGATTCTTTTATATTGTTGTTTACTTCATCTGTATACATTATTTCAAAAAAACCCTGCCCTGTTTTTTTTGCTTGGACCTTTTGTCTTTTACCTTTGGTTATAGCAATTCATTGTCTTGAATACAAATTTATAAATTAGGTATGTATTGGTTTTGAATGATGATATAAACACCCGAGATTTGAGAGCCAGAAAAAAATAGACTAAAGATTTTTGCTATAAATTAACAAAATTAAATATAAATGCTAAACTATGGGGAAAGGTTTTCAAATTTATCTTTTTACTGAAGTACAGTTGACACACAATGTTGTATTAGTTTCAGGTGTACAACATAGTGACTTGTTAAGTATGTATGTTATGCTTTGCTTGCTGCAAGTGTAGCTATTATCTGTGGGGAAAAATTCTTGAAAAAATGTATTTTTGTTTGTGTTGTGCAGTGGATTCAGAAGCTCTTTCTTGAACATTGAGATTTATCAATCTGTGCCTTAGAAGAAAAGAACAGTCTACACATAAGCAACTTTATTAACAAGTAATGGAAAAAGTTCAAGAAGTAAAGCAAAACTGTCAAGAATATAATTTTGCTTGTCTTTGTTCTAGCAGGATAGCTATTATCAGGTCCCTCATTTCTTTAATATTTTATATTCTTTAGTGTCCTTCCTTCTTGTTTTCAGAATGAGAGTTTATGTGTATAAGAGATAGCATAGTAAAACTAGCAAATGGGAAATTAATAAAGTAAAATTAAAGGCCAATACTCTAGCTTTTGTAAGGAGACTATCATCACACAGTAATTTTATCCTTATTTTAATCTTTTTTGTATATAATTTTTTAAGTTTTTATTTAAATTCCAGTTAGTTAACATACAGTGTAATGTTAATTTCAGGTGTACAATTTAGTGATTCAACTCTTACGTGTAACATCTGCTGCTCATCACAAGTGCACTCCTTAATCCCCAACATCTATTTAATCCATTGTATATAATTTTAATTGCAAACTATGTCAGTTTCTTCTTGGAAAGATAAGAAATTGCTCTTAGTGAAAAAGAAATTATTAAGGTTATTAGGGTTTTTTTGTTTTTGTTTTTTGCCCTGAATTGTATACAAAAGCAAATTTTTTAGAAATGCATGTTTCTTTTTTTTTTAAAGATTTTATTTATTTATTTGAGAGAGAGAGAATGAGAGAGAGCACATGAGAGGGGGGAGGGTCAGAGGGAGAAGCAGACTCCCTGCCGAGCAGGGAGCCCGATGCGGGACTCGATCCAGGGACTCCAGGATCATGACCTGAGCCGAAGGCAGTCACTTAACCAACTGAGCCACCCAGGCGCCCCAAGAAATGCATGTTTCTGTGAACTGGCTTAAAACAAAGATAAAGTGTGGCAACACAATTTAAAATGTGCTAGGCATTCTATATCCTCTATCATTATAAAATATGCTGGTGATTTTATGTATATGTGCTAGTCATTTACACAATAAGTAATAGGTGCCAATCATTTACACAATAAGTAGTAAGATAGCTATAAGCACCCCCATTTTGAAGATGAAACTGGAGCCTAAAAACACTAACTATGCAACATCATAGTAATGTTGAAGTAGACTTCAAACCTAGGTCTTTCTGGCTTCAAAATCATGTCAGGATATCTTCTTTTCCTGTCTGTGTGGCTGCATTTGAACCCTCACTTTGTTAATGGGCTAGTGTTTTTTTATTTCCCAGGATTTTCCCCATAACCAAAATAAAGGCTGTTGTATATGACGAGTTAAATAGAAAATGTTAGATTAAAAAGTAAGATGGTTTTGAAAGAGCAACTTCATTACCTGAAGCATTTTACCAGGTAACTTCATCACCTGCAACCTGGGCAGGTGATTTTTATTTTTAGTGGTTTTTCAATAGATTAACACGCACCTCTCTTATTAAATATTCAGTTTAACAATCCTTATAAAACACCTACTATATACTAGGTTCTTTGCATGGATGGTGTATATAATATCATTTATTTGGATTGGCCTGCTCTGGTAATAATGAAACAGGAATCATTACTGAGGATTTTGATGGATTAGAAGTTGTTCATACTCACTGTCTCCATGTTCTTATAGTAATTCTTCACTTAACTGTAACCTTTTTTCCCAACTACTATATTAAAACTATTTTTGCCAAGGTCACAACAAACTTACTTGATCTTATTCTGAAGGATGCTTTATAGTTTTATCTCACTTATCCTCTTAGCATTATTTGATCATGTTTGACCATTTCTTTCCTTCTTCCTTTTTTTTTTTTTTTTAAAGCTTTATTTATTTGAGAGAGTGAGAGAGAGAGAACAGAAGCAGGGGGAGGGGCAGGTGGAGAAGGAGAAGCAGACTCCTCGCTGAGCAGGGAGCCCGATGTGGGGCTTTATCCCAGGACTCTGGGATCATGACCTGAGACAAAGGCAGATGCTTAACCCACTGAGCCACCCAGGTGCCCCCTGACCATTTATTTTTAATGAAGTCTGCGTTTTGTTTTAGAGACAGAATGATTATTTGGTTTTCTTTATATTTCTGTGTTTTGGTCTCTTGTGCTGCCCATTTTTTAACTGTTGGTGTTTCTCTGAGTTTTCTCTCCTGGATTCTCTTTTTATTCCACATATTCTTTCTGAGCATGCTTATATACCTTTATGGCTTCAAGTGCCAAATAAATCTTGTGTCAAACCCAAGTATCACTTAATTTCCAGACCTATTATCTATCAGCTTACTGAATTTACCTACTGAAATGGTCCACAGCATCTAGAATTCATCATGTCCTAAAAGGAACTAATTGCTTTCTTCTTAGACTGCTTCTTCTCCCACTAGTCACAATTTCCTGGCATCCTCATACACCTAATTGCTGAAACTAGAATCTTGGGAATCATTTTTGTCTCTTCTTTTTTTTTAATCAATCCAATTATTAGCCATAAAATTTTGCCCTTTTTTTTCCGATTTCACTGGCAATTCCCAGGATGCTACCAGGATTCTAATTGCTGTCCTTTTGTCCAGAATTTATTGTCTTTAGTCCAGTCTCCATGTTGATGTCTAGTCATCTTTCAAATTGAAATCTGTTCATGTTAACTTTCTTGCCTAAAATCTTTAATGGTTCCCATTATTCTTTGGTTGAAGTACAAATTCCTAATTATGGGTTAAGGTGTCAGATCTGGTCCTTTCTTGAGATGCCAGCCTCATTTTTAATTAGCCCTCACCCCCCCCCCACCCATTCACTGCACATTACTTCATAAGCATGAGTGTGCACACACACGTACAAACGTATATTTATGCTTTAGCTACACTGAACTTCCTTAAGTTCATGGAACACACTATGTTTTCTGTCACCTTCATGATTTTGCATAATTAGCTCTCTTTGTTTTCAACACTGTTTCTCCCTCCCTTGTTTCTTAAAATTCATCTGGTTAAAAAATGAATGAAGAACAAAAAGGGCTGTTATCTTTTGGTACGTAATAAATTACTCCAAAACTTAGTGGCTTAGACAACAAACATGTATCATTTCATAGTATCTGTGAGTGAGAAATCCAGAAAGAAGGCTTAGCTAGATGCTCTAGTTCATGGTCTCTCACAAAGATGCAATCAAAGAAAAATCAGAGCTGGGCAGTCAAGTGGTAAAAACAGATTTTGTTCAAAGCCATTGCAATAGGAGAAAAAAGACCTCAGTATAGAACTGTATTCAATTCCTAATACACCATGGGGAAGTAGAAATTTATAGCCAAAGAGTAGGTTGGTGGTCAGTGGAAAATTACTAAGAGGAAACATTGGGGGTGTAATGGCGATTCTGGCTGAACTGACCTAACAGGATCTTTGCCAAAGATAGGCAAGAGTGATCAGCTATAGGAGTGCCTCGGTGGCTCAGTTAGTTAAGCGACTGCCTTTGGCTCAGGTCGTGATCCCAGGGTTCTGGGATCAAGCCCCACGTCTGGCTCCCTGCTCACCAGGGAACCTGCTTCTCCCTCTCCCGCTTCCCCTGCTTGTGCTCTCTCTCTCTCTGTCAAATAAATAAATAAAATCCTTACTTTATTTTTTAAAAATTTAATTTTATTATATTATGCTAGTCACCATACAGTACATTGTTAGTTTTTGATGTAGTGTTCAAAAAAGTGTGATCAGCTATCACCTGGGGGATAGTGAAGGATGAGGAACCTGCTTAAGTATTGAGGGAGATCAATTATGGAGAATGGGGCACTGTTGCTAAATTGACTTATTAGGATTCTTACTAAAATTGGATTTTAAAAGGAAGTGCACAACCCCCCAACGTTTGTTGTTTCTTGCCTTGTCAATTTTTGCCATTCTAACTGGTGTAAGGTGGTATCTCAATGTGGTTTTGACTTGAAATTTCCCTGATGGCTAATGATGATGAACATTTTTTCGTGTGTCTGTTATCCATTTGTATGTCTTCTTTGGAGATGTGTCTGTTCATGTCTTCTGCCCATTTTTGGACTTGATTATTTGTTTTTTGGGTGTTGAGTTTGAGAAGTTCTTTATAGATCTTGGATACCAGCCCTTTGTCTGTAGTGTCATTTGCAAATATCTTCTCCCATTCTGTGGGTTGCCTCTTTGTTTTGTTGACTGTTTCCTTGGCTGTGCAGAAGCTTTTTATCTTGATGAAGTCCCAAAAGTTCATTTTTGCTTTTGATTCACTTGCCTTTGGGGATGTATCTTGCAAGACGTTGCTGTGGCTGATGTGAAAGAGGTTACTGCCTATGTTCTCCTCTAGGATTTTGATGGATTCCTGTCTCACATTGAGGTCTTTCATCCATTTTGAGTTTATCTTTGTGTATGGTGTTAGAGAATGGCAAGTTTCATTCTTCTGTATAAAGCTGTCCAATTTTCCCAGCACCATTTATTGAAGAGACTGTCTTTTTTCCATTGCATATTTTTCCCTGCTTTGTCGAAGATTATTTGACCATAGAGTTGAGGGTCCATATCTGGGCTCTCTATTCTGTTCCTTTGGTCTGTATGTCTGTTTTTGTGCCAGTACCATGCTGTCTTGGTGATCACAGCTTTGTAATAGAGCTTGAAGTCTGGCATTGTGATGCCACCAGCTTTGGTTTTCTTTTTCAACATTCCTCTGGCTATTCGGGGTCTTTTCTGGTTTCATACAAATTTTAGGATTGTTTGTTCCAGCTCTGTGAAAAATGCTGGTGGTATTTTGATAGGGATTACATTGAATGTATAGATTGCTTTCGGTAGCATAGACATTTTTTTAAAAAATTTTATTATGTTATGTTAGTCACCATACAATACATCATTAGTTTTTGATGTAGTGATCCGTGATTCATTGTTTTTGTATAGTAGACATTTTAACAATATTTGTTCTTCCATTCCATAAGCATGGAATGTTTTTCCATTTGTTTGTATCTTCCTCAATTTCTTTTATAAGTGTTCTATAGTTTTCAGAATACAGATCTTTGACCTCTTTCGTTAGGTTTATTCCTAGGTATCTTATGGTTTTGGGTGCAATTTTAAGTGGGATTGATTCCTTGATTTCTCTTTCTGCTGCTCCATTATTAGTGTACAGAAATGCAACAGACTTCTGTGCATTGGTTTTATACCCTATGATTTTGAAGCAATCCATTTTTATTGTACATTTTGTTCTTACGTTAGATTTATAATTTATAATTGTAAACATTTAGCAGCTATAATGTAAGCTTGTTTGACTAGTGAACTTAGGCAGAAAAAAATTTTATGTCTGCATGTATTAAAGCTGACATCTCAGTATATGCCTGCTTTTATTTTAACAACAATTTTAAAACTAGCTTTATTTACCAATTTATATTCCAGATCATATGAATCTAAAAAAAAAAAAAAACCCACCAAAACATTTGTGTTAGTTTTTGTATTTTTGGGAGTTGTCTTAGAAATACTTAATTTATAATGGCACTCATTCATCTCTAAGCTAATTTGAATAGAACTCCTTTAAGAGATTTTATCGAGTAATTTGATGATATCATTTGGAGGAAAAAATAGCACACGTATATAAAACACACACATATAAACAAACATACAAACATGCAAAAAGAGATCTTAATGCTTTCATTCTAAAATTTTAGACTTGAATCAGTAAAACGTAATACAAACAACTGGTTTATATGGAAGAGTTAGCTCTCATCTTTTTTCAACTTTATATTTTTATTCAAATTGTGTTTCTGGCAACTGGGACAAGTTAAGGTTACATGTTTGTCAATATTTGTGGAAGGGACATTTTGCCTTGATCTGTAATCTAATGGAGGTGTGGACTAAGTTTTAGGTGAGTGACTGAAAAGATGTCTAGTGGCTATCTGGCTCATCAAGTGGACAAAACACTAATTTTGTTTTCAAATAGCCCCTTTCTCTCTTTTCAGCCTGAAATGGTTGCATTTGGGTGTCTGAGTCTCTTGAGATCTCTTCATAGGGAGTATTGGGGGCTTAATGTTTAAGTGACTATAGGGAACCGAGGGGCTCAAGTCGGAAAGGGAAAGCCTGGCAGGGTAGGCAGAAGGATGAGGGAGGTTGGTGGTTAAAGAGGGACATACCAAAGGATTTAAGAGAACCTTAGTGAAGATTGAAGGTGATAAAAAGAGGAAGGAGAAACATTAGTGATGGGAAGGAAGAGGTTTCAAAGGTTTTCAGTCAATTGAGAAGTCCCACGTTTTTAACTATTGGTACCTTTATACTTAAACAGAAAACTTAGGACTCAAACATAGCTTCTGTTCCTTACAGATTAGCCTCTTACAAATAGAGAAGCCTGGAAATCTAATCCAGCCTCCACTTATATGAGACTCTAACCAGATTCTGGAGTCTACTCAGAATCTTAAGAATCAAAATCTGTCCCTACTAGCTTCAGTGGACATTTGCATGGAACAATGGTTTAGGAGTTGGACTCACCAATGGATCCTCAATTAATCAGGAGTTAAGACAATGGCTTCAAAAATGCACAAAAATTGAGGTCCTGGGTGAGTGTTCTGGAGTCCAGTGATGAATCTGATTCTATCTGAGTCATAGCATTATCACTGTCAAAGAAAACAAGAGCTGGGCAGTAAAGTGGTAAAATCAGATTTTCAATGTCAATGTTGGCCTTGGCTGCATTTGGCTCAAGACCTAACTGGAGGAGGATATACTTCTGGGCTCAGTATATACTCATGTAACTATTGTTGGCCCTTAGATATTTGCTGGATGTTGCTTGGGGACATCAGTTCCTTGCCATGGAGGCCTTTCCATGAAGGTACTTACAACATGGAAGCAAGGGCAGAAACAGGGAGAAAGAGAGGGAAAGCGGCAGGGAGGGATGGAGAAAGGTAGAATCTAATCTCAGAAGTGATATCCTATCACTTTTGCCATATCCTATTCATTAGAAGTAGAAGTAGTCAAGAGGGCCAGCCCAAAAATAAGGGAGGGTAATACAACAGGCATGAATACCATGAAACAGGGATCACTGGGAGCCATTTTAGAGACTGCCTACAAGTAGATTGATATGAGATTGTGAAAACTCTTGAACTGAATGCTAAGTTAAGCAGTTTGGTCTTCAATTGTCAGAAAGGAAGAACTGCTTTGTGTTGATCCTATAATTCATAAGGTCTTACCTATATATTGTAACTATAAATATATTTCATTTCTTTTGCTGATATAGCTGTCTTAGGTATTACAATGCCTTGTTTGGCTGTGGAGCTGTGATATTACTAATATCAAGAGAGAGTTTTCTCAAATGAGGTGGCATGTTCCCAGTGCTCTTGGGCCTGGTTTCATAGGGAAGCCAGCTTATCACCCTGTGCTACTGGTGATAGAAACTTAAAATTTAAAAGGAGTGAAAGAAAAATATTTAGAACTCCTACTACTGGACATTAGATTGCATTACACAAAAGGTCTGTCATATGTATATCTTAATGACATATTTAAGAAGTAGTTCCTCTTTGTTTTTGTACCTGTTTTTAAAGTTGCTTATTGGAATAGTAGTCTTTTTAAAATTAGAGGTTAGGGTAAGACCTATTATCTTTTCTATGTGTCAGGAGCTGAACCTATTTTTCTATAAAACCCTTAGATATAGGAGGATGATAATACTTTATAAACATGTTAGAGTAAAATGAGATAATGTTTGTCAAATGCTTTTGTATATCATGAAGCACTGTGTGAATGTTATCATTATCATGTTATCATCATTTAGTTCTGTCCAGTTATCTACATAGTCCATATGAAAACCCATGGTGGTATATTACTTAATATATAGGCTAACTCTTATCACATATAGGCCCAGAATGTGTAATGGCTCACATACGATAGAAAATTATTTCCTCATGTAAATACTTCCAGGAAGTTCAGGGTCCATGTTTGTGTTAGGGAGTCCTGCTCTACAGGGTCATTCCAGTATCCTGGCATATGGAGGTTTTGCCATCTTACATTGGCTTCCTGGGCCACATTAGGCATAGATATCCAGCTACCAGAAGAGGAGATGGAAGACCAAACATGAGTCAATTTTCACTGACCAGGCTGGAAGAGGTACACACCATTTTCTCTCATAATTAATTTACCACATTTAACTATAGGAGGGACTTAGAAATATACACCAGTAATGTGCCTTAAGAAAAGAAAGTTAGTTTGGTGAACATCAGAAGTCTTTGACACAGGTGAATAAGGATAAAGCTAGCTAATCTCTGTATGAAAGAAACTGAGTTAGATAAAATTCAGGCCTGGGATAGAATCTAGAATCAACAATATGCTATAGGAAAACATGATGAAACAGAACAGAGAACCCAGAAACGGACCCTCAACTCTATGGTCAACTAATCTTCGACAAAGCAGGAAAGAACAGCCAGTGGAAAAAAGACAGTCTCTTCAACAAATGGTGTTGGGAAAATTGGACAGCCACACGCAGAAGAATGAAACTGGACCATTTTCTTACACCATACACAAAAATAAACTCAAAATGGATGTAAGACCTAAATGTGAGACAGGAACCCATCAAAATCCTAGAGGAGAACACAGGCAGCAACTTCTGTGACCTGGGCCGCAGCAACTTCTTGCTAGACACGTCTCCAAAGGCAAGGGAAACAAAGACTTCATCAAGATAAAAAGCTTTTGCACAGCAAAGGAAGCAGTCGACAAAACCAAAAGACGACTGACAGAATGGGAGAAGATATTTGCAAATGACATGTCAGATAAAGGGCTAGTATGCAAAATCTATATATAAAGAATTTATCAAACTCAACACCCAAAGAACAAATAATCCAGTCAAGAAACGGGTGGAAGATGTGAACAGACATTTCTCCAAAGAACACATTCAGATGGTCAACAGACACGTGAAAAAATGCCCAACATCACTCGGCATCAGGGAAATAAATACAAATCAAAACCACAATGTGATATCACCTCACACCTGTTGGAATGGCTAAAATGAACAAGTCGGGAAACAACAGATGTTGGCGGGGATGCAGACAACGGGGAGCCCTCTTACACTGCTGGTGGGAATGCAAGCTGGTACAGCCACACTGGAAAACAGTATGGAGGTTCCTCAAAAAGTTGAAAATAGAGCTACTCAACCCAGCAATTGCACTACTAAGGATTTACCCCAAAGATACAAATGTAGTGATCCAAAAGGGCACCTGCACCCCAATGTTTATAGCAGCAATGTCCACAATAGCCAAACTGTGGAAAGAGCCCTGATGTCCATTGACAGATGAATGGATAAAGAAGATGTGTAGATATATACAATGGAATATTACTCAGCCAATAGAAAAAATATCGTGCAATGACGTAGGTGGAACTAGAGGGTATTATGCCAAATAAGTCAGTCAGAGAAAGATAATTATCATTTGATTTCACTCATATGTAGAATTTAAGAAACAAAACAGAGGAGCATAGGGGAACGGAGGGGAAAATGAAACAAGATGAAATTAGAGTGGGAGACAAATCAAATAGACTCTTAATCATAGGAAACAAACTGAGGGTTGCTGGAGCAGAGGAGGGGAGAAGGATGGGGTAATTGGATGGTGGACATTAAGGAGGGCACCTAATGTAATTAGCACTGGGTGTTATATAAGACTGATGAATCACTGAACTCTACCTGGAAATTAATATACTTTATGTTGGTTAACTGAATTTAAATTTAAAAAAATAATATAAAAAAAAAAAAATATAAGCCAAACCAAGATAACTTTTGATATGATTAAACAGTGACACAGGTTTTTAGATATTAAAATACTTGTTGGAAGGGAAGAACACTATTAAAAGGAAATATTACCAAAGAACAAAGATATCTTGCAGAAACTCTTCAAGATGGACAATGAAAATTACCGTTGTAATTGTTAAAGGAACTGTTGTTATTATTTAAGGAATCATTAAAGAGTAAGTGTAATATTTTGGCAAGAATTTGTATTTAATAAAGTGAAATTACAGGTAAATCAGTTAATTAATGGTTAAAATTATCTGAAATATTAGTCTTACCTAGTAATCTCTTTTTCTAATTCACCATTTTTCTTCATTTCTTGATCTAAACTACATTCCAGAGATTGTTTCAACTCAATAAATTTCTTTTTTTTTTTTTTACATGATTGCTAAGTTTAATTCCACAGTTATACCCAATCCTGCCTTGTAAAACAAAATGCCCCTATCAAAACTACATTCTGATGTGAGTACAGGCTTCTTGTTTTTGATACAGCTCTAGAAAAAATTTGGCACCAAATGCACATAAAAGAAGTTTTAAGGTTTAATAAAAATACAGACTAATAATTTCAAAATGCAGCTTAGAGGTTGAGAACAGGTTGCTGAATTAATGAATTTCCAAATACAGGCAGTCCCCGATGTATAGAGCATTTTCCATAAATGGCCACCTCCATCCGGCTCACAGGAGCAGAAAGTCCTCTCCTGCTTTTCCCAGTTACCAGACTACCAGGCACTCTAAACCCACTTCTACAGCCCCAGGGAGGGAAGGCTGGGGAGAAAAGGAAGGCAGGACATCTGTCTACACTGCACAGAGGCTCCTGCTACAGTTCTCCTTTGCCTGCATCCCCACCTCTGCTCCCCATCTCCACCCAATATCCCTGCTGATGGACAGAACTGGGTGGACAGTGAGGGAAGGGGCGAAGCCACAGGGCCCAGCAGTACAATGTCAGGGTTCCTGGCAATCCAATTTGGCATCCACGGGTCATTTTCTTGCATACTAAAAACCACAAGAAAACATAGTCATAAATGGAAGTTCACTTCTACCATGAGAACATTGCATTAAGCAAAAGTTAGTGTGTTTGGGCTTAAACCCTAACTACCATTTATGACATTTTCTAATGGGGAAAAAAATGCTCTGAATTCCAAACAACTTTCCTATAAGTGGCCATTTGAAGGGGGGAGACAGGAACTACTTGAGAGAGTCACATGAAAAGAGTTTCTTGCCTCCTGAGTGAACAGGGCAGTTGAAAGGGGGAAAACAAACGGTCTTTGGTTGACAAAGCCACGTGCAGGTCCCCCCAGTGTGCCAGGTGTAAGAGGCAGAGCTCAGCAGATAGCTCCTGCAGGCACTTAAGTGTCTAGGCCACTGTGGGTACGATGAAACACAGCATTGTTGCTTTTTTAAATTTCAGTCATGATGCAGGTATTTTTAGTACCTAGCATTAGCTTTGTAGGCTCTCATACCAAGATGTACCCCGACCTGAAGCCTGTCCTCTGTTAACTGTTGGTCCAACATGAGTGAGGTGCAAGGTCTGAGACTGAGCCCTGTAGGGCCAACCGGGAGAAACTCTGCCTGCCGGGACCAAAGCAACAGCGCTCTGGCCAGCCCGTCCTCTGTGCCGACAAGCATCATGGAATCAGCTAGTTGAGACTTCGATGTCAAACTACTTAATTTTCTGGGCCAAGGTCTCCAGGTTTCTTCTGGAAACTGAATATGGTCCAGAGGTTCTGCAAAGCTTTATAAAGAGCAGCTAAGCAAAGTTTCTTCCTCTCGGTTGTACCTGAGCAACTGACTTTTTCCTAGAAAGGTTGTCAGAAACAGGGCAGAGTCTTATGTAAAGCTGGTATTTTAGAAAAGCTTTTTAGATATTATTAAAGATTCAAACCGAAGAACCCAAGGTTCTAAAGCATCTCTTCTTCCCACCGTCAACAGGAGTAAAGACGCATGAAGGATTTCAGTCACCCCATTGCCTGGATGCATGTGGACAGTTCTACAGCTGCAGGAGTCGGGGGCGGGGGGTGGGGGTGGGGAAGAGGTGTGGTTTGACAAGGGAGCTGTCTGCATCCCTGGAGAAGGGCACAGGACCCGCAGGTTCTCACCCCATTCACCACGGGACTGTTTCCATCCCTGGGACTGCCTCTGCAGGCCCCCAGTGCCTCCTTTCCAATCAGCCCCAGTATGGTGCTCTGCACGCTTCCTGAGCCACCTCGGTTGCTTGTCCACAGGAAGAGCTGCCCACAGGAAGAGCTGTGGTTTGACAAGGGAGCTGTCTGCATCCCTGGAGAAGGGCACAGGCCAGATAGGAGGCCACTCAGGAAAAGAAGGAACAATTCACAGCAAAACCAGCCTGGGAATGAAAGGCAGAGATTTCTACGTATGATCTGGCCAAGCTTTTAGATGGCAGAAATGGAGCACCTCAGAGGATCAGGGCACAAAATCTTTCCATAAAGCATGAGACTGAGAATGACTTTTTGGTTTTTGTCGACAGCTGCCGAGGACAAGCAACCGAGGTGGCTCAGGAAGCGTGCAGAGCACCACACTGGGGCTGACTGGAAAGGAGGCACCGGGGGCCTGCAGAGGCAGTCCCAGGGATGGAAATGGTCCCGTGGTGAATGGGGTGAGAACCTGCCGGGCCAGCCAGAGACCCCAGTCCCCACCAGTATTGTTTTGGCCTGTGCCTTGCCCATCTATCCCACAGCAACACACAGGTTGTTTCTTATTTTCTTGCCAAGGCTTTAAACTTAAACTCTGCTACTGTGTTCGTGATCCCCAGACCCCCGGTCGGCCAGCAGAGCGCCAGTGTGGCGAGGCTGTGGGCAGCCCCACGCCACCAGGCCTCAGCGTGGCCTCGCACCACCTGCCCCCACGCCCCTCGTTGAGTCCCGTCACATGCACAGTTACAGTGAGTCCCGTTTTATCCCCACCAAGACAGGTCTCCCGCAGTCTGGAGGTAAGCTCCCCCCAGCTCTGTGACAGCAGTGGGGCCTGAGCAGCGGCTTCAGATACACAGCAGACCCTCTCCCCACCCGGCTCCTTTGGGCTAAAAGAAACTATAGTATTTGAAATCCTATCTCTCCGGGTTCTTGTCTGGCTACAGGTGAAGCAGCAGCCCCTCTTAGTAGAAGGAGATACTGGATTTGCCTCCAGGTGGGTTGAGGACTTTGTTATGAGAGCACGGCCGTGGGCCCAACCTGGGCTCATGGCTGTCCTCCGCGGGCATGGGCCCCGGCTGCTGGGCACGGCCCACTTCTCCAGGCCCTCCCTTCTCACTGGGTTCTTCTCCAGGCAACGAGCTTGTTGCGGCTTTAGGGGCTGATTTGGGGTCTTCTCCCTCACACAAGGACACGTGGTCCTTGGGTTTGTTTGGGTGTGCCAAAGGTGAAGTGGCAGCAACTGGGGACCCAAAAATGTCACTGGTCTTCCCGCCAGGTGGGTTCAGATGCTGTCGAGTCTGCACAGGCATGAATTCATCAAAGATACCGCTTCCTTTCCCCCCTGGAGGATTGGTCCTTTTAGGCATGTTCTGAGGCTCTTTGGTTGGTCCAAAAATATTAGATGCCATCCTATTGAGCCTGCTTGATGGAGCAGCTTCTTCTGGACTTCCAAAAAGATTGCTGGCCTCTCCTCCCAGGGGCTTCATGGCCGAGCCCGCCTGGCCTCCGTCGCTCTCCGGGGCCTGGAACATTTCAGTAAATTTCTTTATCTGTCCCTTTTCATCATCAGACTTTGAAAAAAATTTTTAAAGGAAATGATATTTAAAAATCTAGATACTCATTCTTCTATCATAAAATATTATTTCTCACGAATTCATAAGTAATAACATGTTTAGAAAGGCTCATAAACTACATTTTATAAATTTCATAAATTTATAATTTTAAATTTATATAATGTAGTTTAAAATTTATAATTTTAAGTTTTATATAATATAGTTTTATAAACCTGATGCCAATAAATACAAATTTCAAATATATGGACCTTTCTTAAAAACAGCTTAAACTGATTTTACATTTTTATCATTATTTTTTCTAGAATTTAAATTGCCAAAATTTACTTGTTAAATACAGAGGTTCTTACCCATATTAATACTACGTGTTAATGAAAAGTTTTAAAAAGTGGTTATATTTACATTTTAGTTTCTAAAGATGCCCTAGAAACACATTTTCATCCACAGCTTAAGATACTCTGGGTTTTGTGAGATCATACCATTTTAAGATAATCTCTGAAAAATTCCCATGCAGTCCCCATTACAGTTTTGATGATCGCCTGACTTTAGAATGAGATACTCTCATTCTCTGCAAGCATTGCAAGCATCTCTGCAAGGTTTCAATTTCTTCTTTTCTGTTAACTACCTTTCTCTTTAAATAAAGTTTAAGTCTTCTTGATATTACATAAAAACTTTTGCTTCACTCTTGCAGCTTTTTCTATCATCCTGCTTCTCCCCTTTCACTGGACTTGAGCATTCTTTAATGTGTCATCTCATCCACAGATTCATCTTTCCAACACTTAGTTTCTTCTTTTACACTAAAATCGGAGTTTCAGTCCTGAAATTCCACTAAAAAATTTTGAGGGTCATCAAGGATCTTTTTTTTATTTTTTTTATTTTTTAAGATTTTATTTATTTATTTGAGAGAGAGAGAGAGAGAGAGCACATGAGAGGGGGAGGGTCAGAGGGAGAAGCAGACTCCCTGCTGAGCAGGGAGCCCGATGCGGGACTCGATCCCAGGACTCTAGGATCATGACCTGAGCCGAAGGCAGTCGCTTAACCAACTGAGCCACCCAGGCGCCCCAAGGATATTTTTTTTAAAGTCTTTATCCTGCTTTACTTCTCAGCAACAGCTGAAAACAATGACCATACCCTCCCTCTGCTCTCTAATCCCATTTTATTTCTAAAGGACAGCAACCGCGGTTAGTCCCTGACCCTTGCTATTCCTCTTATCAAATCCTCTCAGAGTTGGTTAAATCTCAAGGCTTCAAAACCAGATTCTCTAATCTACATTTCCAGCCTTGACCCCTTTACTGAAGTCATCTCTACTTTTTGATCTTCCTTCTAGTTCCTCATAGAGAGTGTTCTCAACCACACACTCAAAAACCATTACCTGATGTGGATTACCTTTATAGACAGCTAATTTTTTTTTTAATTTTTTAAAATTTATTTATTTGAAATAGAGAGTGCATGAATAGGGGAAGGAGCAGAGGGAGAGGGAGAAGCAGACTCCCAGCTGAGCAGGGCTCGATCTCAGGACCCTGAGATCATGGTCTGAGCCGAAAGCAGGCGCTTAACTGACTGAGCCACCCGGGTACCCCTAGACAGCTAATTTTGTACATTTTATGTTGACTCTTTTTGGTATTACTTTGAGTGTATTGTTATTTTGTCATCTCAGGGGGCACCCTTTCCCTTAGGATGCTGACCACCATACTCTGTCTTGCTTTTCTTTTCTGATGCAAATGTTTCTCACAAGGGTCAGACTATCAATCGTTTGCCTTTGTTTTCTTTTGAATAATTTCCTATTCCATAGAGATTGGATCTTATGGAAGTCTTCTTCTGAAGTTCTTTTCAGACACATACTTGACTATATTGTTTGGAAGCTTAAGTCAGCCTAGAGCTATCTCTTCTTCCCAATCCAGATTCTTCACCTCAAAACTATGTCTATCAAATCTCTTAACCCAGGTAGTCTCTGGCCTGGGGATTCATGAGATAAAATCCTTCTAGAGATGTTAGGACTATGGACTGAGTTGGTTGAAAGCTAAGTGTTTGTTTCACAGGGTAGCTAATAATTTTATGTCATAACCCTAATTCATTTCCAGTGGAATCTACAGAATACCTACGGCTATTCTTACAGACTTTACAAGATTTGATACCTTCCTTAATAGATTTCTATATGACACCATAGGGGGACAACTCCTGGCATTCTCATTCACATATTGTCACGTTACTTGCTCAATGAAAACTATAGTAATACAATGTGACTAATTTATAGGAAATCTAGAAAAAAAATTATTTTCGATGTTTCTTTGGCCACAAAAAGGACCAATCAACAGAATGTGCTAGTTCCCCTGATAGGTATAGCTGTATAATGAAATTTGCAAGGATGCAGCTTTTGTGACAAAGAAACTAGTGGTAGGTGCATCTACCTCATTGTTCCAACCTAGGACTCACAATGCAGCCTTCTCATCTTAAATCATTGGTACCCTCTCCTATGAAGGAGGGTATAAATGGCATGATAATCCGGTTCTGCTTGGTAAATAGTTACATAGTTTTCACTACGTATCAATAAGTTGGAATCCTGGATTGCACATTAATCTTTCCTGCGATTGGATTGTTAAATCTGTGAAAGGCTGATTAACTCAAATTAATGAAAAAAAAAAATTAGTTCCTGAACTTGCAGTGAATGCTAGGAGCACGATGTTACTCTGTAAGGCCCTGATTGAGCAGTCATTTCCACTTTTTCACTGGCATCTCTTTTCCTTTCCAAAATCCAACAGAGAGAAAAATATATTCCTTTGAGAAAAATGTTTGCATAATGACCTAGTAGTCATTCTTGATGAAGACAAAAAATTACAAATTTATAATTACAAATCACAACAAATTATCATGAGAGTAATCCATTCTCAAATCTCACTGAAGGGTTTAGATTACAAGAGAAAGTCAGAATTCAAGATCAAATTATGACTCAAACTTTGGGAATTTTTAAACATACTGAAAAATATTAGTAGGGACTGAGACTTTTGTATGCCAATATTCACAGCAGCATTACTAACAATAGCCAAAAGGTGGAAAAACTCAATTGTCCACTGCCAGATAGATAAATAAAATGTGGTATGTATAAAATATTGCTTATCTTAGACTACCACAATCTTTTTTATTACAATCTTACTATAAAAATTATTAATTTATGAATTCAGTCAACTTCATCTATAAAGAGGAATTATACTACCAGTAGCAAGTAGCAACCATATGAATACAATAAACATTTTTATCAGTGAGAATTTTCATATTATCCAAAATAGTCTTATATACTACAACTAGAGAAATAAAAATTCCTTTTCAGTAGGACAGAAATTAAGAGACTGACTTACCGAACTTGTACTTAACAGGTTTTCCTGAAGTTGTTCAATTTTGCCCGCTTGTTTTTTGACTGTAACTTTTAACTTGGCATTTTCAACTTCAAGCCTAAAATGAAAATTTTAAAATTATTCTCACACATAAATTTTAAAAGTACTGTATAATTTCTAAACAAACATCTGAAGGTCTTACATAAATTCTTAAAAATTTAAAAAGTAGAAGATTTGGCAATTGTGCCATTTTTCTGGTTGTGTTTTATAGTTAATGTGCAAAATTTAAAGATAATATGCAAAATTTATGCATTTCCAAATAGCGCAAAGCTGAAATTTTTATCCAGCTTAACAATGATGTACTTATTATCATAACTGATATATTTCTCATACTACACTGCTTCTCTGCTTTATAAATACTCAAGTTATTTTCTGTGCTGCTTTAAATTGTACTTTTGCACGTGATCTTTCAACGTCTCAATACATCTTACAGCCTCTGCATGTCGATCTTGTGCTTCTTGCAACTAAAAAAGAAAAAAAAGAAATACTTTTAACTCCTGGCAATCTAGTATAAAACCACCATCAGCTGTTTTTGTAAATAAAATTTTAGTGGACACAGCCACACTCTCCTCTACGTACTGCTTTATGGCTACAGCAGATTTGAACTGCTGCAACAGAGACCTATGGCCTACAAAGCCTAAAATATTTACAGGGAGTCTGCTTCTCTCTCTCTCTCTCTCTCTCTCTCTCTCTTCCTCTGCCCTTCCCCACTGTTCCTTCTCTCTCTCAAATAAATAAAATCTTAAAATAAAATAAAATATTTACAATCCCCTTACAGAAAAGTTTGCTGACTTCTCTAGTTACTAAAATGTCACATTTTTAATGTATTTAAATTATATTTTATCAGCTAAACCTACAAATTTATATATTGGTCAAAGGGGGAAAGATAGGAAATTACCTTATGGTAAACATTTCTATTTTTGTATTCTAAGTACCACACCAATTATAGTTTTAAATATTCACATATGTGAATGACCATGGCCGTTCCAGTGATTATAAAAGTTAACATGTTGCTTTCAGTGAAAACTAGATATTTCATGGAATAATATGAGAGGCATTATCTTCGTAGGAACCAGAATGCCTGGGGTCTGAATCCCAACTCACTGGGTATTAGCTGTGTGACCTGGAACAAATTACTTAAAATTTCTGTGTCTCAGTTTCTTCTCTGTAAAATGAAGATAATAATAGTATCTACCACACTGGGATGTTGGGAAGATTAATCTAGGAAATATACATGAACTATTTTATTTTTATTTTTATTTTTTAAAGATTGTATTTATTTGACAGAGAGAGAGAGAGACAGCGAGAGAGGGAACACAAGCAGGGGGGTGGGAGAGGGAGAAGCAGGCTTCCGGCGGAGCAGAGAACCCGATGCAGCACTTGATCCCCGGACCCTGGGATCATGACCTGAGCCGAAGGCAGACACTTAACAACTGAGCCACCCAGGTGCCCCTATACATGAACTATTTAGAAGGGTAGGTGGGACACACCGAATTCTGTCTGCAATTAGCATCATCATTGTTGCTGTAGGTTATGTTCTAATAATATTTGATATTTTAGGCAGATGGCAGACCAATGAAAGTGGTGTCTTATACAAGTTATACTGAAATTGTTCTTCATACCACTGAAAGTGGCAGCAAATGGGGAGCATGAGGCCCAGAATACATCCTCAGTACTTCAAAAAACTTTTACCAATTCCACTAGGTACCAGTACTTTTTTCCACTTATAATAATTTTAACTTACTTCCTCGCTATACTACTCAGTGGACAATCTCATGGACTACAGGGCAAATAGTACCTCCTAGACTGAGTAATAAATATTTACATGACCATCAGAGGCAAGGTAAAGCCGCTGACTTGGAAATAATGGACTCTTGCTGAATCAACATTCCCAAATCATTTCATGTTTATATTATCTTAGCAACTGTCTGTGTTACACTGCTTTAGCAAGTACTCTGATGAATACATTAAGGCTACGTGGTATGGCATATCAGAAAAAACTGTCCCCAGGGGCGCCTGGCTGGCTCAGTGGGAAGAACATGCGACTCTTGACCTTGGGCTCATGAGTTCAAGCCCCACAATGGGTGTAGAAATTACATAAATAAATAAATACACAAACAAACAAACTTTAAAAAAGAAAGGTAAAAAAAAAAAAAAAAAAAAAAAAAAGCTGTGCCCTGAGCTTTATAGTTGGTAAAGTAACCTCAGTACTGGCTGCAAAATGAAGAAAGGCAAATTTAGACTGTTTTTCCACAGTGAGGGGGATAAAACAAGCATTTGAGTGAACACTTCTCCTCTGTCAGATTAAATGCTTTCAATTTTACATTTAATTGCTTAAAATACATTTAGAATAAAAGCTTTGTTATGTCAATGTTTTCAATCAGAAATTATTGATATGGTATAAAGTACTTAATTTTATCCTAAAAACTGTTAAGTTAAAATATTCTCAATTTATACAAGGATAGGTACCATGCATATCCCATATTTTTCCCCTTAGATAAAGGTGTACTTAGAAAGACAAAATTATCTCTCATGAAAAAAATAAAACCAATGTAAAATAAAGGACTAAATTGTTCTGAATAGACTAGATGAGACAAGTGTGAAGAGAGTAAAGTCAGTGGGAATTAGAATAGTCAGAGAGAGCTTCATGGAGAATGAGAGACTATGAGCCAAGTCTGAATAGTGTAAGACTAGGCAAGAGGAAGGGAAAGTAAAAGGACAGAAAGGACAGCATGAGTAAAAGGCTGAGAGATGGTGAAATCAACCCAATTAACTCAGAGGATAAAATCTGATGGCAGGGAAATAAAAACAGATGTCCAGACAATAATTAAATCAACGTTCAGAGCAGCATTATTAATGGCCATAAAGTGGGAAATAACCCAAAGGTGCATCAAATGATGAATGAACAAGGGTTTTGGCCCACAATGGAGCACTGTTTGACAAAAAAAAAAAACTGAAGCACTGATATATGGTATAACACAGATGAACCCTGAAAACATTAAGTGAAAGAAGCTAGTCACAAAGGACCACACATTGTGTGACCCCCTTTATATGAAATATTCAGAATAGGCAACTCTATAGAGGCTGGAAGTAGACTGGTGGTTGCCTGAGGCTGGGGGATCAAGGGCTAAGGGTTTCTTTCCAGGGTGATGAAAATATTCTACTTGATGGCAGTGATAGTTGCACAACTCTATGAATATAATCAGAAACACTGAACTATACATGTTAAATGGGTGAATTGTATGGTATGTGCATTATATCTCAATAAAGTTTTTTAAAAATCCAATGGGGGCGCCTGGGTGGCTCAGTCATTAAGCGGCTGGCTTCGGCTCAGGTCATGGTCCCAGGGTCCTGGGATCAAGCCCCACATCAGGCTCCTTGCTCGGCGGGAAGCCTGCTTCTCCCTCTCCCACTCCCCCTGCTTGTGTTCCCTCTCTCGCTGTGTCTCTGTCTGTCAAATAAATAAAATCTTAAAAAAAGAAAATCCAATAGCAGGACCCATTCTTAATTTCTTAATTCTCTCTTTTGGGTGTATATACTACACATGATCTGAATATTTCTATGCAATTACAATATATCTAAAAGGAAAAGAAGATGAAGGAAATGCTTAAGTTCAACTGGTTTGTAAAATGACTTTTCTGTACAAGTTATCCTAAAATCAGTACAGATTCTATATCCGTTCACAAAAGTGAACATGAGAAATAAGACCATTTCCTGAAACATTTCATTAAAGATTATCTTCTGATTTTATATGGCTCATCTCATCATGGTAACAGAGATATCATTAAAAAACATTGCACCTGGGTGACTCAGTTGGTTAAGCATCCAACTCATGATTTCAGCTCAGGATCATGGAATCGAGCTGGCGTGGGGCTCTGTGCTGGGCAGGGAGTCTGCTCGAGATTCTCTCCCTCTGCCTCCCCCCCCCACTCACGCGTGTGCATGCGCACGCACTCTCGCTCTCTCTCAAATAATACATAAATCTTTAAAAAAATTGTTTAGTAGGAAATAAAAAGTCCCTCAATTTCTGTGAATGATGCATAAGTCTCAACTTTCCTAAGGGTAAATACTGTAAGAGAAAAAAATGTATAACACAAATAGCAGAATGAAAGTCAAAGTTTAAGAAATAAGTGCATTGTGAAGATACTAAAATTACACTAAATTATAATGAAAATACAAGAGAAAATGGTCCATGGAAATTAGCATCCTAAAACACTTTATATTAACCTGCTACAGATTCACTGTTGACATGTTACACTTAATACATACCTGACTTCTGATTTGACCTAATTTCTTCCTCAAATCCTGTGTCTCATCTTCTAAATTAATACGGCAACGTGATGTAACCTCCAGCGAAGCCTCTGACATAGATTGGTTTTTTAGGGCATCAGCCAGTTCTAGTTGAAGGTGTCTCACAGCTACCTAATAAGACGTTTCTGTTACTGATTTTATAAATTATCTTACTATTAAGTTATGTTAATAATATATAACTCTAACATACGTACTTTGAAAAATATCACCACATACAGGTGTTATCCTCCTGCCTAGTCAGTGTTATGTTACTTAGATAATTAATTCAGCCCCACTCTCCATTCCTTGTTGATGAATCTGCAAAGCTTCCCACCCTACTGAGGTCTCAAAAAGAAATGGGTTTATAGGTGGGCCTAGCAGTGGTAAATTCTACATGATGAAATATTTTCCTTCTGTTTTATTAGAGGCTTAAATTAATGTTAAAGTTCCTCACATATTCAATCCTCTGCTCAAATCCTTCCAATAGATCACTATCTCAGAACAAAAGTGAAGTCATTCTAATGGGCTTCAAGGCCCTAGATAACCGGGCTTTCACCTCCCTCCCTGACCTCCATTCGTGCTACAGTACAAGAATCCTGCCACCCCCCATTAATCTGAAAATGGAGATCCAATGCGAAATTGATATATTACAGATACAATTCTCTTTGTATGGGACAAACTTATGCCTAAATGATAGTCATTGAGCTTTGAAATAAGCAAAATATTTGTAAAATTGCCTTAAAAAATTATAAATAGCCTTGGGAAGATTAAATCAGTTTTGCTAAAGCTCACCACACTTGTCCCAAATTATGATTTAATGAAAAGTGCCTGCAAAGAGTTAAAAGGTCATAAGATACATGATTTCAGACTAAAAATTCAAATTTATATAAATAAACGTAAAATTATTCCAACCTAAAATGTATAAAAAGCCACCAAAGGAAAAGTACTGAGATACAGCATCTACACTCTAGTTCAAGTGGGAAATCTGGAGTAAACCATCAAGTGAATCCACTTAATTGAATCTCAATTTCAAAATGCTCATTGCAGGTATGAACATTTCCATTCATCTATTCATCATGGTATTAAAATGTGACAAAGATTAAAATTATTATTTTAGCAGTATAAGGCTAAATTATTAGTATCAGCCTACTATTAACAATTTATAACTTAACCTCTTAAACTTTCATAGATGACACAACAATTTTATTCAAATTAAAACCCCTCTCAAGTCTAATTTTTATTTGCTGGATACAAGTTATGCTGAATTATAGTCTATATATTTTTTATATTCAACTAGATTCAAAATTCAGCCATAATCATTCAGGTCACGATCTCGGGGTCATGAGGTGGAGTTCTCTGATGTGGAGCCCTCTTGGGATTCTCTCTCCCTCTCCCTCTGCCCCACTCCCATTCATGTGCAGGTGCACTCTTTCTCTCAAAAAATAATAATAATCATCAAATATTACTTTGAATTTTCTCTTAGAAAGCTTGAAAATATTTATCTTTCTGGATACTTACTTCTCTTTCTACTTTCTCCTTTTCATACTGATACATTCTTTCTTTTAAAAGATTGCATTCATTGATTAACTCTCTGTTGCTTGCTTCCAGCAAAAGACCTTGTTTTTCACTTTCAGCTTGAAGTTTTTTTAAGATATCCTGCAGCTGGTCCTGGATATTAATTACTACATTTTCTTTACTGGCAGCTTTGTTGTGAGCGTCATCTAGTTGCTGTTGAAGCAACATATTTTCACTTTGTAGTTGAGATAATCTCTCCACTAAGGATTCCTGCTTTCCAATGTATTTATTCACTTGATCTTGTTCATTTTGATACATGTGTTCCATTTCCTTTTTCTGACACTGTGTTTGACTTAGGTCTCTCTGTACACATTCTAAAACCAAAGTCTTTTCCCTGAGAGCATCTCTTGTGTGATGGAGCTCAATTTCTAAAGTATTGAATTTACTTTCAGCTTTAGAAAGGTTTTGAGAAAGAAGCTCATTGTTTTCTTTTAGGTTAGACACATCAGAATTCAGTTTGTCCTGCAGACGAAACCATTCATCTTTTGCTCTCTGGAAAGCAAGTTCTAGGTCTCTTTTTGATGCCTGACTCTGATCATAATCCTCTAGAGCAGTAGCTAGTCTAGCTCGATGTGATTCAACTTGTGTGTCCAGTCTTTCTTTGTTTTGCTTTTCATTCTCCAGTTTAGACTTCAGCATTGTATTCTCAGTGGTCAGAGCATTAATCTGTCCACTATATTCTAATATTGTTTTTGTTAATGTTTCCTCATTCAGTTTTATGGTCTTTAGAAGACTGACATTCTTTTCTTTTATAATTTCAATGTCTTCACAATATTTCTTTTCCATTTCCTGGTTCTTATTGTTTACTGTGTCTATTTCCAGTCTTTACATGGCAATTTCATCCTGCCACATGTAGGTTTTAGGCAACAGATCTTTTTCTTCTTTATGACTATTAGAAATCTAAGTAAAACAAAGGAGACTTTTAGCTGGAACTCAATAAAATGACATTATCCTGATTTTCTCTGAAATTAAAGAATAACCTATATTTATACAATGAGTAGGTTGCAGTAAGTGGATATCCCAACTGGAAAAAAATAAAGTTGGGTCCAAACCTCAAACTTCATACAAGCATAAATTCCCAAAGTTTCAAAAATTTAATTGAAGACAGTGAATACATGAAAGGAAAAAAGAAACCAAGACAAAATTTTTAAGAATCTCAGAACTGGAAAGGTCTTTTTTTTTTTTTTTAAGATTTTGTTTATTTATTTGACAGAGACACAGTGAGAGAGGGAACACAAGCAGGGGGAGTGGGAGAGGGAGAAGCAGGCTTCCCGCGGAGCAGGGAGCCCGATGCAGGGTTTGATCCCAGGACGCCGGGATCATGACCTGAGCCGAAGGCAGACGCTAAACGACTGAGCCACCCAGGTGCCACCAGAACTGGAAAGGCCTTTCTCTGATTTACAACAAACCCAGAAAGCCTGGAATAAAAGATTAATAAATCTGATTACACTAAAAATTGAATTTACAGTCTGATATCTAACACAGCTACCCCACAATAAAATCCCTAGCTCTGCATTTATTTTGACAGATTAAATTTCCTAAAATTCTTTTTTCCTGACAATATTCCATAGAAATTCTACTTTTCTAACATTTCTATAGTCACTTATAAGAATTACATCTACTGATAACTGACAAATCTAGGCACTATACTATAAACACTTCTGACATCAGTGAACATTTTGGTTATCACAATTCTAGAATGGAGAGGTTAAAAACATTATGTGAGCTGCAGGACTTTCCCCAGGTCTTCTTACTCCACTACTTGTGCTCTTACACCAAACTGCAGCTCTTCTCTAGTGTAAATCATGAATACAAAAGAAGCCTTATATTTCAAAATACTGATGGTAAATAAGATAAAATTTATACAGCTCTTAGAAAAATCATGAGATTATTTGCCGCTGCAATAAATTTTATTTCCTCTTCCTGATGTTAAAAATGTTTAAAATAGGGGAAAATACACTGAGCTATTTTATTAGGAATAAAACACTCATGAATAAATTATCATTAGCATATAATTGTTCCAAAAGCACCTTGTAATGAAATAGGATACTACTTGGAGCAAATTGCTACTTTCCTCAAAAGTAGAGACTAAATCCAAAAGAAAGTCTCTGAACAGGCTACACTCTTCTCCTGTTCATCAGTGGCAGTGTTAAGCTAGCTTCTCTTTCAATACAGAGGTGATGAAGTAACTGCCAAATGTTGAAACACATATTGTCAGTAGCAATAGTTTTGAGCATATGGAAAGCTCAACAATTCTTATGGAAAATACTAAAAGC
The DNA here is from genome assembly GCF_964656455.1 of Halichoerus grypus. Classification (NCBI taxonomy): domain Eukaryota; kingdom Metazoa; phylum Chordata; class Mammalia; order Carnivora; family Phocidae; genus Halichoerus; species Halichoerus grypus. The sequence continues at coordinate 66,141,222 of NC_135717.1, forward strand.
CTCTCCTTTGGATGAGGACATGATGAATGTCACTATTTGACTCTTGCAGACAAACGCATTTAAATTAAGGATATTACTTTATCCACTGGACCAAAAATGTCAACACCTCCTATGCCCCCCCAAATACACACACACACACACACACATATACATGCTTTAAAAATCCTCTATGCTTTCCATGATCTACAGTGTTGGTTTTTAAAAAATATATATGCATACATGGAGAAAAAATAATAATTTCAGAAAATAAAATGTATATACATACAAATACATACACACATGTACTTAAAAATAACTAAAGAAAATACCCCAGAATTCCTTCTGTTATTAGCCACTTCTATCTCCTTTTGTTTGCAAAGGTGATTCTTTAGAATTCCATCTTGTAATACTCTGGCATTCTGTTCTCGAGAAAGTTGTAACTTAGCATCATTTCACTCTTCTACAACCTAGAGACCTATTTTCATTAGGATTTTGGATCACACCAGTAAAAAAAGTCAGGGACGCCTGGGTGGCTCAGTCGTTAAGCGGCTGCCTTTGGCTCAGGTCATGATCCCAGGGCCCTGGGATCAAGCCCCGCGTCAGGCTCCCTGCTCGGTGGAGAGTCTGCTTCTCCCTGTTCCTCTACCTGCTTCTCTGCCTACTTGTGCTCTCTCTCTATCTCTCTGTCAAATAAATAAATAAAATCTTTTAAAAAGAGTCAAAAGCTTAAGAGAACTTAAAAAAAAAATGTTCAAAAGAAGTAGTCTTTTTAACTACAAGGATTTTTATCCTGCATGAATAACTCAAATTTTAATTTAAATGACAGATTTGTCATAAAGTAAAAATACAAGAAGATATAGTATGTGAAAATAAAATTTCTTTACAAAACATTTAACTAGTTCCATCATACTCTCAAGGCGATTTAGCCTGTATTTTAACATAAAAAATCCAAAACTGAGGTGCCTGTCTGGCTCGGTTAAGTGTCCCACCCTTGGTTTTGGCTCAGGTCATGGTCTCAGGGTTGTAAGATCCAACCCTGAGTCAGGCTCTTCATTCAGCGCAGAGTCTGCTTGAGATTCTTTTCCCTCCCTCTCCCTCCCCCTTTACTCCTTCCCTTGCTCATGCTCTCTCCCTAAAAATAAATAAAATCTTAAAAAAAAAAAGCCAACCTTCACATTTATCTCAATTTACCTTCTATCCCTTCATTCAGAAAATATATAGAGAACATATAAGAGAAGCCAAGAATTCCAAAAAGTTAATAATTTTAGCTAAAAATATTATAGTTCCTATTAGGATAAAATTAAATTTTTTTATCTATTTTATACCTAAATAATATACATTAAATCAAGGGTATATTATAAATAATACTGATGGAAATATGCAATTTTTATCAAAGGTTTACCTGATCCAAATTATTTCTTACAGTCCTCAATTCCGCACCTACGGTTGCAAGAGTAAGTTCAAGTTGTTGTTTCATTTCAACTTCATTGTACTGCTCTTCTTTTTCTCTGAATTGCTCCCTCAATTTTTCATATAATTTATCAGCATTTCTTCTTTTTTCTTTTTCTTGTTTGAAGGTAAATCTGCAAATAAATGTGCTTATTTTAAAATGTTTTGTAAGCAATAAAAAGTTCATTTTATGATCTGGTTCCACATATGTTGGCTTATTATCCAAATGAAATTTCTATGTTCTCAATTTTTTTCCTTTCTCGGGCTCATGTTTACTTTCTCACTTCAATCTCTTCCGAAAGATATATATAGTTGAATAGAAGCAATGAGAAAGCATTATGCAGCTTAGTAATAAGTTTTAGTACTAACTCTGGTAGATATTGTAGAGAAAGGAATTTTGAAATTATTCAAGAAAGTTAGAATTAAAAATTATCATTTTCCCCATATAGTCATAATTACTCCTCCATTAGAACAGATAATTTAGTTACTAATTACAAAGAGAAGTTGCTCTTTATAAAACAGTTTATAAATTCACTAGAAGTAAATTTCTACTTCACAAAACATCACAGGTACCTCCAAAAATAATTTGCAGTATAAGACAGCATCTGCAGATGTCATTTACACAACATACACCTGCAGATTACTGTGATCCAGGACTAGGCTGGGGAGTCTCATATCTGTTGCCCTATACATTTTATGTTTCTTCTTCTGCAATATTCTCAATTTACCTTGTTGATTATTATTCATTTTACTTTTTTTAAAGATTTTATTTATTTCTTTGACAAAGAGAGAGAGCACAAGCAGAGGGAGAAGCAGGCAGAGGGAGAGGGAGAAGTAGGCTCCCTGCCGAGCAGACATCTGGAGATGGGGCTTGATCCCAGGACCCCGGGATCATGCCCCGGGGAAGGCAGAAGCCCAACCACCGGAGCCACCCAGGAGCCCCTGAAAACGGCTTTCTATTGCTGCATCTGCTCAGTTGCATGGAGACCGGCTGGGGCCCAGAGGGATATGGAAGAGGAATATACTGAGGGAGAGCTTTTTTTAGGGAAGTTTTCTGGGGAATGAGGCATTCAGCATCCTGAAGTTTTATGGACTTTAGCCCCAGTAGTATACGAAGAGTGCTTTTCCACACCGGCGAGTCTAACTTCTGCAAATGCTCAGAAACGCTCAGCCAACTCCCGCCAATGTTTGAAGGGGAACCCAGCCCGGCTCACAAGCGATCGCTGAGATTTGAGAGACTTGGACCTCGCACATGCGCTTTGGGCACCCTTGGCCGCCGGCCCTTGGTCCGCACATGCAGCGTTGCGGGTTTGTGAGGTGTGCAAGCGCATTTGTGTTTGGCTTCGTTGCTTGGTTACATTATTCTGCGCTTAAAGACTCCAAACCTCATAATGTCGCTACTGTGACGTAGTGGCGAGGCGGGTTTGGCTTATCTCTAGCGCTAGTGTTGGGCTCTAGAGGCGGTGAAAAGCCGAGGGGAAGGTGAAGTGTTTGTGAAGCCTCCAGGCTTTGCGATGAAGAAGTTTTTTAGCTTCGGGAGTAAGAAGGGCGGGTCGTCCTTTCGCGTTACCAGCTCGCTGAGGGACCGCTTGGGCATCCGGCCTGAGAAGAGAATTGGAACCAGCAGCTTCTGGGGGGGGTACAACATCCGAGACAAAGATCTCAGGAAGATCCACAAAGTTGCCAGCATGGGCGACGTAAGGAAACTGCAGGAGATTCTATTTTTCGGGAAACACGGCGTGGACGAAAGAGACAAGATGAACAGGTAATAGGGACTTGGAGGCCGGCTGCCCGAGACGGCGGGGAGGAGGTGGGGCGGGCCGGGAGAAGCGCGCACCTTCCCGGCTCCGCCTGTGGAACGGAGCCCTCCTGTCACCGAGGGCGCTTTGCGGTCTTCCCCCCGAGGCCCCGCAGCAGGGGTCTAGCGCCCAGGCCGGCTGTCTGAGCATGAAAACGAAGGCTTCAGCTGCCTTTGGACCCACTCATAATTCCCCGTATAGACCACTTTACAGACAGGTTTTTTTTTTTTTTTTTAAACATTTTATTTATTTATTTGACAGAGAGAGACAGCTAGAGAGGGAACACACCCAGGGGAAGTGGGAGAGGGAGAAGCAGGCTCCCTGCTGAGCAGGGAGCCCGATGCAGGGCTCGATCCCAGGGCCCTGGGAACATAACCTGAGCTGAAGGCAAGCACTTAACTGACTGAGCCACCCAGGTGCCCCTCTTACTTTCTATTTAAAAAAAATTTGGGAGTGCGGGTGGGGATTGGTATCTTCTGACAACGTTTAACCTCTTCAGAAGTAAAGGGAATATTTTTATCTGTACTTGTAGATTTTATTCATACATTAAATATATACATGTTTTTTTGTTGTGTGTAGCTTTATTATGTATAAGTGATTATAGATTAATCATTTCATTTTAGTTACATCCTTATGAAAATAAATAATATAAATGATCATATAAAAGTTTATAAAATTTTAGTTGTGTCCTTATGAAGAAAGTCAAAAATAGGAAATATAAATGATTATTGCAATTTCAGATGTATTGCTTGACTTTATAAAGTTTTCTTTAAAAATACTGAACTCTGGGGTGCCTGGGTGGCATAATCGGTTGAGCATCAGAGTCTTGAAATCGGCGTGGGTCGTGATCTCGGGGTTGTTGGGTGGAGCCCCATGTCGGGCTCTATGCTTGGTGGGGAGACTGCTTGAGATTCTCTCCTTCTCCCTCTGCCCTTCCCTCCGCTTGTGCACACTCTCTCTTTTTCTCTAAAAGAAAGAAATCTTTAAAAACTATTGAACTCTCCAACTGTATTTATCTACTCTTTCAATCCATTTATTTATCAAATAGAATCTGAACACATGTTATGTAGGAGACATACTCTACCCAGAATCTTTTCATTCTTAAAGACTTCATGTTGCCCAGTATTAGTAAGATGAGAAATTCTATTTATTTTATTTATTTATTTATTTATTTAAAAGATTTTACTTTTAAGTAATCTCTATACTCAACATGGGGTTTGAATTTATATCATTGAGACTAAGGTTGCATGTTCTACTGATTGAGACAGCCAGGTACTACTAAGATGAGAAATTTTATTTTATTTTTTTAATTTTAAGAAAAGATTGATTTATTTGAGAGAGAGAGAGAGAGAGAGAGTGAATGGCAGTGGCTGGGGAGGGAGAGGGGAGGGTTAGAGGGAGAGAGAGGATCTCAAGCTGACTCCACGCTGAGCACGGAGCCCGACATGGGGCTCGCTCTCAGGATCTGGAGATCATGACCTGAGCCAAAACCAAGAGTCGGACACCCAACCAACTAGCCACCGAGGTGCCCCTAAGATGAGCAATTTTAAATTCAAGTATTAGGACTTAATCTCAGTTAAAGGTTTTCCTCCTTCCTTTCAAACAAAAACATTTCTGAAGATAGGAAATTGTAAAAGTTAACCTTTACCTGTCCTTTTGTAATTTATAATAGTATTAAATACTAATATTGATAATTGGTAGTACTTGATTATCATGTGATTTATAAATCTAAATATTTTATAAAACGAGCTGTCCCTGTTTATTTAAATCCTGAGTTTCCTTTGGCTTAAAGTTTCTTGAAAATCAGAGTAAGAATTACTTAAAAAACATTCTCCATTATTTTAGTCCTCTTTTCCCATAATGCTTTCAGGAACTAAAATTTATTGAAATGCCAGGTATATGACTAGAACTGCAATAGACCTGTTGTGTATATCATTATTTCATGTAATGTAAGGCACCATAGATTGTCTGATGCCCCAGTATTTTCTGTACCAATAAGAACTTTTAAAACAATTCTGCCAATTACAGTTGTAAGACATTTTGAATTATAAATTGCATTCCAATGTCAGAGATATTAAAAGGTGACAAAATGAGCATCTTAGAATCACTGAAATGTAGTATTCTTGTGAATCCTTAAAACATATCTACAAAGTAGGCATAATTGTATCACTTTACCTAATTGGATGTTGTCTTTGTAAAATAATAGTAATAGTAATAGTTATAATATTATGTAACAAACTCTGCATAGATCCTCATTTAATCATCACGCCGAGGTCTTGCGAGATAACTAGTCTTTATTTTATTTATTATTCTTATTTTTTAGTAATCTCTATACCCAACATGGGGCTCGAATTCACGACCCTCAAGATCAAGAGTCACATGGTCTTCAAACTGAGTTGGGCAGGGGCCCCGAGATAACTATTTTTATCCCCATTTTGTTGATGAGGAAATTGAGGATAAGGCTAAGTAAGTGATAACTGTTAAGTGACAGAGTTAAAGTAGGATTCAAACCCAAGTTAAGCTGAATCCTGAGGTCATGCTCTACCTACTCAGATAGGCTGCTCTTTATTAGTGTGGTGAAGAATCACTAATAAATATTGTACTTTCTTCAAAAGAAAACTAAATCTTTGTTTTGGAGTCATAGGAATAAGATGCTATTTAACGTTTACAATTACATGAATTAACTGCGTGTTTTGACATAGTGCACTATAATTTCCTAAAAAGTTCTTTCACTTTCTTAGGACTGCTCTCCATTTGGCCTGTGCCAATGGCCATCCAGATGTCGTTGCTGTCCTAGTGGAGAGGAAATGCCAGCTTGACCTCTTTGATAAAGATTATAGGACTGCTCTGATGAAGGTATGGGGTAGCAGCTGTGTCTGCCTGAGATGGATTTGATTTAATTACTTAGCATGAAAACTTACTGCATTTAAACATAACAAATTGGTGAAACCTGTGGCATGTTTACTTTAAATTCCCAGAATTGACACTCTGTTTCTTGGTATAATACTGACAGGCTGTACAATCTCAGAATGAGAGATGCGTGACTATTCTTCTAGAACACGGTGCTGATCCAAATCTTACGGACATTGCTGGCAACACTGCTCTCCACTATGCCGCTGTTGGTTCAAATACATCAATAGCAGAGAAGCTGCTTTTACACCATGCAAATACTGAAGTGAGAAACAAGGTACAGATCAACTGTATTTATAAAGTATTTGAAATAATATATATGTATATATAAATTTTTTTAGCCACAAAACATTTTATTTACGTATTTATTTATATGTGTAATAAATACATATACTGAATTCTATACATCAGGTCCTGTCATCCTGGACACAACTCCAAAGCCAGGGCAGGGAGGGCTAGAGAAAGGTGATGCCCATGGAGAGGGTGAAGTTCTGTCTCCCAGCCACCCTTCCACCCCAGAAAGAAAATCTTCCCATTAGTGCTTGGGAGTGGATGGTGGGCTCAGAGCCCACAAAGGATTGAAGGCCTAGAGGGGAGTGGAGGTGGTGGAGGCTGGGTGCTGTGCAGGGCCTTAGGAAATGGGTGCTGCTGGGAATGGGTGGGAGACGCTGACCCAGTGGGGTAACTTGGGTGAGTGCAAGTAGGAGGAGAAAGCAGCAGGTTGCAGGCCCTGGGCGCTCCAGGCCCCAAGGTTCTGAAAATGAGAGCAAGGGGATCAGGTCATGACATCCTACAGGGGCATTTACTTGTGCTTGTAGCCACTCTGCCCGCCACGTACCACATTGGGGTCTCCCATTTCAGAGAGTAGTTCCTGCTCAGCCTTGTGTAGTTCCTCAGTGGGGTGGTAGCTGTACGTGGGGAGTAGTTGATGACCATGCTCCCCAGTCCACCTTCTGTTTCTGTGACATGCATTATTTCTACCACTGCCCTTACAGAAACACTGTTGGTTGACATAGGTAGGGTCAGTTTTTCATATTTGGAAGCTCATGCATTCCCTGAATGAAAAGATTTTGAAATAACTTAATTGTCTAAGATTTCACTTTAATGATACTTTTTTTTTTTTAAGATTTTATTTACTTGAGAGAGACAGAGAACAAACATGAGTATGGAGGAAGGGCAGAGGGAGAGGGAGAAGCAGGGGAGCCTGATGCAGGGCTGGATCCCAGGACCCCGAGGGTCATGACCTGAGCCAAAGACAGTCGCTTAACTGACTGAGCCACCCAGTTGCCCCAAAGCCACTCTCTTAATTCCGAGTCCATCTCCTCAGTGACCCTTTTGGATCAAGAGTGCCTTATGTTGACATCTGGGATCCTGATACCATGATAGAAGAGAATCAACCATGTTTGTGTAACTTGGAGAAAACCTTCATTTTTTTTTTTTTTTTTTTAAGATTTTATTTATTTATTTGACGGAGAGATGGCGAGAGAGGGAACACAAGCAGGGGGAGCGGGAGAGGGAGAAGCAGGCTTCCCGCCAAGCAGGATGTGGGGCTCGATCCCAGGACCCTGGGATCATGGCCTGAGCCGAAGGCAGACACTTAACGACTGAGCCACCCAGGCACCCCGAAAACCTTCATCTTTATTGGAAAGCTCTCAAAACTATATCCCCGAAACTCTAATTTCTCAAATGTTAATGTTTGCCACAAAAAAGTATTGTCAGATGGGGATAAGCAAATTTAAACGGATTTCTTTTGTGCTAGATATATAGTGCAGTTTTGTAATATTTCTCAAACATAGATGATCATTGAATCTTTCTACTGGGGCACAGTACTTACCTTCCAGCAAAGTGTATGTTCTTCGGAATGTAATTTAAAAAACACTACTCCAGAGATAATCATTTAGGTTGTTAACTCAATAAAAATACTTAAAGCATTTACTGCTATGTTTTAGATTTTGGAGATATAGAGAAAAAAAACAATCCCTTCCCTCAAGAAGCTCTTGGTTTAGAGGGGGTGCAATAAAATAACTAGAGTATACCATAATAAATACTGTGATAGAAGCCAAGATTCTTGGAACCAGTCAATGAAGTGAGTTTTGGAGAATGACTGCAGTTAATCTGTTGAAGAAGTGGAAGAGAGCTATTTAATTTAGTTTTATTTATTTTATTTTTTAAAAAAGATTTTATTTATTTATTTGAGAGAAAGAGAGAGTGGGCGAGAGAGCAGGAGCATAGGGGCGGGGCAGAGGGAGAGGCCAACTCCCCTCTGAGCAGGGAGCCTGCCTTGGGGGTGGATCCCAGGATGTTGGGATCAGGACCTGAGCTGACCTGAGCCCAAGGCAGATGCTTAACCGACTGAGCCACCCAGGCCCCCTGTGGAGGGCTATTTGAAAGAGAAGGAGCAGCTGGTGAAAGCACAGAAGGGTGAGAGTACTTTCTATATTATATATTTGAGTTTAGAGGATCCTTTATAAGTTTTAAAATTCAGTATGGAAATATGTAATTTTGTAAATTATAAATTGTTTTTGCACTTTTACAGGATGAACTCACACCATTGTTACTTGCTGTAAGTGAGAACAAACCGCAAATGGTGGAATTTTTAATAGAAAAAGAAGCAAATGTACATGCAGTTGATAAGTTGCAAAGGTACAGTAGTTTGGGTTTTTTTTTAAACCTTATATTGTTCTAGAGTGGTACAGTTACTCAAGTCAGAAAGATTAACTTAATAAGAAGAGGATTAATTTTTTTTTTTTTTAAAGATTTTATTTATTTATTTGACAAAGAGACACAGCGCGAGAGAGAACACAAGCAGGGGCAGAGGGAGAGGGAGAAGCAGGCTTCCCGCAGAGCAGGGAGCCCGATGTGGGGCTCGATCCCAGGACCCCGGGATCATGACCTGAGCCGAAGGCAGACGCTTAACGACTGAGCCACCCAGGCGCCCCGAGGATTAATTTATATAGTGAAAAATGTCAACATGTCATCAGTTAGGCAGAAAGCAATTATTCTGACGGGGCAACATGAAGAACAGTATATGGTAGAATTTATATTTCTTCATATTATTGACTGATGTCATTTGCAGTCTTTTTTTTTTTTTTTTTGCCATATGATTTTATATTAGCTAAAGGGGTTTCATATTAGTTTTATTAGTTTTATAACGTGTGGACTCCTAACTTTTATTTTACTTTATGATGCAATATTGGACTTCTTAACCCTTTTATAATATTTTTGAAACTTCTACTTCATATATATTTTCCTTAAAAGATGAATATTAAACATAAATAGGAGTTGCTTTGTCTTTTGGCTGACTCTTTGCTTTAAATTGCTTTTTGTTTTTGAAGAATACTGATGTTAGATGATCCCTAAGTGATTATTAATTACTCTTACCAGATAATATGGGCTCATCATCCTTTTTCATGTTCAGTATATATATATATTTTTTTGTTTTCATTGGTAAGGATAGAAGGATGAAAGATAACTTTAATTGAATAGACTTTTCCTTTAATGAGGACAAATCATAGGTGGGTGATAAAGAGAAAAGAGATGGGCTTTAGATTGACACAAGACTAGGTTTAATTCCTAGCTTTCCTACTTGCTAAGTGTGTGACTTTGGAAACATTACTTATCATAACCAGATACATTTCCTGATATGAAAAGGAGGATAATAATATATCCTTCAAGGGTGGTTGTGTGTAATATTTTATATATATATATATAGCATTTAATTTAGTGTCTACCACGTGCTTATCTTAGCATCATTAACTGCAACTATGACTGTTTTATTACCATTAGTATGAATACTGTTATTTTCAGCCTGCAAATAAGCTTTTTTAATTTTTTATTTTTAAAGATTTTATTTATTTGAGAGAGAGAGAGAGAGCATGGGCAGGGGGAGGGGCTAGAGCAGGGAGCCAGACGTAGAGCTCGATCCCAGGACCCCAAGATCATGACTGAGCTGAAGGCAGACGCTTAACCGACTTAGCCACCCAGGCACCCCTGCAAATAGCTTTTTATACGGAGCTGTCCTATAGATGGCTTGGAAGTACACTGTATCAGATTAAGGAAGAAATGGGGAATTCTTTTTTAAAATCTTTACCATCAGATAAGTGACCTCAGCATAGTTTCTTGTTCATCAAAGGACTTTTTTTTTTTTTTTTAAAGATTTTATTTATTTATTTGACAGAGAGAGAGAGACAGCTAGAGAGGGGACACAAGCAGGGGGAGTGGGAGAGGGAGAAGCAGGCTTCCTGCCGGGCAGGGAGCCCGATGCGGGGCTCTATCCCAGGACCCTGGGATCATGACCTGAGCCGAAGGCAGACGCTGAACGACTGAGCCATCCAGGCGCCCCTATCAAAGGACTTTAAATTAGCAACTTCTACTGTCATAGCCAAGTAGGACAAGAGGCTTCTTTTTTGTCCTTTCATTTTAGCCATGGAGGTATTTACAAAGATGAGCGGTTGAACATGTTAATGGCCAATTCTGTACTGACAGGCAAGATATTAACCTGATAAAGTATATCAGATTAGCTGTTTAAATAACTCTTAAGTTCCTAAGGGTGAAGTTCTCTCTCTGTTATTTTAGAACAGCCCTCATGCTTGCTGTACATTATGATTCTGCAGACCTAGTCAGGGTTCTTCTTCAGCAAGGTATTAATACCTTTTCTGAAGATGCGTGTGGATGGACTGCAGAATATTCTATTTTTAATGATCTTAAAGTGTGTTTACATTAAAATGTTAGTTATTACTAAACTGAGGTATATAATAATTTAACTGTTAGTTTTGTTTTTTTTTAAAGATTTTATTTATTTATTTGACAGAGAGAGACACAGCGAGAGAGGGAACACAAGCAGGGGGAGTGGGAGAGGGAGAAGCAGGCTTCCCGCGGAGTGGAGAGCCTGATGCAGGGCTCGATCTCAGGACCCTGGGATCATGACCTGAGCCGAAGGCAGATGCTTAATGACTGAGCCACCCAGGCGCCCCTGTTAGTTCTTATGTAACAGATGAGAGTTCATTGTTTGATTCAGGCAGTTTTGGGATGGCAGTGAGTTAGCCCACGTCATTTGCCAGAAATCAAGAAAAAGGCTAGACTAGTAAGAAGTAGTAATGGGCGCAGGATTCTTTATCTCAGGACTATTGAGACCTTTATCCTTAGGGATCCTAACTGTATCTCTTTCATTCCAAGTATAACCGTTATGCATGGGGTACAAATAATGTTACATCTGTGTTTTTTCTTTTTCTTTTTCTTTCTTTCTTTCTTTCTTTCTTTCTTTCTTTTCTTTCTTTCTTTCTTTCTTTCTTCTTTTTTTTTTTGTAGATTTTATTTATTTGAGAGAGAGACAGAGAGAGAGCACGGGTGGGGAGGGACAGAGGGAGAAGCAGATTCCCTGCTGAGCAGGGAGCCTGACGTGGGGCTCCATCCCAGGACCCCAAGATCGTGACCTGAGCCGAAGGCAGACGCTTAACTGACTGAGCCACCCAGGCGCCCCAAGATCCTTGTTTTTTCTAACTAGTTACTTGGGTCTTGAGATGTTCAGTTTAGTAGAAGACCCTATACTTTCCCTTGAGGGCTATCTCCTATACTTTCCCCCTTGAATTTTCCAAGAACCTGAGGAGTTCCCTAAGACCAAAAAGACCATCTTTTTTCACAAGTCATTTGGAAGGAAAAGACATTCTTATCATTCCCTTGTTTCCTCTGATTCTACTACTACAGCATTGCCATTGAAACTGGTTCTGCAGGGCACCTGGGTGCCTCAGTTGGTAAAGCGACTGCCTTTGGCCCAGGTCATGATCCTGGAGTCCCAGGATTGAGTCCCGCATCAGGCTCCCTGCTCAGCGGGGAGTCTGCTTCTCCCTCTGACCCTCCCCCCTCTCACGCTCTCTCTCTCAAATAAATAAATAAATAAATCTTAAAAAAAAAAAGTAAGAAAGAAACTGTTTCTGCAGTCTGGTCATGATTGACCTTTGCTCCTAGGATGCCCTTGCTGATCCACATTCCTCAGTCTTCATGGTGGTCCACAGTTAGACTTCAAAGTTACAACTTTTTTTTAGTTTACTACATATGCTTCTATGCTCAGCTATTCCAAAGCACCAGCACCCTGTTCTGTCAGCTGGGCCTCCTGGCTTTAGCCACACACACCCTTCCCTTCACACTCAAAAGCTTTACGTGAAGCCCATATGTTAGCCCAGACCTTCAGGATGAATTATCCTTGTCTTTTCTGCTAGCAGATGGTAGTTGGGACCATTCTAAGCTGTTGAAGAGGTTCAAATAATGCTGCAGGAAGAGACTGGACTTCTCTTTCTCCTTTGTTACTAGACCTATATCCCAAGCCTGCTTTAAATCCTATGGAGCGCCTTTTCTTATTAGGTGATGAAAGGTCTGATATTGCCCTTCCCAGAGTAGTGGGCATCACCTTTCCCAAAAGGCCATGTTTTGGGTTTAATATTTCATTAAATCCTCTTAACAACCTTGTAAAATAAGGCAGTAAGATGCCTGTTTTATAGAGGAAGACTCTGAGCCCAAGAGAAGTGGCTTGTCCAAGAGGAAATAGCTGTGAGACTTAGGACTTCTGAGCTCTAGACACTTTCCATTATGGGAAGCTAACTCTAATTTACTAATTACTAAATTACAAATTCATGACTGGTTCACCGTACTTTTTTTCCTCCTTTAATTACATACTTAATAAAAAGTGTATAGAAGTTACAAATTTGAAGTATATGGGGTACTTCAAGTTTTGATATTAGTTCCGATATTATTTGAAATACTCTTAAGAATTTGGTATTTGGTAAATGTTTTTCATATCAGTATTAAAATAGTAACATTGTTTATCATCCTTTTTTTAAAAAAAATTTTTATTGTTATGTTAATCCCCATACATTACATCATTAGTTTTAGATATAGTGTTCCACGATTCATTGTTTGAGTAACATTGTTTATCACCCTTTTTTATACGTAGCAGTCGCCAACTAATTGCCGAACATAGAGAAGAAAAACTTAACAATTATTTGCAAAGTAAGAATGCAGGTAAGACTTTTCAGAGTGAATTACTCTTGGTGGTCCTAACATAGATGAAGTCAGAGTAAGGAAGTTTTGATAATGAAAGAGCAATGGAAAAAAAAAAAAAAAAAACCTACTGTGTAAATTGCATATGTATTTTTTTCTTTCTTTTCTTTTCTTTTCTTTTTTTTTTTTTTTAAGATTTTGTCTATTTATTTGACAGAGAGAGATAGTGAGAGAGCACAAGCAGGGGGAGTGGCAGGCAGAGGGAGAGGGAGAAGTACGTTTCCCGCCGAGCAGGGAGCCTGATGTGGGGCTTGATCCCAGGGTCTGGGGATCATGAACTGAGCTGAAGGCAGACGCTTAACCAACTGAGCCACCCAGACGCCCCTATTTTTTTTTTTTTCTTAATTTCTTTCTTAATAGTCTAGTATTCAGGATTATTTAAGAAGTTAATTGTAGGCATTGCTGTCATGAACAACGGGAAGAAATCAGAGGGAGACAAACCGTGAGAGAGACTGGACTCTGGGAAACAAACTGAGGGTTACAGAAGGGAGGGGGTGGGGGGATGGGGTAACCAGGTGATGAGCATTAAGGAGGACACGTGTTATGATGAGCAGTAGGTGTTACATGCGACTAATGAATTGTTGAACACTACATCCAAAACTTACGATGGACTATATGCTGGCTAACGAACATAATAAAAAAAATTAAATAAAGTACCTCAGTATGAACAACAACAACGAAAGAAGTTAATTGTAGGTAATTTAAAATATGAGGCGGTATTGTCTGAAAAGAAATTCATTATTTTAGTCATGACCCCTAAAATCCCATGATATCTTTGTGTAAATAAGAAAAAGAGATTTTTAAGTTAGTATGTTTTATGTTTTCTCTATAAGCATATTATAATAAATTGAACCTGTTATGAAAATGGATCTTTTAATTTTTACAAGTGGATTACATTTAGTAAATATTATTATATAGTGATTTGTCTCCTTAAAAAAGGAACTATCCTTAAAACTGGGGACTTTACAATACCTTCCTGGTATCGTAAACAAATGGCAAACAATAAGAACTGCAAAACTTAGCTAGTATGCAGCAATACCAATGAGACTTTTTTTTTAAGGTAACTGTCTATTGCTTTTGCAATTATTTTCATTTGTTCACTTAACAAATAACTATCAAGTGTCTTTTAGTTCCTAAGTGTTATTCTGATGTTGTAGAATGCAAACATTCAAAAAACACAATCCCTGCCCTCCAGGAATTTGTTATTATCATTGTCATTTTTATTATTTACTCTACTTTATTCAATGCTTACTATGTGCCACAGTCCCCTAGTGCTTATGATTACCATTGTTATTTTTTATTGGCATTTAATATGTTCCAGATACTAAGTCCATAGTGAGGAATTAGAGTTTTAGGAGAGTGGGCAGAATTTAGGGTAAGTATGCAGACTGAATAGGAAGTTTGCCAGGTAAGGTGGCAGAAGGACGATGTTTGGCAGGAGAAACATCCATCAAGATTACATGTTTTGCAGACGGAACAGCAGTGCAAAGGCTAAGATGTACGAGTGAACTTTGGAGGATTTATGAGCAGTTCAGTTTTGCCAGTACAAAAAGTGTGCTATGGCAACGGTTGGAATGAGGTGAATACTTAGCTAAGGCAAGCTTATGAAAGTTTTTCAGTCCTATGGAAAGGAGTAGATCTTACCCTGTAGACCTTGGGAACTTTATCAGGTACAATGCTTTTAGCTGCAAATAATAGGTGACTTATAACAGTGACTAAAACGGGGCATCTGGGTGGCTTAGTCAGTTAAGTGTTGACTCTTGGTTTTACACAGTCTCGGGTCATGAGATCAAGCCCCACATCACGTTGGCCTCCGTGCTCAGCACGGAGTCGGCTTGAAGATTCTCTTCCTCTGCCCTTCCGCCCATTCATGCACTCTCTTGCACGCTTCTTCTCTTTCTCTCTCTCTCAAATAAATAAATCTAAAAAACAAAACAAAACAAAACAGTGACTAAAACAATAGGAACTAGAATTGTTTTGATGGTTCAGTGATGTCATCAGGATCCCAGTTGTCTCTTTTTCAGCTTTGAGGTTGGCAGTATTTCATGTCTCCCTTCCTGGTTGGCTAATTAGCAACAGCTCCAGGCCTAGTCTCACATTATAATATCCAATGACTGGAAGGACTGTTTTTCTTTATATGTTTCTTTCATTAATTAACTAATTAATTTATTTAAGATTTTATCCATTGATTTGACAGAGAGAGAGAGAGAGAGAGAGACAGCGAGAGAGGGAACACCAGCAGGGGGAGTGGGCGAGAGAGAAGAAGGCTTCCTGCGGAGCAGGGAGCCTGATGCGGGGCTCAATCCCAGGACCCTGGGATCATGACCTGAGCTGAAGGCAGACGCTTAACGACTGAGCCACCGAGGTCCCCCCTATACGTTTCTTTTATTTTTTATTTATTTTTATTTTATTTTTATTTTTTTAAAAGATTTTATTTACTTATTTCAGAGAGAGAGAATGAGAGAGAGCACATGAGAGGGGGGAGGGTCAGAGGGAGAAGCAGACTCCCTACCGAGCAGGGAGCCCGATGTGGGACTCGATCCAGGGACTCCAGGATCATGACCTGAGCCAAAGGCAGTCGCTTAACCAACTGAGCCACCCAGGCACCCCTATATGTTTCTTTTAAATAAGAAGAAAACTCAGAGGCTTGCAGTGAATTTCCTCTAACATTTTATAGGCTAGGTTATATCGCATGCTTGTTCCTAAATCAGTCACTGGTAAATCAGGTACTGTGATTAGCTTAGAATAATCATTTCTCCTTTTGAAGCTGGGGTGAGGCCACCTTCTTTGTGTATGGGGACAATAAATATCCAAATAAGCTTGTAGTTCTCCAGCAAGAATGAAGAATTGTGGAATGGCTACTGGGGAGGGAGCCAGCAGTATTTGATGCAGGGATTCATTGGAGAATTTGAAGCAGAAGGGTAATAAGATTAGATTTGAATTAGGGCCCTCTGGTTATGGCATAAAATAGGGATCACCAAGCTTTTTTCCTTAAAGGGCCAGATCGTGACTATTTTAGGCCATGTGGTTTCTCAACTACAATTACCATTGTAGTGTGAAAGCAGCCATAGCAATATACAGGTGAATAGATGTGACTGTGCTCCAATAAAACTTTATTTACAGAACCAGATGGCAGGTCGGACTTGGCCTGTGGCCGTAGTTTGCTGGCCCCTCATGTGGAGGATGTATTGAAGGAAACCATGTAAAGAGACTGGAAGACAAAGGAAGCTTATATTTCCTTAGCCTAGTATCAGTCCATTATGAAATTTTCACCCTTCTATACTGAAAAAGTCAGGAGGCTCAGTTTATTCAATTTAAAATGTTGTTCTTTTTCTAGGCCTTATG
Source organism: Halichoerus grypus (assembly GCF_964656455.1). Taxonomy (NCBI): domain Eukaryota; kingdom Metazoa; phylum Chordata; class Mammalia; order Carnivora; family Phocidae; genus Halichoerus; species Halichoerus grypus. The sequence goes on from NC_135717.1 coordinate 66,157,757, forward strand.
TCTTTCTCATTTTTTAAAATTTAAACAGTTTTTTTAAAGATTTTATTTATTTGAGAGAGAGATAGGGAGCACAAGTGGGGCAGAGGGGCAGGGGCAGAGGGAGAGGGAGTAGCAGACTCCCCACTGAACAGGGAGCCCGATGCGGGGCTTGATCCCAGGGCCCTGAGACCATGACCTGAGCTGAAGGCAGATGCTTAACTGACTGAGCCACCCACACGCCCCCTTTCTCATTCATTTTGCTTAAAAATTTTTTATTCATTTAAGAAATAACAATAATAGTTGGTGGCTTTTTTTTTCCTCTGGAAGTCATCAGTTAAGAGCTCATGTTTGAGTAGGGCAGTGGCGGGGGAAATATAAAGCAGAGACCGAAAAGAAGTATAGTTAATATGATTTCATGATTATTGAATGTAAAAAGTTAGGGGAGAGAGGAAATCTAAGAAGATTCATATGTTTCCAGATTGTACACTAGCATTTAAATTGGACATGAAGAATGAGTAGGACTTTATCGGATGAAGAGAGGAGAGCGGTGGGAGTAGGGAAGACCAGGTTTTTTCTGTATATGTTGAATTTGATGGAATGTCCATGTAGTATATTTTCAGTAATTGGATAATCGAATACTAGGAGTTTCTAGCTGGAGATAGAACTTCAAGGTTGGAGGTGCAGATTTGAAATAATCTGATTAGAATTATTAAGCAAAGTGATAGCTTGGACAAAGATTGAGCTTGTCCATGGTGGAGAAACATATAGAATGAGAAGGAGGCCAGTGAACAGACCCTGGGAATCCCAATATATAAGGGGTGGATGGAGGAGTAGGAGTTAGTAGAGAAGACTGAGGAGTGACTGGGGAAACGTAAGAGAGGAATTAGAGGAAGTGATGTTGAAAAAATTAAAAAAAAATATTTCAAGGAGGCGTATTACTGAAAAGAAAGAAATTACTGAAAAGAAAGCTGGATTTAGCTTTTAAAAGCTCTTTGCTGGTAACCTTTTCAAAAGAATTTTTGAGTTGTAAGATCTATTATTTACATGATTGGTACTTTCTACGTCCAAATATGGAAAAATAACACATCAAGTCAGGTCCTACGTAACTTTTTTGTAACTGCAGTATCTACCCGGACAGGGTCAAGGGAAAATGGTCTAGCCTGGTGAGTAGACTTGCCAACATTTTTCCATAATTGTCAAAACCTAGGAGTCAAGTGTGAGGAAAAGTGTTGTCTTTCTTACCTGTTTCTGGTGGAGATACTTGAGTTTTTCCTCAAGTCCTTGATACACTCTTCTGGATGAATACGAAAACAAAAACAGCAACAGGCAGGAAGCCACTGTCAGGCCCTGTCTCTGATATGGAATCATGATGCAGCTGTATTTTGAGAGTTTTAAATTTTGATCAGAAATAGTTTACAGACCTGCAGTTTGGAGTCTTGACCTCTTTTAAATATTTTATGGCAGAAAACTAGTATAATACCGAGGAGAAAATATAAGGTGATATGCTGAATATACTAGTCTCACTAGTTCAGGAATTCTGTGTCAGTAAAAACAGTCAATACCTGACTATTTTGGTTAGTGCTGTCTCTCTTGATCCCCTTTTCATTTGCCTTCTTCTAATATCTCCACTTTTACTGCTCCTTTCTGAATTTCATCTCTAAAGAAAGCGCTAAGGAAAATGGTCTTGGAATCCAACACTATTAGAACACATTTCTACCATATGTATGTTTGACATATATGTGTATTTCCTTCTAAGGTAATGGGCTACCTAATCTAAAGTGTATCTCATATTTTATTAGTTTCTTGTGCTAAATTTCTTTGTATCTGTATCACAGTGACAAAGTTAGGGATGATGGTCTGCCAAGACTGAAAGCATTTTCTGGATTCTCAGAAATTTTTATCTGATACAGTTTTAATGTGACATGCTTTTATATTTTTTTCCAGAAATTGGTAAACTGTGACTTAACAAGAATATGTGGCCAATTAGATTACCAAGTTTTTAACCATCTATGTATATAAGATAACTCACTTTGTTTTCCCCGAAATGAGCCCTATTGATCTTTAATGATCAAATCCTCTATTTTCAGGGTGGAGTGGAGAACTCATCTTATATTTTGGATGGAGTATTTTTGGCTTTTTTTTTTTTTTTTTTTTTTTTTTTTAGAGATTTTATTTATCTACTTGACACAGAGAGATAGCAAGAGCAGGAACACAAGCAGGGGAAGTGGGAGAGGGAGAAGCAGGCTTCCCGCGGAGCAGGGAGCCCGATGTGGGACTCGATCCCAGGATCCTGGGATCATGACCTGAGCCAAAGGCAGACCCTTAACGACTGAGCCACCCAGGCGTCCTATTTTTGGCTTTTTGACTAGTTTGTCAACAACTGCCTTTAATAGGTGAACTATGTTTTTAATTCTATAAGAAATTAAGGAAAAGACTGGAAACAAAACTCTATAATCAATAGTGGGTTGTTAAACAGTATATGATAGTTATATATTTTTCTATAATTATCCCAGTTACCTTATTGATTCATAACTACCATAAAAATGGTATTAAGCCCTATTTATTTATGTATTTATTTTCTTTTAAGATTTTTTTTTTTTTTTTTTTTTTTATCTGACAGAGAGAGACACAGCGAGAGAGGGAACACAACTATGGGGAATGGGAGAGGGAGAAGCAGGCTTCCCGCTGAGCAGGGAGCCCGATGTGGGGCTCAGTCCCAGGACCCTGGGATCATGACCTGAGCTGAAGGCAAACGCTTAACGACTGAGCCACCCATGCACCCCGAATTAAGCCCTATTTAGTTGGAGAAAATCTTTGTGATCTTTTCATTTTTTTATAGGAACTTTTATACTGTAGAACATATTGATAATTATCAGGATTCTCTTTTTTTTCTGATTAAAATAAGATTGTTGCTTGTCTGACATTATTTTCTGATCATTATGTCATCTATTCTTTTTATGCCTTTATTCAGATGGGTATAGAAATACAGGAATCCCCATGGCAAATACTAAGAAAAACAGATTCAAGGAAAGGTGTTCTGTGAAATAACCTTCTGACTGTAATCATGTATAAAACATCAACCCAAATCATAAAAATTTCATATAATGCAGTTGTATTAGAGGCTCCCAGAACGATACCCAGATTTGGTTATTCACTAGAAGAACTCACAGGTCTTAGCATATTTGTACTCATGCCTTTGGTTTATTACAGTGAAAGGATAGAAAGCAAAATCAGCACAGAGGAAAGGTGCATGGAGTGAAGTCTAGAGGACACCAAGTGCAGGCTTCTAAGAATCCTCTGCCTATGGCTGTGCTTAATTCCTCCAGCATCAAATTATGACAACACATATGAAATGTTGTCTGCCAATACAAGAATCTTATAGAGACTCAGTGCCTGAAGTTTTCTGGAAATGATAATCATGTAGGCATCTTCTCCCTAGCGTATACCAAAATTCCAGGTTCCCTGAAGGAAATCAAGTATACAGGATAAGACACCAGGTTTGTACCAACACTTAGGCACAGCCACTCTTACCAGCTATGAAATGGTGGGAACCCTCCCGAAATCCAAGTTCACGAATACCAACCAAGGGCCAGCCATTCAAGTGGGATCTAATGGTGGCAGTCTTTGGCCTGCTCTATGGAATCTTTTTTGCACAGGAATTAGAGCCCTGCCTTAATTTTTGTTGTTGTTTTAAGATTTTATTTTAACGGCAAGTAATATGATGGTATCACATGGTACTGGTTTCAGTAGCATGATCTGTATTAAATTGAAGTGCTGGTTACTTTTTTGACTTTTGGTGAATATTTAACAGGTATTTGTACATAAATTACTGGGGCAATATTAGGTAATTATAATCTGTTTTTTTATCTTATTAAACTTTCATTATGATTCTTAGAGTAAACAATGATTTCTGATTTAAAATTAGAATAAAAATTCTTAATTATATAGATAATCCAGTTTTGTTTCATATGGTAGTGAATCCCTGTTTATAAGATTCGATTATATAATTGTCCATTATTTTCTTGCCTAAGTATGCAATTAAAATTATTTGCTTTATGTATTTTCATATACTTCAATTTGGTGGATAATACCTGTATTCTGTTACTTCGGTCTTTATCTTAATTTTCATGGTGGCTGTATCTTACTTTAATACATGGTGATCGCAGGCTCAATGGATACCTTTCTTTTTCTTCACGATCAATAGACCTTACTTTTTTAGAACATTTTCAAGTTAACAGCAAAATATAGCAGAAAGTACAGAGAGTTTCCATTTACCCCATGTTCCCATACACGCATAGCCTCCCCTGTTGTCAACATCCTGTGCCACAGTGATACATTGTTTTATTTACATTAACTCATCTTTATCATCCAAAGTCCATAATTTACATTCCGGTTCAGTCTTGGTGTTGTACATTCTATTGGTTTTAACAAATGTATAATGACATGGAATAGTTTCACTGCCTTAAAAGTCCTCTGTGCTGTGCCTATTCATCCCTCCCTTTGCCGCAACCCTTAACTCCTAACTTGAAAAGTATTGCTTTTTCCAGAATGTCATATAGTTGCAATCATACAGTGGATATCTTCTTGAATGTTTATTTTTTATATTTATTTTATTTTATTTTATTTTTTTAAAGATTTTATTTATTTATTTGAGAGAGAGAGAGAGAGAGAAAACTCGAGGTGGGGGAGAGGCAGAGGGAGAGGGAGATGCAGACACCCCCGCTGAGCAGGGAGCCTGATGCGGGGCTCGATCTCAGGACCCTGAGATCATGACCGGAGCTGAAGGCAGATGCTTAACCACTTAACCGACTGAGCCACCCAGGCACCCCTCTTCTTTAATGTTTAAAAAATTAAAATTCCAAGGTAATTGAATGTAGTGATTCAAGATATTCTTTGTCCTTTGTTTTGTGTTCATCAGTGTAGGATCTGATGACATATGCCTTACAGACATAGTGACAAGTGTGATTTCTATAGACATGTGTCACATAATGGGGAGGGTTGAGAACAATGACATCATGCACTACTACCTAGCACTAACCATTGGTACCATATTGGTCTAAGAGGTGGGTCCAGATAGACTCTCTAGCAATGAAAGTAGACAGTCTCAAGAGGTTATACCTTATATCACTAAAATCACTAAATCTTTCATACTTACCTGCAATTGGAAATAAGGCCAGAGAGAGTCTGTTTGCTATGTTTTGCCATGCTGCAAAGTACAGTGGCTATAGACCAAACTTTGTGATGAGATGTTTCATCCTAAACTTAACAGTCTCTGCTGAAGAGCTGGAGAAGTTCTGTTGTGTTACAGCAGAATAAATACAGTCTCTTTTAACTGCTCCTAGTAGTGGAAGTCCAGAAGAATCATGTTATTTAGGTTTGACATTGTCGGTCTATGATAATGATTCTGCTAATGATACCATTTTCTGTCAGTCTCATAGGGTTTGGTTACAATTATGGTCATTATAAACATTCACTTGTAGGTATCAAATTCTGATAAATACCATTCTTTTCTTGCATTTGGTAAATGTAGAGGAGAAAGTAAGATTTCTTAATGCATTACCTGCCTACCAATAATATAATTAATACTCATTCCAGTGTGGTTTCCAGATGTGGTCTTGAAGGAATACTTTTTAACAAATCATCAGTCTTATACTTTTAATATTCTGTATTTTTCTATTGTTGATTTAAAATGTATTTTGCTTTTTTCTTTAGTGGCGGATAAGAGTTCTGAAGAAGAGTCTTTAAGCAGGTAGGATTTTTATGGAGTCTTTAAAATTTTGTGTTAACTAAGGAAATGCAGAGAAAAGCATTTCTTGAGTTCTGCTCTGGGCTAGACACTATATTATGTGCTTGACATTTATTACTTATGTAGTCATTACAATAGCTTCACAAAATAGCTCTGCTATTATAGCCTATTTTTTATGAGTCAGCTGTGGTGCAGGGAGGTTGATTAATTGACCTGTGATTGCATAGTTAATGAGTAGCAGACCCATGATTTGACTGTCAGCCTGTGTGACTCCCACCTCCACTCTTTTGTCCCTCAGCAGCACTGGGATTAAGATACAGATCCTAGTCAGATCAACTCAGTCAAATTCAGTTATGTGTTAACCCTGATTTAGAGTTTTCTCAAGAAACCAGGTTAGTTCAAGCATTTGTCCTAATATATTTGACAACTAGTGATAACTAGAGGTAATTACTGCAGTGGTAACTAGTCTGTTGTTTTTACTGTCAAAGATTTTAGGGTGGATCTCAGTTACCTATGGCCACAGTACATAGCTTTTACATAAGCAAGACCTAATCAGGCAGATTCTTAGATATAGTGATGTCTCCTCTCCTTGAGATGAATGATTTTTCCAGAAGTGAAGGATATGTAATCTAGGTGTAGACCATGTTGCATTAATTAAATTTATCATCTATTTAGAGGATATTTCTAAATTATTCTCTATTTACTGACTTCCCAGTCTAGTTTTCCCTTTAGGCTAGTACCCTTGACTAGTTCTTTGGAGTTTCTTCTTTTTTTTTAGACCTTTTTCTTTTTCTCCATGACTTTTCTATAGTCTTTTCTTGATTTTTTTTTTTTTTACTTTGTTCTCTGCTTTTCTTGGTGTTTCTTGTAGTCCATTAATTGTTTCCATTTCTGCCAGCTAAATAGTCTCTGTTTTTCTATAGACAAAATCAGAAGCACATAGAATTTCAGGATTTTAAGGAATCTTAGAGATGAATTAATCAAAATACCCTCTGGTACTGCAACCTATGTTTAACATCCTCACCCAGTGGTTGTTTAAATGGAGAATTTGAAACTCAAAAGAGATTAAAAGTCACTTATTTGGATATGATAAGTGACAGAAATGAGATTTAAATTCAAGTTTTTTCCTTTTTTCTCATCTTGTAGGTAAATGTTTTAATAATTGAAAGATGGGGAGGGGGTCTTGTGAACACAGTGAGGGGGGTAAGGAAGGAATTAGCAGGAGACGCCAAGTTTCAAGAAGAATAACACTGGGTTGGATAGTTTTAGAAAAGATGTCAGAATATTGGGGTTTATGATAAGTTAGATAAAGATGAATTATAGGAATGAAGGATACACACACACACACACACACACACACACACACACAAAGGAATGAAGGGCAAGGGTATTGGGAGTTGTTTAGAAAGGCATATTAAAATAGAGGGTTGAAGAGAATCTTGAGCAGCTTTTTTGTTTGTTGGTTTAATTGAATGAACTAGCATACTTCAGGTTTTCTGTTGAGAGATCTTAAAATCATTTGAGCCACTGGGAAGAATCTTTTTACAGCATATAAGAATGTGATATCATCTACTTCCACCCCAACTTACAGAGAGTGGCTTAGATCCTCTTGAGTAATAGGCGGAATGGAGATTCTACACAACATAGATGCATGGCCCAAGGTAGCGGTCTCCTCACTCCACCTCTTTTCTTAATTCTCTGAAGCCCTGCCCATGTACATGTAGGGTTTGGTGGGGTACGACTGGCTGTCAAATCAGTAACCAGAGTTTTATTTGGGTAGTTGGTAACATGTCTATGTTGAGATGACTACATGGATGACTGAAACTCCATTTCGCTTGTTCTCCAGGAGCAAGAAATGGCTCTTACTCTTGGTCATTTGAGCCTATCCTTGTTTTGGGAGTCTGTGCTTTCATAGGCTAAAGACTTAAAGGTTGGAGAGTACCACTGAGCCCTGCAGAAGAGTGATAATAGGAGTGGGAACTCACAGAAAGAAAATATTAGGCAGTGTATAGGGAAATAGAGGCACAGCTACCCGGACTCTGTTTTTATACCAGTCTCTCTTCTTGGGTATCTGAGTGCCTATGAAGGTTTTTAAGGTCTTGCTAGTTTATGTAGACCTAAATAAGGCAGGACCTGTGAAGGAAAAAATTTGGACCTTATAATTTTTAATCTTTAATCTGGGAATAGTATTCCCACTAATAACATAAATTTGTTCTTTAACATTTATATATTTATTTATTTCTTTTAATTGAAGCATAGTTGACACAAGATGTTATGTTAGTTTCAGGTGTACAAGGTAGTGCTTGAACAACTCTATATGTTACACCATGCTCACCACAAGTGTAGCTACTATCTGTTACTGCATAATGCTATTACAATACTATGGACTATATTCCCTATGCTGTACTTGTATCCCTGTGACTTACTATAACTGGAATCCTGAACCTCCCATTCCCCTTCACCCATTTTGTCCGTCCCCCACCCCCTTCCCTTCTGGCAATACAGAATTCTCTCTATTTCTGGGTCTGTTTCTGCTTTTTGTTTGTTCATTTGTTCTGCTTTCTAGATTCTACATATAAGTGAAATCATATAGTATTTATCTTTCTCTGACTATTTCACTTAGCATAATACCCTCTAGGTACATCTACATTGTTGCAAATGGCAAGATCATATTCTTTTTTATGGCTGAGTAACATTCCTCTGTGTGTATGTGTGTGTGTGTGTGTGTAAGAGATACACCTGTTGATGGACACTTGGGTTGTTTCCATATATTGGCTGTTGTAAATAATGCTGCAGTAAACATGGGGGTGCATATCTTTTCAAATTAGTGTCTTCATTTTCTTTGGGAAAGTAAGTAACCAGTAATGGAATTACTGGATCCTATGGTATTTCTATTTTTAATATTTCAAGGAACCTCCATACTGTTTGTCACACCATTTTCTATCCCCATCACCAGTGCACAAGGGTTCCTTATTCTCTACATCCTCACCAACACTTGTTTTTTGTGTTTTTGATTCTAGCCATTCTGACAGGTGTAAGGCGATAATTCATTGTGGTTAACTTTTGAACAATTAACTTTCAAACATTTCAGAGAATTCCTTGCCTGTCACTCTTAGTTATGGGAACTAAGACTGGGTCTTTACTAGGTATTTCACATCTTCGGAGAGGTGGAGGCAAGATAGATAACGAAAACCTTTTTAGAAACAGAGACCAAATTTTGAAAGACCTGTACTCTAACAACTATAAAACATTGATGACAGAAATTGTGTCAAGACAGAAGAAGTGGAAAGACGTTGCATGCTCATGGATGGGAAAAACACATATTGTTAAAATGTCTATACTACCCCAGGCAATCTACAGATTTAATGCAATGCCTATTAAAATACCAACATTTTTCACAGAACTAGAACAAACAATCCTAAAATTTGTATGGAACCACTGAAGACCTCGAATAGCCAAAGCAATATTGAAAAACAAATTGGAAGTATCACAATTCCAGATTTCAAGTTATATTACAAAGCTGTAGTCATCAAAAAAGTATGGTACTGGCAAAAAACAAATATAGATCAGTGGAATAGAACAGAAAACCCCAGAAATAAACCCATAACTATATGGTCAATTAATCTGTGAAAAGCAGGAAAGAATATCCAATGGAGAAAAAGCAGTCTTTTCAACAAATGGTGTTGGGAGAACTGGACAGCTACATGCAAAAGAATGAAACTGGACCACTTTCTTTAAAAATAAACTCAAAAATGGGTTTAAGACCTAAATGTGACACCTGAAATCATAAAAATACTTGAAGAGAGCACAAGCAGTAATCTCTCTGATATTGGCTGTAGTAGTGGGTTTTGTTTTTTGTTTTTTGTTTTTTTTCTCTAATTATGTCTCCTGAGGCAAGAGCAATAAAAGCAAAAATAAACTGTTGGGACTACATCAAAATCAAAAGCTTTTGCACACTGAAGGAATCAGTCCACAAAATGAAAAGGCAACCTATGAATAGGAGAAGATCTTTGCAAATGACATATCTGACAAAGGGTTAGTATACAAATATAAAGAACTGCTAGAACTCAACACCCAAAACACAACCCAGTTGAAAAATGATCAGAAGACACGAACAGACATTTTTTCCAAAGAAAACATACAGGTGGTCAACAGGCACATAAGAAGATGCTCAGCATCACTCATCATCAGGGAAATGCAAATCAAAACTACAATGAGACACCACTGCACACCTGTCAGAATGACTAAAATCAAAAACACAAGAAACAAGTGTTGGCGAGGATGTGGAGGAAAAGGAACCCTCTTGGATTGTTGGTGGGAATGCAAACTGGTGCAGCCACTGTGGGAAACAGTATGGAGTTTCCTCAAAAAGGTAAAAATAGAACTATCCAATAATCCAGTAATTGCACTACTGGGTATTTACCCCAAAAATACAGAAACACCAATTCAAAGGGATACATGCACCCCTATGTTTACTGCAGCATTATTTACAAGAGTCAGCCCAAGTGTCCATTGATAGATGGATGGGTAAAGAAGTGATATATATACACAGTGGAATATTATTCAGGCATAGAAAAGAATGAAATCTTGCCATTTGCAATGAAATGGGTGGAACTAGAGAGTATTATGCTAAGTGAAGTCAGTCAGAGAAAGACAAATACCATATGATTTTGCTTATATGTAGAATTTAAGAAACAATAAAAATGAGCAAAGGGGAAAAAAAAAAAGACAAACCAAGAAACAGACTCTTAACGATAGAGAACAAATTGATGGTTACCAGAGGGGAGATGGGTGGGGGAATGGGTGAAATAGGAGATAGGGATTAAGGAATGCACTTGTCATGATGAGCACTGGGTGATGTATGGAATTGCTGAATCATTATATTGTATCCATGAAACTAATATAGCACTTGTATGTTAATGATACAGGAATTAAAATAAAAACAACAAAAACAGAGGCCAAATTTTAAGTATATCAAGAAACTTCATTCAGTAAATAGCTGACCTTTCATTCGATTTTTCTTTTTAATGAACTTGTTTTTGTTGTATGTTTTTGCTCTAAAGTATTTCCATTAAACCTGGTACTGATGATTCATGGCCTACATCAGATGATGAAGACTTTAATTTTGATATCAAGGTAAAGTACTCTTGTGAAATTTGTTTTCCTGCTCTGAATTTAGTTTGTATATTATTTACTCTTAAAATTTAGCAGTGGCCTACCTATCATCATTTTATGTTTGTAATGGAAAGTGGGTCAGAACAAACCATTTTGTAGAGATATGACGAGTTGAAATTTCTTTTTTTTTTTTTTACTCTGGTAAATACTGAAGGTGGAGGCTGAAAAAAATGGGCTGGAAAATACATAATGACAGGAAAATTATATTGGGAAAAGCTTTTCCATAATGGAGGAAATAAGATATTTGGTCAAGGATAAGGATTTTTCTGTGAGTTTTAAGTTATCTTAACATGACTTTTCTTTCTTTCTTTTTCTTTCTTTCTTTCTTTCTTTCTTTCTTTCTTTCTTTCTTTCTTTCTTTCTTTCTTTCTTTCTTTCTTTCTTTCTTTCGTTATTTCTTTCTTTTTCTTTCTTTCTTTATTAATATGACATTTATAATACTCATGCCTAAATGAAATCTTTAGTGGATTCAATTATTGCGGACATTTTTTCCCTTGGTAACATAGAGTTTTACAAAAGACTTTTTTCTCTATTTCTATCCTTTGTTGTACATTTAGACTAAAATAATATTAGAAATTGTGGAAATTCAGAAATTTAAATTGTTTCTCAAAACTTATATTGCAAAGTTATTCCACTGTGTTTTCAAAATAATTCCATTAAGAGTATAGTTAAAACTTTATCTAAGTGAAGAATACATGTTTTGCCTAAAATAATAATCAGCTCTAGAAGCAGAGGCTCTTCATACCCATATGGTAAAATGTCCAATTTCAGAAATCTTTTATATTACAGTTTTTAAAAATATCTACTCAATCTTTGTATCAGATTCTAAAATATAAAATTTCATTCTTATTTAAATATTCATTTTAAAGCCCCTGCATCATTATAAGCTACTGGATGTTAGGAAACGTAATTGTGCATCTCCTGGAACACCTAGAATAAAGTCTTGCTTGGAAGAAGCAATTTAATATTTTTTGAATGTGAATAAATGAGCAGACAGATGGAATTCTGTATAATGGAATGTTATAAGTAATGTGCATAAAGTGTCATAATTAAATATATGAATTTTTAAAAATATAGCTCAAATTTATATTCCTTTCTTTAAAAAAAAGATTTATTTATTTGAGAGAGAGAGAATGAGAGAGAGAGAGCACATGAGAGTGGGGAGTGTCAGAGGGAGAAGCAGACCCCCCTGCTGAGCTGGCACACCGATGCGGGACTCGATCCCGGGACTCCAGGATCATGACCTGGGCCGAAGGCGGTCGCTTAACCAACTGAGCCACTAAGGCGCCCTATATTCCCTTTTTATGTTTAAGATTTATAAGTGCAAATGAACTATGTTGAGGAAATAAATAAATAAGAAAAAAGGTTACAGTATATTTTTTAGTATCCTCTAATTGTGAGCTCAGAATTTTCTTTTTTTTTTTTTTTAAGATTTTATTTATTTATTTGTTTGTTTGAGAGGAAGAGAGAGAGAAACAGCATGAGAGGGGAGAGAGTCAGAGGGAGAAGCAGGCTCCCCGCAGAGCCAGGAGCACGATGTGGGGCTCCATCCCAGGACTCCGGGATCATGACCCGAGCCAAAGGCAGACGCTTCACCAACCGACTGAGCCACCAAGGCGCCCCATGAGCTCAGAATTTTAGATAAAAATTCCCAACTTTTTTCTTTAACCCCATCTGTGTCTCATTAGATATATCCTTTCAAGGTGTACATTTCTCCTGAGAATTCTCATTACCAATTCTTTCTCCATGTGGAAAGTTGATGTGTTAGAAACATTTCTTTTTCTATTTTTTTCTCTCTGTAGTAATAATTTATAGCTTTCACGTACTGATAAGGTAAAGGTAGGTGGAAAAATATTTTTCGGTATATGTAAATATGATTATGGATATACTATAAACAGAAGTCTCTTAAATTTTTTGAATTACATATTATAAATATATATATTACGTATATATTGTAAATATATACATTACATATATATTATAAATATATCTAAAACAGAGGCTTTCGTTCATAGTATATCCCTAATAACACTGACTTTTCTCACTCTACAATTATTTGTTTATAAATACTGTAGTAAAGAATTTAATTTTTTCACTATAAAGTAAATTGTTGGGGTGCAGGTGCCCCTTCAGATCACTATGTTCGTATCCTTTGGATAAATACCTAGTAGTGCAATTGCTGGGTTGTAGGGTAGCTTTATTTTTAACTTTTTGAGGAAGAATTTATATAATAATCAGTTAGGGGTAAGGAAAATAACATTTTGGGACTAGCTATTAAATCTCTCATAATCCTCATCCCAGGAGAAGATATAGGCTTAGTAAATGGCAGAACTGAGATTTGAATCTCCATTTGAATGATTGCAAAACCTGGGTTCTCTGTGTAGTGGTGCTCATTTGATAATGGGGAATATTATAATTATTTTATCAAATGTGATACTTGTAATCCTTAAAACTATTATTTTTTTTCTAGACTGTCCCAAAACCAAACTTAAGAGCGCTAATGAATGCTTCTGAGCAATTCAAAAATGGTAAGCTATTTGAAGACGTGTTATTCACTGATTTTTGTCCGTTCTTATATTATTCAGTAATTCGAAATTACAGATATTTTCATGTTCTTTTTATTTTGTTTTTTACTAAGTGGGAACACAATGCGACCTTACAACACCAGGAGGTAGAACTTTATCTGAGCACGATAATTCTGATTATGGAGATGAAAATATAGTTGGACTTCTTTACAAACCACCATTCAAAGCCAATGACTTTTCTTGTCCTGCTTTTTCAAAACCTTCTGTCAAGTCGTTAGCAGGCCATGGCGTTATAAAGGCAAGTTGTTCTGTTTTAAACTTTTTTCCCTATTTTTTTTTCACATACCATCCTCTTGATGCTTATAATGAAAAGAATCTTAGGAAAAAACGGAAGTCCTCAAGATCATAAGGGGAAATAATGTAATAACAACAGAGAGGTAAGTACCAGATTGAGATTTATAAAGCTTGGTGGGAGTAAACAATTCTTAGGTATGCCATTATGGAAGGAAAGAATTAGAAAGCAACTGGAAAGAACAGCTAGATGGATGTGAAGAGGAGGGAGGGGGTGGGGGGAAGAATTCATTTAAGAAGGGCAAGATGAACGTAAAGATTGAAGAGTTGAGAGAGATTATTAGAAAAACACAACAGCAGTAGTGAGGCTAAGGGAGAGCAGATACTCTATATTACAAAATATGGTAGAAATTATTTTAAGTGCAAAATAAGAAAACAAAGTCAAGTAATAAAAAAAATGCTTAGACTCTTCTGAATGACTTACAGCTGACTTTTATGAAGAACTGGAAGAAAATTTTATCCTTCCATTTAAGTTTAATAAAGTGTGCTATCTTATATTTAATTTAGCAAAACCTGTGTTTACAGATAATGCAAAGTGAAATCTGTTTTAGGCCTTAATCAGATTTATTATGAATTTTGAATTTTTGGCCATTGTCTTTCCTGTGGTTTCTTTCTTTCTTTTTTTTAAGATTTGATATATTTATTTTTGTGAGAGAGAGAGTGTGAGTGCACGAGCAGGGGGAGGTGCAGAGGGAGAAGCAGACTCCCCACTGAGGAGGGAGCCTGATGCAGGACTCGATCCCAGGACCCTGGGATCATGACCTGAGCTGAGGGCAGACTCTTAACCAACTGAGCCACCCAGGTGCCCTTTCTTGTGGTTTCTGATTTAACTTCCTGTGTGGTAGAATCTTGGTAGGTTTTAGAGCTTTTTGAGACTAAAGAGAGGAAATAAGTAAACATTTAGTCTTTCATTAATTAAAACTGAAATTTCTGATTATGTAAGTGAGGTTCTTAATCTTTATCCAATAAATGAAATAAATTTTAAGCTGCAACACTCTTAAAGAAAAATATAAAATTGTTTCTGGATAGTGATTTATAATTTATTTTTAATTGTATCTGCATTTAATAGATACACAGACACACATCAAATGAATGAACTCACAATTTATAGTTTTTTTCTAATATGAACTGTTTGTCATTGTGGAATCATAAGGAGGGAAAGGTTGCCAACAGAGTATACAGAATTATTTCTGGAAGATGATTTTTACTTTTTCAAATATCTCCAATAGTAGATACATTTTATAGTATTCTCAGGAAACTTTAGTATTCCTAGTTGTTAATTTTTGTTTTAAGATTTAAAAAAATTTAAGTAATCTCTATACCCAACATGGGGCTTGAACTCACAACCCTGAGATCAAGAGTCACACACTCTTCTGACTGAGCCAGCCAGCCAGCCGCCCCCATAGTTGTTAAATTTAACATGTGAATTCTTTCATATCTGAAATTCAGAAATACTGGTGATTTGATTTTTTTTTTCTTTTTGTCCCTTTCTTCTTTCCTCATGTGAATATTGGGTCCTGCTTGATAATCATACATGTATTTGGAGACTTAAAAACCTTCAACTTGGATGGTCATGATTATTAATGTTTTAATACTAGATTCTTTCCCCAGTCTTTAACTACCATCCTATATTCACAGATAGGAAATTAGAGCTATTAGTATGCTGTTCACAGTGGAATAAGAAAATCATGTGAATTTTAAAATAGGGTTTTATATTTTTCTCGTACATTGTAGTAGTACTTAAAGATGTCTCAAAATTCTAAAATCCCATAAGTATTTCTCTTCTACAATTTAAATCTTTTAAAATTAATTTTTAGAAAAGTATTCTTACAAAATCTTGAATTGGTATTTTGCAATTAAATCTTTTTATTAATCTTAAAAATGCTATTCATTACAGAAATTAATACTTGCCTATATATATATATTTTTCTAAATATTTATTTCAGAGAGAGAGAGAGAGAGTCGGGGGGAGGGGCAGAGGGAGAGGAAAAGAGAGGGAGAGAAGCAGACTCCCCACTGAGCATGGAGCCTGATTTGGGACTCAATCTGACAAACCTGAGATCATGACCTGAGCCAAAATCAAGAGTCAGATGCTTAACCAGCTGAGCCACCCAGGTGCCCACTAACTTGCTTATATTAATAAAAGTATATTTTCTATCCTTGAAACTAATGTTGAAGTATATAAATGAACTATTGAATCCCATGGTTTTTCCCTCCCTGCTTTTATTTTTATTCTGAAAATTTCAGAGTTCTGTGTAGGTTTACATTATTTAATTACACCGGTTAGTATATTTTATAGATATTTATGTTTTATTAACATCATGTGCTTTTCCTGTCATTTTTTCCTACTCCAAATGTATTTGTCTAAAACTTTCTCCTTAAGTCTCCTGGGTGCTTCAAATTTGGCATGTCCCAGATTGAAGACGTTGTTTCTGACCCATTCCTCTTCCCTGGCTTTTTGTAATTGCTTTGTCATTTGTTTTCCCCATCCTAGTATATTGTACCACTGAAACACTGAAGCAGGAAAAACTGGACTCCAAACTTCCCTGAAATTACTACATCCAGGGGCACCTGGGTGGCTCACTTGGTTAAGCATCCGACTCTTGATGTTGGCTCAGGTCATGATCTCAGGGTCCTGGTATCAAGCCCTGTGTCAGGCTCCATACTGAGTAGGGAGTCTGCTTGAGGATTCTCTCTCTTCCTCTCCCTCTGCCCCTCCCCCTGCACGCACACACACACTCTCTCTCTAAAAATAAGTAAATCTTTAAAAAAAAAAAAAACAACACCACATCTCTACCTCTGAAACCGGTAATACATTATATGTTAATTAATTGAATTTAAATTAGAAAAAGGGACACCTGGGAGGCTCAGTCGGTTAAGTGGCTGCCTTCAGCTCAGGTCATGATCCGGGGGTCCTGGGATTGAGTCCCAAGTTGGGCTCCTTGCTCAGCGGGAAGCCTGCTTCTCTCTCTGCCTGCCACTCCTCCTGCTTGTGCTTTCTTTTTCTCTGGCAAATAAATAAAAAATCTTAAAAAAAAAAAAAAGTAAAAAACAAAACAAAAAAATCACCACATTCAGTATTTTGTCCCTGCTTACCATTTTTCATATCTTATTATCATAATTCACTCTCTCACGTATAGTTTTGAAATACTCTTCTGGTTTTGGTTCCTTTATGTTCATCTTAACATTGCTGTCAGACCTTTCTAAAATATATTTCTGACGATGTAACTCCTCTGCTTATTTAGTGGATCCCCATGACATGAAGGAGAAAGTTCATATTCTAGCATGACACTTGCTGTGTTTGGTTCAGTCCTGATTTTCCAATTATCTCTCTCTATCCCATTCCCAAAAATTGTGTTCTAGTTTTGCCACATTCTGGAGCTATCGTCACTTACTGCGTTATTTCATACGTCATCCTTTCGCTCATTCTACCTTTTCTAGAATGTCCTTCGCACCCTCCTTGTGCACCTTGTCTGTCTGTCAATATACAGCCTTATCTGCAGCATTTCCTGAGCTTCCCGTATGCAACTCTTGTCTCCTTTGTGCCTTCACCGTGCTTTATTCACTTCACCTGTAGAGCTAGTAAATGATACTCTTCTGTTCTTAATTGTTTTGGTCCATCTCTACCCCTACTAGCATATAGGGCAGTCTCTGTCGTTTATATTTCCAGCTTCGCCCACGATAGTGCCTATGACTTGACGGGTACGGTATGTATTTGTCTTTCTGAGTGAGTGAGTGAGTGAACAAGTGAATTCATGTGATGTTTTTTGAAGTTGGGTTTTTGTTTTGTGTTGTTTTTATAGGAAGGAGAGGTGCAGCCGGCAACTGGAAAAGAGGACAATGGTATTAATATTACTCAAAGTGCTCCACAAGAGCAAACAGTTAAGGACAATCTGACTTCCGCTGATAGAGCATACAAAAGTAATAGTAGTGGTAAGTTAGTAAACATCTGTGAATTTTTTCCTATGCTCAAATGCTAGTATAAAGACATCCGAAAGTATGTAGATCCAGATATGTTATGCATTTCATTAAGATATTTTTCTTTTGCTGTCTTTCTTTTTAAGTATCCCGACTACTACCAACTTTTTCTTCCTGAAAATAATTCAACCCTCTGAAAATCTTTACTGCTGTTACTTTTATTTTATTGAAATATTCATGAGTGGGGATAAGCTTGTATATATGTTTAAAATTCATAATAATCCATGTTCTCATTAATGTATCTGTGACTGTATTTTATAGTTACAATGTCAGCATTGGGATTAGGAGAAGAGGAAGATGGAGAATCACCTTGGGATTCTGAGGTACTGTTTTCTTATTATTTTAAAATACAAGCATTGAATGATGTTAAAGCATAAAAGGGATGCTTAGACGTTACTCTGTCATCTCTGCATTTGCCCATAAAAACTATTTCCTTATACTTTTTACCTGTAATTGATAAAATAATTATGTGCTAAATATAATAATACAGCATAATACAGTTCTGCTAGTTTGCAAGCTTAACTTAATGAAAGCTGTGTAGTATTATTGCAGAAAACTGAGGCTTAGGAGTGATAAGGAATTAGTTTGCGTTTTGAAATTAAGTTATCTAAAAAACTAAAGAATTACTCCAGGCCAACCTATGGCCGGATGTGATTCTGTGGTGTATATGGATGTGCAAAATTCCTGATGAGATCTAGAAAGTTTGGATTATAGTTTTTACAACTTGGAACTTGAAAAGCTAATGCCTGGGACTTGAGAGTATTATATATATAGAGAGAGAGAGAGAGAGGGAGAGAGAATCTGAAGCAGACTCCACTCTGGGCGCAGGGCCCTACTGATACCAAGAGTTGGACACTCAACTGACTGAGCCATCCAGGGGCCCTGAAAGTACTTTATTTGGATTGTCAAGTAGATTTACAAGGAGCATTGGGATTATAATAACAATTTGGTTTAGTGGTGTTTTAGTTATTTATTTTAAAAAAGATTTTATTTATTTATTTGAGAGAGAAAGAGATAGAGAAAGAGAGCATGAGCTGGGGGAGGTGCGGAGGGAGAGGGAGAAGCAGGCTCCCCACTGAGCACATGGGGCTAGATCCCAGAACCGACTGAGCCACCCAGGTGTCCCTGGTTTTGTGGTGTTTTAATAGGTAAAAGCCATTTTGGATAGTTAAAATAGTATGCATTGAGTATCTTTGTGGCAGCCATACTTGTAGAAACATAAGTATAAAGTGATGATGGCCTATTCTAAGGTGACAGACTATGGAAGGAGGTAAAAAGGGCCTGATCTCTTAGCACAGGCAGGTGCTACACAATGGTGCAAGCACCGTATTTGAAGTCAAAGATATGCTAGCATCCTGGTTCTGTCACTTGCTAGCTGTGGGATGCCAGAAAAACTTGTTTAACCTGTTTGAATGTCAGTGACCTCACTCATAAAAATGGTACTAATACCTACCTCTCAGGTATGTGTAATGAACAAATGTGGTAAGAAATGTGAAAACACTTTGTATACTGTAAAGGCTGCTATAGAAATATAGGACAAAAAAGATCACAGCCGTATTTAGTGATTTATTCAATATTGAGGACACTTTTTTTTAAATGTGAAGATTTCTGAAGGACAGTAAAATAAATGGCAGTAGTGTCAAGAAAAGAATGGGAAAGTAAGAACGGGAAGGTGGATTTCTAAGTTGGGGTATGTTACGTTTCAGTGACATTGTATAGGTATACAGTTGACCCTTGAACAGGATGAGGTTGAATTGTGGGTCCACTGACACACAGACTTATTTTTTTGATACAGTGCAGTACTGTTAATCTGTTTTCTCTTCCTTATGATTTTCTTAATAAACTTTTCTTTATATTGTAAGAATACAGCATATAATACATATAACATACAAAATGTGTTAATTGACTTTACATTATTGGTAAGGTCAGCATCAGGTTATGATTTTCTCTGACCTTCCATGCTCAGTTTACAGAGTCAATGGCCAAATGAGGATTAAGACGTAGATTAGATCTAGAGAGCATGTACGAGGTCTTCTATTTAAATGTTTTGGTTTTTAATTTACATTTTTCCTATTTTTAAGTCTAATTGCTTTTAAAGTAGGAAGTTCAATAGGAGATTAGTAGTGAAGTTTTTGGGGAATCAAAAGTTAGATGTGGATTTTTGACTGCACGGCTGTCAACGCCCTTAACCCTTGCATTGTGTAAGGGTCGACAGTATAGTGACTTGGTACTTGAGACCTTCTCAGCGAGGTGATTTTATTTATGTTTTAGAGAGAGAGAGAGCGTGTGAGAGGGGTGGGGAGGGGCAGAAGAAGAGGGAGAGAGAGAATTCCAAGTAGGCTTCATGCTCAGCACGGAGCCCGACATGGGGCTTGATCTCATGACCCTGCGATCATGAACTGAGCTGAAATCAAGAGTTGGACACTTAACTGACGCTGCCACGCAGGCACCCCCTCAGTGAGATTATTTTAAATGTTTTGACCTTAAATACATTTCTGTTATTAAATATCAGCTACGTACCAGGCTGTGTAAGTTGAGGGGTTAGGCTGTAGTGGTAGGAGCAGAAAAAATAAGGAAACAACAATCCATTGTAAGTTACTGTAAGTGCTTCATATAAAGAAAATGGAAATGTTAGGTTAGGGAATTTTGGGGGAGTTTGTCATTAGGATGGGGATGAGAATGGGAGTGGAATTTTGTTAGTCAGGAAAGATCTCTCTGAACGTGGCAAGAGCCGCCAAGTGGCGGATGACAAGGACCAGTCGTGCGAAGGTCTTGGAGAAGGACATTCTAGACGGAGAGAACCATGGATCACATCTATTCATCATTTCACTCTTATGTCTGGGAATGACCAGGAAGCAGGAAGATCCACCCCATTGTCATAATCATTGTTATTGTTGTGTGTAGAAAAGAAAATGTGCATACTAAAATAAGTGCCTGGTACATTTTAGGTAATTAATAAATAAATGTTCTTAATCTTCCCTTATGAAAGCTTACTATACTTTTTTGAAGAGTTTCATACCTGTATCTAAAATTTTTTGCTATTATTTAAATATAATTTCAAGAAAAGTTTTTCTTCCTACTTTGCCGTTTCATTCAACCATTTCTCCTATCAATAAAAATTCCAAGCCTTTGTTTATCTAAATGAAGCAGCAGCTACCACAGTGTTCTGTTTATACTCAACATGATATACTCCAAGGCTTCTCATCATGTCAAGTATCTTACTTTAGCACTGAAAAAGTTTCTGCCATTAGGAACAGTTTAAATCTGTAGCAAATATACTTATTAAAGAATTTGATTAACTACATATTTTTAATGTCCTTTTATTTTGGTGGGAAATGCAAAGGAGAGTTAGGTGTTTTGTTAGTTCCTGTTGAAATGTATATATAAATCAGTCTTCTGTCTATGAAAGTATTTACTCTGGCCTTCCATGTTCAGTTTACAGAGTCAGTGGGCAAGTGTAGATTAAAAGATACACTTAATCTAGAAAGCATATATGAGGTTTTTAGATGTTTTGGTTTTCAATACATGCTTTTGTTATCTGTAAGTCTGATTGCTGTTAAAGTAGGAAATTCAGATATTTTCTTAAACAAGGATTAGGAAGTCTTTATGCAGCTCATTTTTGATGTTAATTTTAACAGAGTATTTCTGAGAGTGTTCCAAAGAAAGACATTAAACATTTATTTGGAGCTGCGGATCCGAAAGGACCACGTATATTAAATGAACAGGTAGAAGGTAAGAATTGTATTTTCTTAAAAAGTCACTTGATAGAATGTTAATTTAAAATGGGAATACTGATATGTTCTAATATCCAAAGAAAATCACCCATTAAATGCATAGAAAGGAGAAAGATGTGAAAAGGAGATCAATTGTATATCTTATCAGGTGTCAGCAACAGATTAAATTGAGAGTGCCACTGAAGGAGCTATATTACTGGTTCCATTTCAAGATACTCTAAGACCTAAGGAACATCAGGAAATAAGAGGAAAAGAGGGAATGATGAGAAAGGCGGAGAGTACCGGGAGTAAATGAAGGACAAAGCAGCTCTTTATAGTGGAAGGTGGTAACATAAAATAATTCTTTTAAAAGGAAGAGCAGAGTATTTGAAATGCAGGAATAATATCAAGTGAGCTTCCAGCACCAAAGTTTGTCAGAGTAGTATGCCAAAATTTTTCCACTCTTACTGATTTCCTCACTGTTGGGAAGACATTAAGGACCGGCGTAGCTGATTATGCAGAGCTGTGTCCTAGTCAGCTATAAATGTATATATCTTAATGTCATATAAAGTGGTGGCACTTCATAAGATAGTATCATTTAGTGCAAAATAAGAGAATTGGAAGGAAGAAGAGAGCAGGGTCAGTTAGGGGGAGATCAAGGAAGCTTTAGCCCTGATAAAAAGTCCATTAGAAAGTTTATGACTTTTTTTTTTAAATTTTATTTATTTATTTGACACAGAGAGAGAGACAGCGAGAGAGGGAACACAAGCAGGGGGAGTGAGAGAGGGAGAAGCAGGCTTCCCGCCAAGCAGGGAGCCCAGTGCGGGGCTCGATCCCAGGAGCCTGAGACCATGACCTGAGCTGAAGGCAGACGCTTAACAACTGAGCCACCCAGGCACCCCGAAAGTTTATGACTTTTAATACATTTTCAGTTTCGGAGAATCGATAGTGACAAACTTGAGGCTTTTTCTAGAAGGTTCAGTTAAGGTAAAGGAATGTGGCAACACATTCAGTATGGACCAGAATTTCTCAAATTTTAGTGAATCATCCGAGACCTTGTTAAAAATGCACATTGTGAGCAGCAGGTGTGGGATTCTGCATTCTGACTTCTCAGGTGATGCCAGTGTTGGTGGTCCTTGGGTCACGTGCTCCGTAGCAAGGATGTAGACTTCCCTTTAGAGAAATCGGGAAGGGCCATTGGATAGTTCAAGACATAATAGGATCAAGGAAAAGCATTATTTTGTTTTTACTGCTGAGCATGTTTTTAGCTAGAGGGGAGCAAGGAGATGCAGAAATAGAGGTTATAGATGTAAGATACTACTGCTAAACAAAGAGGAAAGAAGTGGTGGAGATAATCCGTAATAAAAGGGATGTAAAAAAGCAGAACAATCAAGAACATAGATCCAGAAATTACTTTTTAAAAAAATTTATTTATTTATTTTAGGGAGAGAGAGAGAGAGAGCGAGCGAGGGACCAGGGCGAGGGGCAACGGGAGAGGGAGAGAGTATCCTTAAGCAGACTCCCTGCTGAGCCTGGAGCCCGATACGGGGCTCAGTCCCAGGACCCCGACATCATGAACTGAGCCGAAATCAAGAGCCAGGCGCTCCCAGAAATTACTTTTGAAGAAGGTGGATAGTGAAGGGAAGGAGGGAAGAAAGAAAGGCGTGTTAGCTAGGAAATTTTGGAGTTGATGAGGAAACTCCAGAGAATTCACTTTAGATGCTTGAGTGTATTTGCACTAAAACAGATTAAATTACAGCTGCTCCACAAAGAATACTGAAAGCAGATGGAGTGCTAAAGTTGGGGTAAAACAGGCACTCTTTCATCCTCCTCAGATCTATGGGACATCAAAGATCTCTGTTGCCTTGGTATTCATTATTCCAATGAGATTAATTTGAATATGGAAGCTTTGGCTTTTTTTTTTTTTTTTTTAAGATAGCTAATTTTTTTGATATGATAGCTGTTTCACAAAAACCTTTTAAAGACTAACATGATCTACCAAATCAAACTAATTTTGGAAACCTAAGAGATTATAGGGTTCATTCCCTAAATGCTACAATTGTTATTATCAGTAAGTATGACACTGAATACCTATATTTGCATTTTTTTTCAATATTTATAATGGGTTCATATTTCTCTCTTGTCGCTGTCCGAACCCACCTTCCTATCTCCAGAAACAGAACACCAAAACCTAATGTAATCATTTTCAGAGCCAAGCATGAGGATTCAGCGTAGTAGTAACTGCATGAATGTTTAGTTGGCTTTCACGTTTACATATAATTAACTGTATGTCCATTTTGCTTTTTAGATTCTCCTAAAAGATATCCTTACGTGAAGGTAAAACTTTTATATTTTTATTTTGAATTTTTAACTACAGATTGTATGAAAGGTACATCATGTCTTAATCATATTGTTTCAATACCCATTCAGCGTACCGTTGAAGTGAAAGATTCTGTTCCTAATAAAACAGTAGAAGTGAAGGAGAAACAAACATCTAAATCAGGTAAATTTTACCATACAAATTTAACAGTGGAAAGAAGTACACTAAAATATTTGAAATGCTCACAGTCTTCTTATTCTGAATTCTTTCTTTCTTTTTTCCTTTTTTTTTGGTGGCAAATTTAACTGAAGGATTTGACAAAAATAAGGTAGATACCATTGTTGACACCCGTGTTTGAACAGAAGATATTTATAAGCATAAGAAAAAGAGATTTTAAAAATCTAAGCTTTAGCTCCAGATTCTACTTTTATGTTTTGAAATCCTGAAGTTCCCAGTTTGGAATCCCATTACTTCCTTGGGATTCCCAGAAGTTAATTATTAGACTCTCAGATTTTTCCAGTGTTCACAATGTTTATTTCAATTCTGACCTTTACCTAGAGTAAAGATTCACTTGCTAACATGTCAATTGTGCTTTAAGTTTATTTCATCTTGGTGGTATTATGTTGATCATCTTAAGCCAAACAGATGTTCTGTGTGTGTGTGTGTGTGTGTGTGTGTGTGTGTGTGTGTGGTGTCTTTGATTATTAAAAATGCGGGAAGTAATTAGTTATATCCTAATATTTGGTAGACACAATCTTAAAACCGTAATTCTGAAACTCATTGGTTTTAGGGTCCTTTTATACTATTTAAAAATTATTAGGAATTCCAAAGAACTTCTGTTTAAGTGTTGATACTTACCATATTAGAAATTAAAACAAGCCTTTAAAATACAAGCATACACGATCATACATTGTTAGCCGGTAGAGCTCTGACCCACTAATCATGCGAGTTGTGATACTATCACGTATCCTATCTTTAGAAACCTTCACGGTACACTTAATAAGAGAATGAGAGCGAAAATGTCAGATAACATTTAGCATTATTGAATGGATGGATCATGGAACTCCGGGGATTCTCAGATGACATGGGAGAACTGTTTTAAACCATGTACAGGGTTCATGGATACAACATGATAAGGGGGCCCTTGTAGTGAAATGAGCATTAAGGTTTCATTTCTGCATTTCTTGCTTTTTTCTTTCACTTGTCTTAAGACGTTTAAATCAGACAATCTTGTTTAGAAAAAAAAAGGAAAGTATTTTTGTTATATATTCATTTTCTGTTTCATGGCACTGTAGCTTTTGGATCTAGTGTGGACTGAGACTTATTCTGTTTTTACATGGAAATAATTAGATCACCCGAGGCTTTCATTTCTCAGATGAATTTATGTTTGTCCAAGGCTTAAAAATTCCTGAAGATAGGGATGCCTGGGTGGATCAGTCCTTCGAGCGTCTGCCTGTGGCTCAGTTCATGATCCGAGGATCCTGGGATCGAGTCTCACATCGGGCTCCTTGCGCAGTGAGAAGCCTGCTTCTCCCTCTGCCTCTGCTGCTCCCCCTGCTTTGCGCTCTCTCCCTCTCTCTGACAAACAAATAAATAAAATCTTTTAAAAAATAAAAATAAATTTCTGAAGATATTGGTGCATTGAGGAAAGACCATCTCACTGTAATTAAAAGTAGTACCATTCATCAAAAGTTTTTTTAAAACCCATGTCTTTAGAACACAGCGTGCATATTTATTTATTTATTTATTTATTAAAGATTTTATTTATTTATTTGACAGAGAGATAGAGAGAAAGCACAAGTAGGCAGAGAGGCAGGCAGAGGGCGAGGGAGAAGCAGACACCCCACTGAGCAGGGAGCCCGACGTCGGGCTCTCTCCCGGGACCCTGGGATCATGACCTGAGCCGAAGGCAGCCGCTTAACCGACTGAGCCACTCAGGCACCCCCACGGTACATATTTAAACATAAAAGGTAGACATAAATTTTCTTCCTAAAAAAATTCATACTCTTGAAAATCTTAATTATTAATGAACAAAAGCTCTTATGGAATACAGAATATGTACTAGAGCTTGGTGAGTAAATTAAACTATGGAATACTAGAGTATAAAAAGAAAGAGTCAGTTAAATACAGCTGTGTGAATGGCAAGTATAGGACATGTGTAACACAATAAGGTACGAATGAGTAGTAGTGTGTCTGGGAAAAGAGTGGGACATGGGACTCCTTCTCTGAGAAAAGGATTTATAAAAATTTCCCAAGTTTATATTATTACTTACATTCTAATAAATGAAATTTTATTTTCAGTTTTTTCCTGTTGGAAGTCTTCTGTGGGTTTGTGCCACTCTAATGAGCCTTGTCAAAGATCCAGGGATTTGAGAGTTGATGATAAAGGCCCATCTGTATCACAGTCGGTGACCAAAAGTCAGTCAGCATCCACAGAATTTGGACGGACGACCTTCATAGAGAAAGAAAAGATTAATAATATTGGAGTTGTGTTTCTGTTAGAGAATGATAAACTCCATGACCTGTGTAAATCAGAGCTACCAGAAAGCAGAGAGCACAAACCAGGTAATAAAGAAGCATAGAGAATTCAGTCTCTCCATGACTTCCCCATAGTTCTGATTTTTCAAAAATAATTTTGTGGCAAAATTTACTTTGTGTTTACTCCTTTTATGCAACCTACAACCAAACAGAATATCTTTTAGCAAGACATTTGTCTTCTTCCTCTAACCAAAGGAACATCTGAAGAAGAATTACGAGAAAGTAATTTCCTTTGGGCTAGTTTTTAGCATTCACTTGAGAGTAGGTAGCAGGATTATATTTAGAACTTTGGGACCAGTTGGGAATACTAGGTAGAGATCTAAAGATTGCTTAGTCAAAACATAGTTTCTTAGCTTTATTTTATAGCTCTAAATTCACAAGTCTTGGTCAAGCTATATTCATTGTAACTAAAAAAAAACACCTTCCCAAATCAAATATTAAAATATTTCCTATGTTCTGTATGACTTTTGTTTTAGAGTTGGCTTTCCCAGCAGTAATGGGAATAGTTGAGAATTTACTATATAGTATCATCTTCTCAGCTATGTATGCATAGTCCATCTCCTTGTTTTATTATTTTTATTTTATCTTTTTAGAGAGAGAGAGATGGGTGGAGAGAGGGAGAGGGAGAGGGAGAGAGAGAATCCCAAGCAGGCTTCACGCTCAGCACAGGGCCTGATGGGGGGGCTCAATCTCATGACCCTGAGATCATGACCTGAGCCTAAATCAAAAGCTGGACACTTAACTCACTGAGCCACCCAGGTGCCTCTTTATTAGTATTGTTGTTATTTAAAATTTTTATTGATTTGAGAGAGAGAGAGAAATTGAGAGAACGAGCGGGAGCAGTGGCAGAGGGAGAAGCAGACTCCCAGCTGAGCAGGGAGTCCGATGCGGGACTTGATCCCAGGACCCTGGGATCATGACTGAGGCAATGGCAGCCGTTTAACTGACTGAGCCACCCAGGCACCTCCCTTTATTATTTTTAATAAATAAATGGAATATTGGTTTTAAGGAGCACTATATTATTTAAAACTAATATATGGAAAGTCAATTTTCATTCTACTAAGACACCCTGTCTATTGATTAACCACCTCTAATGTGTGCTCTACTTAATGTACCAGTTCACTCCATGCCTTTTATCAGTCATATGATGAGTTCTGTACTAATAAATCATACAATATTTTTTTCACCCCTGTAGTTTTATGTTCTTTCTTTCCTTGTAGAATTAACACTGTATTTTCAAAAGATTTTCAATTATCTCCTAGAGTAATGCGTACAGGCAATAAATCCAAAGTTATTTACCTATACAAGTGACTTGTTTGCTGTTACTTCTTCATGAGCTTGGTAGATCCAAGAAGTAGGACTTTTAAAATACCTACAGGCTCCTGTAACAAAGGAAGATCTGAAACAAAAATTATAAACACAAGCAACTTAAAACAGTTCATGTAGATTGTTTCTCTTCTCACTTGATGCCTTTTATAAAGTAATGAGCAAAGTTAGTTCTCTAGGGACCCAAGATTGTGTGTTTATTCATTTAATACAGATTTCTTCTGTACTGTGCCCTGATCATTTTATATCCTCAATATTTCTGGAACCATTCTGTCAGTGCAGGTGTACTTCATCTTTATTTTGCATTACTGCCTTCTAATTCATCTCCCATCTTTTATTACAGTGCCCCTCAAATTCATCCCTCTCCACAGCATTTAGAGTGATCTGTCTCAAATGTAAATATGACTATGAACCACTGTTGAAAATATATTTGTGTCCAGGTATCTTAAAATTACATATAAAGCTTTCATAATCTTGACTTCTGCCAAACTCTGAAGCCCTTTCTGCTGTCTGCCCTTTCCTCTGGCATTCTGAACTGCCGGTGATGTCTTCCTCTTAGATCCCTGTATTTTAGACAAATATTTACCCTGTTGTGTGCTTCTCTCCCCTTTAGACAAATATTTACCCTGTTGTGTGCTTCTCTCCCTTGTCTTACTACAGCCTTGCATACTCTCCCCGTTTTCCTCCCTCTAACCCCTTTGATTCTGGCTGACCTCACTGTTTTCAGTTGCAGTTCGGGCATTATCTCCAGAAAAACCATTCCTGACACCTTTTATCTACATGCTTCTTTAAACCTGGGAGCCTAGCACTTACTGGGAACTCCGTAAATAATTACTGAGTAAAATAAAGACTGTTTACACAGAGATGACTTAAGAGATTGCCCCATACAGGGGCACCTGGGTGGCTCAGTCGGTTGAGTGTCCAACTCTTGATTTCGGCTCAGGTCATGACCTCAGAGCTGTGAGATTGAGCCCCGTCTGGGGCTCAGTGCTGGGCTTGGAGCCTGGTCAAGATTCTCTCTCTCTCTCTCTCTCTCTCTCTCTCTCTCTGCTCCTCCCCCTCTCTAAAAAAAGAGAGAGAGTGAGAGAGATTGTCCCACACAGTCCAGGAGCAAAAGAAAGAGATATATAAAGAAGTAATTTACAGTTTGGGTGATGAAGATACACTAGAAAAATCGGTAAAGTACTAAGGTAGCCCTGAAGAAAGAGACACCTATTTATCTGGGGAAGAATAGCCATAATCAAGGATGACTTTACATAGCAGTCTGTGTCCTAAAAGATGTGAAGAAATTTATCAAGTAGTAGAGGAAAACATTTCAGGAATGTTTACACTCATCAGGGACATACACCCATAGGAAGGTGGTACACTAATAAAGGCATAAAAAATACTAATAATTTTGGAAACCATGAATAATGTTGTAGTTGAAGCTTTGGGTGTGAAGAGGTGCGGTTACAAGGTAAAGAATAGTCTGTTGTGATTTTGTATGTTTCTGCTGCATTATAAAATTTTGTTTCTGATTGTTTTGTTCATTGATGTTAGGTGGATGAACTTGTGAATGAATCTTGGAGATGTTTGTATGTCTTAAACCTGGTGGCATTTAGTATTTCCCAAATGGTTTGTTGAAGTTTCCTATAATTAAAAGTATTTCTTAAAGTAAATATTCAGCTAAAGCTTCAGTTTAAACTATCCATAGATAAAATGTTATTTTCTATTTTTAAGAAGGTTATAGCTTTTATCTAACCATTCTAAGTAGTCCATTTTAACTAAATGTATAGATTTGCCAGCAGAACTAGACTTAGAAAGGACATCAGAGGAAGAGCAAAAAAGACTTGATGAAAGTGAAAATAACCACCTCCAGGTATGTAAAAAGTTAAGTTTAAATTTAAAGTTCCGATTTTATATTGGTTTTCCTGCTTTAATAATGTAACATAGTTCAAATGAAATGATCTTTTGAATGGACATACTGAAGTCAATAGATTATAATTTAATATTTAGTTTTTATAAAATTTTACAAGTTACAAAACTTAAAATATTGTTAGAATTTATAGTAACTTATACCTAAACTTCATCCTTGGAATTGAGATAAAAAAAAAAAAAAATTCCTGAATATTGTTTGCTTCTTCCCATTTTTGTAACTTTTTATGTGATAAATAAGGTAACATCAAATACTGAATCATATGTTTAAGCAGGTGAAATTATGAGCAGTATAATAATGATGACTACTGACTTAGATTCGTGTAGAAGGAGTAATTATTCTCAGTGGTTCAAAATGTGCAGTTCTGTATTGCCAGTCACTAATGCCAAGATTAAAGATTTATTTTGCCTTGTGATCTCTGTGTAGTTGACTTCAGAGAGTGGGGTCTTAAAATCAGCACAATTGCCTATTGTAGAATCACACCTTCCAGGGTGGGACCTTTGTAGTTGGGCAATA
The DNA here is from genome assembly GCF_964656455.1 of Halichoerus grypus. Lineage (NCBI taxonomy): Eukaryota > Metazoa > Chordata > Mammalia > Carnivora > Phocidae > Halichoerus > Halichoerus grypus. The sequence continues at coordinate 66,187,839 of NC_135717.1, forward strand.
AACAGTAACATTTTCAGTTATTTCATTTCAGCATAGGAAATCAGTAAGTATTATTAACATTTTTCTTATACAGTCTCAGTGGACATTATATTAGAGCTGTATATAAGCAGATAATTATAGTGATGTATAACGCTGTCATAGTATATAATTTGAATTAAGATTTAGGAATTTTCTTTCTGACGTTAATTGATCTTGGCTCCTAATAATTTAAAATTTGCCTATTCACTAGTTATTAATCTTTAAAGAAAATCCTCAAATGCACTGTAGGGGCTCACTATTTAAGGTATGGTGAGATAAAATGTTTTTAAGTTTGTAACATTAAAAATAATCTAATTCATTTTTTGGTAGATGTAACATGTAATGAATTGTTTATTTCAAAAAAACTGACAAAGTTAAGTTTATGGATTTATGTTTTTCTTCTGTCTTAAGCCAGGGCGAGTTATTTGTCACTTCTTTGTTACAATATAGTGACTTGGAAGCAGCTTAACATAGGTTAAGAAATTTAACAGTTAATTTTTAATTATTTTCTAATTTTTCTTTGTCCATACTTGATTACTTAAGGGTAAAGGTATTTCACAAACATGTATCCTGGCAGAAAAGACATGTGAAAATCAAACCCAGCAAATTAATGTTCCACTTTTGCATCTGCAAAAGAAGTCTCGAGAACCAGAAATGAGTAAGAAATGTGATAGAGAGGATAATATATCTGTATATTCAGAACATCCTTCTGTGCAAAAGCGTGAGGAAATCTCGATCAAACAAGGCAAATTAGTGTGGAAAAATAATTTAAAACACATCACCAGTGAGTTAAAGCAGAAGTTTGGTGAAACTTGTGAAAAACACAAAATTGCTCCTTATCCTAAGGAAGAGTCACTACATGGTAACTTTAAAGAAGGAGCAAACTTCATGGAAATACCTTCTAACTGGACAAATGATAGACTTGATTGTGAGAAAAAGGATATATTTGCAGTGCCCGTCCCTCTAGTATTTCAGGCATTTCCTGAACAAAAAAAGTCTAGTCTCAAATATGCTTGCCAGGCATCTTCTGATTTTTCTTTAAATGAAAATAAATCAGACTGTGAAAATGATAACAAACCAGACACTGAGCATGTTTTTAACAAAAATAAGAGTTTTAAAAGTGATACAGAAACTAAAAAAGTAAGGAACCCACTCGCTATGTTTGAAGTGAAAGAAGACCAAGAGCTTGACGTGCAAATGGCAAAAAGTATGAACCAAAATAGCACTAATTCTAAATTAGACATTGGACGTATACCTCAGTCTAGTGATTCAGAAAGTCATTTTGACAAAAGGATTTCCTGCTCCAATGAGATGAGACAAATGGCTCAAATAAAAAGGCACCATAGTTCTGCTGTTACAAACATTTACAAGAAAACAAAAGTCTTGTTCCAGAAGCCATTCTGTGCAGTTAATAACAGTACTAATAACTATAGAAGTATGGAACCCGAATTAGAAAATGTGAGTTCTTCTGCACCGTGTAGTTACAGAACATCAGAAGTATGTCTAAAAGAAGAATTACAGCAAGATGTTCAAAAGTTTAACAACGAGATAGGCATGTTACAGATAGACATCCTGGATTTGGAAAAAAAGAAAGTTCCACTTCAAAAAGAGGTAGAGGTTCACTTTGCTGCTGCTCTTTTGTTTTTTCTCTTTATCAATTATCTGAGTCATTTTGATTTTCCACTTAGGAAAAAAGTTCGTGTATAACATGGGGTTGTCTAAATACGTAATTGTGTTCGGAAATAGATTATTTCTGCTATCTAAATGATAGGAGTGCAGGAAAACATTCTTATGATTTGTTTTCCTTAATTTCTCTGTAAGTCTCCCAAGTGGCATATGAACTGGGAAACTAATTTAGCTATGCACCATGTGACCTCATGAACCAGAGTAACGGTAAAGAAAATCCCTTAAAAAATGCAATTATCGGGGCGCCTGGGTGGCTCAATCATTAAGCATCTGCCTTAGGCTCAGGTCATGATCCCAGGGTCCTGGGATCGAGCCCCGCATCGGGCTCCCTGCTCAGCGGGAAGCCTGCTTCTCCCTCTCCCACTCCCCGTGCTTGTGTTCCCTCTCTCGCTGTGTCTCTCTCTGTCAAATAAATAAATAAAATTTAAAAAAAAATTTTTTTAAATGCAATTATCTTGACACATCTGGGTGGCACAGTCGAGCATCTGACTCTTGGTTTTGGCTTGGGTTGTGATCTCAGGTTCATGAGATTGAGCCCTGCGTTGGGCTCTGTGCTCAGCGTGGAGTGTGCTTTAGTTTCTCTCTCCTTCTCCCTCTGCCCTTCCTGCTCATGCTCTCTCTGTCTCTCTCTCTCTCTCTCTAAAATAAATAAATCTTTAAAAAAACATATAATAATCTCTAGTGTTGTTTTTTTTTTTTTTTTGAAGATTTATTTATTTATTTATTTGAGAGAGAGCACACGTGTGTACACGAGCATGAGCCAGGGGAGAGGCAGAGGGAGAGAGAAAGGGAGAAGTAGACTCTCTGCGAGCAGGGAGCCTGACATGTGGCTCCATCCAGGCCCCTGGGATCATGACCTGAGCTGAAGGCAGACGCTTAACTGCTGAGCCATCCAGGTGCCCCATCTCTAGGGTTTTTATTTTTATCTATTGGCTTAAATATAAATTGCATTTCCATAAACAATAAAATGGGAAAGAAGCTATGACTAAGAGAAAGGATATAAACAAATATTTCAGCTAAACCTATTTATTGTTTCAGTATGTGCAATCTTTTCTGCTTTGTACTCACTCTTGGAACTTAGAATTCCAACAGGACCACTTTGAGATATTTTTAATAACAAATATTTGTATTATCACTTTTTTCCTCCACATTTTTTTAAAACAGACTCTTTTTTTAAGATTGATTTATTTATTTAGTGAGCATGAGCAAGGGGAGGGACAAAGGGAGAGAGAGAGGGAGAGAGAGAGAGGGAGAGAAGTAGACTCCCCACTGAGCATGGAGCCTGATGCGGGGCTCAATCCCACAACGCTGAGATCATGAACTGAGCCAAAATCAAGAGTCAGAGGCCCAACTGACTGAGCCACCCAGGTGCCCCCCTCCACTTTTTTTTTTTTTGGTCACCATTCTCACATGTTTCTGTTGAGTCAAACGTTCATATTATGTTTAATAAAATATGGTACATTTTGACATGTATGGTTTTTATAATGTAGGTAGCATAAACCTTCAGAAACCTTCAGTATTTAACTCGAAGGGAGAAAACTGACTTTTGAGGTGAACTGAGTTTTAAAAATAGACAAAAATCTAGAGGTACCCTCCTTCAAAAGAAAAAGTAGCTAAGCACCTTGTCCCCAATTAAGATATTAAATTACTGTGCCAGTGTCATACTTTCAATGTATCTGATTAATTTAATGAATTTGTTTGATAACTTACCTGATTCAGCATTAAAGAATTGTATCATCTCTTTTGGTGCCATAAGATGCTAGGTAATGCCACTTTAGGAACTTTGGACAAATCATTTAACCTTTTTTGGTTTTACTCCCATTTATCAGTGGAAAATGGGATTAAAGTTGATAATTACTTTTATACCCTCTAGCTATAAAATTTTTTGATAACCATGAATGTGGAATTTGGGGAGCATTACTCATTTCCCAAAATTCTACACTAACATCAGTTTCACTCTGTTCTTTTTGTGTTGTGGTGAACTTTGGTTCATATATTTTAATGAACACTCACTTTTTTGATAAGCCTAGGATCCAAATGAAAAAAGAATTGTAAAAGGCAGTTGGGGAAAAAATAGCTCAGTGCAGAAAGAGGAAAACTTCTGTTTGTTCCTGGAGCACCACAATGTCACATCCTTTAAATCTGGCTGTTTTTGCAAAATCCAGGTGGTACCGACAGAAGACGACAAATTTTACGTCTTTGTCTTTTTATTTCTTTGTATCTGCTGGTCAGATGGGGTGGGGTGGGGGATGTTAGGTAGGAAAGCATGGATAGAGGTAGAGGTTCACTTTGCTGCTGCAAATATGAATACCAAATTAAGAAAGCCCTTTTTCAAATTTTGGAATGGATATGAATACCAAATTAAGAAAGCCCTTTTTCAAATTTTGGAAAATTCTGCTGGATATGAATACCAAATTAAGAAAGCCCTTTTTCAAATTTTGGAAAATTCTGCTGTTTTAATTAATTAATTATTTTTTAAAGATTTTATTTATTTATCAGACAGAGCGAGAGAGAGAGAGAGAGCACAAGCAGGAGGAGCGGCCGGCAGAGGGAGAAGCAGGCTTCCCGCTGAGCAAGGAGCCTGATGCGGGGCTCGATCCCAGGACCCTGGATCAGACCTGAGCCGAAGGAAGACACTTAAGCAACTGAGCCAGCCACGCGTCCCAATTCTGCTGTTTTTATTCAAACGGAAATGAAGCAGAATTTATAAAAATTGCAATTATTTATAATGATAAAGTTAAACACAAAATATTTTTATCGATAAAAATTACGACAAACTAAGAGTCAAACGATATAATTAATGAAAAAAAGTTCTGGGATGACTGGGTGGCTCAGTCCTTAAGAGTCTGCCTTCGGCTCAGGTCTGATCCCAGGGTCCTGGGATCGGTCCCTCATCAGGCTCCCTGCTCAGCGGGGAGCCTGCTTCTCCCTCTGTCTGTACCTCCCTCCCCCTAAATAAATAAATAAAACCTTTAAGAAATTTATAATTAATGAAAAAAAGTTCTTTTTAATGAATAATGTAGTAACAATTATCCTTAGTATCAAATTTCCATTAAAGATTAATGAAGAAAAGAAGAGACACCAAAGTAATGGGATGGCAGTATTAGAAAACGTGTATGCTGTCGCTGCTGGACTAACTCAACAAAGAGAGAGTGGGAAAACTGAAAACCACCTCTTTCCTGTTGGGAAAAAGGAAGATTCTGATGGGTAAGCTTTTGGCAATATTTCAATAGTAGGTAATTTTTATTTTCCTATAAAACAAATTCTAGTTGGAGCTAACATTCATGATTAACAAATTTTATATTTTTAGTAAGGCTAGTCCATCCTGGGTGCTAATCAGAAAAATGCAAATAACGAGATACCATTTTTTGCAGTCATAGTGATAAATATTTTATTAAAAAAATAATAACCAAAGTTAGCAAATGTGAGGAAAAAGGCATTCCTATACACTGTTGTTAGATGAAATTGGTAAATCCTTTCTGAAGGGTGATTTAGCAGTGTGTTTCAAAAATTTTAAATATGCTGTCCCTTTTTTAAATCTATTTTTTTATTTTTTTAAAAGATTTTATTTCTTTATTTGACAGAGAGAGACACAGCGAGAGAGGGAGCACAAGCAGGGGGAGTGGGAGAGGGAGAAGCAGGCTTCCTGCGGAGCAGGGAGCCCAATGCGGGTCTCGATCCCGGCACCCAGGGATCATAACCTGAGCCAAAAGCAGACGCTTAACGACTGAGCCACTCAGGCGCCCCATATGCTGTCCCTTTATTCCAACGCTTCATTGCCAGGACTAGATCCTATAGGAAAACATGACTTGTGTAAACACACACACACACACACACACACACACGAACACATTCTAAGGACATTTATTGTACATTATTATATATATAAAATATGACAGATATGTTAAGGATATTGATTATAGCATTGTCATATCAAAAAGTTGGAGATAGTCTAAATAGCCGTCAATAAGGAAGTAAGTTGTCACCCCTATAAAACAATGTAATATGCGACCATTTGAAAAAATGAGTTTAGGTCTACAGTGTACTGATTGTTTAACAAAGTATATTTAAAGTGTTCGGTTTGATGGCGTGTCTTATGCAAATTTTAGAATGCTTTTAATATCTGCTGAGTTGCAAAAGGAAGTTACCTGCTACACTGGCACTCTATCTTATTACCAACAAAATTGCTAGCTATTAGGTTTTTGGTTTTGGTTCCGTTGAGCTTGAGTGTTCAAATGTTGGACCCTCAAATTGATCTGAATATTACCAAGAGATTTCATATGTCAGCTTGTCCCATATTCTATATAAACATTTGATTTGATGATCCTTGTGCTATAAACCAAGATGTCCCTAATGCAGTGAATCTTCTTTTGAAGGTACCTTGCATGCATGCTATTAACCTTCCTTTTTAAAGAGAATATATTTCTATATGCACCACACCAAATTTTTCAACAGTGACTTCATATTATATAATTTACGAAAATTCAGTTTACAAAATAGGAATATTTTCTGCATTTCAAACCCCTTATACTTCTCTTATAGAATTTTATTTTTTAAAATGTTTTAAATTGAATTTAATTTTTTTAAAGATTTTATTCATTTATTTGACAGAGAGAGAGACAGCGAGAGAGGGAGCACAAGCAGGGGGAGTGGGAGAGGGAGAAGCAGGCTTCCCACCGAGCAGGGAGCCCGATGTGGGGCTCGATCCCAGAACCCTGAGACCATGACCTGAGCTGAAGGCCGATGCTTAACAACTGAGCTACCCAGGCACCCCTCTTATAGAATTTTAATATGACTAATTATTTTGGATATATCCTAGAGTTAGATGATCTTTATCAAGCATGAAATATTGCTGTTGAAACTTAATAGTTTTTCTGTGGTCTTTCTAAGCATGAGAAAAAATGATAATCAGGTTATATAATATTATATATATATTATATATCTAGAAAATTTTTAAGGAGTCTTTTGGTTGTATGATTTCATGAATTATTTAATGCCTTCGTCTGCCTTTTTTTTTTTTTTTTAAGATTTTATTGATATTAGAGAGAGAGAGTGCGTGATGGGGGAGAGGGACAAGCGGACTTGGCACTGAGAGCAGAGCCCCATGTGGGGCTCGATCCCACAACCCTGAGACCATGACCTGAGCCAAAATCAAGAGGTTTAACCAACTGAGCCACCCAGGTGTCCCCCTTAGTCTGGCATTTTTTTAAAAAACATTTAGTGCTACATGTATGTAATTTAAAAAACTATATTACAAAATATATTACAAAAATACTACATCATCATTGTGTAAGGATTGAACTAAACAAGAAAATTAAATCATCTATGATCATTCCTCTTAGCTATGAAATCCTTAAAAGAACCATGTACAGTCACTGATCCTGATTTACCTCCCATTCACTCTTGAATTCTCTCTAGTAATTTTCACTCCCACTACTCCAGAATTGATTTTTCAAAGGTTACCACTGATTTTCACTTTAATAAATCTAGACATAATTTCTTAGATCTCATTTTATTTGACCTATCAGCAATATTTGACCCAATGGAGAACTCTCTTCTCCAAAATTCTGTGTTCATTTAGCTTTCAGGATATCACTCACTCACCTGGTTTTCCCCCTGCCTTTCTAGTCTGTACATCTCAGCCTGATTTGCTTCTTTCTCCTCATCCCTCACCTCTTACTTACACATTGACATCTTCCAGGAATCAGTCCTTGATTTTCTTTCTCTTGACTTTTACTATCTTGTATATTCTAATGATCTTCAAGTTTATATCTCCAGCCCAAATCTCTCTGCATAATTCCAGACCTACATATCAAACTGCCTATTTGATAGCTCTTTGGGATAGCTATTGGGTATTACGAACTTAACATGTCCAAAATCGAACTACTGATACTCTTTCTTAATACCTGCCCTTCTTGTCTTTCCTAATTGAGTTAATGACAATTCTTCCAGTTGCTCTGCCAGAAAACTTGGTATCATCTTTGACTCCTGTCTTTTTCTTTTTCATACATGTCACATCTAATCTGTCAGCAGATCTTGTCAGGTCTTCCTTCAAAATATATCCAGAAGCCAAACACATCTTCCATGACCAAGCCACTATCATCTGTTGTGTGTATAAGTGTAATAATTAACTACTTGGTCTTCTTGTTTGTTCTTTTGTCTTTTCTGTTTCCATTAATTCTAAACACAGTGGATCTATTAAAATGTAAGTCAGATTATGTCTTCCTCTGCTCAAAACCTAATTGCCTCCTATTTCACTCAGAGTACATGCCAAAGTTCTTCCTAACACCTACAAGGCCTTGTATGATCTGTTCGTCTTGGTCTCTCCCTGTCCCTTACTGCCTCACTCCTATTTTCTGTCCCTTTCACGCTGTCCAGCCACACTGAATTTCTCACTTTTTTCCCCTCCCTATAAACACTTGGAGCATCCCTCTGTACTTGCTGTTGACTCTAACTGGAGTGCTTTTCCCTCCAATACCCTCATGGCTTGCTTGCTCCTTGCTCCTTCCTTTTTTTTCCCCCCTTCAATTTTTTGCTTAAAAGTTACTTTCTTAGCAAGGCCTTTCTTGGTTATCCCGATTACCTCTTTCCCTACAGCACATCAAAATTTGATTTCTCTGCTTTAGTTTTTCTCCTCTAGTACTATCTTGCCTGTGTAGTTTATTGTTATTGTGTTTACTTCACTCATGAGTAGGATTTTTATCTGTTCATCGCCATGTCCTCAGTGCCTAGAAAACGTTCTAGCATATATAGTTCTATTCAACAAACGTTTATTGAGTGAATGGATTTTAACCTGCATGTATTGTTTTTTAACATCATACTAACTCTCACTTTAACAAAAAGAAAGTTTGATATGGGTCCATTCTGACAATTTAATCTGTCAGTTGTATGCATTTTTTTTTATTTTTGGGGGGCCCAATATTGTGGTTACTTGCTATTTATTCTTTTACTGGTATTTATGTTAGTTTTAATTATGGGAAAATGGATCAGAGGAATAGCAAACTTCATTTATATTTTATTAAGGAAAATGAAATATGGTGGTAAATTATAGGACTTTAAAAATTCTTGCCAAAGGATTATGAGCCCTCAATATCTGAAATAAAAAGATGAAGTTGGAATTTATTGCCTACTGGTAAGATAGACCTATGCCGGTCACTTACAGTCTTTTCTGACAGAGCAGTCTGCTATTCTTATATAGGGTTTTGGGAAGAGTACAGTTGAAGGTTTGGGGGACTTTCAGAGAATTAAGTGGTTTGTCATCATCTGAAACACCATGGTAATTTGGGTGAGACTGTTGTTGATTGGTTGGCACATGAGGCACGTGTATGGAACGGTTTTGTCTCCTATTGGCTTTCCTTTAGAAGGGAGGAGCTGACACTGCTTGGTTGGTGAGTGAGGCCAGTGGGCATTGATCAGTCACACACATTTAAAACTGATTGTGGTGGCTTCTTGTTCCCATGGCTTCCTATTTGGGTTCCCCCCCAAGTTTGAGGTGACTTTAACTAGATGTTTTCTATTTAAAAGTTGCTTCTATCAACTGTGTTCAAAAAGAAAGCTATTTCATATTCTGTAATTATAGATTTATTTTTGAGATTTGGGTTAAGAAGAATTGTTTAATAATTGCCTTCAGGAAGATCCTTATTTTTTGGATGTTAAATTTTAACTAGAAGAGTTATCTGTGTAAGAGTTTTAAAACAATAATTGCTAGCTCTGTTTTTGTTTTCAGTGCTCTTAGGGGCTCATGTTCAGTTCCTAAATTAATAATCTCCTGTGGGAGGGCGCCTGGGTGGCTCAGTTGGTTAAGCGACTGCCTTCGGCTCAGGTCATGATCCTGGAGTCCCAGGACCGAGTCCCGCATCGGGCTCCCTGCTCAGCGGGGAGTCTGCTTCTCCCTCTGACCCTCCCCCCTCTCATGTGCTCTCTCTCTCCTCTCATCCTCTCTCAAATAAATAAATAAAATCTTAAAAAAAAAAAAAAAAACTCCTGTGGGAAATTTCAGTCTTTTTGTAAATTTATGTAGCTATAGGCTGCTAATATTCTCTTGCATACATTTAGTCCATGAAAAAGTAATTATAATTTTCTGTTGGTAAATCTAGTTTTTTATATTAGGATTAAATACTAGGCTAAAAGTATACAAAAGTTACCAAATCATTTTCTTTAAAAAAATTAATTTTTTTTTATATGTAAGAGAGAGAGAGAGAAAGAGAGTGAGAATGAGCGCACAAGCAGGAGGGAGGGGCAGAGGGAGAGGTAGAAGCTCAGTGGGGAGCCTGGTGCAGGGCTAGATCCCAGGACCTGGAGATTATGACCTGAGCCGAACGCAGACACTTAACCGACTGAGCCACCCAGGCACCCCCAAATCATTTTATTTTCAAAAAAAATTAACCAGGTTATTGCTATTTTTGAGTGATATATATAATGACATATGAATATTTTTGAATTTTCTCCAGATTTATTGAGGTATAATTGACAGACAACTGTGTAAGTCTAAGATATACCTATATTAATTTAATACACTTTTATATAGTAAAATGGTAATAGTGTTAATAACTCCATCATCTCACATAATTATCATTTCTTTTTTAGCAACTCTCTTAGCAACTTTCAAATATATAATACAGTATTGTTAACTGTAATCACCATTCTATACACTAGACCCTCAGAACTTACTACTCTTGTAACAGGAAGTTTGTGTCCTTTGGCCAATATCTACCCATTTCCCACAGCCTCCTACCCCTGGCAAGCAGCAGGGTGCAAATTTGTTTTTTTTTTTAAGTTTCTAAATGTAAGTCTGATCATACAGTATTTGTCTTTTTCTGTGACTTATTTCATTTAGCATAATTCCCTCAAGGTTCATTTATGTTGTTGCAAATGGCGAGGTTTCCCTCTTTTTTGTGGCTAAAATATTCCGTTGTAAATATATACCACATTTTTTAAACCCATGGATCCATTGATGGACACTCAGGTTGCTTCCCTGTCTTGGCTATTGTAAATAATGCTGCAGTAAACAGGGGTGCAGATACCTCTTCGAGATAATGATTTCATTTCCATCAGAAATATTCCCAGATGGGGCGCCTGGGTGGCTCAGTTGGTTAAGCGACTGCCTTCGGCTCAGGTCATGATCCTGGAGTCCCTGGATCGAGTCCCGCATCGGACTCCCTGCTCGGCAGGGGGCCTGCTTCTCCCTCTGACCCTCTCCCCTCTCATGTGCTCTCTCTCTCTCATTCTCTCTGTCTCAAATAAATAAATAAAATCTTTAAAAAAAAAAAAAAAAAAGAAATGTTCCCAGAAATGGGATTACTGTATCATACGATAGTTCTATTTTTACTTTTTTGAGGAACCTCCACAGTGTTCTGCGTAGTGGCTGTACCAATTTACAGTCCCATAACAGTGTACAAGGATTCCCTTTTCTGTACATCTTTGCCAGTGGTATCTCTTGTCTTTTTGATGAAAGCCATTTAACAGGTGTGAGGTGATAGATATATCATTGTGGTTTTGATTTGCGTTTCCCTGATGAATAGTGATGTTGAGCCCCTTTTTTGGTACCGTTGGCCATTTGAGTATCTTCTGAGGAGAGCTGTCTATTAAGGTGCTTTGCTGAGTTTTTAGTTGAATTATTTGTTTTTTGCTGTTGAATTGTGTGATGTCCTTACATATTTTAGATATTAACCTTTTTTCAGATATGTGGTTTGCAGATATTTTCTTCCATTCTGTAGGTTGCCTTTTCATTATGTTACTTGTTTCTTTTTTGTTTTTTAGATTTTATTTAAATTCAAGTTAGTTAACCTATATTGTTTTATTAGTTTCAGGGCTGGACTTTAGTGATTCATCACTTGCATGTAATACCCAATGCTCATCACAAGTGCCCTCCCTGATGCCCATCACCCAGTTACAGCATCTTCCCACCCACCTCCCCTCCAGCAGCCCTCAGTTTGTTTCCTATAGTTAAGAGTCTCTTATGGTTTGCCTCCCTCTCTGTTTTTATCTTATTTTTCCCTTCCTTCCCCTATACTTGACGTAAATGGAACTAGAGTGTTGCTTGTTTCTTTTGCTGTGGAGAAACATTGTTCCATTGTTTTTGCTTTTGTTGCTTGACACACAGAGAGAGAATGCACAAGCAGGGGGAGTGGCAGGCAGAGGGAGAGGGAGAAGCAGGCTCCCCGCCGAGCAGGGAGCCTGATGTGGGACTCGATCCCAGGACCCCGGGACCATGACCTGAGCTGAAGGCAGATGCTTAATGACTGAGCCACCCAGGCGCCCCTGTATTACATTATCTTTTAAAGATTATAGTAATTGTCCTTAGTATTCCTATTCATGTAGTTTTGTGGCAAGAGGTTGTTTGTTTGGTTTTTGGGGGTTTTTTTTGGATTTTATTTATTTGACAGACAGAGACATGGCGAGAGAGGAAACACAAGCAGGGGTAGTGGGAGAGGGAAAAGCAGACTCCCGCTGAACAGGGAGCCCGATGCGGGGCTCGATCCCGGGACCCTGGGACCATGACCTGAGCCGAAGGCAGATGCTTAACGACCGAGCCACCCAGGTGCCTGTGGCAAGAAGTTGTTTATTCAGAATTGGTTCCACAGTGGAGTATTGTCATATAATTGAATGTGCAGATAGTATCATTCATAGACTTAAAAGTATATAAATAATAGTAAATATACAAACCCTTAGGGCCCTTCTGAGTAGAACTAATCATTCCTTGATGATTTTAGATATTCAGTGCCTTTGACAGTATCATGAATAGCTATGGTTTTGTTAGGGACTTTGAAGTATCTGGTTGCATTAAGTTAATATTTGTTTAGATTCTGGGGAAAGGGGAAAGGCTTTATTTATAATTGAAAAATAAACTATTAATCTATCATAGATTATTACTTTTAGATTATAAAGTTCTCATTACAAAAGCCATGGTTCCTGTACCAACAGTGTCATTGACACAGATTGTATGCTCAGTAAGTATGTATTTGTGAATAAACAGTTGAATAAATAGATGAATGCCATTCATGAACTTCTTCAGAAGAAGCAGATCTTTAGTTTATTGAAAGTAGATTTTCAATATTGCCTAGGTATGAAGTCTTTTTATTTTAAAAAAATATGTGTAAGATTCATAAATTATTATTTATAATTATAGCTAGAAATGGAATAATAGTAGATTCATTTGCTGTCATATTACTTGGAAACACTTAAATATTACCTTCACCACATATTGTAAAACACATGTTTTGAAGGCACATATCTTGGATTTGAATTCTGGGTCTACCCCTGACCAGCTGTATGGGCTTGGGGAAGTTAATTATTTCTGTGCCTCATTTTCTTCCTGTGTAAAATACCTAATATAATTACCTATGTTTATAAGATTGTTGTGAGGCTTAAAATACTTTTAAGATGTGTAAGGTGTTCATAATAATGCATAGTAGTTGTACAGTAAATCCTCAAAACACTAGTATCATGATTATTAAAAAAGGGTTTCCTTCATATAAGAACTTAACTTGCACTTTCCCAATAGTTTTTAGAGCCAATAAAAGCTTGTTTTTATTGAAAATGACAACAAAAAATGTGGTATATTTCTTCGTATCAAATAATGCAAGTAACATTATGCTTTTCCTTTGCTTTTTGTCCATTTGATCTAAATTTAATGCTTAGTTAATATTATTAATAATATTGTTTAGATATGATTTAGATATTCTTTGTATTTTAAGTATTTAATACTTGCCTGAAAAGAATTGTTTTTTTTTAGACCTGCAAAGAAAACGTCTCATGAAAAGAAAGAGGTAAAAAAATATGTATAATTTTTTTCATTTATTTTTTTTAATTTTCACTTTATTATATTACTTTGATAAATAATATTTATTAGAAATATTATTCCATGGTAAAAAATTACTTTAGGAAGGGTGTAGTGAAAAAACAGAAAATCTTCCTTTGTTGTATAGACATTTATTGTGAAAAAGTTATTCAGAAGTACTAATTATTGATAAAGGTCGTTTTGATAAAAATCAGTTCTTTTGAAAAGTACCTATGTTTTTGCTCTTATAAAAAGATGGTTATTTATCATCTCTCTACACTTAGTATATTTTATGAATATTTGGGGGACATTTTGAAATAGTATTCTTTATTTGTAGGTCAAAAAGCAAATTAATTTTATGGATGACCTTGACTTAACTGAGTCATCTGGAACAGCTTCAGAGGATTCCAAGTTGCCTTGCTCTAATTATATGAGTTGCAAGTCGCTAATTGTACAAGTTGGCAAGGATTGTAAAGGTAGGACCATTGTATAAATAGAAAGCCTTTGTATGTATATTACTGTAGTGATATGTGCACATCTTGTAGAGTGCTGTACCACACAACACTCATGAGCTACTCATCTCAGAAATATCTTTTATATGAAAATAGAGAACTGTTGAATACTCTCAGCCAAAGGGCTATAATTTCCACTCTATGTTTTGTCATGGGAATGGCACACCTGATGTGTTGTTACCTCCGCTTCTCTTCTGTGCCTTCACCCAAGGTCAGGTTACCATTATTTTTTCTCCTAGAATACTGAAATAACCTCAGGACTGTTTTCCCTGTCATTCCACCTCCCAGAATCTTGGTCTACACTGCAACCATAGTTATCATAATCTTTAAAAATTCATGTTTCATCACGTTACCCCCTTGCTTAAAGCTTAGCTATTACTTCTCATTGCTCTAAGGTGAAAGACCACAGTACTCTAGCTTCATCTTGTATTGTTTCATATCCTTCTATTTTTTTTAATTTTTTAATTTAAAGATTTTATTTATTTGACAGAGAGACACAGCGAGAGAGGGAACACAAGCAGGGGGAGTGAGAGAGGGAGAAGCAGGCTCCCCGCGGAGCAGGGAGTCTGACACAGGGCTTGATTCCAGGACCCTGAGATCATGACCTGAGCTGACAGCAGACACTTAAGCGACTGAGCCACCCAGGCGCCCCGAAAATATCTTTTATAGTGAAGTCATTCAATATCTATTTGTTTAAAGTATGAGTGAGTGAATGTGAAAGCACACAGTCCTTTATATGCAAAAAGTACTCACATATTTTATTTCTTTTTTTTTAAAGATTTAATTAAATTATTTGAGAGAAAGAGAGCATGAGTGGGGGGTGGGAGAGAAGAACAGAGGGGAAGGCGGGGGAAGAATCTCAAGCAGACTCCGTGCTGAGGGTGGAGCCTGGCGTGGGGCTCAATCCTACGACTCTGAGATTATGACCTGTGCCGAAACCAACAGTTGGATGCTTAACCAACTGAGCCACCTAGGTGCCCTATATATTTTATTTGATTTTTTGTTTTTTCTCTGATGTAGATTCTAGTACTTTACGAAAAATCCAGGATGCGATTCTTCCGTATAAAAAATCAGTAGAACTTAAAAAAAATCAGTGTAAACAACTTAAAAGAAAAAATAAAGAAATGGAAGATAAGGTTAATGGACTACAAAAGGAGCTATCAGAAACAAAAGAGTTGAAATTGCAGTTGGAGCATCAAAAAATGAAATGGGAACAAGAACTCAGCGGTTTGAGGTATGACATCTTGGTTTTAAGGAAATATTTGAACTATTTACCTTTTTTTTTTTTTTTTTTTTTTTTTTTTTAATAAGCTCCACAGCCAATGTGGGGCTTGAACTCACAGCTGTGAGGTCAAGAGTCGCATGCTCTACCAACTGAGCCAGCCAGGTGCCCCTTGAACTATTTCCTTTTGTACTACAGATGTGTAGGAGAAGTTTGATAATTGCTAACTTACCTTTTGGAATTTTTATAGGGAAGAAAACGTCTTTAGTAGTGTGAAGTATGAGATTCTTCAAAATAATTCAGCAAGTTCTTGACAGTGAATACTTCTACTGATAATTTAATGTATATTCCAAATCGTAATTTTAATGACCATATAGAAGTCCACCATATGGCATCCTCATTATTGAACAAATTGAATTTTGGTTATTTTCCATTTTTCTATACTTTAATTAATGCTGTAAGGATTGTCTTTTATATAAATCTGTTTCTAGAATTCTGGTTACTTACTTGGAATAAATTCTTCAATATAGTATTGTTTGCTTAAAGCATAAAAATTTTTAAAGAAGGTCTTTGATCCTATTTTTAAATTGTTCTCTGGGAAGTTTATATTAATTTATATGCCCATCAACAGAGAATGAAATGGCCATTTTTCTCAAGACAGGAAAAATTTTAAAAATTTGTTCAGTTTTAAACATATGCAGCGATTAAAAAGTAAAATGGAAAATGATTACTGCTCAGTTTTTTCAATATCTCTCATAAAATTAATCCAAAAGTCTATGCTGTAAGCATATATGACTCTTTATTGTTTACTTAATTAATATGGATCCTGTGTTCTAAAAGGGGTTTTCAAATGATTTATAAAATAGATAATAGGGGCGCCTGGGTGGCTCAGTTGGTTAAGGGTCTGCCTTTGGCTCAGGTCATGATCCCAGGGTCCTGGGATCGAGCCCCATCTCCAGATCTCTGCTTGGCAGGGAGCCTACTTCTCCCTCTCCCTCTGCCTCTTGCTCCCTCTGCTTGTGCTCTCTCACTCTCTCTGTCAAATAAATAAATAAAATCTTTAAAAAAAAAGTAAAATGAATAATAATCAACAAGGTAAATTGAGAATATTGCAGAGGAAGAAACATAAAATGTATAGGGTTATCTATATAAAATGTATAGATATTTGACTCCCTATCCTAGTCCTGGATCACAGTAATCTGCAGGTGTATGTTGTGTAAATGACATCTGCAGATGCTGTCTTATACTGCAAATTATTTTTGGAGGTACCTGTGATGTTTTGTGAAGTAGAAATTTACTTCTAGTGAATTTATAAACTTTTTTATAAAGAGCAACTTCTCTTTTTAATTAGTAACTAAATTATCTGTTCTAATGGAGAGGTAATTATGACTATATGGGAAAAAATGATAATTTTTAATTCTAACTTTCTTGAATAATTTCAAAATTCCTTTCTCTACAATATCTACCAGAGGTAGTACTAAAACTTATTACTAAGCAGCATAATGCTTTCTCATGGCTTCTTTTCAACTATATATATCTTTTGGAAGAGATTGAAGTGAGAAAGTAAACATGAGCCCGAGAAAGGAAAAAAATTGAGGACATAGAAATTTCATTTGGATAATAAACCAACATATGTGGAACCAGATCATAAAATGAACTTTTTACTGCTTACAAAATATTTTAAAATAAGCACATTTATTTGCAGATTTACCTTCAAAGAAGAAGAAGAAAAAAGAAGAAATGCTGATAAATTATATGAGAAAATGAGGGAGCAATTCAGAGAAAAAGCAGCACAGTATAATAAAGAAGTTGAAATGAAACAACAACTTGAACTTACTCTTGCAAGGACTGTAAGAAATAATGTGGATCAGGTAAATCTTTGATAAAAATTGCATATTTCCATCAATATTATTTATAATATACCCTTGATTTAATGTATATTATTCAGGTATAAAATAGATAAAAAATTTAATTTTATCCTAATAGGAACTATAATATTTTTAGCTAAAATTATTAACTTATTGGAATTCTTGTCTTCTCATATATGCTCTCTATATATTTTCTGAATGAAGGGATAGAAGGTAAATTGAGATAAATGTGAAGGTTGGCTTTTTTTTTTTAAGATTATATTTATTTTTAGAGAGAGAGCATGAGCAAGGGAAGGAGTAAAGGGGGAGGGAGAGGGAGGGAAAAGAATCTCAAGCAGACTCTGCGCGGAATGAAGAGCCCGACTCAGGGTTGGATCTTACAACCCTGAGACCATGACCTGAGCCAAAACCAAGGGTAGGACACTTAACCAACTGAGCCACCCAGGCACCCCAGTTTTGGATTTTTTATGTTAAAATACAAGCTAAATCACCTTGAGACTATGATGGAACCAGTTAAATGTTTTGTAAAGAAATTTTATTTTCACATACTATATCTTCTTGTGTTTTTACTTTATGACAAATCTAGCTGTCATTTAAATTAAAATTTGAGTTATTCATGCAGGATAAAAATCCTTGTATTTAAAAAGGCTACTTCTTTTGAACATTTTTTTTAAGTTCTCTTAAGCTTTTGACTTTTTTTTTTTTTTTAATGTGTACAAAGAGACCTAAGTCAAACACAGTGTCAGGAAAAGGAAATGGAACACATGTATCAAAATGAACAAGATCAAGTGAATAAATACATTGGAAAGCAGGAATCCTTAGTGGAGAGATTATCTCAACTACAAAGTGAAAATATGTTGCTTCAACAGCAACTAGATGATGCTCACAACAAAGATGCCAGTAAAGAAAATGTAGTAATTAATATCCAGGACCAGTTTCAGGATATCGTAAAAAAACTTCAAGCTGAAAGTGAAAAACAAGGTCTTTTGGGGGAAGCAAGCAATAGAGAGTTAAGCAATGAATGCAATCTTTTAAAAGAAAGAATGTGTCAGTATGAAAAGGAGAAAGTAGAAAGAGAAGTAAGTATCCAGAAAGATAAATATTTTTCAAGCTTTCTAAGAGAAAATTCAAAGTAATATTTGATTATCATTATTATTTTTAGAGAGAAAGAGTGCACCTGCACATGAATGGGAGTGGGGCAGAGGGAGAGGGAGAGAGAATCCCAAGAGGGCTCCACATCAGAGAACTCCACCTCATGACCCCGAGATCGTGACCTGAATGATTATGGCTGAATTTTGAATCTAGTTGAATATAAAAAATATATAGACTATAATTCAGCATAACTTGTATCCAGCAAATAAAAATTAGACTTGAGAGGGGCTTTAATTTGAATAAAATTGTTGTGTCATCTATGAAAGTTTAAGAGGTTAAGTTATAAATTGTTAATAGTAGGCTGATACTAATAATTTAGCCTTATACTGCTAAAATAATAATTTTAATCTTTGTCACCACATTTTAATACCATGATGAATAGATGAATGGAAATGTTCATACCTGCAATGAGCATGTTGAAATTGAGATTCAATTAAGTGGATTCACTTGACGGTTTACTCCAGATTTCCCACATGAACTGAAGTGTAGATGCTGTATCTCAGTCCTTTTCCTTTGGTAGCTTTTTATACATTTTAGGTTGGAATAATTTTATTTTTATTTATATAAATTTGAATATTTAGTCTGAAATCATGTATCTTATGACCTTTTAACTCTTTGCAGGCACTTTTCATTAAATCATAATTTGGGACAAGTGTGGTGAGCTTTAGCAAAACTGTTTGATTTAATCTTCCCACTGCTATTTATAATTTTTTAAGGCAATTTTACAAATAATTTGCTTATTTCAAAGCTCAGTGACTATCATTTGGGCATAAGTTTGTCCAATACAAAGAGAATTGTATCTGTAATATATTAATTTGGCATTGGATCTCCATTTTCAGACTAATGGGGGGTGGCAGGATTCTTGTACTGTAGCAGGAATGGAGGTCAGGGAGGGAGGTGAAAGCCAGGTTATCTAGGGCCTTGAAGCCCATTAGAATGACTTCACTTTTGTTCTGAGATAGTAATCTATTGGAAGGATTTGAGCAGAGGATTGAATATGTGAGGAACTTTGACATTAATGTAAGCCTCTAATAAAAAAGAGGGAAAACATTTCATCATGTAGAATTTACCGCTGCTAGGCCCACCTATATACCCATTTCTTTTTGAGACCTCAGTAGGGTGGGAAACTTTGCAGATTCATCAACAAGGAATGGAGAGTGGGGCTGAATTAATTATCTAAGTAACATAACACTGACTAGGCAGGAGGATAACACCTGTATGTGGTGATATTTTTCAAAGTACATATATTAGAGTTACATATTATTAACATAACTTAATACTAAGATAATTTATAAAATCAGTAGCAGAAACGTCTTATTAGGTAGCTGTGAGACACCTTCAACTAGAACTGGCTGATGCCCTAAAAATACAATCTATGTCAGAGGCTTCACTGGAGGTTATATCACGTTGCCGTATTAATTTAGAAGATGAGACACAGGATTTGAGGAAGAAATTAGGTCAAATCAGAAGTCAGGTATGTATTAAATGTAGCATGTCAACAGTTAATCTGTAGCAAGTTAATATAAAGTGTTTTAGGATGCTAATTTCCATGGACCATTTTCTTTTGTATTTTCATTATAATTTAGTGTAATTTTAGTATCTTCACAATGCACTTATTTCTTAAACTTTGACTTTCATTCTGCTATTTGTGTTATACATTTTTTTTTTCTTACAGTATTTACCCTTAGGAAAGTTGAGACTTATGCATCATTCCTCACAGAAATTGAAGGACTTTTTTTTCCTACTAAACAATTTTTTTAAAGATTTAGGTATTATTTGAGAGAGAGCGAGAGTGCGTGCGCATGCACACGCGTGAGTGGGGGGAGAGGCAGAGGGAGAGGGAGAGAATCTCGGGCAGACTCCCTGCCCAGCACAGAGCCCCACGCCAGCTCGACTCCATGATCCTGAGCTGAAATCATGAGTTGGATGCTTAACCAACTGAGTCACCCAGGTGCAATGTTTTTTAATGATATCTCTGTTACCACGATGAGGTGAGCCATATAAAATCAGAAGATAATCTTTAATGGAATGTTTCAGAAAATGGTCTTATTTCTCATGTTCACTTTTGTGAACGGATATAGAATCTGTACTGATTTTAGGATAACTTGTACAGAAAAGTCATTTTACAAACCAGTTGAACTTAGGCATTTCCTTCATTTTCTTTTCCTTTTAGATATATTGTAAATGCATAGAAATATTCAGATCATGTGTACTATATACACCCAAAAGAGAGAATTAAGAAATTAAGAATGGGTCCTGCCATTGGATTTTTTTTTTTTTTAATATTTTATTTATTTGACAGAGAGAGACACAGCGAGAGAGGGAACACAAGCAGGGAGTGGGCGAGGGAGAAGCAGGCTTCCCGCCGAGCAAGGAGCCTGATGTGGGGCTTGATCCCAGGACCCTGGGACCATGACCTGAGCCGAAGCCAGCCGCTTAATGACTGAGCCACCCAGGCGCCCCCATTGGATTTTTTAAAAACTTTTTTTAAAAAACTTTATTGAGATATAATGCACATACCATACAATTCACCCATTTAACATGTATAGTTCAGTGTTTCTGATTATATTCATAGAGTTGTGCAACTATCACTGCCATCAAGTAGAACATTTTCATCACCCTGGAAAGAAACCCTTAGCCGTTGAGCCCCCAGCCTCAGGCAACCACCAGTCTACTTCCAGCCTCTATAGAGTTGCCTATTCTGAATATTTCATATAAAGGGGGTCACACAATGTGTGGTCCTTTGTGACTAGCTTCTTTCACTTAATGTTTTCAGGGTTCATCTGTGTTATAGCATATATCAGTGCTTCAGTTTTTTGGGTTTTTTTTGTTGTTGTTGTTGTCAAACAGTACTCCATTGTGGGCCAAAACCCTTGTTCATTCATCATTTGATGCACCTTTGGGTTATTTCCCACTTTATGGCCATTAATAATGCTGCTCTGAAGGTTGATTTAATTATTGTCTGGACATCTGTTTTTATTTCCCTGCCATCAGATTTTATCCTCTGAGTTAATTGGGTTGATTTCACCATCTCTCAGCCTTTTACTCATGCTGTCCTTTCTGTCCTTTTAGTTTCCCTTCCTCTTGCCGAATCCTACACTATTCAGACCTGGCTCATAGTCTCTCATTCTCCATGAAGCTCTCTCTGACTATTCTAATTCCCACTGACTTTACTCTCTTCACACTTGTCTCATCTAGTCTATGCAGAACAATTTAGTCCTTTATTTTACATTGGTTTTATTTTTTTCATGAGAGATAATTTTGTCTTTCTAAGTACACCTTAATCTGAGGGGGAAAATATGGGATATGCATGGTACCTATCCTTGTATAAATTGAGAATATTTTAACTTAACAGTTTTTAGGATAAAATTAAGTACTTCAGGAGCGCCTGGGTGGCTCAGATTGTTAAGCGTCTGCCTTCGGCTCGGGTCGTGATCCTAGGGTCCTGGGATCGAGTCCCGCATCGGGCTCCCTGCTAGGCGGGGAGCCTGCTTCTCCCTCTGCCTCTGCCTCTCTCCCTCTCTCTGTGACTCTCATGAATAAATAAATAAAACATTAAAAAATTAGTACTTTATACCATATCAATAATTTCTGATTGAAAACATTGACATAATAAAGCTTTTATTCTAAATGTATTTTAAGCAATTAAATGTAAAATTGAAAGCATTTAATCTGACAGAGGAGAAGTGTTCAAGCAAATGCTTGTTTTTCCCCCTCACTGTGGAAAAACAGTCTAAATTTGCCTTTCTTCATTTTGCAGCCAGTGCTGAGATTACTTTACCAACTATAAAGCTCCGGGCACAGCTTTTCTTTTTTCCTTTTTTTTTTTTTACCTTTCTTTTTTAAAGTTTGTTTGTTTGTGTATTTATTTATTTATGTAATTTCTACACCCATTGTGGGGCTTGAACTCATGAGCCCAAGGTCAAGAGTCGCATGTTCTTCCCACTGAGCCAGTCAGGCACCCCTGGGGACAGTTTTTTCTGATATGCCATACCATGTAGCCTTAATGTATTCATCAGAGTACTTGCTAAAGCAGTGTAACACAGACAGTTGCTAAGATAATATAAACATGAAATGATTTGGGAATGTTGATTTAGCAAGAGTCCATTATTTCCACGTCAGTGGCTTTACCTTGCCTCTGATAGTCATGTAAATATTTATTACTCAGTCTAGGAGGTACTATTTGCCCTGTAGTCCATGAGATTGTCCACTGAGTAGTATAGCGAGGAAGTAAGTTAAAATTATTATAAGTGGAAAAAAGTACTGGTAGCTAGTGGAATTGGTAAAAGTTTTTTTGAAGTACTGAGGATGTATTCTGGGCCTCACGCTCCCCATTTGCTGCCACTTTCAGTGGTATGAAGAATGATTTCAGTATAACTTGTATAAGAGACCACTTTCATTGGCCTGCCATCTGCCTAAAATATCAAATATTATTAGAACATAACCTACAGCAACAATGATAATGCTAATTGCAGACAGAATTTGGTGTGTGCCAGCTACCCTTCTAAATAGTTCATGTATAGGGGCATCTGGGTGGCTCAGTTGTTAAGTGTCTGCCTTCGGCTCAGGTCATGATCCCAGGGTCCGGGGATCAAGTGCTGCATCGGTCTCTCTGCTCCGCGGGAAGCCTGCTTCTCCCTCTCCCACTCCCCCTGCTTGTGTTCCCTCTCTCGCTGTCTCTCTCTCTCTGTCAAATAAATACAATCTTTAAAAAATAAAAATAAAAATAAATAGTTCATGTATATTTCCTAAATTAATCTTCCCAACATCCCAGTGTGGTAGATACTATTATTATCTTCATTTTACAGAGAAGAAACTGAGACACAGAAATTTTTTTTTAATATTTTATTTATTTTTTTTGACAGAGAGAGACACAGTGAGAGAGGGAACACAAGCAGGGGGAGTGGGAGGGGGAGTGGGAGAGGGAGAAGCAGGCTTCCCGCCGAGCAGAGAGCCCGACTTGGGGCACGATCCCAGGACCATGGGATCATGACCCAAGACAAAGGCAGACGCTTAATGACTGAGCCACCCAGGCACCCCTGAGACACAGAGATTTTAACTAATTTTTTCCAGGTCACACAGCTAATACCCAGTGAGTTGGGATTCAGACCCCAGGCATTCTGATTCCTACGAAGATAATGCCTCTCATACTATTCCATGAAATATCTAGTTGTCACTGAAAGCAACATGTTAACTTTTATAATCACTGGAACAGCCATGGTCATTCACATATGTGAATATTTAAAACTATAATTGATGTGGTACTTAGAATACAAAATTAGAAATGTTTACCATAAGGTAATTTCCTATCTTTCCCCCTTTGACCAATATATAAATTTGTAGGTTTAGTTGATAAATTATAATTTAAAAACATTAAAAATGTGACATTTTAGTAACTAGAGAAGTCAGCAAACTTTTCTGTAAGGGGATTGTAAATATTTTATTTTATTTTAAGATTTTATTTATTTGAGAGAGAGAAGGAACAGTGGGGAAGGGCAGAGAGAGAGAGAGAGAGAGAGAGAGAGAGAGAAGCAGACTCCCTGTAAATATTTTAGGCTATGTAGGCCATAGGTCTCTGTTGCAGCAGTTCAAATCTGCTGTAGCCATAAAGCAGTACGTAGAGGAGAGTGTGGCTGTGTCCAGTAAAATTTTATTTACAAAAACAGCTGATGGTGGTTTTATACTAGATTGCCAGTAGTTAAAAGTATTTCTTTTTTTTCTTTTTTAGTTGCAAGAAGCACAAGATCGACATGCAGAGGCTGTAAGATGTATTGAGACGTTGAAAGATCACGTGCAAAAGTACAATTTAAAGCAGCACAGAAAATAACTTGAGTATTTAGAAAGCAGAGAAGCAGTGTAGGATGAGAAATATATCAGTTATGATAATAAGTATATCATTGTTAAGCTGGATAAAAATTTCAGCTTTGCGCTATTTGGAAATGCATAAATTTTGCATATTATCTTTAAATTTTGCACATTAACTATAAAACACAACCAGAAAAATGGCACAATTGCCAAATCTTCTACTTTTTAAATTTTTAAGAATTTATGTAAGACCTTCAGATGTTTGTTTTGAAATTATACGGTACTTTTAAAATTTATGTGTGAGAATAATTTTAAAATATTCATTTTAGGCTTGAAGTTGAAAATGCCAAGTTAAAAGTTACAGTCAAAAAACAAGCGGGCAAAATTGAACAACTTCAGGAAAACCTGTTAAGTACAAGTTTGGTAAGTTAGTCTCTTAATTTCTGTCCTACTGAAAAGGAATTTTTATTTCTCTAGTAGTAGTATATAAGACTATTTTAGATAATATGAAAATTCTCACTGATAAAAATGTTTATTGTATTCATATTGTTGCTACTTGCTACTGGTAGTATAATTCCTCTTTATAGATGAACTTGACTGAATTCATAAATTAATAATTTTTATAGTAAGATTGTAATAAAAAAGATTGTGGTAGTCTAAGATAAGCAATATTTTATACATACCACATTTTATTTATCTATCTGGCAGTGGACAATTGAGTTTTTCCACCTTTTGGCTATTGTTAGTAATGCTGCTGTGAGTATTGGCATACAAAAGTCTCAGTCCCTACTAATATTTTTCAGTATGTTTAAAAATTCCCAAAGTTTGAGTCATAATTTGATCTTGAATTCTGACTTTCTCTTGTAATCTAAACCCTTCAGTGAGATTTGAGAATGGATTACTCTCATGATAATTTGTTGTGATTTGTAATTATAAATTTGTAATTTGTTGTCTTCATCAAGAATGACTACTAGGTCATTATGCAAACATTTTCCTCAAAGGAATATATTTTTCTCTCTGTTGGATTTTGGAAAGGAAAAGAGATGCCAGTGGAAAAGTGGAAATGACTTCTCAATCAGGGCCTTACAGAGTAACATCGTGCTCCTAGCATTCACTGCAAGTTCAGGAACTTTTTTTTTTTTCATTAATTTGAGTTAATCAGACTTTCAGAGATTTAACAATCCAATCGCAGAAAAGATTAATGTGCAATCCAGGATTCCAACTTATTGATACGTAGTGAAAACTATATAACTATTTACCAGGCAGAACCAGATTATCATGCCATTTATACCCTCCTTCATAGGAGAGGCTACCAATGATTTAAGATGAGAAGATTGCATTTGAGTCCTAGGTTGGAACAATGAGTTAGATGCACCTACCACTAGTTTCTTTTAGTCACAAAAGCTGCATCCTTGCAAATTTCATTATACTGCTATACCTACCAGGGGAACTAGCACATTCTGTTGACTGGTCCTTTTTGTGGCCAAAGAAACATCGAAAATAATTTTTTTCCTAGATTTCCTATAAATTAGTCACATTGTATTACTATAGTTTTCATTGAGCAAGTAACGTGACAATATGTGAATGAGAATGCCAGGAGTTGTCCCCCTACGGTGTCATATAGAAATCTATTAAGAAAGGTATCAAATCTTGTAAAGTTTGTAAGAATAGCCGTAGGTATTCTGTAGATTCCACTGGAAATGA
Organism: Halichoerus grypus; assembly: GCF_964656455.1. Lineage (NCBI taxonomy): Eukaryota > Metazoa > Chordata > Mammalia > Carnivora > Phocidae > Halichoerus > Halichoerus grypus. The sequence goes on from NC_135717.1 coordinate 66,213,585, forward strand.
ATTAGGGTTATGACATAAAATTATTAGCTACCCTGTGAAACAAACGCTTAGCTTTCAACCAACTCAGTCCATAGTCCTAACATCTCTAGAAGGATTTTATCTCATGAATCCCCAGGCCAGAGACTACCTGGGTTAAGAGATTTGATGGACATAGTTTTGAGGTGAAGAATCTGGACTGGGAAGAAGAGATAGCTCTAGGCTGACTTAAGCTTCCAAACCATATAGTCAAGTATGTGTCTGAAAAGAACTTCAGAAGAAGACTTCCATAAGATCCAATCTCTATGGAATAGGAAATTATTCAAAAGAAAACAAAGACAAACAATTGATAGTCTGACCCTTGTGAGAAACATTTGCATCAGAAAAGAAAAGCAAGACAGAGTATGGTGGTCAGCATCCTAAGGGTAAGGGTGCCCCCTGAGATGACAAAATAACAATACACTCAAAGTAATACCAAAAACAGTCAACATAAAATGTACAAGATTAGCTGTCTAGGGGTACCCGGGTGGCTCAGTCAGTTAAGCACCTGCTTTCGGCTCAGACCATGATATCAGGGTCCTGAGATCGAGCCCTGCTCAGCTGGGAGTCTGCTTCTCCCTCTCCCTCTGCTCCTTCCCCTATTCATGCACTCTATTTCAAATAAATAAATTTTTAAAAAATTAAAAAATATTAGCTGTCTATAAAGGTAATCCACATCAGGTAATGGTTTTTGAGTGTGTGGTTGAGAATATTGTCTATGAGGAACTAGAAGGAAGATCAAAAAGTAGAGATGACCTCAGTAAAGGGGTCAAGGCTGGAAATGTAGATTAGAGAATCGGGTTTTGAAGCCTTGAGATTTAACCAACTCTGAGAGGATTTGATAAGGGGAATAGCAAGGGTCAGGGACTAACCGCGGTTGCTGTCCTTTAGAAATAAAATGGGATTAGAGAGCAGAGGGAGAGTATGGTCATTGTTTTCAGCTGTTGCTGAGAAGTAAAGCAGGATAAAGACTTTTAAAAAAAGATCCTTGATGACCCTCAAAATTTTTTTAGTGGAATTCCAGGATTGAAACTCCGATTTTAGTGTAAAAGAAGAAACTAAGTGTTGGAAAGATGAATCTGTGGGTGAGATGACACATTAAAGAATGCTCAAGTCCAGTGAAAGGGGAGAAGCAGGATGATAGAAAAAGCTGCAAGAGTTAAGCAAAAGTTTTTATGTAATATCGAGAAGATTTAAACTTTATTTAAAGAGAAAGGTTGTTAATAGAAAAGAAGAAATTGAAACCTTGTGGAGATGCTTGCAATGCTTGCAGAGAATGAGAGTATCTCATTCTAAAGTCAGGCGATCATCAAAACTGTAATGGGGACTGCATAGGAATTTTTCAGAGATTATCTTAAAAAGGTATGATCTCACAAAACCCAGAGTATCTTAAGCTATGGATGAAAATGTTTCTAGGGCATCTTTAGAAACTAAAATGTAAATATAACCACTTTTTAAAATTTTTCATTAACACGTAGTATTAATATGGGTAAGAACCTCCGTATTTAATAAGTAAATTTTGGCAATTTAAATTCTAGAAAAAATAATGATGAAAATGTAAAATCAGTTTAAGCTGTTTTTAAGAAAGGTCCTTATATTTGAAATTTGTATTTATTGGCATCAGGTTTATAAAACTATATTATATAAAACTTAAAATTATAGATTTTAAACTACATTATATAAATTTAAAATTATAAATTTATAGAATTTATAAAATGTAGTTCATGAGCCTTTCTAAACACGTTATTACTTATAAATTCATGAGAAATAATATTTTATGAGAAGAATGAGTATCTAGATTTTTAAATATAATTTTCTTTAAAAATTTTTTCAAAGTCTAATGATGAAAAGGGACAGATAAAGAAATATATTGAGTTGAAACAATGTCTGGAATGTAGTTTGGATCAAGAAATGAAGAAAAATGGTGAATTAGAAAAAGAGATTACTAGGTAAGACTGTAATATTTCAGATAATTTTAGCCATTAATTAACTGATTTAACTGTAATTTTACTTTATTAAATACAAATACTTGCCAAAATATTACACTTACTCTTTAATGATTCCTTAAATAATAACAACAGTTCCTTTAACAATAACAACTGTAATTTTCATTGTCCATCTTGAACAGTTTCTGCAAGATATCTTTGTTCTTTGGTAATATTTCCTTTTAATAGTGTTCTTCCCTTCCAACAAGTATTTTAATATCTAAAAACCTGTGTCACTGTTTAATCATATCAAAAGTTATCTTGGTTTGGCTTATATTTTCTTTTTTTTATATTATTTTGTAAATTTAAATTCAGTTACCAACATAAAGTATATTAATTTCCAAGGTAGAGTTCAGTGATTCATCAGTCTTATATAACACCCAGTGCTAATTACATTAGGTGCCCTCCTTAATGTCCATCATCCAGTTACCCCATCCTTCTCCCCTCCTCCACTCCAGCAACCCTCAGTTTGTTTCCTATAATTAAGAGTGTCTTGTGATTTGTCTCCCACTCTAATTTCATCTTGTTTTATTTTCCCCTCCCTTCCCCTATGCTCCTCTGTTTTGTTTCTTAAATTCTACATATGAGTGAAATGAAATGATAATTATCTTCCTCTGACTGACTTATTTGGCATAATACCCTCTAGTTTCATCCACGTCATTGCACGATTCCATTTTTGTTATTGGCTGAGTAATACTCCATTGTATATATCTACACATCTTCTTTATCCATTCATCTGTCAAGGGACATCAGGGCTCTTTCCACAGTTTGGCTATTGTGGACATTGCTGCTATAAACATTGGGGTGCAGGTGCCCCTTCAGATCACTACATTTGTATCTTTGGGGTAAATCCTTAGTAGTGCAATTGCTGGGTCGTTGGGTAGCTCTATTTTCAACTTTTTGAGGAACCTCCATACTGTTTTCCAGAGTGGCTGTCCCAGCTTGTATTCCCACGAGCAGTGTAAGAGGGTTCCCCGTTGTCTGCATCCCTTCCAACATCTGTTGTTTCCTGACTTGTTCATTTTAGCCATTCCAACAGGTGTGAGGTGATATCTCATTGTGGTTTTGATTTGTATTTATTTCCCTGATGCCAAGTGATGTTGGGCATTTTTCCATGTGTCTGTTGACCATTTGAATGTCTTCTTTGGAGAAATGTCTGTTCACGTCTTCCACCCGTTTCTTGACTGGATTATTTGTTCTTTGGGTGTGGAGTTTGATAAGTTCTTTGTATATAGATTTTGCATACTAGCCCTTTATCTGATATGTCATTTGCAAATATCTTCTCCCATTCTGTCAGTCGTCTTTGGTTTTGTCGACTGCTTCCTTTGCTGTGCAAAAGCTTTTTATCTTGATGAAGTCTTTGTTTCCCTTGCCCTTGGAGACATGTCTAGCAAGAGGTTGCTGCGGCCCAGGTCACAGAAGTTGCTGCCTGTGTTCTCCTCTAGGATTTTGATGGGTTCCTGTCTCACATTTAGGTCTTACATCCATTTTGAGTCTATTTTTGTGTATGGTGTAAGAAAATGGTCCAGTGTCATTCTTCTGCATGTGGCTGTCCAATGTTCCCAACACCATTTGTTGAAGACACTGTCTTATTCCATTGGCCATTCTTTCCTGCTTTTCCAAAGATTAGTTGACCATAGGGTTGAGGGTCCATTTCTGGGTTCTCTGTTCTGTTTCATTGGCCGATGTGTCTGTTTTTGTGCCAATACCATACTGTCTTGATGATTACTGCTCTGTCATAGAGCTTGAGGTCCAGAATTGTGATGCCACCAGCTTTGGTTTTCTTTTTCAACATTCCTTTGGCTATTTGGGGTCTTTTCTGGTTCCGTACATATTTTAGGATGATTTGTTCCAGCTCTGTGAAACAAGTTGATGGTATTTTGATAGAGATTGCATTGAATGCACAGATTGCTCTGGGTAGTGGTAGCATAGACATTTTAACAAATTTGTTCTTCCAATCCATGAACGTGGAGTGTTTTTCCATTTCTTTGGGTCTTCCTCAGTTTCTCTCGTGAGTGTTCTATAGTTTTCAGAGTACAGATCCTTTGCCTCTTTGGTTAGGTTTATTCCTAGATATCTTACGGTTTTTGGTGCAATTGTAAATGGGTTCGACTCCTTCATTTGTCTTTCTTCTGTCTCATTGTTAGTGTATAGAAATGCAACTGATTTCTGTGCATTGATTTTATATCCTGCCACTTTGCTGAATTCCTATATGAGTTCTAGCAATTTTGGGGTGGAGTCTTTTGGGTTTTCCACCTAGATTATTACGTCACCTGCGAAGAGTGAGAGTTTGACTTCTTCTTTGCCGATTCCGATGCCTTTTATTTCTTTTCATTGTCTGATTGCTGAGGCTAGGACTTCTAGTACTGTGTTGGACAACAGTGGTGAGAGTGGACATCCCTGCCGTGTCCCTGACCTTAGGGGAAAAGCTCGCAGTTTGTCCCCATTGAGAATGATATTCGCCATGGGCTTTTCATAGATGGCTTTTATGGTATTGAGGTATGTGCCCTCTATCCCTGCACCGTGAAGAGTTTTAACCCAGAAAGCATGCTGTACTTTGTCAAATGCTTTTTCTGCATCCATTGAGGGGATCATACGGTTCTTGTCCTTTCTTTTATTAATGTAGCATATCACGTTGATTGATTTGTGGATGTTGAACCACCTTTGCAGCCCAGGAATAAGTCCCACTTGGTTGTGGTGAATAATCTTTTTAATGTACTGTTGGCTCCTATTGGCAAGTGTCTTGATGAGAATTTTTGCATCTGTGTTCATCAGGGATATTGTCTGTAATTCTCCTTTTTGGTGGGGTCTTTGTCTGGTTTTGGGATCAAGGTAATGCTGGCCTCATAGAAAGAGTTTGGAAGTTTTCCTTCCATTTCTATTTTTTGAAACAGCTTCAGAGGAATAAGCATTAATTCCTCTTTAAGTGTTTGTTAGAATTCCCCAGGGAAGCCATCCGGCCTGGAGTTTTGTTTGCTGCGAGATTTTTGATTACTGCTTCAATTTCCTTGTTGGTTGTGGGTCTTTTCGGGTTTTCTGTTTCTTCCTGTTTCAGTTTTGGTAGTTTCTACGTCTCTAGGAATGCATCCATTTCTTCCAGATTGCCTAGTTTGTTGGCATATAGTTGTTCCTAATATGTTCTTAAAATTGTTTGTATTTCCTTGGTGTTGGTTGTGATCTCTCCTCTTTCATTCATGATTTTATTTATTTGGATCCTTTCTCTTTTCTTTTTGCTAAGTCTGGCCAGGGGTTTATCGATCCCATTAATTCTTTCACAGAGCCAGCTCCTAGTTTTGTTGTTGTGTTCTACTGTTCTTTTCGTTTCTATTTCATTGATTTCTGCTCTGATCGTTATTAATTCTCTTCTCCTGCTGGGTTTTGGCTTTATTTGCTGTTCTTTCTCCAGCTCCTTTAGGTGTAAGGTTAGGTTGTGTATTTAGGACCTTTCTTGCTTCTTGAGAAAGGCTGTTGTTGCTCTATACTTCCCTCCTCGGACTGCCTTTGCTGCATCCCAAAGGTTTTGAACAGTTGTGTTTTCATTTTCCTTTGTTCCCATGAATTCTTTAATTCTTCTTTAATTTCCTGTTTGACCTATTCATTCTTTAATAGGATGCTCTTTAACTTCCATGTATTTGAGTTCTTTCCGAATTTCGTCCTGTGATTGAGTTGAAGTTTCAAGGCATTGTGGTCTGAAACTATGCAGGGAATGATCCCATACTTTTGGTACCGGTTGAGACCTGATTTGTGGCCCAGTATGTGATCTCTTCTGGAGAAAGTTCCATGTGCGCTCGAGAAGAATGTGTATTCTGTGGCTTTAGGCTGGAATGCTCTGAATATATCTGTGAAGTCCATCTGGTCCAGTGTCGACCTCAGAGAGTCGTGGACCTGGGGCGGTGAAGGAACTGAGGAAAAGAGATGACAGTAGAGGGAGGCACAGGGGATCCCGAGCAATCAGCCCGAGGTCCGGAGGTTTATTTTCCATAATCTTATATACCTTCTACAGCGATATAGATCTATAATGATTTACAGCAGGGGCTTCGTAAGGCACATTCTTCCATGTACATAGGATTAGTCCAGCTTGTATGATAAGAATCTTTAAAGCAGGACAAGGGAACAAAGAGGGGAGTGCACAGTGTGCTATTTACAGGACAAGGGAACAAATAGGGGAGTGCACAGTGTGCTATTTACAGTTCCAGGGAACAAAGAGGGGAGTGCACAGTGTGCTGTTTACAGGTGGCTTCCTATCTACAAAACATCTTCTGCTCCATACTTTAGAACAGACCACACACGTCCCAAGGGCATTTCACTCTGATCCTTTCGGCTTATTTTTAACCCAGCAAATTGAGTTTTCTCAGAGATCTCGGAGTCTGAACGAATATGCACCAGTGGTTGTTGTGGCGTTCTGTTTCCCACAGTCCAGTGTGTCATTCACTGTTATTATTGTATCATCATCAATGTGTTTCCTTAATTTTGTTATTAATTGGTTTATGTCATTGGCTGCTCCCATGTTAGGGGCACAAATATTTACAATTGTTAGGTCTTCTTGTTGGATAGACCCCTTTAATTCATTATGATAGTGTCCTTCCTCATCTCTTATTACAGTCTTTGGTTTAAAATCTAATTTCTCTGATATAAGGATTGCTACCCCAGCTTTCTTTTGATGTCCATTAGCATGATAAATGGTTTTCCACTCCCTCACTTTCAATCTGGAGGTGTCCTTGGGTCTAAAATGAGTCTCTTGCGGACAGCATATCGATGGGTCTTGCTTTTTTATCCAATCTGATACCCTGAGTCTTTTGATGGGGGCATTTGGCCCATTTACATTCAGAGTAACTATTGAAAGATATGAATTTAGTGCCATTGTATTATCTGTAACGTCACTGTTTCTGTATATTGTCTCTGTTCCTCTCTGGTCTGTGTTACTTCGGGGCTCTCTCTTTGCGTAAAGGATCCCCTTTAATATTTCTCGTAGGGCTGGTTTAGTGATCACAAATGTTTTAGTTTCTGTTTGTCCTGGAAACTCTTTATCTGTCCTTCAATTTTGAATGACAGCCTTGCTGGATAAATAAAGTATTCTTGGCTGCATGTTTTTCTCGTTTAGCACCCTGAATATATCATGCCAGTCCTTTCTGGCCTGCCAGGTCTCTGTGGTTAGGTCTGCTGCCAGTCTAATGTTTCTACCCTTGTCGGTTAAGGACCTCTTGTGCCGAGCTGCCTTCAGGATTTTCTCTTTGTCTCTGAAATTTGCAGGCTTTACTACTATATGTCGAGATGTTGACCTGTTTTTATTGATGTTGAAGGGGGTTCTCTGTGCCTCCTGGATTTGAATGCCTGTTTCCTTCCCCAGATTAGGGAGGTTCTCCAGTATAATCTCTCAAATATACCTTCTGCCGCCCCCCCTTCCTCTTCTTCTGGGATCCCAATTATTCTACTATTGTTTCGCTTTATGGTATCACTTATCTCTTGAAATCTCACCTCGTGATCCAGTGGTTTATCTCTCTTTTTCCCCAGCTTCTTTATTCTCCATCATTTTGTCTTGTATATCACTACTTCTCCTTTCTGCCTCATTTATCCTAGCAGTTAGAGCCTCCATTTTTTTAGAGCCTCTATATTTGATTGCATCTCATTAATAGCCTTTTTGATATTGACTTGATTAGATTTTAATTCTTTTATTTCTTCAGAAAGGGATTCTCTAGTGTCTTCTATACTTTTTTCAAGCCGAGCTAGTATCTTTATCATCGTTATTCTGAATTCTAGTTCTGACCTCTTATATCCATACTGATTAGGTCCTTGGCAGTCATTACTGCCTCTAGTTCTCTTATTTGAGCTGAGTTTTTCCGTCTTGTCATTCTGTCCAGAAAATAGATGAATGAGTGAACAAAATACTAAAAGAGCGACAACAACCCCAGTGAAATATACACTAAACAAATTAGAAGAGACTCAGAACCAGTAAAAAGAATATAATCAGGTGAACAGAACAGAGAAATACACTGGATCCTGTGTGTATTTTGGTCTGTTTGTTAGAAAACTACATCCCAAAACTGTAAAGAAAGAAAAACTTATATATATATATACAAAAATAAAATTAAATACAATGAAAGGATAGAATGTAATTGTAAAAACGAAAGTTAAAAAAGACTTGCAGAAAGTGGTTGCTTTTCTTTTCTTTTTTTTTTTTTTTAATTACTAACATACAGTGTGTTATTTGTTTCAGGGGTACAGATCTGTGATTCATCAGTCTTACATAATACACAACGGTCACCACAACACATACCCTCCCCAAACGTGGTCGCTTTTCTATTTGTAGAATTACAGCAATTCTTAGATCTCCGGTTGAGTTCACAGGTGTTCAAACATTCATTCAAAATCATTTTATAGCTATCTAGTGAGTTCCGGACCAGACAAAACTAAGCTCTCCTACTCCTCCACCATCTTTTTTGATTCAACTTGCTTATATTTTCTTTCTGCATTTTTTAACTATAAAATATACAGAGAAAAATATATGTCTGACTTGAAGAAGAATAAAATTAGCAATCATGCTTTTACCACTCAGATTAAAAAAAAAAAAAAAAAAAAAGGAGTTCTTTCCAATGTCTGTAGCTCCCACAGGGCTCCCTTTCTGTTTTTTTGCTGAGTACTTACATTTGTTCTCTGATATTCTCTCATTTAACTGTCTTTCTCTGCATTGTTTTGCAACCTTTCACTTTGTTAACAGTGTCCTAGCCAAGATATGTAACTTCTTTCCTAAAACAGTCTCATAGACCATCACACATTATCTCTTTGCTGATTTCCTTTCTTCTAAAGCTTTGTCTCTTCATTTTTCCTCTCAACTCAGACTTTAAAGATTTTTCTTTCTGTTTTTTTTTTGAGTGATCTCCTTTGATGTTTTTTGTATGTATTTTCTTTTCTTCTTGTAGACTGTGGTTAGTGGGTACCAAAATGTATTTTTGTGTCTTTTTAAAACATTCATGGATAAGTATGCTTTTCTTCTTCACCTTGGATACTGGTCTCTGGTTTATAGTCACTATTTAATAATAGATTATTATATTAACATACTGAAAATAAATATTAATAACTTATGTATAAGAACCCTTAATATACTTACAGTATTAATTCTGCCATATGTGTCATAAAAATTTTCTTCATATTTTTTACCTGAGATTATAATTTAGTTAGTATGTTCTTAAACAATGTGAGGTTGGGACAAATGAGAGATCATAATTTATAGATTTGTTTATATGATAGAACATATTATCTATTTAAACAATTATTAAATATTTACTCTTAAAGAACCTGACTTACTCATTCTATACCTTCCACAGATTTAAGAAACTCTTAAACGTGACAAGGAGAAAGTTAAGTGAATATGAAGATGGAGAGCTTACTTTCCCTGGAAATTCAAAAACCAATCAAATTGAAATGGAGAGTCAGATTAATATGCTAAAACAGAAGGTAATTTTTAATTAGTTTTGGGACTCCAAAATCATTTAATTTTGGGAAATAAGTCACTCAGTGCTTTGAGCAGTGAAATACAGATTTTTCTATTAATTTTATATACGTGCTACATTTTCTTGGGGTAACAGCTTTATTGAGATAAAATGAACGTAGTATGCATATTCAAAGAGTACCACAATCAATTTTAGAACATTTTTGTCACCCTGTAAAGAAGCCCTGTACCTTTTACCTGTCACCCTATGCTAGGTTCCCCTTCCCTACTCTCCTTAGCCCTAGGGAACCACTACTTACTCTCTGTCTCTATAAATTTGCCTATTTTGGACATTTCATATCAATGGAATCACACAATATGTGGTCCTCTGTGACTGCCTTCTTTCATTTAGCATAATATTTTCAAGTTATACCTATTTTGTAGCATGTGTCAGTACTTTATTTCTTTTTATTGCTGAATAATATCCCACTATACAGACATACCACATTTTATTTATTCATTTATCAGTTGGTAGACCTTTCGATTGTTTTGCTTTTTGGCTATTGTTAATAATGCTATTGTACACACACATGTACAAGTTTTTGTGTGAACATGTTTTCATTTCTCTTGGGTATATACTTACAAATGGAATTGCTGGGTCATATGGTAACTCTCTTTAACCTTTTCTTTTCTTTTCTTTTTTTTTTTTTTTTTAACGCTTTGAGGAACTGCCACACTGTTTTCCAACATGGCTGCACCATTTTACATTTTCATCAGCAGTGTTTGAAGGTTCTCATTTTTCCTGATTTTAGCCAGTGTTTGCCATTATCTGTTGTTTTTATTATAGCCATCCTAGTGGGTGGGAAATGGCATCTTGTGGGGTTTTTTGTTTGTTTGTTTGTTTGAAGTTTTAAAACTCTAGTTAGTTAACATATTGGTTTCAGGAGTAGAATATAGTGATTCATCACTTACATACAACGCCCAGTGCTCATCACAACAAGTACATCATTCATCTAGCCCACCCCCCATCCACCTCCACTACAGCAACACTTAGTTTTTTTCTCTATAGTTAACAGTCTTTTATGGTTTGCCTCCCTTTCTCTTCTTTTTTTCCCCCTTTCCCCTGTGTTCACCTGTTTTGTTTCTTAAATTCCACATATGAGTAAAATCATATGGTATTTTTTTTTCTCTGACTGACTTGTTTGGCTTAGCATAATACACTTGATGAGTTCCATCAATCTTGTGGCTTTGATTTGCATTTTTCTTAAAGCTAATGATGTTAAGGGGGCACCTGGATGGCTCAATTAGTTAAGCGTCTGCCTTCGGCTCAGGTCATGACCCCAGGGTCCTGGGATTGAGCCCCACATCTGGCTCCCTGCTCAGCGGGTAGCCTGCTTCTCCCTCTCCCTCTGCGGCTCCCCCTGCTTGTGCTCTCTCTCTCTGTCAAATAAACAAATAAAACGTTAGAAAAAAAAACTAACAAAAACTAATGATGTTGAGTAGCTCATCTTTTTATGTGGTTATTATCCATTTCTATATCTTCCTTAAAGAATGAATCAATTCCTTTGACCATTTCTTTATTGGATTGTCTTTTCATTATTGTAAGAGTTATTTATGTATATCCTAAATACAAATCCCTTATCAGATATAGGCTTTTTCAAATATTTTCTCTTATTCAGTAGCTTGCCTTTTCACTTTCTTGATGGTGACATTTGAAGCAAAGAAGTTTTTGATTTTGATGAAATATACTTAATCTGTTTTTTCTTTTGGTGTCTTAAGAAACCATTGCCAAATCCAGTCACAAATGATATGTTTTTTTCTAAGAGTTTTATGATTTTAGCTCTTATATGTGGAGTTAATTTTGTGTATATGCTATGAGGTAGAGGTCTAACTTTATTACTTTGTCCCACTACCATTTGTTAAAAAGACTATTCTTATTCCATTTAATTGACACCCTTGTTGAAAATCAATTCACCATAATGTGACAGTTTATTTTTAGATTGTCAATTCTAATACATTTATCTATATGTCTATCCTTATGTCACTGCCCAATCAGATTTTATGAGAATTCTTCCCTAGTCGTCTTGCAAATTTACCACTCACTTATGTACTAATAAAAGTGTAGTAGAACTTAACTTTACTCCTGTAGAAATTTTTGGCTTCTTGAAGGAGGCTTTTACCACCTTATGCCTTGCTGACTCCATGATATGATGAGAAGTTAGACTCAAAAAGATAAGAGTCCTGTTTCTTTTCTCCATTCATATGTTTAGTTTCTCACTCAGTGCCTCCCACATCCGTTTCCATCAAATCTTGGTCATAGGATCTGCTGTCTATTAGTTACTTCATGATGTTTTATTAACTTATTATAAAGCATAGACTCATCCATAAATTCCACCATCCAGGAAGGAAAAGATGAACTCTGGGCTGTCAGCTTTCCTGTTTTGAAATCTTGGTAATCCATCATCTTGTAATTCACAATTAGATACTATTTTGACCTGGTTCTTCTGTATAACACAGGTGCTGATCCTGTTCTTGGCACAGATCCTACATTCTCAGAAAATGCAGTTGTCTGTATCCATCTTCTTTTACTTGAAATAGAAAAATATGTTCTTTAATAGCTCCATAAATAATTAATGGAATAAATATTTCATTACATTATTTCAAGAATACAGCTGTAAAATGTCAGGTAGTATTTAATTGAGTTATCAGAGACAAATAGTAGGTTAGCAATTTGAATGCCATAAATTTTCAAAGCCAGTTTGTATGATATGGGAAAGCATTGTGATACAACATAAAGATGAGATGGTCTTACTTACCTCCCCACATAAACAAGCTTGGAGTAAGATAAAGGAGAAATTATATTTAATTAATTATATTTTTTACGATTTTATTTATTTGACAGAGAGAGACACAGCGAGAGAGGGAACACAAGCAGGGGGAGTGGGAGAGGGAGAAGCAGGCTTCCCGTGGAGCAGGGAGCCTAATGTGGGCTCCATCCCAGGACCCTGGGATCATGACCTGAGCCGAAGGCAGATGCTTAAGGACTGAGCCACCCAGGCGCCACCTATATTTAATTTAAATAGTGCCAATGGACAGTACATTTGGTTTGCTACTGAAAAGATTAAAAATGATTCCATAATGTTCTCTTTATTTCCTCACTGAGGAAAGGAGAATGAAGATTGAGTATTAGATTGATTAAAAACTACTCAAAGCTGGCTATTTCTTTTAGAATTTCAGTTAATGGAGATCAGGTAAAAGGTCCAATTTTGGTTATTAAACAATTCCTAGTTTTCCAGCTGTTATACTTCAAATCATATTGTCTTTCTGCTTGCCGGTCTTTCTTCTCCCCTAACTTGAGGGGAAAATCTATAGAGGCATTCCTGCCTAGTTGTAATAATTTGTAATTGAAGCGTATCTTAGAAAAATGTCTTAAGAGAAAGGAAAATGGTAGCAGAGTAAGAGGAGCCTAGGTTCACCTAATACCTGAAGACTGACAGAACAAACTCCACAACTAAAGAGAGGGAAGAGGACACATTGAAGAAGGTAGAAGTACAGAGATATGGTTTAGGAGAGAAACAGATCCTGGCTGCTATAGAGGGGAGGGATTTATGGTCATAGAGAAGGGCAGGAGAGGCATACATGGAAATGCACAAAGAGAACGTTTCCTCATACCCACTGGCTTGGAAGGTGAGAGGGGCTGAATTTCATGAGTTCTTACACCTAGGGGGGCTTAAAGCCTGGAGTTCTAAAGGTCATCAGGCTTAGCTGGGATAGAGCCTGTAGGGCACTGTGCTGCTCTTGGAGAGAAGGCAGGTAAATAACCCGGGAGCATACAGCATGGAAACAGTGATCTGAAGAGTGCCTGGGGCATACAGTGGGGAGATTACTTGCTCTTCTCAGAGAATGTCCCTGAGAGGCAGTGTTCACGGAGATACTTCTCTAGGAACAAAGGAACCAGCTGGTGCCATTTCCCTCCACTGCCCCTCAGCACCAACACAGAGCCTCCTGTGGGAAGTGGCACAGCTCTGACACTGGCTACCTCATTTGCTTACACCAAACCGTCCCCTTGCACTCCAGTGGAACTGCCCTGATCAATCATTCTTGCCTCAGTTCCAGCACAGCAGGCCTTCCCCTCCCCCCCCCCGCCCCCAGAAGACCCCTGCCCACACCACATCTCCTGAACAGATTCAGGAGGGCCTCAGTTCTAGTGGAGATGGTGACAGGTCTCATTTCACAAGCACACCAGAGCACACCTAATTTAAAAGTTGCTACATTCCAGCCAGGTACCAAACACTGCCCACAGCAGGTGGGGAGAGCCTCTGCAGATGACTGGCCTAAAGGATAGAGCAGCCAGAACACAACAGCAGAGTGCATGCAGCACACACTGCGGACACCACCCTAAGTGCCAGACCCTGGGCACTACATGAGGTCTTTTTCATAAGTCCATTACTTTGAGGAGCAGGTGACATAACTGGCTTTTCTAACACAGAGAAGCTGGTAGAGACGTAGACAAAATGAGAAAACAGAGGAATTTATCTCAAATGGAAGAACAGGATAAGGCCATGGGGCCAGAGATTTAAGTGAGACCGATATAAATATCATGCCTGATGGAGGATTTAGAGCAGTGATCATAAGGATACTCACTGGACTTGAGAAATGAATGGGAGACATCAGTGAGACCCTTACAACAGAGATAAAAGAATTTAAAAAAAGAATCAGAGATGAAGAGTGCAATAAATGAGATTGGAAATATACCTGATGCAATGAACAGCAGGCTGGAAGAAGCAGAAGAACGAATTAATGAGCTAGAAGACAAAGTAATGGAAAGCAATAAAGCTGAAGAAGGGAGAGAAAGAAGAATTGTGCAAAATGAGACAAGACCTTGGGAACTCAGTGACTCCATCAAAAGTAATAACATTTGTAGTGTAGGAGTCCCAGTAGAAGAGAGAGAAAAGGGGTAAGAAAATTTATTTCAGGGAATAATAACAGAAAACTTCCCTAATCTGGGGAAAGCAACAGACATCAAGCTCTAGGAGGCACAGAAAACTCCCATCAAAATCAACAAAAGCAGGCCAACACCAAGATACATTATAATTAAATTTGCAAAATATACTGATAAAGAAAACATCTTAAAAGCAAGAAAACAAGTCACTAACTTCCAGGGGAAACCCCTTAAGGCTATCAGGAATATTTTCAACAGAAACTTTGCAAGCCAGAAGGGAGTGGCATGATATATTCAACATGGTGAATGGGAAAAATCTGTAACCAAGAATACTCTTTCCAGCAAGCCTATTACTCAGAATAGAAGGAGAGAGAGAGTTTCCCAGACAAAAATTAAAGGAGTTTGTGACCACTAAACTAGCCCTGCAAGAAACATTAAAGGGGACTCTTTGAGTGGAAAACAGAGACCAAAAGTGACAGTATAAAGGCAAGAAACCCAAAAGTATCAAAAATCAACATTTATGTAAAAAATAATTTAAGGAACTCAGAAACAAAGGATATAAAATATACCTTATCTAAAGCATGGGGAGAAGAAGAGAAAAGAATTGGTTCAAACTTAAATGACCAGCAACTTAATATAGACTGCTATATGCAGAAGAGGTTATATACAAATTATATATCAAAAACCACCAATAGGGGTGCCTGGGTGGCTTAGTTGGTTAAGCATCTGACTCTTGATTTCAGCTCAAGTCATGATCTCAGGGTTGTGAGATTGACCCCTGCGTTGGGCTCCGTGCTGGGCATGGCATCTGCTTAAGATTCACTTTCCCTCTCCCTGCCCCGCTCGTGTTTTCTCTAAAAAGAAAAGAAAACCAAAAACAAAACCACTAATAAACATGCAAAGAGAAAGAATCCAAATATATCACTAAAGAAAATCAGCAAAGCATCAAAAACACAAAAAAGGATCAGACAAAAATCTCCAGAAACAACCACCTCCTTATTGATAAGGAGGTTGATAAACAACCACCTACATATTGATAGATATGTATCTATCTATAGATATCTATCAATAATTACTTCGGATATAAATGGGCTAAATGCTCCAATCAAAAGACATAGGATGTATATGCTGCCTACAAGAGACTCATTTTTGACATAAGGATACCTGCAGATTGAAAGTGAGGGGATGGAGAAACATGTATCATGCAAATGGACATCAAAAGAAAGCCAGAATAGCAATAACTTATATTGGACAAAATAGAGTTTAAAACAAAGACTGTAACAAACGACAAGGGCACTATATCATAATAAAGAGGACAATATGACAGGAAGAAGATCAAGTGTAAATATTTATGCACCCAACATGGGATCACCCAAATACATAAAACAATTAATGACAAACATAAAAGAACTAATTGATAATAATACAGTAATACTACGGTACTTTATTTTATATATATATATATATATATATATATATTATATATAATATATAATGGAAACAGTGATCTGAACAGTGCCTGGGGCATACAGTGGGGAGATTACTCGCTCTTCTCAGATCATGTCCCTGAGAGGCAGTGTATATATATGTATATATGTATATGTATATATATATAGTTTTTTTTAATGGAATAAGTTGCTTTTATTCCTAATAGTAAAAGTATCCATGAACACAATGTACAGTTTGGATATTTTAGGAAGGAATAGAAATAATCAATAGTTGGGAACTTTAACACCCTACTTACATCAATGGACAGATCAACTAACAGAAAGTCAACAAGGAAACAATGTCTTTATATGACACACTGGATTAGATGGACTAAAGAGATATATTCAAAATATTCCACCCTTAAACAGCAGAATACACATTCTGAAACATTCTCTAGAATATATCACATATTAGGCCACAAAACAGGCCTTAATAAATACAAAAAAGAGTGAAGTCATACCATGCACCTTTTCTGACCACAATAATATAAAACTAGAAGTCAGCCACAAGAAACAATCTGAAAGACCACAAATACATGTTGGTTAAGTAACATTCTACTAAACAATGAATGGACCAACCAGGAAATAAAAGAAGAAATTTAAAAATACATGGAAACAAATGAAAATGAAACACATTCGCCAGAACTTTTGAGATACAGCAAAAGTGGTCCTAAGAGGGAAGTATATAGCAATACAGGCCTAGCTCGAGAAGCAAGAAAAATCTCAAACTACCTTACACCTAAAGAAGCTAGAAAAAGAATAATAAATGAAGCCTAGAGTCAGCAGAAGGAAGGAAATAGTAAAAATTAGAGCAGAAATAGGGACACCAAGGTGGCTCGGTTAAGCAGCTAACTCTTGATTTCAGCTCAGGTCATGATCTCAAGGTCCTGGGATTGAGCACTGCTTCAGGCTCCATGCTCAGTGGGGAGTCTACTTGAGGATTCCCTCACTCCTTCTCCATTTGCCCCTTTCCCCACTCTCTCTCTCTCTCAAATAAACAAATCCTTTAAAAAAATAGAGCAGAAATAAATAGTATAGAAACTTAAAAAAGATAAAACTAGAAGAGATCAATGAAACCAGTTGCTGGTTCTTTGGAAAAATTAATAAAACTGACAAGGCTCTAGCCAGAGTTACAGAAAGAAAAGAGAAAGGACCCAAATAAATAAAATCACAAATGAGAGAGGAGAAATAACAACACCACAGAAACGCAAACTGTTATGAGAGAATATTATGAAAAAGTATATGCCAACAAATAGACAATCTAGAAGAAATGGATAAATTCCTAGAAACATATAAATTACCAAAACTGAAACAGGAGGAAATAGAAAATTTGAACAGACTGATAACCAGCAAAGAAATTGAATCAGTAATCAAAGAATTCTGAACAAACCCAAGTCCAGGACCAGATGGCTTCAGAGGCCAATTCTACCAAGCATTTAAAGGAAGACTCAGTACCTATTCTTCTCAAACTGTTCCAAAAAAACAGAAGAGGAAGGAAAACTTCCAAATTCATTTTATGCGGCCAGTATTACCCTGATACCAAAACCAGATAAAGACACCACAAAGAGAACTACAGGCCAGTATCTCTGGTGAACCTAGATGCAAAAATCCTCAACAAAATACTAGCAAACTGAATCCAACAATACATTAAAAAAACCATCACCATGATCAAATGGGATTTATTCCTGGGTTGTGGGGGTGGTTCAGTATCTGCAAATCAATCAATGTGATACACCACATTAATAAAAGAAAGGAGAAGAATCATCTGATCGTTTCAATAGATGCAGAAAAAGCATTTGATGAAATACAACGTCCATTCATGATAAAAACCCTCAACAAAGTAGGTTTAGAAGGAACATACTGCAACATAGGGTAAAGGTCATATATAAAAAATGCATAGGTAATGTCATCCTAAATGGGGGGAAATGGAGAGAAAAACTACTTAGATCTTGCTTCTAGTTATGTGCTGCTTCTCATTAGCACTGTTTGTCATTAATAAATTAATCTTGACATTTATCACTTCCCACTTTAATGGAGACCAATTTCTACTATATAAGTTATGTATCTTATTAACTCTTTTTATCACCCATTTATCTGTTTATCTTTTTTTGTTTTTTTCTTAACAAACTCCCCAAAGTTTAGTGGCTTAAATAAATAACATTTATTTTGTTCACAAATCTGTTAGGAAAAGTGTGGCCAGGACAGCTTCTTTCTGTTCCCCTAGCTTCAGGTGGGGCAGCTGAAAGGTTTGGGGATGGAAGTGTTTGAAGGTTTGTTCAATCACTTCTGGTGTTGTTGATGCTGGCTGTTGACTAGGACTATAGCTAAGGCAGGCAGCTGAAACACCTAGACTCTCTTTGTGGCCTGAGCTTCCTCACAAGTTGGAGGGTGAAATTCCAAGTAAGCAGCCTGAGATAGAGAGCAAGGCAGAAGCCCTATTACCTTTGTAACCTAGCCTTGGAATACACACAGCATCACATTCACCATATTCTGTTTGTTAGGAGATAAGTCACTAAGATTGGCCCACGGTCTTTTTATTTATTTATTTTTAATAGAATGAATATTTAAAAACCTATGGACACATTTAAAAACCAGCATATTTTTGTATTCCTCCAACATGAAAAATACACTCACCTCCTCCCACAAATCTCAATTATCATGGCATTAGGTTCAGGCTTGAATCCAAGATCTTACCATTTTAATCAGGTGCAGTGGGGATAAGGTGTCTGAAGTATAGTCCCTTGAGTTCAAGCCCTCTCAATATGAAGACTTGAGAATTAAAGTGACAGTTCTCTACCACTCAAAATGCAGGAACTGGTAACCTGCTAAGGACTCTCCCATTCAGAAAGAAGATCGGAAGCACGCTAGTCCATAGCAGTTTTGAAATACAGCCTGGAGCATGCTGTCAGTTCTTTACCTAGGACTTAGTCCTAACCATGGGAATACTTCTCCATGGCTCTTTGCTTTACTCTTTGAGCTCTTGGTTCTGTCCTTTTCATAAGGAATGACCTGTGTTTTTAGCTGTTTTTTCAGCCTGCTTCCTCCCTGTGGGACTTCTAAGACCCAAAGGCCTATTTTCAGCTTGTACTATCTTGGTCTCTTTTAGTCCAAGCTCGCAAACAGTGTTTTTGCTTCTCTAATTCTCTTCACTTTTTTTTTTTTTTGAAGATTTTATTTATTTGACAGAGAGATAGAGAGCACAAGTAGGCAGAGAGGCAGGCAGAGGGAGAGGGAGAAGCGGGCTCCCTGCCAAGCAGGGAGCCCGATGCAGGACTCAATCCCAGGACCCTGGGACCATGACCTGAGCTGAAGACAGCCGCTTAACCGACTGAGCCATCCAGGTGCCCCTATAATTCTGTTCACTTTTTGAGTTTTCTGTGAATATTATTGGAGTTCATGCCATTAGAAAAGCCATTTTCTGGGTCTTTTTGAGATAAGCTTTTCACCTCAGGTTTCCTGTGAACCTTATTTTGACAATGCCTTTAAAATTCTTATACTCTTAAGATCCTTAAAGAAATTGGAGGCACGCCTTAAATCCTTCCAAGGTCTTAAGAAAGGGTTTCATAGTCTTGGCTTCATCCATAGACCATGTTTTCCTCGATTTGCTCTTAACCCAGAAGCCATTTATTTTAGCATTATTTGACAATTCAGCATGTGGAGAGGCTGTAAATGAGAAACAGATAATTTGAACCCAGTAAATCCCGGTTCCTTCATATTGAATAGTCTTTCTTTAGCTTATCTCCCCTATCAGTTTCCTTTCAAGTGGTTTATGGCATGAGTTTCTTTCCCTCTAGTGTCCTTTTCTTCACTTGTCTAGAAACCTTTGCTGTAAGCCTCTTCAAGGGCCATCAGGTTTCCACTAACAGTCTCTTGGAAGCCCTTTTGGTTTTCATTCTTACTCTTCTCTACATCCTTTCAGGTTCCACCTACCTCCTGGTTCAAAGGAGGTTTATTTTTAGTTTGTTTTGTTTTTAATGGCAGCACCCCATTTTTAATATCAGTATCTGTGCCAGTTATTTATTGCTGCATACTAAACCATCTCAAAACCTAGTGGCTCAAAACAGCATTTATCTTGTTCACACATCTTTAGACAAGGCTGAGTAAGGCCAACTCATTTCTTCTTCATTTGGCATCACCTGGGATGACTGGAAGCTGGGAACTAGAATCATCTAAAACCTTATTCTTGTTCATGCACATGTTTAGCTGTTGAGGCTGCCTTTTGACTAGGATGTTCGCTGGGGCAGTCTCAGCTGCAGTATCTGCATGAGGACTCACTAGGTGGCCTGGGCTTTCCCACAACAGCTGGATTCTAAGGGTGAGCTTCCGTAGAAAAAGTCAGATGGAGGCTATCTCACATTTTGTAACCTAGCCTTAAATATCACACAGCAGTTCTGCCATATTCTATTCACTAGAAACCAGTTACTAAGGCCAGCACATATTGGGGGGGGGGGGATGGTCATGGGAGAAGTGTCAAAGAATTTATAAAACCACCACATCCATTCACCTTGTCTTACCAATCATATCTAAAGGAAAGAAGTTCTTCCCAATTCAGCATCACTGAAACTCCAGCAAGTTTTTTGGTTGTTTTTGTCTTATTTTGTGGGACGTTAACAAAGGATTATAATACTGTTGAATTAAGGTTTTTTGTTTTGTTTTGGTCCAAAATGTATGGATCATCTCACTAAATTTTTTTACTGAGAGATGTGATTTCTCAACCTTGCAAATCATTTCTTCTCAGAATGCAATTCAAATTAGCGTAAAACATTTGTAATTCAGAAAAAGGCTTATGGCATTAAAATCAGTCTTTATAGATTCATTAATTAGATTTTTATTTTCAAAGTCTTATTTTGGTAAGCATTTATTTGCTCAGACCTACATAAGTCATTATGATATTCCTAAAACTTCTTTAAAAATTATGGAGTACCAGGGCACCTGGGTGGCACAGTCAGTTAAGTGTCTGCCTTTGGCTCGGGTCGTGATCCTGGCATGCTGGGATTGAGCCCCACGCTGGGCTCCCTGCTCAGTGGGGAGTCTGCTTTTCCCACCCCCTGCTCTTGCACTCTTGCTCTCCTGCTCTCTCTCCCTCTCAAATAAATAAATAAAATCTTTTTAAAAATTATGGAGTGTTAAGATGAGGGAAGGGTTAAGAGACTTTCTACTAAGAGATGACTTACAGTTATTTTATGGAGGAAAGATCTGAAACAATCATAGAAAAATAAAAGTATAAATGTGAGGCAAAGAGAACGATAGCAGAGATCTCTTTTAGTAACTACTAGTGGTTTTAATTTTGTTCTTGATTTTCTGAGTTATTTGAGGTTCCACATTCCAAGACTCTACTTACAATATAGATAACATTTTGTTGAAAATGAATTTATTTTAAAATTTGAGCACCTGGCTGGCTCTGTCAGTAGAGCGTGTGACTCTTGATCTTGGGCGTTGTGAGTTCGAGCCCCGTGTTGGGTGTAGAGACTTAAAAATAAAATCTTTAAAAAAAAATTTGGTCATAGTTTTGCATTAGACTATTTTCACTCTACTTCCAAACTGTATTATTTTATTCATGCAGGTTGATGATCTTACAGCAAAACTGGAAACTGCGTCTTCAAAATGTCTATACCTGGATGCAAACAACCAGCTTCTTACCCAGGAGTTAACATCTATGAAGGAAATGCAGAAGAAATATGAAAAACTAGAGAAAAATAAAAAGAAGTTGGAACAAGTAGTAAACCTCAGAAGTCAAGTAGAATTCAGTATGGTAGAATTCAGTATGGTAGAATACAGTAAAACAGAACAATATAAATGGGAGCTTGAAGAAAGGACAAGATTGGACATAACAGAAAAATTAGAAGAAGCCAATCTGTTTTTCGAGGTTAATTTATTGATCTGTAGTATGCTTTAATCATTTCACTGCAAGTTACATTTTGGTTATATGTATTGTATAGTTTTCCTCTACTTCCTTTATAGCAATTTGGTAAATTTCTAGAAGCATTTGTTCCTTCTCTTTAAAAATTTCAGTTTTCATCATTATTCTCACTAAGTTGATTTTTCAGAATGATTCACAGTAGAGAATCATTTTATTTTTTAAGATCAGTTGGTATAAAACAAGACTATTGACAGGAAAAGAAAAGATGGTGTTTTAAAAATTTTAACCATGGGGTGCCTGGGTGGCTCAGTTGGTTGAGCAGCTCAGGCTCGTGAAATCAAGCCCAGCATGGAGCCTACTTAAAAAAAAAAAAAAAAATTGTACCGTACTTGGATTATTTTTTTTTAAGATATTTATTTATTTATTTAGAAAGCACGGGTGAGGGGATGCACAGAGGGAGAGAGAGAATCCCAGGCAGACTCCATGCTGAGTACGACACAGGGCTTTATCTCAGGACCCTGAGATCACGATTGAGCAGAAACCAAGAGTCGGGCCCTCAACCAACTAAGCCAGCCAGGCACCCCCTGTACTTGGATTATTCTTAAGTTGTATTGTTCACTTTTTAAAAGTTTTAAATGATTCTGTTATTCTCTGAATTATCAGATTGCATGAGTTCTAATATAAGAATGATTGAACTTTATCATTCAGATTTAATTCAGTTGACATTGATGATAAATATTTTCCACTTCAGCTTTTTTTTCACATTTACAATTGCTCTCTGAATCATTGACTCAAAACTAAAGGAAAGAAATATACTATAATTATCCAGATTAAAACTTATTTTAAAAGTATGCTTTTAATTTGCTTTAGACACAACTAGCATCTCAAGAAAGCTTAGGACAGATAAGAGAAACTAATAATACTTTAATAAGAAATCATATGGAAATCAGAATTAAAGACCTGGAACTTGAACTATCCAGAATGAAAAGTTTTCAAGATTTTTATGAAAAAGAATTTGAAAAATACAAGCATCTGTACCTAGAAGAATTAAAAGTTCGAGTATCATTGGAAAATGAACTGAACAAGTAAGTTAAAACAGAATCATAGAAAATAGATTTAGCTTGTTAATTTGCCTCTAAAGCATAATTTTTATGGAGCCAGGTTCGTGAGATGAGTAGAAAGTGAAAGCCAACTAGATAGTTTAATTTTGGGAAATGATGTTTGTAAAAGAACTTACCTTTGAAATGTTAGTCCAAGACAGTTTGCATCTCTCCTCCTTCTTTTGGTTTTACGTGATTTTATTTGTTTCCGCTTAATATTTTCAGTTAATCTGATCTCCTAGTCTTTAAGCTAATGGTTAGAAGCTTTATAATTTAGACAGCATGTTATTATAAAATTGTTTGTCAGAATTGCCCTATATAGAAATGAGTTTATTAATATTAGTTTATTTTTGGAAGAGTCCATCTTTAACCCAAACTGCACATCCTGGCAGCTTGGTAAATTTACTTTTTTGATTGTGATTTTTGTTGTTATTACCAAATAGAGGGTGCTTTAAAACAAAGTGTTCTTTGTAGTTTTTCTACCTTACATAAAGGTATACATGTGAAATACAAAAAGATTCACCTGGGGCGAAAGGCAGTATAATTCCCAAAGTGGCTAAAAATAGCACCATGGTGGACATGAGGAGGGGCTGGGTGAAAGACAGAAAGGGTAGATTCCACCTCCAGTACCCTGGTAACTGTGTTATAACCTAATTGGCTCTGGAGCTGTTTTCTTTCTTTCTGATCACAACTCTGCCATCTAGCAATTGTTGGTCTAAATTATTCCTCAGTGCCAAATGCTCAATTTCTCTCAGGTAATGAGCGGAATGTACAAGAGTGGTGAAAGCCAGTGCTTGAAAATGTCTTTGACGGATGGTTTATTTTTATTTTTATTTTAAAGATTTTATGTATTTATTTGACAGAGAGCAAGCGAGTGAGATCAAGCAGGGGGAGCGGCAGGCAGAGGTTGAGGGAAAAGCAGGGGCTCGATTCCAGGACTCTGGGGTCATGACCTGAGCCGAAGGCAGATGTTTAACTGACTGAGCACCCAGCCCCCCGGGATGGTTTTATATTTTTATATCTCTAAACTGGTTTACTAAATAGAAGTATATGTAATGGCATCCTGGTTTACTAAATTTAAGTATGTGTAATGGCGTCCTCAAGAATCTTGTAAGTACAGCCATTCCAGAAGGCAGCAGGTATTACCTGTTAAGCCATGTGCATCACTAATAGCCATTTCTCTCCCTCCTTAATTTGAATTACTTGTTAGTTAGGAATCTCTAGAAATATATGTACTTCTTTAGAACAATTTTAAACCTATCATTATATGT
The DNA here is from genome assembly GCF_964656455.1 of Halichoerus grypus. Taxonomy (NCBI): domain Eukaryota; kingdom Metazoa; phylum Chordata; class Mammalia; order Carnivora; family Phocidae; genus Halichoerus; species Halichoerus grypus. The sequence goes on from NC_135717.1 coordinate 66,237,671, forward strand.
TGTAGGTCTGCTCTGTCACATTTTCAGTGTTAAAACACCGTTTAATGGCACATTCTGTTTACTATTATGGAAACTTTAAAAAAAATGCAAGTCATTTAGGAATGATTTGGGGAGAAATGAAATACTAAGCATTGTGTTTTGTAATCTTAACAGGACTAATGAGAAGCTGGCAGAGACCAGTACCAAACTTCTGGTGGAGAAACAGCAAAAAAAGTCTTTGATTAATCCTATTACTATGAGCCCTGTCCTAGAATTGCCTTCTGTTAGAAATATGAATAATAGTTCACTGTTCAATAGATATGTTGCTCCAAGAGAAAGCCTAGTGATTCCTACCTCAAGCTCATGGCCTACAAAGAATGGCATTGAGACTTTCTTGACCAAGGTTAGTTATCTTTTTTTTCCTTGGGTTTCAGATTTCTGATATAATTTTTGTTTTTAATTCGGTGAAATTCTGAGTTGTTTAACTAACACACACTAAGTAAAAGTCATAATTATATGTGCTAATAAAGAAATGAGGCAGAAATTTTATGATTTTTTTTTAGTTCTCGGAGCTCTTACTTTCAAGAGATACCTATTATTAACTTTATTTAGTAACTATAACTAAACTGACATATTTTACTATTTTTTAAAGATTTTATTTATTTTATTTTATTTTTAAAGATTTTATTTATTTATTTGACAGAGACACAGTGAGAGAGGGAACACAAGCAGGGGCAGTGGGAGAGGGAGAAGCAGGCTTCCCTCCAAGCAGGGAGCCCAAAGCGGGGCTTGATCCCAGGACCCTGGGATCACGACCTGAGCCAAAGGCAGACGCTTAATGACTGAGCCACCCAGGCGCCCCTAAAGATTTTATTATTTTAGAGAGAGAGAGTGCACAAGAGGGAGAGAGAGCATGAGACTTTCAAACAGACTCCCCACTGAGCGTGGAACCCTACATAGGGCCCAGTCTCATGACCTATTTTCTTACATGAGAGTACATTTTTAATTGCTTTCTTATTTATAGCATTTTTTTTTTTTTTACTTATAACACTTCTATTTCACGTTTTACAAAATGTCTTGAGCAGTTGTAGAGCATTTTCTAAATAGCTAAATCAAGCAAATATTTGTGTTTTTTTGTTTTTTGTTTTTTTTTCAGAGAGGGAGTACAAGCAGGGGGTGAGGAGCCGAGGGTAAGCAGGCTCCATGCTCAGTGCAGAGCCTGATGTAGGGCTCAGTCTCACAACCCTGAGATCATGACCTGAGCCTGTGTATCATTGTTATTAAAACATCCATTTCAATGAATGCACATAGGTTTATGGTTTTGATGGTATATTCATGGTCTTATTAATGTAGACAAAAGTAGCATAGGCTCGTGGTAAATGAGGCCTCAATCTTGTTCTTTCATTCGGCATCTTCATTGTCTTGCTCTCTTCCCTTCTAATTTGAAGACTTTCTTTAGTGTTATGCTTGGATGCCTTTAGATTTTTGGTTTGTGATCACTATGAAGTTTATATATAACATCCTATGTATATAGCAGTCTATTTTAAGTTAATGGTTACTTAAGTTCAAACACATTTTAAAAACACTACCTTTTTACACCCCACTTTGTTTTATTTATTTGATGCCTTAGTTTACATCTTTTTATTTTGTGTATCCCTTAACTAATTACTGTAGATATAACTGATATTACTACTTTTGTCTTTTAACCTTCATACTGGCTTTATAAAAGTGATTAATCTATTACCTTTAGTGTATGTTTGCTTTTACCGATAAAACTTTCTTCAAAAAAAAAAAATTATTTATTTGAGAGAGAGAGCAGGGGAAGGGTGGAAGAAGCAGGCTTCCCACGGAGCAGGGAGCCTGTGCGGGGCTCGATCCCAGGGCCCGGGATCATGACCTGAGCCAAAGGCAGATGCTTAACCGATTGAGCCACCCAGGTGCCCCCCAATAAAACTTTCTTTCATAATTTTTTTTACTTCTAGTTATGGATTTCCTTTTTTTTTTATTTTAGGATTTTATTTATTTATTTGACAGAGACAGAGAGAGAACACAAGCAGGGTAAGTGGGAGAGAGAGAAGAAGGCTTCCTGCTGAGCAGGGAGCCCGATGTGGGGCTCAATCCCAGGACCCTGGGATCATGACCTGAGTCGAAGGCAGATGCTTAATGACTGAGTGACCCAGGCACCCCTCCTTTTTATTTTAATTTTAATTTATTTATGAGAGAGAGAGAGAGAGCAGAGCAAGCGAGAGAGAACACAAGTGGGAGGGGAGGGTCAGAGGGAAAGGGAGAATCAGGCTCCCTGAGCAGGGGCCCTAATGTGGGGCTCGATCCTAGGAGGTCCCTTAACCTATCCTCATTTTTAAAATTCTTTTTTTCTTTTTGGCCTGGAGGATTTCTACTACCCTGTCTTGGAAATCACTGGTCTGTTCTGCAGCTTTCAATCTGCTGTTGATTCCCTCTGGTGTATTTTTCATTTCAGTTATTGTATTCTTTAGCTCTGATTGGTTCTTCTTTGTATGTTCTCTTTGTTGAAGTTCTCACTGAATCCATCCATTCTCCTCCCAAGTTTGCTGAGCATCTTTATGACCATTACTTTGAACTCTTTATCAGGTAGACTACTTATCTCTGTTTCATTTAGTTATTTTTCTGAAGTGTTGCATTGTTCATTCATTTGGAACATACTCCTCTGTCTCCTCATTTTGGCTGACTTTCTATGTTTGTTTCTGAAATTGTTCTTTTCATCTTTTTCCCTTTTTAAAGTATGTTGCTTTGAACAATGAATGTTAGTTATAAAGTCAAGGAAGAAGAAAACATTTCTAAGTGTTGTCTGGTCATTTTTCTTGTTGGGACTGTGGTGGAGTAGGTGGCAGATGACATTGCTCTTCTTTTTCTGAGTTGAGAACACAGGAGTCAGGCAGATGGAGATAAGCTTAGTAACTTTATTACTAATACATACTAACAAATAGGAGGATATGGTTTAGGTAGGTAGCCACAGCGAGCTTCCCAGTACTTTATCCCAAATTAGGCACTTCCACACACAGTTGTAATGGAAGGAACAAATGTTTGATGCCCATCCCACAAAGATGAGAGCAGACTTGAATTCATGCTACTATGGCAGGCACATCTTTTTAAAGAAGAGATTTGGAACCATGTATGTATTGCTTAGTGCCTTCTCCCAAATTCACCCTTTAGGTAAATCTCCCTTCCTGTCGTGAGGAAGGTAGAGAAAAGTCCTCACATGGAAATGAAGGTTTACCTATAATTTTCTGACTTGATTTAAATTATAATTTAAGTTAATCATGTCTTTTGTACATACCAACTAATGATGAGAGGTTGGGCAGAGCATGCTAGATGGTAAAGAGAAATCTGTTTTGCGTTTTAAATTTTGCTGTAAATAACCCACAACATAGGTAACTCATTTGTTGATTGATTTGGATAAACTAAGTTTTATTTGAAGGAAATGAATAATTCTTTCAAGGAAGAATTTCCTCAGTTTCAGGTTCTTTGGTTCAACTAAAGATTTTCTCCTTCAAGTTCCTTGTCCTTTGGTTAAAAAAATTTGTGCTTATAAATTGCGTATGTTGACTGTTACTAATAGGAGTTAAGATAACTTCTGTTCCTTTCTTTTTGTTCATGACTTTAAAATTTATAATTTAGTTAGAAAGCTATTTTGTGCCTAATGCCTGAACATTATTGAGCCACATGACAAAGTTTTATGTATTCATATTCTCTGAGTTATAGTTAAAAATGCATGTGTTGTTCCTGAATATGAGGAAGTAACTGGCATAAAACTCTAGGCTCAGTAAGACCTAAACCACATTCCTGGCTTGCAGCTAGGTGGTTTTTTTGACGTCAGGCAAACTACAATCTCTCTGGGGCCTTTTGGTCTCTTATGTAAAATTAGGGACTTTGATGAAATTAGTGATTTTTATACCTTTGGAAAATTTTTTTTTCCAAAGAATAGAATTTAATTTTTTTTTTTTGTTTTTGCATTAAACTGTGCTATATAAAACAGAGACAGGTAGAGCTGTTTAGCTAAAGGAGAGATGAGACTACACCTGTAGACTTCCTTGTCCCTCAATCCGGCTGTGTCCCCAGTGGAACGTTAGATTTCAATGGGCATAGTTTGAAAACTAACAGTTATGAGAAAATCCCTCTAGTTAATAATTCTTCAAATTAAAATTTGCTAATATTATACATTGTTTTTCTGTGTATAATTTTCTTACCCGCCTATATTTTTGATAAATGGAAAAGTATAAATAAAATTGCAGATGTGTTCTATTTATTAATGGACTTCAAGCTATTTCTACTAAGCACAATTCTTACCTTGAAATAAACAAAGGTCACAGAAGTAAATATTTAGGAAAAGAGCTTTTGGGGAAAAGATAATAACATTACATTGGTAGATCCTTAAGTCACGTCATATGAAAAAGTGGTTTATATTTTACATAGTATTTGTTAATGGTATTATAAAATTGCTTCAATAAAAGTTTCTCCCATCAAGTGGTATTGAGTTATTAATTTTACAAGGCCTGTCTAGTAATGTTGTCAGATTATTCGTTTTATAAATCCTGAATATAATGTTACTGTCAAAAAGTGTTATGGTTCCTCAAAAAATTAAAAATAGAAATACGATACAATTCAGTAATTCCACTACTGAGTATTTACCCAAAGAAAATGAAAACACTAATTCGAAAAGTTATATGCACCCCTGTGTTTTTTGAAACATTATTTACAATAACGAGAGTATGGAAGCAACCTCAGTGTCCATCAATAGACGAATGGATAAAGAAGATGTGTTATATGTATATAATGAAATATTACTCAGCTATAAAAAAGAATGGGACCTTGCCATTTGTGACAACATTGGTAGACCCAGTATTTTGCTAAGTGAAATAACTCAGAGAAAGGCAAATACCATATGATTTCACTTATGCATGGAATCTAAAAAACTAAACTACTAATAGCCTAGTTCGACTTAATTTCTCTTTCTTCTGGAAGCCTTACCCATAACATTAAATAATCCATTAACACGTGTTTTGTACATTACAGGTATTATATACTATATTCTCACAATAAAATAAGCTAGAGCAAAAAGGTTATTGAGAAAAACATAAGAGAAAAGACACTCCAATGCAGTATCAAAAAAAGTCCATGTGTAAGTAGAGTAGACCTGTACCGTTCAAACACAGGTTGGTCAAGGATCAACTGTATATTACAAGTATTCCCACCTAGAATGTTCTTACTTAGACCTTTCTTATAAAAGGTATCCTTTCATTTAATGCCCAAAATGGGGTCTAAAGTAGGGTACTGAGGGGTGCCTTGGTGGTTCAGTCAGTTAAGTGTCTGTCTTCAGCTCAGGTATGATTCCAGGGTTCTGGGAGAGAGCCCCGCTTCAGGCTCTCTGCTCAGTGGGAGTCTCCTACTCCCTCTCCCTCGGCCCTTCCCCCCCACTCATGCACTCTCTCTCTCTCTAGGTCTCATTCTCAAATAAATAGAATTGCTGTAAACATTGGGATACAGTTGCCCCTTCGGATCACTACATTTGTATCTTTGGGGTAAATCCTTGTTGTGCAACTGCTGGGTCGTTGGGTAGCTCTATTTTCAACTTTTTGAGGAACCTCCATACTGTTTTCCAGAGTGGCTGTACCAGCTTGCATTCCCACCAGCAGTGTAAGAGGGTTCCCCATTGTCTGCATCCCCGCCAACATCTGTTGTTTCCTGACTTGTTCATTTTAGCCATTCCAACAGGTGTGAGGTGATATCTCATTGTGGTTTTGATTTGTATTTATTTCCCTGATGCCAAGTGATGTTGGGCATTTTTCCATGTGTCTGTTGACCATTTGAATGTCTTCTTTGGAGAAATGTCTGTTCACGTCTTCCACCCGTTTCTTGACTGTATTATTTGTTCTTTGGGTGTTGAGTTTGATAAGTTCTTTCTATATAGATTTTGCATACTAGCCCTTTATCTGATATGTCATTTGCAAATATCTTCTCCCATTCTGTGAGTCATCTTTTGGTTTTGTCGACTGCTTCCTTTGCTGTGCAAAAGCTTTTTATCTTGATGAAGTCTTTCTTTCCCTTGCCCTTGGAGACACGTCTAGCAAGAAGTTGCTGCGGCCCAGGTCACAGAAGTTGCTGCCTGTGTTCTCCTCTAGGATTTTGATGGGTTCCTGTCTCACATTTAGGTCTTACATCCATTTTGAGTCTATTTTTGTGTATGGTGTAAGAAAATGGTCCAGTGTCGTTCTTCCGCATGTGGCTGTCCAATTTTCCCAACACCATTTCTTGAAGAGACTGTCTTTTTTCTATTGGCTGTTCTTTCCTACTTTGTCGAAGATTAGTTGACCATAGAGTTGAGGGTCCATTTCTGGGTTCTCTGTTGTGTTTCATTGGCCGATGTGTCTGTTTTTGTGCCAATACCATACTGTCTTGATGATTACTGCTTTGTCATGGAGCTTGAGTTCCGGAATTGTGATGCCACCGGCTTTGGATTTCTTTTTCAACATTCCTTTGGCTATTTGGGGTCTTTTCTGGTTCTGTACAAATTTTAGGATGATTTGTTCCAGCTCTGTGAAACAAGTTGATGGTATTTTGATAGAGATTGCATTGAATGCACAGATTGCTCTGGGTAGCGGTAGCATAGACATTTTAACAAATTTGTTCTTCCAATCCATGAACATGGAATGTTTTTCCATTTCTTTGTGTCTTCCTCAGTTTCTCTCATGAGTGTTCTATAGTTTTCAGAGTACAGATCCTTTGTCTCTTTGGTTAGGTTTATTCCTAGGTATCTTACGGTTTTTGGTGCAATTGTAAATGGGTTCGACTCCTTAATTTCTCTTTCTTCTGTCTCATTGTTAGTGTATGGAAATGCAACTGATTTCCGTGCATTGATTTTATATCCTGCCACTTTGCTGAATTCCTGTATGAGTTCTACCAGTTTTGGGGTGGAGTCTTTTGGGTTTTCCACATAGAGTATTACGTCTCCTGCGAAGAGTGAGAGTTTGACTTCTTCTTTGCTGATTCCGATGGCTTTTATTTCTTTTCATTGCCTGATTGCTGAGGCTAGGACTTCTAGTACTATGTTGGACAACAATGGTGAGAGTGGACATCCCTGCCGTGTTCCTGACCTTAGGGGAAAAGCTCGCAGTTTGTCCCTATTGAGAATGATATTCGCCGTGGGCTTTTCATCGATGGCTTTTATGGTATTGAGGTATGTGCCCTCTATCCCTGCACCGTGAAGAGTTTTAACCCAGAAAGCATGCTGTACTTTGTCAAATGCTTTTTCTGCATCCATTGAGGGGATCGTATGGTTCTTGTCCTTTCTTTTATTAATGTAGCATATCACATTGATTGATTTGTGGATGTTGAACCACCTTTGCAGCCCAGGAATAAGTCCCACTTGGTTGTGGTGAATAATCCTCTTAATGTACTGTTGGCTCCTATTGGCGAGTATCTTGATGAGAATTTTTGCATCTGTGTTCATCAGGGATATTGGTCTATAATTCTCCTTTTTGGTGGGGTCTTTGTCTTGTTTGGGGATCAAGGCAATGCTGGCCTCATAGAAAGAGTTTGGAAGTTTTCCTTCCATTTCTATTTTTTGAAACAGCTTCAGAAGGATAGGCATTAATTCCTCTTTAAGTGTTTGTTAGAATTCCCCAGGGAAGCCATCCGGCCCTGGAGTTTTGTTTGTTGCGAGATTTTTGATTACTGCTTCAATTTCCTTGCTGGTTGTGGGTCTGTTCAGGTTTTCTGTTTCTTCCTGTTTCAGTTTTGGTAGTTCCTACGTCTCTAGGAATGCATCCATTTCTTCCAGATTGCCTAGTTGGTTGGCATATAGTCGTTCCTAATATGTTCCTAAATTTGTTTGTATTTCCTTGGTGTTGGTTGTGATCGCTCCTCTTTCATTCATGATTTTATTTATTTGGATCCTTTCTCTTTTCTTTTGGCTAAGTCTGGCCAGGGGTTTATCGATCCTATTAATTCTTTCAAAGAACCAGCTCCTAGTTTCGTTGCTGTGTTCTACTGTTCTTTTGGTTTCTATTTCATTGATTTCTGCTCTGCTCAGTATTAATTCTCTTCTCCTGCTGGGTTTCAGCTTAATTTGCTGTTCTTTCTCCAGCTCCTTTAGGTGTAAGGTTAGGTTGTGTATTTAGGACCTTTCTTGCTTCTTGAGAAAGGCTGTTGTTGCTCTATACTTCCCTCCTCGGACTGCCTTTGCTGCATCCCAAAGGTTTTGAACAGTTGTGTTTTCATTTTCCTTTGTTTCCATGAATTCTTTTAGTTCTTCTTTAATTTCCTGGTTGACCCATTCATTCTTTAATAGGATGCTCTTTAACTTCCATGTATTTGAGTTCTTTCCAAATTTCCTCTTGTGATTGAGTTCAAGTTTCAAGGCGTTGTGGTCTGAAACTATGCAGGGAATGATCCCATACTGTTGGTACCAGTTGAGACCTGATTTGTGACCCAGTATGTGATCTCTTCTGGAGAAAGTTCCATGTGCGCTCGAGAGGAACGTGTATTCTGTGGCTTTAGGCTGGAATGCTCTGAATATATCTGTGAAGTCCATCTGGTCCAGTGTCGACCTTGGAGAGTCGTGGACCTGGGGCAGCAAAGGAACTGAGGAAAAGAGATGACAGTAGAGCGAGGCACAGGGGATCCTGAGCAATCAGCCCGAGGTCCCGAGGTTTATTTTCCATAATCTTATATACCTTCTACAGCGATATAGATCTATAATGATTTACAGCAGGGGCTTAGTAAGGCACATTCTTCCATGTACATATGATATGTCCCACGTGTATAAGAATCTTTAAAGCAGGACAAGGGACCAAAGAGGGGAGTGCGCAGTGTGCTATTTACAGGACAAGGGAACAAAGAGGGGAGTGCACAGTGTGCTATTTACAGTTCCAGGGAACAAAGAGGGGAGTGCACAGTGTGCTGTTTACAGGTGGCTTCCTATCTACAAAACATCTTCTGCTCCGTACTTTAGAACAGACCACACACGTCCCAAGGGCATTTCACTCTGATCCTTTTGGCTTATTTTTAACCCTGCAATCTCGAGTTTTCTCAGAGATCTCGGAGTCTGAACGAATATGCACCAGTGGTTGTTTTGGCGTTCTGTTTCCCACAGTCCAGTGTGTCATTCACTGTTATTATTGTATCATCATCAATGTGTTTCCTTAATTTTGTTATTAATTGGTTTATGTCATTGGCTGCTCCCATGTTAGGGGCACAAATATTTACAATTGTTAGGTCTTCTTGTTGGATAGACCCCTTTAATTCATTATGATAGTGTCCTTCCTCATCTCTTATTACAGTCTTTGGTTTAAAATCTAATTTCTCTGATATAAGGATTGCTACCCCAGCTTTCTTTTGATGTCCATTAGCATGATAAATGGTTTTCCACTCCCTCACTTTCAATCTGGAGGTGTCCTTGGGTCTAAAATGAGTCTCTTGCGGACAGCATATCGATGGGTCTTGCTTTTTTTATCCAATCTGATACCTTGCGTCTTTTGATTGGGGCATTTGGCCCGTTTACATTCAGAGTAACTATTGAAAGATATGAATTTAGTGCCATTGTATTATCTGTAACGCCACTGTTTCTGTATATTGTCTCTGTTCCTCTCTGGTCTGTGTTACTTTGGGGCTCTCTCCTTGCGTAAAGGATCCCCTTTAATATTTCTTGCAGGGCTCTTTTACTGATCACAAATGTTTTAGTTTCTGTTTGTCCTGGAAACTCTTTATCTCTCCTCCAATTTTGAATGACAGCCTTGCTGGATAAATAAAGTATTCTTGGCTGCATATTTTTCTCGTTTAGCATCCTGAATATATCATGCCAGTCCTTTCTGGCCGGCCAGGTCTCTGTGGTTAGGTCTGCTGCCAGTCTAATGTTTCTACCCTTGTCGGTTAAGGACCTCTTGTGCCGAGCTGCTTTCAGGATTTTCTCTTTGTCTCTGAAATTTGCAAGCTTCACTACTACATACTGAGGTGTGGACATGTTTTTATTGATGTTGAAGGGGGTTGGGTTTTCTGTGCCTCCTGGATTTGAATGCCTGTTTTCTTCCCCAGATTAGGGAGTTTGTCTGCTATAATTTCTCAAATATAGCTTTTGCCACCCCCCCTTCCTCTTCTTCTGGGATACCAATTATTCTACTATTTTTTCGCTTTATGGTATCACTTGTCTCTTGAATTCTCGCCTCATGATCCGGTCGTCGTTTAGCTCTCTTTTTTCTCAGCTTCTTTATTCTCCATCATTTTAAAAATTTTTTTTATTTTTTTCAAAGATTTTATTTATTTATTTGACAGAGAGAGACACAGCAAGAGAGGGACACAAGCAGGGGGTGTGAGTGAGGAAGAAGCAGGCTTTCCGCTGAACACAGAGCCCGATGCGGGGCTCGATCCCAGGACCGTGGGATCATGACCTGAGCCAAAGTCAGACGCTTAACGACTGAGCCACCCAGGTGCCCCTATACTCCATCATTTTATTTTGTCTTCTGTATCACTACTTCTCCTTTCTGCCTCGTTTATCCTAGCAGAGCCTCCAATTTTTTTTTTTATTTTAAATACATATTTTTTATTAAGTATAGCTCAGTAAGTCTGGAAAAGATAAGTAAATAATGTTTTATTGGGGCGCCTGGGTGCCTCAGTCGTTAAGCGTCTGCCTTTGGCTCAGGTCATGATTCCAGGGTCCTGGGATCGAGCCCCTCATCGGGCTCACTGCTCTGCGGGGAGCCTGCTTCTCCCTCTCCCCTCCCCCTGCTTGTGTTGCCTCTCTCATTAGTCTCTCTCTGTCAAATAAATAAATAATATCTTTAAAAAAAATAATGTTTTATTTCACCATTACCCATATGTATGTGATAACTTTTTTAAAAATTCATTTTATTTTAAAGATTTTATTTATTTGACACAGACACAGAGAGAGTGAGAGAGAGAGCACAGAGAGGGAGAAGCAGACTCCCCGCTGAGCAAGGAGCCCAACATTGGTTCCATCCCAAGACAATGGGATTATGACCTGAGCCGAACGCAGCCGCTTAACCAACTGAGCCACCCAGGCACCCCTAAAATTTCTCTTCAGTTAGCTGACATATGATATATCATTAGTTTCAGATGTAGTGTTCAGTTAATCATCAGTTGTATATAACACCCAAAGCTCTACACATCATGTGCCCTCCTTCATGCCCATCACCCACTTATCCCATCCCCACACCCACCTCCCCTCCAGCAAACCTCAGTTTGTTTCCTGTAGTTAAAAGTCTCTCATGGTTTGTTTCCCTCTCTGGTTTCTTCCCATTTAATTTTCTCTCCCTTCCCCTATGATTCTCTGCACTTTTTCTTATATTTCCCATATGTATGAAACCATATGATAATTGTCTTTCTCTGATTGACTTTTCTCTCAGCATAATACCCTCCATTTCCATCCACGGCAATGTAAATTGTTAGATTTCATCCTTTTGATGGCATAGTAATACTCCATTGTATTTATATGTACCACATCTTCTTTATCCATTCATCTGTTGATGGACATTTGGGCTGTTTCCACAGTTTGGCTATTGTGGATATTGCTGCTATAAAAATTGGTGTCCAGGTGCCCCTTCTGATCACTACATTTGCATCTTTGGGGTAAAGACCTTGTAGTACAATTACTGGGTCATCGGGTAGCTGTATTTTTAACTTCTTGAGGAACCTCCATACTGTTTTCCAGAGGTAGAGCCTCCATTTTTTTATTGCATCTCATTAATAGCCTTTTGATTTCGATTTGTTAAGATTTTAGTTCTTTTATTTCTCCAGAAAGGCATTCTGTAGTGTCTTCTGTGCTTTTTCAAGCCCAGCTAGCATCTTTATAATTGTTATTCCAAGCTCTAATTCCAACATCCTACTTTTATCCACACTGATTAGGTCCCTGTCAGTCAGTACTGCCTCTTGTTCTCTTATTTGAGGTGAGTTTTTCCATCTAGTCATTCTGTCTAGGGAAGAATAGATGAATGAGAGAACAAACTACTAAAATAGCAACAACGACCCCAGAGAAATCTACTCTTAACAAATCAGAGGAGACCTGAAACCAAAAAAAGTAAATAAATAAGAATTAAAGACGAAAGAGAATTTAATCAGACAGGTGATGAGAACAGAGCAATACAGTAGATTCTGGGTGTATTTTGGTCTGTTTGTTAGAAGAAACTACATCCCAAAATTGTGAAGAAAGAAAAACTTCTATATATGCAAAAATAAAATTAAATACAAGGAAAGTATAGAATGTAATTATAAAAATGAACATTGAAATAGTTTTAAAAAACGAGTTGATAAAATAAGAAATTGGTTGAAAAGGCAAAAAAAATTACAATTGAGAGATGTAGGAATCATGAGAAAAAGCCATGAATTCTATATAGTATTTTCCTCTAGTGCTGGAGTTTTGCAGTTCTGTGTGATCAGTAAACTTGGTCTTAGCCGGATGTCCTTGCTGATTTTCTGGAGGACAGACCTGTGGTGCTGATTCTCAGGGGTCTTTGCTCCAGCAGTATTGCACTGCCCTTGCCAGGGTGCCAGGCTAAGTCAGGGCCTCGGGACTGCTCTATGTGGCTTTTGTTCCCTGAAGGCTTTCTGCACCACTTTATAGGATGAGAATGAAAATGTCAGCCTCCCAGTGTCCAGCCCTGGAGCTGAAAGCTGGCACCCTCTACTCTTCAGTGTGCCCTCATGGAGAAGCTGTCAATCACTCTTGTCTCCCTGGTTTCTGTCTGCATTCTGTGTATACCCAGCCTGTGACTGAACATTTTTATCTCAGCCATGCAACCCCCTTTGGAGTTTCCAAACTTTGCAGTCTCCTGTGGCATCATTCATGCCACTCCTCCTGGGGGAGGGAGGGAGGTCTTGCCCTGGTTCTGCTGCTTGTACGGCCCCTGCTCTGAGAGTGGTCGCCCAACTAGCTGCGGTTTGTGGTTTATGGCAACACTGAGCTGAAAGCCCCCTCCTCAGCTCTCTGATTGCAGCTGGCTTCACTGCTCAAATGCCTGGGAACTCTCCAATACTCAGGCACCCCCATTCTTTCTGTGACCCTGGGGATCCTGAGATAAGGCTGTCCCACCTAGCATTCCACCCTGCTTCTCCACCTGAGCGCCTTTCAAGCAGGGATGTCCCTCACCGGAGCAGAGTTCTAAAAGTTCTGATTTGCGCACCACTGCTTTATCACATTCTGATAACCGGCTTATGGAGGCTCTCTCCCCCCCACGGTTTATCTTCCCATGGATCACCGCGGATTCGCTTCTCCACACCTCCTACCTTGCAGAAAGTGGTCACTTTTCTATGTGTAGAATTGCAACAGTTCTTTTCTTAGATCTCAGGTTGAGTTCACAGGTCTTCAGAATGATTTGAACGCTATCCAGGTGAATTCCAGGGACCGGACAAAACTATGGTCCTCTACTCCTCCACCATCTTCCTCGTCTTCCAGAAAGTATGTATATTCTATAGACCAATATTAATTGTACTTTTTATCAGATTCATCTAAATAGCATTTCATATGTTTCTTCTCAGTTACCTAAGATTAAAATAAGTAGGGATTTATTTTATTTATGTGATTATCTTTCTATTTAAGCAATCCCTAACTTAGTTTTAGTCTCTAAATGTGTTCTTTAAAGACCACATTTCATAAGCTATATATAATTCCTACAATAATGTCTCTTGTTTAACTTGAACATTATAAAGAATATTTGACTTCTTTCAGATGCAGCAGGAGATGGAAAGGAATATAACTAGAGAACTAGAAGCAGGTATGTTGCCAAATTTATGAATTAAGATGGTCATTGATTTCTGAAATAAACTATGAATAGTAAATGGCATCCCTGTCCATTGTTTGGATACTAGGTACTACATTAAATTTTTTAAATATATATCTAATAAAAAATGTAAAACATAAACATAATGAACATACTTATTCCTCATTTAGTCATCGTGTTCGTTCAGACTTTTTAAAAAATCTCCAAATGTCAATGTAGCTGTTATTATTTCTGGCTATAATCTTCCTTTACTTCTGCCATTCCTATGGAACCGTCAACGTGAATATGTGGGCTTTCTCAAATTCTTGTTTCTGCTAGTGGTATAAGACCAAAAAAACCAGACTTGTCTTAGTAATAGTTAAGCAATTATAGTCCATATAGCTGTCACTTGACAGGTGATATTTAAATCTCCAGTCATTGATTTTGTCATTGGCTTACCTTTTGCCATTGAGTAAAATTCCAAGTTCCTTATATGGAATAAAAACACCCAAGTCAATTTGGTTCTTGCCAGATTATTCAGCCTTCTCTGTCGCTACTTACCCTACTCTGTTGCTTTGCTCTAGCACCTCTTCAGTGTAGACTACTTGCAATTCCACAAGTGTTCTTCCTCACTCTTTGTATATGTTCTTTGTATATGCGTCTTCCCTCCACCTGGCACACTTTTTCTTTGTACTTCAGGTATCAACTTACATATCACCTCCATCAAAAAGCAGACAGTATTGACAGAAAACTAGGATGTCCCTTTTGTGTGTTCTTATAGTGTCTTGTTTTATACCTGTCATGGTATATTCAACTCTAAAATTGCCTGTTTGATTTTTCAGTTTCTAGTATATGATTGTTCAGGGGTGGGCTCTGTCATCATCTTGTAGTTTCATCTTGTAATGAGAAAACTAGAAGCTCTGATATTTATCCACTATAGCAATTAACTTGGTGGGCAACCATGAGCAAAATATATTTAAAAGTAATCTTGTATTTTATATTGTAGTTCTATGTAGATATTTTTCATTCTTCTTAACACTCATGAGGCTTCAACTTTGTTTTTTACTAACTTGTAGTTAGCTACAAAGTATTTTAGATAAAGAATGTAATTCTTTTTCTTTTCAGATGCTGCTGAATTTGAATCAGACTCCTGGTGTATGACCTCCTCTTTAGAACCTACTTATGAATCACATGCAAATGACGATCTACTAGTGAAATCGTCAAAAGCATATTTACGGATTTTGAAGAAAAAATATATGATCTGAAAGACAAATAGTAAAAAATTATTTACTGGATGTTTGTATAACATTTTAATTGTGTCCTACTAAACGTATCGTGTGAAAATCTTGAATAAAGGAAAATAGTTCTGGACCATGTGTGTAATGAAAGTTTATATGATATTTTAAGGTATGTTTCTTGGCACCTAATTAACTTTTAAGCAGGTTTTATACGTGGAGACCAGCACTATTGGGTTTTACATGCTCCAAGCGGCCCAAATACCAGCTTTTTAAACCGCACCCAACCAACCAAATTGTCATTAGTACTTCAGGGGTGTTAATTGATAGCCTTTTAGTATTTTCCAGTTTTTATTACTACGTATGGACCTAGAGATTTACACAGACATCATTTTGATATATTGCTGCTAAGGCTATTGTCAATGTTTGTATGTATTACAATTTTTATAGTGCCATAAAACCTATGTATAATTTTAATTTTAAGTACTGATTCATAGCTCTTTCCTCATGGTGAAATAAGATTTGCCTAAGGCTTTTCACCTTTTCTGTTTGTTTTTGATTTACTTTTTGAAAACAGTCTTAAAATTAGAGAAAAGAAAAATTAGAGAAAGAAAAAAGAACTTTTCCCCCAGCACCATTTGCAAGTAAATTGTTAAATTATGCCTGATTCCCATAGCATTTATATCCTACAAGTCAGTACATTCCACATGACTACTGTACAACCCTGACAATCAGACAATTAGCTCTAATACAATTAACCCTTGAATAATGTGGGGGTTAGGGGCACTGACCCCTTGCAGTCAGAAATACGTGAATAACTTTTGACTCTCCAACTTTTGACTTTACTAATAATCTGCTGTTGACCAGAAAACTTACTGGTACTAGAACAGTCAATGAAGCTGTGTTTTGTATGTTATATGTATTCCATATTATATTCTTCCAATAAAGTAAGCTAGAGAAAAGAAAATGTTATTGAAATCATAAGACAAAATACATTTACAGTACTATCATGTATTTATTGAAAGCATCTGCATATAAGTGCACCCATTCCAACCATGTCAACTATACATTCTATCATTTTCTTTTAAAGATTTTATTTGACAGTGAGAGCACAAGTAGGCAGAGCAGCAGGCAGAGGGAGAGGGAGAAGCAGGCTCCCCACTGAGCAGAGAGCCCGACATGGGGCTCGATCCCAGGACCCCGGAATCATGACCTGAGCCGAAGGCAGACGCTTATCCAACTGAGCCACCCAGGGACCCTGTACATTCTATTATTTAATCCTCATGTTTTTAAGTTTTGTCACTTGTCTGTAATATCCTATATGCAAGGAAGGTCCTGTTCAGAGCCATGTATTTAATTCAGATGTTGTGTCTCTGAGTTCTTTCAGTTTAGAATAGTTGCTTAGTCTTGCCTTAATTTTCACGACTTTTAATCTTTTAAACAGTTAATTCCAGTAATGTAGAATGTCTTTCAATGTGGGTTTTTCTTATGTCTCCTTATGATAAAATTCAGGGACGCCTGGGTGGCTCAGTTGGTTAAGCAACTGCCTTTGGCTCAGGTCATGATCCTGGTGTCCTGGGATCAAGTCCTGCATCAGGCTCCCTGCTCCGTGGGAAGCCTGCTTCTCCCTCTGCCTGCCGCTCCCCCTGCTTGTGTTTTCTCTCTCTCTGACAAATTACAAAAAAAAAAAAAAAAAAAAAAAAAAAAAACACCAAGAAAAAGAACAACTTAAAAAAAATTCAGATCAGGGGTGCCTGGGTGGCTCAGATGGTTAAGCGTCTGCCTTAATAATTTATAATTAATTAGTATTTTAGGGGAAGTACTTTGAGACATGTAAATATCTCCTTTCTCAGACACCCTGTGCCAGGCCACGTCTTCTGCAGATGATTTATTGCCCCCACAGGCTCTGAAAACCCATGCTGGGCTGTTCTTTCCCTTCAGTGTGTGATACCACATTCTATGTTGTTGACCTTTCAGGGGTGTTCCAACACTGTGCAGGGTGGCTCTCCCACTTTTATGCCTTCCCCATTCTATCCAGGCTCCAACACCTCACTCTGGGCCACCACAGTTCCCTGTTTCTGTTTCTATGCTTTTGAACTGAAAATTTGGGAATAGAAAGAAGAAAGGGGGAAAAGGCTCCATAGGTCTTTTATAATCAACTTGTCAAGCTTTACAAAGCAATGATTCTGATTAGAATTGCATTGAATCTATAGATGGTTTATAGGGAAAAGACATAATACTGAGTTTTCCTAACAGTATTTTAATTGATTAACTCTCAATGTTTAAAAAATTTCCTATAAAGGTCCTGGTGTATGACCTCCTCTTTAGAACCTACTTATGAATCACATGCAAATGACGATCTACTATTTTTCAGATTTATTCCCAGTTATTTAATACTTTTGACCCCACTATAAATATTATTTTTAAAAATCAATTTCATTTCCTGTTTGTTGCTAGATTATAGAAATAAAATTATTTTGCATATTGAGCTTAGATTCACTTATCTTGCTAAACTGTCTTATTTTATTGTTTCTCACAATTCTGGAGGATGGGAAGTCCAAAATCAAGGCACTGGCAGGTTCAGTGTCCAGTGAGGGTCAGCTTCCTGGTTCATGGATGTTGGTCTTCCTCCTGTTTCCTCATAAGGCACAGGGCCAAGGGAGCTCTCTCAGGTATCCTTTATTTATAAGGGCCCTAATCCCATTCATGAGGGCTCCACCTTCATGACTTAATCACTTCCCAAGGCCCCCACCTCCAGATACTATTACATTGAACATTAAGATTTAATACATGAATTTGGGAGTGGGGGGAACAAATATTCAGTCTACAGCAAGGCTGTTCCTTGTTCTTGGCCATGTAGGCTTCCCCAACATGGCTGCTTACTTCATGAGGCCAACAAGGAGAATTTCACTGCAGAGAGGGCTCAGTCCTCTTTTCAGGGTTTCACCTGCTTAAATCAGGCTTACATAGAATAATCTCCTTCTGATTAACTCAAAATTAACAATTGTATCTACAAAATTCCGTTACATTTCCCATTTTCTAATGGCTAGATTCAAGTCACAGATCTTGGCAACGCTTAGGGGAAAAGGATTATAAAAGGTGAGAACACCACAGGGAATTTATTATGGGGTCACCTAGGGTCTTTCTGTTACAATTATATTAACAAAGTTCCCTTATACTACTAGTTTTCTAAGTTTTATCATGAATGTTGAAAGATAATAGATGTTTGTTTTGCATATATTGCGATAATTTTTTAAAAATTTGTCAATGTGGTGAATTACATTACATGCTCATGTTAAACCAACCTTGCATTTCTTAGGTAAACTGAATTTAGTTGGGATTTCATTTGCCTGTTTCATACATTGTTACTCTTCATATGATGATATCTTGGTGAGGATTTTCTCCTCTCTGTTCATGGATAATGATAATGCAAGGAGTTTTGAATACTTTTAACTCAATTTACATGGCTCCAAACTTATGTGTATTGTTGCTTTGTGTTTTAATTCTCTCTTGTATCTTTAAAAAATACTCGACATTTTTATAACTTTTACATGATACTGTCAGTGTTCATTTAAATTGAACTACATATTTATTTTTTTTCCCTCTCCTCTTGCATCTCAGAATTTCTATTTGGGATTATTTTTCTTCTGTTTGTTTATGTACATTCTTTAAAATTTCCATGAGTGAGAACTGCCAGGTAATGAATCTCAGTTTAAAATGCTTTATTGGGCTCCTGGGTGGCTCAGTTAATTAAGTGTCTGCCTTTGGCTCAGGTCAGGATCCCAGGGTCCTGGGATTGAGACCCACTTCAGGCTCAGTGCTCAGCGTGGAGTCGGCTTCTCCCTCTCTCTCTGCCCCTCCCCCCACTTGTTCTCCCTCTCTCGCTCCTTCTCTCTCACTCTCTTTCAAATAAATAAAATATTGAAAAAATAAATAACAATGTCTTTATTTCCTCTTACTCTTGATATACATTTTCACAGCATAGAGAATCCTAGGTGAGTAGTTATTTTCTTTGATCATACAGAAAATGTCATTCCACTGCCCTCTGTCTTTCATAATTACCCTTTAGAAATTAGCTGTCTGCCTGTTTTTCCTTTGAACATAATCTGTTCCCCACTCTGCTCCTTTTCCCCACAATTTTTGGTTGCTTTAAAGATTTTACTCTTGGGGGGGGAGAAAAGAATTCTTTTTCTGTGTGTGTTTACTGAAGTTACGCTATTATGGGTCTAGATTTGGATGTTTTGCTATTTATCTTAATATTAATAATGTTCCATAATGAGAATTCCATTTACAAGAGCTCCAAAAACCATAATATACCTAGGAATAAACCTAACCAAACAGGTAAAGGATCTATACCCTAGAAACTACAGAACACTTATGAAAGAAATTGAGGAAGACACAAAGAGATGGAAAAACATTCCATGCTCATGGATTGGAAGGATAAATATCGTTAAAATGTCTATGGTGCCCAGAGCAATTTAAACTTTCAATGCAATCCCTTTCTAAATACCATTGACATTTTTCACAGAGCTGGAACAAATAATCCTAAAATTGCTATGGAACAGAAAAGACCCTGAATTGCCAGGGGAATGTTCAAAAAGAAAACCAAAGCTGGAGGTATCACAATGCCTGACTTCAAGCTATATTGCAAAGCTGTAGTCAAGACAGTATGGTATTGGCACAAAAACAGACACATAGATCAATGGAACAGAGTAGAGACTCCAGAAATGGACTCTCAACTCTATGGTCAGCTAATCTTCGACAAAGCAGGGAAGAACATCGAATGGGAAAAAAAAGACAGTCTCTTCAATAAATGGTGCTGGGACAACTCGACAACCACATGCAGAAGAATGAAACTAGACCATCCTCTTATACCATACACAAAGATAAAATGGATGAAAGACCTCAATGTGAGACAGGAATCCATTAAATCCTAGAGGAGAACATAGGCAATAACCTCTCTGATATTGGCCACAAGAACTTTTTCAAGTCACGTCTCTAAAGGCAGGAGAAACAAAAGCAAAAATGAACGTTTGGGACTTCATCAAGATAAAAAGCTTTTGCATATCAAAGGAAGCAGTCAACAAAACTAAGAGGCAATCCAGAGAATGGGAGAAGATATTTGCAAATGACATTTCAGATAACGGGCTGATATCCAAGATCTATAAAGAACTTCTCAAACTCAACACCCAAAGAACAAACCAGTCAAGAGATGGGCAGAAGATATGAAAAGACACTTCTCTGAAGAAGACATACAAATGGCTAACAGACACATAAAAAAATGTTCAACATCACTAGCCATCAGGGAAACACAAATCAAAACCACATTGAGATACCAGCTTACACCAGTTAGAATGGCCAAAATTAACGAGACAGGAAACAAGTGTTGGCAAAGTTGTGGAGAAAAGGGAACCTTCTTGCACTGTTGGTGGGAATGCAAGCTTGTACAGCCACTCTGGAAAACAGTATGGAGGTTCCTCAAGACATTAAAAATAGAGCTACCCTAGGACCCAGCAATTACACTACTAGGTATTTACCCCAAAGATATGTATGTAGTAAAAAGAAGGGGCACATGCACCCCATAGCTCATAGCAGCAATGTCCACAATAGCCAAACTGTGGAAGGAACTGAGAGGCCCTTCAACAGATGAATGGATAGAGAAGATGTGGTACATATATACAATGGAATATTACTCAGCCATCAGAAAGGATGAATACTCACCATTTGCATTGACATGGATGGAACTGGAGGGGATTATGCTTAGCGAAATAAGTCAAGTTCCTATGTGGAACATAAGGAATGGAGCGGAGGACCACAGGGGAAGGGAGGGAAAACTGAATGGGAAGAAATCAGAGAGGGAAACAAACCGTGAGAGAGGCTGGACTCCGGGAAACAAACTGAGGGTTACAGAAGGGAGGGGGGAGGGGGTTGGGGTAACCGGCTGATGGGTATTAAGGAGGGCACGTGTTGGGATGAGCACTGGGTGTTATATGCAACTAACGAATTGTTGAACACTACAACAAGAACTTATGATGTACTGTATGCTGGCTACCTGAACATAATAAAAATTCATTTGGCCTTTTGAATCTGTGATTTGGTGTCTCAGATTAAACATATTTACACTTTCTTATCTAGCCTCCATATTTCTTAACCTCTCTTTCATGTTTCCATGGTTGTTTTTTGGTCTCTTCCCTTATATTCTCAATTATTTCTTCTCTTTTCCTAGTTAATTTTCACCTCTGCTGTATCCAGTCTGCTGTCTTACCTATCCATAGAAGTTTAAATTGGGCTTATTGCATTTTTAAAATAAGTTTTCTTGGGGTCTTTAAAAAATCTATTTAAATAATATAGTTTTTCATTATTTGAAGAATATGTTTTGTTTTTTTTATCATTAACTGAGGATGTACTTCAGAGGAGGAAAAGATGGAGGAGGAGTAGGGGACCCTTTTCTAACCGGTCCCTGAATTGAGCTGGATATCTAGCAGACCACTCTGAACACCCAGGAAATCAGCCTGAGATATAAGAAGATATATCTGGATCTCTACAAACAATATCACAGGCAGTTGATTTTGAGGTATGAAGCGGGGAGCCGTGATTCTGCAGGCAGATATCGGAGGATAAATGGCAGCAGGAGGGTGCCTGGCCATCGGGATCCTACACCGCTAGTGAGTGATAACCTCCCGCGCTGGGGACGGGGCACAGACTCACACATTGGTAGTGGCAGGGAAAGGACTTTAGGGCAGCCACCGGACTGAAACCTGGAACGGTGGGGTGCATGGGAACTGGGGGCGGATGTCGGTTTTAGAAACACAAAGGGGAGAGACGTGCCCTGACCAGGAGGCGAGGACTGTGAGTGCTGCTAAGGGGCACACAACCCAGGACGCTGTAATTCATAGCAGCACGGACAGAAGCGGAGATAGTGTGGCCTGGAGAGCTCACGGAAGAACAGACTGCGATCTTTCTGCTCTGAGGCAGAGGGTTGGAAATGATCTCTTCTGCACTGGCTCTCAGAAGAGACGCAGAAGCCCACCAGGGAAAGCTGCCAGAGAACAAAAGCCCCCACAACAGGTTTTCACTGAGCCCATCCCCCGCCACAGGGGGCAGGGCAACTGCCCAAACAGGGTTGCCTGAGTAACAGCACGGCAGGCCCCTTCCCCAGAAGACAGGCTGAAGAACAAGTGGCCAGCAACCCTAAGGTTCCTATAAAACAGGTGCATCTTGCTTGGGTCATGGTCAATAATTTGGAGTCTGTACATTCCCTCAACCACCCCTCAACAGAATGACTAGGAGAAGGAACCCCCAAAATAAGATAGACTCAAGAGGCTGTGACTTCTGCCTCAGATTTATAATTGGATACAGATATAACCAAGATGTAGGAGATGGAATTCAGGGTAGCAATTGTGAAGACAGTAGCTAGAATGGAGAAATTGATTAATGGCAACGTAGGGTCTCCAAGGGCACAAATGAAAGCTGAACTGGCAGAACTTAAAATGCTATCAATGAGATCCAATCTAATCTAGATAATCTAACAGCTAGGGTAAGCAAGGCAGAAGAACGAATTCGTGATCTAGAAGACCAATTAATAGACAAGAAGGAAAAAGAGGAGGCCAGGGAAGAACAACTCAGAATCCATGAAAATAGAATCAGAGAAATAAGTGACACCATGAAACGTTCCAATGTCAGAATTACTGGGATCCGTGAAGGGGTGGCGAGAGAGGACTAGAAGATATATTTGAGCAAATCTAGCTGAGAACTTCCCTAATCTGGGGAATGAAACAAATATTTGTGTTCTAGAGGCAGAGAGGACCCGTCCCTAGATCAAGGAAAACAGGCCAATGCCCCGGCATGTAATAGTAAAACTCGCAAATCTTAGAACCAAGGAAACCATCTTAAGGGCACTTAGGGGGAAGAGATTGCTTACATACAGAGGGAGGAACATCAGAATAACGTCAGACCTAGCCACAGACACCTGGCAAGTCAGAAAGGGCTGGCAGGACATATTCAGACACATGCAGCCAAGAATACTTTATCTGGCAAGGCTGTCATTTAGAATGGATGGAGAGATGCAGAGCTTCCACGAGCGGCAGAAACTAAAGAATATGTGACCACTAAGCCGGCCCTGCAAGAAATATTAAGGGGGGTTCTATAAAAGGAGAAAGACCCCAAGAGTGATATAGAACAGAAATTTACAGAGGCAATCTATAAAAACAAGGTCTTCACAGGCAACATGATGACAATAAATTCATATCTTTCAATAATCACTCTCCACCTGAATGGCCTAAATGCTCCCATAAAACGACACAGGGTTGCAGATTGGATCAAAAGACAGGACCCATCCATATGCTGTCTACAAGAGACTCATTTTGAACCTAAAGATACATCCAGACTGAAAGTGATGGGATGGAGATCCATCTTCCATGCCAATGGACGTCGAAAGAAAGCTGGGGTAACAATTTTTATATCAGACAAATTCGATTTTAAGCTAAAGACTGTAATTAGAGACACAGAAGGACACTATATCATTCTTTTTTTTTTTTTTTAAAGATTTTATTTATTTATTTGAGAGAGAGAGAATGAGAGACAGAGAGCATGAGAGGGAGGAGGGTCAGAGGGAGAAGCAGACTCCCTGCCGAGCAGGGAGCCCGATGCGGGACTTGATCCCGGGACTCCAGGATCATGACCTGAGCCGAAGGCAGTTGCTTAACCAACTGAGCCACCCAGGCGCCCGACACTATATCATTCTTAAAGGATATATCCAACAAGAAGATCTAACAATTGTAAATATCTACACCCCCAACATGGGAGCAGCCATCTACATAACCCACTGTTAACCAAAATAAAGAGTCATATTGATAACAATACGTTAATTGTAGGAGACCTCAATACTCCACTCTCAGCAATAGACAGATCATCTAAGCAGAATATCAACAAAGAAACAAGAGCTTTGAATGACACACTGGACCAGATGGACCTCATAGATATATACAGAACATTCCACCCTAAAACAAAAGAATACTCATTCTTCTCGAGTGCACATGGAACTTTCTCCAGAATAGACCCCATACAGTGTCACAAATCAGGTCTCAACCAATACCAAAAATTGAGATTATTCCCTGCATATTCTCAGACCACAATGCTCTAAAACTGGAACTCAATGACAAGAAAAAATTTGGCAGAAATTCAAACACTTGGAAGCTAAAGCCCACTCTGCTCAAGAATGTTTGGGTCAACCAGGAAATCAAAGAAGAACTTAAACAATTCATGGAAACCAATGAGAATGAAAACACATCGGTCCAAAACCTATGGGATACTGCAAAGGCGGTCCTAAGGGGGAAATACATAGCCATCCAAGCCTCACTCAAAAAAATAGAAAGATCCCAAATTCACCAACTAACTTTACACCTTAAAGAACTAGAGAAAACGCAACAAACGATTCCTAAGCTACGCATTAGAAGAGAGATAATTAAGATTAGAGCAGTGATCAATCAGTTAGAAACCAGAAACACAGTAGATCAGATCAATGAAACTAGAAGCTGGTCCTTTGAAAGAATTAATAAGATCAAAAACCACTGGCCAGACTTATTCAAAAGAAAAGAGAAAGGACCCTAATTAATAAAATTGACTAATACCAAGGAAACAGAATCAATTATTAGAAATTATTATCAACAACTATATGCCAATAAATTGAGCAACACCTGGGAAAAATGGATGCCTTCCTGGAAACCTATAAACTGCCTAGACTGAGACAGGAAGAAATTGACAACCTGAAGAGGCCAATAACCAGTAAAGGGATTGAAGCAGTGATCCAAAACCTCCCAAAAAACAAGAGTCCAGGGCCTGATGGATTCCCTGGGGAATTCTACCAAACATTCAAAGAAGAAATAATACCTATTCTCCTGAAGCTGTTTCAAAAAATAGAAACAGAAGGAAAGCTTCCAGACTCATTCTATGAGGCCAGCATTACCTTAATCCCCAATCCAGGTAAAGACCCCATCAAAAAGGAGAATTTCAGACCGATATCCCTGATGAATATGGATTCCAAAATTCTCAACAAAATCCTAGCTAAGAGGATCCAACAATACATTAAAAGGATCATCCACCACGAACAAGTGGGATTTATCCCCGGGATGCAAGGGTGGTTCAACATTCGCAAATCAATCAGTATAATAGAACACATTAATAAGAGGAGCGAGAAGAACCATATGGTCCTCTCAATTGATGCAGAAAAAGCATTTGACAAAATACAGCATCCTTTCCTAATTAAAACTCTTCAGAGTATAGGGATAGAGGGAACATTCCTCAAGTTCATAAAATCCATCTATGAAAAACCCACAGCAAATATCATCCTCAATGGGGAAAAGCTGAGAGCCTTTCCCTTAAAATCAGGAACACGACAAGGATGCCCACTCTCGCCACTATTATTCAACATAGTACCAGAAGTCCTAGCAACAGCAATCAGACAACAACAACAAAATAAAGTGTATTCAGATTGGCAAAGAAGAAGTCAAACTCTCTTTTCCGATGACATGACACTTTATGTGGAAAATCCAAAAGACTCCACCCCCAAATTACTAGAACTCATACAGCAATTCGGTAATGTGGCAGGATACAAAATCAATGCACAGAAATCAGTTGCTTTCTTATACACTAACAACGCAACTGTAGAAAGAGAAATTAGAGAAACGATTGCATTTACAATAGCACCAAAAACCCTAAGATACCTCGGAATAAACCTAACCAAAGAGGTAAAGAATCTATATTCTAGGAACTACAGAACACTCATGAAAGAAACTGAGGACGACACAAAAAGATGGGAAAACATTCCATGCTCATGGAGCAGAAGAATAAACATTGTTAAAATGTCTATGCTACCCAGAGCAATCTATACCTTCAACGCCATCCCGATCAAAATTCCCAGGACATTTTTCAAAGTACTGGAACAAACAATCCTAAAATTTGTATGGAATCAGAAAAGACCCCGAATCGCCAAGGAACTGTTGAAAAAGAAAAATAAAGCTGGGGGCATCACGTTGCCTGATTTCAAGCTATATTACAAAGCAGTGATCACCCAGAGAGCATGGTACTGGCACAAAAACAGACATAGGGACCAATGGAACAGAATAGAGAGCCCAGATATGCACCCTCAACTCTATGGTCAAATAATCTTCGACAAAGCAGGAAAAATTATGCAATGGAAAAAGGACAGTCTCTTCAATAAATGGTGCTGGCAAAATTGGACAGCTATATACAGAAGAAGGAAACTCGACCATTCTCTAACACTATACTCAAAGATAAACTCAAAATGGATGAAAGACCTCACTGTGAGACAGGAATCCATCAAAATCCTAGAGGAGAACAGAGGCAGTAACCTCTTTGACATCGGCCACGGCAACTTCTTTCAAGATAACATCCCCAAAGGCAAGTGAAACAAAAGCAAAAATGAACTTTTGGGACTTCATCAAGATGCAAAGCTTCTGCACAGCAAAGGAAACAGTCAACAAAACAAAGAGGCAACCCACAGAATGGGAGAAGATATTTGCAAATGACACTACAGACAAAGGACTGATATCCAAGATCTATAAAGAACTTCTCAAACTCAACACCCAAAAAACAAATAATCAGGTCAAAAAATAGGCAGAAGACATGAACACTTTTCGAAAGAAGACATACAAATGGCTAACAGACACATGAAAAAATGATCATCATCATTAGCCATCAGGGAAATTCAAATCAAAACCACATTGAGATACCACCTTACACCAGTTAGAATGGCAAAAATGGACAGGGAAAGAAACAACAAATGTTGGAGAGGTTGTGGAGAAAGGGGAACCCTCTTACACTGTTGGTGGGAATGCAAGTTGGTACAGCCACTTTGGAAAACAGTGTGGAGGTTCCTCAAAAATTTAAAAAATAGAGCTACCCTATGCCCCAGCAATTGCACTCCTGGGTATTTACCCCAAAGACACAGATGTAGTGAAAAGAAGGGCCATATGCACCCCAATGTTCATAGCAGCAATGTCCGCAATGGCCAAACTGTGGAAAGAGCTGAGATGGCCTTCAACAGCTGGATGGATAAAGAAGATGTGGTCCACATATACAATGAAATACTACTCAACCATCAGAAAGGATGAATACCCAACTTGTACATCAACTTGGATGGGACTGGAAGAGATTATGCTAAGTGAAATAAGTCAAGCAAAGAAAGTCAATTATCATAGAGTTTCACTTATTTGTGGAACATAAGGAATAGCATGGAGGACATTAGGAGAAGGAATGGAAAAATGAAGGGGGGGAAATCGGAGGGGAGACGAACCATGAGAGACAATGGACTCCGAGAAACAGACTGACGGTTTTAGAGGGGAGGGCGGTGGGGGATGGGTTAGCCTGGTGATGGGTATTAAGGAGGGCATGTACTGCATGGAGTACTGGGTGTTATATGAAAACAATGAATCGTGGATCACTACATCAAAAACTAATGATGTATTGTATGGTGACTAACATAACATAATAAACTAAAGTAAACTAAACAACTAAACTAAACTAAACAACTAAACTAAAAAACAAGCAAACAAAAAACCCCTGAAGATCTACTTTTAACAAGAAATAAAGGTTAAGGGTAGGGACCACTAATCAGAAAATGGGAATGACTACACTTGTTCTTTTTTATTTTTTACCTTTAAAATGTAAAATGTGAAAACCAAACACCCCACTAAAAAGGAGAACTGCAGGCCAGTATCTCTGATGAACATGACTAGCAAATCAAACTGAACAATACATTAAAAGAATTATTCACCATAATCAAGTGGGATTTATTCCTGTGTTGCAGGAGTGGTTCAATATTTACAAATCAATGTGATACACCACATTAATAAAAGGATAAGAACCATATGATCCTCTAAATGGATACAGAAAAAGCACTTGACAAGAAACATCATCTGTTCTTGATAAAAACCCTCTACAGTGTAGGGATAGATGGAACCTACCTCAATATCATAAAGGCCATATAGGAAAGACCCACAGGTAATATCATCCTCAATGGGGAAAAACTGAGAGCTTTTCCCCTACGGTCAGGAACAAGACAGGGCTATCCACTCTCACCATTACTATTTAACAGTACTGGCAGTCTTAGCCTCAGCAATCAGACAACAAAAAGAAATAAAAGGCATCCAAGTCAGCAAGGAAGAAGTCAAACTTTCACTATTTGCAGACAACATGATACTCCATGTAGAAAACCTGAAAGACTCCACCAAAAAATTGCTAGAACTAATACATGAATTCAGCAAAGTCACAGGACATAAAATCAACATATAGAAATCTGTTGCATTTCTATACACCAATAATGAAGTAGCAGAAAAAGAAATCAAGGAATTGATACCATTTGCAATTGCATAAAAAAATAAGATACTTAGGAATAAACCTAACCGAAGAAGTAAAAGGTCTTTTTTTCTGAAAACTACAGAACACTTATGAAATAAATTGAAGAGGACACAAAGAAATGGAAAAACATTCCATGCTCATGGATTGGAACAAGCATTGTTAAAATGTCTATGCTACCCAAAGCAATCTACACATTGAACACAATCCCTATCAAAATACCACCAGCATTTTTCACAGAACTAGAACAAACTATCCTAAAATTCATATGAAACCACGGAAGACTCTGAATAGCCAAAGCAATCCTGAACAAGGAAAAACAAAGCTGGGGGCATCATGATTCTGGATTTCAAGCTATATTACAAAACTGTAGTCATCAAGACAGTATACTACTGGCACAAAAACACATAGATCAATGGAACAGAATAGAAAACCCAGAAGTGGATCCACAACTACACAGTCAACTAATCTTCTATAATACAGGAAAGAATATCCAAGGGATATTCAACAAATGGTTTGAGAAAACTGGACAGCAACATGCAGAAGAATGAAAGTGTACCACCTTCTTATACCATACATAAAAGTAAATTCAAAATGGTTGAAGGACTCAAGTGTGAGACGGGAAACCATCAAAATCCTGGAGGAGAACATTGGCAGCAACCTCTTTGACCTTGGCTGGAGCAGCTTCTTACTAGACACATCACCAGAGGCAAGGGAAACAAAAGCAAAAATGAACTATCGGGGCTTCATCAAGATAAAAAGCTTGTGCGCAGTGAAGGAGAAAAAACTAAAAGGCAGCCTATGGAATGGGAGAAGATATTTGCAAATGGCATATCTGATAAAGGGTTAGTATCCAAAATCTATAAAGAACTTACCAAACTCAACACCCAGAAAACAAATAATCCAGTTAAGAAATGGGAGGAAGATATGAATAGACAATTTTACAAAGAAGACATGCAGGTGGCTAACAGACACATGAAAAGATGCTCAACATCACTCATCATCAGGGAAATGCAAATCAAAGCCATGATGAGATACCACCTCACACCTGTCAGAATGGCTAAAATTAACAACCCAAGAAACAACATGTGTTGGTGAGGATGTGGAGAAAGGGGAACCCCCTTGCACTCCTGGTGGGAATGCAAACCGGTGCAGGTACTCTGGAAAACAGTATGGAGTTTCCTCAAAAATTTAAAAATAGAACTACTCTATGATCCAGCAATTGTACGACTTGGTATTTACCCAAAGGATACAAAACTACAGATTCAAAGGGGTATAGTTCCCCTGATGTTTATAACAGCATTATCAACAATAGCCAGACTATAGAAAGAACCCAAATGTCCATTGGACTGATGAATGGATACAGAAGATTATATAATGGAATATTATTCAGCCATCAAAAAGAATAAAATCTTACCATTTGCACCAGTGTGGATGGAACTAGAGTGTATTATGCTAAGCAAAATAAGTCAGTCAGGGAAAGACAAATACCATATGATTTCACTTATATGTCGAATTTAGGAAACAAAACAGATGAACATATGGCAGGTGAAAAAAAAGAGGGTACCAAAGCATAAGAGACTCTTAACTAGAGAGAACAAACTAAGTGGTGATGGAGGGAGGTGGGTGGGGGATGGGCTAGATGGATGATGAGTATTAAAGAGGGCACTTGTTATGATGAACACTGGGTGTTGTATGTAAGTGATGAATCACTGAATTCTACTCCTGAAACCAATACTGCACGGTATGTTAACTAACTAGAATTTAAATAAAGATTTTTAAAAATGTGCAATGTGATGAGTTCATATATGTATACATTGTGAAAGGATTCTCACAATCTAGTTAATTAATGCATTCTGCCCCTACATATTTATTTATTTATTTATTTATTTATTTATTTATTTATTTATTTAATTTCTGGTGAGAACACTTGTTTTAGTTTCTTAGCAAATTTCAATTATACAACACAGAGTTATCAACTATAGCCACCATGTTATGCATTAGATCTTCCAACCTTATTCATGTTATAACTAAAAGCTTGTGTGCTTCTACCAACCTCTACACGTTTTCCCTACTCTCCAGCCCCTTCAACCAGCATTCTTCTCTGTTTATATGAGTTCAAGTTCAAAAACATTTTTTTTAGATTCCACATATACATGATATCATGCAGTGTTTATCTTTCTCTTGCTTACTTAGCATAATGCCTTCTGAGTCTATTCATGTTTTTGCAAATGATAGGATTTTCTTATTTTAAAGGATAATATTCCTATCTATATATCTATGTATCATCTATCTATCTATCTATCTATCTATCTATCTATCTATCTATCATCTATCATCTTCCATCACATTTACTTTATCCATTCATCCATCAGTGGAAACAGGATTTTCCCCATACCTTGGCTGTTGTGAATACTGCTGTGAACATAAGAGTATAGATGTCTTTTTGAGATAATTTAATTTCATTTGGATAAATATACCCAGAAGTGGGACTCATGGATCATATGGTAGTTCTATTTTTAATTTCTTGAGGAACCTCCATACTGTTTTCAGTGGCAGCTGTACCACTTTACATTCCCACCAACAATGTATGAATGTTCCCTTTCCTCCATTCTCAGCAGCATTTGGTACCTCTTGTTTTTTTTGATAGTAGACATTCTAACAAGTATAAAGTTATTTCTCATTGTAGTTTTGCTTTGAATTTCTTTGGTGATTAGTGATGTTGAACACGTTTTCATGTATGTGTTGGACATTTTTATGTCTTGGAAAAATGTCTATTCAGGTCTTTTGACCATATTTCAATTGGGTTATCTAGCTATCTATCGAATTACATGAGTTCCTTATATATTTAAATATTAACCCCTTACTGGTTATGGTTTGGAAATATTTTCTCCCCATTTCATAGGTTGCCTTTTAAAAAAAAATTTTGTGTTAATTACTCAGTGCTCATCACAAGTACCCTCTTTAATTCCCATCACCTATTTCACCCATCTCCCCACCCACCTCCCCTCTGGTTACCATCAGTTTGTTTTCTATAGTTAAGAGTCTGGCTTTTTGGTTTGTCTGTCTCTCTTTTTTTCCTCTTTGCTCATTTGTTTTGTTTCTTAGGTTCCAAATATGAGTAAAATCCTATGGTATTTGTCTTTCTCTGCCTGACTTATTTCACTTAGCATTATATTCTCTAGTTTTATCCATGTTGCTGCAAATGGCAAGATTTTGTTCTTTTTTTATGGTTGAAAAATATTTCATTTGTATATATACCACATCTTCTTTATCCATTAATCTATCAATGGACACTTGGGTTGCTTCCATATCTTGGCTATTGTAAGTAATTCTGCATTAAATATAGGGGTGCATGTATCCCTTTGAATTTGTGTTTCTGTAATCTTTGGTTAAAAACCCAGTAGTGCAAAAAACAAAAACAAAAACAAAAACGAACAACAACAACAACAAACCCCCCCAAAAAAAACCCAGTAGGGTAGTTAGTTCTATTTTTAACTTTTTGAGGAACATCCATACTGTTTTCCACAGTGGCTGTACAAGTTTGCATTCGCGCCACCAACATTGCGAGAGGGTTCCTTTCTCTCCACCTCCTCACCAACACCTGTTATTTCTTGTGTTTTTGATTTTAGCCATTCTGACAGGTATGGGGTGATATCTCATTATAGTTTTGAGTTGCATTTCCCTGATGATACATGATAATGAGCATCTTTTCAAATGTGTGTGTTGGCCATCTGTATGTCTTCTCTGGAAAAATGTCTGTGTCTTCTGCACATTTTTAAATTGGATTATTCATTTTGTGTGTGAGTTTTATAAGTTCTTTATAGATTTTAGATTCTAACCCTTTATTGGGTATGTCCAATTTAAAAAGTCAGAATGGCTTTGGTGTGATGTTTAGGATTTTCTATATATAAAATCATGTCGTCTGCAAATAGATACAACTTACTTTTTCCTTTCTGATTGAGAAGACTTTTAATTTTTTTCCTTGCTGATTGCACTGAGTAGGTGTGGTGAGAATGGGCATCCTTGCCTTGTTCCTGATCTTAGATGAAAAGTTTTCAAGCTTTCATCATTGAGTGTGATATATGTGGGCTTGTCCTGTATGGCTTTTATTATGTTGAGGTATGTTTCTTTCTATACCTAATTTGTTGAGGGTTCTTAACATGAATGGATGTTGAATTCTGTCAGTTGCTTTTTATGCATGTACTGAGATTATCATATGATTTTTATCTTTTATTCTACTAAAGATGTTATTTATTATCTATTATTATTATTGTTTTTTATTGCTTTGCATATATTGAACCATCCCTGCATCACAAGTTTGAATCCGGCTTGATCATAGTGTAGGATACTTTTACTGTGATGTTGAATTTGGTTTGCTAATATTTATTGAGAAATTTTGCATCTATGTTCAGAGGGGATATTGGTCTGTTGTTTTGGGGGCGGGGGGATTGTTTTGTTTTGTTTTTTTCTTGTAGTGTTCTTATCTGGCTTTGGTGTCAGGACAATGCTGGCCATGAAAAATGCATTTGGGAGTGTTCCTTCCTCTTCAATTTTTTGGAAGAATTTGATAAGGATTGTTGTTAATGCTTCTTTAATGTTTGGCAGAATTCAACCCATGTAACCATCTGGTCCTGGTCTTTTTGTTGCTGAGAGGTTTTTGATTACTGATTCAATGTCCTTTACTTATTATTGGTCTGTTTGTATTTCCTATTTCTTCATGATTCAGTCTTTGTAGGTTATATGCTTTTATGAGTTTATATGTTTCTTTTAGGTTTCCAATTGTTGCCATAGAATTGTTCACAGTA
Organism: Halichoerus grypus; assembly: GCF_964656455.1. Taxonomy (NCBI): domain Eukaryota; kingdom Metazoa; phylum Chordata; class Mammalia; order Carnivora; family Phocidae; genus Halichoerus; species Halichoerus grypus. The sequence goes on from NC_135717.1 coordinate 66,270,812, forward strand.
ATCTTTTATGATACTTGTATACTTGTGGCGTCAGTTATAATGTCTCCTCTTTTGTTTCTGATTTTATTTAGTTAAAAGTTTTTTCTATTTGAGTATAGTTAACACAGTGTTACATTAGTTTCAGGTGTACCACATAGTCATTCAGTTTCTCTATCCCTTATGCTATGCTCACCACAAATGTAGCTATCATGTTTTTTTTTTTTTTTGAACCACTTAATAAAAGAAAAGATTTTATTTATTTATTTGAAAGAGAGAGCACAAGACAGGGAGGACGGGCAGAGGAAGAGGGGGAAGCAGACTGCCTGCTGGGCAGGGAGCTCAATGCAGGACTTGATCCCAAAACTCTGAGATCATGACCTGAGCTGAAGGCAGATGCTTAACTGCCCCTATAGCTACCATGTTTCACTATACAAACAATCACAATAAGATTGACTCTGTTCCCTATGCTGTGCCTTTTATTTCCATGACTTATTTATTCCATAGCTAGAAGTCTGTATCTTCCACTCCCCTTCGTACATTTTCGCCCATCCCTTCACTCCTACTCCACTGGCAACCATCAGTTTATTCTCTGTACTTATAAGTCTGATTCTGCATTTTGTCTGTTTATTCATTGGGGTTTTTTGGATTCCACATTTGTCTTTCTCAGTATGACTTAATTCACTTAGCATAATACCCTCCATGTCCATCCATTTTGTTGCGTATGTCACGATCTCATCCTTTTTAAGGCTGCATAAAATTCCATTTTGTATTTCTTCCTTATCCATTTGTCTATTGATAGACATGTAGGTTGCTTTCATATCTTGGCTATTGTCAATAGTGCTGTAATAAATAGAGGGATGTATATATCTTTTCCAATTAGTGTTTTCATTTTCTTGAGTAAATAGTAGTGGAATTACTGGGTCATATGGTATTTCTACTTTTAATTTTTTTGAGGAACCTCCATATTGTTTTTCACAGTGTCTGTACCTGTGTGCACTCTCACCAACAGTACACAAGAGTTCCTTTTTCTTCACAGCCTCGCTGACACTTACTATTTCTTGTGTTTTTGATTGTAGCAATTCTGACAAGTATAAGGTGATATGTTATTGTGGTTTTGATTTGTATTTCCCTGATGATGAGTGATGTTGAACATCTTTTCATGGGTCTTTGGTCATCTGTATGTCTTCTTTGGAAAAATTCCTTTTCAGGTCCTCTGCCTATTTTTTAACTGGATTTTTGTTTGTCTGTTTGTTTAGTGTTGAGTTATATAAGTTCTTTATATACTTTAGATATTAACCCCTTATTGGATATATCTCTTGGAAGTCTCTTATTCTGTAGGTTGTCTTTTTTTTTTTTTTTTTAAGATTTTATTTATTTATTTGACAGAGAGAGACACAGTGAGAGAGGGAACACAAGCTGGGGGAGTGGGAGAGGGAGAAGCAGGCTTCCCACTGAACAAGGAGCCCGATGCGGGGCTTGATCCCAGGACCCTGGGTCAGGACCCGAGCTGAAGGCAGACGCTTCACGACTGAGCCACCCAGACGCCCCTGTAGGTTGTCTTTTTTTGTTTTTGTTTATGGTTTACTTTGCCGTGCAAAAGCTTCTTATTTTGATGTAGTCCCAATAGTTTATTTTTACTTTTGTTTCCCTTGCCCTAGGAGATATATCTTTAAAAAGTGTTGATACGACTAATATCAGAGAAATTACTGCCTGTGTTCTTTTCTAGGATTTTTATGGTTTCAGGTCTCACTTCTAGGTCTTTAAGCCCTTCTGAGTTTATTTTTGTGTATGATTTTATTTATTTATTTATTTATTTTAATAAAAGATTTTATGTATTCATTTGAGAGAGAGAGATAGTGAGAGAGACCACAGGCGGGGAGGAGAGGGAGAAGCACCCGCTAAGCAGGGAGCCCGACACAGGGCTCGATCCCAGGACTCCGGGATTATGACCCGAGCCGAAGGCAGACGCCCAACTGACTGAGCCACCCAGGCGCCCCTGTGTATGGTTTTAGAAAGTGGTCCAGTTTTATTCTTTTATATGGCTGTCCTGTTTTCCCAATACCATTTGTTGAAGAGATTGTCTTTTCCCCATTTTGTATTCTTGCCTCCTTTGTCATAGAATAACTGACCTCATGAGTACCGGTTTGTTTCTGAGCTCTTTTCTGTTCCACTGATCTATGTGTCTATTTTTGTGCCAGTACCATAATGTTTTGATTACTACAGCTTTGTAGTATATCTTGAAATCTGGAATTGTGATACCTCCAGCTTTGTTTTTTTGTTTTTTTTCTCAAAGTTTCTTTGTCTATTTGAGGTATTTTGTGACCAAGAAAAAAAGAGAAAGGACCCAAATAAATAAAATCAGAAATGGAAGAGGAGAAGTAACAACTGATACCACAGAAATACAAAGTATTATAAGAGAATACTGTGAAAAATTATATGGCAACAAATTGGACAACCTAGAAGGAATGGATAAAATCCTAGGAACATATAATCTTCCAAAACTGAATCAGGAAGAAATAGAAAATCATTTCTGATTTGATTTATTTGTGTGGTCAAATTTTTGTTTTCTTCTTTTAAGTGTAACCAAAATTTTGTTTAGTTTTGTTAATCTTTTCTATTATTTTTCTGGTCTCTTATTTATTTCTGCTCTGATATTTATTATTGCCCCTTTCCCCCCCCCAACATTTATTTACTTGTTGATTTTCCATCTGGATGGTTTATCTACTGTTGAAAGTAGGGTATTGAAGCCTTCCACTCTTATAGTATTGTCTGTTTCTCTCGTCAGACTTTTTTTTTTTTTTAAGATTTATTTATTTATTTTAGAAAGAGAGTGTGTGCAGTGGGTAGGGGCAAAGTCAGAGGGAGTCTTAAGCAGACTCTGTACTGAGTGCAGAGCTTGATGTGGGGCTCCATCTCATGACCCTGATCATGACCTAAGCTGAAACCAAGATCTGGATGCTTTCCCAACTGTGCCACGCAGGCACCCTTCTCTTCAGATCTAGTAGTATTTGAAGTAGGTGCTCTCATGTTGGATGCATATATATATTTATGATTGCTGTATCTTCTTGATCAATTGACTCTTGTATCATTATATAATGACCTTCTTTGTCTTTTGTTACTATTTTTGGCTTAAAGTCTATTTTGTCTAATGTAAGTATAGTTACCCCTGCTCTCTTTTGGTTTCCACTTGCATGGAATATATTTTTCCGCCCATTCACTTTTAGCCTATGTGTATTAAAGCTGAAGCGAGTCTCTTGTAGGAAGCATATATTTGGATCTTACATATTTTATCCATTCAGCCACTCTATGTCTTTTCATGGGAGAAATCAATGCATTTTCATTTAGAGTAATTATTGATAGGTAAAGACTTACTTCCACCATCTTATTGTTTCCTAGCTGTTTTATAATTCCCTTATACCATTCTTCCTCTTTTACTGACTTCCTTTCTGAACTGATGATTTTCTGTAGTGGTATGCTTTGACTCTCTTCTATTTATCATTTGTGAATCTATTGCACGTTTCTGCTTTCTGGTTACCATGAGGCTTATGTGAAACATCTTATATGTATAACAGTCTGTTTTGAAGTAGTCACCTCTTCTGAACTTTATGTCCTGACTTTGGTAATAAAAGACTTTTACCTCGGAGTGGGGGCACGCTGATGCAGGACACCAAGTGTGGGGTGTGGGTGGCAATGGGCCTCTTTGGCTCAGGCTACTGCGGTCCACAGGATTGATAACTCTGTGGTCCTTGGTGAGCATTCAAGGGGTCCGTAGTGGCTTCAAGGGCAGTTGAAGTCCTCAGTGGCACTTCCAGGTACAATGGCTAGGGACCAGGCAGGTAGTGGTGGTGGCCAGAGCTTGTGGTGACATACTTGGCTGCCGGGTCTAGCTGCAGGTGCCAGTGTAGTGTCATGTGCCAGTTGGGCACATAATGTAGTGGTGGGGTCAGGGCAGGCAGCGAAGGACAAGCCCAACTACAGGCTCACGGACATGCACTACTGTGGCCGCTGGGTATTGCCATGGGTGCACAGCACTGTAGACTGTTGACAGGAGTCACACCTAGGGTGTGTGGGTGCACAGCTGGAGGGGCTAGCTGTGGCACAGGCCAGTGATAGAATACAGGGCCTAATCCAGGCCCACAAGCAATTACACAAGTCCTGGCTGTTGGTGTGCTCCCCTATGCCTCCACAATCTTACTCCAAGGCATGCACATGTCAGTGGAGGCCAGTGACAGTTGTCAGGCTTGCAGTGTGCAAGTGCACAGCTGGATGGGCTAGCCCCAAGTGCACACATGGTGGTGGGGTCCGTGTCGAGGGCCTAGGCTGGCATCTTACAATTGTGCAACTCAGAGGCCTGGGCTGACTGCCGGTGCAGTTTCCAGGCTCTTTTGGGAGCCAGAGAGAGGAAGTAGTGGGAAGAGACTCAGACAACTGGTGCCAGCAAATGCCAGTACATTGTGGGGTGAAAGCTGGTGAAAACTGCAGGGGTTCCATGGAGGCTAAGTTGGCTATTGATTTCTTCAGTGGCAAAAGCTGTTGGGTTTCTCTGCAGCGGGTCCTGCTGCATGGCTGCTTTTAGTAGCTCCTGTGTTTCTTCTTGTTCCTAGCCATCTCTGTACCTCTCCCCTTGGTTGGTCTCTGGATGGGGTAAAAGTGAAGTGGGACCTTCCTGTGGTACCCTGAAGGCTGGGGAAGCTGGTCACTCACTCTGCTTTTCCTTTTCTGGTGAGTGGAACTCTTTCTGGCTGGGGATTTCCCTCTTGGCACTGAGCAGTGCCCACTTGAGGGGTGAGATGATGCAGGCAAAAATGAAGGGTTCTTCTTTTCTTATGCAGTTATTCTCAAGTTTTTTTGTTCCACTGTGTTTGTTGCTAAAGTTTCTTAAGAGGACTCCTGAGCTCTCCCAGAGCCATTTTTGTTCATGGATAGCTGTCTGATTGTTGATCTTTGTGAAGGGATGGAGGTCTCCTACATCGCTATTTTGGTGATGTCACTCCCAGCTTTCCCGGATCTTAACATTCACTCCAAAATTTGTGAATCCTTGTGCTAGATAGTAAAAGAGGGAGAAGTCGAGAACAATGTTTTATTGATCCTGAGTTAGCACAATTCCTTATATTGACAGTCATTAAAAACTTACCTTATTTACTTATCATCACTCTGACCCTTATGATTAATTTTGGAAGTAAAAGCTGCAATATTTTTATTATTTCCTTTATCAAGCACTAGAAGGCCATACCACAGTCTGGGGAGTCATCAGTGCCACTGCTGTCAATCAAAGCCAGCTACTCTCATCACCAGACCATCTCAGAGGAAGAGGAGGGTCCTACAGAGCATCTATTTGACTCATGTTGACCCCTTAAGAGCACACTACAACTAGGCTCACAGCATGGGAATGTCTGCTAGAGATCCCACTAAAGTGGAGACCTTGGCAAACACCATTGGGAGAAACAGGCAACAGGGGACTCCTGCTCTGAAGGTTGGTCAGTGAAAGGCAGCAGTGGCCACACTGAATCTGCAGTGGGAATAATAGGCCTCATTATGTTGCTTCTAATGATGTGCCGTGTGAAGATCCTTCCATCTTTGTGTTATGTAGACAGTGTAAACAGCATAAACACTAAGAGGTTTTGAATCTGTCCATTCCAGCAAGCCTGGAGGCTTGGGAAGAATCCTAAGAATTTATCAGGGGAGCTAGGGTTAGCAGTTTTGGATTTGGGGGGAACCAATGTTCATGTTGTCATTAGAGAGTTGAAGCAGTAATCCCAGAATCTTAGGAGGCTAAATGAAACATTTTTACAGTCTGCAGGTTCCAGGAAGTCCCTTCAGCTCCCAAAGGAAGACATGGCTTATTATATGGGTCAAAGTGTTTAAGTATTACTGCAAAATCTGGCCTACACAGCACCTTGCAGAAGGAGCCACACAAGCTACCTGTACAGGAACGCATTTGTAATCACTTCCTCAGAGCATCTAAGGCAACATCTACAATCAGCAGCCAAGGAGGGAACAGTTCAAACCTGGGTTCCCGCTCAGCTGATATTCGTGTTCTGTGGAAAGGGACTCTATTACCGATGGATGGGAAAGATCCTGCTCAAATGTGAAGCAGTGTTCAGAGAAAAATCCTGGGAAATTGCCAAGTTGTTTCTCCAGGATGATCCCACAAGTCTCCTTGAATTTTTCAAATCCTGAAATAACCCAACCTCTCCTTTGTATGCTCCAAGTAGCTTTGACAACTCTCCTGAAATACTGGGGCACTGTGCCTAATGCCATATTGGATTCCTCAGTGGGAGAAGTTGCTGCCATCCACTGTGCAGGGGTCATTTCTTTTGAAGATGCTGTGAAGGTGATCCACTGCCAGAGCAGGTTACAGGCAGAGGTGGTTGGAGGGAAAACGGTGGTTGGAAGCACTCCTGCAGAGGAGATCTCAAAGGCGCTTGTCTTTCTTTCCATGAAGGTGTGCATTTTAGCCTTTAACAGTTCTAGCTCCTGCACTCTGTCAGGAGAAGCAAAGCTATAGCCAGGTGTTGTGAAAAGCTGGATCAGGACTTTGAGAAAAGGAATATACTTCTGCATATCTTATCAGTTCCAGCTACTTATCATTGTTATATGATGGATTTAATACTCAAAGATGTTGAAGAGTGCATTGGGAACTTGGTGAGGAGGGAATCAGAAATAGAACGGATTTCAACAGTCACAAGAAAAACAACCCCTGAATGAGATTTTGCTACTGGCAGATATAGGTCCAGGCCTGTTTGAGAGCCAATTGCCTTCACCCAGGTTGTCACAGCTACAACCAAAGGAAGGGAAAATGCTGTGTTTGTTGAAACAGCTCCAAAGAGAGGAATCCAAAGAAATAACAGGGAAATCTTAGGTGAAGAAATCATAATTTTTCCTTCTCTACAACCAAATGAAGAGAATGAGACCCTTTTTGATTTGATAAAATCTCTGAATTTGGATGCATCCTTAATTGGCCATGCTTTCTTGAAGGTTTGAAAACAACTCCAATAGGTTACCCAAAATATTGGTTTGATCACAAGAATCTTAAGACTTCTTTAAAAAGTCTTCAGTTGTGGAACAAAATTGTTTACTTCAACACCCTCTTTAAAAAAAAAAAAAAGATTTTATTAATTTATTTATTTGAGAGAGGGAATGAGTGGGGGAGAGGAGCAGAGGGAGAGGGACAAACAGACTCCCCACTGAACAGGAAGCCTGATGCAGGGCTTGATCCCGGGACCCTCAAATTATGACCTGAGCCATAAGCAGATGCTTAACTGACTGAAACACCTAGGCGCCCCACTTCAACACCCTATTGTCAGTGGTACCAATGACAACTTAGATTTTACCTGTTTTGTAACTTAGGATAGGGCGTCTTATGTTTTTCAGCACAAAAACAATGGGACTCCTTTGGTTCCTGTTTCCTGGTTTGTGGAATCTGTTTTGGTCTGTGTGCTGGACAGTTTAAACCTCCAAGTACCTCTGAGTACATGTCAGGTAAGCGTGGGTTTCTCTTTCTTTCTTTCTTTTTTTTTTTATAAGATTTGATTTATTTATTTAACAGAGAGAGAGATAGCGAGAACAGGAACACAAGGAGGGGGAGTGGGAGAGGGAAAAGCAGACTTCCCACTGAGCAGGGAGCCCAATGTGGGGCTCGATCCCAGGACCCTGGGTTCACGACCTGAGCCGAAGGCAGATGCTTAATGACTGACCCATGCAGGCACCCCAAGAGTGGGTTTCTTAGCTTCCTGTGTGGTGAGCCAAAACTTCTTAGATATGAATGAGCAGCTGGAATCAGGAGAAACAGAAACAAACTTTAAAATAATCTCTTCAACATCAACAGTTTATGCAACAGAGGAAGTTTATAAAAGCTTTGAGTGGGCGCCTGGGTGGCTCAGTTGGTTAAGCGACTGCCTTTGGCTCAGGTCATGATCCTGGAGTCCCGGGATCGAGTCCCGCATCGGGCTCCCTGCTCAGCGAGGAGCCTGCTTCTCCCTCTGACCCTCCCCCCTCTCATGTACTCTCTCTCATTCTCGCTCTCTCAAATAAATAAATAAATCTTTAAAAAAAAAAAAGCTTTGAGTGAAAAAAGGATATTTCTCTTTAGAGCCTCTTTCAAAGGTGTTAGTTGATTTTAACTGGTGATAAATTTTATGAAATACTCTTCCATGTTAGCTTTCAATATGGTACCATTTCAAATAGTTAAATACCATTTTATTAAATATTTAATATGTAAATATTAAACAACACACTAGTGCACAAGTAATGGGCCAAATAAGAAATCAAATGGCAAATCAAAATATGTCTTAAAAGAAAAAGGAAATTCCAAAACCTATGGAATGCAGCAGAAGCAGACGTTAGAGTGAAATTTATGCTATAAATGCTTGTATTAAAAAAAAAAGTTCAAATAAACAACTTAACATTACAAGGAACTAGAAAAGAAGAAACTTAGCTGAAATTTAGTAGAGGAAGGAAATAACAAAGAAAAATCAGAAATAAATAAAATAGAGACCAGAATAAGCAATAACATAACATTGAAAGTAATGACCTGTTTAAAAAAAATCGGCAATGCTTTAACTACATTAATTAAAGAAAAATGAGAGAAGACTCAAAAACCAAAATGAGAAACGGAAGAGAAAACAATACAACAGATAACCACGGAAATACATACTGTGATAAAAGATTACTATAAATAAATAGATACTAACAAATCACATAACTTAGGAAAAAAACCCAGATAGTTCCTAAAAATGTGCAAGTTACCAAGATTGGACCATGAATCTTGAATCCAAGAAGTAGGAAATCTTCTTAGACCAATAACAGGAATGAAAGTTGAATTAGGAATCAAAAATTTCCCAGCAGAGAAAAGACCAAGACCACATGTTTCATTGGTGAATTCTACCAAACATTAAAAACAAACAAACAAACAATTAATGACAATCTTAATCAAAATCTTACAAATAATGGAATAGAGGGAGCGCATTCAAAATCATTCCATGAGGCCAGTATTACCCTGATACCAAAGCAGGATAAAAAACAATACTAGAACAAAAAAGTCTAGTTTGACCCATATAAGTATTACTACTTGGACTTTCTTTTGACATCCATTTGTGTGCTAAATGTTTCTCCAACCCCTCACTTTCAATCTGCAAGTATCTTTCGGTCTAAAGTGAATCTCTTGTAGGCAGCATATAGATATATAGATGACTCTTGTTTTTTGTTTTTTGTTTATCCATTCTGCCACCCTATGTCTTTTGATTTGAGCATTTAGTCTATTTAGATTCAAAGTTATTATTTATAGATATGTATTTATTGCCATTTTATTACTTGCTTTTCATTGTTTCTGGAGATTTTCTCTGATCCTTTCTTGTCTTTGACACTTTTGGTCTCTCCTTTGCACTCAAGGAGTCCCCTTTAATATTTCTTGTAGGGCTGGTTTAGTGGTCACGAACTCCCTTAGTTTTTGTTTATCTGGGAAACTATCTGTCCTTCCATTCTGAATGATAGACTTGGTGGATAGAATATTCTTGGCTGCAGATTTTTCCCATTCAGCACTTGGAATGTATCATGCCACTGCCTTCTGGCTTACCAAGTTTCTGTTGAGAAATCTTCAGCTAGCCTTATGGGTTTTCCCTTGTAAGTTAAAGACTTCTTTTGTCTTGCTGCTTTTAAGATGTTTTTTTTATCAGTATATTTTGCAAATTTAATTACAATATGTCTTGGTGTTGGCCTGCTTTTGTTGATTTTGATGGGCATTCATTGTGCCTCCTGGATCTGAATGTCTGTTGCCTTCCCAAGATTAAGGATGTTTTCTGCTATTATTTCTTGAGATAAATTTTCTGCCCCTTTTTCCGTCTCATCTTCTTCTGGGACTCCTACAATATGAATGTTATTACTTTTGATGGAGTCACTGAGTTCCCTAAGTCTATTCTCGTGTTGCATATTTTTCATTCTTTCTTTTGTTCAGCTACATTATTGTCCATTATTTTATCTTCTATGTCACTAATTCATTCTTCCGCTTTTTCCAGCCTGCTATTCACTGCATCAATCCTATTTCCAATCTCGTTTATTGAATTCTTCTTCTCTGATTCTTTTTTTCCTTTTTTTAAAAAAAAGATTGATTTATTTATTTATTTGAGAGAGAGAGAGAGAGGTGGGGCAGAGGGAGAGGGAGAGTGAAAATTTTAGTAGACTCTTCACTGAACTCAAAGCCTGACGTGGGGCTCTATCTGACGACCCTGAGATCGTGACCTGAGCCAAAACCAAGAGTCGGATGCTTAACCAACTGAGCCACCCAGGCACCCCTCTGATTCTTTTTTAACTCTATTATCTCTGTTGTAAGGGTCTCACTGATGTCTTTTTTTCTTAAGCTCAGTGAGTATCATTATGATTGTTGCTTTAAATTCTCCATCAGTCATGTTACTTATATCTTTCACTTAGATCTCTGGCCATGGTCTTTATCTTTTTCTTTTATTTGGGATAAATTCCTCTGTTTTGGCATTTTGGCTAAGTCTCTGCCTTACTCTGTGTGTTAGCTGCCTTTGATTTTATTTTCTGATGAGGTAATGGAAAGCATAACAACCATCAAAATTAATAAAGGTCTGTAGAGAGAAATGTATGACTATCATATCCATTCAATGCTGTTAGACTATTTCTTACAAATGACAGTTGTCATGGCCACAAGAGACAGAAAAAATAGAGGAAGAACTGGTGTTTCATCAAAGATAGGCACATTGCCAGTTTCCAAAAATCTGGAAGGGGAAATGAATATACATAAAGGTCATCAAATGTTAAGAAAACTACTTTGAAGTGTGTGGCCTTTTTTATGGACAAATATGGTTACCAGTTAGCAAGACTAGAAGAGATTGGGCTCATGTATAGTAAACAAAAATTCTAATGATAACTTTCTTCCAGAAAACACTGGAAACACATATCACACACTCAGATGCTTGGGTATGCTGGTGAAGTGCTTCCATTACTAGTTCTAGCTGACACATTTGCAATAACTCAACAGTTTACAAAGTATTTGCCTTATGACTCCAAGTATATTAGGTTTCAGGAATGGGAAACAGGCCAACATCCTGAGATGAGAGTACGTGATATGATAAAAACTGAAATAAAAGACTTCTGTCATCTTTCATGCATATGAGGAATTACACAACTAAATGAAGAGATTCCAGGTATACTTCTTCAGTACCTATCAAAGTGCCATGAGTCATTTCATCAAATTATTTGGGCCTTAAAAGACCAAAGTGCTGATTATTCTGTGATAGTAATCACTATGTAACAATAAGAAATGTGGATCACATTAATCCAGGATCTGTTCTCTCTGGCATGACTTCAAATGAAGTGCCATGCATCACATTTCCGATGATAGATATTAGTGATAAAAGCCCAACAACACAACAAGTTTTGCAGAAGCTTTTATTAAATGTAAGAGGAAAGATTATCCAAAACTCCCTATTGATCAGGGGAGAATATCCATTCCTGAAATCAGGTGTACTTTCTTTGAGAGGCTTTACAATAGCAAACCTCACAAAGGCAACCAGAACTCCGAATTGTTTACTCTCTACACCTCAGATCCCTACAGTGTAGTAGAGGTGACAGTTGATGGTGACAGTTGTGGAAGCTGGGACTGATAAAATATGTGTTCACTCAGATTATGTTCCTGTTAAGACCTCCAGCTGCTATATTGGCAATACTTTATATTGGGCTGATGACACAATGGAGAAACATAAATTACTGCACTGTGAACTTCAGTGGTACAGAAACAGCCATAGGCAAGGATGTTAAAGAAGTGAAGATGGGTGATCACATTGCCACCTGTTTTCCTGTTGTGGCATCATCAAAGGTCTTAATTCCTGACATCCCCATGTGCTTTCACAGCAAGAAGTTTTCGGTATTTAGAAATGTACCATGTACATCATACTTTATGATAGCTTGGAAATTCTCACCCAGATATTACCAAATGCCAAATGTCTCTCCATGCTTGCTGTTATCTTCCCACAGCCAGGAACAGTTCTAGGTGAGGTGCTGACCTTAGCTGCTAAGGAAGTAGGCTAGGGGTGGGGCAGTCTTCTCTCCCTCTTTGCTGCTCTATGGCAAAAGATAGAATGCTGCCAGGCACTTATTTTTCTCCCATCTCTAGAGGAACTCTTCAAAGAAACATTCACTGACTTTCCTCACCTCTGAGATGTCATATTCCTATGGCCAAAGCCAGTCTGGGTTTTTATAGCAATTACTGCATAATGGTCACAATCATGTCCAGATCCACATTCTAAATCTTAGCCAGGTTTTACAGATATCATGTCTGATAGCATCCAAAGATCTGTAATTGGTTAAAAGTAGTAAATTTGAAAAATAATTTAAATTTAGCTTGCTCTCTTTTTCAATAAAATACACTGGCAAATCCTCTTCTGTCTTCATATGTCACACGTGGGGCCACCCCCCTTGCTGTGTTAGAAGTCAATGTTCCAGAATGTCAACTTCCACAAATATCTATGTGTAGAGCAAAGAGGAAACTTTTTAAAGTAAATGGGGTGCATGTTGTATCAAGGAGTCTCTCTGTCCTTGGATTTGAAACTGTGAAGTTTATTGTAAACAGAAAGGAAGGGCTCTGTTGCAATTCTTTCATGACAAAATCCAACTTCTGAGCAGTTGAAAGAAATGCAATTTCTGGAAAGTTAGAATGAAGGAAGCAGGATTATTAGCCTTTGTTGTAATGTCGGTTTTCATTCTGAGACGGAAAAGGCAATAAATGCAATAGGAAATATCTTCTCAAAGAATGAAATCAAAAGTGTATTGCATAGTGTTGCAGTCTTGGATGGTGGGCCCCTTAGGACTCTCAATGTGTGTCAATTTGAGAAAGTGTTAAATCCCAAAGTATCTGGAAAATAAATGTTCGCCTTGCAACCAGAGGGCAGGAACTTAATTATTTTGTGTGCTGTTCATCTGTTTCTGCCTGTATTGGGAATGCAATGCAAGCCAACTATACTGCTGCTAAATCTTCACTAGATGTCTTCTGTCACTACCTGGGAACTGTGGTCTCAGTGGACAATTACCTTGGGGAGCCTTGAATCTTGGATTGCTGCTAAACAAACACCATCTTCAAAGTGTTTTAGCCACCAAAGGAGTACTTACTCTTCAACTATCAGAAATCCATGAGCACCTTGAAAAAATGTTTAATACTGAATAATTCTCAACAAGCTATAATCAAATTGAATTTCAGGAAATTACAGGAAAACTTTCCCCAAATTCCATCTCTCAGAATTCATTTCCCAAAAGCTTTCCAAGATGAATTCAATTTTCTGGAAGATTCTTGCATGGCTTATCCTCATTATCCATCTCAGATATCAACAGATGAGTCTATCACTTCTTTAGCTAGTAAATTTGTGAATACGAACCTTGAAGACTTTACCACATCCACGTTGCTTACATCATTAGGCATAACCGGCTGTGACAGTTCAGAGTAAGCTCTTTCATGATCTAAAGTTTCAGATTCCTCTAATCAAGCTGCTTGATCCAGGAGCAGCTCTGCAAACCTTAAATTTTTTTCTGGAAGAACAATCAAATAAGACTTGAAATAGCAGAGAGTGACCACAGTCTGTAGATTTTTTTTTTTTTTTTTTTAATTCATGCATCATGATGAATCAGAGTGAAAATAGAAGTACAAGATTATGAACAGGATCCATCAAACGTGTTAAATTTAACACATGTGTTATGTAGTTTTTTCCTGAAAATTTCAGGCAACACTTATTAATATTCAATTGATATTTTAAACTAACAACATTTAAATTTGAATGCTAGTAAGCATTCCCTATAGTAACTCATTTAATTAGTGAAGGCTAAATCTAAAATTTTTAATTAAAATAAAAAATTAGTCTTTACTGACCAAATGTAAGATTTATTAGATTTAGCACTTTTCCAATCAATTTGGTCATTGTTGATTCTTTATCTGAGTAATCTGTACAAAATTCCACTAAAAATAAATTAGTAGTCAGAATTTTCCCTAAATACCAAAAGATTATCTGAAGAATTTACTTAATTGGTTTCACATACAAAGGAAGGTATTTAGTTTAATTAGCAGAGATTCTCATCCCCATTGTTTTTTTCTTTAAATATTTTATTTACTTATTTTAGAGAGGGAAAGAGAGCACAAGTGGGAGAGGCAGAGGGAGACGGAAAGAGAATCTCAAGCAGACTCTGCACTGAGCATGGAGCCCAAGGTGGAGCTCTATCTTACGACCCTGAGATCACGACCTGAGCTGAAACCCAGTCGGCCGCTCAAACGACTGTGCCACCCAGGCGCCCCTCATCCCCATTGCTTTTATTGTTGGGCTAGTGTTCTTGGACAAATATGATGGTAAGTAATTACACAATTAAAATAAATATATAGATTTTAAATTTAAATTAGAAAAAACTAATGGCTTACAAGAATACAAAGTTTTTAAAACACCGCTGCCTAGGGATGCCAACTGGCTCAGTTAGTAGAGCATGCAACTCTTGATCTTGGGGTCATAAGTTCAAGTCCCTCATGGGCATAGAGACTACTTTTAAAAAATTTTATAAATATGTAGGGGCGCCTGGGTGGCTCAGTTGGTTAAGCGACTGCCTTCGGCTCAGGTCATGATCCTGGAGTCCTGGGATCGAGTCCCACATCGGGCTCCCTGCTCAGCAGGGGGTCTGCTTCTCCCTCTGCCCTCTTCCCTCTCGTGCTCTCTGTCTCTCATTCTCTCTCTCAAATAAATAAATAAAATCTTTAAAAAAAAAAAAAATTTTATAAATATGTAAATAAAACACCACTGCCTAATTCTAAAGCATTTTACTACTATGCTATACTACATTTAATACCAGTTAAGGTCTCACTCTATGCCAAGCACTGCATTAAATTTTAGTAAATTTAACAAGAGCTATAAGTAATAACATGCTTCTATTTCGTAAGTTTGTGTACATTTACTAGCCTTGAATTTTCTAGGGAATACTAAGCCAGTATTAGTCCAGAGGCCCAAGGATATATTTAGGCTTCACAGTAGGACTAAGAATAGTCTCTCCATTACATGGAGACTATGGTATGGCATGTATTTTGAAAATTCTTTTCCTTTGTGTTTTAATTTGTGAGATTTTCTATTTTTTATAAAAAGAAATATTTGGTATCCTTACGTGGATAAATTGATTTGTCTTTCCCTTTAACATTCTGCCTTTGGAGTCTTGCTTAGTTTTCCCTACTCCTAACATTATACAAATATTTACAATATTTTTCTTATGCTATTTTTGAATTCACATTTTCTTTCAAAAAATTTTTTTTAAAGATTTTATTTATTTATTTGTCAGAGAATGAGAGAAAGAGAGAGAGAGAGCAAGCCAGCACGGGGAGCGGCAGGCAGAGGGAGAAGCAGGCTCCCTGCCAAGCAAGGAGCCTGATGTGGGGCTTGAACTCACGACCCTGAGATCAAGACCTGAACTGAGATCAAGAGTCGGATGCTTAACTGACTGAGCCCCTCGGGGTGCCCCATTTACTTTTTATTTTTTTTATAATATTTTTAGTTATTTTTAAGTGTCTCACCATCAATGTCTCTTGTCCAGAATCTAAAATGTTTCTGCACAGCCACTGTTCTGACAAGTGATTCAACAAGTGATACAAAGACAAAAACAGGATCAAATCATGCTGATCGATTCTCAAACTGAGAACCAGTCCTCTACAAACAAAACTTCACTTCAAGGGGAATCAACAATAGTGATGCAATGTGGACAATTCCTGCAGCTTTGGCAGAGAGGAATCAGATAGACGTTACTAAGGGTGAAAGTTTTCTTTTCTTTTTCTTTGGCTACAGCAGAAAGTAACCACCAGAACTGGTTTTAAAGCTGTCCAATTGATTAATGATAACTTTACATCAATAAACACATCATCTAAGACCTAGCAAATCAGTGGCAGCCCCCGGCTTCTGGAAGTCAGTAATTCAAAACAGATGTGTTGCAGTAGCTACACTTGCACAGCTAAAGGTCAATCAATCTCTAAATGCTCACTCTGCTGTGAGTAGAACTTCACACATCCAAAACCCCATTGAAGATTAGTTTTCTGCTTTGCTCAGAGAGACCATTCCTAACTAGGATAGTTCTCTCCCTTGCTTTGCAAGCAATAAATTCAGCTCTTTGTTTACTCCTTTGACAGAGTGTTGGATGCAATGGGAATGAACCTTTAGTCAAAGTATCTTCAACCTTATTGCTGCTGTCTTGAAGAATTGATGACTATTATGGGAGATGAAAATACAATGATTAACAGCTCTTCTTTGTCTTCTTCTTCCTAGTTCTCCTTTTCTTCCTTTAAAATTTTTTTATATGTAAAAATTATACCTGCAATTACAAAAAATAAATTGAGGAAAGGATAAAGAAGAAAACAAAGGTCAATTGCAAATCCCACCCTCATAAAGATCTACTGTCAATGTTTCAACATCCTTTCACTCTTTTCTATACAACTGTCTCTCTTTTTAAAAAGATTGATTTATTTATTTGAGAGAGAGAGAGAGTGAGGTGGGGAAGGGGCAAAGGGAGAAGGAGAGAGAAACTCAAGCAGACGCCACACTGAGTGCAGAGCCTGACATGGAGCTTGATCTCCCGACCCTGAGGTCATGAGCTGAGCTGAAACCAAGAGTCAGATGCTAAACCGACTGAGCCACCCAGGTGCCCCTATGCAACTGTCTTTATATGTTTATGTTTTTCTAGCTGTATTGAGGTGTAATAGATCCATTTAGATGTTTTATTACAACAACAACCTTTGTCTATTTTTTTGTGAACTTCCTTTTTATTATAAAATAATACTTCTAAAAAATAAGTTGTAATGGTTTCTTAGTATTCTGTTTTATGGATATGTAATTAATTCATTTAGTTAATGTATATTGACGATTGACTTTGTGGCTTGTTATATTCAGTATTAGGAACAAAAGCATGAAGATCAACAAGATAAAGGACTTCGTAGGTCGATAGTCTGGCCAGGTTTATATACAGTAAGCTAGGCACAGACAACAGGATGATTGCAGTTTGTCATAACTGCTGTGACAAATAAGAAAACAATGTGATGCAACAGAGAGTAACTAATGTATGTATATATGCTACTTTCATTAGGAAAGACCTAAAGGCGGGGAAGAAGCCAGCCAGAGAAAGAGCCGAAGAGTCTGAGAAATAGTTTTCAAAATAAAAGGGGAAAGTGCAAAGATCTGAGGTAACAAAGAAATAGAAAAAAGAATCAAATACGTGGATATATAGTAGAAGATGAAATTGGAAACTAGATCATACAGGGTGCTTTGTAGACGAGCTTTAAAAATTTGTATTTTAAGTATGATAGGGTGTCATTGAAAGATTTTTTTTTAAGATTTTATTTATTTATTTGAGAGAGAGATAGCAAGAGCAGGAGCAGAGAGGAGAGGGAGAAGCGGGCTTCCTGCTGAGCAGGGAGCCCGATGCAGGGCTCCATCCCAGGACCCCGGCATCATGACCTGAGCCGAAGGCAGACGCTTAACCAACTGAGCCACCCAGGCTCCCGTCATTGAAAGATTTTAAGCAATAGAGTGATATTATCTGAATTTATGTTTTTAAACTCAGCCTATTGGAACATAAGGAGGCCAGAATGTAAATTGAAAGACCATTTAGAAGGCAATTGTAATTTTCCAGGGAAGGTACGTGGATAGCTTGGACAAGGGTAGAGATAAGATATTTTTTGAGGTTTCAGTCAACTGGTCAGTGCTAGATTGGACTGGGAGGCCCAGGAAAGGGGGAATCAAGGATGACTCCTAGGTTTTGGCTTGAACAGTTGAGTATGTAATGGCATCATTTGCTGAGATGGCGACAAAGAGAAAGGAACATATTGAGGTGGGAAGGGGAGAAAAAAAGGGAATATTCCATTAGGGACATAGTAATTTTGAAATGCTCGATAGACATCCAGTTGGAAGTGTTGAGTAGACAGTTTGGTCCATGAGACTGGAACGTGGGTGAAAGTCTGACCCAGAAATATAAATCAGTGTAAGTATATGGTCTTTAAAGCTATGTAACTGGATGAAGTCACTTGCAGAGAGTTTGTATAGGGAAGAGGACCAGAACTGAGCTCTGAAGTACTGCAACATTCATTGCTTCAGCAGTGGGGGAAGCCAGCCAAGGAGCCAGGGAGAAATTGTCCAAAAGGGAGGAGGAACCAGGACTATGTGAAAGCAGAAAGAAAGTGGGGTCCATATTGAATGCGGTTGAGGGCAAGAAAGTACCCATTGAATCTGGTAACCAGGAGGGCAAAAGCAGTTTCTGTGGCTTGGTGGGAAAAGTTGAGGAGGGTCTGAGAGATGAGGAAGAAGAGACAGTATGGCTGGAAGGAGGCCCCTGACACTCTCCTCTCCTTCAAGACCCTTGAGAAGAAGGAGCGCTTGTTTACCCATACAGTTCAGGGAAGGGAATTTCAAATTATTGCCTCAACTGCTTTTCTTAGGTGACGGGAAGATGGCTCACTTTTTTTTTTTTTTTTTTTAACCCATACATTGATAAACATTGTCAAGTGTTGGTTCCAGGGACGGGGGCTGTGTACTTGCATATACGGGCATGTTTTTCATCATGCTAGGAGTTGATTTAGTTTGGTCAAACATTCTTTTAACTTGAAAATGTGTCTTTATAGACTTCACCATGAGAGTAAACATCCGTTTAATGCCTGCTCAGATTTCTTCTAGTACAACAAATGTTCTAAATTGAAAATGATCACAGCGCCATCTTGTGGACTTGTTTAGCTAGTGAAGGTGCAACTGTGGCGTGTTGTCTATTCTCTGCGACTCTCTCTGGAAGACAGTCAAGGCTTTTGTGAGCTTACTGGCTATCTGGTAAATGAATACAAAAACCAAATGTTTGGCCACTTAGCTTTGTTTTTGTTTTGCTTATAATTTCAGATATTCTATGTTAAACCCCATAACTTTATGGGACAAATAGAGGCCAGTGGGCTAGTGGTGATACAACTGTGAGATCCAGACTCATTCCAATGTCAGCAGGCTACAGCACTTTCTAGAAAGTGTCAGAATTATAATCATCCCTTGGCTTCTGGAAGTGAGAGTAGGAAGTGTGGTTCTTCCACGACATAGAGGCAGTTAGGTTGTTTTCTGATTGTGTAAATAATCTTAATTTTTATAGAAAAATTTTGGAGATTAAAATTCAAAAATAAAAATCACTCATCATCCAATCACTTAAAGACAGTTGTTATTACCATTTTTGTGTATTCTGTTTTGGAGTGTAGGATTTTGATGCAGATTTTTAAAGCCATTGAGATCATTATATGGAGAGAGCTTTGTATTTGGTTAAGGTTTGAAGGCTTTGGGGTTATGTAGGAAGTTACAGATAAGCTACCTATTTCTGTTTGTGTATCAGGAACAAACTGATATTCAGACTGTGGCTTTTGCAGAGCCAGGCCATGAGGATTCATGTCCTTAGAAGTTTGCAGTGGTCTATTTTGTGCAGTGAGATTGCAATGACACTGGTATTTAATAGCTTTCCAGGGTCTCTGCAGACCGTGGGCCATCAGGGCCTCAGTAACAAGTGCATCTGAGGCAAGGATTCACTCAAATGGACGAGAGCATCTTGACTGGGGATAATTATTTGCTACTTTTACAATTTGATTTTTCAACCTGGTCTGCAGGCCGAGAATTTAATGCAACTAAATCATGTGTGTGAGTTTAATAACTAGCGTGTAAGTGAGCTTTAAATTGTATGTGCAAGTGTGGGTTGGCTGCTCCCTTTTTATGCTGATTTTTTTTTTTTTTAAGATTTTATTTATTTATTTGACAGAGAGAGAGCACAAGCAGGCGGAGTAGCAGGCGAGGGAGAAGCAGGCTCCCCGCTGAACAGGGAGCCCGAGGTTGGGCTCAATCCCAGGACCCTGGGATTGTGACCTGAGCCTAAGGCAGATGCATAACCGACTGAGCCACCCAGGCGCCCCTCTTTATGCTGTTTTGAATTGAATTCAGAGCCAAGGGAGGAATTTATGGAGGGTCTAAGCCATGGATACACCTGGTTTATAAACAACCTTTAAGAATCATTCCCCACTTTGATAGACAGAGCCTGTAACATCGCAAACCCTAGGATGCACGGTCTCTTGAGTAGAAATGACACAGGGATTTGTCCCACGAAGCTTCTAGAGGTGCACGTCATCAAAAGCCCCTCTATTTCAGGAACTTGCTGAAAGTGGTTCTCCAGCTGAAACAGTTCTGGGGATGAACATTCCCTGGGAAGCTGGGTTCCTAGCCCTAACAAATTCCACAGCAAGTGGCAGCCGCCATTGTGGCTCAGGACCAAAAATACCAGTTCGTGGGAGAGAGTGCAGGCTACGTCGCCAAGTTGGAGCCCACACCAATGCAGAAAAATGGCACTCAAGGGGAAGTCTAAACTTGAGTGAAAATGCTGAAAGGGAAGAGCTTCTTCTCAGGATCTGATGCCTGGGACTGCTTCCATTGCAAATTTTAAGGAAAAAAAAAAAGAGAGAGAGAGAGAGACAGGAATATCTCAAATGACAATCCCTGAGAAAAGAAATGAGTGAATCCCAGCCCCTACTACACCCTGGTCCCACAAAAGTGGTAAATCTCATGGTGTCAAATTTAACCTCTTTTGAGAGGTTCTCCCAAGGGTTTTAAAAATTGAGATATAAAAAGACTCGTTTACAAAAGCCAGACTCTTAACTCTAGAGAACAATCAGATGGTTACCAGAGGGGAGTTGGGTGGGGGGATGGGTGAAGTAAGCAAAGGGGATTAAGAGCACACTTATGATGAGCACTGAGTAATGTATAGAAGTGTTGAATTACTATATTATACACCTGAAACTAATATAACACTATGTTAATTACACTGGAATTAAAATTAAAAAATAAAATGATTGAGATTAAAAATGAATGAATGAATAAATATTATATATAAATAAAATTCATGGTTTAGAAGTGTACATGTCAGTAATTTTTAGTATATTAACTATTACTATTAGCTAACTGTTTACCATTAACTAAAACCACTAACAAATTCCAGAATAGGGGCGCCTGGGTGGCTCAGTCGTTCGGCATCTGCCTTCGGCTCAGGTCATGATCCCAGGGTCCTGGGATCGAGCCCTGCGTCGGGCTCCCTGCTCCACGGGAAGCCTGCTTCCCCCTCTCCCACTCCCCTCTCTTGTGTTCCCTCTCTCGCTGTGTCTCTCTCTGTCAAAAAATAAATGAAAATCTTAAAAAGAAAAGAATATTGTCCAGAATATTTCCATCACACCAAAAAGAAACCCCACACCTATTAGCAGTCAATCGCAATTCTCTCTCCCACCCCCTGGCCAACATGAATCTATTTTTTATCTCTACCGATTTGCCTATTCTGGACATTTCAAATAAATGGAATCATACAGTGTGTAGCCTTTGTGACTGACTTTCACTTTAGCATAATATTTTCAAGGTTCATCCATATCATAGCATGTAGCAACTCCCATTCGTTTTTATAGCTGAATAATTTTTCATTGCATGGATATACCACATTTGTTTATCCATTCATCAGTTGATGGCATTGGATTATTTACATTTTTTTCTTAGATTTTATTTATTCACTTGAGACAGAGAGATACACAGAGAGAGAACACGAGCAGGGGGAGAGGCAGAAACAGGTTCCCTGCTGAGCTAGGAGCCCAATGCAGGGCTCCATCCCAGGACCCCAGGATCATGACCCCAGCCGAAGGCAGACGCTTATTCATCTGAGCCACCCAGGCACCCCGATTGTTTTCATTTTTTTTAAGAGATTTATTTATTTATTTGAGAGAGAGAGAGCGTGGTGGGGAGCGTCAGCGGGAGAGGGAGAAGGAGAGAAGCAGACTCCCTGCTGAGCGCATAGCCTAGCAGAGCTCAATCTAGTGACCCTGAGACCAGGACCTTAGCTGAAAGCAAGAGTTGGGTACTCAACTGACTGAGCCACCCAGGCACCCCTGGATTGTTTACATTTTTTTTTTTTTTGGCTGTTATGCATAATGCTATGAACATTCTTGTGCAATCCTAATTGGTTTTTAGGGTCATGCTCATGGACCCCAGACAAGCAACACAGGTTGACTAGTAAAGTTGAAAGAAATATTTTTCAGATACTTTTGAGGTTCTATTATGGCTTTTGACAACACTAAGTGCTGAGATTTGGAGCATAATTATGTTTGGGATAACTATACTAAGATTTGGGGATTGCTTTATTTTTTTGAATGTGTAGGTGTGACAAACAATTGCTGTGTAATTTTGCATGCTTTAGATCCTTCAAAGTGAGGCTGCTGAGCTGTGTAGCAGCGAACAAACACATTTCTGAAGCCCTGGACTGCTGCCACTCTAGAGAAAGACAGTCCAGGCTTCAACCGCTTAAAGAATGGGGACCTGGAAAATTGATCCAGCTGAAATTGAGCAGAGTGTGAAGTTGGGGAGAATGATTTTAGACTTTAAACTGAGATTTGGGACTTTAATTTCTTGGATTCATAATGCCCAGGGACAGCAGGATTTTTTCACACATTAGCCCTTTGGGACTGTAACTGAAAGATTTTGGATTTTAATTTTTTAACATTTTTTTAAAGATTTTATTTATTTATTTGACAAAGGGAGACACAGTGAGAGCAGGAACACAAGCAGGGGTAGGTGGGAGAGGGAGAAGCAGGCTTCCCGCCGAGCAGGGAGCCCGATGTGGGGCTCGATCCCAGGACCCTGGGATCATGACCTGAGCCGAAGGCAGACGCTTAACGACTGAGCCACCCAGGTTCCCCTAATTTTTTAAGATTTATATCTTTTAATTATATGGCTGGGAAATTAATAATGGGAGGAGGGTTTATTTAATTTTGGAGTATCATGGTATGTTGACATATGATTTTTGGAATATTTTAATTTAATTTGGAATATTTGATTTAATTTTAATATTTTAATGTTGTTATTTTAATCTCTTGCAGAAACTCTGAGAGGCTATTTTGGACAATATAGCCGGGCAAAATTTGGAATAGGAAATAGAACAGAAGTGAACGTTCATCTTTAAATTCATAATGGCCATTGAGGTCATTCAATTAATATACCATTCTGTCCCACTTCAGAGCCTAGAGCAAAATCTAATTCTTTTAGCAGTAAGAAAGGTCCCAGAACTTCTCAGAAAGATCCACAAAAGAGAATGGAAGGGCAGTTATTTTCTTACAACAAATATTTTCTTCACTATGATAAATGTATATTAGTTCTATGCTAATAATGCCTCATGGAGGAATTTTTAGACAATAACTAAAAAAATAATCAGAGACCTACATTTAGAATAAAATTTTAAAAAAAATGGAGCACAAGATAACTCTTCTATTCGAAGGTAAAGGAAAAGTACAAGAAATGATGATTGTATTATCACTTACTCTTCCATCTGGGAGATGGAAAATTTCTTTTGCCATAGATTTTTTAAGTAGCTAGATTACAGAGACATTCAAATGTGAAAAAAATAATCCTGGATTTTCCTCTCTTAGTTGAATCACTGCTACTTCCACTGCCAGGAGTGTAAAAATGGTGATTGGACTTTGGCCCTTCAGTGTTTTCTCCTTGGGCTGAAGTGGAAGATAAGTTTGGCGGCTCTTCCAAGGGTAGGCCTTGATCCCTTTCCTGCCAGCGTGGGAAAAGAGGCTGGAAACTTCCTATGCTCTTTCTGCCCCTGACCTGCTGGCACTGTGGGGTTTTCCAGAATTTCCCCACTTGCTGCTACTTCGCATACTCTTCTCTGGAAAGGTAGTCACTTTTCCATTCCTGGCCTTACTTTGGTGCAAGATTGTGGTATAAGATTGGACCTGTTTCTGTTTGTTTGTTTCATCATGGAAGTTATATCATGGAAGACCTGTTTCTCACTGTTTTTACTTTTCAAGTTCATGTCATTCGCTTTCAAGAGTGATTTCAAAAGGGATTTCAAGAAGGGTGCCTGGGTGGCTCAGTTGGTTAAACATCTGACTCTTGATTTCGGCTCTGGTCGTGAGCCCATGGATCGTGATCTCATGGGTTGCGGGATTGAGCCACACGTCAGGCTCCAGGCTCAGTGGGGAGTCTGCTTGAGATTCTCTCCTTCCCTCTCCCTCTGCCCTTCCTCCTGCTTACTCTCTCTCTCTAAAATAAATAAATAAATAAATAAATCTTTTCTTAAAAAGAGAGAGATTTCAAAAATGTGTGCTTATCTGGCCATTTTATTCCAACTTTAGAATATTTAGAAATCTTTCAGCCTCTCCTTTAAAAAAAAAGTCTGGCATATTTGTTTAGTTAATGCATGGACACCATGCTAGGCTCTGATGAAGAATGTCATTTTTATTAAAAGCCATCTCTGGAATTTTGAAGTTAAAGAAAAATTCTGTGAAAAATCCCACCTAGTCATCTAATTCTAGTATTGTTAGGAAGTTTACCTATTTTTTTTCTTTTTGAAAGATGATTAAATACAATATTGCACAATCAGACCTTCACATTCTACCAGGCATATGGTGAGTGTTCAACAAATGTTGGCTTTTACTGTTACTACTCTTTAATTTGCTCAGCCACATACGATCACCACACAACAATTTTACCCTATGCTTATGTAATATCTTCTTGCTCTCCTTCTCTCTCCCCTCGCTGACTCTTTCACTCTTCAATTTTTTCTTTCTCTTCTTGCTGTGGTCAACTCCACAATCATCCTCAAAGTCCACTACTATTTTTATTCTCATTGTTCCTATCAATAATTCCACCAGGCAAGTAGTACAAATTTGTATATTTACAAATTTCTTTAAAAAAAAAAAAAAGATTTTATTTATTTATTTGAGA
Source organism: Halichoerus grypus (assembly GCF_964656455.1). Lineage (NCBI taxonomy): Eukaryota > Metazoa > Chordata > Mammalia > Carnivora > Phocidae > Halichoerus > Halichoerus grypus. Next base: position 66,295,576 of record NC_135717.1, read on the forward strand.
GAGAGAAAGAGAGTACATGAAAGGTAGGGAGGAGGGGGGAAAGGGAGAGGGAGAAGCAGGCTCCTGGCTGAGCAGGGAGGCCAATGTGGAGCTAGATCCAAGGACCCTGAGATCCTGACCTGAGCTGAAGGCAGATGCTTAACTGACTGAGCCACCCAGGCACCCCTGTATATTTACTTTCTAGTCCTATAAAGTACCAATGTGTTTCTTACTGAGGTATATTATTAAATTTAAACAAACTATTTAAATTACTATATCAACTTACACTAGGAGGTCCTACATGCTAGTATAAATGCATACCACCCAAATATTATCACTCACTGGGAGATCCCTTTAGTCTTCATGGACTCATGTGTCCATGGATGTATCAGATTGCATTTGTAATGCAGAAGAAGGCCTGCTTCTGCTTTCCATGGCACCATTTTATATTCAAAGTAAGGATGCATGTTAGTTAGCTCATGGCATTTTCCTTCAGTCTAGTCTATAAGATGTGGACATTTGGGATGACATTTTGGCTCATGCTCATCATATTTCTTTGGTCAGTCCAGACATTCCTGGGAAGGATTTTAACACTTCTTTTTATAGCACTATGTTTTCTGGAAGTCAACCTGTACTTTCATGAACTCTTAAAAATCAAGTCACATGTTGTTTCTAGTGCTTGGAACGATCTCTCAAAGACATTTGCTGATTACCATGTTAATGCCTAAAAAATGTTTTAAAGCTTTTTTCCATGAATGCATTATCTTAGTATTCAGAGTTAAGATCTATCTCTGATTCAAAAATCAAAGTATAATCATGGAAACTATTTTTTCAGGAAATTAGATTTTCCTGGCTGAGATTGCAATGAGTCTGATTGTCAAGGAAAACTCTCCACATGAACAATATTCTAAAGGAGGAATAAAGAGGCTTTATCTGGGAATTTCAGAACACTGAGGGAAATGATTGTTTAAGGTGGGCCTGGTTTTGGCAATGATTCTTTAATATATTGAAAAAGGTGAGATAAAATTTTTATTTTTACTTCTTCATAACCACAAGATGGCACCAGTTTCCCATTTTTAAAAGTTTGACACTGCTGTTTTTCATTTTTTTTTTTTACATTTTTTTCAAGATTACAAGCTGTTGGGTGACGTTTGGTTTTAACTTTCCCTCACATACAGGCTCATAGACTGTAAGACTAGAGTTACTGCATTAACTAAGAATTTGTAGGTGGAATAAGGTTTATAATATGCATTGCTTATAACAAAGCTTCAATGTGGAGGGAGTGACTAATGAATAAGGTGGAATATTGCAGTAATTTTGCTCACAAATGTTAAATTACAGAGTAAGTTTCAAACTCAAAGCCTCATACTGGCAATTTTATGAGCATTTTCTCATACAAACTCATATAAATGAGTATAAGCCAGCAACTAAAAAGCAATAAATACTAGAAATCTATTTACATGCTTTGGGATTTGGCTATATATATGTCTTGTCTTCGTTACCAGAATTGTAACGCATTTATGAGTTTGGATGGCCAAGGCCAAGAATCAAAGCAGATTGTATCTAATTGCTTCCTGCTAGTTTTTCTAGATTATCCTATAAATAAAATTTAGATTTCTCAAAATGACTACAAAATAGATTTTGGCTAAACATTCCATGATCACATTTTTTGTGATGTTGCCTTTAAAGCAACTTGAAGTTGTGACATCCTTGTGAGACTCTAAGCCCTGGTGAGTTTGGGATAGGGCCCAGGAATGATGAGATGGCATTGATGAAGCCTGTCTGTTTTCATTGTTTTCCACATTAGTTTACAAGTGTTAAAACTGTTCCAAAGGACTTAGGGCAGAGATGAAATTTTCTCATTCAACTGAAAAGTCCACAGATAGCCTGGCTTCCAGAACAATTGGATTCTGGGCTCAAACAACATCATGAGGGCTTGATATCTGACCCCCAGCCCCTGCCTTGCACTGGGCTGGTTTATATGCAAGCTTCCTGTCACGGCCCCCTGGAACTTCTAGGCTCTCTCTTTGTGGCAAGATGACTAAGGCAGTTCTAGACTCAGATGAGTTCAAGATTCAAGTCTAGTGGGAACACAAGCCCTTTATTTAGAGATCTGGGAATCACTCATATGTCCACTCACCAACCAGGCTCCAAGGGCAGGGGAATGTGATGTGCTGATTGTTGTGGACCTGAGACATCTGGTCCACCATTGGACCAGTGTATGTGGACTAGACTGAGGAAGGAGTAACCTCCAGGTTGAAATATGGGGCTGTTTTGAGAATGGATGCAGTGACAGGATCTTACTCTAGAAGAATCTTACACAGCCCTGTGCCTAAGGAAAAACAGTACTGGCTGCAGAGGAGATCTCTATGCTTCTGAAAATATTTTTTGAATGAGTATTTTCGAAGCTTTGGAAAATGCCAAAGCTAAAAGACATGTGGGTCATACACTTGCATTCTTGCATTCTTAGTGCACACACTGATAAAATTAAGTAGGCAGGGTTTTCTTTGGTGTCCCTCACATACCTTTTTCTTATCTATTATCACTGTGGAGGTCCCAGGTCTCCAGGATTTCTGCATTCCTGTATGTTCCAAAACTTTTTTTACTTCCTGCCAAAACAACTCACCTTTCCTAAATACCATTCTATGTTTGTTATAATTTAAGTGCTAGATATTACCTCCTGGCTTTTAATGCCTTAATTCAAAGAATGACCAATAATATTGATTAATTCTTTTTTTAATTTAATTTAATTTTATTGTGTTATCTTAGTTACCATATAATACATCATTAGTTTTTGATGTAGTGATCCACGATTCATTGTTTTCATATAACACCCAGTGCTCCATGCAGTACGTGCCCTCCTTAATACCCATCACCAGGCTAACCCAACCTCCACCCCCCTCCCCTCTAAAACCCTCAGTCTGTTTCTCGGAGTCCATAGTCTCTCATGGTTCGTCTCCCCCTCCGATTCCCCCCCCTGCATTTTTCCATTCCTTCTCCTAATGTCCTCCATGCTATTCCTTATGTTCCACAAATGAGTGAAACTGTATGATAATTGACTTTCTCTGCTTGACTTATTTCACTTAGCATAATCTCTTCCAGTCCCATCCATGTTGATGTAAAAGTTGGGTATTCATCCTTTCTGATGGTTGAGTAGTATTTCATTGTATATATGGACCACATCTTCTTTATCCATCCAGCTGTTGAGGGCCATCTCAGCTCTTTCCATAGTTTGGCTATTGTGGACATTGCTGCTATGAACATTGGGGTGCATATGGCCCTTCTTTTCACTACATCTGTGTCTTTGGGGTAATAAGCCAGTAGTGCAATTGCTGGGTCATAAGGTAGCTCTATTTTTAATTTATTGAGGAACCTCCATACTGCTGTCCAAAGTGGCTTTACCAACTTGCATTCCCAACAACAGTGTAAGAGGGTTCCCTTTCTCCACAACCTCTCTGTATTTGTTGTTTCTTGCCTTGTCAATTTTTGCCATTCTAACTGGTGTAAGGTGGTATCTCAATGTGGTTTTGATTTGAATTTCCCTGATGGCTAATGATTATGGACATTTTTCATGTGTCTGTTAGCCATTCGTATGTCTTCTTTTGAAGAGTGTCTGTTCATGTCTTCTGCCCATTTTTTGACTTGATTATTTGTTTTTTGGGTGTTGAGTTTGAGAAGTTCCTTATATATCTTGGAAATCAGACCTTTGTCTGTAGTGTCATTTGCAAATATCCTCTCCCATTCTGTGGGTTGCCTCTTTCCTTTGCTGTGCAGAAGCTTTGCATCTTGATGAAGTCCCAAAAGTTCATTTTTGCTTTTGTTTCACTTGCCTTTGGGGATGTTATCTTGAAAGAAGTTGCTGTGGCCGATGTCGAAGAGGTTACCGCCTCTGTTCTCCTCTAGGATTTTAATGGATTCCTGTCTCACATTGAGGTCTTTCATCCATTTTGAGTTTATCTTGATTAATTCTGTGATGCTTGTGTGATTCATTATGTTGTGAACTTGTTAAATATGTGGAATGTGTTTTGTTCATCTCTGTGACTGATGCTTAGCTCTCAATATATGTTGGTAAAATGAATGAAGGCATAAAAAAGACTTGAAACTTAAGATGGATGGTTACCAGCCATCTGTGCTTTTCAGAGCTTGTAAACATTTGCCTCTTTGGACAAAGAATCCCTGATCTACCTGCCTAATTATAGATCTTAATTATTTTGTCCATTTTTTAGAGGTAGTTGGGGACAATATTAGCTGTTTACTACAGTTTCAAAATAATTTGGCACAGAGTAGTATATGATCTCTGTTTTCTTTTTTCTGGATTAGAGTACTAAATAATAGCTCATGCCAGGGAAAGAGAAATGTAATTAACTGGGATTACTATTAAATGTGGGTATTTAGTGGTTCAGTCCTGGTAAAGACAGTAGAGGGCTACTCCAGTGAAGTGTGATTGGTTCTAAAGTAAGTAGGATTGGATTAATGAGAAGGTGTCTGAACATATCTAATTGAGAATAATAAGTGATATCAGATATTGTCTATAATTTACCCAAAGGGTTTAGAGAGGAGATATGTTGCCCAAATATATACAAGGACCATATCATTTTTAAATTATATTTTCCTTAGCATACAAATGTTTTGATCCGCTTACGTGTGTGTATAATGAGAATAAACAAATGCTGTAAAGGCCAATGCTACAGCATATGGAAGCCTCCTTTGTTACAGGGGTGTGATTTAAATGGTTGGAATCTCAACAGGAGGGAAAGGAGTGTCTCTGGGGGTTTTGCAAGTGAAAAAGGCATTGGGCAACTTAAATTGAGTCAGATGTAAAGAGAAGAGAAGTCAGATGTAAAGTGGTCTTGGCCAGGAGTTCCCTGTCTGGTCCAAGAGTATGAGTTGGCAGAGAATATAGGCTAGGATGAGAAAGAGGGTAAGAATGTCAGCTGTGCTGAGAGTTGAACTCTCCTAGAAATGATATTTTGAAGTGAGGGGATTACTGAGGGTGTGTTTGAGGAAGGAGAGGGAAGAGATCAGAGAAGGAGACATGCCTAAGGCAGAAGCAAAAAGTAGAAGGCAATTCCACCCACTTCTCAGCTCTGACTTAACTCTGTTAACATATTTTGGTTTGGCAAACTGTCCTGGGCCTACAAAAGACAAATGAAGGGAACCGATGGGGAACCAGCCATCTTCCTGTCATAAATGCTGTTGTAAGGTTGTTGTCTAGCTATAGTTCTAAGACCTTCCTCTCCTCACCCTCCCTTCATCACCTGTTTTCCTCCTCTTCATCAGTCCAATCCCTTTGGGTTATAAGTAATAGAAACCCAGTGCAAAGTAGCTTAAGCAAAAGGGAATTTATCAACGCATAAGACTTAAATGTTCAGGGTTTGAATGACTTCAAACAGCTGCATATAGATGCTCCACTGTTGCCTCTTTTTTTTTTTTTTTCTTTTGTCTTCATTCTCCCTCACATCTGTCCAGGGTGCAGGGAAGATTATCCCAGCAGCACTAGACTTTCATGATTTTTATAGCTCAATCTCAGAAGCCATTAGTCTCTTTCCCAGTATTCCTACAAAGGACCCTCATTGATTGGTCTGGGTTGTGTGCCCACCTGACTGACCACTGCATAAGAATTATATGGACCACACAAGGTGCAATACTCAAAAGAAAATGTTTATGGACAGATTTTAAATGTAACCCATGTCCATTATATCTTCCTAGGAAAATGTCAGGACTGTAACATGGCCCCAAGCCAATGTTCCCAATGCAGTAAGAACTAATCTACCAAATACAGTGAAAATGCACAGTTTGTAATTACGGATAAGGACTAGATCTAAGTTTGGAGATCTTCAACCTAGGAGGAAAGTCTCATGGAGAGAATTACAGGTGTTTTTTTGTTTTTTGTTTTTTTAAAGATTTTATTTATTTATTTGACAGAGAGAGACATAGCAAGAGAGGGAAGCAGGGGGAGTGGAAGAGGGAGAAGCAGGCTTCCCACTGAGCAGGGAGCCCGATGCGGGGCTCGATCCCAGGACCCTGCGATCATGACCTGAGCCGAAGGCAGACGCTTAACGACTGAGCCACCCAGGCACCCCGAGAATTACAGGTTTGACCTGTTGTTACCCTCTAGTATTTCCTGTTCTTTTTAGCCATTTACTTCTATGGGTAAGCATAATGGTGGGCAGGTTGACTTGAGAAGAATTTCTGGTCTCAGAGTCTCCCGACCTAAAATCAATCGCTTTCCCTCTCCCTCCTTCCATCCCTCTCTCTGCACCTCCTCCACCCCATCACCAAATGTGACTGGATTTCCCTTGACCTACTTATGTAGGACTTGCTCAGAATCCTGAAATGGGACATTCAACAGAAATCTTGGGACTGAAATCTTTGTGTTCAAAGTGGGGATTGGGGATGCTTCCTTATACTGACGTGTGGTCATATAATTGTGCCAATAATGAAAGCTCTAGATGTAGCTACTTTCATTAACTTCCATTTCACAAAGGTAACAAGTGTTCTGTTGTGAGTGCCTGGGAAGATGTCTCTTGCCAAATCTGGAGAAGAATATATGAAGGGAAGAGTTCTTCTGGGTAAACCTTCTTGGTACCAGGTATCAGAAGCTTTTGTAGAGCTCAACAGCATACTGCAAAGTTTAATTATATACTCATATATTTTAGGCTCTCTAAGTTTATTTGATAAAGGTTCAACCCATTATATTAACATAATGACTGTGCTTTTCTTGTGGAAAACTTGGACACAGACTAATAAAATATCTCCCCTGCTATGAAAACTAGATGGCTTTAGTTTGAGAGAATTGAATGTGGTTCATCACAGTCTCACACTGACAATTTCTACACTATTTTGGACAGCATTCTCAGAGCATTTAACATTTACTTTGATGGCAAAGCTGTGGAAAGAAGGGTTTTGACTGAGTGGTTATGAACCAAAAACCAGGTAAGAAGCTTGACTTTTAGGCATAATTTTTACCCTGTTAATCCTCCTATAGCTCTTTAGGAAATGAGATAGAGAATAATCCATTCTTAGTGGGCTGAAGAGGCGCAAAATCTGAAAAGTTAGCACGTATATTGGAAGTTAAATTTCCATTTCATACAATTAGAAAATAGGGCAGACTATTACAAAAACAACTATGGACGTTAGGAAAAGGAATATTTCCTAAAGAACACGCACCTGTAAATCAGAGAAGATGTTATCCTAACATTATTTGAAGTTTCAACAACTCAACATTGGTACAATTAGTGATGGCAGCCCCTCCGGTCCAGTGTTCTCTCACGCAGGTGTTCTGCACATCACGTTAGTAGTCACTCTCAGGGTCATAACTTCCATCTTGCCATCATCCATCACCTCACCTCCAGAGGCAGAAATGACAGCATTTTACCTTCTGACCACAGCCTTCCATTATTCCAGATCACGTGGTCGTCACTTTCCACTACTTTGAACCTCACTGGCACAGACAGGTTCCTCACGCTCTGCTCCTCCCAGTACCCTGGGCCTCTACTCTTACCATTCCCAGCTTAGATTGCTCTTTCCTCAATGGCCAGTCCCCCCACTTGTATTTCAAATTCCATCTTCCCGTTTTTTCTCCAGTTCTTTACAGTATTAATAACCCCTTCTCTGTCTTGTAACTTCATTCTACTTCTCACTGAATCCTCGTGTTAGCTTTCAAATATATTAAAGACTCTCCCATTAAAATAACTAGAGTTGGTTCTCACACACTGCTCCAGCTACCCTTCTGTATCTCTCTCCTCCACCCTCAGAGTCCTTCAGAGAAGATTTGGAGTCACGGCATCCATTTCCTCATCTCCCACTTACTGTCCAGTCCATTCCTATGTAGCCTCTGGCTCGAAAGAGGTATTCTCAACACCTTTCACTGAAGTCACCAGTTTTGAGATTCCACTTATAAGTGAGATCATGCAGTATTTGTTTTTCTCTGTCTGGCTATTTCACTTAGCACAGTGCCCTCAAGGACCATCCATGTCATGGCAACGGGAAAGATTTCATTCCTTTTTACAGCTGAATAACTTCCCACATTCTCTATATATAGTGGATATCTATATCTATATATCACATCTTCTTTATCTATTCATCCATTAATGAACACTTAGGTTGTATCCATATGTCAGCTATTATAAATAATCCTTCAGTGAACATGGGGATGCATCTATCTTTTCAAGTTACTGTTTTTGTTTTCTTTGGATAAATACCCAGAAGTGGAATTGATGGATCATATGGTAGTTCTATTTTTAATTTTTTGAGGAACCTGTATACTGTTTTCCACAGTGGCTGAACCCATGTACATTCCCACCAACAGTGTACAAGGGTTCCCTTTTCTCCATATCCTCACCAACACTTGTTATCTCTTGTCTTCTTTTTAATAGCGGTTCTAACAGATGTGAGGTGATATCTCACTGTGGCTTTGATTTGCATTTCCTTGATGATGAGTGATGTTGAACATCTTTTCAAGTAGCTGTTGGCCATCTGTATGTCTTCTTTGGAAAAATGTCCATTCAGAGCCTCTACTCATTTTAAAATCAGACTGTGTTTTGTTTTGTTTTGCTATTGAGTTGTATGAGACCTTCATGTATTTTGGATATCCCCTCCACCCCAAGTCCTATTTCCCTGTTCCCTTTTCATTGACTGGTACCACCATTCATTTGGACATGCTAGTTTATCTCTCATCCTATCTGCCACTGAATTCTGAAATTTTTACCTCTGGAACATCTTTTGAATTCTTCTATCAGTTTCTACCATAGTCTAGACACCATTTTTTATGTGGTATATTGCATTATTAGCCTTAAAAGTGACCTTCTTGTATGCAATCTGACCTTCACCCTGGCAGAATATGAATCTGATGATACCACCCCTTGGGCAAGACACTTCAGAAATTCCCCTTGACATTTAGGATAAAGGCTCCATTTCTAAACATAAGTCACCTGTGCCTGTATGATCTGGCCCCTCCCTTAAACTCTGGCTTTCTCCTGCACCACCTCCCTCACTCATCTATGCTCCAACCTCTCTGGCCATGCTCTCTCTTGCCACAGAACATTCTCACGTGAGGCTCCTTCTATCTGGATTACTCTTTTGCTCCTCCACTACTTACCAAGTTGGCTCCTATCTTCCCACAATATAAGCTCAAGCTTTACCTCCTCGAGTCTGCCTTTGTGGACCCCCCTTGCATCTATTTCTTGGCACTCATCACTGATAATTTTACATTTGCTTCTATTATTATTGTTAGCCAATAATGCCTGTCTTCCCTACTGGACTCAAGCTCCACAAGGTCATGAATTATGTCTGTTTTTGCCAATCATGATTACCATATAGTCCCAGGCAAGAGAATGTAATAGGAGCTCAATAAATATTTGTTAGATGAAAGATTGCTTATATTGCTTTGCAACATATTTTTCTATCTAAAACATGCAGTGTGTGATTACTGGTAGGTTTGCGCTGTCTTGAGAGTTGTCTTGAAGTGGCCAGCAGAAACTCTGATGGCATACACGAAAGGGAGCGTACATAGCAGGCCACTGTGTGTGTTCTTTCAGAGTAGGTTGTGGATATAATCGCCCAATTTCTCAGAAGAAATAAATTGTGGCTCCCACCTTATTTCCTCGCTAGCCACATAAAAAGCAGACTAAATGGAATAAATTAATTTAGCACCATTTCAAGTGAAGTTTCACACTATTCCTGGGATGGGATAGCATTATAGGATAGTCAAGATGATCTAAGATTGGCTGTGGACAATTGCAGTTGGTGTTCTTCCCTACACATTGGGAAGCATGTCGAAGTTTCAAGAAGTGTTACCAGAAAAAAAAAAAATCTTGTTTGCCTACCTAAAAGCTGTTCCTACCTTTTTTCCTGATGTAGAGCCTTTATTGCATTCCAGTGTGTAGCCCCAACTCATGTGACTTGAGAAAGATACACTATCCAGGCCCCAGCAATAAATTCTAATTGATCTAAGCCAGTCATTGTGATCCAGTATCCTTGTCAGTTATTGAATCTGATGTGGGCATGCCACTGCATTTCTGCTCAGTGAGATGTGAGAAGCCTTCCGGTTCTTGGAGAAAAGGCTCTTCTCTGATTATCAGAGGCACACGCATGAACAGTCGCTCTCCTTCTGCTCAATGCTGTTGTGTCTGAATGGGGTCCTGAGAAGGCTGCAGCCAGCTTGTGACAATGGGAACTAGTCTGCAGATGAGAGACACACTGAGCACGGCAGAGAAGAAAGATAGAAAGCTCTGGGCCACAGGCTAGTTCTCCTCACTGATATGGCTGGGTAGGCATGCACAATTTGCTGGACACACACACACACACACACGCGCGCATGTTTGTACGTGTACAACAAAGAATTTGGCAAAACATCATGTGCTTCAGTTTCCTTCTGCTGTTGCATGCATATACGTATAGATTATCTCCATCATGGGACAGAATCTTGTAGTGCTGTGTTTCAGGAATGAAACTGAAAATTAACCACTTTCATCAATTTCATTACAGGTGATAGAAAAATTGTGGTATGGCAAACACTGAAAAATTTCCCAGCCTGTCATGGTTTCTTCCACTTTTAAGAGCTTGGAGATTACATTGGCCCCACTTGGATAACCCCGGATACTCTCCCTGTCTTAAGGTCAGCTGATTAGCAATCTTAATTCCATCTGCAACCTTAACTCTCTTTCTGTACGCAACAAAGCATAGTCACGAGTTCTGGGGATTAGGACGCAGATGTATTTGGGTGTCACTCACATCCTCGCCATCTTAGTATTTCTTCCATTTTAAGTTCATTCAAAAATTTATCCATATGGTAAACATTTGAGCACTTACTATGGAAATGGAAATGAGATGTGGTCCCTGCATTTAAGGAGGTGATAATTTAGTAATGTCTTTCTCATAAAATGTTTTAATTTGTAGCATTCGATTTAATGATAAGCGAGATATTGTTCTAAATAGTCTAGATATCCTGTTCCAGATACTCTAGATGTATGTGTATATGTGTGTTTTTCATTTTCTAGCTGAGTAACAGGAAGTTTACTGAGGTAAAGCTACTCTTACCCAGGAGTGCAGCTGGGAAGACACGGAGATGGTGTGTGAATGGTGATTTTCTTGCTTGTCCAATGGTTTTTCCTCTGTATCAGTGAATGCTTTATGTATGAAGAATTCTGGTCTCATTTTTGTTTTACGATAACTTCCAGACCTGTAAAGCAAAAAAGGAATGTGGCTTTCCCTGTTTTCACAGAATTTCAGCTGAGAACAGTGGGTGATAGAATCCTCATTGCATCCATAAAGTTCAGGGATGGTAATTTCCAACAGTCTAAAAAAAATAAAGATTTCTTGAAGTTTTCTTTGACATACATCAGGAATACATACGTATGTAAGTGCATGTGAGCCTGTGAATGGCTTTTCCTCTCTCCTCCTGGTGGAGAGACTCTTGCATGCCTCCTGTCTTAAGAATTCTGAAGGCAGGAGTTTGGCAGGAGTTAATCCATCAGCGCCGCAAGGAGGAAGGGCAGCAGAAAAACACGCCGTTTGGGAAGTAAGGGTATGTGATTTCATGGATTGGAGGATATTGCACAGACAAACGAGCTGTGCTTGAGTGAACAGGCGGGTCCCTCTCTGGAGGGCAGGGGACCTCAGCAGGAGTTTATGTGGCGTGAACCACAAAGGGGATTTTAAAAGAAGTCAGCTGCAAGAGTATCTGCACTGGGGGATGCAAAAACTCCACCAAGGAGACCCAAGAGAAAACCTGCCTTAACAGAGTGAACAACAGCTATTTTAGAGGAATGACAGTGACGGGAATCGCACCCCTTCTCGGAGCCAGCAGCAGGATGGGAGGAGAGGAGGAAGGCAAGAACAGACACAACCCTCTCCCCCTTTCCCCTCGCTGATTTCAGTGCTGGGCGTATTCCTTTGTCCTCAGGAACAACTTTGTGCTGAATGGTTCTCTAAAGGACAGCTTTTAATTTTAAATGCAGTGTTTCTCAAACTTGGGTCTCTAAGCTTCTGGGAGTTTCTAAGGCTAAAGGCTCAAACTGTATCTTGGGAGGTCAGGCTCCTGCTTTATTCATTTTTCCACAATATTACCTTCAGTATAATAATTTGCATTTAAAAAGCTATAACCGTTGACATTGAAAACCCACAAGATGTCACATTTATAGCTTAAAATAAATAACCCTGACTTGAGGAGACTCTTACCTGTCAAATGTCACATGCACAGGCAGGAATATGTCAAGATTTGTGTCTCATAACTGGGACTAAACATAGGACAAAACTTTGCTTTGGGTTTTGCCATTTTGTCCTGGGGATTTGTTGCACCAGTCCAAAGTGGAGTTGGTCTCTTGATCTTTAGGAAATGAAACAGGGTCACTGTGGCAGTAGATAAGACAATTTCTTGTCTTAGTGATGGGCACTGTCTCTGTATACAGTGGCTTTGGTCTGGGTAGGTCCCTGGCTGGAGATGGCCAGGGGAGGAGGTGACTGAAAGGGAGGAAGGCCCTTGTGATTCTCCTGAAGTAGGATGACTACCTCTGCTCTTTTCAAAAGGCACAGGCAGGGTTATCATCTCTGCATTTCTGATTGGGTACATGGAAATCTAGGTACCTTCAAACTTTATTTGTAAGTACACCCAACTGCTTCCCAGCACCGCTGACCCAGGATAAATGTGGTAAAGTAATATACAGCACAACATACCCTAAGTTGATCTTGGATCTTCATATATGCACCCTTTGGTGCAGCCAACCATCGGTGATTTGAAGATTCTTCCTTTGGTCAGAGGAGGATGCCTTAGCCAAATTGAGGCAAGTAGCCATTGTTGATTAGAAACTTTCAGAATCACCTACTCCTTCTAACCAGTGGCAATGGGGACTGAGTGAAGAGAACACAGGCTGTGATAAGTAAAGCTTTACCCTAGAAAAACAGTCTGCTGAAAAGTTTTTGGTCTCAAAACGCTAATACACGAGTCAATCACTGGGAGCAGAATTCATATGAAGAAAATAACGAAGCTTTTTCTCAGGGAATGAGCAAAGTATTTCTCCACATTCCTGAAGTCACCTGAAACTGTAATGCATTCCACCACATTTCAGCAAGATAGTAAGAAAGTGCTGTGGGGACAATGGCTTGTCTTGTATGCATTTGTCTGTGTGAGGATGAAATAAGCCACGAGTGGTGTGGAAAATCTGTAACTGGTGTTGAAAAGGGTATTGAGGGGCGCGTGGGTGGCTCAGTCGTTAAGCGTCTGCTCAGGTCATGATCCCAGGGTCCTGGGATCGAGCCCCGCATCAGGCTCCCTGCTCGGCGGGAAGTCTGCTTCCCCCTCTCCCACTCCCCCTGCTTGTGTTCCCTCACTCACTGTATCTCTCTCTCAAATAAATAAATAAAATCTTAAGAAAAGAAAAAAAGAAAAGGGTATTGAAATTATAGATTATATTTATTCATTCCTTATGGCAAAGGAATTGTGCAACACACTAGCTCTTATTCATTTTATTACTAACAAATTGTTGGCAAAAGGCCTCGATAATGTATTTCCTTTTAAACACCAGAGAAAGTGTTGAAATAAAAGTAAGCTATTGTTTATTTTTAAAGTTACCAAATTTCTGTTCCAGAAATATTATGACCTTCACTTTTAAATGGTGAACTATATTTCTTGGTCAGCAATCTGAAAAATTCATAAAACCCTGTCCCCTCTTTGACTCTTGAACCTAGCAGCGGTAGCCTGCTCCCAGAATTTCCACTAGAGCTGATGAAAGACACAGGTGCGCTCTTAGAGCAACAATATCTGGTGGCCTGTTATTTGAATAACATTATAAAAGACTGCTTTAGAGATAGAACCAGTATGGGTAGGAGACAAAAACCGAGGGAAAAAAGTCTGTGTTTCTTTATGTGGGTGTATATTTATGTGATATCATTGGTTGCCTAGTTCAGAGAATATCTCTTGAGAAAATAATTGTGGGGAAAATTACTCAGCAGAAAGAGAAAAATGGAAAAATGGAAAGTAAAACCTTAAAGGATTAATATATTTGGGAATCTAGTTTGCAATCTTGTGCACGCGTGTGTGTGTGTGTGTGTGTGAGAGAGAGGGAGAGAGAGAGAGAGAGAGAGGTGGGGGGGAGAGGGAGGGTGGGAGAGGGAGAGAGAAAAAGGGAGGGAGGGAGAGAAAGGGAGAGAGAGGGACAGGGAGGGAGAGAAAGAGAAGGAGAGAGAGAGAGAGAGGAGAGGGAAGAGAGAGAGAGAGAGAGAGAAAGAAAGTAAGAGGGATTACTGACTGCTACCTCTATTGGTAACATCTATTCAAAAACTATGCATACCTACTAAGATTGTTTTAGGCTCGGCCATCTCTATGCCAAATATCTGTCTCTTCAATAAATGACTTTTAAAAAACCTCAATAGCTCTATCATGGCTTGCAATTGATTCTTGGCTCAAGATTATTTGGCTTTAGGGTTTTATTGATGAGTTGTGTGTTTTTCCTATTAATATTTTTTTTTTATGATTTCCATAGCAGTTTAACACCTGGAATATAGTTTTTATTTTGGAGGAAGAAAACTTATTTATTTCATTTTATTAATTTTTTTCAAGGTCTTTTAACATCATGACCTAGATGATTGTCCTCATCATGCTGTTGATGATAGTTATTATTTGAATGAATTAACTGTCATATGGGCTTAGTCAACCTGAAACTTTAAGTGTGTGAGTTTTATTTTGTTGGACCAACATTATGACAGAGGATGAAAAAAAATGTACCATTCTGAATCCCTTAAGGCAGGCTCTGGACATCTGACATGTCTGTACAAAACATAGTCACTTATTTTGCCCGAAAGCACACGCCAATGCTTTTTGCTATATTTCTCTGTTGCTAGATACTGGATTTCGTATATCCCTAAAGTCAATCTACCTCCACGTACTTTGTAGTGTCCGATAGGCTGATTCTCCACAAATGTTTAGGGCACAGATATCACACCGGACTTGAGAAAAATGTCCCTTTGGTTGGATTTTGTTGTGTCACATTATGGAATTCCTTTTTCTCTTCTACTTTCCAAAAGGTAGTACTCCAAGTGATTCCTGCATTTATAAGAGTATCCTTCAACACGCCACTGTGCTGAAGATCTGGAGGGCTTGGCGTTTCCAGTGAGTGAAGACTTTTGTTATGGCACAATAATGAGGTATGGGCTTTTTATTATGAAGTCTCCCTGGAGTGTCAGTGCTTTTTTGTTTTGTTTTTTTTTATTGTTTTTCTACTTACTAAAAAGTAAGTGAACCCTTAAATCTAATACATTCTGTTAAAATACGGTACATACTTTATAATTCAAAATCAATTTCCTTGTTGATACCCAGAAAGTTGATGCCGATCCCAAGCCATTTTAGAAAAGAGAAGAAAACAATAATCATGATTGATAATATGTAGGAGTACTGCACTTCCTTTACCTAAATTTACATTCCAGGTTAATGTATGTTAATATACTTATAAGAATAAGCTTTCATTTCCCCCCCAGTTTGCTCATAAACCGCTGTGGCAATTTCCTGCCCTGCCACCAACACACGTGGACACACACAGACACTAACTTGTGTATGTATGTACACACACATTCCTATTTAGTGATGAGGTCTCACGTTATCTTGCTGGACTTCATGGTAATTGCAATCCAGATGCTCAAAAAAATATTTGTGAAATGAATGAACGGATTGCAGGCTTTTAACACTAGAAAGGGGATTTATTATTACTGTTGTCAAAAAGAAAGAAGTGTTAACAACTGCTTCTCATTTACCCTCCCTCTTTTAGTCGGATATTCATTCTCTGAGTCTGTTCTTCTTCTCAGGACTGAAATGCCTAACAAGCGATGTGGTCGTAATGGCTCTTCCTGGATTCGGATTCCATTTGCAATCCCTGCCCTGCCTCTCGAAGAAAATCTGGGCCGAAGGACTGTGTCTCAGGGCATTGTCCATGCAGAGTAAAGATGAAGTCCGTAATACTTCCACTGTGAGTCAGGTCAGATGCCCTCTGAGAAAACCTTGAACTTTAGAATTCTTAAAGCCTTTCTCTTTTTGGAGAAAAGAATATATTCTTTTCAATTATCTATGCAAAAAGAGAAGATGAATGCTGATATTCTCTATTAACGTTAGAAAAATAAACAGTAAGATCATTTTAAATCTACAATTGCCAGGAATATCAGCTCTCCTCTGCACAGCATCAGATAATAAGTATTCTATTATGTATTATGTACAAAGTATGTGTGCTTATGCACATATATACATACATATATGTGTGTATATATGTATACATATATACATATGTATATATATATTAAAACAATAACAGACATCAGTTGTGGACTGAGTATCAAATCAAAGTGATAATTTTAAATGCTTCTATGTTCTTCATTATAAGTATAGCTGTGTTATAATTTGATTATCTCTTTTTTTTAAAGTTACTCTCAGCTGATACTTTTTTTAAAAAAAAAATGTTTATTTTTAAGTAACCTCTACACTCAGCATGGGGCTTGAACTCACAACCCTGAGATCAAGAGTCACATGCTCTACCGACTGAGCCAGCCAGGCGCCCCTACAGTTTGATACTTATATGGCCAACAAATTCTTTAACTTTAGACAGTATGACTATATACTTTGACAAATATTAACTGACAAAGTTTTACTCAAATCACCTCAAGGATCTTTCTCCATAAAGAAAAGGAAAAAAGTTGGGGGGAGGGGTGGGAGTAGAGGGTGAGAGTCATCTTATCTTGCAGATTTGCAGCATAAAAGGATATTATTTATAGTGGTGATGTATTCTTTGGAATTAAGGCAAAAGTGTTATATGGAAGAATTTTTCTGAACTTTCTGGGCAATTGGCATAGTATATGTATCAGTCTCTTTTGTAATTTCCTTGAAAACCTATTTACTTCGTTAAAGCAAAGTCTTTTTTGTTGTTATTTTAGAAAGTTAAAAAGACAATCAAGGGAATTGTAAGATCATTTTTCGCATTATATGGCTATTACTTTACTGAGAGAGAAAAGGGGTTTTCCAGACATATTGAAGTCCCATATAATTAATTTACTTCAAGGCTTACTTCAAGGAGATGAACTAGATTGAACCCAAACTGTAAACTTAGATAGCAAAATGAATGACATAAATAGGAAAAAAGATAGGGCACTTGTTTCCAGCTCTGATGAGATAATTGAAAGACTGTCCTCTTATTGGAAATAACAAGACAAAATGTGTTGAGCAACTGTCTTCAGAAACCGGGCAATAAACAGTGGAGGACTACGATCCCTGGAAAAAAGGAAACAAATGAGGTGAACCATAGAACCCGGTTCTCTGACCTCCTTAGAGACATTTTCCAGACTGCGGCCCAGGAAGGAGAATCTAAGCAAAGCATAGCATTTTCTCTAAGTCGAGGAGACCAAGCAGAGTTTAGGGGGGATGAGGTGGCTGAAATATGTGAGGCTGAGTGCCAGGGAAGAGAGAGCTCTAGCGATAAAGTGCCTCAGCAATGTGCACGGGGTCCCTTGCAGTTTGTCCTCAAATCCCCAGTCACAGATGTGGACGACGAACTTCTTTTTTTTTTTTTTTTTTAAGATTTTATTTATTTATTTGACAGAGAGAGAGACAGTGAGAGCAGGAACACAGCAGGGGGAGTGGGAGAGGGAGAAGCAGGCTTCCCGCAGAGCAGGGAGCCCGATGCGGGGCTTGATCCCAGGACCCTGGGATCATGACCTGAGCCGAAGGCAGACGCTTAACGACGAGCCACCCAGGCGCCCCAAGGACGACGAACTTCTTTGAAGTCAGGCAAAGCCTGGCCAGAGTCTGTCCCTAAATACTTAACCACGCATGCATGGATAAAACTCCACGGGCTGAGGCAAAACATAATTAGAGAAATAGATGCTAAAAAGTCGCCCAAGCTCATCCAGAACTGGGGGACGGTTAAATTTTGAACAGCCAGAATGCAGAGTCTGCACTGGGGCTTTCAGGAGAAACTCCAGAGAGTTTTGCCTCATACTATGGCACAACTAGCCCTGGGACTAAAGTCTACTCTAGACACGCCCTAACAAGGCTTAAAAACAAGTCTTGAAAGGATCAACCTGACATATAAACAACTTCCTGTCAGATCAAAGTCCAACAGTATTTAAAGGAAGCCAAGAGGGGCGCCTGGGTGGCCCAGTCATTAAGCATCTGCCTTCGGCTCAGGTCATGATCCCAGGGTGCTGGGATTGAGCCCTGCATCGGGCTCCCTGCTCAGCCGGGAGCCTGCTTCTCCCTCTCCCACTCCCCCTGCTTGTGTTCCCTCTCTTGCTGTGTCTCTCCCTGTCAACTAAATAAATAAAATCTTTAAAAAATAAAATAAAATAAAATAAAGGAAGCGATTTAATACTCCACACATATACTCTACAAGGTCCAACATCAAATACAAAATTACTAGGCATGCAAAGAAGGAAAATATGACCCATAACTCTGGCAGAAATCAACAATGGCAAATAGTAGCTTGACTCAATGATGGCTCTCAATTATCATCACCTCCTGATAGTCATATCCTTTAGTCTCCTTGCACATTGAGTTAGAATGAGTTGGTATGACCAACAGTGTGCATTAGCGGTGCCCCTGGGTGACATTCTAGGTTAGGACAAAAGGACAATTGGATCCCTTGTTCTGGGAGAAGCCAGCAGCTACATCATGAGCAACCCTGTAATGAGGCCCAGATGGAGAGGAACTGAGACCTTCACAAATAGGCAACCCAACTTGCCATGCCCATGAGTTAGCCACCTTGAAAATGAATCTTCTTCCCGCTCCAGTCAAGCCTTCAGATATATGCGTCCCCAACTGACGTCTGACTAAATCTCACGAGAACTGCAAAATAGTGCATCCAAAGCCATTCCCCAATTCCTTAACCACAGAAAATATGAAAGACAATAAATGTGATTATTGTTTTATGCCACTGAGTTTTGGGATAATTTGTTAGGGAACAATAAAGAATTAATATAGACATTGGTACTGCTACTATAACAAAACCCCCCAAATGTAGGAGTGACTGAGCAAGTAGGGAAAAGCTAGAACATCTTAAGGAGACTTTTAGTGAAAGGCAAAAGGCCTTGAAGTTACTATTAACGACGTTGTGGCCCTTGAGGAGGCTGCCACGGAGGCGGTAAGTGAGAAGAATATGATTGGAGCCTGGGAAAAAGAGAGTCCCTGCTATATGGTGGCAAAAAGTTGAGAGGCACTGTCGATACGCACAATACTGTGGTATCGTGGGAACTAGAAAAGGCACTGAATCAGCTGGATGATTAAACTAAGAATCTTTTCAGGCAGGAGGTTGCAGGTGCAGTCTGACTTCCTTTTGCAGTTTTTTGCATAACGTAAAGGAGAGAGAGAGAGAGAAGTTAGAGGAAATTTGTTAAACACAAGCAACTGGTAGGTTTGAAAGCAAACAATGCTAGAATTAAGAAATGGTTCTAGAAAAGATCAAATCCAAAGAACTACTAGGAAAGCATGGTCTAAAGATGAAACCAGACATGGAGGGGAGTGACGGCATCAAGATGGCAACACAGTGGTTCCCAACTGCTGTCCTCCTCACAAGAACAACCAGCAACTTTCCATAAGCAAGACACCATTTGAAAATCCCAGAACACGTGGGTAGGGCTGAAGCCCCCCGCCAACACAGAGACTAAAAATGGATTTCATTAGAAGGCTGAGAGGAGCCCGTATACTCTGATTGCATCACCCCTCCCCAGGCCAGCACAGCGAGGCACTGAGAGGCACCCCCTCATTTCCCTCCCCCGGCCTATGGTTTCTCCAGTGGGGAAAAAAAGAGCCCAAGATGAACATCTAGTTCTCCCAGCACTGTGGGATGCTTCCTGGAAGGCCCACTTGGGTCTTGCCTCACAAGGCTCGTAGGGGAAATCTGTGAGGCTTGAACCCTGGGGATCAGATTGAGATGGAGGAGTTGGGGTAGGGTTTACAGCAACTAGTGCTCAGATCTTGGCCAACAGCAGTCTTCCTTGCAGGAGCAACCAAGTAGATATTGTAGCCAGTGGCTCTGCCCATCTGCAGAGCTGAGTTGGTGGCCCTGTCTGGCCAGGGAGCAGCTCAGGTTGATTATGTCCCCAGTAAATGAGCCATACACACCTTGGAGCCCATTCAATCCTTCAGCCTTGGCAGGGAAGCGAGCTCAAAGCCCCGCCTAATGCTGAATATAGCCTTCTGTCCTGCCAGAACAGGAAGCCTAACCAGAGTACCTGGGACGATGCATAGACAATCCTACAGACCCATATATAGTAGTAGCTGCACAGAGAGCCCAGCCAGTGGCTCTGCCGATCTCCAGAGCTAGCCAGTGGCCGGTCGGGTCAGGGAATTTGGTGGCAAGTTCTGCCTGATTCATGTACCCATCCGGCCAGTCATACCAGCCTTGGAGCCTGATCTGTCACCACACCCAGGCAGGGAAGCAAATTCAAAGCCTGTGTACTGCAGAATATTGCCCACAGTCCCACCTAACCGGGAAGCCTAATCAGAGAACTGGAGAAGCTGTGGAGCCCATCCTACATGCTCTAACCCAGGAGCCAACTTAGCAAGTTGGAGATGAGAAGGATATGTGATTGGAGAGGGCTAGAAATGTTTTAAATGTTTTATCCCACTAATTTTACAACACAAGTTTTTTTCATTCTTCCTGCTCCTCCCCTTCTTTTTTGTTTTTTTTTAAGAGATGTAGTTTGTCCATTATTCCGGAATAATGGGATTACGAGGTAATTTATTAAGGTTACTCACTGTGTTCAAGTCCCTTTACCTACTGGGGTCATCTTTCTCCTCTTTAAATCTATGCCCAGGTCCAAGAGTCCCAAGCAACAGGGCTGACTTCCTGCTTGGCTTGCCTTCAGCCTGTGCTCCGACACCCAGAACACTCCTAGAAACCCTCCCGATGTTGGTCTCCACTTAGTTTAGGACCCCTGATCTGATGTCCAGAATGCTTGTGACCTAGGTCCGGATGTTTGGTTTGGTTCCGGCCCCTGCCCCCCACACTACCCTTTCTTCTAGAGCTGCTCCGACCCTTCCCTTGAGGATCTCTGCCGTTCTGACCCCAGTGCTGACTGATGACTGCTGACAACCCCTCTCAGGTTGACAATCAGTCCTGGCCCCGCCCCCGACTCCCCTTCAGGCTCCAGTATGGCTTCCAGTTCCAGCCTTGCTCTCGGTTCCTGGCTCCGTCCTGGGTAGTGATCGGACTCCGCTCAGGAGCAACCTTAGAGGGACTGAGGCTCATTTCCGGGAAGGTAAGGATGTTCTCAAACCTGACCGCAGATGAGACCGCAGCTACTGGGCGGAGCGCCCATCTCCACCCCACCCGACGGTTTCCTGGAGAAATTGTAAGGGAGTCAGTCGGTTTGAGCTCCGGCTGCTCGGGCCTGGAGCCTGGAGGCTTCCTTCGGTGGGGAGCAAGCGGCTTGAGCGAAATGTGTTTATGGTGTGCCTGTCCTCTCAGGAGTTCCGTTAATACAAGAAACACTTCTTAAAGATGCATAAAATGCTTACATGTTCTACAGGACTCACAGTTTATTGGGGGAATTAGGCTTGCTCACAGACACAAACACACAAATGAATTCTAACTGGCAGTTTTTACCTGTCAGGGGATCATCCAGCAGCATAGTTCTTAGGTAAGGCTTTTGTGAATCTGGTACACCTAATTTAGTTATTTTTATTCCCTAATTACAAAAGTAATTGGTGCATACATTTATTCTCCTTGTAAAAAGTTAGAATTACATAAATTGAAAAGTGGATGTTCATCCTGACAAACCCTTTTCTATGCATTTACACATTTCAAAATACATGCAGGTATATGTTTTTCTTAAATGTTATATACTATTTGTGTATGCAAATTACATTTTTCATCTAATACATCCAAGGATCTTAACATGTCCGTGCATATGGATATCTTATTCTTTTGAACTGCTCTATGATTTTCCAGTGTATGAGTGAAAGACTCATATGGGTATGACTTATATGGGTATAATAAATTAGTCATAACCCTGTTGATAGGTCTGTGGGTTGTTTAGTCTTTTCTGTTATAAACAATACTAAGTGAATGAATGTCTTTTATTCAGAGCACAAGATCTGTATCTGTGAGATAATTTTTTAGAAGTAGATTTACTGGGCCAAAGGATATCCCCTTTTAAATTTCTAGAGCTATTGGTAAATTAATATTCTTAGAAGTTTATTAATTTACACCCTCAAAAGCAGTGTATGAGGTTTTGTTTTGCCATAGCCTATCCCAGAATGTCAATAAATCATTTGATTTGGGCCACTGGTATCTTATTTTGGTTTTATTTTTAAATTATTGCTTAGAATCATCATATTTCCTCTTTGGGTAAACTCTCATCTTATGTGTTTTCCTGGTTTACCTTTTGGACTGTTGGTATTTTCTTCTTGATTGATGAGAACCATTCGTATATTCAAGAAATGATCACTTTTACCTGTGTTTTGAGTCATGAGTTCTTCCCTCCACCCACCCACCCCTGCCACCTTTGCTGGTTACCATGGCGCATATTTGTAGGTGAATTAACTAACGCTTTGCTTTTATGAGTTCTAGATTTTGTGTCATAATAGACAGACTTTTCCCTTTCCGTGATTATAATGATATACTTCATAAAAATATTTAAATAACCAGCTGGAATTTATTTTAGTGTAGTGTAAGAGGTTAAGAATCAATGACATTCAATCAGAGAAAGACATGTATCATATGACCTCACTGATATGAGGAATTCTTAATCTCAGGAAACAAACTGAGGATTGCTGGAGTGGTGGGGGGTGGGAGGGATAGGGCAGCTGGGTGATAAACATCGGGGAGGGTATGTGCTATGGTGAGCGCTGTGAAATGTGCAAGACTGTTGAATCACAGATCTGTACCTCTGAAACAAATAATACATTATATGTTAAAAAAAAAGAAGAAGAAGAAGAAGATAGCAGGAGGGGAAGAATGAAGGGGGGGAAATCGGAGGGGGAGATGAACCATGAGAGACGATGGACTCTGAAAGACAAACTGAGGGTTCTAGAGGGGAGGGGGTGGGAGGATGGGTTAGCCTGGTGATGGGTATTAAAGAGGGCATGTTCTGCATGGAGCACTGGGTGTTATACACAAACAATGAATCGTGGGACACTACATCAAAAACTAATGATGTAATGTATGGTGATTAACATAACATAAAAAAAAAAAAAAGAATCAATGACATTGAGTGCTAGCTGTCAAACAAAAATTGTGCTATCTTTCCATAATATGGAATAGCAATTGAAACATGGCTGCCCACTCAAGGACTACATTTTCTAGTCCCTTTGACCTACTTGTGTAGCCATGTGGCCTGTAATCGAGTACAGAATATAAGCAGAAGTGATGTGTATCACCTATAGGCCAAGACTTTTAAGAAGTTCTCTGTTCTGTCTGCCATCTAGACAGAGGCAAGAGAGGAACCCATTTAAATTGTGGCACCGTAAGTCGGCAGGAATCTGGGTCCCTGAACTACCATGGTCAAGATAGCTACTCACTGACTAGGAACATCTACTGCAATTGTTACATGAGTGAGAAATATACTTCCACTGGGATAAGCCACTAAAATGTTGGGACTTATTATTAAAATGGCTAGTATGGTTTTACCAATAAATCATCCAATGAAGAGAGAGCTGTCCCTAACCACTCATGTCTGAGCACACTTCATTTTATTCAGTGAGCACTCTGCCAACTGACAGTGGAAGGGAAGTGTTAGTTTCATAGCATTTGTAAAGGATCTGGAAGGGAGGTGGTTTATCAGTGGGTGACTTTCAGAGTTAACCATATGTTAAGGTGAGAATTCTCTTCAGTGTCATCCACATCACTAGACCAGACCATGGCAGAATCTGAAAGTAAAAAGTAAAAGCAGAGGTATATCAAACCAATCCAGGCTTATTTTAATTCAACTATTAATAATAACAATAATATAATTTAAAATAAGACATCCAAATTTAAATTAGGTGGTATACCTGAACAACTGTGGAAACCCAGTTTTGGCTCAGGGAGATAGAGTTAACAATCACATAGAAAACTTAATAATGACCTATACTAAGCAAAATAGGCTTCATTTGTAAATATGAATGGATAATCAAAGATTACATCTGAGGAATACATGCAGAAGGAACAAGATGAGCTAATAAAATACCTAAAGCAAGTGAACAACAAATATTTGGTGATAAAACTGACATTGAATTTAAAAATATTCAAGCATGACAGTATGTACTTTTTCCTCTTAGCTGTGCAACATCAGCCAGATTTTACAAATGCTTGACTCTTCAAAAAACTACTTTGAAAATCAATCTAGTGCCTTACAATGGTATTGGACTAGTTTGTAAATGAGTCCTCTATTTGTTCTTGTTGCAAAATTTGTTCAAAATCACTTGTGAATCTTTAATCAAGTGTTCAATGATGGGAAGACCAAAGAAACTTAAAAGTTTTGAAGCCATTGAAAACAAAGTGTGTGACTAGGAAGCCATTGAATTTGTCACTACAAAAGCGAGGAAGGAAATGAACAGATCAAACAAGGAGAGCTCAAACAGTGTATCTGATTTAATTTTGCAATTTTATAATTGTGCTTTGTAATTTCTTGGGAGAAGAATTTTTTGATGAGCTTCCATTTTGGGGATAAATTTACATTCTGTAATGAATGGAATGAAATTGAAAAGACCTATTATTTTGCAACATCTCCCATTATCTGCCAAACATTGAAGATAATCAGAAAGAGTGAGAACTTATTTGATGATTTTTTTTTAATAAAATGTTTGTCTAAGAATGATAACCTCAATGAAGTAAAAAAGGGACAGTAGTGATGAACAGATATTGACTAAAATACTTAAATATTTCCAAACACAAAAGCATAATTAATAACCTTCACATAGTAGAATATTCCTGAGCTTACCAGGAATCTCACCATATGTAGAAAGACTGTTTTTTCAATAAAACATGGGCTACAGAGAAGAGTCTATTGAAGGTGTCGACAAATTCAAATTTATTAATGATAAAATGCAAACTTGAAGAATATTACAATATTATGCACCAACTAAAAATAACAAGAACATATTTGTAATTAGAGTCCCAGAAGGAGAAGATAGAGACAATGTGTTAGAAAAACATTTGAAGAAATAAAGGCTAAAATATTTCCAAATATGATAGAAAATATCAAGCTACAGGTCCAAAAGCTCAAGATACCCAAGAGGACTGAATAGAAAAAACACCACACGCAATCACATCATAGTCAAATGGCTGAAAACAAGTAATAAAGGAAAAATCTTAAAAGCAGCTAGCGAAAAAAAGACATATTCCATAGAGAAGAACAGTATAACAATGGAAGCTGAATTCTAATCAAGAGGACAACACAATGACATTTTTTTTTTTTCACAATGACATTTTTAAAGTGTGGAAAAAAACCCTCTCAACCTAGAACTCTATATCCAGTTAAAGTATTCTTAAAAAAAATGAAGAGAAAGCAAAGGCATTGTCTGGTCCATGATCAAAGAAGAAATCACAAGAGAAATGGGAACTTATTTTGAAAGGAATGTTAAGGAACACCCATTGTATAAAAATTTGTGGATACAGTTAAAATGGTAGTGAGAAGGAAATTTATAGCATTAAATGCTTTCTTAGGAGAATAAAGGTTTAAAATCAATCACTTAAGCTACTACCTTAAAGAGCTGGAAAATGAAAAGAAAATTAAACTCAAAGTAGAAAACAAGAAGGAGCAAAGAGTAGAAGCCAGTGAAGTAGCAAATAGAGAAATAATAGAGGAAATCAATAAGGCCAAAAGTTGGTTCTTGGAAAAATTTAATAAAATTGATAATCCCTCAACCAAGAAATAGAAGGGATATAATACAAATTACCAATATCAAGAATTGCACAGGGGACATCACTAGAGACATTAAAATGATAATAAGAAAACAATCCATTGTCCGCTTAGCTAAAAGGGATAATTAAAACATACCAAAACAGATCCAAGAAGAAAACAACATCTGGATGCTCTTATATTTGTTAAAGAAAGTGAATTTTAAATTAAAAAAAAAAAAAAAAAACCTTTCCAGAAAAACTCTATGCCCAGATGACTTCACTGGTGAATTTTACCAAACATTTAAGTAAGAAATTGTATCAACCATACATCATATATTTCAGAAAATAGAAGAGGAATATTTACCAGCTCATTTCCTGAGGGCAGCATAACCCTGTTATCAAAACCTGAGGAAGACATTTTAAGAAAAGGGAACTGTAGACCAATATCCCTCATGATCACAGGAACAAATATCATTGACAAAAATGACAAAACTAAGACAGTAATATACGAAAACACTAATATGCCATGACCAAATGTGAGTCATCTTAGGAATGCAAGGTTGGTATAGATACTAAAAAGTCATTCAACATAAATTGCCACATTCACAGATTAAAATAGAAAAAATAACATGATAATCTTAATAGAGGGACAAAAATTATTTGACAACATTCAATACCCATCCATGGTAAAACATCTTAGCAAACTAGGTAGGAGAAAGGAACTTCCCCAATCTGATAGAAACAACTATGAAATACCTCAAGGTAATCATCATATTGAATGATGAAATATTGAACATTTCCTCTAGAGTTGGGAACAAGGCAATGAGATCTGCCTTTAGTGTGTTTTCCCACATTTTACTGGATGTTTTAAGCCACTGCAATGAGTCAAGTAAGAGATAAAGATTATATAAGAAGAAATAAAATGGACTTTATGTGACCTTTACGTAATTGCACAGATAAAAACTGCTAAAGAAACTACAAGGATCTACAAGAACTAATAAATGAACCTACACAATATAATTTAGGTATGCTGAAATAAATTGTATTTTTATATAGTAGTAAAAACAAAATGGAAAAGGAATTTAAATTTATTTACAATGCCATAAAGATAAAAATACTTGGAAAGTAAATCTACCTAAATCTATAAGATATTCCTGAGGGAAATTAAAGAAGACACAAATAAATGGAAAGGTAAACCATGTTCATAGATTAGAGGATTCCAAATGACTAAGATACCTATTTTCCCCAAACTGATCTGTAGATTCACTATAACTGAGTCATGAACCCAGAAGGCTTTCTGATAAATTGACAAGTGATTCTAAAATTAGTATCTAAATGGGAAGAACCAAGAATAGCCAAAATAAATTTGGAAAAGAAAAATGCTGGACACATTATACAACCTAATTTCAAGATTTAATATAAAAGTTCAATAATCAAGGCACTGTGGTATTGGCTTTAGGATAGACAAACAGATCAATGCACAGAAATAGAGCCACACATAAACTGTCAGCTGATTCTTTGACAGAGGTGCCAAATTAATCCTATGCTGAAAATGTAGTCTTTTTACTAATGATGCTGGAAAACTGAATGGATAACTATTATGGGAAAATAATGAACTTCTATCCACATGTCTCAACAAATACAGATCTATGGATCATAGACCTAAATGTAAAATTAGAATTATGAGCTTTGAGAAGAAATCATAGATGGATTTTTTTTGTAATCTTGGAATAGGCAAAGACTTCTTAGAGAGGACACAGAAAACACTGACCATAAAAAAAATGATAAATTGGATTTCAAAACTTTAAAAATTTCATTTTATTAAAATACACCATTAAGAAAATGCATACAAAGCCCCCAGACTGGGAGAATAAATAATAAGTTGTACTTTTACATAATAATGATATAGGAAGTACAATGAAAATAATATTCCATTTATATTATAATGTATAAAATATTTGAATTCCAGGCATAAACTTCTAACAATGAAATGAAAGGAAAAAATAATTGGAAAGTCATACCTTATGCTTGGTTGTATAGACTATAATAAAGATGACAACACTTCCTAATTTAGTAAAGATATTTTAATGTAAGACTAATTGATTTTTCTCAGGATATTTTACATAACATTTTTAAATGGGATTTCCAAGCCAAGGAAACATGCCTTTGTTTTTAGTTTATTGACTATTTCTAATAGTACATTTTTATCAGATTGTATTGTGACAATCAGGAATTCTATAATTGGTCTTTGATTTGTTAGTAGATATTCAAACAAACCTTGAAAAAAAAAGTTAAGAATACTGGAATAAATATTAGGCCATGAGCAGCCCCAAATACCATAACAAGAAACATAATCTTAAAAAATGTCCTGAAGATGTATGCTTTAGCTATAGATAAAACACACACCCCTATTACTGTTGAAAGTGCATTTTGTAACATTGGGTAGCCTAGCAGATACAATGCCTCAATTGCTTTTTGGTTTCCTGAGCGCTTAGAGCTGGAAACAAATGCATAAGAAATGTGTGCAGAAAAATCGAAAGAAAACCCTATGCAAATGACAAGATTAATCATGGATATGGAATCAAGACTGACATTCCAGAATGCCATGAAACCCGTTACTCCCACAACCACAGAAGCAATAGCAAAAGTTACCCACAAGGAACACAGTGGATGAGGAATTAACAATAAGGAAACAATGAACATAGCGGTTGATGCAACAATGACATTTCGAACAGTGTTTTCTAATACTGCGGTATACTGATCAAAATATATGAATGCCTGGTTATACACCATTAGGGGAATTTCGCACTTTTCGGCTCTGCTTCGTAACTGGGATAACATCATCTTCTTATTGGTTGAAGAAGAAACACCCATGGTCTGAATGAAGCCCCGGGAAGAAATGATTTCATGTGATGATGAAATATTAATATCATACACAAAAAGTGGAAAATGTGTTAAAAAATTGGGCAAACCGTTCATAAAAGTGTCCTTATCATTTACATCTTGCTTGCTGTTTTCCATATATTGCACATACTCTCGTAACCAAAACTCTGTGAGATTTTTATCTACATAGTCACTGTTTTCCAAATCTGCCAGACATTTTCCAGTTTTTGCCTAGCATCTTTATCCCAGTAGTCAAGAGTTTCAGTAACAATAACCATGACCCTGGAACCATAATCCAAAAAATATTCTTCTTCTACATTAAAATATGGTGTGATGTAGGAATCGTCACTTGCCAAATTTCGAAGGTCTAAACCTTCCTGCACTTGGAAACACCCATAGATACTACTTATGATGTACAAAATGTATATAAGCACTACAAAAAATTTGGACCCAGTGCTTGTGAGAAAAGGGCCAAAATAGTCTCAAAAGAACAAATTCATTGGATGGATATCAGTTTCTTGTTCATCCGGGAGAGAATCACATGGGAGACAGCAGGACCTTTTCAATGAGGAACATTTTTGGTCAGGAGTTTCTGGCTTTTTCAACCAGCGTAGACAGACTACTTGTCTTTTACCATCCAGAGCCATAAATGCTTCAAAACAGGTGAAGTTATAGAAATAACAGAAGAGCAGGGTTGTTCCTGTATAGATGCAAAAGTATTGTACGGACCCGAAAGAGGTCGTAATCCCTGTATGGAAGGCCAGGACGTTGGTGATGGTGGTGATCGTAATCGACACAGCCACTTTGGAATAGACGTTGGACAGCCGCTGTTTCATGTTGTCCCTGAGGCTAGTCTTCTGCCAGGCAGAAATCATTATGAACACATCATCAACCCCAACACCTGTTAAAAAAGGGAAACAATCTTCATGCCTATTAATATCCATTAAAAACTAAACACATAAACTCAAACCATCTTCTCTGTCCATCTCTTATAAGAGGTCGTATTTATCTTGCCCAATCTGTGCTTTCATACTATTTTCCCTGTTGTTTTCTCTGGTTGCCTCTGAATCCACAGCAGAATTCACCCCCTCCTCTGTGACGACTCTGTGCTTTGTACGTACTCCCGTTATTTGTACATAGCACAGGATACTCTACTCCTAGTCTTCATGTAGGGTGTTTGAATGATGAGTCAGGAAACTGTTGTGGGTGTTAGTCGAAGCAGGAGTAGCAGTGTATCTTTGATTCCACTGGATTACTTGAGAGACCATTTTCCCTCATAAACCATTTTATACAGATGCACAAACACATCAAGCCAACATTCTGTTGCTTAAAATATAAGCTGGACTTATCTGTTCTACAGTTAGCGTCTAACTATCAATGTGGTATGATTTGAGAGGCACCGCATAGTTCTCTCTCTCTCTTTCTCTCCGTCACACACACACACACACACACACACACACACACACACACACCCTTTTCCTCCTAGCCTGTTTTTGGTACCCAGAAAGTTATCATTTAAACTTACTTTCCCAGGTTAAGGCATTGTTAGTAAAATGCAAGTACTCTTTTTTTTTTTTTTAAGATTTTATTTATTTGACAGAGAGAGACACAGCGAGAGAGGGAACACAAGCAGGGGGAGCGGGAGAGGGAGAAGCAGGCTTCCCGCGGAGCAGGGAGCCCGATGTGGGGCTCGATCCCAGGACCCTGGGATCATGACCTGAGCCGAAGGCAGACGCTTAACGACTGAGCCACCCAGGCGCCCCTAAAATGCAAGTACTCTTGAGATCAGACATACGCACCAAAGTAAATCTTAAGAATCCCTTACATATTAATGCCTACTAAGGTAATTCTTTTCCACAGGGATGTTTCATGACTGGTTTGGAATAGAGAGGACAGAAGAACATTTGAGGACTTTGAAATCACCACTGAAGACTTGGAAAGGGGGACTAGAAAGAAGAAAGGGGATTAGTAAGGACAGCATGAGCATGTTGCAGATAAATTTCACCTCCCTCGAGCTTTCTACTAGAGTTGACACTACTTCCACTCATGTATATTGATACAAACTCAATAAAATAAACAAGTAAATACAAAAAGTGGAATAAAACGCTGATCTTCATTTCAATTTGGGGGGATCTTCTCCATGGGAGCGTACTAGGAATTGCAACTTTGCCTCTGATCAGATGTTCTATGGGTATGATCAAGAAGGCAGAAGGCTCTAAAATAACGTAAGTCTACACAGTCGGTCACAAACTGCGTCCTGACATCCCATGGCTAGCGGCCTTGAGGATTTCAGTTGTACTCAGCTGGACAAAAGGGAAGAATCAGAAGTACTAAGGACCAAGAATGAACTCATTGATATTTATGAGGCATTTAAAAACTAGTTTTATTATTTATAGAACCTTATTCAGAAATTGTCCTCACACATTTCTTGCTTGAGTTGCTTAAATCACACACACACACACACACACACACACACACACAGAGAACCATTCACACTCCCGTGAATACACATACTATACAATCCTGGTTTACATTAAATCAATTATATACACCTTAACCATAGTTATTATGGGCCGTGGGGGGTACTGAGTGACTAAGTATGGCTGGGTACTAGACTTCCAGTGTTTCCCCTAGGAAACCAAATACTACTTCTTCCAAGCTCCTTACTTCCTCAAATATAAACACCTTTGTTTTCTCATGCTTATTATAAATTCTGAAAGTACAGGAAAATACAGAGAAAAAATTTAAACAACTGTAATTCCACCCTTCATTTTTACATATATCCATCCAGAATGTGTCCTATACAACTACGCCCATACAACTGTATCTCTCTATTTCGAACACCTTGTTTCACAACTGGCATTTTTCTGGTAGAGGTTATATATCTTATATGTACCTTATATATCTTATAAATCTACCTCTTTCTAAGGACTGAATATGATTCAAAATTTTAATATGTTACATTTGAGTTGCCCAATCCCATGTTGATCAGGGGATTAGATGGTTTTCAAAACCTTCTTGTTCTACATAATGCCAAAATGAACATAATTTTTCTACTTTTTAAGCACTTGTCCAATTACTAGGACAGATTCCTAGAAGTGGAATCAGTAAGCCAAAGGCATTCCCTGTTTAATTTTTAAGTCTTTTGATTTGTTGCAAAACTGGACTAAAAGAAGGGTGTACCAGTTTATAATTGTACCGTAGCAGAATGAGTGTTCATTTCCATACAACCTTCCTTCAATCTTGCCGATATTTATTAATCTGATAAGAAAACAAGGTGTCTCACTTTTGGTTTAATTTTCATCCTTCAGTTAATTGAGAGCTCAAATTATTTTTTTCTTATATTTCCAGTGATTCATATTATGGACTTTTGGGGTGTGAACCGCCTGTTCATGTCCCTTGTCTGTGTTTTTCCATTTGGGGTACTAGACTTTTCTACGTCTAAGGACACATAATTCAATTTGACTTTCTTTTTTCCTGTCACCTCATTTTGGATCTATAAAGCCACTTAAATATAATTATTTTGCTTAATCTAACCTAAACTCCTTCCCTTATCTACCCCGCACCCCCACATATACGATGTGTAGTCTCATGTTTTGTTTTACTCACCCAGAATAAGAAACGGTGAATTTGCAACTATGATCACAAATGGCACCCCAATGTACAGCATCAGGCCAAAGCTGCTCACCATCGCCAAGGCCGCAGAAATCACTCCAAAGGCTGCAACCCACATTTTGTTGCGTACACAGTCACACCTGTAAATTTGGAGGGAAAAATCATGAGATCTGTGGTGGTAGCTTCTATACTGAAATTCCATCAGTTTATAACATTCTCGACTTGGACACCTGGTCAGAAAGCTCTTGGGCAATAATTCCCATGCCTGTCTATTGGAGACCTTTAACTCCCAGGCACCATCCCAGACCAAGTGGGAAAAAGGAGAGAGGGAACAGAGAACTTATCTGTGCTTTTACCAAACTTCCTGGGTGATTCTTCTGCAGCTGAGCAAGCACTACTCCCCACTGACTGGTAGTTGAGAACCACAAAGATATACTAAAGCACTCCCAATGGTTAATTCCACTCTGCTCTTCAAAGGGTGTAAATGGAATACAACAGCAAAGGGCGGGCAAGCTGTAGCAGAGAAAGTACCCATACCCAGTGCTCTTTTCACCCAACCCTTGACCCCAGCTAGCGATAGATGCAATCCTAAAGAGCTCCTGTATTTCAGAGCCAGTTCAATATGTATTGTGGTTAGCAAAATGTAGAAAGACTCCTCCTAAAACATGTTCAGGATTCTTGTCTACTGCTGAAGTGGGCTCTAGAAAAGTTGCTACTAATTGCAAAAGAATTGGAAATGTAGTCCATTTTGAATAACATAGACGTGCCTGTTTCCCAGAAATGAGAATATATAGACAGCATTTTAAAGTATGGATTCAGTACTTGACCTACCCAACAACCACAACATTACATTTTTTTTAAAAGATTATTTATTTGTCAGAGAGACAGTGAGAGAGCGAGGGAACACAAACAGGGGGCGTGGCAGGCAGAGGGAGAGGGAGAAGCAGGGAGCCTGATGCTGGACTCGTTCCCAGAACCCTGGGATCGTGACCTGAGCCAAAGGCAACGCTTAACCGACTGAGCCACCCAGGTGCCCTCCACATTGCGTTTTAAAATATTGACAACAATCTCTGGTTTTATACTTCACTTGTTTGTTAACTGCTTCAAAACAAATGACTGATACTCGTCTCTAGGTATTTTTAGGAAGAGAGAGAGGCGAAGTTTGGATTGAAAACTAGGAGTCAACTATGGAAATGGAAGCGCTGATTCTAACACAGCAAGAACACGACTAAAGACCTTTTACTGTTGTAACAATAAAGTAGCTAAACTTTCTTATTATGAAAAAAAATTTCTACGCCATGGTTGTATTTCACTTTTTTTCAGCCCACCAGTGCTAGGAGTTAAATTCAGGGCCCCAAATCAACCACATATGCAAAATTCCAGAGCAAAAATAAATTGCTTTGTTAGAATAAAATTTGACTATAATGAATACTTTCTTAAAACACTACTGGCTTATAGCAGTTTAAAAGAAGAAAGTAACAAAGATGAGCTCTGAAATCAGAAAGATTAAGGAGGATAAAAGTTACATATGACATTTATTTCTATTCCTTCTTTCAAGTTTCCAGATTTTTTGGTGTGAATTTTTCAGATGGGGGAGTATGACTTTACTTTGACTAGTTGCTGAGTTGACTTTCTCTCAATGACCTTTATTTTAATGTTCACTAGACAATGGAAGAAAAGATTTGAAAGTGGAACACTATAGGAGTTTGGTGAATACACTTGCAGATATTCCAGTCCCCCAGAAGGATTTTGTTTTAAGCAGTTTATCAGAAGGACCTAGGAGAGTCTTAGAACTTTAGATTTCCTGGAACCTAACTATGCAGATCCTGATTCAGTAGGTTTGTAGTGAAGCTGCTGAGTCTCTATGTCTAAAACTTTCCTCATACGATTTCAGTGCTCAGGCCGATTTGGGCATCACTGGCAGCAAAATGGCCAATCTTCTGAATTTTTTATTCACTTAGCAGAGAAGGGCTAAATTAGAAATTACTGCTCTTAGAAAACAATCTGTATGTTTGGTGAGAGATCCACATCTTCCCTGAAAGGTAATGATGTCTCCCATGAGTAAACAATAATTTACAGTGTATTTGAGAAGGGAAAGATATTCCCCAGATTGTTTCAGAAACTGATCTAATATTTGGGGTAAGTTTTGTCATTTCCAAAATGTTAGACAATTTTGAAATAGTCTAGAAGCTCAATATACCACTACTTGAATAAGGTTTAAATTAGAGCATAAACTTGAAAAAGTCTTACTATTGTTCATATGACTTCACTATAAGACAATAAATATAGAACCCTAAAATGTGTTCAAATAAGGGTTCTGTGTGAGGTAAATGCATGCATGCAAGGAATAACCTTCATATGTAAGTATCTGAGGCAAGCAGGATAGGCAATGTCTTAGGGACTGTCTAGGAGGCCCCGCCCAGAACAGAGAGAAGAGATTCTCAGTGATAACAGAGGGGTAGGAGTGGGAGATGTCCGAGGAACTTACAAACACATTCATAGGAGAATTAGTTTTATTTTCAAGCCCAGAGAAGGCTTGAAATTGAATTGAATCATCGAATTGAACCATCATGGCAGCATCTGTACCTTAAGAATTTCCCTGCTCCCTTTCCTCTTCTCCTTGGGCATGCTCCAACCCAGGAGGCAGCTTGGCAAGATGGAAAGTAGGGATAGAAGTGATAGACGAGGGCTGGTGAATCCCCTTCTTCCCCATTGAGGACTATCCCGCGCAGCATGCTCTGGCTAAGAGTGCTGGGGGGAAACTTAGCTTCAAATCTAGTTACCACTTTTGTTTATTACATGGACACGGACATTTTAATTCTGAATGGAGCGTTTTGTCTTACCTAAGAATGACCACAAAAGTCACAGGACCTGCCTGAGTTTTCATGGGACAGAGGAAGAACCTGCTCTACCTACCTAACTTAAAGGGAACAAAGGGAGACCAAAATCAAGTTGCTGTATGTTTATACCTCATGAGTCCCATGTGTTCAGTATGTTGGTTACATCCACATAAAGTCTTCAAAGAGACATAAATATAAATCATTTTCTAATTGCCTTTGGTATAAGATTTTCTGTATTACTGTCCATAATCATTTGTAAAGATAAGCAAGAATTGATATAAACTTGTATCTTCAGAACCAACTATCTAGTAGAAAAGTTGTGTCAAGCCAGTTGTTGGTACCTTGTAGATTCCACACTAGTTTAACATTTTTTTTTACTCTACTGACTTTAACAAGACTGAATTTTGTCTTTTCCCCTCCCCATTCTTCCTCCCTCTCTCCCTCCCTCCTACCCTTCCTCTTTAGTATTTTGGTTTGTTTGTTTTCTAGGGTATGTGGTCTTTCTTTCCAGAATAACAAAGTTGTGAAATAGTTTATTGACTCGAAAGAAGTACCCACTGTGGTTAACTCCCTTTACCTCCTGGGGCCTCATTTTTCTCTACCTTAAAATCTAGAGAGTTAAATGGTATCATTTGTTTGCAAACCAACCTACACATGAGAATCAACTAGAGAAGTTTTTGAAATATAGATTTTCTAACTGAACCCCCAGAGACTTGGTTCAATAGGGCAGGGCCTCAGAATACGTGGGTTTAGAGTTCTCTCTGTGACTGCTGTAAGAATCATTGGAATGATATAATCTGTGGGGTTCTTTCTATACCTAAATTCTTTTGTTTTGCTGATATTTTTCATATTTTAGCTTTCTGATCATAAGAGCCCAAGTCAACCCTAATGCCTAGATAACAATTTTTAAGTGCTTAACAAGGTAAACCCCACATCAGAACAATGAAGATACCTAAGTCAGTTAAATTAGAGATTAATTTTTTTATATACTTAGAAGTGCTACTTCAAACTTACAATAGAAATAAGGACTGTTGTTTAGTTCTATCAGCATATCTGCCTCCAAATGGAATAATTAGTCATAATTGGCACAATATGTAAGATAAAAAACATACGCCAAATCAAACAAAACTGGCCACAATTTCTTTTTTTCTTTTCTTTTTTTTTTAAAGATTTTATTTATTTATTTGACAGAGAGAGAGAGGGCCAAGCAGAGGGAGTGGCAGGCAGAGGGAGAGGGAGAAGCAGGCTCCCTGCTTAGCAAGGAGCCCGATGTGGGGCTCGCTCCCAGGACCCTGGGATCACGACCTGAGCCGAAGGCAGACGTTTAACTGACTGAGCCACCCAGGCATCCCTGGCCACAATTTCTTTATTTCTTTTTACTATTCTCTCTAATTGCACCCTATTGCTAATGGGGAAAAAAAGTTTAAAAAATAAGAGTTTAGTGCTGGACATCAGCAAAACCTGGAGTAGGAATTTCCCAAGTCTCATCACCCCGCCCAAGCCCCAGAAATATAGGAAAACAAGCATATATTTTCAGAATTCTGTGAACTCTGAAAAATAGTCAAAAGCTTACAACAACTAAGCAAGTTTTGAATAAAAGAAACGGTGGGGGAGCACTTCAAAATAGTAGGAAGGTTTTGTAGTGAATTTACATGCCCTGTCCCTCTCCCTCTCCAGTGTGGTAGAAGTCTTAAAGTGGCAGTGACCATAAAGTGGCAGATGTGTTAAAGTGACCACAGGCTCAAGGTGACCACAGCGTTAAGGCAGTGGCAGTCTTAAAGCCGTACCAGCTCATGTTACCAGTATGGAACCAATTCCCTGTTTCTGGAGGAAGCAGAGCAGATCGTATTCCTAAAATATTTTATGTCTGTTCTAACATGTTTGGGGGCTACCTGAAGGACTGATGCGAAGCACCCCTCTGTTTTGTCTAACTCAGCTCAGGTTGAGAAAATTGGAAATGCCACAAGTTGAATTACCAAACCTCAAGTGCATGGAGCAAAAGATTACAGCTCAAAAATACAAAAGACTGCCTATGGCTAAAGATGAGTAGCATTTCTCTGGGAATTTAGGACAGTAAAAAGCACTCAGGTATACTGGGGAATTTAGAAAGTTGCTCAGGGCAAGATGTATGCTCAGAAAAAAAACCTGAGAAGACCCTAAGCTTTCACCTAGGGCTGATCCCTAGGCACAGTGTAAGCCTTGCTAAGTGCTGAAGGAGGGTCCAGGCATAGAACCACTTTGCAAAAAGTGGGAGAGCTCCTGGCATCCAAGGAAATCTATGTCAAGACACTAGCTAAACACAAGCTAAGGTACAGAAAATTCAAAACTAGAAAAACAAGAATTACAGTCTTTACAATAATAGTTTGGGAAAATCACTAAGAAAATGGACTACTACAGTCTTAAATAAACACATTAAAAAACAACAGAAAACTCTAGGGAAGGGGGAATCTGATTTCCAGTTACTACATTATGACAGCCAAATGTCCAGTTTTCAACAACAATAACAGCAAAAATCACAAGGTATACAAAGAAAGAGGAAAGTGGCTCAAAATATGTATGAAACAAAATAAATCAGCAGAAATAATCCTTGAGTAAAGACAGAGATAGGCCTTACTAAACAAACACTATAAACACTGTTCTAAATATGCTGACAGAGCTAAAGGAGAGCACTGATAAGGAAATTAAAAAAATAATGTTTGAATTTATAATAATAAATTAAAATAATGTTATGTTTAAGATTTGTTTATTTGAGAGAGAGCAAGAGCATGAGTGGGGGGGAAGGGCAGAGCACAGAGCCTGCTGTGGGGCTCAATTTCACCACCCATGAGATCATGACCTGAGCTGAAACCAAGAGTCAGACACTTACCCAACTGAGCCACCCAGGTGCCACCATATTTGTGTGTTTTTGAAGTTAAGCTGGTATCAATTTAATGTAGGTTGTTTAAAATTTAGAATTACATGAATCTCCATGGTAAGAAAATCTCACAAAATCATTGCCAAAGGAAATGACAAGAGAATCAAACAGCTCACTAGAAAAATTGAAACTAAACATTCAAGAGGCATAATGGATGAAATGAGGGACAAAAAGCTATAAGATACACAGAATGCAAATAGCCAAATAGCGGAAGTCTTTCCTTGTCAGCAGTTACTTTTTTTTTTAATTTTTTATTGTTATGTTAATCACCATACATTACATCATTACTTTTTGATGTAGTGTTCCATGATTCATTGTTTGTGCATCACACCCAGTGCTCCATGCAGAACGTGCCCTCTTTAATACCCATCACCAGGCTAACCCATCCTCCCACCCCCCTCCCCTCTAGAACCCTCAGTTTGTTTTTCAGAGTCCATCGTCTCTCATGGTTCATCTCCCCCTCCAATTTCCACCCCGTCAGCAGTTACTTTAAATGTAAATGTATTAAACTCTCCAGTCAAAACGTAGAGATTGACAAAATGGATAAAATAACATGATTCAACTATCTGCTATCTACAAGAGACTGACTTTAGATCCAAAGATATAAAAATAAATTCAAAAAAAAAAAAAAATAAATAAATAAAAGAGATCATGTGAGGTCAAGATATAAACAAATTGAAAGTTAAAGGATGGAGAAAGGTATTTCATACGAATAGTAACCAAAGGACAGCAGGGGTGGATATACTAATATAAGACAAAATAGATTTTATTTTAAAAATGGTTAAAAGAGACAAAGAAGGACATTATATATTGATAAAAAGGCCAATTCATCAAGAAGATATAAAAACTACAAACATACATGCACCACCAATAGAGACCCAGAATACATGAAGCAAATTTTGACAGACTTGTAGAGAGAAATAGGTAGCTCTACAGTAATAGTTGGAGAATTCAGTATACCATTTTCAATAATAAATAAAACACCTGGCAAATAATCTATAAGGAAACATAAGAAATGGACAACACTATAAATCAGTTAGACCTTACAGAGATATATACAACACTCAACCAAATGATAGCAGAATATACATTATTCTCAAGTGCACGTGAAACATTCTCTGGAATAGATCATATGCTAGGTTACAAAATATGTCTGAAAATGTAAAAATATTGAAATTACACAAAGTATCTTTTCAACCAACAATGGAATGAAGCTCCAAATCAATAATAGAGGGAAAACTGGATAATTCAAAATATATGGAAATTAAACAACTAATGGGCCAAAGAATAAATCACACAGGAAATTAGAAAATACTTAGCAACAAATGAAAAGAAATACACAGTATACCATATCATAACTTACTGCATGTAGCAACACCAGTGCTCACAGATAAATTTATACTACATTAAAAAAAGAAAAAAGATCTTAAATCACCTTATGGCGATTTCTAGACATTCTGTAGAAATAGAAACAAAACAAAACCCAAAGCTAACAGAAGGAAGGAAATGAAAAGATTAAAATAGAGAAAAATAAAACTGAAAATAGAAAAACAAAGGAGAATCAACAAAAGTAAAAGGTGGTTATATAAAAAAATCAACAAATTGACAAACCTTTATCTAGAGTGACAAAGAAAAAAGATCCAAATAACTAAATCAGATATGAAAGTGAAGGCATTACTACTGATTTTAGAGAAATAGAAAGGATTATAAAAAATACTATAAACAACTTACACCAACAAATTAGATAACCTAGATGAAATGCACAAATTTCTAGAAACACACAAATGACCTAAACTGACTCAAGATGAAATGGAAAATCTCAACAGACATGTAACAAGTAAAAAGATTGAATCAGTAATCAAAAACCTCCCGACAAAGAAAAGTCCAAGACCAAATCATTTCACTGGTGAATTTTACTAAACACGTAAAGAAGAATTAACACCAATCCTTCTCAAATCCTGCCAAAAAATTGAAAAGGAAGGAACACTTCTTAACTCATTCTATGAGGCCACATTACACTAATACCAATGCAAACAAAGACTACAAGAAGACTACAGATCAACATCTCTTGTGAATATGGATGCAGATGTCCTTAATAAAATTCTAGCGAACCCAATTCAATAGAACATTAAGAGGATTATACATCATGACCAAGTGGGATTTATCCCAGGAATGCAAGAGTGGTTCAACATGGGAAAATCAATCAATGTAATATACCACACTAATAGAGCAAAGGATAAAAAGCACATGATCATCTCAATAGATGCAGAAAAGGCATCTGACAAGATCTAATACCCATTTATGATAAAAAAAAAAAAAACCTCAAGAAACAAGGAATAGAAATGAACTTCCTCAAAATGATAGGGGCATTTATGAAAACTGCATAGCTAACATTATACTCAATAGTGAAAGACTGAAAGAGTTCCCTCTAAAATCAGGAACAAGATAAAGATGCCCATTTTCACCAATGGCATTCAACATTGAAGTAGAAGTGCTAGCCAGAGCAATTAGATAAGAAATAGAAATAAAAGGAATTCAAAATGGAAATGAAGAAGGTAACTATTCCTTTTTACATGATTACATGATTCTATATCTGAAAATTCCAAAGAATCCACAATAAAACTAATAGAGTTAATAAACAAATTGAACAAAGCAAGATACAAGATCAACACACAAAAATCAGTTGTGTTTCTATTTGTGTGCAATCAACAATCCAAAAATGAAATGAAGAAAGCAATTCCATTTAAATAGTGTCTAAAATAATAAAATACTTAGAAATAAATTTAAACAAGGAAGTGAAAGACTAAAAATTACAAAAATTTGGTAAAAGAAACTAAAGAAGACCTAAATTAATGGAAAGAAATCCTTAGTTCATGGGGAGGAAGACAGTATTGTTAAAATGTCAGTCACACCTAAAACAACCCATAGATTCAACACAATCTTCATTACAAAATTCCAATTGGCCTTTTTTTTCTTAAGAAATGGAAAACCCAACCCTCAAATTCATATGGAATTGCAAGGATCCCTGGATATCCCTGAAAAAGAAGAAAAGAACTGGAGGACTGTGATTTCCAGATTTCAAAACTCACAACAAAGCTACAGCAATCAAAACAGTGTGGTACTGGCAAATCAACAGACTTGTAAGCTAATGGAATAGAATTGAGAGTCCAGAAATAAACCCATACATCTACAGCCAATTGATTCTTGACAAGGATGCCAAATCCAACCAACTTGGAAAGAACAGTCTTTTCAACACATGGTACTTGGACAACTGGATTTCCATATGTGCAAGAATGAATTCCATATGTGAGTAGAATGACCTCTACTCACACCATATACAAAAATGAACTAAAAACTGATCAACAACTTAAATATAAGAGCTAAAACCATAAAACTCTTAGAAGGAAACACAGGGAAAATGTGCATGACCTTGGACTTGTCAATGGATTCATAGATGTAACACCAAAAGCATAACTAACAAAAGAAAAATGATGAAAGATAAATTGGATTTCATCAAAATTAAAAACTCCTGTGCATTAAAGACATTATCAAAAAAGTGAAGAGACAGTACACGGAGTGGGAGGAAATATTTACAAATCATGTATCCTTTTTTTTTTTTTTTTTTTTGAGGAAGAGAGAAAGAGAGAGATAGCAAGAGCATGAGCAGGGGGGAGGGGCGGGGGGGGAGAGAAAATCTTAAGTAGGCTCCACACCCAGCACTAAGCCTGATGAGGGGCTCGATCTCACAACCCTGAGATCATGAGCTGAGCTGAAACCAAGAGTTGGGATGCTCAACCAACTGAGCCACACAGGCACCCCTACAAATTATATATCTGATAAGGGTTTAATATCCAAAATACACAAAGTACTCATTAACAACAGGACTCAACAACCAAAAGACAAACAACCCGATTAAAAAATGGGCAAAGGACTTGCATAGACACCTCTCCAAAGAAGATAGGCAAATGGCCAATAAGCACATGAAAAGATACTGAACATCATCAGTAATTAGGGAATTGTAAATCAAGCCACACTTTGCCACTACTAAGATGGCTATAATCAATAAAACAAAAAGTAACAAGTGTTGGTGAGGATGTGCAGAAACTGGAACCCTTATACATTGCTGGTAGGATATAAAATGGGGTAGCCTCTGTGGCAAGCAGTTTGGCTGTTCATCAAAGAATTATCATACAACTCACCAATTCAACTCTTAGGTATATACTGAAAGGAATTGAAAACAGAAGCTCAAACAAATATTTGTACACCAGGGTTCATTGCAGCATTATTTACAATAGCCAAAAGGGGGAAACATTCCAAGTGCCCATCAACAGATAAGTGGATAAACAGTGCGGTTTATACACGATGAAATATGAGCCAGTCATAAAAAGGAATGAAGTTTTGATACATGCTACGTCATAGTTGAACCTTGAAAACATTGTGCTAAGTGAAATGAGCCAGTGACAAAAGAACAAATATTGTACGATTCCACTTATATGAAATCTCTAGAATAGGCAAATTCATAGGGATAGAAAGTAGATGAAGGTTAACCGGGACTGGGGCCATGGAAAGTTACTGCCAAATGCTTATACAAATTCTGTTTGGGGTGATGGAAAATGTTTAGAAACAGATAGTTGTGACGGTTGCACGTTGAATCTAATTCAACGGTTGACAGTGTGAACCTAATTAATGCCACTGAATAGTACACTGAAAAATGATTGAAATGACATATTTTATATCTTTTATATGTATTTCATCACACGCAAATAATTTTTTTTTTAAAGATTTTATTTATTTGACAGAGAGAGACACAGCGAGAGAGGGAACACAAGCAGGGGAAGTGGGAGAGGGAGAAGCAGGCTTCCCGCCGAGCAGGGAGCCCGACGCGGGGCTCGATCCCAGGACCCCGGAATCATGACCCGAGCCGAAGGCAGATGCTTAACCGACTGAGCCGCCCAGGCGCCCCCGCAAATAATTTTTAAAAAGAGTTAAACAACCAGTAAAGCTGTGTTACCTGTAGCATGATGTGATTGCAAATAATATGATTAGAACGTATGCCAAGTGGAACAAAGGGATCACGGTTTTAGAAGTTGCTTCAAATTCCAGTTGTCTGGAAAGTGATGTGAAATAGACCACCTGCCACAAAAATATACACAAGTAAATAACTTTTCACTCCAATATCTGTGTGTGTTACAAACACTACTGAAACACTATAGCTTATTCATTGAAACAACAGGTTAAAATTTAGTAAAAGATCAAAATATGTGAACTATGACTTTAGAATAAAGAAGGCAACATAGATTTGCTTCTTCCCACAAATCCTTGGCATGCTTTCTGAAGTTTCTTGCAAAAACCCAAAGTTTAAAACTCCTGACTATACAAAATCTGAGTTCTGTATAAGACCGTGAAGTCATTAACAGCCACAGAAAAGTGTTGCTTTTTCTAAATTTTATTAGGTTGTTGCCTTTTACTATTTTAATTGCATTGATATTTCAGAAAGCTCTAGCATTCAAAGGCTTTTTCCAGTAGTTGTCTCACTTTGACCAGGCTTATTCACAAGTACTAGTAGGCTTGCTGGCCCAATGTTACAGAATAGTTAGCATGTGCCTGGCACTGTGCGATCACTTACCCGGAAAATGCTAAGCTAGTTCTCTTTTCAAAAACACCATGGAAGTTCTGCTTAAAGGGTTTTTTTTATTTTTTTATTTTTTATTTTATTTTATTTTTTTTTAAGATTTTATTTATTTATGTATTAGAGAGCGAGAGAGAGAGAAACAGCATGAAAGGGGAGAAGGTCAGAGGGAGAAGCAGGCTCGCCGCTGAGCTGGGAGCCCGATGTGGGACTCGATCCCGGGACTCCAGGATCATGACCTGAGCCGAAGGCAGTCACTTAACCAACTGAGCCACCCAGGCGCCCTATTTTTTATTTTTTATTTCAGTGAACTCCAAACAAGTTTTAGGGGGCTCCCCCAAACAGCAGAGACTTTAACTAAAAGTAGGAATTTCAAAGTCATTTGACTAGGAAACCTGATGATCAATGTCTGTACGGAACAGACCTACCTTGAGGATGTAGGATTTGTGTTTTCCACCAGAACATTACTAAGGATTTAAGATTTGTGGCAACCTTTGATGTGTGAGATTAAGGACTCTGGATTAAGTACCAAATAGAGTAGAGCACTCCCAGCTTCAAGCCAAGGACTCCATCAAATAATCAGGGAGTGCTACTGCTATGATCCTTGGAAAGTGTCCTTATTCCTCCCACCTTCTCCTGGCCTCCCTATCAAGCCCAGCCACCAGGTACCTGGATCTTCTTCAGGGCCAGACTCGTTTTCATGTTGCTAAACTGGTTCAGGAAATGGATCAACCACATCTTGCTAAGCTCGTTGACCTCTCCATCCTCCGTCTTCAGGCAGTACAGAAGCCGCATGGCTTTGGCCTTCACGAGTAACTGGTTCATTCCCATCCTCTTGCCTAAAAGGGTTCCCCCAATGGTGCCGGCCAGGTAGATGGGCTGACCCATTTGGTTGAAGATTGGGAAGGTGATGTGTCTCAGGTCGAGGTTCTTGTTCATCTGCCAGGCAGCCAGGAGTGGGTTGGAGGCCACGCAGGGGCCCTGGTTCTTAGCGCACACCTGGCTAGCGGATCTGGGCTCCGTTTTCCTCTGTCACATACAGATCCTGTACCACATCGTCCAATTTACCAATTTCCTCTAGGATTTCTTGTTCCAGCAGTGAGGCAGTGTTGGAGACCGCCAGAATACAAGCGAAGTTGACTTCGGTGCTCTTCCTGGAGATGGAGAAGAGGTAAGAGTCGTTGGTGGTGAAATGTCCCTGCACAAAGCGCCGCTCAGCCTTGG
Organism: Halichoerus grypus; assembly: GCF_964656455.1. Lineage (NCBI taxonomy): Eukaryota > Metazoa > Chordata > Mammalia > Carnivora > Phocidae > Halichoerus > Halichoerus grypus. The sequence continues at coordinate 66,340,456 of NC_135717.1, forward strand.
CCCGGCTCCCTATGGGGGTGTACTGCTCCTCAAGGTTTTCTTCTACATCCGTGGGCAAGTAAATCAAGCCAGTGCCCAGAACGGCCGTCAGCACCATGGGCAGCAGCAGGAAGATCCAGGGGTGCGAGCCCACCTCCCACCCCAGCCTTCCGAAGGCGCGGGAGAGGGGCGCCTCTAGGCAGTTGGTGCGGCAGCGGGGTCTCTCCGACAACCGATTTTCCGACCTGGGAGCCTGCGGACTTGAACGCCCCTGCACTGACCCTGACTGGGAATGGGACGCCCCAAGGGACTGCGTGCTCTGCCCCGAAGCCCAGTTCAGCTCGGGTTCCCGTCCTTGACTTGACTCCAAGAGCTGCTCTGAGTCCTGCTTGGAGGCGGGGAGCGGCTCTGCCCGCGGGCCTGCCTCCACCTCCGACGGCCTCCCGGAGTCTGGCCCAGGCCCGGCCTCGGGTTCCCGCCCCGCCTCCACCTCGGGCCAGGCCTCCCGCACCACCTTGGAAGGCCTAAAGCTCATTTCTGGGAAGGAAAGGCAACGTTCTCAAACTGGACAGCGGATGAGACTGCAGCTACTGGGCGCTCCGAGCGCCCAACTCCACCCCCACCCAACGGCTTCCTGGAGAAACTCTAAGGGAGTCCGTTTGAGTTCCGGCTGCCTGCGCCCGGAGCCGGGAGGCTTCGTTGGGGAGCACCTGTTTGTTTGTTTTTAAAGATTTTATGTATTTGACAGAGAGAGACACTGCGAGAGAGGGAACACAAGCAGGGGGAGTGGGAGAGGGAGAAGCAGGCTTCCCGCAGAGCGGGGAGTCCGATGCGGGGCTCGATCCCAGAACCCTGGGATCATGACCTGAGCCGAAGGCAGATGCCCAACCGCTGAGCCACCCAGGTGCCCCAAGAGAGTACGTGTTTTGACCCATAGCCTCACTAGCCCCAAATTTGTCTGGGGTGTGCCTGTGCTCTCGGGAGTTTAGTTAACACAGAAACACTTTTTTTTTTTTTTAAAGACTTTATTTATTTATTTGACAGAGAGACACAGCGAGAGAGGGAACACAAGAGGGGGAGCGGGAGAGGGAGAAGCAGGCTTCCCGCCGGGCAGGGAGCCTGACATGGGGCTTGATCCCAAGAGCCTGGGATCATGACCTGAGCCAAAGGAAGACGCTTAATGACTGAGCCACCCACCCCGTTTTCTATTTTAAAAGTTAGGATAAATGGGACCGAGGATTCCTCTTCTCCTTTATCTGCATGTTGCAAGTCCTAGTTATAGCTACATCTGGAGTTTATCCTTGGTGTGCTATAAATCTAGTGGTACCTGTATCACATTTAAATGGAGGAACTGATCTGGGAATTCCATTTGTTAAACCATATCTACATTATGGAGAGAAATGGCTCAGCTGGTTTCCTAAACATTTAGGATGAAATGTTAGAGGGAGGGTGTTCACAAGTATTCTGTATTGTACAAAACCAAACACAGGGCCTCTTACTACCCATCTTTATGGTATTTCTTTAGAACAGCATCAGCATGTTTGTTTTTTTTTAATCTCAAAACACAACATTCAAAACACAAAATTTCTACAATTGCTCATAAATCAGCCACTGTGAAGTACTAAATTCTATAGAAAAATATGTACCTCAAGGTTTGATTTTATCGAGTTTCTTCATTCTAGTTCATTGATTCTAGATTATGTACTTTTACTAATCTAGTTATCTAGATTACTAATGTTTGTGTGGGTTTAGAATGTCAATAAAAAATACCACTAATAGTTGTTCCCCACCAGTTTTTCTGTATTATTCCATAAAAGGAATTTGGCACTTTTAAAATGAGCTCATCTGCCATATTTGAGTTGTGAAACCCTTTCATATTGGTTTCAGAGCTCTAGACTAATCCAAGTGCAGCTATAACATGGCCTAGAAGTCACATGTCTTAAGTGACAAGTCTCTTAAGTTTCTTCCTTTCAATTCAGACAACCCTCTGGCCTTAATCTGAGAATGGTGTCTACTTTGTCAGGATAGGATTCTCCATACTTTATAAGATGCCTTCTGGATGAGAAGGGGGTGGGTATTGGGAATTCAAGAATATAGTTTAGAACTTAAAATTTTATCTAGTCTACTTATCCATCTTCAGTCTAGATAAAATGAAGCAGGCAAAACATTACCTTTTCTTTATCTCTTATATGTAGATTCCATTTTCTTCTGTTCCCCAGTCCTTCTCAAGCATGTCCAATTTTTTCCCTCTTCCCCCTGTTTCTCCTTTTCTAAGTCCCATTCTCTCAGGTTAGCCAAACTGAGTTTGGTATAAGTAAAGGGCAGTTGCCCATTATTTTTTTATTTCTTATTTAAAATTTTTTTGACATTATTATTTATAGGATGCTTCTCTTTTAACTCTGTATTTCAGTTACTTGATAATCTGTTTCTGACACTTAAGTATGAGCTCCTCAGAGACAAGGACTGCATCTTGTTCATCCCTGTGTTTGATACTCAGAGGACACTCTAATGTTAGTCATAACTTAGGTGGTCCTGCTTGTCTTTCCACAGCTCTAGAAATGATGTAATTCAAATATGGCCGACATAATGGCTGAAATACATTCTGTAGGTCCTGCAGGGACTGCTCAGATGTCTGTGTTGCAACTGAGACACCAGGTATTTTTTTGCGTCTTTTCATCTGCCCTATCTTAAGCTTTTTTCCTTTTCCTTTCTTCCTTTTTGGAATTAAAACAGTATAGCCGTTCCTCCTAACTCGTATAATAATCTGTCACAGAGCGTTATGAAGTCACTCAGTTTTCCTTTTCTAGATTGAAATCTAAAGATTTAATAAAATGATTGGCCATTGAGAAGAGGCTCTAAAACTGAAATATGAATAATTAAGAAAGAAACTGAAGAAAGGACAGCAGCAAGAATTGATCATGAATGTAGTGATGGCGAAGAAACTTTTTTTTTTTTTTTTGAGAGAGAGAATGAGAGAGAGAAGAAGCAGAAAAAGAGGGAGAGAGAATCCCAAGTACGCTCCATGCCCAGTGCAGAGCCTGACTTGGGACTCCATCTCACAACCCTGAGATCATGACCTGAACCGAAATCAAGAGTAGACACTTAACTGGCTGAGTTACCCAGGTGCCCCAAGAAGCATATTGTTAAAATGCATGTACATATAATGAATGGTAGGGTGGTAGGTAGGCTTTTATATTAGTGGTCCCCAATGAATCATGGCTCCCAGTATTTATGACTTTTCATAGTTCCCTCGCACATTGACTCTGGGTTTAGCCATGTGACTTACTTGGTTCAGTGGGACATTAGCAACTGTGACACAAGCAGAAGGTTGATAAGTACTTGTGCATTTGGGATTTGACTTCTTGGAAGCAAGAGAACTTAGGTTTTTATGGACTTGGGGTTCACAATGCTGATGGTAAAACTCTTTGAAGTAGTTACTTTATCATTGACCTTCATTAAATTCCTTTTTATATAATAAGGTGAATTTCTCATTTTTTATAGTATAGCGATGCCCAAAAACATGGCTCAGGAAATAGCAGAAGACAAGCTAGAGAATGCTTGAGAGAAAGAAAAATTAAGATTTCCTTAAAGGAATTGTTGGAATTTGGGAGAGCACATTAGACAGAACAGGAAAGGGGAGATCTTGAAGGCCACACTCAACGTACAGAAAGGAAAACACAGCAACAATAACCAGACTTGACAGCTTACTGAGTAGGACTTTAAAGGGGGAGGGGGTAATTAAAAATTAATAGGTTGGAGAGAGTGACTAGAGTCTTAAAAAATGTAACAGAGGAAACCAGACTAATGCTCCCAGAGCGAGCACAAATCCAGGGGATACCTGACTAACTGCAGGTGCCCTTGGGGATGTTCCCTTGAAGAACAGGAGAGCTAGTCACAGTGGTTACAAAAAATCTGAATAGACTTTTAAGTCTAGAATGTGGACAATTAGATTAGAATCTTTCACATATTATTAATTCGGTCTCAAAGTGATGAAGTTATTTAGGTAAAGATTTTTGTATGTCCTGAGCCCTAGGGGACCAAGAATTTCTAGAGTTAAATCTTCTCAAAAGAGAAGCACAGGAAAGAGGAGAAATACTACAAGGAACCAGGGGCGACCAAAGTGATTGACTCTGGGCTTGAAGTCCATTGGGAGAGTATGAATTTATCCAATGGAGGTGAAGGTGGGCAAGATTCGGTAAACAGTGGGTGATTTGATCATTCAGTAACTCCTTGGCTTTATACTTCTGTCTTATGGGAGCCTTCCCAAAACAAAAATAGAAGACTATGTTAGCAAACCAAATGTCTGAGCCCTAAATCAAGGGGAAATAATAAAGGGAGAGCACTCAGTCCCACCAAACAAGGCTGCTTACAGGTTTTTTGAGAAGGAAAGGGATCACTCTGAGGGGCAGGATAACATTTATAAAACTAAGGGAACCTTCTTTAAAAGAGTAGAGGAAATGTAGCCCGGAAGACCAGGTAGTCTTTGTCGTGGATCTCCGCCACAGAAAGCAATGTGAGAAAGGGAAGATCTTCTGCATCCCATTGAAGTGAAGTAAGTTCTTAAGAGTAGAGAAAATCCAAAAGCTGAAAAAGGTTAGTTTTGGTGGGGAGAGAACATGGCAGAAGTATTGATCCTTGCTAGACCCCAAGGGGCATAGCCTTTAGGAGCATGAATAACAGATTCCGTTCAGGAATCTACTGAGGATGACTCTTATCGCTGAAATGGATATGGGGACCTCAGAGGAAAGTGCCCTAAGACACAAGTTCTAGGGCCCACATAAATTCTGCTCAAACAGGACTAGACAGAATCCACATTCAATCCAGGAGTACATGGTCTACACGGGCAGTGGAAATTAAGCGGTTTTGGATATTTTTCAAGAAATTATGGCATCCTAGTTAAAAGTATGGATGGACTTTGAGGCTAATGTGCCTGGGTTCACATCCCAGCTCTACCTCTTACTACCTGTGTGATTTTGGGCAAGTTACTTAACCTCTCTCTGTCACATTTTCCACTTGTCAAATGCAGAAGATAATACCTTGCTACTGGGGTTCTTAGGATTAAATTATTTAATACATGTGAAATTATGTAAAACATGAAATTCAATAAGGGCTATTATTATTAGAAATATTTTCACCATTGAGTGGGATTTTTTGTTTGTTTTAGTTTTGTACCTTTATGAAGGTAAGGAAAGTTTGCTACGAAGTTGTTTTTTCATGAATGAGTTAAATTTTTATCAAATCATGTGTGTTAATCTATTGGGAAGAACATATGGAGTCTCTCCTTCATCTATGTATGTGGCAAATGGTATTATTATTGTTTTTTAATCTTGGAAAAAAGTGCTTGAAAACCCTAAATGTCAGAATATAATGCGGATTCCATTTACTAAAGTTTATATAGCATTACTGCATTCATGTTGAGGTGAGATTGGCCTCTAATTTTCTTTTATTGTCCAATTTGGTTAACAAGCCTTATAAGGGTAATTTTCTCTCTTTTTCTATTCTCTGCAAAAGTTTATATAAGATAGAAATAACCTGTTTCTTTTTTCCCGCTCTTTTTCTTTATTTTGTTTTTCCATCACGGTAAGTGTACTCTTTAATCCCCATCACCTGTTTCACCCATCCCCCCAACCCCCCTCCCCACTGGTAACCATCAGTTTATTCTCATAGTTAAGACTCTGTTTCTTAGTTTCTCTCTCTCTCTCTCTCTTTTTTTCCTTTGCTGGTTTGTTTTGTTTCTAAAATTCTACCTGTGAGTGAAATCAGATGGTATTTGTATTTCTCTGACTGACTTATTTTGCTTTGCTTAGCATTATACTCTCTAGCTCCAGCCATGCCATTGCAAATGGCAAGATTTCATTCCTTTTTATAACTGAATAATATTCCATTATGTGTGTGTGTGTGTGTGTGTGTGTGTGTGTACTCATACCACTTCTTTATCCATTCATCTGTTGATGGACATTGGGCTGCTTCCGTATTTTGGCTGTTGTAAATAATGCTGCAATAAACATAGGAACGCATGTATCCTTTTGAATTAGTGTTTTTGTATTTTTGGGGAAATACCCAGTAGTACAATTACTGGATCAAAGGGTAGTTCTATTGTTTCACCATTGATTATGATGTTGACTGTGGATTTTTCATATAAGTTCTTTATTATATTGAGGTATGTTCCCTGTAGACCTACTTAACAGAGAGTTTTTATCATGCATGGATGTTGTACTTTGTTGAATGGTTTTTCTGCATCTATCGAAATGATCATATGGTTTTTATTCTTTCTCTCAGTGATGTGACATATGAGGTTGATTGTTTTGGGACTATTGAACCACGCTTGCATCTTGGGAATAAATCCCACTCGATTGTGGTGTATGATTTTTTTATTAACACACTGTTGGATTCAGTTTGCTAATATTTTGTTGAGGACTTTTGCATCTATATTCATGAGAGATATTGGCCTGTGTTCTCTTTTTTGTAGTGTTTTTGTCTGGTTTTGGTATCAGGGTGATACTGGCCTCATCAGAATGATTTTGGAAGTTTTCCTTCCCTTTCTATTTTTTGAAATAGTTTGAGAAGAATAGGTATTAACTCTTTTTTAAATGTTCGGTAGAATTTGCCTGTGAAGCTGTCTTGTCCTGGACTTTTGTTTTTTGGGAGTTTTTTGATTATTGATTCAATTTCACTGCTGGTAATTGGTCTGTTCAAATTAACTATTTCTTCTTGTTTTAGTTTTGATAATTTATATGTTTCTAGGAATTTATCTATTTCTTCTAGATTGTTGAATTTGTTGGCATATAGGTTTTCATAATATTCTGTTAAAATTATTTGTATTTCTGTGGTGTTGGTTGTTATTTCTCCTCTTTCATTAGTGATTTTGTTTATTTGGGTTTTCTCTCTCTCTTTCTTTTTCTTTTCTTTCTTTTTTTTTGATGAGTCTGGCTAGAGGTTTATCAATTTTGTTGATCTTTTCAAAGAATCAGCTGCTGGTTTCATTGACCTGTTCTTTTGTGTTTTTTTTAGTTTCTATATCATTTATTTCTATTCTAATTTTTATTATTTCCTTCCTTTTGCTGGGTTTGAATGTTGTTGGTCTTATTTTTCTAGCTCCTTTAGGTAAAAGTTAGATTGTTTATTTCAGATTTTTTCTTGTCCTTGGGGCAGGCCTGTATTGCTATAAGCTTTCCTCTTAGAACCACTTTTGCTGCATCCCAAAGATTTTGGACCATTGTGTTTTGATTTTCATTCGTTTCTATGAAATTTTTAATTTCTTCTTTTATTTCTTGGTTGACCCATTCATTGTTTACTAGCGTGTAATTTGACCTCCATGTATTTGTGCTCTTTCCAGACTTTTTCTTCTGGTTGGTTTCTAGTTTCATAACATTGTGGTCAGAAAAGATGCATGGTCTGACTTCAATTTTTTTGAATTTGTTGAGACTTGTTTTGTGGCCTAATACGTGATCTATTCTGGAGAATGTTCCATGTGCACTTGAAAAGAATGTGGTATTCTGCTGTTTTAGGAATGAATGTTCTGAATGTCTGTTAAATCCATCTGCTTCAGTGTGTCATTCAAAGCCACTGTTTCCTTGTTGATTTTCCGCTTGGTCTATCCATCCATCGATGTATGTGGGGTGTTAAAGTCCCCTACTATTATTGTATCACTATCAATTCTTTCCTTTATGTTTTTTATTAACTGATTTATGTATTTGAGTGCAAAAATATTTACAATTGTTATATCCTCTTGTTGGATTGTCCCCTTTATTATACAGTGTCTTTCTTTGTCTCTTGTTACAATCTTTGTTTTAAAGTCTGTTTTGTCTGATTTAAGTATTACCACCCAGCTTTCTTTTGACATCCCTTTTCATGATAAATATTTCTCCATCCCCTCACTTTGAATCTGCAGTGTTTTTTGGTCTGAATTGAGTCTCTCGTAGGTAGCATACAGATGGGTCTCTGTCACCCTATGTCATTTGATTGGAGCCTTTAGTCCATTTACATTCAAAGTAAATATTGACAGATATACGTATCGATTGCCATTTTGTTACTTGTTTTGTGGTTGTTTCAATAGATTTTCTTTGATCTTTTCTTCTCTTGCTTGTTGGCTTTCTTTAGTGATATTCTTGGATTCCTTTCTCTTTATTCTTTGAATATCTATTCGTGGTTTTTGATTTGTGGTTATCATTAGGTTTGTATATAACATCTTCTGTATATAGCAATCTATATTAAGTTGGTGGTTGCTTAAGTTAAAACCCATTCTTTTCTCCTCTCCTTCCACATTTTAGGTATGTGGTGTCATATTTTACATCCTTTTATTTTATGAATCCCTTGACTGATTTGTACAGAAATACTTACTTTTACTGCTTTTGTGTTTTTTGCTTTTCATATTCTCCCTTATGGTCTTTCCTTTCCACTCAAAAAGTCCCCTTTAATATTTCTTGTGGGGCTGGTTTAGTGGTCATGAACTCCTTTAGTTTTTATTTGTCTGTGAAACTCCATTGTTTTTTTTTTTTAAGTAAGCTCCACACCCAGCGTGGAGTCTAATGAGGGGCTTGAACTCACACCTCTGAGATCAAGACCTGAGCTGAGATCAAGAGTTGGAGGCTTAACTGACCAAGCTACCCAGGCACACCTGTCTGGGAAACTCTTTATCTGAATGATAGTCCTGCTGGACAGAGTATTCTTAACTGCATATTTTCCCCTCTCGGCTCTTTGAATATATCATGTCACTACCTCTGGCCTGCAAAGTTTCTGTTGAAAAATCTGCTGATAGCCTTATGGGGTTTCCCTAGTAAGTAACTGTCTTCTTTTTTCTTGCTGCTTTTAAAATATTCTCTTTATCTCTACTTTTTGCCATTTTAATTACTTTGTGTCTTGGTGTGGACCTCCTTGGGTTGAGTTTTTGGGGCACTCTCTATGCCTCCTGGATCTGGATATCTGTTTCCCTCCCCAAATTAGGGAAGTTTTCAGCTATTATTTCTTCAAATAAAATTTCTGCCACCTTTTCTGTTATCCTTCTGAGACCCCTACAATACAAATGTTATTATGCTTGATGGAGTCACTGAGTTCCTTAAGACTATTCTCAATTTGCATAATTTTCTTTTCTCTCTTTTGCTTACCTTGGTTACTTTCCATTCCTGTCTTCCAGGTCATTAATTCATTTCTCTACTTCATCTAGTCTGCTATTTATTCCACCAGGTATATTTTTAATTTCATTTATTGTCTTGTTGATCTCTGATTGGTTCTTTTTCATCTATGTGTTAAGGGGTCTCACTGTTGTCTTCCACTCTTTTCTCAAGTCCAGTGAATATCTTTTTGATCATTAAATTCTCTATCAGAATTATATCCATTTCACTTAAGTCTCACTGTGGTTTTGTGCTGTCTTTTCATTTGGGAGATATTTCTCTGTCTCCTCATTTTGTCTAACCATGTCTGTTTCTGTGTGTTAGGAAAATCAGCTACTTCTCTTGCTCTTAACAATAGTAGCCTCATGAAGAAGAGGTCCTATAGTGCCTTGCAATGCAGTGTCCCCTGTTCCCTGGGGCTTCAGGGAGTGTCTCCTCTGTGTTGTGTGTGCTCTGCTGTTGAGTCTTGGCCTCTTTTTCCTTCTGTCCAGTTGTCTGCAGGGGCTCTCTTTGCCTATTGTGGGCAGTGTTTGGTCCCCAACAGTGGTGGGGGTGCATTTAAACAAGATGTGCAGTGGTCTCCTTGCAAAATGAGACCTGCCCCTGCTGCTGCAGGAACTGAGGTCCCGCAAAATGTGCTGGTCTGGAGATGTGGTGGACAGGTGGCCTGGTCTTCTCGGGGAGGGGCCCTGCAGCACTGGGAAGGGTGGATCTGCCCAAGCAAGGGGTTGGGGGCTTGGTGCAAACAAGTTAGGTAGCAAGTATTGACACAGCGCTTGTTCCCACAGATGGCCATTGTTTTTTCTGGGGGCCAGGGGGAGGGAAATGGCACCTGCCAGTTCCTTTGTCCCTGGAGGGGTCTTCCCATGATCCTTATCTCTCTGGGCCACATTCTGATATGAGGAAATCACTCTCCCTCCTGTCTGCCCCGTCTGTTTTTCAAACTGTTGGTTCTAGTGCTGTATCTGCATGGCCTGTTTGTTGGCTGTCTCTTTAACAGTGGGGACTCTGCTTTCTAACACCCTCCAGGCTCTCCCAGAGGTGAGCCTGCCAATTTTTAAGATTCCAGGCTTCAAGTGCCACTAGTTATAAGAACTCATGAAGTTCGGCCTCTCTCTCTTTCAAAGGCAAATGTTTTGGAGATTTGTCCTCCCCGTTTGTGGGCTCTCCAGTGTGCAAGTCTGTTTTGTACCCTTCTCTGCACCACCAGCTCCCTCTCCACCAAGGATGTCCACGGTCCATTTAGCTCCTAGACCACGTCTTCCGTGTCTTTACCCTTCCTACCTTCTTCAATGTGACTTCTTCTCTTTCTTGCGTAAGTCTTGGGTCATTTTCTGGGTGATTTACATTGCTGTGAGTGTTATCTAGTTGTATCCATGGGAGGAGGCAAGCTTAGGGCCCTCCTACTCTGCCTTCTTCCCAGCGGACCAGAAACAACCTATTTCTTCAAAGATTGCTAAATCTGTCCTGTGACTTCTCTGGGTCTAGTGCCTTTAAGAGATGGAAATTTTTATCAACCAATTCAATTTCTTTGATAATATTGGGTGAATCAAGTGTTAAATTTCTTTTTCAGCCAACTTGATAATTTTTCTAAAAATGTGTTTGTCATTAATTTTTAAATTGCCAAAACATTTTCAAACATTTTTTAAATTAAAAAAAAATCTATTCTTTATCTGTACTTCTGACCCTTTTTCCATTCTTAATATAATCTGTGTCTACTCTCTTTTTTCCTTAAGAAGGCTTTTAAAGCTTTTTTTATTTACTACTCTTTTAAGAGAAGCAGGTTTTGATTTTGCAATTTAACTCTATTTTAAAATTCTTTGATCCTTGTTTCTTTAATTTCTACCTTTGCCTTTATTTCCTCCTTCCAACTTTTTAAATTTTTTTCTGACTTAAGTTGACAGCTTCTTGTTTTATAATAAATGCATGTAAAACTATGACTTTTCACTTCCATACTGGATTAATGACCCTATAGGTTTTGATGGGTAGTGTTCTAAAGATAAATTTTCAAAAATTTATTAATTTCCTTAGAATTTATCCTATCTTATGTCATCTTTTTACCAAGCTTTTACCCCTACTTGCTTTTTCTACTTTTATTCTTGCTCCTTTTGTTGGAGTAGTACTTTTTTCTTAATTCTTATGGTTTGCTTTAAAAGTTACTCTTAAATTTTTAACATGTATCTTAGTTTTACATTCCTCCAACAAGTTCTTTCCTTTTTTTAAGATTTATTTATTTATTTTAGGGGGAGAGAGCACACATACAGGGGGAGGGGCAGAAGGAGAGGAAGAGGGAGAGAAGCAGACTCCTCACTGAGTGGGGAGCCTGACTCCAGGGCTCAGTTTCATGACCCTGAGATCATGACCTGAGCCAAAATCAAGAGTTGAGCACTTAACCAACTAAGCCACCCAGGTGCCCCTCTCCAACAAGTTCTAAGGTTAATCATTAGCTGTTCTCTTCCAAAAGCAGCAGAAATATTTATAATTTTTTATTTCAAGTTGAAACACCCTGCCATCAGCTTTGCTAGTATTGTTATCTAGAATTTTCCGATTTTTACACACATCCATGGAAATTACTGTCGTTATTTTTTTTCCTTTTAAGATTTATTTATTTTGGGGGCGACTGGGTGGCTCAGTTGTTGGGCGTGTGCCTTCAGCTTGGGTCGTGATCCCGGTGGGATCGAGCCCTGCATTGGGCTCCCTGCTCTGTGGGAAGCCTGCTTCTCCCTCTCCCACTCCCCCTGATTGTGTTCCCTCTCTCACTGTGTCTCTCTCTGTCAAATGAATGAAATCTTTAAAAAAAAAAAAAAAAGATTTATTTATTTTTATTTTAGAGAGAGAGAGAATGGGGCGGGGAGAGGCAGAGGGAGAGGGAGAGAGAAAATCCTCAAGCAGGCTCCCTGCTGAACGTGGAGCCCGATCCCAGGACCCTGAGATCATGACCTGAGCCAAAATCAAGAGTTAGACGCTTAGCCAACTGAGCCACCCAGGCACCCCATACTGTGGTTATTTTTTTCACACTCAATACTTCATTTAGTTTAGCTGTGTTTTTCAAATGAATTTGCTCACCATTGAATTTCCTCCTTCATTCTTTGAATCAGTTTTATGGCTGATGCATACATATTCTTCAGCAGTTTCTTCACAAATGTCAGTGAGGAGTTAACTCTTATTTTTTCATACCTGAATATATATATTGAATTATCTTCCTTCTTGAATAATTTATTATGTATACCATTCTAGGTTATGAGTTCTTTACTTTAGGTATGTAAAAGATATTTTCCTGCTACCTTTTGGCATTTATTTTTGCTGATTAAAGCTCTGCTAACAACCTGATTATTGTTTTGGGGGTTTTTTTGTAAGTAATCTGTCATTAAAAAAAAAAAGAACAGCAGGGCGCCTTGTTGGCCAGTCGGTGGAGCATGGGACTCTTGATCTCGGGGTTGTGAATTCAAGCCCCATGTTGGGTGTAGAGATTACTTAAAAATAAAATCTTAGGGGTGCCTGGGTGGCTCAGTCAGTTAAGCATCTGACTCCTTATTCTGGCTTAGGTCATGATCTTGGGGTTGTGAGATCAAGCCCCATGTTGGGCTCCATGCTGGATGTGCAGCCTGTTTAAGATTCTTTCTCTCCGGGCACCTGGGTGGCTCAGTCAGTTAAGCATTGCCTTTGGCTCAGGTCATGATCCCAGGGTCCTGGGATCGAGTCCTGCATTGGGTTCCCTGCTCAGCGGGGAGCCTGCTTCTCCCTCTCCCTCTGCCTGCCCCTCCCCCTGCTTGTGCTCTCTCTCCCCCCCCTCTGACAAATAAATAAATAAAATCGTAAAAAAAAATTCTTTCTCTCCCTCTCCCTTTGCTTCTCCCCATCCCTGCTCATGCATGCTCTCTTTTTCTAAAAAAGTCAAATGAGTAAAAATGAAAATAAAAATAAAAAATAAAATAAAATCTTAAAAAAAAGAATAGAATTTATTTTTTAGAGTAATTTTAGGTTCACGGAAAAATTAAACTGAAGGTACAATGCTTTCTCATCTACCTCCTGTCCCTGCACATGTGTGTCTCCCTCCTTATCAACATCCCCCACCAGAACTATAAAGAATAACAAGTGAATCTCCTCTTTGCCCTACACCACTCCCCTTTTCAATTTTTACTGTTTCATTGTTACCATTTGGTGTGCATCCTTCCTGACTCTCTGTCTCCATACAAATATAGACACACACAGTCCAATAGTGCGTCTGTATCATAATACAAATGTGTATATACATTCATATACATGTGGTTGTGATGGTCAGTTTTATGTGTCAACTTGGCTAGACTATATAGTTCCCAGTTATCCCATCAAACGCTAATCTAGGTGTTGCTTTGAAGCTGTTTTGTAGACGTGATTAAAGTCCATAACCAGTTGACTTATTAGGAAGGGAGATTATCCTAGATAATCTGGGTGGAACTGATTGAGTTATTTGAAAGCTCTTAAGAGCAGCTGTTTAGTCTTCCCTGAAGAGGAAATTCTGTCTGGGGGCAGCAGTTTCAGTTTGTGCCTGACAGTTGTAGATAACTCCCTTCCGGTTGGCCCGCCTTGTGATTTTCCAACTTCCCTAGCCAGCCCTGATAATTGCATAAGCCAAGTATTTGCAATAAATCTCTTATTATGTATTTCTTACTGATTCTGTTTCCCTGGTTGAACCATGACTGACATTTATATTTCTGTAACTTGCTTTTTCACTAACAATATGTCTTAGAGATGGCATTATATTTAACTGCTGAATCATAGCATGTCATATGAATATACTCTATCTCATCTAATCATCCTGTTACTGGTGGATATTTTAGGTGTTTAGATTCAAATTTAAATTAGATTCAAATTATTTTCATTTTCTACTTTGGAAATTTGCTTTATTGACTTCTTGTATCCAGCATTGCTATAATAAAATTTAACACCAGTTGGATTCTTGCTTCTTTGCAGATAATTATTTTTCTTCTTTGAAGGGTTTTAAGATTATTCTTCTCCTTTAATATTTCATAAGAACAGATTATTGGGGAGGAAAAAAATTTCCTTCTACCCTTCAAGGTTATTTGGCTGGTCTACTAATTAAATTAACATATGGCAGATTAACAGGAGACAACAAATTTAATTACATATGTATGAGGGGCCCCCTAAGAGTATGAGACCCAAAGGCGAGCTGGGCAGTTCCTGCTTACATGCCAACTTCAGCTAACGCATGGGATAGGGACCTGGGGCTTCAAAGGGGAGGAGGGTGATTCACAGGACAATAAGGAAAGCAGATGTTTGGTAATTAGGTGTTTGCCCTGCCATACAGATCTGTCATTCAGATAAAAAAAATTATCTCTGGTAATAGTTCTTTCTGGGCCAGGCCCCTATCTAAATTCTTTCAGGTCGTTAAGGGAGTAGTAAAAGTTTTTCCTGAGTTTTCTGGGTCTTGATTTTCATTTTAAAATAGTCCACAAGGCGCCCGGCTAGCTCAGTCGGTAGAGCATGAGACTCTTAAAATAGTCCTCATGCCAAAGTGACACATTTTGGGGAGATTTGTTTTGAACCCCTTTAATATCTATGGTTGTTTTTCTTCCTGCTTCATTTTTATTAGTCCCTTTAAATCTGGAGACTCACTTCTTTTGATGTTCTCCTGTCATTGTTTTTATTATTTTTTTTTCAGTCCTCTTTCTCTCTCTTTTTCTTTGGAACTCCTATTTGGTGGATTCAAGATTTTCTGGGACTTTCTCTCAAGCCTCAACTTCTTTTTTTTTTTTTTTAAGATTTATTTATTTGAGAGAGAGAGAGAGAGGGAGCAGTGGGGAGGGGCAGAGGGAGAGGGAGAGGGAGAAAAGAAATCTTAAGCAGACTGTGTTGAACATGGAGCCTGATGCAGGGCTCGATCTCACGACTGTAAGACCATGACCTGAGAGGAAAGCAAGAGTCAGATGCTTAACCGACTGAGCCACCCAGGCGCCCCTCTCAAGCCTCAACCTTTATGTCACACTTCCCACCCATTCATTCTGTTGTGCTGCATTTAGGGCTGGGTATTCAGCTTATTAACTTGCTCTTCACTAGTGTCCATTCTATCATTCAGCCGATATATTGAGTTTTATTGCAATAATAAAAACATTTTTTATTTTTAAGATCTAAAGTTGCATTTTTATAATACCTGTTCTTTTTTCATAGTTATGATGTTCTTCTGAGGATATTAATTTCACTTCTATTAAAGTCTCATTTTGTTTGCTCTATTAAGCATTTTTCCCCTCCAGTATTAGTTGTGTTAATGAAGTTTGGTACCTCTCTTTTATGGACACTGATTTTCCTCATGTATTTGGCAGTTTTGGGTTTGGGTACAGTATTTGTCGAGGTCTGTTTCCCATGATGGGGAAAAGGAACAGGATGGGTTACTGGATGTGGAACGCTAGGCATTCATACCCTCAGCGAGGACCACTTTGCTAGGCTTGAGTGACACCATTTGCAAGGGGCAGCTTAACTATCCATAGTCACTTCTCCAGCCTGGAGCAGATGCCTCAGCAACTTGCTCCTTGACAATGGGGAAGAGGGTCTTTGCAGTAGGAGGAAGGGGGTCCATGCATCTAGCATCCATCTCGCATGCATCTTCCTCTGAGTTTGGAAACTTGCAAAGCATCCAGTTCGCAGCAGTTCTTTCCTGTGGCTTTTTCCTCAGCCAGTCCTATCTCCTTTCCGTCTGTTAGAAATGTCTCAGAAGTTTTTCTTCTCTCTTGCTTTCCGGCACTGTTACAGATTTTAATTTTTTCCCCCCTGTCGTTTGTAGGGATTTGGGGTAAGAAGGAAGGTGGAAGAGTGTTTGTCTCTTCCAGTGCAGAGATAAAGATAAAATCTCTTTATCTTCATCTTTATCTTTATCTCTGCACCATATTGCCATGAAATATTTGGGAGGGTTTAAGTTAATTTGCCAATAACTTTGAAAAAAACCGAATACCTTTGTCTTAAATAATAATAGTAATAATAATTTTAGAATTAAAATAAATGACTTGATTAATAATCTAGAAATTAAAAAAGAAACCAAAAAAATAAATTTTACAATACCCTGTTCGCCTGGGATGCCTGGGTGGCTCAGTTGGTTAAGTGTCTGTCCTTGGCTCAGGTCATGATACCAGGGTCCTGGGATCGAGCCCTGTGCTGGGCTCCTTGTTCAGCAGAGAGCTTGCTTCTCCCTCTCCCTCAGCCCCTCCCCCTGCTTGTGCTCTCTCTCTCTCTCTCTCTCTGACAAATAAATAAACTCTTTTAAAAAAAATACCCTATTCCTTTTTTGTCAACCAAGTCCACACATCATGCCATTAAATTTGCTGAAAGTTACAAAGGAAAGAATATCAGGTGTCTTATTGTTATGGACAATGTAATATAAAGAAGCTCTAAGGAAATGATGAAAAATTTTCAGGTTCAGAGGCTCAGAGAAAAGCCAAGGAAGAATAAGATGTGTGTTCATGTATATGTGTTTATACGCTTTTATTAGGATGCCTAATTTAAAGAAATACAGTTTCTGGAGAGGTTGATTAAGAATGCAAAATCACCATCAGAGAAAATGGAGTGTAAAATTTCAAAACGTTTATCAGCGTGAAATGAGTGAAATCTGGGGATTATGAGAACAGCTTATAGATTTCTGCTGTGATTTCCACTGATGGTAGGGGCTGTATTCAAAGATTGTGTATACCCACTGGGCTTAAATTCTTGAAAGAAGATGCATGGTTGTGTTTTCTTGGTCAGGAGAGCCCTAAGTCAAATGTCTGTTTCTACAATAAGGATAAAAGTAATTCTTTGGCTGCTTTATCATGAGCCTCAATGGACTCATGGCCCAAGATTTAATAGGCTCTGGGTTCCTATTGATGCTCTGCATGTTTTTCCTATCAACCACTTTTGTTTGTGGATTAGATTCCCCTCCCCACCCTCTGTTGTCTTTGTTTTTGGTTTTGGATTAAGACTGACATTTCTACTGTACATGATCACTATGATGGTGACTTATTTGATTTGCTAGGCATTTGGCTTTGTTCTACCTGAAGCTTTAAATTGTGAGCTTGGTGTTGTTGGGTTAACAGCATAGTAAAGAAACATGTCTTGGATTGTTCATCAATGTCATTTTAATGCCCTAAGAATGTTTCTGGACATCTGGAATAAGTGTCTGTCCAAAGCAAGATCATCAACGATGTCTCAGGGATACATTGTAAGCATTTCTTTTTTTTTTTTTTTTTTTAAGATTTTAATTATTTATTTGACAGAGAGAGAGACAGCGAGAGCAGGAACACAAGCAGGGGGAGTGGGAGAGGGAGAAGCAGGCTTCCTGCCGAGCAGGGAGCCCGATGTGGGACTCAATCCCAAGACCCTGGGATCATGACCTGAGCCGAAGGCAGACGCTTAACGACTGAGCCACCCAGGCGCCCACATTGTAAGCATTTCTATATATAATTCTATCTCTTTTTATGCTGATGTTCAACAAATATTAAATGTATATTTGGGACCAAATATTGTAGTCCAGTTTGGAAAAAAAACCTTTCCTTGCCATAGAGTTCCTTTCTTTTGCAAAAGAAGGAGGAAACATCCTTCCATCCATTATTAAGATTAAAACACTTGGGGCATCTCGGTGGCTCAGTTGGTTGATTGTTGACTCTTGATTTTGGCTCGGGTCATGATCTCAGGGTCGTGAGATTGAGCCCCTAGTCGGGCTCCGTGTTCAGTGTGGGGTCTGCTTGAGATTCTCTCCTTCAGCCCCTCCCCCGACTCATGCGAGCATGCTCTCTCTCTCTCTCTCAGATAAATAAGTAAATCTAAAAACAAAAAAACAAAAAACAAAAGCAAGCACAACAATTATTGGATACCACATGAATGTCATTGAACTTACTGGAGTGCATTGACAAGTCTAGATTCAAATACTTTAATTGTATAGTGATAATATAACAAGAATGTGAATTCTGTTTTGTTTCCTGCAAGTCGAAGGATGGAATCCTTATATTTGTTAACTCCTAGAACAGATTAAATTCCTGGGGTGCCCAGATGGCTCAATCAGTTAGGAGTCAGACTCCTGATTGCATGTGAGCAAGGGGGAGGGGTGGGGGAGGGGGATACCAAGTCATTACATTACCATGAAAAATATAACACAGGCAAGGTTTTCTTTTATGGATTAACATTCTTCCTGGATAAGACAGTTATGTGGGAAGTCGATTTTACATTTTAAGAGATTTTAGTGCAGTGCGTCTTCATGTTTCAGGATGTGAATATCTGATAAAAACCATGTGACTTCTTCTCAGGGAAAATGTGCATGTGCACCTATGTTCATGGTTTTGCCTGTTTCCGGGAGCTCATGACTCTGTGGGGTTCATTTTTGACTTAGCAGTTTGAAAGCAGAGCAGATTCTTCGATACTCATTTTGCCAGTACTGCAAATGGGACAGCTATGTGATTTAATTCCTATTTCTAAAAAATTTTTACTGTGTGGAATTTGCACATGCAATTTATTAAAAAAAAAAAAAAATAGGGGTGCCTGAGTGGCTCAGTCGGTTGGGCGTCTGCCTTCGGCCCAGATCATGATCCCAGGGTCCTGGGATGGAGTCCCATATCGGGTTCCCTGCTCAGTGGGGACTCTGCTTCTCCCTCTGCCTGCCGCTCTCCCTGCTTGTGCTCTCTCTCTCTCTCAAATAAATTTTTTAAAAAAGATTGAAAAAGGGGCGCCTGGGTGGCTCAGTCATTAAGCGTCTGTCTTCGGCTCAGGTCATGATCCCAAGGTCCTGGGATCGATCCCCACATCGGGCTCCCTGCTCCGCGGGAAGCCTGCTTCTCCCTCTCCCACTCCCCCTGCTTGTGTTCCCTCTCTTGCTGTGTCTCTCTCTGTCAAATAAATAAATAAAATCTTTAAAAAAAAAAAAACTAAAAAAATATCAGGCTAGAAAGGCTGCTTAGTTAAATCCCTAATAATATAACCTAGGGCAAGAAGACAGGAAGTTGTGTTTGTGTCATTTGTACCAATAAATCTAGCCCCCACATTCATTTATTCAGAGGTAGGATTGTGCACTGGTTAGTGGCATGAGCTCTATTAGTTAGGCGCCTATGTTCACCTCCCAGCTGGGCAACATCTTGGGCGTGTAACCTGGGGCGAGTTAAATGGGGACCAACTAGAGCACCTGCTTCTAAGGAGTGTAAAATAGTGCTAGCACTTTGTACAAACTCAAATGCCCAATACACAACAAAAGAACTATGTCAATATTTAGAATACATAAAGCAATTGTTTGGTTATGCCTTTCTGAGCCCTTCTTTTGTGCCAGTTCAGTGAAATGGACTCAATCTAGGAAGAGTTTCTTAAACTTTCCTGTGTTGTCCTGACTGAGCTGTCTTTGCCCAGCACAGTCCCTGGGAAGGTTGAGTAGGGCAGGGACAGATGGGTCCCCAGACTCTGCAGGAAGCTCCTAGAACACGATAATCTGCAGTGCTTTCTTTCCAGGCCTGCAGACTGAAGGTATGAAGCATTCTGCATTCCCTTTCTGCAGTTGACAGTCTGGATTTGAGGTCCTTAGATATAGGTTTTGACTCTTGAAAGAACTTAAGTCTGCCAAATCAACAAAAGATTTTGCAACAGCACAGCTAAAGCTGTTATAAGGAAGAGATTTCAGCTCTTAAGTTGAATTTTAGAAATTAGATATTTAGAAATAAAGGATGATACATTTTACAGAAATAGAATAATTACAATTTTAAAACACTTTCCAGAGTGAAGCTCTGGAAGTGACAACATTCGGGCACTGATTTTGATAATGGCTAATTTCAACAACATATGGTAACGTTTATAAAAATGTGTAAGTAAATGATCAAAACAAATTCATTAGACATTTATATTTCTGTCATGTACTTGTGTAGGTGTTTCCTTATTCTGTAGGATCAATGGTTCTTTGGGTGACATACCATGTAGCAGATGGAAAACATTAACTACTATTTTCCATACTTGTCAAAATGTTTGGTAATCATTACTCTAATTATATATATACATATTGTACTAAGTCACAGTGAAGAAAATATTCATAATAAAGTGAACCACTGGTGTGAAATGAAAAAGAAGCCAGACTTTAAAATGAAAATAAATATGAATTTGATCTTGAGCTGAGTAGCAATTTTAAATTAAAAACCATACAGAAATAAAATGATAAGAGATTTGACTTTGCTTTCTTGGATCTGTAGGCAACATTTCTATGTATTTTTAGTATCTAAAAAATATAGACATAACATATTTCACAAATCACATCTGAGAGCTAATAACAATTTGTCATTAACACAAGTTTGTTAACTAACCCATAAAGAATATTCTGAAGCAATTGATCTGATTTTACTATTGGAACTAAGTCAGCTAAGACCTCTATTTTTGGCAGTTATGTTCAACATGAAAATCCTATTTTTAGGACTTCCAAAAATTTATGAATTACTGTTGATGTCTTTAACATCAGAGCTAAAGAATTTTAGAACTAATGCAGGGTGGGGGGGAGGCTCCTGGGTGGCTCAGTGGGTTAAGCATCTGACTCTTGATTTTGGCTCCAGTTATGGTCTCAGGGTTGTGAGATAAAGTCCTGCTCTGCACTGGGTGTGGAGCCTGCTTAAGATTCTCTCCCTCTCCTTCTGCCCCTCCCCCTGCATCCCTCTCTCTCTCTCTCCAAAAAAAAAAAAAAAAGAACTAATGAAGAGCTAGGCAGTTATCTGGTCTACCTCTTTTATTTTATGTGAAACAGGAAGTTACATGAAGAAGAGTTTAAATGGTTTATTCCTGCTAATTGAGATCCATTATTCCTACTTTGCTTCTCAATTTTTTTCTCTTTATTTGTAGCAAAGGAAGTTCTGCAACTCTGGTGACTTTACCTTTGTTTGCTTTTGTATCATAGCTAAATAGATTATACTTCTTGGTTTGCTAACTGTACTTTCTCTTGACTGTTCAGTAGAAATACTTGTCCTCAGTCTATAACCTATTAAGCTTTCAGTGGCCATCAGAGAAACAGTTCTCACTGTCTTGATAGTTGCCTTGTAACTTTTTAAAAGATATTATTTATTTATTTATTTATTTATTTATTTATATGGCATGATCAGGGGGAGAGGCAGAGGGAGAGAAAGATAGAGAATCTCCAGCAGACTCTGCACTGAGCATGGAGCCCATTGTGGGGCCCAACCCTGAACTAAGATCATGACCTGAGCTGAAATTAAGAGTGAGACACTCAACCAACTGAGCCACCCACGCACCCCTTAGCTGCCTTGTAATTTTTACAGCACTACCTGCTGATTCTTTGATAAATTAGAACTCTGCCAGGTAAAAGTAAAAGAAACTTTTTTTAAAAAGTACTTAAGAAATAATTTGTTAAATGTAGGCTGTGGACTCTTATAAAACAACTTAGCTTCTAGAAGGTCTGGGATGTAGTTGGGCCTCAGGAAGATCTGGGACCAAACCTTGAATGCCATCAAGACTCTTGTGGTTCATCTGTTTTTCTGGCTGCCTTGGCTTCCTTTTCTTTTCTTTTCTTTTTTTTTTAATACAAATGGATTTTTTCTCTAAAAGTCTACCAGCAGGCATAAATTTAAATCTTAATAGATTGCCAATTCCAGTTTTAAGATTCTGGGAAAAGGACACTGATTGGCTTAGCCAGAGTCATGTTCCCACTTATAGACTAACTGGCTGAGGCCAGGAAATGAATTACCACCAGAACAATGTTTTGGCTCAAGTAACCACTCTTGGTCCAATCAACTGTGTCCCGAAAGTGGGGTCATAGTGCCTCCCACCATAACCATGGGTTTTGGGTAAAGGGCAGTTCCTAGAAAAGGGGTGCCCAATAAACGATTGTCATGGAGGCCACTATGTAACCAAACTTGAGATTTGCTCTCCATGGGTTCCCAGATCACCATTCCAGTCTCTCCTTTCCCCAGTTCCTAAGAACGTGTCTTTAGATTTTACCCACACATCTTTCTACTGGTACCAAGATTTTCTATAGTTTTAATTGTGTAGTGGATGATACGTATGAAAGATCATACATAACAGGAATGTAATTTAAGAAGCACAAAAGTAAACACCTGTGAATCCACGAGCTAAGCTGAGGAAACAGCATTTACAAATGCTAGTGAAGCCGCTGGTGGGCACACTGCAGCACTCCTCCAACATCTTACTTAAGCTATTAAATAAAGGTTAGTATAT
This sequence comes from Halichoerus grypus, assembly GCF_964656455.1. Taxonomy (NCBI): domain Eukaryota; kingdom Metazoa; phylum Chordata; class Mammalia; order Carnivora; family Phocidae; genus Halichoerus; species Halichoerus grypus. The sequence goes on from NC_135717.1 coordinate 66,362,712, forward strand.
GTCCCCTTTTTTGGCAGGAAGACAACAGAAGGTAATAAAGAAATACAGGCTCTGGATTAGAATTCTGCCTTTTGCACTAAGTACATGCATGAACTTAGCAAGTTCCTTCATTTCCCTGTGTCTCTATTCTTCATCTGTAAAATGGGACTTAAAAGAAAATGTTCCCATCTCAAAGAATTTGACAATTATATGAGAAATGCAGCAGTTTTTGTCATAGTGAAAACCTGGAGCCTGGAAACAATATAAAATGAATATTCATTAACAAAGGACAATTAAACAAATTGGTAGACTGAAACAGTTGACGGTGACGAAGCAATGAACATCATATAGCTTAGCTGTAGCTATAGGTATTTCCCTAATAGAAGGCAGTGGACCTTCTGCAACATATGTGGCTGTTTCCCTGGTCCCTCTAGTTTGCAACAGTGAGGCCGGAGCTTGGTCGGGCGCTTAGATGCTGAGACAGAGACACCATGCGTACTTGTGTCATAATGGAGTGGAATGATTGTTACTGAGTTTTGGCTTTCTCCTATGGATGAAAAATGGGCGAAAACAGGGAGCCAGGGACCTGAAGAGAGAAGATGCAGGGAAGCTTTGATATGAATAGTCATTGGTATGGCAGAGCCAAGGTGTGAAGCAGCCAGTAAGGGACACCCTCTGGTGGTGCGGGGAGGATGTGGGTGGTGTGGGGGGTAGGGGCAGATTGGTGGCAAACTTTGGCCCGTTGGCCAAATCCAGCCCACCACTTAGTTCTGTATAGCCCGGGAGCTATGGATGGTTTTGCACATAGAAATGATTGAGAAATGAATTTTTTAAAATAATATTTCCTGACATGTGAAGATTATGTGATGTTTCCATTTTGGTGTCCATGGGTCATATTCTGTTGGCACGTGCCATGCACATTCATTTGCCTAGTGCCTCTGCCTGTCTTCCCCGATGGGCGGGCTGAGCGGTTGTGACAGAGGCGCTATGGCTCCCGAAGCCAAAAATATTTACTATCTGGCCTTTTACTGAAAAAGTTTGCCGATTCTTGCCTTACGGCATAACCCGCGGATTTTAGGAAGAGATGCTAAAACTTAATTCATGCTGAGCACTCACTTTTGCCCAGTGTGGCTCTAAGCTCTTCACGGGTATTTAATGTAATCCTGTGAGTAACACTAAAGATGGGTACTGTTACCATCCCCATTTCACCAGTGAGAAACCGAGACACCCAGGTAAGTTGTCCAATGCTGTACCATTAGCGAGTAGAAAAGCTAGGATATGAACCTGGGCTGTCTCATCCCAGAGCAGTAATGTGTAATATCCAGTTTAGTTTTATTTCTCGTCTGTTACGTAATTCCTGCCGGTTTCCCTGGGAGTGTCAGTACTGTGGTGTAAACAGTTTGCCCCCCCGGGTCTCAGTCCTACTGTAGACACTCGCAGGATTACCTGTGCCTACACTTGAGGCACAGCGTCAATGGAAGAGGACTGCAGCCTAGAGGAATGGTTCCAGTTTAACCCTGGGCTTTACATTTGATGGCATCACAGAATGGAGGGGCTAATTGTGTGTGTGGGTGTGTGTGTGTACGCATGTGCGTGTGTGTCTATGTAATATACATAGAACATGTCCAGGATTCACCCCAAACAGCAGATAATAGTTGCCCTTGAAGAATGAATGGATAATGGAGAATTGGCAGATTTCTACATTTTAATTCTATGTAGTTTGAAATTTTTAAGTGAAGTTCTAGTCTTTGTATTGCCGTAAACAACAACAACAACAAAAACAACAACAATAATAACCCTATAGAATATGGTAGAAAGAACCCTCTGAACCGGTTTTTCCTTTTGTGAGGTAAATTAGCCTAAGTCTCCAGTGATTATCTCAGTGATACTGAGAAGAGATAAATTGTTTAATAATTCAATTCCCCAAGATACGGCCTAGATGGAAGAGAGATTATCCAACCACCAAAAAATGCCCTGCTCTTCTAATTGGGATATGCCCAACTTAATCAGGAGTGGAGGACACCCTTTCTTCTTTTCAGAGATAGAGAATGGCCTGGGCTTCCTTTTTATTTTATTTTAAATCCAGTATAGTTAACATACAGTATTATATTAGTTTCAGGTGTACGACATAGTGATTCAACAATTCTGTACATTATTCAGTGCTCATCATGGTGAGTGTACTTTTAATCCCCATCACCTATTTCCCCCATCCCCTTCCCCTCTGGTAACCATCCAGTTTGTTCTCTAGAGTTAAGAGTCTGTTTTTTGGGGGGGCACCTGGTTGGCCCAGTTGGTAGAACATGCAACTCTTAATCTTGGGGTCATGAGTTTGAGCCCCACATTGTAGAGTTTACTTAATAAAAAAAATATTTTAAAAAAAGAGTCTGTTTTTTGCTTTGTCTCTCCTTTTTTTATTTTCCTTTGCTGGTTTTGTTTCTTAAATTCCACATATGAGTGAAATCATATGATATTTGTCTTTCTCTGACTTATTTCGCTTAGCATTATACTCTCTAGCTCCAACCATGTTGTTGCAAAGGCAAGATTTCATTCTTTTTTATGGCTGAGTAATATTCCATTATATATATATACCATATCTTCTTTATCCATTCATCTATTAATAGACACTTGGGCTGCTTCCATATTTTGGCTATTGTAAATTATGCTGCAATAAACATAGGGGTACATATGTCTTTTTGAACTAGTATTTTTGTCCCCTTATGTACATACCCAGTAGCAGAATTACTGAATCGTATGGTAGGTCTATCTTTAATTTTTTGAAGAACCTCCATACTGTTTTCCACAGTGGCTGCACCAGCTTTCATTCCCACCAACAGGGTAAGAGGATTCCTTTTTCTCCACATCCTCACCAACATTTGTTGTTGTTGTTTTTTTTTTATTTTAGTCATTCTCATAGGTGTGAAGTGATATTTCATTGTAGTCTTTTTTTTTAAAGATTTTATTTATTTATTTGACAGAGAGAGAGAGAGACAGCGAGAGAGGGAACACAAGCAGGGGCAGGGGGAGAGGGAGAAGCAGGCTTCCCGCTGAGCAGGGATCCCGATGCGGGGCTCGATCCCAGGACCCCGGGATCATGACCCAAGCCGAAGGCAGACACTTAACCGACTGAACCACCCAGGTCCCCCTCATTGTAGTCTTGATTTGCATTTCCTTGATGATGAATGATGCTAAGCATCTTTTGATCTGTCTGTTGGCCATCTGTATGTTTTCTTTGGAGAAATGTCTGTTCATGTCTTCTGACTGGGCTTTCTCTTGACATAAGATATTCACACATGTTAGAGGATGAAGCTCCGTGCAGACAGCTTTATCTGTTTGACTTTCTGCTGGTGGGAGTGGGAGAGGAAGTTTCTTCTTTGCTCAAGAGATTAAGGGAAACCAGTACTAGGCTTTGCTCACATGTGATACCTGCTGCTTCCCGGAACTTTAAGATGGTGAGGAATGTGCTTTTCTTCCTAGATAACTGGGTACTCAGGATTACGTCCGTTTCTCTTGCCTCCTCCCCCTCCCCCAAATTCCCACGCCCACTTCCCCAGGACCAAGAGAAAGAATACTGCCAGATGTTTGGCTGCTCAAGGCTGGAAGGATATGGCAGAGCCCTCCAGCACTTAGCCATCGCTCATACCTGGCTCTAAGCTCTCAGCTTCGGACTGAGGAGTGAGATCTGGTCTTCTGAACTCCTCTTGGTATCTTGGGAGACTGTCTCAAGTTTAGTAAAAAATAGTAGCGAATGGCACTTCCATTTTTGATATGGCCTTAAAAATGAAGTAACTGAACAAGCTGGGCATCTCAGTTCTACTTCTTTTGCAATGTTGAATACAGACTCCCATGTTAGAATCATAGCTAAAGGAAAATAATCACATGACACACGTAACATAGCAATATTTTTGCATTCAAAGTTAAAAAAAATAGTATAAAGTCAAACTTTGTTTCTTGTAAAGGACTATCTTTTTATTTCTGAGACTATCTTCTTTCTGTTTTGGTGGTGGGGGGAATGCCCTTTTATGAAATTAATTAGGAATTCCTATAATTTGCAAGAAACTGTTCTAGGTCCTCAGATGTTAGCAGTGAACAAAACAACAGGAAGCCTCTTAACACGAGCAAATTCCAGAAAACGAACAAATACATAAAGCTATGTATTAAGTAATTATGTAATAAGTGCTAGGAAGAAAAATGAAGCAAGGTCAGGAGTCTAAGCAGTGGGGTTCCACCTTGGCTCAATACTGGAAACACCTGAGAGCTTTTCTTTTCTTTTTCTTTTTTTTTTTTTTTTAAGATTTTATTTATTTATTTGTCAGAGAGAAAGAGAGAGCGTGCACAAACGGGGAGCGGCAGGCAGAGGGAGAAGCAGGCTTCCCGCTGAGCAAGGAGCCCAACACGGGACTCCATCCCAGGCTCCTGGGATCATGACCTGAGCCGAAGGCAGATGGTTAACCGACTGCGCCACCCAGGTATCCCAGCACTTGGGAGCTTTAAGAAATGCCGAAGGCTTCATCCCACCTGAACAGATTCTATTTCACTTGCTCTGGAGTACAGCTTGGGCATCTGGATTTTTAAGCTGCTCAGGTAGGTCTAATGTACAGCCAGAATTGAGAACCACTAGGTTAGAGAGTGACATAAATGCTCCTTTAGGTGGGTGGTCAGACACTGCCTCTCTGACTCAGTCACATGGGGAGAGACCCAAAGAGGACAGACTGTGAGCCAAGAGCCTATCTGAGGTGCAATCCAAGTAGATGGACCACACAAACCAAGTCCTGGGGGGGGGGGGCATGCTTGGTGTGCCCTGGGGATTGGAAGGCTGTATATTTGGGCGGAGCAGGAAAGCATTAGGTTGCAGGGCTAAACAGGAGGCAGATCACTTAGAGCCCTGGAGGCCATGGAAGGAACTTGGGTTTATTCTAATGTGATGGAGAAGCCACGGGAGGATTTTGAGCTGAGGAGTGAAATAATTTAATCCATCTTTGAAAGGATTACTCTCGCAGCTCTGTGGAGAATAGGCTAAGTATCAGGTGCAAGAGGGGAAGTAGGGGACCAGTTAGGAACCTCTTGCTGTAGATCAGCCTAGAAATAATGATGGTTTAGACCAGAGTGCTAGCAGATCAAGGAGCTAAGAAGTGATTGGATTAGGGATAATTGGGAAGGGTAGAGCCAAAGGAATTTGCTGCTAAATTGGATGCCAGGTGTGAGAGAAATGAAATAAGAAGTCAGGAATAACTCCCAAGCCTTTGGCTTGAGCAGACATTTTTGGGTGGATTGGTGGTGCCATTTGCTAAGCTGGATAACACCAGAGAAACAGATCTGTGTTGGCAGGAAGGGATCAGGAGTTTTGATTTTTGGACATGTTACATTTGAGATGAAATGATGCTGGGATAATAAATAGTAGGGTTTTACTTGTTAATATCCTCAATTGACACACGGTTGGTAACATTGGTCCCTTAATTTTAGAAGTTATACTATTCTGTAAATATTTCAAGGCAGTGCCTTCGCACGATTAGGAATTGTGTTAGTGTTTATAAATATCTCCTGGCAAAATACGTCTAAAAGAAATTGGAGGATTTCCGGTTTTAAGAAATTAACAATCTTTTACCAATTAAGACTGTCGAAATCAAATGTTCCTGGTTTTATAATTTTCCTGAATTTCCTACATTTATGGCAAAATTAAAGCATCAGTCTAATGTTTCCTACGTTATGGCAAAATTAAATCATCAGTCTAATGTTAGTCTGGGGGATTTCTATAGGAATACATTCACGACAATGGCTGGACTGAAGCCTTTCAGTTTCAGGCCACTGTCTGTGTGTAAAATCAAGAGACCTATGATTTTATGAGACCTCTGCAGCCACTGTAGCATCTCAGAAGATGCAAATCAAGAATTTATGTAACCTAGAACAAATATCTTTTCTTCCAGCACCATGGGTGATACCAGAGTACAATGTGTTATAAATGCAAAGAGATGTTGTTAATATTTAGTAGAGTCATATTCAATGTCTGACTTTCCCCTCTATTATTTGGCCAGTGGAACAATAAAATAATTCCCTATGATGTCAGTAGCCACATTGTGAATTTGAGAGTTTGTAGATAGAGTTCCCTGTGGCTCAGAATGTTTGAATAGGGGTCAGAATCCAAAGTGTGGTATTATGACCTCTTTCAAATGCAAATAAAATGAAGAGTCCTTCCATGCTTCTCTGGCAATACAAGCAAAAAACTAATTACATTTTTCTTTTAGAAAAAATAAAATATGAAAGAAAAAGCCAAAATTCCCAAGAATCTGAATGTCTTTCAATGAAGTTCATTTCCTAATATCCAGTGATTTTTATCACGAGGTAGAGAGCCTCTACATTGAAAATGTACTTGGCAAAATTGATACAAAAGCAATAAAACCATCCCATGGGGAGAGAAGCTGCATTTTGTCATTTCATTTGTCGTGAATTTACTTGCAACTAAACTGTAGCCATCTGGACACTAGTGACATTAAAAGCATGTCCATGCTGTGCCTATTTGGGGCACTTTTTGGGTAACTTTAAGGGTGTCTTTGTAAACATAAGCAGCATAAGTAACCGAGCATTAGTGAGGTCCCTGTGGAGTTTTTTAGGTCCATAATGTTTTTACTGATTTCTTTTTGTGGATCTATGACATGTATCCCCAAAGCAGAGCTTTGTATACTTGTTGAGGAATAACCACACACACACTAAACCTGCTTCACAGAGGCTCCCCAGAGTGCTCTCTCTTGGTCCCAAAAGTGCTGGGAACTGGAAGGGGGCATTGGGAGCAGCAATTCCAGGGGATCCCTATTCTCCCTCTTCCTCTGCTGTCAGTCTTTTTTGTGATCTTTACACGGTCGTGAAAAAATTTCAAAAACATAACCTATCTGACGAAAGCTGACAACGAAATCCTACTGGCACAAATAAAAATCGGTCTTTGTTGCAGTTCTATGAGTCACACACACACACAGAGACTTCTGATAGTAATGCTAACATATGTTTAACATTTACTTTGTGCTCTCCATGCACCAATAATCCTGAAAAGAGCGCTATGATGTAGGCATTACTATTAGCCCCATTTTACAGATGAGGAAATGGGCCTTCGAGATTAAGGAACTTGTCTCAATCTATCCAGCCACCCAATGGAGCATCTGGAAATGCTATCAGGGTTCTCCAAGAGCAACCAACACGGTCTCCCAGGCTTCTGGGCTCTTGACTAACCCCACATAAGGGATTCACCACCTCCTCTCCACCAGCTTTTCAGGAGACCCACCACATCGCTAGGCCCTTGGGTAGAAGGTAATTAATGCCTGTCCTAAATAAGCAATATCCTGGAAGCTTAAGAGAACCAGAGATATTTAAAGCTAAATTCAGCCAACGGACACTATTTACTCACCTGGCAAAACCCGGTCCATGGGAAAAAGGAAAGAGCAATAATTATCCAATAAAACTCCCCTTCCTTTTCCTGAAAGTTAATTTGAAAAGGGATCCTACTTCTGGTATGTAAAAACCTAGAGTCGAAAGGGATCTCTAAAGGCAAAGAACAGATCAATTCTAGCTTCTTTGTATTTTAATATAATTCTTGAACGTGAGTCTTTGTTTTAAAGTTTTATACATTGTGAAGTTTCAAAATAACAAAAGATGGCTAGTGTTCAGGTCTTAAGCTTCTCCAGAAGGAAAAGACTTGTCTAGCTAATGTCAAAGCATTTCTAGCTAAAAGCTTCAGCAAGCTCTGGCAACGCTTTGGAATCATGAACACCCTTGTTCTTTCTCAAACTATTCCACTCAAAAGTCATTTCTACTTAACTCCTTGCTAAATGGTTGGGCTACCCTAAGCCCTGCTGCCTCCCAGAATTCATCTCCAGGCAAATTTGCCTTGTCGCCTTTCCCGATTAATCTGGTTCCGTGCACCTGAGCAGGGGACAGACCCAGAGGCTGCAATGCACTTCGGCAGGATTTTCCCTTTGGACTGCCAGCCTAAGTCAGGCCCAGGTGGCTGGTGATTCAAGTTGAAACGAACGTTGGCTCAGTCCAAGCTCTTGGTTTTGATCTGTAGGAAAACTTCTTTGTAATGTGTGCCAGGGGGATGTAATTTTACAATAATAATAATAATAATATGCAGGGAATGGTCATATAAGAGTAAGAGTGCTTTATGGTCCCTTGGCTGGGATGTTTAAAATACTGTATTAGAGGGGGAAAACGTAACGTGGAAGAATACTGCAACCGAGGCTTTGGTATAAAACATACCCCTTTTTTAAAAAATTGGACTGTAAGTACCCTTTTTAAGGGAATTTGAGGCCGTCCTGTGACTTTTCAGGAAGTCACCCCATTTGCTGCTGCTGGGGTTTTCTCCCAAATCTTGAAAGTATTAGCAGGTGATGAATCACAAAAGCCAAGAAGAAGCTTCTCATTCTTGTCCTCATCACCTGGCATAAGACTATATATTACTATATGTAATATCCTTTAAAAAGCATCTACAAAAGGAGATCTCTTGAATTCTAAGATTGATTTACATTTTAGGTAAATTTTTACTTGGAACAACATAGGCCCACATGGGTATCGAGGTGACTTATTTCTCCTTTCCCCTCATTTGACTGATTTTTATCTGTGGAATGCAGTGGATAGTTGTGAAAAAATTATGCAAGTAACTCTCACAGAAAGTTTTAAAACATGGGTAGTTGAAATGATTGCTTCAGTTCTCCATGTATTAATGTTATGCAGACATATCAGTTATAGACCAATTACTTACACTGCAGTGTTTATTTCTGTGATTAATTATTTTTTATTATTAATATTTTAAAGCATATCTAATGCTCGTGGGTCCTGAGAATGTGCATAACAACCATCTGCTTAAACTAAAATCTATTGTAATATGTGTCTAAAAATTAAAATTTATCAATCATAAGCAAAAGCTGTACTTTAGGTGGAACATTCCCTGTAAAATTATTTCCACTTTCCTGTATATATGAAAACTTACATAATAAAAGTGAAAAAAAAACCAATTATACTTACCAGGTGGGACCTCTGTAACTTTCCCATTAAAATACCCAAGAAGGTACACAGAGGGGCAAAAACGGGAAACAGTACGGGAAAGTAAGGAGGGGGTAAAAAAAAAAAAAAAAAAGACTGTTTGCAAAGTTGAAAGACAATTGCGCTATTATATCACTGGGGGTGGGCTAAGGGACACATTCTGGGGCTGTGTGTGCTGTGAATTCTAAACTAAAGCAGCAGGGATCACAGCAATAAAGGAAGAAAAAGGCTTTGATTGACCTCAACTGCCTGCCCAGAACAAGGAGCTCTCTTGGGACTAAAACACCAAAGACGCATTCAGCCGGCTCCCTGCTGCACGCGAGTCCTGAGCTCTGGTGTAAGCCGGTCAGAGTTGCGCCCCCTCAGCACTTACCCCCTCCCGGCTTCCCCCACCACAGGCTCTTTCCTTTCTAGGTCCACTCAGACCCTGGAGCCCCTGCCACATCGCTGGCAGGCAGCGTCATGGGTTTCCGTATAAAATGATCTTTACGGGGGCGCCTGGGTGGCCCAGTCAAGCGTCTGCCTTCCGCTCTGGTCATGATCCCGGGGTCCTGGGGTGGAGCCCTGCGTGGGGCTCCCTGCTCGGCGGGGAGCCTGCTTCTCTCTCTCCGTCTCTCTCTGCCTGCCCTTTGCCTACTTGTGCTCTCTATCTCTCTGTCAAATAAATAAATAAAATCTTTTAAAAAAATAAATAAAAATAAAATGATCTTTACGGAAGAACTCTCATCAAGGGCAAAAAAAAAAAAGGAAGAACCCCAAGAGCAGTGTCTGTAGGGGAAGGGTTCACAAATGTCACAACGGAGCTAGAAACGGTGGCCAACTCTTGAGCACAGCTGGAGAGCTCGGGATGTAGGGCACAGGTCCCCACTACCCATGACACATCCATTAGGGCAAAGTGTTGGTGACTACGGCTTGGGGATTAAAGCCATGCTTTTAGGCTGAGTTGGTCTAAACCCACATATTTACTCTTTTGGTGCTCTTCATTTTGTCTGCAGATTCTTCTATTGGGTATAATCTCCCTTCAGCCTCCACATGTTCTGCCGACCTTTCTTGAAGAGACTGTCTATTGGCAATGAATTCTCTCAGTTTTACACCGTTTGAAAATCTTTACCTTGCCTTCAGTTTTGAAGGAAAATTTTGCAGGATATAGAAATTTAGTTTGTCAGTCTCCCCTTTTCAGGACTTTAAAGATGTGGGTCTGGTGTTTTCTGGTTTTCATTGTTTCTGGGAGAATTCAGCCATCATTTGCATCATTATTTCTCTGAAAGCAATTTTTTTTCCCCCTCTGTGAATGCTCGTAAGATCTGCTGTTCGTCTTTGGTTTTTAACAGTTTGACTCCGTTGTGTCCAGGGGCAGTTTTCTTCATGTTTATCCTGCTTGGAGTCCCCTGAGATTCTTGAATCTGTGGGTTGATATCATTAATCCAAGAAATTTCTCAACCAGTATTTCTTCAGATTTTTCCTACGTTCCACTCTCTCTTTCCCTTGGGGACTCAGTTTCATGCACAATGTTAGGCCATTGTTTTTTTTTTTTTTTAAGATTTATTTATTTATTTATTTGACAGTGAGAGAGAGAGCACAAGCAGGGGGGAGTGGGAGAGGGAGAAGCAGGCTTCCCGCCGAGCAGGGAGCCCGATGCGGGGGGCTCCATCCCAGGACCCTGGGATCATGACCTGAGCCGAAGGCAGACACTTAATGACTGGGCCACCCAGGTGCCCCCACAATGTTAGGTCATTTTTGTTACTGTCCCACAGAACTCAGATTCTCTCTCTTTTTAACCTCATTCTGCCCCTCCCCACCTTTGTTTAGTTTAATTTGAATAATTTTAGTTGACTTGTCTACAAGCTCACTGATTTCTTTTCCTCTCCTGTGTCTAGTCTGCTGAGTCCATTGAATGATTCTCATATCTGCTATGTTTTTATTTCTGTTTTTAATTTGTAACTTAATTTTTTAAAAATGATTTTATTTATTTATTTGACAGAGAGAGAGACAGCGAGAGAGGGAACACAAGCAAGAGAAGTGGGAGAGGGAGAAGCAGGCTTCCTGTGGAGCAGGGAGCCCAATGCGGGGCTCGATCCCAGGACCCTGGGATCATGACCTGAGCCGAAGGCAGATGCTTAACAACTGAGCCACTCTGGCTCCCCGATTTAATTTTATTAAAGATTTTATTTATTTATTTGGGAGAGAGAGAGAGCACGAGTGGGGGGAGAGGGGCAGAGGGAGGGGGAGAAATAGACTCCTTGTTGAGCCTGACTGGGGTGAGGGGGTGGTTGCCTCAATCCCAGAACCCCAGGATCGTGACCTGAGCCGAAGGCGGACACTTTAACTGACTAAGCCACCTGGGCACCCCTGTTATGTTTTTATTTCTAACATTTCTATTTGTTTCTTTTTTATAATTTCCTGCTCTCTGGATATTGCCCATCTATTTATGCATTGTCCATTTTTTACCTACTAGGTTCTTTTACGTATCTATTATAGTTATTTTAATGTCCTGGTCTGATAAGGCCAGTCTGGGCCATCTCTGGGTTCACTTTTATTGATTGTTTCTTTTTTCAACCATAGCTCACATTTTCTTGCTTCTTTGAATGTGCCATAATTTTTAATATTAGATCAGGCAATTATGTGTGAAAAAACAATGGAGAGGAAAATAGTATTTACTCCCAGAAAGTAAATGTAGGGGCCTGAGCTAATCTAATCTTTAGCTGAACTGAGTATGGACTTTGTTGCAGCTTTGGCAGATTCAGGTCAACACTAGCTTCAAATGTTGTTGTTGTTGTTGTTGTTTTAAAGACTTATTTATTTATTTGAGAGAGGGAAAGGGGGGAGGGGAGAGGAGCCGATTCCTCACTGAGTGTGAGCCTGATGTGGTGCGTGATCTCACAACCGTGAGATCATGACCCGAGCCCAAACCAAGAGTCAGATGCTTAACTAACTATGCCATCCAGGTGCCCCTAGCTTCAAGTGTTTTGAGGGCAGGACCAGCACTTTCCCTTTAGCAGGGCTTGGGACCTTACAAATGTTTTGGGTTTTTGTTTTGTGTGTGTGTGTTTTTGTGTGTGTGTGTGTGTGTGTGTGTTTAGTTTCGGGGGTAGAATTTAGTGATTCATCAGTTGCATATAACACCCAGTGCTCATTACATCATGTGCCCTCCTTGATGCCCATCACCCAGTTACCCTACTCACCCTCCCACCGCCCCTTGAGCAACCCTCTGTTTCCTAGAGCTAAGAGTCGCTTATGGTTTGCCTCCCTCTCTGTTTTTATCTTATTTTATTTTTCTTTCCCTTCCCCTATGTTCATTGGTTTGTTTCTTAAATTCCACATATGAGTGAAATCATATGGTATTTGTCTTTCTGGGACTGACTTATTTTGCTTAGCATAATACCTATCTCTAGTTCCATCCATGTCTTTGCAAATAGCAAGATCTTATTCTTTTTGATGGTTGAGTAATATTCCATTATATATATTTACCACATCTTCTTTACCCATTCTTCTGTCATTGTGCATCTGGGCTCTTTCCATATTTTAGCTATTGTGGACATTGCTGCTATAAACATTAGGGTTCATGTCTTTATGCTTTATAACCAAGTCACCAGCTTTGTAAACCATGGAAGATCCCTTTCTGCTTTACAGGCTAGCTACCAACTTTTTGGGTCAATGGGAAGTTCTCTTCGCTTTTCAATTATGATCCCCACTCAGAGGGCCTCAGATCTCTCTATGCCTATGCAGTGCATTCCGTGAAGGCCCGTAGAGCCCAGGGGTCTTTATCTCAGGACTCTGCTCTCCCCCAGCTATAGGAAACTGCCAGCCAATGCCTTATACTGAGTGAAACATTTAGAGAGGTTTTTCTCAGTCCTCCTTACCTGCTCCCAGGCTTTGGTTTACCACCTCTGTGTATTCAGTGAAAGCCCATGGGATAGCGTTGACAGGTGGGTGCAGAACTGATCTGTGGATAAGGCTCCTTGGGATTCTAAACTGTCACGACAGCTCACATGGGGCATGAAGATTATGGGACACTGGGGTGCCTGGTGGCTCAGTTGGTTAAGCATCTGCCTTTGGCTTAGGTCATGATCCCGGGGTCCTGGGATCGAGCCTCACATTGGACTCCCTGCTCAGTGGGGAGCCTGCTTCTCCCTCTCCCTCTGTTCCTCAGCTTGTGTTCTCTCTCTCTCTCTCAAATAAATCAATAAAATCTTTAAAAAAAGATTATGGGACACAGCTAAAGTTGTCTTATAAGGAAACACAGAGCCTTAATGAATATAATGGAGAAGAAGAAATGCTGAAAATCAATGATAAATCTCCACCTAAGAAGATAGAAAAAGAACATAAAAATAAACCCAAACAAGGAGAAATAAGGAAATAAAAAAAATTAATGACCTGTTTAATCAACAGATTGTAGAGAGGATCGAAAGAGACCAAAATGAGCCTTTGGAATGAATTATAAATTTAATAAATTTCTGGGAACACCAATTGAAGAAAAAAAGAAAGGTCTCAATAATCAAGAATGGAAATGAGATACACCTCAGATGTTACAGAAATAAAATAGTTTATAATAAAAACAAAACAAAATACTTCACACACGCACACAAAAAGGGAATACTTAAAGGGGATAAATTCTTGAGAAAAACAAACAAAACCTTAAAATGAACTACAAAAAAGAAAAGGCTTTAATAATCATTAACTAAATAAATAATAAAATTAAAGAAATTTTATCAGTAGTCAAATAGCTATAAAAACCAAAACTTTGGGCGCCTGGGTGGCTCAGTCTGTTAAGCATCTGCCTTCAGCTCAGGTCATGATCCCAGGATCATGATCCCAGGGTCCTGGGATCAAAATGGGCTCCTTGCTCAGCAGGGAGTCTGTTTCTCCCTCTTCCTCGGCCACCCGCCCCCCCTCAGTGCTCACAGTCTCTCTCTCTCTTGCATGCATTCTCTTTCTCTCTCTCTCTCAAATAAATAAATGCAATCTTAAAAAAAAAAACTCCAAACTTCAGGCCCGTGTGGCTTCACTGGCAAGGTTTACCAAGCATTAAAGGCAGGAATAACACTACTCTTGCATAAAATCTTTTAGATAATAGGAATAAGAAGGGGGAAAACTTATTTTGTGAGACTAGCATAACTTTGATACTAAAGCCTAACAAGGACAAAACAGGAAAGGACAATGACAAGCAAACTAAATTGGGTAATGTGTAAAAAAGGATAACCATTCTTACCAAGTAGGGTTTATATGAAAGATGTAAATTTAACATAAGAAAATCAATAATATTGTCACTATATATGGTGACAAATGTTAACTGGATTTATTGTGGTAATCATTTCACAGGGTATACAAATATTGAATCATTATTTTGTGCACCTGAAACTGTACATTGTTACATGTTATTTACACCTCAATTTTTATTTAATTTTAATTTTTTAAAGATTTTATTTATTTATTTGTCAGAGAGAGAGCACGAGCAGGGGGAGCGTCAGGCAGAGAGCAGGCAGAGCAGGGAGAGGGAGAAGCAGGTTTCCCGCTGAGCAAGGAACCTGATTTGGGACTGGATCCCTGGACTCCAGGATCATGACCTGAGCCGAAGGCAGATGCCCAACTGACTGAGCCACCCAGGTGTCTCAGATATACCTCAATTTTTAAAAAAGGAAAAGCAATAAATGTAACTGATTGACAAAGGAAATATGTCCTATAATAATCTCAACAGATTCAGAGAAAGTACTTGACAAAATTCATGATCATTTATGATTGAAAACTCCCAGCTATTGTGGAATAAAAACAAAATTATTTGTAGATTACCAGAAATCCTTCCATAAACCTTATATGTAATGGTGAGTCATTGAAGTTTCCGCTGGAGTTTAGGAAAAGACAAGAATGTTCATGCCACATCTTCAAATTAGCATTTTGGTAATGCTCCTAGGCAAAGCAATAAAACAAATGAGAAACATCAAGTTTTGATGATTGGGAAGGACGAAATGAAACTGGTATAATTCACATGTGACACAGTTGTGTTTTTGGTAAAACAATATAATATACAGATAAAATATTAGAGTTAACAAGGAGGTTGAATGAGATAGGTCTATATAAAATCAGTATACAAATTTCAGTTGCATTCCTGTAAACCAGCAAATTCTTAAAAACATACGATTTACAATAGCATCAAAGTCAGTTATCTAGGAATAAATCTGAAGATACAGAAAGGATATATTTATAGGACAAATAGCCAACTCAAGAGACATTCACAGATTTAAATATATGAAAAACACCACATTCATAGATTAAAAGACTCAATAATGCACAAATTAAATTGTTCACAAATTGATTTATAGATTAAAAAAAGTCAATAACTTTTTTCAGTGAAATCTCAAGAAAAGTTCCAACAGCTTTGTGTGTCTATGTTTGTGAAATTTGACAAACGGATTCTAAAATTTATACAAAAAAGAAAAAGAGACTGAATTTAAAATTCATGTGAAATTTTATTTTTTTTTTTTTTTTTTTTTTTTAAACATTTATTTATTTATTTATTTGAGAGAGAGAATGAGACAGAGAGAGCATGAGAGGGTCAGAGGGAGAAGCAGACTCCCTGCTAAGCAGGGAGCCCGATGTGGGACTCGATCCCGGGACTCCAGGATCATGACCTGAGCTGAAGGCAGTCGCTTAACCAACTGAGCCACCCAGGCGCCCTCATGTGAAATTTTAAAGGGCCAAAAGTAGCCCAGGTATTCCTGAAGAAGATGTACAAGATGGCAGGATTTCCTCTCCTGACTATCAAGATGGTTTCTAAAACTGTAGTAATTAAGATAGCCTGATATTGGTGATGCAATGGGCAAATAGTAAATGGATCAAAATAGAGAGCTTATAAAAGGTTGTGCACGTACATGGACCTTGCTGTATGAAAGAAGTTGTAGACAGACTAGTAGGAAAGTTCTTACAATAAAAGTGCTCAGGTAATGGGATGTCCATATGGAACAAAATGAAACTGAATCTCTAACCTTATATCATATACAAAAGTCAAAACCAATCAGATTAAGGCCAAAATGGAAAGCAGAACTATGAAGTTTAAGAAGACAATAAAGGAGACTATCTTCACTGCTTCAGGAAAGGGAAGAATTTCTTAAACATGGCCCCCAAAAAACACATAAAAGAAAACATAAGTTGCATTACATTGAAATGAAGAATTTTATTTAAAAACATCATAAAATAAGGGAAAACAGCCATAGTGTGAGAGAAGACATATTGCAACTATATCACTGACAGAGGACTAGTATTCAGAGCATTTTGAGAACTTTCACAATGTGAAAAAGATAGAGAATCCTAAAAATAGGCAAAAGACTCCAAACAGTCACTTTACCAAAGGGGAAATCCAAATGCCCATATACATGAAGAGGTGCTCAATCTCATCAGTGATCGAGGAAATGTAAATTAAAATCATGAGATACTACTTCAATGTTATCAAATCGGTGGCTTTTCGGTTTCATTGTTTATTAGCTTGACTCATATCTTTTAAATATCTAGACATGGATGTGGAGCTCCACTTGTTGGTAATGTTAGCTGGGATTAAGTGATGAGGACCTTTTTTTTTTAAGATTTATTTATTTTGGGGGGGGAGGGGTAGAGAGAGAGAGAATCTCAAGCAGACTCCCCGCTGAGTGCAGAGCCCACTGAGGGTTCAATCCCACAACCCTGAAATCATGACCGGAGCCGAAACCAAGAGTTGGACGCTTAACTGACTGAGCCACCCAGGTCCCTGGAGGAGGACTTGTTGATAAAGAATTTTGAATTTATAGAAAAGTTGAAAGAATGGCACCCCCAAAAACAATTTTTTCCCTTGAACCATTTGGTTGCAACATGTAAGTTGCTACATGATTGAAAAAATGTTATGGTCTCACAATATACCAAGAGTTGGCAAAGATATGGAACTACAAGAACTCATATGTAGAATAAATAAGTGTTTAAATTGGTAGAACTACACTGGCAGATGGTTTGACACTGTAAGATAATGTTCACAATATGTCTACCCTATGACTCAGAGATTCCATTCCTAATTATACCCGAGATATATGTACGAGAATGTTCACAGCAGTGTTGTTGATTAAGTTACCCCAAACTAGGGGCGCCTGGGTGGCTCAATTGGTTAAGCAGCTGCCTTCAGCTCAGGTCCTGATCCCAGGGTCCTGGGATGGAGTCCAGCATCTGGCTCCCTGCTCGGCGGGAAGCCTGCTTCTCCCTCTGCCTGCAGCTCCCCTTGCTTGTGCTCTCTCTCTCTCTCTCTGTGTCAAATAAATAAATAAAATCTTAAAAAAAAAAAAAAATTACCCCAAACTGGAAACAGCCCAAAGAGTTATCATCGGCAGAAAGGATAAATAAATTGTGGTATTTTTCCAAAGTAGAATCTTATATACCAATGGAATTGGATGAATTATAACTACATACAATATAGATGCAGGTTATAAACAAATTAAGAAAATAAACAGGACAAAACAGATCATTCCACCTAAGAAATTTAAAAACAGGCAACACTA
Organism: Halichoerus grypus; assembly: GCF_964656455.1. NCBI lineage: Eukaryota > Metazoa > Chordata > Mammalia > Carnivora > Phocidae > Halichoerus > Halichoerus grypus. The sequence continues at coordinate 66,380,225 of NC_135717.1, forward strand.
AACACATTATTTATGGATGGAGGCTTACATGGTAAAAATATAAAGGAGAATAGGGAATGATTAGCATAAAAGTCAAGTAGGAAGTGATTAGCATAACGGTCAGGATAAGCCAAACCCTCTTTGGGGGAAGCAGGGTTTTGGGAGTAGGAAGGACTGCTCGATGGGTGGCTGCTATGCTAGGAAATTTCTATTTTGTGACCTACAGGATGGCTGCACTGGCATACGTTTTTTTAGCTATTTGTTTAACTATGCACGTACATTTTACATGTGGTAAAAAAATAAAGTGTGTGTGTGTGAGACAGAGAGAGAGAGAGGGAGGGAGAGAAGGAGAGAGAGAGAAGATAGAGGGAGGGACAGATTGATTCTTGGTTTGATGTAATGTGGTCCCAATAAATTTATTGTTCACTGAAGCAGGCATTTGCCAACCATAATAAAATTTTTGCTATCTTAAAAAAATGGATTGAGGATGAGAAAATAACCATGTAGTTACAAGAAGAGAAGTCATTATTGTATAGTTCAAAGATAGGATTGAAATGTCACAGAGTTGGTGAGCTAAAGCAAATTGGTTTCATCCAGTGACATTCTTGCCCCTCTTGATCTGTGAAGTTTTGTGCGTTCATAGTGACTCCTAAAATAACTGTCTCCCTGTTTTCTCCTAGAAGTAAATGATACCAGAACAGAATAGTTTTGTCCAGTTGCAGCTCCTCTCATTTGGAGGAAGTGAATGAATCACATCTACTCATTCAGAGTTTTGTTCTGTCTTTGAAGTTATGGATTTTCAAAGTATCGTAGCAAAAAGCAATAACAACATAACCGAATTGTGCTTGTCGAGGTTAAAAGGTGTATCTACTTAATTCAGGGCCTATATATTGCTGTGGGAACACTGCATTCTTGGTTTTGCCCTTCACAGTTAGAAAGACAAGCTATAATTGTGTAGCTATATATAAAAAATTTCTAACTTTCGATATTACTGAGAGTTAGTCGTGAACCTTCTAGCTTCCCTGAAAAGAGACAAACAAAATGAAATCAGAATGACCTCGGTACACAAAAACACACAAAACCCTCATCGAAATGACTTCCTATAACTGGAACAAGTGGGGCTCCACATTCTCAGAAATAAAAAAAAAAAAAGATCTGTATGTTCTGTATGCAAACAATTACATGCGTATTCAAGTAACAGGAAGTTAAGGGAACTCAAAGATCCTTTCAAGGGAGAGCGAATAGTTAAGAGAGTCAATGCAGGGAATTAGTATATGCATTCAGGTCATGACCTTGCTCCTTTGGAACTAGCTGTTTTCATATGTTTTTAAAATAATCATCCCGAAGAAAAGCACATTAAATCGCAGTAATATGGTTTAAATTAGAGCGCCGGAGTAAAATTAGGCAAGAACAAAATTGTTTATTATTTTATTTAAAGACTAATTTTGAAAAATCCTCCCAGGATGATTGATTATGGTATGGAAATGACTTTTTAGGAAACAAATGGTTTCCCCAAACATTTTTGTAGGGCTGGTCCTTTTTGGTACGGAGAATACCAGCCAGTTCAGATGTTCTTCTGCGGAAAGATTTCTGCCCCTTTTCTGCAGACTGCAGGCCCCGCTATAACCAGGTTGTATCCCCCAGTTTTCCTTTGAGCTCCTGCAACTAAGACAAGCCAAGGTAACTGGAAGGAAAGGACCTTAAGATAGTGTTGATATTTTTGTGTACTTACAGGGTACAGAACTCTGGATTAAGAGCTAGACGATCTGGATCCCAGACATTTAATAGTTGAATGATTTAGAGCAAGGCACTCAAATTTTATTGGTCTGAGTTTTTTTTGTTTTGGGGGGGGTTTGGGGGGGTTTCGTTATTTATTTTTTTCATCTGTAACCTAGGGATAAAATTACGTATCTTGCCTACATCACTGGGTTGTTAAAAGGATCAAATAAATATCATGTTTTAAAAGATACAAGTGAAATCTAGAATCATTTTTACGGCACTCTAGAACAATTCTGTGCTGCTTGTTCCCCGGCCCTGTGCCAGCATCCTTTGCCCTTGCCCTGGCTCTGACCTTGCTCTTGGACCTCCAGAGCTTATCATGGAGCCAGTGATAGGATGGCAACAGTAGAGGCACAAACAATGGGAGAGGAGGAACCTGAACAGAGCAGTCCCAACAGCTGAGTTGCTCCAGTTTATTAGCTACACTCTTAGCCCCGAAGAATACAGAGAATAATTTTTATGAAAATTATTGCACAAGGTCAGCAATGTGTTTCTGAACAATTGTTTTTTTCTAGCTCTGAGTTCTTTCACTCTGATCTCTAAAATTAAGATTTAAGACCCTGTGGAGGAGGGTCTCTTACTCTGGGGCAATCACTGGCTCCGCCAGAAGGAGCTCCATCCACATTATGGAATCATGAAATGAGTTGAATATGGTGGAATTTGGTTTACTAAGCATTGCTTGAGACAGGAGGGACTGTACCGGTTTCAAAATGGTAACACTTGACAGAATGTAATACATGTTTTAATGGGGTATGGTGAAGAATGTGTAGTGACAGTGTTTTCTAGGCTTTTCTGGGGCGGATCACAAGCTTTGCATTGATATTACAAGTGCATGGGTTATATGCCTGAACATATAATCATAAGGGTCACTTTAGAGGGGAATTTTCTTATTCTTTATGAGGGTTCACAGGCTAAGGAAGGAATACTTTAAGGTTAGAGAATGTTAATACGTGCGTAGGCATCAATAAAGTTGAAACCAAGACTAACCAGAATAACTTGCCTTACCACCATAATGGAGTTTCGCAACAATGGTGCTATTGACATTTTGAGCTGGATTGTTGTTGCAGGAAGCTGTCTTGTGCATTGAAGGGTATTTTGCAGGATCCTTGGCCTCTACTCACTAGATGTTGATAATACTTCTCCAGACATTGCCAAATGACCTGTGGGGGGCAAAAATCACTCTGGCTGAAAATCTCTGCACTTAAAACCATTAATTTGATTCACTGCACAAAAATATTCTTTTGCTTCTGGAAATTTGCTCTTATGAAGGAACATACTTTTCAAATAATCAACAAATTTTAGTTCTCACTAATTTTACAAATAATTTTTATGGATTTAGAATTTACAAAATATCTCTATATACAATATTATAAAATTGAAAGAAGGAAAGGAGTCAACATTTATTAGTTACCATATGCCATCCACTGAAGGACTTACTTCAAATACATTCTTCCATTTAGATCATGGAGTATTTCTACATGAGAGTCATTGCCTCCAGATTATAGATGATCAAACAAGCTTAGAGATGGTAAGTGGCTTTCCCAAGAAATGTAGTCAGTCTCCTGTTTTCAAGTTTTACTACTCTTAATCCCACATCACAGCTGTTAGGGAAGCACTGATCTTTTACACCCCAAGGTGAAATAGCAATTATGATCTGTGTGTCAGAATTAGCTATCTCATAAGGGGCCCTGGTCTTTTTTTTACAGGAGTGTTACACTTAGCTATTTTGAGTTTGACGGGCCCCCAATCCACCATGTATCACCATTAAAAGAAAATTCAGTTCCATGTTTTGCATTGGGCCAGTTAAAATAACCAAATCACTCATGCTCTCTCTGGGCCAGTAAGTTACATTAGCCTTCCATCTGGCTGGTCTGGATTACAGGGCATGTGGGTAGCAGAGTAAGTAGGGTAACAGATGTTACTGGGGATTTGGAGCAAAGGAGGGCGATTTCCTTGCAGCTGATAAACAATTTGGAATTAAGTATTAGATACCCCTTTTCTTGGAAGTCCTTCAGCCCCTGCATTTCCGGAATGCACCCCATTCTTTCTGGCTATCTTTTTCCCTGGCTTCAGTCTGCCATCACACACAGCTTCATCAGTCTTTTCCCTCAAGTATCCCCTCCTATTCCTGGACTCTCTAGATACCTTCATCTTTAGTTCTCCCCTAAATTAGATTCCCTTCATTTACAGGACAGAGTGATTAGCTCTCCACCCCCCTCCTCAGGTTGGGGTCTCCCCCCACCTGTTGGAAGATGCATTCATCACTCTGCTAAACAAAAGGCCATCTCCTCAAACGCTCACCCTTGTGCAGCACTGAAGGACTGGCAGGCTTTGCAATTTCTGCCTTCCCTTCGTCCCCACCCCACCCCCATTCTCCTCCTCCCAAGCTCTGTAAGTGGAAGAGATCAATATAACATTTACTTTCCCATTGATAAGAATTGTCTAGCCATCCCCAAACACATCTTGGAAGGAAGCAGTAGTCAGTTTTTTTTTGTTTTAAAATGCTTTTTATTGAAGTATCAAATACATACTGAAAAGTACACAATTCCTAAGCGTACATCTCTATTAATTTTTATAAACTGAACACACCCATATAACCAGCGTCCAGAACAAGACGCAGAACATTACAAGCATTCCAGAAGCCTCTTTGTTCCCTCTACCAACCCGTGTAGGATTTTCTAATAACAAAGAGTCTGTGCATACCCACATATGCTCTCCAACCAAGAACATTGCAGTGAGTAACTTAGTTTTAATACTGTGTTGGCATATAATCAGAAGTTCACCACATGAGGCATGATTGCTTATATTATTTGTACAGAAGTCATTGAGTTTGTAGTGATTGTGTTAATATTGCGGTTTAGGGGCTCAAGAAGGGGGAGAAACCTCCCATAACCTGTTCCTGGGATATCTCAGAGCCGTGGGCCTTTCCTAGATGGGGTTCTCTCCTAGTCACCCAAGAAACCCCAATCTTCTTTGGGTTCTACAAGTATTACCTATTCTGATAAGTGATTACAGCTCTCCCAGCAGAGTTCACACTACGGCAGGTGAAAATATTGCTTCTAGAATCACCAACACCACCACTTTCTACTGTAATGTGTCAGCACATAGGAGACCCTGAAGTTGTAGAATTCTCTACCCCCAGTGTATCTCATCTCTGGCAGCACATTAGTATTGAAGAATTAAAAAAAAAACCCAAAACCCAAAAACAACCAGAAAAACTCCACCAACCAGCCCAAACCACAAAAACCCCCCAACTCACTTGCACCAATTACATCAGAATCTCTTGAGGGGTAGGGTCCCGCACTGATACTTTTCAAGTTCCAGATGTTTCTGAAGGGTTGAACTTCTCAACCTCTCCTTGCAGCACCGCTCCGTTTGGATTTTAGGCCCATCAACAACTCTAATTACATTCTCAAGGTGACTGAAGATTTACCCCAGACTTGATTCCCTAACTACCTTTCAAACATAGGGTAGGGCATTTTTTCTTTTCCATGTCATGTTGGGCATGATAAACACTAAATTTAGGACAGTAATTATCTCTGGGTTAGAATTGGGATCTGGTGGGAGCACACAGGTTGTCTCAAATCTGCAATGTTTAATGCTTTACATGGAGAACACCTAAATTATGATGCTTAACATATTTGATAAAACTGATGTTCATTATATTATTCTCTACTCTCATCTGTGTGTTTGAAATAATTCATAATTGGGACACCTGGGTGGCTCAGTCAGTTAAGTGCCTGACTCTTGATTTCTGTTCAGGTCATGATCTCAGGGTCATGAGATCAACCCCCGTGTCAGGCTCCATGCTAGGTGTGGAACCTGCTTGAGATTCTCTCTCTCCCTCTCCCTGTGCCCCTCCCCCATGCTCGCTCTCTCTTTCTCTCTCAAAAAAATTAATAAAAAAAATAAAATAATTCATAACTTTCTTTAAAAAGGGAATCTACTGGCTCATATAAGAGAAAGATTTGTGAGCATTTGTGAGTCTGGCTTAATCCAGAGGATCAAGTGGTGGTGTTAGGAGCTCTCTGTCCCTGTATCATGGCTCTACCTTCTTCCCTCTGGGCTCTGTTCAAGTTCTTATTCATGATAGTTAGAGGGCTCCCAGTAGCTTCAGGCCCATGTCCTAACCTTTCAGCATCTCTTGTAAAATGGACTTCTCTCTCCTAACAGTTTTAGTAAGAGTCCTAGAATTTCATCCCATTGAATCATGTGCCCATCCATGAATTAAATCATTTTGACTAGGGAGTATAGTCCCTAAAGTGAGCTAGAGAACTAGGCCTCAGTTATGAGCCACCCCCTAAGACTGATGAGACAAGAGATCAGCTTCTCTCAAATGATAGTAAAAGAGGAGTTTCCCAAGGAAATTAGGAGAATGTCTGACAAGAAGGGGAGATAGATTTAGGGTAAAAAGAAACATATATACCACAACAAATCCTTCCACAAAGAATGGTATATCTATGATTATCTTAGAACGATGCCTGCTGTGCTTGCCCATCTCTAAGTGAAAGTGACTTACAGGAAAATATATCTCAGTCTCACTGAGGAATATATTTATATATGCAAACTCATAAATAATATGCCAGAAAATATAACTGAACAGCATATAAAGGAATAATTTGCTAAAATCAATCAAGATTTATCTTAGCATAGAATAATATAATAAAATTCATTAATATAATACATTGCATTGATAAGTTGTGAGAAATAACAAACAATAGGTGAAACTCTATAGGTATTCCCATTAAAATTAGGAACAAGAAAAAATGGTGTTCATTATCACTATTACTTAATTTTTTTTATGAAATGCTAGTCAATGCATTAAGGGAGAAAGCAGATATAAAAAGTATCATAGATAGAAGGTGGGGGAAATGTTCTACCCATAAAAGACCAAAACTAACAAAAGTGGACAGATCCAGTCCAGTTTATGAGCAAAGAGAACCTGATCTAAAGGACGAGGGCACGAGCTTGCTTTGGAATGGGGACAATGGGAGTAGTAGATAACAGAGGTGGGTCCTTCTAAGAATTATCTCAGAACTAGAGAAAAAGAACAAGATCCAGCCCCCAGGAAATGAGGCTGGCAGGAATGAAGCCGGAAGCAGGTTCCAGCCAGCTGGCTTGACACCCATAGGGCACTGATACTGTAGCACCAAGAATAGGGAAGCCCTGAGTCCTCCAGGTAGTAGAGAGTCAGGTAGGGGCCCAGATTGCCATGTTGTATATCTGTCAACGCTTCTTGGTATTCTGGAGCTATAGACATACTTAACATAAGCATACTTAGATGAGAGCAACAGGGCGAGAGATTTTGAGGTGGTGCAGGGCTGGCTCATCATTGGTGGGTGAGGGCAGGCGGCCTATTCCTAAGTGGATACTCCTTTAACAGACAATATAACTTGGCTGAGAACAGTACGGGACAAGCCCTGACAATGCTTTCTATGTGTATCAAGGATTATGAATGGCATATCCTAAAATAAATCATTATGTTTCAAATATACTAATGAAAGATATCTGTTGAAGTTTGAGCCCTTGACATGGTAGATTATCCTTTGTTACTCAATGGATCTAGCCCTCTGAGTAGACTAGAGGGCCAGAAATTCCAAAACTCAAAAGGCACTGGTCAAAGTGTCTGCTTTCAGGTATATACATATATATATAAAACTGTATGTATATGGTTATATATATATATATAATTATTTAAAATAATTAATTCTCAGTTAAAATTCTTTTGAAAATCTCTAACCTCAAACAGTTTTACTGGTAAATTCTACCAGATAAGTAAAGAAGAAGTAACACTAATTCTAGCCAATATCTAAATAAATTAAGTCAATAATAAATAATCTTCTCAAAAATAAAGCACCAGGCCTAGAGGGTTTCACTGGTGAATTCTACCAAATATTTAAGGAAGACGTAAGGTTAAATTGAATTTAGGTTGGGGTGCCTGGGTGGCTCAGTTAAGTGTCTGCCTTCGGCTCAGGTCATGATGTTGGGGTCCTGGGATCGAGCCCCATGTCGGGCTCCCTGCTCAGTGCTCTCTCTCTCACTCTCTCTCAAATAAATAAATAAAATCTTAAAAAAAAAAAAAATTGAATTTAGGTCAATTCTCCACACTCTTCTAGATATTAAAATATAGACCATTCTCTAACTCATTTTAGGAAGCCAGCAAACCGAAACTTGACAAAGATAGTACAAAGAAAACTATAGACTTTCAGGTATATCCATACCAGGTTTATCTAGGTTTTAGATCCTCAGACTACACTGATTAATAACTCACAACTAACTTTATAATAAAACACCATACCTCTAACACTATATTTTCTTTTGAGGTCCGTTGTTAGCTTATCTCTTCCTGGCTTTTGGTAATTTAAGTTGTTGGCTATTGACATCATGGTCTTTTTATCATTCACTCTAAATATTAGCTATTCACTTAATATAGCTTCACGAAAATCTACAGCCCACCTTGAATTGTTGTCTATCCACTCCACCCCATGTTCAAATATCAGAATGCTCACTTGGAGTTTTGAACTGAAAATGTCATCATCAACATGAAATATCTAAAACATTCTAGTCAGTAGTGAAAATGAGCTTCATGCAAATACTTGAATAGCACAGAACTCCTATCCATTTAATCAGTGTTCCCAAAAGTAAATTTCTCTTCCTTTGGCTAAGAGACAAAACTGTAAATAACTGGACGAGTTAGGGCTTCTTTTCCTATACCACTGGGTACTGGTGGTTGAGGAAATAAACCTTTCCAGGTTTAGCTAAAGTGTACATGTTTATGGTGATTCTATAATATGGAGTAATGGAAGTATATTAGGAGATGTAATCCTGATTCAATTTTCATCCCCTGACTTATGACCTAGGGCAAATCACTTCAACTCTGTGACTCAATTTCTTTTCTTTCTTTTTAAAAAGATTTTAGTTATTTATTTGAGAGAGAGAGAGTGCAGGAGAGAGCGAGAGAGAGCACGAGCAGGGGGAGGGCAGAGAGAGAGAGGGAGAGAGAGAAGCAGACACCCTGCTGAGCAGGGAGCCCAACACAGGGCTTGATCCCGGGACCTGAGATCATGACATGAGCTGAAGGCAGCTGCTTAACCGACTGAGCCACCAGGTGCCCTTGACTCAATTTCTTTAACTATAAAATGGGAATAACATTAAATGCTTACTTCAGTTAATTGGTGAAGAGAATGGCTACATCGGTCAAGGTTCCAGCAAGGAACAGAATCTAACTCAGGTGTCTCAAGAAACTATCATCAAGGGACTATTTACAGTAACATGGTCACGTTAGGACAACAACAATGGAGGAACTCGGAGATTAATGTAGTGGGAAGTCTTTTCCACTCTAGACCTGAAGGGGAAGAGGCAGGCAATAATGGTATTGGAGTCCAGTGAGAGCTGGGACTATAGCAGGTAATCTAGACCTGGGAAGTCAGATGCTCTCTGTGGATTATGAGTTCTATGAGAAAAACAGCATCCTTTATAGGTTGCAAGTTTCAAGTTTTTACTGTATCCTAAAGGACAGCACTCCAGCCCCACAGGATATTATCCTCACGCTTGCATCTCAACTGAGCCTGCCTTCAGCTATTCCATAGACCAGCTGCTTCTGGGTGGTAGGGTATGATGATAGCACCAGTGAAGTCCAAGGGCTTCATGAGGCTGCTGCCAATGAATTCCTTGGTAGGAAGTGGTATTGTGTAGGTTATAATGGGTCTGGGGTCCAATGGAGAATAACTGCACAATGGTCCTCTTCTCAGTCTCAGCTACCCTGTCTCCTGGGCCCTGAGACAGCCCTGCTTGTGTCTAGCTACAAAGCCTAATATACAACGACATGGATGGAACTACAGGGTGTTATGATAAGCAAAATAAGCCAATCAGAGAAAGCCAATTATCATATGATCTCACTGATATGTGGAATTTAAGAAACAAGGCAGAGGATCATAGGGGAAGAGAGGAAAAAAAATGAAACAAGATGAAACCAGAGAGGGAGACAAACCATAAGAGACTCCTAATCTTAGGAAACAAACTGAGGATTGCTGGTGGGGATGGGGGTGGGAGGGATAGGGTAGCTGGGTGATGGACTTTGGGGAGGGTATGTGTTGTACTGAGCACTGGGTGTTATATAAGACTGATGAATCATATAGACCTGTACCCCTGAAACAAATAATACATCATATGTTAATTAATTGAATTTAAATTTAAAAAAATTAAAATTAAAAAAATTTAAAAATTAAAAAAAAAAGAATGAGGGGGGAAAAAGCCTCATATGGCTACTCCAGCTCTTGACCCTGACCCCTCTCATCCTAGGGCTGCAGACCAAAGCTCTGGTGCATATCAATGGAGACAGGAGATACCCAGAAGGTGGGGTTGTTTTCAGAAACTCTGCTCAGCCAGGGGCAAAGGGAACTTGGGGGCTGGGGGTGGGGGGAATGATCTGTGGCTCTGCACCAGTAGCACCTGAACTCCAGCCACAAAGGCCTGTTGTACTTGGACGCAGCAGCCTTGTACAAGCCATGAGTTACAATGCACATGTCGGTGCCTGTTAGAGTGTGCAAGTTCTGCAGGCGGCATTTCTATTCTTTTCGCCCTGATGCTGAGAGGCATAGCAAAAAGATGCAGAAAAGTCAATGGCCTGAATGTGGTCTTTTTCCTCTCCTGTTGTCCCTTCCTGGGGCCACTGGTGGGGGCATGTTGTGATCAGCACAGACTCCGGAGGCCTTCCCCATCACACTTCCAAGTGGTTTCTTACTTACAGTCTCTTCCTCCATACTGGGCCTGCTCATAGGTCATCTCAAGCTTCAGGTCTTAAGCATCTTGCCTTCGATTGAACTGATCATATTTTTTTTAATATGGCAGAAAGAACTAATACTAATGTATGGAACCAAATAAAGTATGTCTGAAGCTTAAGCAAGAAGGATTCTTTTTTCCAGGGGTTTAAGCATAATAGTGTATGTGTGGAACAGAGCACCCAGCCCAAATCATTGGTTAAGAATGTCATTGACCTGATCGTTCTGTTTTGGTGTCTTGGTATCTGCCCTGAATTTCAGAACCACAGTTCTAAAAGAGTTTGGAAAAGTTTTGTGTCCAAAGCCCACCTTCATATAAAATTCAACATGGTTGAAACCTAACTCATTTTCCTCCCTCTTTCTTTCAGGAATTTTCCTTCTTATGGGTGGTACTAAGGCTTAAAATATTAGAGAAATGCTTGATATTTTTCTCTTCCTTTTCTTCTCCTTGCCCTTCACCAATTGCCCCATGCAATTATCCCTTGTGACTTTTGTAGAGAGCTTTCCATTTCTAGGCCCCCTGCCACCACTATATTCCCACCCTTTCCTGAATACTTCCTATACATAGCCAGATTTATCCATCTAAAATATTATATTTACCTATCATCCCAATGCCTTTGTTTACATTGCATTCATTCTGCCTGAAGTGTTGCTCCCTTCCTTGTACTGGACATACTTTGTCACGTCCTGCTTTCTTTGTGAAGTCTTTTCTGGTTGTTCTAAGCTTCACTGTCCATTTGCTCTGGTCTGACTTTCTGGAGCATGTATTGTCTGTATCGATCATTTAGCACACACACAAAAATGCTACGTTGCCTTATCTGTGCACGAATGCCTCCTTCCTTTCTAGCAGTACCTGGTAATGGTTGTGCATTAAGAGTTATTGAAGTTTCGGGGTGCCTGGGTGGCTCAGATGGTTAAGCATCTGCCTTCGGCTCAGGTCATGATCCCAGGGTCCTGGGATCGAGCCCCACATTGGGCTCCCAGTTCAGTGGGGAGCCTGCTTCTCCTTCTCCCTCTGCCTCTCTCCCTGCTCATGCTCTCTCTCTCTGTATCTCTGTGCCTCAAATGAATAAATGAAGTCTTTAAAAAAAAAAAAAAAGGAAAGAGTTATTGAGGTTTCCCCTTCATATTCAAGATAGAGATTTAAGAGACATCCCAACTTATATAAAAAAACAAGCAGATTTACATCATTCCAATTTCCTGAGGTTGACTTGGGGTTTTTATATTGATAATTTTTTTTTGGAGCAACTACTCGATGCCTCTATGCTAGACATTATACTAGATGTTGGAGACAGAACAGTGAAGGACAGCAGTCAGTTCTGCTTTCCAGAAGTGCACATTCTGACTGGGGAACAAATAATTCAACACAATTATAATACTGTGGAGTACACATCATGATAAATGCATAGGCACTATCAGAACACATAAGAAGAACATGTAATGCCGATGTGGGAGGCCATGGAAGTCATCCCAGAGAAAGGGACCCCAAAACAGGAACACGGAGGATGAGTAGAAGTTGCCCACGTGAAAGTGTGCGTGAGTGTATGTGCAGGGATGGGGTGGGGAATGGGGGACAGAAGATCGCTCCAGGCAGAAGGAATGACATGTGCAGGGTCCTGGAGACAAGCAAAACTTGGTTCATTGAAAATATGGAGAGAGTTTAATTTGGCTGGAACACAGAGTACGAGGCATGGGAAAGCAAGAGATGAAGTTGGAGGGATAATCAGGGCTTATGATAAGATAATAAACACTTGTGAGGACAGTGAGCAGTGGACTGAAGGCCGGGTGACTACATTAGATTCACATTTTGGGAATACCACATTGCCTGCAGTGTAGAGAATAGCCTGAGGGGACAGGAGAGTGGAGGCAGGCAGGCCAATTGGGCTGCTGAAAATGGTAGGTAATCCAGCAAAAAGTTGATGATGACCTAATCATAGCAGTGGTGGTAGAGATGAAAAAAGTGGATAAATTTCAGGGATGCTTAAGGTAGAACTGCAAGGACTAAGTGGGTGTAGGGAGTGAGAGAGAGAGAGTTAGACGGATGCTGATGCCATGTCATAAGAAGAAAATCAGGAGAAAAAGCTAGTATGGAGGCATACCTGGCCCACCTGGGCATACCCATGTGGAGATGTCTTGGCAGTTATGTACCTTGACCTAAACCTCAGGAGACAAATCTCGGCCAGAGATATAACTTTGGGACTACTCCAAGCAGTGGGATAAGGAAGCCGTATAGGTCCTAGAAGACAGTGTGTGTGCAGAGTAGTGTAGAGTAGAAATGTGTGTAAAGTAAGTAGATAAAATCAGACTAAAAGCCAAGGAACAAAAATGTTTAAAAGACGAGCAAGAGGATGTTATTAAAAAAAAAACCCTGAAAAATGGCCCGGAGGTAGGAGGATATCTAAGAAAACATGGTGTTGCCTAAGTAGGTCAACAATGTTACATACAATATCAGTAAATCCAGGCCTGTTATTTATGAGAAGGTTTTTTGTTTTTATCTTGGTGTGAATACTACAGTGCAGCAGTTCTCAAACTTTTTGGTTGTATAAATGATTGTATACTCTTACAAATTATTGAGGACTCAAAAGAGCTGGTTTTGTGACTACATCTATTAACATTTACTCCATTAGAAATTAAAACAAAACTTTAAACAATTAATTAACAAATAATAAACCTATTTGGTACTAGTTAATATGTTTATAAAAGTAACTATTTTAAAACAAAAAACTTAGAGAAGAGTGGCATTATTTTACATTTTGGCCAATCTCTTTAATGTCTGGCTTAATAGAAAACAGCTGGATTCTCATATCTGGTTCTACCTTCAATCTGTTTTGCTCTCACACATTATGTGTAGCCTCTGAAAAATTCCACTGTATTATCATGAGAGAACAAGAGGGAAAAAAGTAAATAACATCTCAAATAATTATGAAAATAGTTTGACTATTTTGCAGACTCCCTGAGAGGGAACTCTAGGGATCTGGGGACTATACTTGTAGAATCACTGCCCCAGAGCTGGAGAGCTTGACAATACTGTGAGCCTCACAAATAAACTCTTGATACCATAGTCAAAAGTAGGCAGGATAGAGTCAACTGAGGTTTCAAGGGCTATTTTATGAGAGGTTGAGGTTGCCTGGTTGATACTATCTTCCAAAGTTAGGAATGGGCTCTAGAATGTTCATTCAGTTAATTCATTCAACAAGTATATATTTAGGGGCACCTGGGTGGCTCAGGTGGGACTCTTGTGGGACTCTTGGTTTTGGCTCATGAGGGTCATGATCTCGTGGTCGTGAGATTGAGCCTTGTGTCGGGCTCGGTGCTCAGCACGGAGTCTGCTTGGGATTCTCTCTCTCCCTCCCCTCCTCTCCCTCTGCACCACCCCCACTCACTCATGCATATGCTCTTCTCTCTCAAATAAATAAATAAACCTTTAAAAAAAAACAAATATTTATTTAGCACATATTCTATGCCAGTAACTGTTTTAGATGCAGAGGATATAACAATGAACAAAACAGACAAAAATTGCCTTCATGGAGCTTCCCTTCTGTTGGGGAAGATTACACAGTCAACAAAATAGTAAAATATATAGTATACAGGAGCATGGTAAGTACTATGCAGAAGAATAATGCAAAGAGGTATAGGGATTGTTGGAAGGATTTGCAAATTTCAGTAGTAGGGACAGAGGAGGGATCATTTGAGCAAAGGCAACATTCCAGCAAAGACCTGAAGGAGGTGAGGGAGCCATTTGGTTGTCTGGCAGAAAAGCTTTTCTAGGTATTTGAAAAAATGAGTTTTTAAAATTTATTCTAAATTTTATTAATATATATTCTTTAATCAGATATCTATTGTATCTGGCATTAGCTGCAAGTATAAGAAAATAAGATCTGAGAGCTAATATTCATTTAGTGTCTGCCATGTACCAGGCACTTTGCTAAACATTATATATGAGGTTTGGTACCTTCACTAATATTTGCAGTTTAGTGAAGAAGACAAAGCATGTACATAAAATTCCTGCAGTTATGGTGTAGCAGTTCTTACGAGGAGCAGTAGTCGGTTTGAAGTTGCACCAACAGAGGTTTGCATGCACCTGATCTACCTGACATTTACATCTCTCTTTCACAGTGAACTGGCGTGTGAAGGGTACAACTCTTTAACCTAACAGAAGCTAAGCCAGGAAGTTAATAATACCCGATCGCACCTTTTATAGAGCGCTTGAGTTTAGTCGGTATTATTCTAAGAAGTATTATTGCCTTTTACTGTGAGTCAGGAAATAGGCTCAGAAGGCTAGGTAATGTAAAGCGGTTATATGGTATGGTGTGGGGTCTCTGAGCACAACAGTCAAGAGAGAATTCTTGAGGAGTTGTATGGTGCAACTTAATAAGTTTATTTAGGTAGCACGGGGACAGGACCCCTGAGCAGAAAGGGCTGTACTTTTTGTTGTATGATGCTGGTGGTTATATGCTTAGTGCTTAAGGGGGAGGAGAGATGTGCAGAGAGTATTAGATCATAAATCTTTTCTACCTATTTCTACTCCTAAAACTACTTTCACAAGATTTCTCTGGTGTTTATTATTCGGTTCAATATTAACTATCAGTGAGATATACAGGCAGTCCTGAGACTACAGCAAGCAGCACATATTTGAACCTTATTAAAACTATGCAGGCTGCAGGTCTGCCTTTTGGGCTAAAGAACATTTTTCTGCTTCTATCCCTCATCAGGTAGGGTTGGGACCTAAATTTAAGATACCTGTCTTCGAGCACAAGCTTTTCCTATTGCAATGCAGCTGTTACGAGCAGCTGCTGAAATAAAAGAGCCTTATGCTCTGCCAACTCAGCCCTTTCCCAAGTACACCACTGAAGGAGGGGTAGGTTAGGGCAGGGGAGGAGCAACAGCCTACAAAAGAGGGTGAAATCACACGCGGTTCTTCCCATCTGCGCTTGCGCAGGGGATGAATAAGCTCTCCGGAAAGACGCCTGGGACTCTGAGTTTGCGCAGACGCAGAGTTTCCTCAAGGCGGAACTGGGGCGACCGAGGCTTCTGCAACCTAAACACCCCGAGAGAAAGGAAGGTGGCAGACGCGCAGCGCTGCGCATGCGCGGGCACCTCTCTCTGGTGAAGGGTTGAGAACCGGACTGGGGTGGCCAGCTGGGCTCAGAGCGGAGCGGGGTCAGGATGGACGAGGACGTGCTGACCACCCTGAAGATCCTCATCATCGGCGAGAGTGGCGTAGGCAAGTCCAGGTGAGACGGCTCTGCCGGCGGTGACGAGGGCGGCGGGGCTCTTTCTGCCTCCGTGGCCGCTGTCTGCTGGGCCGCGTCGGGCACGGTAAAGGCGGCGGCTGGTGCGGGCCGGGCTGGGGCCGGGCTCCGCTCGTTCTCCCCGGCCTCTCGGCCGCGCGGCCTTGCAGCCCCTGCCTCCCCCCCACCCCCACCCCCTGCCTTGTTGTGGGTCCGTGGCAGGCCCGCCTTGTCTGGATACGTTTCCCGTTCTGTCGTACCAAATAAAAAACAATTCTGAGGGCCGCCGCTCGGCGAGCGGGTTTGCTGCCGAGGAGCCTAGGGCGTGGCGGGCGGGTTTGGGCCCGAGTCTGGCCGAGAGCGAAGCCCGGACTCGGCCCCTGGGGTTCAGGCTCACTGTCACCCCGCGAGTTGAGTTGTAACTTTAGCACTTTGGTTTTTCTGTCAGGCTTTCTCTGAATACGTCGTGTTCCACACAGGAAGTTTCGTGACGCCTTGGGTCACATTCCTGGCCTATTTTGGTGCACCCCTTTGCCGCTTCTCTGTTCTCTTCTGAGTCAGCTGTGAAAGAACTCTTTGGTCTTCTGACTACTTGAGTAATTCACTTTAGTCTGAGATGCTAGTGTTTAAGCTGTGGACTTTATTCTTTGAGAATAAAGTGTAATTGTTCCTTCGCATTCTGCCACATCATATAGAGGTGAAAGAACACATTAGTATTTTGTGTTTTCTTTCTTGACTTTTTTTGAGGGAAAATAATAGTTGACAGTGGTTCGAGTTGAGTATCGGGTAAGAACAGTGACGCTCAGTGGGTGTTGCAAGCGGGTTGTGATTTCATCCAAGCCTTAGAACAAAGTTCTCCAGGTCAAGTTATTCTTGCCATCTGATTATTATTATCACTAGGTTATATTCTAGGCTGTCTTGATTTTTAAACAATATTCCAATTCCAGGAGCTGTAAGTAATTTCATATTTTAGCTATGCCTGCTGATTAACTTGATGAAGTGATCTGGAGATAAGTTTTACTTTTTTAGATGTTTAAGGATTTGAAATTTTATTCTGTAATACGTTCTGCAATTTTATATATTTTTAAAGTATGACAATATATTTTCTAGTTTTTCTCATTTAGTGTACTCAGTATATATTGGAGTGAGGGATTTGTACATAACAAGGAATAAATTAATGAAACACTGGGCTAGCAAAATAGTATGGGTAGTGTGGATGTGTGTGTATGTATGCATTATTTAAAGGACTGAATAGGGCGCCTGGATGGCTTAGTTGGTTAAGCATCTGCCTTCTGCTCAGTCCATGATCCTGGAGTTTCATGATTGCAGAGGCCTGGATTTGGCCCTGCGTTGGGCTTCCTGCTCAGCGGGGGGTCTGCTTCTCTGCCCCTCCCCTGGCTTGAGCTCTCTCTCTCTCAAAGAAATAAATAAAATCTTAAAAAAAAATAAAGGACTGAATAAAGTACTTTTCATGATCACTATTATATTTGAGGGTTAAAAAGTTAATATATTGAACATTGTCTCAATAGGACTTCTATAGCCTTGTGGTCTTTTTTTCTTGAGATGTGACCCTCACTTAGGTTAAGGCATATGAAATTGCTGATTTTGAAGTCAAGAATGGTTGAATGTCATTTCATGTGGTTCAACCCAATACAAGTTTGGTTGGCAACATTTTCCTAAAGGTGTTGGATGGATGACCAGTTAAGCTGTGTTAAAATTTTCTGGAAGGTTAACTAGAGTGTTTATGTAATTGAGGTTCTTCCTCTAGTGTAAAATCAGTTAGGTGGATTTATTGGTTTCCTTAGTTCCCTCCCTTCAGACAAACTTGTTTGGATTTAATTTGATCCAAACTTTTCTCAGTACTTAATGGTGAATTTTCAGCTGCTCACAGCAAAATTTTAACACATTTAACTACCTCTTTCAAGAAAGGATTGTGTTTAGGGAGAAAGTTGGCTTATTTTTCTAGCTAGACATACGTTATTGGTGCATGTTCTTTGCTATGGAAAACAACCTTGAACACTTATTCTTTCTGGGTACGATGAGAATAAATGACTCTACTAAGATAGAAGCCTATTCTTTTTAAGCTGAGTTAGTACAAAAACATTTGTCATGGATATAATCTTTAAGGGTTGTTCTGACCAATAAGTTTGTTTCTTTACAGATCTAGAGTTAATGGAAGTGAAATACCACTTGTATTGTTGCATGACAAAGGACATCTTAAGTAATTCAAATTAGTGGGTTATTTTTCCAGTTTATTTCAGACTGTTGGAGTGTGATGAGCATGTGTGGCAGCAGCCAGGAGACCAGGATTATGAAACTGGTGCTGCCACTTTTGTGACCTTGTGTCTGATACTTGAACACTCTAGGTCTTCATTTCTTATTTGAAAAATGAGGTTGGAATAGAAATCCCTCAAACCCCATCTAATGTTAAGTGTATGAGATGCTTTGATTCTGTGGCTAGCCATAGTGAAGTAAAGAAGTAGCAAAGTGTTTCAGAAACTGGGAGGGATTATAGAGATCTTCTGTTACCTAAATTGCTGTCCCTCCTGTGTCTCTGTGTCCCCATCCTTTTTAGCCAATTTCATTTGTAAATTAAGAAATGCAGACTATTTATGATCACACTGTTTATTATAAATTTGCTTTCCTCTAAATGATATGGTGGTAGTTACTCCTTCCATCTATAGCTCTGCATGGAGAGTATTTTGTTGCTTTGACTTTGAAAATATGAACCCTTAAATATACATCCTTTAGAGCATTGGTTCTTAATCATTTTCTGGTTGTGGAGTCTTTAAAAAGTCTGTCTTTAAAAGTCTAAAAGTCTCTCTGCCTAGAAAAAAGCATAACATAGAGTTTAGAATACATTTCCAGCTAACGGTGTACCCCTGGCTAAGATCTGCTTATATTCAGAGCCCGTATTAAAATTTGTTGCTTTGTACCGTATCAGTTCCCTGGCTTTCCTGACAAAGTACCTTTTTTTTTTTAAAGAATTTATTTATTTATTTGACAGAGAGACACAGCGAGAGAGGGAACACAAGCAGGGGGAATGGGAGAGGGAGAAGCAGGCTTCCCGCGGAGCAGAGAGCCCGATGTGGGGCTCGATCCCAGGACCCTGGGATCATGACCTGAGCCGAAGGCAGACGCTTAATGACTGAGCCACCCAGGCGCCCCTGACAAAGTACCTTTAATGACAAGGATTATCGTAAGGATTAGCAATTATGTAAGAAGAACCGCTGGCTCAAGTGTCTGGCACATTGTTGATGTTCAATAAATAATAGCCAATACCATTGTTATTATTTGTATTATTCTGCTATTATTATTACTACTGCCACTACTACTCTACAAGTTTCTTTTATGTAATAATATTTAGTGTGGTGACCAAGTATGGATACACACCTTTTCCATTCTTAAAATATGAGTAACTAAATTTTTAGTGAAATTTTTACTTTTATTAATTTAAAAACCTACTCTTGGGGAGAGAAGAAAATTTTTTATAAGTGCAGTCTTTTAAGATTCTTGTTAGTGCTGTCACCTGACTCACGTTGGAATAAGCAAAGTTATAGTCAAGAGGGTACAGTGTTACGTGGAAAATCTACTGTTTATTTCACTTTTGTGGTGGTGGTTTCATGGTAAACACAAGAAAGTAAAACCAGGAAAGGGAGAGTTAATCCTTCAAATACAGTTAATGACGCCGGATTTTGAATACCAAAGGCCGTTATGTGTTGCAGTATACTCTGGGGAAAAAAATCTCTAGCAACAGTAATTACAACCTACAGAAATATTTGTAAATTTTTTTTGCATTTCAGACATCTGATAGCTATTTCCTTGATTTTATTTATTTATTTATTTTTTAAAGATTTTATTTATTTGACAGAGAGAGACACAGCGAGAGAGGGAACACAAGCAGGGGGAGTGGGAGAGGGAGAAGCAGGCTTCCCGCAAGCAGGGAGCCCGATGTGGGGCTCGATCCCAGGACCCTGGGATCATGACCTGAGCTGAAGGCAGCCGCTTAACGACTGAGCCACCCAGGCGCCCTTCTTTGATTTTATTAATGCATACAGGTTGATCGATAGAACAGTCTTGTCCTATTGTAGGAGATAATGTGAAGGAAGATTGATTAATTTTATAAATCTAGGGCTTTAACAAAAGCTTAGATTATATTTTTGAAGAGCTTCTAATAATTGACACTTCCACCTTATATTAAATAAATAGTTCTGGGAGATATAAAATCTTAGATTATTCATATGGTGTCTTTTTTTAAAAAATTCAAATTCAGTTAATTAACATATAATGTATTATTTGTTTCAGGGGTACAGGTCTGTGATTCATCAGTCTTCTATAACACCCAGTGCTCATTACAACACATACCTTCCCCAGTGTCCATCACCCAGTCACCCCATCCCCCTACCCCACTTCTGTCAGCAACCCTCACTCAGTTTGTTTCCTATGATTAAGAGTCTCTTATGGTTTGTCTCCCTCTCTGGTTTCTTGTTTCATTTTTTCCTCTCTTCCCCTATGATCCTCTGCCTTGTTTCTTAAATTCCTACTCATGTGGTATCTTTTGCTATTATTTCATCTCTTTCTAGTTGCTTTACTATTTCTTAGGTTTAGTCCTCCTTATCTCTCACCATAACCATGGCAGTTGTCTTCGGTTAATTTTCTTGCATTTTTTTTTTGCTGGCATTAACTTTTCAAAATGTAGAGCAGTT
Source organism: Halichoerus grypus (assembly GCF_964656455.1). Classification (NCBI taxonomy): domain Eukaryota; kingdom Metazoa; phylum Chordata; class Mammalia; order Carnivora; family Phocidae; genus Halichoerus; species Halichoerus grypus. The sequence continues at coordinate 66,400,700 of NC_135717.1, forward strand.
CTTGCCATTCTTTTTTAAAAAAGCTTTCAGTAACTCCCTATTGCCTACTTGATTTCATACACCCTACCTAGCATTTGCTAGAGTATACCTATTCTGACTATCATGTGATCTACCTTCACTTTTTACTATATGTTTTCTTCCTGCTTAGGTAGTAGTCCTACTACTTACTACTTGTTACCAAATGATAGATTTTCACAGCTTTCTGTTTTACTTGAATTCAGAGTGTAGTACACATCAAATTTAAACAAAAAATTAATTTGTTGCATTCCAAGAGACTTATTTCCCCCCTTTTTGTCCACGTCACAGTATGACATGTTGCTGATACTATTTTCTCACAAGGACGTACCTTTACAGTTACCAAAACCAAAACCAAGCCCAAATCTTTTCACACTTGGGAATTGTGTAGGGGAGCATGGGGAATATATTAAGTAAACTGCTTTGCTCTTGGGGTTCTTTTATTGCCTTTCCAATAATTTAATTCCTCTATATATACCTGCAGTGGGGCAATATTTGTGGGAGCAGACCTACATCAGCTATTCTTACCTGTGTCTAATTTTTTTTTTAAAGTAGGCTCTTTTTTTTTTTAGATTTTATTTGAGAGAGAGAGCGAGAGAACAAGCATGAACAGGGTGAGGGGCAGAGGGAGAAGCAGACTCCCTGCCTAGCAGGGAGCCCGAGATGGGGCTCGATCCCAGGACTCTGGGATCATGACTGAGCCACTCAGGCGCCCATTATCTGTGTCTACTTTGTGACAAAATATAATAATCCTGAACATTTGCCAAATGGTTAGGAAAAAAGACAAATTTCTAATCTGTCTTTTTAACATTTCTTTTAGCCTGCTCTTGAGGTTCACAGATGATACTTTTGATCCAGAACTTGCAGCAACGATAGGTAAGCCTGTGTTTAAAAATTCAATAGAAATGCCATGTATTTTCTTGCCTTCAGTCTGTTTTATCTAGTTCCTTCTACCCTCCATCTACCACCCCATTGTTTCCATGTCTGTTGAATTCTTTTTCTTTCAAGGCTTAACTTTGGCTTCATTAAATTTCTGGAGCCTTTGTAGATCTCACCAAGCAAAAATAACTTACTTGTTCTTTCATGGCACTTGGTTAACACTGTGGATATTATGATTATCTGTACCTACATTTCTTTCTTGTACTATGGATTGTCTTTTATTTAGCAGCATACAATTATCTGAATATTTATTGTATGTCAGGCACTCTCCTAAGGGTGGGGCTATAATGATGAATTATATAGACTTGGTGTCTATCATCATGGACCTAACAGTATCACCTAATAGTAGAGTGTGTTAATTTTGCATTTTTAGCATTTGCTACAGTATCCTGCATATATTCTGAACTCACATGTTTATTGATATTAGTTATTAAAGATTATTAGGAGCAGTAATGCCTAAATGCCTCTTTAAAATGAAATTTAGTTTGCCTAAAAGTGGTTTGCCACATTAGCTTACTAGAATATATGAGAAGATTGAGCTATTTAGCGTGTGTATCACATGTTTAGGGAGTAGATGACAATACAGAGCTATCAAGAGACAGCTTGCATTGTGAAAGAGCTGAGTCAGAGCAGGATAGTAGTCTTGACTCTGCCTTGAACCAGTTGTCTAGATCTTCAGGAAGTCCTTTAACTTCACTGTTTTCACCTATAAATGGAGGAGTTTTAGTGAGAGATAATCTGTTTTCCTTACAGCTCTAAAATTTCATGATCTGTTGAGTAGAATGTAGTAAATATGATCCTAGCATTATTATTAGGGAAAATAAAGAGTTTCTCTTAACTGGCTTTGTTTTCACATTTATTGTGTGTGTGATTTGTTTTTTTTTCTTTTTTTCAAATGTTAAATAATTTCATACTTAGAGAAAAGTTGTAAAAATAGTACAAGAATTCTTGTATGTCCCCAAATGTTAATATTTATCACATACGCTTTATCATGCTCTCTCTATACACACACACACACACACACACACACACACACACACACACACACAGTGTTCTTGTTTTTTTTGAATTGATAGTGAAATTGCAGAGAAGATTAACCTCTAAATACTTTAATATGTATTTCCTGAATGAACATGGATACAATTCTACTGTATACAGATAGATTTCATTAATTGTCCCCCTAATGTCTTATTTAGTGAAAGAAAAAAAATTGTTTCTGGTCCAGGATGCAGTCCAGGATCACAACTGAGTTTAGTTGTCATTTCTCTTCAGTGTCTTAATCTGGGCAGTTCTTTGTCTTTCATGGCCTTGACATTTTTGAAGAGTACATACCAGGTCAGTTATAGTATAGAATATCCTTCAGTTGCATCTGTCTAATGTGTCCTAGTGGTTAGATTCAGGTTATGCATTTTTGGCAGGAATTCCACAAAATGCTTCTCAAGAGCATGGTGTGTATTTTGTACCATATATTTGTACCATTATTGGTGATGGAACTTTGGTTACTTAAGGTGATATATGCCAAATTTCTTTAAAGTGTCATCCTATCATTCTAACTTTGGTGGTTGTCAAACAGTGATTTTTCAAATTCCATCTACATTTCTTATTTAGAATTCTGCAAGGAATTCAGTATGAATTCATAGTGCCTCTAAATGTTTAATAAGTTATACCAGGCATTACTTAACATTTGTGTAGCCTATTAACATTTACAGATTTACATTTATGTGTGTGAAAAGGAGTCATTTAAAACACTAGTAATTTAAAATCCATTTTAATTTGGCTTTGATATATTATTTGTTCTTTAAAAAATTAGTAGTAAAACTTCATTTCACTCAGTACGTGCCTAGCAATGGATAGCAAGGGGTAGAAGAGTAGTAACTGGAAGGAAAATGAATTTGTCTAGAGTTAAAATTTTACTAAGGGAATGATCAATATATAATATAAAGCTATTTGTCTTCATTTCAAGCCCAAATGGAATCTGGAGAGTTGGACAATGACAAATTATATATTGTCTTCATTATTAAAAAGGCTTTGTCCACTTTAAAAATAAATACTAAGATTGTGGCATACTGATGATGTACATAATTTGTTCCCCAAATGGGCTCTGGGTCTTGAAACGTATCTTTTACATTTAGGTATCAGATTATTTTCTGCCTTAGGTTATAACTAATATACACATGAACTTTTAAAATAAAACAATTAGTTCAGTTGCTAATGACCTTGTAATAATTAGTGTTTTGTGGAAAATTAGTATTTTACCGGTAGGATAGTAAGGAAAGCACACTTTTATCTTTTCAGTAATATAGTGAGACACTCAGGTTTCTATCTTGTATAAAATGTTCTTTTAACGTAATTGTTGGATTTTGAACCTGAGGATGGTGCAATAAAGTTGGGTTTTCTTCTTTTGCTTTCTGGCAGTTAGCCAGAATGACAACAAAGGGAGGGAAAAACTAAACCACAAACCCCATATTCCACTAAACTAGAAGAAAGCTAAAAACCCCAGGCCACAGAATAGGTGGAATGGCTGCCAAGAGCAGTGAGTCTAAGCAGACTGTATGTGGGAAGAAGTAGAGTGAGGATGCCATAGCTGCAGAGCTTGGAGCCAGCAAGGGAAGCTTCATGAACCTGAGCGGCCCACCCTGAGATGCAAAGCCTAAATCCCTTGTTTGCGAAAGCAAAATGGGTTTTTTTAAGCTAATGGCAGAAGTTTCCCTGCACCTGGGTTTGATACTAAGAAGTTGGGGAGGTGAAGCCAAACAAAGAATCACACAAACAAGCCATTTTTACATTTGTCTTTCTCTGTAGCAGTAGGGGAAGAGATGTCTTTGCATTGTGAAAACCTCAAGGCTGCCTATCTCCATTGGCTGTTGAAAAGTAAACAAACAAACAAAAAACCTAAATGAGGGCGCCTGGGTGGCTCAGTTGGTTAAGCGACTGCCTTCGGCTCAGGTCATGATCCTGGAGTCCCTGGATCGAGTCCCGCATCGGGCTCCCTGCTCGGCGGGGAGTCTGCTTCTCTCTCTGACCCTAACCCCTCTCATGTGCTCTCTCTCATTCTCTCTCTCTCAAATAAATAAATAAAAATCTTTAAAAAAAATAAAAAAAATAAAAAAAATAAAAAAAAAAAAACCTAAATGATTCTCATATAAAACCTTGAATCAAGACAAAGTTTTGCTGGTCAAGAACTGGAACCACTATAGCCTTCTGCATGAATCTCTTACAGATAGCTTGTCCAAAAAAACCTCACCTCCTTTAAAGATGAATTATCAAAAGGATTTCAGCTAAACACTACTTCCTACCACTCAAGAATCAAAAAGGAAGAAAGTAGCAGAAAAACAAAGGACAGATGAATGAATACTCAACAGAAAAAGTACTTCTGTAAAGTAGATGAAAATCATGCCCAGCTGTTTTGCTATGAATTTAAAACACTTTTTGGAAATATTTACCACTGAGAGCACAAAGCAGTGATAAAAGAGGTCAGGAAGAGATAGTGTGACTGCATGAGAAAATGCAGTGTCAGCTAATTGAGCAGAAAGAAAAATAAGGGTAAGAAAATAAAACCGTCACTGAAATAAGGGCGAAATTAGAAGGATCACAAGGGACAGTAGAGACTGTGGAAAACAAAATAAAGGACAATAGAAGCTAGAAAAGAAAGAAGTGGGTAAAATTTGCCAAAATGAATAAAAATGTTTAAAACACATTAGAAAAAATGATGTGGAGGGGCGCCTGGGTGGCTCAGTTCTTAAGCGTCTGCCTTTGGCTCAGGTCATGATCCCAGGGTCCTGGGATCGAGCCCCGCATCAGGCTCCCTGCTCTGCGGGAAGCCTGCTTCTCCCTCTCCCACTCCCCCTGCTTGTGTTCCCTCTCTCGCTGTCTCTCTCTGTCAAATAAATAAATAAAATCTTAAAAAAATAAATAAATAAAAAATGATGTGGAAATCAGAAAAGGAGATTCAGCATATGTATATTTGAATCTCAGAATTAGAATGAGACAACAAATATTTAATATTTCTGACATAAAAATAAATGCACACACACACACACAAAATTTTAAGAATATTCTGACCAGGTTTTTTGTTTGTTTGCTGCAAGGGGGTGTTTGGATTATGGCAAGGCCTTATGATGGTACTTATTAGCTGCATAGATAGAACTGATTGAAATTTAAGCATGGAGATTAGATCCTTGTAGAAATTAGTTACACTAATTTTATATAATCTAATTAAATAGGCAAAATTTGCTTCATGTTAAAGTTTTTATTTTTTATTTTTTAAAGTTTTTTATTTTTTAATTTACCTTGTTTTAGGTGACCTTTGAATGTAAAGAGTGCTTTGAGTAAAACTTTTTCAAATAAAAAATTAGAAAATTTATTTAAATTAAAATTTAAAATGAGTTCTCTGCTTTTTTTTTTAAGATTTTATTTATTCCAGAGAGAGAGAGAGAGCGCGCACGTGCAAGTGGGGGGAGGAGCAGAGGGAGAGGGAGAGAATCTCAGGCAGGCTCCATGCTCAGTGCAGAGCCTGACACAGGGCTTTATCTCACAACCCTGAATCAATGACCTGAGTTGAAATCAAGAGTTGGACACTTAACCCACTGAGCCACTCTGGCGTCCTGAGGAATATATTTATTTAATTGTTTGAGAAATTGCTTCATTTTTTCCTTCTCTCCTTCCTACTTTTCTTTTAGTTTATTTTGTTAGTTTTTTAAGAGTAGTATTAAGTTCCCTTCTTTTTAGTCCTTACTCTTTAATAAAGATGTCCTCTAAGAACAAGTTTACTGTGCCCCATAGGTTTTGGTAGGGTGTGTTTCTTTTTCATTGCTCTCTGGATAGTTTGAATTTTTAGTTTAGCTTTCTTTGAACATTTGAAATTTTTGATTTAGGAATGTGTTTCTTAATTTCCAAGCTGTTTTGTTGTCATTTAATTTCTTATTGATTGATTAATGATATTAGTTTGGAATAAGACCATCCAACGCTTTGCCAGCCCCGTGTCCATCAGCAGAAGCCAAGTTGGGAGTCTTGGAATTCAGCCCGCTTCTGACAAGACCTTTCTCCGCACCCCTCTTTCCTCTCCAAACATTTTTTATCTTGCTATTACTTTCTGCCATAAAACCATCTTACTGTTTGTCTCCCTTTAAGTAGTCATCACAACAAGCCCTGGCTTCCCAGGTTATTCTTCATCTCTGAGACTTTAATCTTCATAAGGTTTTGTACATCTTTTCTCACCCCCAGCTTCCCCTCCTTCTCAACTCTTAAAACATATTTACTCTATCCTCTGAGGTAGCAGAGCACTTACCTCATTTTATTGTTGATACTTTTAAAGTTTGTAAACTCAAATTTGGGGATCTAGGTCCTCATAATTATTTCTCTATTGGATCCTTAAAGCTTTTATAGTATCCCTCTTGATGTCCCCTTACCCCAATGTTCTCCACCCTCCCTCCCCCCAAAATAACTAGCAGGTAAAGCAGGAATTTTTATATTCCTTGATGAGAAGGGGGAGACTGACTTAAAGAGGTTAAGCTCCTGCCTAGCTAGACCTCAGGAAGAGACCTGAGACTAAACCCTGCCTCCTAACTTCTAACTTGGTATTCTTTCAATCACAACATAGTAATACAGAAATAAAAAGGATCAAACACAGATTTGAACAGAATGTCAAAAATGTTAAACATAAGAAGGAAGTAACAGAATTAAAATATATCAGTTAATTAAATGTGAATAGGTCCAATTCTAATAACTCATATTGTCAGATGGAATTGAGGAGTACTTAAAAACAAATAATGAAAGGTTGAAAATAAAGGGATGGGCCAGGCAAATGCAAACAATATAAAAGCAGAGGTGGTAATATAATGTGATTTTAAGTAGAATTTAAGATTAACGCACTGGATATAATGAAATAAGATAGTATGTAATAATGAAAGGCCCAACTAATTAACAAAGTAGCTCTAACAGTCATAACAAGTAGTCACCAAACATAGATGGTATATATAAGAGCAAAACCTGTTCAAAACACAAGAGAATTTGATGAAAATACAGTTATATTAGGAGATTTGTTATATCTCTTTCATAATTAAATAGATCCAAAAATCACAAATGAGACCATAGGGAAATAGAATAACACAATCAACAATTTTTTTTTTTTTTTTTTTTTTTTTTTTTTTTTTTAAGATTTTAAATAATCCCTACACCCACCATGGGGCTTGAACTTGCCATCCCAAGATCAGGAGTTGCATGCTCTACTGACAGAGCCAGCCAGGTGCCCCTCAATCAACAAATTTTTTTTTTTTTTGGTAAGATTTATTTATTTAATTGAGAGAGATCCCGGGGGTGGGGTGGGGTAGGGGGGTGGGAGGGGCAGAGGGAGAGGGAGAGAGAGTCTTAAGTAGACTCTGTGCTGGGTTGCGGAGTCTAACGCAAGGCTCGAATCCCATGACTCTGAGATCATGACCTGAGCCAAAACCAAGAGTTGGTAGCTTAACTGACTGGGCCATCGAGGCGCCCCAATCAATAAATCTTTTGAGGGAAGAACTCATTACTTCAAAAGCCCATGGAACAATTTTACAAAATCAGTCTTGGACTTAGTAGCAAAGTAAATCGTAAATCAGAAAGAAGCAGAAATTTTATAATACATGTTCTCTGGTAATTTATTCTTTTAGAAAATATTTTTGGTCTGTTATATTCCTAGCATATGAGTAGATAGTGTGGGTTTTTTTTTTTTTAATTACCAATTACAGTAAAATTGCCCTCGTTTTGGTATACAGTTTTTTGAATTTTAACATGTATTATACAAATGTATATAGTCATTTAATCATTACCACAGTAAGGATATTAAGCAGTTCCATCATTCTAAAAAACTAGTGTCTTTTTAGTCATACTTTTCCCCTGCCTCTAGCCTCTGGCAGCCACTGGTCAGTCTTCATCACTATAATTTTATCTTTTTGAGAATGTCCTATAAATGGAATATATTATGTAAACTTTTCAGACTTTTTTTTCACTTAGCATAATGCCTTTGAGCTGTATCCAAGCTCTTGCATGCCAGTAGTTTCTTTCTTTTTATTGCTGGGTTATATTCCATTGTGTGGATGTTTCAGAGTTGATTTATCCATCCACTTATTATAGGACATTGGATTGTTTCCAGTTTTTGGTGGTTATGAATAGACCTGTATAAACATTTAGGTACAGGATTTTATATGAATATTAATTTTTATTTCTTTAGAGTAAATACCCAGTAATAGGATTGCTGAATCATATGGAAAATGCATGTTTAAGTTTGGAAAATATTCCATCCATTTTTTAATAAAGTTATTGTATCATTTTACATTTCCACTAACAGTATATAAAAGTTCCTGTTTCCACATCCTCACCTGTTAGCACGATCAGACTTTAAAATTTTAACCATTCTAATAGGTATGTATGTGTTGGTAGTCTCATTGTGGTTTAATTTGCATTGTCTAATGACCAGTGATGTTGAGTGTCTTTAAAGTTCTTATTTGCTGTCTGTTGACTGTATTTTGAGTGTGTGTGTGTGAAGTGTATAAATCTTTTGTTCATTTTTTGTTTTTTCTTATTGTTGAATTTTGAGAGTTCTTTATATATTCTGCATATGAACCCCTTATTACATGATATATACTTTGCTGGTATTTTCTTAGACTGTGGCTCCTCTTGTCATTCTCTTAACAGCTTATTTCTAAAAGCAGAAGTTTTTTATTTTGATGAAATCCAGTTTATCAATTTTTTCTTATTAATGATGGTTTCAGTGTTATATCTTTTGCTTAACAGAGGGTTGCAATGATTTTTCTTTATGTTTTTCTCTAGAAGTTGTATGGTTTCATGTGTTATATTAGGTCTGATTCATTTTGAATTAATTTTTGGATACAGTATAAAGCATATGAATTGAAGTTCTGTTCTTTTCCCTTTTTTTTCTTATATATTCTAAAACTATTTGTTGAAAAGACTGTCCTTTCTGTACTGCATAGCTTTTGCACCTTTGTGAAAACTTAGTTGTTTATATATGGTGAGTTTATTTCTGGACTCTATTCTAGCCCATTAATCTATTTGTCTATGTCAGAATGCTTCACTGTCTTGATTTCTATAGCTTTATAGTAGGCCTGGAAGTCATATATTGTTAGTCTACCAATTTTGTTACCTTTTTCAAAATTATTTTGGCTCTAATGTTTTTGTGTTTCCCAATGAATTTTAGAATCCATTTGTTGATTTAAAAATAAAAGCCTGCTAGGATTTTTATAGGGGTTGCATTGACTCTATATAGATCAATTTGGGGAGAACTAACCTTTTAACAATATTGAGTCTTAACAATCACAGAACAAATTATGTGTCTCCATTTATTTTGGTCTTTCAAAATTTCTTTCAGAGTGGTTACATGTCTTTTACATCTTTTGTCAGATTTAGCCCTAAATATTTAATGGATTTTTATTAAAAAATGTTACTTAAGTAGAAGAATCCTTTGTTCATTGCTGATATATAGAAATATAATAGATTTTTTAAACGTTTAGTTTGTATCCTCCAACCTTGCTAAACTTGCTAATTAGTTCCGGGAGCTTTTTTTTTTTTTAAATCCTATAGATTCCATTGAATTTCTACATTTTTTCTTTCCAATCTGGGTTCTTTTTATTTCTTGTCTTATTGCCCTGGCTTAAAAAAAAAAAAAAGTCTTAAAAAAAGTGAAGAGGGCTGATATATCCATCTTTTGTTCCTGGTATGAAGGGGAAAAATATTCAGTTTTTTACCATTAAGTGTGATGTTAGCTGTATGTTTTTCATAGATGCCCTTTATCAGGTTGAGAAATTTCCCTCCTGTTTCTAATTTGCTGAGAGGTTTTGTCAGGAATGCATGTTGGGTTTTGTTAAGTGCATTTCCTGCATTTGTTGATGATCATATGAAGTTTCTTTTTTAGTTTAATAAAGTCCCCATTGATTTTTTCATTGTTTAGGATAACCGCAACAATGAATGTTGTGATGTGTTGTTCTCTTATACATATTTGTATTAGTTATGATAAAATTTTGTTTAGGGTTTTCATATGTAATCATGAAGGATATTAGTCTATAGCTTTTAATTATAATGTCTTTGGTTTTGGTATCAGGGTAATGTATAACTCATAGAGTGACTAAGAAAGTATTCACTCTTCTTCACGTTCCTGGAGGAGTTTGTTTAGAATGGATTATTATTTAAATGTTCAGTAGAATTCACTCTGGGCCTGGAATTTTTTTCATGGAAAGGTTTTTAACCATAGATTCAATTTCTTTAATAGATGCAGGACTCTCCAGTTATCTATTTATTTTTTATTGTGGTAAAATAAACATAAAATTTACCATTTTAACCATTTTTAAGTTTACAGTTCAGTGGCAATAAGTACATTTGCATTGTTTTGCAACAATCACCACTATCTGTTTTCAGAACTTTTTCATCACCTCAAACAGGAACTCTGTACCAATTAAGCAGTAGCTTTCACTCCACTTTCCCCTCAGCCTGTGGTAACCTTTATTCTATCTTCTGTTTTTATGAATTTGCCTGTTTTAGATACCTCATAGGTGGAATCATACAGTATATTTGCCCTTTTGTGAGTATCTTATTTCACTTAGCTTAATGTGATCAAGGTTCATACATGTTGTAGCATATCTCAGAATTTCATTCCATTTTATGACTGAATAATGTTCCATGATATGTATAAACCACATTTTGTTTATCTGTTCATCTGAGCACTTAAGTTGCTTCAGCCTTCTATTGTAATACTGCTATCAACATTGTTGTCCAAGTATCTGTTTGAGTTTCTGCTGTCACTTCTTTTGGGTATATACATAAGAGTTGAATTGCTGCATGATATGGCAATTGTATTTTTAGCTTTTTGAGGAAACATCGAATTTTCTTCTGTTCCTAGTTTGTTGAGTGTTTTTTTATCATAAAAGGATGCTGAGTTTTGTCAAATACTTTTTCTGCATGAATTGAGATGATCATGTGTTTTTTCCCCCCATTCATTCTTTAATGGGATATATTATTTTGATTGATTTGCTCATATTCCACCAATCTTGTATTATGGAGGTAAAACTCACTTTATCGTGGTGTATAATCCTTTTAAGAGGATGCTGAATTACGTTTGCTAGTATTTTGCTGGGGATTTTTGCATCAGTATTCCTCTGGGATTGTAGCATCTTTGTCTGGCTCTGGTACCAGAATAGTGCTAGCCTCCTAGAATGAGCTTGGAAGTGTTCCTTTCTCTTCCGTTTTTTGAAAAGTGAGGAGGGTTGGTGTTAACTCTTTAAATTTTGGTGGAATTTACCAATGAAGCTATCTGGTCCTGGGCTTTTCTTTGTTGGGATGATTTTGATTACTTACGGTCTCTTCAGATTTTCTTTTTCTTTTTGATTTTATTTATTTGAGAGAGTGAGAGTGAGCACAAGCAGGGTGGGGGTAGAGAGAGAAGCAGACACCCTGCTGAGCGGGGATCCCCATGTGGGGCTCTGTCCTGGAACTCTGGGATCATGACCTGAGCTGAAGGCAGACGCTTAACCGACTGAGCCACCCAGGGGCCCCAGATTTTCTTTTTCTTGATAAGTCGATTTTGTCAATTGTGTGTTTTCAGGAATTTGTTCATTTCATCTAGGTTATCCAGCTTGTTGGTGTATAATTGTCCATAATATTCTTATTATCTTTTTTTGTCTGTAAAATTAGTAGTAATGTCCCCACTTTCATATCTGAGTTTTGTAATTGGTCTTTTCTTTTTCCTTAGTCTAGTTAAAAGCTTGTCTATTTTGTTGATCTTTAAAATAAATAAATAAATAAATAAACCAGGCCTTGGGCATGGATTTTTCTCTATTGTGTATCAATTCCTTTTGTCCTTTATCTTGGTTCTGATCTTCATTATTTCCTTCCTTTTATAGCCCTTAGTTTGCTCTTCTTTTCTAGTTCCTTAAGGTGTAAAATTAGGTTATTGATTTGAGATATTTCTTCTCTTATAATGTGTTTATAGCTATAAATTTCGCTCAGCACAGATGCTTTTGCTACATCTCAAATTTTGGTGTACTGTGTTTTCATTTGTCTCAAAGTATTCTCTAATTTTTCTTATGATTTCTTCTTTGGTCTATTAGTTGTTTAAAAGGGTATTATTTAATTTGCACATGTTTGTGAATTCTCCAGTTTTCTTTCTATTACCGATTTCTAGTTTCATTAGATTATGATAAAAAATACTTCATATGAGTTTAGTCTTTTAAAATTTATTAATACTTGTTTTGTAGACAGCATATGGTCTGTCCTGGAGAATGTTTCATATGCGCTTGAGAGAACTTTATTTAAAAAACTGAATTAAATATTGTATTAAAAGTGCAAGCCCAAATGAACAACAAGAAAAAGCCAAAATGACAGTTCTTCTGTGGATATTGTGATTTATAAGAAATACATATTTGGTTCCTGGCAGAGAGTTTTTAAAACCCTTTGATTTTCTTAACTGATCAAAGCAGTGAGGATGTCTTTTGTTTTTCATAACTAGCCCCTTCCAACCGTACCTGAATTTATGTTAGTACTATGACTTCTGGAAAGCCTCTAAGGGTGGAGGCGGGTTGCCTGGAGAACCAACCATGTGATAGAGGGTTGGGATTTTCAGTCCTACTCTTTCCTCTCCTACCTCAGGAGAGGGGAGAGGGAAGAGGGACGGGAGATTTTGTTCAGTCACTGAAGGACAGTGATTTAATCAGTCATGCCTAAATAATGAAACCGTCATAAAAATGCTAAATTTACTGGTTCTGAGAGTTCTGTTTTGGCAAACACATGGAAGTTCTGGGAAGATGGCATACTCAGAGAGGGCATGGGAGCTTTGTGCCCCTTCCTCATACTTTTCCTTAATTGTCTCCTCCATCTGGCTGTTCCTGGGTTATATCCTTTTATAATAAGATGATACTCTAGTAAGCAACTTTTCCTGAGTTCTGTGAGCCACAAATTAATCCAGTCAAGGGAGGAGATTGTGGGAACCTTTGATTAATAGCCAGGTGGTCGGAAGCACAGGTAACAACCTGGATTTGGGATGGCATCTGAAATGGGAGTGCAGCAGTCTTATAGGACTTATTATTAGTTAGCCCTTACCCTGTGGGATCTGACTGTATCAGACTGAATTGAATTGTAGGACACTGATGTCCCTGGAGAGTCAGAGAATATCTGGTCACAGAAGTGTTCAATGTTGTAGGAGAGTAGAGGAGATACACAGGAGTGTTTTTTTCTAGATGTTCAGCTTCAAACTGTTATGAGCTCCTTGTCATCCACATGAAGAGGTTGAAAAGATAGTTTAATCAAATCTAGTAAGAAGTTGGCAAAGTCAGATTTATTAAAAAGATTCCTACTGTGGCCACCTTTAAAAGCAAATTAAGAGCCACTTGCAAAACAGAAGAACCAGACTTGGTGAAGAAGCAGTTTGAGCAGATGAAAGCTAAAAAACTCAGTGTCTGCATAGGAGATTCACCAGAGGGACCAAGGAAAGATGAAATGGGGGACTTGCAGGGTCTGGATCCAGATGGGGTGCCCTTTCAGGCTGCCTGTGTGTATTGACTTTGATGGTAGGATGCCAGTGGGCATTGTTACCTGAGGATGTGCTCTGTCACTTTCAGATCTAATATCTCAGAAGAGTAACTTAATGATACATATGACAGAGACCGTCATTAGACTGTCAAGAAATATATGAAAAACAGGAAATTGTAAAAGAGAAGAAGGAGATTGGGAGAGGGAGATAAACACAAACATTTTGGGAACAGTGAGTTTCTTTTCTTGGATAGCTAGCAAAAAGCCAGTCTGCCCTTGAGCATGTTGTCTGGAGTAATTAGGGAAAAAAAAAGTTCTTTATGCTCTGAAAAACTTTGAGAATTTAACTGGAGAGTGTGTATGACAGGTTTTCTCTATGTAATGTCTACAGTGGCCTTAATTTAGTACCTGCACCAAGTCAGAACCATTTCCCTCATCTGAATTTTCTCAGGCTTTGTTTTGTTTTTAAAGTATTATGAATAAAATGTAAATAATTTCATACTTTTTAAAACAGATTTTATTTTTATTTTATTCATGAGAGAGAGAGAGAGGCAGAGGCAGAGGCAGAGGGAGAAGCAGGCTCCCCACGGAGCAGGGAGCCCGATGTGGGACTCCATCCATGGACCCTGGCATCATGACCTGAACTGAAGGCAGATGCTTAACTGACTGAGCCATCCAGGCGCCCTTCATACTTTTTATATAAATGGTGTGGCATAATATTTATTTATCTAGACCTGGTGAATACAAGATTATTTAATAGGAGATTTTTGTTTGTTTAGCTGCAAAGAAACTTTAACTTAAATTTTCCTTGGACTATGTTATTAGCACTGTCATAATTGCCCATGATTCTAGGTATGGCTTTATCAGCTCCTTTATCACTCTAGCCCAAAACACAAACTTTTTTTTTTTTTTTTAATCTTTGGCATACAGAAAGACCTGGTATAATGCATATTTTAAAGTGCATTTTTATTATGTAATTTGTGTTTGTAGTGGATCACCAGAAATCATCCAAGAATTACTCATGTATTTCCATATTGGTGACAGGTGTTCTCGTAAGCATTTAGTATATGAGGGTGCTGTTCATCTTACTTGTGACTGTTCTGAATTAATTGTGACAAGCTAATAAGAGCTTTTGAAAGTTTCTTTCCAGGCTTCTTGAGCTAATGTTTTGCCTCTGGCCAGTGGAGTAGACTGCACATTAATTTTGATACTCTTTAAAGACATGTGGGCAGTTACTGTTCATTTAAGCCAGATGGCATGTGTCAACTCCTGTTCCTGGAAAGGGAGAGGTTTTTTTGGAGGGGGAGGGGGGCTTTGTAGTAAAACCTTACATGTCTTCTTATGGAGCTCTTCTCTTTACATAAATTAGTACTTACAGAAGATTTTCATAGCACTTTAAGCACTCCTCCTTTCACTTATGAAGAAGATTCTTAGAGGATTGGGCACAGATGTTTTTGTGTGTAAATTCTTTTGCAATTGTGCAGTAGCAAGGGATCATTGATAAAGTTATATAGAATGAATACTGTTTTTTAGGATAAAAACAAAGAATTCATAAGACAAGGAGTAAGTGGCCCTTTAATGTTTTTACCAAGCTGCTTACAGTCAGAATCTGAGTTAGGGGTTTGGCTGGCTGTGGACAGAACTCTTAATGATGGAGTGTAGATGCATTTGGAGCCCCTTAGAAAATTGCCCTGATCCAGAGTCAGCCATAGATAGTCTTCTCTACATGAGCACCGTGAATTCCAGCACTTGGCTTTTAATGTGCATCATTAATCACCTTACACTGAAGTTTATTTTTCCATTAAAATTTTTATTTTTTTCAAGCAAGTACAGGTAGGTAAGTGTTTTGAATTCTGCAAGCATTTGGTTTTCATTTATCCTAACTAAATCCTAAGCTGCTGAACTTTAGTGACACTTTTTTTTAATTTTCACATCCATAACTCCAAGAATTTAGGGTGTGAATTTGGGTATTTGATAAAGTGGCTTTTCTGTGTTCTGTTTTCTTGGTAATTGATTTTAAAAGTATTATTTTACTGGGATGCTTATCAACATTTTCATTTTTTTCAAGGTGTTGACTTTAAGGTGAAAACAATTTCAGTGGATGGAAATAAGGCTAAACTTGCAATTTGGGTAAGAGTTTTAAAAATGTATTTTATATAAATATTCAACTTGTATTTTTTAAAGAAGCAGAAGTTGATGTGTGTAGAGTTCTAGAGGTAAACAATTTGTATTAAATAACTTCTGAACAATTTGTTGGTTAATGGATAAACAATAAATGGCTATGTCTTGTAATTGGGTAATGAGGCAGAGACTTGTTTCACTTACTCAAAATTTTAAAATATATAATCCCTTAAGAATACTTAAAAGCAGAATAAAGTATAGAAAAATCATCTTATCTGCCAGAAAGGATTATTGTTATTGAATAGTTTCTTTAAAGTTTTAAGAAGACAGTGTATACTCAGCTAACACTGAAGGCAGTTGTTGGGGAGAAGGGGATGAAGTGATGCTCAGGAAAAAAAGTATTTTTCATATTAGTATGTTAGTATATTCATGAAATTTGAGTTTGCCAACTTTGGACTTATTTTCTAATATCAGTGCCTAGTCTTTACTTACTGTCCTTTCATTTGACTGTGAACCCAAACATTCTGATACATGTTGCTTTCCTAAGACCTTTTCATGATAGTGCTGACTGAATAAAATAGCAGTAACTGTCAAAAAGGTCCAGGATGCTCAGTGTCTGTCTCTGTCTGCCCGTTTCTCTCCCACTCCTACCTACCTACCTACTTCTCTCTATATACCTAAATGATTGTAATATATTATATTACATATATAATTTATAAAAATATGCTCTTATATATCTGATTCCCACATATACTATGATAAGTAAATATATAAATACGTTTTTGTTACATGTGATAATTAGAACTGGTTAGCAGTCATCACATTGAGATGTACTTCAACATGGTGATTAAATAGTAAGTGTTTGGGCATCAGTTACAGATTGAAACAGCAAGTGTTCATGTATTGTATGATCTGATTCATTTTCCTGGCATTCTCTGAATGGCATATTATTTCTAATACACATTTTATCTCAAATAACAAGTAACTGTGTAAGTGTGTCTCATGTTTTTCTGTTAATTTTTTTCTAACATACAATACTTTACATGATTGGTAGCCTATTTGCCCCCTCCCCAAAATATAATTATGATATTAATAAGAATAGTAATGTCTAACAGAAAACAATTTGGAAAATGTTGGACTAGGCCATAATAAAATATATTGAACAGTTTAAGAATGCTGGCTCTTTCCTGTACAAAAGTGGGAGCCTGATTTTCCATATGCTTTTCAGGGTTGAATTTATCACTTTTTTCTGCCCTTGCTACTGTTTTGTGAGATATACGTGTTAGAATAGGATCTAAGGCTTGGTGGTTTCCGTGAGATCTTTCTTTTATGCAAGAGGTTTCTTAAATTTACTTTTTAGTTCCTGTATAATAAAAAGGTTGGCAGGTATTACTGAGGTGACATCTTTATCATAGGCGTATAAATATTTTTTAAATAAGAGGCTCAATCTCAGAACCCTGAGATCATGACCTGAGCTTAAATCAAGAGTCAAGCTCAACTGACTGAGCCACTCAGGTGCCCCAAATGTTAATGTTCTTGTGTGTGTGTGTGTTTGTAATGCTAACTCTGTCATATGCTGCAAATATTTTTTTCCTGTTTGTCATTTGCCTTCAAATCTTGTTTAGGATGAGTGAGTGTGTGTATGGGGTATGGATGGTGTGGGGAGAGATGTTCTTGCCATACCAAGGTTTTAGTATTTTTGTGGTCAGACCAGTTTTTTTTTTTCCATGAATTTGGGTGTTATGTCATATTTAGGAAGCCTCCTCACTCATAAATAGAAATACATGAATCCATTGTTTCCTCTAATTCTTCTTCTTTTTTTTTTTTTTTTTTTTAATATATATATATAAATCAGTTCCTCTCCTGCTTGGATGCTCCTCCTAGGATCAGTCAAATAGAATAATCAAGTACAGCCCTGTCCTCACTACTCCCAAAAGTGCCACTCACACATCACAGCCTGCTTGGCACCTCTAAAGCTATTTTTCTCTAGATCCTCACTTCCACTCCCACATTTTAATATTTAGCCTTTCCAGGTCCTTCCTTGTCCTTTATCCATTTCTGTCTTTAATAATCTCTTTTCTCCTCTCCCATCAGAGAAGAAAACCACAGATAATAAGCTCTGCTTTTCTTATCTTACAAGGATGCTATTACAGTTGTTGCAAATTCCTATCTTGAAAACAAAAACAAGCAAAAATCTTAACTTTTGACTACTTAAGCTTATAAATTTTATAGGTGTAATATATCCTTATCCAATATTGTGGCAGAGGGTTTTTGCTCAAATTATCATACCTACTTAAACATTTTTATAAGTGGATCCAAAAAATCAAGACTCTAAATAGCTGGACTAATTTAAATATTTGTGTGTAAAGTGTCAATCGTGTAGTATTTTAACATTAAACATATTATTTTTTTTGCTCTAGTCTTTTTTTTTGTTTTTAAGATTTTATTTATGAGAAAGAGCAAGAGAGCCTGAGCAGGGGGAGGGGTAAAGGCGGAGAAACAGACTCAACACTGAGCATGGAGCCTGACATGGGGCTCAATCCCAAGATCCTGAGATCATGACCTGAGCTGAAGTCAGACGCTTAACCAACTGAACCACCCAGGCGCCCTGCTCTAGTCTTTATTTTTAAAACACTGGGCTTTATGGATATTTTAACTAGAATCACAGTTCTGATTTTTAAAAGATTTATTTATTTGGGCGCCTGGGTGGCTCAGTTGGTTAAGCGACTGCCTTCGGCTCAGGTCATGATCCTGGAGTCCCTGGATCGAGTCCCGCATCGGGCTCCCTGCTCAGCAAGGAGCCTGCTTCTCCCTCTGACCCTCCCCCCTCTCATGTGCTCTCTCTCTCTCATTCTCTCTGTCTCAAATAAATAAATAAAATCTTAAAAAAAAAAAAAAAATTTATTTATTTATTTTAGGGGGGAGGGGCAGAGGGAGAGAGAGAATCCCCAAGCAGACTCCCCACTGAGCACAGAGCCCCACATGGGGCTCTATCCCAGGCCCCTGAGATCATGACTTGCGCTGAAATCAGGAGTCGGATGCCCAGGGCACTCCGCAGTTCTGATTTTTATGTTGTGTCTCATCAGAGCAGTTACTGAAGTTGATCTCAGTGAATATCAAGGGAAACAAAATTCATATTGAAATGCTTTCGCTGTTTCTGGAAATTAATTTATTATAGTGTGGATATGGTTTTGTTATGAAAACAGAATTTTTCTGTTATAACAAAAAGTCTTGTGACTAAAATATTTCTTGCTTGGTCCTTGCCCTAACCTATATCAAATTATCCAAATTATAATCTGCTTTAGATAGTAAGTACACTTCACTTTATGCACCTTTAATTTATATTATTGTTTTTTGAAAAGTTGAGTCAACATGCAAATTGAGTAATTTTAAATATCAGAGGTTTTGTAAGAAACTTTGAAGCAAAGGGAATTTTTGTAAAGAGAGAAATCATTTTTATCCTAAATATAAATTTAGAAAGTTTAATTTTGTTAATTTTTTCACTTCAAGATGGCAGGGCTGGGGGCTGTTTCTGTAGTGGTGAGAATCTGGAAGCAAGGACATTCTGCATTTATGTAAGCGTAGCTGGGGAAGAGTAGTAGATTTGCAAAGTGGTTTACTTTGAAAGTTATTTTCCTCTTAAGTTTCTCTTCTGGGGCCATAAATTACTCATATATTTTCTACCTATTGCTCTTTTATTAAAGCAGTCTCTATTTTGGCCAGGGAAAGAAAGTACGTAAGTAGGAAAATAAGTAGCTGGAGCCCGTCACTGCTGGTTTAAAATGCCTCTCCAATCTTATAAACCTCTTAGAGGTTATTAACATGTTTTATGTCTGAAGGAGCTTCTGCTTGCCCCATAGCTAAGCTCGAATTTACAACCATGAGACTGGCAGCTAAGTTGATGTTTGACATATGTCTTCACTTTTCTTCAGGTTATTTGATATTAGCAGACTGGAAACTTTTTCTTAAAGGGCAGATAGTAAATATTTAGTCTAATCCAAAGGCAGGCCATGTGGCAGTGCATCATCGAACGGGCCTGGCTGTGTTCCAGTAAAACTTTATTTAATAAAACAGGTGGTGGGCTGAGGGAGCCGTTTGTCAACTGCTGCTTTGCATAATCTTAGGTATCTTGAAGCCACAGTCCAAGGATGGTAGAAAGAAGACAGAAGGAACCAGGTCCAGAAGTACAGACTTGTTAATTAGTTTGGGTTGGTTGGTTGGTTGGTTTCCAAGGAAAGTTGAGCAACTGTCCTGTGGCAAGAATTGCTCTAGGCACTGGGGTTAAACCGATGATTAAGCAGATGAGGTCTCTTTCCTCATAAAACTTGCACTTCCTAGCTGGTGTACATCTTATGTTCCTCTCCCCCAATATGTGTCAGAAACATGTGATAGCAAGTGGTTTGGTTTTATGCATTTTCCTAAAAGAAGATACAGAGAAAATACTTTTAAGAGTCCAACCTAAAAATTGCTTACCTAAAATAAGACACTCCTGTCACTCTCTTTTAAAAAAAATAAGTGGTTCTCAACCTTGATTCTACATTAGAATCACCCGGGAAGACTTTGAAAACTTCTGTCTTACCGTAGACCAATTAAACCAGAATCACTGGGGGTTGGACCCAGGCATTGGAATTTTTCATTTCCCAGGAAATTTCACTGTGCTTCTGAAGTTGAGAACCATGGCTTTCAAGGAAATGGATTTCATGTGTGATAAAAATCTTAAAAAAATACCGCTTTACTTAAATGCATTTTTCTAGAGATGAGTCAGTATTTATTAATTTTATTTTATGTAACACTTTTCAGTAAGAGAACGCATCTAATTTAAATTTCAAGTTTTAAATGAGCTTGTGCATGGATATTTTTAATAATGCTGTTTGACTTTCTACTCTTAATATTATTTATACTTTTTAAATTTAGTAATAATTGGTTGTCACCTTTAGGATACTGCTGGTCAAGAGAGGTTCAGAACATTAACTCCCAGCTATTATAGAGGTGCACAGGGTGTTATATTAGGTAAGGTTTTACTTTACGATACTGCTTTAAAAATATTGTTGTTTTATTATTGCAATTTCTGATTTTCCTTATCTGTGAAGGTCAGTAAGTTTTTATTTTTCTTCAGGGGTACCTTTATGTAACTTGAAGTTATATTAGCTTCATTTAATATTAATGAATATTTAAACTTTCAAAATTTTTCAGTCCTTTGTCTAGCAATTAAAAGATAAAGATCAGATTAATTTATTTGGTTTAAAAGCACATGTTGATGAAGACATAATTGAGGATTAATCCACATGTAATTGGTCTGTCTGAAGAGTGTTACCAGAAACTGATCTTCAGTCAGCAGTGCATTAACATTTGCTGTGCGTTTATAAAGGAAGAAGCATGCTAGTTGCTTAGTTGAATCTGTTTTATTAGTCCTAAAAAGTATAACAAAGCACTTAACATTGTTGATTCATAATCATACAGAATTTAAAAACCAAATGTGGATTCTCATTGTAAGTTGTTGAAAAGTACTTGTTACTAATATTCCTGGGAAACTTTTAAAAATAAATATTGGACAATTTTAGGGAACATTGCCTTTTTATATTATGTCATAAATAGTGAGGTTTTAGGTTCATTTCATTAATTTAACAGCAACTCTTATTTTGGTTTAGCATCTTTAAGTTTAGAAAACACCTTTTTTTTTTTAAAAAAAAGATTTTATTTATTTATTTGACAGAGAGCAGGAGAGCACAGGCCAGGGAGCAGCAGAGGGAGAGGGAGAAGCAGGCTCCCTGCTGAGCAGGGAGTCAGAGGTGGGGCTCAATCCCAGGACCCTGGGACCATGACCTGCCCTGAAGGCAGTTGCTTAGCCAACTGAGCCACCCAGGCGCCCCTAGAAAACACTTTAAATTAATAAGTTCTTTATATTAATAAGCTCTTAATATATTTTAATGCAGTGGGATGGAAGTTCTGAAGGTGATAACAGGGAGACAATCAGGATCTTATCTGTTAAGTTTACATATTTTTTCAAAGTTGAAATTCTGGTCCTTGTAAGAAACAAATTAACAGGGTCATAGATGTTTAAATCCATGGAAGAAAGTTTGGTATTTTGCCACAGATTTGGATCTGAATGTTTTAGTTTTTGGATAAATGTCTTTTATTGTTAAGAATGGGAACAGCTGTTGTTTTGCTTAAATTAATTGTCAGTTATCACACAGGATATAATTTCATTTCTCTCACAGTGTGTCTTAATAAAATTGAAGTGTGTGTATGTATATGTTTATTATTATTTTTTAATACACTTGTTTCTTCCATCTGGCTGAGTAGATACTGATTGTTAAGCATTTGAAGGCTTAGAAACAGACTTGCCTATATAGAAATATTAGCTTGTAGTGACATATCAGAAATATAATGCCATTGCTTCTTATTTTTAATGCTTATTTAATAAGTGACCCTTTTTATTTCAGTTTATGATGTCACAAGAAGAGATACCTTTGTGAAATTGGATAATTGGTTAAATGAATTGGAAACATACTGCACGAGAAATGACATAGTAAACATGCTAGTTGGAAATAAAATTGATAAGGTAAGAAATCAGACACTTGGCATTTTGACTGTATTTTGGTAGCTTTTCTTAATCTTTATATTTACCTTTTAGGAAAATCGTGAAGTCGATAGAAACGAAGGCCTGAAATTTGCACGAAAGCATTCCATGTTATTTATAGGTAGGTGTGTGAACATTTATCCTTTCATTATTAATGAGGAATTTTAAAATGGAGTTTTTGCTATATTTTTCTCTTTATGAACAGTAAAATGTATGTACTTAGTTCATCATTTTCTTGTGCTAACTGTAGAGCCAGGTTCATTTTTCCTTCTGTAAAAAAAAAAAAAAATCAGATCTCATTATGTGAAGTGTATAGGACACAGATCATTCCTCTCAGGATACAGTGGCATCCAGTAAAGCCAGGCACCCAGTGTTAGTTGTACCTTGCTGGTCCTTGCGCTGGCAGCAGTGGTACCACCTGGGAGTTTGTTAGAAATGCTTCATTTCAGTCCCAACCCAGCTTTTCTGAATTAGAATCTGTATTTTTTTTTTTTTTAAAGATTTTATTTATTTACCTGTCAGAGCACAAGCAGGGGGAGCGGCAGGCAGAGGGAGAAGCAGGTTTCCCGCCAAGCAGGGAGCCCGATGTGGGACTGGATCCCAGGACCCTGGGATCATGACCTGAGCCGAAGGCAGATGCTTAATGACTGAGCCACCCAGGCGTCCCTAAAATCTGTATTTTAACAAGATCTTCATGTGATTTGAATGCACATTAATACTTGAGAAGCATGGTAAAATAGGGTTTGGCAAACCCTACAGCATGGGGCCAAATGTGGTTCCACCATTTGTATTGGAACACAACCTTACCTGTGCAGTCATCTACATGCTGTGTGTGGCTGCTTTTATGCTTCATGGCAGAGTTCAGTGGTTACAGCAGAAACCATATGGCATTCAAAGCCTAAAATATTTATCAT
Organism: Halichoerus grypus; assembly: GCF_964656455.1. Lineage (NCBI taxonomy): Eukaryota > Metazoa > Chordata > Mammalia > Carnivora > Phocidae > Halichoerus > Halichoerus grypus. Next base: position 66,423,776 of record NC_135717.1, read on the forward strand.
CTGGCCCTTTACAGGAAAAGTTTGTTGACCCCCTGTCTAGAAAAGTGGACAAGCTCTATCACTGTGGAGATTTTTTAACGTTACAGGTTCCCTGGGCCTTGTCACAGGTCTGAAGCTGGGCCTGGAAGACAGTTTCTAAAAATATCCTAGTTGATTCTGATGTGAAGCTAGCTTTAGGAATTACTGATTTAGCTATTCCACTGTTAGGATCTTTTAGGAATTAGGAAACGGAAATAAAAGAACATCATCTATAGATAGAAGCAGGGTACTATAAGTGGAAGGTAATAGGCAATTTTAGAAAGGAATTGAGTACTACCTTTTCTATGTACTTGCTGGGTGTCCTTCATTTTGTTACATTAGTTCAGTAAACGTTTATTGAACACTGAGAATATAACAAACAGATGAACAAAATGGACAAAGTCCCTGCCCTCATGAAGCTTACATTCTAGTAGAGGAAACAGACTTAAATAAGTAAGTAGTGCTATGAAGGAGAGAGAGTATGATGGGGATGGGAGGTAATTACGGGAAGTTTTTTGAGGTAGTGCCATTTGAACAAGAATCCATAAAATGAAGATCTAGAGGGAGAACATCTCAGGCTGAGAGAATAGCAAATATTTCCTGAGGTAGGAACGAGTTTAGTGTGTTTAAGGAATAGGAAGAAAGCCTGTGGGCTGGAGCATAGTGTATGTTGGGGGCAAAGGTGGTGATGGTGGGAGGTGAAATTTAAAAGGTCATGTTGGGCCTGGTAGGGTATGGTAAAGAAATGGATTTTATTCTAAGTGTGGAAAGCAGGGGAGTAGTGCTGTGATCTGATATTCTTTTAAAAAGACCTGTTTGTACAGAAAATGGTCCATGAGAAGCAGAAGCAAGGGGCTTGTTATGGCCCAGATGAATAATGCTGGTGCCTTTGACTATGGGAGTGGTTGTGGGTGGCTTCTGGAAGGTTGGCAGATCTAGGAGATACTTGGATGGTAAAGGTGACAGGCTCTGCTGATAGATTGGGTATTTTTTTTAAAGATTTTATTTTTTTCATTTGACAGAGAGAACTCAAGCAGGGGGAGTGGGAGAGGGAGAAGCAGGCTTCCTGCCAAGCAGAGAGCCCGATGCGGGGCTCGATCCCAGGACTCTGGGTATTGAGGATAAGGAAAGAGAGCAATCAGGGGTAACTCTGAGTCTCTGGCATTTAGGATGAAGACATTGGATTTGACAAGATGGAGAATGCTAGTATTTTCTAAAAGAAAAGTTTCAAGCAGGGGCACTGGGGTGGCTCAGTCATTAAGCGTCTGCCTTCGGCTCAGGTCATGATCCCAGGGTCCTGGAATCAAGCCCCTCATCGGGCTCCCTGCTCGGCGGGAAGCCTTCTTCTCCCTCTCCCACTCCCCCTGCTTGTGTTCCCTCTCTCGCTGTGTCTCTCTCTGTTAAATAAATAAATAAAATCTTAAAAAAAAAAAAAAGTTTCAACGGAGTGGTGAGAACAAAAACGTAGTTAGAGTACAGTTGACCCTTGAACAATGTGGGGTTAGGGGTCCCGCCACACCCCCCCAGTCGGAAATCTGCGTATAACTTTGGACTCCCCCAAAACTGAACTGCTAATTGCCTGTTGACCTGAAGTCTTAACTGATAAAGTCAGTTAACACGTGTTCTGTATGTTGTGTGTATTACATACTGTATTCTTACAGTAAAGCTAGAGAAAAGAAAATGTTATTAAAATCATAAGCAAGAGAAAATACCTTTACATTACTGTCCTGTGTTTATTGAAAAAAATCCATGTGTAAGTGGAACTGCACAGTTCACACTGGTGTTGTTCAAGGGTCAGTTAGAGTCTGAAGAAAAAATGTGAAATAAGAAAGTGGAAACAGCTTACATAGGTAACTCTTGATGACAATTTTGCTTTGAAAGAGACTAGAGAACCCGGGTGGCTTCTAGAAGAGTGTGTGGGCTGGAAGGCAGGGTAGTTGGTTACTTGGTTGGTTAGTAAGATGGACAGTAATTTTGGCAGGCTTTTTAAAGCTGACTGATGTGATCCAGTAGTGAGGACACATGATTCTTCAGTGAATGAGAAGGGATGGGATCCGAGAAGTAGAAAAGGGGATGCTCCTAGATAGTAGCAGGGACAGTTCATCCACTGTCACAGGAGCGAAGGCAGAGCCTAAGGTTACAAATGCAGACAGGTTGGTGACTCTCTTGGTGGGATGATCAGTGCTCCTGTCAGATCGTTTCTATTTTTCTCAACATAAAGTTAGGTCATGAGCTGAGATAGAGGAGTTTTATGATAAAGGAATGAGAGTCATCTCAGATCGTGAAAAAGGTAATTACTAGGGAAAGGTAGGATTGGGGAGCAGGGCTCAATGTCCACATGAGTTTCATGGGGAGCATAAATGCAAAAGGAGACCAGTGTCCATGGTTGTATATCATTTATCCAGTCACCTATAGCTGCTTGGTTGCAGGCACAGAACAGCCAGATTGTTCAGCTTGGAGCCTGAATTTCCTTACTCTGAAATGGGAATAATCTGTTTTGGGGGTTGATTTTAAGAACTAACTGAAAAATTAAAAAGGAACTTTGGCCTAATATTTGAGTAGAGCTTTACAGTGTACAATTCTATCACAAAATCCTGGGCTTATATACCACTCTTCTTGTGGATAGAATTTGAATAGCTCAGCTTTGAGAGTTGGGGCAAATTCACGAATATTAAACCTCTGGGGAGAAACTGCTCATTTGCCTCTGCATATACTGCCGGCTGATATTTATGCCATAATAATTTCCCAGGAAAACATCGGAATATGACCAGAAAAGAATAGACTCTGACATTTTTTCTTCAATTTTAGAGGCAAGTGCAAAAACCTGTGATGGTGTACAGTGTGCCTTTGAGGAACTTGTTGAAAAGATCATTCAGACGCCTGGACTGTGGGAAAGTGAGAACCAGAATAAAGGAGTCAAACTGACACACAGGGAAGAAGGCCCTGGAGGAGGAGCCTGTGGTGGTTACTGTTCTATGTTATAAACTCTGGGAAACTCCATCTCTTGCATATTTGATCAGATAGTGACATCTTTCTGTATATAAACTTTAACTGCTATTCTAGGGACCTTGCAGTTTGCACATATTTGTTTTGTATCATGGCAGTAAATATTTGCAAGAAATCCCACTCATCGGCTTTCCCAGGTACAATGTTATGGTAAGCATGCACAGTTTGCAGTCTGCAGTTTTTTATGTAACATAAAATAGGTGTACTTTTTTAAGTACATTTGATTTTATGATTTACATTTATCATGTGATTAAAAAAATCCACCTATCTAGTCTGTGTTGATACAAGGTCTACTTTTGGTCTCTTCTTTGCTTAAATACTCCTCTATCAATTACTGAATTAATTGGTATGTAGAACTCCCAGAACCACTGGAAGATATTCAGGTATCATCAAACCTGGCAAATTTCCTTTCAGGAATAACACAGAGCATGATTCCACAGCTTTTGTAGGATGTTTGCTGACAGATTCTCTTTTAGTACTAAGCGAAATTCTCTACAGGACGCAGTCCAGGCCAATTTATAATTAAATCTCTGTTTGTTCTGATGATGCTCTAAAATAGCATTGATGTGTTAAGAAGTTTGGTCTTCCTTTTAAATTTTCTTTAATGAGTAGCTCAGTTGCTTAACTGGAGTTTTAACTCTGTGATATGTACATTGGATTCTAACCCTTTGTGCAGCGTTTTTAGTTATGTGGTGTTTGGCAGAATGACAATAAGGTTTTCCCCCATTTTGGTTTTGGAAGGACGAGAATAGTGTGTTTATGTAACTCATGTAGTCCTTACCTTACCACTTTAAAAACCAACACCTTTTTCCATAAATGTTGGTGGTGTTTGTCCAGGTACCTCAATTGTAGCTTGTGTCATGTTTATGAACATCTGTATCTTATGACTTCCGTAAATGGCTAATTGATATTCAGAAACCTATATCTGTGTTTTGAGGGTTGGGAAAAATAGAACACTAAATGACAATGTGAGAGACATACTGCTTCCAGATTTTGATGTGTGTGGGAAAATACTGTTGCAATGAAAATCTTGGTAATTTACTGTAACAAGTAGCCAATAGTTTATCAAAACCAACTTGTACAGACTAATAAATCTTTTCCACAGTATTCAGTTTTCTAACCTCTTGCTATTATACATTGCCTATTTTTTTCACTCGTATGTTATTTAATTCAACGTTGTTATCTGCTATATTAAGCCCCCAAGTAAGTTATTTGTCCTTTCAAGCAGGTTACCGTGATACCCCTCAGTAAGATTTCTGATATTAATTTCTGGGCAGTTTGTTCTTTGTATACAGTTGCAAATGATAGATTTTTTTCCTGGGTCACCTTTGCAATAACTTGCGATAGTGGATTTACTTCAGGTTGGATTCTTTCTGAACTGTACATCTTCACATAAGAAAACCTTACATTCTACTTGGTTCACACTTGTGAGACCACATTACATGTGATTAAAGGTTTTATACATTATATATGTATTTACTAAATATAAAACATTTACTCCTTTACTGTTGGAGAAAGGTAGCTAACACATGTACTCACGATTTGTTTGTGTTACATTAAAGCTGTAGATTTGTATATTTATGTAGTGTCTATATTGACAAGACATTTATTTCTGTTTATTGCTTTTTGCTCCTTGAGCTATATAATAATCTTGTGCATTGGATTGTTGTGTTGATTTGGTCAAAATTTGGATACATATGAGTCACTTTTAAAAACTAATTTTGTTTGATAGATTTATATTGTAACCTTTTATAGTTTTTGAAATAAATATAGCCTGCTTTCCCTAGATGCATTTGTGGAGGAGGTATTCTACATTTCCCTATCACTCTCATGGGCTGAGGAACATCTGAATATAGTATTCCTCAGTTTCTCATATATGGCTTTCACTTTACTATTTTGTTGCAAGCTTATTTCCTAGTGGAGGTTTCCTAAGTGAAGTAGTTATGATATCTGAAATTAGTCACTTAAATAGCTGAGGATTTTGTTAATTCTTCATTTCCAAATCATTTGAAGTAGTTTAAAAGTGCCTTTTGCAGATGGTGCAAATTAGAAATATTAGAATATAGTGCTTTGAATTCTAGGCGTACTGACACAGACCTAAACAAATAAATAAATACTCAATTTATATTAAGAGTAATAGTTAACATTTATTGAAAGCTTCCTTGGTACCAGGTGTTCTAAGAGCTGGTTTATTTATTTCATTAAACCTCATTAAACAGCAACCTTAAGAGACTGCTTGGTAAACCTATTATGCCCATTTTAAAGATGAGGATAATGAAATATAGGTTTTCTAGGTAACTCCCCAAAGATCACAAACCTTCATCAGTGATGGAGCTGGATTCCAGTGAAGGCATTTTTCATTTAGTCTATGGTCTCCACCATCACTCTGTTACTAGCTCTTTTGTTTTAACACAGCAGGATTAAAGGCATTCCCTCATGTTTTTTAAATCATTTTTTTGTTATGTGTAATAGAAGTAGGTCAGATTTCTTGGTTATAAAGTAAATTCCATTGATGTAAACTAACCAGGTAAGTCATTTGATCTAAAAGTTAAGGTAGTAGAGTGGTTGGTCTCTTAGTCCTTTTCCTTCTTTGGATGGAATGAAAATCCCTGATTTAGGAAAGATAAAAGATCAGGAGATGTATGGGACCTTAACTTTGTAATTGGACCTGAGAAAAATTAAATCTGGGAATAGTCTTTTGCTCAAAATTGAAATCTGGGTGAATGTTCTCGTTTCAAGTACTTAATTACCGTATCTACAGATTCACACTTGGAGTTGACTTTATAATTGAACACAGTGGAATTGAACTTGATTTTGATTCATTGTACTTAGCATACTCAAGAAATATATGTGATTCTGTACAAGTGTGGAACTGACCCCATAGCTCATAAAAGAATCTTTATACCACTACCTTTTCTCTCTGTGGGATGGCACAGACCTACCTCATATCCATAATATCTTTAAACACAGTTTAGTGTATAGTTTTTCATATTTTCAAGCGAACTGGGATAATCCTCTAGGTACTCTGGATTGTAGTTCTTCTCAATATTTAAGTATTATGCTTCTATATCTTGGGTTCCATTTCACTAGTCATACTTTGAAAGTTTTTTGTCTGTTTAGATAGAGGGAAAAAACCTTTATTTTATTTATTTATTTATTTAAAGATTTTATTTATTTATTTGACAGAGAGACACAGCGAGAGAGGGAACACAAGCAGGGGGGGCGGGAGAGGGAGAAGCAGCCTCCCCGCGGAGCAGGGAGCCCGATGTGGGGCTCGATGCCAGGACCCTGGGATCATGACCTGAGCCGAAGGCAGACGCTTAATGACTGAGCCACCCAGGCGCCCTGGGAAACAGCCTTTAATCAGTTTCTGGAAGACATTACCCTAGTTCTGACCCCAGCTATTGCTTGGGTAATTAACTAGAGACTCCATCTTGGGTTTTGTCTAAGAATGTTGAAAGAAGTGAATAGAAAGAAACAGATAGGCTAAGTCAAGACTTGGAGCTAAGGAATATAAATGCAGATTTACCGAGGGATATCTGATTTCCCCCCCCCCCCCAAAATGGGAGCATTTTACCAGTTTGAACCAAAAAAAAAAAAAAAAGGAGTCAATTTCTGTTGGGGCTTTAAATTTTACTATTTGTTGTTAGCTTTTTGTTTCATATTTAGGAATCCATGTTGTTTCTGATTGTGGTATAAAGTTTGCTTAAGTGCCTCTTAGAGCTGTTGTGTTAACACATACATTTCCAGTTGTGTGTGCACCTGTTCTCAGTCCTGCACCCCCACATCTCTCACACATAATACTTTTTTTTAATTAACCTGGTAAGTGACAAATTATGTAATTTTATTTGTATTTCTTTAATTACTAGTGAGATTGGCACTTTTAATATTTTATTGGATATTTGTATTGTTTTCTTTAATAATTCCTTGCTCATGTATGTTGTGGTTGCCCATACAGCATTCACTTCCACCCGCATTTTCTTTGGATAACCAGCTTCCTCCCTTCACATATGTGGTTTAGACGGGATTGTCACACCCCCAGCTCTACGTAGGGTTGGCCTGGTTACCTCTAACCATTGCTACTAACTCTTCCTCTTCCCCCACCCCCCAAAATAAATGGTTCAAGGATAGTCACCTGACCCAGCTCAGGCTGCTTAGATACAAGGTGTTTGGTGAGGCTTGCTTAGGAACACTGAAAGAAGACACCATCTTGGAGATAGTGTGGTGTGAAGATTCACGTTCTGAACTTGCTGCAACTAGTTTTTCTAATACAAAGGAGCCAGCCTTGGGTCTGTACCAAAAAAAATGAGAGGGAGTCTAAGTTGGAGCCCTGATGCAATCTGGAACATTTGGATCAAGTTGGACCTGAAATCAGCCCTACTTAACGGACTTTTTACTGATGTGAGCCAATAAATTCCATTTTTGTTTAAGCCAGAGTTGGATTTTCTTTTTTCTTGCAACCAAATGTATGCCACATGAGTATATATGTTCTTATTTTGTAAGGGTTCTTTGTGCATCAAGTTCAATATGTTGATTTTTATTTGCATAGGGAAGAAAAAAGGAAAACTATCACTTGAAAAGCCATTACTCTTTTTTTTTTTTTTTTTTTAAGATTTTATTTATTTATTTGAGAGAGAGAGCATGAGAGGGGGGAGCGGGAGAGGGAGAAGCAGACTCCCTGCCGAGCAGGGAGCCCGATGCGGGACTCGATCCAGGGACTCCAGGATCATGACCTGAGCCGAAGGCAGTCGCTTAACCAACTGAGCCACCCAGGCGCCCATTACTCTTAAATAACTTAATATTTTAGTGAGGTTACTTTCATATATTTCTTTATAGACGTATACATGTAAATGAGTTGAATTCATACATGTGATTTTAAGGACCTCTTGACTTAGAGGGTCTCATGTTTTTTGGTTTAGTTTCCTTTGTCACATGAATACTCAGCTCTTACTGCTTTCCTCCCTGAGGTAATCAGTGTTACAACCTGGCATGTATCTCCTTTTGCATTTCTCCATGCTTCCATAGTCACCTCCAAAATCATATGCAATATGTATATATACATTGTTATACAACAAATGGGATCATCCTGTTTCCTTTCTTACCTGAAAATAGATTGTGAAAATCCCTCCAAACCAATTTATATGCATCTAACATCTATTTTAGTGATTGTGTAGTATTAATATTCCATGGTATGGGGTATGGGGTATTACCACAGTTTAACTATTTCTATAGTGATGGGCACTCATATTGTTTCCATTTTTTGCTTTTGCAGAAGGTACTGCAATAAATATTCTGTACACAGATCTTTTTGTTTTTGTGGGATATGTATCTAAGAGTTGGATCCATGGGTCAATCAAAATGTGTATTTTTTAGTTTTGATATATTTTATAGATGGCTTTCCAAAAATGTGTAATAATGAACATATCCACCAGCATTCCCCATCAGCTGCAGGAAGTGTTCTCAAATTTTAATTTTTGTCACCTCATATTTGCAAGGTGTAATTTATTTTAGTTCACATTTTCTGTAGAGCACTTTTTTGTGTTTGTGGGCCATTTGGAGTTGCTCTTTTTTGAAATGATTATTCATATTCTTTGCCAGTTTTTCTGTCAGTTTCTGTGGTTTTATCTTATATAAGCTCTTTGTGTAGTACAGATACTAATCCATATGTGTATGTTTTAAGCATTTTTTTCTGACCTTTGTTTTTTCACTCTGATGATGCTGTGGTTTTTCATACAAGTTATTTTTTTTATATTTTATACCTTCTGGGTTCTCCAACTCTGAGGTTGCACATGCAGTCTCCTTAGCCTCTTCTGAGATCATTGTTTTCTTTTTTTCTTTCTGTTCCACTAATAACTTGGAATTACTTTTGCTTATGTCACAAGATAGGGAGCCATCTTATTCTTCTCCATATGGATATCCAGTGTGCCTGCACTACACATTAAATACATTTTTTTTCCCCGCTGAGCTGAAATACCACTTTTGTCCTAGATTAAATTCCGCTAAGTACTGGAATCTTCTTTGGCCTTCTATCTTAGGGTCTCTTAACCTTGGAAGGTAATGTATTTCAGTTGTATGTAATGTAAACCAGTTTCAATTGGTTTTCTTTAATCCTTTGTATATTGTTTTATGCTTTAAAAATTCTTAGAAGGGCTTTGCAGCTTTCATCAGACTGTCTCAGGGGCCTGGTGAACAATAGTTTTGTTGTTAGTGTCTCTATAATATGTTTTTGGCTGGTAAGGTGAGTCCTTTCTCACTCTTTCAATTTGTTTTTTACATATGATTCTTAAAGATCACTTTATTCTTTGCCCATTTTTCCTTTTTATAGTTCCTTTTTTTTTTTAAATGAGTTTTTCCTAAAATATGATATGGATACTAATCCTTTACCATTAAGTCTTCTCCCAGTTAGCGATTTCTCTTTTAGATTTGTTTGAAATATTGCATAATTAAAACATTTTAAACCAAAAATTTAGTCATTTTCATCAGTGTTTTAAAACTGGGAATCTAATTGGAATCACATATTTTTCTTGCCATTAGGAAACAGGATATCTTTCTGTCTGTCCAGATTTTTTACCGTTTTAAAAACTGATAGTTTTCTTTGCATAGGTCCTGAACTTTCTTAAAAGTTATTCTCAGGAATCCTTTTTTCATTAGTGTGAATAGAATTGGTTTTCTCATTTCAGAATCTATGTAGTTGCTTTTCTGTCTATCCAGGTGCCAAATCAGCTTGATACTTTCGTTTAAACTAGAGCTTCTATGTTTTTTAGGTAAAATAACAAAAATTAATTTATTTTAAAATGTATATTATTTAGAGGAAGCTGCAGGCATTTTTTGATACTTTGAGTCTGTGCCCTGACAAAGTGATTAGAGGAACCCTCCCATTTCACACCAGCTGTTAACGCCTGCGTCCCCCAGCCTTCTGTGGAGGCCACTCCCGTGCTGTCTCCAGGCCATAGTACCTCTTAGATTTCCATGGGCCAAGCTGTCCCTGGGATCCACCAGTTTCCGACTTTTTTCTAATGTATTAATAGTGAAACTGGGCTATTATTTCTGCTGTTGATTACTTTGTGTCTTGTGAGATTCATAAAATTGGGAAGATTCTTTTTCTTACATGCCGAAATACTTAGTTTTGAAAAGGGAGATTGTTCATTGCAGGTTTCCTAAAAGTCAGTATAGCATACCAGGTAAGAGTGTGGCCACTTGGCATCAGAGTATGCTCATATTCCAGCTCAGTTATTTTACTGCTGTATGATCTTGGGCCAGTTACTTAACCTTTTTGGGTCTCAGTTTCTTCATACTGAAAATGGGATAGGGGCACCTGGGTGGCTCAGTTGGTTAAGCATCTGACTCTTGATTTCTGCTCAGGTCATGATCTCAGGGTTGTGAGATCGAGCCCCACATCGGGCTCTGCACTGGGTGTGGAGTCTGCTTGGGATTCTCTTTCCCTTTGCCCCTCCCAAGCGTGTGCGGGCTGTCTCTGAAAAAAAAGAAAAGAAAATGGGATAATAGTCTCCACAACTTTGTCAGGTTGTGAGCATTAAATGCATAAGGGAGTGTAAAGCTTGACACAGTGTGCTTCAATAAGTGTTAGCTGTTACTATTAGCATATCCTGGTTATTAGCTGCCTCAGTTTTTCTATTGTTCCTTAAATCAGTTTTTATAATTCCCAGAGAGAAAAACAATACATTTTTTTTTTCTTTTAAGGCTTAAAGATTTTCTGGAACAAAATTGGACATACTCATTTAAAAATTATTTTTCTGAAGTTACAGTTTCTCATTTGTGTGTATTTTCCTTTTTTGTTTTGCATGCATTTTATCTCTGTATGGTCTTTTTTTTTTAAAAGATTTTATTTATTTATTTGAGAGAGGGCAAAAGTGAGCGAGATCACAGAGGGAGAGGGAGAAGCAGACTCACCACTGAGCAGAGAGCCCGATGCGGGGCTTGATCCCAGGGCCCTGGGATCATGACCTGATGAGCCAAAGGCAGATGGCTAACTGACTGAGGCACCCAGGTGCCCCCGCCATGGTCTTTTAAACAGGCGAAAAGGTAGTCTAGAACCGTGAACTGGAAATAAATACTATAATGATTTCTAGATGGAGTAGATAAATTCAGATAAGGTACCTGTTCAAAATACTGCCGAGTTCCTTCTATTGCCAAGGCCTATCCAGGCCTTCTATTGACAGCAGGCCTCACCTCAGGCTACACGACATCGCATGTGTCTTGGGGCTCTGAAGTCTACACACACCACAGGAGCTCCAAGCATTCAGCTTGCCGAGTCAGGAAATAGTACAGCCTCCTGCCACATTTGTTCTTTTTAGATTCATGTTCCTTCAGCCATATTTTCCTCACTAGGAATTTTAAGTTAGTTAAATATTCCCACATGTCACACTTACACCACCTATTTTAGGTTAAACACAACTGACATCCAAGTTTTCTGTAACGCAACTCTAATAAATCTTGTACCAGATAACATAACCATGTACATTTATAAACTTGTCTGTTTACACTTACCTCTTGCACAGCTCACTATAGTAATAGAAATACGATTAAATCACTCTTACAAAATGATTGTAGTTACAATACCAATAGAACTACCAATCACAAACGGCTAAGAGATAGAGCTTCATTAGCTTTCTTTTTGTCCTTAGGTGTAATTTCACCATGGACATACAATCAAGTGTTCACATTACTTGAATACTTTTTCTCTATGGTTTATTAGGTTTGTTATCTATATGAGTTCCTTTGCTCCTATTTGTATTCAATTTTAGGGCTTACTTTTTCATCCCTTTTATTTGATTTTTCCCATTCCTACGGATGCCATCCTGATCTCATGCCCTCCCCATATGTAGTCATTATCACTAAGTTCTGGTTTATTCCTCTGTATCTCTTTTTGCAAAAATTATGCAATATTCTTTTTTTTCCCATTTCTTATAGAAAGGGTAGCATACTATATACACTCTTTTGAATCTTCCTTTTTTACTTAACAATGTAACCTGAAGAAACCATTCCACATATCATTGGTCCATGGAGCTCTTCCTCATTCTTTTTTTTTTTTTTTTTTTTTTAATGGTTGCAAGTCCTCTATTGTGGATTACACAGCTTGTTTAACCAGTGGCCCATGAATGGACAGTGAATAACTGTGTTTCATTTCTCTGGATGATAAGGTCCTAAGTCAATTTAAAAAATCTTTATTGAAGTATATTTTACATAATATGGAAAGCATTCATTTTAGGATCATGTTTTTTTTTTTTTTAAAGATTTTATTTATTTATTTGAGAGAGAGAGAATGAGAGAGAGTGAGTACATGAGAGGGGGGAGGGTCAGAGGGAGAAGCAGACCCCCTGCCGAGCAGGGAGCCGGATGCGGGACTCGATCCAGGGACTCCAGGATCATGACCTGAGCCGAAGGCAGTCGCTTAACCAACTGAGCCACCCAGGCGCCCCTTAGGATCATGTTTTGATGAGTTTTAATAGATATATATATACTTGTATAATCACTATCACAATAAAGATATATGGAACATGCCTATTGCCAAAAGGGTCGCTTGTGTATAATGTCTGGTTTCCTTCTTCCTCCCACCTCCACTCTACCCAAAGCTGCTTGGGGCTTTCTCTGTGGACTCCCAGGCAGATGGGCTCTGGCCTCTAATGCAATCTTTACCTGGATATTCTAGACTTCCTTTTTCTTTTATCCATTAAAGGCATCCATCTTTTCTCCATTTTGCATAGATTTGTAGAAATATAATGTTCTTCACTGCCTTCACTATTAAGATTTGTTCTTTAATTCCTTTATTTTTAAGATGTTCTTGGGAGGGCATAGAAACGTGCTTGGGTGTATCTCCTAAGCTAGAGCAGTCATTGGTCTTTTAACTAGGGGGGGAAAAAAAGGTAGAATCAAAGGATGGTCAATATTTTGCAATAGATATACCAAGGCAAGTGAGCTGGAAAGATAGGCAATGTCAGCTTGAGTTTGAGATTTTGGGAGTAAATCAAGATTATAACCATGTATGGGTACCTGAGGGAGTGGAAGAATAGATGGTTCGAAGTGAGGAGACCAAGATGCTAGATGGATCACGGATGGTTTTTCAGTCAATAGATACACAGTTGAATCTATTTCTAGATTTGATCCTGTTCCAACGATGTAGTGGTGTGCCAAAATCAACCATTTAGATTTGCAGAATATTTATAAATCAAGTTCTCTCCCTCACTGCCTTTTTTAACAACTTATTTTGCCAATCATTATATCCAGTTACAAAATAAAATCCTTTGGAATTCTGACGGGAGCTGCATTAATATATGTATTAATTTATAAACTGACATTTTAAAGTCTTCCTACCCAGACACATGGGATATCTTTCCATTGTTTCAGTCATTAATTTACAGCCTTCAGTAAAATTTTAGAATCTCCTTTGTATATATCCTCTAGCTACATTTGTTAATATATTCCTGGGCATTTTATCATTTTTTTGTTACTACAGTGTATCAAGGGCTTTTATTTTTTTAAAGATTTTATTTATTTATTTGGCAGAGAGATAGAGAGCACAGATAGGCAGAGTGGCAGGCAGAGGGAGAAGCAGGCTCTCCCCTGAGCAGAGAGCTCAATGCGGGACTCGATCCCAGGGCCCTGGGATCGTGACCTGAGCTGAAGACGCTTAACCGACTGAGCCACTCAGGCGCCCCGATTAAGGGTTTTTAATATTTTTCATTTTTAATTAATTATTCTCAATAAATAAAAATTAGTGCATATATTTCTTATAAATAGCATCTTACCAAATTTGTTATTAATACTCATCTCTTTAGTGTTTTTTATTTCTAGGTTCATAATTAACGTGTGAGTAAAGATAATTTTGTTTGTTCCTGATTTTATGACAATAGCTTTACTGTTTTGCCTTTTAATATACTATTTGCTTTTTTTACCTCAAGAAACAGTCTTTCTATTTAGAATGTTGATGTGGCTTCATTCTTTTAATATTTTACTTCAGTCTTATTTGGAATGGCAGCTGAATTTTTTCAAATTCTTTTTATTGTTCTTTTCACCACCTATTAATATAAGTAAATATTTTGTTGCTTGGTTTAATATAATGAATTATGTTGAAGATTTCCTGTTGCAAAACCATCCTTATAGTCTTGGAATATATATTACTTGTCTGAAGTGTATTGTTAAATAATATTCTACTGGATTCAACTTATGATTACTTATAACTTTTGCATCTATAAGTTACATGAAGGCATGGGCAAAGCTTGTGAATTTATCTGTCTTTAGAAAATTGAAAATGTATGTTCGTACATACAATTATGCTTCTCCCCTCTGTCCTGTAGACCTCTAGGTGTTCCATTGTGTTTTATGGGAATGGATTCAGGGAGCGCAAACTCTGTGGCCATCCAGGGAGACTCTCTGTAGAAAAGTGACTCATAGTAGATCATTTTACCCTAAATTTTCAAATTAATTGCTAATTAAGATTCTTAATTTCTTCTGTAGTTGGGGGTATACTTTATTTCTTTTTTCTTATTTCTTATTCCTAATTGCATATTTTTATTTACTTCCTTTTTCCCCCTTGGTCAGACTTGAGTATTTAATCTATTTTATTTGTATTTTCAAAGAACAAGAATTTATTTTATTCTTACTTTCTATTTTAAAATTTCATCTTTTTTTTTTTTTACACTTTTTGTTTTGGAATAATTACAGATTTGCAAGTAGTTGCAAAGATAGTGCAGATGGGCCCTTATACCTTCACCTAGTTTCCCCCCAATGGTTACATCTCACATAACTATAATACAATATCAGAACCAGGAGATCTACATTGGTGCAATGCATGTGTACATATTTCTATGCTACATTATCATGTGTGAATTGGTGTAACCACCATATCCAAGATATGGACAATTCCATCACTACAAAGATCTCTCTTGTTCTATCCCTTTATGTCACAGTTGTCCCCTTTCCCCCACCATCCCTGACCCCTCGCAACCAGTACTTTGTTCTCCATCTATATAATTTTGTCATTTCAAGAATGTTATATAAATGGACTCATGTAGTATGTGACCTTTTAAGATTAGCTTTTTTTTTCACTCTGCAGATGTCCTTCATCCATCTAACTTGTTATGGATATAAGCAGTTCTTTCATTTTTCTTGCTGAGTAGTAATAGTATGGGTGTACACAGTTTGTTTATCTATTAACCTATAGTAGGCATTTTAATTGTTTTCAGTTTCGGGCTATGCTGCTGTGAACAACTGTTTACACTCTGTGTGGATGGAAGTGTCAAGGAGTGTGGGTGCTCTGTCATTGTCCTTGATTCGTAATTCTCTGTGACTGTTTTATTATAATATTTAAAATTTTTCTTTAGTTGTATGCTTATTTATTGGCAATCTCTAAGTAATAGAAACATTTAAGCCCTTTTCTACTGTAGATGGTTTATTTTGATATCAGGTATTCTTTTTATTTGTAATATCAGTTTTAATTATGTCTTTGGGTAAGAGCTATTTCAAAGCATGTGACTTAATTTCATATTTAAGGACTTTGTTTTATTTCTTTCCCTGTAGGTTATTTTTTCACCTTCTTGTAAACTTCTAGTTTACAATTCAGTTATGGTTAGAGAATGTGGAACATAAAATCTCTCTACTTTTTGGAATTCATTAGGGTTTTCTCGGTGGCCAAGAATTTGATTTCTTTTTTCTGCTTTGTTTATATCTTATCAGTACTATTTTAAACTTGCAGTTGGATAGGCCAGAGCAGCCAAGGGCACGAGCAGTTAGCTCATCTGGCAGGCTGGAAGTTGGGGTTGTTCAGTTTGGGGCATCTGAAGTTTTTCTAAGTAGAGGAGAGCTGTCCTAGGAAGAGGACCAAAAGGTACTTAGTACTCAAGTCAGGGAAGATGGAGACCAAGAAGAAACATAATTACAGAAAGAAAAAACACTACTATTTACTGTCTCGTAGATACCAGCTCCTGTGCTTGGCTTTCACTCATATTAATCATTAAACCTTTAAACGTGTTCACCACACTGTACTATATGGAATACATTATGTTAAAGTACATGTATTAAAGATGTTTGTAAGAGCACTAGAAAAACAAATCCTTACACTCTTAAAATCTGGTGAGTAGGTGTGAAAATTTTTATTTTACATAGAGGGAAATGGAAACTCAGATTAACTTCCAAGGTCACAAAGCTAATAAGAGTTGGGGTTTTGATTGATTTTTAAACATATTTCATGGATATAAGAAATTCAGTATAATTTATAGAAAACAAAGTTTTATACATATGCATCTATTAAGTAAAACATGTATCATTCACATCTTCTGTGGCATTGTTATTTTGTCTACTTGAGCTGTCAGATTCCAAAAGAGTTGTATTATGTGTATTATCGTGGTAGATGATTTTATCAAGTTCCTATAACTCTAGAAGTTTTAGCTTTTTGTGTAGTCCGTAAGGAAACACAGTGTATTTATTCTTTATGATTCTATCTTTTATCATTGCATAATACTCCCTCTTTGTGTTGTTTAGTTAGTTGGGGTCTTGAATTTTGGCTAATCTGATGATACTATTGCAACCATATATTATTCTTATATGTTTATTTCATTAGATTTTTTTCCCATCTTTATAATAAAGAATCTAGATAATGTAGATACGTTACAAAGAATAATATGATGAATGCACATTGAAGTCCTATTTGTGTGTGGGAGTATGTATATAGTATAATTTAATTTTGGAAATTCCAATTTCTTTATAAATCAGCCTTGGTGATAAAATCGAAAGCAGAAATTTACCTTTGGATTTCTGCTTCCAAGTGTGGAAAAACTTGAAGAACATGCAAAATACAGGAATTCAGATTTGTTTTCAAACTGTTTTCAGGTCTAAATGAGCTCAAAAGAGTGTGGGGCAGGGGGTGAGGTCAAAGATAGGTGAACGAAATTATAAAAACCTTACTTTTATATATAGATTTAATAGGGAAAAGGAACTGGTTAAAACATTCAAAGGGAAGGACATGGAGATACGAAAACTCACTTAGTTCCAAATGATTAAGATGCAACTGTTGGAAATCCCATTTCATTCTCCACAGATGAATATGATTTGTATAAATTATATCTTAGATGTGTCAATTAACTAGATGAGGAATACTTACACAATGTATATGTATACCAACTCATCATGAGGTATGCTTTAAATATCTTAAAATTTTATTTGCCAATTATACCTCAATAAAATGGGGTAAAAAAAAAAGCTTTTCTTTTTTTCAAGAATGGGTCTTGACTTAAAAAGGGTAAGTATTACAGTTCCTAGGTTAGTATTTGAAAACAGTTGAAGTAAATTCAGTAGATTCTAAAGCTATCTTGAATTCTAGATTCTTTTTGAATTTAAAAGACAGCCAATCTTATATTTTGGATGGGTAGAGAAATTTCCATCCACATAGCATGAAATGTTTTGATAAACACGGGAATGCAATGAAGATACAGTTGCTGGTGGAAAAAATAATGGCTGTTCTTGTGTAAACCAGTTTTAATTTTCTCACTCATATAAGAAATATTTTTTATTTTTTTATTTAAAAAAATTTTTTTAAGAAATATTTTTTTTTAAAGATTTTATTTATTTATTTGACAGAGAGAGCCAATTGCCTACAACCAAAACGAGAGAGACAAGTTCCCTACATTTGTGGAATTTATATCCTTGTGGGACAAGATAAACAATAAAAAAACTACATTCAGACTTTGATGTCATGTTTTTCTATATCAAAATCCACACTATAGCATGTTCTCCTGCAAAAAAGGGCACATTGTTTTGCTCTGCCACTAAAACTTGAAAGTTTCTTGGAAATGAATTTATTATTGTATGTTAACTCTTGAGCCTGACCATTTCTATTGCTAGGATCACATGGCTTGAGATAAGACCAAAATTGGAGAGACAGAACACAAAAAATAAGGAAAGATGGTAGATTTTCAGTGAGGATGTTGCAGGGAGGGTGGGCATGGAGCACCAATTACTATTCTCTAAATTTTGAAATTTAGCTATTAAGATTTGTAAAGTGTATGTGCAGGGCAAAATTGTAGCCTGTCACGTCAGACAATTTTTCTGCATAGTCATGTTTGAAGGACAGAATTTGACTGATGATACATCTAAATCCAAGTAACAATAACTTAAAGTGAGATTCAGCATTTTATTCCTTTCATATGTATATACTATGTAACTATGGTCATCAAAAATTGAACCAGTTATTTTTATTTTTAAAAAAATTTTTAAAAGATTTTATTTATTAGAGTATGAGCCGGGGGAGGGTCAGAGAGAGAGTGGGAGAGGGAGAAGCAGACTCCTTGCTGAGCAGGGGGCTGGACCCCAGGACCCCAAGACCATGATCTGAGCCAAAGTCAGACTCGTAACCAACTGAGCCTCCGTTTGTTTGTATGTTTGTTTATTTTTATTTATTTAAGATTTTATATATTTATTAGAGAGAGCACAAGCAGGGGGAGTGGAGAAGGAGAAGCAGACTTCCCGCTGAACAGGGAGCCCGATGCGGGGCTCAATCCCTGGACCCTGGGATCATGACCTGAGCCGAAGGCAGACGCCCAACCGACTGAGCCACCCAGGCGCCCCTGGAACCAGTTATTTTTAAAGGATAGTTATATATCAAGAAGAATGGGCATTTTCTATAAGAAATGTTTGTGGTGGTTGATTTTTTAAAAAATAGCTCATTGAAAGAGAAGAGGCAAGGTCTAAATGTGATGGCAGCATCAAGATCTCTAAATGAGATCTCCCCGTTCTCCATGAGGTGGCAGCAGTCCTTCGGTTACCTGAGAAATCCTGCTGTGAAGGTCACCTTCAAACCCTTAAGAGACTGTCCAACTGAGAATTTTTACAGGTTGTGCTTTTTTGTTGTTGCCAGATTTCTTTTCTTGTCCTTTCTTTGCTCTGTCTCTCTCTCTCTTTCTCATTCTTTCTGTCTTTTTTTTTTTTTTTGGCAAAGTTCAGCCATGGATCACCTTTTTATTAGATCTGAGCCTTCCTTTTCTGAAATGGCCTACTTAGGCTGAAGTCAACAGGCCGACTTCACAACAGTCCTCAGGGCCAAATTACAGTTCAGCATCCACAGAGGTTGACTTGGCTGGAGACTGAGAAAATGGAAACATAATTGATCTCGCATTTTAGAGGAGAGGATTGCTTCCTTCCTAGGATACGTATTTACCTTTTTAAAGAGAACTTTCAGGGGATCGAATAGAGGCATCACAGATAAAAAGTGGATGCCACCAATGTTTTGTAAAACAGTTAAGGCTTTAAAATGATTTATTTACTTTTATATTTGCTTTAAAATCATTTTAGAGATTAAAGATGAGATTATATTGGTCTTCTTTTTGTGAGGAGGGAACTGTTTTCTGGAAACACTCAAGTTAAAATAAAGGATTTAAAATTGCACCTCATTTTCCACCAAACTTTTAAAACTAAATTGTTCGATGGTTTCGACTACAGTATATTGAATACATTTAATTCTAATAGGCTTCCTTCCCCAAATGTTTCAAATTATAAGACAATTCTGTCATTGTATTCTTCATCAGAATCTGGCACTACCTCTCTTTCTCTGCTTACTTTGCTTAAATGACAACTATTTCTGGTCTGAGTAATGACAGACATGCTTGATATAAATATGTGTTCATAATGGTAGAGTCATTTTTAGAAGATGCAGAAGTCTTTTTTCCACTAATGTTCTTGATCACACTTGCCACTTTAAAGGTGTTGGTTTTATTGATAACGTCTACATTTTTATTAGTAACATTTCTATTTCTTTAATTTTTGCTTCTATATTGATTAATTCTTCCCTCTACTTTTAAAAAATAGATTCTGTTTTTTATAGCACTCGTAGGTTCAGAGCAAAATTTAGTAAAAGAACAACGTTCCCATACAGGCCCTGTCGTACATATAGACAGCCGCCCCCACTATCAACATCTCACACCAGCTATTTTCCCATTATTGAGTTCTTTTTTTTTTTTAAGATTTTATTTATTTGACAGCATGAGTGAGCACAAGCATGGGGAGCGGCAGACGGAGAGCGAGAAGCAGGCTTCCCGCTGAGCAGAGAGGATGCGGGGCTTGATCCCAGGACACTGGGATCATAACCTGAGCCGAAGGCAGATGCTTAACCGACTGAGCCATGCTGGTGCCCTTCCCATTACTGATTTCTAGTTTAGTTCCAATGTCATCTGAGAGCATATATGATTTCTATTCTCTCAAATTTGTTATGGTCTCTTTTTGTGGGTCAGAATATGCATTTTGGTGAATGCTCCACATAAGTTTTAGGAGAATTTATATTCTGTTGTTGGGTGAAGTGGTCTATTGTCAATTATAACCAGTTGACTGATGGTTCTGTTGAGTTCAACTGTGTTTTTTGTTATGTTCTGCCTGCTGGATCCGTCCATTTCTGATACAGGGATGTTGAGGGCTCCAACTATAATTGTGGGTTCATCTATTTCTCCTTGCAAATCTATCAGTTTTTGCCTTATGCATTTCAATGCAATAAGAATTGTTATGCCTTCTTAGCGAATTGACTCCTTTGTTATTATTTAATGCCCATATTTATCCATAATAACTTTCCTTACTCTGGGAAGACTGATCTGTCTGAAATTAAGATAGCTACTCCCATTTTCTTTTTGATTAGTATTAGCGTGGTATATCTTTTTCTATCCTTTTTAACCTATGTCTCTCTTTTTTTAAGATTTTATTTTTAAGTAATCTCTACACCCAACATGGGGCTCAAATTCAACCCCAAGATAAAGAGTCACATGCTCTACCAACTAAGTCAGCAGGCACCCCTGTGTCTTTATATTGAAAGAGGGTTACTTGTAGACAACATATAGTTGGGTCTTGTTTTTGATCCACTCTGACAATTTCTATGTATTGATTGGTACATTTAGATTATTGGCATTCAAAGCAATTATTGATATAGTTTAATGTCTATTATATTTGTTACTGTTTTCTATTTGTTGCCCTTGCTCTTTGTTCTTATTTTTCTTTCGCTCTTTTTCTGCCTTTTGTGGGCTTAATTGAGCATTTTATATGATTCCATTTTCTCTCCTTTCTTAACCTTTCAATTATACTTTTTTTTAAAGATTATTTTATTTTAGGGGCACCTGGGTGGCTCAGTCGTTAAGCGTCTGCCTTAGGCTCAGGCCATGATCCCAGGGTCCTGGGATCGAGCCCCGCATCGGGCTCCCTGCTTGGAGGGAAGCCTGATTCTCCCTCTCCCACTCCCCCCTGCTTGTGTTCCCTCTCTGGCTGTGTCTCTCTCTGTCAAATAAATAAATAAAATCTTAAAAAAAAAAAGAAAAAGATTATTTTATTTTAAATTCCAGTCTAATTAACATACAGTGTTATGTTAGTTTCAGGTGTACAATATCGTGATTCAGCAATTCTATACATTACTCTGTGCTCCTCATGATAAGTGTACTCTTTTTGATGTTGTTGTTATTGTTTTTAGGTGAGCTCCATGCCCAACGTTTGGCTCAAACTCACAATCCTGAGATCAAGAGTCACATGCTCTACTGACTGAGGCAGGTGCCCCAATTATGCTTTTTTTTTTAAAAAAATTGTTTTAGTGTTTGCTCTAGAGTTTGTAATATACACTTACAACAAATCCAAGTCCACCTTCGAATAATACTATACCACTTATGAGTAGTACAAGTATTTTATAAAAACAAAATATTCCTAATTCTTTGCTCTCATCCCTGTGTCATTGCTGTCATCCATTTCACTTAAACACAAGTATACACAGACGCATACATAATCAAATAGATTGTTGCTATTATTATTTTGAACAAACGTTTCTATTAGAACAAATAAGAATAAAAAAATAAAAGCTTTTATTTTACCTGCACTTATTCATTCTCTGATGCTCTTCCTTTCTTGATGTAGACCTTAATTAGTTAGTTAGTTAATCTTATTTAAGCTCTATGCTCAACGTGGGGCTTGAACTCACAACCCCAAGATCAAGAGTGGCATGCTCTACTGACTGAGCCAGCCAGGCATTCCTGTAGATCTGTTTTCAACACATAATATTTTCTTTCTTTCTAAAAAACTGCTTTTAACATTTCTGGCAAGGCAGGTCTACTGGCAATAGAGTCTCTCAATTTTTGTTTGAAAAAGTTTCTATTTTCCCATCACTTTTAAAGGATAATTTTGCAGGATACACAATTCTGTGTGGTGTTTTTTTCTTTCAACACTTTAAACATTTCACTCTATTATCTTCTTGCTTGCATGGTTTGTGAGGAGAAGTTGATATAATTCTTATCTTTGCTCCTTTATAGGTAAGGTTTTTTCCTCTGATTTCTTTCAAGATTTTGTCTTTCTTTTTTATTTTCTGCAGGTTGAAAATGATATGCTTACGTATAGTTAGCTTTTGTTGTTATTGTTGTTTTGTTTTGTTTTTGCATTTATTCTGCCTGGTGTTCCTGAGTTTCCTGGATCTGTGGTTTGGTGTCTCACTTTAATTTGGGAAAAATTTCTGTCGTTATTGTTTCAAATATTTCTTCTGTACCTTTTTCTTTCTCTTCTCCTGCAGTATTTCCACTATGTGTATGTTATACTTATTTGTCCCACAGTTCTTGGATATTCTGTTCCACTTTTTTTCATTCTTTTTTCTGTTTTTGTGTTTTGGAAGTTTCTATTGACATATGCTCAAGCTCAGTGATTCTTTTCTCAGAATCTAGTCTTACTGTCTAGTCTACTAATGAGCACATCAAAGGCATTATTTGTTTCTATTACAGTGTTTTTGATCTCTACTTTTTTGTTTTTGTTATTCAATTTTTATTTGATTAATTTTTTTTTTGGATTTTTTATTTATTTATTTGACAGAGAGACAGATAGCGAGAGCAGGAACACAAGCAGGGGGAGTGGGAGAGGGAGAAGCAGGCTTCCCGCGGAGCAGGGAGCCCGATGTGGGGCTTGATCCCAGGACCCTGGGATCATGCCCTGAGCCGAAGGCAGACGCTTAACGACTGAGCCACCCAGGTGCCCCTTGATTAACTATAAAGGAAATTGAGCATCTTTAAAAAATTTTTTTCAGTTTCATTGTGGTAAAATATACATAACATAAAATTTACTATCTTAACCATTTTTAAGTATAGAGTTTAGTGATATTAAGTACATTCATAATGTTGTGTAATTATCACCACCATTTATCCCCATAACACTTTTCATCTTGTAATACATTAAACAATAACTCCCCATTCCTGCAACCACCATTCTAATTTCTGTCTCCATGATTTTGACTATTTTAAGTAATTAACATAAGTGGAATCATACCAGTATTTGTCTTTTTTTGACTGGGTTATTTTACTTAGCATAATGTCCTCAAGGTTCATTCATGTTGGAGCACATTGCAGAATTTCCTTCCTTGTTAAGTCTGAATAATATTCAATCATGTGGATATACCACATTATACTTATTCATTTATTTGCCAATGAACACATGGGTTGCTTCCAAGTTTTAGGTTATTGTAAGTAATGTTGCTATTAACATGAGTGTACAAATATCTCTTAAAGACCCTACTTTCAATTCTTTTGGGTATATACCAAGAACTGGAATTGCTAGAAAATACAGTAATTCTATTTTTAATTTTTGAGGGACCACCCTATTGTTTTCTACCGTGGCTGTTCTCCATTATCCATGCACAAGGGTTTCAATGTCTCCATATCACTGTCAACACTTATTTCCTGTTTTTTGGATAGTAGCCATCTTAATGGGTATGAAGTGGCATCTCATTTTAGTTTTGATTTGCATTTCCCTAATGATTAGTGATATTGAGCATATTTTCATGTGTTTGTTGGTTATTTGTATATCTTCTTTGGAGAAATGTCTATTCAAGTCTTTTGCCCATTGTTGAACAAAATTGTTTGTTTTTATATTGTTGAGTTTTAGGAGTTCCAAAATATATTCTGGATATGAATTCCTTACCAGATATTTGACTTGCAAATATTTTGTCTCATTCTGCCAGTTGTCTTTTTACTCTATTGATAATGTCTTTTGATGCATAAATTTTTAAATTTTTCCTGAAGTTCAATTTATATATTTTGTTGCCTGTGCCTTTGGTGTCATATTCAAGAAATTGCCAAATCCAGTGTTGTGAAGGTTTTGCCCTATGTTTTTTTCCCTCAGAGTTTTGTTTTTTTTTTTTTTTTTTTAAAGGTTTTTATTTATTTGACAGAGAGACACCGTGAGAGAGGGAACACAAGCAGGGGGAGGGGGAGAGGGAGAAGCAGGATTCCTGTGGAGCAGGGGCTTGATCCTAGGACCATGGGATCATGACCTGAGCCTAAGGCAGACGCTTAATGACTGAGCCACCAGGCGCCCCTCCCTCGGAGTTTTATAGTATTAGGTCTTCATTTAGGTCTTTGATCCATTTTGAGTTAATTTTTGTATATGATCTTAGATAAGGGCCCAACTATTCTTTTGCATGTGGATATAGAGTTTTCCCAGCATCATTTATTAAAAAGACTGTCTTGGGGCATCTGGATGGCTCAGTTAAGCATCTGACTCTTGGTTTTGGCTCAGGTCATGATCTCAGGATTGTGAGATGGAGTCTGCTTGAGATTCTCCGTCCCTCTTCTCCCCCCTCTGCTCCTCCCCCAGCTTGTGTGCACAGTCTTTTTCTCTCTCTCTCTCTCAAATAAATAAATAAATAAATAAATAAATAAATAAATAAAATCTTTAAAAAAAAAAAGACTGTCCTTTCCCCATTGAATGTTCTTGGCAGCTGTGTCAAAAATCATTTAATCATATATGCAAGGGTTTATTTTGGGGCTCTATTCTATTTCATTTGTCTATATGTCTGTTTTTATGCTGGTACCAGGCCGCTTTGATTACTGTAACTTTGTAGTAAGCTTTGAAATCAGGAAGTGTGAGTCCTATAGCTCTGTTCTTTTAAATGATTTTTTGGGCTATGTGAAGTCCCTTGAGTTGTTATAGGAATTTTAGGATAAGTTTCTCTGTTTCTACAAAAAAATGACTTTGGTCTTTTGATGGGGATTGCATTGAATCTGTAGATTGGTTTGGGTGTTATTGACATCTTAATAATATTAGGTTTTAGAATCTGTGAATATGGAATATATTTCCATTTATTTATGTCTTTAATTTCTTTCAACAATGTTTTATAGTTTTCATTGTACAAGTCTTTCATTTTCTTGGTTAATTCCTAAGAATTTTATTTTTCTTGATGTTTGAAAATGGAATAGTTTTTGTAATTTCCTTTTCAGATTTTTCATTGCTAATACATAGAATGCTACTGATTTTTGTGTTAACTCTATATATCTATTCAGCTACTTACTGAATTCATTTATTAGTTTTAATAATTTGTTGTGTGTGTGTGTAAAATCTTTAGGATCTTCTACATAGAAGATTATATCATCTGTGAACAGAAATACTTTTCTTTCAATTTGAATACTATTTATTTATTTATTTATTTATTTATTTACTTACTTATTTACTTTTGCCTGATTGGTCTGGCTAGAACTTACAATACTATGTAAAATAGAAGTGGTAAAAATGGGCATCCTTGCCTTGTTCCTGATCTTAGAGGAAAAGCTTTCAGCCTTTCAACAGTGAGTATGATATTCACTGTGGATTTTTCACAGATGGCTTTTATCATGTTGAGATAGTTTCCTTCCATTCCTAGTTTGTTGAGTGTGTATGTGTGTGTGCGTGCGTGTGTGTGTCTTATCATGAAAGGGTATTGAATTTTGTCAAAAACTTTTGCTGCATCGAGATGGTCATATGAGTTTTGTGTTTCATTTTGTTAATGTGGTGTATTATATTGATCAATTTTTGTATTCTGAACATTCTTACACCCAAGAATAAATACCACTTGGTTATGGTGTATAATCCTTTTACTATACTGCTGAATTTGGTTTGCTAGTGTTTTGGGAGGATAGGCACATCAATGTTCATAAGGGATGTGGGTCTGTAGTTTTCTTGCAGTGTCTTTGTCTGACTTTGGTATCAGAGTATTGCTGGCTTTACAGAATGAGCTTGGAAGTGTTTTCACTTTTTTGGAGAGGTTTGAGAAGTATTGATGTTATTTGTTCTTTAAATATTGGTAGAATTCACCAGTGAAGCCAGGGCTTTTCCAGGGCTTTTCCTTGGCAGAAGATTTTTGATTTCTGAGTCAATCTTTTTACTATTAATAGGTCTATTCAGATTTCCTATGTCTCATAAGGTAGACTTGATAAGTTTTATGTTTCTAGGAATTTGTCTATTTAGGTTATCCATTTTATTGTTGTACAGTTGTTCATAGTACTCTCTGTAGAATTAGTAGTGATGTCCCCACTTTCATTTCTGATTTTAGTAATTTGAGTCTTCCCTCTTTTTTTCTTAGCCCATCTAGCCAAAGGTTTGTCAATTTTGATTTTTTTCAAAGAACTGACTTTTTGTTATGTTGACTTCCTCTATTGTTTTTCTATTCTCTATTTTGTTTATCGCTGCTCCAATATTTATTTCCTTCTCCTAGCTCTGTGTTTAGTTTTTTCTTCTTTATCTCGTTCCTTAAATTGTAAAATTAGATTATTGATTTGAGATCTTTCTTGTATGTTTTAATGTTAGCATTTATACCTATATATTCCCCCTTAGCGGTCTTTCACTGTGTCACATACATTTTGGTATGTTGTGTTTTCATTTACATTTGTCTCTAAGGATTTTCTAATTTTCTTGGATTCATTAGTTGTTTAAGAGTTCATTGTTTAATTGCCACAAATTTGTGAATTTTCTAGTTTTACTTCTGTTATTGATTTCTAACTTTATCCCATGTGGTTGGTGAAGACATGTCATATGATATCTTTTTAAATCTATTGAGACTTGATTGGTGACTAACCTATGGTCTGTCCTAGAAAATGTCCCACATGTACTTGAAAAGAATGTGTATTCTGTTTTTGTTCTGTATATGTGTGTTAGGTCTAGTTAGTTCATTGTTTTGTTTAAGTTTTCTGTTTGCTTACTGATCTGTCTGGTTGTTCTATGCATTATTGAGAATGTGGTATTGAAGTCTCCAACTATTATTGTAAAACTGTGTATTTCTCTCACCAATTCTGTCAGTTTTTGCCTCATATACTTTGATGGTCTGTTATTAAGATGCAAGATGTTTAATATTATATCTTCTTACTATATTGAAACTTCTATTAACATACAGTGTCCTTTGTATTTTGTAACATTTTAAAGCCTATATCTTCTTCTAATAATAGTATAACCACCCTTGCCTTCTTTTACTTACTATTTGCATATCTTTTTCTGTTTACTTTCAATCTGTTTGTGTCTTTGGATCAGTACATTGCAATTCTGTTTACCTGTCTGTCCAATTTTGGGGGCAGTGGTTTGCCCTGTGACCTTACCTCTCTGCCATATCTAAGAAGAATTGTTGATTTTTCCATTTGTTCAGTTTTGTACTTGTTAGGACAGAGTGGTAACCTCCAAGCTCCTTACATGCTAGAACAGAACCCTTTACTTTTTTTTTTTTTAACTTTTTGTTTGAATGGTTAGTCAATATCTTTCATTCTTTCTTGCATTTAAGATTACATTTTTTTACTAGTTCTATTTCTGTATTCCATAGTTTTTGATATGTGTCATTCATTTTCAAATAATTTGTAATTTCACATTTTCTTATCCTTTCTGACTTAAAACTTTTTATTCTAAGAATGTTTAGTTTATTTTTTTAAAGATTTTATTTATTTGAGACAGAGACAGAGAGAGAGAGCAAGCACAAGTTGGGGGGAGGGGCAGAGGGAGAGGGAGAATCAGGCTCCCTGCTGAGCAAGGAGCCTGATGTGGGGCTTGATCCCAGGACCCTGGCATCATGACTTGAGCCAAAGGCAGATGCTTAACTGACTGAACCACTCAGGCACCCCAAGAATATTTAGTTTAAAGACTTATTTATTTTAGAGGAAGAGAAAGAGTGCAAGCAGGGGTAGGGGCAGAGGGAGAGAGAGTCTAAAGCAGATTCTACACTGAGCGCAGAGCCTGACGATCCTGAGATCCACGGAGCCCATGACCCTGAGATCATGGCCAGAGCCAAAATCAAGTGTCAGATGCTTAACTGACTGAGCCACCCAGGTGCCCCTAAGAATGTTTAGTTTAACTTCTATCCCCTAAGGGATAAAATTTTGGTGGGAGAGAATGGGGCTTTACTTTGCTATTAATTTTTGATATTATTGCATTGAGGTCAAACCATGGGCTTAATGTTTTCTTCATTTTGCCATTTTTTAAAATATTTTCCTCTGTGGCCTAATACATGGTTGATTTTGTAAATGTTCCGTGTGTGTTTGAAAAGAAATAAATTCTCTGTTTACTGGGTTCAAATGATGGGCCATGAGTATATATTGGGAAAGAAATATGGTGGGCACATTCTGTGTTCATAGATACTTCTGGATTGCCCCCCAAAGAGTCTATAGAAGTTTACCTTACTGTATGTGAGAATCTGTTTATTTACATCCTCACCAACACATGGTATTATCATCTTTTTAGTTTTTATTACAATGGCAAGAAGCACCTGATTAATTTGCATTTTTGTTATTACTGAGGTTGAACATTTATTTATATGCTTATTTGACTTGAATGTCAGCTCCTTGAATTGCTTTTTTTTGTCCATCTTTCTTTGGATAAAGGGTTTTTCCCATTGATTTGTACGAGTCTTTTGCAATTTAGGACAATTTTTACAAATATTTTCTTCAAACTGTCATTCATCTTATATTCCCTCTTAAATTTCATCCCTCTTATATATCTTATATTCCATCTTATATTTCATGTTAATTTTGTATACATCTTTAAGAGTCTGGGGTTAAAGTACCCTGTCCTTCATCTTCTAGTTGAATTATCTCATCTACACTTATGTCTGCAACTTTTGATCCTAAAGTTTCTATCTCTCATATAGGCCCTTTTCTGAGGCTCGAATCATAAGCCAACTTTTGAACATCTCACAGGATCCTTGAACCCAATGTTTCTAAAAATCAGTTGACTAATCTCCACCTGCCTAACCCAACAATTTCCCTCCTTGCACATTCCCTATCTCCACATAAATGACCCAAGCTGGAAAGCTAAGAAGAGGGCTTAGATCCCTTCTACTTACTTTTCATCCTTTGACAACTTACAGTAGTTGCTACTTCATTAACATTTCTAATCTTTTCTCTTCATTAATCCTCACTGCTTATCCTTAGTCCAGGTCTTCGTTAAAAGCTGGAGAGAGTATCTCTAAAACTGGAGAACAAGGATACAAATGATGTTTTATTTCTCAGAACAAAGGGAGCCCGAGATAATGAAACAACATATAAAATGTTGAAAAAAGAGTCTGTTAACTCAGAATTTTATATCGGTCTAGAATGTCTTTCAAAACTGAACTTGGGATGAGGAAATTTGGGGGTAAGTTAAAACTGGCAGAATTTTTTTGCCAGCATACCAGCCCCTTGAGTCTAAAGAAAGTACTCCTGGTTGATGTACTGACAGGTGGAAACTTGGAACTACAAGATGGAAGAGCACCCAAATGGTAAATATGTGGGTAAATGTCAAAGAAGACCTTTTTTAAAATTTCTCTTTCTTAAAAAGACAATGAACTATTTTCTTTTTTTTTTTTTAAGATTTTATTTATTTATTTGACAGAGAGAGACACAGTGAGAGATGGAACACAGGCAGGGGGAGTGGGAGAGGGAGAAGCAGGCTTCCCGCCGAGCAGGGAGCCCGATGCGGGGCTCAATCCCAGGACCCTGGGATCATGACCTGAGCGGAAGGCAGACGCTTAACAACTGAGCCACCCAGGTGGCCCCAACAATGAACTATTTTCTAATAGCAAAATAACAGCTATTGTTTATTGACCAATATTATTATGTCCTTTTATGTGTAGTAATTCACTTAATTCTCACAACAAACCTATAAAGTGGATATCTTTCCCATTTTACATTTGAAAAAATGGAGATGATTATAATCTATATAACACAGTTAGAAAGGAGCAGAGGTGAATTTCCAACCTAAGACTTTCTGACTCTAAACACTTAGAGATCTCCTGAAGCAGTTTCCAAATTTACCTTTAGTTCTTTGATCTCAGAGTCATCTTGGAAAACTCTCCTAGTTACTATGATGGCAATACAATAGAGCGGCAGAAGACCAGGGGTCCTGACTGGGTCTACTCTAACATATGTGCATCCTTGTGATTAACTCTGGTGATGTCAGGAAATTGTGGTCCTAGGTCCTCACGTTAACTTCTTTCTATGAACTTGTACTTTTGAAATAGTTTTAGATTTACAGGAAAAATAGAGAAAATAGTATAGAGTTTTCTCAGGTACCTTGCACACAATTTCCCTATTGTTAACATCTTACATTACCATGGTACATGGTACATGGTACAATTAATGAATGATTATTGATGCATTATTATTGATCAAAGTCCATAGTTTTTAGTTTTTACCTAATGTCCTTTTTCTGTTCTGATATCCCATCGAGGGTACCAGAGTACATTAAGTTGTCGTGTCTCCCCAGGCTTCCCTTGGCTGTGGCAGTGTCTCTGACTTTCCTTGTGTTTGATGATCCTAACAGTTTTGAGGAGTCCTGGTCAGGTGGTTTGTAGGATGTGCCACTGCACCCCTCTCAGAAATTAATGTTTTCAGTTTACGAAAAGAAGAATGACATAAATATTGAACATAGTCAACCTCTTTTAGAAAACACTGTTTCAACAACCGCAAAATATACATTCTTTTTTTTTTTTTTAAGATTTTATTTATTTAAGAGAGAAAGAGAGCAAGCACAAGTGGGAAGGAAGGGCAGAGGGAGAGGGAGAAGCAGGCTCACTGCTGAGCAGGGAGCCCGACGTGGGGCTGGATCCCAGGACCCTGAGATCATGACCTGAGCTGAAGCCAGAA
Organism: Halichoerus grypus; assembly: GCF_964656455.1. Taxonomy (NCBI): domain Eukaryota; kingdom Metazoa; phylum Chordata; class Mammalia; order Carnivora; family Phocidae; genus Halichoerus; species Halichoerus grypus. The sequence goes on from NC_135717.1 coordinate 66,454,657, forward strand.
CCTTAACTGACTGAACCAGCCAGGTGCCCCATGAATCTACAGTCTTTTAAAAAGTACATGGAAGGGGCGCCTGGGTGGCTCAGTCGTTAAGTGTCTGCCCTCGGCTTAGGTCATGATCCCAGGGTCCTGGGATCGAGCCCCGCATCGGGCTCCCCGCTCAGCCAGGAGCCTGCTTCTCCCTCTCCCACTCCCCCTGCTTGTGTCCCCTCTCTCTCTGTCTCTCTCTCTGTCAAATAAATAAAATCTTAAAAAAAATTTTTTTAAAAAGATAAATAAAAAGCACATGAAATAGGGACACCTGGATGGCTCAGTTCGTTAAATATCTGACTCTTGATTTCAGCTCAGGTCATGATCTCAGGGTTGTGAGATTGAGCCCTGCACCAAGCTCTGCACTTAGCATGGATTCTGCTTGAGATTCTCTCTCTCCCTCTGCCTCTGTCCCTCCCCCCACTCGTGTGCACTCTCTCTTTCAAGATAAATAAGTAAATACAATCTTTAAAAAAGAAACACACGTGGAATATTTACCAAAATGGGTCATATCCTGGGCCATGAAACAAGTCTCAGTGGATTTCAAGAGAATGAATTCTTACAGACTATGTTCTCAGATCTAAATAGAAGAAAAACAGAAATCTGTAAGACCTCAATAAAAAAGTGATGTCTCTCTTTTCTCACGTGAAACTGCTTAGCCTAAATTCCTTAGTAGGGCATAGTCTGTAATTATCTGCCTGTACCCTTTCAGCTACCTCCCCAGCTCAGTGAGAACCTTCTTAGTGTGCCAGACTGGTGTTCTCGTAACTCCTCTCACTTTTTTGTCCTCTTTAGCTCACTGGTAACTTGTTTTATAAGGCCTCCATGCTTTTTAGTTTATGACTCTCCCTATTACACAGAAGGCATTTCTCTTATTTGTATCTTTTAAACAAAATGTGTTTTCTGCTTTGGTTATGTTTAGGCTGACATTAATAGTGCCAAAATGTTAGCCTTCACCTCATTTATCAGGTAACTCCATTATCTTCTGTTTTTGTGTCATTTTGATTTGTGTGTGCTTTCTGTAAACAGCATACAGCTGAATTTAATTTGTTTCTGTTTTTAGGTCAGTCTAAGAATCTTTTTCTTTTTTTTTGCTGGATTTAACCCATTTATTTTTACTGCAGTAATTGATATAATCTTATAGCTCTAACCTTGGTGTATGTCTCCCATTTATTGTACTTTCTTTTTAACCTATCAAGTGCTCTTATTTCTTATCCTGTCTCCTTTTTCCCTCTCCCCCATCCCTTCATCCCTCTTATCCTTCCTTTTAAAGTATTTTTGTGATTTGAAAGTTATATATCTTCTTCAAATTGGTAACCTTATATTTTTCTATCAACATTGTCGATCCATCTTTTTTACCTGCCTCTTTTAGAGCCTGAACAGTCAGGGATCTTAGCATAGTTCAATACCCCTCTTTGCCCACCCGCTGAATTTACTTTCCATGAACTTGTAGTTGCAGAGTTTTATTAATTAAAACCATGATTCCTCTACTTTTAGGGAAATGGTTTCTTAAGTATATATAGTATAGAATAAAATGTCATGATTTTATTGGTTTCTTACTTTCCGTTATTTCTTGAATTCCATGATGGCTTTTTTCCAACTTTTTTGGGGTTACTTTTTAGTGAGGTATAGCATCTAGTAATTCCTTAGGAATGTGTTCCATGAGAAGTAAACTTTCAGAATCTTTGTAATTTAAAAATGTCTTTTTCTTTTGCCTTTAAAATTGTATGATGGTTTGGTTTTGTATTTGAATTCTAAATTTAAAATTATTTTACTACAGAGATAATATTGCTTTACTGATTTCTTGTAGATGTATGGTCATAGGCAAACCTACTTATATATTTTAATAGGTAACCTGTTTTGTACTTTGTTTGCCCTCCCTCCCTCCCTCTTCTCCTCTTCCTTTTCCTCCCTCCCTCCCTTCCTTCTTTTTTCTTCTGTCACACCTAAATAACTTTATCCTCATCAAAATTTTCAATTAGCTATATCTGGTATGCTCTCTGCCCCCCACAACTCCTCCTAGACTTTCAGTGGGCCCTTATGTTTATTTTCCTTGCTTCTTTTTTTTTAAATTTTTTATTGTTATGTTAATCACCATACGTTACATCATTAGTTTTTTGATGTAGTGTTCCATGTTTGTATATTTTGTGTAGTGTTCATTGTTTGTGTATTTTCCTTGCTTCTTAATATTTTTCTCACAATCCATGACTTTTTGTTTTGCACTCTATTCCAGAAGAATCCCCCAGCTTGCATTTCCAGGTTACCAATTTAATTACTTATTTCCATTATTTCCAACTCACATACTGAAATTTATTTGTGGAGTTGGGGGATGACAATTGTTTCAACCAGTCTGATCACTTTTTTCTACAAACTTTGGCTTATGATAGCCTCTCATCTCTCTGAGGATACTAATGGTTATTTTGCAGTTTCCTCTGGTCTTCTTTGCAAATTCTGTTTCCTCATGTTAGTTCTTTTCATGTTGTTGATTTTCCTCAGGTGTCTGGTTGTTCTTGGAAATATGTTTAAATTTATGAGGAGAGATTTTTATTTCAACACTTTTAGATGAAAGGTATTCCTTCAGCAAGTTGAGCATTCTTATTTTCCTGGAAGTGACTACAGATTCCCACGGTTGTGCAGGAAAGTCAAGGAGGATGTATGTGTAGGAGGGTTTTTCTTACTGTAAGTGGTTACCTTGTCTTGCAGGTGCAGGGCTCCTGTCCTTCTTATCAGCTGACATGTGTGTGGGATACTACATTTCTGTGGTGCTCAGAGAGTCTTTCATATCAGAATTCATAGTTTATCTAGAGCAATGTACTCTTAGCATATTAAAAAAGCCACAAACTTTCCTCATAGTCACCTATGGAACTTGAGCCTTCAACACTAGAAGGGCTATCAAGATTGGAATGAACAGAGTTATCCACCAGTAAGTTTTCACTAGGGTAGTGAGATGTATTGATTTTTTATTATTGCTATAACAAATTACCACGAATTTAGTGGGTTAAAACAACATAGATTTGTTATTTTACAATTTTAGAGGCCAGAAGTTCTAAAATCAAGTTGTCAACAGGGCTGCGTTCCTTCTGGAGGCTGTAAGGGGAATCCATTTCCTCACTTTTTTCTGGCTTCTAGAGGTTGCCTGCATCCCTTCGCTCATGGCCCCTCTTCCATCTGTAGAGCCAACAGTCCCATGTCTTCAAATCTCTCTGTCTCTCTCTCGCCCTCTGACCCTGCTTCTGTCATCACATCTCCTTCTGTGAGTCTGACATTCCTGCCTCTCTCTTATAAAGACCCTTGTGGTTACATTGGACCCACTCAGATTATCTTTCCATCCCAAGATCCTTAAATGAATCAATTTTGCCAAGCCCTCTTTGCCATGTAAGATGATATATTCATAGTTCTGGAAATTAGAATGTGGACATGGGGGACCATTATTCTGCCTCCCTTAAGAGACTAAGAGGTTTGTGCCTCTCTTTGGTGAGGCATAGCAGTGAGTCATCTCAGAGAAGATAAGGAGAAGGCATCCTTGGTTTGGGGTCGATTCCCTAGCGGTCCTTCTGCCCTTTCCCTCTTAGTCCCCCCACTCCCTACTGAGCCCCATCCCCTCTCTTTCCTACTTTCCTACTCTTCCCACTCCTCAACACGGATAATTCAGTCATCCTACAGGGATGCGGAAGCCATGCCACCCAATTAACACAATTCAAAGGATAAATGTCAACATTTATACAAAATATTGTCAGAAGGGTATAAAAAGTAGGGAAGGATTCTTTATGGATTCTGTAAGGGCCTGTAAAAATCCAATTTATGTACCAGAAATGACTACATATGTTATATAGTCAAAATACCTCTACTGAATCCTGAAGTGTATATGTATTGGGCCTGCATTTAATCTCGGGTCGTCTCTTTAGATTATGATGTGAAATGCACTTTTGAGGCCTTTGATGAGAACCACATGGCAGAGATTTCCTGCTAAGCTGTAGAATAGGGTAAGCCCTCTGCCCGCACAATGCATCCTGTGTAGCTTTTGTGTTTGATGGATGGCCCACTCTTCTGTGTATGTAACAGATGCATCTTTCTGAAACAGTGAAATCTGATAATAGAGCCCATATTTAGTATATTGGACTTGAGCTGTTGGTAGAACTAAACACTTTTCGGCTGAGGATGCCATTCTTTCTCTTCATCTGAAACAGAGTATTTGTTATTGTTGTTATTGTTGAACACTGTGCTCCCAAGAAAGGGCAGACAAGCAAAAGAACAGATAAAGCACGGAGCAGTAGGAAGTGGTGTCAAGACCTAGCAAAGTCATTAATCACAATTAATGAGGACCTGGAGGCCATCTAAAGTTTAATTTTGTGATACTTAAGAAGACAGTATATAATAAACAATTTAACAGAATAAACATTATTTCACAAAAGCTCCTGGTTGAAACATAATTTTTTCTCTTACAAGTATTTTTTAAATTATGAAATACTTCAGACACACAGAAAACAGAGAACAAAATATGCATTTAAGATCCAGTAACATTTACTTCATTTACTTTAGATAGTGAAAAAAATAGAGGGGTGCCTGGGGGCTCAGTCGGTTAAGCATCTGCCTTTGGCTCAAGTCATGATCCGAGTCCCTGGATCGAGCCCCATGTCAGCAGGGGAGTCTGCTTCTCCCCCTCCTCCTTCCCCTGCTCCTCCCCCTGCTCATGCTCTCTCTCTGTCTCTCTCTCTTTCTCTCAAATAAATAAATAAAATCTTAATAAATAAATAAATAAATATTTAAAAAATATATAGAACAGATATAGTCAAAACCCCATTTCAAGTCTTTCCCTGACCTCATTCTCCCTCTTTCCCTCCTGCCTCCACGGAGCTAGCCACTCTCCTCAAGTTAGTAAATATCTTTCTCATCCAGCCTTTTGGTTCTTACAAGGTTTCTGTGTAGTCATAAAATACACATTTTTGTTTGATGTGTTTGAAACTTTATATAAGTGGTATTATAGCACACCTATCATTTTGTAACTTGATCCTTCAACATTGCTTTTAAGATTTATTCCCAAAGATACATGTGGCTCCAGTACCTGCATTTAAATGATGTCATTCTGTCCCACTGTATTAACACTCCACATTTTATCTGCCTCTTCTCTTATCAACACATATTGAAATTGTTTCCACTGTTTTGTTATTTCAAAAAAAAAGGGAGGGCTGCAACAACCACAGGTTTTGCTTTTCTTGTTTTTGTGTATGTTTGTATGTGTGTTTGTTTTCTAGTTTATTAATTTCAGCTGTTTTTGCCTATTTTTAAAAATTTACTCTATCAATCTTGTCCTTGCCCTTTGTGTGGGGAAAACTCCCCTGTGTCTCTTCTCAAGCCTAGTCACACTCAACACTTCTGTGACTAGATAGATGCCAGCGTGATTTTCCCACATCAAGCAATTCTATCTACCTGGAGTTAGCAACAGAGCCCACAGGTTAAGGGCTCAGTCCCACAAGTCTAAAATCAAAATTGGTCTCTATTACAATGATAAAGCTCCACCCTGGCTCCCTGGGATTCTTGCTGCTATGCAGTAGTATGTGGGCTCTGTCTGGAGTCTCTCAAAAAGCAGAAAAGTGAGAAAAACCAGCATCTTGGGTTCATGCAGCTCTTACAATGCTCAGGTCTTTCTAAGTGTCAAGAGGAAGAAAACACCCTGTGAGTATTTGCTCTTTCTAAGTGTCAAGAGGAAGAAAACACCCTGTGAGTATTTGCCCTGTTTTGAAACTTTCCCCCAAGTTTCACTGAGCTTCTTGCACTTTTGGCAACTTCTATTTCTGCACGATTTCATGAGATTTGACTTTTTTGGGAAGACCTATTCCTAAAAGAGAACTATTGCTGGTGTGCAAAATTTCGAAGAGCAAAGTAAGAAAGCGAGCATTTCAGAGCAACCACCACCATATTTTTCAGCTCTGCAACCCAGGAACACAAGATTGTCGTGTAAGAAACACAAGTAAGGGATTTTCTCCAGAAACCAGTAACAATAACAACAAAAATCCCTTAAGCTGCAAAAAAATTAAATAGATTATAATTAAGGAAATATTTTAAACAAAATCCAGCTGTTAATCTAAATGCTGATGTTTTTATTCTGTTTCTAATAGCTTTGGATTGAGAAGACTCAAAGAGATGCCTTAGAGTAGAATTAAATTTATTAGTGGTGTCATTTTCACCTATATCCTCCTGAGCAGAGGTGAATCCTGGTTGGCTCATATAATTGTCATCCTCATAGTAAAAGGAGCAAAAGAGGCTCTATTTAAACAGACAATTCCAACTTAGCTCATGTTATCCTAGAACATTATATAAGCTGAAATGTTTGTTGCAAGAATTGATTGATTGGAATATACTGAGATGAAATTTAATGACATTTATTTTTAAATAAATTTAGGTGAAATGTATTTTTGAATTACACAAACAATATGAGGTCATTTTAGGAACATTAGAAAATTTAGATACCAAGGAATATGGATATATAAGAACAAGCTTATGTATTACTTATTCCCGTTCTTGACCCCAAAACCCCTCTCAAAAGAAAGTCTAAAGAAATAAAATAAAAATAAGACAAGTCTTGAATTTAGGAAAATGCCCACTACCTTGTACAAATATCATGGAATTCCTGCCGCATACATTACAGGTTGGATCCAGGGAAGGAAGCCATGGAGTATGGGTCTCTTCTTTTTCTGAGAGAGCAGTGCAGCATTTTTGGAGGCAAGAAAAGGACATTCTGGTGGGCAGGGGTGGGGACAACACTGGAAATACCAGGTCTGAAAGCACTGAGGGGTCAGGAGTGCCTGGCACGCTGTGGCCCCATCTCCCTGCTGCAGATCACGGAGAAGTAAAAAAAGAGTCTATAAATGAGGCTGATGATAGGGAAGCAAGAGGCTCTCCCCTACTATTTTCCTGTGATCTGGAGGCTTCTTCAAAGGGTGCAGGCTCCTTACAACTTGGGGATGTTCCTAATCTTTAGGGGCTGTGAGTTGTTAAGATAAAAAAATAGACCAGAGAAGAAACAGCCCTTGGTAAGGCCACTGTATACCACTAGGATGCTATTGTGCCACCAGGAATGTGGTTACAGGAAACCCAACAAATGAGAACAAACAATAACATCGACACCTGAAACTATTGTATGTCAACTATACAGCAGTAACAGGGGGTTCTGGGTGGCTCAGTCGTTAAGCGTCTGCCTTCAGCTCAGGTCATGATCCCGGGGTCCTGGGATCGAGCCCCGCATCGGGCTCCCTGCTCCTCGGGGAGCCTGCTTCTCCCTCTCCCCCCTGCCGCTCCCCGCCCCCCAGCTTGTGCTCACTCTCTCTCAAATAAATAAATAAATAAAATCTTAAAAAACAAAACAAAACACCCTATACTGAAGTAACAAATAATAACGTCAAAAACAAATAACGTTGTCAAAGCCGAAGCTCCTGTGCTGGGTTTGCCCACGAGACCCACATTCCTCCCGTGCGCCTCAGATGGCTGAGTGGTCCGTGGCTAACAATGTAAATCGGTGAGAAAAATCTATACCAACCAAAAGGAAGGTGGTGTTGCTGTATTCATACCAGATACAAAATGTTTTAAGGGAAGATGCATTACTAGTGATAGGAGGGTTCCTGCACGATGCTACCAGAACGGTTAACTAGGAAACCAGAACACTCCATCTGCTCTTATGCACTTAGTACCACCGTCTCAGACATGGGAAACATGTATTGAGAAGCACAATAGGAATAAATCCAACATGGTAGTGGAGGTTCTGGTACTCATTTCTCAGTAATTGGTGCATTCCTTCAACAAACACTTATCAAGCGCCTACTATGTACTACATGTCCTTTCGAGAATCCAACAGTGAATAAAAGAGGCAAAAATCCCTAAACTCAAGGAACTGTGATTCTGAGATTAGATCAAATAATCCCCAAATTAGTAAGGACAGAGAAGATTTGAACAGCACAATGAACAGTGTTCATCCAATGGACACATCCAGAACATTGTTTTAAATCACATGCAAAACATTTGTAAGAAACTGACGATAAGCTGGGCTCTAAAGTAAACACACACATGAAATCTAAGGATTAATATGACATGGACCATATTTTCTGACCACAGTGCTATGAAGTTAGAAATCAAAACTAAAACTGTAGGAAACATAAAGCTATAAAGATGTGGCTCTCCCATAACTTTGTAATTACACTCTTGGGTTTCCACCCTCAAAAACAATCTGGCACGTGTGAACCAGGGGAATATGTACAAAAACGTCATAGAAACTCTGTCTGTTAAAAAAAAAATGGTTGGAAACAGTTTGTCTGGAAACAGAAGTTCACCTACAAAAATTAGGTTAAAAACAATTGTGATCTAGTCTTATAACCAGCAATAAATAGTTATAATCTACACGTGTATGCATCAATGTAGATGCAAATCTCAAAAGGTTAATTTTCATGTTATTTCATCTAGACTAGTTTGAAATTATGTACTATGGAATAATATACTGCTTCGCATTGCATGACAATGTGGGAAGGGGTCAAGAAAAGCAGGGGGTGTCTAGACCCAGAATTTGGGATTGTAGGACGGGGATGAGATCAGAGGATTAATCATGTTTCCATCTTTTTTTTAAATGATTTTATTCATTTTTATTTGACAGAGTGAGAGAGCACAAGCACGGGGAGCAGGAGAGGGAGAGGGAGCCTGATGGGGGGCTTGATCCCATGATCCCCTGGGATCATGACCTGAGCCAAAATCAGATGCTTAACCAACTGAGCCACCCAGGCATCCCTATTTCCATCTTTTTACCTGGGGGCAGGCTACAGGGTGTAGTAAGAGTTCTAAGATGGACCCAATGATCTCCATCCCCTAGTGTTACGCCTGCAACTATGTCACTTAATATTGCAAAAGGGGTTTTACAGATGTAATCAAGGTAATTTATCAGTTGATTTCCAGTTATTCCAAAGAGACGTTGTCTGGGTGGGTCTAACCTGATCAGAGAAACTCTTTAAAAGCAGACTTTTTTCCAGCTAGTTGCAGAATAGGAAGCCAGAGATTCAAAGCAGGAGAAGGATGTGACTGGCATGCCATTGCTGTCTTGAAGATAGAGGGGCCGTATGTCAAAAACTCAGGACTTAAATGCTTCAATGGCAAGGAACTGAATTCTGCCAGCAAGACTAGCTTGGATGGTGATTCTTCCCTAGAGCTTCCAATGAGAATTCAAGCTGGCCATCATCTTTTTTTTTTTTTTTTAAGATTTTATTCATTTATTTGAGAGAGAGAGAGCATGACCAAGGGGGAAGGGCAGAGGCAGAGGGAGAAGCAGACTCCTGCTGAGCAGGGAGCCCGATGCAGGACTCGATCCCAGGACCCTGAGATCATGACCTGAGCCGAAGGCAGGTGCTTAACTGACTGAGCCACCCAGGCACCCCAAGCTGGCCATCATCTTGATTTCACCCTTGTGCTATAACCTCAGCAGAAAACCCCGTCCCACCATGCTGGACTTCCGGCACACCAGAGCCGTGAGCTAATGAATGGGTGTTGTGTTAAGCAGCTAGGTTTGTGATAATGTGTTCCAGAGAAATAGGAAACTGATATACATGGGTTATTTATACTGTTGTAGTTGTACCTTTTACATATGCTGGAGATAGTCTTTGGGGTGATTTCATGATTTAATAAACTTTTTTGTTGTTGTTTGCAGAATATTTTTTGAAATTTATTTTTAATGAGATGTAATTGACAAATAACATTGTGTAAGTTGAAGGTGTACAATGTGTTGACTTGATACATTTATATATTAAAGAGAAAGTCAGCAATGAATTCTCATGACTTCAGTGTGCCTGCAACAATGCAGAGGTGATGAGGTGGGGGGGTGGTCTGTGAAAAGAATGTAAAAATCTGACCCATGCGATAATGACAATATGTCTTCCAGATAAATCATGGGTCATGGGCCCTTTTTTATGATGTCTTTTAGTAGACCGCATAAAGTTACCAAGCAAAGATTACAAGGCTGGACCAAGAATGCAGACTACTATTTATGGAGGCCGAGAATTTGGGAAATGATTCAGGCCTGTTTATTCTGTGTAATGATGTTATTGTTGCACTAAACATAGGGGTTGTAAAGTGATTCTGTGTGTTGGTCTAAATGTGTAAATATTTCTGTTAAAGCATCTGTACGTACACCGACCATGAATATTTTATTTTATGGTGTGTTTGAATTAAATCCATTACAATCAAAGAAGGCATTTGAACTTGGAGTGAGGCTTGCATGGCTGCCCGTGTCCTGAACCCAACAGGCATGAAATTACTACTAATAATACAAGGAAATAGGGGCATAATACGTTGGAGCCTTAAGAAGGCAACGCTGTTGACGCTAAAAATACGTTTTAACAGATTTTACAGATGTGAGATGAATGGCACCAGATAAATGAAACCTAATGTAAATAATCAGCCACAAGATGGCATTTGAATACTGATGTATTTAAAGTTTGGGACCGTATTGTGACTTAAACACATGCTTGTCTCAACCTCTTCCCTCCCCTGGTCACTTTTTCTCATATCACCATGTCATAAGACCATCAGGTTTATTTTCTTTATAGCCTAACGATCCTAAAATATTTATTTTTCAGCTTGTTTTTTAAAATCTCTGGTGATGGTTAGTTTTATGTATCAATCTGACTGAGCCATGACGTGCCCAGATATTTGGCCAAACATGACTGTGTCATGTCTCTGTGAGGAGATTTTTGGATGAGATTAACGTTTAAATTGGTAGGCTGAGTGAAGAAGATTGTTCTCCATAATGTGGGTGGGCCCCATCTAATCAGTTTAAGGCCTGAATAAGGACGAAACTTCCCCAAACTTCTCCTGTCTGATAGCCTTCAATCTGTAACACTGGCTCTCCCTGGTTCTATGGCAGCCTACCGGTCTTCAGAATCAAACTGGGACATGGGCCCTGCAGATTTTGGACTTAATTATGTGAATCAGTTCCTTATAACAAATCTATCATCTCTCTTTCATCGACTCTATCAATGAATCTGTCATCTATCTATCTGTCCTACTGGTTCCAGTTCTCTGGAGCATCCTGACTACTATATCTCTCAATTTATTGTTGACAAACTCCCTACTATTACAAAAGTTCCATAAAGGCAAGGGCTTTGTTTCATTTGTTATTATATCCCCAGTGGTCAGACGGGCCCTTAAAAATTATACAAACGGTATTTGCTGAGTGAAAGTATCTCGCTGGGGGAGGCTTGATGCCTTTAGGTGTTCTGGGGTGGCACTGAAGGGGATATATGTTAGCTCAAGAAAGCAGCCTCTACTTGTGTGAGTGGTGAAACGTGTCCCGTTGTTGCGAAAAGTAAAACGGAAGAGAATTTTTAAGAGTCAAAGCATATTATTACTCAAAGGGGAAGTTTATGTAAATTCTGCTAAAAGGCAGGGATAATCTATTCATGAGTTTTAAATTTTGTTTGTAGAGATTTGGAAATTATATAGGTTGATAAAGAAAAATGAGGCTCTTATCCCGAAGTTTTGGCTAGCGCTGGAATCTCTAATCAGATGGTTCTGTTGCCCCAGAGATCCTGAGTCTTGACCATATCATTCAGCTGAAAGCAAAGCGCAAAGAGATCAGTGTCAGTCATGATTACAAATCTCAGTTGCCTCTGTTAGGAAGCCATGGAAGGTATAGAAACCACTGCTGATGGATGTGAGCCGAGGGGCTCATGCATCATGTCTGTGACCTGCAGATTCGATTACAAATCACCATGTCTCACTGTATCGTGTCGCCATGATAAAGCAGGTAGTCCTCCCCTGTGAGCAGTCTTACAAAGTTTAAAAAAAAAGTTCAGGTGAGAAAAATATCCTGCGTGACTGGCTTATTGAGTGGGCTGAACAGAGTCAGGGTACCATCCGGAAAGGCACTGTTTTTCTCTTGCACTGCCTTTAGACAAGCTCTTCCTGGTGTCCCTTTCTCTGGTCCCCACTGGCAGCATGTCTGCTTTCAGTGGTGAGGGCCGTCAGGTTTTCAGATGTTACAAGTCCAGTCCCAGTGTAACCCAAAACAGCCCCTCGGCTCCAATACCAGCCACTCCTCTCCTCCCCCTTCTGCCTGGAAGCTGTGGTTCAGGGATCTGCTGTGGGGTCAGGTGAGTTTGCAATCTCTTTGGGACATTCCCCAGTGTAACCTGAAACTGGCCCCGGACATGGGAGGCAGTGAAGGCAGAGAGAGAGACTGAAGAAAGAGGGAAAGCCACTCCGTATTAGTAAGCAAGGGAACTTACTTAGGAGGCTTGTCTTGGCGGCGGCAAGAGGAGTAGATCTCCGCACCTGCCCACCAGAATAAGTTTCTATGGAACCTATAACTGGGTTCAGTCGGGTGTCCAGTCCAGACTTCTGTCTCAACACCACATTTCTGTCCCAACGCTGTATCCTTGGAGCAGCGGACGGGGGAGGGGCTGGGGAGCCTCCGATTGCCTGGGTCCAGCTCAAGGGTCAACTGGCATCGCATCTTTTTGGGGGGGGGGGCAGAGGGGCATATTACAGAATGTTTTATTCTTTTTTTTTTTAACTTACTGAGAGATAATTGACATAAAATATTATATTAGTTTCAGGTGTACAACAGCGTGATTTGACATTTGTATACATTGCGAAGTGGTCACCGCAGTGTCTGTCACCTTACAAAGTTACCCTCTGTCACCTTACAAAGTTAATACAGTGTTATCGACTGTATTGCCAGGATGTACACGGTCACATCTTCTTGATGACCTCCTCCAACAGCTCTGTGGTTTCATGAATGCTCCACCTTGATCTCACACTTCTCCATTAACTACTGTTTTCCTAGGTGGAGGTGGGACAAGGAGCGGGAAGAAGGGGAGAGAGGAAAAGGGGCAAAGTTCTCTTCAGAGGGGTGGCGCTGTTTATAGTCCTCTCTGCAGCGTCAAATCGCCCTCTGTCATGTGGACCTCCAAATGCTGGCTCTTTTGGGGGGCATATTAGCGGATCCTTCAGAGAAGCCCAATGGGGAGCTCCGCCCCGCACTCTCCTGACCCCTCCCACCTTCACCCTACTTCCCGCTCGCCTGTCATAACTCTCCCCCTACTCTTTCTTCACGGTCTCTTCATCCTGACTGGGAGCCCCCTTGGTGGCGGGGGTGGGGGGGGTCCTTTGAAGCTCGCTCATGCTCAGTCACCTGCCACAGCACCCGTAGCCCATGGAACTCGGGCTCACGGGCCCCCTCCTCCTCAAACGGTGCAAGTACAGATGCTGGACGACTGCCCCCTGCAACCTCTGTCTTCTAGCGCCCTGCGGGCAGCTCGAGAGCGCCTCCTGCCTTCAGAATCTTCCAGCTGGGAAGCCGGGGCCCCCGTCTCTGAGTGCTTCTCCATAGAGCCGCCCTCACCTGCTTTGGTGACATCACTGTGTGCCCTGCCCTGCCCAGCTGCAGGGCTGCAGTGGGGGGACGCACCCCAAGGCTGGGCTTTCCCCCCCACCCCCACCTTTCCCCTTTGACTAAGCACCAGCCACACCCTGCTGAGCTGGAGCTGGGGCCTCTCACTGCCTTGTTCTCTGTCCAGGCCTGGGAGGCGCCCTCGCAGTCAGTCGGCCTGGTCATCTGATTTTCAACATTTGCACAGGTAATACATTTTAATTTTTTTTTTTTTAATTAAAGGGAGGCTTCCAATTGTATATACTTAAGTCCCACAAAACCTGGTTACCCCATCTCCTGGGGGAAACTCCTCCGACTATTCAAGGAACACCAAAGGTAGGAGAATAAAATGCGATGGGTAGCCCCTGACCCCCCAGTTTGTCTTATTTTATTATTAAGAAACTGGCTTTCAGGGCTCCAATTGATTGGGACATATATTAAGTTAAAATTTGGGGAAGTGTGTTTTGCCCTCATTATTCTAGGTAACTCCACCACCAATGGGACACATATCTCTGTCAATCTACCTAGTCTATCAACAAAGATACTTTAAAAAATGAAGTGAAAGCATACACATAATTCAATTTTCTTCTTACTTAACATATTATAGGCATTTCCTTGTCTCTCTGTATAAATCTATCTCATTCTGCTTACCATCCGAGTAGATGATAACTGTTGTCCCTATTGACATTTAGATTATTCTAATTTTTCTTTATTATAAACATACTTCTTTTTTTTTAAAGATTTTATTTATTTGACAGAGAGACACAGCGAGAGAGGGAACACAAGCAGGGGCAGGGGGAGAGGGAGAAGCAGGCTTCCCACTGAGCAGAGAGCCCGCTGTGGGGCTCGATCCCAGGACCCCGGGATCATGACCTGAGCCGGACGCAGATGCTTAATGACTGAGCCACCCAAGTGCCCCATAAACATACTTCTTTTATGTAATTTTACTGTCCAACCAGGCCATACAAATTTACACTCACCAAGACTGTATGACAATACCCATCCACCCTTGATAAGAGCAGGTGCTATAAATCTTTTTAATTTTTGCCAAATATATAGGCTCCAAACTGTATCTCCTTCCTTTAGTTTGAAAAAATATGTTATAAATGAAATTGAACATTTTTACCTATATATATTTTTTTAACTTATTTAACTTTTATTTCTTCTATAGCAAATTGATACTTTATATTCTCCTATCTTTTAGCTTTGACTCCGGATGACCATTAGGTCAATGTTAGTACAGACTGCACAGGGTGGGCAAAGCTCAAGGTTTTCAAGAGCCTGTCGTGGCATTAGCCCGTGGCAGGTAACTGTACTTAGCGTGGAGTTATCCACTGACAAGGGACACTTTTTCTATAGATGAGCAATTGCACAATGTCTGTCGGGCCTGAGATTACTTAGTGCAACTGGAGTGTGGCCAGTGGGCCTGACCCGACAGCAGGTGTGCAGGCTGCAGTGAGGGGAAGGGTTTAAGACTAAGGTTTTGCTGCATGACCTTGATTTTCACAGAGTCTTCAGGAAGGATCGGGGTGGGATTAGACCTCTTTGGCCATTGGTGGTCAGAATAGTATTTACTGCTCTGAACTGCAAGGAAGCTGATTTCTGCCTGCTCAAGAGAGCCCTAGTAAGGCTCCAGGTTAATGTGGCTGCCAGGCCTAGATAGGCAGCACCAGATCAATTGGCTCCAAATGTCATTTTTCGTTCAGGGCGAGGAAGGAAGTGTGCAGGGGCCAATCTTGAATTTAAGTGGCTGCCCTTGGATTTAAGCCACTGCCCTCAGGTGGCTTCCAGTTAGCTCCAGAAAAGGGTTGCCAGACTGAGCAAATAAATACGTAAGATGCCCCATTAAATTTGAATTTCAGACAAACAAAACAAAAATTTTTTAAAGATTTTATTTATTTGAGAGAGGAAGAAAGAGCATGAGCAAGGGGAGGAACAGAGGGAGAGGGAGAAGCAGACTCCCCGCTGCGCAGGGAGTCTGACATGGGGCTCCATCCGGCGACTTGGGGATCATGACCCGAGCTGAAGGCAGGCGCTCAACTGACTGAGCCGCCCAGGCGCCCCTACAAAACAAATGTTAGTACTGAAGTATATTCTGTGCAATATTTGGGATATACTAAAAAGTATTTGTTGTTTATCTGCAATTCGTATTTCACTGAGTATGCTGAATTGTATCTGGCTGCCCTATACTAGATCGATGAATTACCTTGAACATAGCTCCCGGTGCCCTGGATCCAAACTGGACAGTGTATTGTATTATGGAGCAGCCCCATGGTAGAAGAATGGTTTCTGCTAGGGCTCTAGGAGCGCAAACTTCACAATTAGCAAGAGCAGCTTTGATCTTCCAGCGGAAACAGACTTGGAGAATGAAAGAGAATGCATCCCTGGCAGGTAAGTTTCTCCGCAGAGAAGCCACCGCTCACGGCATTGAAAATGCCGGTTCATGCAAGAGAGCTCCGTATGTCCCAGGGCAGAGCCACACTCTCCGCTGCATCGAGTTGCCAGAAACACGAGACCCAAAGGAAAACAGTAATTCAGCTGACTGGATATGGCGAATGGGAAATGAAGGCTTAGTGCCTGGAACTGCACCACTGCAGAAATATTAGCAAGAACATAGCATTTTTAAGAATGCCGCTTTCTGAAGGCGGATACAGTACGTATAGGTAGCTTTCTCCCCTGTATTAATGCGTGGTGCCCAATTTAACCTCTTGGTGGAAGATTTCTTCCAAATGGAGTTTAAATTCCCAGGTTGTGGACGCTGGACAACTGATGTAGACTAACCAGTATCTTGGCGAATTGAATCAAGATCTTCTCCATTCTCTCCTTCAGACACCAATGACTTTTTGCCTTGCACTTTGGCAACTGTAAGCACTGGGTTCTGAGAACATAATTTTATCTGGGATAATTGCAAATAGGGTCTGCAAATTGGCTTGCTTCCTAAATTTGGTAGCTGTAAAGCCAATGTTATGATAGTCTTACCTTTCTTTGAACACATTGGACTTGTTAAAGGCAGAGTGTATGAGAGGCTGGAAGTTCAACTTCCCCGGTCCAGAATGAATTACACCTTTCCAGAGATCAGCCCAGTCTCCTGCCACTGAGCAACACTCACTCCACCCAAGCATCCAGGGATGTCTAGAGATACTGCACAAAATCAGAGCAAAATCTGATCAAAATCAGACATGATGGAGGAGGAGGAATATTAAACCTCAATTTCTTTGGGTTTTTAACTCACCAGGGCGGAAGCTTTTGGATATTATATCCTTTGGACTGTAGCTTAAGAATTTTGGATTTTGATTGATTGATTGATTGATTTGTTGTGTTGTTGGAATAGTTCTGATTCTTTTTTTTATTTTTTTATTTTTTTTAAGATTTTATTTATTTATTCATTAGAGACAGAGAGAGAGAGGCAGAGGGAGAAGCAGGCTCCCAAGGAGCAGGGAGCCCGATGCGGGACTCGATCCCAGGGCCCTGAGATCATGACCCGAGCCGAAGGCAGACGCTTAACCATCTGAGCCACCCAGGCGCCCAGTTCTGATTCTTTTTTAAATTTTTAAATATTTATTTTTTAATTTAAATTTTAGTTAACATATTGGTACAATACTGGTTTCTTGAGTAGGATTCAGTGATCACCATTTACACACAACCCCCAGTGCTCATCACAACAAGTGCCCTCTTTAATGCCCATCACCCATCTAGTGCATCCCTTATCCTCTTCCCTCCATCAAGCCTCAGTGTGTTCTCTGTAATTGAAGTCTCTTATGGTTTGTTTCTCTCTTTTTGTCCCCTGTCCCATATGTTCATCTGTTTTCTTTCTTAAATTCCACATATGAGTGAGATCATATGGTATTTGTCTTTCTCTGACTTATTTCACTTAGCATAATACGCTCTAGCTCCATCCACGTTGTTGCAAATGGTAAGATTTCATTTTTTTTTTTTTTTAAGATTTTGTTTATTTGACAGTGAGAGAGACAGGAAGAAAGGGAATACAAGCAGGGAGAGTGGGAGAGGGAGAAGCAGACTCCCTGCTGAGCAGGGAGCCTGATGTGGGACTCAATCCCAGGACCCTGAGATCATGACCTGAGCCAAAGGCAGTCACTTAACAACTGAGCCACCTAGGCACCCAAGATTTCATTCTTTTTGATGGCTGCATAATATTCCAGTGTGTGTGTGTGTGTGTGTGTGTGTGTGTGTGTGTGTGTATGTAGATATATATATATATATATATATATATATATATATATATATATATACCACATCTTCTTTATCCATTCATCAGTCAATGGACATTTGGGCTCTTTCCATAATTTGGCTATTGTTGACAGTGCTGCTATAAACACTGGGGTGCATGTGCCCCTTCGAATCTGTATTTTTGTATCCTTTGGGTAAATACCTAGTAGTGCAATTGCTGGATTATAGAGTAGTTCTATTTTTAACTTTTTGAGGAATCGGATTTTGATCTTTTTAAAATTTAATCTTCAAATTTTAATTTCTCAGGAGGAAGTTCATAATGGGAAGGGGTTTTCATTCAAATGTGAAGTAACTTTATATTATTGGAATTTTATTATTAATTTAAATAATAAAGGATTTGGGGCGCCTGGGTGGCTCAGTTGGTTAAGCGACTGCCTTCGGCTCAGGTCATGATCCTGGAGTCCCGGGATCGAGTCCCACATCGGGCTCCCTGCTCAGCGGGGAGTCTGCTTCTCCCTCTGACCCTCCTCCCTCTCATGCTCTCTGTCTCTCATTCTCTCTCTCGCAAATAAATAAAATCTTAAAAAAAAAAAAAATTAAAAAATAATAAAGGATTTGATATAAACAGTTATTGGATTATCTAAATATCATGAAGAACCTCTGACAATATGGCTGGGTGTAATTAGGTTGGAAAATAGAATAGGGAGCGTTTAGCCTTGATTACAGATTGGCTGAAAGAAAGAAATTAATGTATTTGCACTATTCCAGACCATATTAAAGGATGCAAAGCTTGCTAATTAATTTTATGAAGCTAGCATAATCTTAATATCAAAATCTGATATTAAGATAACAGATAAAAATATACAGTGGTCCTCCTTTATCCAGGGGGATATGTTCTGAGACCCCCAGTGGACGCCTGAAACTGTGGATAGTACTTAACCCTATATATACTATGTTTTTTCCTACACATACATACCTATGATAAAGTTTAATTTATAAATTAGGTGCAGTCAGAGATTAACAACAACAATAATAAAATAGAGCAATTATAACAATGTACTGTAATAAAAGTTATGTGAATGTGGTCTCTCTCAAGGTGTCTTAATTCTACTGTACTCATTCATCCTTCTAATTGTGATGATATGAGATGATGAAATGTCTAGGTGATGAGACGAGGTGCGGTGAGTGATGTAGGCATGTGATATAGCGTTAGGCTGCTGTCAATCTTCTTTTTTTTTTTTAAGACTTTATTTATTTGTCAGAAAGAGAGAGAGAGCACAAGCCGGCGGGGGCGGGGGGGGCCGGGCAGCAGGCAGAGGGAGAAGCCGGCTCCCCTCTGAGCAGGGAGCCCGATATGGGATTCGATCCCAGGACCCAGGATAATGACCTGAGCCGAAGGTAGATGCTTAACTGACTGAGCCACCCAAGTGCCGCTCAGAATAAGGGTCATCCACTTCTGGACCATGGTTGACCATGGGTAACTGAAACAGTGAACAGTAAAACCATGAATAAGGGAGACTACTGTACAGCTGGTTCATGTCATTCATGGGAGTTCCGTTCCATACAATTGCCACAGACCCTGAATTAGTGAATACTGACCCATCACTCCTAGGGGAAATACACAGGTTCCTGCAAGCCTCTGGGCATAATATTTTCATCAACCAATTAATGCATAACCTTGTTTTATGTGTGTTTCTGTTTAGAGACACCTTGTTTATTATATATTGTTCTTTATTAACACTGAACACATGGCCAACCCATGCCTATAAGTCATGCCTGTTTGAAGCTTTCCTAAGACACATATTTTCTCCCAAAGGCACATCACAGTCTTTTTACACATAGGCATACTGGACAGTACTTCAGCACTATGGTTATGGGCCATTTTAAATATTGAAATCACCAACAAAAAGCACAAAAATGCAAAAAACATAGCCATCACCACAAACTGGACACTTGTTTACAGTATGAAAATTGAAATGAGTTTGAGAACTTCTCAAACTCAACATCCAAAAAACAAATAATCAAGTCAAAAAATGGGCAGAAGACATGAACAGACACTTCTTTTTTTTTTTTTTTTTTTTTTTAAAGATTTTATTTATTTATTTGACAGAGAGAGAGAGCGAGAGCAGGAACACAAGCAGGGGGAGTGGGAGAGGGAGAAGCAGGCTTCCTGCCGAGCAGGGAGCCCGATGTGGGACTCGATCCCAGGACCCTGGGATCATGACCTGAGCCGAAGGCAGACGCTTAACGACTGAGCCACCCAGGCGCCCTGAACAGACACTTCTCAAAAGAAGACATACAAATGGCTAACAGACACATGAAAAAATGTTCATCATCATTAGCCATCAGGGAAATTCAAATCAAAACCACATTGAGATACCACCTTACACCAGTCAGAATGGCAAAAATTGACAAGGCAAGAAACAACAAATGTTGGAGAGGCTGTAGAGAAAGGGGAACCCTCTTACACTATTGGTGGGAATGCAAGTTGGTACAGCCACTTTGGAAAACAGTGTGGAGGTTCCTCAAAAATTTAAAAATAGAGCTACCCTATGACCCAGCAATTGCACTACTGGGTATTTACCCCAAAGACACAGATGTAGTGAAAAAAGGGCCACATGCACCCCAATGTTCATAGCAGCAATGTCCGTAATAGCCAAACTGTGGAAAGAGCCGAGATGCCCTCAACAGATGAATGGATAAAGAAGATGTGGTCCATATATGCAATGGAATATTACTCAGTCATCAGAAAGGATGAATACCCAACTTTTACATAAACATGGATGGGACTGGGAGAGATTGTGCTAAGTGAAATAAGTCAAGCAGAGAAAGTCAATTATCATATGGTTTCACTTATTTGTGGAACATAAGGAATAGCATGGAGGACATTAGGAGAAGGAAGGGAAAAATGAAGGGGGGGGGAATCGGAGGGGGAGACGAACCATGAGAGACTATGGACTCCGAGAAACAAACTGAGGGTTCTGGGGGGGGGATGGGCTAGTCCGGTGATGGGTATTAAAGAGGGCACGTTCTGCATGGAGCACTGGGTGTTAGTACGCAATGAAGCATGGAACACTACATCAAAAACTAATGATGTATTGTATGGTGACTAACATAACATAATAAAATTAAATTAAATTTAAAAACAAGAAAATTGAAACAAAAAGGCAGAGAATTGCCTTGCTCAGCTTCAGCTGGGGACGTGCACATCAGGTGACTCAGATGTGTCTGCTTCCCTGCCCAGGGGCACTAACGACAGTGAAAGCACAGAGAGTACTGATTTGGGGTTACAAATGTGTTTCCGCCAGGAGGTGAATTTGCAAATACAGAATCTGTGAATAATGCGCATTGCCTGCATGGCAAAACTGCATTCATAGTAGCAACACAGTTCTAACTGTGGACTAAGAACCCAAACGAAGACAATTATAAAATAGTATTAAAGGGCATTAGACAAGACCTGAGTAGATGGATAGACCCACTATATTTCTGGATGGGAAGACTTAATCATATAAGGTGTAGTCAAAATTACATTGGGTAGTTTTATTTATTTATTTATATTATTATTATTATTAATTTTTTTTTTTTGAGAGAGAGAGAGAGGGCACATGAGTTGGGGGGGTTGTGAAGGGACAGAGGGAGAGGGAAAAAGAGAAACTTAAGCAGACTCCATGCCCAGGGCGGAGCCTGATGCGGGGCTTGATTTCATGACCCTTAGATCATGACCTGAGCCGATATCGAGAGTCAGACGCTTAACTGAATGAGGCACCCAGGCACCAATTTTTTTTTTTAAGACAAAGCATTATAAAGTTTTTGTGTAAAAATAGATATGTAAGAGTTGCCCAAAATTTTTTAGAAAAAATAGAGAATATAAAATTTACTATGAAAGTATTGTTAAGAAAACAGTGTAGCACAGGCACAGTGGTAAAAAAAAAAAAGAGAGAGAGAGAGAACTTAGAAATAGATCCATGGCACTGTCCTAAATGACCACATGCCATTTCAGGTCATCAGAGGATAGGGTGATATTTTATAGATGGCGTTGTCATGACTCTCTTTACACACTGAAAGAAAAGACTGAGACCTGAACCTCACATGATATACCCAAAAATGCATTTCAAATGGGTGAGCTAAAGTTCTTGATCTTTTTAGCTGTAGAAATTTTAAAGAAAATTCAAGACGCAGGTTTTATCACTGTGGGTGGCATCAGTCTTTAGGAAACCCAGAATCCATAAAGAGTTGACTACCTAAAAATTAAAAATCTCTGTGTGTCAAAGGACAAGATTAAGAACAAAGTTAAAAGACAAACAAGTCTGGGGAAAAAGCATTATTAACACATGTGAAAGACTAAGTGTTAATGTAATTCAGCTTCTACAAATTCATAAGAAAAGGAACCTACTATGACAAAGGGTGTGTGAACAGGCATTCTCAGGAGAGAAGAGGCCCCCCCACCCCAAAGTGACCAATCAACATACACAGATATGCTCAGCGTGAAACAGAGAAGTGCCAACAGAAATAACAATAAGATCATCTTATGCCCATAGAGTTTGGGGGGAAGATGGGAAAGCACTGTGCTCAAAAACTGTGGGGAAATAGGCATTTGTATCTGCTTCTACTGGAAATAAGACTTGTTAGCATAATTTTTGAAAACAATACACCAATATTTATTAAATGCCCAATGTCCATGCCTGTAAATACTCAACCCATCAACAGTATGTGCAGGAACCCATCCTCCAGAAATCAAAGCACCATTTTAATATATATTCACATATATTCATCTACTGCAGCATTGTTTATAACAGGAAAAAAATTGAAACATTCGGAGTGTCTACCAAATACGAGTGTAGCCAGATCATGGAATAGTCCGCATCTGTGAAAAAGGATACAATAGACTTTTTCTTTTCATGCAGTGGCTTTTTCCCAAGATGATATCTTTAAGACCCTGTGAGATCTTGCTCTAAGTTTCTCTAGAAAGTCTCTAGGCTTTGCAGTTCTGGCTGAGCTTCAGGTAAGATAGTGTTACGGAAAAATTGTGTTTGTGATCTTGCATTTAGTAGCAAAACAGGTGTCCCTCTCTGGGGCCACCCACATGATCCTGCTTATGTGCTTAACAGGTTCACAGCTCTCTGCCGTCTCCCCCTGAGAGGCAGAGGAAATCGCATCATCCTTCTACCAAACCGTTTTGGGTTTCACTGGCCCGGTATGCATTGCCCCAGACCCTTAGAAATATGACCCTTTGGATGGAACCACATTAAAAAGGTTTTTTTAAAAATGATTTCAGAAAACCCTGGGGAAGGGGGTAGGTGGGGATAAAAAACACAATATGGGTTTTTCAATAACATCTTGAACTTATAACTCTGAAATATTGTCTTTGAGCCATTAATGAAACCCACATTGCCCCAGTGGCCTTGATGTTGCACACGGCGGGGGCGGGCCACTGCATTCACTGTCCTTTGGCTCCGCGCTCCTCATTACGTCCATGGTCCTTTTTGTTCTCGAAGATAACTTCTGGGGTGCCCGTGGCCTCTGTGACATTTCTCCTGGGAAGAACTGGTTTAGAAATTCAAGAAATGCTTGACTCTATGTTCCATGCCTGGCCCTGCCACCTGCTTAGCCTGAATAACTTTGCGGGGGGCAGGGGGGGACCTCTGGTCTGCTCTCCTCAGTTTGGGTTGATGAGAATTCCCCCCAGAGCCTAAACCTTTCAAATTTGCCCAGAAGAACAGCAGCAGTCCTACAAATTAGTAGAGGTGCACAGGGCCTGAAGGAAATTGGAAATCTTAGAAATTACATTATTTCTAGACTGGTAGAAACTTTAGAGGTGTGTGTGTGTGTGTGTGTGTGTGTGTGTGTGTGTGTGTGTGTTTAAATCCACCCCCATTTACAGACTGAAAGGAAATAGGATTTCAAGAAAAGAAGACTTCAAGCTTCAGATAGTTGCTCCGGACTTGGGTGTCCCTCAGCCAGTGCTTCTCGGAGTGTGGTCTGTGGACAAGTTGCTCCAAATCTCCTGGGAGCTTGTTAAAAATGCACATTTCAGGTGCCTGGGTGGCTCAGTTGGTTAAGCGTCTGCCTTCAGCTCAGGTCATGATCCCAGGGTCCTGGGATGGAGTCCCGCATCAAGCTCTCTGCTCAGCGGGGAGCCTGCTTCCCCTCTCCCATTGCTCCCCCACCCCCCACCTCCCGCTCATGCTCTCTCTCTCTGTCAAATAAATAAATAAAACCTTTTAAAAAATGCAGATTTCACAGAGATTCCAATTCAACAGGTCTGAAAGAAGACCCGGAAATCTGGATTTTAAAGTCCTCCCGGCGATTTGTACATTCTCTATGATGTAAGAACCAGTGGCTAGGCTCAATCCACCTACCTGGGGCCAGTCCCTCTCTGCTGAGAAGGCAGGCTGGCAGGTGCACCTGAAATGGTGAGACAGCTACGATTTAGAAATTGAGCCTATAAGCGCCCCTAGACATTCTCACTGAAAGACAGTTTGTCCTTCCTGATCATTGAAAGGATGATGACTTCTAATACTGCTAATATAGTATGTTATAATTTTGTAACTTCTAATACTGCTAATTAAAGCTGACACTTTGTCTTGTTTCTGTGTTGACAAAAGCAAATCAGTGATTCTGGCCATCTGGAGAGTTAGTGGTGCTCCTTGGGCTGAGGTGATTTGATCCCTCATACTTACGTGCTTCCTTCGGCTTATGGAAGGTGCCAGATGCTGACATCTGGCAAAGCTGGGAAAGAACAGGCAAGAATGGCTGATGTTCTTTGGGCGGGGCTGTAGGTCTTCTCTTTTGACTCTAGTGGAAACTGTGCACCACGTACCCACACAAACCTGTGCAGAAATTCCTGAAGATACATGGACTCTATGAACTCAAAAACCCCAACTAGAGACAGAGAAAATCTTTTCTACTTTAATTGACTCCAAGAACTCCTTACAGCTGTATTCTGGGGTATCTGGAATTTCAAGTATCTAATTTTTCAAGAAACCCGTGAAGAACAGCAAATTTTGTAAGATGCTGATAATAAAGTTGGGTGATGGTTGTAGCAGGGTGCATTAATATACTTTCTTTTGGGTATGAAATTTTCTATAGCAGAAAATGGAAACATTTAAATATCAAATTCTCTTCTATTCATTTACATTTGGTGTCTCTGTTATCGAGGGAATCTGGGATGCCAACTGAATATCGATGAGGACCAATGAAGTCACAATGATAGAAAAACAGTCCCCAAATTTTGCAGCTGTAAAAAAGTCCCTTATTTTACACCAAATGTCAGGCTTTCTCTTGTAATTTATAATCTGTTCTACTTTCCATGGGGACTCATATCAGCGTCAGGTCTTGCCACAAACTGCTGCATAACACACCGCCCCGAAACGTGGGGCCATAAAAGAAAGAAACCTTTATTTGGGCTCACATGTCTGCTGGGGCAGGCCGGCTTCCAACTACAGGCTGACTGGGGCAGCTCGGATGAGTTCAGCATGTTCAGGCATGTGTTAAGTGCTTCTCCTTTTCCTGGGCTTGGTGAGCTCCCCAGGGCATGCTCTTCTCACGAGAGAGGCTCCAAAGGGCAAGGCCCTGCTTGCATCATGTTGCTAATATCCTGTTGGACAAAGCAAGTCAACCAGTGAAGCCCAAAGTCAAGGGGAGGAGAAGAACATTGCACCAGAGGGAAGAATTACAAAGTCCCATGGCATAGGGACCGGAGAGGGGGTGGTCAATAATCTCTTTACCATAGGGCCAGTCCATTTGTTTTTCCACCTCCAATAAAGAGAAAGGTTACTTCCCCTGAGTATCTAAAGTGAGCCAGGCCTCTGTTACAGGCTCGTCTCCCCACAGAGGGGCCCATGGGAAGCTGTCTCCCCAATCCAGATTTCCCTTGGCTTTGATGAGACTATTTCCAACCCTCGCTCTCAAATCTCCTAAAATTATTATGTCAGGGACTAGATGGTTATACTATATAAAATCCCAAAGGCTGTCAAATTGAATCCAGACATCTAAGGGATAAATAAGCATATTAATAGGCTGGATTTATATTTATATTATTTATATTATTTATATTTATATATGTGAAACCCCACCAGGTCTGTCAGGAAGCTGTATGAAGTTGGAACGGACCAGCTTACATGTACCAAGAAGCTTGAAAGCTTACCCTCTGTTAACAGACATTGTGAGAAATCCACTCTCTTCTGGTCATGTTGCTTTTCGGTAGGGCCAGATAGGAAAAGGCCCCAAACTTTAAACTCGAATTAAGGTGAATATATATAATTTTTTTTTTTTTTGCGTCTACAATCTTTCCCAGTTAATTAAAAGATTCTTAAGTTACCAGGAAAATAACCCCCCCCCTCAGAAAACCCTCCTCAAAAAAAAAAAAAAAAAAAATCGTGATTTTCCTTAGGGGCCTTGCTGTTCAAGGATTCCTTATCTGATAAATTCTTACCTTTGAGTAAGGACAGGACAAGCCTCTGGGCTTAAAAGTGTAGAAACAGCATTCTCTTCTAATGCAGAACAGAAGGCTTGTTTGTCCCGTCCATTTAGGGAAAAACTGGGGTAGGCTGATGGTGAAAAATGGCCCCCGGTTCTCCACCTCCCCCCCGGATCCACACCCTTTGTCCTGCGATTTAGAAGACTTTCCTCGCGCCAAGAGGTGGAGCCTGTTTCTCCACCTTTCAAATCTGGGCCAACCATGTGATCTGTTTTCGCCAACAGAACGCTCTCGAAGAATACCGTGCGGTTTATGAATCTAAGCCTAAAGAGGCTTTGCGTGCTTCTGCGGTCCTTCGGAACCCTGCCCCGCGGCCACGGGAGCGAGCCAGGCCCGCCTGCCCCGGAGGTGGGCGGAGAGTGGGGGGGGAGGGGCGGAGACCGCCGGGGGACGGGGCAGCGGTGGCTCCTCCCTGCTGCCCCCCAGCTGCCCGGCCGTCCGACCCCAAGAGCCTGGCCGAAATCAGCCGAGCCTTCCCGGGTCGGCAGAACTGCCCAGGGGAACCCATAGAACTCAGGAGCAAAATGCCCGTTGTTCTATGCCGCTGTGGCTTCGTGCACTGGAGGGATCTGGAAGCCGTGTCGGAGCTCGGTTAAGAAATGAGCCTGCGGAACCGAGGCAACCGTCTTCACTTCCTGGTGGCGTTGGGTGGCCGTGGGGACTAGCCTGCAAAGGAGGACAGCGGCGGAGAGGAAGTGAATTCGTTAGTTCGATCATGCCCCTCAACTGGCTAATAATGATACACTGCTGGAAGAGCAAATTATTTATTCCACGGCAGCCAATCTGCTGGTTTCCTGACAGGCTGCAGGTGCGAAGGGTGGTGGCGGGCGGGAGGACCCGCTAAACCCGAAGCCCGCGTGCAGATCCCCTGTTGCATCGCCAGCAGGTGCATCACGAGAGGCCAAGAGGGTTCTTTCGACTGACGCTCGGCACCTGAGAGACTCTTCAGGGGAGCCACACTTTAGCGGAAGGCCACAAGTGCCTCCTTCTTGATGGGCACCGGTCTCCTATAAGGTGATGGGATGTGGCTTCTGAAACGACGGAAAGTGGCAAAAAGATTAGGTATTTTCTTCCCCAAAGAATTATTCCAATTTCTCTAGCTTTTCTTGACAATGGAAGATACATGGGTCTGAACACTGAGATTGCTGTTCTAGCAAGTCAGGCTTTTTCTGAGTGTCCTCCGTGGAGGAGGCAGGCTGCTATGGGACAAGCCCACTGACGCCCCCCACCCCCCATCTCCAGCCCTGCCAGAGCAGCTAGGCGCATGCAAATGCAGAACAGGGTCATCAGCCTCTCTCTTCACCTGCCACCTTCCCTCCCATACCGGCCTTCAAGAGAAACTGGAGAAGCCTACTCTCCTGTGCCCTCCGCCCTCTACCCTCTGCTTGGGCTGCCTAACATAGTTTGGGAACAAGACATTTCTTATAAGCTTAGGGCACTTCATGCTTTAAACATGCTTTCGTATCTTAACTCGTTTTATCTTAAACATCAAAATGATTCACTAGGAAAACAAAGGTCCTTTCATACTCTATAGACTCGGGAAACTGAGACGTAGAAGCTCAGGGGTGACCCCAGGAGTCTGGAGACTTAACACCCAGCATGATTCCGGTATGACCGACAGACAGACAGCTTGTACGTGCGACGTTGACTCAGATCATAAACTTCTTCACTTGGCTCTACTGTTGGGAGATTGCGGCGGATGGCATCTCCCCAGAGCACCAGAATCTTCCCGGAGCAGCTCTTTTACTTCGCTAATTGGAAACTTTCTGTTCGGAGGCCTTAGAGTGACAGCAGAAAGAGAGGGGAAAAGTTTATTTTCATGCTGCTGCGTCTAATGACAAGTAATCATTTCCACAGGTACCTTTTTCATTGACCTTTTTTCCACATGGTGCTCTCAGGAAATTCCATTACTATTGATCCCCTCCAGTTTTAATGCTATAATGATGCTGTTTCCATTCACAAGGGAAATGATTATGTACACTCTGAGTTGTGTGAATACATATGTACATATTTATATACATATCTTTGTTGCCCTAGCAAAGTTCTCCATGCAGTTAAAATGGTTTGTGAATATCTTTCCTAAACCCCCTCCAGATGTGTCAAGCAGCATACTGTAAAGTCAGACTTTTCTTTTGTTTGTTTGTTGGTATTTGGTTTGAACGTGCCAAGCATTTTATATTATACAAAAGCGATGACTCTTAGAAAAGGTTTGTTCTCCTTCTCTTCTCTCCCCCCAACCCTCCCGCCCGCAAAGAACTCCTTTTCAACGTAAGAAGTCAAAAGCTTCCTGTGTTATTCTTTGGGTTTCTCCCTCCAACATTCAAACCTTTGTCTGGGCCAGAAGAAGAGTCGAGGAGGCTCCCTCCAGAGTGGCAGCCAGCTTTCAGAGTCTCCCCTTTCCAAGTGGAGAAATAAATTAAAGCTGACGCTTGGAGCGTGTGTACGCCCGCCGCCTTTAGATTTGTGCTCGCGAGAGTTTATTTATTTTTGCTCCGTTGCAAAAAGATTTATGACCCCTAATTATGAATTCTGACACTCTTGCACTACATGGATGCACTTAGGTTGCTTTTCACTTTCTGATGGCTTTCAAAATCTTTCCTTTTCAACTCTCAACCCTCAAGGGCAACAAGGGTCCCTTTTGAAAGAGGGTCTGGCCAGTGCCACCACCTACAAAGGCTCTGTTTGCATGGCTGGGGTTTCATCGGGGCTCCGGGATTGATGGATGGGCAGTAACCTCGGCTGCTGCTTTATTTACTCTTTCTTGGCCCTTGTCTCTTCTAGAGAATTGAAGTTAATATATAAAAATTGTGTTTCTAAATAAAAAGCCGGCAAGTGGAGTGTCGGCCTGGAAATAACCTTTTCAAGCCATTTCAGAAAAGCAAGAGTACTTCATTATTTGAAATTTATTCTAAAAAGATAACAGTTGATGGCCGATTTGGCTGGGACTCTGGTGTTGGCCCAGCAAGTGAAAAACTGCATTGATTATGCAAAACAGGGAAACTGACATGAACTTTACGGACAATTCATCCAAAGGGCCCTAGGATGAAGTGTGAGGAGCCTTTGGATTCTTCAGCTAATGCTCAGCTCCTGGCATTTCTCCAGAAGCAGGCAAGAAAAGAGGTCCATCTGATGGGCGGAGCAGTAGTTATAACACCTGGAATCAGTCCAGGTCCCAAGTGTCCTGCGGGAAGTACAGGGGTTCACCCCGGAGGGAAGGGTGTAATGAAGGGCTTGAACAGCATCTGAAAAATCCAGGCATATTCTGGAACCTGGGCAGGATTCTTAACTCTTCCTTTCCTGGCTCCCTCCCTTCGGCCCAGACTCCATCTACTACTTTTCTGGTGTGTGGACCTGATTCTTGGGGTGTGGGGTGGTAGTCGGGGTGTTGATGGACCGGGAACCTCACCTCTCGTGCTGGAGAGCAGGCTCCCCAGGGAATGGCAGCAATGTGTCAGGTCACCTGAGACCTCCTGGGGGGGTTGGAATTTTTTTTCTTTATTTTCCAGAAAATGGTGAGGGAGAAGCCAAATATCTTAATTGATAAACTATTTTAAAACATTATAATCTCTAAATTTTAAAACAAACCCAGGTATATTATGGAATGGGAAGTTAAATCCCTTGACATAGTCTTAGCCTCCAGCAAAGAGGCTGCTTTCCCAGGGGTCTCCACTCACCCTTCGGAGTTAGAGTACTTTGGGGGTAACATTGAGGAGCAATGGTCTATAATGCTTACTATGACTGTTCTCCCAACCCTGCTAAGTGAAGAGAGTTGAAGTAAATTTCCTTCCTTCCAGAGTTGAAGAACATAACTAAATTTTGTTGGTAAATTCAGCCTTGCAGGAAGGGAGCATATTAACCCCAACTAAAGAAACCACTTCTTCCTCCTCCTTCTCTCCTCATATTTTCTGTCCTGTTACTGTAAAGCTGCACTGGGGATTCTCTCAACTGCCTGGGCCAGTGTCATTCAGTCTGGGCTCCTGGTTCCTGAAGGATTGCTCTGCCCAACTGGTTCCAAAGATCCCCCCAGACGAAGCAGTCGCCACGAAGAGCTGTTTTGAAGACCCTCTACTAACCACAGCAGGGAGCTTGCTGCTGTGATTTTTCAACCCACGAACTAGGATGTCCCTCATTTTCATCACACAGGTCCCATAAAGCCCGATAGGCAAGAGTCAGCCGTTTTTTTAAAGTGCCAATGAAATCATGCCCATGTCTTGCTCGCTTAAATGTCTCCAGAAATTTCCCGTGAGCTCAGGACAAAACTCGAACTCCTTGCCATGGCTCATGTGACCTGCCCCATCTCCTCCCTGTCTCCCCAGACCCCATGGTGCTCTAGCCACACTGATTTTCATTCTCTTCCACGGACGTGCCCAGCTTACGGTTATCTGAGGGACTAGGCGCTGTGTGAAGTGTTCTATCCCCGAGGTCTTCACCTAGCTTGCCACTTTCTGTCCCTTCTGTCTCTGCTCAAACATCGCCCCTTTGAAGCTTTTCTGACAACTCCATCAGATGGCTTCTTCCCAGCCCCCACCAAGGACTGCATCCAGAAAAAAGAACACCTTTTTTACTTTCTTCACAAAATTTAACAGTACCTGAAGCCATCTTGTTTGCTTAATTGTTTCCTTCTATATTGGCCTCCGTTGTCTGCCCCCCAGCCCCCAACCCTGAATTTAAACGCCATGAGAGCAAAGAAGCCTTCTTCTGCCCCATGCTACATGGTATCCCCAGTGCCTGGCATGCATCCTGTTTCATAGAAGGAGCGTGATGAACGTTTGTTGAGTGAATGAATGAATGTGTCAGACACTGTGCTGGTGGTGGAGGGTCAACAGTGAGTGAGAACTGACCCCCCACCTCCACGTGGCTTGCAGGCCAGTGGAGGAGACGAGAAATGGAATAGTGACCCACACGCTGTTCCACGGTAAGTGCCGCGGAAAGTCTCAGGGCCAAGGACAGACTTGAACAAGAGACTGGTCTAATGGAGGGAGGGATCCAGGGGGCTTCCCTGGGGAGGTGATAGAATCTAAAGCATGAGAAGAGTTTTCCACTTGATAATTTGGGGTTAATTTGGTAATTAGCCTGGCTCTCAGAAGATAACAGAGTGAGAAACGGGCTATCACATGGGAGTGAGTGGGCGCCCAGAAGAGCCTCTCCAAGACCAGTGGACTTCAGTTCACGAGTCTTTTTACACCTGAATCCACTGACTTTCCACCTTTTCTTCTTTCTCTTTCTCTCCTTTTTGTTGTTTGAAAAGTGTTAAACTCTCTTCACGAAATACACCGATTTTTTTCAACCTACATTTGCTTCCCCTCAACCCCCACCCCCCAGTTGTTTATGATTCCAACCCAGGTGCTTTAAAAATGTCTTTTCTTACACATTTTGATCTTTTCTGATGATTTCCTGCGTGTGTGATCAGCCTGGAGCTGCTCCTTCTTCCAAAATCGGTCCCAGCATTGCGTGTCCCAGTTGTGCCTTGTCACTCGGGAGCAGCCTGGCCACAGGCTGGAGCACCAGGGCCACAGAATTTTCAAAAGGCTAACAAATCAGAACCCAGCCAGGCTCTGCCGGGCACCTTTTCGTTTCTCCTGAAATTCTGTGTGCACTCCGAAGGAAATTTCTTCTGCAGCTTTTCCCCCTTTATGTAAATCAGCTCCTGAAAATGGTGGTTGTTAGAGCCATTGGGAGCTGAACAAGTTTCTCTGCCCCTTTTTCCCTTCCCCAGTGGAGCCTAGAGACTTAAGAGCCGCATGAGGTTTCAAAAACAAACGAACTTCCTTCTCAGGGTGCTGCTACGGGGGGTGAGTCTCCTTTTTAGCGGTCTCCAGCTCCAAGTGAAGGAAGCAGGGAAGCGACCCAGTCCCACCCGCCCTCGCGCACAGATGACCTGCACAAGTCAAGGGCGGGACTTCCCATCCTCAATCAGAGAGATTTCCATTATGGCCAGTTAGCAAATGCTGCTTCCCCAGACCAGCAGTTCAAGTTCAGCTGCTACATGGATGCATGAGTTCATCATGAACCCACTGCCACCGTCCAGTTGGATGGAGGACTAGAGCCCTGGAGTGCTGTGTGCGTCTGAGGAAGGTGCCGTGAGCCAGGTACCAGATGGTCCCAGGCGCTCAGGACACCGAGTTCCCCACGTGCCTCTTAAATACAAAGAGCAAATGTCCCTTCTAGAGGCGTATGGGGATGCATGCTGAGCGCTAACTCCTCCACAGCCCGACGGAAGGATGATGATTCTTTAAAAGCCTGTGAACTTTGAACGATTAATTGAATATAAAGTTGATGTTAATCTGAGAAACACACATTTTCAGGTAAAAGGGTCAGATCTTTGCAGGCAGTGATTATTACAAACAAAAAAGATCCTGCTTTGTGGGTTAGGGTGTTTGGAAATCAAGAAGAGAAAACATTCTGCGCTAAAAATTTTTCCTGAGATAATCTTGTGAGTAAAGAATTGGTCCTTGCTTTAGGTAAAAGTTGAGATGGAAAGGAAAACCTATCCAGCCAAACAAAAAGCTTACAACAGGGTTTTGGAAGTGAGGTCTTTTTAGACCGATGGGTGTAGTTTTGGAATTGTGTTTTGAAAACTGTTTTTTAACTCTCTGACCTGAAGTTGTGCTTGAAATTCTGCAGAATGCTGAATCCTTTGGGTGTTGGTTCTATCAGGTCCTGTGAAGAATTTAGTCTTTGTTTTATCAAGAGAGCTATTTGAGCTAAGAAGATAAGAATATTTTTGTTCTCTTCCAGTGTCTTCACACTGAGAGAACCCGAATTCAGTCGAAATGAAAGAAAACCATGGCGTTCATCCTTTAGGGGAAAGCTGGCTTATCTAACAATGTTAGTGGCTTCTCACTTTTGGGAAGGGCACCGTTAGGCCACTTGGCTCTTAGGGAGGACCTACCTTAGCATCTGTTTCTGCTAAACAACAGAAATCTGAAGAGGATTTTTGCTCTTATGAAAAAAGAGGAAAAGTGAAAATAGCAGCAGCTCGAGTCCCACCGATCTCCTTCCCCGGGAACTCCACTACACATCTCAGCACCAGGCCGTCACCACTTTGACCTGTGTCCATGAGTATCTGTGCTTTACCTTGATTTATTTTGTGCATCCCTTAACGAGCTGTGTCCTAAGGTATCAGTAAAGCCTAAAAGAGGTTATTTTGGGGGTGTGGGAATGCTCAAAAACTTTTCCATGTAAATGAATGGCAGTTTCTTCTTTGCTTTATGCCATTTCAACTTAGGAAGGGTTTCCTAGGAACACGCTCTATCTTCTCGTGGCGGGGGAAACCTGTATCTCACATCAAGAACTGAGAGCACAGGTAAATAGGAAGAAAGGGATGACAGATGTTCTTTCAACTTTTGGTTCAAGACGAAGTTGTATTCCCAGCCCTAGGAATAAGTCCTCCCTTCTTTGTTTCAGAAATTTATCACCCTGGAAATCAGGTATCTCTTGAGCTGTTCAGTTGCCATTTTTAATGGATTTAAAAAATTCTGCTGAACTTCTCCCACATGCTAGATTCTTTACTATATGTTTCTTGTTAGATGGACTCAGTATGTTTTAGCTTTTGCTTGTTAAAGTTATTTACATGGCCTAAGGTCAAATGGTGTTGTTTCACATTTTGCTTGGCAGAAACGTCGCTGGACTCCATTGTTTTTATAGGAAAAGATCAGTTTCAATGAGGTGGTAGAGAACTTCACTTCTAATGTGTCTGTTTAGCAATACGTTCACCAGGCATTCAACTCTTCTGGAGAAGATATAAAGCAATGAGGTCTGGATCTGGAGTTTCAACGTGGTGGTTCCTGATCTGAGCGGGGCTGGTTCGCACGTTGTCATGCTCACACACCAGCAAGGGAGAAGGTCAAGCGTAACATTCTTTCCAACAGAGGCAATGGAGTGGTGGCTTTGCTCGCTCGAGAATTATGAAAGAAACTGAGATGTCTGGAGGTCATCGATGGTAACCGGAGGAGAAAATTGAACTGAACAGGCTGCTTCCACTTAGCGAGGCTCCTCTAGGAGATTATTTACAAGTCTCAGAGTCCAGCTCTGGTAGAACTTGGTTTCACAGAGTTAGAGAAAAGCTGTAAAATAAGCTTAAATCAGCCCATCCAACATTTGAAAGGGCAAGGGACGGGGGAAGGGGGAAGGAACAAAAGGGGTAGGGAAGAAAGAGGACTCATTCCAAAATCCACTTAATTTATTCCTTCCCTCTTCATCTTTGTCTCCTTGGCTCTCATCTCTTTCACCACAAAGTTTGCAAGTAGACCAAAGGGGGTGGGGGTGAGTCGCCAAAATGGTAGCCATCTCTGCTGTTCTGGTGGCAAAGCCTCTGGCCTTAGGCAGCCATTTTCCCTTGGATCCTGGATGTCCAAAGTCGCATTCTATTAACTCAGCAGCACATGCAAAATAATAACCATAAACCCAGAAATGTGCTGTGGAATTTTCTCCCGCTCTCTTAACGAGCTTTGCAAAGCTCCTCTGTCAAGGAGAGCAGGGAATGTGTAATTTCAAACACATTTTTAATAGTTTCCCTTGGCTCTCTTCGAAGAAGAGGGAGGCATGCTGACGCGGCTGTAGGAGAGGCAGCAACTTTACAAGAGTAATGTTAAACAAATCACCCAGGTGCTAGTAGCACTTGGAAAGCATGGGGAGCTGCCTGGGAAGCTGGGGCTCATCAGGCAGAGAGCAGTGCTGGAGTCTGATGGGTGGCTCTAGAAGTCAAACCAGTATGGCATATGGCAGGAACAAATGAAGGTAGGCACCTTCAGAGCACTCTGTCCAAATCATGCTCAGGTGCTTCCACTTCCCAAGGTCTGTTTTTCCCCTGACACCCAAGCAAGATTTTGTAAAATAGATGAAAGTGGTAGAAAGAGTGGAAAATGGTAGCAGGTGCTAGACCACCAAGGAGCATCAGTTAGGATGCCCGGAGCTCTTGGTCCTTGGCTGTAGCAGCAGATAGATCCATGGGTAACTCATTGTCTTAGACACATTGCTGAGAACCCTGAACTCCTGGAGATGGGGCAAAGGAGGTGTATGACTCTTGGGCTTCTCTTGCTCAAGAACCCCAAAAAGACTTATCAGAAAGACGTGAAGAACTGACCAAAAAAAAATCTTATGCTCAGGATAAAAACAGTCATAGGAAGAATTCTGTGCCTTCCTGCCTCTCTCCATTTTCCCACCAGTATTTATAAGTACCTGACCATAGATTCCTAACTGAAAATCAGAACTCATGGTAAGATAGCGGGTCGGAATATTTGAAATTGAGACAATTTTGAAAAAAATCTGTGACTATGGTTATTGTAATATAGATTTCATTCAGTGAATCTGCTGAAGTCATTATGCCTATCAAATTAGGAAATGCTAACTTGAAGAGAACCTTTCCTATTTTTATCCAATAATCGGTAATGGCAAAGTTACTTCCTCATGGTCAGTTTCAATATAGCATCTGTTTTTAAGGGAGAGAGGAAATGGAGATTTACTGAATCAGGGGCTTTAAAAAGATGCTAGGGGTCATCCGTTCCAAGCCCCTCATTTTACAGATGGCGAGACTGGAGATGACAAAATCAGGGGCTGAGCAACTCAGAGCCCCCCATTTCCAAGCTTGGTGTTATCTCTACCACCTTCTGCAGCCCGTTGTGTATCTGCTTTACGGGGGCCAGTTCTGACTGGAGGGGTTCCACTCCCGGCCATCCATCCTCTCCCATTTCTGTCTGCGATGGGGAGACAGTGAACTTCTTCCTCGACTCCCAGACTTTGAGCAGCATTGCTGCTTGAGTGGGATCCCGAGGAAGGAAAATGCTGAGTGGGGTCTGGCCTTGGTACAAGTAGGCTAATCACGGTGAGTGGCTGGTAGGAGCTGTGAGAAAGACAGGAGCTCCCTGCAGTACCATTTTCCTCCCAGCCCTGAGCTCACCCTCCCAGTCTCCTTTAGGTCATCTATTTCTTCCCTGACAAAAACATCTGGTTGCTTCCAAACTGAAATTTTTATGCATTTCAACTCATGTAGGAATGTCGAAAAGCTGTTCTGAAAAACACAGCTCCTCCCTGTGCCAAACCAGTTGGGCTGGAATGAACAACTGTTGTTATAAATCTCCACTCTGCCTCTTCAACGGCCCCAGAAGATACAAAATAGAATGTTTCATGAGACTGGCCAGACGGATCGAATAAGACCAGCCCAGAGGAGCCCTGTGCGTGAAGACCATGGAAACACCACTTTCTCTCCTCTCTCCTCCGTCCTCTGACTCTCTCTTTCAGACAATTTCTGGAACTGTTGGCAAGAGGACAGCATGTCAGGGTTCTCTGTGTTCACAACAAATTCTTTTGTGTCCTTAAGTGGAAAAATATTTTATGACAGGGCAGAGCAGCTGCTTGTTCTATGAGTGATTCACAAAGAAAACTCAGCGACCTAATGATGTGTGTCCTTGCCAAGACCCAGACAGGGAAGGGGATTAAAAAAAAATTTAAAAGAAAAAGTGGCTCAGAATCAAAAGGCTGAGAGGTACTTTGGAAGTCATTGAGGATGCGAGGCCACCTTTCCACTGAGAACTTCCCATCGTGGGCTCTGGAGTCGCCTCATTGGCTGCCTGTTATTTCACACCCGTTCCATAGGGATCCTCTGTCCACGGGGTGACACACCTGCCCCCGAATCCCACGCACAAGACCTCCTGTCCACTTGGGCCTTGTTTGCGTGATTTGCTCACTATTTCCTAGCAGTGTGTGTTCTCATCAAGATGGTCTGTTGCAGCTCTTGGTGCTCTATATAATTAAGGGCTAGAAATAAAGGGTCCTCGCGCTCCTAGAATCGGAGGGCTTAGACGGAATGGAAGACACCTGAGGAATCATGCAGCTCCATTTACCACACACTGCAGGATTTCTTTCTGCAAAGTATCTGTCCTCAGATGACTTTGACCAGGTCTTGCCCCCACAGGGAGCTCAGTACCCCACAAGACAGTCATTGTTCAAGGGCTGTAATTGCTAGGAAGCACTTCATTCTCTTGTTGAACAAGTCTGTCTCCCTGTCACTTGGACTTCCTTCTGCAACACGTCCTCCTTCTTTTTGACAAATGGTCCTTTCAGTATTTGAAGAGAGCACTCACATTTCTCCAGCTTTCTTTTCCAAGCAACACATCCTATTTTTGCAGCCTTTTCTCATGTTCTTCAGAACTCTGCTCATTTAGTCTTCCACCTCTGCTTACCTTCTAGTTATTCTTAATTCTCTGATCTTTTTTCCGTATGAAATCACGCCAACTTGAGTCTCCTTCATTTTGTTCTTCTGTGATTTACTTTTGGAGACTAAATCTAAGACTTTACCTTTTTCTCCCCTGTGTTAAGGTTCATGCCACCAATTTCAGCCAACATTCAAGGTGGTTGATGGTGTGTTGAATCCTGAATCTGTTGTCTACAGTACTGGCTGTCTCTCTTGATTTGTTTTCACTTGCAACACTGAAATTGTCTTTCTTCTTAAAAGTCACTGATGAAAAAGTTAAAGCTCGGAAACAACTCTCTAGATATTATCAGGCCATTACTTACTCTTCAGATTCAATTGTTCACCAATCTCAGGTCCAGCCGGCCTTGTTCTCATCCAGCCTGCATTTCATTTTCTTTTCTTTTTTTTAAGATTTTATTAATTTTTTGAGAGAGAGAGCACAAGCTGGAGGGCGGAAAGGGAGAGGGAGAGGAATAAACTCAAGCAGATTCCGTGCTGAGGGGGGAGCCTGTCTTGGGGCTCGATCT
Source organism: Halichoerus grypus (assembly GCF_964656455.1). Lineage (NCBI taxonomy): Eukaryota > Metazoa > Chordata > Mammalia > Carnivora > Phocidae > Halichoerus > Halichoerus grypus. The sequence continues at coordinate 66,492,471 of NC_135717.1, forward strand.
CACGACCCTGAGATCCTGACCTGAGCCGAAACCAAGAGTCAGACGATTAACCGACTGCGCCACCCATGCGCCCCTTCACCATATTTTCTATACAAATCTTGGTGGGTGTTTTGCCAAATGTTTTGCTGAAACTGCATAGCATGTCCACTGCAGTTTCCTCCTCTATCAACCCGGAGACACTGTCAAAAATGGAACTAAATCTAGTACAGGAACCTATCCCATCAATGCCGTAGAAGCTTTCCCTTCTAAATACCCTTCTGGTGAACCTGTTTGGTTGGCTACCTTTGCTGCTGCCATCCTCCTTGAATTCCCTTTGGGGACCCCTTTCTTCTGCATTCAGAGCACCAAGATGCCTTCTGTGGACCATCAAAGAATTCATCCAACCCATCTCCTAAATCCACGGGAGGTTGCCTTCCAGGATAACATCTGCGTTTCAAGGGCAGCCCTCTGTGCCTCAACCCAAGAGAGCAAAAGGAAAATTTGTGGCGACACCCGTGGCTGGTGTGCTCACATCTGGACTCTGCTGACTCTGTAAAGCTGGCCTTCTCTTTGCAATCTCTTTGTGCCTCTGGCAATTCTCCCCGTGCAACCAGACCTCGCGCCCCAACATGGCCAACAGGCACGCGGGTCACGTAATGGGAATCTTTGATGAGGCTCAAGACAGGCTTCTTTTAGCCAGTACTGAAAATGGTCTCAAAGGATTTTTTTTTTTTTTCTCTTCTCAGTTCTTTTCTAAACCATGCTAAACCAAGCTAGGCCAGTTGGGGTTTTAAAAATCTCCCCCTCTTTTTTTTCCTTATCTCTTTTTCCAACACTCTTTTTCATTAGCAGCAAGCGGAGGGCTCGTTTATTCATTCATTCAATCAAAGAGTCATTAAGCACCTACTATGTGCCAGTCTGAGGTAGGCACTGGGGATTCAGAGGGGAGCCATGCACAACGAACCCTGCCCGCGGGGAGTCACCAGTCCAACTAGGAAGCAACTGTGTGAGATGGGGTTATGGGAGGGCTAGGGCCACCTCTCTGTCTAGAGGTCAGGGCAATGATGTGGGTCATAACAGGGCAGTGATGACCTGAGTGAGTGCACCTCAAAGCCCAAGACAAGACGGCTGTCCATGGGAACCAGGTCCAGAGTTACGTCCCTGAAAACACCTCCAAATTTCCCCAAAGTTGAGGGTCCTATCTCCATTTTGGGAAAGGGATCTAATTGGATCTCACTCCATAGCTCATCTCAACTTAAACCCTGGGACTGTACAGGATATTTTCCTACCTGTGGGGTGATTTATCTTTGTAGGAGAACTGCCTGGAAAGCATCTTTCTCATTGCTGGAATTTCCAATTTCCCCTCTTCCCACCCCCAAGTCTCCCCTTCCTCTTCAAAACACCAGCTATACCTACAAGTGCCCCAAAGTTGCCTGTTAGAATTCCTGGTCGTTCTACCCCGAGGGCTTTGGATTTGAGAAACTAGGGCCAGAAAATGTGTTTTTGACCACCGTAAGCAAGGCTCCGTTTCCATGGCCCAGCATGATCCCTGGAAGGACCGCCTTCCAGCCCTGTTTTCTGGGGGCGGCGAGGAGTCCTGGTGTGGCTGGCCTCCTGGCGCATAGACCTCTGGGACCTGCAGAACCTGTACAGCCAAGAAGAAAGGAAGGTGAAAAGCAGTATTACGAGCAGCGTTTTCCCAGACTTGTCTGTCTTGGGCAGGGGTGACTGCACTCCTGAGGACTAGCCTCTGCCCTGTCCTGCCCCTGCCTCTGTCCCTTCCTCCCCCTGCAGAAGGTGCATCTTGCTGGCTGTGGCCGCACAGCCCCTTTGTCTTCCTGCCCGGTGTCCCTTCATCCCCCCGTCCCAGGCCATGCCAGGGCTCCTTCCATCCAGAAGCCCCTGGAACGGGAGTCAGAGGCTTTGCACAGCAACTCGGGGCTGGAGTGCCACGGACCGCATCTGCAAACGTGGAAAATTTCCCTGTTGCATTCTCCCTAAACATTTGACAAGAATTAAATCTTCCCCCCCGGGGGGGACCCAATTTCACATATTGAAACCAAACTTTTTTCCTTCTTATAGGCTCTCTCTCTCAGCCCCGGATTCAAAAGGAATGATTTCCTCGGAAAGAAAGCCGCTGGTGCTCACGGGGCCGTGGTCAACACCGCCTGCCCGGGATACCCGGTTTAAATTAGGGCGCCGAGGCCGGCGGTCACGTTCACCATCGTTCTGAATGGGTTTCAGGGCTGTCACAACTCATATCCTACCGGGGGCCAAACCTGTTTTCCCTGGAAAAATAATAAAATGCGGAGCCGGTTTCTTTTAAAATGGCTTCTGTTTCACAATTCAAGTTGAGTTTTCTGTCAGGAAATGATTAGCCATTAGGCCTTTTAGGTGGAGGAAGGGGGGTGGTGGCGGAGAAGGCGGAATTTAAGGGGTCTGCTCTGGCCTCGGCCCCAAGTCAGGCTGGCCTGGGCCCAGCGGGGTCGGCAGGCCCCCGACGTGTTCCTCTGAGTCTGACAGCATGGAATAATCGAGGCATGGCAGAACCTCCACTCGGGACAAAGAAGGCGCTATTCTGTTACTCTTCTGTCTGTGGTGGGATCATTTCTGCAGCGCTGGGCCGGGCTCCTTCCAAAAGGGACAGGGGCCCGCATAACGAGGCGGAACATACATCTGTCCTGAAGCCAAGCAACCACTGGATGTCAGCAGCCGGTGTCACGTTAGGACCACGGGGATGGGCCCGTCAAAGTCCCAGGCGGCCCTAGACGAGTGTCAAGTGTTGGCTGCCAGGAAAGCAAAATGGAAATAGGGTGCATGGGGCTGGGGAGAGGGAGGGGGGCCCGGGTAGCCTGGAGAGGGGGCACAGCCATAAATATGCATGTCTGGGCCGTGTGGAGAGCAAATTGAATGTTAACGTTCGTACCCAGGGCACACTGGAGCATGTTTGTGAGCATCCCCCAGAAAGGGCGGGGAGCTCAAATACACATTTGGAATTTTCATTGGAAACACATGCACAATTAACAAAAACGAAAGCCTATCTTAGAAAACGTGAACTTGCACCTAGGCAATTAGCAAGCTGGTTCATTTTGATTTGCTCCGTTGTGGGGCTCACATCACCAACCCCTAATGCTGTGGCAGGGGTGGAAGTCTAGGAGGTTTTCAGATACGCTGAGGCCTGTGGAAGTCTGTCCGGATTCACACGGTGGCTGGAGGGCAGGATGGAGGCTGGGCTTTTTATATTTAATACCTTGTGATTCCCAAGTTGTTCAGTTTGGAAAAGGGATTTAGAGAGAAAGTATTCATCGTATTTGTAAACTTCTTATGAATCACGTACAGAGAAGCATGTCTCCCAGCTCAGTGAATTTTCTCAAACTGAACACATCTGTGCAACCAGCACCCAGCTTGCAGGAAAGCCCCCCAAGGTCCCCCTCAGCTCCCTTCCAGGCCCTGCCGTCTCCCTCTTAGTCATTATAGTTTAAATTACACATTTCCTGTCAGCCCCTAAGATGATGATGATTTATCTTGTGCCCGAACTTCAGGGCCGAGCACGCCTAGGCCAGAGGCAGGCCATGTATCCCAGAGCCCTCCTCAGGCATCAATCCAAGGTAGAGATGATGGTGGCCGATTTCTGCCTCCTCGATTCCAGTGGCTCTGGGAGTTTGTCAACTCACTCAGCTTAGATACTGTCTAAGTCCTTTGGGGCCTCGGTATGGGTGCCATAGACTGGGTGGCTTGTAAACAACAGAAATTTATTTCCCACAGTTCTGGAAGCTGGGAAGTCCGGGATCAAGGTGCCGGCAGATCTGGTGTCAGGTGAGGCCCTGACTTCTGGTTCATAGATGGTTGTCTTCTCCCTGTTTCCTCAAGTGGAGGAAGGAATGAAAGAGGTTTCTGTTACAAGGGCACTAATCCCATTCACGAGGGTCCCACTCTCATGACCTGATCACTTCCCAAAAGCCCCACCTCCTAATACCATCACCTTGGGGGGTTAGGATTTTAACATATGAATTAGGGGAGGATGCAAACGTTCAGTCCCATCCAAACACATCAAGAGCCAACCAGTACCAGGATCTCTGCTCTTGAAGAGCTTATGAACCTGTGTGGGGGGAAGAAAGACAAGTAACCAATAGGGTGTGGTCACTGCTAAGGCCATAGTCAGCACAGGGGGAGGAAGAGGACCCAAAAGGGAGTATTTAGCTTGGTCTTAAGAGGTCAAGGAAGGCTTCCTAGAAGAAGGGGAGCCTAAGCAGGGACCTGGAGGACCAGCTCGGAGCCATCCACATGAAGGAGCAGGTGGTAAGGAGAATGGAGCTCAAAGCAGTGAGAACAGCATGTGCAAAAATGGGAGAAAGGCGAGAAGCAAGGTGGGAGAGATGAGCTGTGATTGGTGACCTTATGTCCCAGTTTGCCCTGGCGTAATCTCCACCTACATGTGTTGCCCCAGCATAAAGACCACCCCCACCCCTCCTTCACTCGCAGTGGTGATTGGCTTGGACACAAAAGTGATATGGTCACCCATTCAAGCCACATCAAAGAATCCAAATTCCATCCTGAAGAACCCAAGGAGCCAGCAAAGGCCTTTGAGGAGGGCAGAAACATGATCCCATCTGCAGTTTAGAAATACTACTTTGGTGGCATTAAAGAATGTTTTGAGGAAAAGAATACCGGAAGCAAGAGATATTTTAGATTACTGCTTTAATCCAAGGTAGAGATGATGGTGGCCAGGGTTAAGAGATTGATGGTGATGGTAGATGAATCCATGATATATAAGAAGTACAGAGAGAGAGGAATCACAAGGGCTTGGTAGTTTTATTTACTCTATGTTCATTAGTCATTTATATGCTGCCTTTGGAGATTTAAAACTGGATTCTGTTGGCAGCTTGGTGCTTGGGTTCCAGGAACACAGAACCCTTTGGAAAAGCTGGAAGAAGAGCATGACCAGCCCAGCGTGGTGTTTTCCCTCTCTGGAACGCAGAGCTTTCTTTTGCTGAGCCGGGTCCCAGCAGTGGCCTGGGGTGAAGCCAAGGTCAGGGCCGGGGCAGGGCGGTGCTGGTTCAGGGTGGTACAGACAGCTTGGTAGCAATGGGGTTCTCTGCAAAGACTTCACCCTTTAACTGGGAGGCGGGTTCACATCCTGTAGGGTTGAGGAATGTTACAGGCTTGTGAATTACATTTTAAAAAATATTTTATCAACACCTCTAGCATAGAACAAACTCCAGTCAGTGCCACATGTGTTTTCCATGTGTGTTGCGACTGTAGGAAGTAACCAAACAACTCTGTATTGAACTTGTCAGAATATAATCAAAAATTCCGCTAATTACTTCAGCATGAAGCCTACCGAGCGCTCTCCCTTAATCATCAGAAGCAGGTCCTATTAGCGAGCACCGCGGCTCAATAACACCACTTTATTGTGTTTCTTGGACAAATGCAAAAGCTTATCTTTCACTGCAAGGTTTTCTCATTTTTGGAACCTCCGTCCCCATAACAGTCATCATTACTAACTACATCAAGAGTGTAGTTCTGGGAAAAGTACTGTGCAAAGAAATTCCTGAAATGGGAATGGACATTCATGTTGAAGTGGTGGTTTTGCCAGAAAGTTAAACTCCAGCAAATGAATTGATTTTTCTAGGCGGCTGGCTTCATTGCCTGAGAGCAGCAAACAAAACTCTGCCATGTGTCCATGCTAGTTAGCACGTTTGTTTTATCTCTGAGAAGCCAGTAATAACCACAGAACAAAGTTAAAGGAGCTCTGAGCCCAGGCAGAAGAATTAAGAGGCTTATAACATTTACAAAGAAAAACATTGTTTCTCTTTAATCTCTCTTGTCCTTCATTTCAGCTCCCTTTAAGCATCTGCTAGGTCTGAGGCTAGAAAGAAAGAGAAAGAAGAAAGAGAGGCAAGTGAAAGCAGGGAAAAAGAAAGAGTAAGTTCTCAAATAGAGAGAATGCATAATTATGTCTACGGATAGGAAAGCCTTAGTGCAGAGTCTGTAAATGTTTATATTCGGTTTTTAAATGAAATATGGTAAGCCCCATTTACTATTCAGAAATCCAAATTTATAAAACAGATTTTTTTTTTTGTTATTGTTGTTAGCGGGAAGAGGAGGTGGAAATGGGCTGGGATAGGAGTTTGTTCACATTGCATAAAAATTCTTTACTTTGCAAAATGATTCACTGAATGCTTCCTTTAAATAACAACTCTGCTGGTGCATTTAATTTACCAAAAAAAATCAATTTTAAACAGAACTTTAGGAATACAGTCTGTGTTATGCGGTGAAAATGCAGTAGGCATTTAAAAATAAAAACAGACTGGGGTGAATATTAAAATAAATTTGCATTCTTTGAATAAACTCTTACTAGGCAAGTATCAGGATGTGGCTTAAGAGCATGATGGGAGGGTCAAGGCGGAGGGGGAGTGGAGAAGGTTGAGGGAGTAAATTAGGTAGGATTAGGAGAGGGAAGATGGATTTATACTTTAAAAGTGGACAAGAAATCATATAAGGAATGAGTTTTAATAGGAGACCTTGCTTCAGTAATTGTAAACAAGTGGATTTCTAGTTCAAGATGCAGATAAGCTTCCCTGCATTTAAGCATGCAGGTGATTTCCCCTCCCCCTCCAAATTCCTATTGAAATAAGCAAATAAATACACAACCAAGAAATCTGCATCAGTGTTTACCTGGTTTCTACAAAAGTAGGAATGACAGAAAAGAGCAGTGATGGGAGGGGTGGTGGATCCTAATATTTTAGGTTGCTATTCCTAGGAAGATAGATAGAAGTGACTTGAAAGGTCATATACATAATGTAAAAAAACCTAAATATTAGTAATTTGGGGGCACCTGGGTGATTCAGTCAGTGAAGCATCTGCCTTTGGTTCAGGTCATGATCCCAGGGTCCTGGGATAGAGTCCCACATCGGGCTCCCTGCTCAGCGGGGAGTCTGCTTCTCCCTCTGCCTCTGCCACTCCCCCCGCCCTGCTCGTGCTCTCTCTCTCAAATAAATAAATAAAATCTTAAAAAAAAAATTAGTAATTTGGGTCTAAAAGTTTGCATTATGTCAACAATAACGTGGAGCTGGGGGATATGAAGTAATAGGCTGTTCTGAGTCTTGTTTTACATGAAGGACAGCAAAGACTTCTTGCCTGTTTGTGACCAAGAATTTAGGTTCAAATATTAAAAGGCAATGTCCTATAAAATAAACAGGAATATAGAGAGAGAAAAAACATTATAGCATAAGTCATGACAAAAGGAAAAGAGAAGTCTTCATAATATATTATGAATATACATATAATATAATATGAATATATTATATATGTACATTATATATGTATATATATGTATATATATATGAATATATTATATATGTATATATATAATAATATAGAGAGACAATTTGGGGGAAAGACAGAAACTTAAAATCATATGCAAATACTTTGATGCTGGTAAACATAGGATCCAGAAAACATATGCCCCTTTTCTAGCATGCTATGTTAATGAGCTTTGGGGAGTTACAAGGCAGGCTGACTTGAATAGGGGTGAGAAGCTAACATGTTACCCAGGTCCAGTGAGAGAAAGAAGTCAACTTTACATGTTGGGAAATAGTCACCTGTGGAGACAGGTGGCTCGTAAGAAGTGTCGACTGTCACGATGATCAAAGAACTTTTTTTTTTTTAAGATTTTATTTATTTGTCAGAGAGAGAGAGCACAAGCAGGGGGAGTGGCCGGCAGAGGCAGAAGCAGGCTCCCCGCTGAGCAAGGAGCCCGATGTGGGACTCAATCCCAGGACCCTGGCTCAGTAGGTTAAGCGGTTGCCTTGGGCTCGGGTCATGATCAAAGAACTTTTAAGAAGAGGTTTGCCCCATCTGATATTATGTTTCTTAGGCTGCTGTAATTCACTATCCCTTCATCACCTCCAGTGTTCAGTAACCTTTGCAGAAGGTTTAGAAGTAATTAAAAGCTTATGTAAGGTTTGGAGCGACAAGGACGTTGAGGGGATTAAAGGCAAAGGGATGGGCTTGGCTCCAGGAAGTGTTGCAAAAGGTATTGAGGGTGGAAGACAGACGATCTGAGCAAAATTCACCATGAGAATTTAAGTTCCTAGAAATTTGCCAAAATCTGGGAAAGGATGTTAGACTTCTCATTGAATGTGGTAGAGAGGGTCCATGGTTTTGTTTTTAGATATAAAGGAGCCATGTGACAGCTGGGGTACATAGTGTCTATATTATTAGAGTTAAAAAGTTACATCTATGAAAAAATAAAATGAGAAACAGCCACAGTGCATTAAATAAGATACACAAGGTTGGATCAAATAAAGCAGTTTTCACATTAACTTACTATTAAATGACAAAGACTCAGAGACTTGGCATCACAGCAGGATGTAGTAGGTCACAGAAGCCCAATGTTCTCCCTGCCAAGAACTAGAAAGATCCAGAAAATTTCCAAGATTTTATGTTTTCTTTTAAAAAAGATTTATTTATTTTTATTTAGAGACAGAGAGCAGGGGGAGGGGCAGAGGGAGAGAGAGAACCTCAAGCAGACTCCCCACTGAGCGCAGAGCCCAATGCGGGGCTCAATCTCACCACCCATGAGATCATGACCTGAGGCGAAATCAAGAGTCAGACATTTAACCGACTGAGCCCCCCAGATGCCCCTCCAAAATTATATGTTTAAAGACATAGCAGAGTTGTGGAGACAGACAGAACTAGATAGGTTGGAATTCCAGGTCTGAGGTGATCTGGCAATTACTAGCTATTCTCTTTGCTGCAATTATTTGCCAATTTGGTTAAAAATAAGAAACTGTGTGCCGTTTATAAGAGACACACTTTAAACAAAATACCGTTTGGAAGAGACTTTATTTATAAGGACACAAGTTTTCCTGGAAAAACAGGAAGAAAAAAGATATGCCATCCAAACACTAACCAAAACCTAGCTGAGGTAGCTGCATTGACAGCAAACAATAGGATGTAAGACAAGAAATGGTAATAGATGGGGCGCCTGGGTGGCTCAGTCGTTAAGCGTCTGCCTTCGGCTCAGGTCATGATCCCAGGGTCCTGGGATCAAGCCCCGCATCGGGCTCCCTGCTCCGCGGGAAACCTGCTTCTCCCTCTCCCACTCCCCTGCTTGTGTTCCTGCTCTCGCTGTGTCTCTCTCTGTCATATAAATAAATAAATAAATAAAATCTTTAAAAAAAAAAAAAGGAAAGAAATGGTAATAGAGACAGAGGGATTCCCATAATGACACAAGAGCCAATTCATCAAGGAGACATAATAACTTTAACTCTGTATATACCTAATAGTTATAAAACATATAAAACAAATGTTGATAGAACTAAAAGTAGTAATTGATAATCCACTATTTTAGTTGGAGATTTTAATACATCATTCTCGATAACTGATTATAATTGGTAGTAATATGTAGAGAAAAAAATTAACGAAAACATGGAAGATCTGAACCTAACTGACACATATAGAACATCACACCCACCAACTGCAGAACAAGCATTCTTTTCAAGGTTACATGAAACATTCACCGAAATAGACCATATGCTGGATCATAGAGTAAGTCTCAAAAAATTTCAAGGGACTAAGGATATACAGAAAATGTTTTTTGACCACAGCAGAATTAAACTTGAGACGAATAACGGAAAGTTAAGAAGAAAATCTCTAACTTTGAATAACACATGTATTGAAGAAGAAATCATGGTAGTAGTTATGAGATATTTTGAACTCAAAAATAAGAATGTGGCATATCAAAACTTGTGGAATGCCATTTCTGACCAAAGAGAAATGTATAGTTGAAATGAATATATTAGAAGGAAAAATCAATGGTTTAAGCCTCCTTTTTAGGAAATAAAGAGCAAATTAAACCCTCAGAATATGGAAGGAAAAATAAAGCTAACGCAGAAATCAGTGACGGGAAGGAAAGATACAGCGGAAAGGAAATCAAATTACAAGTACACACTAAGAAAACTTCTTAGCGATATCTATTAAAGCTAAATATGTGTATATCCCATGACCCAGTGATTCCACTCCTGGGATACATACTAAGAAAAATGAGTTCTTGTGTCCTCCAAAATTGGATATATGCACAAGGCATGGACTAGGCAGGTCCCTTCCCTGACCTCACAGGTCGTGTCTCTACTTCTCCCTATTTTCAGCAGAAGCTTGGAGGTTTTCTCCTGGGAGAGGGCGAATCTGACAGATTCTGGATTTGGCACAGCAAGAAAGTGAGAGTGAGGTGCCATATTGAAAATAGAAGGTCAAAGGAAAGTTGACAGTGTTTGTGAAACCTCTGGTCCTCTTTCTTCATTTGGGTCTCAGAAAACTAACAGCCAGCCTCAACTCTCTAACAGAAAATTGACTCCTTCCTGAGAAAACCTCTTAGCTCAAATGAAAAGGCTACTCTAATCCTTTCTTGCAAGAGCTCTGTGTTCTTAAAGCCCAAACAACTGGCTTTCAGTGGGACCCCAGTGAGTTGGTCAGCTGGAGTCTAGGCAATTGGTTCTCAACATTCTGCACATCACCTGGGGGGCTCATAACCAATATCCCAACCTGTCTTCGAGGGCTCACCTAATCTGGGGTTCCCACTGCATTTGGGGGAGGAGTCAAGACAATTCAATTTGAAAGGTAAAAAAATGAGCAGAGTGCAGCTGACATCTGGATTATACCTATATGAAGAAAACAGTAAAAAAAAAAGAGGAATATTTAGAAAAATAAATAAAATTGCAATGACATTAAGTGCACCCTAATTTAATAAATAAGCCCTAATATAGGTGTTTAACAAAAGCAGTCCAATGGTTCTAAATTTCACCGAGAGTAATATATATAAAGGACAATGATTTTTAAAGAGCAAGGGAAGTAGACTTATTATATAAGATATTAAAATTAATCATAAATTTACAGGAAGTGGCATTTTACATCAGTAGGGAAAGAATTGATTGTCCAATGAATTGTGTTGATGACCACTAGAAAAAGGAAAGAGTAATGATTTTATGTCTTTTTCAGTGGTTAATTAATGAAGAGTTTATGAGAACACTGGCCATCCCCAGTCAAAGATGGTAACCGCGACAGCTCCCAGTTTGCCTATCCGCAAAGAACCCGGGATTGACATGGTTGCTTGCTAAGATCCCTCAGCTCAAATCTAAACTAAGATGGTTCTGCATTTGTTTGTCTTTTTTTAAAGCTCAGTTGAGTGGTGGCATTTGGTAAATGAAAATAGAAAGACAAAAGTAAAAATAAACTTGTCTGGCTCTCTCTTGAAAGAAGAGGAAAGATGTCTGAGATGGCCCACTCTGGCCTCGGGGGCCCGAGGGACTCCTGGAGCTTTCTGACATGCACTGTTTGTTTTCAATGGGAAATTACTCAAAATGTAATAAGGAAATATTTTGCTGAGTAAATAGATTCGTTTACATCTTGTGGCGTGGACGGCTAAAAAGAATCCTGGCCTTTTAGTTCCCTTGGCTGAAATCCCTCGTGGAAGAGAGGGATTTCTCTTTTCACTAGTATTTCTTTCTTTCCAAGGGGTTCTTCCTCCTCCTTCTTTTGAAATCAGATATTTTAAGACACTTGAAATCCAGGGAGGGAAAAGAGACTTTATTCTACTGTAATGGGGAAGAAAATTGTTAATGTTTTGTGGTCATAGCCTTTCCCGGACCTCCTGGGCCTCTCTCAAGAGAATTCTAGCTTTGTCAGCTCAGAGCCTGGGTTTATGATGCAGAATGGAGGCGGAGACAGACACACAACCTCCTGTTGATGCTGGAAAGGACAAGATTATTCCTGAGAAAGACAGCGGAGATGAAAGGGAGGAGGGGTGGACGTGGAAGATGAGTAGCGGCCGACTGGGCCATGGAGAGGAGCTGAGAGGGAGGGAGCCCTGGTGGGGGTCAGCTGCCATGGTGGGGGGAGGGTGAGCACTGAGCGTGGGCAGCCGCCAAGACGGGGCTCCAGGGCTCCGCATGACCGGCCGCACTGAGAGAGTAAGCTCTCTCCACGTTTCTTGGCAATTTTTCTGTAAGTGAAAGTTGGAACTGACTTCATTTATATTTTCAGCAGAGTGTGGTTCTTTGAATCAAAACGTATGTGCCGAAGCAGGGCCAAGTAGGTTCCAGTTATATTTGGGTTACGCCACAAAAGCCAAAGGTTGGATCACTCTTGGCCCCTGTCACTCACTTTTCTCTTGGCCTTGCCCCATCTTTTTGCCTCATATGAGGGTTCTCCTGTTCCTTGCTCGTGGGCCTTCTCTCTGCTCCAGCTGCCCTTCCCCGATTCCTTTAATCCCAGTACAGGTAAAAATACATTAAAAAAAAAAATCAATCTCAAATACTACCAATGTCACCTCATCTTTGTCCTCATTTGCAGTCTCTGAAGAAAATTTCTGTTTGGAAATGATTAGTTGTTTCAAAATGACTGCAGGATGCTCCCCACCAACTGGCTATCTACCGACATAACGATATTATTTTTGCATTGCAAAACCCAAGTCTCCTGTGGAAATGCGCGATGCCGGGTCCTTGCTTCCTCACATATCTTCCCTCTGCTTCCAAACACACAAGCACTCACTGAAAGGCAGTTGTCAAGTCCGACGTGCTATATGCACGCATCAGTTCCACAAATAGTCATTGGAAGTCTGGGTGCCAGCCACTCTCCTGGTGTGAGGATACAGCCATACAAAAAGACGTAACGAAACAGGCCGAAGGGATCCTGCTTTCCTGTGTTTACAGTCTGGTGGCTATATAGGAGACAGATCGTCGTGAGTGCTGAGACTGATGACTGAAGCAGGGCTAGAAGCTATCAGGATGGATGGCTGTAGTTGAAATGTTCAATGGGGTGGCCAGGCGCGTTCTCACCAAGGAGGTGATATTTGAATAAAGACCTGAGGGACACGAGAAGGAGAGCATCTCAGTGGGAGGAGCTTGGGGGAAGGCTGTGAGGGAAGAAGGTGCCTGCCAGAGTGACTGGGGGAACAGCACAAGATGATTTCTGAGAGGTTGTGGGGGTTGGGGAAGATCACCCAGGACCTTGCAGGTCATAGCGAGGACTTGGGCTTTTCATTTATGTGAGATGGGAACCCACTGGAGGAATTTGAGAAGAGAAGGGACATGATGTGGTAAATTGTAACAGGATCGTTTTGGCTTCTGTTTTGAACACAGAGTGAAAACGAGGCGAGGGGGAAGCGAGGAGACCAGCTATGGAGCTACGGCAGTGATTTAGATGAGGCAGGCTGGAGGCTTCCACCAGGGCACTAGTCGTGGAAATGGGGAGAAACTAGATCCTGATGCACTTTTAAGGAAAAGCTGATGAGACCTGCTGACCATCTGAATTCAAGAGTGATTCTAGATTTTTGGTGGGTTAGAGTCGCCCTTCACCGAGAAGGGGGAAAGCTCTGTCTGGAGCAGACCTGGGTGGGAATGTCAAGAACTTGGTTTTGGACATGTTAAGTTTTAAGTTATTTAGAAGACATCACATGGAGGTATCAGGTAGGTAACTGTTCAGATGAGGTCAGGGCAATGGTGTGGGCTGTGGGTATAGATCAGGGCGTCGCCATTACATAGTTGCTATTTAAAGCCATAGGACAGTTTATGATCAACAGGGGAGTGTCTGCAGATAGACAAGAGAAGATACCCAAGCATGGGGAACTGGAGCACATCAGTGTTTAGAAGTCAGGGAGATGAGGAAGAGCCAGAAAAGGAAACTTAAAAAGTATGGCCATGAAGAGGTTGTCTTGGAAGCCCAGTAAAGAAAGCGCTTCGGGAAGGACTGCATGATCAGATGTCAAATGCCACTGGTGACTCAAGAAAACTTGAGGATGAGAATTTTGACCATTGGATTTAGCAAAGTGGAGACTGTCAGTGGCACGGACAAAAGCAAATTCAGTGGCATGATATGGGTGAACATCTTATTGAAGTGCTGCACAGAGACAGGAAAATTATAGAAAGAGGGAAGAATTGTTGGAGCAATGTCCTTTCATACTCAAGGGAAGGCAATATCAAGTGGACCAGTAAAAGGGTTGGCTTCAGTTAGGTGTATGATCCTCACAGGAGAGAAAGTAGAGAATATGGGAACAAAAGTAAGTTTGTGGTGGTTGGAACTAGGGGAAGATCTTTTTGATTGCTTTCTTTTTTTTTTTTTTTTTTTTTTGGTGAAATAAGAAGTAAGATCATAAGCTGGGAGGGAAGATGGAGAAAGCATGAGGTGGTTTTCTAGGTTTGCTGGGATAGTGGGAGAGTGAACAGACTGAAAAAAAAATTTGTTTAACCAACAGACAACATGTTAGTGCTCATGAATTAAAACAAGACCAGTGAACATGGTGGTGCTTTTTAAAAAATCTACCCCCGGAAAGCTGTTCCAAATAGCTAGAGTTGGATTTAACCACAGCTGGGATTTTGCCACGGGAGTACCCTGAAGTAAGAGAAGAGCCAAGGCATTGTGGGCATATATGAGGGTGTGAGTGAAATTTTAGTTGACTGAAGAGCAAAGTGAGAACATGAAGGAGAACAGTGGAAAAGATGGTGGAATTCATGGATGGAAAGTTCTACTGTCTAAGAACTTGCTGGTTTTGGGGCAGCTGGGAGGAGGAAGTGGAAGGAGGGGAGTTGTTGGATAGAGGGCAAGAGCTTTGAACTTGAGAAAGAGGATTTGAAATTTCTGTTAATGCCAGGGTAAAGCACGTGACCAAAGGAATGAGTGACTGAGATTGGGCGGTGACAAGACCACTGGAGACGAGGCACTGAAGGAACTGGATTACAGGGCTTTTGGAATGATCCTGGTAAGGATTGAGGGTTAGGGAACAGGAGGAGAGGATGGCTGCAACAATGAGGGGTAGGAAGAAGGGCTGTGGGAAAGATAGCAGCCACCCCCCTGGGACACCCCCCTCCCCGCCCAGGGTCCTCAGGGGAGAGCCAACTTTCAGAAAGAGGAAGAAGGTGAAGAAAATGTCCATAGAGGAGGCATAGGCCTGAAGGAGCTTTGCTGATGATTGACCTTGAGTTCTAGGAGATAGGGATGTAGAGATGTGGGAGATGGGAGATGGGCTCAGAAGGGGCGGTTTGCAGAGCAACCTGGGGATTCATGTCCGAAGGAAGAGGGAATACCTGGGGGTCTTGTGGTGACTGACATAAACAAGGATAAGGGGTATAGGAAGATGAATCCTGCTGGTGCCAAGGCAGCTGTGAGTGCTAGTAGGAGCAAGATGTGGGGTCCAGGTTTCCAGGAGCTCACAGAGTTGTGGGTAGTGGAGTGCTGGAGATCTCTAACTAGCTCTCTAAAGAAAAGTATGCAAGGATGTATATACATACGTACATTTATTATAGATTTTACTCACATAAAGGATATGTAGTAGCATACAATTCATAAAGCATAATAAAATATAAATATATAATAATATAAAAATATTCTTTATTCTAAATTACATTCACCTGTCACTTCAGTGTGACCTTTTTATCCTGCAAAATCTACTATCAGTTATTTTTTATTGTGGTAAAATATACATAACATAAAATTTACCATTTTAATCATTTTTCTAAAGATTTATTTATTCATTTGAGAGAGAGAGAGAGTGAGTGGGGGGTTGGGCAGAGGGAGAGGGAGAGACAGAATCTCAAGCAGACTCTGTATTGAGTGCAGAGCTCAACTCAGGGCTCAATCCCACAACCCTGAGATCACAACCTGAGCTGAAACCAAGAGTTGGACGCCCAACTGACTGTGCCACCCAGTTGCCCCCATTTTAATGATTTTTAAGTATGCAGTTCAGTGCCATTAAGTACATTTACATGGTGCAACCATCACCACAATCCATCTCCAGAATTTTTTAATCATCTGATACTGAACTCTATACCCATTGAATAATAACTCCCTATTCTCTCCTCCCTTTAGCCCCTGGGACCATTGTCCTACTTTCAGTGTCAATGAATTTGACTCTTATAGGTCCTAATATTAGTGCAATCATACAATATTAATCTTTTTGTGTCTGGCTTATTTTACTTAGCATAATGTGTTCAAGTTTCATCTGTTTTGTAGCAGGTGTCAGAATTCTATTCCTTTTGTAAGGGTGAACAATATTCCATTGTATGTATATATCGCATTTTGTTTAGTCACCCCTCAATGGACATTTCAGTTGTCTCATCTTTTGGCTATTGTGAGTAACGCTGCTATGAACATGGGTGTACAAACATCTGCTTGAGTCCCTGCATCTGATTCTTTTGGGTATACATACAGAAATGGAATTGCTGGATCATATAGTAATTCTGTGTTTAATTATTTGAGGAACCAACATTCCATTCACCACAGCAACTGTACCATTTTACAACCCAACCAGCAGTGCACAAAGGTTCCAGTTTTTCTACATGCTTGCCAACACTTGTTTTATTTATTTATTTATTTATTTTTGGCAATAGACAACCTAGTGGGTATGAAGTGGTATCTCATGGATTTGATTTGTGGTTCCCTAACCATTAGTGATGTTTACATCTTTTCATGTGTTTATAGGCCATCTGTATATGTTCTTGGGGGGGAATGTCTATTCAATTCCTTTGCCCAGTTTTAAATTACATTTTGGTCTTATTTTGTTTTGTTTTGTTTTGTTGCAGGAGTTCTTGATATATTCTGTTTATTAATCCTTTTCAGACACATGATTTGCAAATATTTTCTCCCACTCTGTGGGTTGCTTTTTTTCTCTGCAGACATGTCTTTTGATTCACAAAAGCTTTAAATACTGATGAAGCTCTGTTTGTCTATATTTTCATTTCTTGCCTGTGCTTTTGGTGTTATACCCAATAAATAATTGCCAAATCCAATGTTCTGAAGCTCTCCTTATATTTTCTTCTTAGAATTTTATAGTTTAGCTCTCATATTTAGGTCTTTGATTCATTTTTAGTTAGTTTTCATATATGCTGTTAGGTAAGGAACCTACTTCATTCTTTTGCATTTGGCTATCCAGTTTTTTTCCAGCACACTTGTTGAAAATTTTGCCATTAACTGGTCTTGGCATCCTTGTTGAAAATCATTTGACAATGTATGCAAGGGTGATTTCTGGGTTTCCCATTCTGTTCTATTGGTCTGAATGACTGTCTTTATGCCAGTATCACACTCTTTTGATTACCGTAGCTTTGTACTAAGTTTTGAAGGCAGGAAGTATGAGTCCTCCAATTTGTTCTTTTTCAGATTGTTTTGGCTATTGAGGGTCCTTTGAGAATTTTAAGATGGATTTTTCTATTTCTGCAAAAAATGACATTAGAATTTTGGCAGGGATTGTACTGAATTTGTAGATTACTTTGAGCCATATCGATATCTCGACAATATTAAATCTTCTATCCATGAACATGGGACGTCTTTCCATGTATTGATGTCCTATTTAATATCTGTCAGCAATGTTTTATAGTTTTCAGTTTATAAATCTTTCACCTCCTTGGTTAAACTAATTCATAAGTATTTTGTTCTTTTTGATGCCATAGTTAATAGAATTGTTTTCTTAATTTCCTTTTGGAATTGTTGATTGTTAGTGTTTAGAAATGCAACTGATTTTGTGTGTTGATTTTGTATCATGCTGAATTTGTTTATTAATTCTAGCAGTTTCTTATGGAATCTTTAGGGTTTTACATACATGATTACATTTTCTGCAGAGATAATTTTATTTCTTCCTTTCCAATTTGAATGCCTTCCCCCCTCCTTTTTTGTCTAATTGCTCTAGCCAGAGGTTCCAATACTAAGCTGGACAGAAGTGCCAAAAGCAAGCATCCTTGTCCTTGTCTTAGAGGAAAAGACTTCAGTCTTTCACCATTTAGCATGATGTTAGCTGTGACTTTTTCATATATGACCTTTATTATGTTGAAGTAGTTTCCTTCCATTTCTAGTTTGTTGAGCGTTTTTATCATTAAAGAGTTGAAGTTTTTCAATTTTTTTTTCTGCATCAATGGAGATGATCATGTGGATTTTGTCTTTCATTCTCTTAATGTGGTGTTTTACACTGATTGATTTTTGTATGTTTAACATCCTTATATCCCAGAAAAAAATCTCACTTGGTCATGCTGTATAATCCTTTTAATATATTGCTGGCTTTGGTTGCTAGTACATTTTTGAGGATTTTTGCATCAGTATTTATCAGGGATATAGGTCCATGGTTTGTTTGTTTCCCTTGTAGTGGTGTCTTTGTCTGGCTTTGGTATCACAATAATGCTAGCCTCATAGAATGAATTAGGAAGTGTTTTTCCCTCCTCAGTTTTTTAGAAGCATTTGAGAAAAATTGGTATTAATTCTCTTTATATGCTTGTTTTACTTCACTAGTGAAGACATCTGGTGCGGGGAAATTTTTATTACTGATTTTATTTCCATGGTAATGATAGGTCTATTCGGATTTTCTATTTCTCATCAGTTAGTCTTGGTAGGTTTTATGTTTCTAAGAATTTGTCATTTCATCTAGGTTATCCAATTTGTTGATATACAACTGCTCATAGTCCTCTCTTATAATCCTTTTTATTTCCATAGAATCAGCAGTAATGTCCTTGCTTTCATTTCGGATTTTAGAATTTCTGCCTTACCTCTCGTTGCTTAGTTGTCTAGTTAAAGTTTTGTCAATTTTATTGATCTTTTCAAAGAAACAACTTGGTTTTGTTGATTTTCTCTATTGTTTTTCTAGTCTCTCTCTTATTCCCCCCCCCCTTTATATGGTACAAAGGATTTTTTTTTCTTTCCAAAGAAAGAAAAAAATTTAAATTCTAGTTAGTTAACATTAGTGGAATATTGGTTTCAGGAGTATAATTTAGTGATCACTTACATATAACACCCAGTGCTCATCATAACGAGTGCCCTCCTTAATTCCCATCACCCATTTACCCCATCCCACCCACTTGCCTCCATCAACCCTCAGTTTGTTTTCTATTGTTAAGAGTCTCTTAGGGTTGGGGCGCCTGGGTGGCTCAGACAGTTAAGTGTCTGCCTTCGGCTCAGCTTGTGATCCCAGGGTCCTGGGATCGAGTCCTGCATTGGGCTCCCTGCTCCACGGGGAGCCTGTTTCTCCCTCTCCCTCTGCCCCTGCTGCTTCCCCTGCTTGTACACACTCTCTCTCTCTGTCAAAAATAAATAAAATCTTAAAAAAAAAAAAAAAGAGTTTCTTAGGGTTTCTTTTCTCTCTTTTTTTCCCTCTTCCCATATGTTCATCTGTTTTGTTTCCTAAATTCTACATATGAGTGAAATCATATGGTATTGTCTTTCTCCGACTTATTTCACTTAGCGTAATACACTCTAGCTCTGTCCACATTGTTGCAAATGACAAGATTTCATTCTTTTTGATGGCTGAGTACTTTTCCATTGTAGATGTATACCACATCTTCTTTATCCATTCATCAGTTGATAGACATTTGGGCTCTTTCCGTAGTTTGGCTATTGTTGATAATCCTGCTATAAACATTGGGGTGCATGTACCCCTTTGGATCTGGTTTTTTTTTTTTTTTTTTTATCCTTTGGGTTAGTACCAAGTAGTACAATTGCTAGGGCATAGGGTAGTTCTATTTTTAACTTCTTGAGGAAACTCCGTACTATTTTCCAGAGTGGCTGCACCAGTTTGCATTCTCAACAGTGTAAGAGGGCTCCCCTTTCTCCACATCCTCACCAACATCTGTTTCTGGTGTTGTTAACTTTAGCCATTCTGACAGATGTGAGGTGGTATCTCATTGTGGTTTTGATTTGTATTTCCCTGATGATGAGTGATATTGAGCATCTTTTCATGTGTCTGTTAGAATGATGTCTTCTTTGGAAAAATGTCTGTTCATGTCTTCTGCCCATTTCTTAACTGGATTATTTGGTTTTTGGGTGTGAGTTTGATAAGTTCTTTATAGATTTTGGATACTAATCCTTTATCAGATATGTCATTTGCAAATATCTTCTCCCATCCCATAGGCTGCCTTTTCATTTTGTTGATTGTTTTATTCTCTGTGCAGCTTTTTATCTTATGAAGTCCCAATAGTTCATTTTTTATTTTGTTTTCCTTGCCTCTGGTGACGTTTCTAGTAAGAAGTTGCTCTGGCCTAGGTCAAAGAGGTTACAGCCTGTGTTCTCCTCTAGGATTTGATGGTTTTCTGTCTCACATTTAGGTCTTTCATCCATTTTGAATTTATTTTTGTGTATGGTGTAAGGAAATGGTCCAGTTTCATTCTTCTGCATGTTGTCATTCAGTTTTCCAACACCATGTGTTGAACAGACTATCTTTTTCCCATTGGATATTCTTTCCTGCTTTGTTGAAGATTAGTTGACCATAGAGTTGTGGGTCCATTTCTGGGTTTTCTATTCTGTTCCTTTGATCTATGTACCTATTTTTGTGCCAGTACTATACTGTCTTGATGACTACAGCTTTGTAATATAGCTTGAAGTCCAGAATTGTGATGCCTCCAGCTTTGCTTTTCTTTTTCAAGTTTCCTTTGGCTATTTGGGGGTCTTCTGTGGTTTCGTACAAATTTTAGGATTGTTTTTCTAGGTATGTGAAAAATGCTGGTGGTATTTTGGAAGGTTTACATTAAATGTGTAGATTGTTTTGGGTAGTATAGACATTGGGTAGTATAGACAATGTTTGTTCTTCCAATCCATGAGCATGGAATGTTTTCCCATTTCTTTGTTTCCTCTTCAATTTCTTTAATAAATGTTCTATAGTTTTCAGAGTACAGGTCTTGTTTACTCTTTGGTTAGGTTTATTCCAAGGTATCTTACTGTTTTTGTGTAATTGCAAATAAGATTGATTCCTTGATTTCTTTTTCTGCTGCTTCATTATTTATGTATAGAAATGCAACAGATTTCCATACATTGATTTTATATCCTGCGATTTTGCCAAATTCATGTATTAGTTCTAGCAATTTTTTTGGTGGAGTCTTTCAGGTTTTCTACATAGAGTATCATGTCATCTGTAAATGGTGAAAGATTGACTTTTTCCTTTCTGATTTGGATGCTTTTTTATTTCTTTTTGTTGTCTGATTGCTGAGGCTAAGACTTCTAGAACTATATTAAATAGTAACAGTGAGAGTGGACATTCCTGTCTTGTTCCTGACTGTAGAGGAAAAGCTCCCAGTTTTTCCCCATTGAGGATGATATTAGCTGTGGGTCTTTCATATATGGCTTTTATGATGTCAAGGTATGTTCCATCTATACCTACTTTGTTGAGGGTATTTTTTTTTTTAATCAAGAATGGATGCTGCATTTTGTCAAGTGCTTGTCTGCATCTATTGGGAAGATCATATGGTTCTTACCCTTTCTTTTATTAAAATGGTGTATCACGTTGATTGACATGCAAATATTGAACCACTCCTGCAGCACAGGAATAAGTTCCACTTGATTGTGGTGAATAATTCTTTTAATGTACTCTTCGATTTGATTTGCTAGTGTCTTGTGGAGAATTTTTGCATCCATGTTCATCAGGGATATTAGCCTGTAATTCGCTTCTCCTTTTTAGTGGGGTCTTTGTCTGGTTTTGGAATCAAGGTAATGGTGACCTCATATAAGGAGTTTGGAAGTTTTCCTTCCATTTCTATTTTTTGGAACAGTTTGAGAAGAATAGGTATTAACTCTTTTTTAAATGTCTGGTCTCCTTTTTGGAACAAAAGAAGGTGCTCTGGGATGTGATGAGAAAGGAGACAGTAGCCTTTCATCCAGGGCTTGCTGTCTCTAATCTGAATCTGGTCAACTTCTTTGGAAAAGAAAAGAACCCTGGGATGTGAAGAGAAAGGAGACAGTAGCCACACACCCAGTAAAGGAAGAGGTACAGATACAAGAGTGAGAAATTCTACAGAAGTCTGATGAAAAATGGACCAGACAGATCATTCCAGTTATCAAATTTTCCAAGGTTCAATATTCACATTCACGTAGAGAGGACTCAGCATGATTGTGGACTATCTTTTTGTGAAAAATAAAATCCAACATACTCACTAGTGTCTGCCATGTTCCTTTGCATAAAATGTACAATGTATGTTCCACAATTATTAATGCTTTATCCACTGTAATGTATTTAATGCTCTTGATTCTATGTGTTAGTGTTATTACTATTGTCCTTTTATGGATAGAAAGGATTTAGATAAAAGAAGGTTTAGTGAGCCTCTCAATATTGGTAGAGTCAGTGTTTAAATATGGATACCCTAAAAGTCAACATGGGGCAGCCAGCTCAAATGCCCTTCCAGAAGGTGACCTGTGTTTGGATTCTCTTTCCTCTTTAAAACTCAATGATTCACCCAGATGTCTTCACACAGAACAGCTTCCATGAACTGAGACTTCAAACTGAAAATTCCAGGCCACACTACACACATATAGCCTGAGTGGCTTTCTGGTTGACTACTCTAAACACACAGGAAAGGCCCAGCAATGAGTCCACTTTCACACCTGGAGAACCAAGACTATATACCTGTGTATCTGACTACATTTTGATAAGGCCTTTATGAAGAACACAACTATAAATATGTCCTCAGACATTGGTTCTCAACATCTCTTCCCTAGACAGGCACCTGAGATTGGGTAAGAAAGGTAAGTTGGGGGGCTGTACCCCAGAACTATTGACATGGTAATGTGGGGATAGGCACAACAATCCAATATTTACAGATCCTCCGGGTGACTCTGACTCAGGCTAAATTTGACAACCTCTGCAGGAACTAAGTCACAGTCAATCTTGAGTTATCCAAACAGAAGTCACTCTTAGAAACCCTCTATGCTTGGGGGTGCCTGGGTGGCTCAGTCGTTAAGTGGCTGCCTTCAGCTCAGATCATGATGCCAGGGTCCTGGGATCAAGCCCCACATCGGGCTACCTGCTCTGCAGGAGGTCTGCTTCTCCCTCTCCCACTCCCCCTACTTGTGTTCCCTCTCTCGCTGTGTCTCTCTCTGTCAAATAAATAAAATCTTAAAAATAAATAAATAAATAAATAAATATCTGGTAAAATTCCCCTGGGAAGCCATCTGGCCCTGGACTTTTGTTAGTTGGAAGATTTTGATTATTGATTCAATTTCTTTGCTGGTATGGGTCTGTTCAGGTTTTCTATTTCTTTCTGTTTCAGTTTTGGTAGTTTGCATGTTTCTAGGAATTTGTCTATTTCTTCCAGATTGCCCAGTTTGTTGGCACATAATTTTTCATAATATTCTCTTATAATTGTATTTCTGTGGTGTTGGTTGTGATCTCTCCTCTTTCATTCATGATTTTATTTATTTGGGTCCTTTATCTTTTCTTTTTGATAAATCTGGCTAAGGGTTTATCAATTTTATTAATTATTTCAAAGAACCAGCACAAAGTTCCGTTGATCTGTTCTACTGGTTTTTTTGTTTGTTTGGTTTTTTTGTTTCTATATTGTTTATTTCTGCTCTAATCTTTATTATTCCCCTTCTTCTGCTGGCTCTAGGCTTAGTTTGCTGTTCCTTTTTCTAGCTCTTTTAGGTGTAAGGTTAGGTTGTACATCTGAGACATTTTTTGTTTCTTGAGGTTGGCCTGTATTATAATATACTTCCCTCTTAGAACTGCCTTTGCTGCATCCCAAAGGTTTTGGACTGTCATGTTTTTATTTTCATTTGCTTCCATGTATTTTGCTATTTCTTCTTTAATTTCCTGGTTAACCCATTCATTCTTTAGTAGGATGTTCTTTAACTTCCATGTATTTGTGACCTTTCCAAATTTTTTCTTGTGGTTGACTTCAAGTTTCATTGTGTTGTGGTCTGAAAATATTCATGGTATGATCTCAATATTTTGTACTTGTTGAGGGCTGACTTGTGACCCAGTATGTGATCTATTCTGGAGAATGTTCCATGTGCACTTAAAAATGTGTATTCCACTGCTTTAGGATGAAATGTTCTGAATATACCTGTTAAGTCCATCTGGTCAAGTGTGTCATTCAAAGCCATTGTTTTCTTGTTGATTTTGTGCTTAGATGATCTGTCCATTGCTGTTAGTGGGGTGTTAAAGTCCCCTACTATTATTGTATTATTATCAATGAGTTTTTTAAGCTTGTTATTAATTGATTTGTATATTTGGGTGCTCCCAAGTTGGGGGCATAAATATTTATAATTGTTAGATCTTCTTGATGTATAGAGCTCTTAATTATGCTATAATGTCCTTCTTCATCTCTTGTTACAGTCTTTCATTTAAAATCTAGTTTGTCTGATGAAAGTATGGCTACTCCAGCTTTCTTTTGATGTTCATTGGCATGATAGGTGTTCTCTATCCCCTTACTTCAATCTGCAGATGTCTTTAGGTCCTAAAATGAGTCTCTTGTAGGCAGCATATAGATGGGTCTTGTATTTTTTTAATCCATTCTGATACTCTATGTCTTCTGATTGGAACATCACATATAATAATTGTGTAGTTTTTAAAGAAACTATCTAACTTTTTCAGACTGCCTGTACCATTTAGTTTCCACCAGAGACTTACGGGAAACTGAGTTTCTCCTCATCCTCACCAGCATTTGGTATTGCCTTTTGTTTTTCATTTTTGTTTTTGTTTTTTAGCTGTTCTACAAGATGTGTGGTATTATCTCGTCATGCTCTTAGCATTTCCCTAATGGCTAGTGCTGTTGAACATCTTTTCATGAGCTTATTGCCATCCGTATATGTTCTCCAGTGAAATGTCTCTTTGTCTTTTATTCATTATGTTCTAATCAGATCACTTTTTTTTTTTTTAAGATTTTATTTATTTATTTAACAGAGAGAGACACAGCAAGAGAGGGAACACAAGCAGGGGCAGTGGGTGAGGGAGAAGCAGGTTTCCCACAGAGCAGGGAGCCCGATGTGGGGCTTGATCCCAGGACCCTGAGATCATGATCTGAGCCCAAGGCAGATGCTTAATGACTGAGCCACCCAGGCACCCCAACAGATCACTTTTTTTAATGTTAAGTTTTGAGAGTTCTTTATTCTCTTTAGATTCAATCTCTAAAACGACTGAATATGTAGTATGCAAGTATTGCCCCCTTCTGTAAGTTGTTTCTTCATCCTTTTAGTAGAATTTTGATAAGGTCCACTTTATCAATGTTTTCTTTTATGGGTTTTGTTTGTTTGTTTGTTTTTAAAGATTCATTTGTTTATTTTAGAGAGAGAGAGAGTGCATGGGGAAGGGAGGGGCAAAGGGAAAGGGAGAGAGTCTCAAGCAGACTCTGTGCTAAGTGTGGAGCCCAATGTGGGGCTTGAGCCCATGACCCTGAGATCATGACTTGGGCCGAAACCAAGAGTCGGATGCTTAATCAAATGAGCCACCCAGGAGCCCCTTTATTTACTAGAGATGGATTTCTGGAGATTCCTACTCTACTCTCTTCCCTGACATCAGTCCTCCACTGTCAGGTTTTGTACCATTTCCAGCAATATCATCACAAAATCAGGCTAGAAATAATGCTTGATTACTGTATGATTTAGCAAAGAAATCACTCACATCATTAATGTTGGTTGATATTTTTGTTTATTTTGCTTAAGAAGAAAGTGAAGCAACAGAAGTATGGCAGAACTTCACTTGTTTGGTAACAATGTGAAAGATTTCTTCATTGAATTGGGTAATAGTTTCCAAATACTGTGAAACTATTTCCTCATTTTTTGTGCTATTCATAATGTAACACTAAGAGACACAACACTCTTAATTTTAATGTTTAAGAATCTGCATTTTTAATATTTTCTTCTCATTTTCCTAAATTTAGACCAGATCAGAAAACTATTTCTGTAAAGAACCACATAGTAAATATTTCTGCTTTGCAAGCCATACTCTCTCTGTGGCAATGACTCAACTTTGACAACATAGCACAAATTAATGATAGACAATACATAAACATGGCTACGTTCCAATACAGCTTCATTTATGGGTGCTAAAATTTGAAATTTTTTGTAATTTTCACATGCCATGAAATATCACTCTCTTCCATGAAATGTATGAATTAAACATTCCTGACTACTCTTCTAACTGAACACCGTGCCCCAGCTCCTCACATTCTTCCATAAACCCTCCATTCATAGTTCTTCATACTGCTCAGCACAAGCTGAAATTATTTTGTTCATTTATATGTTTTCTTGTTTACTCTCTTTCTCTCCACATTAGAATGTGAGCTTGAGAACAGAGACACCTTATCATTTAGCTTCTTATCTCTAGCACCTATAAAGGTGCCTGGCATCTAGTAAGTGCTTATAATTCTTTTTTTCTTTTTTAAAGAAAGAATGAAATTCAATAGTAGATTCGTATTCACCTTACCATCACTTTTATTCTGGCATGTATTTTTATGTAACGGAGCCAAAGAATATTTCACATTACAAATGATGTGGAGAATTCCCACTCCATTTTGTTCCTAGGAAAGCTGCAAAGAGCCATGCCCTTGAGAGCATGCTCATCTCTGCAGGAGGTCCTATAGCTTCTCATAGAACGAAAGCAGTGTTTCAGCCAGGCCAGCTGTATAAGGCAACGCTCTGTTGGAAGTTGGTTAAAAAATATTTGTGAGAAATGTTTTCCTGAGTGTTCACAGCTTAATGGAAAGTTGTTATTTTAAAGGTGCTGTACGAAGCCAGTCATGTTCCGCGAACGGGTTCTCTATGAAACAGCTCTAAATGAGTTTCAGCCTCCCTGGGGACTTTTTTGATAGAGACCAAATTTCACAGTTCCTGACTTGGCCATGTTTGCTCAGGGAGACAGTCTTATTTGTCCTGCTCAGTAATTGTGAGGCAGAGCTTCCTGAGAAACCAGCCAGTTTCACGAAGGACTACTGTGCACATGGCTGATGCTTCTGCCTCCTCTCAATGGTGTGTGTGTGTGTGTTTAAAGATTTTATTTATTTATTTGACAGAGAGACACAGCAAGAGAGGGAACACGAGCAGGGAGAGAGGGGGAGGGAGAAGCAGGTTCCCTGATGAACAGGGAGCCCGATGCGGGGCTCGATCCCAGGACCCTGGGATCATGACCTGAGCTGAAGACAGACGCTTAACGACTGAGCCACCCAGGCGCCCCTCTCTCAATGTGTTTTAAATTTGTCTTCTGCCTCAAGATGGATCTGCTGACCTGTGAAAGTTTGAATAGCTGTCACTACAGGACACACTCTAATAAAAATTGCCATCTTTAAAACTGACCTGTGTCCCTGTCATGATCGTGGTGGAAACATCTGGAATCATATCCAAATAGAGCATTTTCAGTATTCTTTGCCATTTGTATCATACATACATAGAATTTATAGGGTAACACAATCTTATTAGTTGGAACGTCATTACCTAGATGAACAAGCATTCTTAGAATTTGTAGGTAACAACTGCACTCCAGAGCCATTCTAGCTTAAGCAGATTTTCCACAGTGTTTCAGACTCATTAAGTTAGAAGAAGAAGGAGGAGGAAGAGGAGGAGGGGGAGAAGGAGAAGGAGAAGGAGAAATCAAATCTTCCCTCCCAGTCCTGCTGACCTGGTTTCCATTCAATGTTTGCTATCTCTGTCTTTTATTCTTCCGGTCACCCAAGTCAGCAGGGCCACAGGGCTGTTCCAGTGACTACTCTCTGACATCCCACATCCAATAAACACTGAGTGCTGTCATTGCTCTGGAACCATCCATCAGAGGCTCCCTACCTGCTCAACTCTCTGCCCCTCTCCCACCCCACAGACCCGCCCTCACTCTGGCCTTTCTGCCACTTTCAGGCCTCTGTTGATGCTCTGCCCTCTACCTTAGAGGCCCCTCCTTCCCCTGTGCCTCCCTTGTCCAGCAGTAGCCCAACCTGCTTCTGCGATTTCCCTCAGGTCTCCCCTCCACAGTCCCCACACGGGAACCTTCCCTGATGAAGGCTACCCCAAGCCAGGCAAGGTGCCTCTCCTACCTGCATCCTCTGTTTAGCTCTTCTTTTTCCTCTTTGTTTCCCTGCTTCCTGGTGGGGCAGGGACTTTGCTCTGTCCATTTTGTGTCCTTGGCACTTCATGGAGTCCCTGGGTGTGGTGGCCTTGCAGAAGGTAAATAAGAAAGGATCTCAGACTGCGTGAATATCCTCTGCATCCAAGGGCGAGGAGAGGTGGCCAGAGAAGGGGTAGCTTGTCACAGTATTTTGGCCAGCCTAAAGACGGCTTGGTCCCCCGGCCCCGGACAAAGGCAGTCATAGTAAGGGCCGGAGGACCCGGACAGCAGCATCGGGGAGGAGGCCCCTGCAGAAGCGGTAAGGGTCTTCTGCTTCGGAGCTGGGGCAAGGCGAAGTGTGTGGTTCTGGGAGCACCGCCAGGCCATGGTCTGCGGTGGGCATTAGAAGGTTTCTCAGGCTGCAGCAACAGGCAGAAGGCCAAGCAAAGAGCCTGGCTGGGCTGGGAGGCCACGGACGCTCCAGGGCCCGCAGGGGCCAGCGGCGGCCGCCGAAGAGGTGGCCTCGGGAGGAAGCTCAGACACCGGGCAGCTGGGGAGCACCGAGCCAGAGCCCGGCGGAGCAGCTTCGCCGGAAGCAGACGGGCGATCCACGGCCAGGAGCACCCCAAATCCTGTCCACAGCCCCCCCACCCCACCCCGGGTAGCGAAGCGCACCAAGCTTAGGATGTAAGACGCCTTCCGAGAGGAATCCTTTGGGCGCAAATACCAAGCCTGTATAGAAAGAACCCTCCTTGTTCGAGAAACAATGGAAAGGAAACAAAAGCAGCCAACACTGTGCAGGTCGTTTTTTCCTGCTTGCTCTCAGATCCTGGCCCCAGGCGACTGCTCCGTATCTAAGGCGTTCTTGCTCTCCGGAGGCTCCGGCCAGAGCCCGGAAGGCGGGAGGAAGGGAGAAGCCAGGACGTTCCCTCGAGGCTTCAGAAGGCGCCTCGGCAGTGGCCCCTGGGGCTCCAGCTCCCACCGGACAGGTCGTCCTGTCCCTCTGTGGTCCCAGCCCCCGATGCGGCCACTGCCAAGGAGCCTGGGCTCTCATCTCGTCCCTCACCCCTGCAGCCGGTTCCCTGGATATAACTTCC
This sequence comes from Halichoerus grypus, assembly GCF_964656455.1. NCBI lineage: Eukaryota > Metazoa > Chordata > Mammalia > Carnivora > Phocidae > Halichoerus > Halichoerus grypus. The sequence goes on from NC_135717.1 coordinate 66,521,313, forward strand.
TTGTTTAAAATATCCAGGGTGTTTATGCTTTCCTGATTGAACCCTGACTCATACAGGCCTCCGGAGAAATTCTCCAACACAAGAAGGAAAACTTAGTACTCAAAAGGCAGAGGGAACATAATTTTGTAAAAGATTTACTGCAGAAAAAGGAAGTCGTATGTAGGCAGCATCTGCTATGGACCCAATCAAATTTAAGAAAATATGGACTTTATGAAATGGGACTGAAATCAGTCATCCAGCTAAGATTTTCTTTTTAAAGATTTTATTTATTTATTTGAAAGAAAGAGTGAGTGAGCACCAGCGGGAAGGAGGGGCAGGCAGAGGGAAAAGCAGGCGTCCTGCTGAGCAAGGAGCGCGATGTGGGGCTCGACCCCAGGACCCTGGGATCATGATCTGACCTGAAGGCAAATGCTTAACGGACTGAGCCATTCAGGTGCCCCAAGATTTTCTTGAAAAGCTAAATGGGATGAGGAAGGAATGCTATGAAATACAAAATGAAATAAAAGCTCTGAATTGCTATCTTGGAATACCAACTTAGTAATATGGAAGACAGGCTTTACAAAACACCTTCACAAACTCAAGAGAAAAGGGGGAAAATATTCTGAGAGGCGAAAATAGTTTTAGAAGCCATCTCTGTAAACTTAGTAAAGGGTTTTATATTTTGGTAAATACAAGATGGATCACTTATTATAAAGCCAAGGGACATTTAGTTAAATTTTTTTGAAGTTGGATTTTGAACAAAATATAAATGTGTGTCATTGTTGGTATCAGGAATTCTAAAAACCCGTTGTGAATCAGATTCACCTGAGAACTGTTGAACGAACAAAAATTTATGAACCCTGTCCTCAGACCTTTATTGAATAGGTCTGGGACAGAGCCTGAGAATCTGCAATTTAAAAGATTATCTCAGTTCATTCTGACACAGCCTGTCCTGCCCGGGGTTGTAAAACTACTGGTTTGAACAAAAAGTTAAATTACTGCACCACCTGGCGGCAGTATACCCTAATTGCAAATTCTGTGTGTCTGGCATGGTGGGGGTAGTTCCTGGCTAGAATAGGACCTGATCTTTATAGTATTCCTCTTCTTCTTTTTAAAGTTTATTTATTTATTTATTTTTAGTAACCTCTGCACCCAAAATGGGGCTGGAACCCATGACCCGGAGACCAAGAGTCCCACGCTCTTTCCTCTCAGCCAGCCAGGTGCACCAGACCTGATTTCTTTTAACTGAATTAATTCAATTGAGCAAAAATTAGTAACTGGCTGCAAATGTGGGAAGGAAGAAGGAGGTTATTAAATGAATTGGGCATGAAAAGGCAAAAGAAGTACCAACTGCCATAATGAATTGAGGCCCAAATACTCTTCAGTTGGTGTTAGGATGGGACTCTCTTTTTTGAGGGAAGTCCTAAGCCTGTCTCTACCACAGACCCTCCTCTGTAGGAGCATGCTGACCCTGGGGACTCATTGAATCCTTAAGACACTCGGACCTAAACAACGTCAAAGAGGTGTTTTCTTGACTCCCTGAGAATAATCCTTTAATCACTGACAGGTAGAGCGTGCGGCCCAAAAGTCACAGCCGCTGGTGGGATATCTGACTACCAAATCCAGCCTTGTTTTGAGACTTTCTTTTCTAGGTGTCAGTTCGAAAATGCCATATTTAACAGCCACCATTCAGGAGTGGGGTCTTCCTCCCCCGCAGACGTTAGACCCTGTGATGTCAAGACCAAGAAAAGCTGAACCCTATTTCACACCTACATAGGTCCATGTTCTCAGTTCCAATTTCCTTTTTGAAGCCGAAGCTTCTTTCCTAAAAAAGCTGGCCCAGGAATCGCTCCATCTTTCCAGTGAGACTCCACCTACCAACGAGGGTGTAGTCCAGCCCTTGTAGATTCAACAGTAAAACCATGTTAAAACACGACACGCCATGTCATTTTCATTCTACAAGATACCCAAATACCGTAAAGAGCCGTTTTCAGAAAGAAGTTTTCACATCGGGGCTGTTGGGGTGTGTGTGTGTGTGTGTGTGTGTGTGTGTGTTGTTTGTTTGTAGTATCAGAAAGCTGACTTCAACTCAGAGACAAATTACCAAGTAGCTACATGAAGTTAAAAAAGGAGAGAGAAAGAAAGGGAAAAGAATGAATTAAAGAGGGACGCCTGGGTGCCTCAGTCGTTAAGCATCTGCCTTCGGCTCAGGTCATGATCCCAGAGTCCTGGGATCGAGCCCCGCATTGGGCTCCCTGCTCAGCAGGAAGCCTGCTTCTCCCTCTCCCACTCCCCCTGCTTGTGTTCCTGCTCTCGCTATCTCTCTCTCTGTCAAATAAATAAATAAAATCTTAAAAAAAAAGAGAGAGAATGAATTAAAGAGGGGTTAGAAAGTAAAACAAAAGTGTGGGGTCCGGTTGGAGAAATCGTGTGCTTGTCTAGGATATTTCTGAGGACAACAATGTCAGAAGAGTGAAATGTAATTCCAGCTACACTTTGAGCTAAGAGTGCACTGCAGGAAGCAGTCAGCTCCGTTCTGGTTTAACGTGATCAGGACCCTTCCCTCTGGGATGAGATGCTAAATCCACTGGCTCCTTTCTGAAAGGTCTTAATGAGCCAGCTCCAAGCTGAGGCTGTTTCTCCATTGGTCAATAGCAAAAGTATGGAAAATTCCAGACAGTGGATAAACAAAAACCTTCCAATGTATTTGGCTTTGGGGGTGCATGATATACGATGGTAGAGTTTTCAGTAGCAGATTTCCTTCCTAATGCTGTATTTCTTAGGCTAATAAGGCAGTCCCCCTCTATGTGCCAGCACACTTGTGGCTGCACCAGCCTGCACTGCTCAGAAGTTCTGTCACTCTGGTTTTTGCCTCTGTCACCTGCTCATGTGCAAGTTCCTCTGATGATTCTTAACACATGTAAGCAGATAAATGCAGTTAAGCTCTGCTTCTCGTGTTCCCTGGAACCTGGAATTGTCTGTTGTGACTAGGTAAAATAACTTAAATATTTGGTGTATATATATATATATATATATATATATATATATATATTGGCGTGTTATCTTTCTCTCTTGCTTGTGTCTATGTGATGAGTACTATTTTCTGAGAAACCTGAAAATAAACTTTATATAAACCAGCATCGGTTCTAACTGGGAGTCATTGGGTGGAGACTCCCATGACCTGAAAGCAGATTCACTAAACATCAATTCACTTAGTGACCAATTTCCTCAATTGGTGAGGATTTCTCCCCAAGTTCGGTTTTGCTTTGGCTTTTCCACAGGTCTCTGACCCTGCCCACCTCTGTCCTTGTCCCTGCCATTTTGTATACGAATGGGTGCCTTTCAGGTAACTACACAAGACGCTTACTGTCTTCTACACCAACGGATTTTGCTCCTGGCCTGGTTTTTGCGTTTTCAGCAGGATCTGTCCCTGCCTCTATAGTGTTTTAGAAAGAGGAGCGATCTTTCCTTAAACGCTGTTTGGGGCCTTCTCCATTTTTGCTGATTCGGCCATGCAGGTACCTGTACCTGTCCCCTGCCTCTGGCAGTGAACTGGTCACCTGGCATGAGGGATTAGGGCAGGGCAGGGGTGACACCCTCCACAGCTCACTACGTGATTTGGAACACTGGTTGCATGCTTCCTAGCCCACCACCTGCCTAGGCTGCTGCCCTTCCCGGTCATGGCCGCTCCGAGAGCCATTTCGGCAGGGGCTGCAGAATGATGCCCACTGCCCACGCAGAACCGGGAGCATGCTTTTGTTAAATCTCAGCTGGTATTGGTGGGAATTGTCACACCCACCTTCCACCGAGGGGAGGTCTGCTGAAGGGGGTGTCACGGCCTGCAAGTCCGGCAGAGGGACCTGGAGTCAGACTCTTCCCAGAGAGAGGGAGGGAGGGAGAGGGAAGGCAAGGCGGCCCCTCCAGGAGGGGGGCCCAAGACTGGAGAAACGAGGAGCCGCGTGGAGAGGCATCCACCTGGACATAGTCGAAGGGCCTCCCATTCTGTGTGAGGAGAAAGGATTCCTGGGCAGGACCCCAACGTCATGCATTTACTCAGGTTCACTCAGACGAGGTAAATGTGGAGGAAGTAGAAGTCCTGAAGTTACTTTCTGACTTCTTTTTTAAAAAGTAATATATATCTTTTTTTAAAAGCCATGTAAATACCATTTCTAAGGGTACAATTAAGTGGCATTAAGTACATTCACAATGTTCTACAACCATCACCACCCTCTATCTCCAGCATTTCATTACTCCCAAAAAGAAACTCTGTACCCATTAAGCCCCTTCCCCAGCCCCTGCCAACCTTTAATCTACTGTCTCTGTGAATTCATCTATTCTAGGTACCTCAGTTAGGTGGAATCATACAATTTTTATCCTTTAGCGTTTGGCTTATGTCACTTAGCATAACGTCTTCAAGGTTCGTCTAAGCATGTGTCAAAATTTCGTTCTGCTTTACGGCTGAATAATATTCGATGTCTCTTTTTTAACCACTGGATTTCTCCCACTTTGCAAAAACACAGAGTGTTCCATGGCATACACGAAGCCATGCGTCTCATCGAAGGCTTTGTCTTAAAAAAGACACCAGGGCTGGTGGAGAAGTGGCCTCTGGCAGCTTAGGCTGGGAAAGAAAAGAGTTGCCGTCTTAATGAATCCACTTTTTCTTTCCACGGATGTCTCCTCCCCATCAAGAATTGACCACATTTAACCTTTTTGAGTTGGACAAACTTGGAAGAATGACCCGGCAAGGAGTTAAATATATGGGGAAAGATGATTCAGAATCCATTTTAATTTTTGCCTACACCTTAAAGGAAAAGAAATGTTCCTAATTTGTGGTTATTTACAGCACTGTAAATCAAGCAAATGCCATGAAGTGCCAATAAAAATTTTTAAAAATCAGCCTTAAATAGCTAAACTCTCAACAGCAGCTCATAAAGTGAGGCTTGGCAGTTGTTAGGTAGTTATGGTTAAATTGACAGTCCTTTGGGGAGTTAAGATATCCAAAAAGCAGAGGTAGTTAAGACTATAGTGATAAATGGTTGGGCTTGTTGGTTGAAGAGATTTTATAGCACACATTTAAGCTTAACCGCCTGTGAGAAGGTGAACAGGAAATCGAGGTTATCACTTCTTCATAGCCACTCCGTTCATTATGGACCTCAGGGGGTCTTGCAGCACACTGGGAAAGGCAAGACGGAGGTTATTTAGAGGAGGAAATCATTTCTAGGTAATATGATATTGTCAGGCAGAGAGAGATAGGGAGGGACGGAGGGACGGAAGGAGAGAGAGAGTGAGTGGTGTAAATCTAGTAAAGGTACCAAAAAAAAAAAAAAAATCAAAAAGAAAAGGAATATCACAAAAGGAATTTTAAAGACCACAATAAAGAAAAATAACAAGAATGTAATTTCCTCTGAGACTTCTGACAGAAGATGGAGGTGCAAAGTTATACTTCCTCCACTCCCTTTGCCAGAGCCTCCCCCAAGTACCAACAAGAAGAAAAGCAGAGGGCAAAGTTCCATATTTGATGAAACTTGGCTTGGGCTCAACCACCGAATATGATGAATATCTACTGTAGGCAGTGACGTTTTGGCCAAATGAGTTCTGCATCTCAGGCAGGGTATAGATTGCTCTAAAAGTAAGTGAAACAAAATCCTAAAATAGCCAACCGACAATCCCTTACTTAGAAAGACAAGGACTTGGGTCATGAACAGACCACAGGAAAAGGGGTAAATCCTGATGGGCATTTATTTTCTTAAAGAGGGAGAGGGTGCTGCAAGACTTATTTTCCCCTATCCAGAAATGGATTAGAAGTGAGACAGGCCTGAAAAAAAGACAGAAAGCAAGACCTGGTTTGCAATTGCTGACCTGAGTCAGTGGAACAAAGAAGTGATCGCTGAGAGCTGCCGTATTTCACTTTGAGCCTTTCCAAGTCCTGCCTGGGAGACATGCTCATCCCAGAGAGAGGAGTTCTGCCCTCAACACGGACAAAGAGCAGATTTGTTGAGAAATATGAGCATGGTGTTGTTTTGAAGCACATACCTACACTGAAGCTGCCAGGGACACTGTGCCCTCCCCAGTCCCACAACCATTTTTGACCAAAGAGTAGCAGTAAATATAAAGGCGGGACCTGAATGTTATTTTCAAAAAGGACAAAATCAAACATAACAAGCAAAAAGCAAATGAAGAACCTATATGAAAAGAAGTTTTCCAGGAAAAGAGTACTTATGACAAATATTACTCTATGTACTCTATCTAGATGCTAAAAAGAAATAGATTTTGAAAAGCAATCTCTAAGAGGACATAAATGATTTAACTATTACAACAGAGAGTAATAAAGACATGAAAAGTGAGCCTCCTAAGGACAAGAAAGAAATACAAGATAATTTAAAAAACAAAACAAAACACAGAGATGTGAAAACAACAAAAGGAAAACTCGATGCCACTAAACTTAGGTATGAAAGACTGACACACGAGATTTATCTGGAATTCTACTCTTCTGCTAGTACACGTTACTGATACCCAACACCTAGCAGAGTGTCTGGTGTAGTACAGGTGTATAGTTGAATAAACGAATAAGGTAAATGGCAATTTTGAAGAAGCAAACAGAAAAGGGAACTTAAAAAGTAATTTAGATATAAGAACTTTTTTCCTGAAATAAATTAGATTTCAGTCTGTAGATCCAGAAAACATGGAATGCTCCACAATACATCAAATACATTCTGAACATTAAGTATAAACAAAGAATTGTATGGACATTTGGGCAAAACCAAAACCAAAATCAAAACACGCAACGTATTGGGGGAAATATAAGGCTGCACAGTTTCCCACAACAACATCTAATTGGTCTGTTAGTGGTGGAGCAGTAACAAGAGTTCCAAGCGTGAAAGTAAGACTCAGACTTGCATGCTTTTCTAGGTATTATAAATGTATGAAGGACAGCTTCAACCTCAGGGAATACAACATTCATGAGCTCACCTTAAAAAAACAGTAACAACGTCTATCCAATCAAAAAGTAAACCAGAATAGAGAACTCAGGAAGGGGAAGTAGCGTATGAAAGGACTCATACTAACCCCATTTCTGTAACAGTGGAGGTTAAGATTTCAGAGAATAATTTAAGTAGCACAAATATCGACAAGGCAAAATTAATAAGAAAATTGTTTAAATGGCATGTGAGAATGAAAGGAAGTATAAGAACTTTAGGGACTTCATCTTTCATATTGAGGATTTAGCAGGTAGTACTTAGAGTGTGTAGCTCGAGAAATAGAGATGGGAAAATGGCAGTCCATGTGTGCATCTCAGCTGCCCTGTCCCTCCCTGCCAGTTCCTATTCAATGCCTCAAGAAGATGCTCTTAAGTCATTAGGCAGAACCTATGGAGTTAAGAGGACAGAGAGAGAGAGAGGGGAGTGCAAGGAGAAGAGAACCAAGAAAGAATAGGAAGGGGAGTAGAGAAGGAAGATTGGAAGAAGATTATTTGTTTCCTTTTGTCCAGACTAGAAGTGGAGAGCTGTAGAGAAGAGCCCCAAAGTGAGCATGGAGCTCTAAGTTCTTAGAGAAAGTGTAACTTGTGAAAATAGATCTCTGAGAAGAAGGCAGCTTAGCCAGGGTGCTGTCCTGACTCTCAAAGCGCTGTGGGACTGTTAAGCAATTAGCCAAGGTCTTCCTACTTTTTGCAGTTCTGCAGGTCTGGAGAGCAGACGGGATGACTCTGGGTGCCTTAACAGGGGATTACAGCTTGCCAGCTGGTCTAGCTCCTGATCACAAGGGCTGAAAGCATCTGCCCCACCCCCCTCCCTACTCATAAGCTTTCCACTGCCTATGATGAACTTAGGCTTCATGTTAAAGAAAATCTTGAGCACACAATGAAAATGGTGATTGAACAGTCGGAGAAAGAATAACAAACACAATAAACAGAGCAGGCAGTTTCTACTGAAATGATGGATGGAGGAGAACTATCACAACTGGATAATAAACAGACAAACAAATGCATTTAAAGAGATTCAAGCATAGTATTTTACAAAATATTTTCTGGAAGATACTTGCTATATACACACACACATACACATGAGCACAAACATGTATACATCTGATAAAGTATTAAGAAATACTTTGAAAGGAAGAAAAGAACAGACGACCCAATACAACAATGGGCAAAAAAGTTGAACAGGCACTCCACAATATCCAAATAGGCCATATATATCAAAACCACAAATTACATATTAATTAAATTTAATATTACATAGTATTAATATTAAATAATACAAATATATTTAATACTATCTTGTTTTAATGTTAAAAACACAAATTAAAACCACAGTGAGATGCCTCTGCAAATCTACCATAATGGCTAAAACTTTAAAAACTGCCAAGTTTGCACAGTGATTTGAAGGGGCACCTGCACTCCAATGTCCACAATAGCCAAACTATGGAAAGAACCCAGATGTCCATCGACAGATGAATGGATAAAGAAGATGTGGTATATATAATGGAATATTACTCAGCCATCAAAAAGAATGAAATCGTGCCATTTGCAACATGACGTGGATGGAACTAGAGGGTATTATGCTAAGTGAAATGAGTCAATCAGAGAAAGACAATTATCTGATTTCACTCATATGTGGAATTTAAGAAACAAAGCAGATGATCATAGGGAAAGAGGGAAAAATAAAATAAGACAAAATTAGAGAGGGAAACAAACCATAAAAAACTCTTAACCAAAGGGTACAAACTGAGGGTTGCTGGAGGGAAGGTGGGTGGGGAGATGAGGTAACTAGGTGATGGGCATTAAGGAGGGCACTTGAGCACTGGGTGTTATATACAACTGATGAATCACTAAACTCTACCTCTGAAACTAATAATATACTATATGTTAATAACTGAATTTAAATAAAATAAATATAATAATAAATATATAAAAAATAATTTAAAAAAACCTGGCAAGTTTGTGGAGCAAGTAGGTATCTCATATCCTACTTGTGGAGATGTAAACTGGTATCACTATTATGGAAAATTGTTTGATAATATTCACTAAAACTAAAATATAACTCAACAAGTCCACTTCTACCTAGCAGAAATACATTCATAAATTTATCAAATGTACAAGAATGTGTTTATAGTAGCATTATTTGTCATAGCTCCCCAAATGGAAAACAATCCAAATGTCCATCAAGAATAGGGTGTATTAATAATTTGTGGTATATTCTTATAATGATGTAGTAGTATATAGCAATAAAAAAATGAATTGCTGCTGTATGCAATGAGATGGGTGAATCTCACCAATCCAATATTTTTATTTATTTATTTTTTTATTAATTTTATTTTATTATGTTATGTTAGTCACCATACATTACATCGTTAGTTTTTGATGTAGTGATCCATGACTCATTGCTTGCATATAACACCCAGTGCTCCATGAAATACGTGCCCTCCTTAATACCCATCACTGGGCTAGCCCATCCCCCCACCCCCTTCACCAACCCAATATTGAGCAAAAGAAGGCAAACAAGATTATAACTATGACTCCATTTATTTGAATTTCAAAAGTAGGCAGAAGTCAGAAAAATGTTTACCTTTAAGGGGGATTTCTGGAATACTTCTAATGCTTTTTATCTTTATCTCTGTGTTGGTTATACAATTATATTCCCTTCATAAAAGTTTGTTGAATTATACATCTGTGATTTGTGAAGTTTTCCATTCTACAATTTAATTAAAATGTTTAGAAAAAATTAACATCTGTTTATAATAAAATCCTCTAGTAAATCAAGAATGAAAGTATATTGTTTTAAAATATAAAAAAGAGTAACACCTCAAATCAACATCTTTTATTACATATAATATTTAAACACTAGAGGTGAGACCATTAATGGGAGAAAAAATACAAGAAAGCTCACTATCGCCTCTATCCTTAAAAAATTATTCTGGAAATGTTAGTCAATGCCACAAGGGAAGAGAAATAGAGTACAAATATTGGAAAGGGGTCAGTAAATTTTATTATTTAGAAATAATATGATTGTATGCCAGGAAATCCAAATGATACATCTGGAAAATTAATTTGAAGAATAGAATCCTAATTGAGGTGACTGTGGCTAAGAAAAACATTTAAATATCAATAGTTTGCCTATAAAAATGATAATTAAGATTATAAAAAATGGAAAAATCCCATTCACAATATAATAGAAAAATAAATACCAATGAATAAAAATTAAGATACATGAAGGAAAATAAAACTGTTGAGGATGAAATGAAAGAAGAAAATTGGACAATAAAACTCAATATTGCAACATGTCAATTGACCTATATATTCACACAATCCACAAATGCTCACACAATTTTGAGGGGAGTGGGGATCTGGTAAAATAGTTTATCATGTATATCTTTAAAAGTTAAGATGAGGAAAGAGGCAGGAAAATCATGAGAAGGAATAATAGAAATGAAGGACTCTATACTCACTGCCGTAATAAGAAACTGAATAAAGACTTCAAAAGTAACTATTTAGATCAGTGGATTATCTAGCAAATAATTTTGAGACACCAGCTATGTTTCCTTCTGCAGGATGGAGGCGGGGGTGTTCAGTGAAGAGCCAGAGAACTAGTTCACTTTTTAAAATAAAAAATTTTTTATTTAGACTTTATCTTTTTTTTTTTAAGATTTTATTTATTTATTTATTAGAGAGAGAGAGAGAGAGCACAAGCAGGGGGAGTGGCAGGCAGAGGCAGAGGGAGAAGCAGGTTCCTTGTGGGGCTCGATCCCAAGACCCTGGGATCATGACCTGAACTGAAGGCAGACGTTTAAACGACTGAGCCACCTAGGTGCCCCATAAACTTTATCTTTTTAGAGCAGTTTTAAGTTCACAGCAAAACTGAGAGGAAGGTACAGAGATTTCCCACATGCCCCATGTCCCTACACATGCATATCCTCCTTCATGTTCAACAACCTCCACCAGAGTGGTATCTTTGTTACAACTGATGAACTGGCATTGAACACATCACTACACCCAAAGTCCATAGTTTACACCACTCTTGGTGGTAGCATTCTGGGGGTTGGACAAATGTGCAATGACACCTGTCCATCATCATGGTATCACACAGAGTATATTAACTGCTCTAAAACTCTTCTGTGCACTGTCTATTCATTCTTCTTCAACCCCAACTCCTGAAACCATTGATCTTTTTGCTGTCTCTGTAATTTCACCTATCCTAGAATATCATATTGCTGGAATCATACAGTTATGTAGCCTTTTCAGATTGGTTTCTTTCACTTAGTAATATACATTTAAGTTTCCTCCATGTCTTTTCATGTCTCGATAGCTCATTTCTTTTTAGCACTGAATCATTCCACATTTATCCATTCACCTACTGCAGAATATTTTGGTTGCTTCTAAGTTTAGACAATTATGAATAAAGCTTCACCTTTATGTGTAAGATTTTGTGGACATAAGTTTTCAACTCCTTTAGGTAAATAACAAGGAACATGATTACTGGTTCACATGGTATGCTTAGTTTTATAAGAAACTGTCAAACTGTCTTCCAAAGTGGCTGTTATCATTTTGCATTTCCACGAGCAATGAATGAGACTTCCTGTTGCTCCACAGTCTTGCCAGCATTTGGTGTGGTCAGCATTCTGGACTTCAGCCATTCTAATAGGTGTATAGTGGTATCTATCGCTGTTTTAATCTGAACTTCCTGATGACATATGATGGGGCCCATCTTTTCCCATGTTTATTTTCCATATGGATATCTACTTTGAGGAGTTTTCTATAAAGGTCTTTGGCCCATTTAAAAACAGATCAAGTTTTCTTATTGTTAAGTTTTAAGAGTTCATTGTATATTTTGGATAACAGTCATTTTTCGGATGTGTCTTTTGCAAATATTTTCTTCCAGTCTGTGGTTTGTCTTCTCATTCTCTTGGCAATGTCTTTCAAAAGTTTTTAATTTTAATGAAGTACAGTTTACCTTTTGTTTCATGTATTGTGCCTTTGGTGTTGTATTTAAAATGCCATTGTCATCCCCAGGGTCATCTAGATTTTCTCCTATGTTATCTTCTAGGAATTTTATAGTTTTGTATTTCACATTTCACATTATAGTTTTGTATTTCACATTTAGGTCTGTGATCCATTTTGAATTAATTTTTGTGAAAGATGTAAAGTCCGTGTCTAGATTCATTTTTTTTTTTTTTGCATGTGGATGTCCAGTTGTTCCAGTAATTCTATTTTTTGAATTTTATCTTTTCTTTCAAAAATTCTTTTTGAATTTTACCATTTTATTTTTTCTCCATTGTATTGTCTTTGCTACTTTGTTAAATATCAGTTGTCTATGTGTGTGGGTTCTGTATTCTGCTTCATCGTTGAATTTGTATAATCTTTCACCAATACTATGCTGCCTTGATTACTGTAGCCTTATAGTAGGTCTTGAAATTGGGTAATGTCAGTCCTCCAACTTTGTTGTTTTTCTTCAATGTTATATTGGCTATTTTGGGTCTTTTGTCTCTCCATATAAACTTTAGAATCAGATTGTTGATATCCACAAAATAACTTGCTGGGATTTTGAGTGGGATTGCATTGAATCTATAGATAGATCAAGTTGGGAAGAACTGACATCTGAGAAGTATTGAGTCTTTCCATCCATGAACATGGACTATCTCTCCATTTACTTAGTTTTTAATTTCATTAATCAGAGTTTTGTCATTTTCCCCTATGGTTCTTGTACACATTCTGTTAGATTTATACATAAAGATTTCATTTTTGGGGGGTGCCTAGCTCATTTTTTTATGCCCAAAATAAATTTGCCAATGGATATAAGGTTTAAACATACAAAAGTAAATCATAATACTAACAGCAGAAAAAATGAATGGATTTTTTTTTTTACAAACTTGGCACTGTGTAAGTACAAGGTACTATGATTATAAGTGCTTTATAAAAAATAACTAATTTAATCCTCACAACACTACCAAGTAATTATTATAATCCATATTTTACAGATGAGGAAACAGGCTAGATAGGTTAAATGTCTTGTTCAATATTGTAGAAATAGTAAGCAGGAGAGATAAGATTTGAATCTCAGAAGTCTAGCTCCAGAGTTCATGTTCTGAACTACTATACTACAAATATATGCAGTACCCTCCTAGACAATTCTATGCATATGTACAGATTACATTTAAGCTTCTGAATTTAAAAATATTGTAAGTGAAGTAAAAAAATATATAAAAACAGTCTTGGAAAATATTTACAGCATATATTATAGATGGAATAGAATAGAATTTTAAAATATACAAATAATGTACAAATCACTAAAAAATGGATGAAAGGAAGGAAAGAAGGAAAAAGAAAGAAATAAAAAAACAAAAAAAAAAGAAAGACATGAACAAGCAGTTCATTGAAAACAAATACCAATGACCAATAAGCTTACGTGTGTCACTCATCTTGGAAAAGTACCAGTTAAAACAATGACAAAATACCACTTTTGCCTACCACATTGTCTAGTATTGAAAAGTTTAATAATACTCAATGTTTTGAACAAAGTGAAGAAAAACGGACACTCACATCCTACTGTTGAAAGTGTAAATTGGTAGACCTTTTACTGGTAATTTGGCAGCATCCATCAAAAAATTTAATTTACCTATCATTTGACCCATTAATTCCACTTCTAGATATTTATTCCATAGACGTATAAGTGGCTGAAGACACATATATACAAGAATGTTCACTGCATCAGTATTTATATCAGTGATGTTGATATATGGTCTGTATGATGATGACAATTCACCAATTGTTTGTTATTAGTCTGTGAGGAGATAAGGGGTCAGAATATAAATCAACTAAGAGCACTGTGAGTTCAGGTGACAATTTTTATTCATAGAAGTTTTTCTTGTGGTATGCTAATTTACATTCTGGTGTAAGTTCCTTATCTCAATGTAAAACAGCACTTTAGAAAAAAAATTTTTTTTAAAGATTTTATTTATTTATTTGACAGAGAGAGACACAGCGAGAGAGGGAACACAAGCAGGGGGAGTGGGAGAGGAAGAAGCAGGCCTCCCGCTGAGCAGCGAGCCTGATGCAGGGCTCGATCCCAGGACCCCGGGATCATGACTTGAGCTGAAGGCAGACGCTTAACGACCGAGCCACCCAGGCACCCCATAAAACAGCACTTTGAATAGCACTAGTTTATAATAACTAAAAATTGGAAATAATCCAAAAGTCCACCAAGTAGGTATTTGCTAATTAGAAAAGATCCAAAATAAAATCCTATGCATTCATTTAAATAATGAAATCTACATATATATAGATATGATACATATATATACATACACATGATGGAATAGAAAAAATATTGCAGAATAGTATTAATATGGTAAGAAATGCAAGATGAAAAAGTACAAGTTCGTATATGCATAGAGTTTCTGGAAATAGACACAAGACATTGTTAACCATGGTTATCTTTGGGATGTGGGATTGGGATCATGGAGAGATAGGGTATGGGTTTTTTTTTTTAATCTTATGCCTTCCTACACTGCTTAAATGTTTCTACTGCTAGCATAAGTTATGTTTATACTTTTTCAAAACATGAATTAAAATTTTAAATTTTGTTTAAAAGTCATGAATACAAGTCAGATTAGACTCACTGCAGATCAAATTTCCAGAAACTGGCTTTGGGCTGAAATTTATTTCAGAAGACTTACTGAGACAGACTTTACATGAATTTCCATGGCGTCATCCGTGTAAAGATGTAAAAAGCACACCAGCTTGTTTTTCCAAACTTAGAAATTGGTTTTTCTCACCTTAAAAAAAAAAAAGAGTTTATTATGGGCAATACATACACTTCTCAAACCAAATTTTTAGTCCACCTCTAAGATGTGTCTCCAACCTAGGAAGTGATGAAGTTAGGATTCTGTCCCTGCAGTGTAACTATCAGTCACCTAATTCTGACCATAACTGTTAAAAAGAAGTAAAGGACCAGAAGACTCTGCTCAAGAAGGCCCAAAGATGGTAGATCACAATATGAACTTGACAGAATCTGGGGGTCTTATATGCTTCATGGAAACCACAGTTTATATTGCCAAAAATATGGGATATTCGGTCTTACAGAGTCATCTGGAACACATTAATAATCATTAACATTTGTACAGTACATGCAGTTTGCAAAGTACTTTTATATTCACTGCCTTATTTAATCCTCACAATAGATCTTTGGAGTAGGTAAATTTCATAGATCAAATTTTATAGATGCAAACACTGGGTACACAAGATTTATGCTTATTCCCCAAAGTCACCAAGCAGTGAAGAGGCAAAGCCAGGTTATGACAGTCCAAGTCCTTACCACCACCCCACACTGCTTTCCAAGGCATGGCCGACCTAAGCTGCCCCAGACAGAAGAGTCTGGGTGGCTTGCTTACTCTCTGTGTTTATTTGCATGATGTTATGCTGTTGAGCTGGCTGAGTTTAAAAGCAGACCATGGCTGTTGCCACTGTTTGTTAAACATTGCTACTTGGAGCAGGCGGGGATACAGACAGCAGCTTGAGTTCTTAGTCATCTTGAACAGGATCAAGCAGGATGAATAGAGGGAAATGCAATTCTGGTTGATATGGATGAAGGAAGCTCTCCCACATGCTATGTCTTCTATTGGCATGTCTGTTCTTTCCTACCTTTGTTATACTTTATCCTTTTCTCTAGGAAGTTCAAGGTAATAATAATAAAATGATCTTTCTTGAAGGTCTCTCCAACTCTGATCCCAACTATTATTACTCCACAGCAGTCTTTCATGTCAGATATCTTTCCTTTCCCAAGGCTCTTCATTAAACTCTCCATATTTCATATGCTATGTGTATTTCTACTTTCTTGCACACAAACCCTATATAGAGGAATTATAATTATGTGATAATACCTTCCACTTATTAAGCACCTATTAAATGCCAGGCATTGTGGTAGGCACTTCATGTATTGTATGTGATCTCTAAACCTTGTAGCAAATCTACAAGGTATGACTCATTCCTCTCACTTTGCAGATGAAGAAAGCCAAGCCCAGAGTGACTGAGTCTGGATCTTATGCAGTGAGTGGCAGAGCTGAGATTCAAACATAGATTTGTCTAACTTCAAAGCCAGTAATAATGCTTATTGTATTAGCTTCTCAAAGAAGGTGTTTAGTGAAAATGTTCATTTTAAAGCTGTGTATTTTAACAGTTAGCATCATACTCTCTTTTCCTCGGCTCTTAAAAGGTAGGTTGGTGGTCTAAGGTGATGAAAACCAAACCTAATACAAATGCAGTGCTCCCATATCATATCCCTTACCAACCTAAAGAGACTTACAGCATATAATGGACCCTTCTGTTCTACTTCTTTCTCCACCTGGTCAACTCTCAAAGGAAAACAAAATTCATATGATCTTGAGGTCTAGAAATTAACTTTTATTTTCAATCTGTCAAGAACTCCTGGCAGTTATTAATTTTATTAAAATGATTACATATGGCAAAACAAAGAATAGAGGTAATTCTATTTCTCTACAACATAAATTATGAGTTAGATTCTTAGCTGCTGGCTCAGCATTGTTCAAGATTCTTTTAAAGGATTGGGGGGACTTTAATTTCCAGAAAACGTTAAAGCAGCAAAAGAAAAAATAAATTAAAAGTAATTGCAATTGGAGATATTGCCAAGGATGTGCTAATTATAAAATCTTCTTGATGTATTTATAGGCCAGATTCCAAGCTTTGGTATTTAAAAAAAAAATCATGTGAAAGCTCTCCTATATTGCCTTGTCATCCATAGTTTATAACATAGAACAAATTTGCTGATTCTTTTCAAAAAGATGGCAAAAATGAATTATGACTAATTCAAATAAAAAACAACCAGCATCCATTCATCTAACTGAAATATGTCAAAACAAAATCAATTTTATTAAAATATTTAATACCAGAATAACTTATAATAGTATGAAAAAGAGTGAAGTACTTGTCCTTAGTTTTCTTTGACATGATCACGTTTTGACAAAATTCATTTATAAAGATTCCAAAGTTTTTATCATGGATCTGTAACTATTTAAGGATGTAAACCAAAAGAACTCATACTTCATCTGATCATACAGTCATAACTTAACATATCTTGCTTTGCATTTACTGTTACTGCAAACAGCAATTTAGAAAACAAAGTAAAAATATATATATACAAAATATTTTTATATCAAATTATTTTCATTACACTAAATAAACCCAATCCCCAAATGCTATGTTACATGAAAAAGTGTCCTACAATTTATATCAAGATTGATATTGTCCATATATCAACTAGAGCAGCCTTTGGTTTTAAAAGCGTTTTGCAAAATAAAGAAAAATATCACCACATGGCTGCACTATTGGCTCTCATTCACACTCACAAAAAAGCTTTCCAGTTTTAAAAAAAAAAATTACAAAATAGATTACATACCCAGAAAAAACATCCCACCATAAGAGTCAAATCCTTTTTACTTCTCTGTAGCACATATACTCTGTATTATATTTGGCATCTCCACTGTTTATTCAAGTTTCAAGTCTCCCCAAGCTGATTAGAATATTATCGTTTGATTGAAAACTATATTCTTCTTTCTTGATATTGATTATTCTCACTCAACGATAGTTTAATTTAGAAACAAAATGTTCTTTCTTTTAATGCATGATTTCACTTAATTTTTACTTATTTAATGTCCTACTTGGCAAAATTCAAAGACTGTCAATGTTTTGTTTTCCATATGTTTTAAATTTAAAAACCAATTGTGTGTGTGTATACGTATATTCACAGAGATACATTTCTTTCATTGTCTTGTTCTCGTTGCAATACAAATTGTCCATTAGCAATTATAATTTGAAACGAACCAACTAAACGGTTTTTCAACCATTCCGTATGAAACAGCTTCCATCACAAAAAGCACTGAACTCTAATGCAAACAGGATCATGTGTTAAAACTAAACTATAGGTTTAGTTCTACACAGGAACATTTTGAGTCATTTATATAATAAAATTTTTAAAAACTTCAGCGAAACTTAAGAAAAAGAAAATCCAAATTAATTCTAAAAGGGCATTGTGGTATTTTTCCAGCAATGCTTGGAAAAAGTTTTTCAGATCACAATGTATCACTGGGATTCTTCTTACGTGTACATATTATGTGATCGCCGCTCCTTTTCTTTTGGACCTTTGTTGTGTGTCAGATAGGCAGGCAAGAGACATGCATGAATTTCTCACTGTCACTCTGAAAAGCATGCTGAACAATTTTAAATGCAGAATGGTTTTTTTTGTTTTGTTTTTTTTAGAGGAATGTTTCATTTGGGCTGAACAGACTTCCAAGTTTTAACATGTGAATTACTGAATACATCATGAGGGCTTTCAGCGAGTGTGGTTTCAGTCCTGGAATGGTTACAGGCCCGTCTGGAGTGACACACGCAGACTAACAAGCATGGTGGTGCTGTCATTTGAGGCATAGCTACTCCGCTATGCCCACGTTGTTGCTGATTTTTGGGAAGCAAGGCACTTACTGTAATGGCAATGCAGACACTTGATGCATAGTTTGAGTAACATAAAATAAGTTACTATTTTTGATTAAAGTGAGGTTTTTATAATTTATATGTCTTTTATAGAAGCAACTAAATGATCTAGTTAGGATAATTAAAAATAAGAAGAGGTTTGAGAGGGAGTCATTTCCACTTCTGCTTCGGCTCTTAAGAAGGAGGATTTAGGGGAAAACACTGACGTGAAGAACAGCCATTGGTCTGAAAAGCGACAAACCCTTAAAACTGCTGAGCCAGTGGCACTTTGACGGTCTTTACTTCTGCTATATGTGACGACTTCTGGATGATGCAGCTCGTAGTTCCCTGCAGGGTGTCTTTGCCCTGTGCAAGATTGGTTAAGGCCATAGCTGCATTAATCTCCTTCCAGTAAGTGTCATCCTTGCTTGGTCCCTTCCTGTTGGCTGCACTGGATTTAAGCAAAAAAAAAAAAAAAGAAAGAAAGAAAGAAAATGATCAAACTCACTGCAGTGTACATGGAAAATGCCATCAGTGAAAAGCACAAATGGCAGATAAAAACATATTTCTCACCTGTCGCCCTTGTTGGATCCATTTTCCAGAGTGTCTGTAAAGACAAGCAAAAATTCAATTATTTTTCTTTTTCTCTTTCTGTTTTAATCTCTGGAGTTGCATCATTAATGAGCGGGAATAGAAGCTCATCAGGAAATATGGTTGAAAATCAGTTAATTTTTTTTTCTACAAAGATAAAGTAGTTTAAATTAAGATACAAAAGAAATCTCTCTGCAAATGAGAACAGGTAATATAAAATACAAAATAGCTTCCATAGATACACGAAAGTCTGACGTTGATTTATTCTGAGAAATTGGGCTTTTTCATGAGGAGGCAGACAGTATAGGGACAAGAATGCTAACTCTTCCTATGGTCACTGGTCTCACTCTCCCACTCACCTGCTGTGTACCTTTGGACAGGCTATGATACTCCCACAAAGTCTGGGATGCAGTTTCCTCAACTATAAAATAAGGGAGTTCCTAGAACTTCACGGTGCCTCTGGTTCAATATTCTATGAATGACTTCATGGGAATCAAACCTTTCTCTCAGAAAAAGGACTGACAAATAGTTCCCTCTGGCTAGCTAGCAAATGAGTGACAGATTCAGTGTAGCAGCACAGGACTTCTGGTCCTATTAGAATAATAGGGCACCAGCCTTCTAGTGGCAAAGGAACCCCTCATACTGCAGGAAATGAGCATTACCGTGTGAGCTTTGCTTATGCATTCTCTCTTTTGGTGTAGATTTCCTCCCTCTCTCAGGCACTAATGTCTACCAATGCAAACATCAATATCAAGAAAGATGAAACGGGCTATTGATCTTGATTAACTTTCCCTAGGTAGCTTTTAGGCTAAAAGAATATGGTATTGGGAACACAAAAATAGACATGCTGGAGGGAAAGATATAGAGAGGGTAAAGAGGATCTGCTAGCATGGCATGGGAAGTGGGGACAAAGGAGCAGGGTTGGGACTCCCCATCAACCTACGAGACTCCAAAACTAGATTAAGTCATGACGACCACCACCACCACCACCACCACCACCATCATCATCAAAAACAACAATAAATATTACCAAGTAGTTACAGAATGAGGCACTTTGCCCTACACAGGAAACATGAAAAACACAATATTTACTCAAGGCCTTCTACTGGTTCTATGGCTTTTGGAAAGCTGTCTTTTCCTGCCCTCCATCCTCTCCCTTTGTTTTACCTCCCCCAACCCAATATTTTTGAAGGCATTTTTTCCCCCCTCTACAATACCCAAGGCTAGTAAGGCCAGGCAGCATAATTTTCCAGTTCTGGGCTCTAAGATAGCCATGGGACTTGAGAATAAGAACATCAACATGATCATAATACAGTGTAACCAGGGTAAAATTTTCCAAGGAAGATATGGTCAAGAGGAAATGATTATATGTCCATGGAGATGAGGCAGCTAAACTCCTGTGTCCTCTAGAAAGGAAAAGAATTAGGAAAGCCTGTTAGTGCATACTGAGTCAGGCATCCTGGTGTGGACCTGGGTAAAATAATGGGTCACTATGGGCTCTTTGTACAACCTTTCCCAGGGACCCAGGGAGCTTAAAAAAAAAAGAAAAAAAGAAGGCAGGCAAACAAAACAAAAACAGTGCATAATTGACAAGGTTGTTATGAGGAATAAATGAGTTGCTATGTGTCTGGCCCAAAACAGAACAACAAACATTGTCCCTTTCTTTGATCTCCTTTCATTTAGGGGTCCTTTGAGGGAAACAGCTCAATCTGTGAGCAGTTGGTCACCCTCTGGATCTTCTGGTCCCTACTAGGTTGGCCTGGATGGTTAGCTATATTTCTGCTGCTCTTGATATTTTTGGAATCATACAATTACTTATGTAATTGAAGGAAGAGAATGACAGTTTTTAATTCACAGAACTCTAATAATCCTAGTTTACAGATCACTTCCTATGTGCCAGGCAGTAGTCTAAGCACTTTGTGTCTTAGCTTATTTTGTATTAGTGACTCTGTATGTGGATAGCATGTCTCTGTTGTGTCTGTTAAGTCATTCTTTGTTTCGTACTATTATCTGTAAATCTTTACTCAGGAATGACAGAGTCCAGGCCTTTGTTTAGGAGGAGGAAAGCCAGCAACACTGGCTATTTTACAGAGGAAAAAAAAAAAGAGTTAAGCCTTTGCTCAGTTTTGCCCACAAATTGCAACAATTCTGTTGCCAAAGTGAAGCAATAGGTTATGGAGATATTTATTCAATGGAAAGACTTGGCAAAAGCAGAATAAGTTCCATGAAGCTTAAATAACATTAGGGAAATAACAAAACATAATTTAGAAAAGACCATGTAACTGATGCTCTGGCTTACAAACAAAGCAGTCTCACATATTCAAAGGGGACCAGAGTTGGATTCCCTACCTGAATGGTCAACCCGAGAGTGATTACCGCACAGACGACAAGAAGGAAGCCTGTGGCTATCAAATATGTAATGGGTTACAGAACCCAGAAATGCCATAAATGAGTGGAGCCTGCCTGCGAAAGGAGAACATGGAATTCACTGTTAAGGTCCACGGAGAGCTTCTATTTAAGAGGATGCGTGAACTTGCATGTCCTGCAGCCCCATCAAAGGCGGCTGCTTCCCTGAACTTGTTCCATGGAGAAACAAGTTGACTACAGCCAACTGTGAAATTATAAAATTCTGCTTACTCCTTGGGTGTATGTGTTTTACAGTGTGGTGCCTATGAAAATACCTTTGAAGTGTAAAACATAGAGTCCAATCCCTGTTCGGGTGTTCTTAATTAGTTTCATGAATTTCAACAATGTCCCCAGCAGCGTTCAAAAGATTGCATCCTGCATTTTATTTCTAAAGCTGATGGGTACGTTCAATGTCATTAGGTACGGATTCAGGTTCTTTTCCCAGCAATGGAAGAAAGGTCTTCGTAAAAAGCAATGAATAGAAGAGACATTTTGCTTCTCTATCAATAGCAATGCGAAAACAGTGTGTAACAAAGCTCAATGTCAAATATTTCAAACCAACAAGAAAGAGGTGACTACTACTATTTGGGGCGGAGGGGGGTGGGGAGAGTTTCTGTGTCCAGGGTGCTTTTGGTTCAAAACATAAACTGGTGTTAGAAGGGCATGCTTTTGCTGTTGCTGTTATTGGTGGGTTGCCCGGTGTCACTAGGATATTAGGCGTCCAAGAGCCACCTCCTGCAGAGTAGTGTGTTCTAGTTCCCAGAAGAACTAGCAGAAGGAAGATAGCAAACAGGGGCCCTTTTACTCTGAAACATTTGTGCTTTTGTAGGAAAGCAAAGGACAATAAAGATCTGGTGGTTTGGGAAGATTGTTTTTCTAGCCCTTATGCTGGGATGAAATCTGGGGAAATACCCCAGCTATTTTAGAGAACTGATATCATCTGAGGGGAACTCAGAAAATGTACAATCTAACTCCTTATATTAAATAACTCTATTAAATGTGAAGACGTTTTTTTGTTATGCTTTTTTTCTTTTTGAAGTGTAAACTTGCTGGCTCTTATCTGATCCAAGTATTTCGTGTCTTTTCAGCCAATAGATAGGTGTGGTGGGTCTACTGACCCACCACCAGTGCTCAGGGGGCTCCCACCACTTCTGTCCACTGCAGACAGGTGGTCTCACTGGCTCCTGTCCAGGAGCGGCATCCAGTCACAATCTGACAGGAGAGGGAAGGATTCAGAATGCTGCTGAAAAGACAGAAATCTTAAGTCTGAGTAAGAGCAGACGTTTCACTGCTGTTAATTAACATGCACAGACAACTTAGGGTCTGACTGCCCTACATTCAGCTCAGCTGTATCTCTCACTCTGCAAGTAGCTTGGCTGGGCCTCTCCGAAGTCTGGGCTAAAATGCCTTTTTAGATTCTAAGGTTCCAAAAATCAGCTACGCTGTCAATTACCATAAAAGCAACTGGTTGGCAGGAACAACTTATTGAACCAGCCAAAAGAGCGTGTTTTAAGACCAAAAAAGAAAAGGAAAGAAAAAAAAGAGGTGCGTAGTTAGGAAAATCTTGGATGCCGTAAAACCCAAACCATGTTGAAACTTAAAGTGGGGCTATCCTCAGTTTGGACATGTGTTTCCTTATAAAGTTACGTTGAGAAACAATTATACGGAAAACCACTTCTATTGCAATTCGAGACATGTAAGCACCAAGCTCTGTGGGCAAAGTGTCCACTCGAATTTGATAAATGCAATTTAGAAATGTATTAGTTCTGATCTATATTCCTGAAGTAAGAGTTACGGTCATAGAAAGAGACAAAAATATGGCCAAATATGTTTCTCTGAAATTTTTTTTTCAAATTTAATCAATAAGCCCTAAAGTTAGGAATGTTTAAAAAATATTCCACAAATGTGGAGCAATAACTCACATCACTGAAATGTAAATAAAGAATATGAGGATTTTAAAAAATTAAATAATCTAAAAATCGCATACTACATATTTCCCTAAATTGAAATGGAGTGAGTCAGAGCTCCAGACGCTTGACAACTGCGCCCCCTCACACTGTGTCCGTTTTGGGGTCATCACTAGGGACAGCTGATGTGGACAGCCAGGGTTTGGTGTGTTTCTGATCTCAGAGGTCCCAAGAGCCCCCAGGACACCAGATCAATTTCTGGAGTTATTTACATACTTGGAACAGTTGAGATAAAGAGCAAGACTCTGGCGAACCAGGCAGATGGAAAACCTCTCTGAAGCTTACGAAATGCTGACGGCTTTAAATCTACAGGACCTTACCCCAAATGGACAAAGCGATCCCTGGGGTTCCCTGCTCCCACCTCCACAGTCTCTATCTTTATCTCCCCACATACTGGATCCAGGCGGGGGTCACACACACACATACAGATTGGTTCCACTCTGACTCTACACTTTCCTTTTAAAAATAGCATATGCTGTGTTTCTCTAATAAGGTCATACAGGTTCACTGCAGAAAATCTGGGGAAAAGTGTAAAAGAGAAAATAAAGGCAATTTAGGGATAACTAATATAATATTTGAATATATGGCTTTTCAAGCAAGTTTATATATGTTTTTAAAAATAGGGTCATTCTGTACATGTTTGCTTTTTTCACTGAACTTCGACTTTCGCCTTATTAATAAATAAGATAGTAATCTTGTTAATAAATAAGGTAGTAATCTACCATGTGGCCTTCCCTGATGTGGCAGTGGTTTTTGCCTGTGAAATACAAACAGACTGGAAGAATTCAAATCCAGCTTCATCCAGTTTAAACTTGAATATTGAGAGACTCAAGTGTTACAAGAAGGGGTTATCTTTAAAAATAACAATTACTAACATTGATTGGATGCTTATTCTTATGCCAGGCACTATGCCAGGAACTCTAAAATGTTATCTGGTTAAATGCTTACAATAACCCTGTGAAATGCACCATGGGCCTTATTTCCAAATGACACTGTAGCTTAGAGGGGTCCAGAAACTCGCAAAGGACACAGTTTGGCAATGGGGGTGGTGAGTATCACATCAGCTGACTCTGAAGGTCATGTTTTTACCTACTGCATTCAATTATTCGAGTGGTCTCTGTTGACAAAGCCACCTTCGAAGACCGTGACAAGGCTTAATGCACTGTTTACATAGAAAGCCCGTCGAATGACAACCTATTAAAAATCTATTAAGCACCTTTTCTGTTCTTTTTGTTAGTATTTTAGATCACAGAGATGCAAAAAGAGACTTTTTTTCTGCTTATGATTTAATCTATAATATAAAAAAAAATCTGTCCAAATCACAGAATAGGGACTCTAAGCTCTCTTGAGCTCTCTCCCATGCTTTAATTGGATTGACATTTTAATAGACGTGATATCCTTATAATCACTCTTCTATTGCCCAGAGTGAATTACTGCTGAGTTACTCCTAAACAGCTGTGGCTGCATCACTTTTAGAGGAAATTTTTGTGGTTAGCCTCTCTTTGGGGTAGGAAGAGCTTCTGAATGAGTAACAATAAATCATTCTAAGTGATGTTTGCCCCAGCAGGAAGGAAAAGAAATACCCAACAACCTGCAACATGTATCTTTGATGACGGAACTGCTTCTTCCAGTTCTACTACAACCAAAAGTGAGTTCTACTTTAAAACTTGAGCATGGCAGGAAGAGATTGCAGTTGAACCTGGTGAGTATCAAGGACACTGCTCGCAGAAGAGTTACTGGAGCCTGAGTTTTGACAGCCTTGAGATGGGAGGTGGGGGGAGAGTTTTGCAAGCTTTCTGAATAGTGAGAATTATAAATGAAACCCACCTCATCTTCATGGACAGAGTTAGTATTTTTTTTTTCCTTTTTGCAATATACTAGCTCAATTATTTATCCTGAGGCCTTAAAGAATGAATGACTTCCAAAATCATTTCAGAGTTTGAAGAAAAATCTTTTCCAAAAATTAAGCCAGTGTTTCCTCCAGCCATGACTTCGACCATCTGGCCAAAGATTCTTTTCCTTCCTGCTACCTCTCATGTGGGCTGGCCCCTCACTATGGCTAATGATGCCCAGATGTCCTGGATCCACAGGATCCCTACCTTCTGCTGCCTCTCTGTCAATGCATCATCTCCTCTAACTCCTGCCAGGAAATAAAAATTAGAAACCACACCCCTCTCTTCTGGACCAATAGCGAAGAACTCCTCGGTGAGGGTAGGGGTAAGCTGACATCTCAAAGCTTTCAGGATAGGTTATATTTCCATTAACAACAACACTCTTTATTGTTCCAGTAGTAACCCATGTCTGTGTGCAAACCTGTGAAAGTGTGGCTTGGCTCCTTATCGGTTACGGAGTAGTGGCCTTGATGGCTTTCCTTATTAGGCAGAGCATAAGACCTTGAGACTAATGGCTCCTTGTTAATTCCAAGTGGTACCTTTGTTGCTGTAAAATGCACAGGTATTCTGACCTCATCAATCTAGGCTGGAGGACTAAAGGTGTAGGAAATGGGATTTATAATTTGAAAGTAACTTTTCAAATAAGCAGAGTACCACCCAGTTACAATGTCTCAACTTCACTTTCAATCTTTTTCACTAAATACATTAAATATTCTTGATGCTAAGTTGTTCTGCATGATCCCATCTACCAAGATTGCTCCTCTGTGATCTCAAAGGCTCCACCTTCCCAAAGTCTAAAACTTTCAGTCTGAAACTTCACTTTGAAAATTAGAATGCAGTCTGTGGGGGAGGAAATTGTTGGTGAGTGACCAGAAAGGGGGTCTGGAAATGTTAAATATTCTCATTTCTGTTCTTAGCTCATCGTTATTAACTATGAGGGTGGTCTGGTATGAGGCACAGAGGCAGCCTAGGGCAGTGGTTGGAGCCCAGACCCTGGAACGAGACAGCAGGAGATGGACCCCTGCTCTACCACTTACTATCTGTTTGACTGCTGACCACCTGCTTGACTTCAACTTTCTCACCTATATAAGGGGGCTAATAGTACTATAATGATACGCTTCTTCTGAGGACAACATGATTGAATATTTTTTAAAACAGATGAGAGCTTGAGCACGTATACCAAACACTATATGAACCCTCGTAAAATAAAATAAAAAAATTAACCTCCTCTCTCACTTTACTTTTTACATCTAGAATATGGGGTTGAATGTAGTCACCAGAAAGATT
This sequence comes from Halichoerus grypus, assembly GCF_964656455.1. Lineage (NCBI taxonomy): Eukaryota > Metazoa > Chordata > Mammalia > Carnivora > Phocidae > Halichoerus > Halichoerus grypus. Next base: position 66,547,907 of record NC_135717.1, read on the forward strand.
AGTATTGTTCAGAGATTTAATAAGAAAACCATTATGTAAGAACAAAATATTTTAACTCTGGGCAAAGCCCATCAGCTCAGATTAATGGATTAAGTGTGCAGAATCTATCATCTTCAAGGACAAAATGGCTTTTCTGATGCTATTTTGTGCCAAACTACCACAACATGCCAAGACAAAGAATACTGGAGCCACATGAAAGAAGAGCTGCAAACTTTAAGTGTCTAATGTATTTCATTACTTCATTTTTCTCAAGGGGAATACTGGAGATGTTACCCAAAATGCTTCATCCATGAAAGCTAGGTTTCCAGCCAAAGTCTCAGAAAATGACTTCCTAACTATGCATGAATAACTTCTGTGTGTGTCTGTGTGTTGCAAAGAGCATTAATTGTTTATAAAAGCACTCCTTTTGCATGCCAGTTGGGCTACTAGTTTTGAAAACTGGTGGACTTACCAATTCTTAGCTTACCTTAATTTTGGCCCAAAGTTGATATTGATATTCATCCCCTAAGTTCTTCAATAGCACAAGAACTCTTTCTCCCGAGATCAATTTTATAGCTGCTACATTGCAGTTCTAGAAGGCTGACTTGTTTAATGAATATATATCTGTATAGTGTTAGGTTATGAAGTATTAATATGTCTTTCTTCAGCAACAGGAAATGGAAAAATATGCATTTGTAATAATCTAGAAACTGGCTGGAGAGTCTGGCTCCATCTATGTATTTTCAAGCTCTTCAGTATCTCTGAAAAACCATCAAAAAGTACTTTTCCTTGGATATATGAACCGTAGTGTATCTTTGAATTGGCTCACATTTTTGCCATGTTTTTCAAATTCCTCAAATTACCATCTCCAGAAATGGCACTTGAGATGAGGAGACCTTGCTTTTAAACCTGTCTGACTGCATTAACACCAGAAATGACACAATAAAAGAGATGACGCTCACAAACTTCTTGGATCTTTCTGAGGAGTAGCAAATGACCGCTTCTCTACCCACAGTTCATCTGCTGTATTTATTAATAGAAAAGAAACATATTTTAGACATAAGATGAACAGGATTACCAGTCCTTCTACTTTTCAAATACATTTCAATGTTCTTAATACACTTAAAATGTTAAAACTGTGCTTGGCATGTCAGTGTTCTATGTTCACACATTTAGGTTCTGTGATTTTCTGCTTTTCATTTCAGAAACAGTCATTTAAAGTCTAAAGTAGGGGCGCCTGGGTGGCTCAGTCGGTTGGGCACCTGCCTTTGGCTCGGGTCATGATCCCAGGGTCCTGGGATCGAGCCCCACATCAGGCTCCCTGCTCAGAGGAGTCTGCTTCTCCCTCTCCCTCTGCCCCTCCCCCTGCTTGTGCTTGCTCTCTCTCGCTCACGCTCTCAAATAAAATCTTTAAAAAAAAAAAAAAAGTCTAAAGTAGGGTGAGGAGGGGCTTTGAAATGAAGATTGGGAAGATTTTTGCTGACGGTATTGAAGGGCATGCGAATTTAAAAAAGGAACTAGGTGTAAAGGGGAGATTAAATGCCTTCCAGGGCCTTGGTTTCTGCTGGAGGTTCCAGAGTACTCCTAGTCTAAAGGTCTTCTGATGATCTGTTTTGATCAAGGAAATACCAAATCCCTCCCCTGCCCCATTTAAATCTTGCCAGAAGTATCTACTCTAAATTTTGCCCAGGAATCTACACCCCAAAGCATTTATTAAATTCTAATAGCATACAGATCCTAATCCACTATTATCACCTAAATTTAGAATACAAGAGATTTCCAGGAAAAAAAAAAAAATGGGGGACAAATGGCTGAACAGTAACAAGTTGCTCTGTTTGGAGGGAAAACAAAAACATGGATAGATCAAAAACCATCTTTTTGTACCACAATTTGTAGAAGCACAGGATGTGTCCTGGGACCACAGGAAAATAGCCAACTCACTAGGTACGTGACCTTGGGCAAGTTAGTTGTGCACACCTGTGTCTAAGTGTCTTCCCCTACAGAATGGGGACAATAGTAACATTTACTTCCCCAGGCTGCTGTGAGGGTTAAACGAGGTCGTGAGTGTTGAACTCTTGGAACAGTTCCTGGCCCATAGTAAAGGCTATGGCGTCACGATTCCTGAAGTAAAGAAGCAACACTGTCCGTCATCTTTAACCAGTCACAGGGGCTGCTCCAAGTGCCACAGGGGTGCTAGCCTCACGTGTGGTGTCCGCTATCACACCCTAGCCTCTAACCCATCTTCTTGAAATGCTGTAGAGAGGAGAATAACATACACAAGGGAACTTCTCAAAAGGGCAGGCTCCTGGATCCCATCTCGGACTGCGATTCTGTAGGTCACAGAGATACTAAGGAATGTGCCTTTGAATGAGCTCCCGGGATGCTCTAATGTAGATGAGGAAAGGGCTGCCCCTGGAGAAAAACTGCTGTTGGGCATTAGACTGTGTTTAGTGCTGGAACTCTTGGGGGTTCACTCCAGGGTAGCAGCATAAGGCAGAATTTAGTCGGTATTTTTCAAAAATCATTATGGGTTCTTAGTATTCCAACAAGGGTCAAATAACAAGGCTGTATTTAAGAAACCAAGTTCTTGAGTCTACCTTCATGTGAATAGGAGATATAACATTATTGTTGGAAAATATTGTTCAGAAATGGGTTTCAGAGATAATTTTCATTGTTTCGATTTTTGCTGAAACGTGAATATAATACCACTAAGAATGCCTTTTTGTGGGGGCGGGGGGCGGTAAAACATTTTACTTTCTTGCATTGCTTTTCCCCCGGTTATTATAATTTTTAATATACTATGACATATAATTCAGGGACAGTCATTACAAATACAAACTGGAGAATGAAGAAACCCAAGATTTTCACTGTAATATATTACAGAATACTTCAGAATAATCAAATCATCCTCCTTCTTCTAATTGGAACAGCGATGGTAACAATATACTGTTATAAGATCTGTGTTTTCTGTTTTGAAAATAAACATGTTGGCCCAGCTCTATATTGCTGTGATGGTGGGGCCTTTTATTTTTGAAACTCTCGTATTTTTTTTTATCTTTCCTTTGGGAAAACAGGGTGACAGATAGTAATCCACATGGGGTCATCAAAAACTAATTATTCAACCTAACATAGAATTTTTTCTTTCTAGGGTAGGATAATAAGCTTTTTTAAACTAAAGTAAACTTAGTTTCTGCTGCCCTTAGTAGAATGTTTTATTCAAGCCTGCCTCAAAAAGAACAGAGCACTGTTTTATTATACATCAACATAGTGATGAGGTTTTACAAACAGTTTTTGGCTATTTTTAATGTTATTTTTACAGCAACCCTGAGACGTAGCTGGAGCTATATGATCTCTAAAGAGGAACAAGGATAAGGGGTACAGAACCACTATGCAAAAAGTAGGCCACCACCAAGGCCAAAATCACTAAAATTGAATGCCGTGGTCATGATGTTGAATACAGCTGTGAAGAAGGATTGAGAGGATCCTGTCCAGGCCTGCCGATGGCTTTGCTCTTAAAGAATGGCAGAATGTCAGAGCACCTTGGACCAAAGGACTGAAGAAAACCAAAGTACTAATGGTGGTGTATGGGCAGGCTGAAAACTGAGAACAACTCTTGGCTGGGTGTCTGCAGGAGGGTGAGCCGAGAATGTTCTTTCCCCAGAGCACACAGACCCATCCTATGCTGAGACCACCACTGCCAACGGCCTACCAAAATCAGACGTAGCAAGTCTAAAATAATAAGGTTTCACACCCACGCTTAAGGAATGTAATATGCAAGAAGGGTACTTCTGTGAGCATCACAAGGTATTAAAAATATAGTACTTAAGCATGGAAACAAAGAAATGATAAAGAGAAAGCAAGCACCCTTATGATCATACATCAAACAAAACAAAACAAAACACCAGAGCTCAATGACTACCAGGAAAGGACAGAACAAGTATAAAATTCTTGCAAAGCCATTTCATGAAAATGTAAATACAACAGAATGGCATGTTTTCATGATTTAAATATATTTAAATGCAAGCAGCTGCCATACATATTGTCTTATAAATGTCATATGCTGTTATAAGTAAATAAGGCACCTGAAAAATAAAAAAGAAAACATTTACTTTAGTCATTAAAAATTATTGATTTAGGGGCGCCTGGGTGGCTCAGTTTTTAAGTGTCTGCCTTCGGCTCAGGTCATGATCCCAGGGTCCTGGGATCAAGTGCTGCATCGGGCTCTCTGCTCTGCGGGAAGCCTGCTTCTCCCTCTCCCACTCCCCCTGCTTGTGTTCCCTCTCTCGCTGTGTCTCTGTCAAATAAATAAATAAAATCTTAAAAAAAAAATTATTGATTTAGAGAAAGGAACAATGAACCTAATACTTTCTCTAGGCTAAAAGTAATCCTCTCCTATTCCTTATATTTTCTACCTTTTCCCATACTTTTTGAGACTTTAGAGAGAAATGTACTGTTTTTTTTTTTTTAAAGATTTTATTTATTTGACACAGAGAGAGAGACAGCTAGAGAGGGAATACAAGCAGGGGGAGCAGGAGAGGGAGAAGCAGGCTCCTGGCTGAGCAGGGGGCCCGATGCGGGGCTCGATCCCAGGACCCTGGGATCATGACCTGAGCCGAAGGCAGACGCTTAACCGCTGAGCCACCCAGGTGCCCCAAGAAATGTACTGTTTACAATCAATAATATAAACCAATTTTAAACAAAAGAGAGAAAGGGAGGGAAAAGGCAGAAGGCTGTGCAAAAAGGAAAAGAAAGCAAAAGTTACATTTCCAGAACAAACTAGATCCACATATCCACATTTTTGTTTCTGGTGATGGAATACACTATACATTCTCAAAAATAATTTAAAAATTAAATTCTCTAATTCTAAATTCTCTCCAGACGTCCAGAAATATATGGTGAATCAGCAATGAGAAAAAGATAGTAATTATTGCCTTGAATCAAAGTATTATATAAAGGAACCTGGCTCTCATACATAAGAGTAAACAAACTATATATTTTCATCATGAAAGCACAAAAAAATTACCCTTTTGGGGGGGTGGGGGTAGGGAAGGCTAGTAACAGCCAGGAAAACCATACATTCCTTTATAAGATTTCCAAGCTCTTGTAGGTAAGCGGCTCTCTTCCCTTCCTAATAGATGTGGTAGTTCTAGTCACTTTTCCACACTCAGGAGGTGGAAGCAAGAGGGGTTGGTATTCAAGGGCAGACTAGTTTTTCACAAGAAACCAAGAGCTGTGAAGGCCCCTGGCCTTAGAAAAGTGCCACAGCACCACTGTTCGTGACATCTATTATTTCAGATGTCTATCTACTTAGAAGCACACCCAGTTAATGCCCAGCATGAGTGCACCACTCTCTGTTATGCATACAGTTCACACATGGGTCCAAAGCCAAAGGAGCTGAAGCATAGGAGGAGTAACCATCCTTCCCAGGCCACCCACAAAGGGAGCTGAACACAGGACATTACAAAACACACATGAAGAAGTGAGCCATTGTTTCAGGCTTTAGGGCAGCAGTTAATTATACAGCCCTCAGCATAAGATGAGAATAGGAGGGAAGAAGGTGGAGTTGGCCAGCAAAGCTTTTTAGAAAAAGTATTTCTCTTATTTTCCAAACTTGAAGTAGCTGGATACATTACCCAGTTGATTTGCAGCCTACGTTAGGAGGCTTATAAAAGCCATTCTATAAAATAGTTTATTAGACAACATAATATATTGATTCTTACTTGGACAAGAAGATGGCCAATAATAGTCTCAAAGTGAAAGAAGCAAGAAATCTGTATTTGAGTTGACTTACAGGAGCTCCTAGGAGAAGAATAAAGAAATGAAAGATGAGCAGTGATAAAAAGCCCTTGGTGAAAATGCATTTAATTAATTATTCACACAACTAATCCTTGTAATAATAAAAACTGGCAGGGCTAGGAAAAGCAGAAAGTGGGTCCAGAAATAGAAAAGAGATTATTTTTACACTGAAGAAAAGAGGAAGTAAGGGGAGTTGCGTGGGGCAAGTGCTGGAAACATCTATCAAAATTTTGCTTTAGAAACGGGAGTCAGAATTTATGATTAATTGAAGAATTTTTGAAATGGAATTCCAAGCTAATTTTAGCAGTCTTTGAGGCACAGAAATAAACCATTAGTTACTTAATTCCTCCAGCTGCTTTTAATGGGATTCGTGTCTTTGTTTTGGTTTATCATGAATTGAGTACACCTGTTCTCTGCTCATCAGTGCAAACTGTGGAGGGTACCTTCACTTAACCACACTTGATTCCCCCAACAGTAAGGTACACTGGAAGGAGAGTAGATTTTTGGAAGCAAAGAGCTTGGGGTCTGAATTGCAGTTCTGCTGCATATTAGCATGTGGTATGGGGCAAGTTACCTAATCTCTCTGAGCCTCATTTTTTTTCATCTATATAATAGATACAAAAAATATTGAACAATGAGGACTCTTGTAGAAATTAGAAATAATCACTGTAAGACACAAGGCACCCAGTAATACTCACTACATAACAGCTACAATTATTCCACAATTGGAAATACTCTAGTGGCAGCAACTTTTGACGAATGTGGAAGATTTACCTTGAAGTGGAGCCGATAACAACAGAACAATTCAAAATAGCTTTTGTATTTGAATTATCTAAGCTAGGTCAAGGGCAGCCATGTTATGTCTATGATGCTCGAGTGTGGAGAATTATCACAGGAGCAAGACTGCATATTATGAAGGCTTCGGTTTTGCAATGGCTTGGAGAATATCACTTCAGTTGCTTGGTAGCCATAATATGCAAAACATGAGGATGGAATCTTTGGTGAGAGTGAGAATGAGCATACCAAGGCAAATTCCAGGATTATGTCAGCAACTGATCTTTTGCTGCTCATTTTGGGGCTGACACATGTAATAGCTATTGGACCAGTGGCTTACATGTGTTACCCATGCAATCATACAGGTATGTTGTAGTGTTTACTCTTAAATTCTTGGAGAAAGTTTTACATGTGAAGGCCCTTACTCACAATAGAATATAGCACTTGAATTTGGGGAAACAGCTTTGGGAATTCCCAATTCTTATAAGCTACTTCTCTAATATTTGTCATTAAGAATTTTCTATGAAGATCTAACTAACTGGTATACCTGTCCTTTTCACAAGGAATAAAATAATGACTTAAATCATATTTAAAAGACCTTAATTGTACCACGGCTTCATCTTAAACAGCTGTACTTGATATCTTTAAATTCTTGATTGACTGGAGCAAGAATGTATAGATTATTCTAAATACTCCTGATATTTTACAAAGAGACTGATAATTATTAAAAAGTTCTTCCCACTGTGTGGCAGAATGTGAGAAATACTTGATTTCTCTTGAAAAAATTTTTTTGCCATCTTTGGATGGCTGGCACTTTGATAGAGAATGTACAACTACATTACAGTGAGTGTGAACTTATCCAAGTGAAAGCCAAATTATCTTTTTGTGCCAAGTGGAAAATTATACTTTATACGTATCATTTTATCTCCCCGAATCCTCCCTGCCATTTTGGGGCATAATTAAGGGCTAGGTCAAGTTAACATAATTCAGTTGATGATAATATTTATTGAACACTTGTAAGTCATAAATGTGCAATTTATCTCATTTCCTTTTTGTGTATACCTATCATTTCCCCCATTTTAGAATATGGAAATTGAGACTGAGAAAAAATGACTGATAGGTCCAAGGCCAAATTGTTAGTAAACAATAGGGCCAGTACTAGAAGCCAGATCTTTTAATTTTAAGTGTAACAGAATTTGCTCTTCTCCAAGTTGTCTTTACTTGTTCATGAGTCCATAGGTCACACAGCAAACATTTACTGAATGCATCTTATATGCCAGGCACTGTGGTAGGCCCTAGAAATACAAATCACTAATGGATCTCATCCCTAAGCAACTCACACTTTGAGAGAGAAATGACAACAGCTCCTTGAGGGCAGTGCTGTGGGAGGGAGCAAAGGCAAGGGCAGGGAGTGGGGGTCCTGAAAGGAGAAGATATCCTTAATACATCCTGCATTTGCTCTGAGAAGGAAATGTATACCTGAAGGGTGAAGGGGAAAAAATAGTTTCCTTAAGTGAAAGAACTGGAAGAGAAGAGGATCTATCTGGCCGCTCACCAGTCTGAGAATATTGAAAAGCTAGACGTTTCAAGACAAATCTCCACTAATCCATCTTTTACCAAAGTTCTCACTTAAAGTCCACTTTTTGACATGAAATATTTAATAGGAACTTATTTTAGCCACAAAGTGCCCTTAAAAAAATATAATATTGGACCCCATACTAGGCTAAAAGAAGAAGGTATTAGGTGACTGAAAAGAAACTTGCATTAAAAAAAAAAAGGAAAAAAAGGACTTGTGGAAAGCCTAAAGCAGTTAATGAGAGTTTCTACTGAAAACTGAAAGTTAATGACAACACAGTTTCTTTGCTATTGAGGACAGACACTTCTTAAAGAATGGGTAAATCAATAAAGTTCATTTTCTAGTGGCATCTGGAACCACAATTTTAATCTGTTGAAATGGCAGAAGGACAAAGAACAAAATACAAATAAACACGAAAAAGTTTTCTTTTAGAAAGAAGCCCCATTTAATTGGCTTCCACCCTCGCAGTTTATATTCAGCTCCCTGACGGGGAATATAACTCCCTCAGGAAGGTGGCTTTTTGTTGGGTGCGTGCATGATGTTTATTCGTCTTGCATCTAAAAATTAGAACATAACAAGCTTCTAATCATCACTTGTTAATTCCAAACAAAAAGAATTCTTTTTTTTTTTTTCCATTGAAAGCAGAAGATTGTAGTAAAAAAAAAAAGCAGCATTCTCCAAGGTCATATGCTGTTGGCAAAGCTCAAAAAAACCTTGTAGTCCAACTTGCTTATGTTCAGCTGTGTTTACTTAGACTTAACATGACAAAGTCTGCCTCTGATTATGCTATGCAGTCATCTGCCCACAGATAAATAGATATTACACAAACTTTTGGAGAGAATGACATTTGGCCTCCATAATTCTGGAATAATTTACTATGTACCTTCAACTTAAAACACCAAAATGATCCACAATATGTTTTTGGGAATGAAACATAAATATTTCATTTTACAAAGGGAGCAGTCTCCATGACCTTTATGGAGTTTAGGTGATTTACTAACAAAGTATGGTACTGGTTTGGAAGCTGTGGGGTAGCTCTGCATCAGGCAGTCTGAGGCAACATTTATTTCAGTCTTTTCAATAGCCATCAAGATTTCAAGGAATTCCTGTAAACAAACCGTCACTTAAAGAGGATAACTTTCCATCAATTTTTGCAACAAGTCTCCAGAACAGAACATGCATATAAAAATAAGAGTTAACTAAATTATTTCCAGAGACTGCATCTTGGAGTAATGTTTACACTATCAGTAGAAAGCAAAAGCTCAATGTTTTACCACCATATCTTACACTAAATGCAAAATTTTGCTTTTGGGGTAATGTAAACCATTTCCACAGCATACAGTCTGTTCCTGATTACCTAAGAATTGATTCTGGCCCATCATATTTACTTTGCTTGCTGTTGTATTTACATAATAAAAGATATACATACTTTCCTCAACAAACTGAGATTGTTTCAAAGGTGGAAGTACTTATTATATTCCCCGGCTATCAATCAATAAACCAATCAATCAACAGATCTTTACTGCATTTTGCTAACAGCTGGTAACACAGTAGTGAACAAGAGGGAGATGGTTCTGTCTTCTGAAATGTAGCTAATGAGAAAAATGACAAATGGAACGCATGCTGTCACTTTCTGGGTTACTCAGCTTAATTTGCAGAATTATGAAGAGTTTTCCTCCACGGAAATGAGTATATTTTCAACCCTGAGTCTTGTTTTATTATTGAATTAACTTAGGGATGGAGCCCTTCGTTGGGAGTGCTGGTGGTCTGTGAAGGGAGCCATGAATATTCTGCTTTGCCAGCTCTCTTTAGCAGTGCAGGCCATGTCTGTGAAAGGTTTAGTTTTTGACTGATTCATTTAATGCTTTCTAGTGTGGCCTTTATTCTAATTTTCTAAATTTGCTTTGAGAAGCGCTCCATAAAGTGGACTAACATACAGGATGGCAATGCTACTGTTCTAGCAACTGCCACTTACATTTAATAAGCGAAGATTTCCAAAAGCCTTTCCCTCTAAAAAACTGAATGGATCCATGTACCTTATGCCACATTCCCCCATTGTTTTCTCTTACTGACTTTGAGATTCACAAATATATATATATAAAAGAAGGAATATGTTTTCCAGTGTGCGTGCCTTTAAGGACAGCAAACAAATCTATAACATGTGCTGGAGACTAGTGTCCTACTCATACCAGTCTCTGCAAGAGCATACACGTAGGCCTCATTAGCTTTTAATGCAAAACTGCGTCCGCAAGCCATTCTAGAAAGGGCAGATTCCTCAGATTCGACATGTAGTCAGAGAACTGAATCCAGGAAAATGAGGGAGTATGAAATTCTCTTCTGAAGCCCAGCCACATGACGAAGCCACTGATGAAACAGCAAGCCCAGTGAGGAAGGCTGTTACTGCTCGAAAGAAATTACTTTCACAGCTTGAATCCGAGGTCCTATGAGAGCTGCCTCAAAGAGGAAGGTAAGTGGTGTTAGAAAACATGGGGGACAGACAGATGACTGCACAGTTTACTTTCCAAGCATGGGGGCTGTGGGGCCAGTTGATATATTAAAGTATATATTAAAGTAATGAAAACCCTTTAAGTTACGGAGCCACTTGCTGGGGGATTTCTTACAAAGGAAAAGTAAATTTGCCCATCTTATTAGATTGGACCGAGGCATAACCCTGCCCAAAAACTAGTACAGAAGCTCATTTTTAAAAAGGAATAAAAAAATCCTATATGCGCAAATTATCTGACGTTCAGTCAGGGCTGTCAGGCAGCCGTGTTATGTCTAAGAAAGGAATGGTAGCCATCAGTATGTCCGACCACGCAGTCCACGCTCTAAAACACAGAATTTAACACAGAAGAAAATGTTAGTTAGCGGATCACTTGACAGGAATGAGTTTGCCGAAGTTGTGTAGCTGAATCAAATTTGGATGGCTCTCTCAATGTTAAACAAAGTTGGAAGAAGAAAAAAAAAAGGAAAGCTTTCACAACCAAAAATCTTGAAAAATTTCCTATATTTTTTGGTTTCATTTTTCCCAGAACTGAAACACCACAAAATAACACCACCTCAGTGCACTCATTTCCACCTCAGTCAGGAAGTGCTGTGGTACATAAACATTTTTTATTTCACTTTTTTACAAGAAGGTGACCAACATTTTCTTAGCCTTCCAAAAAGCTTCAGGTTTGAAATACATTTTGGTTAAATGTCAGCAAAGGAATTTGCTCATCGTTCAAAAAGCACTTTTTCTTTCCAGCCTTGGAATATACGTAGAAACCGTGTTGTGAATGGAATTACAAAAAAGGCTCGGAGCCACAAAGGGAAACCCAGTTTTACAATTCCAAAAAGAGGTATGTAAGGAAGGATTCTGTACAGGAGGAAACAGGAATAACAAGGGACGTTCATATTGCATAGCTTGTCAAGTGCTTTCATGACCATTATCAACAGCTCCCTCATTTTACAGATGTGGAAATAAATCAGAGATGTTAGATGACTTACCTAATGTTTTTCAGTTAGTTAGTGGTAGAGAAAAGAATATCTGAACCCAGATCTTCAATGTCAAAAGCCATAATTGGAAGGCATGGATTGAAAACTAAAAGCCAGCATCATGCATAATGGGAAAAAACTAGAAGTGTTGCCCTGAATGTCAGAAGCAGGATAAGAATGTGCACCATCATCACTATTATTTAACACTGTACGTGGAGGTACAAGTCAATGCAACAAGGCAGGGAAAGAATCATGGCAAAAATTTCAGCAGGAGGTAAAACCATCACTGTTGGCATGTCATGTAATTGTATTACTAGAAAACACAAGGAAGTCAACCAAAAAACTGCCAAAAACAATAAGCAAATTTATGGTGGTAGCAGAGTATAATATTAACATATAGAAATCAATGGCATTCTCATATAAAAAACAACAACCAGTTAGAAAAATGTGATGGAAGAAAGGACTCTACTTACAACAACAAAACAACAAAAAGATAAAATACCTATGAATAAATTTAACAAGAAATATGCAAGACCTATTTAGAACATATTAGAACTCTACTAATGGCCGCAAAAGAAGACGTGGACAGACATACCAAGTTTTTGGATAAGATGATTCTACATCCTTAAAATACCATTTTTCTGTAATTAATTTGTCAATATAACACAACTCCAAAAAAACTAACAAAACAGTTTTTTTTAGTAGACCAGTTGATTCTAAAATTAATGTGGAAAAATAATCAAACAACAATAGCTAGAAAAACTATGAAAAAAGAAGAATGAGAATAAACACAGCCAGATATTAAACATATTCTAAAGGCTCAATAATTAAAACAGTGTGGGACTGGAACATGAGTAAAAACAGAAGTCGGTAGAGGAGAATAGAAAGATAAGATAGGCTCAGTTTAAAATGTGGTTTATTTCCACCAGGGAAGAAGGAGAAAGACAGATAGATCACCAAATGGTATTAGCATAACTGAGTAGCTATGTGGGGAAAAAAAGTTGAATACTTTTTTCACATCATATGATACCATATGTCAAACTCAGATGCAGTCCAAATAGATAAAAGATTTAAGGTGAAAATTGGGACCCATAGAAATATCAGAAGAAAACTTTTGACACCCCCTTTAAAGTTGTGAAGTAAGGGGGTTCTCTCTATCACTTCAAATCTAGAAGCCATACAGAGAAAGATTATTAAACATAATTACAGTTTTTTAAAGGCTACCTGGGGAAAAATCAAAAGGAAAATCACAACATATATAGTTGATCGGGACAAAATATTTGTTACAAGTGTCTCCCTACTCCATAATGTGTTCTTCAAATTAATAAAACATTATCCACAAGAGAGTCCCATAGCAAAAAGAATATGAATGTATATACACACAGGGAGAGAATGAAATTTTGTGACTGTCTTATTTCACTTAAAATCATGTCTTTAAGCTTCATCCATTTTGTAGGGTGCGTGTCAGAATTTCCTTCCTTCTTAAGGCTGAATACTATTCCATTGTATGTATACACCACGTTTTCTTTATCCATTCATCTGTCAGCAGACACTGGGTTGCTTCCACCTTTTGGCTATTATGAACAATGCTGCTATGAATGTGGGTGTTACAAACAGCTGTTCGAGTCCCTGTTTTCAGCTCTTTTGTGTATATACCCAGGAGTGAAATTCCTGGATCATATGGTAATTCTATTTTTGCTTTTCTGAGGAACTAGCATACTCTTTTCTATAGTGGTTGCACTATTTTATATTCCTATCAGTAGTGTACAAGGGTTCCAATTTTTTCACATCCTTGCCAACACTTGTTAATTTCTGTTTTTTTTTTTTTTTTAATAGTAGCCATCCGAATGGGTGTGAAGCAGTATCTCATTCTGGTTTTGATTTGCATTTCTCTAATTAGTAATGTTGAGCATCTTTTCATGTGTTTATTGGCCATTTGTGTATCTTCTATGAGGAAATGTCTATTTAACTCCTTTCCCCATTTTTTAATTGAGTTGTTTTTTGCTGTTGAGTTGAATAGTCTAACTTTTATATAAAATAGGGAAAATAATAATTTACATTCGCATTTGCTTTTAAATATTAAGGAATCTCTGTAAGGGTACATTAAAAGTTAAATATTTAAAAAATATACTTAGATGACATTCCCCCATTACATATTTATAGTATCCTGTATTTCTTTGTAGTATTTGGCATACTTCTTTGTTCAATGCTTGTCTCCCACCATATGCTGTCTGTCATGTTCATTGTTTTAGGTATTAAGGAGGGCACATATTACATGGAGCACTGGGTGTTATACACAAACAATGAATCATGGAACACTACATCAAAAACTAATGAGGTACTGTACGGTGACTAACATAACATAATAAAAAAATAAAATAAAATAAAAATAATAGGCAAAAAAAAAAAAAAGCAAACCAGTACATAGCAGAAAAGATTCTCAATGATTATTTGTTATCAGACTCACTAACTGATGAAGAGAGAGTAATTTATCATGTTAGTACATATTACCTTATTGGGATGCTAGACTGCCAGATTATAAAATAGTCATGCTGGAAAGCAGAAAGAAGGACCCGAGGGAATTATGCAGTAGGCTCAGGGCTGCATTATGATTTTTGTGTGCTCTAGATACTTTTGTCTTTACACACTCTTTCCTACATTAAAAAATGTTAAAATTATATTTTATGACTACATCAACATATAAATGTATATAATCCATGTTTGCTATGTATTCATTGCGATTATGTTCATTTTTCTTTTGATTTTAAAAGAAATTAAGATGGAAGTATTTCCATGGGTCCTAGGAATTGTGTAACAGAGGGAAGTTGGCCCTCAGAGTGGTAACCAAGGAAAAAGCAGTGGATGTGCAAAACTAAGTTTTGAATTTCAAGGACAATGAAAAATAAAATAGAACTTTCTTCCCACCCTACTCTAAAATGTTCCTCTGGTTAATTCACTTGAAATTTCAAGAGGAATTTATTAAGAGAAAACCAACTCTGCTTTTCTAAATGGAAGCTTAGAGTCTATAAAAAAAATTCTATTTGAAAGCACAGTGACTCATGTCGTACACGTGCAGATTAAGTTAAAACTGGCCTGTGCGTTATTCTATCAGAAATAAGCGGCAATAAACCAAGGTCAACTTTGTACCCTTAAAAAAATGGAAAAGTGGATAATGCTAGCTTTTGCAAATTTTCCAAATAATTTTCTCCTACAATCTATCCATGAAGAGGGAAACAACTCTCTTCACTGATTTAAAGAATTTCTTTAACCTAATTCTTCCAACCAGAGAGTATTAAAGTATTTAACAGCTGGTACACCAACCACTTAGAAGACAAGTTGGCTATAAAGATAGGGACCACTGGTGCACACTGTCGAGTGTTTAACACTTTGTTGTAGAAAAAACTTTGCTTCCAACTTCACATGCTTTTTCTCTGATTTGGTCCACTGACCATCGCAAGGTCTTTGATCCTTTACCTGGACTTACATTTTTCTTGCGCACCATTCATTTATTTAGTCATTCATTCATCTACACATTTTCTTTATACCTTAACACACAGAGAAAATCAACTACAGACCAGCTTGTTGGGTGTGGGGATGAATGGTTGCACCTTCAGAATCTCTATTTTAGGGAAGTCATAATCTAATGAGGGCAAAAAACTATTTCTTTCCTTCACACTGATTTCTGGCAGCTCTGGTGGTGATAACAAAACAAAGGTGAGCGGATACAGATGTGGCTCTATGCCAGAAGCACGAAGGACCTTGACGACAGCAGGGTTTCCTTAAGAGTAGGATTTATTTCTCCTCTGGAGTGGGACTGAGGGAATATCAGCCAGTTTTCAGCCGAATAGAACTTTGACTTCCTTCTCCTTGATGTCTCTTCCTCAACTTTGACAAAATTGTGATGAGAAGCTCTTTCCCTAACTTGCCTCTTACCACCACCACTCTTGTCCAAAAGAATCACAATGTGAGCCACACATGCAAACCACATAAGCAATTTTAAATTTTCTAGTAGACACACTTAAAAAAGCAAAAAGTAAAAGATAAAATTTTTTAATATATATATTATTTTTTAGAGAGAGAGAGCACGTGCATGCAAGTAAAGTGGGGTGGGGTAGGGGGAGGAGCAGAGGGAAAGGGAGAGAGAGAATCCCAAGCAAGGCTCCACACCCAACGCGGGGTGTGACATGGGGCTCCATCTCACAACCCTGAGATCATGACCTGAGCCGAAATCAAGAGTTGGACGCTTAACTGACTGAGCCACCCAGGCACCCCAAAGATGAAATTATTTTAATAAAATATTTTATTTATCTCAATATAGCCAAAAATATTATCACATCAACATCTAATTAATAGAAAAATTAATGATATATTTTCCATGCTTTTTTTCCCCCCATACATTTAAACACATCTCAATTGGGACTAGTCACATTTTAAGTGTTCAGTGGCCTCATGTGACTAGAGGCTACCATATTGGATGGCACAGTTCTAAGTGACTCTACATAAAATGCACACATGAACCACTCTATGAGCCATTCCTTAACTCTCATACTGATATAGTGAATTCTGAAGAATCTTTGAAAGTACTGAAAATGTCCATAGTTTCCTACAGCATTCCTGTGAAAGCAGACGTTTCTAGAATTGTCCTACAACAAAAAAGTTGAAGATAAGATAGGGCTTGACTGTGGCCATGTATTTTGCTTTCCATTCTTAATCCCTGGTTTATAGAAACCTCTTATTCCAGATTCACTACTAATTGGTCATGATGACCATTTCCCCCTTTTACCAGCTCATCTTCAGTTTCTGTATTAGCATGAGAAGGAAAGAATCCTTGATGTTGCTGACTCCATGCACACTTTAACACAGTTTTTCCCCCTTAACAGTACCTTTTTATCTTATTTATGGGACACTGGGAGAAGACTGAACGAGGCTTATAAAAAGCTTACACATAAGTCCCACAGTACTCAATAAATAAAGATTACCAGTTTAAAGACTCACCCCACACTACTCAACATGGAATCCACAAATTCCTTCAAGAGCCCATTCAGGCCTAACTTGTCAATAATTCCTGCTTTTTAAAAATTCTCCGATCCTTTAGCATGCAAACCCTGATGTGAAAAATCTGGAAAAAAGAGTCATTCCTCTGTTCTATTCTGATTTTCCTTTTTTCCTCTAGCTGTCTCCTTTCTCAATCCAAATAACTTTTCAAATGTTCTTTTTCCCACATCAATATGAAGTGGGTTTTTTTTTTTTGATGTTTCTCCTCTAGTTTTTCTTTCCTATTACACATTTCTTCTGTCTTTCTAATTCTGATATCATTATTTCTTATACCTGGCATGTAATCATATTTATACTATCTTTCTAAATGATTCTCTCTCAAAATCAGATTCTCTAGCTCTTTATCAAGATAGAGTTATCTGATCCATAGTCAAACATTAAAACAGTCCTTCCTTCCCAGGTAAGAAATTTATATATAATTTACCTCAAGTACCGAGGTTTAAATGATCGGTGATTAAAACAGAGGTGAATGAAGTGACTTTTGACCCTGGCTGAGTCTTTTTATGATGGCAGAAAGGACTTGAAGAGAACAGTCTAATTGTGATGACTTGGTTAAAGAAGGCGAAATGCATCTAAAGTTGCCCCTTTGATTTAACATCCTCCCAGCCTTCCTCTGGTTGATAAATCAGAGTAAGCTAAGGACCAGGGACCACAGAAGGAACTCCAGCGCTGGAGGGAAGCATGGACAGGGCCTAATTTCCACTTTGAGGAGTTCTACCCCTTCAACACAACTTCAGAACTCTAGAGGTTATAATGACATTTCTGGTCTATCCCTAACTCCATACCTCTGCCAGTTTTTAACACTGTTTACCAGTGATATTTCTAAGTCATATCATGGGACCGAATGGGAAGCTTCCCTCAGAAATATGATAAACTATAGCCCAATTGTATCACTGCTTTCAAGTGAGATGAAAATCTTTTTGTCCTGCTCAATCACAGGTAAGGACAAAACTATACATGCTAGAATACCCTGGAAATGGAAATAGAATGAAAGCAACAGTGCTTTGAAATCACAGACCATCACCAAGAAGGGAAACTCCATCACTGGAGAAAAGAATGTATCTCTTAGAATAACACAGTTGCAAATTTAAATCAAATGGAAGAAATTACCTAATCGACTCTTTTCCTAAAATCACTATCCACTTTTTTATACCAATTTCTAATCCTATATCATGTTCTTCACCTTTCCTGATAATACATGTATCATTTTCTTAATAGAACATAAACATGAACGAAAGTGTTTTCTGCTGGATTCATTGATTTTCTTTTTTCCCAGAAGCTTTGATGCCACCCTCAGTTTCCAGATTGGCCAGGAAGATGGAATGGGCAAATCCATTAGTATGGGCTCCTGAGCCCGGAAGTGACATGCACACCAGCTGTCCTGACCTGGATTCAACCCTGCAGAGGTTATGAAAACACTCTGTGACTAACCACTAACTTTGTTCCAAAGAAGAAGCCCAATAAATTTCTAAACTCACAGTCCCAAGAAGACTAGACACCCCAGAACTATCTCGAAACCTAGGGGGAATGATGGTTGGGTTTAAGGGAATCCTTGAAACCCCTAAAATTATAAACACGTATAATTGACCAAAATAAAATGCCATTTAAAACCATAAATACTTTATAAGGAAAGTGAAGGTAATGAAGCATTTTGGTGGGTGGGTTTGAGCATGCAAAGGTAGGCCTGGAGCAGAGTTTGGGAGTTGACGCAGGAGAGAGCTGGATTCTACTACACTGAGTGAAAGAACTTGGGAGATTTCGAGACAACTTGGGAATTAGAGGGTGAGTAAGAAAGGGTGGAAGGTGGAAACAAGGAACTAGTGAGATGCTGTGAGGCTGGGGACCACGTCAGGCATAGCAGGAAGAATCCTATGTGGGATGTCTAAAGGACACATAAGAATAGGGAAAAATAGTGCTCCATAAGAAGCTATGTGAACTGCTATGATATATGGCCCTCCTCCGTTCCCTCCAAATTGTCCATAGTCTACTACATGCCCGCATCTTCTGAGTGGAAGGATGCACTGACATTTGAGGAAGGGAGCACATTTCATATCTGAATCAATGTGTTGCAGAACAGGGACCAAATATGTGAGATGGCAATGCGACCCATAAGCTGAACGCAGTTTGGAAAGTACGCAATGACACATTCTTGGAAGACAGAACCCTCGGGCATAGTCAGGAATCCTCAGAAGGGCCCGACCTTCCACAGCATGAATAAAGTGTCCAAGAGAATCCTTTTTAGTTCTAAAGAATCAAAGAGACCTCTTCTGCCATCTGGGTTACACTACAGTGTGGGATGGGGAGAATGGATGCGTGTTCCTCTGGACAAGAATCCAAAGCTTTTTGTCCAGTTTTCAAGGCAGCCCATGTATAAAAGGAGGAACAGCTCCAAATAAGTTAAGAGTCACTGTTTTGGAGAGTTCTACTCCATAAATGATTTTTTTTATTTTGAGTATACTTGATGGAAAACACCGTAAAATCGAGTGGAAAAAGCCTGAACGAGGAGCTGAGAGACTCAACTTCTCTTTCTGGCTCTGCCATTAAGTAGCTGTGCATCAGTGGGTCACTCCCTCCCACCCTGCGAGAAAGCAGGAATAATTATCCTTATTTTTACCTCATAGAGTTGTAATGACGATCAAATAAAATAACAGATGTTCATGTACTTTCTAAAGTCCATAGAGCAACAATATATTATTAGATCTAATCTGGCATTAGATTTGCTAACCTAATACCAGAATAGTAAGTACAAAAATGACCTTAGTAAAAATATTTTTACAATTCAATCATGGATATTATCCCCTTTTCTTGCCATAATAAACAATGGCATTCTGCTTTAAAGGATATTTTTATCGGTCATCCAACTTTTGGAGTCTCACTGTGTTCTAGCCTCACTTTACAGCTTCTATTTTGTGACTCTTCCTACCTATTGCCTTGCTCCTCTGCAGGTGAGCACATCAAACCTGTATGGGGGGTATGGGGGGGTGGGGGTTGGGGGGCGGGGGTGTGTGGAGAGGGGAAGGCCTTTGCTTGCTTCAGCTACGCAGGGCTATGGGCATGACATTTGATCTTAACCCAGGGATTAAGTCATTCATGAGTAGAGCCCAAAGGGAGGAACAGCTCCAAAAAAACAACCAGCCTTGCTGGTACTACAACATCCAGAAATTCACAGTCGTTTCTGCTACAGTTATAATTTGTAGTCTGTCTGGCACTGAGAAATCCAACTGCAGTCTCTGTGGTTTAAATAAAATGTATCTACAGCAGCTTGGAGCCATGTTTTAAAATGTTCCATGTTATTTTAGTTCAAGGACAAGCTTTTAAAATTAAAAGAAAACTTTGGCTTTAATTATAGATTAAAAGTGAGGTTTTTTTTTGTTTTTTTGTTTTTTTTTTAGGAATGCTATTGAGTCCAACTTTTGGAGAAAGTATTTAAAATAAAAAATAAAATTATTTCTTCCCCTAAAGTAACAATCTTCATTAATATAGGAAGATCAAAAAACGGAGAGCATACACTCAAACATAAAGACAACATTTTTGTGGTTTTAAAACTATGATAGTCACAGTTCATCTACTCAGTATGATATTTTCCAGTAATTTCAGTTACATTTTATGACCAGGATGCAATACTTTAATAGGTATTACTGCTGACACAATGACAGGCCTAATAAAAGGCAGTTAATATTGTTGTTTAACTTTAAATGTAAGAAAAACCCACTATCTTAGATTATAAACTTATGAAACACAGAAGTTGAGTTATATTATTCATATAACGAAAGGAGTCAATGTAGGAGTATCTGAAGACACCACGTGTCTACACTGTCCTTAAAACTTGATTCAATTTAAATCTGTTTGTGGAATGTATCTATTCTGCAGTTCAAGGCACAACCGTATTTCCTGTGGATTTCTAGAGAGTGGCTTGAAGTAGAAGCCTGAAGTCAAATACACTAGCAGCGGCTGTCAGTAAAGCCTTAGACCCCAGCCTCCAGGCAAGTGCTGGTTCCTTGCCTGCCCCCAGTGCTCTGGGGCCGCTCAGGATGCTACAGGAAGGAATCTGACTGTAGTCCTGCTTTTTTTCTCAGCAGATTTGCTGCCCCTTCCAAGGGAACAGCTCCCCCTAACAAAGGGCCCCATCATCCTTGTTCTGTGTGATTGCTTTATCTACTTTCTCCACATGTTTGGACTCCATAGCCCTCAGGAAGATTGCTTCAGGCAGATGCCTGCTCCCCTCTGGCCACTGTTGTGTCCCTGGATTCCTTCTCCTCTCTATGGAGAGAGGGCTCTGTCCTGATGGCATCATCTCCACCCTTAAATGCCCATACTGGGACTCTGAAAGAAAGAGCCTGCATTACGGCAAAGGAAGTGGTGAAATAAATTCTGGACTGAAGGTTGTAATCAAAGATGAAGGAGCCACAAGGCTGATAATAATCTTCTGCAATGGGGAAATGATTAGGATGGCCCAGAGTAGCCAAGGGGGCTCTTTTGATACTCTCACACATTCAATCACTTAGAGACTTGCAAGTTCTGCTTTCAAAACACCATGTGGGAAATGGGGATGATAATGGTACCTACCTCACAAGGTTGTTATGAGGATTAAGTAAGAAAATGCATGTCAAGTACTTGGCACAGTGCCTGGCACTCAATAAGTGCTCAATAACTACCAGCTACTATTATTGTCATTATTATGCCCTAAACTATTTTGACCATGCTGTTTTTATCACCTCAGATATATCAGTTGTCCTGAGATAAAGGCCTGCATTAACTCTGGAGGACTGAAGGGGTAGACAGAATACTTATTATGATAGGTGGGTCACTGAGCACAGTGCAAGGACATAGGCTCCTTACAAGCCAGGAGGTAGAAGAAAGCTTAGAAAAGGAGGTGGGAGGATCTCTCAAAGATAAACTGCCATCTTTGTAACTTTTCCCAGGTTTGGGAAAAAGTAAAAGATAGTGGTCCAGAGCAAGGTTTTAGAGTCAAATAGATCTGAGTTTGAATCCTGGCTCTGCAACATCACAGCTTATGTGGGCAAATTCTATATAACTTTGTTCTCTCATCCTCAAAAGAAGGGCAGTAAGACATACATCATAAAATTATTGTGGGGGTTAAATAAAATAGCACATGAGGGTAAAACACAGTGCCAGGCACAGAGTAAGCACTCAGTAAATGGCAGCTATTGTTACTACGTGTAGTAAACATCCATCATCCCACGGGGAACCATCTAGGAATCTACCTTAGAAATATACTTGTCAATTCTCTGATTGCCCGCATGTTAAAATGCCAGCTTCAGGGCACCCGGATGGCTCAGTTGGTTGAATGTCCAACTTGTGGTTTCGGCTCAGGTCATGATCTCAGGGAGTCTGCTTGGGATTCTCTCTCTCTCCCTCTGCCCTCCCCCTGCTTGCATTCTCTCTCTCAAAATAAGTAAATAAAATCTTTAAAAAAAATGCCGGCCTCATGTTATAGAATGTATATCGTTAAGGAAAGCAAGACTAACCAAATGTATAAAGAGAATACATAATGTGTGATTTCTGTGCTCGTATGTAACTAATTATGTAAATGTCAACTAATTTATTTAGACAAGATTTGATTTCCCAGTTTAAAGGCTATCCATATGAAAGCAGTATATTTTTTATACTTTATAATCAAAAGATCACACAAATGATAATGATTATTTTCTAAACTTTTGAGGTTGAATGGGCAAAACCTCATCTAAATCCCCCTAAGTGATCTCTGCTGGGATAGGCAGAATTTTGCCCTCCTGACTTTTTTCCTAGTGTCACATCTGTGAATATGTTATGTTACATGTTTAAAGTGGCATTGCAGAGGTAATTAAGATTACCAATCAGCTGACCTTAAAATATGGTGATTATCCTGCATTATCTGAGTGGGCACAATTTAATCATATGTGCCTTTAAACTCAGAGCTTTCTCCTGTGGGGTTGTAGGACAGAGAGATTCAAGTGTTAGAGGGAATCAATGTGCTGTTGCTGGTTTGAAAATGCAGGGAAGGAATGGGGCAGCCTCTAGAAGCTGAGAGGCAAGGAAGTGGGGACCTCCGTCCTATAATCACGAGGAAATGAATTATGCCAGTATCTTAAATAAGCTTGTGAGTGGGTTCTTCCCCAGTGCCCCCAGATAAAAGCCCAGTGTAACTGACACCTTGATGTCAGCCTAGTGAGACTCTGAGCAGAGAATCCAGTCATGAGTGCCAGACTTCTGGCTTACAAAACTCAGAGATTATAAATGGCGTTAAGCTGCTGTTTGTCGTAATTTGTTATGCACAAATATAAAACCAATACATAGGCCTAAGAACTGTTCTTCGCTTTATAACCACAGCTGTCCCTTTCAAATCTGTCATGGTTAAGTAATTAAAATATACTCCTTTTCTGACTCTGGCATACAAGCTGTCTGTCCCTAGTAACATATGTGCCATGATCTCAAGGTGGCTTTCTGGCATTTCTCTTCTCCTTCTTAGTTTCAAGGCCTTCACTTAATAGTTTCTTAGAATAAGTGCTTGGATATACTGCTGCCCATCAGCATCTCCAACAGAGGGTATGCAGGCTCATTGGAAAAGAAAGCCCTTCAAATCCCTATATTCCAGGAAAACCCTTGTGAAGGGATCTGCTGCGATGTCTGGCTAAGAATTAGTTCTGATATTTACTGTTTATTCTTTTTGCCCAACACCATATCAACCAGTGGTAATATGTAAAGCCCTTGGCCTCATAGGAATGATTCTAGTGCTTCAAAGGATATACCAAAGCATTTGCTATATAATCCAGGGAAGGACCCACTCAGTATAACAGTTACTGCCTAACACCATGACAATAAAGTCACCACAGGCAAGAGACTCTGGAAACGTCAGGCGCTCCCAATAAAAGAGGGTGATACTCTAGGAAAGATATTAGGAACAGTGACCTATTTTAAATTAATTACTGTATAAATAGCACAGTTTCCACATGTTGACAGCTGGACTATCAAGCATATCCCTGAGGGAAGAAAGAAAATTCATAGAAAAGTATTCTGTGGTCAGTCCACTACTGCCCAGAGACATGGGAATGTGGCGAAATACTCAGCTCAGCCACAGTCGAACAAACCGAGGAAGAATCTGGATAGCAGAGCCCTGAACAAAGACCATGCACTTTACTGTTTAAAAAAAAAAAGAGAGAGAGAAAGGAGAGAGGGAGGGATGAAGGAGGGGAAGGGAAGGAAAAGGAAGGAAGGAAGGAAGAAGGGAGGGAGGAAGGAAGGAAGGAGAAGCAAGATATTAGAGAAAGTTGAGATATTCTGACATTTTCAAAATAAATCAAATATGCAAATTTTAATGTGCAATCCATTAATATGATATTTTTGAAATATGATAACCCTTTCCCTCCCATGGTATCTCTTTATTTTGATGTATAACTTTAATCAGCTACATTTATAGCACTAGCTAAAAATTATTAAAGTAATCCAAGTACAAAAGGATAAAAAAAACAAACACTAACAATCTGAAGCATATGATTATTTAATGCTCCATTAATTGATAATTTTGCTTGAAGAAAAGATTGGAAAAAAGGAATGGAATTCTTTTTTTTTTTTAAGTAATGGAATTCTTAGCTCCTTGATTTTACTTAAAAATTCCCAATAGTACCCACTCAAACAAAGAACTTAAGTTTTCCACTGGAAGGGTGAAAAGAAAAGTCAGTTCTAGCATGCCCTGCCACATGCTTAACTACAGGGTAAAATAGTATCCGTTAAGATTCTAATCACATTTCAAAAGTGTAGTATTTATTAGGTCTATGGCTGCCAAGTACTACTATATCATATTATAATTACAGGCATTTTTAAATTTAAATTATATTTAGCTCTTTATTTCAAGCACTGTAGTTTGGAAAGTCTTACCATCATAATGTGTCATGTTTATGTACATGAAACCTAGCAAAATTTTCCAGGAGTTCCCATGTTCCATTCTGTATATAATTACTCTTTGTTTATTATTCCTTTGATATCCAGAATCTGTGCATAATTTTGAATGTGTGCAAATTCCCACTAAAAACTATCAGCAACAAACATCTTTTATGATAAAATCATTTACTGACAACAGTCTATATTACAGAGTTCCCTTTAAGATGGTACACTGAATAAGCTTTATTTACTTCTCTCTCAAAAGCTCATCAAAATTACAGAATGTAAATTTAAAAACAAATCAGTGCCTAGCAATGCTCGAAAACAATAAAGGGCACCATGGTCAAATCAAAAAAGTCGAGAAATTAATGAAAGATGAAATGCATATGGCATTAAATTGACAAGGAAATCTAAACAGAGAACCACAACTCAAAACAGGTGGAGGCCAAGACAGTGGCAGAGTGTGAGCTGCGTTTCCCACCAAGGAAGACACTGCAAGTCAGCAGTTCACAGAGACTAAAGCAGGCCATGGGAAGAATCATGAAGGTTACCAGTTAAAGAACAGACATCAGAAGAGCTAGGCCATGCTTTTCCTTCCTGAGCCTACAGAACACCTGTAGGTCACCTGAACGCAGGACACAGTTTCTACAAATGTTCTTTAAACAAGTTAGGGGACCTGTACAAAGACAACTCCTAGATTAAGGCCGTGAAGAGATGCAGAGTAGAGATTCAGGTAACTTCTGATTTCTGTAGGTTCATGGCTACTATGAAAAAGGAGCTATAAGAAAAAAAAAAAAATGATGTTCTTGGAGAATAAAAACAAGATACCAAAATTAAAAGAAAGACTACAGTAGAAAGGTTGATCAATAGAATGGATAGGGCAAAGCTGAAGACCAAATGAGTGATCTGAAAAGGAAAATCGAGATAACTGTTCATGACATGGAAGGGAAAGATGAACAGCGTGAGAGGGAAAGTAGAGAACCAAGGGATCCCAGGCCAAGATGATTTCACAGGTGAACTCTTTCCAGTCCTCAAGATATGCAGAAAAGCTAATCCTTACATTGTTTAAACTTTTCCAGAGTAGAAAAAGATGAAGTACTTTCTAGCTCATTCCACAAGACTGTATCAAAATTGTGCAAGGAGAGCATTAGAAAAAAAGAAAATTATAGACAAATCTCACTTGAGAATGTTTATATAAAATGATTAAATAAAATGTTAATAAATTAAATCCAGAAATATATTAAAATAATGATATATTGTGATGGAATAGAATTTTCCCCAAGAATTCAAGGAAAGTGAAACACTAGGAAATTTACTTTATACAAGTAGGTTAAAAGAGGAGAGTCAAATGGTCTTACAAATTGTGGAATTAGCATCTGATAATTATAATAACCTATTTAGTTATGTGTGCATTTTGGGAGTGGGGAGAATCTCTTATTAAATAATCTAGGAATGGAAAGAGAATCCCTTACCTTGATAAAGTGATTATATCAGAAATTTTCTTTTTTCTTTTTTTTTAAGATTTTATTTATTTACCTGACAGAGAGAGACACAGTGAGAGAGGGAACACAAGCAGGGGGAGTGGGAGAGGGAGAAGCAGGCCTCCCGCGGAGCAGGGAGCCCGATGCGGGGCTCCATCCCAGGACCCTGGGATCAGGGCTTGAGCCGAAGGCAGACGCCCAACAACTGAGCCACCCTAGGTGCCCCAATATCAGAAATTTTCTGCAAACATTATACTTAATAGTAAAATATAAGAAAAATTCCCTTTAATGCTTGCCATCACTACTATTATTCAACATTGTTTCGGAAAATTTGGTCAATGGAATGTAATAACTGGAGGGAGGGAGGAAGAGAAAGAAAAGAGGAGAATAAGTACATAAAACTGTTACTATTTGAAGGTTGTATGTTTGTGCGTACACTGACAATCCAATAAAAGAAAATATAAGACAATATAGGAAAACTACACAAAACCGAACAGATTCCCTATTTATCAGTGGTAACTATTATAATATGTAATAGATAGAAACTCATTCACAAAGGAAACAATAAGAATGACAAAATAAAACATCTAATAATTTAATGAGAAGTATGCAAACCTTATGTAAAGAAAACTATAAAAATTTATAGAATGTCCTGAAAAATAATCAGAATAAATGGAAAAATATACTATGTTCCTGAGTGGAAAGACTTGATATAAGAAGGATAAAAATATTCCCCAAATTAATATATAAATTCAGTGCAATCCCAGATGAATTTCCAATGAAATTTTTAAAATGGAACTTGTCAATCTTATCCAAAATTCAACTGGAAAAGCAAATTCAAGAGCCTTGATGAGAATATTTTGAAAAAATTGAGAGTAGACATAGCCTGCCATATGTCAAAATGCACAATAAGGCTATAGTCATGAAAACAGTGCGCTACTGATGTAGGAGTATTTTTGGTGGAACACATTAGGGTCTAGAAATAGACACATAGAGAGAAAGGTAGAGTATAATAAAGGAAGCATTTCAAATCAGTAAGGAAATGTGGAAGTACTCAATAAATAATTGTGTTGGGAAAAAACAGAATATAATATAGAATATATAATTTACAAGAAATTTTAGGGCGATTATAAGTGTATAAATGTACAATTAAAATAAGAAAAGTAGTAGAAGAAAATGTAAAAGCGAACTTTTCCCATCTTGGGATAGGTCTTCCTAAAAATGACACAATACATAAAGAACATATTGACATATTTAATCATAAGCCCTCTCCCCTCTTGGCCTCCTAACCTACCCTCAGGGCCCAACACCCTCTCTGGACAAAGTCCTATACCTGCCACCATATGGCGGCTTTCTGTTGCCCTGAAGCTCCTTTGAAATGTTCCTGAGCTCAGAGCCCAAGTTGGGTGTGATAAAACGGTAGGCACTTCACTATGACTTTCTGTCAACTGCAGGCTTCCTTTTCTCCCTATACTTTTTTTTTTTTTAAAGATTTTATTTATTTATTTGACAGAGAGATAGAGAGAGAGAACAGGTAGGCAGAGAGACAGGCAGAGGGAGAGAGAGGGAGAGGCAGGCTCCCTGCCGAGCAGGGAGTCCAATGCGGGGCTCGATCCCGGAGACCCTGGGATCATGACCTGAGCCGAAGGCAGCCGCTTAACCAACTGAGCCACCCAGGCGCCCCTCCCTATACTTTTTTTTACAGAATCTCAGATTATCAAAGGTAGAAGGTACTTATGCACCCCCATTTTACAGGTGAAGGAACCAAGGCCCTGATTAATAAAGGGACTTGCCTTGGAACACATACCTAACTGCTAGCAGTTCCAGATGAATATGGTGCTCCTGGTTTCAAAGGCAATGCTTTCTGCTCTTTCCATATTATAACTTCCTGTGGCCTAATGTACACGTGGGTAATTTCAGGTCAGGGAAAGAGACTCACTACAGAGAAAATTTGAACCCAGCAAAGTAATTTTTCAAACCACATATGAAACAGTAGGAATTTAGCTATAGTCAAAATACAGATTAAACTTATATTGCTTCCCACAAAGTTCCTACTCAGACCTTGACACTATCATTTTAGTTAAAGCACCTGAGAGACAGGATGATGTCAAATAGAACATCGATAGATCATTTGCCTTTATCTTTCTGTTCTGAGCTTCCTATGAGCATTTCACTGAGTGTGTACGTCAGGGGGTGGGGATTAGGAATGGTTTTAGGGGGTTGGTAATATTCATGAAATCATAAAGTTGAGCTTTTTTATATTTTCCTAATGAGAGGAAAGTTATTGTAACTATAAACTAAATTTTACTGCTTCAATCATAGTAACCGTGAAATAGTCCTCAAACACCTTTCAAGATAGTTGAAAATTACTATTCCAGATGATTTATGTTTATACTTTTTAAAGTACATTTTAAGAAAAAAAAATAAATAAAAAAGTCTTCTGAAGGAAAAAAGTACACAGGTTAGATAAACCGGAGGCCCCACGGGTTATGAGAAAATCTGAATGGGTGCCATATTTCTGAAAAGGTCTAAAGTAAAGGAACCCAGGAGACACAATAAAAACTAAGACAAGACCAATTGCACGACTGACAAGGTTGTGAAAAAACTCCTTGATCCAGCTGGATAGATTTAGCAGCTCAGAAAGAATTAAAAGAGAGAGAGAGAGAGAAAGAGTGCGGGGGTGGGGGGGCAAAAAACAAAAAACAAAAAAACACAGAGAAAGAAAAAATGCGGTGAGGGCAACGATAAAAGAAAATGCAAAACAACAATGGCACTCAACCTCAGTTGCAAACTAGTAAAAGCTATGTGGGTTCTCAAGCAGCCACAATATTGCAACCATCTAGCTTTGTGCTCCACGAAGACATCACACCAAAGGCACTTGGCACCAAATAACTTCTGGCCAGGGATTTTACATTTAGAAATGTAAGACCCAGTAACATTTAAGGAATTCTTCCTCTTGCCAGATAGCCATCCTCTTGCCCTGAAGCCATGTGACAAATGATCCTGAATACCACGTTGCCTTTTATACATCTGTTGTCTAAATCAGTGTAGAAACTGGAAGGAGAGACTGAATTCTGGCCCTTAGCAAAAGGGTACATTTTAGTGTCATAATGACAGTCTTGGCAGAACAGGGCATTCTTACTTGAAATGTCTCTGCCATACTGAGAGCTTTGTCCACCATAACCTGAGTCTGGCTCCGCTGAAGGGACTATCAGTTCTAAATTTTAAATACACAAGCAACTATGTGAAAATTTAAAGAGCAAACTGTTTCTTGGAAATCCCACTTCATGAATGATTGTCTCTGACCACCTTTCAGCACTTGAAAAGATTTCATGTTCATTTGTGTTGTTTTCTGTTTTAATTTTATACTAACAAAACATTTCTCTCAAAATCACCATTGAAAGCTTTTTTGTTCTCTTTATTTAATGACACTTGAGAAAAGGCAAAATTGTTTTTGTGTACTATGTGGTGTGTGTGTGTGCAGTGTATATAATGGCACCAAAAAGGGAACACATTCTTTTTGTCAAAGATGTTCCCCTTGGTCACTGTATCAAAGATGCTCTAAAGTACAGAAGCAGGTGGGGCAAGAGACTGTTTTTAACCTTATCTGCAGTTCAGGGATAGTGGGAGACACCGCATGTGCTTGAGAGCATCCTGGCCACAGTGCCCTCACTACGGGGCTGCCCAAATCTGTGAGACAGAGAAGTCTGAACTTTAGTTTTGTTTTTTCTAGGTACATCTAGCCATGTGCCTGGCCCGAGGAAATGCTGAAGGTGAATTCAACTCTGCATTAACTCGGCGTATCTTGCACCACGGTGTCCTACTTGCCTGAGAATAAGAGTTCATGCTCTTTTTTCAGACTGGGAAGACCTCAAATAGTTGGAAGTGGATGAGCAATGCTGTTGCTTAAACTATCTTCCCCAAACCATTTTCCATTTGGGTTGTTATTATCACTCAGGTTTTTTTCTGACCACTATCAGGTAAGGACTCAATGTTTCCAGTGTTCACACAAGGCAGAAGGAAGATACCACTGGTCAGTTTCAAAAGCCACTTTGTTTTCCTAACTACACTCAATTTCTATTACCACTATGACTACACACACATGCAGAGACACACACAAACCAGCGGTATTAACTTTTAGGCATTTTCTGGAAACTATTCATGTTTCCCTTAGTAACTAAAGGGTGACCCCTAGGTAATGATGTCTATTACAACCTGCAGTCCATAAACCTATGTAAGGATCTTTCTACTGCAGCCATTAAAATAGAGAAAATTTTTTAAATGGACACATACCTAGACTAAGTTCTCAAAAGTTCAACTCTAATGACTTAAGTATTTACTTTTATTTATAGAAGTCAATTAAGTACCTGAAATTGCCCAAAGCAATTAGACTTATTGTGCCAAGGATCTGGATCGTATCTCCAAGCAAACAAGCAACTCATATCCAAAAAACTAACAACTTCAATGCCTAGGATAGAGCCTAAAGCAATTTTCTAACCTGCAAATTAAAGAATTGAACTAGAGGATCCTTTAAAGTTCACTGCTGGATTTATAAAAATCCTTGACTATTTCCTTCTTTAGTACAATGAAAATGAGAGAAATTGGGTAACAACGTTGTTAAAGGAGAAAAGGGATATTCTGCTGCTATACCTCAAACGTGCCATCCTTCACCTAAACTGAAAACTAAGAGAAAATTCATATTTTGTAAAAGAACTATTTCTTTTGTGAGTGAACAAAACTGTTAACTTTTCTGCTTTCTCAAAACTCACAATTATAAATGATATAATTTCTAACAGAAAACAAGAGCAGACACTTCCAAAATTTAAAAGTACCAAAATTCTGGTCTGGAAGAAAACACATATTTATTCTGAGTAAAAATTCTGTTACATCAACAAGACACATTTTGACATAGAAAAATACCTGTTTAATTTTAGAAACAAAGTAGGGAGGCAGAAGGGAAAAACTCACTGCAGCTAACCAAAAAAGAAAGAAAGAAAAGAAACCACTTCCATATTCATTAAATAGAATGTCTTGTTATTTTCACAGACAGTAAAAACTTTTTGACATCCTTTTTCGTCCCAGACCGGAGAGGTGTCAATGGATCTTATTTGGTCTCTTCAGTGTGTAAAGAGTTTACAAACCTAACCAAATTTAGAATTAGTGGGAGTTAGGCACTTATGTTCCTTATACATAAGAGAAGAAAAAAAGGCCCTTTTATGCCAGCTTTGAATTGGGCTTGAATTTTTATGACTTATTTAGAAGCCCTAGGGAATGAAAAAAAAAAGTCTCTTAATGGAAATACTGACACAGGCTTAAATATAGTGACATGAACAAGCACGTCTATGAAACAGCACCAGGATGTGACTGACCACTCCAGCAAGTTTGAAATGCAGACAGTTTCAGACAATCAATCACAACTGACCACATGCCAGGAAAAAAGTAATGGCAAGTTAGAGAATCAAAATTTCGGGTTGATAAGCTTGTTTTTAACAGGAACATATGTAAAATGTATGGGATCTTTACTCCAAAATATGGAAGAAAAAGAAAAACGTAAGATGTAAAATTTCTGCCTAGACTTCCTCCAATTCTGTTACAGGATTAAAAATAGTCATTCTTTTTTTTTTTTTTTTTAGGATTAAAAATAGTCATTCTTAAAAAGTCAAAGCCGTCATATCAATCCTGAGAGATGTGGCAGGAGAGTTGAAATCAGTGGATCTAAATCTGTGCTTTGTTTCTCAGATCTTACTTACAAGGCTATGTGCTAGATAGAGAGAGACTACAAATATTTGTTTTTGTCTATCTGCTACACTTTTTATTCTTTGGCGGATTTTTAAAAACTAGCTAATCTTTTCCTTGTATCATCCTTGCATTTTCCTGAAAGTCGCTTCTTTTACTTGAAAATCAGGTTAGTTTCATTTTATACTTCCTAAGTTATTATTTTGAATCTCTTAAACATCTCATAGTTTTCAGCTACATTTTGTTTAATATTTTCCTCTGGCTTTAACTTTTTCGCAATTGCCTTTCTTTAAAGCCGTTTAAGCTGATTCGAGGTCATTTTTCTCTCTCTTGTCATGTCCACGGACACAGATCAACATATATCTGTGTACACTAAGATGTCTTTTATGGTTTGGAAGGCAAACAGACCCAATCATTAAAACACTAACTCATTTAAGAAACAGTTATGGGGCAAATATGAGGAAGACACTGTACTAAGTGCTAAGGGGGTTATAAAGTGAATAAAACGCCACTTTGGGGCCTCAAAGAACTTTTAATACACATAAGGCAGTGAGTAGCATCACAAAAGAGAGACAGAATGCAGCTGTATTTCAGAAAAATAGTGTGTCTAACCTTCACAAACATGGGATATTAGCGTTGCTATCATTCTTAGGTACCGCATGGAAGAAACACAATGTCAAAGGGCAGAAAACATTAGGACCAAACACAGTCCTAAAAAATGGGTACATTTTCTAAACTAAGCTGCCATATCCTTTCGATTTATTTGTAAGCCATGCTGTTTGTAGGGGCTGTAGGTCTCAGTATTTACATTCAGGTTTTTCAGACTCTCATATGATACCAAATAAATAGAAAAGTGAAGGAAAAATCTACCCTTGAAGGAGCCAGCCAGCTGCTCATGCCAACAGTTGTTCTTTTTTTCTATTTTCGTTTGCCATTAGTCTCTCAGTTTTTAACAGTAGATGGAACATTTAGGCAATATCATTTAAATTTTTCAAGTGAATCCATAAGGGAAATTTAATTTTAAAAATCAAGTGACTTTTCAATAGTTTATATGAATGTGTTTGGTCTTCAGCATCACTAATATTTAAAAATCTATGGTGTTTAGAGTATCATGCTTAAGTTTTAATAATTCTAGAGTAACCCCATGCCTACCCAAAAGTCAGAACTTCTGTAGATCTCATTTATAAGATTATGCTTTGGAATCAGTAATTAGGAAAGAAACCCCTTTCAACAGGCTATCAGAAAGACATCATTCTTTATTCAAAGGTGTTAGGGGCAAGCTTGGGATTGTGGTTAATCCTAAAATTACTGATTTGAAAGGGTGGAATATCATATAAAAAGCAATAGGAGGAGGTAGTTTAGAGAAGAGAGGATATTGAAGCACACCCCACATGCTGTGATTAATATTATAAGCTTAGGAGAGCAGAAAATTCTATATTTTTAAAATCAGTACTTAACTTTCTATCTGGAAATTTCACTTATGTGGAATACCTCATTCCCAGATGGTGTTTGATAGGTGAGGTATTATTGTAGTAAGGATACAAGACAAGACATTGGATAACCTTTCAAGTACCCTTTAAATGTCACTAACTGGGCTGGTGATAGAGGGTTTTATTATGCTCTGTTGGAGTACATCAGCAGTCATTTGCATGCCAGGAAAAGAATGTCTGGAATAATCCAAAAGGGCAAAGCTTAGTTCTTTCACTAAAAACAAGGAAGTGACAGGCACAAAAAGGGAAATAAAAGAAGATAAAAGAATCCAAAGCAGAATTACTGGTCAACAAAATCCCATAGAGAACGAGCATGTACACTGAAACACATACTATTTTAACATTTGGCTCCTGACAAAGCCTTCTCTTGACTACCATGAAGCGTTCTTTAAGCTACCCACAAACGCAAAACCTAAAATTGATGAAACATATAAATTAGTAATGATTATTCACTGTTCAAAAAGATCTGCCAAGACAGCCCTTTAAATCTTTCTTCTGCTTCATTTAACTATGGTTTCTTTGATGAGCAGCCTAACACAAAACACAGGGCTCCAGTGAGCCTAGAACAGGGCCTGTGTAGAGTAGCTCTTAATAAACATTTCTGTATGTGGAATAAATGCGTGAAAGAGCACCTCATATATGAGTGGACTGTATCTCAGAAATGTACCTGTGAAGTCAGCTTTTAGAACTGAGAGTGCACTTCTTCAAAGAAGTCATGCTATAAATTAAGGTTAAATCCCAGGCTAATCCAATGCTTTATTGAACTCATGTGCACACCTGGGTTTTACCACTGATAATGCCAGCCTGGATTCTAAAGTACATGCGTATGCAGGAAGAGAGAGAAAAGAGAACATCTCTCTCCTGTTGGGGGGCATCGTTCGCCGAGAAAAAATGTTTGGAAATGGCATTTAGCCTCTGGCATCCTCCCAAACTTACTTTCTACTTCCTAGTTCCTCCTTCCTTAGCAACCAAAATCCCTAGTTCTGTCATCTTGCCCCAACTGTGGCAGGGCCATCCAAATGGACTCTACTTTCCAAAGAATTCCATGCACTAAGTAAGTGACTTCTTTCTTCTCTCAATCAAAATCTCCATTTCTTCAGGGATATTCACCTCAGTCAAGTGGAGGGGAAGCTAATCTAATTAATTCACACTAACATAGAAAAGAGTTCTATCCGCCTAAATGTTTTTGCCACACCAGATGTGTCTAATTAAGAGGGATTTTAGACAGTTTAACAAGATGAAGTTTAAACATTCAGCCTGTGGGAGCCGGTTAAATTTATGAATTATATACTACCAGAGCAGTGGGGCTCAGAGAATAACCATTCGAATGTACTAGCCATTTGTAAGTTGATCATTTGTGAGCTGCAAAAAGAAAGAACATAACAGGGACTTGTCCTCAAGCCAAGCAAAAGAAGGAGGGGAAGTCCACACGTTTTATTTCAAGACTAGCCTGATTTTCCCCTTGTCAGTACACCTCTTAGAAACCTCCTCTCTCTCCTTTGGTAAAGAAAGAAATTTGATAGGCTTTTGAGGGTAAATCAAACTTGAATGCAAGTTAGGAAAGGCTCCAGTGAGGACACACTCTGTAAGGTGGCCCAGATGGCAGATGGCTCCTTCACGGATGGTCCCATCTGGAGAATATCAGTACTGATTCAGTAGAAATGGAGGTGGATATTAAAGCCAGAGTCCTCATCCTGATACCTCAGAGAGCAGACCCACCTAAGGACTAGAGGACTTGAGGTCAGTTTGTAATGGTAATTCGCTCCATCAACATCTGAAAATTGTCATCCATTAACCTAACATAATGAAAAGTATTGTAATTTTAAATCAGACAGCTTAATTCAACAGACAACACTGAGTGACTAACTTTTCTCGAGTATTATTTCATTGTATTTAGAAGCAATAACCTTAAAAATTCTAATCAATTCTAGGGGCGCCTGGGTGGCTCAGTCGTTAAGTGTCTGCCTTCAGCTCAGGTCATGATCCCAGGGTCCTGGGATGAGCCCTGCATCGGGCTCCCTGCTCCTCGGGAAGACTGCTTCTCCCTCTCCCACTCCCCCTGGTTGTGTTCCCTCTCTCGCTGTGTCTTTCTGTCAAATAAATAAGTAAAATCTTAAAAAAAAATTCTAATCAATTCTAATATTATAATTTCTGCTATCAGAAATGCTTTAGCCAATATTTATTGAAAGCCTAGCATGCCCCCTGAAGAGAGAGCTTTTTTTTTCTTTTTGCACGATGGGGAGACTGCAGATTACAGAGAAATATTTAATGTCTACATAAAATCAATAAAAACATGTTTGTATCTACTTTGATATTGTTAGTCAAGTGGAGAGGAAGCTAATCTGATTAATTCACACTAACATAGAAAAGAGTTCTATTGCCTATATGGTTCAATTAGGATTACTACATCATAATCCAGCAGGCTTCGCCCTCCTAGAATTTAACAAGAACAAGTGAAATAAAATTCAGTGATACATTAGCTTTCCACATGCCAACTCTTTCATTTGGCTTTTTGATTCCGTATCACTAATGAAATGCATCATAAGATAGCAAAAATGGGTGGAAAAATGGATACAGTTGTTTTTAGCATAGATGAACTAATAAACTGTGTTTAAAGGCAATCTACTCTTGACAAATAATTTAAAAGATGAAATCTTTGCACTACTATAAAACTGGGGTGGGGGAGGGGAGTGGTGTTTAATAGCAGATTTAGAGGATTTCTATTTAGGTGAAGAAAGAAAGATATAACCAGAAGGAATTGAAGGAATTCAGCAGAAGCCTGCATGCCAGAGAAAACCATAGCAGTTGCTCAGAAAGTATTTATTGAAATCCCCTGTTCTACTATTTATGCATGAGTGGTAAACTGCAGCAACGTTGTTGCTTGGTTCCCCCAGAAGACAGCCATTTATTATTTCAGGCTAAGATTTAGCAAACCAGTCTTAGACCACCAGTCTTTCTCAATTCTCTATCCACAAAACCAAAAAAATGTATTCTGTTCTTTTTAAAGTTTATACACATGCATTGCAAAACCAGAAATTTACGTGTCTAGGCTGCTTTCTCATTGCTTGCATAACTAAAAAATAGGTTTTTATTTAAAAATAGAACTTGGCAAAAGAATAGGCCATTGGATATTTTAATAAAAATAAATGGCCGAGATACTTAACTTCGAGAAGCATCAACTATATAGGCATGCTATTCCCTCTTTGGTTTTCTATTTTATCACCTTTGAAAAGAGCATGCATTTTCAGAAGACTCATCACACTAGGTAAATTTCAAATTAGTTTTTACTGGGCAGCATAAAGAAATTTATAGGAAATTTTAAAAAATAATAGACCTTGAATTATCCCACCTATTCAAAATTAATTTTGATTGTTTCCAAAAATCTTCCTTGTTTTTTGTCTACACATACTTGTACTGTCATAACTGCATTCAATGTTTCCACAATTTTAAATTGTTTTTCACTTAACCTTATGTTATCAATATTTCTCATGTTGCTTCAAAGTCCGTATCAGTATCATAAATAAAAATGTTGATTTTTATGCTATTCTAATCTGGTTTTGGATTAGGATAACATTTACATTTTTAAAAACTGACATACTGGGCGCCTGGGTGGCTCAGTTGGTTAAGCAACTGCCTTCAGCTCAGGTCATGATCCTGGAGTCCCTGGATCGAGTCCTGCATTGGGGCTCCCTGCTCTGCAGGGAGTCTGCTTCTCCCTCTGACCCTCCCCCCTCTCATGTGCTCTCTCTCATTCTCTCTCTCTCAAATAAATAAATAAAATCTTTAAAAACAAAACAAAACAAAACAACAAAAAACTGACATACTTCCCATATTTTTACGTGTTCCAGAAAAATGTATAAAGCATGAGAATTAATTATTTCTTCAAAGTTTGGAAAAAATCCAATGACTCTATCAAATCATGTGTTTTGGGAATGGGGTTTACTAAAAACCTTGACTTTTCCTGAATTAGTGGTATTTACAACTTTTCTCATTATAATTTTATAATTTAATTTGTGTGGATAATACTGATTCATTCCATCTACACATTTGCATATAGTATATTGTCAAACAACTGTGCACAGTACACCATAATTTTAAAAACTATTTTTAATGACTATGTATTGATTGCTATATCTCCTTTCTCACTTCCAACTTTAATCTGTGCCAATTTTTGCTTATTTTTTTAGTATTGCTTTCAAAGAGTCAACTCTTTATTTTGCAGCTTTCCATTTTAACTTTTTTGTTTTATTTTTATTCTTTTTTCAATTATCTGTACGTGAATGACTTGATTTCCTATCCTTTCTTATCACTGTGAATAAAATTCATGAAGCTCTGAATTATCTCCAAGTTCTGCTCTGGTCACATTAGCTAGATGTTAGTATGTACTTTTAAATTTTTTGTTATTAGCTAAATAGTCTTTTATTTCATCTTTTACTTCTTCCTAGACCCAATTATTATTTACAAGACTAATTTTGTATCTCAGAGCATTTGGAGTTGTTTTCATTCTTGAAGTTGGAGATGCAAACAGAAAACGAGGTTAAGTCTTTAAAACTGTATTGAGATTTTCTCTGAATCCTCACAGATAATATATCTTGTACACATTTGTAGACACTTGAAAAGAAGATTTCTAGTTAAATAATCTGAAAAGTATATTAAACAGACCAAATTTAAATTCTTTTATAAAGCCCTACTATTCACATATTAAGCTCCTTACAAGGACTACATGCAGTATTGTTTGTGTAGTATTTAGTAGAGGGCCTAGCATATCATAACTACTGAATAAATGAGTGGTGGCGGTATACATAATAATTAAGAATCATCATAGTCTGCTAGTAGTTACATTCCTCCTACCCCTTATGCAGGCTAAGCTGCACTACTGATCCAGGAAGAGTAACTAGCTATGTGTTCTTGGTCTGGGTTTTCTTACCTATGATATAACATGGCTGGACTAGATGCTTTCTGAAGTTATTTCCAACTCTAACATTTCTAAATCTCATTTGTTGGCATTTTCAGAACCTGGACTCTATCTACACCAGATGTAGGTCACACATATCCTTTGTTCTGAAGTAACTTGCTCAAACACTCTTTACGAGCAAAACTCTCTGGAAACTGAAGTGAAGAGAGAAATTTTTACCAAACTCACTACTCCATCAGAAAGTTTTGGACATGCAGAAATCGATTTATTATTTTTGGAATAAAAGTAAAAATTTCAAAGCTATTTATCAGCCCTATTTGTGCTTTCCAGGAATAAAAGTAAAATTTCCAAAGCAATTTAAGCCAGACCTACACTTTCCCTTCACAAGAGTCTTGGCACCCATGCTAATTTGTGTTCATTTTCCACCACTATTAGCAACCAAAGAATTTAAAAGAAAAGATGAAATACAAAGTGTTTGCATGGCTGCCTATAATTCAGGGCATTCCTCCTCCAAGAATATGTATCATTGAGATTAAAAATGAGTATTAAGGATGAAAATTCTCATCTTTATTATTAAGGGTGAAAATCCCCAGTAGACCATCACCTACTAACAAGCATATCTGGTTATCAAAAACAAAAGCTTTCAAATTAAATTATGGGCTATATGTGAATAATCTCATACAAAAGCAATAAAAATTATGCCTTTATACCTGTTGAAATAGACCCCTTGCTGCAGTTCTAGTTCTGTTTTAGACAAGGTATCATGAAAAGCACAGACTTACCTGTGCGATAGACAAAGTTGCCTTCGGTTTCTGATGATGAGGGAGACACCAATTCTTCCTCAAATTCATTGGAACTAAAAGATCCTGAATGGTTTCTTTGCCTTGTCTTTCCCATCATGGCAGCGTTTGTGGCCATGACATGTCTCAAAGAGTCGTTAAGGTAACGATTCAATAAGCTGCTCTTGTATTTTGGGGGTGATACGTAGTCCTCACTGGCCCGTGACTCAGGCCTGATCACTCCAGCTTTTATGACTGAGCTTTCACTTTTAATCACAGGATGGTGAACTGGATTATTATAGCCCCCTTCATTTATGTGGTTTCTTGGAGGATTTTCTCCATCTAAGGGAGAAAAATATCAGTAGGTAGTACTTAATATACTTTTCCCCAGCCACCAAACTGTTACAGTTAATCATTAAATATATACATAAAGACAGAGTATTTAGAGTGTATAAAATTATCTTTGATACTCAAGATTAATTTTTAGGCAAGGGAAGCAGGAATCTAAGTAATCTCTCCCTATGGTACTTTAATTTTAATGAATTTCACAGGAAATGTTATTCTGACACATGATAAATCTATAAACAAGAGGAAACAGCCATAATTCTGTTGGTCATTTACAGTATTGTAAAAGTGAAGTTACCTCATGCAGTAAAAAAGAACCATTATGGCACCATCATGTTTTGTGGGGTCAACCTTAAAAATAGCAATTGGGGTGAACTTCTTATTAACAGAGGTAAAGCAAAAAAAAAATATTAACCAACCTTCAGAACATGAATCATCGCTGCTTACACTAAGCCGCTCAGCATTTCCTTGAACATACTTGTTGTACAATTTTATTCTTAAAGCCCAGCTTAAATCTGGCTGTCGAACAGTATTCTTAAGCCGACGTCTTGCATTAGCAAACCAATTTGACACCTATAAAAGTTTTATTTTTCAATTAACAAAACATAAAATATTACCCATCACATAATTACTTTCCCACAAGGGACCTACGCCTCTCTCAGTATCTCTGATCATTAAATATTCTCAGAATGTAATAGTACTAGACATTCATTCCATTCATTCACTCATTCATTCAACAAACATGCTGAGCACTTACTACAGAGACTGAGCACATACTGTATTCTGGGAATGAAAAAAAAAAAGAACATCCCTTGCCATTAAATGTTCAGGCTAGTAAGAGAGGTAGGAGAGTGTACAAATAACTTTAACATAGGAAACAATGTGAGGAATGGCTTAGGAGGCATTAAAATAAAATGATGCAGGAGTCCAAAGGAAGAAGGGGTTACTTTCAAGACTTCATGAGGAATTAAGTGAAGCGTTGAAGGAATGTGTCAGGTATAATGGGTAGGGAAGTGTGTTCCCAGTAAAGAGGACATGGGAACAAATATGAGTCAAATTCCAGAGACACCGTGCTGAGTGAGGAAGAGGGAAAAGTTAAAGATGACCTTGAGTCATCCCTGTGTAACCAAGAGGATAGTGCCATTTTGAGAAAGAAAGTAGAACTGTTTAAGGGATGTACTTGGTTTGGGGAATGATTAGTTTGAGGAACTAGAAAAGCATACAGGTGAGATGTGCAGCAAGAAAATAAAACTGATATCCGAGACTCAGGGAGAGGAAGAGCAGATGTGGGTCAAACACACAGAGGTGACAGCAGCAGTTTTGAGTAGGTAGAAAGAAAGATGATTGAAGACCAAATGCTGGAAACCTCCAGACATCAAAGAGGCAAGACTATAAAAGAGGAGCTAGCAGAACAATCAGACATAGAGCAATCAGACAAGCAGAGGGAGAAAAATGCCAATAACACCCAGCTTTAAGTTGCAAGTCAAGTGCTTCCAAAAGCAAATAGGTGAAGGCAAACAAACAAACACTGCAGAACAAAGGGAAGTTACTTCCATTGTTTTTAAAAGATGCTATTGGATTTCCAGAAGTTAAAATGGTGCTTGAGATTTCCTTTAAAATATCAGGCTATCATCAGAAAAAAAAATATGTAAATAACCCGAGGGGCCAATATTTGCTTTTAAAAGAATGAAATGTGGAAAGAGAATTACATCTTTCTGCCAATTTATTCTAGAACATGACTCCATATTACTGTAATGGTTTATGTGGCAAAGCTTGCACTGGAAATTTCTTTTTTCTTTTTTTAGATTTATAATATAAATATACAATTTTTACACATTTCTCAAGACCTAATTATTGAATGGACCTAGGGTGAATCCTACTTTTTAAGAAAACAAAACCACAATTCTTTTCCTCTTTGCCTCCATGGGTTTTTAAAACATGGTAGTTTTCCCCAATTTATAAACACACATACACATACACACACATATATGTATACAGAAAATATATCATATATAATATATATATTCAGTATTATTACCTCCTTTGTGTCTTAGGTAATAACTATCCTTTAAAATTTATGTGCATTGATGTAATAACTCACCATGGCATTCCAGAAGTCTTAGTCTACTAACCTTCTTCCTATCAAGTTCCGCTATAATAACTACAATTTAATCTGGCTTCAAATTATAAGTCTCCTTCAACCTCTATAGACAGACAACTTCTGGGACTATTCATTCAATAAATACACATTGAGTAGCTCTTGTGCTCTAGCCATGGTGGTCAGTGATAGAAATTTTTAAGTGTTAGGATAAACTTTGTCCCTGCACACAGGGAACGATTGGCATAGAACTATGTATTAACTGTGA
The DNA here is from genome assembly GCF_964656455.1 of Halichoerus grypus. Lineage (NCBI taxonomy): Eukaryota > Metazoa > Chordata > Mammalia > Carnivora > Phocidae > Halichoerus > Halichoerus grypus. The sequence continues at coordinate 66,589,554 of NC_135717.1, forward strand.
TACATGGGTGAACATTCACTATGGAAGCACGAAATGCCTGGTCCAGTCCTCAAACCTCCTTCTATTCTCCAAGTCATGGCCGAAATATTCATCCATGCCTTGGATAGTAGTAACTGGGAATTTTAGAACATTCTTTTTCTGAACTTCCCTATCTTCCATTCTATGCACTTGAATGAATCTTAACCACCACCTTCAAATTCAAGTGTTGATGCACCATGATGATTTAATTGCTTAACTTCTTCAAATCCTCATTAATGTCCTATTGTCCTATAACTGTGGTATAATGGAAAGAAACCTGGTTTTCTGTTCTCAATTTGCCAAAAACATGTGTGAATTTAGAGAAGTCACTCAACTTTTCTGAACTTTAAGCCTTTCATCTGTAAAATGCATTAGATGGTACCTAACACTTACCAATTCTAAAAACTAAGATCTGTGAATATAGTCTATGCTCTCCTACAAAAGTGTTAATTTATTCCCTTTATAGCTGGTGCTAACCTACCTTCTGCTCTTGACCACCACCCTTTCGAGCAATCAGACATGTGTGTTTACGTCCCCTGACATGCAGAGGACAAACTGCAACTTCTCCTATGCCTACATCACTTATATTTATTAGAATACTTCAAAACGTTTTTACTACTTTCTTTACTAAATATCATATAATTCAGAGTATCCTTAAATCATAACTAAGCTTAAACTTTAGCACAACCATCACATAATACAGTGTAAAATCCAATTCTTAAGCAACTCTTCATTTTTTTTTTAAATGCAATAGCCTTCTGATTTCCAAAAACATTAACACACTATAATTCTAACATACAAAAAATGGGGACCTTTAAATGTCATGGTGAGATTACAGGTTTTCATACGCAGGGGTCATATCCTTTTTTGTGTTTTATATACTCAGTTCTTACCATAATATATTAATTACAAATTAGAAAATTTTCCAGAAAGGTTTGCTGGTATCTAACATGGACTGTCTCTAACCTGATTTCCTAAGTATGACTGGCAAGTAATCTGCTAATATATTTACTCTGCCAGTATTTTATCACCAGAAATTTACCATACAATTTAAGGGCTGGATATAGTCCAAGGTGTTTAATAATCTGCTTGCGTTCAGTCATGTAAACAGCAAACAGTTGGTTAACAAATTTGCATAAGTACTGTTCTGCAAATTTTTTTGTCCTGATGAAATAATGCAAACTCCCATCTGTTTCACAGAAGGTAAAAATACCAGTTTAGATTTTCTACCTTTAACTTACTATGGATTCTTTCAGGTTGTCATGCAAATCTCATTAAATTCTATTTTACATGAAACAGGCCTCCTTACCAAGGATAGGTTCTGCAACAGCATTTTGATGTCAAACTCAGAGCTTAAGAAACACTGTATTTTACAGTGAAAAGTTGGAGAAGCAAATATCCTAGAATTTGGAAGAGAAAACTAAGTAATTTTCATCCCTACTCTAACTGAGGTGTTTACATTCATCATACTGACAGAGCAATCATTATAGTAAACCCAAAGGGATAAGCTAGCATCTGTCCACCTTTGAACATACAGAATTAACAAACTTACTCTGAGTTACTCAACTGAAATATTGAGAACCTCATTTCTACACCATGTAGTATAACACCTGGAATAAAGACCAATCTGAGATTTTGTTGAATATTTAACAGGTGCTATAATCCTTGCAGTTGATAACTACATACATATCTCAGCAGAAGCACTCACCCAGCAAAAACAGAGCTATGTCAACAGAGGGGGCAAAATCTTAGAACACAGCAGTTTTAACCAATTGTACATGGACATTATCATAGGAATGTGAAACTTCTATAAGTAAAGGAAGCATCAACATCCAATCATTAAATGTAATCTCAAACTCCACGTGCATTGCACTCTGCATTGTGACCATGAAAGAAATCATCCCAAGGAGACATTTCACTCTTTATAATCCAGAAAAAATATAAATATATTAAAAATATATACACATGAACAATGGGGATCATTGAAACCAGATACAGCACCCATCTGCCCTTCTCTGAAAAACTTCGTCCAAGGCAATTATTCTGCAGTAAGCTCTATATCCTACAATAATACAAAATCCCAATTGCATACCACTTTATGTTATTCCACAATAAAGCTGTTCACATTTTGATAATGCAGAGTATATTTTTTATAATATTTAAGCAATGGTCAGCCATAGAAATTAAGCACAATGGAATATTTTGGTTGGCTAAAGTACACACACACAGACACACACACACACACACACACATCATTACCTGTTAGTTTTATGAAAATATTTATATCTCATTAGGAAGTAAGATGCCAGATTAACAATAAATAACTCTTTCTGCCTCATTTTTCAGGGACAAATACAATGTAGGTGCGGATTAATATCCTTAGAGCTTCTATTTATCAGAAAAAGTACCTTTTGTGGTCCTAAAAATATTTCCTCCACTAAAGTTTCAGTTCCTTCCTTCTAGATTTAGTGGAGATTGCTGACCAGGTTTTATGCCCTTCTTTATCATTTTAAGAGTAACAAAACAAGGCAAAAGTACATTTTATGAAAAGTTTAACAGCTTGACACACAGTCAAAAGGAAAATGTTAAGTGTAAAAGAAATTCTCAAAATACAAGATACTCTCACAGTTAGGGAATAAAAGTTATGTTAACCACTTACTAACATCAGTCATGAGAAACAGAGATAGGAGGTACTGAAATAAACAGGAAATAGGACTTTAGAACCAGAAATAAGGGGAACACTCCGTATTTGTCCACAGACATAAAAATATGACATATTTCCAGCTATATTGAAGATAATGAGTTATATTCATGCTGTTCTATAGAACCATCATATAGCATTAAGGATAATGAGCTGCCCTCTGTGTATTCAATGGAATGGATTTTAAAACTAGAATATCTTAGATTTCAAGACATTCTCTAGTTTTCAGAATGGTGTTTTGGAAAGCGGCATGGTGATTATAATGGTATTCCCCAATTAGAACTTAGTCACTCTGTAAACATGTACGGGGCTGGAATGATATGAGGGTATGAAGATGACAAAGACATGATTGCTCTTCTCAAGAAGCTGACTCCACAAGAGAATTTATTCACTGGGAGAACTTGACTCATTCAATAGGGGTCTAATTTGCAGGGATCAAAAGTTTTATTCAGCTCATAGCTTTATATTTTTTCCTTCAGAAGTGTAAAGTATTTACATAATTTATTTGGTTCCCATACAGTCAGAATTTGCTTGGATGTTTAATGTATGTCTGACTTTCACAAACTCTCACATATATGTCAACATAAGTGCAGCTGACTCTTGAACAACAGAGGTTTAAACCTCACGGGACCATTTATACTCGGACTTTTTTCACCAAATACAGTACAATACTGTAAATGTATTTTCTCTTCCTTATAATTTTCTTAATAACATTTTCATTTCTCTAGATTGCTTTATTGTAAGAGTACAATATATAATACGTATAACATACAAAACATGTGTTGCTTGTTCATGTTACTGGTGAGGCTTCTAGTCAACAATAGGCTATTAGTAGTTATGTTTTTGGAAAGTAAAAGTTATATGTGGATTTTTGACTTGCAGGGAGAGTTAGCACCTCTAACCCTGTGTTGTTCAAGGGTTAGCTGTAAATAGATATGCATGCATACATATATACACATACACATATATACACATATATATGTATATTCTTACATAGATACCCTATTATGCCTAATTGAAAATAAGCAGAGCCAAATTGGATTACTATGTTTAAAGGTCCCTTGGCTATTCTATACATTTGATTTTTTCCATTTATCACTACAACGTTCCAAAAACCAACTTCATTTATTATAAAAATTTGGAAATCATTAAGCAGGTAACTTATTATTATAAATAATTATTACTCCATTTAAAAATTAAATAATTCTGTGGCATTTTTATTTTCTGAGGACTAGTGTAAGAAAAAGAAAACATAATGAGAATATAAGATATAGTTAGAAAATCGTAATAGCATTACCAAGATCTTAATGCAAAAAGAATGGTTATTTGTATTTGAACTATCATTACAGGTAGGAAATAATTTGGTTCTGTATTAAAATTACAACTACTTGTATTGCATCCCAACAAAACTACTGTATACAAAAATTTAAATGTCTCTACTAATGACAATGTTACTTTTCATAATTAAAAAATGTTCTAAATATGTCATATTTTTTGTTTTCTGTATGAAAGAATGAGAAGCATTAAGTATGAAACTGTATGATATACCAGAATTAGTCTAATGTTTTATTGCTGACATCACTACGAAACATTCAAATAGCTCTATAAACTAGTGTATTTTCAAAATAAATAGCATACCTGTTTAAACTGAAATTTGAACGTATGCATTTATTTTCACAAGTCAAGTTTTTCTGACTGGAATCACTGAAAATTCATAGTTTTATGTTAAACAGATATTAAGCCAAGAACACTAAATAAATTTTCCCCTCCAGTGCTGCAGCAAATCACTATTAATACTATTGCCTGTTAACATGAAGCAAAACAGATGTTTTTCTCTACAATTGTATTCTGAATATAAGCAGACAATGTATATTATAGTTTTAATAAGCTTGAATACAAGTCAACTTTCATGCTTTGTCAAACTTTCCAGCAATTCCTAAAATGTCAACCTTATATACTCTGGAAAGCAGCTTTTATTTTATCTAGTAGTTAAATATTATCTTTCATTTGGGGCCTCTCTCATTATAAATTTAATGGAATGACCAAAACTTCACAAATGCAGTAATGTAGTGTTACTATAATATATGAAACTTCTCAGCTTATTTAGCTCCTCCTCCTCTTTCTGAATAAATTTGTTGTTTGCATGTATAAAAGTTCATGTCATCAAATTTATTAAAGAAGTCTGTGGTGTGTTGGAAACAGCATTTGATCTGGGATTACATTATTTCCAGGCCTACCTCTACCCCATACTAATACTTAACTGCCACAGTGCCTTGGTCACATCATCTGTAAAATGCTTATTATTGCTCTACCTCACCCCATTTTTGTGAATACCAAGTAAGACTATGTAGGGAAAAAGCTAGTCAAATATAAAGGAGTTTGTTCACTAGAGAAGAAACAAACTTGCACCCTTTCTCTGCACTTGACAAAATAAACTAACCACTTGAAATTGGCCTCTTCTTAGACCCAGTAGAAAAATACCAGCAGCAAAATTCTGTGGATTCTAGCTAATGCTCAGGATGCCTCTTATTAAAAAATAAAAATAAAAAAAAATCAAAACCCACTTCTTGCCCTTCCACCCTACGTCCTAGCTTTGTCAGTAAAGGTAATTTTTAGGTTATCCTGTACTTGATCTTTAATACGGGTACCTAATATTGAAGTGCCTTTCTGCATGGTTCTTAAAGTTTCATCCAGGGCCAGCAGCTTTAGTGTCATCCTGAGAACTTGTTAGAAATGCAAAATATTGACCCCACCCCAAACCTACGACTGAATCAGAAACTCCGGTGTGGGGCCCAGCAATGTGACTTTGAACAAGTCCTCCAGGCTATTGTGATGCACACTCAAATTTGAAAATCACTGCAGAGAGTCCCATCTGTACCCATCAATATAGGGCACACGAGTCCAGATTCCCAGACACCTTTTCGTAACTCGCAGTTGACTTTTCACTGCCCTCCCTAACAAAACACCGTGCAGTCCCTCCTGAACCTAGCACGAGCACTGAATTGATAGATAAGATTGAGAGGAAACCCAGAAACTTCCTACAAGCCCTCAGCATCCTCTGAGGCAGGAGCCAGAGCACCAGGACCGGCCTCGACCAGCCCCATCCTTCCCCAGCGGGAGGCGCCAGGTGGAGATCCGGGCACACACGACGCGGGCCGGCTCCTCCGCCGCGGTTACCTGCACCAGCGTCATCTGCGAGCCGAGCGCCAAGAGGATCTTCTCGGTCTTGGTGGGGTACGGGTTGTCACGGTGCTTGTAAAGCCACTGCTTGAGGGGCCGCGCCATGTCTTGCAGAGCCTGCCGCTTGTGCCTCACCTTCCCGCCATTCTGCCTGGCCCTGGACACCGGGAGAGGAGGAGGAGGCTCGGGTGAGCGGCGCCGCCTGGCCGCTGCCCCCAGGATCCCCCCACGGCTGGACACCTTTGCGCCCGCAGCCGCGCGCCCCCGGAGAACGGCCGCCGCGCCCGCGTCCGGTTCTGCAGGGCGTCCGGCTCCGACCGACGCGCCCACCCCGCGCCCCCAGGCTGAGGTGAGGCAGGGAAGGGGGCAACACGACTTCTGGGCGCGAATACCCTTCCCTGGGCGTCTCTCTTTGAAATGGCCTGGTTGTCGCAGGGGGTCATGTGGCGGTGACCGACACTAAGTTTATCTTGAAAGGGGGGCTAGCTTGGAGCGAGTAGCCAGGAGTTAGAGGTTTAGGTGACGATGGTGAAATGATCTGAGGGAATTTGTTATTCAGGCTATAGATCTGCGCAGCAGGGCTGTCGCCCTCTCCTCGCCCGCCTGCGCCGGCGCCCTGGAGTGGCTCTGGTTTCGTGGGCCGGGTCAGGCTGCTGCCAGCTCTAGGGAACTCATGCCAGCAGCTCGGGGCTTCCCGTCGCCCGTGGTCAAAGGAAAAGTCGCCCACTGGACGGCGGGAATAAGGCAAGGGATGATGGCCGTCCCGCCGCCCTGGTTCTTTCCTTTGATCCTCTGGAAAAAGGGGAAACTTTCCAAGCAATGTTTGTGGAGGAAGGACGCAGAACCTTAAAAAAAAAACAAAAAACACCACTCTAGGGGCCTTTTCCCGACTGAAGGGAGAGTTTTAAAAGTATGGAAAACTCCGTCCGTGAGGAAAAGCACATTCAAAGGGGGAAGGGGCCGAAGCAGCCTGGAGTCCGATGCTAGGCGCTGCGCTCCCCCGCGGCTCCGGGAGGTGTCGCCGCGCGGCCGCCGGCGCGCCCCACCACTCGGGGAGGCTCGCGCGCCTGCGCCGCAGCCTCCAGGACTTTTGCCTCTTTAAACACTTTGAAATGCAACTCCATCCGAAAGGACTGGTAGTAACATTTTGAGGAAACCTAATCTCTATTTTCCTAACCAACAACGCCGCAGAACAAGCAGCTGATGCAATCTTTCAGGTGGAGACTGCCAGGACGGCTGCCCCTCCCCCCGCGGGGCGCTCAGGGAGCCGCCGCCACGCCTCTGCAGCCGGAGCTGCTGGCCCACCCGCGAGTTCTCGCTCCCCAGCAGCCCCTCACCCGGCTAGACCGAAACCCGGCCCGGCAGGTCCGCGGCCTCCCCCTCCGGGCTCGCAGCGGGCCCCGCCGAGCCGCGCGCGCGCGCGTCCGGGGCGCCCTGCGGAGAGCCGACCTTGCCAACACCTTGGCCGAGGCGGGGCGAGCTTCGAGGCCGTGGCGAGGCCCTGTCGTGACATAAGAGGGGAAGCCCCGACTGCTTGGCCCTGCCCTGTTCCTAGGCATCCCGCTCAGTCCTCTCCGCCTCGCTCTCAGCCGAGCGTCTGCACCCATGGTCCGGAGAGGGGCAGGTGGCCCCCTACCCTGAGGTCCAGGTGTCAGGGGACTGAGGAGCCGTTCCACGTGTCCTCAGTTTCCAACAAGCCTCTTTTGAGCTATCCTGATGAACCGATTCCCCCAAATTTTGAGAAACAATGCCTTAAAAAGACAATGCACGAGACCTGCCCTCCCGGGAACTCTGGGCCCCTAACCCACTGGCCCCGGCTGCCACTCGCACGCCCGCGCCGCTCACCGCTCCCACCCCTCCGGGCTGCAGGCGGGCAGGGGTCCCGGGTGCGTGAGCGTACCCAGTTCTCCGGTGTCTCAGGCCGAGGTTGTCCTTGAGGGGCGGGCCGTCCGGAATGCCCACCTCAGGGCGGGCGTGGGTACTGTCCAGGACGCCACCATAGGGCCGGCTGCCCCGTTCCCGTTCCGCAGCACCGCGGTCCTCAAAAAGCACGGCGCCGCTGAGCTTGTTGAAGACGATGGTGTTCATGGTGCCGGCTGGCTGGGGCTCACCGCGCGGCCGCAGCGCCTCGAGGCCTGGCCGCTGGGAGCTCCGCAGGGCTCGGGTTCTAGAAGAAGATGCATCACGTTACTCGCTCAGTGCTCACATCCCTATTCGTCCTGAGCCCCGGGCTTGGCCGAGGCTCTGGGCCGGGGAGCCGAGGGGAGGAGCGGCGCCGCCGCACCTGGACAAGGGACCCCTTGCCTCTCCCCACCTGGCTACACCGCTTCCCCCCTCCCCCCAACTCCCCGCACGCTCCCGGGACAGGTCCCTACCCTCCTCCTTGCCCTGGCGATCGAGTTCCCAAGGAACCTCAACCAGGAATAATTTACCTGCGTAGGCAAAGGAAAGTAATTCCTAAACGGGTTCTTTTCTTGGTTTTAATCTGGAAGAACTGCACTCGGGTTAGCGGAGCGGAATATGCGCGCGCGCGGGGGGGGGGTGCTCTTCAGTCACAACGGAAGTCTAAAGCATCTCGGAGCTCCCACTCGGGTTTTAAGGAGGGGTTGGAAGGAAGGGAAAATTTGGGGTAATATGAACAACTGCATCTCCAGGTCCCGGTTAATGAGTCCCAGGCCACACCGGGATTCCGGGGATTTTCATGTTTTCTAGATCCTGGATGGTTTGGCTGAAACCCGTGTTCTAATTCCGGTTAAGGTCCCTCGGGGTCGGGGTGAGGGCAGGGAAAGTTAGCTGACTCCGGAGCTAGAAAGTTAAGTGGCGTCAGGGACAAATGCACCACATTGTCTCCCTGGCCCGGAGTCTTCCTCCCATCCCCCAGCCCGCTCCAGGATGCCCAGGGTCCCGGCAGGTCAAAGGCGCCGGAGTCCCAGGCCTCCCAGAGCCCGCTGTCAGTGCTGTCCTCTTCCGCAGCGCGGGTGTGAGCCTCGAGCTCGGAGCCCTTCCTCACCCGCCCCTTTCTCGGGTCTCGGGGAACCATCTGAGGTTGCATAGGTGTTAGGAGCGGAAGGAGGCATCGCGGTCCGCGCACCACCGAGCTTGCGGCTGCCAGGGTTAAAGAAAGCTTTCAGCTCACCTCCCGGGTCGCGGCGGCCGGGAGCCTCTGGCTGTAGAGCGCGGGCCTCAGGTTCAAGTCCGCGCCGCCGCCGAGCAGTCGAGTTACCGCCCCCATCACCCCGCCTCGCGCCTCGGGGTAGCTCCTGTTTCTTCCCAGCCGCCTCCGCACTGCTGCCAGCGCCCCCTCACCCCGCCCCGCCCAGGCGTGGGCTGCCACACCAACACGTACAGATCTCCTGCCTCGCAGAGCGCACACACTTACCAACGCCCCCTGCCCCGCCCTCCAGCCACCGCAGCAGCGGCCACGGGCGACATTTAGGGCCGTGACCATAGCGATTAAGCGACAGCTACCGTCAGTATTCGTGGGGAGGTGAAGTCAGACTTCCGCTGGCTGCCCGGTGTACCGTAAGGCTGAGTCCTCCCACGCAGACAGGTACGTGTCTGGAGTGTGCACACAGCCTCGCCGAAAAGTGTCAAAGCAAATTTCCGTGCTCGAAGCCCCTGTTCTAAGGTCAGGACTAGCCTTGGTTTTGTTTTGTTTTGTTTTTTTCTTTTTTCTTGTTAAATCAGTGCGCTTAGTGCTTTGCGTTCATGCTGCGTTATTTGTAAAACACACCCTTTTCCAGTCCCACAGTGTTTCCCCACCCCAGTCCTGTCCTCCCATATTCAACGGCGAGTTTTTCTTAGCGACTCCGCCGAAAGGTTTGCTATACCGGACCCTTCCCGGCTGTCCCAAGCCCACACAGAGATCGCAACCACAGACACCCGTCGCGGTCTGGGTCTGCAGGCAGCAGGCGAGGTGGGAGGGGGCTGCAAAGGTCCGAGAGCTGGGTCCTGACCGGAGGGGTTCGGGGGGGGGGGGCGTGTGAAGCGCGGTTCCTGGCCCTCACCCGCGGCCCAAGCGCAGTCCCCAGCGCCTCTGCTCCTGTACTCCCCCACTTACCCTAACCCAGACTCACTCCAAACTGTCGCTTGGGGAGATCCCCTCCCTGTGGAACTACCCCGCCCAACGCCCGCGAAGAATTTTAAAGGCAAAGAGGAGCGGCCAGGTGGGCTCCCAGGCTCCTCGCAGACCCTCGGGCCAGCCTCGGCCACCACCAGGGCGCGTGCCCACTGGACCTCGGAGGGGGGTGGGGGAAGGGCGGGGAGAACGGGGGCGCCGGGGGGCAGGGGGGAACCAGCAGCTCGGGAGCCAGAGCGAGCCTCGCGTCCCGCGGCCCGGAGCAGGGACGCCGAGACCCGAGGGCTGTACCTGTGGCGGTGGGGCCGGCGGCCGGCGGCAGGGCGGCTGGCTCTCCCGCGTCGAGGCTAGGCGCACTCCCATCCCCGCCGCATGTTCTCGGCGCGGGCTCCAGCGCGGCTCACCGCAGCCACCGCCGTCGTCTCGGCTTTATTTACCCAGACGGGCGCGCGCGGCCCGGGAACAGGAATACCGAGGCCTTCTCATGTTTCTTGACTGCCCGGCGCAGCCGGCGAACATCCTGCGGGCGCGGTATCCACGTTCCCGGGCCGGCGAGAGGAAGCCTCGGCACCCACCCGGCCGCGGGGACTGCTGTTAACCCTCGCAGATGAGCCGCCGTTGCAGGCGCCGCCGAGGAGCCCCCCGGCCCGCCCAGTCTTCCCCAGCGGGGCCCGGCTCTCAGATCCGCCGGCCTCGCAGGCGCAGAGCAAAAGGGGCTATTTCCTTCGCATTTAGGGGAGAAATTGGAGAAGCCGCAAGTAGCGCCCGGCTCGGGCTCTGGGAGCTGAGAGGCTGCGGTGCAAATCCCGCGTTTTAGCTGGCGGGAGAGCCGGAAATTTAACCACGCGTGGCTAGGCACCAGAGAGCATTGCGTCGCGCCCTTTATTTTCTTCGAGATTAGCGGGAGTGAAGTTAGAGCTCGGGTTTGTGCCTATAACGCGCGAGCATATTACAGGAGGTGCTGGCGCCCCGGGAGCTTCTTTTCTGGTGTCACTGGGCTTCTGAGGTCCGGGGTGTGTCAAATCCAGGCACACGGTCACCGTCCGAGGCCAGCGCTGGAGAGGCTGCGCTCGCCGCGGGACGTAGGGGTGGAGGGAGGCGAGCCTAGGTGCCCAACCCACTGTGCCCCAGGTAGGGAAGAGAAGGCGAGCCCTGGGCCAGGGAGCTGCATGGAGGAAGGGGGATGGAACTTGGAAGAAGAGCTGGGACACAGTGCAAGGAGAGAGAATGCCTCTCAGATTCTCTTATTGATGATAGTCCCCTTTCCACCATCACCCCAAATATGAGAGTAGCGAAAGCTGTGATTTAGGTGCAACTGCAAGCTCAGGGCTTCTGGCAGCCTTGAAGATCCTCAAGGCGCCGAGCACGAAGCCGCCCGCGTTCTCGCCGTGGGCCTTGCCGCCGCAGCGACACCTTCATCTTTTTATAAGAGCGAAAGTAGATTTTCCCAAACCTGAAAGTTAGGGCATCAGTTGTTCTTTTCTCCTTCAAGGTGGCTGGCCAACTCTGTGGCAGGGGTCCACCTAAGCATCTTCCTTTTATGTGGCCTGGAAGTGGTTAAATATTTATATATATTGAAGCTATTATTTCCAAGACTAATCACACCTTTGAATTTTCCATTTTATTATCTCCCAAAATACGCGACGGCAAACCGGGCAGTGGCACAATCTAAAGCAGAAAAGGATGAAGGTTTAAGTTTTTGCGCATTAGGCAAATATTATCATTTGATCACATTTCCCAATGTCCTTGTTTTCCTTTATTGTATAATTTGCGGCTGGAGCGTTCGCATTTTGTCGTTGGCGCTGCACTTGACTTGCTGTAGTGTGAATTCAATATACGCATCGGTCTACAGTCCTCGCTGTGGGATTTAAAGTCAGGGATACATCATAAAATTTCAGCCACAGACTTGCAGCCACTAAGTTTCACAACAATTGATAATTCAGAGGAAGAAAGAGACGGATTCTGTCCTATGGTCTCTATGACTGATGGTGGTCACCAGACATTATAATGAAATCAGCTGTAAGACGCCCCTCTGACATATATTTTGGTCAGCTGTGCTGGGTAAAGCAACAGGCATGTATGTAGTTGCTTGCAATTTCATAGTACAATACTGACTCATGGAGCAATATGCTGTAATGGAGGCTAGCATAGGACAAATGCTGTTTTAGTCTTTACTGCATTTACACAATTTTAAAATGCATTTAGAGGACTTTGACTTGAGATATAGTTACATGTAAGATTTGTTTTCTTAAAATCTGATATAAAATATACAGTGAAAAATCTTTCTGCAAAACATTTTTTATTTGGTATAGGAATAGCATACACCTTAGTTTTTAAGTCACTGAAAAAGTAATGCAGAATTACTTTAGATTATAGTTTAGTAATTAGAGTCCATTTTAAAATGAAAAAAAAAACAGTGAAGGGTTGATTTTAAAATGAAATAGTATGGAGAATCCCTCTGTAATATACAAATTGGCATGTATTTTGTGATAGACCAAAATTTTATTTTTGCAAGTTTCATCCTCTCTGCAAGAGTAAAGTTTCTTCTTTATTTTAACCCACAGTAGAGATACAGTTATCATTATCTTAAACTTCACCTTTTCTGAAGATGAATTTTACTGAGCTTCTAATGCTATATTCTAATCTCAGTATATGAAATGCTGTATTATAATCCTCAGAAGTAAACCCTGAAGTTTTAGAAAACATATCAGAAGATTTAAGAGAGTATGTAATTTGTGGGAGATAGCCATATGCAGGGAAAAGAAAAAACAGCTTAGGCCAGAAGTCAGAAAATTTGAGTCCTAATCTTAATTCTGGTTAATTTGATCTTGGTTTAGCCTGAATTTACTAAACTATAAAATGAAGATACTAAGTTTTCCACAAATTTGCCATATGCTATTATTAAGATTTTTTTTTAAAACGTGAAAGTAACGTGTTGCCATTGCTAAAGCTAGAAAAATGTTAAGTAAGAACATTTGGCAGAAATCTTAATTCATTCTATTAGACCTAGAGTGTAGTTATAAATATAAGTAATTTTTACTTTCAAATAAAAAAAAGAAGACTTTATTTTAAGCATTTTGATATTTTATGAAGGAGCCTGACATTTCAGAACAAATATTGGTTAAAGTTTTTGAAAATAAGGATTGCTTTTAAACTTTCTTTCCTAGTTATTACTTATAGGCAATGAAATAAATGACAAAGCCAGGGAATGACTGTCACTTCCTGTCCAAATGTTATAAAATAGTAAATTTATGAACAAATAGCAGGTTCACCTCACACTTGGCCATTGTGACTTGCAGAGATACATGTTGAAGTGCCTAAGTGGAACAACGGAAGGAGTAGTGAAAATCACAGTTGCAGAAACATTGTGGGCAAACCAGGAGAATGGGGGGGGGCTCTCCCAATTTCTCACAAGGCATTTGTGCTTTGTTTGTAATTTAACTTTAATTGCATAAATAATGCAGGCTAAATTCTCTGGGAGAGGGTCTTCTCCATAAGTTCACTCACAACCAAGGGATAGAGTACAAGTGAAAGTTCCTCTTCAGCTCCACCCAATCACGTTCCTGGGAGGCAACCACCAAGAGGTGGCCACTGCTGGTTTGATGTGTAGACTTTGGGTCTTTTTTCGCTGCGTTCACATACGTGAATGCAAACAAAACATTATAGTTTTGTTTTATGACCTTTTGAAAGAGATGAGACCATACTTATACCCTTATATAAATGTACACACTCACAGACACCCAGAATTAAACTAAAACATGCCTTTTCATTCAACTTCATAGAGAACTTTCATATTAGGACATATACGTGTAATTCCATATTTTTAACTGTTACATAATGCTCCATAATCCATTTAGCCATTCCCCATCCTCATTGTTGCCTTTTCAGCTTTCACTATTATAAACATTAAACACCCTTGTTTAGTATTATTTCTGCACATGTGTAAACATTTTTCCAGGAATAGCTACACCGACATAGAATTGCTGGGTTGGAGACATGATTTAAAAATTTTGATAGATATTTCTAATTTCTCTCCAAAATGTACTCCCCACAAAGGCCCCATTTGCTGACATGCTACACCGCATTTCTTATGTTTGGATTTCATAATGTTTGCCAGTCTGATAAGTAAAATAATGTCTTATTGTTTGAGAACCTTTTCATTTGTTTATGAGCCATTTGTATTTCTTAATTGAAGAAACTTGCTTATATCTTTATCAGATGCCTTGTTAATTTTATAAAGGTCCTTTATTAATCATTTTTTCCATGATATATATGCTTTATATATTGCATATATGTTATCTGGTCTGACGTCTGCCTTTTGCCTATTTTGTTTTTGTCTTACAGAAGGTTTAAACATGAATATAGGTCAATAGGTCTGCATTCTCCTTTATGAATTCTGGGTTTTGTGTCTTCCTTACAAAGGCTTTTTTTTTTTTTTTTTGTATTTTCTTCTAATGCTTTTAAAAAATTGTTTTCACTTGGCTCTTTAATCCTCCTGGAATTAATCTGTATATGTTGTGAGGTAGAAATCTAATTTGATTTTTTTTTTCTTCTTCAATTGAATAGCCAGTTATTCCTATGATGTCTAATAAAGAGTTTTCTCCCATTGATTTGAAATTACTTTCCTGGTGTACATGGCAAATTCCTTTCCATGTGTAGGTTGGTCTAAGAAGGCTTTAAGAGTTGTTGCAAAACACCCAATAGACTGTAATAAATTTAATCTTCAAAAATTTAAAACCATCTTGTGCTCCAAAGACTTCCAATATTATTCTGTTTCTAATTTCAGAGCATGTCAAGTATCGAAATAGTAATATGCATGGCCTGGTTATGGTTCTAATTTAGAAGGCTAATTCAATACTGTTCTAGGACGAAGTTGCCGTTCATTTTGTCGCCGTCCTGCTCGAAGCAGGAGAGCAGTTTCAGGCAGCCATATTCTCCAGAGTGGAGTACGGGCTGCACAGAGCTTTGCAAACGCATCACATAACCAAGTGGTAACTGATCACGAGCAATATAAAGTTATTTGTCAAAGTGATGAGTCCCTGCTATCCATTATTTGAAAAAGTAAAATGCATCTCTTTTTTCTTGCTCAATTCTTTATGGAATGTGAATGACTTTTTTTCACAAAGCAACCAGTCAAGATGAGAACCTTCAATCTGATTGCATATTAGCCAATTTCACTCTGGACAAAAATGCAAATATTTTGTTGCCACCATTTCCTCAAAATGTCAGCTACATAAAAGTACAGACAGTCAGTAGAGCTGAGATCCAGGTGGGTTAATGTTTTTTTTTTTTTTTCTACTTCATAGAGCTTGAGACAGGATCTGAAGTAACCTTGGGACACTGGTACCTCATCTCTTCGCTTAATTCCAAAATATCTCCAGTACCCACAACCAATAGTCACGGAGTCTCTACTCCATTACACACATGAAAATATAGTATATGCTGAGGTCCTGAGGGGAATCTGGAGAACATTTTGTCCTCAAAACGTGCATTGAAATGCAAGAATTTCTCCCAGGAGACTATTCTATCTTGAAAATCAATTTGTTTGCACATCAAAACGTGGCCATTTAAATAAATATAGTGAAGACTTTTGATCACAAGCTAGTATGACTTGATGTTTGGAGCCTAATGGACGTCAGGTACTCAATTTAATTACTATATGTACTTCATGCTGTATCAAGCTTTCGGCTGACCCCCCACCCCATCCATCCTCCCCACTTTCATTTTTATCCCGTTTTCATCTATGTGTAGGATATTCGAATAAGTTCATCAAAGGAATGCATGTGAGCAAAAGTGATGTGTTCAACTTTTGCTTAACCTGCTTAAAAAGAAAATGCTTGTCCTCCTCTTTAACTCTTCCCTGTTACCAAAGACTGGAACACGGATGTGGCAGTGACCCACATCTATTGATCAGATAACAACTCAAAGAACAGCAGAGCCACAAGATGAAAGGAACCTGGGGCCTCGAATGGACCACATGGGTGAGAGCTTCCGGGCCTGGGCTCAGCTAACTCTTTCTGGAAAGGGCCGGACAGTAAATGTTTTAGCTTTTGTGGGTCATAAGGTCTCTGTTCAACTCTGCCATTGCAGTATGAAAGCAGACATAGATAATGCTTGACTATGAATGAGTCAATGAATGAGTGTTGCTGTGTTTCAGTCAAATTATTTAATGGACACTGAAGATTGAATTTTATGTAATTTTCATGTGCCACACAATATACTTGATCTGACTTTTTTTCCAGCCATTTAAATATGTACAAACTATTCTTGCCTCAGAGACAGAAACAGACAGCAGGCTAGATTTGACTGGAGGTTGTGTTTGCTGGTCCCCTGGACCTGGGCTACTCAGCTCTGGACTCTTATGAGAGACAAAAAGACCTCCCCTTCTTGAAGTCACTGTATTTTGGGGTTTCCTGGCCAAGGGAACAGCCTGTACCCTCCAGAATGCACACCTGTACAAAGTTACCACCAGTGGGCTTAAGCAAAGGGCTTTTTAGATGACTAGAGGCTTTCACAAACAAAGAGAACTGGAAAGGGGATGTAAAGAAAGCATGCTTTCTCCCCACTCCTCCTGAGAATGTGTTACATGTGTTTAGAGAATTAGCCTAATTATTTTTACAATATTTTTGATGCTGTTCTTTTTATATTTTTACCCCTTTTAAAAAAGGTATTGACATACCTTTAAACACAGTATTGGTGTTTGGGTTTTGATGCTTATTTTTTTTAAGTCATGGAAAAAGGTGATTAATTTATAAGGATTACTGTTTTCTGGCTCACCTCCTCCTGCCTCTCCCCAAAACCCCACAAAATTCAAACTATTTTTTTCATTGTTTTCTTTTTAAATCATCAACAGTAAATATTTATGGGACACCTGCATGCAAAATCCTGTGCCAAGAACTGCATAGAATTTGATTTAGAAGACATGATCTTTGCCCAGCTTATAAACTTAAGAAAGCCTGGGAAAACAAACATACCTCATCTAAAATGTTCTAAGGTGTCTGATATAAAGATTGCTTGAATCCAGTAAATCTGTAAATCATCTGTAGAAATGCATGAGGGAGCTTGAAGACGATAGAAGGGCCATTTTATGTGTCTGCTAAAAATTTTGTAACCATATTACCAACATCCTTCCCGAAAACATGCAAAAAGATCATTATTTCAGAAATTTGAGCCTGATTGAAAAACAGCATTTTCACCTCTTACATCAGACTTTTCAAGTTTTATGCCCCAAACCTCTGGGTTTCAAGAGAGATTTTTAGGGCTTCCATTGGAAAAAAAAAATGCGGAAAGAGTAAACACACGGGTTAGCTCATGATCTTTCCTTCTTCCTTCCCTTGTCCAGGCCTTCCTGCAACCTGCCTCTGGCCTTCCACCTTAAACGCCTTTGGAAAACTGTTGAAGGGAGAGGGGGATTGGAGGAGAGGAGTTTTGTGAATAAACTTGTCATATGTGGCTGTGAGATAATTCTTTTTTTTTTTTTTTTAAGATTTTATTTATTTGACAGAGAGAGACAGAGTGAGAGAGGGAACACAAGCAAGGGGAGTGGGAGAGGGAGAAGCAGGCTTCCCGCCGAGCAGGGAGCCCGATGTGGGGCTCGATCCCAGGACCCTGGGACCATGACCGGAGCCGAAGGCAGACGCTTAACGACTGAGCCACCCAGGTGCCCCCAGTGAGGTAATTCTTAAGGCTTGGAGAGAGAAGCCCCCACCGCTCCTCAGCTTGAGGAGACTAACTCTTGCCCAAGTGTCTGGGCCCCAGACCCCCCCAGTTCCCACAAGCATGTTTGTGGGGGCAGAGTCAGGTCTGCACCTAGAACTGTGCCGTGATCCTAAGTAATTGATTAGCCATCCGTTTGTTTTGATATTCATTATCTTTGCTAATTTGATGCTGTTGGCTACCACAAATCCTGTTTAGAAGGGAGAGTGGGCTATACAAGAAAGGGAAAAGGAAAAAAGGTGTGTATGCCAGTGAATTGTGCAATCTAAATAGCCAGAGTCTAGGATAAGAGAAGCCTTACAATACCCAGATGTCACAATTTTTTCCTTGGACCTGCAGTAGCAGTCAGCTCAAGATGTCCTAATACGGCTCTTCTGGACTCTTATAAATCGGGACATAATTACGGATTTTGTAAAAATTTACATGATATGCACACAGCACTTACTACACGCCCATGTACTATTCTAGGTACTTAACTCATGTAAATCTCACAGCCACCCTTTGCGGTAAGCACCCATTAGCGCCCATTTTGTAGAAGAGGACACGTAGGCATAGAATTGCCCTAAGTCACGGGTTGATCCCTGGTGGAGCCAGGATTTGAATGCAGTCAGGCGAGTGCCTGACTATAACTCACTGCCTCTTTGAAGGTACCTAGCAAGGGTAGAGAGAAAGAACTTTAAATACTTGACTGTGTAATTGTAGGCACAGCCAAATATGTGGTTGCACACTTTTGGCTCCTCACATAACAGCAGGAAATTCAATGCCAATGTGTTTGCTTTTCTTTCTGTATGTGACCTTTTTCCTAGGTGGGGAGCCAGTGGGATCTCAGTGTCACCTAGAATGTGACGACTTCCCACAGCTCCGACATCATGGTAAAAAGCTCTATTTCCTGTTCATCTTCGTGTGTGGGTTCACACTCAAAAGCCAATAAGTGCTGACTCTTCTGTGGCTTCTCTAAATCTGGAGAACATCCTTCCTACCAGGCAGTGAAGTGATTCAGCAATGGAAAAAAAACAAACAAACATGCTTTGGAATAGCCCCAGCAATTTGGAAATGTTGCTTTATAAGAGGAGTAGACACAGCATGATTGTAAGTGGCGTATCTCAAGTGGGGTGAAAACCAGTAGCTTTGACTGAGAAGCCTACAGAGATGATAGAGGTTCATACAACGTCATGAGCTTCTTCTTGCTGTTTTGTCTCTATTTTGTTTTGTTTTGTCTTGTTTTCATTTGTGATAGTTTGTAGGCCTGCCTCTAACATTTGTGTAGTCCAAGGCAAGAGTACAAATGAACGCCTACACACCATATGTCTAAATATTTAAAAGTTACAAATCAAGCTAAACCACTGTTTAATAAAATATGTCACATCCCTCTACCTTGACAACTTACTATCATAAGGAAAAATCGAAAACTATGTAAAGTTATGATTTTTGTTGGGAAAATATCAAAGACTAGTTGGTTTAATTGTTGGTTTAATTAAATTCATAATTTATTATGTATTTATTTAATGAAATTTATTTTTCTGGTCTTCATTTCAGTAAAAATCACTATATTATTATAATCAATATTCTCTCACAATTTGTGTTCTGAAAGAATTCAAATAAAATGTAATTCTACTAAAAGTGTCCAAAATATATTGAATATCTGAAACATATGAATATATTTTCATCAAGAATATACATTAAAACAAATATAGAAAACTTTAAATTTATTTTAATATATATTATTACAAAGTGCTATTTTTATTCTAAAATTCATTATATATAATATTCAAATAGAAAAGAAAAATTAATAATGAATGAATACTATATTTTAAAGCTGAAATTTTATTTAATATTTTGAAAAATTAATTTAGAATATTTTATATAAATAAAATTATTTGTTAATGCTAGTGTTCAAGGCACAGCTGGTTGTCAATGTAAAACATTGGTAACCAGTTTTGTGAATGATTTGTCTGTATCTGCACACTTACCAATCTTTGAGTGACATGAATTGTTTAATATTGCAAAATGTTCTTTTGCTGCCAGGTGCCACCATTGCAGAGATTTGCTAAACATTGAATACCTGCAGAACCATGTATTGGAGAAGCAAGAAAAGGATGGCAGGCACTCCTGGAAAACAAATACTGCATGAGGTAAGGCTAGATAGCATTCGTGGAATTTGCTGAGGTGATTAATTTGTCTTTTCTCCCTGCTCTTGGAAGCAATGGTCACCTCCAATGCTCTTAGCAGGATAACCCAAACCTTTACAGTTTTTGGATGTGATCACCTTTTACTTTGAGGATGTACAGCAAACGATGTATAGAAGCATTTCTATGGGCCCTGAATAGTGTAGTCACGACAGCAGATTTTTGGGTTTTAAGTTGCACTGTGTTCCAGTGAGTGCTAAATCCTACACAACAGAAGCACCCTGTGTTCTTTAATACAGTTACCTGCATGCATGTGTGTGATGGAGGTCCTTTAAAAGAAAGGTTCGGGGCAGTGGCCTTTTGCCTGGGTCTAAGGGTGATATTGGTTGTTTTGAGTGCTTTTCAGTTTTTACGTATTTATTTATTTACATACTTACTTCTCTTTTTTTACTTTATTAAACTTGGGCCCTCTGATGAATCAAAATGAAATCACACTTACCGAAGCTTTTCCATCAGTGTATCCTCTGATGATCCTACAATGATTAACACGCAGGACAACACCTAAAGTGACAGAAAGCACGGTCATTTTTAAAGCCGTGCCAGGGAAACATACATTTTTTTAAAAAGATTTTATCTATTTATTTGACAGAAAGATAGAGAAAGAGCCAAGCAGGCAGAGCGGCAGGCAAAGGGAGAGGGAGAAGCAGGCCTCGGTCCCAGGTCCTCGATCCCAGGACCCAGGGATCATGACCCAAGCCAAAGGCAGACACTTAACCGATATTTTTTAGCAGGGGCAATTATTACAGAGCCATCCTTTGGGAAATAATGTCATCCCTGAGGGTCGGAGGATTATACACTTGAGCGAAGTCAGCTTTGCCAAGTATTTCCCTTAAAATGTACAAGGAGACAGCTGATTATGGGCACTGCATCTGGCTACCACTTACTTGCCTTATTCACAGGCAATCATGAGCTCCACAAAATGCTTTTAAATTTCCTTCAACACCATGTTTTTCAACATGTAGCCTATGAACTGCCTTAAGCAGGGGTACTGGTTAAAAATGCACATTCCAGATTCCAACTATACATGGGCTTAGGCCCCATGGTGATGCTGACAAGGTGACACAGGTGTTTCTCAAACCATGCTTGAGAAAAAAATTGATCTAGGGCAATGGTGCTTAATCTCTTTTAACTATACACCCTGATGAGTAAAAATATTTTAGGCAGGTATCTCTAATATGTAATCATTTATTTGTAAATAGTGTATGTGCATTATTATGCTATTATATCATGTAAATTGTAAAATACAAAAAACCATAAATTTGTCTAAAAGGCAAAGGTAAACAATATTTTAAAATAACTGTTTTATCTTTCAATGATACAAAAATACTTTTTGCTCCAGCAAAATATAATTGTTAATAAAGAAATATTTATTAATATGATTAACAGGCTATTTTTAGTGAAAGCAATATAATATGAATTGCCTCAGACTTTAAAAAAATCTTGGCTTAATAATTTAAAGGTTGGGACTCAAGTTCAGGTTAATCAGAGACTTGTTTTTCGTGTCATCTCTAAAAAAGGTACTTCAAGACAAGACAGGTTCACACAGAACAGGTCGATTTCTGACTGTATTTACCATTTGTTTTCAGCCCATCCACAAATTATAGAAAGAGTTTGCTTAAAATTATGCTTACAAGTCTTCCTTGATATTAACCAGTTTTTGTAAATTAATCACAACATGTTACACTTTTATTTTAAAAAACTGACTTTAATAATTCACTGAAACTCTTTGAGAGATTTTAAAATTCTGTTTTCAAGTTTTTAAAGTATGATAGGAGTTTCAATAAGCAATACAAGCCATTTTCAGGAACAAAATCACACAATGATGGGTACATTTCTAAATCATGAGTGTCTTTTGGAAAGCAGTTACTTTCTCAATTATTGTTAAATGTCATCTTTACCTGAAGGGGGCAGATGAACAGTGTTCTATGTTTTTTGTTTTTAAATAACAGTAAGGTAGATTCCCATTGAAAGTCACATCTTTAAGACGATAAACAAATGACCGTGACTTAAAGCTAAGGTTTCCGACATGTAAAGGAAATGGTGAAAATCATGAGCCTGCCAAGAAATGGGCAAAGGCTAGATATTGGGAGGACTGTATTTTATGCCCACTGCTTTCATTTTCATTTAAAAATGGAGCAGTCATAAATGCTAATTGTGGACATCGCTGATTCACTGTGGGAGGGGCAGGGAGGCCTCTGGGATGACTCTCAGCCCTGAGTAACTGGGTGTGTAGTGGAATCCTTCACTGTGAGAGAGAATAGCAACAGTAACAAGAGCTGACAATTAGGAAAGGCACTGTCCAGGGCTTTATGTGAATCACTTCATTTCTTATTCACACAATGTCCTGGGCACAGTTCTAGTATCAGGCTTTTATGGATGAGGAATCTGCATTCGAGGTCATATAGTTACTAAATAATGGAGCCAGGAATCTGGCAAGTTTGGGGACTTCATTTGTGGACCTGAGGAGTTGAAATGCAGGTCTGGCCCTGGACCTATGATTATGACAACTCTGGCTTCCCAGTAAGATGGAAGAGGTACTGGAGGGTGCTTGGGGGCTGCATGCTACATACTCGGGAAGCAGACCTCCCTCCCGCGGAAGGTGCCCTCTGCAATCTTAAATCTGCAAACAGAGTAGAGGCTAGAATATCTGAAATCATCAGCTGATCTTGTGGAGCATTGATTTCCAGAAGTCTACAGCCTTCTTGGCAGGAATTCTCTGTCTGGTTGTTTTGGATATCATTAACTTCAGAATGTGTTTCTTTAATTTCTGTGACATATAGAGATTTTGTATTAGTGGCTAGGGCACTTTCTAATATTATAAATATTAGTTTGTGTTTTCTTGGAGCACTTCTTCTGAATGAGTCTATATATAAGCATCCATTCTATTCCAGGCATTGTGCTAGATTCTTGAGATTCAGTGGTTTCAAAAATCAGTCCCTTACTCTCAGTCTAGAGAGAAAGAGGTGAGTGGGTAGGTAGTTAATATAGCGTGTTGAGATTGTTTATATGGCTAAAACGGCTGTGCACAGACTTGGGGAGACAGAAGGCTTCCCAAAGGAATGATAGGAAGTTAGCTAGGTGGAATGGTAGGGGCGGCAGAGGAGGTTCCATTCATATGTGTATCATAGTACTTGAAAATAGATACCATGTGCTTCCTCTTTCATGTCTCACCTCTGTCCTTCGCCGTTCCCCTCTTCACAAACTTCCTTTCATTGCTTGTTTTTTTTTTTAATTCCTTCCTTCCTTTAAAACAATCACTTTCTTATGTTCAGAAGACATATTATTGGCAATAAACAAAAGGAGGATGAGCAAATCTTTACCAATAGTCCTTACCTAGGATTAAAAGTTCTCTGTTTAAAGTCATCGAAAGTTATTGCAGTAATCAGTGCAGGTACCAGAACGGTCTAAAACTCTAAGGGCATTGAATCATGGCACTCCCACCCTCAGTGCATAATTCTTACAGTTTTTTAATAAAGAAACGTTTTATTGTTACAAACACTGCATAAGTACCTTGAGAAAGCTAGAAAATTAGATAAGCAAAAATTAAGAAAAGCACTATATTCCTGCTACTGGGGATTATCTTTAATATCATTTTGATTTGCTTTCAGATACTTTATATTTATGGATGTATTTTTATTTAAATGAGATAATACTTTGCAAGTTGTTCTGTACCCTGGTTTTCTTTTTTTTTTTTTAAAGATTTTATTTATTTATTTGACAGATAGAGAGAGAGCACAAGTAGGCAGAGAGGCAGGCAGAGGGAGAGGGAGAAGCAGACTCTCCACCGAGCAGGGAGCCCGATGTGGGGCTCGATCCCAGGACCCTGGGATCATGACCCGAGCCGAAGGCAGCCGCTTAACCGACTGAGCCACCTGGCAGGTGCCCCTGTACCCTGGTTTTCTAATGATCTTTCCCTTTATGAGTCAAAATTTTAATCTTATCTAACAGTCTATCTCTAATCAGATTTTCTCAATTATCCTCATAATACCCTTTAGAGCTAGTTAGTCCTACATATTGAATCTAGTTTTTATGGCTCTCAGTTTTCTTTTACTCTAGCATCATCCTTAACTTTTTTCCCATTGTACACTGACTTGTGGAATAGACCAGACCAAGGATCCTAACAGAATGACTCATCTTAATTTTGTCTGGGTGCCTTCTGGTGCTCATTGAACTTCCCCCATCTACCCTATATTTTCTTATGCTGAAAGTTAGGTCTAAGCTTTTTGCTGGGTTCGTGTTAAACATTTTGGCTAGGATATGCCATAGGTGACGGTTTGTAGTTTATTGTGCCACATCAGGAGACATAATATTTAATGGCTCCACCATTCATGGGGCTAAATTTGCGCACCGGGTTCGGGTGATGAAAATCTGATCCCCCTACAAGTGTACACTTATGTTTTTCTCCTGTGACTAGAAAGAAATCTTTGTGGTATTACTTTGGCTCTCGGTGAAAGTCAGATTCCCCATAAATCATGCACTTAATGCTTTTAACACTACTTGACAATCCTTGCCTGCGTCAATAATTTCATTAGGGATCAACAGTGATTAAAATCTAATTCAATCCTTCCTTTTCTCTTAGTCGGTGACATTCTTCTATGAGATAAAGTTTTTCCTCATCAAGTGGGGTTGTTTTGTTTTGGTTACTCTGTAATATAGTCTAACTGGAACTGCAGAATAAATGTTTAATATTCCGTATTAGATACATGTGTTCAAAGGAAAAAGCTTACTTAATAACTCCCTCAAATGATGACATCTGGGGGAGGGGGGAGAAGGCTTTTTTTTTTTTTAAGTATCATTCTCGATTCATGGATTTGCTTTGATTCAATCAATGTTCCTATATCCTCAAAACAGTTTTTGGAACTAAAAGTTTTAAGTTGAGTAATTCAGCATCAGTTGTTTTACACTGCAGTGCTATTTAAAAGAAACAGATACAGCCAGTTCTACCATTTTATGAATATTTTGAAAAAATAAGATTGACAAGATGGTGAAAATCCCTTTCATTACACATGACAAGCCACCTGGCTCAGAGTATGCCCTCCACCCGTTGCAGTGTGTGAAGTTCTGTCTGTCAGCTTCGCAAGACGAAAATGAATCTACTCTTGGAAAAATGGATTTACCAACGCTGAAAGGAAAGCACCATTTCAGGAACTGTTCATTGTACCATAGTCAAGATAAGATGTCTCTATTTGGGGAATTTTTCTTTTCTTTTCTTTTTTTTTTTTCGCAGTACAGATATTGAGCTTCAGATTTTTTTCTTACCCTTTTAAAAAACGAGTTGATAAACAGCTAACTACTGGCTTAGTGGCACAGTTCATTCCATAGCCCATACATTGAAAAGAGGCATATATTTATTTGCTTGTTATTTTGTCTTCTAAAGTGAAGTTAAATCCAGAAGAACATGAAAATTATAAATGTGTATGAGCAGGTACATATGAGGATGCACCCATGTGCGCACACACGCACACACACACACATACACAAAGATGTATTATTAAATTATAGAGTTACCAACTCTCTTGACTTCAGCACTGAAAGTCTCTTGTCACAGTAAACACTTCAGTCCCGGGCAAAATGGGATAGTTGGTCACCCTAAAGTTGCCATATAGAAAACGCATGGCATTCAACAACAGATCTCTAATGAATCTTGCTGTTCTTGACTCAGACATTTAATAAGGCCTTTAATTCAGACATGAGTTGATATATCAAACTGGCAGGAAAAGAATTACGTACATAAGAATATGAATTCAAAGAAGTATCAGGAATACACTAAAAGTCTTTAAAACTGCCAGTATGAAAGGGATCAAGAATCTTACTACTTATTTCTTCTTCAGAAGAGGTAATATAGCTGCCAGTATTTCTGAATATTTCAGCCAAAGCTTAGAAAACAGAATGGCGGAAGGTATAAGGTGCTTGAGTTGATTTTCACTATGGAATTTTATTTATACAGAGACTATTCAATAAATGTTAAGTTGAAAAAGACGTTGAGGAGTTATACAATCTATCTTTCCACATCTAGTCGAGGCCACAATTAGATAATGATGGGATTCTACCCAATATATTTTTAAATACCCTCAAAGAAAGAGATATTCCATTATTAATTTTATGCCTTACCTGAAACTCTCATCCTTTATATGGAACTAATTTTTTTTCTGGTTGATGTTAGAGATTGTGAACAGCCAGAAGCCATTCTTTGACAAAGGTTAGAAGATTATTTTTCAATTTCCTTTAAGTATTCTAATTCTAGAAGCTTTTAACTTTTCTTCCAAGTTTGTACTTTTAAACCTTTGGTTACATCTGTGCTCTCCTCCAAATCCCTAAAGCATACATTTGGGTATGTTAACCAGCATAAAAAAGATACAAGTTTTTATATTCTTTCATTTATAGCACTCATGAAAGTGACATATTTGTAGTGAAAAGAGTATTATGTAATAGCCTATGTATCAGGACCTTAATGAATTGATGTTTCAAGAAATAAAGCCACTAGTTTTATTTATCAAAGTTTAATAGACTCTGTAGGATCTCCAAATAGCTTTACAGATAGCTTTACAGATATGGCATCTTATTGTTAAGGATTTATGACTACAATCTCATTCTTCATCCTCAAGACCTGAGATAAGCCTAATCCTAGGTGCTTTCCTAGTAAAAAGAAGTGCTTTAAGATCACAAAAGGGAAAGAATGTGATCCTATGAGACATATATTTTAATTTTAGTTCTTTTTCTGGTTTCCTGATATTTGACCTGGGTTATTGTGTTTGGTAGGTAGTTTAGGAATACAGAAGTATTTTACTTAGGTTGTTGGGTTTTTTTGAGATTGAAAGAGCTAACAGGAGTTAAAGGATATTTGCTACTGGATGTCAGTGCAAAAGAATTAAAAAGCAGTCTTTTAAAATTGAACATGCATACAAAGTCACCTGGGGGGATCTTATTAAAAATCAGCTTATGATACAGTGTGGCCCAAGATTCTGCATTCCTAACTAGCTCCTAGGTGGTGCTAATGGTCCAAGGACCATACTCTTGCTTGCTTGCTTGCTTAATTGAAGTATAGTTGACACACAATGTTACATTAGTGTCAGGTGTACAACATAGTGATTCGGCAACTCTATATGTTATGCCTGCTCACCACAAGAGTAACTACCCTCTGTCACCATATAACACTATGACAATACCACTGACTATATTCCCTATGCCGTAACTTTCATCCCTGTAATTTATTCATTCTGCAACTGAAAGCCTATACCTCCTGCTCCCCTTTACCCATTTTGCCCATCCCCCACTGCCTTCCCCTCTGGCAACCACCAGTTTGTTTTCCATATTTATGGGTCTATTTTTGCTTTTTTGTTTGTTTGCTTTTGTTTTGTTTTTTAAGGACCACACATTGAATAACAAGGTTGTAAGAGTTTAGTTAGAGCTTACTTCAGAATTTTTTTTAACCTAGAAAGACAAATAGTACCCAATGAGATACTCTCTTTATAGGGAGTGGTGGGGAGATGGATAGAGATGGAAAAATTATTTTAATGGTATTATTGGTATAGAGAAATATTTGTAAAAACTAATTAAGAAAGCTATTTCTGTAGCACAGTGACTAAACTGTGATATAAATACGACTACTATATATAATGGCGGCTTATCCTGTAATTAGTGAGTGTTTTAGTTATAAATTTTTAATTCACACTTTATAACTAGATTTAGACTTGTTTTACTCCCTTTTGATGAAATTAATTTTTCTCTATTTCATATCATGAATATATGAAATTACTTTCTACAAAGAAAGTTCATATACAGGAATGTGGTATTGCAAATACCGTAAACCAAGTACATTTTTACATTTTGTAGTTAAAGTTAACATTTAGATCGGGGCGCCTGGGTAGCTCAGTTGGATGAGCGCCTGACTCTTGATTTTGGCTCAGGTCATGATCTTGGGGTTGTGATTGAGCCCCGTGTTGGGCTCCACCCTGAGCATGGAGTCTGCTTAGATTCTCTCCCTCTGCCCAGTGCCCCTCCCCCCCACCACTCCCACCCCTTGTGCCTGTGCTCACTCTCTCTTGCTCAAAAAAAAAAAGGTTGACATTTAGATTTTTTTTTTTTTAAGATTTTATTTATTTATTTGACACAGAGAGAGAGACAGCAAGAGAGGGAACACAAGCAGGGGGAGTGGGAGAGGGAGAAGCAGGCTTCCCGCTGAGCAGGAAGCCCGATGCGGGGCTCGATCCCAGGACCCTGGGATCATGACCTGAGCTGAAGGCAGATGCTTAATGACTGAGCCACCCAGGCGCCCCAGGACATTTAGATCATTTGAGCCAACCCTGACAGCCTCATTTCATGTAGTGCCAACTTGAATTCATGGTCATTTAATTCAGTAAAAATTATTTACTGAGCAGCTCCTTATTTATTTACTGTGCTTTTTGAATTCTTGCTTGATCTGTTAGGATTGTTTGTGATTAACAGAAAAAAAAAAACAAATCAAAGTGGTTTAAACTAGATAATAGTTTACCTCTTTCTTATATATTCAAGAGTCTACCTGACATTCCAAGATGTCAAGGATCTAGTCACCTCCTGTCTTGTTATTTCTCTAAGGCATGCCTTTCTGTCCTGAGATGATTATCTGGTCCAAGATGGCTGCTGGACTTTTCAGCCATTGTGACCACATTCCAGTCAGCAGAAAGGGAGAACAGGAGACAGAAATGCATGCTTCTTCCACCCCCACACTACTTTTTGTATCCCACACATCACATTTAATTGCATGACCACACTTAGCTGCAAGCAAGGCTGAGAAATGCAGTCTTTATTCCAAGTGGCCATGGTGCCCATCTATAAAATTTAGGATACTATTACTATGGAAGAAGGATTGGCAAACTATGACCTGCAAGCCAAATCTGGCCGCTGCCTACTTTTGTAAATAAAGATTTATTAGGCCATAACCACGCCCATTCATTTACATAATTTCTGTTGCTTTCACACTACAATGGCAGAGCTGAGTACTTGTGAAAGAGAGCATATGGGCCACAAAACCTAAGATATTTTCTGTCTGGCCCTTTACAGAAAATATTTGCTGATCCCTGCTATGAAAGAAAAGGAAGGATAACCTGCAGCTTCTGTTACTTTTTTTAGGCTATTTTCCCCTCTACTCTCATCCTTAGTCAATTTTTAACTCATTTATTTATTTATTTTGTTAAGATTTTATTTAAGAGAGAGAGAGAAAGAGCACAAGCAGAAGGAGAGAGGCAGAGGGGGAGAGGCAGACTCCCCACTGAGCTGGGAGCCCTATATGGGGCTGGATCGCAGGACCTGAAGATCATGACCTGAGCCGAAGGCAGACGCTTAACCATCTGAACCACCCAGGCACCCCAATTTTTAGCTCATTTATAAAAACCAGTAGTGCATACAAAATGCTAAGAAAATAGGGTTTGAGTGAGAATTGCACTTATCCTGGTACAGGACGTTAGGGAGACCACTTGAGTAAGTAACTAAAATGTTCCCACATGGCTATCTTTTTCTTTATTTCATCAAGATAAGGTTACAGTTGTTCCACATTTGGGTCTTGTATCAGGCAGGACTTAGTTGATGTAAACAGAATCTACTCTAGCTAGTTTCATCAGGAAGGAATTAAATGACATAGAAAATCATTAAGAGCTTAAGAGTGGGCAGGAGAGGTGCTCAATAAGTAAATTCTGGGTAGATTTTTAAGAAATGACTCTCCAAGTTCACTACAGAGCAGGACCACCAAAAGAGCTTCCATCTCGTCCCTGATCAGGGAGCTACTAGCGCCAGAACACCACCAGCCCTGTGTCATAGTCAGCAATTGCAGTAATTAAGAAGCCACCACTGTTGCTGGCTCCAGAGCTATGATTCATTCAAACAGCATCAGTGTCCTCCGCTGTGCCTCTGGACATAGTGGACCCATGGAACTTATGTGTGGACACTTGGAACATCTGCTGAGGGTAGCATGAGAAACTTCGAATGTCTCTGGGAGGAGGCCTACCAGAAGAAATGGCAAAACTGCAGAGGCGAGGCTTCTACCTTACTTCCAAATGCCAGATCTCATGCAAAACACGTCTGATTTGTCAAATCTAGATCGCGTTCAGAATCCATGCTGCAAGGTAATCTGGAAAACGTAGGCCTTAAGTTTCTAGTCTCGGTAGCCCAAGAAGGCCAACTAGAAAAAGGATGGAATGAAGGGTGGCCACCAATAGTTGATGCCCTGTTCTAGAACTATTGTTCTAGAGTGGAAGCTCAACATCTATAGGGGATGATGTCCTTTTTTTGTTGCTTCTGACAAGTCAGCACATCAGTCTATCAACAGTCTTCCTGAACTTGGTCAAACCATAAAAGTTTTATATTCTCAGAAGCATACTAGAATGAGACCATCTTAGATTTGAAATAATCATTTTTATTTTTGGATCAGTGCCTTCATGTATTTTTTTTTTTAGCCAGAAAATGCATTCTTCAGGTAAAATATCCCTTGGAAACATTATACATAAGTAAATAAATAAATAGCTGCTCTCATCAAAGCAGCGGTAGGGCCTGTGGCAGAAATATTTTGTGCTCCCTGTATATTCCAGGTGCTTGCTTATGTCTTCCAGATTCCCTTGAAGTTAGGTTGAGACCATGTGACGTCATTCCTGCCGATGAAACGTGTCACTTCGCTGGCCCTAAAGCCCCTGTGGGCCCTCCTTTTCTTTCTTCCTATTACAGCAACAGTGGAGTCCATGTATTGATATAGTAGCATCACACCATGATAACGGCCGGACCCTGGACTTCCCAGATGGAAGAGAAGGACTTTCACCCTACACTGGTGTTTGTGGGGAGAGAAATAAACATTTGTGGTATGATGCCATTGAGATCACAGGCCATCACAACCTAGCCTGTCTCTCTTGACAAATATGGGCCTGATGTCCTACAGTCACCACCTCTCATTCCTCCAGTGCCAACCTCTATACCTCCCCTTTTTTCTCTGCTTTCTTCCCACCTCCCAGGGCAACTCCACATAGCTACTTCTGGGGACACAGTTTGGAAACCGTTACTCTGGGCTTTCCAAGTACCCTCTCCTCTGGTTTTGGAATATAAACAACTGTACAAAAAATTAGTATTACTTTACAGATAAATGGGAGTGGGGAAGGAAGGTGCTGATCTCTCATTGAGCTTCATTGAGAACAGCCCTGAATTTATGTTTTACACATAGAACTTGCACTGCTCAGAAAGAGTGTGGAGACCATTGTTTTCAGGTTTAGAAATTATTATATATGGAATCCAGCTTTTCTGGAAACAGCATTGTTTGTCCAAGTGATACTTGATATCATTTTTGAAATGATGTCATTTGAATCTGACTTTTCAGTAGAAACGTAGTTAAAATAAGCACAAAGGGTCCTGATTGAAATTCCAATTTCTTTTTTTTTTTTAATTTTATTATGTTATGTTAGTCCCCATACAATACATCATTGGTTTCTGATGTGGTGATCCACGATCCATTGTTTTCGTATAACACCCAGTGCTCCATGCAGTATGTGCCCTCCTTAATACCCATCACTGGGCTAACCAATCCCCACTCCCCCCTCCCCTCTAAAACCCTGTTTGTTTCTCAGAGTCTGTAGTCTTTCATGGTTCTTCTCTCCCTCCAATTCCCACCCCCCCATTTTCCCTTCTTTCTCCTAATGTCCTCCATGTTATTCCTTATGTTCCACAAATAAGTGAAACCATATGATAATTGACTTTCTCTGCTTGACTTATTTCACTTAGCATAATCTCCTCCAGGCCCATCCATGTTGATGTAAAAGTTGGGTATTCATCTTTTCTGATGGCAGAGTAATATTCCATTGTATATATGGACCACATCTTTATCCATTCATCTGTTGAATGGCATCTCTGCTCTTTCCACAGTGTGGCTATTGTGGATATTGCTGCCATGAACATTGGGGTGCATATGGCCCTTCTTTTCACTACATCTGTGTCTTTGGGGTAAATATCCAGGAGTGCAATTGCTGGGTTATAGGGTAGCTCTATTTTTAAATTTTTGAGGAACCTCCACACTGTTTTCCAAAGTGGCTATACCAACTTGCATTCCCACCAACAGTGTAAGAGGGTTCCCCTTTCTCCACAACCTCTCCAACATTTGTTGTTTCTTTCCCTGTCCATTTTTGCCATTCTGACTGGTGTAAGGTGGTATCTCAATGTGGTTTTGATTTGGATTTCCCTGATGGCTAATGATGAGCATTTTTTCATGTGTCTGTTAGCCATTTGCATGTCTTCTTCAGAGAAGTGTCTTTTCATCTCTTCTGCCCACTTTTTGACTTGATTATTTGTTTTTTGGGTGTTGAGTTTGAGAAGTTCTTTATAGATCTTAGATACCAGCCCTTTATCTGTAGTGTCATTTGCAAATATCTTCTCCCATTCTGTGGGTTGCCTCTTTGTTTTGTTGACTGTTTCCTTTGCTGTGCAGAAGGTTTTTATCTTGATGAAGTCCCAAAAGTTCATTTTTGCTTTTGTTTCACTAGCTTTTGGAGATGTATCTCGAAAGAAGTTGCTGTGGGCGATGTCAAAGAGGTTACTGCCTATGTTCTCCTCTAAGATTTTGATGGATTCCTGTCTCACATTGAGGTCTTTCATCCACTTTGAGTTTATCTTTGTGAATGGTGTTAGAAAATGGTCGAGTTTCATTCTTCTGCATGTGGCTGTCCAATTTTCTCAGGACCATTTATTGAAGAGACTGTCTTTCTTCCATTGCATGTTTTTTCCTGCTTTGTCAAAGATTATTTGACCATAGAGTTGAGGGTCCATATCTGGGTTCTCTATTCTGTTCCATTGGTCTATATGTCTGTTTTTGTGCCAGTACCATGCTGTCTTGGTGATCACAGCTTTGTAATAGAGCTTGAAATCGGGCAACGTGATCCCCCAACTTTGTTTTTCTTTTTCAATATTTCCTTGGCGATTCGGGGTCTTTTCTGATTCCATACAAATTTTAGGATTGTTTGTTCCAGCACTTTGAAAAATGTCATTGGAATTTTGATCGGGATGGCATTGAAGGTATAGATTGCTCTGAGTAGCATAGACATTTTAACAATGTTTATTCTTCCGATCCATGAGCACGGAATATTTTTCCATCTTTTTGTGTCTTCTTCAATTTCTTTCATGAGTGTTTTGTAGTTCCTAGAGTATAGATCCTTTACCCCTTTGGTTAGGTTTATTCCGAGGTATCTTATGGTTTTTGGTGCTATTGTAAATGGAATCGTTTCTCTAATTTCTCTTTCTACAGTTGCGTTGTTAGTGTATAAGAAAGCAACTGATTTCTATGCATTGATTTTGTATCCTGCCACATTACTGAATTGCTGGATGAGTTCTAGTAATTTGGGGGTGGAGTCTTTTGGGTTTTCCACAGAAAGTATCATGTCGTCTGCGAAAAGAGAGAGTTTGACTTCTTCTTTGCCAATTTGAATACGTTTTATTTCTATTTGTTGTCTGATTGCTGTTGCTAGGACTTCGAGTACTATGTTGAACAACAGTGGCGAGAGTGGGCATCCTTGACGTGTTCCTGATCTTAAGGGAAAGGCTCTCAGCTTTTCCCCATTGAGGATGATATTTGCTGTGGGTTTTTCATAGATGGATTTTATGAACTTGAGGAATGTTCCCTCTATCCCTATACTCTGGAGAGTTTTAATCAGGAAAGGATGTTGTATTTTGTCAAATGCTTTTTCTGCATCAATTGAGAGGACCATATGGCTCTTCTCCCTCCTCTTATTAATGTGTTCTATCACATTGATTGATTTGCAAATGTTGCACCACCCTTGCATCCCGGGGATAAATCCCACTTGGTCGTGGTGGATGATCCTTTTAATGTATTGTTGGATCCTATTAGCTGGATTTTGTTGAGGATTTTGGAATCCATATTCATCAGGGATATCGGTCTGAAATTCTCCTTTTTGATGGGGTCTTTGCCTGGTTTGGGGATTAAGGTAATGCTGGCCTCATAGAATGAGTTTGGAAGTGTTCCTTCTGTTTCTATTTTTTGAAACAGCTTCAGTAGAATAGGTATTATTTCTTCTTTGAATGTTTGGTAGAATTCCCCAGGGAATCCACCAGGCCCTGGACTCCTGTTTCTTGGGAGGTTTTTGATCACTGCTTCAATCTTGTTACTGGTTATTGGCCTATTCAGGTTGTCAATTTCTTCCTGTTTCAGTCTTGGCAGCTTATAGGTTTCCAGGAAGGCCTCCATTTCATCCAGATTGCTCAGTTTATTGGCATATAGTTGTTGATAATAATTTCTAATAATTGTTTCTATTTCCTTGGTGTTAGTCGTGATCTCTCCCCTTTCATTCATAATTTTATTAATTTGGGTCCTTTCTCTTTTCTTTTGGATAAGTCTGGCCAGTGGTTTATCGATCTTATTAATTCTTTCAAAGAACCAACTTCTAGTTTCGTTGATCTGATCTACTGTGTTTCTGGTTTCTAATTCATTGATTTCTGCTCTAATTTTAATTATTTCTCTTCTAATGCATGGCTTAGGCATCGTTTGTTGCTTTTTCTCTAGTTCTTTAAGGTGTAGAGTTAGTTGGTGAATTCGGGATTTTTCTATTTTTTTGAGTGAGGCTTGGATGGCTATGTATTTCCCCCTTAGGACCGCCTTTGCAGTATCCCATAGGTTTTGGACCTATGTGTTTTTGTTTTCATTGATTTCCATGAATTGTTTAAGTTCTTCTTTGATTTCCTGGTTAACCCAAACATTCTTGAGCAGAGTGGTCTTTAGCATCCAAGTGTTTGAATTTCTGCCAAATTTTTTCTTGTGATTCAGTTCCAGTTTTAGAGCATTGTGGTCTGAGATTTTGCAGGGAATAATCTCAGTCTTTTGGCATCGGTTGAGACCTAATTTGTGACCCAGTATGTGGTCTTTTCTGGAGAAAGTTCCATGTGCGCTCGAGAAGAATGAGTATTCTGTTGTTTTAGGGTGGAATGTTCTGTAAATATCTATGAGGTCCATCTGGTCCAATGTATCATTCAAAGCTCTTGTTTCCTTGTTGATTTTCTGCTTAGATGATCTGTCCATTGCTGAGAGTGGAGTATTGAGGTCTCCTACAATTGACGTATTGTTATCAATATGACTCTTTATTTTGGTTAACAGTTGGCTTATGTAGATGGCTGCTCCCATGTTGGGGGCATAGATATTTACAATTGTTAGATCTTCTTGTTGGATAGACCCTTTAAGAATGATATAGTGTCCTTCTGTGTCTCTTATTACAGACTTTAGTTTAAAATCTAATTTGTCTGATATAAGAATTGCTACCCCAGCTTTCTTTTGAGGTCCGCTGGCATGGAAGATGGATCTCCATCCCTTCACTTTCAGTCTGGATGTATCTTTAGGTTGAAAATGAGTCTCTTGTAGACAGCATATGGATGGGTCCTGTCTTTTTATCCAATCTGCAACCCTGTGCCGTTTTATGGGAGCATTTAGGCCATTCACGTTGAGAGTGATTATTGAAAGATATGAATTAATTGTCATCATGTTGCCTGTGAAGACGTTGTTTTTATAGATTGTCCCTGTAAATTTCTGTTGTATATCACTCTTGGGGTCTTTCTCCTTTTATAGAACCCCCCTTAATATTTCTTGCAGGGCCGGCTTAGTGGTCACATATTCTTTCAGTTTCTGCCGGTCGTGGAAGCTCTGCATCTCTCCATCCATTCTAAATGAAAGCCTTGCCGGATAAAGTATTCTTGGCTGCATGTTCTTCTCATTTAGTACCCTGAATATGTCTTGCCAGGCCTTTCTGGCTTGCCAGGTCTCTGTGGATAGGTCTGACGTTATTCTGATGTTCCTCCCTCTGTACTAAGGAATCTCTTCCCCCTAACTGCCCTTAAGAAGGTTTCCTTGGTTCTAAGATTTGCAGGTTTTACTATTACATGCCGAGGTGTTGGCCTGTTTTCCTTGATCTTAGGAGAGGTCCTCTCTGCCTCTAGGACTCGAATGTTTGTTTCATTCCCCAGATTAGGGAAGTTCTCAGCTACGATTTGCTCAAATACATCTTCTAGTCCTTTCTCTCTCTCCACTCCCTCTGGGATTCCAATTATTCTGACATTGGAATGCTTCATGGTGTCACTTATTTCTCTGATTCTCTTTTCATGGATTCTGAGTTGTTTTTCCCTGGCCTCCTCTTTTCCCTTTTTATCTATTATATTGTCTTCCAGGTCGCTTATTCTCTCTTCTGCCTCAGTTACCTTAGCTGTTAGATTATCTAGATTGGATTGGATCTCATTGATAGCATTTTTAAGTTCTGCCAATTCACCTTTTATTTCTGCCCTAGAGACTCTTTGTTGCCATTAATTGATTTCTCCATTCTAGCCATTGTCTTCACAATTGCTAGCCTGAATTCCATCTCCGACATCTTGGTTATATCTGCATCCATTTGTAAATCTGCAGCATAAGTCATAATCTCTGAGTCTTTTCTATTTTGGGGGCTCCTCCTCCTAGTCATTCTGTTGATGGGTGTTTGAGGGAATGTATAGAGTCCAAATTATTGACCAGAACCCCAGCAAGATGCACCTGTTATCTTGGGACCTTAGGGTTGCTGGCCTCTTGTTTTCCCAGCCTGTCTTCTGTGGGAGGGGCCTGCCGCGCTGTTACTCAGGCAACCCTGATCGGCGGAGTTGCCCTGCGCCCCTGTGGCGGGGGATGGGCTCAGTGGGAATCAGTTTTGGGGGCTTTTGTTCTCTGGTGGCTTTCCCTGGCGGCTTTCCGCGTCTCTTCCGCCAGTCAGGGCAGAAGAGATCATTTCCAACCCTCTGCCTCAGAGCAGAGAGACTGCAGTCTGTTCTTCAGTGAGCTCTCCAGGCCACACTGTCTCCGTTTCTGTCCGTGCTGCTATAAACTGCAGCCTCCTGGGTTGTGTGCCCCTCCGCAGGGCTCCCAGTCCTGCGTCCAGGTCGGGGCACGTCTCTGCCCTTTGTGCTTCTAAAACCACCAGCCACTCCCAGTTCGCGTGCGCGCGCGACCCACCACTCAGGGTTTCCGTCCCAGGGGCTGCAGTTCGCAGGTGCGACCCCTGCCGCTCCGGGTTTCCACCCCAGGGGCTGCCCTAAAGTCCTTTCCCCACCGCTACTGGTCTGCGAGTCTGTGCCCCGTCCACAGCGCGCGAGGCTGTCACTCACCTGCAGTCAGGCACCCTCCCGCTGCCCTTTATCCTCCGATATCTGCCCGCAGAATCACGGCTCCCAGCTTCCTACCTCAAAACCAACCGCCTGCGATATTCTGTTTGTAGAGATCCAGATCTTCTTACATCTCAGGCTGGTTTCGTGGGTACTCAGAGTAGTCTGGTAGATATCCAGCTCAATTCCGGGGACCAGTTGAAATAGGGTCTCTTACTCCTCCGCCATCTTTCCCCCCGCCCTGAAATAAAAATTACTACAGACACTATATTTAACCAGCTGGAAATAGTGTATTTGATTGGCAATAGAAATAAAGTTATATTGTTCAAATAAATGGGAGCTGTATTAACCAATCACAGAACATTTTATTTAATAAAGAGCATTATCATAGTACACTGCAACTAATTAATCAGCCCATGAAAAGCAATCTCAACAAATAGTTCACAAAATTCAGAAGGGCTTCTCTGAAAGATTGACAGGTTTTTGGGGGAACAGACCTATGGCATGCTTCATCCAGGAATTTGATGACTTTCTTTTTCTCATCAAACATTTCCCTTTAATAATCTTAGGCATCAGAGATCAAGCAGCTGACCTTGGAGGTCAGACTGATCTATTGGAGGTCTGACTGTTTCTGTCAGCTTCTCTCTGAGATCTTTGGTGTCCATGCATATCTGGAAGGTCAGGAAGAAAAATGTGAGTGGACTGTATATGGATCTCTCTGCTTTTACACAGCGAGCTTCTAATCCATTCAGGCATCAGTTCAGATGCCACCTTTTCCGGGAGATCTTCCCTGATCACCTTATCTGAAATAGCTATACCTTCCTCCCCCATCACTTTCCAGGCCTTGCTTTACCTTATTTTCCTCATACCACTTATCACTAATTGAAATTATGTTGTTTATTGTCCTATTTCTTCACTAGCATATAAGCTCCATGAGGGGAGGGGTGCCTGGGTTTCTCAGTCGTCTGAGCTTCCAACTCTTGGTTTCAGCTCAGGTCATGATCTCAGGGTCGTGAGATTGAGCCCTGCATCAGGCTCCATGCTCAGCACAGAATTTGCTTGAGATTCTCTTCTTCTCCCTTGCCATCAGCCCCTCCCCTTGCTTGAGTACTCTCTCTCTCTCTCAAATAAATACATGTAAAAAAAAAGGCTCCACAAAGGGAGAGCTTTTGTTTAACACCACTGTAATTCTAACAAATACATTGCCTGGCACATTACATAGTAAGCATTCAATATTTTTTAGGTTTCTCTGCCAGACACAAGAGGGGAATTTTCTCTGATATTTGCTATGAGAACCTGTTAGGGCTCTTAGAGGTAAAGCTCATAAAAGTGCCACCCACCTTTCCAAGGCCAGATCCCACTCTGGAGTTTTTAATTCTCAAAATTGTCCGCAGAGAGCCTCCAGCAATTTGTCAATTACAATTTAGGTTTCCTACCCCATTGCTGAGTCTCTAGGAGGTTTTTCCTGGTGGGATTCACCTGTCTCTATAATTTTGGAGGCAGAAGTTTGCCCTGTGACCTCAGTTCTCTAATGGATTCCAAAATTGTTGTTGATTTCAGTTCATTCAGCTTTTTTTTTGTGGATAGGAGAGATGACTTCCAAGTTCCTTATGTGCTGGACTGGACACTGGAAACCATTCAACATTTTAAATAAATGCTGAGTGAATAAATGCTGTAAGAATGTACAGCTATCAGCTGGCTCGCTACAATTGTTTGTTCTAGTTTTGTAAATCTGAACTTTATTTTAATCAATCACAACATAATTGTATGGGAAGAGATGAATTTGCATACCAGTGAATGGCATTCCTCTGATGATTGAACTTTTTTACTACATCGGATTGTTTGCATAATGCAGAGAGTGGTATATAAAAGTTACATTACCCATGAATCATTAATTCCTTAAACTGAAAGCAACATATTCTAAATGTATTGATTATGGTATAGGCCAAGCTGCAATAACAGATACTTCCATAAATCATTGGTTCAAATATAACAGGAATGTATTTCTCTCTCACGCAGTCTGGGGGGAAGTGGTGGCCCGGGTTGGGTGGGCAAAAGATCAGGTAGAGACCTGGGCTGAGTTTAAAGAGAATATGTAATCCAGATGCTGGCTATTTAGTTAGGAAGGACTGCACATGATCCAAATATTAAGTGTGTATATGTGTGTGTATATGGGGTTCAGTGTATATATGTGTGTGTATATGGGATTCAGAGGAATCAATTTAAGCATAGCATTCCATTTGAAGAAATATATACTCCAGCAGCCCAACAAGTTAAAAGACATTTTAATATTTTATGTGCATTTCTCAAGAACTGTTAGGGAGATCTGTGCCATAACCCACAACAATACTTTAAAAAATATCATCTCTCCTCCACGCTTCTTTCATACTCTGTATTTGTTCCAGAGTCTTCTTACAATCCCCCAATTCCCCTGACACCCACCTTTTATGGCTTTTCTGTCTTCTTCCTCCTGCCTCCACCTCAAGCTCTTTATTATTTAGATCAATTTAGAATGGAACTTCTTTTTATATGGTTTCATTTCTGCTTTGCTCATTACCTGGATTCTCCACAAGAAAGAACTCAGGGCTGACCCAGAAAGCAAATATCCTTTCCCTTTTCTTCACGCAGCTCTGGCCCAATTGCTCTCCCTGTCTTCAAATTTTGCATTACAAAAATACCAAGAACTAGACTGGCAAAGAAAGACCTGCTTAAGGTGGTGGGAGAAGGGTAGAATCTGCACAGACAGGAATGGGGAGGCAATGAATACTTACACGTTAAAACGTCTTGTTTCCATCACACATATATCATTAAGAGCTCAAGTGAGGATAATGTGGACTGCTATAACTCCAAAACAGATGGAAAATCTCTCAGTTTAAAAATATTCACAAAGCTGGATTTATGCAGATGTTCCACCTGAAGGCAGAGCTGAACAAATTAATGCTCACAGTGGACTGTGAAAGTCTAATCTATAAAGTGAAAAGGGAAGGGAAGGAAACTGAAAATTACTGAGCACTTACTCAATATTGTGTTAAGCTCTTTAAACAATGTCATGTCATTTAAAACCCCCCATAACCCTTCAGATCAGTGTTCTCGGCTTGGGGATCTGCAGACCATATTCTCAGTAGTACGTGAGTGCTGAGATTGAAAAATGCTTGTGTTTTCCTACCAAAAATAACATGAAAATGTTTAACACGATATAGTGTGAGTGCCTGACATTAAGCTTTTTTGATTGTAATGTAAGTGCCTGACATTAAGCCTTTGATTGCTGAGGGATCCATTTCAAAGACGTCCATCTCGAATAAACACACTGCCAGCTGTATGACACAGCTACTAGCTAAACAACTAAGCTAAGGAGTTAGGCTGCCCCCACCTGTGAAGGTCCCTTTTCAGAAAGTCCTGCATCATCTAGATAACTGACTGCTTGAGGCACCCTGCTTTTTCCTTCCTGCACGCCAATTTCTGCCCTTATGTTCAAATTCGCCAATAAAGAGTGAACCCAAGAAACCCTAGGGACCCGCACTTGGACGCCAATAAAGTCAAAGCTCCAGGTCTACCTTCCCTCCCTCTCTACCTGTGACCTCACTATGTGGCCCTTGGATATGCTCTGTATCCTCCAGGACCCCCAGAGTTCCCTTATGGTTGTTACTGAGGTGCGTCTTCCAATCGTAAGAACACAAAAGGCTGGTACAGCCACAACCATTGGCTCTGGTCAGAGAAAATGTCTACGGGAGCTTGCCATAAGTAATATGGGTCCAGGTAATTGGCTTTGGCTATTCCTGGCCCAATGCATTACTAACGATTGGCTGACACTGACAGGAACACAGGGGCATGTTGTAGATCATCAGAAGGATTACCTTATAATCAAATAATTATAACCAAAGAGTCACACAGTATCTCATTGCTACCTTAATTGAGGTAGACTAATGAGAAAGCACAAAGTCAGATTTGATATGTAAATGACATGTGTCTGCCAAGTAGAGGCCAAAAGACCTCGTACTGTATGAAATGAATGATGACTTTGCAGGAGTTCAAATTCAGAATTGGGCTAAGAGATTTGAGTCATCATCTGGCGTATGGTAGTAAAGTCATATTCTAAAGAACATGCATCATAGCAG
Source organism: Halichoerus grypus (assembly GCF_964656455.1). NCBI lineage: Eukaryota > Metazoa > Chordata > Mammalia > Carnivora > Phocidae > Halichoerus > Halichoerus grypus. The sequence continues at coordinate 66,630,672 of NC_135717.1, forward strand.
TATTAACATTTGAGCTGTGATTTGGCATAAACAGGAAAATGTCATCACATTTGTTAATGCTGTTTCCTTGAGTTTTGTTGTTTTTATGAGTATTTGAACAAATTTTACAAATGTGTTTTGATTTATATCAGTGTGGTAAATTGGATTATTCTTCCCAATTTTTCACTCTTTTTCTATTCTTATAGCTAACTTGTGTCCTGTGACTTTGCAGCACCTCTCACTAGAGAAGGCAGAATGTTAATAGGAGGCTGGAAAAAAGGCAACTTGTTTATGTGGCAGCAAAACATTGGTAAAACTGTTGCTTTCAATGGCACAAAGGCAAAAAAAAAAAAAAAAAAATTGTACCTAGTGAACCTGTGGCATTGGACAGGGAGGCTCTCAATCAGAATGTTGATAATGTGAACAGGCTGCAATTTGCTGCATTTGAAAAGGTACAACAAGAAAGTGATGGAAAATTGGCCAGTTTGTAGGCAAAATTGAGAGGGAATGTAGAGAGCCTAGAAATTCCAGAAGTTGTAGGGTTGATAAATAAAATTGTTTCTCATTTCCATTCAGTAAAAGATAATATTGAAAAATACCTTGTATTTGAAAGACCTACTAAAATAGCCTCCTGGAAATGACAAAATCCAGGCACAACCTCGTTAAGACAAACCTTAAGACCATGTCTGGCAGTAGATACTTTCACCTGGACAAAATGACTTTGAGAAAAGTGGTTATGAACCCAGAGTACTTGTAATTAAGTCTAGAGAGAGACAAGCCTCACAAAAATTACAGTGTGGATTTTGGCACATGGATTGGCTGTAATTAACTGCATCAAAAATCCAAAGGTTTTTGAGAGCCGTGTTTGCAAAAACGCCGCCATGCTAGATTAAGAGACTGACTTTGAGATGCATTAAAGAGCTCTGGGCTCCCAACTTTCTACAGGTAGCAAGTAGGTGAGAGAGCTGCTCATATTCTGCAATACTATTTTAGATGTGGCCCAGAAGGGTGGAAAAGGAAGGTCATGCCTGAGGCAGAGCAGGGCCATGGAGAACAATGGACTGGGGCATTATTCCCAGGGAGCCGTGCCAGGGCCTAATAAAGGACTGTTTCCTACCCTTGTGGGGAAACTGGCTAATACCTTCCTGTTTCAGAGTGTCTATGGACCAGTTGACCCCTTCATACCTCCCAATCTTCCCCTTTTCAAGCCTTATTCACCCACCAGTAAGGCTGATACTAACATTAAAGTGTGCAGCCTGAAAAAAAGAGAATCCTGCAGAATTAGACTAGGGATGAGAGGCCCTTGGGGAATAAAAATGCAGATTACAAAACAAGTAGAACCCTGTAATGTTCAAAAGAGATTTTCTTGTTGAAGTTTTCCCCACTAGACCATAATTTGAGTAGCTTTAGAAATTAATCACATCATGGAGGGGTGAACCTCCCCCACCCCCGCCCCCAGAGATTTATGTTTTTACGTGGTTCATTGTTAACGAGTCTTTTTATACATAGAAGAAACGTGAAAGCTCCTCGGGGGTTTGCACAAACTGTCCCTAAGATGGGCCATTTGGAACCCCGTGGTCAGTTACGCCATGAAAGCCCTTGCTTTCCTTAAGTGATTGCCTCCTTTGGGTGAGCAGAGACCAAAAGGCAACAGCCACTGGAGCAGCTCCAGCCCTCTCTGTCTGTCTAGAAGGAGCTATGGGGACTACATGCATTGCTCTCACACAGGCAAGCAGATCACAAAAATGTGTTGTTTATGAGCATTACTTCCTTAAGGAGTGTTGTGGGGATACTGAAGTGGTAAAAAGAAGAAAAGGGAAAACTAATAAGGAAAGGAGGTTAAATCCTCTACCTCCAGCCACCTGTAGCCCATTTTCTCACTTTAGAAAACTTCATTTCTGAAAGCTCTTAATATTTGCCCACTTCTGAATTCCCTGGCCATCTCTTGGGTAGAAGAACTCACCTCCTTCATATGACACACTGGGACACAGTTGCTCTGGAAGCAGTTTGGAATCAGAAAAGGATGGCTACCCCATAAATGCAGGGTCTCTTTCAGGAAATAACGCAGGGTGGTTCGGGTTCAGGTTCAGGAGGTGACTCCTCTTAGAAAGGTCATTCTTGCAGACTCATGGTCCTACGAAGGTCACTCTGGTTTGGAGGTTCTCAGCAGGTGCCTGTGTCCAGGCTTCTTTGTCATTGATGGCCTTGGGGACAAAGAGAGCAGCTGTTTAGCAAGGTCAAACTCTGTTCTGCAACACTGTGAGGAAAATAATACTTCAGACAAATCAAATTCACATCAAAAAAATTCACAGATTTTTGGCCAAATGTTGACTTGCATGATTATCTTTATTCTTGGTTGATTGACTGCTCTTTCCATGATCATGGGTGAGACCACTTTATTTCCATCTTTTCCTTTTCTACATTCCCCCCAGCTCCTTTTTGGGGGGTTGCTAATCCAATTCTTGGTGTTGTGCGGGTGGATGTGGAAAAGGAGAATGGCTGCAATTTTGGAAGGAGTGGGGGTATGGATCTTATTCTGCAGTTTTTGCAGTAGACTTTCTTTAAAAACCACATTGAGTTAAGATGTTCAAAACAAACTGATATGAGCAAGGTGGATATAAACAATGATTTTGCCAATTTTAAAAAGTATTTGAATTTATTAATTAAATGAAATATCAAAATACTCTCAAAAGCCTGAAGTGACATGTCTAATTTTTTAAATTGAATTAGACTTTTTGTTCTCTCTAATCCTAAAGTTAGACGTGAATTGATTATAGTAACTGTTAGATACCTGACAAGATGTGACATATTACTAATACATAAATCTGAAATTAGATATAGTTATGTCTTATGTAGACCACTTTACATATCCTTAGTCTTTAGCAATTAATTTTGGATAGATATATTAGATTCTTTTTATTTTAAAATTCTTTTAAAACCAGGAAAATGAATCTATTTTAGCAAATTTATTTTGTATCAAAAAAAATAAAACTTTCTAAATAAAACATAGGCAGTAATTTATTTGACATTGGCCACAGATACAATTTTCTAGATGAAACAAAGGCAAAAATAAACTATTGGGACTACATCAAAATAAAAAGCTTTTGCACATTGAAGGAAACCATCAGCAAAACAAGGCAACCTACTGAATAGGAGAAGATATTTGCAAATGATATATCCAATAAAGGGTTAATATCCAAAATATGTAAAGAAGTTATATAATTTATCACCAAAAAACCCACAAATAATCTCATTAAAATGGGCAAAGGACCTGAATAGACATTTTTCCAAGGAAGACATACAAATGGCCAACAGACACATGACAAGATGCTCTAAATCACTAATCATCAGGGAAATGCAAATCAAAACTACAATGAGATGTCACCTTATATCTGTCAGAATGGCTAGAATCAAAAAGACACACAATAAGTGCAAACAATAAGTGTTGGCAAGGATATGGTGACAAAGCAACCCTCTTGCTTCCACAGCCACTGTGGAAAACAGTATGGAGGCTTCTCAAAAAATTAGGAAGGGAAGTACTGTATGATCCAGCAATTCCACTACTGGGTATTACCCAAAGAAAATGAAAACACTCATTTGAAAAGATATATGCACCCCTATGTTTATTGCAGCATTATTTATCATAGCCAAGATATGGATACAACGTACATGTCCATCCATAGATGAATGGATAAAGATGATATAGTGTGTGTGTGTATATATATGTATATATGTATGTGTATATATATATACACACATGTATATATACACAATGGAATATTACTCAGCCACAAAAAAAGAATGAATCTTGCCATTTGCAACAACATGGATGGACCTAGAGGGTATTGTGCTAAGTGAAATAAGTCAGAGAAAGACAAATACCATATGATTTCACTCATATGTGGAATTTAAGAGACAAAACAAATAAACAAAGAAAGAAAACAGAAAAATAAAAAAACAGACTCTTAAATATAGAGAACAAACTGGTGGTTGCCAGAGGGGAGGTGGGTGGGGGAAAGGGGATTAAGAATATAGACTTATCATGATGAGCACTGAGAAATGTATAAAACTGCTGAATCAATATATAGTACACCTGACACTAATATAACATATGTTAATTATACTTCAATACAATTTTTTTAAGTAAAACTTTTTTGTTGAAATATTTCAAGTTATTTAGAGATACATAAAAAATATCCAATATCTCTGGTAACAGTTTAATACTTTGGTGTATATTCTCCCAGACATTATACATACCTCCATACATAAATGGCCTTTTTTAAAGACTTTATTTATTTGAGATATATGTATATATATATAGAGAGAGAGAGAGAGAGAGAATGTGCATGCATGCACACAAGCAGGGGGAGGGGCAGAGCGAGAGGGAGAGCAGACTCTCCACGGAGCAGGGAACCCGGTGTAGGGCTCCATCCCAGGACCCTGGGATCATGACCTGAGTCAAAGGCAGATGCTTAACCGACTGAGCCACCCAGACGCCTTCATAAATGGACTTTTAACAAGCTTTTCTCCCTCTACTTTTCATTGACATTGTTTCCATGTCAGTTTAATGTAATTTAATTCATTATTCTAAACAATTATATAGTATTGTATATACTAGAATTTAACCATTCCTCTATCAATTGGGCATTGATTTGTAGAAGATTGTTACTTCTAATTAAATTTATATTATAAACAATGTTGAAAAACAACTATGTACAAATACATTTTTACTCACTTAGAAAATTCTCTATAGGAAAGATTCCTGGAAATGGTATACTTGATTAGACTTTGTGCTTTTAAAATTTTCATAGATGCTATCTAATTATTTTCCAAAAACCTTTACTAGTTTACAATTGCATCAAAAATAGATTAAAAATTTTTCCAAAATTCCTTTGGATTTTTTAAAGAAATTTATTTATTCATTTGAGAGAGAGAGAGTGTGCGTGCACAAGCTGGGGGAAGGGCCGAGGGAGAGGGAGAAGCAGACTCCCCGCTGAGCAGGGAGCCTGTCTTGGGGCTTGATCCCAGGACCCTGAGATGACATGACCTGAAGGCAGACGCTTAACCGACAGAGCCACCCAGGCGCCCCATGGATTTTTATACAATCATAGAATTCATCAAAAAAGGACATTTACACACTTCCTTTCCAGTTCTTACACAATTTTTTTCTCCTTCCATTTACTTAGACTTCTGATCAAATATTGAATGGAATGGTGATATCAATCATCTTCATCTTGATCTTTAATGGGATTATTTCTATAGTTTACCAGTAAATGTGATACATACTGTGTGTTTTTTGACTGGTATCCTTTATCAAATTAAAAGAGTTGTTATGGACTGAATGTTTGTGGGCCGCCCCCCCCATTCATGTGTTGGAGCCCTAACCTCCAAGATAATGGTATTTGGAGGTAGGGCCTTTGGGAGGTAATTAGGTTTAGAGGAGGTCGTTAAGTGTGAGGTTCCCATGATGAGATTAGTATCCTTATAAGAAACGGAAGAGCACAAACTCTCTCTCTCTCTGTCCCTCTTTCTTCCCCCTTCTCTTCTCTCTGCTGTATGGGGACATTGTGAGAAGGTGGGCATCTGCAAACTACGAGAAAGATTCTCATTACACCCTGAACATGCTTGACACCCTGATCCCCAACTTTTATCCTCAAGATCTGTGAGAAACAGATTTCCGTTTTTTGTTGCCCAGTCTATAGTATTAGTTATGGCAGTGCCTGTTGACTAATGCAAGAGTTTTCTTTTGAATCAATTGGGTGTTCTCAGCTGCAAGTGACGGAAAGCCTAATTAGGTGGGGCTTAAACATTAAAGGCATTTGTTACCTCCTTAAGAACTTCAGGGTTTCAGGGAACTCCAGGGCTGGGTAACCTCACAAATCCAACAAGGGCCTGGGTTCCTTCATCTTTTCACTTCCGTGTTCATACCGTGTTCCTACACACATGTAGGAATTCCTGCCTTTTCTCATGATCTTGAAATTGCTGCCACAGTTCTAGGTGTCATATTGAGACAACAACTTTTTGAGGCAGAAATGGGAATATGTGTGACTTTTTCAAAGGGAGGAAACCTTGCCAGCCCTCTATGGCATACCTACGCTAATGTCTCACTGTTCAATATGGAATCATTAACAGTGAGATCGTCATGATTAGCTTGCTTCAGTGAAGACTTACCCTGTGGGCTGGGGAGAAGCCTACCCTTCCTGCTTTAGATTGATTGCTTTAGTTCTATATTGCTGGATAACAAACTACCCCCTGAATTTGGCAGCTTAAAACAATACACATTTATTATCTCACACAGTTTGTGAGAGTTGGAATCTGGGAATGGCTTAGCCCAGTGGTGGTGGTGGTTGAACGTCTTTCATGAGGTTACAGAGAAGTTGTCATACTGGGTGGCAGTCATCTGAAAGCTTGACTAGGACTGGAGGATCTGCTTCCAGAATGTCTCAGCAACATGGCTATTGGGGGTGAGGGGAACTCAGTTGCTGGTTGGCTTTGGCAGGGGTGTCAGTTCCTTGCTGGATGTTGGCTGGGGGCTTCGGGTCCATGCCACCTGAGCCTGTCCACAGGGCTGCTCATGACTCGGCAGCTAACTTCCCTGAGGGCAAGCACTACAAGAGAGCAAGAAGGAAGCTGCCCTGCTTTAGTGACCTAGTGCCCCAACTCACACACTTGGGTCACTTCTACTTTATTCTGTTCATCACAAGTGAGTCATTATTAGGCTCCATCTCTTGCAGAAACCAGTATCAAAAAATTCGTGGACATATTTCGAAACCATCACAATTGCCATCAGAGAAGGGTGACTAAAGGGGGTGGTTCTCTAAGGAGGGAAGAAATGAGGGTGGCTGACATGGACACAACTAATTATTTTTTCTGCCTTCCACTCTTGGTTTGCTAGGTTTTTAAAAAATTATGTACACATGAATTTTATCAAATATCATTTCAATTATAGAAACAAATGTAACTTTTTTCTCTTGTAATGTGTTGGATTACATTCCTAGATTTTTCTAAGATGACACACATTGTTATTAGTAGGATACGTCTTTACTGTCATTCTAGATTATTATTTTTTGGTACATTGCTTACTTGATTTCGTACCTGTGCTCAGAGGTGAGATGGATATCTTCTTTATTCTTCTATTGTCTTGTCTGGTTCTGGTATTAAAGATATGCTAACCTCATCAAATGATTTGGGTAGCCTTTCCTCTTTTTCTATTTTCTGAAAAATAAGCTATGCCTAGCTATCTCTCTTGCTCTCCTTTTTGCTATTCTTGCTCAGCCCTTTTTTTTTTTTTTTTGGCCCAGGGATGTCTTTCAATCTAAAAATTTGTATTTCTTAAGTGTGTGGTGTTTTCTACCACTGCTTTTTTTTTTTCTTCTAATAATCATATTTAGCCTCTAGCTTCACAAGGATCCCATGGTTTTTCAGGCTTTATTCTGCTGAAAGTGCCACAGTTTCTGTGGAGCACTAGCCTAGTATATCCTCAAAATTTTAAGTGGGCATCCCTCTACCAGTGCACGACTCCCTTTGGCTCCATGGGTTTACTGACTCTACCCAAGGTGGCTGAGAGGGTTCTTGATGGGAAGATGGTGACATGCTTCTCTGGCAGTCTTCTCCTATATGTGCTTGGACTTACGGGCACTCACTTGTTGCTGGTTTCTTCATAAATCCGACCTCATTTGCTTTTGTACTACAAAAACTCTTCACAATATCTGCTTTTACTGGTGATACTAGTCCTTGGTGTCTAGCACTTAGTGGATTTATTTTTATTTTAGTTTTTAAAATTTATTTGTTATTATTATGTCCAATTAGCCAACATACAGTACATCGTAAGTTTTTGATGTAGTGTTCAACGATTCATTAGTTGCGTATAACACCCTGTGCTCATCACAACACATGGGATTTATTTCTTTTACTCTTCATCTCCTTGGAAATTTCAAAGAGATTTTGGGAGGAAGGGTAGTCCTTTTGGGAGGAATGGTATAGTTTGTTGCTGCTACGCACTGTGCACATAGAACTTGACCCCCACTGAAGCATGCCCACAACTGTGGCATTTAGAAACCATTATCTTTTAAGATATACATTATAAAAATATTGTATGCATACTATAGAAAACTTGGAAAATGCAAAAACATGAAAAGAAGGAAAAAATCCATTGCCCAAATACCTCAAAACAATTACCTTTATCAGGCCTGGGTATTTTCTTGTAAACCTGTTAAGTATTTGTAATCATATATAAATATACATATTTATATATCTTTTTTTTTGAGAGAGAGAGAGAGAAAGACAGAGAGAGCACTAGGGGGTCAGGCAGGAGCAGAGGGAGAGGGACAAGGAGACTCCCCACTGAGTGCAGAGCCCAACGTGGGGCTAGATCCCACGATCCTGAGATCATGACCTGAGCCTAAATCGAGTTGATGCTTAACAGACTGAGCTACCCAGGTGACCCTGTATATCTTTTTTATTTAGCATTATACCAGAATTCTCTTTTGGTGTTATTGCTTGCTTTGTAATGGTAGTGTCATAATCACAATTTTCATGATTTTAAAAACTAATTTTTTAAATCTGATATGGCCTTTGATGTTGTTTATAGCATACCATTTTTCTGCTTTTACGAGATTTTCTACTAGTCCTTGGGTTGTGCTTTCTATAAGCAACAATTGCTCACCTTTTATCTTTGCACGATCTTTTCCATTATTTTCTTTGGTGCGATGTAATTATGTATACTCGATATGTTATTTTGCTGCCATAGGCAGCTCTACCAAGGTGTTCTCTCTGATCTGAATGTCAGTGAATCGTCTTGATTCCCTTCCCATTTATCTGAAACCTCAATGTGAGGGCTGAGTGCTGGTGTTCCAAATGCTGTTGGAAGCCTGGTTCTGACCTTTAGTGAATGAGTCCTGATATTTCTTCTATAATTTCAAGCCCTGTAACGGGATTCATTACACCTAGGCATTTCTTACTCCTTTAGGTAATTTCCTTAAGCTTCTCATCCTTCCCTCAACTCAGGCTGTAGCACTTCAGCTAAGAGTCACCTCCTTCACTTCCCCCGGTTCTCCCCAGAAGCTGTTCACACTCTTCTCTGGCTTCTTTTTTTTTAAATAATAGTTTTTTTAAGATAAAATTCACATACCATAAAATTCTTCACTTTAAAGCATACATTTCAGTGTTTTTTAGTATATTCACAGTGCTGTGCAACCAACAGCACTATCTAATTTTAACACATTTTCATTACCCCAAAAAAGAAACCCCTTACCCATAGCAATCCTTCCTCATTGTCCTCTTCCTCCCTGATCCCCCTTGTTTCCTGGGAAGTGCCAATCTACTTTCTATGGATTTGCTATTCCAGACATTGCATATACATGGCATCATACTGTATGTGACCTCTTGCCACTTAGCACGATATTTTCAAGGTTTATCCATGTACTATTTATTTATTTATTTATTTGAGAGAATGAGAGAGAGAGAGAGAGAAAGAAACAGAGGAGGGGCATAGGGAGAGAGAGAGAGAGTCTTAAGCAGGCTCTACACCCAGTGTGGAGCCCACATGAGGTTCGATCTCACTACCCTGAGATCCTGACCTGAGCCAAAATCAAGAGTCAAACGCTTAACTGACTGAGCCACGCAGGTGCCTCTATCTATGTACTTTTTAAAAAATGTGGTAAGAATACTTAATATGAGAGCTATATCTTCAACAAAATTCTAAGTGTACAATACGGCATTGTTGTCTATAGGCACGACGTTGTACAGCAGATCTCTAGAACTTATTCATCTTTCACAGTTGAAAATTTATACATATTGATTAGCAATTCCCATTTCCCCTTCTCCCAGCCCCTGGCACCCATCATTCTAGTCTTTGTTTCTATGAGTTCCATTATATTAGATTCTTCACAGAAGTGGAATCATGCAAATTCATCCTTTTGTGACTAACTTATTGAACTTAGCATAATGTCCTTAAGTTTCATCCATTTTGTCATATATTATGGGATTTCCCTCTTTTTTAAGGCTGAATAATATTCCGTTGTACTTATATACCATATTTTTTTTATTCAAGTTGTTTCTTTGTTCTGTTGTATGGGTAAGCCACATTTGGCATCATCAGTTAATGAACGTTTGGGTTGTATGTACTTTTTGGCTATTATGAATAATGCCACTATGTCTCGGGAGTTTTAAGAGGGGGAAAATCCCATGGGTTTTGATGTAGGCATTCTTAGATTGGGATATGGGAGGGGAGGAGCCATGGAAATCTCCTTAGACCTCTCTGCCCCATGCTCTCACTTGAACAATGGATTTGCCTTCTTTCTCCTTTGGCTTGTTTCTTTCTTTGTTTCTTTCTTCTTCTTCTTTTTTTTTTAGTGAGAGAGCTTTAGAGAAGGAGAGAACACGAGATGGGGGTAGGGGCTGAGGGAGAAGGAGAGAGAGAGAATCTTAAGCAGGCTCCACACCCATCGAGGAGCCTGATGTGGGGCTCGATCTCACAACCCTGAGATCATGACCTGAGCCGAAATCAAGAATCAGACGCTTAACCAACTGACCCACCCAGGTGCCCCTCTCCTTTGCTTTCTGTTCCAGCAAATCTTTGTTTATCACTGAGCTATTTGTCAGTGCCTCACAAGGGACTGCTCTGCAGAGCCCTCCATGTCTTCTAGTCAAGAAGAACAGGAATGATGAGCCACCATTTTTTGTTATTGGTGAGACACCGGCTTGGGTGGAAACGGTTCTACCTTCTACAAGAATTTGCTGCTTTTCTTCTTCCATACTGCTTCCCTCTGTCCCAAATAAGCTTCTCCTCAAACTGAGTAGGAGTCACAAGAATATTTAGGATTTCATGTACTCACCTTCTTCCTCCCTCTCACTTCCCACTGTTCTAGAATGGAAAGTTAGGAGCTCATCCAAATGACATAATTTGCTGGTCTCTTTCTTGCCCTGACTGCCACTTTTCAAGCATTATTATATGAAGTTGGCCTTCTCTCTGAGCGTTGCTTTTTTCCTTTTGTTTGTAACCTATTTTTGCTCATTTTATTAGTTTTAAGGGGGAGGGACATTTTGTGATTTGGCTTTGTTTTTCATAAAGTCTTCAGGTGATTCTCCAAAAACTGTTACAAACTATTTCCTTAATTGCTATTTAATAGTCCATGGAGTGAATGGAACATGATTTATTCCAGAATTCCCTTATTTTTGGACATTAAGTTTGTTTCCCTTTTTGGCTATTATAAATAATGGTTGGAGGAGCAATTTTTGCGTAAATCTTTTTGTTTTGAGGTCATTTTCTTAGGTTAAACTGCCAGGTATGTAATTATCTGACCGAAGAATAAGTTGGTTTTTAAGGTCCTTGAAACATCTATGCCAAATTTTGTCCCCAAAAGATTGTTCTCACTTGCACTTCCAGGGTTAAGTGTGCCTCTCTGATTGAATTTTTGCTCTTATTTAAACAAAACAACAAAACACATTCTTCTTTAGCCTGGTGATGGGTATTGAGGAGGGCACGTTCTGCATGGAGCACTGGGTGTTATGCACAACAATGAATCATGGAACACTATATCTAAAACTAATGATGTAATGTATGGGGATTAACATAACAATAAAAAATTAAAAAAAAACACATTCTTTTTGTTAGAATTTATAGCACTACAAGTTAGAAAAAGCATAAAATTAATTGCAATTGCCTTAAAAGGCATAAAGGTGTGACAATGCTATTGTTATTTTGTTTTGTACATCTGTGTACTTTTTAATGACTACTGTGTATATTTCAATGGAAAAAACTAGAAAAATGCATGTTGGATCAGCGTGATCTTGCAAGTTTCGGTATACTTAAGTAGATTTTTCAGAATCTTTTCAACTGGGTCACTTTTTGTTCTCAACAGTTTTATCGAGGTAGACATACATACTGAAACATATAGCATACTGCATTTTTTAAAGTGCACAATTTGATGAATTTGACATATGTATATGTCCATGAAATCATCAGCACAATAAAGATAAAGAATGTTTCCATCATTTCCAAGTTTCTTCTTGGCCTTTGTATTCTTTCCAGATCTTTCCAGCACTCCCAACCCCCATCTGCTTTTTTGTCTCTGAAGATTAGTTTGAATTTTGTAGAGTTTTAAAATTAAATCATAAATTCCATGCTCTTTTTTTTGTCTGGCTCTTTCAATCAGCGTAACTATTTTGAGAGTCTTCTATATTGTTGTGTTTCCAGTTTGAGGCCATTACCAGAGTTGCTATGAACTTTTGTATACAAGACTTTGCATGGACTTAGGCTTTTTCTTCTTTGGGGTAAATACCTAGAAGTGAAAAGTCTGGGTCATATGGTAGGTATATGCTTATCTTCTAAAGAAATTGCCAAACTGTTATCCCAAGTGTCTATACCATGTCACATCCTACCGGCAGGGTATGAGAGCTCCATTTCTTCCACATCATCATCAACACTTAGTATGGTCAGTTTTTTTGAGTTCAGACATTCTGATTCTAATGGGTGTGTAGTGGCATCCCACTGTGGTTTTATTTTTTTTTATTTTTTTAAAGATTTTATTTATTTATTTGACAGAGAGAGACACAGCGAGAGAGGGAACACAAGCAGGGGGAGTGGGAGAGGGAGAAGCAGGCTTCCCGCAAAGCAGGGAGCCCGATGTGGGACTCGATCCCAGGACCCTGGGATCATGACCTGAGCTGAAGGCAGACGCTTAACAACTGAGCCACCCAGGCGCCCCACCCACTGTGGTTTTAACTTGCATTTCCCACTAGGCTACTTTGGTGCTCTAAGGATGTACAGTGATATAGTGGAATCGTTGTGTCCCTTTATATAGTTTTGTGACGCTGGATAAATTATTTAATCTCTCTGTGCCTTGGCTAACTCATCTAAAAAAATGAAGATGAAAACTGTACTATGTACTTCAATAAAGTTGTTATTAAAATTCATGGACATCGTGAATATAAAATGCTTTGTAAACTATGTAAGTAATAGATATTATCATGATGATGGTTAAATTGCTGCATGATTTTGGGCAAATCACTTCAACTTATTTGAGGATTACTTTCCAGTTCTGTAAATTGAGGCTAAATAAGGTGACCTCTAAGTTTCCTTCAAGTACAAAAATGTTCTTGTCTAAAATATATACTGATGTTCCAATACCACATATATATAACACGTTTCTGGAAAAGTACTGCTTAATGTGGAAAAAATGATAGCTAAACATTAAAAAACCATGCATACTTTATAATTTCATATTATCTTAGCTATGCCAAATTTTAAAATTTTAGCACAGATTTTTTTTTTTAAAGATTTTATTTATTTGACAGAGAGAGACAGCTAGAGAGGGAACACAAGCAGGGGGAGTGGGAGAGGGAGAAGCAGGCTCCCCGCTGAGCAAGGAGCCCGACGCAGGGCTCAATCCCAGGACCCCAAGATCATGACCTGAGCCAAAGGCAGATGCTTAACAGCTGAGCCACCCAGGCGTCCCTTAGCACAGACTTCTATTTTACTGTGTCTTATGTGGAGGTAGTTACTAATAAGTCCTTCCTTTGTTTCTGCAATTGTTCTGATCCCGAGAGAAAGAAATTTTAGCATTTATACACAAGTTCATCCTCTCTATTCTAATCTTCAAAATAATGTGATCATTTCACTAAATATCATGCAGTCAGTTAAGGCATTTTTGTAAAGTTTAAAAAACTGTCTGCTTATTCAGATCAAGAGCCAGGCCAAATTTTGGGATGATAAAAGGTCTAGGAACCACTTCTATTTGAATTTGTATATAAATGAAATAATTTAAAGGAACACCTAATTGGAATTGAGAAAATCAAGGGAACTGTGGTATGGAGCTGTTGGAAGATTCCAGGCTCCCTATTTTAATAATGTTCTGCCAAACATCTGTTTTATTGCTTAAAATCAGGTAAACAAATAATAAGAAATTTGATAGGATAGAATCTCAAAGTTGATTTTCAAATTATTAAGAGATTTAAGGATATGGCTTGTTGTACGTAATTAACGTATTTCTTAGCAGTTGACTCAAACGTATTTATTCCCTGATAATTTCAGTGACTTCATCGATATATTTTGATGCAGTTTAACTGCTTGGTTTGAAATATACTCACAGTGACATGTTTTTTTCTTCAAGTTTTCTTAAATACATTATAATTTGTCCATATTCCATAGAGTTTAATGGCCATCTCTTAGATTGGAGAGAAACAGTAGCGAGCGGGAGCCAATTCCTTCCTTCATATTCTCTGGTATTTAGCAGATTGAAAGCTGACAGAGTTACACCACTGGTCTCCCATTTCTGCTTAAAAATTCTCTTTTTCCAATATTTTATTTAATCATTTCACCATCTTTCTTTAGTTCCAGGGCTCTCCATTTCAGGGCTTGATATCATTGGATTTGTATTTCCAATAGTTGTAGAATTACAATGATGGCTCTAGTTCTTTCTCCCTGCCTATATTCATACCCTTGGCCATCTCATTGTAAGTGAGTGGAGTGACTGCCCATCCCTCAACACCGGGCTCAGCCAGCTGACTCGCTTTGGCTAATGGGATGTTAGCTGAGCTGACACAAGCGAAGTCTTGAAAAGGGCATCTGTGGCTTGCTCTCTGACACCCTGGACATCACCATGACAATATCTTTGGGCTAGCCTGCTGGAGGATGTGAGATATGTGGGCAGAGCCAGAGTCACCCAGGTCATGTCCAGTCATCTGGATCAGGCAATGGCCAGCTGACCCCCAGTTGTGTGAACTGGTCCAGCAAAGATCAGCAGAACTGCTAAGCCAATCCTCAAGTCACCCCCAGACGCGTGAGCAATGAACACAACATTCTCTGCCAGCCAACGGTCTGTGACTGTTTGTTGTGCAGGTTATTGTCACAATAGATAAGGACACATTAACCAAGGCCTATTTCTAAGCAACTTTCCTTCATATACATAATATATTTTTTAAAGATTTTATTTATTTATTTGACAGAGAGAGACAGTGAGAGAGGGAACACAAGTAGGGGCAGTGGGAAAGGGAGAAGCAGGCTTCCTGCTGAGCAGGGAGACTGACTTGGGACTCGATCCCAGGACCCTGGGATCATGACCTGAGCCAAAGACAGACGCTTAACAACTGAGCCACCCAGACGCCCCACATAACATTTTTTTTTAAAACTAAACAGACTATAAAGGTAGAATGGTCTAGAACAAAAAAGTATGGCCATCATTTGGTCAAATTTTGCAAGTATGCCAGGAATCTCCTGTGCTGTTGATAGAGCATGAGAAAAAGTTTTATACCCTCCTTGTTTGACAAGATGGACTGATTTAATACCACTGGAACTTTTATTAGGATAAAAAGGTTAAAAGCCAGAGACAGGGTTTGATGCTTTTCTGACTTAAATAAATTCAGGTAGGTGTCTTAAAAGTGGAGTTTCATTGTTAGTTTGAAGTGCAGTTAGATGGTACTGTTATAAGGCAGGGGTTCTCAACCCTGGCTGCCAATCAGAAGCACGGGGGGAGAGTTCCAAAAATACCCATGCTCAGGCCCATCCCAGACCAACTACATTGCCATTTCTGGGAACAAGGCCCAGGTTTATACGTTGTTTAACAGCTCTCTGGGTTTTCTAATGTGCAGCCCAGGCCAGCAGATGTTACCCTAAGAGGAATGATTACATTACATAGGAGATAATGCTAAACATTTCAGTCTGACCTCAAAAAGTAGACTCCTTACAAAAAAAGGTAGTGTTCGGTCAATTCTATGGTAACGAGGTGCAGAGCAGAATGGTTGTAAGACATGAAACATATGGACACTGACTGGAAGGCCTGCCTTTTCTTCCAGCATAGGTGGGAGCTCACTATCTTATGAACATTGTCGGCATGTGGGGTTTTTAAAAAAGTTTTTATTTAAATTCCAGTTAGTTAACATACAGTGTAATACTAGTTTCAGGTGTAGAATATAGTGATTCAACAATTCCACACATCATCCGGTGCTCATCACGACAAGTGCCCTCCTTAATGCCCACCACCTGTTTCACCCATTCCCCCCCCCCCACCTCCTCTTTGGTCACCATCAGTGTGTTCTCTGTAGTGAAGAGTCTGTTTCTTGCTTGGCCTTTCTCTCTCTTTTTTCTCCACATAGGAGTGAAATCAATATGGCTTATGTCTTTCTCTGACTGACTTATTTCACTTAACATAATACTCTCTAGCTCCACCCACATCACTACAAATGGCAAGATTTCATTCTTTTTTTATGGCTGAGTAACATTTCATTGTGTGTGTATATCTGCCCATTTGTAAATTGGATTATTCATTTTGGGGGTGTTCAGTTTTATAACTTTTTTATATATTTTGGATACTAACCTTTTGTCAGATATGTCATTTGCAAATATGTTCTCCCATTCTGTAGGTTGCCTTTTAGTTTGGTTGATTGTTTCCTTCACTGTGCAGAAGCTTTTTATTTTGATGAAGTCCCAATAGTTTATTTTTGCTTTTGTTTCTCTTGCCTCAGGAGACATATCTAGGAAGAAGTTGCTATGGCCAATGTCAAAGATGTTACTGCCTGTGTTCTCCTCTAGGATTTTGATGATTTCGTATCTCACGTTTAGGTATTTAATCCATTTTGAATTTATTTTTGTGTATGGTGTAAGAAAGTGGTCCAGTTCATTCTTCTGCATGTTGCTGTCCAGTTTTCCCAACACCATTTGTTGAAGAGACTTTTTCCCATTGGATATTTTTTCCTGCTTTGTCAAGGATTAACTGACCATACAGTTGTGGGTTCATTTCTGGGTTTTCTCTCCTGTTCCATTGATCTAGGTGTCTGTTTTTGTGCCAGTACCACACTGTTTTGATCACTATGGCTTTGTAATATAACTTGAAGTCTGGAATTGTCATGCCTCCAGGTTTGCTTTTTTTTTTCAAGATTTTTTTGGCTATTCAAGGGTCCTTTAGGGTTCCATACACATTTTAGGATTGTTTATTTTAGCTCTGTGAAAAATGCTGTTGGTATTTGATAGGGATTACATTAAATGTGTAGATTGCTTTGGCTAGTATATTTGTTCTTCCAACCCATGAATGTGGAATGTCTTTCCATTTCTTTGCATCATCTTGAATTTTTTTCATCAGTGTTTTATAGTTTTCAGAGTAAAGATCTTTCTTTCACCTCTTTGGTTAGGTTTATTCCTAGGTATCTTATGGTTTTTGGTGCAATTGTAAATGGGATTGATTCCTTATTGTCTTTTTCTGCTGTCAGCATGTGTTTTGATTGAACAATTTCTACCTGTCTTGTTCAGTGGAACACACAGCTCAACAATATCTTACCTTTCCAAAGCTTTTCATTAACAATTCCTCCTTGAACCCCTCAGTCTGCTTCCCCCAAGAATGTACTAACCAGAGCTGAAACAAAGAAAAGTATAGTGCCTTTAGAAATCAAGAACTGCAACAAAGATTGTGGGTGTAGAAAATGGCAATTATGATTTCTGCTTCCCTAGCAGGTTGAGCTGCTGTTTGAATACTTCTAATGGTAGTACTGTTTGTCAGGATAAGAATTCTAGCTCTAAATTCAGATAGGCCTGAATTCAAAATCTGGTTTTGTCACTTACTAATTTTAGTTTCATCATTTTAAGGATGGGGAAAGTAATGGTCACTTGCTCAAGAGGTTGTTGGGTGTATTAAATAACATGATGTGGAAAAGTGTCCCCTACAGTTCTTGGCACATGGTAGTACTCAATAAATGTTACCTATAATAATGATAATAGTTGTTTTAATTACTATTATAAGGCAATTGATTCTATTTTATACTGTTGGGCAGCTCTGTACGATATTTAAGTCATTATATATTTTCTCAGAACTTCCAATGACTACAGTCATATTCTGAAGTATTGGGGGTTAGGACTTCAACCTATGAATTTGGGGCAGGGGCACAATTAAGTTTATAACAAAAAGCTCCAGAATCTTCTCCCAGAGTTTGAATCCAGAGCACAGTGACCAAGGCCAGAACATGGCACGAGCTGGTTCACTATGGCAGGGTGTCTTGGAGGGTCTTTCCCTTAGTACCCAGGGCTGCCCTGACTTGACTTCTGTCCTTCATGTGACCCAGTCCTTTGCTTTCTCTTCTTTTCTATGAGCAACCCCCGTTTCATTGTGATACGTTCCTTTCTTTTCCCTTTAAGCTAGCCAGAGTCATTTCTATTGTTTGCAATAAAAAAAAACCCTCTAACTGACACATACCCCTAAGTCTGTTTCCCAAATGTGGACTCTAGACAACTTGTGCTGAAAGCCGGCATCATCTCTTGGAAGTCTTTGCTACCAGAACCAACAAATTCCCAATTTCAGATGGACTGAAAGAAAACTCCCTAATTGTGAATGTGTGCCTGCAGATATTTTGCTTTACAAGTGAATTAAATTACTTATATGCTTAATAGTAATCTGTTCAAAGAATATGTGCTGTGAAAGGATTAGGAGAAAGTGTTCATTTTTTTGGAAAAAATTCTGTTTATCACTGAAAACCCTTAATTTTTCTTTAGTTTAGTTAACAATTGTGAAAGTTCCCATGAGGAAGACCAGGAAAAAAGTTGGGTTATGGAAAAGTTGGGTTAAGCTGATGGAGCACAAGTTCTGTGTGCAAGAAACGTGTTGCTTGGGAATAAAAGGTTTCAACCGAAAGTCAAACCCATTATGCTTGATTCACAAGGTAGTGACTCTGACAGAGACTACTATTTACATTCAGTGTCCACCCCCCTCTACTCATTTTATGGTATTAGACTATTTTAGCTGGACACATGGCCACCCAGAATAAAGGGAACATTTCCCAGCCTCTCTTGCAGCCAGATGTGGCCATGACTATACACTACTGGATGGGACACATGTACAGTGATATGGGCAGCTTTTAAGGTTTGTACCCTGCCCATCCCTTTTATTCCTTGCCATGGCTAATTATGGATCTAGTGGGCTCTCTTAGATGATGCAGACAAGGGCAACACCCCAGAACAGCACTATGCCAAGAGAGAAGGAACATGGCCATCTGCTGATTTTATGGGACAGACCCTTGGGACCAGCTTGGATACCAAGGGTATCCTTGTGAGATGGAGAAAAATAAACTTCTCTCTTGTTTTAGACTCTGTATTTTGGTTTAAGTTGCAGCAATATCTATGTCCCATCTGACATAGTGGCCATGAGAATGCTTTCTATTCTTGATTAAATATGGGGGTAATAGTGGAAAATGGGAATATAACCAAATTAGAACTGTTGGTAATGAGTTGTATTCAATGTGTATTCAATATCATACATGTATTCAGTGAACATGTCTGATACTGTTTTATCACATGTTGAAAGTGAGAGGAAGGCCCTCAACTTCAGTAAAAAATGTTATATATTTCAATTTCTCTTAAAAAATGTCAGTAAAGACCATTTCCATGATTTCAAGAGGTTTGCCAAGTAGCTTGTATTGCAGTCGAGTGGATTTTGTTAATGGCCTGATCCTATCGCTTGAGAGCCAAAAACAACTTAATTTTTTAATGGTGAAGAGAAGAAAAGAGAATTTCTTAGGAAAATCAAACTCTGGTGCAAACAGCTCTATCACGGTGTATATAACTCCTTTCAAACATCAAATACTCAATTTTCTTCTGTCTTCAGAGAAAAAAAAATAATGACATCATATTGGGCGCATTATAAAACCACATACATATGCGGTAACAGAAGTGGGAATGCTTTTCAGAGTCAAATGGAACCAAAGAATGGAAACCATTTGCCCCTAACTTCCAACTCGAAGCATACAACAGTCCAGCTCTTGAGTGTGGTATGTTCCTTGATTTAGTCTTTGACAGAATGCTGAAAGTTGTCCTCAGTTGGAAGCTTCTCCATAATTTCAATCCAAATATCCAGAGCCATTTGTCAGAGCCATAAAACATTTTCTGCCAGTTCTGATGACCTATAATTGTGAGTTAAAAATTTCTTATCTAGCAAAATAAAGAATGAAAAATAAAACCATTTGAATTTGGAATGTAATCTAACACTTTAGCTATCCATTTTTGAGGTTGATGTAGATTTTTGGTGAAAAGATGGCAAATGTTAAAATCTTTCCAACAATTACATATTTTCTCTTTAATACTCTCATGAATGCTTTTTAAAAAAAATTACCTAAAATGGATGGCCCCTCTGTCCATCCAGTGTCTAATAAGAGGATCTTGTGTTCCAAAAGTTAAAGAAAAATTACTTCTTTCCTCCAGAGTTTACATTTCCAGATTCCTTAGGGTTAAGATTCTTAGCTGGGGTCCATGAGTGAATATATGAGTCTGTGAGTTCACTCACTGAAATGAAGGTCAAAATTTTGAGGATGCAGATCCATAGTTTTCATTAGATGCACACAAGCATCCACAACCCCAAAATAGATTAAGAGCCTATAAGGTATTGGATAATAGATACTAAATAAGAGTTTAATATAACCTGGCTCTATACCATTAAAAGATTAAAACAGCTTAATCCTTTTGGAATGGCAAAAGCAGAAAGAACATCTATTGCAACAGCCCACGGTTTTCAAAATGTTGTTATTTTTCCTCAGTTGTACAAAGTCTTGCTTGCTCTCTGTGATACTGAAGCCAGAGCCTTGCAGCAGCTGCTTAATGGAGAGTAAAACTCAAGATTGGAATTAAGAGTTTGATGTTTACTGCATCAGTTTCGAAGTCCAGCTGTAAATATACTATTGTTGAGAAATGGAGCAATATAATCTTTTCAAGCTTGAAAAAACAGTCATGCAGAGCCAAAGACTTTGAACTGTTTGCTTGTTTAAGAAGAAATCTATTTCAAAATTTGATTACCACTAACTCAGACAACTTTTTCATCACTAAGTCCTTTCAATTCCATATCATGTGTTTCAAATTTTGTCTGCATAACTTATTTTTGTTCTACTTCTCTGTCAAAAACAATGTGGAAATCCCAGGTTATATAATTGAGGACTTGGAGAGGCAATATACATCTAGCCAACCAAAATAAAATGAAAGCTATTATCATGAAACATGCTTAAGGAAGTCTATCCTTTGTTCGGGTAAGAGTGCCAACATTGGTGATCTTAGAATGAAGTCAAAGGAAACTAAAATGGGTTTTCCTTAATGCAACCGTGTACAAAATCACTCTTCATCATACAGATGATCCATAAAAATATTTGTGCATTTTTAGATACCCATGAGAACAAATCAATTTTAAGTGAAATTATAATGTATTATTTTTATAATATACCTGGAAGCTGAAATCATTCTATTCATCTTCCTTATTTGGGTTTATTATCATACCCATTCGACAAGTCAAGTGAAAGCCTCTCTGCATACCCTCTCTGTATATAGAGCACACACCAAGGTGCTAATTTCTTTCTTCCTCCTTCCTGGTATCAGGTTGATCATGCAATTCATGTGAGTTACTGTTAGAAGGGAAATGTTGCATGGCTTTGAACTAATGTCTGTCCTGTCTCTAGAGTTTTAAATTCACAGTCCGGTGTTCTAGGAAGAGGAGGTTATCAATGTGCAGAGTTGTGAAGAGTCCACAGGGAGATAAGGCAATTTAGATTTCTTTGTGGAGGGGACAAGAGAGGAGTAGGAGACTCTTGATAGTCACCGGATAGAATAAGGAAAACATTCCTCTGTGGGGTGGCAGTGCAGAAAGGCTGACCATTACTGGACTGGCTATTGTATAAAATTGCCACAAAAATGCTTAATAAAGAGAAAATGAACAGCATATGGACTCTGGTTGAGGCTTCGTGAAAACACTTAGGGAAAGAAAGAACAAAGGGCAAGCTTTCCAATGTATATGGAAGAAGTAAGATGTTTTTCTAAATTTTTCTATCACTGTCAGCGTTTTGGATGGAAATATGCTGTAGGAAAAAGATTAGCTCCAGTTTGCTCAGAAAGAATTTTCCCTGCAAATAATCCTGTGTGTTTTTAATATGTTGGGTTACATTGCCAATCAGTTCTATTTGGTAATTTTCAATATGATTTCTTTTTAACCCATGAATTATTTAGAAGTGGGTTTTTAAATTTCTGAATTTATCGATATCTTGGCTCTCTTTAGCTATTGATTGCATTTGTAGTTTTATTGCATTGTTTTTTGTTGAGTTGTGTTTTGTGGTCAAGTGTTGATCCATTTTTTAAAATGTTCAATGTGTGCTTGAAATTTATATGATTATACCATATTTATTTGTGGGACTATTTACATATACAATGTGTATACACACATATGTATCAGTTATGTCAAGCTTAATAATTCTATTGTTCAGATTTTCTGAATTTCTACTTAATTTTTATCTACTCAATCTGTCTCTGAAAAACGTATGTTACCCCTTTTCCATTATGATCTATATGATTTTCCACTATGATCTACTCATCTCATTGCCTGCCACCCCTTGTTTTTCTGCTTATTTTTTTCTGCATATATTTTGAGGTTATGTTTTCAGGTGGATACAGAATCAGAATAATTATGTCTTCCTAGTAAATTTATCACTAAGTAGCTCGTGATCCTTAATCATGCCATTTTGTGCTTAAATCTGTTCAGTATATATAAGCTTTTCTTGGTTAATATTTATCTGGTGTGGTGTTCATCACTGGTTGCTCAACCAGCCTCTCTTTACCCCTCTTCCAATAGAAGCAGAACCTCAGTTTTGTTCCAGTAACCACCTCTTTCTCACACAGCTAAGTGTCTCAGGTGAAGGTATGATTGGCTTAAGGGTGAGTCCATTGTGTTTTCCAGTTGATTGATTATTGGGCATGAGATCCAGTGCTGGCCAAAATAAAGTGTGTGGGTAGGCAGGGAGTGTCCTTCTTCTGAGCAAGAGCCACGGTCTCTTATTTCCACCTATATTGCTGTTTCTGGTATGACACCCAGAATTGCTGCAACCATCTAGTTACAAGCCTATAAACCAACACAGGGATGTCAGAACAGAAAGATGGAAAGGACTTGGGTCCTCCATACAGCCATTTGCCTAATTTCTTTTGCATATCCTTTTAATTTTTTTTCCAAGATTTTATTTATTTATTTATTTGACAGAGAGAGAGAGCGCGCACAAGCAGGGGGAGTGGGAGAGGGAGAAGCAGGCTCCCTGCTGAGCAGGGAGCCCGATGTGGGGCTCTATTCCAGGACTCTGGGAGCATGACCTGAGCCAAAGGCAGATGCTTAACCTCCTGAGCCACCCAGGTGCCCTTATCCTTTTAATTTTTATGTGTAACTTTCCTTCTAGTGCCTTATATAACCTGAATAAAGTTGAGTTGCTTCAGACCTGAACACAGGTTTTTTCTTAACCTCTTAAGAGGTACATTCATCCATATACATTCATTTAATAATATATTTGCACATGTTGTGATGAGCATGGGTGTTATATGCAACTAATGAATCATTGAACACTACATCAAAAACTAAGGATGTACTATATGTTGACTAACTGAACATAATAAAAAATATATATATATTTGCTCGTCTGTCATCTTATTTTGCTGTTTTCAACTTCTTTGCAATTTCTTTTGCTTTTTAATCTTTTGTCATATGTATTAGGTTCTATTTACATTTTTCTTGATAATTTTTGAAAATTATAATCGTTTCTTCGTTCTGCAAGCAGGGGTCTTTAAAAATAAGAAAAATTCTCGATGTTCAATGCCAGTTTTGTAAAAGCAAAAATTGATACAAATTAAATGGTAGCAAGAATGAAATAAATCATTATGTATACACATAATGAGATGTTTATAAGTAATTGAAGTGGTAATATTGATATTCACCTGGAAAAAAAATTTTAAAGACATAGCGATAAAAACAGTTTATAAAACTCTATGTACAGTTAACCTTCTGTGACTTCCTGTAGTTTCTTCCCATTTCCTTTATAGTTAGCAGAAATTCTATTACGTTCCTGGTATGTAAATGCCACTTTTCCTAGTTTCCACAACTAGCTCAGACTTTCTCCTATTTTTATATTCCTTTGGTCCTGCCATTTGCCTGAGTGGTGGTGTAAGAATTAGGGCTTCTACATTTACTGTAAGTCTTTTTTTTTTTTTTAGTGTTGTGTTTCATTCATTCATCCCTTCAATAAATATTAGTGACTACCTACTAAGTGCCAGGTTTTTAAGTCTAATTGTAAGGTTAAATATTTAAGCTTAACTGTAAGATTATATAATCTATAAACTAAAAACAAAAGAGGCTGGAAGATAGAAGGTGTTAGAAAATAAAAGCCCTATAGGGTAGCTTTGATCATGAATGACTAGGAGAGAGAATCTCTCATTCATGTATTTGCTGTGTTCCAACTGAGTAAGTAGGGTAGAAGAAGAGAGTTCAAGAAAGTAAGAGATTAGTAAATCTGAAGTTACTTATTTTTTTTAGAGATTTCTTTATTTGAGAGAGAGAGAGAGAGAGAGACAAACAATAGTGAGTGGAGGGAGGAGCAGTGGGGGGAGAATCCCAAGCAGACTCCCTGCTGAGCCCAGAAGCCCAATGCAGGGCTCAATGTCATGACCCATGAGGTCATGACCTGAGCTGAAATCACCAGTCCAATGCTTGACTGACTGAGCCACCCAGGTGCCCCAGTCTGAAGTTATTTTTAAGGTGTGAATCTTACTCTATAACTTATCAGGAAAATCAATGTGTGTCAGTACCTCAGAAAACCAATAGCCTTATTTGTTATCTATGCCTCAGTTTCCTCTGTAAAATGGGCTAAGAAAATAATACCGACCCTTCTAGGTCTAGACTAAGGACTGAGTAAACACGGGGTAAAATGGGGTAATAATGACGTTACTGTTGTATGTTATAATGATATTATATATTACTATATGATATTAATAAATTATATTATATAATGATATTATATTAATATGCCAGGCACTGTTGTACTTACTTTTCATATGTTAGCTCCTTTAATCCTCATGTTACCCTATGATGTCAGTGTGATCATTCTTATTTTGCAGAGGAGCTTTAGAGGCTTATTCTAAACATTTTCTCTAAGAAATACATTTTTTTCTCTGGAAATTTCAAAGATATCAAGACTAGTAATTATAGGAAAAAAACTGAAATTATGCTTTTTTACAGAGCCAAAGTTACTGTTAATATAAGAAAAAATGTATCACACACAGTTATTCTCACCAATTACATTTCATTGAAATGAAAATAGAATTTATTGAGATGATAGCTGCATATGCAACAGCTATTTGCATTGAAATGTTTTCAGCTTTATTTTGAAGTCACCTGGAAGCACGGGAACATTTGACCCTGCCAAAGATCCATTGTGAGAGGGGGGACTCACACGCCTACGTGTTTAGTGATACAATAACCGAGAAGAGTAGAAGGCTGTGTAGCACCTCTTATGCTTTCTAATACACAGAATTGTTGCTCTTCTTTTTTTTTTTTTTTTTTTTAGAGATTTTATTTATTTATTTGACAGGGAGAGACAGCCAGAGAGAGAACACAAGCAGGGTAAGTGGGAGAGAGAGAAGCAGGCTTCCCGCCGAGCAGGGAGCCCGATGCAGGGCTCGATCCCAGGACCCTGGGATCATGACCTGAGCCCAAGGCAGACGCTTAACGACTGAGCCACCCAGGCGCTCCTGTTGCTCTTCTTTAAGGCAGAAATGGGAAAGGTCCAGGCTAAGGTTTAGCCCCTGAGAATGTTCTCTAACCTGCCATGGTTGTTGCATGATAACCTTGTTTCTGACTATTTGTCTACTTATTCACCCAAACCAGAACAGACCAGTAAAGGACAATCTATTCCAGCTACCCTCCTGTCACCTGCACTACCCGAGACAGGCATTTTACTGGCTCCTTCCATTGCACACTTCCCCACTGAGTACCAGCTACGTAGGGTGGGTGCGATGGAGTCTCCATTGGACCCAAGGAAATCAGCATAACTCCATCCCCTTACATAGTTCCTCAGGGATGGATACAGTTAGGCCTAAGGCAATCTATGTTGTCATTACATGAGTCGGTTCAATCAGCAGGAAGTCCAGACAGTTTACTCAGTGGCTTGAGGAAGTGAAACTCTTCTGAATTGAGTGGTGTGAGGATATGACCTTTGGAATTGCTGCAGCCATTTTGCAGCCGTGAGGGAACTCAGCTGACAGTAAAGCCAACATACAGTCGAGGGACAGCCAACATAATTTCAGACAATAAAATTCAAACCCTAATGAAAGTTTACATGAAGATCACTCTACCTTTGGACTTTTGGTTACATGGCCCAATAAATTCCCTTTATTTTAAATGCCATTTTGAGTTAGGGTTTCTGCTCTGTAACTAAATGCATCTTAGTCGGTGCTGACTGTGGTGCCAGGCAACAGGCTTGCAGAGAAATGTATGAAATCCAGGACTGGTTATTTAGCCACATGGTAACATAGTCAATAATAACTTGGTTTTTATTATTGCAGCTGATTAACTGCTTCCTGATGTCTTTTGTGTCTACCCTACATTGTATTATCTTTCTCACTTTTGATGTGGTCCCCTACACATTTGTGCTCCTTCTTTTTGTTCATCCTTGGTGATCTGGCTGGACATCTTTCCTTGGTTCTCTAAATTGCCTTTCAGAACTTTGCACAGTTCTGCTTCGCCAACTTGGCAGGCTCTTCCCTGTCCTGCACTTCCCATATAGTTTGTTCACCTGCCAAAATTGTTTGTTTAAAGAGCATCCAGCTCTTCTGGACTCCTTTCTTCCCATCAGGTCTTTTTTTTTTTCCCTTCCTCGTCAGTGCCCTACACTTGTTGAAATTTGCTTTCCCAGAACTGATTATTTTTCCCTCATCAGCTTCTTTCCTTTTCCTTAGGAAAGGAATTTTTTTTTTATTACTTTCACAGAAGTTTCAATTCTCTTTTAGGTCTTTATTAACTCTGCCATTATTGAAAATTGAATTAAAAAGGATTTTTGCCTTATGATGCATATTTTTAACAAGTAATTATCTCCAGTGTATTTTAAATCTATTTCACAGTTTGTGGTTGACCCATTTTCTACAACAAATATCAGGGAAGTTAGAAACCTGTCTGATCACCACATTGGGATATTAGGATTCCTGTCCTCGTATAATTCTGTGAGGGGTAAAATAAAGCAGATGTAAATATGTGTTTATATTGTTTGCTTATCTTAAAGTCACTCTAGTAACACATTTTGAAAATTAAAAATTAAATTATTATCATAATCCCAGGAGCCAAAGCAATGACTTTTATTTTTTTACACATCTTCCCCCCTGTCCCCTACACCCCGCCCCCATACACATACACTCACACACTGACATTATTTCCATGTGTTCTTGGGGGGAAGAAAAACCCAGCTGTTTAAGAGGTGGCTGCAAAATTCTTCTTAAGGGAGAGAAATGTCTTTTTAGTAAAAACAATTTAAGGGTCATTTTGATTGTGGAAAGATAGTCCTTAGGATTTGTCCTGGATGGATTCAGAGTGAGGCAAAGAGAATTAAATGGCTCTATATAAGAGAAATAAGAAATTGTAAATTATCTGCTAAAATAGCTATAATCATTCCCCTACCCCATCCCTGGCCCGCCATATGCATTCCTTTTTGCAACGTGACTTTGTCGCTCACTCTATCAAGTGGAGACCCGTGACTTGCTTTGAATGCAGCAGAAGAGATGGTGTACTAGTTGTTCCTAGGGTTCAAAAAGCCTTGTGTACATGTGCTTGTGCTCTTAGTACCCAGCCCCACCTCCATGTGAACCAACACTGGCTAGCTTACTGGAGGATGAAAGACTGCATGGCAGATTCAAGTCAGCCCATTTGTCCCAGCCGAGGCCCTAGACATAAGAGAGCCCAGCTACTAAAAACAAAGCTAACCTCCCTCTGACAATAGAGGCATGAGGGTGCCCAGCTGAGTCTAGTCCAAATTGCTGACCAGCAGAATCACTAGCTAAATAAATGGTTGTTCAGAATGGTTTGTTAAACAACAAAAGCTAATCAATACAAAAATATTTAAATCTCTGAGGATAGTGTCATGGGAGGAGGTGCTGGGAATAGGGAGAGGCTATGGAAAGGAAAATCGGTGATGAGGAAGAAAGAGCCCAACAGGCGACATCAGTGAGAGTTTGGCTGTGAGAATGGCTGGGAAGCAGGGCTGAGGTTGGTATTACAGAGTAAGCTTTCTTTAGTCCTGCCCTAGCCCCAGAATCTTCCGCAAATGACTCCTACTCATGTTTGCCTTGGATGAGTGGTATTTTTCAGAATCAAAGAAAACAGGTTGTGTTTCATATCTGTGATCACAAGGGTACGAAGGGAGGAAGGAAAGGGTAGTAGTTGTCAGAAGTGAGACTTGGGTGAACTGAACATCTACAGGAACCAAGCAATGACTAGAATCATGCAATAACGCGGAAAGATATGTCATACCCAAGAATTCCTGGAAATATTGAAAGTGTTGAGGTTATTTTGCTCTATGTAGGATCAAGCCAATTTTATCTACTTAGTGCATAAGATCACCCCCACAAACCAGAGAACTTTCAGCCACCAGGAGCCATCAGGTTATACATAGTTTCTGTCTACCATACATAATGTTGTGTCTCTTTTCATTTGTTTCAAGAGTGTAAAGTGGCTGCCAAAAACATTGTATGGCACACCATTCTAGCTCTGGCATTGGTAAGAAGTCATCTGAGAAATCTGCTCATCAACCACTGTAAAAAGCCAGGCAACAGCAAAGCAAGGGTGAAGTTAAAACTGAATTCCTGGATATATTTGAGGTAAAGGGAACAATGCAGACAAGATGCAGAAGAAGGACAGTCCAGCATATTTGGGGAAGAGAAACAGTTTAGTTTGGCTGATTATAGTGGGCAGTTGTTTGTAATACTATACGATGTGTTTTTCCTCCCTATTATTTCCAGAGTCGGGTTTTTTTTTTTTTTTATTTGTTTGTTCGGTCAGTTGGTTGTTTTGAAAACCCTGCAGCCTTCTCTCCATTAAACGAAGAAGCCGAAAATAATTTTTTACAGGGAAAAGGAGCCTGAACACGATCCAGAACAAAGTCCTTGCTCAGCTTTGAGTTTCAAACTAGATTTTAAAAATAAAGTCTGTAGATAAGTAATAGTTTCAAAAAAATTAGATTGTCAAATACTCTGCATCCTAGAAAGTCAAAAGAGTGGTAGCTTTTTGCAGTGACTGGGATGTGGTCTGAAAGGGACTTCTGTGGTGCTGGTGATGCCCATTCATTGATCTATGTGGTCTTGATCTTACATGGATGTGTTTGCTGTGAGAACATTCATTGAGCTATACACTTATATTTGTATAAATACATAACTGAATGAATAATCAAGAGAAAAAATAGACTTTCAAGCAGTAGGAGAATATTTTCTCAAACTTCTTGGAGCAGAGTTTTTATTTAAAGAACCAAGGTTTGGAGAGGTGGCCTCAGAGAAAGATGAAGAATACCATTAGAAAAAGTGCCCGCCCCGCAGAGGAGAATGAAACCCCTCTACTTTGGGAGGAGGTGCCTGGGAATGCAAGGAAGAGAAAGGGAAGAGGTTGTCTTGGCCCACTTGGGATTTTGAGGGAAACAAAAAATATTAGAGATAGCCTGGGTGGGGGCAAGCCTCGGAGAAGTTCCAGCGTCAGCAAAATACCCTAGAGGAAGACGCCCCAGTACATCTGGCTGGGAGGGGGACATCAGGGCAGCCTCACAAGACTCCCTCCTAGCTCTATGGTGCTGGGAAAGTTGCCAGCACATCCCAGCCCTCTGGGAGGGCCCAGCAGTGTGGTGACCTGGATGCCAGAAGAGGCCAGGGGTCCTCAAGAGAAGCTGCTGAGATGGCGGCCTCTTGACCAGGATCCATGGAGGACTCCAGGCATCAGCACAGTTGCCAGCACAACACCCCAAGCCCCAGCCACACGTCAGCAGCCACCAACATAAGATGCCCAGCGACCATGACAGCCCCAACTCCCTGTAGTGTGACAGGGAGGTAGACTGGTGATGAGACAAACAGGGCAACATAATTTACCTGGAGGCTCCTTACCTGGTGCCTCCCAGGAATCCCCCTACCTGCAAGGTGCCAATGAGGGAAGGAGGTGAGAAAGGGGGGGAGTACTCAAGAAGGCGGTAAACCCTGAAATGAAAGATGGAGGAACTTTTCTAAATCAAGAAAGGCTGGACACTTTTAATTGGCAGAGTCAAGTTTTTCAACCATCAGTAGAAAGACATGCAAAAATCAAAGGAAGTTACATAAATTTTTGCACATCTGAGTCAACGTATGTGATTTTTTTTTTTTTTTTGGACCAGAGTACATATAGAATATATTTGAAAAAGAATAGTGGGAGAGAAGACTGGGGAGGTAGGTTGAAATTAGAACACTAAAGTACTCTTTAAGGGAAGGGAAATCAAAAACATTTATGTCAGTTTCCCTGATCTCTGAACAGAAGGGGCAGGACTACATCTGATGATAAGAATATTTATTTAGAAGATTATTATTAAGAAGGTTTTCTCCTGGAGGACATTAGCTAAGTGAAATAAGCCAGTCACAGAAGGATAAATACTGAATGATTCCACTTCAGTGAGGTTTTCCATGACTATTCTAAAACAGTCAAACTCATAGATGCAGAAAAACCAATAGCAATTGCAAGGGGATAGAGCTGGGAGGGAATGGGGAGATGGTCAATGGGTATAAAGTTTCAGTTACACTACATGAATAAGATCTAGAAACTGCTGTACAACATACCACCCATAGTTAACAATACTCTAATGCACAATTCAAATTTGTTAAGAGGGTAGGTCTCATGTTAAGTGTTCTTATATGCGCACACACACACACACACACACATACACGACACAAGGAAACTTTGGAAGGTGTTGGGATGTTTATTACCTTGACTTTGGTGCTGGTGTCATGAGTGTTTGCATATGTACAAACTCATCAAATTGTACACATTAAATACGTGCATTTATTTGCATGTTAATTAAAACTCAGTAGAGTTGTTTTTTTTAAAAAAAGAATAAATTGAGGGTTTTCCAATGCTCATAAGGGATTCCTCATTCCTTCTTTGGAACATCAGTCCTCTGCCTAAAGGGCATAAAGAGAAATATTCTTTCTCAGGAAATTAATAACAGTATTATCCAAAAATGAAAATCTCACACAGCTACAGTCCAGGGCAGGTCCGTTTGAGCTCCATTAGGCTCACAAGCAGAATCTGCCGAGTTCTGAGAAGACTGACCACAAATCTTGGCACGACCACATCTGTCTTGCACATTTGTCTGAGGCATTCATTGGCAGAGAAGAAAAGCGCTCCTTTACACCTACAAGTTTGTTGTTTTAACCCATAATTAATTCAGATTAAGAGAATAACCCAAATAAATTGACCTCAGAGATTACAGTGTGTTAGCTTGTCTTCTGGTTTAAATCAGCGTCAGCAGCTGTTTATTGCTTCAACAAGACGGTATAACTAAGATGATCCCTTGATGTTTTACACCTTGCAAGTGAAGGTTGGGAACAGCCACAAAATCTTTAAAAAGCGACAAGTTTCCTTCAGGGCAAACCCTGGGTCTAACTGAGAGATCCTCCCGATGTGTGCACGACACGCTGGCAAGACGAGGTGTGGTGGGTGCTACTACCATTGCCCTGCCGTGGAGGGGCCTGAAGCGGGAGGGGAAGTGTGCGCATAAGCAGACAGCGGTTTGCAAGCGGTCAGGAAATCGGGGTCAGGAAATCGGTGTCACTGTCTTTCCAGGCCTACTTGTTTCTAAGTTTGGGTTGCATCCACAATGTAAATTGCACAAATTCTCACGGCAGTGCCCCCCGAAGAAAGAGTTCCAATAGCTCCAGTGCAAACTTTTCTCTCTAAAAGTGCAGTATTGTACACGGCGGTTGCCGAAAAGACACATTTGCCCTTTAGCACAACCTAAACATCACACAGTGGAACTTATGAGAGTTATGTTCATTTTTTAGGCCATTTTGGTACTATTAGTGGCACAGATGCAAGGCCTTACTATTTTTCCAAAAGTATGACTATACCTTCTTAAATGCCTAATTTGCACTCACTGAATCACACGCTGCAAGAACTTGGCTCATTCAGAATTTAAAATATACTGAACCTACTGAAGCAGCTTGAGGGGATTCTTTGTCTATGAGTCAGTGACCGTGAAGCTGTTGGAATGTTTAGGGAACAGAGGTCCTTCTAGAGAGACGGAGTGAGTGTACCTCAAGTCTGCTGACTCTGCTGGTAAGGATACCCCAAGCCACCTTTTCTAATTATAGATGTGAAGAGTTAGGTCTCAAAAAACACTGTTTCCAATTCAGCAATTCCACTCTTGCATCTATACCGAAAAGAACTCAAAGCAAGGACTTGAACAGATATTTGTACACCCCTGTTCAGAGCAGTAGCCAAATCATGGGAACAATCCAATTGCCGATCAGTGGGTGAATGGTTAAACAAAAGGTGGTATACACCTACAATGGAATAGTATTCATCCACGAAATGGAAGGAAATTCTGACACATGCTACAACATGGATAAACCTTGAAGACATGCTGAGTGAAATAAAACAAACACAGCAGACCAAATACTGTGTGATTCCACTTATATGACATTTGTAGAGCTGTCAAATTCATAGAGACAGAAAGTAGAATGGCGATTCCCAGGGGCTGGGGGAGGGAGTAGAAAGAGGAGTTACTGTTTAATGGAGGCACAGTTTCAGTTTGGGGTTCTGGAGATGGATGGTGGTGATGGTTATGCAACAACGTGAACGAATTTAATGTCACTGAACTGCACATTGAAAATGGCTACACTGGTACATTTTATGTCATGTATATTTTACAATAAAAAACATTTAAAATTTACTGTACCAGGGGCGTCTGGGTGGCTCAGTTGGTTAAGCGTCCAACTCTTGATTCTTGATTTCGGCTCAGGTCATGATCCCAGGGTCCTGGGATCAAGTCCCGCATCGATCCCTGAGCAAGAAGTCTGCTTCTCCCTCTTCCTCTGCCCCTCTGTCCACCCCCACACATGCTCTCTCTCAAATAAAATCTTTTAAAAAAAATAATTGTACCCCAAATATAATGCTGACTATAGCCTTCTAGATGAATTGCATTGAAATTCATACAATTTTGAATTTAAAAAGTCATCATGCCAGTAGAAAGAGCGATGACTCTGAGAGATCCATCAGGAGGGAAAGAAGCATTCAGACATGATGGCTGATGATCTGACATAACCCAAAGAAATAATGAAAACATATAAATTAAAGCAACAGTATTGATGAAAGAAACCCTTTAGCTTAACCAAGTGGATAGACTAAGACTTATCCAACATGGTACCCCCTGGCTATATGGGACTAGTGAGCCCTTGAGTTGTGGCTGGTCTGAATTGAACTGTGCTTTAAGTGTAAAATACACATTGACTTCAAAGATATAGTGAAAAAGAAAATAATGTATCTCAATTTTTATATTGATTAAATGTTTAAATGAGAATATTTTGGATGCATTGGGTTAAACATATTAAACTTAATTTCACCTGTTTTAATATTTTTAAATAGGGCTACCAGAAATTTTATTTATGTATTTATGTATTTACTTTTTTTAAAAGTTTGTTTATTTAAGTAATCTCTACACCTTATGTGGGACACAAACTCACCACCCTGAGATCAAGAGACATGCTCTTCTGACTGAGCCAGCCCGGCATCCCTGCATTTGTTACTTTTTAATTGAGATATAATTGACATACATTCATTAGTCTCAGGTGTACAACATAATGATCCAATATTTGTATAAATTGTGAAATGACCACCTCAATAAGTCTAGTTAACATCCGTCACCATACATGGTTACAAAAAAGTTTTTCTTGTTATGAAAACTTTTAAGATCTTTTCTCTTAACTTTCAAATATGCAATACAGTATTTTTAACTATAGCTACTATGTTGTACATCACATTCTCATGACTCATTTTACAGCTGAAAGTCTGTGCTTTTTGACTCCCTTCACCCATTTCACCCACACCCTACCCTCCGCTTCTGGGAACCACCAGTCTGTTCTCTATCTATGAGCTTGGGTTTTTGTTTTGTTGTTTAGAGTCCACATATAAGTGAGAGCATATGGTATTTGTCTTTCTCCATCTGTCTTGCTTCACTTAGCATAATGACCTCAAGGTCCATCCATATTGTCACAAATGGCAAGATTTCACTGTTTTTTTAATGGCTGAATAGTATTCCATTACACACACACACACACACACACACACACCATTTTCTTTATCTATTCCTCCATCAATGGACAACTTAGCTTGCTTCCATATCTTGGCTATTATAAATAATGCTGAAATGAACATGGGGGGTTATTTATCTTTTTGAATTAGTGTTTTTGTTTTCTTCAGATAAATACTCAGAAGGGGGATTAATGGATCATGTGATAGTTCTAATTTTTTGAGAAAACTCCATACACTTTTCCAGTTTTTATTTCCACCAAACAGCACATGATGGTTCCCTTCACATTCTCACCAATATGTGTTTTCTTTTTGAAACTAGCTATTCTGACAGGTGTGAGCTGATATCTCATTGTGGTTTTGATTTGCATTTGCCTGATGGTTAGTGATGTTGAGCAAAAAATTTAAAATACAGAGTGGCTTGTCTTTTATTGCTATGGGACAGCACTGCTCTGGAGGTATACCAGGGCTCTTCCTAGTATAACAGAAGTAGAGTTCATTTCATGATCGTGGATTCATTCTCTAACATATAAGAGACCAGCAGTATTTGTTACTTTTAAGACTTTATCAGTTCTGCCAATTTTTTCTTAACGTTTTTTCTCATACTTGTTCCTTTCTATTCCTTTTTTTTGTTTGCTTGTTTTTTTAATTTAAATTCAATTAATTAACATATAATGTATTATTAGTTTCAGAGGTAGAGGTCAGTGATTCATCAGTCTTATATAATACCCAACACTCATTATATCATGTGCCCTCCTTAATGTCCATCACCCAGTTACCCCATTCCCCCACCTCCAGCAACCCTGTTTGTTTCCTATGATTAAGAGTCTCTTATGGTTTGTCTCCCTCTCTGATTTCCTCTTGTTTTATTTTTTCCTATCTATTCCTATTCCCTAGTCTTGGCCCTCTGCATCTTTAAACTGGATCCCATGTTTATTTGTTTCATTTCCTCTCCTATAATCTATTCACTATACCCCTACCGGATTAACTTTTAAGAAACCCTTGTGTAGATATTTTTTTCTATGCTCAAAACGCAGTGACTACAGTCTGGGGAGTTTGCAGATTCTGGGTTTCCCAAAGATTCTGCATCAGTAGGTTGGGGTGGGGCCCAGACTTTTGCATTGTTAACAGGTACCCCAGACTGTCGTAAGCAGGAGGCCTGAGGAACAGTGGCCTGTAGGGTTAAGCTCAGATTCCTCAAAGTAATTTTCAGGACTCTTTTTACCTTCATAATCTGGTTAGTCCAATCTGTCTGAGGGAGAATGGAAAGAATCTATTCCTAGAGAACCTCTGGAGGAAAATAGCCTTCTGTCCTGAGTAGCTTTGATACTTGCCTGATTAAGGGCAAGTGATTTGGCCCTAAAGATGTCTCCAGCGCTGCTATTCTATGACCCTACACTTACCATTATGATAATCTACATCTTCAGCACAATTTTTCCAAGCTTCTTTCTGAATTTGAGGAAGTCAGCCTCTTTAGTACTGCATTTTGTAGTGCTATCATAATATAAATCTACATAGACCAAGATAGTTTTGACATGTGCCCTTTTGCACAAATTAGTTTCTTTGGTTTTCTATTGATTAGCTCCAGGCATCTTTAGGGGATGCAACTGTTAGGATTTAATCAAATAAGCTCTCATTCCAATAGATAAAGATTATGATGTTGCAGACTTGTGAACCGTATCTGGTTCACAGAATCATTTTGATTTTTCTGCATGTTTGCTATTACAGAGTGTCTCATAAAAATTCATATGTCAAAGCCCTTAACCTCCAATCTCAAAATTTGGAGATCGCTTTTTAAGGAAGTAACTAAGGTTAAATGAGGTCAGAAGGGAGGGGCCTGATCCCATTGGACTAGGGTCCTTATAAGAAGAGGAAGAGACACCAGAGACTGGTCTCTCTTTGCATGCACACAGAGGAAAGGCCATATGAGGACACAGCAAGAAGGCATCTGTCTGCAAGCCAGAAAGAAAGGCCTCATCAGAAACCAACCTGCTG
This sequence comes from Halichoerus grypus, assembly GCF_964656455.1. Lineage (NCBI taxonomy): Eukaryota > Metazoa > Chordata > Mammalia > Carnivora > Phocidae > Halichoerus > Halichoerus grypus. The sequence goes on from NC_135717.1 coordinate 66,666,704, forward strand.
GCAGCTTGATCTTGGACTTCTAGCCTCTAGAACTGTGAGAAAATAAATGTCTGCTGTTTAAGCCACTGTGGTATTCTGTTATGGCAGCCCTAACAGACTGATACGATAGCCAATATTTAAAATTTGGGAGGGTGCCTGTAAAAATCTGAATTTCTCTTGAGAAGTTGTAAGATTTAGCAACAACTGGCTAGAGATGAGTAGTAATTTGTCTGCACTCTCTAGTTCTCTAGTCTCCACCAGTCCCTTTGTCTCCCAGATGTGTAGGCTAGAGGTCAGTTGCCAATTGTGTTGCTCTTATTTTATTTTTTATTGTTTTAATTTTAATTCCAGTGTAGTTAGCATACTGTGTTATATTAGTTTCAGGTGTACAATATAGTGATTCAACACCTCTACATATCACCTGGTGCTCATCATGACAGGTGCACTCCTTAATCCCCATCACCGATGTCCCCATCCCCCCACCCACGTCATGTCAATATCTCAAAAACAACAACATATCTTGCTCTCTCCACTCATTTATGTTACTTGTCTAACCTTGTGAACACTGAGGTTTATAATTTCTAATGTAACATAGCTACTAGAAAAGGTCAGTTTTCTTTCCAATAGTGAAAAAGGATTTGCATTTAACTATACACACTCTTTATCTGAACTCCATTTTTTGATATATAGTCATTCTCTATGAGCAAGCCAACCAGCTATAGATTAAGCCTATATGAACCATATGATATACACTAATATACCTTTCAATCATTAAAATAAATTGGGACATAAATCTAAACTAATGACAAATCTTAACTCTGAACATCATGAGCCAATTATGTAATTTACAAAGGATGTCTTTTTATCAACTAATAAATCAGAGTGGCATGAACTGAAGAAAGAAAAGCTCCCTTTGGTCTTGACAGATGCAAATAAAGAATAAATTATTTTACTTGAAAATTTGAAAATAATGGATTTATAAGGATTCCATCTGTTACATGATTTCAAGTCAGCCATGACAGTTGTGCATCAAAAACATATTGAAATACTAACTTTATATCTTGCATTTATAGAAATTAAAGCATAAAACTTTTCAAGAGGCAGAAAGTGTAATAACCATTTGTCAGAGAAAATGGGAACAGAAACTGGAGACATAGAGATTTGAATGCAGAGAAAAAAGGAAAACAATTGCTAGAGGGCAAGGAAATTAATCTAACAATTAGAGCATGAAAGAATAGCACACAAAATGAGAGATGAGAAGTCTATGGTAGTCTACTGTATTTACTTGTTGGTAGGCATAATTTTGTTGGGACTGTATTTCTATTAGATTCATACAGGCAAAATATATTAGTAAATTACAATATTGTTTGTCTTAGGTATCTATAATGGAGTAAACAAATGAATGAATCAAAATCATTCTTTTCAAGACAACGTTTTATGAAGCAATCTATCAATGACCTTTTGAGTTATTTCATTTGTCTGCTTCCTATATGCTTGGGAAATAGAATTCATCTGCTTAATTTACAAAAACCAAATAAAATGTTCAGAATTTACTGTGGGCCACCCCAGTGTGTTTCAATTATGTGGTATTGTTAATTAGCTGTAGTTGAAAGTTATTGCAAATGTGCATTTTGCAGATGAAAAATATTTTGATAGTGGTTTAGATGTTGAAGCTACAATTCTCATTTCATCAAAAAACAAAAAACAAAAACAAAAAACAAACCCTGCTCAATTATTTTATCTATGGTTTGTGTAGCCCATTTGTTAACTGAGGATCTCTCTTTTAAAGTTAGTATTAGGAAGAATGTCTGCCTTTGAAGTTTCCAAATAATAAAAAAGTGAAATTCATTGGGAGTGTTTTTATTGAAAAAAAAAGTAATTCATGTTCTTTGTGAACAGACTAGAGAACATAGATGAGCAAAGAGAAAACAAAAACCATTCTTATTGTACCATTCAGATATAATCATTTGTTTAATCACAGCTTAGTGTCTTTAAGTTGTGTCTTCTTTCATTGTGACTAGCTACATGCATATAATTTTCTAAAAATGTGCCCCCATTGTGTATATACTGCTTCAGAACCTGCTATCCAATTTAACAATATTTTACAAAAGGCTTTCTATGTCACTAGCTAGTATTCTACAACATGTTTTCATTGTGTGGTTGGACCATAATTGAATTAACCAAATTTTTTCCTAACATTTGTAACATTATAAACAATGATGTGGTAAATACTCTTGTAGAATAACTGGGCACCATCTAAAAGGCACACAAAATTATAAAGCTTTTGGTGTGCATTGCCAAATTGCTCTTGCAGAATGACTGTGCCCATTTAGATAGACCTTAGTATGATATGAGAGTATCTGTTTTGCCAATTCTTCTGTATTTTAAATAAGATCACAAGTAGGAATTATATAATACAGTGCCTGCATATATTAGCATTATGTACAATTTGGTTCTCTTTCTCCTCCAGTCTGATTAAGGGACAGAATTCTACCTTCTACATTTGGGTACATGAGAAAGTGTTCTTTGGGTGGGCATTTAGTGCATTTGAGGCAGTGAGATTCTTAAATAAGTGGGTTTCCTTATTGTTTTCACTGAATTATAGGAATAAACATAGCCTATTCCATTCCCAAGTTTTCCATGGAATGAAATTAAACATCTTGAATTATTTGGACTGTGAAATTATCTTTTAAAGCTAATCCCATTAGGTCAAAGAAAAAAAGAAAAGATTTACTCAATGATCTCGGTTGTCTGTTTATCAACAACTGAGATTCTCATTTTCCTAAATGGAAATAAATTTTCTGAGTGTTTTGGATCATAGTCTCTTAATTCCAGGCAAATGCCTTAGAGAGGCGTAGTGATAATACCAAAATCTATCAAAATAACAGGATTTGCAATGCCATCCCCTAAGAAAACCAACCTTCTGTTAACGGTCAGAATCTAGCAAGGTCTTAAAAAGAAACAAGTTATTTTTAGTGCAAGTCATCCTGATAGTAGCAAAAGGACATTCACTATGAACAGCAGAATGATCATGGCAAGGATTTCTAAAAGGAAGCCCTGCAAACTGAAGACAGTGGAAGATCAAAGAATATCTACTTAAAATACTTTCCACCTTAAACTCCTTTCAGACTGAAATAACCGGCTATCACCAAGAGTATATTGGAGTCGCAGGATGTCCTAGGGAAGGACAAATCCTAAAAAAGAACTGTTGCTGAAAACTTATAAGGAATTAAGGTTGCCAGCTTTAAATAGCAGAAAATAAATTATAACACACAAAATCTCACCAAAAACTAATGAAAAAAATAAAAGATGAGTGCCATCGTAGCATGTAGTAACAAAGAGATGGTGTGGCTGTCCTCATGCTTGTTCATGGATAGCTCTGGGTGCTTTCACTGTCTTTCCTGCCCCCCCCCAAGATTCAGTTAGCCAAAATATAGTACATCATTAGTTTCAGATGTAGTGTTCAGTAATTCAGCAGTTGCATATAACACCCAGTGCTCATCACATCACGTGCCCTTCTTAATACTTCCACTGTCTTTGACATTTTTCTAGTAAGAGCAGAGTTTTCTGTGATGTCATTTCACACACACACACACACACACACACACACACACACACACACACACAGCCAAAAATTGACCCTTAACTTCAGGTTCTCCTTTGCAGTACCTAAAAATACTACCTTTCTGGAGTTTAAGAATTTAAAAAAATTCTTAGGAACATACAAGATGATTTTCATGTTAATTTCCTTGATCTGTTTCCAAGTGCTTAGTTTCTTCTCAAATGACACTTTTGCTTTCCTTTTATGCATTTATTAACCATAAAAAATGAAAACCCCAGCTTCTTTCTATGAAGCCTATTGTAAAGAACAGTCCTTCACTTCCAATTACTCTTCCAATTCTTTCTGTGCTGTTTTCTACCTGCTGCTTCCCGTGGCTCCTAGGACCCCCTAATTCCAAGAATATCTTGAAATCTTAAGACAGTGGTAAAAGCTTCCTTTAATAAAAATATAAAAATAATGTTTGTTCATTTTCTATAGCTGTCATAATCCATGATTTCTAAGATGTATTTTTAATGTTCATGAACCACGGTGAAACAGTAATTTTAACATTAGAACATGTTGAAAGTTAAAGGATTTACACTATCATTTAAATTCAGTTCTTAGCATTAATACCATTGCCTTGTTCTTATTATCTTCTTTTATAACCTCCTCTCAAAAGCAAGGAAGATGAATTGGTGTTTTACAAAACCTTGAAATCCTCAGAAATGTCTTTATCTTTTTATCAGAGAATCTATCACTAGTATAATTTTCATCCTGTACAGGCTTTTCATTTCATACAAATTATTTACATTTAATTCAATTAAGTTTATGATCTTCTCCAAATTATGACAAACATAGACAGTACTTAGTATTTTTTAATAAAATCGCCTAGCCTGCTCTTCAAAGAATTACCCGAGATTGTCAGTTTATGGAGCTGATGCATACAAAGCTCTTTTCCTGACTAGTACTGGATGCTTGGGACAGTTAGTTCCCAAACATTTTAGCACACCGAGGTTACATATGTGATTCTTTTAAGTGGCCTCTAATGTTTCCATAACCTGATAAAATGCTATTAATCTTTTGTGGCCACTTTTAAAAAAGTACTTTGTGTGCTAAAAGCGAGTTCAGAAATTCAAAGCAATTTTATGTGAAGTAATATTATCCTTACAGCAGCATAAATTAATTCTTCAATAAAAATGTTGGTCAGTCCTGTGAGGGAAATAAAACATATAATTGTTTATGCTTTGTAAGTCTGAAAGTAAAAATCCCACTTATTGCTTATGTTTTTGTGATTTGCATTATCTGGTACAGTGACAGTCACACATTATCTTCTCTGATGTTTGATAGTATTTAGGAGAAATCTGGAATGACCTCAGGATGATCTCTCTAGGTCCCACGGCTTGACTCTAAATTCTATTTAATAACAGTTCGTGAAATCAGCACGTCTCCTTAGAGCTCTCCCGTGGGTTGCAAGTGATCAAACAGACAAAACCATGATGACAGGGCAGTGAGATAGGTTTAACAGAAGGGAAATTCTAAAGACATGCAGGAATGACTGTTGAACTGCACACCAGGAAGGCCATATCTTTTATTAAAATCATCACAAATACAAAAGTATCACTGAAATAGATATATGTACTGTATACATATGTTCTCAAATTCCTGGAAAATTATCACAAATTTTTTGGCTTTACATTTCATTACATGGCATATCCCTAAAATATTAAATAGGACACAAATATCTATGCAATTTGTGAATGAATAACACCCTTTGCATTTTTAATTCCTGTGTTTTCATCCAGACATTTATCTGTTTGTGAAGCATTTGCTAATAAATGCTTCCTGATCTAGGCTTCCTGGCCATGGGACTGCCAGGTTCTCTGTCATGCAAAATTTGGTAGCTGGTAACGTCTATTCACATTTCAAGTGTATCTTGCCTTCTCTATAGCAAGAGCCAGTCTGCGTATGTTGGATATACAACCAGCGGCAGCTTCCTGGAGTTCCTCGTCTGGGGACCCAACCATATCCAGCAGAAGCTGTCACATGTAAAAGAGGAGGATGAAAAGGGAAACAAATATAAATTAATTAATTAAATTAACCTCAAGGCATAAAGTTAGGCTTTGAAAACAATTCTCAATATTAAATGTTTTTAAAAGTCACCAAAAAAAAAAAAGGTACGAGAAATTCCATTTAGGCAAATGCAAATATAAATGGTACTTAACCAGACGCAGGGATTTCTCATGAAATGCTTACCTTTTTATTTTCTGGAGCCGAGCTAGACCTGTTTCTGCCTCCTTTCTTTGGTCATCTAACTGCTATGGATTCAGTGTTGCAATTTCTCTTGCATTCTTTCTGGCTTTTCTGCCTCCAGGCCAACCCAACTGCATACTATGCCTAGACGATTAGTGTGCCCCCTTAGATTTAATTTCTCTGTATTCCAGCCTACCTGATCATGTCACAACCTAATTATGTCAATTCCCTAACTGCATTGACTCCCAGTGCTAAATAACTATAGCCCAGTCTGTTAACTCGTCCTTTGAAGGATTTTTGTGCTCTGACCTCAGTTTGCCTTTCTAGCCATTCATCTTTCTCTTGCTGTATCTTGTACTCCAAGGTCACACACTGCCCCACTTCTTTTGCCCTCATTGATGCCATCCCTCTTCCTAAAAGGCTCTCTCATCCTCTTCTCTGACTTTCTAAATTTTATCCATCTTTCATGACCCAGTTAACTTTTCCTCAAAGCCTTCACTGATTTCCATCAAATAAGATGCTATTTCTCCCTCATCAGAACTCAGCAGTTTACTCAAATGCCTATTACTATCCTTATATCTCCCCTTTTATTTATTTTATTTTTTTAAAGTTTTATTTTTTTATTTACTTAAGTAATCTCTACACGCAACGTGGGGCTCAAACTCATGACCCTGAGATCAAGAGTTGCATGCTCTTCCAACTGAGACAGCCAGGCGCCCCTATCTTCCCTTTTAAACAGTTATTTGGATTAATGTTTTCTGTCCTTCTTTAGATTGTAAACTCTGAAACTTATAATACTGTATCATGCCTAATACATAGTAGATACCAAATAAGTGTCAAAGAAATGAATTAGAACTTTAAAAATCTATCAATTATGATTCCAATGAGTAGTTCTGACAAAGGATTTGAAAATTTAATTTGAGTCGTATATTTTCTACACAGTAGCAATTGGGTACAAATGTTGATAGTGACAGAAAAGAAGGATGACTTGACAAGCAAAGAGATGTTGTAAAGAGAAATGTTGTGAAACATCTTAAATATGGCGGGCTTAGGGGTTGGGCTTTTATTCTCTAGGTAATAAAAAGGAGTTATTTAAGCACTTTAATCAGGAGAGTGGCATGGTCACGTTTGTATTTTAGAAAGATAACTTTCACGGCACCGTGAAGAATATGGACTATAGAGAAAAGAAACTGAAGGATCCTTGCAGTCCTTCAGGCCAGAGGTGATGAGGACTGAATATAGCAAGACCTAGGGATAGTGCGGCCAGAATGAGTTGAAGGGACATTTGGGGGGTTAAACTGTTCAACAAATGGCCCAAGTTTAGCTGGTTATCCAAATAGAAGAAAATAAAGATGGTAATCTCCCATCATAACATAAACATCACGTCCAGGTGGATTAATGATTGAAATAAGAAAGGAAAAACATAAAACATTTGGAATGTTGTAGATGAGAAAACCCTGATCAAACTGAGGTACTGAAGGATGTCTGCCTTCTCAGGTCCTCGACCTCCTCATTGTCCATGGTCTTCACCACCCTTCAGCCCTCCGCTTCCAGGGTCACAGCCTGGTCCTTATTTTTCATCACTCTCAACAGTGCCACCTCCAAACTCTCTGACCACTGTTTCTTCTCCTGTGATTTGGCCATTGAACAGCTCCTACTTGTTTGTCCTCTTTGTGATCTCTAGTCCATTAGCCTGTATATTTTTTTCTCTAACCATCTCCTGTCTTCTCTTCCTCCAGAACCGGTTTAGATTCCACAGTCCATCTTTTCATTGGCATTCTCTTACTAGTGTCTTAAACCTCCTCATGACATCCATCTGGCAAAACTGTAACTGTGCATAAGTGCAGCTCTGTCTTCACCATGCCCCCCACCAATAACGGAACCCTCTTGGAGGCAGTAAGTATAACAGGCAAATGAATACAATATAAATCCAACCTCTACTAGATTTTCATCGCTGCTCAGCAATCTAAATATGTCTCTAAGTATGTCACTTTCTAACCCTTGTCAGGCCTATTTCAAGTCTTCTTCATTTTTCTCCAATCTCCAACTCTTCCTTACAGCTCCCATTCTCAACAGATAACCTGGAAGGGCTCCTTCATAAACTTGATAGAAGTCATCAGATAGGAACTACTCCAACCAAATCTGCAACTTTACCTCCTTCTTAGCACACCTTTTCCTTCTTCCTTCCAGTCATAATGGATGTCTCTTTCCTTCTACCTAAGGTCTACCATGCCACTTGTATTCTCTATCCAGTCTCCTTCTCTAGGACATTTTACTACCATGTACCCCCTCCTTCTTACTTTATCTTTAACCTCTCCCTTCTACTGATTCCTTCCCATCATCATTTAAACCATGTCTCCACATCTTAACCTCCCCACCCCTCTGCCCCCACCACCACTCTGATTCCTTTTCTTCTCTTCATAGCCAGATTTCTTTATTTTTCTTAAATTGTTATTGAGAGAGAAAGAGAGGGGGGAGGCGCAGAGGGAGAGAGAGAATCTTAAGCAGGCTCCATGCTCAGTGTGGAGTCCTATGTGGGGCTCGATCTCACCACCCTGAGATAGTGACCTGAGCAGAAATCAAGAGTAGATGCTTAACCGATTGAGCCACCCAGGCACCCCTAGCCAGACTTCTTTAAAGAGTTGTCTGGACTCACTGTCTCCAGTCTTAAATTCTGTTCAACTCACTCCAGGTTGGCTTCTGCATTCATCTCTCCACTGAAACAGCCCTCTTGAGGTCATCAAAAACTTTCATCTTGCAAAGAACAATAGACACTTCTGACTCATCTTATTTGACTCCTTACAGTGTTTGATATAACTGATCACCTTGTCCTCTTTGAAATGACCTATGCCATTGGCTTCTTATAGCACACTGTCCTTGTACCCATGTGTCCTCATCTTCTCCCTCTTCAGTGATGGCTCTTTCTCCTCCTCCCATCCATAACTTGTTAGAGTTCCTTAGAACAAATTCCTCTTCTGTCTTCATTCTGTTTTCTCTCCCTAAAGGGTTTCTTTCACTACCTGCCTTCAAATATCATTTATATGGAGCCATCTTCTCAATTTATGTCTCTACCTCAGAACCTTCTTCTGGAGAGCACACTTCATATCCAGTGCTTCTTAGACATCTCCACAAGGCAGTGTCAGAACTGTCTTGAACTTAATATGTTACAGGTGAAATTTCTATTTTTTTTTTTTCTATCTAAAGGTTTCTATCTAAACCTGTAATACCCCTCCCCCTCAGTATTCTCCTGGATCAGTGAAGATATCACCACTTGGTTGCTCAAGTCAGAAATCTCCTCACGTCACACCCACTCCCACCTCATCTCCCCTGCACTCCATCCAACAATTATCATATCTTTGCGATTTAACTGCCTACACTTACTCCAAAGTCATTTGCTTCTCTCTATTGCCATTGTCACCACCCCTGTAAAGCCTACAACAGTTTCCCACTGTCCTTACACCCTCTCTTGCCTGGCCCCCAACCAATCATTCATACTGCATCCAGAGTAATGTCCTAAATTGTGAAGTTCACCAACAAGGGGCAAAATTGTAGAGAAGCAAAGGGAATAAGACATGATCAGTCTTCTGAGATTCAAGGAAGGAAATACTCTTCTGAGTAAGGGAAAGAGGGCTGTTTGCGGGAGCTCCTGCCTTGGGAGTTTTGTATTGTTAAAGTAATTAAACAAGGAGGCCATTAGACAAGGTGGCTCTAAAGCTTTGATGGCCTATGTAAGCAAACCAAAATCTAACCCAGAGTCAACACACTTGAATCTAAGAAAATGAAACCTGAGGCCAATCAATTACAAATAGTCAACTAGGCTCTCCCCCATAAGGCAACTGCTTACACTATAGCCAATCAAATACTTTCCTTGCTTTGCTTCTGTATCTTCTTTATTAAAAACCTTCCCCTAGCTCCTGGTGGTGGAGCGCTTCTAACCACTTTCAGTTTGGCACTGCCTGGTTTGAATCAAGCCTCAGTTCATCTTTTAACAGCATTGCTGAGTATTTTGCTCGATAACTGAGGTGTTAGATGGAGGAAATAGGTTGTAGGACTGCAGTTCATTTGAATAGCCATGTAGTACGAGCTGGGCTGGAAGGGAAGTGCAAACAGAAGGCTACTGATAATCTGGGAGACCGTCTGGAAGAATTAGAAAGGGAGATCTCTGTTAAGTGAGAAAACAGTGTTAGTGGAATTGAAGCTCAGGAAGAAGTTGAAAAATAGGATGTTAAAGTTTGAGAATGGATTCTCTGGAGTTTAAGATTCTACAGATAAAGTTGTCTTGATTATCGACAAGGTCCTGGATGTGACCATGGGAACATAGGTCAATATAAGATTGTTAGGCAATTTTATGCACACACACACACACCCCTATGAACACATTTATTTAACTTATATTCTCATTCTTTCTCTGCAGAAAGAACAAATAGTGGAAAAATAATGAGCAGGAAGAACAGAGTAGCCAGTGCTCCTTGGTTACTGTAACACATGGCTTAGATGTCTCGGTATTGTAACTCACACTTAAATCCCTTTTCTAGCTTGCAACTTTTAACTCTTGATCTACAATTCAATGTTTTTATTAATTTATTTGCTTATACCTCATCTTACTGTCATATGAAAGCTGCTAAAGCAGATATGAAGCTTAGACTATTTCTTCTAAATATATACTTTAAAAAAAAAGATTTTATTTGTCAGATAGAGAGAGAGTGCACAAGCAGGGAGAGGGGCAGAGGGAGAGGGAGGCCCTTTGAGATGTGGGTCTCAATCCCAGGACCCTGGGATCATGACCTGAGCGGAAACGCAGACGCTTAACTAACTGAGCCACCCAGGCTCCCCTTCTAAATACATACTTAACACAGACTTTCACCCACCCCTCTTTTTTCACACGCACACATTTTAGTTGTCCACCTCCATCCCTATAACCTTCTGTCACTCTTGAGTATTGAGTATGAGCTATAAATGTGGAGATTTTGCTCCTTTGTGTCCTTACAAAATCAATAAACAAGAGCAGTCCCAGTCTTGACGCCAAGGGAGCCTGATATTGATACTTCTCTATTCTCAGCTGGACCTATTTTTTCTTTCAATTCTGCTTTCCAAGCTTTAAATTGGTTCTTTAATCAAAACAAAACATTCTAATAATTTTTTTGGTAAATTACATAATCCCTTAATGTTTTTTAAAAAAATTATTAATAATTTCCCTTTACATAATGTATTTTCTCCTTCCTTCCCCCAAGAAGACGATGATTCAAAAGAATTCATGAATTCCCTCATCGATTCCATTGTTTTATAAATAGAGCATTAAAGTCTTCCAACAGCCTAGATCATTTGAATAGACAATATTTATTACTATATTAATTTTTTATTATAGCCATATCATTATAATGAATGTCAGTTACCTGTCAGCTTTTCTGGGCCCTGGATGAGGGAGGGCCTGATGCTCCATGAAAAGCTTGAGTTCCACAAGCAAATGGGATGTATAGATAATCTACTGCCTGAGTTCTCTGTCTATGTTGTTCAGGAAGTTGGAGAAACATAGATTGCTAGCTCCAACAAGCCCAGCTAATGCCTATCTCACAAGGCCAGCCTGCCTTGCTTTTATACTGCTCCTTGGTCTCTCCTCCAGTAGATTCTGTTGTTGATATTTTTTAAATCCAGGAAGAGGTGAAATAGAAATCTAGCTGTGAACCCAGACTATCCGAGCAGGGAACTAGATGCTTGCCTTATGCAGGTCAGCTGCTTTCTAGGAAAGGCAAACAGTAGTCAAGGGGCTGGGTTTTGAGGTCATAGCTCCTTGGATTTGGATTTGTATCCTGACTCTTCCACTTACTGGTTGGGTTACTGAACTGCTAAACCCGATCTTCTCATAAGTTTAAGAGGATCACCTGACTCTGAGGCTTCTTGTGAAGATAAGTGAGAGAATAGAGACCTTGAAAAAATGTTTAAACACCTGTATTCACAGCTTCTTCCTGTCTTTACATCCTTTGATCCTCCCCTGCTCTCCTCTTCCCATTTTGTCTGACTGTTCCCTGAGCCTTCTACGGATCCAAGCATGGACTGTGTGAGAGGAAAAACTGGAGAAGCACAGGCAGGGAGAATTCACACCAGAAAGGCAGAGGATTCCTTGTGGGAGAGAAAGAAACAACATGTGGGGAAGGAAAGGAGGAAGGTGGAGAGAGGGAAGAGTTTCCACCCTGTTTTGAATAGAGTTTGGAAAAGTTGGAATGGAGGGGGTTATTTTAGGAGCAACTTTAGGGTGAGACAGATATACTGAGTATAAAAAAAGATAAGAGGATTTTAAAGAAGTTTAACAGTGCACGATTGTGCTGTTTTCAAGAAAGGGTGCAACGAGGATTAAAGTTACTTTCAATTGCTATTTGGTCGCCAGGCTTTTGGGTCTGACTGCATTTCCATGTCAGGACTGGACCACGAGGCAGCTTGGCTTCATACAGGTTATGCATTTGAATCACATAAACCCATGCTCAGTACAAAGTAAGAACTTCATAAGTGGTATTCATTATCATGGTGATTATTTCGCCAGGTCTGAAGTCTGGTTCTGGCGTCTATTCCCTGGAGCCCAGCCCTGGTTAGCTTGGGAGGCATGAGGAAGCCGGAATTTTGGCCCTGAGGTCGGGCTAGCCCTGTCAGCACTTGCTGCAGTCCGCACCTCATCTCTGGTTGACCCCTATGGGCACCGGGGGCCCAGGCTTTACTTGGCATCAGCTGTTGCCACCACACCCCGCATGGCTCCCTTGGAAAGCGGCCCTTTGGCCATCTGATACCTGCCCAAACTGGACCTGCATTTTGCCCATTATCCCTCAGATCTTGTTTTTGCTCTGTGGTTCCCCCCTCCTCTGGCTTTCCCAGTCAGTTGCATTTATTCCCAAACCCTTGATGCCAGTTACATAATTTCTTATTACATAAACTAATGGACTGGGAGTGTGAAATATACTAGTCATAACGTTTGGCAGGCTGTTGGCATCTCGGTGTTTCACACAAAGCCTGCAGCGTGTTGACTATGCCAGGAGTCAGAAGATAAAGGGTGCAGAGGAGAGGATCTGCTGTGCATTCACATGCTTTATGTTAGAATGTAATGTTAAATCAATGCAGGACCCTTTTTATGACTCTACTCTGTAAATGACTTTTTCTAGGACCTGAGTAACTTCTAGCCCTGAATGCATTAAGAGGACTACTACTCTTTGGGGGATTAATTTAGCCTCAGTTCCTTGCATTAACCACGAGGTTTCATTCTGGATCACATATGGTAGTTAGTAAATGTTTAATCTAAAAGCTCAACTAGTGGAACCCAGCAGTCCAGTATCTTAAAGGCGTAAAGTAGAGATGAGGGTGAAATTTTAAAAAAATAAGCAAAAGGAGAAAAGGATGGCTTAGAACAGTACCTGTGGTAGGCAGTAAGAGTTGCTTCCTTAAATGTAGGAGTGACTCCCTGGCATCGGGCCTGCAGGTTATCTAACATTCGTACAATGTGAAATGATTTTATGAGCTACCAAGCTTACTATGTGCCAGGCACTGTGATTTATTCTTCACTAGTGAATTAATGCTGCTCACCCATTTTCCTTCGCCAGGAACATTCTCAATCAAGGGTCTAGTGTTGGAAGTGTAGAATTTTCTGTGTGCTCAGGGTAGGAACGGCTTGATATTTGAGAAGCACTCCTGAGACTCTCCTTCGGTGATGCTGCTCTCTGAATTTACTGGCTTTCCTGCATTTTATTTACTGCTGTCAATGAATGTCACTCATTGTGTTGTTAATACACCCAGAGGCTGTGTTGGTAATGCTGCTTTACAAATTGAAAAAGGATGTGCTACTTGCCCAAACCACTATCTGAACAACATGTGTCTTGGTTTTGAATTGGACTCAGGATTATATGCTTTTGTTTCTCTAAAGAGCTTAGTAAGCAAACTAGGGCACTCAGAGGAATGCTTTAAAATGAAGAGAAACATTCATATAATGGAAACTTAGGGCAAAATTCTGCATCTGATGGGCAGCTAACAGAAAGTAAAGAGCAGCGGGGCGCCTGGGTGGCTCAGTCGTTAAGCGTCTGCCTTCGGCTCAGGTCATGATCCCGGGGTCCTGGGATCAAGTCCCGCATCGGGCTCCCTGCTCAGCGGGGAGCCTGCTTCTCCCTCTCCCTCTGCCCCTCCCCCTGCTTGTGCTCTCTCTCTGTCAAATAAATAAATAAAATCTAAAAAAAAAAAAGAAAGTGAAGAGCAGCATGTATTTTCCAATCACTAACCCAGAGGGCGGTTTGTAATACTTTGCAATAATTACAGAAAGGGGTACTTTCTTAGGAAAGTGAGATGCAAATTGGGTACAAGTGATTATGGAATCAGTACACTCTTCTGGGTGTATAGTTTTTGATCTGTCGACATTTTCCAACTATAAAAGCATTTCTGATATTATAAGGGGGAAAAACACCTCAGGTTTACCTTTTTGAAGTGTTTGTTCCTTTCCAAAACTTTCCTCTTTTTAATCTTTCCCTCTCCCAAACATACCCAGGGAACTTAAATTTATTGGGAGTTTCATATGTACACTGAAGGAAAACTAGCCCCCTTGCTTTCAAAGTTAATTGCATAGAGTGCTTTAAAACATCATTCAAACACATTACTTTTTACAACGCTGGTGTGAATGAGGACAAGGGGAGGGGCACAAAGCGTGGTTTGTGGATCGGGCTAACACAAATACTTCCTCCAGTGTCAAAGGCTTTGATCTCAAGGCGCATGCCCTCACTACGCAGCTGTGACCTATGATTCACATCCCCTGGAAGGTGAGGCAAAGGTAGCATGGGAATCGGTGTCTGCATTCAATTTTTACTTTTATATCTAACAGTTCATGATTTTATATAATATTTCAGTTGTATGAAAAATATGTACCAATTTGAGTGATAACAGATTTTCTTGTGGTTTGACTCAACATTGTTTGGGTGAACACAGACTGGAAGTATGAGTTTTAATTAGAGCCGGATGAGCTCTGAAATACCTGCATGCACTCCAAGCTTAGCAGGTTTTCCAGAAAGATCTTGAGTTCCCAGAGCTCATTTGAACTGTGAACCCTTTCGCTGTTTTCCAATTCACAAGGCATCGCGGTGTGGTTATAACACTAGTGTGTAGCCTGGTAACAAGCAATGCATTCGTGCCGTATCTGCCCCGCACACTGGCTTCCCGGGCCTCCAGGTTGGCTGAGGCTCCACAGTGGTTTCTCTCACATCCCGACTTTGAGCCCTGGTAATTCATTTCATATGACAGCTCACCAGAGCCGTGGGCCTCAAAACATATTTTACATTTGCTGTTTGGGGCAAAACCCTTGATTCTATTTGGTCAGTGAAGTGGATCAAGGGGCTTGCCTTTTAGTGGTATCTGTCTGCCTCCCGGTGACAGGAGTGTGTGCCCTGTTTACGGGATCTGGGGTTCATGTCCGCAAAGCTTGAAAGTGGGGTCTACTTGTTTGATCTGGTGCTTCTTCTGTGCAGACGTACATTTACACTTGAGTAGGTTTGCCCTCTGGTTTTTCTTCCACGTTGTTTTTCCATGAGTCTTCCAGTAGAGAGCTTTTGTGCCCAGACACACAGACACACACAGACACACACACACACACACAAACACACACACAGATTGGAGTGCTGGATCTAGAGTACCTGAAGGTAGAAAGGGGATATATAATAAAGAGAGCCCTAACAACCTTCTAAAGCATGCTAGAAATTCTAGAAATGGACAATGCCTTGATGACTGGCAGCATCAGGAGATTGTGGGACTCTGCGCTCTTTGTCGGAGGAAAAGGAAGAGGTAAGTCTTCAAGTGCCCTGCATGGAAGTTCATGATATCCTTTGGAATGGCCTCAAGTTGCTCTTCAATTTTTTTTCCTATCAAATATAAAGAATATCTGTGCATATGGGAGTTTCCTGGCTAAGAATGCTAAAGAAATGATAGGCTAGGAATGGATAAAAAGATTTATGAGGAGAGGGTTGTTTAGGATTGCATTTTGCTTTTGGGTAGATCAAAGTGACAAAGATAATTCCCTGGAAGTAAAAAAAAATAGTATGTTCTCATAGATTATGTAGTGTAGTGGCAGGGAGTTCATGCTTTGAGTTCACAGTCTGGGTCTGAATCCTGGCTTCTCCTAACCACATATGACGTGTGGTAACTCTCTCCAAATATGGTATTTGTCTTTCTTTGACTGACTTATTTCACTGAGCATAATACCCTCCAGCTCCATCCATGTCATTGCAAATGGCAAGATTTCATTCTTTTTGATGCCCTAGTAATATTCCATTGTATATATACACCACATCTTTATCCATTCATCAGTCGATGGACATTCGGGCTCTTCCAGTTTGGCTATTTTTGAAAATGCTGCTGTGAACATCGGGGTGCATGCACCCCTTCGAATCTGTATTTTTGTATCCTTTGGGTAAATACCTACTAGTGCAATTGCTGGGTCGTAGGGTAGTTCTATTTTTAACTTTTTGAGGAAACTCCATACTATTTCCTCCATTCCCACCAGCAGTGCAAGAGGGTTCCCCTTTCTCTACATCCTTGCCAACATCTGTTGTTTCCTGTGTTGTTAATTTTATCCATTCTGATAAGTGTGAGGTGGTATCTCTTCATGGTTTTGATTTGTATTTCCCTGATGATGAGTGATATTGAGCATCTTTTCATGCGTCTGTTGTCCATCTGGATGTCTTCTTTGGAAAAATGTCTATTCATGTCTTTTGCCCATTTCTTAACCAGACTATTTGTTTTTTGGGTGTTGAGTTTGATAAGTTCTTTATAGATTTTGGATACTAACCCTTTATCAGATATGTCATTTGCAAATATCTTCTCCCATTCCATAGGCTGCCTTTTAATTTTGTTGATTGTTTCCTTCACTGTGCAGAAGCTTTTTATCTTGGTGAAGTCGCAGTAGTTCATTTTTGCTTTTGTTTCCCTTGTCTCTGGTGACATGTCTAGTAAGAAGTTGCTCTGGCCTAGGTCAAAGAGGTTGCTGCCTATGTTCTCCTCTAGGATTTTGATGGTTTTCTGTCTCACATTTAGGTCTTCCTTCCATTTTGAATTTATTTTTGTGTATGGTGTAAGAAAGTAGTCCTCATTCATTCTTCGGCATGTGGCTGTCCAATTTTCCCGACACCATTTGTTGAAGAGACTGTCTTTTTTCCATTGGATATTCTTTCCTGCTTTGTCGAAGATCAGTTGACCATAGAGTTGTGGGTCCATTTCTGGGTTTTCTATTCTGTTTTATTGATCTATGTGTCTGTTTTTGTGCCAGTACCATACTGTCAAGATGACTACAGCTTTGTAAAATAGCTTGAAGTCTGGAATTGTGATGCATCCAGCTTTGCTTTTCTTTTTCAGGATTGCTTTGGCTATTCAGGGTCTTTTGTAGTTCCCTACAAATTTTAGGATTGTTTGTTCTAGCTCTGTGAAAAATGCTGGTGGTATTTTGAAAG
Source organism: Halichoerus grypus (assembly GCF_964656455.1). Taxonomy (NCBI): domain Eukaryota; kingdom Metazoa; phylum Chordata; class Mammalia; order Carnivora; family Phocidae; genus Halichoerus; species Halichoerus grypus. The sequence goes on from NC_135717.1 coordinate 66,683,930, forward strand.
GGATTGCATTAAATGTGTAGATTGCTTTGGGTAGTATAGACATTTTAACAATGTTTGTTTTTCCAATCCATGAGCATGGAATGTTTTTCCATTTCTTTGTACCCTCTTCAATTTCTTTCATAAGTGTTCTATAGTTTTCAGAGTACAGATCTTTTACCTCTTTGGTTAGGTTCATTCCTAGGTATCTTATGGTTTTTGGTATAATTGCCAATGGGATCAATTCCTTGATTTCTTTTTCTGCTGCTTCATTATTGGTGTATAGAAATGCAACAGATTTCTGTGTGTTGATTTTTATATCCTGCAACTTTGCTGAATTCATGTATTAGTTCTAGCAATTTTTTGGTGGAGTCTTCCAGGGTTTCTACATAGAGTATCATGTTATCTGCAAATAGTGAAAGTTTGACTTACTTCTTTCTTGCCACTTGGATGCCTTTGATTTTTTTTTTCTTTTTTTTTATTGTTTGATTGCTGAGGCTAAGACTGTTGGTACTATGTTAAATAGTAATGATGAGAGTGGACATCCCTGTCTTGTTCCTCACCATAGAGGAAAAGCTCTCAGTTTTTCCCCATTGAGGATAATATTGGCTGTAGGTCTTTCCTATATGGCTTTTATGATGTTGAGGTATGTTCCATCCATACCTATTTTATTGAGGGTTTTTATCAAGATTGGATGCTGTATTTTGTTAAATGCTTTTTTTTTGCATCTATTGAGAGGATCGTATGGTTCTTATCCTTTCTTTTATTAATGTGGTGTATCACATTGATTGATTTGTAAATATTGAACCACCCCTGCAGCCCAGGAATAAATCCCACTTGATCATGGTGAATAATTCTTTTAATGCATCATTGGATTTGATTTGCTAGTATCTTGTTGAGAATTTCTGCATCCATGTTCATCAGGGATATTGGCTTGTAATTCTCCTTTGTAGTGGGGTCTTCATCTGGATTTGGAATCAAGGTAATGCTGACCTCATAAAATGAGTTTGGAAGTTTTACTTCCATTTCTATTTTTGGGAACAATTTGAGAACAGGTATTAAGTCTTCTTTAAATGTCTGGTAGAATTTGCCTATGAAGAAGCCATCTGGTCCTGGACTTTTGTTGGTTGGGAGATTTTTGATTACTGATTCAATTTCTTTGCTGGTTATGGATCTGTTCAAATTTTCTATTTCTTTCTGTTTCAGTTTTGGTAGTTTGTATGTTTCTAGGAATTTATCCATTTCTTCCAGTTTGCCCAGTTTATTGACATATAATTTTTCATAATATTCTCTTATAATTGTATCTCTGTGGTATTGGTTGTGATCTCTCCTCTTTCATTCATGATTTATTTGGGTCCTTTATCTTTTCTTTTTGATAAATCTGGCTAAGGGTTTATCAATTTTATTAATTCTTTCAAAGAATCAGCTCTTAGTTCCGTTGATCTGTTCTACTGTTTTTTTTGTTTCTATATTGTTTATTTCTGCTCTAATCTTTATTGTTTCCCTTCTTCTGCAGGCTTTAGGCTTTGTTTACTGTTCCTTTTCTAGTTCCTTAAGGTGTAAGGTTATGATGTATTTGAGACTTTTCTTGCTTCTTGAGGTGGGCCTGTATTATAATGTACTTCCCTCTTAGGACTACCTTTGCTGTATCCTAAAGGTTTTGGACATCATGTTTTCATTTTCATTTGCTTCCATGTACTGTTTTATTTCTTCTTTAATTTCCTGGTTAACTCATTCATTCTTTAGTAGGATGTTCTTTAAGCTACATATATTTATGGTCTTTCCAAATTTTTTCTTGTGGTTGACTTCAAGTTTCATAGCATTGTGGTCTGAAAATATGCATGGTATGATCTCAATATTTTGTACTTGTTGAGGGCTGACTTGTGACCCAGTATGTGATCTATTCTGGAGAATGTTCCATGTGTATTAAAAAATAATGTGTATTCAGCTTCTTTAGGATGAAGTGTTCTGAATATATCTATTAAGTCCATCTGGTCCAGCGTGTCATTCAAAGCCATTGTTTCCTTGTTGATTTTGTGCATAGATGATCTGTCCATTGCTGTTAGTGGAGTGTTAAAGTACCCTACTATTATTGTATTATTATCAGTGAGTTTCATTGTTATTAACTGACATATATTTGGGTGCTCCCAAGTTGGGAGCATAATATTTTAAGATTTATTTATTTTCAAGAGACAGAGAGAGAAAGAGAGCAAGAGAGAGTGAGTGGAGGGAGGGGCAGAGGGACAGAATCCGCAAGCAGACTCCCTGCTGAACGTGGAGTCTGATGCAGGGCTTGATCCCATGAGCCATGAAATCACGACCTGAGCCAAAACCAAGAGTTGGAGGCTTAACCAACTGCACCACCCAGGCGCCCATATAATTGTTAGATCTTCTTGATGGATAGATGCCTCTGAGAGATTTCTTTATCTTCCAACTTTTCTATTCAATTCGTGCTCCCTGAATGTTCTTTTTTTTTTCTAGAGCCCTGTTCTGGTTTCATGGATGCAATACTTTTATATCTCTCTGAGGATGTTCACTTTTTTTCCTTCTCTCCTATCCTCTGTTTCTTCCAAGGGCTGATTTGTTTGTTTGTTTCTATTTGCTTTAGTTTCTGTCTTCTATGTTCAAGACATCTTCAGATGTGACTTACTTGTTGAATGAATGGAAAGTTTGAACACATAGATAGGGCGTATTGACTTTGTGTTTTACTGCAGGGTAATCTGGTGGTCTCAGGGCCACTCAGAGTTGTGCTCTTCATGAAGACACCAGATTAAAGGGGCTTTAAATGCAGATCTCACTTGCTCACCAATTCATGAACACTGTTCAGGGGCTACATCTTCCTGGAAGAAGGGATGGCCCTTCCTTCCCACAAAAGTGTTATCTCCTTTTTTTTTTTTAAAGATTTTATTTATTTATTCATAAGCAACAGAGAGAGAGCGGCAGAGGGAGAAGTAGGCTCCCTACCAAGCAGGGAGCCCGATGCAGGACCCGATCCCAGGACCCTGGGATCATCACCTGAGCCAAAGGCAGACGCTTAACCATTTGAGCCACCCAGGCACCCAAGTGTTATCTCCATTTTAAATCTGACACCAGCAAAGCTACATCTGCCCAGAGGGAACGTCTTTGTCTAATTCACACACAACAGTTTCCCACAGGCCATCAAAGACCCTGGAAAGCCTGGCTGGAGTTCTCCCCAGGTCAATATCTTGAAATCTTTTGTCATGATGAGCTGGTCAAATTCTCCAAGGAAGAGCTTTTCCAAACTCTAGCCCACAGAGTAAGGACTGGTTTGTAGGAATTTGGAACTGAGTAGGGCAGATAGTCCATTTAGCTTTCAGTGTTTATATGGTCACTTAATCTCCATCTTCAGTAGAATATCTTTACCTCACAGTGGCTGTTGTCCTCCAGTCCAGAGACCCTATTTTATCTTCTCTGGGCAGCTGCTGAGTTGGGAAAGGGCAGTGACTCATTATGTGGAGTTAAGGAAGAGGCTCTTTTACTCAGTCTTCCTTATTATAGCCTCCATCCTGAACCTTACCAACCAATTCCAGAGGCACTTAGGGCTACTAGTTCCTAATATTTTGAGGCTTCCATGTTGCAAACTGGGTTTGTTCTCAGTTTCTCCCACTATTGACTTTGCATTCTGATTCTTGAAGTCTGCTAGGCAGCTGTCACTCTTCCACTGAATTTCAGTTTATAAAATTTTGTTATTTTCTCCTCTCCAATTCTGTCTTTGTTTGTCTTTTTTTTCCTTTTTTAAGTCCCTTGAATGTAATGTTTGATTTCAGAAGGAAATAAAATTAGATTCAGGAGTTTAATCAATCTATAGGTTTTCTCTAGACACCAGGAGAAAATGCCCTGGATATCAACTCTGGATAAAATGCCTGTATTTAACGTGGGTTATCTCCCATTGAGAAGAGACTGAAAGTCTATGTGGTTGTCTATATTCTATTGTTAGATCAGTTTTGTGAAAGAATATTTAGAAATAAATTTTTTGGAGGGAGGTTGTATATATATACACATACATATATGAGTCTCCAGCTCAGACCATTCAACCGCCTCATTCACATCTGCACTTGAATATAAAACACACTAAGTTTCATATTAACAAAGCTCAACTCCAGATCCTTCCTTCCAAAACCTGTTTCCCCATGGCCTCCCCACCTCAGTTCATGTCAACTCATCTCTCCAGTTGGCTGGGCCAAAAACCTTGGAGTATCCCTGACTTCTCTCTTTCTCTCACTGCCTTTATCCAAGCCATGAACAGATCCTGTTGGCTTTACCTTCAAAATGTACTCAGAATCTGACCTCTTCACATTACCTCCACTGCTGTGATCTGAGCCACTATCATCTCCTGCTTGGATTTAAGGACGAGGCCAAGTTTTGATATGCAAGAAGACCTGGAGCTGATTTTGAAAGGTATAGCTTAGAGAAACTAAATCACTCAGATGGGCAATTTGGGAGAATCTTTCCTTCTTTTTAAGATCCCCTGGGAGAATGAAAGCCTAGTTTAGAAATGGCCATGGGACTTTTTACGAGCTGCCAAATGTAATACTTGACTTGGAAGTTGTTGGCATTGCTACAATGTGTATTCCCTTCTATCACTACAAATCTTTGATTTTTTCCTTTATTATTATTATTTTTTGCTTTGCATGCAATGACCTTATAAGAATGTTCTTGTTTGTTGTTTTCATCAAGGTAGAAGTTAGTGGTGAGGACAAGATAAAAGGGTGAAGTTCTAAGTCTAAGCAAGCTCTGTATAGTATAGGAACAAAATGCTTAAAAGAGTGAAACAGGGCGCCTGGGTGGCTCAGTTGGTTAAGCGACTGCCTTCGGCTCAGGTCATGATCCTGGAGTCCCTGGATCGAGTCCCGCATCGGGCTCCCTGCTCGGCAGGGGGTCTGCTTCTCCCTCTGACCCTAACCCCTCTCATGCTGTCTCTCATTCTCTCTCTCTCAAATAAATAAATAAAATCTTTAAAAAAAAAAAAAAAAAGAGTGAAACAATCCTTAACCTGAGTCAAATTATCAGATGCTGGGTGATATATAGAATTCCCTCTAAATTAGACGCTGTCTAGGGCGTGGAAACAGAGGAAAGTTTGAGCCAATATTTCCTACATGATCATGGGAATGGCAGCCTTAGCTAACATCCGAGCTACTGAATATGGTTTTGTTTTGTTTTTCTTTTTTTGTAACATGAATAAAACTGTGACTAAAGATGACATCTCATCTCAAAATAAAAAAATAAACAGTGTGACCCAAACAATAATGTCACCCGTAGCCTCAGAACTTGACCTCCTCTGTTCCATTGATCTTTATCCCTACGCCACATCAACTAGTCACCTATTCTTGTGGTCATACCTGGGCCTTCCTAATACCAGCAACTGTTTCATCTCTGCCTCTAATTGTCCTCTTGAAGCTCCAGGTTCTGGAAGAGACAGACTGGGATTGAGAACACAGGAGACACTTGTATCTTCACAGTCTCCCTACTATTGCCTACCTTCTGTGATCTACCATGTCAGCTGCTTTTCTGACACTTGGTTTAGCTCTCTTTTCTCTACTATTCTCCTATCATACCAATATTACAAATTGAAATCCCAGATCTCAACCAGGCTTCTGGATAATGCACACACGTTCATGATCTCTCATCTCAACTGGCTCTCCATTCTGGCAGTCCATGTAGGTATCTTTCTCATCAGCTTTCTTTCTCTGCAACAGCTATTTAAAACTTTCTCTACTCTCCTCAAATTACCTAACCCACCACTTCAGTTCCTTGCTCTCAGCCTGTGCCTTTGCCTCCTACTTGATGGGGAAAATAGAAATCACAAAAAGGGAAATTGCCCAACTCCCTGCCATCTCGCGCACAGATTCCCACTGCAAGTGTGCCCATCCTTTCCCCCCTTGCCATCTGTCATATACAAGGTGTATCTCTCCTCCAGGCTAAACTCATCTCCAGGCCCTCAAGCTCTGTGTTCCCCTACCTCTCCACTCCTCTGGAAGCTTACTCCGCCATCATTCCCACTCTGATATCTTCACTGTCTCCCCTCTCTTCCTGCTCTTACCAATTAGCACATAAGCACACTCATGTCCCTGCTGTCTCTGAACACAAAACAAACAAAAGAAAAAACCCACCCCAACTGCTTTTACTTCCCCTTTCAGCTATCATTCTTACTCCCTTTTCTTCTCCACCAAACTTTTCAGAGTGGCCTCTCTTGCTGTCTTCATTTCCTCACCTCTTTTCCGAGAGTAATTGCTTTGCTCTGAATCCAGTAGACACTTTTTGTTCTTGTCTTTCTTCACTTTTCAGTCAGTCATGTCCTTGTGCTCAAAATAATCTCTCTTCTTGACTCCTTAAAATAGCACTTTCGTGATTTGTTTTGATTGTTTTCTCTTTAATACTCTAGTTGCTTTTTTTTTTTTTTTTTGGAATCCTCTTTCTCTGCCAATCGTGCTATGACTCAGGATATCATATCAACCCTCTCATTTTTTCTTTTCTCTGTATGCCCTCCAAGAGAAATGGTACCCACTCTCATTATTTCATGGACCATGGCTCTCAAATCCGTGTTGTTAAGGCTTCATATACCTATCAAGCATATATATATATGTGTGTGTGTGTGTGTGTGTGTGTGTGATATCACATATAGATATATATCACATCTCTGTATCTTCCAAGATGTTCAAAGCCAATATGTCCCCAATGAGCTCTTGTTTTCTTCCACAAGTAGATTCCTTCTATCATCCTTGAATCTAGTCACCCAACTTAGACGTTGAGGCATCCTCTCTCTACCCTCTTCCTCATTCTTCACCTAGTGCTATTGTTTTTACCTCTCAAACATCTCTTGAATCCACCCGTTTCTCTCTGTCCCCAGTGCTTATGTCTACCTTGGTTGAAGCCACCATTATCTCTTTCTGAACTGCTGCCTAATTTACCTTCTATCTCTGTTCCATCCATTCTCAAACCAGAGTAACTTCTAAAGGCAAATGGGACCAACTGACTCCCCTGCTCACAACATGTCAATGGCTCCCCAGTGCCTTGCCCTACAATTCTAGTCCCTCAAAAAGATTCACAGGGGTCTTCTTCAGCAGGCTCCAGTTAATATTTTTATCTTTGGTTCATCTTAAGCTTCTAGTTTGTTTTCAGAGAACATACATTACTTATGTTATTTTAAAAGTCATAACAGGTGGATTAGCCAGAAAGAAGTGAGACATGCAAAGGAGATGAAGAGCCAACGAAGAGATAGAAGGAGGACCAGGAGACTGTGGAATCATAGGAACTAAGGAAGGGTGGCACTTTATGAAGATGGTGGGGTCAATATTATAATGAGACTTGGGGAGCTTAAGTAATTTGAGGACTGAAAAGAGTGCCTTAGATTTGGACCCTTGGAAATCCTAGAGATTATCAATGAAGCAATCTCTGAATTTTTGAAGGTAAAAGCCAATGACAATTAGCTGAAGAGTCAGGGAGAGTGGAAGAAATGAGGATCTACAGAGAATGATACTCCTCTGATAGAGTAGATTCCATAGTGGATGTGATCAATTGATGGGGCATTATGAAATGAGTAAGTAGGCAAGAAGACATTAAGATTGAATATACAGAAGTTAGAGGGAATAGCCAATGTCAGAATTTCCAGCTTTTGGAGATAAAATGAGATCATGAATACAGTGGGTGAGAATAGCCAGGAGAAGAAATACTCAAAGACCAGAGAGATGTATAGACTGAATGTAGCTACAGATAAGTTTGTTGGTGTAGGACAGGAAGGCAAGGTATTTTCTGCCAATAACCTCAAATTTCTTTCTAATCTTGAAGACAAGTTCATGTGAGTAATATCCCTACTTAATACAGACATACATCTGTAATTGATAATTTCACAGAGAAATATTTTAAAACAATAAAGGATATGCCCTATTTATAAGAAGACATTTGCTTTAATTACCTAAAGAAATCTTCATTGGAAAGATTTTGTTTTGGTTTACAACTTTGCTCTAGGAAATGCTAAGAATTTATAAAATCTGACGTCAAACTGTAAAATTAAATCTTGCCAAGCTAGGAAAAATTTTAAAATTGTTTAAAATAAAAAGAAGGCCAAGCATCATCTCAAAATGGATATATTAAAATGGGTAATAATTTCCACAATATTCTCAACATGAGAATCAGTCTGAATTATTAATGTTATATTGTTTGCATTTATATTTATCTCCCAAAACTGGCATATTATTAGAAGGAATTCAAAACCAAAGACATGTTAATATCTAAAATACCTTACTCGATACAGAATTCATCCCCCATGGGAGCAAAAATGGAAAGCTATCCAGAAGAGATGAAGCCAAAGAACTGAAAAGGAAAAAGAAAAACCCTTTATAGTGAAACTACTTTCCCAATTTTATTTTGATTTCTTTTCAGCTTCAGGAGCCGCTTAATATGGAAAAAATAAAGCACGAGGCTGGAGAGAAGAGCCACAATTTTTCTTCTTCAGTGTCAAAGAAATAGCTTTCTCTGCTCCTACTAAATTGGAACTAAGCTCATAAGGATGAAAATAAATGACTAATTTCTTGGGAAATAACCTTAAATGAAAGACTCTTTTGGCCCAATGGTTGCTTTTCTTAAACTCCAGTTGACTTAACCTCCGCCTCAAGGCCCCTTCTGCTCTCCCTTTCATTCCACCCTCCTGGTATCAAGTGTGCCTTAAAAGTCTGTCTCATCACTTGCTACGCCTTCGGGAAATGTTTTCCTTTTCGGATACAATTTGTGGGAAGGAATAAGTCAAATGGGATTGTGCTTACTTAATTTCTCTTTTACAACCTTATTTCTAATGTTTAAGATTTTTTTAAAATGGAAACTAAAAAAATATGACCATAAAATTTTGCAAGTGATGTTTCCACCAACTGACAAAAAGCCCTGATAATCCTGTAAAAGTTTTTAATATATACCTAAATATTAATTTTAGTATTCTCTTTTTAGCTAAAATTATATAAAATGATACTTCTTTGTGTCATCTATGTAAGAACTTCCAATTTCGGTGAAAGAACCTGAGTTCATTTTATAACAGAATGATCCTTCTTCCTCTCTGGCAAAGACTATGTTCATTTCAGAGCCCATCTTGCCTGATTTTTTGCCAGGTTAGCTATTTAGAACTTCAGGGCTGGCCCTAAGCATAGTATCTAGGCCAGTGATTAAAAAAAATTTTTTTCAGCAGCAGAAATCTTTTCCTCCCCTGCCCTCAAACAAAACTTTAACTATCCCATGAAATTCATATATACATAAATATATGTATGTAAGATAAGATGGAACATCTGAAGAGAGAGTAAGGCATGGGTTCCTAGAACTCTGCCTGTTCCTTCTTGTTCTTCATATAGACTCTCAAGGTACCTTCTTTGATTTTATGATACACACAAAAACCCCTCATCTTCACAATAGGAAGAGGGCCAATCTTTGGTCTCCATGCCTATTTCCTAGAATTTCTCTCTCACTACAAAATGCCTCCCCTGGCTACTCGCTCTTCACCTGGTGATGTAAGCCTGCTCATGGTTCGTTCATTCCACACAGATCTGCCCAATCCACACTCACTCTTCCAAAAACTGCCCCAAACCACCACCTGCACCGCAGTCCTAAAAATTCAGTCCCTGCATTCTGATAGTCTAGGCTAGACATTTGGGAGAACACAGTTCGAACACATAGCTACTGAATTTTACATGAGTGACAGCCTTGTTTACTCTTTCCAGATTTAAAAATTTGTGTTTACAAATCTTAGAGGAATAATTTTTAAGCCAAATACTTAGTTTACAAAATTTCAAATTATATGCCAAAGTTATACATTTTAGGCAGCACAGATAAAACAGTTCTATTTAGGAAGGTCTTCTGGGCCCTCCTGAAATGGTACACGCAGAACATGGCTTGTATATTACACTAGCCCGTCTCAGTATCCTGAGAGAACTGGAATGGGTCACATCCCGAAGCCAGTTCCAGGACTGGCCCAAAGATCCTGTTCAAACATTTTCATAAAGACATTCCTTCAATCTTACTTTAAAATCTACTTGGATCTGGGGTACTAAAGTAGCTCATTTTATTAATACTTATTTTATGTTAACCTAGCCTCTTTAATACATATCTTACACTTCTGGCAAGATTTTACCTTTTAATCAATTTTTTTCTCCATTACATCTTTTTGGATATGATAAGCAGGTGGGGCATGTCTTTGTTTGCTGTGTCAATCAGGCAAAGGTGATGATCACCTGTGATGTGATGTGAAGGACACTATAAGGAAGGCACAGTCTAGCCCTCAAGGAGTGTACAGGGCGAGGAGCAAGGTATGTCGCAGCCCGTGGCTCAGGGGAACAGCCCGCTCTCTGCCTTGGGGTGGGGGATCCAGGAGACAGAGATGGATGACTGTCCAGCTTTCTGGTTGTTGTGCCCAATGACTCAGGGGATGGGTGTTGGGGAAGATCTCTGTCTTTACAAAGCAAAGCCCAGGCCAGACATAAGCTAAGGCTCAGGCAGGCTTTCTCAGATCATCATCACCCAGTCTCCACCAGAAATGATATTCCCCAACCCATTCCACCATTACAGACCCAGGAGAGGCGGGGAGGATGGGTGTCCCTTGAGAAGGATGGGACTAATAATAACAATAGCTAACATCTCAACAAATAATTAGTGCTTACCAGGTATCGGTATTTTTTAAAGTGCCTTCTATATGCCAATTCATTTAATGCTCTCAACAAACCCAATGATAAATATTATCATTAATATTCTAGTGTTACAGATGGGGAAACTAAAGCAGAGAGAGATTAAGTCACTTGCCCAAAGTTACCATGTTTGGGAAAGCCAGGATTTGAACACAAGCTCCAGATCCCATGCTCTTACCCATCACACACACTGCATCCCTTGGTGTAAGTGCCCATGGAGAGGAAAGGAGAGGAAGCTGGTCTGGCCTGGTCCCTGGACTCCTGGTGCTAGCATTTCCTGAGGTGTGTCCAGTTTTCCCTGGCCCTTGGGCCATCCCATTGTGCCTGCACCTGATCTTGAAATCTGTAGTCACAGTCAGCTGCCTCCATCTGCAATTCTTCCACTCAGTGGGGCCTCTTTGCTTCTGCAAACTCTCCCTGTGGGTCCCATGGGAGCTTGTGGATCCCCTGTATGCTGTAATCTGTGGGGACCAGGACCTACCTGTGGCTGACCTCTTAGATACCCATCTCCACTGGTGGTGGACCATTGCTCCTGCACCATACCGGGTTTGCAATCAGAGACCCTCAGGGCTTCTCCTGAAGCCTGAACCCCTTACTTTCATCTGCGTATCCTCAGGGGCTAACTCAATCAACATTATTTTGAGGTTAAGATGCTCTGCGTATTGGGTGGGGGAGATAGGGTATCTGGGTGATGGGCATTAAGGAGGGCACTTGATGTAATGAGCTCTGCGTGTTATATGCAACTGATGAATCACTAAGTTCTTCCTCTGAAACTAATAATACACTCTATGTTAATTAAATTGAATTTAAATTTTAAAAAAAGAGGCTCTGCATATTTCAGCTCCAGCAACAAACGAGAAACTGAGATTTCAAAATTGCTCTTCTGATCCTTTTATTCATTTCAACTCATACTCCTTTTCAAAAGCACTTGAATTTTTTTTCCCTCTGGTCCAAAATAAAACTTACCAGTTACTCTTTTGCCTGGGCACAATGACGCTGGATCTCTCTGCTTAATATTCCTCATGGCTTACTTGTGTTCACAAAGTGGATTTCATTGCGTATGTTGTTTTTCAAATTGTTCAATAAGATTATTCCTAGTACTGGCCCTTGAAGAATGCTACCCAGGGGGGCGCCTGGGTGGCTCAGTCAGTTAAGCATCTGCCTTCAGCTCAGGTCATGATCCCAGGGTCCTGGGATCAAGCCCTGCATCGGGCTCCCTGCTCAGTGCGGAGTCTGCTTCTCCCTCTCCCTCTGTCCCTTCCCCTGCTTGTTCTCTCTCTCTGTCTCAAATATATAAATAAATTCTAAAAAAATAAAATGCTGCCCAGGAACAGCTGGCCCCTCTATCTACTCTCTCTTGTCCTTGTGCCCTTGTCAGGTTCCCTGACCATGGCAAAGCTTACTGCTTTTGAATTGCTTTGGTGCAGAACTTTGTCACAGACGTCCTAGAAACATACATGACGACTGGTTTCCTGCTTTGGGGGAACAAGAAGAGCCCTAAGCACTTTTGATGAATTACCAGAATACATGTAACCTGCAAAGCTATTTTTTTCTCCTCGAGCTTTATGTCTTCACACACGGTGAAAGGACTTACTTCATGTTGCATTCCAAGAGGGAACATTCACAATGCAAATCTTATTCTCTCCATGATCCTATGGTATGTTAAAACCTCTCATGTATTAAAACTAAACATCTCTTTTCAGTCTATCAGTTTCCTCTGACATAAGCCATTACTAGGAAAATTATCTTAATGGGCATTAAAGTTACAATTATAAGTAACAGAAATAATTTTAAAATTATTTCAGTAAAGTCAAGTGTATACGAGAAAAGTCTCAGTGCAAAATGGCTCTCCTAACTTGGCAGTGGCAGGTAAAATCTGTGATGAAATTTTTACCTCAGTGCAACAGACCGACTTTCTCTCTTGCCCAGCTGTGCTTTTTGAAGTTTTTCATGTACCACAAAATACATAATAAGGGATAGTTAAATTCACTCCGAACCCCAGCTACATGACCATGACATATTTGGAGGTGACTTTGAGGTGCATTCCCAAATATGGTGCAATGCTTTCTAAATTTACAGTCTGATTTCCTGCTACCAGTTTTGACTGCCAAATGCTCTGACAGTGTGGCCAGTTTGTGGTGTCCCTAAAAATCATCAGCAATTTGAAAACATTAGCGCCCGGCAATAGTCATACTTTGCAATGATTGCCTGTATTTATCACCTTACTTTTCCAGGGTACAAATGGAAAAAAAAATCACAGAGAAAAATTAAACTTCTCTAGCCATGGGGAAAATATAGAGTTGAAAAATCAAATGCATGATAGGGTCCCAGCCCCTTTCTGTATTGCTTAAAAATAAAAATAGACAATTGAGGCATGGGGCTTACGTGGCTATAGAGAAGAAGAATACCGTAAATATGTATCCTCCTCAAATGCTGCTTAGTTTGTCTGCACATTGGCAGAGTATTTTCATATTAGGATATTATGGTTATGTGGCAGTACTAAAAATGGGGAGACGTTCATTGCTTCATTAAACAAATATTCACTACATTCTGCTTGGTGGCATGAATTGTTCCTGGGAGCGCAGAAGTACATGAGACAGGCCTGGAATCTGCCTTCAGGAATCCTATAGTTTCCTGAGACAAACAGTGATGTCCATAACAACAGAGAAGAGACAGTCTTAGGAGAGCACAGATGGATGCAGGGAGTACATGCAGATTTCCCTGAGGAGTAAGAGTGAATCCGAAGCTCAAAGGATGGACGTGAGCAACGCAAAGTGTGGTATGGGCACTGGGAGAGCATTCCAGACACAGGAAGAACAGTGGGGCCACGTACTAGGGATCTGTGGTTTGTGCAGAGCACAGAGGTGCCAACAGAAGGGATGAGTAGCACTCAGGCCCCGCTCTGCTCTCCACGTGTACATCGTGGTGCGTAGCTGCCCCCCGCCCCAAGACCATTATTTCTCTCCACACAAAGGTAGCAAATGCTTGCCAAGCCAACTCCTAGGAGTATATTAACTTGAGTCCAGGATAGACTATTTTCACATAGAGACCCCCAAACTTAGTGGTTTAAGCAACCTAGAAGTTTGTTTCCCCTTATGTAACACTGCAGGGGGTCCAGGGCTAGTAACGTGGCTCTGCCATCTTCAGTGGGTTGGCTAATCTCTGAGTCCAAAGCTGCCCCGTGGTCTCTATCCTTCAGCCTTCAGGAATTGGAATGGGACCTGGGGATACACATGCATCCCTTTATGTAGGGTGAGAAATACAAGTAGTGTGCATCACCTCTCAATTCTCATTCACGAGAACTTAGTCACATGGTCACACCAAGATTCAGGGGAGGCTGAGAGATGTATTCTGTGGCTGGAAGCCATGTGCTGTGCTAAAACTAGCTTCAAAGAGGGGAGGATGGATGTTGGTGGACATGCAGCAGTCCACGCCACAAAGGGCAGTGGAGAAAGAGGGAGGGTACAATGGCAGAGAGGCAGGCAGGAGTCTGATCACACGAGGCCTCGTTCAGAGCCAAGGAAACCATGTTAGTGTCTTAAAAAGGGGCAGTGACAGATTTATAAGTACAGTATTTGCTCACAGAAAAGGCTTTTGCAAAAAAGCCTTGATTGATCAGGGCAGACAAACACCAAGGTTTTCCATGGATTCTCCCACTTAATTAATGTCGCATGTCCTTGTTTACCAACAACCCAAATACACATTCAGGGGACACATATCTAAGTCATATGGTCTCTGAAGAAATGGCCTGAGGGCTTTTAACAGATACAGATAGTTGTGTGTAGATAGAGACAGAAACCTGAAATATCCTGTGCTATTCAGCTGTACACGGTCACTGACCATAGGGTGTGCTCTGAGTTTACACACGGTCACACAGCTCCCAACAAAACACACAAACTAAGGTGCAGAGGTGGCCGCCCCAGCACATTCCTATCTGCAGATACAAGCGTGGCCTCTGCACTGTGGTCAAGCCACAGGAGAGATGACCCATCCTCGGGGGGGGGGGGCACAGTCCTGCCCTCAGCCTCTCTGGGGAGCGTCAGATCTCACCACAGATAAAGGGCCGTCCACATGGCATTCAGGCCAGCATCCCACATTCTGTCTACACTGGAAACATCGGGGCCAAGGACTTGGCTGCTGTCTTAGTTGGTTCAGTATACAGGAACTGGACTTGAATCCAGGGACAAGCATTTCAGAAAGCCACCTATCCCATACCCACAGCCTCAGCTTGGCAGAATTCTACCCCTGTAGGGACGACAGCAACATTCTGATGCACCCACTGTGAGGCAGGCTCTTTATATATATAAATGGAAATGGAAATATAAGTGTATGTATGTGTGTGTGTGTGTATGTATGGATGTGTATATATATGGATGTATGTGTGTGTGTGTGTGTGTGTATACATATTTCTTGTCATTTTCATCCTCTCGGTAACTATTTGAGGTACATATTATCATCCTTAGAGAACCACAGAGCCCGGGGAAGCTGGATGAGTTGGAAGCGGCACCCATTGCCAGGATTCAAACCCAGTTCTGTCTGGCACCAAACACATGCTTATATCCCTGCCTCCTGTGCTAGTTATTTAATTAGGAGATTTCTTCCTTAGATTTAATCCATTTTCTAAATTGGATCAATGGGCTCACTTTTAGACATCTGTCTAAATTAATGTATTATATATGTCTATAGTCTAAAATGATTTTTTCAAAACCTACCTAAGTTTGCATGCAAATCACTGGCTAGATCCTATAAAAAATACATCAGAAAATTCTGATGTTCTTATTTTTGAAAAATGGCTTGTGGCATCTTTAGTGCCTATTGGCTGTCTGGACCCTTGTCTTAAGGCTTCATTATCAAATCATTCTATTTATGATAGGACATCATTTCTTTTAGGATTTCAGTCAATGAATATGAAAAATACAGGTAAGTCATGGTGGTGGTGTTGATTTAATTAATGTTATCAACATTAATATTTAATTAAATTATCAACAATTTAATTATTAATGTTATCAACATTATTAATCAATAGCTAATGATTAATACTTAATTTGTGTGTGTGTATATATATATTTCTTGTCATTTTCTGTCTGATTAATACTTAATTTCTGGTTAATAATCAATTATTAATTGAACTGAATTGTCAGAGCTAAAACTTAAAATGGTGCTGAAACACAGAGGACTGATTTAATAAAAGTCAAACCTAACAAGGAGAATTAAGTGAATCACACAGCTAAGCTTCAAACTAGAAATGGGGCTTCTCTCACTTAGCCAAGGGTTTTTGAGATTTGTCTGTTTTGTTGCATGTGTCAGCGGCTTGTTGCTTCTCATCGCTGGGTAGCGTTCCATTGTATGGATGTACCTGTCTTTGTTCAGCCATTCACCTGTTGAGGGACATTTTGATTGTTTCTATATTTTGGTGATAGGAAGAATGCTGCTATAAGTATTCACAGAGAGGTTTTTGTGTGCACATATATTTTCATTTCTCTTGGGTAGATACCTGGGAGCGGAGGGGCTGGGCCATATGGTAGGTGCATGTTTAATTTTGCAAGAAGCTGGCAAGCTGTTTTCCAAGGTGGCTGTATCACGTTGCATGCTCAGTGTATGAGCAGTGTATGAGGGTTGTGGTTCTTCCACATGCTTGTCAGCACTTAGTACTGTCAGGCTTTTGAATTTTCGCCATTTTGGTAGATGTGTGCTGGTGTCGCAAAAGGTTTTGGTTTGCATTTCCCTGATGGTTAGTGGTTTTGAGCATCTTTTCCTGTGCTTGTTTGCCATCCATACATCTTTGCTGAAGTGTCTATTCAGACATTTTGCAAATTTTTAATTGAGTTGCGTATCTTCTTACTGAGTTGTAATAATTCTCTATGTAATTGAATTCTCTATGTAATTTGAATAATACAAGTCCACTGACAGATCTGTAAAAAAATATATATATATGTGTATATATATATATATATATATATATATATATATATATATATATAAAAATGGGGACTTGCCCTGGTTTTGACAAAAGAGCTGGACCTCATGTTACCTAAGTCTGGATCTTGGGTACCCCACTTCCAGACCCAAACTCCCCCATTGTGAGGATTTCTGGGACTTGTACCAGCAAAATCGAGGGTACATTTTGGCGCAAGAAAGGTATATTCATCCAGATAGATATCCAGACATATGATCATTTGTTGTCAACATGCAGATTCACCGTAAAGGAAAGCAGCATCTTTGCTGCCTCTCCTAGTCTCAGTAAGCACGCTGCATTTCCATCTGGGCAGCCCTCTGACCGTGCAGCGTCCCACCAGCGGCACTCCCTGACCTGTCCCTGGCTGATAGTGCAACACATCTTAGATGTGTTTCTACTTTTCTTTGGCAAAGATGCCAATTTTTAAAGAGATTTTCATTTTTACTTCTCTGCATGCAAAATGGAATAAAAATGATCCGGTCAACATTCTTATGAGTAGTTGCACTGGCAAGTGACCATCTGAGAAAAAAAAATACCTTTAGGAATTTATTTTCACAGAAATTTGATCAGATTTCCCCCAATTAGAAAAGCATGACCTAAAAAAAAAAAAAAGAAAGAAAAGAAAAGCATGACCTAGGGAAAGTATCAACATTTGCGTAGTCAGTGTGCATATTTTAAGTTACTTCTTGCCATTAGCAGAGGTAAAAATACTAAGTCCCATGTCATAAAGAGACCCCCTCAAACTGCATGTCACTTTTCATTGCTGCACATGGAAAATTAGGGGTGCTTTTCTGATTTTTTTCCTCCTTGGGGATTCAAACTTTAAACTTGGGTTATAAAGAATAATACCTTCAACGTTAGAAATATTTTTCTTACTTTACTCATGGGTAACTAAAGACCTAGATAATGAAGTGCTTTTTCCCAAAAGCATATTGCAAACTAGGACATTATAAACAAGTCTTGACTTGTTAACCATAAGGATAAGCCATTATGTTTGATCACTCCTGAACCACAGACATAGTTGCTCCGATTTCGATCTGCATAAGCTGTAATTTGATTTTAAAAATGTAACTTTTGTTTAGCACCTGTACTTTTAAATTTGTGTCCAAAGATATTTCAAAGAGACATCTTACACCATGGCAATGGGTTGGAAAATACAGAGAACACAGCTCCTAAGAACCTAAGAGTTTTGTATTTTTTCTTTTAATAACAAAAACTGATTGATCCTGAAGGAAGTGAAAAAAAGGGAGCCTTAGAAGGGAATGTTAATGCATGCATATTTTTGGTACATTAAAGACTCCAACGTGCTAATTCAAGCACTGTTTACTTTTTGTATATAACAGGATTGCTGTTTTCAAGTGAAAAACAGAAGATATTTTCTGAGTGCCAAAAACTACTTATTCATGAAGTCTGAAATACCATTATTATTATTATTAATTCTTATGTCTAGCGTCTGTGAATAGCTTCTTATACGAGAAAACCATTTTGGGTCAGCCGAAGGCCAAAAATAATGAGCTGGCCTTCTGCCTCTGTGTATTGAGTCAAGTAGCTGCCAATTAATAAAACTGATTTTTTTGTTGTTCCTGGGATAAATTTCAGAAAATGAAAACAAACAGTTGTTGTTACTTTTCATAAATTTCCAATGGAAAGAATAATTTTTTCACAAGTTTAAAGACTGACTGCACTATAAGTAACTAACTAAACAATTACGAGAAGCCGCCCGGTGTATTTCTGTGGTTTAGCAAAAGGGCCAAGTCGGAAGGAAAAGACATTCCCGGCATTTTCTGAAACTAGATAAATACAGAGAAGAAATATAGATGAAAGATGGAACTGCTCTCCATAGTCCCTGCCAGATTCCTCGACTTTTTGGCATACTGATTGAATTTGGCAAATGTAACCAGTAACAATCTTTTCCATTAAAAAGAGCAGCATATACTTTATTTTACCATACTGTTTGTGCATTTTTGACCCTCCAAAACTGTCTCTCTTTTTTAGAAAGTGATTCTTTCTGCAGAGTTGGCTGCAATTTCATTTATTTGAAACGGATCATTTATCACCAAAAAAAAAAAAAAAAAAAAAAAAAGCTGCAGGGCACAGCTACTGTTGAACAGCTCCAAGAGACCTACAGCTCGGCAGGAAAAGTGTCTTTTTCTGAGACCGAAAGATGCTTTACCATGTGCCAACAGCATCTCATGCCAACCTAATGCCTTGATATCCAAACCTGTGTAAATTTGAGGAATCCTGGACTGTACAGTTTAGACAACATAAGCTACCCAGCCCTGTCATTTTCTTTTATTTGTGATCAGAAAGACTCTAATGTAGACTCTAATGTAGCCTGATGTTCCTAATTTTGGTAACATGATTATGTTAAGAAAAAGAGTAGTTACTCCAGCCCCAAATCTAAATTTCATGGACTCCAACACTTCGTAACCCTAAAATGTTTTTCTCATCTGGCAGTGATACTGTAGTAAGCTTATTAGGATAGGTAAGTAGCAATCTCTAAAAATACGATGCTGAGGAGTAAGTGCCAAGGCCATGGTTTCCAGCTTCGCCCAATTCAGGAAAGGAAGGCTCCCACCTGATAGGCCTCTTATGCAACTCGGATGGAAATGACTTTTTGTTTTTACCTTTCATTGGTTTCATCTAAACTGAACAAAAATAAAAGATTAGGGTGTTCACCTGTTGCTATGAAGTTTCTGAGTGCAACACGATAGACATGTTTTGGTTTTTAAACAGCCAAAAATTCAAGTAGCCTTTGTATAGTTGGCAGTGAATTGTGTATATTATTGCTCTAATGTTATTTGCCATCTCATGCACCCTTTCTTAATCATTAAGTAGCAGCTAATTTAAAGCAAGGGAAAGGTATTAGCTTGGTGTGAGTGCCAGATAAACCCTGTGGTTTCAATGTAAAGTTTGGAGCCAACAGCGACAGATATAAAAATGAGAATCTGTAATTTGCCAAGTTTAAAGTCCCAAAACCAACATGTGAATGCTTCACAGGTTTATACATGCATAAAATGAAGACTGTTTTGCATAGATTCAAAATGCTGAGGGACTGTTGTTTCTTAAACTTAAGATGACATTATAATATTAGACCTCATTTAATCACAAAGTATTTGACAAAAAAAAAAAAAAGAGCCTAAAGTCACTGTTTAAATTTCAGAATGCGAAATCCATACCAGCAGTTGGCAATAGCTAGGTCTGAAATTTTTTCAATAAAAATTATAAATAATTACCTTTCACATTTTATAATTTACATCCATTTAACTCACAAAGCTTGCTTTACGAATGAGTTCTTTAATAATAATAATAATAAAATAGAGCTAGCCAAAGCTGTTAGCAAGAATTTATAATTTTAACAAACAAGGCACAACACTTTAGAATAATGGGTAGAATGACTTCTGTACATCTTTAAAAGATTTGCAATAATAACCTCACAACTAAAGTATATACAACTCTAAAACGCCCTCAGTAACAGCATGATAATAAAGACAGTGAATTTCAACTGACCTAACAGTTTCTCATGTTAGTTGGCCCAGAAATCGAAATCCTGGCTTGTCACATTAGTGCACACCCTTTACACTCTCTTCCCAGCCCACCAGGGATGCTCTTGACTGTCCCTCTCCCTCACCTGCAAGGGCGAGCCTTGGAAGCCATTCTGTAAATGGCACACTGTTTCCTTGTCCACACTGATTGGATGAGAGGTGGGTACTTTTCCCGAATGGGGCCAATCAGAGCCCCTTCCCTGAAGTTTCTGAATTGAAAGTGGGAGTAGTATGTTGCCTCACAGGGTTGACCAGAGGGTGAAGCTGGGGGACACAGTGGAGAAACAGGGAAAGCCAACTGACGGAGAATGAAGTGAAACGGACACAGATGACAGATGAAAAGAAAAATATGCTAGAAAACCTGAGACTCTATCCTAGCATCCTTTCCGGGCTCTGCTGCCTGCTTTCTTTCCTTCCTCCGTCCATTCTTCCTTCCTTCCTTCCTTCCTTCCTTCCTTCCTTCCTTCCTTCCTTCCTCTTTCCTTTCCCTTCCTTCCTTCGTCCCTCCCTCCTTCCCTCCCTCCATTCTTCCTTCCTTCCTTCCTTCTTCGTTCCTTCCTTCCTCTTTCCTTTCCTTTCCCTTCCTTCCTTCCTTCGTCCCTCCCTCCTTCCCTCTCTCCCTCCCTTCCTTCCTTTCTTTCCCTTTCTTTCTTTCTTTTCTTTTCTTTTTCTCTTCCTTCCTTCTTTTTTTCTTTTCTTCCTTTCTTCCTTCCTCCCTTCCTTTCTTCCTTCCTTTCTTTCCCTCTTTCTTTCTTTTTCCCTTCCTTCCTTCTTTTTTTTCTTTTCTTCCTTCCTTCCTTTCTTTCCTTTTCTTTCTTTCCCCCTTTCTTTCCCCAAGACAAAACTAAGAGTCAGGTGCTCAACCAACTGTGCCACCCAGGTGCACCCATGGCTCTGCTGATTTCTTGCCCATGAGATCTGTCAAACATCCGTGTATCCTCTTTGGTGCTCAAGCTTATTTGAGTTATTTATGTTGCTTGCAATTTATTGTATCCTAATTGATCCTGCATTCTATCTATGGGACTTTGGACACATCACTTGGATTATTGAACTAAAGCTTCCCAGTCTTTAAAATGGGTACAGTAATGCCTGCATCACAAGGTTATTGCAAGGACTAAACAAAATAAGAAGTAAAGCACCTAGCCCAGCAGCAACCACTCAGTAATTGGCTGCTATTTTAAAAAGAGATTGTCCTGTAATTTACATTTTATAAAATATATACAGCTATTTGTACTACATATTTGTCAGTCAAGGGAAAGCTCTGCAGTCTCTTATCATTAAGCCTAATATTCTAATATTTGCTAATTATTCATTTAATGGGTGATTCAAATTATTTGGTGAAATTTAAAATTAAAAAAGGGCTTGCTAACAACTATTATCACTATGGTTATTTCCCTCTTTGTAGTAGAAACCTTGTTAAAAAAATTTTTGTGAATAAATCCATAATTCTTCCTGTTCCCTTAATCTCTCATCTAATCTGTAATGAAGGCCTGTGAGGTGGCCATGTTGTCATGCACTGACAGCTCACCACCTTCCTAGGGGGCTTTTTGCTAACACACTTTTTGACCTACCCCCTACACACCTTTGAGAGTGATCTTCAAAAACACAAATAGGATCATAGTACTGGTCTCATTAAAATTTTTTCAATGGCTTCTCAGTACAGTAGAATAAAATCTCAGTTCTTTACTATGGTCTGGCTCTCCCCATGTAATCCAGCCCCCCACCCCTCCAGCTCTCCAAACACATCTTGTGTCACTCTCCCGTTCTGTCGCTCAGCCTCAACTGCCTTGATCTTCTTGCAGGTCCTTGGAAACTCTAAGCACATTCCCACCTTATGACCACTGCACATACTTTCTTTCTGTAAACTCTTCTGTCTTCATTCTTCGTATCTTAGTGTAGATGCACCTGCTCCAAGATGCTTTCTCTGACTTCCAGGTCTAAAGTATGTTAGCCCTCTGTTAGTCTTCATCCAGCCCGATTTGTTTCTTTCATAGCATTCAGCACACTTAGTAATTTTGTCCATTGATTTGTTTTTGACCAGTCCCTTCTTATAGTGCTTGAGAAAGCTATGAGTCCCTTGGTCCTCCTCTCTCCTCCTGAATTCTGGGAGTGATGAATAGGTCAAGTCTTGCCTGTGTGGAGAATCTGTATACTGTGTCTTTATTCTACCCCTCTGAAAAGGGATGCCGTTTGTGAAGGAGCAGTCATTTCCTGGATCAGCAGTAAACATATGTGGTCATTCTTGACTATGTTTTCAAGAGGTCTTCCCCCAGTTAGCAATGCATATTTTCCTCTGATTTCAATAAATTAATAACCAGTATATGGGATATGGAAATGAAGTACGGTGGAATCACCTCTTTTCACAAATAGTTATCAATATTCAATCATTTGAAGGATTAATTTGTTAAAAGGAAAATTCAGAAGCATATAGAATCATCTTTAAATAGATTCCATAAAGCCATAGACTATCTCCAGATAGATTAACTTAAAGTAGAAAGTAAAAGATAATTCCCTGTGGTAAAATCTTTAAATTAATTTAAATGATAAACTGAAAGGGAAATTCAGGTCAGTTAAGTGATTAAAAATTCTTTTTTAAAAAAGATTTCATTTATTTATTTATTTGAGAGAGAGAGAGAGCAGGGGCAGGGGCAAAGGAAGGGGAGAGAGAGAATCTCAAGCAGACTCCATGCTGAGGGAGAAGCCCCGCATGACCCTGAGATCATGACCTAAGCTGAAATCAAGAGTTGGACACTTAACCGACTGAGCCACCCAGGCGCCAAGTGATTAAAATTCTGAACAAAAAATATTTATCCAAGTTTTACATTTGACTCTCATCTGACATAAAATCAGTACAGTAAAAGTAATCATTTAGTAATAATTATTAAAACCAATTATCAGTCAGTGCATAGGCCACCAAAAATCATGTCAAGAATGCTCATAGCAGCACCATTTTAATAGACCTAACTTGTAGAATGTAGAAGATTATTTACTGTAGATTATTTAAAAAGTGTCTTGTTCAAGTTATCCATTTGAGTTTCTCAGAATGTTGAAGAAGTACTATATAATTTGTAAACAATGTCTGCAGTTACATGTAAAGTAACGTATTATATATTCCCTAGAACAGATGAGAAACTAGTATCTAAAGTAAATTAGAAAAGAGTATCTGGAATAAATTAGAAACTGGTGTCATAGTTTAAAAAATAAAAGGTTGAAGCCACTTATGGAATATTAAGTCTTAGCAGAAATCTCTGCACAGATATCCTGAGGGTTAGGAAAGATAGAGCTGAATCAATAATAATTTACAAGTCATTCCAGTAATCTGTGTAAATATACAAAATTTGAATACACTTATGGTGGATGCTGTGGTGGCCACCCAGCATAACTGAGTAGAAAAGCAACTGGCTGATGAAGAATGTATCTACATACCACAATTACCTGAGAGATAACTATAAAATTTAGCATCTAAACTTAATAAATTAATTTTAAAAATAGGCTAAATGTGGACTAATTCATCAGAATCCAGGATATTAGAAGAATGTCCCCTTGAAATATGAAGTAAGCAATGTCCTTACTGAAGTAAGCAAATAAAAAGTTGCTTTATACTGAAAGTAGAAGACTTAGGGATTTTCTTGTCTAACTGGCGGTGTGGGATAATAATATGAAATAAATAGGGGTTAGAAAAGTTATAGTGACCACATGTTCTGATCCCAAATCAGGAATTTTAGCAATTTATATAAAAAGTTTTATGAGGGTATAAAAATTAAATTACATTTATACATTTAACATACATTTAGGGTCCATCTAAATCAACTTTATAGAAAATATTAAAACCATATCAAATTTGAATAGTTAATAAAGGCAATCATGGAAGGAATCTTTTAGCAGTATTTAATTCCTTTTACTAAGTTTAAGTGTACTCCTTATCCAGTGCTTCTCAAACTTTACTATGAATATGAACCATCTGGGAATCTTCTTAAAATGCAGATTCTGATCCAGTAGGTCTGGCGGGGGTGGGAGTCTGAGATTCTGATCTTCTAACAAGCACCTTGGTGCCCCTGTTGTTCTCTGTCTGGGACCACATTTTGAATAGCAAGTCCTGAGCCCCTGGAGTGTTGGGAGAGACCAAGAGCAAGGAAAGGCTCCAAACCAGTTGCCTCCAAGCCACAGGTAACTTTGTCCATTTATTCCAGTGTGCCATACAAATATTCCATGTTTTTCTGCTGACAGGGAAAAGGTTGGGAAGCAGTGTTGTAGCAGTCAATCACAGAACCATATATTTTGATACATTTTCAAGGGCAACAACATGAATTAGATTGGGTCTGGCATATTGGGTCAGGTCTTCCTATTTTCAAAGCTTCCAGCTTTGAGGATAGTATTTTAAACTAGTTAACATGTAAATTTGTCCTCTCTTAGGTATAGGAACTTACGTTTTTTATAGCATTAGCAGAAAGTTCTCCTTGTTTTCTTTTCTTTGATGAGGAGCAAATAAAGTGCCTTAGGGACATTGTCTTCACCCTTGCAGGGGTACTACAAAGCACAGTTCTGCGACTACATGCCTATCCCAATTCCACATGGCCCAGAGCCACATTCATCCTGTTCAGCATGACATCATACACTGGAGCATTCTATGCGCACAGTTGTATTTGTTAGGTGGATTAGCTTCCAGTGCAATGGCTTAATCATCCTCAGGTGTTCTTTAACCTTTTCCTTTGAGAAGGTTGATTTTCGTTTCCCTTGTGTTCAGTATCATGGACCAACAATGTAAATGATGGTCTGGCTGTATTGCCACTGAAACTCCTAGGGATCAGTGGCTCTTAAACCTTTGTGTTCTTCTCAGTTACCTTAGGAGCTTGGTTGAAATAGAGTTTCCTGGTCTTATTCATAGAGACTCTGAGTCAGTCAGTTTAGGGTATGGCCCAGCCACCTTTATTTATTTATTTATTGCAAGCTCTTATTGCTTCTAGAGAGGGGGACGGTAGACCACAGCCTTTGAGGAACACTGCTGCAATGGACCACAGTACATGGTACATGAACGTGGCCCAGGAGAAACTGTTGGGAATGTTCCATAATAAAGAGTATCGTGTAAGGAGAGATGAAGGCTCTGACTCATAAGAAGTTGTAAGGCTAAGAATGGACACTAAAAGGCATGAGTTTTTTGTCCCAGGGATCCTGTTTGAACTTAGGTTTTTAATTTCATTTCCTTCATTAGGGGTTTTTCTTTTTACTGTATAATAATTAATGGCATTTATAGGGCCTAGAAGTCTGTCCCTTGGTGACAGGGGATGTTTTTCATAGTAAAAATAAGATATATGAAAGGTGACTAGTTGCAAAGATCTTAGACTTTTGGAATAGAGCTCATGTAAGTGGTAGGTATAGAAAGTTGACATAGATTAGTGTAAAAGGCTTAAATTAAGCCCAAAGCTCATGTATTCAGGTTTTCTACTTTCAATTTCCTTAATTCTAAAAATACAAATATATACATATATGTGTGTATATACATATACATACAAACATATACAACATAAAATGCCATTAATATTAACTAATATATCACTACCTTTGGAAAATATAGCTACTCTTCTTAAAGTCCATGTAATAGAAATAATTGTTTTTAAAAAGTCACAAAATCATCTGGTTTTAACTTCATATACTCTTACTCGTAATAATGTTTAACAGGCATAAATTAAGAATACACAGAAGCTGCAAGGATAGCAAGCAAGGCTAGAAAATCCTGAAAACTAAAGAGAGAAACAGAGCATTTGGGATGCAGAAGGATGGCACTGTTCCACCATAAAACAAGTGTGCTCTCTGCCAAGTCCTATTTCCCCTTTGTGCTTTCCCAGACAGCTCCTCTGTCTCCTAAAGCAGTTTCTCACCCAGGCTCAGACTTCCAAACACAGCCTTGCACACCGGCGCCCACACCCACACACGTGTGCCATCGAGGCACTCCTGCTTTACCCTGCAGTGGGGTTAAGAGAACAGACTATGGAACCAGAGTTCCTGGGTCCTTTCCTTATGACCGGGGTGATTCAGGGCAAGTCACTTAATCTCTATCTAACTCAGTTTCTTTATCTGCAAAATGGAGATAAATTCCCATCTCACTGGAAAATGGAGAAGACTAAATAAAAGGATATGTGTGAATGTAGCTTTTGGAATAGTGGCTGGCACAGAAGAAGCCGCATAAAATGAAAATGATATTATTTTCATTATTATCTCTTTTGCCGTACTTACATGCAGCTCTGTTTTTCATCTTTTGTCGCCTTTAGCTTTCAGGAAGGGGAGGGAACTTTATTTTATTTTGCTGGGATGTGGTGGTGGTGACGTAGCCAAAGCAGAAGATGGATTCATTATAGTGAAGCAGAGCTAGTTTGGATGAAGGAGACAAGTATTCTATTAGCTCAGACTGTCCTAGACACATTTGATTTTTCCAAAGGCTCCCTGGGTATTTTAGAAGACTGAATCACCTCAAGGGCAAAAGCATTGCCTAGAGCTCTCCAAGGAAAACTTAAAAAGAAGAAAATAAAGTGGCTTTAAAGAATCATTCTTGTATCAGATTTTTAGAGACACTACACTTATAAGAATGCAAAGAATTAAGATTAAAATTCTTAATTCCTCCTGAAGAGATTCTTATCTTGTAAACCCTTCTGTCAAAGCAGAGTGCTAAATAAATATGAAAAAGATGGCTCCTACTGGGTTCCATAAACAACTATTAAAGGGCAGTGTGGCCCTAGTGCACTAATTTTCAATTCTTTCTAAAGCAGCCAAAAGCTGTTTTGAAATAAGATCTCATGCATAATTCTAATATGCAAAATGGAAAAACTACCTGGTCTAATTAAAGTAGGTGACCGCCCCTCACACCAAGCATTGGCTTCCCCCTTGCTCTGAGTAGTGGGCCCTGATCTCTCCCAGGGGAACCCTAACAGTCCACGAGACACAGTTTGAAATTCGCTCATCTAGT
Source organism: Halichoerus grypus (assembly GCF_964656455.1). Lineage (NCBI taxonomy): Eukaryota > Metazoa > Chordata > Mammalia > Carnivora > Phocidae > Halichoerus > Halichoerus grypus. Next base: position 66,711,044 of record NC_135717.1, read on the forward strand.
GGAAACAGCCCTAAACTAGACATCACAATCATTTATGATGTTATGCCATGTGTTGATTATGTGGTTTTTGGTACCTCACTGATCTCCGGGACTTACATTCCTCATCTGCAAAATCTGCGTTTAAAATGGATAACTCACCTCTACCAGCTCTCATTTTCCATGAATTTATTATAAAAAGAAAGTGTAAAAAGAAAGTTAAGAATTCTGCTTCATGCCAAGATAGGGTAACACGGACCGGATTTATCTTCCCGTCTAAAACAACTTAAAAATGCTAAAACCTATAAAGCAATGGCTTTTAAGACACTGGCCATCAGGAAACTAGGATCCCCAAGAGAAGGAAAACTCCAGAGGTAAGCCCTACGATTGTCCCGCCTACTGCCTGGAGTGAGCTGTAGCACAGGGAGAGAGAAGCCAAACGAAGCATAGCAGCCTCCCTGAGCTGGGAGGCCAAGCTTGGGAGTCTGGGGATCTGTGATGACTGGAGTCTTCAGGGAAGATTAATGGAGGGGAGAGAGCTCTCTGGGCACAGAACTCTGGAGACCTACACTCGGTGCCCCTGAAACTTCAGTGCAGAACTGATAAGCACTTGTGTGTGCAGAAACTACATACCCAAGGACAGATCAGCTGGAACAATCTCTGAAGCTCATACAGGTTCAATAGTGCCTGATCTCACCACTCAGTGTGAAAGACTTCCTGATTCATGGGTTTCAGGTACAGTAACCGGAAGGCTCTTACCTCAGTAGTGGGTACTCTAATGTTGCTAACAAAACATGGAACTGAAAGGATCAAATTGTTTCTAAGTAACCTAATGGCATCCTAGAAAAAAACTCAAGAATATTTATGGAAACTATCTATCACTCAACCCATTAAAATTCAGTGTCTTCCAAGACACAGACTCTTAACTATAGAGAACAAACTGATGGTTACCAGAAGGGAAATGGGAGGGAGGATGGGTTAAATAGGTGATGGGGATGGAGGAGGGCACTTGTTGTGATGAGCACCAGGTGATGTATGGAATTGTTGAATCACTACATTGTACACCTGTATGTTAACTATACTGGAATGAAAATAAAAAACTTAATAAAAAATCCTCCCCCACCCTAAAGTCAGTGTCTGACATGACCCATGATAAAGAGGAATATCAACCAATTGAAATCAAACCAGAAATGACAGTAGGACTGTTACTAGAACTGGATTTCATATGAGCTAGAGGAAAGACCCAAATCTAATTTTGAGAGATGCAATTATACTGAGACGTAAAACACACCCATGGAAATAAAGGTAAATTAAACATTGGAAAAAAAAGATTATCTGAACTTGAAGGCATAGAAATAGAAACATTCCAAATTAAAACAAGAGAGGAAAAAAGACTGAAAAAAAATGAACAGGGAAAACATCAAGTAGCCAAATATAGGTGAAAATGGAGTTTCCAAAGGACAGCAGAAAAAGGAGACAGAGAAAAGTATTTGAAGAAATAATGGCTCCAAATTTTCCAAATTTGATGAAAACTATAAGCCTATAGATCTAAGAAGTTCAACAAGCCCAAGCATAAGAAACAAAGAAAACAACACAAAGGCACATAATAATCAAATTGCTCAGAATCAGGGAAAGTGATAAAATTTTAGAAGCAGTAGTATAAAAAAATGACATACACATAAACAAGCATAAGAATGACAGATTTCTTCTCAGAAACAATACAAGTGTGAATAAAATGAAGCAACATGTTTACTGAAGGAAAAAAAGTCCTTGTAAAATTCTCTGCCTACCAAAAATATTTTTCAAACACAAGGACTAAATTAAGTCTTTTTTAGACATACAAAAATAAAAGAATTTATCAACAGAGTTGTACTACAAGAAATGTTAAAAGTCCTTTGGAAAGGAATAAATAGCACTTTTTCCTATTTATTTAAAGCTCTGTAATTGATAATTGATTTATTTACAATCAGAAACAAGAACAATGTGGAGTTTATAATATATAAGAGTCGAATGCATGACAATAGCACAAAAGCCAGGAGGACAAAAATAGAAGCATAGTGTTATATGATTCTTAAACTCTATGTTTCTGTGTGTAATATAACTTGAAGATACAATGTGCTGAATTACATATGTATACTATAAACTCTAAAGCAACCACTAAATGAACAACAAGGAATCATAACTAAAAATTAAACAATAAATAAATAATAAAAACAAAAGGAATAAAATGGAATGTTTAAAAAATTCAATTAAGCCAAGAAGACAAAAAGAAAAGAATAGATGGGAAAAAGAGGGAACAAATAAAATCACATTTAAAGCCAATCATGTCAGTAGCACATTAAATGTAAATAGTGTAGACACACCATTACCTCCCCCAAAAAGGCAGAGGTGATTTGAATTGAAAAAAAAAAAGAAAAGCGGGGGCACCTGGGTGGCTCAGTTGGTTGGGCGACTGCCTTTGGCTCCAGGTCATGATCCTGGAGTCCTGGGATCGAGTCCCACATCAGGCTCCTGGCTCAGCAAGGAGCCTGCTTCTCCCTCTGGCCCTCTCCCCTCTCATGCTGTTTCTCACTCTCTCTTTCTTTCTCAAATAAATAAAAAAATAAAATCTTAAAAATAAAAGCAAGCCCCTACAAAGTGCTGCCTACAAATAGCTAATAAATAAAAATACACAAATGGGGTAAAAGTTTAGGAAGAGCTATAGGATTTAGCATGCTAATTCTAACCAAAAGAAAGCAGGAGAAAAGGCAGATTTCAGAGGAAAGAATATGACAGGGGTCATCAGGAGGACATACTATTCCTAAATACTTAGGCACTTAACAAGAGGGCTTCAAAATGCATGTAGAGACTGTTTAGAGCAAGATGGCAGAGAAGTAGGAGACCTAAATTTCATCTGGTCCCAAGAATTCAGCTAGATATGGATCAAACCATTCTGAACACCTAAGAACTCAACAGGAGATCGAAGAAAAGAATAGCAGCAACTCTCTGAACAAAAAAGCGACCACTTTCTGGAAGGTCTCTTCTGATTTGTTTAGTGTATATTTTTCTGGGGTCATTGCTACCCTGTTAGCATTTTGTTCTCTCATTCATCTATTCTCCTCTGGACAAAATGACAAGACAGAAAAAATCACCTCAAAAAAAAAGAACAAGAGGCAGTACTGACTGCCAGGGACCTAATCAATACGGACATTAGTAAGATGTCGGAACTAGAGTTCAGAATGACGATTTTAAAGATACTAGTTGGGCTTGAAAAAAGCATGGAAGATACTAGAGAAACCCTTTCTGGAGAAATAAAAGAACTAAAATCTAACCAAGTCGAAATCAAAAAGGCTATTAATGAGGTGCAATCAAAAATGGAGGCTCTAACTGCTAGGATAAATGAGGCAGAAGAGAGAATTAGTGATATAGAAGACCAAATGATGGAAAATAAAGAAGCTGAGAAAAAGAGAGATAAACAACTACTGGATCATGAGGGCAGAATTTGAGAGATAAGTGATACCATAAGACGAAACAATATTAGAATAATTGGGATCCCAGAAGAAGAAGAAAGAGAGAGAGGGGCAGAAGGTATATTGGAGCAAATTATAGCAAAAACTTCCCTAATTTGGGGAAGGAAACAGGCATCAAAATCCAGGAGGCACAGAGAAGCCCCCTCAAAATCAATAAAAATAGGCCAACACCCCGACATCTAATGGTAAAACTTACGAGTCTCAGAGACAAAGAGAAAATCCTGAAAGCAGCTTGGGACAAGAGATCTGTAACCTACAATGGTAGAAACATTAGATTGGCAACAGACCTATCCACAGAGACCTGGCAGGCCAGAAAGGACTGGCATGTTATATTCAGAGCACTAAATGAGAAAAATATGCAGCCAAGAATACTATATCCAGTTAGGCTGTCATTGAAAATAGAAGGAGAGATAAAAAGCTTCCAGCACAAACAAAAACTAAAGGAATTTGCAAACACGAAACCAGCCCTACAAGAAGTATTGAAAGGGGTCCAAAGAGAGAGCCTAAAAGTAACATAGACCAGAAAGGAACACAGACAATATACAGTAACAGTTACCTTACAGGCAATACAATGGCACTAAATTCATATCTTTCAATAGTTACCCTGAATGTGAATGGGCTAAATGCCCCAATCAAAAGACACAGTGTATCAGATTGGATAAAAAAAAACAAGACCCATCGATATGCTGTCTGCAAGAGACTCATTTTAGACCCAAAGACACCCCCAGATTTAAAGTGAGGGGGTGGAAAACCATTTACCATGCTAATGGACACCAAAAGAAAGCTGGGGTGGCAATCCTTATATCAGACAAATTAGATTTTAAACCAAAGACTATAATAAGAGATGAGGAAGGACACTATATGCTACTTAAAGGGTCTATCCAACAAGAAGAGCTAACAGTTGTAAATATCTATGCCCCTAACATGGGAGCAGCCAATTATATAAGGGAATTAATAACAAAAGCAAAGAAACACATCGACAACAATACAATAACAGTGGGGGACTTTAACACCCCCCTCACTGAAATGGACAGATCGTCTAAGCAAAAGATCAAAAAGGAAATAAAGACTTTAAATGACGCACTGGATCACATGGATTTCATAGATATATTCAGAACATTCCATCCCAAAGCAACAGAATACACATTCTTCTCTAGTGCCCATGGAACATTCTCCAGAATAGATCACATCCTAGGTCACAAATCAGGTCTCAACTGATACCAAAAGATTGGGATCATTCTCTGCATATTTTCAGACCACAATGCTTTGAAACTAGAACTCAATCACAAGAGGAAAGTCGGAAAGAACTCAAATACATGGAGGCTAAAGAGCATCCTTACTAAAGAATGAATGGGTCAACCAGGAAATTAAAGAAGAATTAAAAAATTTCATGGAAACCAATGAAAATGAAAACACAACTGTTCAAAATCTTTGGGATGCAGCAAAGGCAGTCCTAAGAGGAAAGTATATAGCAATACAAGCCTTTCTCAAGAAACAAGAAAGGTCTCAAATACACAACCTAACCCTAAACCTAAAGGAGCTGGAGAAAGAACAGCAAATAAAGCCTAAACCCAGCAGGAGAAGAGAAATAATAAAGATCAGAGCAGAAATCAATGAAATAGAAACTAAAAGAACAGTAGAACAGATCAACGAAACTAGGAGCTGGTTCTTTGAAAGAATTAAGAAGATTGATAAACCCTTGGCCAGACTTATCAAAAAGAAAAGATAAATGACCCAAATAAATAAAATCATGAATGAAAGAAGAGAGATCACAACCAACACCAAAGAAATACAAACAATTATAAGAACATATTATGAGCAACTATATGCCAGCAAATTAGATAACCTGGAAGAAATGGGTGCATTCCTAGAGATGTATCAACTACCAAAACTGAACCAGGAAGAAATAGAAAACCTGAACAGACCTATAACCACTAAGGAAATTGAAGCAGTCATCAAAAATCTCCCAACAAGCAAGAGCCCAGGGCCAGATGGCTTCCCAGGGGAATTCTACCAAACTTTTAAAGAAGATTTAATACCTATTCTTCTGAAACTGTTCCAAAAAATAGAAATGGAAGGAAGACTTCCAAACTCGTTTTATGATCCCAAAACCAGACAAAGACCCCATCAAAAAGAAGAATTACAGACCAATATCCTTGATGAACATGGATGCAAAAATTCTCACCAAAATACTAGCCAATAGGATCCAACAGTACATTAAAAGGATTATTCACCACGACCAAGTGGGATTTATCCCTGGGCTGCAAGGTTGGTTCAACATCCACAAATCAATCCATGTGATACAATACATTAATAAAAGAAAGAACAAGAACCATATGATCCTCTCAATAGATGCAGAAAAAGCATTTGACAAAGTACAGCATCCTTTCTTGATCAAAACTCTTCAGAGTACAGGCATAGAGGGTACATACCTCAATATCATAAAAGCCATCTATGAAAAACCTACAGCAAATATCATTCTCAATGGGGAAAAACTGAGAGCTTTCCCCCTAAGGTCAGGAACATGGCAGGGATGTCCACTATCACCACTGCTATTCAACATAGTACTAGAAGTCCTAGCCACAGCAATCAGACAACAAAAAGAAATAAAAGGCATCCGAATTGGCAAAGAAGTCAAACTCTTACTCTTTGCAGATGATATGATACTTTATGTGGAAAACCCAAAAGACTCCACCCCAAAAGTGCTAGAACTCATACAGGAATTCAGTAAAGTGGCAGGATATAAAATCTATGTACAGAAATCAGTGGCATTCCTATACACCCACAACAAGACAGAAGAAAGAGAAATTAAGGAGTCGATCCCATTTACAATTGCACCCCAAACCATAAGATACCTAGGAATAAATCTAACCAAAGAGGCAAAGGATCTGTACTCAGAAAACTATCAAATACTCATGAAAGAAATTGAGGAAGACACAAAGAAATGGAAAAACATTCCATGCTCATGGATTGGAAGAACAAGTATTGTGAAGATGTCAATGCTACCTAGAGCAATCTACGCACTCAATGCAATCCCTATCAAAATACCATCCACTTTTTTCAAAGAAATGGAGCAAGTAATCCTAAAATTTGTATGGAACCAGAAAAGACCCCGCATAGCCAGAGGAATGTTGAAAAAGAAAAGCAAAGCTGGCGGCATCACAATTCTGGACTTCCAGCTCTATTACAAAGCTATCATCATCAAGACAGTATGGTACTGGCACAAAAACAGACACATAGATCAATGGAACAGAATAGAGGGCCCAGAAATGGACCCTCAACTCTATGGTCAACTCATCTTCGACAAAGCAGGGAAGAATGTCCAATGGAAAAAAGACAGTCTCTTCAACAAATGGTGTTGGGAAAATTGGACAGCCACATGCACAAGAATGAAACTGGACCATTTCCTTACACCACACACAAAAATAGACTCAAAATGGTTGAAAGACCTAAATGTGAGACAGGAGTCCATCAAAATCCTAAAGGAGAACACAGGCAGCAATCGCTTCGACCTCAGTCACAGCAACTTCTTCCTAGAAACATCGCCAAAGGCAAGGGAAGCAAGGGCAAAAATGAACTATTGGGACTTCACCGAGATAAAAAGCTTTTGCACAGCAAAAGAAACAGTCAACAAAACCAAAAGACAACCGAGAGAATGGGAGAAGATATTTGCAAATGACATATCAGATAAAGGGCTAGTATCCAAAATCTATAAAGACCTTACCAAACTCAACACCCAAAGAACAAATGATCCAATCAAGAAATGGGCAGAAGACGTGAACAGACATTTTTCCAAAGAAGACATCCAAATGACCAACAGACACATGAAAAAGTGCTCAACATCGCTGAGCATCAGGGAAATCCAAATCAAAACCTCAATGAGATACCACCTCACACCAGTCAGAATGACTAAAATTAACAGGTCAGGAAATGACAGATGTTGGTGGGGATGCGGAGAAAGGGGAACCCTCCTACAGTATTGGTGGGAATGCAAGCTGGTGCAGCCACTCTGGAAAATAGTATGGAGGTACCTCAGAAAGTTGAAAATAGAGCTACCATACGACTCAGCAATTGCACTACTGGGTATTTACCCCAAAAATACAAATGTAGGCATCCGAAGGGGTATGTGCACCCCGATGTTTATAGCAGCAATGTCCACAATAGCCAAACTATAGAAAGAGCCAAGATGTCCATAGACAGATGAATGGATAAAGAAGGTGTGGTATATATATACAATGGAATATTATGCAGCTATCAAAAGGAATGATATCTTGCCATTTGCAACGACATGGATGGAACTGGAGGGTATTATGCTGAGCGAAATAAATCAATCAGAGAAAGACATGTATCATATGACCTCACTGATATGAGGAATTCTTAATCTCAGGAAACAAACTGGAGTGGTGGGGGGTGGAAGGGATGGGGTGGCTGGGTGACAGACATTGGGGAGGGTATGTGCTATGGTGAGCGCTGTGAATAATGTAAGACTGTTGAATCATAGACCTGTACCTCTGAAACAAATAATACATTATATGTTTAAAAAAAAAAAAGAAGAAGATAGCAGGAAGGGAAAAATGAAGGTGGGAAAATCGGAGGGGGAGACGAACCATGAGAGACTATGGACTCTGAGAAGCAAACTGAGGGTTCTAGAGGGGAGAGGGTGGGGGGATGGGTGATGGGTATTAAGGAGGGCACATACTGAATGGAACACTGGGTGTTATACACAAACAATGAATCATGGAACACTCATCAAAAACTAATGATGTAATATATGGTGATTAACATAACATAATAAAAAAATGCATGAAGATAAACTGATGAGATAGAACTATGAGAACAAGTTGGCAAATCCACAATAACTGGGGTATTTCTGTAGTAGAACGGTTAATACATTTGCCCCACAAAATAATTGATAGAACAAGTAGTTATAAAACCAACAAAGATGTAGAATATTTGAACAATATTAACCAACTTGACCTTATTAAGCTTTATAGAACACGTTATTTAACCACATCAGAATACTCTTTTTTTTTTTCAAGTGCATGTAGAACATCAGTGAATTAAACCATATTCTGGGTCACAGAACAAATGTCACATAGTCAAGTAATATAATGTATGTTTTCTGACTACAGTGGAATTAAATTATAGATCAACAACAGAAAAGCCAATGAAAAATCCTCAAATATTTAAAAACTAAATATAACACTTTTAAATAATCCATGGTCAAAGAAGAAATCAAAAGGGAAACTATAAAATATTTTTAACCAAATGAAAATAAAAACATAGCTTACCAAAATTTTTGAGATGCAGCTAAAACAGTATTAGAAGGAAATGTATACAACTAAGAATCATTTTTAGAAAAGATTAAGGTATCAAATCAATTATCTTAGTTTCCACTTTAAGAAAGTAGACAAAAAGCAAATGAAACCACAAAGTAATCAGAAGAAAGGAAATAAGAAGGATCACAGTAGGAAATCAATGAAATAAAAAATAGAAAAAGAGAGAAAACCAAGGAAACAAAAGCTAGTTCTTCAAGAAGATCAATAACATTGATAGACTTCTAGCCAGACTGGTCAGGAGAAAAGAGAAGACAAAACTTACCAATATCAAGAGTGAAAAAAATGTCATAACTACAGATTATAAGTATATATTAAGAGGATAAGGGAATGTTATGAACAACTTTATGCCAATACATTTGACAATATAACTTAGATGAAATGAACTAATTCCTTGAAAGACACAAACTACCAAAGCTCACTCAAGAAGAAATAAACATGAACAGCCCTATCTTGAGCAAAGAAAGTGGATTTGAAGTTTAAAACCTTCTGAAAACAAAAACTTTAGGTTCAGATGGCTTCACTTGTCAATTTTACCAAACATTTAAGGGAGAAATAATACCGGCACTATAAAATTCTCCTGGAAAATTGAAGAGGAAGGAACACTTTCCAACTCATTTACTGAAGCATTACTGTGATATAGCATTACTGTGATAGCAAAACAGAGACATTACAAGAAAAAAATACTACAACCAACATCCCTCATGAACACAGATGCAAAATTCTAAAACATTTTAGTAAATTAAGTTCAACAATGTATAAAAAGGATAACACATTGTAACCCAGTAGATACAATAAAAAGCATTTGACAAAATTCAGTATCTATTCCTGATAAAAAAAATTCTCATCAAAGTAATAATAGAAGGGAACTTACCATGCCTGATAAAAGTTACCTAACAGGGGCGCCTCAGTGGCTCAGTTGCTTAAATGTCCAACTCTTGATTTCAGCTCAGGTCTTGATCTCAGGGGGTTGTAAGTTCAAAATCCATGTTGGGCTCCATGCTGGGCATGACAAAAAGCCACCTAACAAAAACCTGTAGCCAACAGTAAACTGAATGGTGAAAAAACTGAATGTATTCCCTCCAAGATAGGGAATAAGACTGGGATATCTGATCTTATCACTTTTTTCTCAATATTGCATAAGAATTTCTGGCCCATGCAACCAGGCAAGAAGAGTAAATAAAAGGCATCAAGGTTAGAAAAAAAGAGAGTCCTTATCTGTAGATGACATGATTATTTATGTGAGATGCTGGCAAGTGACAATCTGTTTTTGTATGGCTCAAAGAACGAAGAATGGATTTTACATTTTTGTACAGTTGTAAATAATAACAACAATAATAAAAGAAGAATCTGCAACAGAGACTTTATGTGGTCCATAAAGCCTAAAATATTTACTATCTGGCCCTTTAGAGACAATGTTTGCTGACCCCTGGTCTATGTAGAAAATCTGATGGAATCTCTAAAAGCCTACTAGATCAAATAAATGAATTTAGCAAGGTTGCAGGATATAAGATTAATACACAAAATCAATTAAGTTTCTATATAACAACAGTCAGAAATTGAAAATTTTAAAATTACATTTAGAGTAGCATCAAAAGTATTTACATGGGGTAAATCTGACAAAAGATGTAAAAAACTATATGATGAAAATCACATACTGCTGAAAAACAATCACATAAAAATGAAGAGGTATTCCTTCTTTATGAGTCAGATGACAATAATATTAAGATGTCAGTTTTCCCCCAAATGACATATAGATTCAATGCCCATCCCAATCAAAATCTCAGAAAGCATTTCCTGTAGAAATTAACAAACTGATTTAAAAATTCATATGGAAATGTAAAAAACTAGAAAAGCCAAAATAACTTTATTTAAAAAAATTTTTTTTAATATTTTATTTATTTACTCATGAGGAACAGAGAGAGGCAGAAGCAGAGGGAGAAGCAGGCTCCCTGTGGAGCAAGGGAGCCTGATGTGGGACTCGATCCCAGGACCCTGGGATCATGACCTAAGCCGAAGGCAGATGCTTAACCGACTGAGCCACCCAGGCGCCCCCAAAATAACTTTAAAAAAAAGAAAAAAGTAGGAACACTGACACCACCTAGCTTTACGGCTTATTATAAAGCTGCAGTAATTAAGACTGGTGGTATTGGTGTAAATACAGACAAAGAACAATGGAACAAAACATATATTCAACTATTTTTTTTTCAAGATTGCAAAAGAAATTCAGCAGGGAAAGGGTATTATTTCAACAAAGGATGCTCATATGCCCCTCCAAATGAACTGTACTTCATTCCTAGGATCATAAACAAAAATTTACTCAAAATGGTTCACAGACTTAAATGTAAAACCTAAAGTTATAGAACTTCCAGAAGAAAACATGGAAGATCCTTGTGACCATGTGTTAGGCAAATATTTCTTAGACATAACACCAAAAGCACAGTTCATTAAATAAAAAAAACAACCATAAGATAAATTGGACTTCATCTACTTTGGGGGGGAGGTCATTATCCTGATCTGATCGTGGCTTCGTGGGTATGCATATATATGGCACAATTTATCACATTGACACTCTAGATATGTGCATGTGTATGTCAATTATTAATGAAATAAGGAAAACATTTGATGTATGTATAATATTAGAGTTAAAAATCTAACTCACTGGAATCCTGAAGTAATCATACCTTTCTCACTTTAAAGGATAAATGCAAATAACAAGAAAAAATCAATCAGAAGCAAGTCTGTATATGACTCTATATTTGGTATTGTAATATAGTTACTGATAGCTAATAGTGCTAAGTAATCTAATGGCATATCACCAAGGGACTATCCGCAGCACCCCAGGGAATCTCTGGAATGTGAGGAAAGTACACAAGACCACAAAGATACAGAAAGAGTTTTAATTAACAGAAAACATTATAGTTCAATCAAACATTAAGCATGTGGACTGCAGATAGACATGGAGGGTTCTTGGGTGATGTCAGTCTCGAAAGTCCATTTACTTGACTCAGAAGTGTTAGTGATATTTTTCTTTTTGGTGCCAGGCTTCAAGGACTAGGGGGCATGTGAGCTTCCGGGTTCATCTTCCCCACTCTCTGGAATGCCATGTCATGTGCTCAGTCTGGGAGGCTGCCAAGACAGCCCTTGCTGTTCCACCTAACGTGAACTGTTCCTCCCTCTCTCTGTTGGACCCACTTCTGGTTGTATTTTCTGCAGTCTCTTCAATTTCCTGCCTTCCAGAAAGTTATAGGCCCTAATGTAGCTTTCACCTGCCTGGTATAGACGTTTGCAAAACAAATCCAATGTCACCATGGGGAAGGGAGCTTAATGCCTTTTATAGGTGCTCATCGTCTTTCTATCTGATCAGTTTTTCTGTCTTAGGAAAGGGCTTTTCTTGCTCAGTTTTTCCTGCAACTTCTTTCCCTCCTTGTATTACTTTCCTATGTTATGGTTTTGTTATAACTAGCAATAACTTTGGTAGATCTAGAGTTCTCATGCTTTCAACAGAGTTGCAAACAGATCTGCATCCATGTTCACAAGTCCCTGGACTGATACTTTTGAGAAGGAGATCTGTGTAAAATCATAGAGGATAAAGATTGCATTATTCCTCTCACGTCGCATTTACCAGGGCAGGGGACTTATTAGTTCATACAGAAGAGAGTCTTACCTGGAAAGGCTCTAACACCAGGATTATGTTTCAACATAATTGAGTCAGGAAATCCTTGTTGACCGCTTAGCAGTATTTAAACACAAACCCTTTGGAAACTCCCTCTTCCTCTGGCTTCTAGAATTCCTGGGTAACCTGGTAACTTCCTAAGGTTACTTTGACAGCTCTTCTTCCTAGCCTACATGCTCTGCGAATGCAAATGTAGACATTTCCCAGGCTTCTCTAAACTCTGCCAAAAACAACTGGTGCACCCTCATTCGTGACTTATTACCTCTCACTGATATTTCCCGATCTTCCCCTCTCCTGCCTCTAGACTTGCACTGTCCAATAAGAAAGCCACTAGCCACTGGTGAGAACTCGAAATGTGGCCAGTCCAAATAGAGATGTACCATCAGTATAAAACACAAATACAAGGTGGGAGGATGGGTTAGCCTGGTGATGGGTATTGAGGAGGGCACGTTCTGCATGGAGCACTGGGTGTTATGCACAAACAATGAATCATGGAACACTATATCTAAAACTAATGATGTAATGTATGGGGATTAACATAACAATAAAAAAATTTAAAAAAAAACACAAATACAATATATATATAGACAATAGTATACACTATATATACATATACAGATAATAGTATATATATATAAAATGGTATTGACTATATATAAAATAGTACTGATTATATATATGTGTTTATATATATAATAGTATTGATTAAATGTTGGAGTAAAAATATTTTGCATATATAGGGTTAAATAAAATATTTTACTAAAATTAATTTCACCTGTTTCTTTTTATCTTTTCTGAAATTGTAGCTCCTAGAAAACTTAGTATTACATATGTGACTTACATTACATTTGCACTGGACAGCACTGCTCTAGACCTGAAATTCAAACTGACCATTTAAATCGAACACAATAGAAAGTGAAACCAATCTATTCCAGACCCTCAAGCCTGCTCACTGTTATTATGGAATAAACATCGGCGGGCGTGAGACAGATAGGTTGTGTAACATCAGCTGCTGCTGTTAAGGAAATTGTATGCTGAAGGAACTAACTCTAAAATAAATTACTTATGAACCGGGTGACAGGAAGGCTCTGGTAATTGTCAACATTCCTCATGGGCAGTGGCAGTGGACGTGTACGTAGGACTGGGAAATAACACTGTAAGCTTTCGACTAGGAAGGCACAGTATTAGGAATGAAAACAACCAGGGATTTGCCAAAAATAGTGGATGAAGGTTGTATGCATTTGGAGTCCGAAACATTAGCAGTTACGCATTGTGACGTACTCGCAGCAGGTACTGTAACCACCCAAATGTGCCAAATATTCTCTTGCATGATCTTGGCCGATAGAATCTTCCTTTTCACCTAGCCCCAAACCTGGAGTCATTTGTGATTCAAGCCTTTCCTTACTCCCCATGGCCATGCTCTACACCGAACCCTGTTTATTCTACCGACACCCACTCACCACATCCACATTTTCTTCCTCCTTAAGACCAGAGGGGGTGCGTGGGTGGCTCAGTGGGTTAAGCATCCGACTCTTGATTTTGGCTCCAGTCATGATCTCAGGGTCGTGAGATCGAGCCCCGTGTGGGGCTCTGTGCTGAGCGTGGAGCCTGCTTACGATCCTCTCTCTCCCTCTGCCTCTGCCCTCCCTCCATTCACTCCCACTTGCACTCGCTCACTCTCTCTCAAAAAAAAAAAAAGAGGGGCGCCTGGGTGGCTCAGTTGGTTAAGCGACTGCCTTCGGCTCAGGTCATGATCCTGGAGTCCCGGGATCGAGTCCCACATCGGGCTCCCTGCTCAGCGGGGAGTCTGCTTCTCCCTCTGACCCTCCTCCCTCTCATGCTCTCTGTCTCTCATTCTCTCTCTCGCAAATAAATAAAATCTTAAAAAAAAAAAAAAAAAGAAAGAAAGAAAGAAAGAAAGAAAAAGAAGAAAAGAAAAAACCAGAGAAGGGAGACACAGTTCCATATGCTGCCCCTACGGTCCCAAGAGGGAGCGCTCAGGATTAGGCCTGCCTCTATCCCACGACGGAGAAACTTACAAAAAAACACTATCCTGTTCTTTACAGTTATTCTCCAGTAGAAATAGCAGGTAGTTAGGAATGCAAATAGGGGAGATGGAGAGGCCCTCAAGAGACCTTAAGAGGATGGGGGAAAGGGTCTAGGGCTGAACAAACCCTATTTTCTTTCTTTACTTTTCCCTTTCCTATTCCCTCCCCCAATCATTTTTATATTGCCTTTTTTCTTTTTTTTATTTATTTTATTATGTTATGTTAATCACCATACATTACATCATTAGTTTTTGATGTAGTGTTCCACGATTCATTGTTTGCATATAACATTCAGTGCTCTGTTCAATACGTGCCCTCTTTAATACACATCACCAGGCTAACCCGTCCCCCACCCCCCTCCCCTCTAGAACCCTCAGTTTGCTTCTCAGAGTCCATAGTTTCTCATGGTTCATCTCCCCCTCCAATTTCCCCCCTTCATTTTTCCCTTCCTACTATCTTCTTTTTTTTTTTTTCCTAACATATAGTGTATTACTTGTTTCAGAGGTACAGGTTTGTGATTCATCAGTCTTACACAATTCACAGCGCTCACCATAGCACATACCCTCCCCAGTGTCCATCACCCAGCCACCCCATCCCTCCCACCCCCCTCCACTCCAGCAAACCTCAGTTTATTTCCTGAGATTAAGAGTCTCTTATGGTTTGTCTCTCTCACTGGTTTTGTCTTGTTTCATTTTTCCCTCCCTTCCCCTATGATCCTCTGTCTTGTTTCTCTAATTCCTCATATCAGTGAGACCATATGATACTTGTCTTTCTCTGATTGACTTATTTCACTTAGCATAATACCCTCTAGTTCCATCCACACGTCATTGCAAATGGCAAGATTTCGTTGTTGTTGTTTTTTTTTATATTGCCTTCTTTTCTAATACATATAAGCTGTGTGGGTGAGTGAACAGAGTTTCATCACTTTACATAGCAGAAGACACCTCCTAAGTGATTTTGGATTATCCATTGACTTGCCTTAGAAGGAATGATTCAGAAGGGCATGCACAGCTGGCATTTATGTCAATTAAACCATAAACCTTATTAAATTTTAAAACTTTGAGTAGCCTAGAAATTCTCTTCTTAAACTAACTGGCAATTGTCTAAACATACGTTATATGTCAGACACTTTACCAGGCTACTTAGTTTTTACAGTTTCATTTTTTTAAAGGCTCTACTAGATGGCATGTTAGGTTGGGCAAGTCCTGTTCAAGAACAGAATGTATAGATATATTAAAGTCTATGTGCTTCTAGAAGCTTTCCTCCCCGTGTATTGATTAAAGGCAAAGAAAACTTAATGGACAGATTTTTTTTTTTTGAAAAAATGTGTCTTTGTATTGGTCCTTTGCTATTACAGTTAAGACCATCAAGTTGTAGTCTAGTTGTTTCAGTCAGCTCCTTTGTTGTAGTTTGTGCCTATATTTTGTTATTTAATTGCTAAGTAAATTATATATTAAGTAGAATTATGAATGCCCCTGATTATTCATGCCCTGTACATTTTTTAAAAATCAAATTCAAATTATGAAGCGATTATTAAACTAAGTATGTTTTACACTCTTTGGTTTAGGAAAAATCGATGTCCAACTTTTCTGCGGCATAAACACTGCCAACACATGGCTCAGCAGCCATGACCCAACAAACAGGCAGTTTTGTGTGTCCAAAAAAACCCCATCAGTGAAACCTTATTGTTACATAAGTTTCTTTCCAGCCGCCATATACCTAATTTGGACTAAACCCCAAAGTCAGTCAATCAACAGTACCTTTACTGCACCATTCTCATGCATGGTGATGCAGTTATCCGCATCTTCTGAGAGCTGGTACAAGGCTTGAGCTGTTGCTCGATGTACATTGGTGTCATTTGATTTCAGGTAACGCACTAACGGAGCTACTGCTTTGTACTCTCCAAAGGCCACTCTGTTTCTCCCCCACATACAGCAGCGTGAAATAGCTTCTGCTAGATGGCGCCTCAGTTTATCATTATTCTGCACAAGGGAAATGAATTGTGGTACATGCATTGCAATGAACCTGTAAGGTCATGTTTCTGTGCTAGATGTTTATTACCCAATAAGATGCCAATGAGTCAAGGGAGAAGGGCGAGGAGGCTATTCAGAGGGTGTCTTGAAAGAAATTAGTATTTTGGTGGTCCCCAATGGGCCAAGGTCAATCCTGAGTTTTCTTTTTATGACTTTAAAAAAATTTTTAAATTCTTTTTATTGACTACTGAATGTAGTCAATACACTCAAAGGTGATCAAGTGTCTGGCATTTGTTCTTTGCTCAAGGCTTGATTTCCTTTGGAGCACGTGCTTTAGGGAAAAAAAATAGTTCAAGAATATTGGACATTCTTAAGGGAGCATTTCACTTGACTGGGATGGGTGGTTAACTCTACACCTTTACCCTAGGAACACTTCTACATCAGTAATACACCTTGGTTCCCAACAGGGAATGACCTGTGACCAATGACCTGTTTGAGTCCGCCATTTTCTTTTCTATAGCCTTTATCCAGACTATATCCTTCTTTTTGTATGTAATTAACTCCTATGCGTATATTATACCTAAATAGGATACAGTTTTCTGTTTATTAATTGTATTGTTCTCTTTATTGAGGCAACAACTTGGTGTCCTTAACTGAATCTGGGAGTTATTCTTAGGAACTCAGTGTTAGACTGGCCCTAAAAAGTCTTCTAAACCAAGCATTCTTCCAGTGATTGAATTTCTGCTCTATGATTTTCCTGCCAAGAGGTAGCCCCAGCTATGCTCAAATGTCTCTGGTCATGGTGAAGTCATTATCTCTCAAGGCTGCTTCTTCTATCTGGCACAGCTCTGAATCAATAATACAGTGGTTGCCAAAGTCTCCCAGCTCAAGAATGCCTTCAATCCAAGCTTGCTAAGCCTTGGCGGGGGGAGGGCGTTTAACTTCTAAAGTTGCCATGAACAATTATCTTAAGGATAATGATAACGATGGTGGTGATGGAAGAGGATAGTTAACACTTCTATAGTAACATTTATATTTGCCACCACTTTACTTGCCAGTAACAAAAAACAGCCTCTTATTTTCTAAGGATCTTGCATATTAAATTGTACAGTTAGAATACATTTTCACATTGATTAGTGTCAGAGAAATTAAATGAGGTGACCAAAATCTCATACCTTACAGGTGATGGATATTAAGCTTGAATCCAGGTCTCTGGACTCTAAGCTTAGTGTTTTTACTACCACACCATGATATCTTATGATAATACACATTTAAAATAAAAGGATGTGTTACTTACTGTATTTGCTAGTTTGGACAATAAAGGGACAACTCCATGATCTGTAATAACAGCTAAATTTTCTTGATCTTTTGCTATATTGGTAATAGCAGCACATACACTTGCCAAAACTTCTTTATTATCTGATTTCAGTAAATTGACAACAAGTTCCAAACCACCAACAAAGGAACGAACCATTTCTCCAGCATCCTAGAGAAAATTAAAAACAAAAGATGTTATCAAAAATAATTTTATGATCAGCATTTTTTTTAAAAAGTAAAAAGTAATGATAAGGTTGTGAGGTACACCTTTGGCATAAAATACAAATTGAGTTTATTTCTTTATTTTACGTGATTTCTATGTATGTATGTATATGTATATACACACACACACAGTTGAGTTTCAACAAATATTTACTGAACAACTATTATGTGAGAGTTACTATGCTAACTACTGGGGATATAGAAATTAGTAAAATACAGTTGTATTATTTGCTGTAGTTATATTTTATAACATCATCACAAAAACTGAATTAGTAAACACTAAACCACTCTTTCTAGGGGAAATGCAGCATTAGGTTCCTGCGAGCCTCTGGTCACAATTTTGTCAACTGATCAATACATAACCTTGTTTTATGTGTGTTTCTCCTTAAAGATATCTTGTCTCATATATTGTTAATTAACGTTGAACTCACAGACACCACACTGTAAGTCATGCCTGAAGGAGGCTTATCTAACACACGAATTTTCCCTGTAAGGCACATCACAGCCTTCTGGTGTTTAGGAACACTAGAGAGCACTTGGGTACTACATGTGGGGGCCATGTCAAATAGTGAAATCACCAACAAAACCCACAAAGATACGAAAACTTTGTCATTAAGTAGACTACAAAATGGATGTTTGTTAACAGTAGGAGAGCTAAAACAAACAGAGTGTCATCTCATTCAACCCCAGCTGAGAACATGCATTTTGGGTGACTCAAATTTTTCACCTCTCTGTGCATGTCCAAGAATGACCACAGAGGTGCTGTATTGATTTGGGGATTACAAACATTTTAGCAAGTAGGCAAGAATTCCCAAACTGAATTTGTGAAGAATGTGGATTGATTGTATATGCTCTTTTGCCATTATGTTGCTTGCAATCCAGTGGGGAGTAGGGGCATTGAGAGATAAGTATAATGGGGACTCCTGGGTGGCTCAGTCAGTTAAGTGAAAGACTTTTGGTTTTGGCTCAGGTCATGATCTCAGGGTCATGAGCTAGAGCCCTGCGTTGCACTCAGTGCTCAGCGGGTAGTCTTCTTGAAGTTTCTCTCCCTCTGCCCCTCCTCACATTCTCTTTCTCTCTCTAAAATAAATAAATCCTTAAAAATAAAGAAATAAGTATAATGAACAGCACCAAGAGGAAAGATTCAAGGACTACCCCCCAAGAGGATGTTTGTAAACGAAGTCTAAAAGATGAGGAGTTACCAGTTTGAAGGGGGTTCAGGGTGGAGGAATCATCATGAAACAGACCTGAGAGGGAGAGGAGGTGCCTTGTTTTTTTTCCTTAGTGCAGAACAGCATAAGCATGAAAGGGAGAATGGAAGAAAATGAGACTTATCGAGATCTTGAAGGGTCTTTACTGCATGCCTTGGTAGAGAGTATGGAGTTCATTTTAATGGCATAAAAAAAGTCACTGAAAAGGTTTGAATGTGGGGGGCGCCTGGGTGGCTCAGTCGTTAAGCATCTGCCTTCTGCTCAGGTCATGATCCCAGGGTCCTGGGATCAAGCCCCGCGTCAGGCTCCCTGCTCGGCAGGAAGCCTGCTTCTCCCTCTCCCATTCCCCCTGCTTGCGTTCCCTCTCTCGCTGCGTCTCTCTCTGTCAAATAAATAAATAAAATCTTAAAAAAAAAAAAAAAAAAAAAAAGGTTTGAGTGTGTGTGTAGTTGGGGGGAGTGGGGAAGGGGATTTTAATCAATTTTGTATCATAATAGATCTCTCAGAATTGCAGAGTTGAGGTTGGGGCAAAGCCTGGTGCTGGGAACTCAGAGGCTGTTTCACGAAGTTCCGATAAGAGGTGGTGGCAGTTTGGAAGGAGGTTATGGTCTAGACTTGGAGGAGAGGGTGTGGATTTGTGTGTGCTGACTGGAGAAGGTAAGGAGCAGTGACTCAATGATGATTCCCCTGTTTCTGGCTTGACCTAATGGTGCTAATGTTGGAAAGGCAGGGTGTTGTTTTGTTTTCTTGGGGTGAGAAAGGATGGTACTTGATATCAGAGGCCTGATTTGAATGAAGTGCCTGCAAGATGTTTACGTGGAGACATCCAGAAGTCAGTTGGATATATGCGTTTGGAGCTCAGGAAAGGAAGCCAGGCTGGAGTCAAGAGATTTGGAAGTCGTCAGCAGAGAGACTGTAACTGAAGTAATGTGTGCGAGAGGTGGGGAGTGAGGGAAAGTGGGCTGTCTGTGCTAGGGCCGCAAGTGTGGGCAGGAAAGGAGTTTGTCAGAGGAACCTGAAAACAGATGGTTGCTCAGAAATCCTCACCTCCCCTGATGGATGGCGATGGCTGTGTGATGTTCAACTATTTGGCTCCATGGCTTTCTCAAGTAACAGAAATTAATACCTTTTGAGTGCCAATTATATCTTAGGCACTTTGCATAAATTATCTCAGTTAAACCTCACAATAACCACACAAAATAGATATTATTTCCATTTTAGATTTTAAAAACTGAGGTTTCAAAGATGTTGAACCTCCTAAACTAGACTATGTCCCTCAAGGAGCCATGTTATAGTAACCTTAGTGAACTTTATAATCATAAATCCAAATATCTCATCCCCATATCCTCCAAATTCTTCCACTGCTGTCCCCTGCCCTTAGGATAAAATCCAAACTCCACATGGCGTGTGTGCCCCTGGCTTCCCAGTCTCACCTTCTCTGCCTTGATCCCCCTTCTCTAACTGCACACACAAGCCCTAAACCAATGCCTCCCCCCACACCCCCCTGGAGTTAATAATCAGAATCTGGACACTCATTCTCTGAGAATATGGTTAAGTCTGGGGTAGGGCCTATAATTTTTTTTTTTTAATTTTAAAAATCTCTCCTGTGATTCTAAACTTCAGCCAGTATTGGGAACATTGCTTATGTATCAGTCCTTCAAGTTCATGTCCTCAATCATGCCACTTGCAGGTCTCCATGTCTTTGCATATGTTTTTTTGTCTATTTTTCCCACTAGCTTGGGACTTTCCATGTGGTCTCAGCTACTGACTAAGGTACCATTCTCTTCAGGGAAATTTCTTGAACTTCGAGTCTGGGTCAAGCTGTTCCTACTATACTTAACCTGGTTCTTCTGTATCATAACACTTCCTACTCTCTGCAGTAGTGGCTTATTTATTGGCCCTTGACCTAGAACATACGTTCCAGGAGGGAAGGGACTCTTTTCTGTCTTGTTTATTGTTGTACACCCAGTTTCTCTGAAAGTTTCTATGCCAGTTTCTAGAAACCCCACTGAATTAATTTGCAAACTCACAGCTACAAAAGGAAGCTTTCACCAAGGACATAACAAACCAAACCAAAGTTCTAGTGAATGGTGAAGGACAGACCCCAGTCAGGTTCTTCCCAAATGTTAAGTAGAAAGTATCTTTTCCATAACACGTTGCCTCTCCTGATTGCTATGGGAAGTGTGTGAGCATTATTACTGGCCTTGTTCTCAGTACCACATTTAAATACAATCTCTGCTAGGACATACTTTCACTTCTGATGTATTAATAAAAATTATTTTGAAAATATTTGCCATTTTCCCTAAAATTCTACAATAAAGCCTTTTACATCAAACAAAAGGAATGATTATACTTTCAATGGTATTCTACACTGCCACCTTATTACACTTCTGTGCACTAGGATGCAACCAAGTCAAAAGATTATAAGAGTTAATTTATTAACCTTCAGTCAAATATCCCACATAATTTAATCCAAATTGCTCTTTTGAAGCACTTAGTAGTAGTGGTAGTTGTTGTAGTACTCTTTCCGTGTTGTAGATGAGGAAAACATTAGAGAAATAAATTAATATGTGACAAGTGAAATAATAAATGGCAGAGTGGGATCTGAATCCATGTCTGCCTGACCCCAAAGCCACCACACAATACTGCAATTATGTGAATCCCAACCACACACTTGGTCCAGATGAAATAAATTCATAATCCTAGCCCCATCCTTGGTCCAGGTGCACATGTAAACTCAAAAGCAAAAACAATGGCTTTTAGAATTTCAGGGAACTTCAAAAGTGTAGCCCCAAAACTCCACTTTTCAAAATGATATTATTTGTGTCAGTAAACCAATACACTTGTCAGCTATGAAATTACAAAACAAGGTTTTTTTTCCTCAAGAAAGACTGGAGGAATTCCAGGAAGATGATGGTGGCATATTCTTTGTATCTCCCCAAGAAACAGAGAAACTAGGGGCAGCAAAACAAAAGACATAGAAATGCTAGGTGACAAGATACCTCTATGGACCCCCGAGTACAAGCAGATTGGGACAAACTACCAAAGCTACACGGTCTAAGAAACCAGAAATCTGCAGAGAGAAGGCAGAAGGACTTGTGAAGGCCATAGAACCAGGGAGCCTAGACTGCCATTAGGTCTCCCTGGAAAGCTCTGGAAAGCTGAGGAGCAGCACAATGGACTTACCAGGCTCTGATTAAAGGATAAGGCTAAAATGCCCCCAGGTCTGACAGTGCTGGAGCATGCTGTGGTCTGAGTTCTATGCATTTGCAATACTACCAACTGAAGGCTCCTTCTGGGTTAAAGCCTCATACCAAGCAGAAACTCCTGGGAGTTGCCTCCAAACAGAGCAAGGCAAGGACAATGGGTTGAAGGAATGATGGAGTCCAGGCAAAAAGAGGGGAGGGGAGCAAAGGAGTCTGAGTCTACTCTCTATCCTTGGGAAGATAACAGAAGTGGGATCTTGAGAAGCATGAAATTCGAAATGCAACTCTGGACCACATCTCCCTCCTAAAACACCATGAGAACTTATTTCACTTAAAAATGAGCAAAACAAAAAGACTATGGTGATTTTCCACCGTAGTCTTTTTGTTATTATAAGAAAAAGAATTAGCTGAAAGAAAATCACAGAAGCAATGAAAGGAAAATATCAATTAGAATTAACAAAGCTCATAAATTAGGTGAAGAGTTATTATAAGAAAGAGAATTAGCTGAAAGAAAATCACAGAAGCAATGAAAGGAAAATATCAATTAGAATTAATAAAGCTCATAAATTAGCAGAATAACTAAAAAAAAAAAACAACCCCAGTTTTTAAAGGCAGGTGAAACCCATCCACAAAGAATTAGAAATGAAAGAAAAATTCATTTTGAAAATGAAGAGTAAATTAGAAGAAATGCAAAAACGAGTAAACATAATAGGTAATATCTTTAAATACATAGAAGATGTGAAGAGTCTGAAATGATGGGGGAAAGCTAACAAAAAATTCATAAACTAGGCAGAGAAAGTAACATACATATAGTGAGTCCCTAAGAAGGAAACAAAGCAATATAATAGAGCAAATTTTTAAAACTATGATTCAAGAAACCTCTTTCCTGAAATAAAAATAAACCTGACAGCATATTCGAAAGTTGCCCTATATACCTGGGGAAATTTGCCCAGAATGTGCTAACGTAGAGAAATATTCTAGTACAACTGCTGGACATTAATAAAAAAGAAAAAAAATTATTTGCTCATCTAGGGAAAAAGACCAGATCACTTCTCAGGGAAAGATATTATCTTTAGCCTTTTCAGTAGCAATGTTTTTATGCAGAGGGAAAGGGAGTAACTTATGTAAACAACCTCAAGAGAAAATGTGAATCAATGTTCTAATATCCAGCCAAAATGACCTTCAAGTATAAAACTGTTATAAACATGGAAGACTCTAGGGGAAGTGTTAACACAGGCCCTTCTGAGGAATCGACTTGAGATTGACTGT
Organism: Halichoerus grypus; assembly: GCF_964656455.1. NCBI lineage: Eukaryota > Metazoa > Chordata > Mammalia > Carnivora > Phocidae > Halichoerus > Halichoerus grypus. The sequence continues at coordinate 66,734,787 of NC_135717.1, forward strand.
CAGATCTCCAAAGAGACTAGAGAGACATTGACTAAAGGATGGCAGACTTCTTAAAATGCTCTACTGGCTTCATTTCCTTCTGGATGAGGTTTAAATCATTAGCATGATTCAAGTATTTTCCCAATCTGGCTCGACCTCACCCTCTGGTCATATTTCCCAGTGTACCCTTTCATATAAACTATATTGCAGCTTCTAGGATTACTGGTGTTCCCTTAAGTGCCATGTTGTTGTACATCTTTGGCTACGTCATTTTCTTTACCCGGATGCCCTTCTAAAGTCCTAGAAACTCCTACTGGGAGCCCTGAAAACTGACTCCTTTTAATAGTGGCTTAAATAATATTTCCTCCATAAAATCCACCCCCACTGCCCTTCTCAGTATGGTTCACTCCTTCCCCTCCACATTCCTGTAGATGCTTTTCTCCAAAATCCATTCCCTCATTCTCCTTTATTTGCCAAGGCTTGATTTTGTTCGGGTATCTAACTCTCTCAGATAGAAGTACCTGGAGAAAGTGCCTCTATACCCCAGAGGTAGATCTTGACTGGCCTAAGCCTATCACCTAAGTCTCATTCCCTCTGCCATTATTTGTTTAGGGGTGGGCTAGATATGGCCCAATTATGGCCAGAGAGTTCTGAGATGATGTCTCCTAGGAATCTTCTGGAAGTTATAAGGACTAATTACAGGTCACACTGAGAATGGCAGAAAGAGGAAAACAGCCTGGGTCTTTGATTATTGTTGAGCTGCTGAATCAACCGGGCCTAAAATCCGCTTTGGCCATTTAAAACCAAAGGCATCTTGTAGCCACACTTTTCATTCTATGATGATTGTTTTCTACTGGGTCCTTTCCCCATTAAGTTGTGAGCTCTTCAAGAACAGAGCTGCCTGGTCTTGTTCTTTGACTCTCATTTGGGATATGGGGTCTGGTGTCTGTCACACGGCAGACTTCCAATAAATGTTTGCTTAATTGTGAAAAAATAAAAATAATGAGGGGACCATGACTTTAAGATACTTGGCCACAGTCACAAATACTAAAAAGCCAAAAGCATTAATTATGTATTAATAATGTAACTATGTAAAAGGAATATAAATGGGTAAGGCCAATTCAACCCCATAGTCTAGTGACTTCCTGGTTGTCTCACTGCTTTATCAGTAGACAGTGAGTCACAGCACTGGGGCCATACTGGGAGAAATAACAAAAGTGATCACATCTGCTTCTGCTCCAAGAACTTCCTAAGGTGCATGGTATGAGATAGAGGAAGCCAAAGTCGCAATGAGATCATGGGCATGGCTCACCGAGGTCTTGTAATGTTTACAATCTGTGGGACAGTGAAATGTTAGACTCAAGCCCACAGGTCCTGCCAAAGTTTGTTTATTTGTTTGGAAGGTGAGACTTCTCTCTCTCTCTCTTTTTACTTTTTAGGTTTAAAGATTCTAAACATATGACATCTTGCTTCACATAGTTTCTATGGAAAGGGAGACAGTATATTTGAGGATGGAAAAAGTAATTATTCTGCCAAAACTGTCTTTCACTAATGCTAAACGACTGGGCAAATTCAACATATTTTCCACCTTCTCACATATCTTAAAAAACTAGTTTTTGCCAATTCGCCACTGGTGCGATACTGGTTGTGCACAATTCAAATTTTCATCTTTAATGCAAAAACCCCCAATTAGAATAATAATAGTAATAACAATGACAACAGTCTAGCTTTTTGCAGTTTACAAAGGACTTCCACATAGGTATCTCCTCGGATCCTCACAGCTCTGCCTTCGGGAGGCATGAAATCCCCATTTTACACATGGGAAGGGTCAAGGTTCATGAATAGTTAGTGACAAAACTAAAAATTGACTTTATGTTTCCTGATTTCTCATTTTCGCTATACACTGTGTGCTTAGACTTTTGGAAGTGCCAACAATTATATTTACCAGATTAGACCTAATTTATAAATAGTCAGAAGACTCCTCATAATTTAGAGGGCTAATAATTCCAAAGAGATGAAGCTATTTTGCCAATGACAGTTCATGAGACAAACAAAAACAGTAATTGAAAGAAAGAATATGAAACACCTTTATACTGTTATTAAAGTAAAGCTGGAATGGGTGAATAAGTAGGAAAAGGTGTCACGTTCAAATTAACCAAAATTAAGTCAAACACACAAAATAGGACAAAAAATGTAAAGTAACAAAATACTTTTGGTTAAAATTCAACTAATAGGAAAGTATTACGGCTTTATTTACAGATTAATGAATAAAACAGAAAATTGGATGTTTTGGTATAGAGCAATTAAACTAATGGGTATGAAATTCCTTCTCTTGCCTCCAGCAAAAAGAACTGGCAGTTTTCTGATGAGGTGAGATATACATAATGCAACTTTAAAGCACATACAAGGCAAGCGTAACATGACTTAAGAACAAAAATTTTTAACCAGAAGGGCTATAAAAAACAGTTTTGTGCCATACAGAGACCATACAATGCATAAAACAGTATTTGAAAAAGATTTAAAAATAGCACATTGCATATAAAAAATTCCAAAAATGCTACATTCATGTTAGAACGGCATGTCAGAGAAACCAAGACTGAACAGGCAAATCTTGTCCTAAAAGTATATTCATTCTATCAAATCCTTTTAAAATTCTAAATACAACATATATACACAAGGAGAATAGACTGTTTGTGTGGCTCTATCACAGTAAGATCCTTGTTCTGTTTCTAGGAGTTAACAAGTCCCACAGCTTAAAACAAATTACTGACTTAGAACTACCTTACACTTTCAAATGTAGTTCTTCAAAAATCAAAGTTAGGTATCATTTATTACCTTTTTCATTCTGAACTGAAGGAAAAGTAAATTAATTTCAGGTAAAATAAATGATTCAGTCCTCATAGTGTAGATTTACATAGCTGCAAATGCACTGTACTTTGAGGATAGCTTTATCAAATTAAATCACAAAAAAATAAAGAGAATACATTTAATGGTTCTGATTTTCTCTACTTGTCTAACCTAATTTAAGATAATTTTCTTAAACATCACAGAGAACTGTGATTTTTCCATTTTATTATGTTGATTCTGTTTTAGATATAATATTCTATTAATGAGGAGGTCTAAATTGTGAGAAACTAGTGTGTATCCAGAGGTTTACAGAGTTAATGAAATGACATTCTTAACCAATGATGTCTTCGAAAAAGGCGTATAGTAAAAGAGCTGAACAAACGTATATCATAAAATAGCTATTATATAAATCTGTGTGCATATATATGCATATATGTATATATATTTAATTTTTAATATTAAATATATTTAGAACTTTTTCCCACTTGTACTCAATAACACAAAGATTAAAATGAGTAAAACAATTTCAGGTTAAGATCCAGTCAGATGCCTCCAAACAGCAAGTTGTGTGGACCAGGCTAAGCACAACACCTGAGACCATAATCTTGACAGAAAAAGAAGTTTAACTATATGAAATACTATACTCTAAAAAACCCAAGAGTCTCCCATTTACAGAGAGACTGTTTTCTAAGTTTACTTGTTGGGTCTATTACATCACATTTTTCTGTAAATATGTGGTTAATATCTCAGTGTGACAGATAAGAGTCTATTTAACTCATAATGAACCTGAACTATAACATATGAACTGCAACCAATCCTTATTTTCATGCATGTTCTAATATTTGAAGCCAGATATCTTGTCTCCCTCATCTTCTGTGATGTGTACCTTTAACTAATTTTCACATGAAATGATTGTCCTAGGTCTCCTCTCTCTTTTATCAAAGTTTCTCTTAAAACACACCCAGAGTTTAACACAATTCCAGATGTGGTCTGACTGGAGCAGAGCGCATTGGAATGCTTACCTTTCATGAAGTAGACACAGTACTTCTGCTAGCGTGGCCAACCACACGTGCTACTGCAGCAGTTACATTACCCTTATTTGTTCACATTAAGCTTTGAAGTCTGCCCAAATCCCTATATCTTTTCTAAGTGAATTACTATACAGCCAGTACTCCCACATCCTGCATTTATGGGATTTCCAGCTTCCTTTTATTGCATAAATTGGACTGAACAATTTTCATATAAAAAAGATAAGCTTTTAGATGTAAATTTCACTTTGTAAAAGTGCATTTCATGTAAAAACAGAAACCAAGTGAACATCTGGATATTTTGAGGTAAGTAATTTTTCTAAGCATTCTTACGTTAAAAAAAATTCCTTAGGAAGGTAGAAAATATAGTTTTTGAGCCAGTAGTTCTCAAACTGTATTGCACATTAGAATTCCAAGGGGAATTTTTAACCTTCTCTAAGCCCAGGTTGGACCTCAAAGCAATTAAATCAAAATGTATGGTGGTGGGAGCCAGCATCCATACATATCTCTAGGTGACCCCAATATACACCGAAGTTTGAGAACCACAGGTTTAAGAATTTAAGCCATATAGTGAAAATACCTGGGGGCACATCCCAGTTTCATCATTATTAGCTATAAGGCTTTGAGCAAGCTACATAACTTTGCTAAGTTTCCGTTTCATCATCTGTGAAATGGAGCTAATAGTATTATTTATCTCTTGAGGGCTGTTAAAAGGATACATGTAAGACATATAACAAGGTGCCTGGCATATGATAATAGCTGTTCCTAGTGTTATATTTTCTAATATTTTGAGAATGTATATCTTACCAATAGTTTGCACAACAAAATATCAACTTAAGGAATAACCACTTGAAATTTATTTGATTCCACATGTCATTCACTCTTATGAATATATTCAATATACATAACTCAGCAATATTTTTACTACATGTTCAGTCCTGTTTAAAACCCAAACAAGAGGGGCGCCTGGGTGGCTCAGTCGTTAAGCGTCTGCCTTCGGCTCAGGTCATGATCCCAGGGTCCTGGGATCGAGCCCCGCATCGGGCTCCCTGCTCGGCGAGGAGCCTGCTTCTCCCTCTTCCACTCCCCCTGCTTGTGTTCCCTCTCTCACTGTGTCTCTCTCTGTCAAATAAATAAATAAATCTTTAAAAAAAAAAAAACCCAGGGCGCCTGGGTGGCTCAGTTGGTTAAGCGACTGCCTTCGGCTCAGGTCATGATCCTGGAGTCCCAGGACCGAGTCCCGCATCGGGCTCCCTGCTCAGCGGGGAGTCTGCTTCTCCCTCTGACCCTCCCCCCTCTCATGTGCTCTCTCTCTCTCTCTCTCAAATAAATAAATAAAATCTTTAAAAAAAAAAAAAAAAAAAAACCCAAACAAGAATGAGTTGGGTTTTACAATACATCCTTGATTATTATTAGATAATAAATCTATGTTTATTTATATCATTAAAACCACTTTCATTCATGCATTCATTCCTTTGGCAAATTAGGAGCCTCAGAAATATTAAGATACTATTTTATGTTGTGGGATTCAAAATACATAATTTGGTTTCACATTATAGTCACCTGGAGTAATTTTTTTAAAGATTTATTTATTTTAGAGAGAGAGAGGGCACACATGCGGGGGGTGGGGGTGGTAGGTAGAGGGAAAGGGAGAGAGAGAATCTCAAGCAGATTCCCCATGGAGCACGGAGCCCAATCCCAGGACTCTGTGATCATGACCTGAGCTTAAATCAAGAGTCAGGTGCTTAACTGACTGAGCTACCCAGGCGCCCCACCTGGAGTGATTTTTTTAGAAATATGAATGCCTAGGCCTCACTCTCAATATATAGAATGACGATGGGGCTCTTGCATAAAAATATATTTTTTAAAGCTCTGAAGGTATTGTGCTTCTAGAATAGAGAATAACTGATGTGCACAATTCAAACTGTGTTGTTGTTACTTACAGAGTCAGTGCATCAGTGATGATCTCAAATGCCCACATTTAGTTTAAGACTAGAGGAGGGAGGACACTTCTGGAATCTTCTATAACAAGAATGAGAACACTAGCAAAAATTGGCAAAAGTAATTTTTTCAAAACTGTATAATTTAATGAAAAGCTTATAACTCATCGTGTTTATGCAAGAAAAATGGCTGAATCTCAGTAAGAACAGTGAGTTTTCTGGCATTTAGAAACTTTCCCTATTCTCACCTCTCTCTCCCCAGCTTGGTAGTAATCTTGAAACCATGTTTCTGGGAAAACCTGCAGCCTAGGAGGGGAAGAATGGGTTTGGAGCTCCTCCCAAACCCCCATTCCAACAGAATGGTTGCAATTTGCCTTGAAAGGCAACTTCTAAGAAAAACTCCAAAGGCTTGTCTTTACTTCAGGGTTCCCTCACTAAGGAAAGTCCTATTCTCAGGGCATGTCATAAAAAAGATCAGTGGCAACTATTTAACATAAAAGCTGTTTGAGATGGTAATATTAGTTGGGACAAATAAGAGGCTGGCCAAAACATAATTAAAAGGAAAATCTTAAAAATGGGATATCCACAGAGGGTTTTGAAAAACTCCAACATATTTGTAGGGATCTGAAATGCCACACGTAAGTGCAGGACCATGGCATGGTCAGAAAAGACCTGAGATAGCCCTAAATGCTCACCTCTGGCTGACCTTGAGGCTCTACACAAGCAGAAATGAAGGGTAAAGTTGTAAACTATTGGAATGTCTGATGTGTGCCATAAAACACACACAGAACACCTCACCAAAGGCTGAGAAACCTAATGGTGCAAGGAATTTAAGGAAATCTCTGTCAACTCATTAGCTGATCAGTGAGGTAACTGAGCAGAAATCTTAGTGGTCACACTGACAAAGAATATAGACATTATAGAATTAGTCTAAGAAAGTCACTAACAAACAATAGCAAAAACAGCAACAAATAGCAAAAATACAACCCCTGAGATGGGGAAAATCTGATTTCCAGAGTTTCTACATTATATTATTTAAAATACTAAGTTTCTTTCTCAAAGAAGTTATGAGATATACAAAGAAAGAGGAATGTATACCAAAAAATATAACCAAGGAAAGAAAACAGTCAATAAAACTGGACCCTAAGGAAGTCTGTACCATCTTGGCCTTAATAGATAAAGACTTTAAATCAGCTATTAAAATATGTTCCAGGAACTAAAGGTAACCATGCCTAAACAATTAAGTTTGAGACCATATCTTGGGAAGTAGGGAATATTAATAAAGAGATTGAAATTACATATAAAAAAAGAATCATTAGAAATTCTGGAGTTGAAAAGTACAATAATTGAAATGGAAAATTCACTTCATGGGACCAACAGCAGATTTGAGCATGCAGAAGACAGACTCAGTGAACATGTAGATAGGCCAATCAGATTATTCAGTCTGAGGAAACAAAAGAAAATGAATGAAGAAAAATGAACACAACCTCAGAGATCTATAAAACACCATCAAGCATACCATCCTACATATATGGGATATGGAAAAAGGGGAGAGAGAGAAAGGGCAGAAAGAATATTTGAAGAAATAATGACAAACACTTCTCAAATTTGATGTAAAACTTTAACCTACATATTTATGTATCTTAAGGAATTCCAAGTAGGATAAACTCAGATATACACACCTAGACAGGTCATAGTCAAATGGTGAAAGACAGAGAATGTTGAAAATTGCAAACTGTGCTTGAAAGCTGTACATGACTCATCATGAAACTTCATTAATAGTAACAGCTGACTTCTCATCAGAAAGCATGGAGACATTACCAAGATGGTGGACTCAGAAGTTCCAAACACTTGCTCCCCCATGGAAACATTAAATAAACAACTATAGACTAACTAATATAACTTTATAGGAGCTCTTGAAACCAGTTCAGAGATCTATAGCAAAGAAGCAAGAAAAAGTCACAATAAAAACTTCAGGAAATTTCCTGGCAGTTTTACTTTCTCTTGTCCCACCCCGTTCCTGACAATGGCACAGTGTGGTCAGGAGGAAGCAGACCAATTCCCAGTTCCTTCCCTTGGCCAGAAGAGGCAGAATGGAAATTATTTGAAACACCCTAGCCTGTCGGTGGGCTACCTAAGAGAGACTGATTTCTATCTCACCTGAATCAGAGCTCAGACAGGAAATTATGGCAGAGTCTGGATCTCAGGTGGCAAAAACTATGCAAGGCAGTGGCAGGCATTGTGGGGTGGGGGACTGTAGATTCACAGATACATGGGGGCAAGAGATTACAAGCAGAGGAATATAATAAAACATCTATGCCTCCAAAGAGAAGCTGGATTGAGACTCTGAGAAATTAAGACATTTAAAAACAGCCATGAACACGGGGAATTTTTAAAAAGGATACACACAGGCCCAGATAGGACACATGCCCAGAAAAGACCCAAAGAGACCTTATACCTTCACCCTGGGCTGATTCCAATAGGAATGACAGGATCTTATTAACTAGGGGAGGTCTTCCAAACCAATCTGGAAATACTAGGAGAGGTGGATATTTTTTCAAATGCCCACTTTTCAGCAAAAGATCCTAAGACACACCAAGGAACAAGGCAACACAGTTCATTCAAAGGAACAAAATAAATCCTCAGACCATCCATGAAGGAACAAATGTGTCAGAATTACCAGGAAAAGACTTTAAAACAATTGTCTTAAGTATGTTCAAAAGCTAAAGGAAAACACAAAGAATTAAAGGAAATAAGGAAAATGATATCATATTTGTTCCTATATCATTTTCCTTATTTCCTTTAATTTTCTGTTTTCCTTTATAATTTATAATAAATATAAATTATTATATATGTATAACATATATATAAAATTTCTCTCTATATATCTTTGTGTGTATATATATCTCCAAATAGAAATTCTGGAGCTGAAAAGTATAATAGCTGAATTGAAAATTTCACTAGAGGGATAAATTTGAACTTGAAGACAGGTGATTTAAAATTATTGAATCTAAGCAATGAAAAAAAAAAAGAGAGAGAGAGACAGATCAATTTGGGCATTATGGGAGTCACAGAAGAAAACAGAGAGAAAGGGGCAGAGAGATTATTTGAATAAATAATGCCTAAAAATATCCCAAATTTAAGTAAATACATGGATATACAAAAGTCCTCTCAAAACATTCCACCCAACAACAGCAGAATATACGTTTTTCTCAAGTACACATGAAACATTGTCCAGGATAGACTATATTTTAGGCCACAAAACCAGTCTAAATATTTTTTTAAAGATTGAAATCATACAAAGTATGTTTTCCAAACACAATGAATGAAAATAGAAATCAACACCAGAAGGAAAACTGGAAAATTCACAAATATGTGGAAATTAAACAACACACCTGTTAATAACCAATGAATTAATGAAGAAACCACATCTATTTCCTACAGGAAAAAAAAATAGGAAAACAATAGAGAAAGTATATGAAATCAAGAGTTGGCTATTCAAAAATCAATAAAATTGACCAACCTTTAGCAGGATTGACAAAGAAAAAAAAATAAGACTCAAGTAACTTGGATCAGAAATAAAAGAAGGGATATAACAACCAATTCTACAGAAATAAGAAGGATTGTAAGAGAATATTATGCACAGTTGTATGCCAACAAAATAGATAACCTAGATGACATGGGTAAATTTCTAGAAACACATAACCTAATAAGACTGGATCACAAAGAAATAGAAAATTTGAACAGATCCATAACTAGCCAGGGAATTGAAACAGCAATCAAAAAGCTCCCAACAAATAAAAGCCCAGGACTAGATGGCATTACTGGTGAATTCCACAAAACATTTAAAGAAGAATTACCAATAATCCTCCTGAAACTCTTCCAAAGAATTAAATAGCTAACATTGTCAAACTCAGTCTATGAGGGCAACATGATTCTAATACCAAAGCTAGAGAGACGCTACATAAAAATAAAACTGTAGACCAATATTGCTTGTGAATATTGATGTAAAAATTCCCAACAAAGTGCTAGCAAACCAAATTGAATAGGATTATACACCATGACAAAATGGGATTTATTCCTAGAACGTATGGATAGTTCAACATAAGAAAATCAGTAAGTGCAATATATCACATTAAGAGAATGAAGGTAAAAATCCATAAGAGTATGTCAGTTGATACACAAAAAGCATTTAACAAAATCGAATACCCTTTATTTATTTAATTTGTCAGAGAGAGTGAGAGAGCACAAGCAGGGGAAGGAGCAGGCAGAGGGAGAAGCAGGCTCCCCGCTTAGCAGGGAGCCCAATGTGGGCTTCGACCCCAGCACCCTGGGATCATGACCTCAGCTGAAAGCAGACGCTTAACTGACTGAGTCACCCCGATGTCACACCTGTACATGATTTTTTTTTTAAAAAAACTCAACAAATTCCGAATAGAAGGAAACTATTTCAACATAATGAAAGCCACATAGAAAAAACTTACAGCTCATATCATAATCAATGATGAAAGACTGAAATTTTCCCTCCAAGATCAGGAGCAACACCAGTATGCCTGCTTTCACCACTTCTATTTGACATTGTACTGGAAGTCCTAGCCAATTGGACTTCCTAAGTCCAGTTAGAAAAGAAAAAGAAATTTTATTTTTTTAAAGATTTATTTATTTATTTTAGAGAGAGAAAGAGAGAGAGTGTGTGCGAATGGGGGGGCAGAGGAAGAGGGAGAGAATCTCTAGCAGACTCCGTGCTGAGCCCCACGAGGGGCTTGATCTCCCGATCCTGAAATCACGACCTGAGCTGAAACCAAGAGTTGGACATTTAACCAACTCGCCACACAGGCACCCCAAGAAAAAGAATTTTAAAATCCAAATTGGAACGGAAGAAAAAAATTATCTCTGTTCACAAATGACATGATCCTATATGTAGAAAGCCCTAAATTTTACAATAAACTGGTAGAATAACTGAATTCAGCCACGTCGTAGGTCACAAAATCAACATGCAAAAATCCATTGTGTTTTTATATACTAATAATGAACAATGTGAAATGGAAATTAAGAAAACAGTGCCAATTACAATAGCATCTAAAGAATGAAATACTTAGGAATGAACTTTAAGCCAAAGAGGTAAAAGATTTGTACAATGAAAACTGTACAACATTGGTAAAGAAATTAGACACAAATAAATGTAAAGATATCCGTGTTCACAGACTGGAAGATTTAATATTGTTTAGATGTCAGTGCTACCCATAGTGATCTATAGATTCAATGCAATCGCTATCAAAATCCCGATAATTTTTTTGCAGAAATAAATAAATTCATCCTAAAATTTACATGGAATCTCAGGGGACCCTGAACCGCCAATATGATCTTGAAAAAGAAAAACAAAGTTGGACTCCTCAGACGTCCTCATTTCAAAACTTACTACAAAGCAATGGTAATTAGAAGAGTGAGGTACTGACTTATAAACAGACATGTAGACCAATGGAAGAGGATAGAGACCCAGATATAAACCCTTGGGTATTTATTTTGTCGAATGGTTTTTGACAGGACCATTCAGTGGGGGAAAGGACAGTTTTTCAACAAATAGTGTTGTGAAAATTGGATATCCACACGCAAAAAGAATGAAGTTGGACCCTTACTTTTACCATATTAAAAAAATTAACTCAGAATGGATTAAGGACCTAAATGTAAGACCTGAACTATAAAAATCCTAGGAGAAAGAATCCAAAGGACAATGAAGCTAAGTTATGAGCATGCTGAGTTCAGGTCTAGAAGCAGAATAATAAAAGTATTCCAGGCACGGGACCCAAATCTATTTCACTTCTTAAAAATAGGGGTACACAAGGGCTTCCACATTCATGAAAGGAGGCAGGAAAACATTACTACTAACTACTGCCTATGGCTACTTCTTATATGAAGATGTGTGTCTAGAGAAATGGAGGGATGTAACCTTATGACTAGAAACTTGGGTCTCAGTTAAATGTCTGAGTCAGTGAATTTTGAGATGGTACAGTTTCTGATGGCAACAAAGTACAATGTGATCCTGGGAGTTCATGGCTGAGGTGGACATAATGATATGATCAATTTAATGGATGAGATTATTTAATAAAGTAACTAGTAATTAATAACTGTACTTTCAAAATAAGATGGTTAAATGGTTTCACAAATAGCTAATTGTTGGCATGATTTTGTACATATCTGTTTAGAATAAGCTATCCCTCAGCATTTTCAACAATAGCCAAACTATGGAGGGAGACCAAATGTCCATCGACTGATGAATGGATAAAGATGTGGTGTGTATATATATATATACAATGGAATATTACTCAGCCATCAGAAAGAATGAAAACTTGCCCTTTGCAATGATGTGGGTAGAGCTAGAGTGTATTATGCCAAGTGAAATAAGTCAGTCAGAGAAAGACAAATGCCATATGATCTCACTCATATGTGGAATTCAAGAAAGTAGATGAACATATGGGAAGGGGGAAAAAAGAGGAGAGAGGGAAAGCCATAAGAGACTCTTAACGATAGAGAACCAATTGGATGTGGGTGGGGGATGGGCTAGATGGGTGATGGGAATTAATGAGGGCACTTATTGTGATGAGCACTGGGTGTTGTATGTAGTGATGAATCACTGAATTCTACTCCTGAAACCAATATTGCACTGTGTGTTAACTAACTAAAATTTAAATTTTTTAAAAAGGCTATACCTTTGGTTGTAACTTTCCCTTCTGTATATTACACCTCTGTCAATTCCATCCCTTCCTAGACTAGCAACCTGCATTGTGGCCCTTTTTGGAGTAGTAGGGTCTGAGAAGCACATGGAATGGGAGAGCAATAGTAGCGCAAGAGAAGAATCCAGGTGAAAGCAACAGATTTGACCTTAGATGGTGGTCCTTCTAGCTGTAGTCTGAAGATGAGCTGTTTAACACCCTCACTATTGTTTTGGTCCTTCATGTCCCCACTTGAAAATCTGGCATACAGAAAAAATCTTTGTAATACAGTTCACTTTAATCTTTTAGGATTTTAAGAACTGGGGGCCAGATGAGTATACTTTGAACTATTTGGTGACTTAAAAATGATAGCAGAACCCAACTAGGCAGGGTCACATTTTCAAAAGGTTTTAAATTTTTTAATAAACTATGTAGCCTGTTAGGCACACTGTTGGACAACTATACATTCTAGGGCCCAAACATGACCAAATCAAAGCTCATAAACCATGTTTATGGCAGTATTCTTAGTATGAAACTGTACCCCTATACATGCCTTCTCCAGCTTCTCTTTGGCTTCCTGATTGGGCATGGGTCATTGGACTGCTGAAGTTAAACAGAGAGTGATGTCAGATTTCTGTCCTGTTTGATCAGCTGTGTTCTGTCACACCTGGAGTCAGGAAGCTGGCCTCATCCACACTCAGGGCTCAACATTCCTGGCTAAAATTGCCTAAGCATGTATTCCAACCTCACATAAAGTAACTTTTTCTCTTCTCTTTTGGGGAATCAGTCTCAAATGTCTCTGATTAGCTACTCTGCTTGGAAGAGATCCTTAGGCCACTGGTTTTGAAATTACTCGCAATTATTTTCCTCCAAATTCAAAATTCAGAACCAGACATTATTTTCTAAACAAGTAGCAAAATTAAGTTTAAGAAAGTTACAAAGCCAAATGATCTCATGGATATATTACTGATTTGGAAGACAGATTGAGTTTTCTTCCTAATTCTACAACTGGTTTACTATACATGCAGAGTATTTATTCTAAAATGAGAATACCTGGTTCCTATCTAATTCATAAGTGGTGGTTATAATATAAAATTTTAATATAAATTTGCCTTATAAAAAGGCAAACAAACATGTTTAAATGTCTATTTTTTTCTTACTAAAAACTTTTTAACCATTACTGAAAAGCAGAATTAAGAAAATCAAATACTATCTTGCAACATTCAAAAAAAGAAATAACATAAAAATGCAATGATACGTTAAGAAAGAAAATGATTCTTATAAATGTTGGTAAGAGACAAGAAAGTAGAAGTGACGGACCAATTATATATTCTTTATATAAGTTTCTGTATTTTTCAATACTTTATTGTTCATAGAGCACAAATTTGAGTTGACTTTTTGCAGCAGAGTTTTGCTTCGTAAGACCAAAGAATTTAATGCATGGATTTTTGCCAGACTCAGCTGTTGAATTCTTTACATCACAAGTTCATAATACTGAACACCTGTTCAACCACTGTTTTTCTCCAAAAAGGTGTTTGATCATTCAGCTTGAAAGGAACAGCTTTTCACTTCCATTTACAAATCTCTCACACTTTTCACAAAGTACTTGATTGTCTGCAACCATGCTTGTGGCTCATGAAATTTACTAAATAACATCACTATAGAGGTCATTAGGCTCTCTATCCTTTGTGGCAAGCTTAAGTGGAAAAAAACCCAACAACTAACTTTCCTTAAGCCTCACACAAAAAACTCGCCTCGAAATGGTACACTGTTAAATAAAATGACTTAAAAAAATATGCAGTGAATTTTTTTGGTTAGTTCACTTTAGTTCCTCAGTTCTCGATAGACTGAAGAACACTAGGTAGTTTTCTGATGGAAGATGCTTACTTTCTGTCTTAGGTAGTCTTTCAAGTTTTATATATGACCATAAAACAGATTCATATTTCACATTCTGATTTTCCAGTCATATAGAGAATGGACAAATAATTATTAAGCTCGCCAAACATACCTTTTTCACCAAGCACATTTTCTTTACCACTGAGAAGCTATCAAAAACTATTTTATACTGACTTTCTCAAAAATGAAGGACAATTTTATGCTTTCTGATTAAGACACTGGTGTGCTGGTGAAAGTGTCAGTCCTCCTTACCATGAAGATCTCACATTCCATTTGTTTTATGCATCTAACAGCAACTATAATGCAGCTGCAATGCAAAAGTACATTATGAATCTTTGTCTCAGCGATCCCACAATTCAGTACCAAAGTATGTTGCTACCCAGCTCATTCACTGAGAGGTAGCTTTAAATATTCCTTTGCGAGAAAAGATGCAATACATTCACTAGAACTGATTTTCACGTCTCATTTTCTTAACAGATAGATCTGAAACTGTGTTCTAATACACATGCTGTTAAAAATATAAAAAATGGATAACATCTGTTTTGAACAGTTGACATTTCACCATATCCATTCCACATGGACTCAAACAGTGTGCTTAGGTTTCATGATGCCTGACAGACGTGGCAGGGACCCTGAAATAGCCATAACTTGTCTGAAGGCTTGGCTTGTGCTCTCTTCCCATTTGTGTTGCTCTGAGCTCTAATTGACAATGGCTGATTTCTGCAGCATTTCTGTCAGTGCTGCTAATCCAGACAAAGAAGTTCTTTATTTCAGAATGGTGCCAAATCCTATCATTCATAAGTTAATCAGCCTAAATGACTTGCAAAACATCTTCTGTGAAAAAAATGTGGAAATCCTTTCTTACAAAATAAAAGGCAATCTTTCCACGAAAGTTGAGTCATTAACTTACCTGAAAAGGGGCGGCGTGGGGGAGGAGGAGGGAAGAATGGACCAAAATATCTGGCAAGATCTCTTCTGGTTCCATTATTTTACTGTAAGCTGGATGCCCAGCATATTAAAAAAATGTTTCCTGCCTTTACTCTCCTTCAGAACTTACAATCTCATTAGAAAACAATTTTAATTCACCTAAAGACAATAGCATATCCAAACTGCTACTTGAAAATGCTAAATTGAATATCATCGAGTGGGATAAATTTTGGATGGTGATAAAAAATAAGACACATGAGATCCCAAGAGTTCCAAGTACACATAACTTCCCTCCATGCATATAGACATTTACAAGTATCTTTACCCATGTTATTTCAGCTAATCCAAAAGGCAGTTGATTGTAAAATGCCCGATTATTTTACATACCACCAAGGAAAACACTGCCCTTTAACTTATGACACAATGTCAATTACAAAATACTTCCCTGAGCTACTATGTTTGAATTTCTACCAATAGATCAGAGGTAAGTTTACTTTCTCTCCCTATGTGAAAGAACATTCTAGAAAGGCTCAGTTGTTTTTGTTTAACCTCATTCTGTATTTTAACACTGGAAACTTAATTGCATAAATGTTATGCATTTATGTTAAGATGATAAAAAAAAGGTATACAAAATGTAATGTGTACCTACAAAGGGTTTGGCAAATAGTGCTAAATAATGTTGTTGAATTAATTATTTGATATGCCCAGAAATTAAATAAAATCACTGCTACTTTTAATATTATATTAATTATATTGATTTTAGCTTTTAATTTTATTTTATTCATGTATTGTCACAAAACTCTTCAAGGCAAAATGAAAACTTTAAATGATTAAGAAGTATAAACCTGGTCCATTTACTAATTATTAATACTACAACATATTCTGCTCAGGCATCATTTTATATTCTGGGGCTGTCTTTCACACTGACTTAAGGCAGCCAACGGAAGTAACAGAAGATGTTGTACCTCCTTAAGTATAATACATGCATGAAACGGATAAAAACTTATTCAGGGGCGCCTGGTGGCTCAGTCGTTAAGCGTCTGCCTTCAGCTCAGGTCATGATCCCACAGTCCTGGGATGGAGCCCCGCATCAGGCTCCCTGCTCCGCGGGAAGCCTGCTTCTCCCTCTCCCTCTCCCCCTGCTTGTGTTCCCTCTCTCACTGTGTCTCTCTCTGTCAAATAAATAAATAAAATCTTTAAAAAAACAAAACAAAACTTATTCAACCCTCAGGTTCCTATGTCATAGGTTAAGAATGGAATCAAAACCAAAACAAAACCTTTTCTATTCTTGATTTGTGATTAATTTTTGGTATAAGCATTGAAAAAACAAAGATCAACAATTCATGGATTTGAATGATTAGGTTTAGTGTGGGAAAAAGGATTACTCAATAAAATATAAATAAAATAAAATAAACATTGTTGAAAGCTTACTAAAATCAATATAGCAAGACCCAAATGTCCTAGTGTGGTTTACACTGTAATTGTTTCAGAAGTATAAATGCTTCAAGATTGAAAATTCAATTATATGTGTTTCATTTTCAATGGTTTAGTTTTGTGAATTTTGAAAAGCACATTTTTTTTTTAATTTTAATTTTTTAGTTTCTCTCACAGAAGATGGCAAATACTGATGGAAACTAAACCCTGAAGGTAAAATTTTACTTCAAAGTTTCCAAAACCAAACAAGGGTCAGAGAGTTAAATAATGAAAATTTCAAATGATTTTTAAAGCTTCTTTTTTTAAACATACTCTATTATTTAGAACAGTTTTAGGTTCACAGAAAAACTGAGCAGAAGGTACTAAGGTTTCCCATATCCCCTGTCCCCACACATGCAGAGTGCCCCTCATTATCAACGTAATGGTACCCCACCATATGGTACACCAAAAATACTTTTAAAATATCCTCCGAAATTAGTACAGTAAATGATATTTTTTAGGTTTGCAGCATTTACATTTTGAGGTTCTCAAAGCTTAAAACAGCCCTAAGACTTTTAGGAAATCCCGTATTTTCCGGAGCAATGGGACTTTTCTTCACAAAGGAATCGCCCAGAAAAAGCTTAGAAATGAAAACTGCAGAGACTTGCTTGTTGATGTGGGTGGCGGCTATTTTGTGGTGGAACCATAGCAAAGGATATGGGGTTAGAACGGGGTCATACCGTATCTCAGTTACCATTCTAGTTATGTGATCTTGAGCAAGTAATTAAATATTCTGATGACTTAGTTTCCTCAGAAGCAAAATAATTGGTTGTGCAGTTAATTGAGATGATGCATGTGAAAAGTTATAGGTTACATACATATAAATAATTATGGTTTGGTGAAAACAGAATGACAGTCTAGTGTGTAAAGACGTAAGTACTATGTAACCTGCTTTACAACATAAATCTGGATGAAGAGTTGAAAGTCCCAGAGGGACACATCTCTAGGAATGATCATGTTAGCTAAAGAAAGTCTCTGGCCAAATTAATCTATGGGGCCATACTTCTTCTTATTTTGTTATCATCTACTTACTTATTTTTTTTATCATTTTAAGTTTTTTTTTTTTAAAGATTTTATTTATTCATTTGAGACACAGAGATACAGAGAGAGAGAGAGAGAGAGAGCATGAGCAGGGAGAGAGGCAGAGGGAGAAGGAGAAGCAGGCTCCCTGCTGAGCCAGGAGCCCGATGTGGGGCTCGATCCCAGGACCCTGGGATCATGACCTGAGCCGAAGGCAGACGCTTAACCATCTGAGCCACCCAGGCGCCCCTATCATTTTAAGTTTTTATTTAAATTCCAGTTAGTTAACATACAGTATAATATTAGTTTCAAGTGCAAAATATAGTGATTTAACACTTCCACAGAATACCAGATGTTCATCATAGTAAGTGCACTCCTTAATCCCTATCATATCATTTATTTTTTTCATCATAGTAAGTGTACTCTTTAATCCCCATCCTCTATTTCCTCCATCCCCCCCCATCTCCCTTTTGGTAACTATCAGTTCTCTATAGTTAAGAATCTGTTTCTTGGTCTGTCTCTCTTTTTCCTTTGCTAATTTATTTCTTAAATTCTACATATGAGTGAAATCATATGGTATTTGTCTTTCTCTGATTGACTTATTTCACTTAGCATTACACTCTCTAGCTCCATCCATGTTGTTGCAAATGGCAAGGTTTTATTCTTTTTATGGCTGAGTAATATTCCATTGTATATATACACCATATCTTCTTTATCCACTCATCTATCAATGGATACTTGGGCTGTTTCCAATAGTTTGGCTGTTGTAAATAATTCTGCTATAAACATAGGAGTGCATGTATCCCTTTGAATTAGTGTTTTTGTATTTTTGGGGTAAATACTCAGTAGTGCAATTACTGGATTGTAAGGTAGTTCTATTTTTAATTTTTTGAGGAAAAAAATATTCCAGTTTTCCACAGTGGCTGCACCAGTTTGCATTCCCACCAACAGTGCAAGAAGGTTCCTCTTTCTCCACATCCTCACCAACACCTATTGTTTCTTGTGTTTTTGATTTTAGCCATTCTGATAGGTATGAGATTATATCTCATTGTAGTTTTGATTTACATGTCCCTGATGATGAGTGATATGGAGCATCTTTTCATGTGTCTATTGGCCATCTGTCTGTCTTGGAGAAATGTCCATGTCTTCTGCCCATTTTTAATTGGATTATTTGGTTTTTGGGTATTGAGTTGTATCAGTTCTTTTATATTTTAGATACTAACCCTTTATCAGATATGTCATTTGCAAATATCTGTTCCCATTCTGTAGGTGGCCTTTTAGTTTTGTTGATTGTTTCCTTTGCTGGGCAGAAAATTTTTATTTTGATATAATCCCAAAAGTTTATTTTTGCTTTTATTTCCCTTGCCTTAGGAGAAATATCTGGAAAAATGCTGCTACAGCTGATGTCAGATTACTGCCTGTACTCTCTTCAAGAATTTTTATGATTTTCCTGTCTCACGTATAAGTCTTCCATCCATTGTGAATTTATTTTTGTGTATGGTCTAAGAAAGTGGTCCGGTTTCATTCTTTTGCATGTGGCTGTCCAGTTTTCCCAACACCATTTGTTGAAGAGACTGTCTTTTTCCCATAGGATATTCATTCCTTTGTCAAAGATTAATTGACCATATAATTGTGGGCTTATTTCTGGGTTTTCTGTTCTATCCCATTGATCTATGTGTCTATTTTTGTGCCAGTACCATACTGTTTTAATTACTACTGCTTTGGATTATAACTTGAAAACTGGAATTGTGATACCTTCAGTTTTGCTTTTATTTTACAAGATTGCTTTCACTATTTGAGGTCTTTTATGGTTCCATACAAATTTTAGGATTGTTGTTCTAGCTCTGTGAAAAACACTGTTGGTATTTTGATAGGGATTGCATTAAATCTGTAGATTGCTTTGGGTAGTATAGACATTTTAATAATATTTGTTCTCCCAATCCATGAGCATGGAATGTCTTTCCATTTCTTTGCATCATCTAGAATTTCTTTCATCAGTGTTTTATAGTTTTCAGAGTACAGGTCTTCCACCTCTTTGGTTAAGTTTAATCCTAGATATTTTATTGTTTTTGGTGCAATTTCATTTCTGCTGCTTCATTATTGGTGTATAGGAATACAACAGATTTCTGTACATTGATTTTGTATACTGTGGCTTTACTGAATTCATTTGTCAGTTCTAGTAATTTTTTGGTGGAATCGTTAGGGTTTTCTATATAGTATCATGTCATCTGCAAATAGTGAGAGTTTTACTTCTTTCTTACAAATTTGGATGCCTTTTATTTCTTTATGTTGTCTAACTGCTGTGCTAAGACTTTCAATACCATGTTGAATAAAAGTGGTGATAGTGGACATCCTTGTCTTGTTCCTAACCTTAGGGGAAAAGTGCTTAGTGTTTCACCAATAAGCATGATGTTGGCTGTGGATTTTTCATTTAAGGACTTTATTATGTTGAGATATGTTCCTCTAGACCTACTTTGTAGAGACCTTATTTCATGAATGGATGTTGTACTTTGTTGAATGTGAAAAAGCATCTATTAAAATGATCATATGGTTTTTATCCTTTCTCTTACTCATGTGACATATCACATTGATTGTTTTGTGAATCCTTGCATCCCAGGAATAAATCCCACTTGATCATGGTGTATGATTTTTTAAATACATTGTTGGATTCCATTTGTTAGTATTTTGTTGTGGATTTTTGCATCTATAATCATGAGAGATATTGGCCTGTTGTTCTCCTTTTTTGTGGGGCCATACTTTTTTTTTAAAATATTTTATTTATTTATTTGACACAGAGAGAGAGAGCACAAGCAGGGGGAAAGGCAGGCAGAGGAAGAGGTCGAAGAGGTTGCTGCCTGTGTTCTGTGTGTGTGAAATCTGTCACCCCATTGATTGCCAGGGTTGATTCGGCTGATCTGGCTGGCTAGGTGGGTGTCCCCTTCCTCCCTCACCACTCCATGTGCATCCCTCCCGAAGCTGCGCGCTCCGTCAAAGAGGATGACCTTCCCCGATAGAGGAGGACTGCTCTTCAGTCAAGGGTATATAAGTAGCTGCGCTCCCCTGCTAGGACCTCCAAACAAGCTCTCAAGGGGCCATACTTCTTAACTGTTTAATGGAAACCATGGATTAAGCCCTGGGTAACTATGATTTACCAGTGGATCAGAGGTAGCTTAATTTTCTCTATGTGAAAAGAATATTTTAGAATAGCTCAAATTAAAATTTTTGTTTCACTAACCTCATTCTTCTTTAACACTGGAAATTTAATTGCATAAATAAATTATGATATGGCCAGACAACAAAATACTATACAGACAAGAAAACTAGACAGGGATATGGAAAGACATATGTAGAGAATAAGAGAGATATTCACAATTCATTGTTAAGGAAAAAACCCCAGTCTAACTCTTAATGATTGTTAGCCCCAAGTACTGAAATTATGGGTAATTTTTTCCCCTGGCTTTTATTTTTAATTAAAAAACATTTTTTAATTGTGGGAAAAAACTCATAAAGCTTCTTGTTTTTATTCACTTTCTAAATTTTACATAGTGAGCATGTAACCATATGTAATCATGTAAATCTTGAGGTTTACAGCTCTTTGCAGGGGTCACCTTAAAGAAACCAACCCTCCATTATTTGCATATCTTAGACTTGGGCTATCTAAACAACAGCCACTAGCCATATGTGGCTATTTAAGTTAATTAAAGTTAATTTAAATAATTTAATTAAGTTAAAGCTTAATATAATTAAAAATTCAGTTCCTTAGTCATACTAGTCACATTTCAAGTGCTCAATAGCCACAGGAGGCTAATGGTTACCATATCTGAAGAATACATTCCCATCATCACAGAAAGTTCTATTAGATAGAGCTGTCTTAAACCTTGGATTGGGATCTGTATACATAATGAGATGCTATTTTTCAATATTATAAATGTACTTTCTTCCTTTTGCCTTTCTGAGCACATGACCTCTTTTGTACTCTATCACTGAGGTATCCTTCTACCTTGGGAAGATGAGTTTTGCTCTATAAAGATGCAAGGAGAGAGACCAATATAATATTCATTTACCTTCTGATCCTAGAAAATAGGATTTTTCTAAAAGACAAGAGCCTTGCAAATCAGGCTATTTTCTTTCTTTCTTTTTTTTTTTATTATTATGTTATGTTAATCACCATACATTACATCATTAGTTTTTGATGTAGTGTTCCATGATTCATTGTTTGCATATAATACCCAGTGCTCCATGCAGTACATGCCCTCTTTATTACCCATCACAAGGCTCACCCATCCCCCCACCCCCTCCCCCCTAGAACCCTCAGTTTATGTGCTATGGTGAGCACTGTGAATTGAGTAAGACTGTTGAATCACAGACCTGTACCTCTGAAACAAATAACACATTATATGTTAAAAAAAAAAAAGAAGATAGCAGGCTATTTTCTTGAGGAAAGATGTTCTAAGTTTCCTTCTGTCTTATTTCATGGGCCAAACCTGGCATACGAGACCAACAGTCTTCAAAATTTATACATTTTTGAAAAGATATGTATCCATCTATTACAAATTGACATCTAAAAATGTTCACCATAAATTCAGTCCTAGAAGATATATTTTCTGATATATATGTCATCAAAATTTTTACTCTGAATATTTAGCTAATTCAATTTATGGATATGTCTTCTATATTACTAATCAGAAATACCAGTCCTCGTTGTTGAAATAATCAGCCAAATTATACTTACTGTCAACTAGGAAAAGTCTGACTTCAATTTTTTAAATTTAGATAAGGGTATTAATTCAGATCCTTTTGATAATTTTCTGACTTTTAAATTCAATGATGATAGATAGACAGAAAGGAGATTGGCTATGTGTGTGTCATCTGGATGAAATAACAAGTTGCCTTTTTCAGTATTTCTTACCAGAAGTTCTGGCTTGCTCTCAGTGGACTCACTTTTAGGAATTATGCATTCTAGAAGTGTCCTTTTGGTTGGCACTCCACAAGTTTTTTACACTACTCAGAGCAATGTGCTTGTAAAATTAAGGAATAGTTAGAACTATTCCTTCCTTCCTTCCTTCCCTCCCTCCCTCCTTTCCTCCCTCCCTTCCTACATCTGCTATACACATACCCTCTCCCTCTCTCACATACCTTTCCCTTATTAATCATTCCCTTAAACCTGAGGTATCTTCTGGACTTCATACTGTCTCCTAACAGCTAAACTTCTAGTAAGAACTACTAACCTTCTTTATATGTTTCTCCCCTTAATTAATTTCTTACCCCACTGCCATCTGACTTAAATTCTCTCTTCTCAATTAAAATGTCTATGAACAATGACCACTATTTTTCATATTGAATGTACTCATTTCAATTTCAAAGGTAAATGACCTCCTAGGGGCAAATGATATTATTGAATATGACCCCCCCTTCTTGAATGTGTTTCCTTTCTTGCCTTTCTTGTCACCCTCCATGATTATAATCTATTTTAGTCTTCTACCTTAGTCTTCTATGACTTCTCTTTGCCCTTCTCTTCTCACTCCCCACCCTCTGCCTTTCCTTTATTCTTCAGACTTCAGCTACTTCTGACATGCTGGTAATTCTCACATATCCATCTCCAGTCCTGAGTTCTTTCCAGATACCCAGGTTCATATACTCAAATGACTGGATATCTCTACCTGGATGAAAGCAAATCCACCATCTTTGCCTGACATCATGTTCTTCTCATGTTTTGTAAAGTTACTATTTCTTAGTTGTCAAAGTTAAAATACAAAAACAAAAAAAAATTCAAACTCTCTCTTGACCTCCTTCTCACAGCCAACATCCAATCACTCACCAATATCTGCAACTACTTTGCAAGTATTTCTTTTCTTTCTTTCTTTTTTTCTTTTTTTAGAGAAAGAGAGTGGGGGAAGGGCAGAAGGAGAGGGAGAGAGAGAATCTTAAGCAGGCTCCATGCCCAGCGTGGTTGATCTCACAACCCTGAGATCATGACCTGAGCCGAAATCAAGAGTCAGACGCTTAACCAATTGAACCACCCAGGCACCCCTGCAATTATTTTTTATACTGACTCTTCCTCTTTGCCCACACTGCCACTGTGTTAGGTCAGATTCTAATTATTTTCACCTGAACCACTGCACAAGCCTAATTAATCACCCACTCATATCTTCTAATTAACTAATCTGCTCACATCACTTCCTTGTTTAAAATTCTTCAAACACTTGTGTTACCTAAATGATAATGCATACAGAGGAGGAGTGTAGTTCTTGGTAAGAGTAGTGAACAAGCAGATATCACGCATCTGCTTTTCCCTCAGGAACGATACGATGGCGGCTGAGGTTTCCTTTTCTTGAGAACAGTTTAAAGACACTAAGGTGGTAGGAGTATAGAATGTGCAGAGGGTAGGTAAGGTTCATCAGAAATGGAGCAAGTTGGAGCTCTTTATGGAGGCTTGGATCTAGTGGAGGCCTTGGGGCCAAGGGCTAACCGACAAACATATTGGGCTGTGTTTAGTTTGAGTGTGGTTCAGTTTAGGTTGCTAGCATTGTCAGATATTCAGGAGAGAAATCCTGGGCAGGAATAATGAAAATGAAAATACTGGAATGTCTCTTACAGAATGTCTTATAACAGCTAGTAATAGATAAATAGGCAGATTTGTAGTTAAAATCCATGTGAATAAAGGACACAATTTACACGTAATAACAGCACTATGTAGAAATGTTATCTATACACGAAATGGTATCTCATCGATGAAACAGAATTAAATTCTGTATTTAAATTTATATTTTTGATGATGATTGAGAATGAACCAGTATCTATAACATCCTTCCCCAGGAAAAGTAAAGACCTTTTAGTATGTGTTTACCTGTGGAATCATCTGGCAGTTTAGATTCAGACTGTTACTGTGATAATACTATCTGCTTTTAATTTTATTTTATGCTATTACTTTTAAATTCTTTCTTAAAAATTTTATAAAATTTGAGAGCCATATTATCAACACAAACTATATTTAACTATAAATTCCAGGGAGTAATTGTTTCTATAACTAATGTTATTCTCTTTTTTAAAATCTTTTGTTTTGCTGGAAAATAGTCTAAACTTTTTTTTTTTTCCAGAAAAGGTTTATGGGGAATAAGCTTCCTGAGTCTTGACATTTCTGAAAGAAAAATGTCTTTATTCTGTCCTTACTCCACACTCACTTGAATGCTAGTTTTTATAGGATATAGAATTCCAGGATGGAAATACTTTCCTCTGAAGACAGTAAAGGATTTGTTCCATTTTCTTTTACAATTTATTGTGAATGATGTTAAGTCTAATACTGGTGTGATCCTTGTTCTTATGTAACTTTTTCCTTTCCTTTAATCTTCTGGAAACATCAAATTTGAATTTATGTCAAGGTATAGGTAACTTTCTTTGTTTTTCCTGCTTGGCACTAAGTGGATCTTTTCAATCTGAAGACTAGAATCTTTCTTCAACTCTTCAATTAACAGAAACTTCCCACTTTTTCTTTTTAACGATGATTTTTCTTCCTTTCAGTTGCTCTCTTTCCTTTCATGTATTTTCTTGTGCTATTTTTTTCCAAACCTCCCCCCCACCTGCTATTTTCTTTTTACTTTTATTTTGCATTCTTATTTACTAGACTTTATCTTTCAGATAATTACTCAGTCATATCTACTATTTGTCTCTTCTGTTAAATTTATTGTTTAGCCAAATACATATATTTTTAAGATTTATTTATTTCTTTATTGGGGAGAGGGGCTGTGGGAGAGGGACAGAGAGAGAATCCTCAAGCAGACTTCCCACCAAGCATGGAACCTGATGCGGGGCTCGATCCCAGGACCCTGAGATCATGACTTAAGCCGAAATCAAGAGCTGGATGCTCAACTGACTGAACCACCCAGGTGCCCCACCAAATATATTTTTAATTTCCAAAAAGTCTTTGTTAATCTATGAATGACTTTTTTTTAATAACAGCCATTTTGGATATAGTATTCCCCTTGGGTCATTCTGAAGATACAAATTTTTAAAATTTCATATTATATTCTGTTCCTTACATTATCTCTGTTTCCTCTGAAGTTAATTCTACTTATCAATACTGGGCTTGTCTCAAATGCCATTAGTCTTCCTTAAATATTTGGTGATCCTTTGTTGTTCATATTTATGAGTGAAGGACTGGGCTGATTAGTTCAGGTAACTGATAAGGATATCCTTTAAGGATATGTAGTGATATTTCCTTAGTGAGCTCTTCCTTGGTCCCTAAATAATATCATTTAAATTTTACATTTTACAAATTTCTGTGGACCTTATCATATAGAACAGGAATTACATTATACATCTACTTCTGAAACTTGGTATTTTTGCTCAATATGTTTATGAGGTGTATTGATATTGATGAATACATTACTGAAATACATTTGTTTTTCACTGCTGCATTGTATGATATTATATGACCATAGTATCATCCTATTGTCCATTTTCCTGTAGGTTGACATTTGAGGTGTTTTTATTTTTTGTTATAAAATATTGTTATGTTTTATTATATTTATTTTGCTGCTATAAAAAAATGGTTCTATTGACCAGTTTGTAATAGGTCTCCTCTATTATTAGTACACATCACTATTCACTTTTTACAAAAGATTATTTCTAGTCACAAATATTTAGGATGATATTTAGAGTCATGTTAAGTTTATTATAGGAGTAAAATCCTTTAAATAAAAATATTCAACAGAGAAAAATATCTCTAGCAACAAGGATCTGAAAAGGCAATCTCTAAATCAATAGAAAAAAATTTTAAGAAAATAGAAATAGGCTGAAAAGAGATCTTTATATAAAATAATAAAATTTACAAATGAAGAGCTAAAATTCTTCCAGTTCAGTCTTTTTTTTTGTCATGTAAAAATTTTATTTATGGGTTTTATATCCAGTCTTTATTGATAAAAAAAAAAGTGGGATTCATGAAATTATTTTACTTTTTCAAGGTAACAAAGAACTTGGTAATCTTTCACTGTCATATTTCAGGTTATATAAATAAGATAGAAGCAATTTTATGCTTCTTAGAGTAGCAAGTAAATACAGACAATTTTCTTATCACCCAAGAGATAAGAACAGTCAACTTATCTTCCTCTTGACTTACCTGGCATACCTGTTTCAATTGCACCAGCCAGGTAGAACTTGCTAAGCACTGCCACCTGAGCCTAGTTTCATTTGTCATTTAAAAACTAACCAGGAAAAGGCATTGCTCAAAAATTATTTTGGCACAGGGCGCCTGGGTGGCTCAGTTGGTTGAGCGACTGCCTTCAGCTCAGGTCATGATCCTGGAGTCCCTGGATCGAGTCCTGCATCGTGCTCCCTGCTCAGCGGGGAGTCTGCTTCTCCCTCTGACCCTCCCCCCTCTCATGTGCTCTCTCTCTCTCATTCTCTCTGTCTCAAATAAATAAATAAAATCTTTAGAAAAAAAAAAAAAATTATTTTGGCACAAACATTCAGCACTCTTTTCTACCAGATAAGTCGGACCAAAAGTAAGTCAAAAGCAATTAGTGACTGTGATGACATTATTCAATATAGTATTAGAGATTCTAGAAGGGATTGATTTATAGTCTGTTCTTACCTTAGCATTTTGGATGCAGGGACAGAGGGCCCAAGCTGCACTGGCCTTCACGTGTGGGTGAGGATTTTTCAGCAGGGACCACAACAAACGAACTCCATCTAAGCGATCAATTATCCTATTGTGAGACCAAAAAAAGATAAACTGTAATTAGTATGTAGAAATGAAAATTTAAATGGCCTATCTATCCACACAATTCTATTTTATCTCCTTTTGACATTTGCTTAGATTTTTTTTTTTTTTAAGATTTTATTCATTCATTTGAGACAGAAAGTTAGAGTATGAGCAGGGGGAGAGGCAGAGGGAGAGGGAGAAGCAGACTCCCTGCTGAGCCAGGAGCCCAACACGGGCTGAGCCGAAGGCAGATGCTTAACCATCTGAGTGCCACCTAGGCGCCCCTAGAATTTTTTTTTTTTTAAAGATTTTATTTATTTATTTGAGAGAGAGAATGAGATAGAGAGAGAGAGAGCATGAGGGGGGGGAGGGTCAGAAGGAGAAGCAGACTCCCTGCTGAGCAGGGAGCCCGATGCGGAGCTCGATCCCGGGACTCCAGGATCATGACCTGAGCCGAAGGCAGTCGCTTAACCAACTGAGCCACCCAGGCGCCCCGCCCCTAGAATTTCTTTCAAAACTTCAACAAAAGCAGGAGAGCCTGGGTGGCTCAGTCTGTTAAGCGGCTGACTTTGGGTTTCAGCTCAGTTCTTGATCTCAGGGTCCTGAGGTCAGGCCCCATGTTGGTCTCCACGCTGGGCGTGGAGCCTACTTAAAAAAACCTTTAACAACAGCAGGAATAGAATGTGCTACTGAACTGCCAGATCTCTGGTTTCAGTTTTAAATTCATGACACAGAAAGCAAGCTCCGTGATAATTACGATTCACATAAACTTAAAATCAAGCCATGTAATTTTTTAATTAGCTGTACACAGACTGTTACCTAAATGTCAAAATACTGGTTTCTTTCATATAGTAACATCTATATACTTTCCAAAACAAATATTTATGCCTCAAAACTGTGAAGTTACCTTTTTTATTTGGTCTACGTTTAATTGACTTACCTTACTGCATGACATATTTTAAACTCCTCCAGTCCTAATCTAGCATTAGGAATTAAAATCATTATGCTACAGTGCACCCTTTGTTAGGCGTGGGTAACACGTAACTTGTTTTCCATGTGCTCCCTTCTCAGCAAGACTAACATGCAGACTGTGTTATAATTACTTAAACATACCGTAATCAAAATATCTTCATGACTAGCTGAAAAATGAATTATCATCAGAGTCATCTCTACACTGTCTGTCTTCTGTTCATATATCAATCAGTCCAGGGAGCATAACCTTCCATTAAGGTCCATTGAGTACACTTGCAGTTGAGAAGGTGGCCCAAACAAAACTTAATATCCTTTACAAAAATGGCTTTGTTCAGAAAGATATGTTAAACTCAAAGCAGATGAAAAAAGATAAAGAACATCAAAACTCCTTTGATTTTTAATCTCAGGTTGAGTTAAACACATGTAGCATTTAGCCACAGATAGAATAAATACCACTAGCTTAGAATGCCATTCAAATTCTTTCTTGAAAATTGACATAAAGACAACTACATTTCTTGATTATCTGAGATGAGTTTGCCAGGGGGAAAAAATATGTGTTATTTCAAAGGGTCCAAGTATGATATCAGCTTTGCATAACCTTATAAAATAGTTGGTAATGCAAATAGCTTGTAGTAAGACACAAATTGTCTCTTTAGAAAATGACTTTTAATATGAAAAAAGCACACTGAGAAAGTATTTTAACATGAAGTTTAACTAAATAGCTTTACAAACCTAAAGCTTTCTGTCAATATCATGCTGAGAGAAAAAGTTTTATTTCTCAACTGATGGAAAATGTAAAGAAAGATACCGAGCCCTTCACAATGAAGGATTTACTTTACAAAGTTAAACCATCTTAATGCTTTACATATAGCACTGAAAGCATAATTGCTGCTGATCCTTGGGTCTCTGTATTTTTTCACATGCAATTTCTCAATGAACAATAGGTCTGTCCTACCTTCTTGCAAATGTAGCAGTAAAATTTGCATTAGTAATATTTAACTGTACAGAGCTGGACCCCCATAACTTCACATTACAGTGGAAGTCATTTGCATGGCACACCTTTCTGGGTTTTTTTTTAAAGGGATAATTCAGTGTGGATCCCTCTCCCCCCCCCCCAGGCAAAAATTTCACAATTAACTATAAAAATTCACTATCGATTGTAAAACTACATCTACTGTCCCCAATCATCACCCCAAGCCCTAGTCAACTAACTCATCGGCTGCTTAGTTGTAGCAGAGGAGGATTGTGACCCCCATCACTGATCCCTTAAAAGACTCAGCACAGCACAGAGTAATAACCTTAGATGAGGGAAACATGATTGAAACACATTTGCAAACACAGGAGCTAACAAAGTCAGGAGGTAGCAAACTACAGGATTTAACTTTGTCCCTTCCATCTCCCTCATTCTCTGTATCAAGTTATTTACTGCCGATTTCATAATAAGCCAAGTATTGGGGCACCTGGGTGGCTCAGTCAGTTGAGTGGCCAACTTTTGGTTTCGGCTCAGGTCATGATCTCAGGGTGATGAGATGGAGGCCCATGGCGGGCCCACACTCAGCACGGAGTCTGCTTGAGATTCTCTCTCCCTCTGTCCCTCCCCCTGCTCACATGCGTGCACTCTCTCTCAAATAAATAAATAAAATCTTAAAAGAAAAGAAAAGGAAAAAAATAAGCCAAGTATCCACCCCTTACTCCCCTCTTCCTCTTACCAGCACCCTAATTCTGGTCTTTACTACATCATATCAGGATAGCTGTGGGGTAGCTGCATCCTTGGTTTTGTGTCTTCAATTTCTCTCAATTCTACCCATCCTATGAATTCCTGTGAGATTAATCTTCCTAAAGGACCTTGTGGAGCTTCTGTAGTAGCTCCTTGAGAGCAGGTCCCCAGGGATATTCATTCTGTCCATCACACTACCTGGCACATTCAATCAATGCTTGCACTCCAGGAGAAAATTTCCAAGGGCTTCCCGTCGCCTGTGTGGTATTAAAACCCTGATTCCTGAACTCAGTATTTAACATTTCCAATGAGCTGGTTTATTCTTCCCAAGTCCCAGTATTCAGGCATTTGCTCATGAAACTCTTGGGCCATCTACTAAACACTAAGTGCTAAGCATACAGAAATAACGGATACAGTCAATTCTCATTACGTGGGGTAGTTATGTTCTATAAAGTCACTGCACACAGGGAATTAGTAAGTACTGAACCATTGCTCCGGGAAATACAAAATTTTGTTCCTGAGAGCCTTTGTTCAGAACATTTTTGTTAACTCATCAATCTATAACCATGTTTTATGTGTGTTTCTGTTTAAAGCACCTTATTTAATATACATTGTTGATTCATTAACACTGAACCAACCCATGGCCAGCAGCACTGCAGTTCATCCTGAGCAAAGCTTCCCTAACACATATTTGCTCTGTAAGGCACATCAAACCTTCTTGTACTTGGGAACATTAGACTGGATCACTCTTCAGCACTTTGCTTAGGGACCATTTTAAACAGCAAAATAACCAACTCAAAACACAAACATGGGAAGCATGTGGCACTACACAGGCTATAAAAAGACACTTGTTTGCAGTAGGAGAGCTGAAACAAGAAGGCAGAGCCTGGCTTTGTTCACCGTCAGCTGGACAGGTGCATGAGGAGACTCAGAGTTTGCCCTGCTCTGCACAGGTCTGTGAATAACAGTGAAAGTGCTGTATGTATTAATTTGGAGGTTACCAATAAATTTTGGCAGGGATATGAATTCACAAATACAGAATCTGCAAATATAGAGGATTTTAACTATTTCAGCAAAATACAATCTAGTGAGGGAGATAAAGAAACCATTATAATCCATTATAATCAATGCTACACTAGATGGGTGCATGGGGTTTCATATGAATGCAAAGGGGAGACACTAGTTTACTTACAGACTACAGAAATTCTCTCAACTATAAGCCTTTCCCTATGCCATTGCCCTCTTTGGCTGTAATAGCCCATCTTTTAAGGTCTATAACGAAACTTCTCCCACAGATCCTCTGGCTTCTCCCACCTTGAGCCTCTTATGAGTTTTGCTGTACCCCTTTCTGATATTCATGGCACAGTGCTTTGCCTTGTAGTCATGTGTGTATGCTTATCTCCCCATTAATTATTTTTTAAATTTTTTAATTTTTAAATTTAAAAAAATTTTTTAAATTTAAATTCAATTAACCAACATATAGAACATCATTAGTTTCAGATGTAGAGTTCAGTAATTTGTCAGTTACATATAACACCCAGTGCTCATCACATCATGTGCCCTCCTTAATGCCTATTACCTCCCCATTATTATTATAATTATTGTGTCATTTCCTTGACTGCTGGACTCATGTACCACCTACTATGCTTCCAGCATGCTACCACAGCCAGTGACTATTGGTTAAATGAACCTGAAACAAGACAGTCTTTGCTCCATGAATCAAAAATCTCTCCCAACACAAATACATTCATTTCTAACCTCACCTCATTCTTGCAAAGTATCTGCTCAAGTTCTAAATATAACCATTAGAGTAAGTTTTCATTTGAAGTTGTTTTAAGGTGAAAGTGTATTTTCATAGAATTTCTTTATAACTTTATTGCTTTCTGCATATACAATGATGGGCTTATAGGTGACATTAATTTACACCCACTGTCCATTGCAATGGGGTTATCTCCTTTTGTATAGTTTTTTAATTTGATTGATACCTTGCTCTGAATTCATTTCCAGTAGTAGGTAAGCTCTTCCCATTTTTATTATCAGTTGAATTTTACATTAATTCTTTGACATTATAAACACATAACTGAATTGTGTTTTCAAAATCTTAAACTTTATCATAGAAGTCAAACTGTGTGGCTGGCAGAATAATAGTCCTAGAAAGATGAATACGTATTCATACTCTGGCTATTAAACAAACCCAAACAAACCAAAAATGACGTAGCTACTTGTTATCTTTCTCAGTTTTTTTTTTGGTTGTTGTTGTTGTTGCTGTTATAATAACATTTGCGAAGATCGTTAAGAAGTCTGGCTGGCTTGCCTGCTCATTGAAGACACATACATGAACAGAAGTGAAGAGTTTGTGCCCACAGAGTAGGCACAGCCAAGGTTGTAGAGTTTCTTTCTGGCAATGTCAATACAACTATTTTTGAAACCATAATGTTACATGACTTCTAAAAATTTCACAATTTTCACTGAGAAGTACACTGGTAAATATTATTATCTGACAATGGCTCACATTAAATGTGGTCAGTCTGGGAGAACGTGATATTCTTACACCACATTAAAGGATGCAACTGAAATCTCTAAGTATTGAAACCAAGTTGGCAACTCAGTAAAAATGGAAACATAAAGGATGTCAGAATGAAATGATCATCCTTGTGAAAATCTATAATTAGAAAAGAATTTTACTTTTTTATAATGATTCTCTGTTTTTATGATAACATCTCTAGATACTATATTAAAGACTCTATGGGAGACCACATTTGAAGGAAAGAAGCAAATGTGACAGCCTCTGGAAAGGTATGTCCCAGATTTCTTGGTGCTGGTAGCACAGAATGATAATCTGTCCTTTTATAGTTGCATAAACAATATTATTAGAAAAGTCCCAGAAACATTTTCTCAGAAAAAAAAAAATTATTCTTACAGTAAATATTAAGAGAGTGCCTATCAGGTGCCAGGTAATTTTTGAGGCACTGGGGATTTTTCCACCTTGAAAGCAAACAGAAATCCCTGTTTTCATGGCACTAATATTCTTCGGGGAAAAGACATAGAATAAAAGTGAAATCTGCATATTATATGAAATATTGAAAAGTGACTGGAGAAAAATAAACCAGAGAAGTGTGGTGGGATGGAGGTGGGGGTGTGCAAGGAGACTGTCCATGTGGCAGGAACCCTGTGGGGGTGAGGGAAGCTAGTGTGGGGCAACGGAGAAGGTATTCTGGTACCTGGTGTAGTCCCTGGCATGGAGAACCCGTCATTTTCAGTAAACACTAAATGAAAGTTACGCAGTCATCATTACATTCATCCAATATTAGTATTGGATCCTAAAGAACATCTACTCCAACACTGTTATTACTCAATGAGAAAACAGAAGTAGAGTGCCTGACCAACCCTGTCTGATGTGTTGGTTGTATAAGCAAATAAAACATAATTTATCTTTTCTTTCTTCTCTGAAAAAAATGCACATGATTTAGATGAGTGCATTAAAGGCAGCTGAGGCATGGTTTGCCCAAAATAGAGAGCAAAATGGACCAATGCAAATGTTAATATTTATGGTCACCACAATGACAAGATACCCATTCCACTCACTATACCTTCTGCTTTATAATCTGCCTTTTTAATTCAATATATGTAGTGGAACTTCTATGTCAATGAATATGACATAGAATATGGATTTATAATAATCATTTTTAATGACAAGATAGTATTGCTATATTGATGTACCATAATATATTTAACTAAAAAATATATATGTATATATATATATATTTAACTGATCCTTTATTAATTGAAATTAGGTTCTTTCTGGTTTTGCATAATAATGGGAATAAAAATAACATTGCAAAGGCCACCCTTGCATCCTTTTGCAATGCACTGATTATCTTCTAAGGACAAATGCTGAGGAATGGAATTGCTCAGAAAAGATTCTGTATATGTTCATTTTAATACATAACAGACTGTTCTCCATAAAAGTTATGTCAGTTTGATTCCACATCCACAAATAATAAGAAAACCAGTTACCAGCATCAGCAACTATCTTAATTTTGCCATTAAGTGCAAAAACTTCAATTTTTCATCTTAATTTTTCTTCTCCTTGTCATTATGGAAAATTCCAAACATACTTAAGAGTTTTCAATGGTAAAATAAACACCAATAGGCATAACATTCAAAACCTAACAAGTCTGCGTCATCTATCAATATGTGTGTGTTCATTTTTTCTAAACCATTTACAAGTAAGTTAGAGATATAACTATTCACAACTAAAATTTTCAAATTTTCATCTTTTAAAAAAAGTATGACCTTTTATGCTATCATTGTACCACTGTCACCTTTGAGAAACTTAAAAGCAGTTCTGTAATGTAATCAAGTATCCAGTTCAGATTCAAATATTTCTAATTGCTCCCAGAACATCCTTTAGAGCTTTATAAACAAAAACTGATTTCAAACAAGGATTGTGCCCTATATTTTTGATATGCCTTCTTAGTCTCTTTTCTTATAGAACACATTTATGGCATTGACTTTTTAAACAGATCAAGTCCTACAGAGTTTGATTGCTTTCTCAAGGTGTCATTAAATTTTTCCTCTATTCTCTGTGTTTTCCATGAAGAGGAAATTAGAACTAAAATCTGAGTTTGATTCAAATTACATATTTTTGGCACAATACGTCATAGGTGACGGTATGTACCTCACATCACACAACACATTCAGAGGCTCATAATATCAATTGTCCCACTCTTAGTGATGCCAAGTTTGGTCCTTTAAGTACACTGATAACCATTATATATCTTCATTATAAAGATGTATGTTTCCATTTTCATTGAATAACAATCTGTGTGGTGACACTTTGTCACTCTAAGAAGGTCCTGTCCCAACAACATTTTCCCTACCTTAAAGTTTTAGCATCTATTAATTATCCTTGCCTAAAATAATTATTTTATTGGGACTTGTAGTGATTTTTTTGAATTTTGTATACTCTACTTAATAACTGGCATTCTTTTATAAAGAAGATCTTCCTCTCATCAACTGGGGGCTTAGTTATCCTATAGAAAGGCAGAATACATGTTTAATTCTTTCCCTTTAGTTACTAATTTGTTGAGTAAGGAGTTACTATAATGGTCATTTCCAGCAGAAGCAAAAAAATCTCCAGAGGAGATTTTTCTCCTCTCTCTTTCATTCTTCCTCAGCATTTAAAATCCTATATAATTGAATCTATCAATTATTTCCTTTATGATTTTGATCTTTTACTTACACTTAGAATAGCCATTCACATCCCAAGATAATAAAACTGGAATATTTCTTTTGTTCTCTTACAACATATTTTGTTTATACTTAAATCTGTTAATGATATGAATTTTCTATAAGAAGGAAGTAGGGATCTAGCATTTTTTTTTAAGATTTTACTTACTTATTTGACAGAGAGAGACACAGCGAGAGAGGGAACACAAGCAGGGGGAGTGGGAGAGGGAGAAGCAGGCTTCCCACGGAGCAGGGAGCCCTATGTGGGGCTTGATCCCAGGACCCCGGGATCATGACCCGAGCCGAAGGCAGATGCTTAACGACTGAGTCACCCAGGTGCCCAGGATCCAGCATTTCTTTATGGTCACTCTGATAATATCCTAAAATTTAAAAAATTTAAGTATAGTGGATCTGTCTCCTCAGGCAAAGTAAACAAAAGTAAAAATGAATATTGGGACATTAAACTAAAAAGCTTTTATACAACAAAGGAAACTATCAACAAAACAAAAAGGCAACCTACTAAATGGGAGAAAATATATCTGATAAGGGATTAATATCCAAAATATTTAAAGAAATACAAATCAATACCAAAAACCCACAAATAATCTGATTAAAAAATAGGCACCTGAATAGGCATTTTTCCAAAGGCAACATCCAGATAGCAAAGAGACACATGAAAAGATGCTCAACATCACTCATCATCGGGGAGATGCAAATTGAAACCACAATGATGTATAACCTCATACCAGTCATAGTATCTTAAATTTTGATATGTAGTTATATAGACATATAGATATATATTTAGTGTAACTATTGTGTTCCATTAATCTGTCCATACCTACACAATTACTTGTTTTCTTTTCTTTTTTGGGGGGGGGGCAGAAGGAGAAGGAGAGAAAGAATCTTAAGCAGGCTCCACGCCCAGCACAGAGCCCCACAAGGGTTGATATGACAACCCTGAGATCATGACCTGAGCCTAAATCAAGAGTCAGGTGCCCCTACTCAATTGTTTTTAATAGTATGAGTATGAGCTCTAATGACTGAACAATAACCTACCAAATGGATACCTTTTAATTGTATAAAATACTTTGTTGTTTCCTGATTAAGAGGCACTTATATAATTTGACTAAGATTATGTATTTTTTAAAAATGTTTATAATTAAATTCAAAAGAAAGAAAAGTCTGCAACCAGAGACACGAAAACTAAAAAAAAAAAAAAAAAAAAAACAAGTAGAGATGCTAGACTTGAAAACTGCCATGAGAAATGAAGAATTTATTAGATGGGCTTAAGAAAAAACTGGAAATAGCAAAGAAAGGAATCTGTGAACTATAAGAAAAGGTATCCAAACTGAAAAATAAGGAGAAAAAGTGAAAAAAAAGTCCAATGTCTGTGGAATATTAAATGAAATAATATGTGTGAAATCGGAGTTTCAGGAAGAGAAGAGAGAGAGAGAGAATGAGACCAAAGAATATTTGTGAAGACAATGACTGAGGTCTAAAACTGATGGAAGACATTAATCCACAGGTCTGAGAAGCTCAGTGAACCCTAAACAGAAAAAGGACAAAGAACACCACACCTTCAGCGTATCATAATCAAACTGCTGAAATCCAAAGCTAAGAAGCAGATCTTAAAACCAGCTAAAGAAAAAAGACACATCAGGTATAGGGAATTAAAATAAAAACAAAAGCTGACTTCTCACAGGAAACAATGAAAGCAAAAATACAGGAGAATGGCATTTATATTGTGCTAGAAGAAAAACAGCTGTTCAACTAGACTTCTAAACTGAGTAAAAAATATCCTTCAAAAATAATGGTAAAGCCCCTTCCTTGTGCCTCCTGAATAATTCAGCCCCAAAATCATTATGTGTGGGAGAACAATGGTAGAAGGTAAAAGTGCTTTACTGGCCCCACATGAGGTGTTAGAGCCCAAGAAGATGAAGAGGGAATCTCTAAGGATAAGGTAAAACAGGCATGGGGTATCTGATCCTAAAGTGATCAGAGCAGCCTCTAGGGGTACAACTCAATATGGAAAGATAGAACCCTAGCAGAAGGATAGCCACACTGAGAATCAGCCTCTTGTGTAATGATGAGCCTGAACAGGGTGAGGAGGGAAACAACACAGTGGAGCAGCCTGGCATGGGAAATCAGAGATTGAGCAGGGTGAAGAGTGAAGACATACAAGGGCAAGGTGACCCAGCATGAGGTACCAGAGCCTGAATAGGATAAAGAGAACATGCGGAGTCTGGGCAGTCCAGCATGTTGAATCAGAGCCAAAGCAGGGTGAGGATAGTATCTACAAAGGGGACAAGATAGGGGTGAACATGGAGGACTGGTTATATACGGGAGCTAGGTCTAATAAGTACAGATGAGAGTCAGTTTCTGTCAATGGAGGGAATTACAACTACATAGGGAAAACTAGAAATAAATAAATTGATAACCATGGTGGATAATTTTAACACCTCTTTCTCAGGAGTTGATAGAATAGGAAAAAAATGTGAAGAGATAACAGAAGACTGAACAACAGACTTAACCACCCTGACTTAATCAACATTTTAAAAACACTACACACAACTGCAGAATACACATTTTTTTCTCCCATGCAAACAGAATATTTACAAAAATGGACCACATGGCCAGGCCATAAAACTAAATATGAAAAAGTTAAAATCTCAGAGAATATAATCTCTGACATGGTTTTAAAATAAAAATCAATAATGATATGGCCCCTGGAAAATACCCAAATTTTGGAAATTAAGCAACACTTGTAGGTAACCTCTGGGCCAAAGAGAATTCACAAAGAAATTCAGGAAATATTTTGAATCAAATAAAAAGAAAACATATTTGTGTGATGTGCTAAAATAGTCTGAGAAAGGAAATATGTAGCTTTAAATACTCATATTGCCAAAAGGATGGACCTATAGTATCAACCATCATGGCTTCTACTTCAAGAGAGTAGAAAAAGCGTGAAAACTTAAACCTGAGATGAGTAAAATAAATAAAATAATAAAAACAAGATGAATAATACTGATAAACCACTAGAGCAATTATTCTTTACTTTTTATGTAAAGAGACTGAATATTTTAGGCTTTGTAGGCAACATATGATCTCTGTTGCATATTCTTCTTTGTTTTGTAAATATTTAAAAATGTAAAACCATTTGTAGCTCACATGTTATTAAAAAAATGGACCATGAGCTGCTTCAGAGAGACTGACCGAAAAAGAGACACACACAGAGAGAGAACACAAATTACTATTATTACATAACCTGCAAGTGATAAAATTATAAAAATAATAATACAAGGACATTATAAATAACTGTGCCAATTAACTAAACTTAAATGAAAACAAATATAGTCTTTGTGAAACACAAATTACCAAAATTGACCCAAGAAGACATGGAAAACCTAAATAGTACCATATTTATTAAAGACATATAATTTACCTTTAACACTCAAAACAAATAAATCACCATCAACAAAAATCCTTTCCATAAAACCCAGATGGTTTTGCTGGTGAATTCTATCAAACATTTAAGAAAGAAATAAACCTATACAAACTCTACTTGAAAATAGAGAGGAAAGATGATCTTTCAACTTGTTTTATAAGGCCAGCATAACCCATATACTAAAATTTGACAAAAATATTACAAGAAGATTATAAATCAAAATATCTCATCAACATAAACACAGAATACAAAACACCAACTAGTAAAATCCAAGAATAGATGAAAAGGGTAATACAACATGATCAGAGTGATTTTATTAAACAAATGGAAGGTTGACTCAACCTTCAAAAATCAATTCATGCAATTCACCTGTTAATAGAACAAAGAAAATTTATCTGATACTCTCAAAAGCTGCAGAAAAAGCATTTTACAAAATTCAAAACCCATTTATGACTAAAAAAAACAAACCTCAAAGTAAACTAGGAATAAATGGAACTTCCTCAATCTGATAAAGGGCATCTACAAAAACCTTACAATTAATAGCATACATAATGGTAAGAAATTGAATATTTTCTCCCCAAGATCAAGACAGCACACAGATGTCTGCCCACTCACTTCACAGAGGTCCTGGCCTGTGCAACAAAGAAAAAGAAATAAAAGGCATAAAGATTGGGCGGGGCGGGAGGGGAAGAGTAAACTGTCACTATTTGCATATAACATAATTCTATATGTAAAAACCCTACAAAATCTATAAAAATTATTAGAAAGGATAAAATTAGCAAGGTTGTAAGAATACCCAAAGATACACTTGAATATATACAAGTATATTAAACAATCACTTACATTTCATTGCTCACAACAAATAGCTGGAAAATAAATTAAAAACAATTACCAATCACAGTAGCATAAATAAAGATACCTAGAAAAAAATGTAATGAAAAATATCTAAGATCTCTATGTTGATAGCTACAAAATATTGCTGAAATTAAAGAAGACCTAAATAAATGGAGATGCATCCCATGTTAGTGGATTGGTAGTCTCAGTATTGTTAAGATTTCCATTCTCTCTAAATTGATCTAAAAGGTTCCTAACAACATTTATTAAGTGTTAAAATAACCTATAATTTTGAACAAAAAATGTCAGACAAAACAAACACATACTATATGCTTCCATTTGTTTCCAAATAGAGACAACACAAAACTATATATGGAGGCATTCTCAAGAATAAAATTATGAACACAAAGCAAGACATGAATTGCCATAAAAGGCAAGAGAAGGGCGCTCTCCAGAGTGAAGAGAGGTCGCAGTGGGTACCCTGTGGTAAGGAGGAATAGCCAGGGAGTTTTTAGGGTAATGACAATATTCTACTTCTTGGCTTGGGTGGCAGTTATAGGAGTCTTCCCTTTTGAATAATTTACAAATATGTATATTTGCATCATGTACTTTCCTTTATACATATTACATTTCACAGAATAAATGTTTAAAAATGTGTTTTAATTTCCATACACACAGTATATGGTCTCTATATAGTCTCTCTCACACAGGAAATGGTACTGAACAGCTCATTTAATTCAGCTATTAAACTAAGCACACATCACAACTGGCTGGATGAAATACATAATGTGGATAAATAAAATCCACATCATCCTCAAATTAAAAGTCCCTAGAGCTTGTTTTAAAATGAGAAAATGAAGATTCAGAAGATGAAATTATTCAAATAATTACTTTGCAATTGTCATTTTGGTATCTCAGGTAAATCCACGTGATTTAAAAGTATGCAGACGAGAAACAAAAAGAAACGTGAAAGGAAGGAAAAATATTCTTAGTGATACAAATACATAAAACATATTCTATTTTATGTCTTGCATAAACCCTAAAAGGTCACAAAGACTGGTTCTGTGGTAAAAGAAGTATCTGGGCAGCCACAAAGAGATTAAATCTCTTTTGTATACAAACAAGCGTAGCTTTACTCTTTTCCCCTCTTTTAAAAAGAACAAATAAACCCAATGTAAAAATAAAAAAAAACTATGTAAATGCAACATAATTATGTTTAAACCACAGAAGACAGGAAATTTAGAGTTACAGATTCCATGGTAGGTTTTAATTCTATCCTTGTGTACATGTTTTATAAAAGAGTCTTTCATTACATGATCACATAACACTATACCATGTAACAATCAGTTCAGCAAATGTTTATTTTACAATGTGTGGAAGGAAAATATTTTATAGGATAAACTGTAGGAAATTAGTACATTATTTAGGTAGATTGTTATGTAAAATTTCTGAAAATCCTGGGCATTTACAAAATATTAATAGAAACACTTTTTTTTCTTATCTTCTAAAGACCATGAAATTTAACTCTTTTGTGGGCACTTATATTTGAAAGTTGACCTTTAGATTTTAAGGTTATTTTGAAGTAATGAAAAACTAAGGACATTAGGATTTTAGCATGTTTTGAATTATATATGCCAGGCATTTTATATAAAAGAACAGTAGAAACTGAAGTAAATCATGAAAACCCATGAGTTCACAATAAATCCCCCAAACAGCCCTTATTGTCACTACTGGAGTTTGCTAGGGCTCCTAACAATTCATATATCTGAAATTTGACTTTTTTCAAAAGGAAGGAAAGGCATTTATCCTGCTGTCTTTCCTGTATCAACTATATTTCAGTTTAACCAAATAGTTAGCAATCAACTCTGGGATAAACCTAATAAAAATATTATTTTATAAAGACTCCAGACCCCCCCAAATCTCAAGGCCTTGAGAAAAAAGATCAAATAACTTACAAAGATAAAAGAAATAGACTAGCATCAGACTTCAAAAAAAAAAAAAGTATGAAGCAAGTGAAAAATGAAGCAGCATTTTTTTTTTATTTCAATGAAAAAAGTTGGAATAAAAGATTTTATATCTAGCAAGGCTGTCCTCTGGGTATTTATAGGAAAATAGCTTCACTGGATATCCACATGTGCTCTGCACAGCAAAGGAAAAAATTAAATGAAGAGGCAAGCTATGGAGCGGGAGAAAATATCTGATAAGGAGTTAAAATTCAGAATATATATATTTGCAAACCATAAATTTGATAAGGAGTTAAAATTCAGAATATATAAGGAGTTCATATAAGTCAGTAGCAAACAAACACCTTGGTTAAAAAATTGGCAAAGGAACTGAACAGACATCTCTTCAGAGAAGACCTACAAATGGACAACAGGTATATGAAAACATGCTCAGCATCACTAATCATCAGGGAAACACAAATCAAAGCCACAATGAACCATTGCCTCACTCCTTATAGAATGGCTATTCTGCAAAAGACAAGAGATAAAAAAATGTTGGTGAGGATATGGAGAAAAGGGAGCCTTTGCACATGGGAATGTAAATTGGTACAGTAATTATGGAAAACAGTATAAAGGTTCTTCAAGAAATGAAAAATAGAATTATCATATGATCCAACAATCCCACTTCTGGGTATATATGCAAAAGAAAAGAATTCATTATCTCAAAGAGATACCTGCACTGTCATGTTCATTGCAGCATTATTCACAATAGCCAGGGTATGGAAACAACCTAAGTGTCTCTTGACAGATGAATGGAAAGAAATTGTGAGTGTGTATATACACACACTCACACACACACACACACACACACACAAATGGGATATTATTTGGCCTTAAAACAGAAAGAAATACTGCTATTTGTGATGTGGATGAATTTGGAAGACATTATGCTAAGTGAAATAAGCTAGACACAGAAGGACAAATATTGCATGATATCACTTATATATGGAATCTAAAAAAGTTGAACTTAGATGTCCATTGATAGATGAATGGATAAAGAGATGTAGTATATATGAACAATGGAGCATTATTCAGCCATAAAAAAAATGAAATCTTGCCATCTGCAACAACATGGATTGAGTCAGACAGTATAATGCTAAGCGAAATAAGTCAGAAAGATAAGTATCATATGATTTCACTCATAAGTGGAATTTTAAGAAACAAATGAACAAAGGGGGAAAAAAGAGAGAGAGACAAACCAAGAAACAGACTCTTAACTATAGAGAACAAACA
The DNA here is from genome assembly GCF_964656455.1 of Halichoerus grypus. Lineage (NCBI taxonomy): Eukaryota > Metazoa > Chordata > Mammalia > Carnivora > Phocidae > Halichoerus > Halichoerus grypus. The sequence goes on from NC_135717.1 coordinate 66,777,743, forward strand.
GATAGCTACCAGAGGGGAGGTGGGTGGGGGGATGAGTGAAATAGGTGATGGGGATTAAAGAGTACACTTATTGTGATGAGCACTGAATAATGTATAGAAGTATTGAATCACTATATTGTACACCTGAAACTAATATAACACTCTAGGTCAACTACACTGGAATTAAAATAAAAAACTTAAAAAAAGTTGAACTTAGAGAAACAGAGTATTATGGTGGTTGCCAGGGGTTGGGTGGAGGAAATGGGTCAAATGTACAATGTTTCAGTCATAAAGTGGATAAGTTCTATAGATTTAGGGCACAGCACAGTAAATATACTAATAATAATGTATACTTGAAATTTGCTAAGAGAATATATCTTGAGTGTTCTCACCACACACCCAAAAAAACTAGTAACTGTGTGAGGTAATATGCTAATTAGCTTGATTGTGGAATTATTACACAAGGTATATTGGATGAAAACACCATGTTGTACACCTTGAATATACACAATTTAAAAAACTGTCAATCATATCTCTAAAAACTAGAAAAAAGTAAAAATACTTTAAACATTTAAGAACTTAGGGAATTCTGTCTGCACCCATGAGCCCTTTTTGAAGATTCTACTACAGGATGAGTTCCCAACAACTAAAATATGACTAAAACTTCAGCAAAAAACTGATGAGTGTGTGTGTGTGTACACATATGTGTGTGTGTGTATATATATATATATACATACATATATATGACTAAACAAGGGGGGCAGGGGAAAGGGTAGAATAGTAATGTTCAAATGTTGTATGTTATGATAAAGTAGAAATAATGCACTTAAAAATGGGAGGAAAAGAGGCACCTGGGTGGCATAGTCAGTTAAGCATCTGACTCTTGATTTCAGCTCAGGTCTTGATCTCAGGGTCATGAGCCTACTTAAAAAAAGGGGGATGGGGAGGAAAAGAAAGAGGGAAAGAGAAAAACAGAATACACCCATTGACTACTATGTAGACAATAGGTGGGAGTTAAAAAATAACCAGTAAAAACTGAGAAACTCAACAGCAAATAACTACATAACAGAAAGGAAAAAGAGGACAGTAGAAAAATGTACAGGTAGAAGACAATGACTAGAATAAAACAAAAATGCAAAGTTTAAATAACAACAAAAATTAGAGAGCAAAGACTATAAATCTTATAGAAAAGCAGCAGCAAATATAACAAAATGTAAATGGTTATAAGATATTATATTGTTGAGACCAAACATATCAGTCATATCAATAAGTGTGACTGCATTTAACTCATTAAAAGAACAACTTTCTGGGGTGCCTGGGTGGCTCAGTCTGTTAAGTGTACAACACTTGATTTTGGCTCAGGTCATGATCTCAGGGTTGTGAGATCGAGCCCCATGTCAGGCTCCCCACTGGGCACGGAGCCTACTTAAGATTCTATCTCTCTCCCTCTATCCCACACCCCATTTGCATGCTCTCTCTCACTAAAAGAAAAAAGAAAAAAGAAAAAAGAAAGAAAAGAACAAGTATTCTTAATTTGGCTTGCAAAGCAAGACCCATCTACTACTGTTTAAAAGGGAATATCTAAAAGAAAATGATTCAAGAAAGACTAAAAATAAAGGGTAGACCAAGATATCCCAGGAAAATGCAAAAAATAAGAAAGCAGGAGTAAAGATCCTGGTATCAGACAAAGTTGAAATCAAGCCCAAACTCATTAAACATAACAAAGAAATAGACCTTGGAATATTAAAAGCAAAAATTCACAACTATTAAAAACATTTATGTACCAAATAATATAGCACCTGCCTTTAAGAACTAAAAACTATATGAGATGTGAGAAGACACAGATAGAAGCACACTAATGATAAGAGGTTTTAAGACACCATTTTCAGTATAAGACAGATCAACTGCACAAAAAATGGTAAGTAGAGATAGAAGAGCTAAGTAACATAATAAAGTAGATTTTTAGAGTATACATCAAACTCTACACCCTGTTGACAGGGAATATATTTTCATCACAAGTACCTATAGATACTTTGCAAAAATTTACTTTGTATTAGCTCACAAAAAATAAGTAACTTCCATAAAAAGTAGAAAGTGAAAAAATCAATATAGTCTGACCAAAACATAGTACAAGTTCTCCTGCTCTCCAAAATTAGAGTGTTCCTATGAAACCTTTCATTAGCCAAAAGGGTATAGAGCAAAGAATTACCATTAAGTTATATGAAAACGTTTTTGAGCATTCCCAGATCCCAAAAATAATCTCTCTTAGGCTTTTCTGATACCTTAGGACACATCTTGCTAACAGATGCACAAAATTAATTGAGATAAAACAGAGATGCTCGTAAGACACAGTTCAAAGCTATGTTGGCTTGATGCTGAGATGCTGAGTGTAGTTCCTAGGGAAGGAGCTTGACACTGCCATTCTCACTGCTTGGTGTGCATGCTGCCTCTGTAAGGGCTCACTGGGAAACAAATGCTGAATGCTATTTTTGCTTTTTGCCTTTTCCCATAAAAGCAAAAATCTTCAGATTTCTTTTGGTTAGTGAAAACAGGTACTAATGTAGATCTTTCATAAACGTGAAGTGGCATAATGTTACCTTTCAAAAAGTGGGTGATACCTGTATAATGAGAAATAGCTCACAAAAACAAAAAATAAAAAGTTTCTTCCTTGTGGAATTACCAAAAAAAAAAAAATTCTATTAAACAACTCCTGGGCTAAAATTAGGAAAATACAAACATGAAATAAAAGAATTTCTTAAAAAAAAAAAAGAAGATGATAATGAAATCAGTATGTATCAACTATACAAGGGATACTTAAAGCATGTCAAAGGAAAATACATGCATAAATTACTTTTATTATTTAAACAAAGAATGAAAATAAATGACATAACTTCCCAGCTCAAAACTTTAGAAAAAAAGTTACAAAATAAACGAAAAGAAAGCAACAAGGAATTAATAAAGAGATAAAAGAAATTTATGAGGTATAGAACAGTACATCTAATTAATAAACTATTTTTTCAGAAAAAAATAAAAATAGAAAAACTATACTAGATAACTACATCAGGAAAATACTAGAAGGAAGCTCACATATACAAAAACAAAAATACAACAAGTGGTAAATAATCATTAAAAAAAGACAAAATTTAAAAATCATAAGGTATTACTTTGTGGACTACTAATTCAAATAAATTTGATGGCACAATGAAACTGATCATTTTATAAAGAAATACAGATTGCCATAAATGACCATTAGAGTAGGGAGCATAAATAGAACAGATTCTGTAGAAGAACTAGAGAAAGCTAATAAGGAACTAATAACACACACACACACACACAGAGTAGGGTCATATGATTGCACAGTAGACTTCTACTGAACCTTTAAAACCTAGGTGGTCCCATTGCTCAATAAATTATTATTCCAGAGTATTGAAATGAAAGAAAACTTCCTAATTCCTTTTGTGAAGCAAGTATAACATTGATACTTAGACCTGATAGAAAAAAAAAAAAATAAGCCAAATACCAATATCACTCATGTCATTAAAAAGATACTAAATAAAATATTAGGAAACAAAAGCATATACCACACTAAGAAAACAGTACATTACAACTAAATGAAACTTATTTCTGGAATGCAAGGTTGGTTCAGTGTTTGGAAACCCATTTAACAGCATTCACCATATTAGTAGATAAAAGGGAAATATCATAATGAAGCATATGGAACATAATCTCCATAAGTGTTTAAACAGCCTTTGACAAAATTCAATACTTTTCTGATTAAAAAAAAAAACACTTTAAAATAAAAATTGATTTTTAATGTAATTAATTTAAATTTTAATATTATAAAATATATATCTTTAGTCCTCAAGACATTACTTACTAGAAAAATAGTAGAGGCATTTCCACTAAAATCAGAAATAAATAGGGCAAAGAAGACCAGTATCTATACTACTATCCAACATTATGCTAGGAAATTAGTTAACAAGAGAAATCAAAGAATAAGAATTTATAAAGAAGAGGTAAAATTTTCCCTGGAATATGCTAGAGCAGAGGTCAGCAGATTTTTTGGTAAAGGGATAGATAGTATTTTAGTTTTTATGGGTCATTCAGTCTGTGTCACAACTACTCAACCCTGCCATTGTAGCATAAAACAGCCAAAGACAGTAATAAATGAATGAGCATGACTGTGTTCCAATAAAACTTTATTTATAAAGATAGGATTTGGCCCATGGGCTATATTGTGTCAACCACTGTGCTTAGACAATTAACAATAAAATGAACTCATGGAACACTACATCAAAAACTAATGATGTAATGTATGGTGATTAACATAATAAAAAAAATTTAATAAAAAAATAAAATAAGTTATTGGAAAAAAAATGAACTCAAAGGAGAGAATTCTGTAAGGTAGCAGCATATAGAATTAATATATAAACTTTAATACTGTTCATAGAGACAATAAATTGAGGGACATAATGGCAGGACAAAAAACATGTATACCATCAACAAAGAAGATGAAACACTTAGGAATGACCTGCACAAAATGCACAAAATCCACATGGAGGAAACTTTATTCTTCAAAGTGAAAAAACTAGACTTCAACAAATGAGTTCCTATAATTTTACTACGGTTATGGAGGACATCAGGGGAAGCTGGGTGAAGGGCAAATGGGAAATCTCTGTACTCTGCATTCTCTATTTTTGCAACTTTTCCATAAGTCTAGTGCTACTACAAAATAAAAGTTAAAAAGAACTATTTTTAGGGGCGCCTGGGTGGCTCAGTCGGTTAAGCGGCGGCCTTTGGCTCAGGTCATGATCCTGGGGTCTTGGGATCGAGCCCCACGTCTGGCTCCCTGCTCAGCAGAAAGCCTGCTTCTCCCTCTCCCTATGCCTGCTGCTCTGTCTACTTGTGCTCTCTATCTCTCTGTCAAATAAATAAATAAAATCTTTAAAAAAAAAAAAAAAAGGACTATTTTTAAAAAGTGAAGATCCTGACATGTAGAAAATAATCATAGATATTTCTTAAGTTTTTAGCTTCCATATTTTTTAAATTGGAATTTTATAGTATTTTAATAGAAAATTACATTCCCCAAAACTCAAGTGTTTTTTGTAATTTTGTGATTTCATATACCTGAAGGCCAGATTATCTCCAGATGAATTCTGTATATTTCAAATAGATACTAAAAGTCAACAAAAAGAGAAAATTCAGCACAAATAAATCTACTTTTTCATGAACTTAGTGTGTCAGAATACCTGTTGTTCCATTTTAGATCCTAGGGAAAGGCATAATTAATATGAAATTATGTATTTATTTATTTTTAAAGATTTTATTTATTTATTTGACAGAGAGAGAGAGTGACAAACAGGGGGAGTAGCAGAGGTTGAGGGAGAAGCAAGCTCCCCGCCGAGCAAGGAGCCTGATGCGGGACTTGATCCCAGGATCCTGGGATCATGACCAGAGCTGAAGGCAGATGCTTAACGACTGAGCCACTGAGGCACCCCTAATATGAAATAATTTATATTGAGTTTCTAGAAGCAGTCATCTGAAGTATTGAAAAAAGTCAATAGAGCTTTATGAAATCATTGGTTTCTCAAAAATCATTTTTGATTCAGTAGCTAAACTGTTATTATTAAGATGTTTCTGATTCTTATTAAATATACATATAAGGGAGAAGAACTGGTTATGCATTCTATTGTACGGAGTTAATAAAACTGTGCTGTGAGTATATGTTTATCCCGCTATGTGACCTAAGTCTTAGCCACAACCACAGACAAATTACTGAAACATAAAACTGCTAGTCGTTAAAATAAGTTCCTAACCTATGAATTATATAAGACTTAATGGGGGAGAGGTATTTGTTTGTCATTTCCTTACCATTTAACGGAAAGCTCAAAGATGCAATAAATCCTACAAATCTAGCAAGAACAGCCATGTCTGAAATATGATGCCAAGAGCAATGCTGTTTGGATTCTTACCAAACTCAAAATACTGTTTTCTGAAACTGCCTTAGTACATTTATAAAAACATTTGTGGGAAAACCGTATTTACAAGTACAAAAGGATCCACCGACGACCTTGTTCCACAAGAAAGGACAATTTTGTCTTTTCTTACGAGGGCTTCTCAGAGAATTTGACAATCTTCAACACTTTTTCTCTTTTAAATGCTCTCTTCCCTTTGTTTTTTCAGTAACTCATTTACTTTCCCTCACAACTCTGGCTGATCCTTCTCAGTTTCTTTATAGGTACTTTAGTACATTCCTTCTCCCTGAAAGATTGGGTTCCATAGGCTTCCGCTCACTCTGCTTTCCCTTCCTCACAATCTCTCACGTACAGCCAGACTTCAGTGACCAAATATTAGAACACTGTGTCGAACCTGCATCTCTCTCCTGAGCTTTAGACACGAATATCCAATTGACTGGTTGCCGTCACCATGTGAACACGTCATGGGAACCTCAATGTCCACCCAAACATAACTGAATTCACCATCCATTCATTATGTAATAAATGTTGGTTGGTGCCTACCTTGAGCCTGGAACTGCATTAGGCACTATAATGATGACATTTCTCCCCTAGTGAAGTTCATTTTTCCTTCACTAGCCCTGCACCTATATTCCCTCTATCAGTAAGTGGTACCATTATCCATCTAGTTGCCAAAGTCAGATACCTAAATATGCATATGATCTCAAAGTAACATACTGTACACCTTATACTTACACAATATGACACATCAAATTTATTCAATTAAAAAAAGAAAAGAAACCTAAATATCAAGTGGCACTCCTCCTTCTTCTTTATAACTCATGTTCAATCATTCCCCTGGTTTTATTCATCCTTTCCCTTTATTTCTCTTTAATCTGTCACTTTCCTTATTCTTTATTATATTATATTCCACTGGCTTAGTTTAAGCCATCTTCACGTCTGGCCTGCAATGATCCCTTAACATGTTCCTCTGTCTCAAGTTATACTTAAAACCCTTCAGTAACCTTTGATCAACTTTAAAACAAAAAACAAATGTATTAGCATGATGCAAAAGCTTGAATTATAATTGCCTATGTAAACATGTAAATATGTCAATGCCACACCCTCCAAGCTCCTAATTGCAGATGAGAATTTAAAGTGAGTTATTCACCATTTCAGGGCCACTTGTTCTCAATTTATAGCAAATTAAATAACATGATTAATTTGATGCAAAAGAAACACAGAAACAAGGAATTCATCTATAGATGAGTACAGATGCTAGACAGTCTGACTTTAATTTTCTATTTACATATTATCATTTTAAATTGTTATTAATGAAAACTACTGCTACATGAACAATACTGACCAACATTTACCCAGCACTTATTATGTATCAAGTACTTTACACATATTAATTCACATAATCATTACAACAACCAAATGAGATAGGTACCCTTACCATTCCCATTTTATATATGTGGTAACCAAGGCACCAAGTAGTTTAATAATTTGCCAAAGGAAATAGTTGGTAAGTGGTAAGACTGGCATCCAAGCAGTGGTTCCAGAATCAATGCTCTTTTTTATTTTTTAAAGATTTATTTATTTATTTGAGGGAGGAGGGGCAGAGGGAGATGGAGAGAAAGAATCTCAAGCAGATTCTGTGCTTAGCATGGGAGGTCTACGCAGGGCTCAATCTCAGGACCCTGAGATCATGACCTGAGCCAAAACTAAGGGTCAGACACCTAACTGACCGAGCCACACAGGCGCCCCTGGAATCTATGCTGTTAATCATTATATCATACAGAATGAAAGGGGATTTTGCAAGGTATTAAACAAGAACTTTGATTTTGTAAAGATGATACATATTCATCATATAGACTGCATAGAAAAATACAAAGAAGAAAATAAGAAATGATCCTAAATCCTGCCATTCAGAAATAATAATCATTGATAACTAAGGTAAATGATTCTGGATATTTCTTTATGCCCAAAGCTAGATAACAGGATGGATAGGTTAGAGAGGCAGAAAAATGGATGGATAGATGATAAACAAATAGATAAAAGGATTTTGTATACAGTATGTACTGATTCATTTATGTGAAAGATGATAAAATTTGCACATTGACTCACCCACCTTGGATTTAATTTGTTTTTATTTTTGTCAGTTGTATTATTAAATTATTAGTAGTAGTATCTATAAAATTTAGAGGATTCCCCTAATGAAAACTCCTGCATTATTTTCTTAGTATAATGTTTAAATAAATTCAATGGTCTCCACTGATACCTTTTAGCCATATTTTGCTGTTTTGAAATACTTTGAGTAATTTCTTGATTGACTTTCTGTAATCAACAGTGTTTTCACGAAGAGTTAGTACTGTATTCACTAATTCCTTGCATGATTGAGAATGTGCTACTACCTTCATACTTGAAGAACAACTTGGCTGGATGTGAAATTCTTGGGTAATATTTTCTCTACTTCAGAATGTTAATCTGAGGGATTTGATCCTCCAAATCAATGTCTTTTGACCTTAAAAAAAGATGTGGAGAAGTGTGAAGACATTCTGTCCTCATGGTTTGTTCTTTTGCCTAGATATACTTACTTTTTCCTTTCCTTTTGAAATGCAAGTAGATTTATCAGGATGCATTTCTGTTGGCCATTCTGTATCAATATTGCTAGGGTCTTTTGGGGTCTTTTGACCTACTGATTCACACAAAAACTTTTCTTCTATTGTTATCTTTAATTCAGATCATATTCCATTGGTTCCAACCTCTTCTTAAGGAATACCCATTACGTTTAAGTTGGGTCTCCTTGGGTTCCATATTTACCACTTCCTATTGTAATTTTAATATACTCTTCATTTCATTTTACATTTCCTATATACCACATGCCTGTGTTTTCGATTGTGTCTACCATACTTTTCTTGCATCTATTCAGGCTTTAAGTTCAATAATTTTTTTATTTCTCTTCTGAGTTCTGGCTACTAGCTTGTCACAACGATTTAAGTTATCTTATAAAGTCTTTTTAAAAATTTGATGTGATTTCTTTTGGCTCTTTTATTAAGAGGGAGTATACTATCTTAATAGCCTTGTGACTGTGGGGAAATTATTTGTCTGAATCTATCTGTTTCCTTTTATGATGGAATTACCTCAAAAACAATCCTACAAAAATCTGCAATTCTCTTTGCCTTGTGAACACATCTCTTCCATTCAGTTTTGAGCATTCAAACAGTCAATCCAGCTTACTCCAAATCTCTAAAAATTTATAGCTTCATTGTGTTGCAATCCAGCAATCATCATCTCTAGTATCCTTTTCATTCCAAAGGGTGTCTAGCAGTCTCCTTGGGCTAGAAGACTGTTGTAGACAATATAAAATGACATGTCCATATGACTTTTCCTTAGGCTCTGGTGTTTTATAATGCAAAATGAGGTCTCTGATGGGAAATTCCTCACTTCTTCCAAGGCCTATTCACTCCCCTGGTCTCTGCCATGAAGAAAAAAGAAAAATGTTGGCTATGCATTTCATGACCATGACACTTACTTGGGGAGAAATCTCGAGATATGAAGCGGTATGTGTTAGCTGTCAGCATAACGTGTCAGTATGACACGCAGGTCAATAATTTACCTACATTCTGCAGGTGTGTTTCACATTTAAGATTTGGAACTGTGGACATTTCCTTGTTTGAGAGGACATACTTTTTTCCTACTTTTCTTCTTTATTGTAGTTTTCATATTATGAACCAGAAGTAAAATGTTTCATAAAATTATTCAAACTAGTTCCGTGTATTTACAAAAAATGTTTATTTACTGCCATTTCATCATCTACTCTAACATTCTAAAATTACTTGTCTGTCTCCCCAACTCAGTCAAAAGGTCCTTGAGGCCTATTGTTTATTACTGAGTTGTTTTCTTATTATATTTTGTTGCTTCAAAACCTACGTTAAGATTCAGAATAAGAAAAGCACCTAGCTGTTTTCTCTAGCTTTTTCTTGAATGGGTTCAACTGAAAAATCAATAAATATAACAATTTATAGTTATATTAAAAAGGGTTTGAAGGCCTATTGTGAAAGTAATGTAATGATGATATTTAGAAGTAATTTTTAGGTGTCAACTAGATAACCTGGTAATGACTTATGTGGAAATCATTAAATCTGAAATACACAGAATAGAAGATGGGGCTTTGTAAGAATGAATTCTAATCTATGTAGATGAAATTCGATATATTTATTATTTATAATAGGAACAGAATAGAAAACCCAGAAATAAACCCACAATTTTGTGTTCAATTAGTCTTTGACAAAGGAGGAAAGAATATGCAGTGGGAAAAACACAGTCTCTTCAACAAGTGGTGTTGGAAAAACTGGACAGCTATATGCAAAAGGATGAAACTGGACCACTTTCTTACACTATACACAAAAGTAAACTCAAATGTATGAAAAAACCTAAATGTGAGACCTGAAACCATAAAAATCCTTGAAGAGAGTGCAGGCAGTAATTTCTGACATCGGCCATAGCAACATTTTCTAAATATGTCTCCTGACGCAAGGGAAATAAAAGCAAAAATAAACTACTGGGACTTCGTCAAAATAAAAAGCTTTTGCACAGCAAAGGAAACAATCAACAAAACTAAAAGGCAACCTACCGAATGGGAGAAGATATTTGCAAATGACATATCCAATAAACGGTTAGTAAAGAAGATGTGGTCCATATATACAATGGAATATTACTCAGCCATCAGAAAGGATGAATACCCATCATTTGCATCGACATGGATGGTACTGGAGGGGATTATGCTGAGCAAAATAAGTCAAGCAGAGAAAGACAATTATCATATGGTCTCACTCATTTGTGGAATATAAGAAATAGCGTGGAGGGGAAGGGAGGGAAACCTGAATGGGAAGAAATCAGAGAGGGAGACAAACCATGAGAGAAACTCTGGACTCCATGAACCAAACTGAGGGTTACAGAAGAGAAGGGGATGGGAGGATGGGGTAACCAGGTGACGGGCATTAAGGAGGGCACGTGTTGTGATGAGCACTGGGTGTTATACGCAACTAATGAATCATTGAACACTACATCAAAAACTAATGATGTACTATATGCTTTCTAATTGAACATAATTATATATATGTGTGTGTATATATATGTAGAGAGAGAACTTATACAACTCAACGGCCAAAAATAAATAAATAAAATAACCCAATTTAGCAATAGGCAGAAGATATGAACAGATATTTCTCCAAAGAAGACATATATAGATGGCCAACAGACACATGAAAAGATGCTCAACATCACTTGGCATCAGGGAAATACAAATCAAAACCACAGTGAGAGATCATCTCATACCTGTCAGAATGGCTAAAATCAGAAACATGAGAAACAACAGGTGTTGGTGAGGATGTGGAGAAAAAGGAACCCTCTTGCACTGTTAGTGGGAATGCAAACTGGTGTAGCCACTCTGCAAAACAGTATGGATGTTCCTCAAAAAGTTAAAAATAGAACTGCCCTATGATCCAGGAATCGCACTATTGGGTATTTACCCACAAAATACAAAAACACTAATTCAAAGTGATACATGCACCTCTATGTTTATTGCAACATCATTTACAATAGCCAAACTACTGGAATAAGCCTAAGTGTCCATCAATAGATGAATGGATAAAGAAGGAATGGTACACACACACACACACACACACAAACACAAACACACACACAACGGAATATTATTTAGCCACAAAAACAATAAAAATTTGCCATTTGCAATGACATTGATGGAGCTAGAGCATATAATGCTAAGTGAAATTAGAGAAAAATACCATACGACCTCACTTATATGTAGAATTTAAGAAACAAAAGAGAGAGAGACAAACCAAAAAACAGACTCTTCACTATAGAGAACAAACAAATCCAGAGGGGAGGTGGGTGGGGGGAATGGGTGAAATAGGAGATGGGGATTAGGGAGGACACTTGTCATGATGAGCACAAGGTGATGTATGGAAGTGTTGAATCACTACATTGTACACCTGAAACTAACATAACACTGTATGTTAACCATACTGGAAGTAAAATAAAAAACTTAATAAAAAAGAAATTAGTAGTCATCAAGAGATAAAAAGATTTATGACACAGTCACAGGTGATACAGAAATCATATGCTATTAACAAGGCAGACAATGATAAAATATATATGAAATGTATATAAAAAAACAAACAAACCTCAAGGTAGCTTCTCAAGCAGAGCTCACTCCCCTCCCAGGGCTTTTGTGTTTGCTACTCCTTGTCCCCTGCGTTCTTCCCTCAGGTTGTCTTCTCATCTCTCAGGTCTTGATTCAAATGTTATCCTCCCAGAGGCTACTGTCCTCTCTTCCACTTTCTCTTTCCTCTTTCCACTGTAGCTAAAGTAATCACCTCCCGCTCATTCAATCATGCTGTTTTCTTTTCTTTATACCATTTAGCACTATCTGAAATCATTTTATTTAAGAGTTTATAGTCTGTGTTCCACATACACAACGGAATGTGAGTTCCAAGAAAGCAGGAACTTTGCTGTGGGTACACTATACTTTCAGTGGCTAGCACAAAAGATGCTTGATAAATATTTGTTCAATGAATAAGGAATAAACAATATAACTTTAGATATTTAACATGTGCAAGGAAAAGATGAAGCTCGAGAGGTAGAATGGGGTCAAGAGGCAAATGCTTTGAATACCAGGCTAAGGAACTTAGGTTTGGTTTTTAAAGCTTGAAAGGTCATGGATAGTTCTTTAGAAAACAACCCTATCATATCTACAGTTTAGAAGAATAAATTTCAATGCCGTGCAGGAAAGATATGGAAAGGGAGAACTATGAGATGAGATCAAACAGAGCCTGCTTCAATAGTCCAGGTAAAAGGTGACAGAAGCTCAACTGAAGGCCAAGAGCAGGAGGATGCATTCAAAAAAAGTTAGTTCAGAGGCAGTTGGTGTAGTTGGCAGACGTGAGTAGACAAAAAGTAAACAAGGGCCGAAGATCAAAAGAAATACATAAAGCCATTTCTGACAAGTGTTTATCATGTGCTAATGAACACCATGTGTTTTTTCAGAAAGACTAATACATCAGAAAACTGTTTTATAGGCCCAGGGGATGCTCTTCCCTTGAAGTTATCATGAGTACAACTAGTGGTCCTTGGTGTCTGAAACACCTGAGCCTAAGGCTCCAGTAACCAAATCCAAAGAGCATTACAGAGGCTTTAGTACTTGTGTCCCAGACATGTGGTGAGATGAGACTCACATTAACAGAGCTCCAGGGCTGTCTTAGAGTTGCAGCCTTCCTGTGAAGGAAGAGGACCTGGCTGAATACAAATGAGTCACAAATTCCGGGAGAGTGGGCAGATGGAAGAAGGCACGACCAGAGACTATTGGCATCAGGTATAAGCTTCCTGTATCAATCAAATGGTGAAATAGATAGGAAATTATACATTTCAGCAGGGTTGTATGTATGGCCCCATAATGTATGACACCGGGTATATGTCTATGGGAATGGTGCTCCCTAGAGTTGTGCAGGATATATCCATACACGCAGCCCTGAGTGCCTGGTCACACACAGTGAAGAGTTGAATGAATGTGCGAATCAGAATGAAATGATTCAGGAGATATATAGGAGAATCGTATGATAAAAAGATTACAGGTGTGACTCATGGATCCAATCGACCATCTCAAGAAACACTGCTATCTTGGACTGAAGGGGACAGAAATAGGATGAAATGAAGGAAGGTTGTCAGACCTCTGGGAGTCTATAGGACAAGCCAATAGAGCTGTCTGGCTGCCCAATAATGTGGTGTTATTTCTTACATAGCCAGGATTCATGGGTCCAGGAATTGGGGGATGGAAATGAGAGTGGTGCCTACTGCTCACTATTACCCCTAGTGACCCACTAGCAAATGTTTTTGCTTCCTGTTCCTGTGACCTTACACTTTGCTGGTTTAGAGGTCTTAGCTCAAAGTGGGGAATGCTTCTACCACGAGACTCAACAATGATTCTGAACTGAAAGTTAAATCTGCCTCCCAGCCACTTTGGCCTCCCTATGCCTCTAAACCAACAAGCAACAGAGGGAGTTACTGTGTTGGCTGGGGTGACTGATCCCAATTATCAAGGGGAAATGGGACTGCTACTCCACAATAGAGGTAAAGAAGACTATATCTGGAAAAGAAGAGATCCCTTAGGGCATCTCTTAAGTATTACCATGCCCTGTGATTACAGTTGATGGAAAACTACAACAACCAATCTAGGCAGGACTACTAATGGCCTAGACCCTCAGGAATGAAGGTTTGGGTTACCCCACCAGATAAAGAACAACAACCAGCTAAAGTGCTTGCTGAGAGCAAAGGGAATATGGAATGGGTAATGAAAGAAGGTAGTTGTAAATACCAGCTATGACCACATGACCAGTTTCAGAATGAGTATTGTAATTGTCATGAATATTCCTTCCTTAGGGGCGCCTGGGTGGCTCAGTTGTTGGGCGTCTGCCTTTGGCTCAGGTCATGATCCCAGGGTCCTGGGATCGAGCCCCGCATCGGGTTCCTTGCTCGGCGGGAAGCCTGCTTCTCCCTCTGCCTCTCCCCCTGCTTGTGTTCCCTCTCTCGCTGTGTCTCTCTCTGTCAAATAAATAAATAAAATGTTAAAAAAAAAATTCCTTCCTTATTTTGTTATGAATATGTCTGTGTGTATCTTTTCTTCCCTCTTTTATCCTCTTACCATGTAACACAAGATATATTAACTTTATATCATAGTTTTTAAGTATGGCTAACTTTACATTAAAGTATTTAAGTAACAGGATATCAAGGAGAAGAGTAAACATAATCTAAGAACTTTGCTTCCTCATCTGGGAAAAGGGTTAGTGAATTTTCAGTAGTACACTGGATAGTTGTGTAATGTTAGGCAGGAATATGGCCTTGTTATTATCTTTCTATAGAGATTAAGTATGGTTTAAGGAGATGCATGAATGGGTACCAAGTTGACATGGGTGGACATGTGATGGTTAATGTTTATGTGTCAACTTGACTGGTTTAAGGGATGCCCAGATATTGGTCAAACTTTTTTTTTTTTTTTGAGAGAGAGAGAGCACATGCCAGTGGGGCAGGGAGGGCCAGAGGAAGAGGAAGGGAGAGAGAGAGAGAGTCCTAAGCAGACTCCATGCTCAGCATGGAGCCCACCCGATGTAGGGCTCAGTCTCATGATCCTTAGATCATGACCTGTGCTGAGATCAAGAATCGGATACTCAACTCTCTGAACCATTCAGATACTTCTGGTCAAACATTATTTTGCATATTTCTGTGAAGGTATCTTTTTGGATGGGATTGATATTTAAACTGGCAGACTCTGAGTATAGCAGATTATCCTCCATAATGTTAGTGGGCCTCATCTAATCAGTTGAAGGCGTTCAAAGAAAAAAGGCTGACTTCCTCTGAGCAAGAAGCAGTTCTGCCAGCAGACCGCCTTTGACCTCAAACTGCAGCTCTTTCCTGAGTCTCCATTCTGCTAGCTTCCCGCATCAGAAGGGGGGGCTTGTCAAGCCTCCATAATCACGGGAGCCAATTCCTTAAATCTATCCCCCTACGCCTCCCACCTTTCTCATCCTGTTGATTCTGGTTCTCTGGAGAACCCTCATACAATAACTTTGGCCCATATGGGTTCTTCCCTTTCTGGACTTCATATATATATGAAGTATATGTATATATACTTCACACACACACACACACACACATATATTTCATATAAATATATTTATACACAAATATGTTTATTTAAATATATACTTATATATGTATATATAATCTCTATATCATCTTGCTATTGTTCTTAAGTTGTATAACATTTAAGTCTTTTCTTCCTAATTACACAAGAATTTGCTTAAGGACCAAGATCACAGCTTAAAATCCTTTGTCTTTCTCTCTCATCAGTTCACAGTTCTTGTTAGGTACTCAAAATATGTTTGCTGAATTGAACTGAAAAACAAGAAGGGTACTATGGGAATGCTACCTAAAACTACCTAAGGTCTCAGAGAGAGAGAGAGAGAGAGAATTCCTTAGGAAGCAGAGAAAAATTTTGTCAATTGTATGAAGGTTTCTGGGTGGGACATTAATTACTGGGAATGTTAAATCCTCCCAATATATGCCCAGCCTCTGCCCTCTAGCTCATCCAAGGGAACAATCTGGCTCTGTAACTCATGACTAGTAACCTTGTGGTTATTTACATGTAAATCCATTTTACTTTTTCACCATTTGTGCATGCCAATTCTAAGTGATGACACTATTCTATGATGACCTGAGCGTTTCCCCTAACACTCTCAAATAAAATCTTTCAGTTGCTAGGCTACTTACATCATACTTTCGGGTTCTACTGCACAAGCACCAACTGCTTTTGTGACATTGACAAGAAGAGCTTGGTTTATTCCAACGAGGAGGTTCACAAGTGGTTGAATGCCACCACATTTCCGGACAAGGACTCGGTTTTCATATTCCTGACAACATTCTCCTAATGCACCGACCACATTCACAAGCACTTCTTCAGGCTGGTCAGTTAAAAGTCCCACCAAAGTTTCAATGGCTTTGTATTCCCGAAACCTAAGTTCATCACAAGAAAAAGAGGTGGGAGGGGGAGGGAAAGAGGAGAACAGTATTACTTTTGGTATAAAATTAGCTAATAATATTAATAGCACAAAATTTCTAAATGCCAACTATATGATCATCCAGTCCTTACAAAAACCCTATGATGCAGGTACTACCACAATACCCATTTTCAGAAAGCTAATTTGAAGCTTTATAAATAGTGAAGCTGGCATCCACATCCAGCCGATGCACCTTTAATCTCTATACTGTATAGTCCCTAAGACAACTACAACTTCTACCAAATCAGAGTGTCAGTGATTCTACTATGCTATGGGTGTTTTGCCCATGTCACAGAGACTATTTTACATGAACAAAGCAAAATAAGCCTATTTTATGTTAAATAAGACATGTAAATTTCTTGTTAAAATCATCACACTGAGGGGCGCCTGGGTGGCTCAGTCAATTGAGCATCCGACTCTTGATTTCAGCTCAGGTCCTGATCTCAGGGTCATGAGACTGAGCCCCGAATTGGGCTCTGCTCTCAGTGGGGAGTCTGCTTGAGATTCTTTCTCTCTCTCCCCTTTGCCCTTCCTCCCACTCATGCATACTCTCTCTAAAATAAATAAATAAATCTTAAAAAAAATCATCACACTGAGACAAAGAAGAGTTGCCTCAGAATATCCATCATAGAGTATGAGAACTCTAAAAGTATATGAAGAAATAAATTTGAATATTGAAATAAATCAGATGGTCATAAAGTTTATAAATACATTAAAATTCAATAAAACCATTTTAAAATGGCTGCTCTTTAACTGATTAGTTGGCATTTAGCTGATTTATCTTGTTTATCTTTAAAAAAGGAAAAGGAATGGAACCACTTCCATCTCTAAAGATTTATCCCCGCACCTTCATAGGTCTCTACAGGAAATCGGAGATACTCGTCATTTATATGGCTACCCGTAAGCAAAAGAGCCCATTCACACAGATAGATTAATTAGCAAGTCCCTTAGTACTTAGTACTGAGTGAGGCACAGAAAACCATTGCCAGGTGGTGGGATGAGAAGTAGAAGTCTTGCATTTCTAAAAATACCTTAATCCTGCCAAATTAGTTTAGAACATACGTGTATGAAAACTATAGGAATAGCATTAGGATTGACTCTTTATTAAAATAACATTACGGGAATGTGTTTCAATGCCATTTTTTAAAATGCATCTACACTTTATTTAGAAACATTTATATCTTAATGAGAGAAGATGTTAGTTGAAGGACTCAGTGTACACAGTGTAGTTTCTGTGCACTAAGAATACCACTATTCCTCAATGGCCATATTTTTATCACAGAATATTGAATGGCTTCTCTTACTTGGTCACATTCTCTTTGCTGATGGAACATTTCCATATTGCCCCCGTGACCGCGGCCAACCGTTCTTTATTGTCAGTGTTATTGAGCAGACTGGCCAGGGGTTTAAGTCCTCCGTGCAGTCTAACCAGGTCACGGGTTTCCTCATCTTCAGCACACTACACAAAAAGTCAGAGCAGAGCCTGTCAGTGAGGAAGGCATATCAAGCTTTCAGTGATTCCTAAAGAGGCTGTCATGCTAGTGACTATGAAACTCAGAGAGTATCATTTTCTGAAGGGGCCTCCAAGTAAAATATAATTCTTCTCTATACTATACTCTATCTGACAGTGTCTCTCTTCCCTTACATGATTTTGGTAATGTCTAGAAGTTTCTACATACTTGGAAATTCTGCCAAGCCATTCTGAGGTAGTGTGGGCTTCCACCAAGACAGAAAGAGAGGTTGGTAAGAGACCTAGAATGCTACCTGCATGGATGGAGGATTTCTGCAGTCATGCAACCCACAGTCTTGGGAAAATACAGTGGAGAAGATAGATGAGTGATAAAGCTTTAGTCTGATCTTCAGTGACCCCCAAAAGCTAAGAGATGAGCATTTCCCTAATAGAGTTTTTATGCCCAGAGCAGTGAGTTTTATCAATAGCAAATGACATTATGTTCACATATGTTTATCCATACATTTGTGTCATCCTTTGAAATAAATAAGTACTGCATAGAGGTTCCCAGCTGATCACCCTTCCCAGGTTACAGAGCAAAAAGATGATAAATTTAGTATAGATATGTTATCATCCGAGGCATACAGTTGGTCTCTGAGGCCACATGATACAGATGCATGTCATGCATCATCCATGAGGGCCACTAGAAGAAATCCTCACTGGAATGCACCACAAGGCACCTGCCATGTTTATCTTCTATTTAAGACTTTCGGTTCTGGTTCAGTTGCAGCTTTTAAAGAATTAATCACTATTTCAACCAATCCTTCATAGTTACTCATATGAGGCATATATGCAAGTCAAGGCTATATATTCTCACTATGAACTGAGTTGTGTTCCCTTAAAACTGATATATGTCAAAGTCCTAACCCCCATAACTCAGAATGTAACCATATTTGAAGATAAAGTCTTTAAAGAGGTAATTAAGGTAAAACAAGGTCACTGGGGTGGGCTCTAATCCAATATGACTGGTGTCCTTAGAAGAAGAAAATATTAGGACACAGAGAAAGGAACATGTGGAGACAGAGGGAGAATTTCATGTGAACATAAAGATGGCCATCTACAAGCCAAGGAGAGAGTCCTCAGAAGGAACCAATGCTGTCAATACCTTGATCTCAAAGTTGTAACCTCCAGAACTATAAGGAAATAAATTTCTGTTATTTAAGCCCCCCAGTGTGTGGTATTTTGTTATGGCAGCCTTAGAAAATTAATACAATCCTCTACTCACATGAACCCCTTTCTCTGACTCTGTCTTTTTGGCATACCCTCACCGTGCATGTTTTAAAATGCATTTCTCTAGGAAATCGACTGATTTCTCTGATGGGTAGAAGCTGGCGTGGTCAGTAACCAGCCATCTACTAATTCGTCAAGGCCATCTTTTCTTCTGTTTTCTGGCATACTATGAAATGCATAACTCACAAAAAGTTAATGAAGATTAAAATAAATTAATAAAAAGATAAAACAGGAACACACACACACACACACACACACACACACACACACACAAAAGCACACACTCATTCATCCATCCATCTTGTCTTGGCAGAAGATAAATTTCCCAAGACCGCCATGTTTGAATAGGGTAACTGAATAGGGCACCATGTATATATTTAGCTATTTTACACTAAGTAACTTGTTTGAGGAGACTAAGATATATAAGTGGCTTCCAGAAATGTAAATAATCAAGACATGTTGGAGCAGGTTTCTCTCTCACATATACAGGCACCTGTCATTAGCACAGGACAGTGGTTCTCAGACCTGTGTGTGCAGAAAAATCCCAGGGGGTTCTTGTTAAAAATGCAGATTCCTGAGTTCTAACCCCAGAGAATGAGACCTCACATTTAGAAACATCATGTTAACCATCCGAAGAACACCACGACTGTCTGGGGAGTTCACCATACCTGGTAGATGGCCATGGCACAGTGTTCCTGCAGTTGTTCATTCTCACTACTTAGGTTCTTCACCAGATTTTCAATTATCCTTTCTGCTTTGATTGCAGCTCGGTAACTTTCCTAGGAATACACATTTAAATATTTATATGCATAATGCATGAATATAAGTATCTATTTACATTTACGAATAACTATGCCAAACAAACTCTTAATAAACACTAAAGTCCAAGATTAACACAACTATATAATAAGAGAATTTAGTCAACATTTCCAGAAATATATCACCCAGGTACCAATTTAATTAATGTTCTATTAGTTTCATCTTCTCTTTCTAAAAGACTGCCGACTTCTCAAAAAAAAAAAAAAAAATCCTTAGCAGTCACAATAATCTTAAAAATTACTTTTCAACTAAAGAGAGTTAAGATAAATGAAAGCAAGGGAAGCAGAGCTGGCTTGCGTACCTCTGATGCGCATTCTTGCAGTGTCCCCACCACTGGAATTAGCACGTTCTCATGAGAAGTCTTCAGTAAGCCAGCCAACAAAGGAATGCCCCCAGCTTTACGAATGGCTTCTTTATTCATATAACTCTTACTGCAGCTCCATAATGCCAGAGCCCCACAGCGAGCCACCTCCACGTCTCTGGCATCACACAGACTTGATTGAGCCAGTTCTCCTGAATTCTGTGCACAGTCGAGTAGAGCGACCTACAAGAATAGATAAATATGATGTACATGGGAATCTTTAAGATAAAACAACATATCCTGCAATAGCTACAGGGCTGCTACCAAGCTAACCACCATCAAAAATAAGAATACTTTTACGAATTAATTTTCATACTACACCATAGTCCATGAAAGCAAAGAAACAAAACCCTTCAAAATACCTTCCTCCAGATTTGGGAGGCTTTATATTTTCTTCCTACAGGAAATTTAATCTCACCAAGACTGTATTAATATGGCTATAACATTTACATTAGGAAGATTTGTATACTACATCTTCAGCCCTGGTATCTCAGAAAACTAGGCTCCCTAAAGCCATTAGAACTTTCTAACGAGAACAGAATGGCCTGTATATTCTTAAAACCATGAGACCTCTTCAGAGGATATGGCTCTCTCCCTGTACTATCGAAACCAACCAATCCACATGGCATAGCTGCCAGGATCCTTTCTTTTCTTTGCAATAACCAAAGTCACTGGAGACCTTAAGGGAAAGGCAATTTATATAGAAACAGCAGTAGGTGAGGGTGGTCCATAGAGGAAGTGAAGCCAGGGCTCCCAGGGCTGTCTTTATCCTATGCATGTCTACTCCATTCTTCTCTCTCTGCAGGCCAGATTCCATGAAATGTCCACATAATCATGACCACCACCTGAGTTTAGAAAAGAGTAGTCAGACTAAGTAGAGCCTCTGATTCCTAATTCCAATTTCCTGGGAGAGAAATCTGGTGGGACTGCCTTGAGTCAGGTGGACACTCAGGTGGACATTCATCGTAGTCAGGGACATATGTTTATTTATATTGATGTTCCTGCCACCTACGTTTTTGTACCTGACATTTCAAGAAATGTTTGAAATGGTTTTCAGTATACCATACATCCAGAGGAATGTGGAAACTGGCCACAAGAGTAACAGCACTGAATCTTACAATCTTTCCTTGCCTGGATACATTCTCCCTGCTTGCTCAGACTTCCTATCTTCTGCCCAGGTTTCTACTGGGTGTGCCTCTTCAGAGACTGACCTCCATCTAAGCTCCCAAACCCCACTGTGGCCAGTGCCCTCTTGCCTGCTCTGATTCTGACCTCCATTCCCTTGCTCTGATGTCATAACTGGCCCACTGCTCTGCACTGAGTGATCTCCCTCATTTCCAGTTTTGGCTGGGGACTCATATCTGTATGTCACCTACCCTCACATAGTTAGCAAACCAAAAATGGGTCCCTAATCCTGATCTTTCCCAGATGTGTTCTCAACCTAGCAATTACAAGTCTATTAATGCCTGATCCATCACTGAACTTCCTGTTCCTAATTTAGCTATCACTTAAGCTTATATTAAAATGTGTGGCATTATTTAATTCACTGAGTAAGTGCGATTGTCCAAATTCTAGTTCCCTGAATGTGATATATAAGACTCCCATAAAAATAAAGTTTAGTTTTAAGTTACATTATTCATTCTTATAATTTAATGTGAGAAATTCCAGTAGACAGCCACATCAGCCTACTGTATGACTTCATTATTTAAGCAGAATACTGATAATCATAGTAATAATTACCTTTCCCCCAACATTTCGTTATGAAAAAATTTCAAACATACACAAAGGCTGAAAGAACTGTATGGTAATTATACAGCAAATCATGTATATACCACCTAGATTCTATAATTAACATTATCATATTTGTTTTATCACATAGCTAACCGTCTACTTATCCATCCATCCAGTCATGTCTGTCTTATTTTCAAAGCAAATAATTACATTCTATAGTGCTCTATAGATTACAAGCGAATTCAGACAGTCCCCAATTTACGATGGTTCAACTTATGATTTTTCAACTTTACCATGGTGTGGAAGTGGTATCCATTCAGTAGAACTCCTACTTGGAATTTTGATCTTCCGATCTAGCGATATGTATGTTACACTCTTGCGATGCTGGGTAGCAGCAACAGCGAGCCTCAGCTCTGTCAGCCACACCATCACAAGGGTAAACGACCGGTACACTTACAACCATTCTGTACCCAAATAGCTATTCTGTTTTCACTTTCAGAGCAGTATTTGATAAATTACAGGAGATATCAATACTTTATTATAAAATAGGCTTGTGTTAGATGATTTTGCCCAACTATAGGGTTATAGATAGAAGTATTCTGAGCATGTTTAAGGCAGGCAAGGCTAATCTATGATGTTCAGAAGACTAGGTGTATTAAATGCATTTCAAATTATAATATTTTCAACTTATAATGGGTTTATTGGGACATATAACTCCACTGTAAGTCAAGGAAATCTGTACACAGAATCTCTTAATTTCTGAACACATTTCCCTGTGTATGCATTCACATTAAATGCATATTGATTCAATACATATTTATTAACCCTTCATATGTGTAAGGTACTGGGCTAAGTGCTGCAAATGACACTGAGATGAATAAGACATGTCTCTCATCTTAAGGAGCTTAAAGTGCAGAAGTGGAGACCATCCAGTATGGTAAAAGCTGTAGGAGGAACACAAGATCTACCTGATCCTTCCGAAGGTGGATGAAAATGCACTTCCATATTGCACTGTATTTTCTTCACATGAGTATTGAGCAGAAACTCACTTATTTCTTTCAGTGATAGTTTTTGATATAACCATGTTTTAAATTATAAAAGTAATACAACAAATTGGCAAATGTGGGAAAATATGAAGAAAAATTGGTAGTTATTTCAGAGGAAACCCCTGTGAACAATTTTGTGTATTTATTTCACATGTTTTTATTAAAAAGCTGTTATATACTTGTGAGGTAGGTCTCTGAAAATTGGGATCATAGGTGTCAATCAGTTTTTGATCCTGTCAGAGTTTTATATAATATTATACATACGTTTATTCCTTGCTACTAAATAGACTTCAAAAATGCAATATTGATAGCTGACTCTACATGTTTCCTAGAGACATACTTCATATGATTTTACTGCTCTTGTATTGTAAACATGCTGTTTTCAGTTGTCACCCTTATAAGTAACAATGAGATGAGTAAGTGTCTACAGCTCTGACGGTCTCCTTGGGGGGCAGTCCTCAAGGTGAGGTCACCACGGCGGAGAGCATGGACTACCAGAGCGCTTTCCAGGTGGGTCTCCACCCCCTCACTAACACTGCACACACACACACGAATGTATCCCCACCAATGCAGTAGGTGCAAATTACATCTCTTTATTAAACGTATGTTTCTTTGAAAAATAAGATCAGACATGTTTTCTGGCCAGTTGCTAATGTAAATATACAACAACAGTTTTCGAGGACGTTATACAAAAAGAAGGTTCCCAGAACACACATATGGTTACTTAACGTCCGGGAGTGGCCAGGAAGGACAACAGGAGTTGACATTTCGGTGGCAAGGGGTGTGCTGATGACGATGTCAGCGGTACTCACCAGTTTGGTGATGCCCCCGTGGCGTCTCACTGCCCGTCGGGCTCTTCTAAACTTGGCAACATTTGCGATTGTCTCAGCTGCCAGGCATTTCAGACTCTTATGTGGAGAATCAAGTATATTAACCATAATTGGTAAGCCCCCAAGGTCAACAATATTACGTCTGATTTGAGGATTATGACTGATTTCCTTCAGGATTTTTAATGAACCAATCTAAATGAGAAAATAGAAGTTAGAGGTGAAAATAAGTGCTTAATGCATAACCAGTGCTGGAGTTTTAAAAATTCCAAGTCTGCCTCAAATCCTTCCCCAGTGAAGTTTTTTAAGGAAATACTTTGTATTCCCAGGTGTTACCCATAGCCTCATTTTCCTTCAATTATGCCGACAAACATTCATCATTTAAGAAGCACATACTAATGGAAAAGAACCAGAAGATAAACAAGAACAGCCGTGAAGAGAAGAGCAGCGAACAGCCGAAGGAGCAAGTTATCAGTGAGGCTAGCAGGCAAAGACAAGAACGAAGCAGAAGGGACAGATATGTATCAGTAAAAAGGGAAGCACATGGAGGTATGAACGAGGTTCGTCACCCATGTAAGGTAAGCCACTCACCTTACATTTGACTTCGTCTGTATCAAGTAAATTTATCAAAACTTCAAGGCCTCCGACATCCCTGATTGCCAACTGGCAGGTCTCCTGCGCTAAGTTGAAATCCTTCATTGAGCACAATGCAATCACTGTAGCTATCTGATTTCCTCCCTACAAAGGTGCAAGGCCACAGAAAGGTTAAATAAGATCATGCTTCCGTATTTACTTCATGGTTATGAATCCATGAACTGGGAAATGTGTCTCCCCATACGTGGTACGTTAACTTTCTTTAAGTTCTCTGAGTGGGTTATAATTTGTCAAATGAATCATGTAGAGTTGAAGCATGAGAAAGCTTTACAGAGTATCATAAAACGTTATTCCAATTAAGAGTCAACATTTAAAGGTGGTCTGTCTGCTTTAAACAGCTAGGGCATTAGGCGGTATTAGTACATTAAAGAGAGTCGAGGGGCAAGCCTTGAGAGATCCACTGAGGAATGTAAGTTTTATGTTGAGGTAACAGGCAGTCCCTGTAGTTCTTGAACAGAGTACTGTGCAATCCAAACCGTGTCTGGAAATGATTCTCACAGATGTATGTAGAACAGTCTGGAACAGGGGAAACCTGGAGAAAGGGAAACCATGAGGGAAGCGGTATGATGATCCCTGCTGGGATGGGGGCGTAAGTGGGAGAAGAGCCGTGGGGTTGGGAAGGAGGAGGCGATTCCACTAAGAACTGCAGATGACTCAGTGTGTGGATAAAGGACAAAAAAAAGAAGCCTTCAGTATGGTGAGCACAATGCTGGCCCAATGAAGAGAATCACGCAATCAACGTCTGCTTAGCTAATCACCAGATGTCAAGGGTAGTGGGGAATGGCTCCTTTAAGATAAAACAATCTGGGAGATTTTAAAAAAAAATTAATGATTGATCAGTGAAACAGACCTGCCAGGAAATTATAATCAGAATTCATTGCAGGAATTCTTAAGCAATGTCCACCCATCATTAATGCTTTGCAAATCTTCTGAAGGACACAGCATAGTACATCTTACTTCTGCTATTAAGACTGGATGGTAAATAAGAGTTCCAGTATAAGCTCTGAAATAGTTCATAAGACACAAGAGCAATATTTCTAACAGAGCTAAGAATAAACTATTTTTGTAAAAGGTGCTCATGAAAGATGGCCATGGATCTCAACCTCAAAACATAGTATAGGGGTGCCTGGGTGGCCCAGTCGGTTCAGCGTCTGCCTTCGGCTCAGGTCATGATCCCAGGGTCCTGGGATCGAGTCCCACACTGGGCCCCCTGCTCAGTGGGGAGCCTGCTTCTCCCTCTCCCTGCTGCTCCCCATGCTTGTGCTCTCTCTCTCTGTCAAATAAATAAATAAAATCTTAAAAAAAAAAATCAAAACATAGTATGAATGGCCTCAAATAAATCTCTCTCTCCTTTTTGAGGAAAGACACCTACAAATTATGTTTATTCTCATTTGCTAATTATTACTTTATATTGCTATATCTATTGTATATACGTGTTCATAGATATAATATATACACTTAGCACAAAAATGGAAATTATATTCAAGCTGCCCAACCCCCTCTTTCATATCACACACGCACACACGCAAATCCTCTTGTGAGTTCAACACAATGTGTTACTTTTAAAATAAGAAGCTGAAGTGGGATTGTAAAAGGGCAAGTATCAAAAAGATGGACAGGTTTAGACTTCAGCCTTTCCTCTTAACCCTTTCAGAAAAATCCCTCTACATCTCTAAAAATGTTACAAACCACTATCCTGTGCTGAGACCACTGTCAATGTCTGTTTTCCATACTAATTTTCTTTCTGGGCAACCCAGGATGTCCTCTATATTCAAGATTAAATTGAGAATGGCATAAGCCTTCATTTTATTATTTACATTGAAAATAGTGAATTTTGTTCTTACAACTTTTAATGTCTTTTTCTCAATATTGAGAGAAATTTTTAACACCACCAATTGTCCTACAGTTGGTTTTGAAACATAAAATAGTAAATCCTTCACTTATTACTTTCAATTTTATAATCTCCCTTGTTTGGGGGGTATAGGACCCCCCCACAAACACACACATTAGCACTTCTGGTGCCTTACTTTTAGAAAAAGAGAAGGCAGATATTTAATAAACCACAAAGGAGAATCTAAATGCTAACCATAATTCAAGAAAATAATATAGAAAAAAGCAAAAAAAAAAAAAAAAAGAGAGAGAGAGAGAGAGAATTATTTAACAAGGCTCTTTTGCTGAATTTTAAATGGGTTAAAAGGAGCCAGAAAATCCCCCTGGGGTACCCGAAGGAGCAGAGCTGGGCTCCCACTTTAAAAGTTTAAAAATGCAAACCAGGAGCTTCAGATAGAAGAGTTCTTAGGCAGTGACTTCAGACTCAAGTGTGACTTGAAAGGGAGAAAATGTCAAAAATCATGTCATGCCTCAGTCAGGCCAAGAGAGTCCACCCACACACATCAAACTCTGAAGGAGAATGTCCTGTCCTGGCATTCTCAGTTGCTCATGATCAAGGACCTTCTTGACTGCTATTCTTGCATCGTATTTTCTTTGGTAGCATTTTTCTACTTACACATTCGACACAGTCATTGTTTCCTATTTCATTTCGAGGTCTCCTAAATTTTTCTCTTCTAGATTATTTCTATCTTTTGTGCTTTATTTCATCATATGCATCATAACCAATGACATAACATTTTTAAAGAGTCGTGTGATTGCAGTAGATGCCCAAAAGGTAAGAGGTTATATTTTTCTGAGTTATCTCTAAGCCAATTTTGAAGCCAAAGGATGGAAAATTTACATTTATCATTAAGAAGTTAGATCCTTATAGAAAAAAAAATTCTGTAAATCATCAGCTTTTTCTGAAAATCTGGAAACATATTCATAGGCTTGAGAGATTTTTTTAGAACAGTTTTATATTAGGGAACGTTAGTTTTTCCACATTTCAGGATTTAGTTCTACTCTTGTCACTGACCACACTCCCCAAAGGATTATAAATCTTTCAGAATGAATACCAGAGGATGGGAGCCAAAATATTCAACATACAGAGCCACAAATGTTAGCCAATTGCTATTCTTTAAATACCAGCTATGTCAAAGGATTTTCGAATGTTTGTTCTACTTTGACCAGATGCCATAAACATCTTACTAAGGAGAAGCAGTGCAAATATGCTTATTTTTCAATTAAATCTCCCCTGAGAATGTAATGAGTTGCCAATACTTATTTTCACATTTTATCACGTATTTGCATTTGTGAAGTTTTAAGAGCTGGAGAAAACATAGTAAAATATTATTTTACTAGCTTCTGAAGGGTTTTGAAGAATGCCTCCAATGAGCTTTTCCACTTCTTAAATTAGTACTAGTCTTTTGCTCATCGTCTTCCCGCCCCTGCTTCTTCTCAGACATCTCCCAGCTCTGTCAGCCTTCGGATACTTTGCAGTTTGCATTCTTTTCTATGACTGGGAGACATTTGTTTATTGTCAAAATCACGTTTCCAACGTGCAAAAGTTGAATGAATGTTGCTTTCCTACATTTTCCTCAAATTTTCTTTTGGAAAGAGAAAGCCAGTAGAGGACACTTTTCTAAATAATATTTCTCATTGTTTTAAATAAAATATTTGAAATAAAAAAGTATTACCGTATCTGGTATATAGACTAATACCTACCTCCACCCCCCTCACTGCTGATAACAGAGAAATAAACATTTACGAAATTGAGATGACGAATGTATTCGAGACTAAATCAGGGAGCAAGCTGCCTCCAACCACTATTTTATTCTTTCATTCAACAAATTTGCACACGTATTATTCACCGAGTCCGATGCCAGGAACTAGAGACATCCTGGTAGACAAAAACAGACCTGGTCTTTGCCTTGTGGAGCTCATCAAGTTTTGTGGAGAAGAAAGATTTTAATATTTGAAGCCCATCCAAATAAATGAAAACTTTAGGAAGTGCTAATATGGGAGAGCAACACAGAGCAGCCGGCTATGGAAGCTTGCAATAGGGGACTTTGGGCCGGGACCTCAGGAAAGGTTTCCCTGAGGAAAGCATGTCTGGACTGAGGTGTGGACAGAGTGGGAGCCTTCCCTGGTGGAGGAGGAGGGACGTGATGAAAGGCATGCCAGTCAGAGGAAACAGTACGTGTAAAGCCCTATGGAGGAGGGGAACATGGCCTGTTTAAGACCTCACGAAGGCCAGTGTGGCTGAGCCCCGGAGCGTGAGTGGCAAATGGCACAAGACAAGTTGAAAATCTAGGTGGGCAAAGGAATCTGCTGGGCCCATAGGCCAGGTTGAGGATTTTAATCTTTATTCAAGATTGTTAGGAAATAGTCAAGGGTGTTGTTTTGGGGCAGAGAGGGAGGACTCACATGAGTTGAGTACATTTTTAAAAGATCACTCCGGCTGAAGAGGCCCCTGCAAGGAAGGGGCAAATGGGACATGTGGAGACCATGCAGGTTACTGCAGCTATCCAGAGAAGAGGTAACTGGGATTAAGAGGTCAAGGTGACTCATTATGTGTCATAAAGACTTCAAGTAATGTGGTTCAGAAAAGGATACCATCAAGCTAGTGGACGAAACTCTGGTGGGCTACATGCTCACAGGGCCATCATTCGGAGCTTCCTGTCAGGGTCCCACATGGTGACAGCGAGGTAAGAAGGCAGGCAGAGGCACAATCAGGAGTGGAAGCCCCTTTTCTGTTCCCTACTGTCTGCACTCAAGGGGCAGTGGGTGAGACCCGGGGAGGTGACACAGCCATCACACTGCCATCCAGCTGGCTTTCAAGGTTCTCAGCACTTTTTTCCTCCAAACATGCCACTCAGAGAGCAAGAAAAGTGAAGCCCAGCCAGTGACTATTTTATTGATGATGACAGAGGGCCTGGCACCCAGCACAGAGGTTGGCTTACAGATACTCTTCATCTCCCAGGATCAGAAACGGTAAAAAAGTCAATGCTCAGAGTGAGTGGCATATGACCACGTAAGTCAAGGTAGTAAAATACATTGCTTTGGGGGCGCCTGTGTGGCTCAGTTGGTTGAGCGACTGCCTTCGGCTCAGGTCATGATCCTGGAGTCCCGGGATCGAGTCCCACATCGGGCTCCCTGCTCAGCGGGGGGTCTGCTTCTCCCTCTGATCCTCTTCCCTCTCGTGCTCTCTCTCATTCTCTCTCTCTCAAATAAATAAATAAATAAATAATCTTTAAAAAAAAAATACATTGCTTTGCCTTCTGTTTATTTGCAAACCGACTTTATACTGATGATTCAGCACTCATAAACCTCAGACTCAAGAGATGAGACTCAAGAGAACTCCAGGAAAGAAAATGAGAAAATACTGTGCCAGAAGAAAAAAGAAATTAGACTCAGACTGTTGCATTACAAGTTTGCTGAGAATTTTTATTGGGAATGGGTATGGAACAATGCAAGCATTCCCTACACATTCCTTTTAAATAGACATGGAACATTTACAGAAATAGATAATCTGCTGGAATGTCCTAGTCATTGCAATGAGGAAAAATTTGTAGCAAATATAACTGCCTTCCTAAAAAAATTCAGAAGACTACACTGAATAATTGTGATAATTAATAGAAATAGCTCAATAAAGTGACTGGATATAAGGGCAACATTCAAAAATGAGTAACTCCCCCCATACACTAAGAATAACAAATCAAAAGGTGTAATTTGAAAAATGTTCCCATGCCAGTATTAGTAAAATAATAATAACAAAAATATCAAGGAGTAAATCTCACAAGAAATGTGTTGAAAATATATGGAAAAGAAGCTATTAAGTTTTACTAAAATACATACAAATTTAAAAATAAATGAATGGCCATACCATGTTGCTGAATAGGATAACTGAATGTTATTAAAATTTGCAGACCCACAACTATATGGTCAATTAATCTTCAACAATCTTGAATAAATACAACAGGAAAGAAAATCCAATGGACAATTCACAGCACTCACCATAGCACATACCCTCCTCAATGTCTATCACCCAGCCACCCCATCCCTCCCACCCCAGGCTGCTGAATCACAGATCTGTACCTCTGAAACAAATAATACATTATATGTTAAAAAAAAAAAAAAAAAGAAGAAGAAGAAGAAGAAGATAGCAGGAGGGGAAGAATGAAGGGGGGCGGAAATCGGAGGGGGAGACGAACCATGAGAGACTATGGACTCTGAGAAACAAACTGAGGGTTCTAGAGGGGAGGGTGGTGGGGGATGGGTTAGCCAAGTGATGGGTATAAAGAGGGCACATTCTGCATGGAGCAGTGGGTGTTATACACAAACAATGAATCATGGAACACTACATCAAAAACTAATGATGTCATGTATGGTGATTAACATAACATAATAATAAAAAAAATCCAATGGAAAAAAGACAGTCTCTTCAACAGTGTTGGGAAAACTGGATAGTAACATGCAAAAGATTGAAAGTAGACCACTTTTTTATACCGTCCACAGAAATAAATTCAAAATGGATTAAAGACCTAAATGTGAGGCAGGAAACCATTAAAATCCTAGAGGAGAACACAGACAGCAACCTTTGACATCAACTGTAGCAACTTCTTACTAGATATGTCTCCTGAGGAAAGAAAAAGAAAAGCAAAAATAAACTATTGGAATTTCATCAAAATAAAAAGCTTCTGCACAGCGAAGGAAACAATAAAACTAAAAGGCAACCTATGGAATGGAAGATTTTTACAAATGACATATTTGATAGAGAGTTAGTATCCAAAATCTATAAAGAACTTATAAAACTCAACACCCAAAAAACAAATAACCCAATTAAAAAATGGGCAGAAAATACAGACAGACATTTCTCCAAAGAAGACATCCAGATGGCCAAAAGACACATGAAAAGATGTTCAACATCACTCATCATTAGGGAAATACAAATCAAAACTACAATGAGATATCATTTCACACCAGTCAGAATAGATAAAATTAACAACACAGGAAACAACAGATGTTGGCAAGGATGTGAAGAAAGGGGAACCCTCTTGCACTGTTGGTGGGAATGCAAGCTGGTTCAGCCACTCTGGAAAACAGTATGGAGGTTCCTCAAAAAGTTAAAAATAGAACTACCCTATGATCCAGCAATTGCACTACTAGGTATTTACCCAAAGGATACAAAAATACAGATCCGAAGGGGTGCATGCTCTCCAATGTTTATAGAAGCATTATCAACAATAGCCAAATTATGGAAAGAGTCCAAATGTCCATTGACTAATGAATAAATAAAGAAGACATGGTGTGTGTATATATATATATACAATGGAATATTACTCAGCCATCAAAGACTGAAATCTTGCCATTTACCACAACATGGATGGAGAGAGAGTATAATGCTAAGTGAAATAAGTCAATCAGAGAAAGACAGATACCATATGATTTCACTCATATGTGGAATTTAAGAAACAAAACAAATGAACATGGCAGGGGGGCGGGGAGGAAAACTAAGAAACAGACTCTTAACCAGAGAGAACAAACTTATTGTTACCCAAAGGGAGGTGGGTGGGAGGGAAGGGTTAAGTAGGGGATGGGGATTAAGGAGGGCATTTGTTGTGATGAGCTCCTGGTGTTGTATGTAAGTGTTGAATCACTAAGCTGTACACCTGAAACTAATATTACACTGTGGTTAAGTAACTGGAATTTAAATAAAAACCTGACAAAAATTACAATTTATCCAAAAGTAATTTATAAATTCATGTAGACTGACCAAAATCCCCAACAGCATTTTTGAGGGTTTTGTTTTTTTCTAATTTGATTTTCAACTTTTCTAAAAATGATCTGGAATGGAAAATATGCAAAAAGTAGTTCTAAAAAATTTAAGAAAACTCTCTGGCCAATCAAATATTAAAATACACCAAAGTTACAGTAATTAAAACAGCATGGAACTGGCATGGGAGCATCCAAATAACTCAATGTAATGGAGAAAGATCCAGAAACAAACTCTCACATATGAGATGACAATATCATAATATCTCAGATCACTGAAAGAGTGGAGGAGCCAATAATCTGTGTTGAAACAATGGACTCTCCATCAAAGAAAAAAAGTAAAATTAGATCCCAACCTCACACTTCACATAAAATGACATCAAGATGGATTCAGGATCTGAACATTTTTTTTTAAGCTATAAACCTACCAGGAGGAAATAGAAAAAATTTTGTTCTCTTGGAATGACTTCAGAAAAACCTTCCTAGCTCCTAAGACACAAAACTTTATAATATAGCCATGAAGGAAAGGCAGTAATAGTTATTAATGTACAATTTTAAAGTTTTCAAACAGAAGAGTAGATAAAAAGACATGACAAACTGAGAGAAAATATTTGCAAATAATATAACGAAGGATTAATTTGCATTAAGAATCAAAAGACAACCACAGAAAAATAGGCAAGGTATACAATACAATGGTTATTAGACACATGAAAAGATTTATCAACCTCACTAGTAATCAGGAATATGCAAATTCACACATGATACATTCCCTCCCCAATTGGAATTAGCCAAAATAAGAAATAAAAAAAGACTGTAGATTAGTGAGAATTTGTAACAAAGAATCTTATTTCTAGACAAACAATTTTAATACCCTGGAAAGATTTTAAAGATAATCAATGCCTATACCCCACTTCAGACCAATTCGTTTAAAACTTCCATGGATGTTACTTGGGCATCGGGGGTCTTTGCTTTGTTTTGTTTTGTTTTTAGGAGCCTTGCTGATTTCACTCTGCATTCAAGGTTGGAAATCACTGGTATATTATTAATTAAGTGTAAATTGACATTTGCTTTGTGTAAGGAGCTATTAAAAACATTTTTTTTTTAATACAAACCAAGCTTGGTTGGTTTCTTACTTTTCATTACTTTCCTTTAAATTTAAAAAATTTTGGTGGAGTACTTATCACACTTCACTGTGTGTATATTTTCTTGTTTAAAATAGCTTTCCTGAGGTGGAATTGATATGCAAAAAACTGCACATATTTAATGTAACCAATTTAATGAGCTTGGACTTATGTGTACACCTGTGAAACCATCCCCACAATCAAGGTAACAGACACATCCATCACCTCCAAAAGTTTTCTTATGCCTCCTCCCTTTTTGTGGTATTTACACTTACCATGAGATCAAATACCCTCTTACATCTTTTAAATGTACAATGCAATGTCGTTAACTATGTTGCACAGCTCTCTAGAGCTTCTTGTGAAACTAACACTTGTACCCATTGAATAATACCGTCCCATTAGAACTATCAAAATTTTAAATGTCCATACTCTTTGATCCAAGCAATTCCACTTCAAAGAATCTATCCTACAGAAATAGGCTACATATCCAAAGAATACATAAACATATTTGCTGCAGCAATGTTGTAATAATAAAAATTGATTTGGGGGACAAGACAAAATGTTACCAGTAAGGGGACTGTCACATAAGTTATTGATAGATACATATAGTAAAATATTACGTGGTAATTAAAAGGACTGAGGCGGATATGGAAGATCACCAAGAACACATTTAATATCAAAGGCAAACTGTAGCATAACAAATAGTATGACTTCATTTTGTGTATAAAAATTATATATGTATATACACAGAAACATCTAGAAGGGAGCTTTCCCTGTTATTCTTTTGCATTGCTTAAATTTTACCAAGGGCATATGTTAATGTATTATTTTTATAAGATTTTAGTAATTTAAATACAGAAGGGAAATAAGGAAGAACTAGAAGCTTCTGCTAAGCCCTGCATGTCACAGAAATACCAGGAGGCCACAGCCAGCCACACCCACCCAGGGGGCAGGAGCTGGGAAAGGAGCTACAGCCCTTGCCAGTGGGAATGGCAAAGGCTAGTGGACCAAAAAGGGACCTGGAGCTTAATACTTTTCCTACAAATACGCAACTTCTAATAATGAGTACAATGGAAGTATATACAATGGAAGTCTATAAAATGAAAAGATCACTTATACCAAATCTGGTACCTTTTACTCCTGAACTCTTCTATTTATAAATTCTTCAGTGTGCTCAAACTTCTATAATAGGACATGAATATGTGTTTTTAAAATAAAAAGTAAAGCAGCCTAGAGCATTATGTAAACTGGGAACTAGGCAACGCTACTTTTCTACAATTTATTTAGCCTCTCAAATAAATTTGGGGGAAAGCATACTTTGAGGAACAAACTATATAGTGTTGCTACAAACACATCAGGCAACAAATTCCCCCAAAAGATTGATTACATTTTCAGATTACATAAAACTGAACAGAACGGCACATAAAACTTAGCAAAATTCTTTCCAATCAAAAATCTTATGACTAGCTAGATGGGCAAT
Source organism: Halichoerus grypus (assembly GCF_964656455.1). Lineage (NCBI taxonomy): Eukaryota > Metazoa > Chordata > Mammalia > Carnivora > Phocidae > Halichoerus > Halichoerus grypus. The sequence goes on from NC_135717.1 coordinate 66,812,736, forward strand.
GTGTAATATCGTACTATGTGTACATAGTGTACTATGTGTACATCATACTATGTGTAATATCGTACAATGTGTAATATTATACTCTAGCTGGGCGAGCTCACAGTATGCATTGATGGATGGATGGATGGATGGATGGATGGATGGATGGATGAGTTAAAGCTTAAGAAACTTCCCTTGAGATTTTTAATGTCATTTTTCAGTAGGTAAGTTGATGTGGTTGTACATTGCTAGCTAATGGTGGTATAAACTGTTATGATTCAGTAGCGTTACTTTATCATACTTGGCCAATTATCTTTGCCTTTCTCCACTCTTGTTTGTTTATGAGAGCCAAGGGGCAAAAAGAATTTATAGCTCAAAAACTAAAAAGCTTATTAGTTTATCTGTAGAATATAGATTCCTCTGTGGAGATAAGCCTCTCCATCACTTCCATTACCTCCTTTGTCATAAAAAAGGGATAATTTTTTTGTGGGCAATATATGAACATACAAGTTACACACATTTCAAGTAATCCAAATACTTAAAATATGTTCATGACTTACACTGCATTATTTAAGAGTAAGTTTGCATAAATGCAAACTCTACTAAGAAATTTTTTAGATGATGCAATTTAAAATATCTTATGATTTATAACAGCTAGTCTTGTTTTTTTTTTTTTTCTAAGTACAAAACTCCTCCTGCTCTTTTTTTGTCATGGAGACATTTTCTTTTAAATTTAACCCACATCAATGCAACACTATATGTATTAACTTAAGACTGTTTCTCAGGAAGGTGGGAGTAATTTTCCTAACTACTGGCGTTTATTTGATCTATAAACAGTGGCCACCGTTTTCCATTTTTTAAAGAGTATGTTGAACATGAATAACACTGTCCTATCACAGTCTTCTCCGTCTCTTTAATTTAGCAAAAGAGCACACTCTCATACTGCCTTCCAAAAATGAACATTGAATTCCTTTGTTAAGAAATGCTCCCTGTTTAATAGGTCTCTTACTCAAACGAAGAAAACCAAGTGAGAGAGAAAATAGGAGCATACAATAGCAAGGCCTGCAGGCCGTCTGGACCCTGAGTTTCTTGACAGAGGGACAGAATAACCAGGCAACAGGCAGTAAAGATAGAAGCCGGGACACCAGCCTGGCCCGCGGCCGCCTCGCCTTCTGTGTGGCCCAGAGTGAACTATTTCTCAGCTTTTCCACCAGTGAAACAAGGATCACACTACCTGCCCCTCCATACCCAAAACCCGAGTAATGGGAAAGGAATTTAATTAACTGTAATTGATTGCAAAGTACATCAAATTCCTGCAATGAAAAATCCTATAACTCCCAATTACCACTTAGAAGAACTCTTTAACCAATTAAGGTGGTTGTGTGTGTGTGTGTGTGTGTGTGTGTGTATGTTTTTAATCAGTTCCTGAAAGATCATTAAGGAACTGAATGCCACAAAAGTAGTCTTTAACAAAGGTTTTAAAGTTTCCAAAATGTCTCTGCGGTGAATCCCCTCCCAGAGGGGAAATCCAAAACGTGCCAAGGACAGAGCCTGCAGTGTCTCTTGGGAAGCCTTGTGGAATTTCTGATGTGATTCTTTGAGATGTCACGGTGAAGTAGATGTCACGGCTAAGCTGGGGGTTGGGGGGAGCCACCAAGTACCTTCACTTTTCAGAGCCTGAGAAATCTGAATTTGTGGATACATAACAGAAGACTAATTAGCAAGACCCCTGGCTCACATGCAAGGTGAAATCAACACCAGTGTTTCATGAATTTGCTCAAATACAATAAAAAAATTAGGCACTCCCCCGCACCAACACACGGTGGGTGGGGAAAGAGGATAGATGTGCGGTAATGCCCAGCTGAGATCATATGCTGCCACTCAGCAGCCTACATTGGCCACTCTCCACTGAGTGACACACGGCCAGACAACATCACCATCCCCCTGGGACCCAGGGACAATGATCGCACGGATCTCAGGTTCAAGAATGATATCACATTTGTGAATTTACATTAAAAAGGGCATTGTTTCCCAACTTCATGGCTAGATCACTTTTGGTTTTAGTGTGTAGGAGCTTTCAACTGGAAGGAAACTAAACATTTTTCTCTTTTTGCTTCAAACTTTGCTATTTATCTTTCTTTAATTAATCTTTTTTTATCTACTGGCTAGTTGCATAAAATTACCAAATAAAATGTTACTTTCTTTAAGATTTTTTTTTTAAAAAAGGCCGATGAAGCAATCTGTTTGTAAGATGGCAAACTAATACTTAAGGAAAGACTGCCATTGGGATAACATTGGAATTCTGATCTAAAAATATTGCCTTGGGCGCCTGGGTGGCTCAGTTGGTTAAGCGACTGCCTTCGGCTCAGGTCATGATCCTGGAGTCCCAGGATCAAGTCCCACATCGGGCACCATGCTCGGCAGGGAGTCTGCTTCTCCCTCTGACCCTCCCCCCTCTCATGTGCTCTCTCTCTCTCTCTCATTCTCTCTGTCTCAAATAAATAAATAAAATCTTTAAAAAAAATAAAAAATAAATAAATAAATAAAAAATAAAAATATTGCCTTGGTTGTACTAACTCAAATGGGAAGCAGCTACTTTCTGATTAGTCATATTCAATCTTGAATAAAAAGCCAAAAATAAGCCCATATGCTCCACATGCTCATTCATTCCCCTGGTTTCTGAAGCAGTAGTTCGATTTCTAATGAAGAATGTGAGCTTCAGTCCTTTATTTCCAACTATGGCATGGGCATTTCTCTTTGGGTATTTCACTCTCTTCAAACTTAATCTGCCCCAAATCAAAGCCTCCTCATAAACTGGCCTGTTTTCTTTCCCAGTCATTTCTTTGCTGCTTGCAAGGACATTATTCTATTCCAAGCCCCCAGCACACTCTCACTATCAATGTAACCCCCTTGTCACTGGCCTTCTGTCTCTTCCCACCCTGATTCAGTCTGCATACCACCTGCTGCTGGACTCAGCTTTCTAAATCCATGTTTTCATCATCCTGATTCCCTGGCTGGGCTCTGATCAAAATCCCAGGTGTAGAAATAGGCCTCCTGTAGGGAAGAGACACACCTGGGAACATGGCCCTGGGGATTAACCCTAGATTCTTCCATTATTGCAGCAAGGACTCAGGAATAAGACCATCTGAATGAAGCCCTTCAGAGCAGGGGCAGACATCTCCAAGCCTGCTTGCTAATAATCTGCCATCTGAGCCTGGAGCTGATGCCAGCGTAGTACTGACATCTTATCCTCAAGTGACAAGGAAATGCCTATAAGGGAGATAAAGCATGATTCTACACCCAGTCTCTGCTGTCCCTCCAAACTACCTAAAATCTTGACCAACTGCATTCTTGGCATCACTCTATAGTCTCCTCGATTTTCTCTCGGATTTATTTATCCTATAGTATTAAGTTCCATCCCCCATCCTCCTTCAATCTACATAGAAATGGATTTCAATAGGCTTGAAACCTTGTGTCCAGAAATTCATTCTTCAGTTTAATGATACAAACATTGTGTATGAGATGTGTATGAAAGGCAGATCTACTTATAGTTACAGCCTTTCAATGTTTTATCTCACTTTACCAAAGAGTACCCATTTGTACTAATTTATAATACTGTAATACCTGTGACTAACCCACATTTCCAAACAAAATAAAATTCCACAGCTCTCCTATTTCACAAAGGGGTTCTCCATATAATTGACTAATGAGTAAAACTTCTGCATTTTTACAAAAACTCACAGAATTAATGTGGGGCACACATCTTACCAAACTATCTTCTCCAATCGCTGGAATCGATCCAAAGCAAAACATTTCTAATTGCGAGATTTTAAAGCAGCCCCGGCCGGGGCAGGGAAATAATATCCTAGAAAGCTAGCAAATACAGCAATAAAACATATCTATAAGGAGAAAGGGAACAGGAAAAGGAGGAGAGAGGAGAGTAAGAGAAGGTGGGGAAGACGTACGTCAACAGCAGAAGGGCTCAGCAGAGGGAGGAAAAACAGTTCTCCAGGAGCTCAGCACAAAGAACAGCATAGCCTAGCCCCTTGGGAACCAATTCTCTCCCTATCACACCGTCTGAGGAGAGGGTGGAGAGGCAGGCTTGTGCTCACTGGCTAGACACCCTGCAAGACACGGTAATGAGTTTAATATGGTCCTTCCACTCACGTAGCTGACAAGACAGAGAAGCTGAACCATAAAGACAGCAGAAGACCGAATGTAAGTGTTTCTCACTAAGGAAGTGGAAAAGGTGGTTGATTGCTTCATTTGGAATTAGGACACAGAGTCACAAGTTATTTGGGGGGAACAGAAGTTGGAAGGTTGGTGAGTAAAAATGCAAAGTCTTCATTAGTTTAAAAATTAAATTGTGTTCTAAAAATCCAGATTAAAAGAATATATACATATATAAAACTTGTAAGTTGAAATGAATGTATGTCAAAGCCAAATAATTAAATACAAACTCCCTTTACTTACGTGCCAAGATCTGAGCTCATAACTGGATAAATAACAAGCTATAGTTCGTTGACCTGTTTGGGTATTAATGAGCTCATCAAATTTTTTTCAATAATCACAGGCATTGCTGTACTTGGAAAATGGTAAGTAGAAAGTCAGGTCAACATTAACATTTCTCTGCTAGTGTAAGCCTATATTTAAAGGCATAAGTTTGCAAATTAAAATGTCAGGTGTATTTATTTTGAGATTACCTAGAGACATTCAATTTTGCATTTCATAGACTTTTAATAACCTTTTGTGTTCCCATATAAAACATTTATCTGTGTCAAAAAGCTTGAAATCATTTGTAGATATACTTTTTCTTTTATTGGCTATGTTAAGAATACCTACCTGTGGGAACTATAATAATTCCAAGCAATTTACTGTCTGGCCAAAAGTATCACATTTGCACATGATTTATTGATGAATAACGTGTGCAGGCTTAAGCAGCACTTCATCAGTAAATGTTTTCCTTAGCTGTTCTGGGACAGAAATAGTGCATCCCTGTTTGGCCTCATATTATATGGACTTATCCTAAATAGTTGAAAAACTCAAGATAGTTATTCAATAGTTAGGCTATTATGAGAAACTCTCATTGCCATGTTCACTGGGAGGATATTATTAAGGATGTCATTCACTACCACACTCACTGTCTGCTTCATAAGTCCTCAGGGAGAAAATTCTTTCTGCTCTCAGTCCCAGGATCAGTTACACACATTCGCAACTGGGCTATTTTTACCTTATAATGGTAAGAGCCTTTCCCTCACTGTATTAACTCACTGCATTTCCCTCCTTTTATTGGTTGCTAGAAAATTTAAGCAAAAATTGAGGGCCAGCTGTGCAAGTCAAGAAGACTCCACGCCCCATGTTGTCTATAGTAATAGACAGTCATTATTATTGTAATATGTAATATATGTAGTAAAAGTAATAGAAGTCATTATTATTGCTAACAAGTCCTGAGTACTTTCTGCAAAGCACTTTACATGTGTTGAATTTTATTTGAAATTCATAATAATCCTTAAAACACGAGAACTTTTGTTTTTGCCACCTTGACCGATGAGAAAACTGAAGCTCTGAGAGGTCAGCCAACTACCTCAAGGCTACTGAGCCAGTAAGTGGCCAGACCACGGACTCAACCAGAGTCTTTCCGACATGGAAGATCATGCTTCTAACTGCTCTGTTAGTCTGCCTCATGCTTCTTCCCCGTTGACTCTATTTCCTTTGACTAATGAAATAAAGAGACCAGAATTCTTTGGATAAACCCCAGGGCTCTTACAATCTTCTTCCAAAAGGTTATGTCTGAGCTGCAGCGTCCATCTGGCTCAAGCTGTTGAAGTGCTGGGTGGCAAAGTTCTCTGATGCCATTCCCCCCCCAGAATGACATGAGAAGAGGAGAGATCATGGGAAGAGCCACATTCCAATAAAGTAGCAGGGGTACCAACGGGAAGGTCTCCTGAGTCTGGACACTGGTGCTATGCGTGCTGGGCTGGGCCACTGTGTTGATCTCATGGTTTGTATGCAAAGACACCTGCCGAGGGGGTGTGCCTGACCACGGGGCCTGAACTCCAGCTGGTGCTTCAGCGAGGGTTTCCAAATTCCTGACGGATATGAATAGTCAAGATCCCCAAATAAGAAATCAAAATTCCGGGGCGCCTGGGTGGCTCAGTCGTTAAGCGTCTGCCTTCGGCTCAGGTCATGATCCCAGGGTCCTGGGATCGAGCCCCGCATGGGGCTCCCTGCTCGGCCAGGAGCCTGCTTCTCCCTCTCCCACTCCGCCTGCTTGTGTTCCCTCTCTAGCTGTCTCTCTCTCTCTCTCTGTCAAATAAATAAAATAAAATCTTTAAAAAAAAAAAAAAGAAAGAAATCAAAATTCCCCCAGATTCTCAGGAATTCTTGAAATAAGTTATTCCATGTTTTTTCCCAAATTTTATTTGTATGTTTTAGGTAATAATGATGACCATTATAGTGAACATTTTCCATAATAATAAACAGTAAATCATTTTTTTTTGTGATAGAGATGCTAAAAATTTCAGAGGTTTTCTATTAAAAAAAACAACCTCAAACATATCAATTGCAGTAACATGTAAAATGATCTCCACCTGATATTTGAGAGCACTAAAAGAAGGCAACATTACCACAAAACAAATGCCAAGTCGAAGCCATTTTAAAATTGAAAGATGATATAAAAATATTTATTATTTATAACATATTATTCTTATAAGATGAAATTTTAAAACAAAGCATTAACCATCCTAATGGTCTTGATTTTTGTTTCATGACAAATATTCCAAACACACACAAAAAATTTCTTTTGTTTTGTACTGACATGGGTCAAATTGTTAAGAGGCTTTCAAAAGCATAGCCAAGGTGGGATTTGCTTCATCGAAGCTCCTATCCTGTTTTAACAATGAAAATATTTTATTTGCTTGCCCAGATTCTGGTTTGGCCATTGAAATCTATGTCGCAATGGGGAATTAGAATACTTTTTCCCAATTTCCCAATTTCTTGACTAATTTTTCTTGGGATTCAGAATTCAGGAAAACATAGAATTTTTTTCTGAGAGATGCAGGGAATTGCAGCTGGGGCCATGCTCAAAAAGGGGGCATATTTTTCTTGCAAAAGGAACTTTTTCAGCTGTAAGTCTGTGTCCATGCAGAGGATGTTTGTTGAATTCACAAAAATGTGCATATAAACTATTTTACCTGTCAGCTTTGAAGGATCTCAAAGGCATCAGAAAAGTACCCTTAAGTAATTCAGGAGTCACATAAATATCTTTACATATGCAAAGCCACTGCCAAATGCCCTTGGTTCCTTTGATCTAAGACGTAGAAAAGCTGGAGGAAACTATGAGCTAAGTAAAACCATTAATTTTACAAGTACTTCTCAACTACAGCTTTAGACCTGGCCTACCTAGACATTATCAATATCAGTTATCCATTAGTATTAATCTGGGTTTTGGCAAATCATTTCCCTCGCCCTGCCCCCATTCAAGTCTTAAATACATTATATAGGCCATTGTTATGTAACATGTTTTCACACATGCTACTGTTGAGAGTAATAAAATGGGACTGATACATATTTTAAGCACCTACAATGTACCAAACACTATGCCACATCTCTCAAATATGTTTTTCCAACCCTAAAGTAATCCTATAGGACAGGTATTAACTTTATTCCATAGGTTAAGAAAAATAAGGCTCAAAACCATAACCAACAGCCATACTGCTAGTAAGTGACACAGCCTAGAATTTGGCTGTAGTCCAACTTCAAAAAATTCCAAGCTCTTGCCGCCACACCATACTGCAAGTTGTAAAATGGTGGCAAGTCATAATATCTGCTGGCTACTGTGGCCCAGGGGACAGGGCTGGTACCAGGCAGCCTGGCCGGTCCATGAGGACTAACCTTGCTCTCCTCAGGGTAATAAGACCTTCCCCCATGCACACTTAAATAATAACAGGGGTTTTTACTACCCTTATTTGAAAGAAACATATAATAAACCTGGAAGCCTAATATACATTTTTGGGAGAGGAATCAAAATCATCATTGTAAACACAATACAAAAGGTCTGTCTTACCTTTAAATATTTCACCAGCTTCTGAATTTGCCAATATTCCGATGGCAAATCTACATTTGCCTCCTGACGATGATCGGGTGGTTCTTCATCTTCCTCACTCTCTGAGGAGCTCCCACTAATAATTTCCTCAATCTTCTCAGCACTCTTACTAAGAACAATAACAACCACCACATATAATAAATATATTAATGCTACAATATGGATGTGGTTATAATCATTAATATTTCAGCAATATGAACATAAGCAAGGAATAAGATACCAACACCTTCTGAGTTCTAGAAGATCTTTGTTAAGACCTAAGTGAGGAGATGAATAAACCCCTGTCTCTATACCAGGTACAGTTCATTATTATTGCTTTGCATGCAATAATAATAAGGAAAATAGTAAGAAATGAACAAGGGCATTAAGTATATGTCCTATGGGTGTGCTATACAAAAAGGCAGCCATCAGTCATAGTGGTTAAATAACCTGCAGGTTATTTATGTTTATATTTACTTTATTTATTGAATTGTGTTTATATTTATTTAATTTATTGAATTGAAATGGAATACAATTAAAAATTCAGTTTCTCAGTCAACTAGCCACATTTCAAGCACTCAATACTCACATGTGGCTGGTGGCTACTATACCAGACGGATCAAATCAAAACCATTTCTGTTCTCAGGGAAAGTTCAATTGGGCAGTGCTGCAAATGCCCAGAGGAAGTGTGTCTCTTTTATGAAAGGGAGTACACTTTGTTCCTTACTGTTCTAGAAGCTTCCAACTCAACATTAAGGTCATGGACACCAGTAAGTTCACTCAAGCTTTCATGACCATATCTAATTCATTCTCACTTTCTCCTTCTCTCCATCCACTCTTCCCTCCAACCCCCCATGTGCTCTCTTCTATAAGTGTCTTTCCTCATTCTCTTCTGAAGCATAGTAGGAGAAAGCATGGTACTACTAATTGCACAGTAGCAGTAACTTTCAAGTTTTATTAATTTTTATAAAATTGTATGTATTTGAGAGAGTGAGAGAGAGTGCATGCACAAGCAGGGGGAGGGGCAGAGGGAGAAGCAGATTCCCCACCAAATAGGGAGCCCGATGACGCGGGGCTTGATCCCAGGACCCAACTGAGCCACCCAGGCGCCCCTGAGTTTTATTAATTTTTAAGATTCTCTGATTTTTTTTATTTCTCAAATGTGCTCTGGCACAGAGAGTCCTGCAGGACGGCGCTGTTGTGCGGACTGGGCCACAGTGGAGTGAAATTGAAATCCTGAACTGAAGTGCCTGTTCCAAGTCAGCAAGCTACATGATGAGTTTCAGTGTAATGTATTCTCCTGTCCAACAAATGGCAGGAAACCTGGGTTGGGTACAGAGCAAAATCTGGTAGATAAGACTTACTTAAGAATCAATGTAAACTTAACTCAAAGGTCCCAGATTGAAACATATACTAAATTAACCTATATTCTCTGGAGAATCTGTAAATGTACTTTTCCTTAGCCTAACAAGCTCCTGGAGTTAAGAGCAGGGTGCAGTGGGTTTACCCAATCACTCCCAAATCACGTTAAAAAAATCAGTACCCCTAAGGAAAGCTGTTCTCTTTCTCCACTGAGGAATCCGTTGACATATAACTTTAAATGGCTTTCCCTATCTTACGAGGTTCCCTTCCTGTCCTGCCCCACAGCAACCATACATTCAGGAGGTAAAAAGAAGCAAACCTCAATGTTTCTTTGAGCTATGAACTCCACCTTAAGAAATACTTCTCTACCACATCATTATATCCACTTAAGCAAGAAGAGACATAGAGAAGTTCTAATTTTTGTCAGAATAATGGCTGTTGCTTGGATACATTACTCCTTTACCCTCATCTATCACTCTAGAGTTCTCTGACTCACTAAAATTTGACTTAAAATTGAAACACTTTAGGCCAAACATTTATTTCAGGAAAGAGGAAGTAGATAGTGTTTTCTTTAATCTTCCAAATAAGTACATAAAAAGTCTGGATATTATATATAAAACAAACATGAGAGGGCTCTAACAGATAGAAAGGAGAAGAAAGACTATATAGGAATCTGCGGACTTGAGGAGCAGCACAATGGTGAGTTACTTGGATTTTCTTTTTGTCTCATGTATCCCAGATTGGGTACTAGAGAAGACAGTGATGTGGAAACACCAATGAGCACAGAAAATAAGCACATAAGAAAAGCCTGCTCTTTCTTCTCAGAGGGCCAGAAAAGGAACAACTTAATAAGACAGAAAACTTTTAGGCAACAAATGATCTATTCTAGTCAACACCACGGAAAACACTGTGGCCTACCTCCACTTCTGCTAGCAATGGCCAAGCAGAGAGCTTGGTGTTCTAACTTTATCAGACTACAGCAAAGCTCCCTAATCCCCATGCTGGAGGGTGTCAGAGGAGGCCTAATGGAGAGTCAGGACTTTCACCAACTCCAGCCCCCACTGACAAATTAACAAAGGGTCCCTCCCTCTCACAGACAGGTTGGTATCCACAGAGACCTAGTCAGAGCTTGAACTTCCATTACCACTCAGAAATAATGAGGAGCCCCTCACCCACCTCCCCAGGTGTCAATGAAAGCCTACTTGAAAACTTGTAATTCCTTCTCTAACCTGAGGAGGCAGCACACACCTTGTCCCACCCATGTGGTATGAGAGGAGGCCTGCTAAAACATAAGATTTAAATAAGATCCAGAAGAATTAAGAGAATCATAGAATCTCAAAAATTGTTAAAAATTACCCATTTTCTTACCATGCTCCAAAATGGAATAGATTAAAAAAGACTTTCATGGAAGAGGGGGTTTGAGAGAATGGAAGGAGAAAAAGAAAACCAAAAAATGAAAAACAGAAAGAACGAACAGAAAAATATATATATATAGTGACAAACTTAAGCCCTAACATAATAATGACATTAAAGGTAAATGATCTAAATACACCAATTAATAGACAGAGTTTAACTTAATGGACCAAAAAGAAAAAGGGAACCAACCAAATGCTATCTACAAGGAACTCATTTCAAATATAATAATATAATATTATTAGTTTGAAAGAAAAGGAGAAAAAAAACCCACCATGCAAACAATCAAAAGAAAGCAGAAGTGGCTATATAATATCAGATTAAGTAGACATGAATAAGAAAATGACAAGGGACATAGAGGAGCATTACATAATGATGGAGACATATCAATCCCAAATATGTATACACCAAACAACAGAGCTGAAAATGCATGAAGCAAAAATAGAACTAAAAGGAGAAACAGAAAAATTGCAATTATAGTTGGATACTTCAATACTTCTCTCTCATCAATTTATGGAACAACTGGACTGAAAATAAGCTAGGCTATAGAAGAAATCAACACCACCAAACAACATGATTTAATCCACATTTATAGAACACTCCAACAGCAGCAGGCTATACACTCTTGTAAGCACCCAGAGAATCTATACCAAGACAGTTTTGCCACACAAAACTTCAACAAATTTAAAAGAATTGAAATTATATAGGGTATGCTCACTGTCCATAATGGAATCAAACTAAAAAATCAGTAACAGAAACAGAACAGGAAAATCTCCAAGTGCCTGGGTACAAAAAAATGCACTTGGGTCAAAGAAGAGATCCTCAAGGGAAAAAAAAAAAAAAAAAAAAACCCACAATTGGGGCGCCTGGGTGGCTCAGTCGTTAGGCATCTGCCTCCAGCTCAGGTCATGGTCTCAGGCTCCTGGGATCGAGCCCCACATCGGGCTCCCTACTCCGCGGGAAGCCTACTTCTCCCTCTCTCACTCCCCCTGCTTGTGTTCCTTCTCTCGCTGTCTCTCTCTCTGTCAAATAAATAATCTTTAAAAAAAAACAAAACACATTGAACTGAAATGAAGATGAAAATACAACATATCAAAACCTTTTGTACACAGGTAACAGCTAACCCAGTGCAGAAAGGAAACAATATAGCACTAAATGCTTACATTAGAAAAGAGAAGTCTCAATTCAATAATCTAAACTTACATCTAAAGAAACTAGAAAAAGAATAAAATAAACCCAACACAAGAAAGGAACTACTAAAGAGCAGAAATCAATAAAAGGAGAAGCAAAAAACAATTTGAAAAATCAGTAACAAAAAGCTGCTTCTAGAAAAGATCAATAAAATTGACAAAACTCTAGCACAAAAAGAAAGGACACAAATTATCAGTACCAAGAATGAAACATGGAATATCACTACAGATCCTGCAGACAACAGAAGGATAATAAGAGAAAACTATGAACAACTGTGCATATGTAAATTTGACAATCTAGATAAAATGGACAATTCCTTTAAAGTACAAACAATCACAACTTGTCCAATATGAAACACATAATTTGAATAGCACTACAACTATTAAGGGAATTTAATTCACAATTTAAAAACTCAAAACAGAAATCTTCAGGCCCAGATGGTTTCATTGTAGAATTCTACCAAACACAGAAGAACACCAAATTTCATACGATCTCTTCTAGAAAAGAGGAGCGAACTCATTTTACAAAGCCTCATATCAAACCAGACAAAGACAGTGCAAATGAAAACACAAACTAATACAATATCTCTCAAGATTGTAGATGCAAAAATTATTAACATAATATTAAGCATATATAATTCAGCTATATGTAAAAAGGATGAGACCACTATGACCAAGTAGGGTTATTGCAGAGATGCAAGGCTGACTTGGTATTCAAAAATCAATCAATCAACCACACTAACAGCCTATAAAAGAAAAGTGACATCATACAATTGATGTAGAACAAGCCTTTGACAAAATTCAACACCCAAATGTGAATAAAAATGCTCAGAAAACTAAGAACAGAAGGGACCTTTATCAACTTGATGAAGAATATTTGTATAAAAACCTACACCATCATCATACTTAACGGTGGAAGACTAAATGTTTTCCTTGGGAAAAGAGACTCACTATGAACACATGCAACAACTCAGATGGATCTCAAGGGTATTCTGGTGATGAAAACAAAGCCAATATCAAAAATGTATAATTCCATTTAGATGATAGTCTCAAAATGATGAAATTATAGAAATGGATAACAGGTTAATGGTTGCCAGGAGTTAGGATGGTGGGGAAGAGGCGTGGGCATAACTGTAAAGAGGTGGCAGGAGAGACTTCCCAGTGGTAATGGAACCCTTCTGCATCCTGACTGACATGGTCAGCACACACATCTACATGGAATAAAGGGACATGGACCTACGCATGCACATTATACCAATATCAGTCTCCTGGTTTTGGTGCTGTGGGATAATTATGCCAGATATAACCATTGGGGGAAGCTACGTGAAGGGCATGAGACTCCTCTGCATTATCTCTGCAGCATTCTGTGAATCTGTAATTATTTCAAAATAAAAAGTTTCAAAAATTGTCAAACAAATTGAATAGTTTATTATGTTGAACCCCCCAAAATAGGATAAATGTAGTAGGGTGTCTTAAAGTTTGTTCTTTTTCTGAGTGCACAAACTTTATAATGTGAAATTTCTGCATTTCTTCCCACCACCACCCCAAACTCACTAACAAAAGTGGCTGACCCTCCTTCAAATATACCACTATTGTTGTCAAATGGAAAACTGGGTCAGAAGTTTATTAGCCTTCTATTAATGGCTGTTTTTTTATTTTTATTTTTTTATTATTATGTTCAGTTTTATTATTATGTTCAGCATATAGTATATCATTAGTTTTTGATGTAGTGTTCAATGATTGATTCATTGCATATAACACCCAGTGCTTATCACCACACCTGCTCTCCTTAATACCCCTCACCCGGTTACCTCATCCCCCCACCCCCCTCCCTTCTATAACCCTCAGTTTGGTTCCCAGAGTCCAGAGTCTCTCATGGTTTGTCTCCCTCTCTGATTTCTTCGCATTCAGTTTTCCCTTCCTTCCCCTGTGGTCCTCCGTGCTATTCCTTATGTTCCCCGTATGAGTGAAAGCATATGATAATTGTCTTTCTCTGCTTGACTTATTTCACTCAGCATAATCCCCTCCAGTTCCATCCATGTCGATGCAAATAGTGGGCATTCAACCTTTCTGATGGCTGAGTAATATTCCGTTGTATATATGGACCACATCTTCTTTATCCATTCATCTGTTGAAGGGCATCTTGGCTCCTTCCACAGTTTGGCTATTGCAGACATTGCTGCTATGAACATTGGGGTGCATATGGCCCTTCTTTTTACTACGTCTGTATCTTTGGGTAAATACCTAGTAGTGCAATTGCTGGGTCGGAGGGTAGCTCTATTTTTAACATCTTGAGGAACCTCCATACTGTTTTCCAGAGTGGCTGTACCAGCTTGCATTCCCGCCAACAGTGTAAGAGTGTTCCCTTTTCTCCACATCCTCACCAATATTTGTTGTTTCCTGTCTTGTTAATTTTTGCCATTAATGACTGTTTTAATGAGAAATAACATATAGCTCTTTAGAATTGGCAGTGCCACCAGTGATGAGTAAAACGAGGCCCAGGAAGGTGACTTACCCTTGCTGTGATAGGATTGTTAAAAAGTAAGAGATCAGTGAAGAGCCCAGTTTTCCTATCACTCAACTCACTGCAATCTGCATTAAATTCATTTGTTTACAGAGAGGTAACTAATTCCCGCAGATCCCTGTATTTCAAAGAACTCTTCACTAAAAGGATATCTTGTAAGTACATTTAAAGAAATTCAACATTATCATTTTTATAACTAGTAGCTGTCAATAGAGGTCTCTGAGGACCCTGATCTAATGGTAAGAACACCAGTCATTTGCATGAGAACTAGGGCAGGCTTTAACGAAGGGCTCACGTTGCCAGACACATACCGCACTAACTGTGCTCTTCTGTGTGAAACAGGTGGTCCTGACCTTTCAAGTCTTCCTCCATGTTTTTCCTCTTGGGTGTCTCTCAGTAAGCTTTTGTGCCTAAAAATATATTAACTTTTTAAAATTAATTTATGTGGAGTAACAGGAAATTAAACATAGAAATGTCTGCAAAGATCCCATCATTTTCATGCACCCCAGTGACGTGTTCTCCTAATACAGAAAATGACTACACGAGTTCCAGCCTCATCTGACACCTGCAAGGCCCTTCACTCTGTGCCTTCTACTCTCGGTGCTTACTGCCCTGGGTGAGAGCTGCCTGTTTTCTTCTCTTCCCCACCCAACACTGCAGCAGGGCCTGGATTTGGTTCTCCAGCTATTCCCAGGTTTAGCATGGGCCGTGGCACATTGTGGGTTTCCCTTACATAGTTGTTAGGTAAATTCATAATTGAAAAATGTAAATGTCTGTTTCAAGATTTCCCTGATTAACTTCACATAATTGTAATCATTCTAAATTCCCCTAGCACTTACTTAATCAGGTCCCTACACTATGTTTACATTGCCCATGAGATTTCTCCGTGTCTTTTATCATCTTTTTCACGTGATTTATTTGCCCTGACTTACAGAGTGAATTGTGTTCTTCCCTTCCCCTCTGGTGCCCACATGTAAACCCTATTCATGCCAAATCCTTCTACCTGGAATATGAGAAGGAGCAAGGAGGGATCAACCTCTATTTTGGAAGGAGATGTCAATAGCTACTCTGTACTTTTCTATGTGACATAAACCTATGTTAAAAGTTAGGTAAACATGGGGGCGCCTGGGTGGCTGAGTCGTTAAGCGTCTGCCTTCGGCTCAGCTCATGATCTCAGGGTCCTGGGATCGAGTCCCACATCGGGCTCCCTGCTCAGTGGGGAGCCTGCTTCTCCCTCTCCCACTCCCCCTGCTTGTGTTCCCTCTCTCACTGTGTCTCTCTCTGTCAAATAAATAAATAAAATCTTAAAAAAAAAAAAAAGTTAGGTAAACATGGTTATTGAGGATGTATCAGAAAACCCCTCATGCAAATTTCTACATACTTTTTGAAATCAACAGTGGCCTTCCAGTTTAAACTTGGCTCTAGTCTTTTTGTCATTTGACTCTTCCCAAAATTAATTTGGTTCTTCTCCAGCACACTCTTGCCTGAAGCAGGAAGAGCTTTTTGAAGGGCGGCTGCTTCTTCCTTCTTAGGTGCCTCCTTAAGTGCTTCCTTTTTTTTCCATTCTCCACTGAATCTAACATCCTTTATGTACAAAAAACAAGAAGAATAATTTTTACAATGATATCACTTCTGAATTATCTGGTGCTATCTGAAAATTAACACTGGTGGTAACTTCAGAAAAGGAGGTCACTGACGCATCTAACTTGTGTTGCTTAGTGACACACATTGGAGAAGGGCCACCTCAGGATTCAGGTCTCTGTTGGAGCTAGTCTGACAGAAATGTGATGTTCCAAAGCTCACCCTCCTCCCCTGCTGCAGCACACACACACACAACAGCAGGGCTGGAATTAGTCACTTCTCACCACCAGCAGAAAAATCTAAACTCAAATGCTGTATTGACTGGGACACATCATGTACAAATTGCTGAAACCAAGAATAAAGAGAGTATCTTGCAGGTAGCCAGAGACAGAAGACACATGACAGACAGAGGGAGAAACATAACAATTAAAAGAGACTTACCAGAAACAATGCAAGCCAAAGGAAAAGAGAATGACATCCTTAAAGTATTAAAATAAAACCAAAGACCTGTCAACCCAAAACTCTAAACAGAGACAAAAAAAAAAAAAACTTTCAAAAATAAAGGCAAAATAAGACTTTCACAGATGAACAAAAGCAGAGAATTCACTGCCAGAAGGCCTGTGCTAGAGAAATGTCCATGAAGTTCTTAATTCAGAAGGAGTATCATACCAGGAAGAGTATCATACCACATCTACATAAAGAAATGAAAACCTGTAGAAATGGTAAAAATATAAAAGACCCTTTGCATTATTTTTGATCATTCTAAAATATAATTGACTCTCTAATGCAAAAAGAGTAAGGAGGGCATGCGTTGTGATGAGCACTGGGTGTTACATGCAATTAATGAATCATTGAACACTACATCAAAAACTAAGGACGTACTATATGGTGGCTAGTTGAACATAATAATAAAAAAATAGTATCAATGTGTTGAGGGGTTAATACCATGCAAAAATAAAATGCATGACTAGAATGCCAAGGGAAGGGAGAGGCATTGAAGGTGTACCATGTTAAGATTCTTAAACTATTTGTGAAATGGTAAGATAGTATTTAAAGGTGGACAGGATAAATTAGAGGTATACATTATACACCCTAGGGCAACAACCATGAAACTTTTAAGAAGTATAACTGACAAACAACATAAATAAAATAGAATCATTTCTAAAAGCTCAATTAATACAAAAAGGGCAGAAAAAGAGGAAAAAAGAACAAAGAACAAATGGGACAAATAAGAAACACGCAGCAAGACAGTAAATTTAAATTCAATTCTATCACTAGTTACATTAAATAAAAATGAGTTTAAAATTTCAGTTAAAAGGAATCATCAGATTGGATGAAAAAGGAAAACCAACTATTTGTGGTATTAAAAAACCCACTTTCCATGCAACCAACAATCAAAAAATGCAGGAATGGCTACATTAAAAATCAAACAAAATGGACTTCAAAGCAAATATTATCAGACCTAAAGAGGGAGATACATAATGACAAAGAGTCAACACAACTCTAATTGTGTATTCACCAAATAACAGAACTTCAAAATACATAAAGCAAAAACGTAACTAAAAAGAAAAAGAAACCCACAATTATGAGACTTCAAAACTCCTTGCTCAATAATCACAAAAATTAATAATGTTGAAGACCTGAGTAATACTATCAACCAAAATGACAAAACTGACAGTTACAGAACATACTACCCAACAGCAGCAGAACATACATTCTTCTCAAATGCACACACACAAAAAATCACCAAAATTGACCACAGTCTGGGCATAAAATAAACATCCACAAAGCTAAAAGGACTAAAATCATACAAAAGGTCTTCTCTTAATACAATGGAATTAAACTAGAAATCAGAAAAAGAAAGGTACCTGGAAAATCTTCAGATATATTAATTTGCATGAAAACATATAAAAATCTATGGGATATATTTATGTAGTGTTTATAAAGAAATTTACAGAATAAAACTTTATAGTAGAAAAAATAAAGGTCTCAAATCAATGCCTAATTAAGAGCTTCCAAATTAAGAGATTAAATAAGGAGAGCAAATTAAACCCAAAAAAATCAGAAGGAAAAAAATCATTAAGAGCAGAAATAAAATAAAAAGGAAAGCAGCCAAACAATAAAGACAATCAATGAAACAAATAGCTGTTCTTTTAATAAAATCAATCACTTTGGGCACCTGGGTGACTCAGTTGTTAAGCATCTGCCTTTGGCTCAGGTCATGATCCTGGGGTCCTGGGATGGAGCCCCGCATCGGGCTCCCTGCTCAGCGAGGAGCCTGCTTCTCCCTCTCCCATTCCCCCTGCTTGTGTTCCCTCTCTGTCTCTCTGTCAAATAAATAAATAAAATCTTTAAAAAAAATAAAATCAATCACTTCTTTGCAGACCAATCAAGAATAAAAGGAGAGAAGCCTCAAATGACCCATATTAGAAATGAAAGAGGGGTCATCACAAAAGATCTTCCAGACATTAAAGGATAATAATGGAATGTTGTATGTGATGCCAGCCAGGGTAGTGTCAGATGAGGCTTCGTGGGAACTGAATTTCCACCCCTGTCCAATGGTAATGAAGCATCCCACACCACCAGAGTTGTCCATGGAAATTAAGTGAAGAACTCAGACTTTGCAGGACCTCCAGACTCCGCCAGTGAAGTGCCTAAGAAAGCCTGTTAAAACAAAAGATTTAAATAAAATCTAGAATTTCACAACATAATGCCCCAAATGTCTCAGACGATAAAAGATCACTCATCCTACCAAGAACCACGAAGATCACAGCTTGAATGAGAAAGGATAATGCACAGGATAATGCTTATACCAACACAGGATAATGCTTATACCAAGATGAAAGAGATGTTGGAAAAATCTGATAAGAATTTAAAGCAGCCATCATAAAAATGCTTCAGTGAGCTATTACGAAGACTTGAAACAAAAAACTAGAAAGTCTCAACAAGTAAATAGAAGATATGAAAAAGAACCAAAAAGGAATTTTGAAACTGAAATTTGTAAGCCAAAATAAAACTCACTGGCACAGGCCTAATAATATGATGGAGAGGACAGAGGGGAAGAATCCATGAACTTCCATGAAATTACCCAATATGAATAAAGAGGGGGAAATTCATTGGAAAAAAAAATGAATAGAGCCTCAAGATCTGTGAGACCATAACAAAAATTCCAAAATTCATGTCATCAGAATAACAGAAAGCGAGGAGGGAGAGAGTCAGTCTAAAAATGTATTCTAACAAGATTTGAAATTTTCTCCAACTTGGAAAAAGACATAAATCTAAGATTCAAGAAGCTGAGGAAACCCTAACCAAAGAACACAAAGAAATCCATGCCAAGAGACATGATGATAAAAGAAGAAAACCTGCAACAGCAGAAAAGAACAACAATGGAAAAGAATAAAAGTGTGGGTAAATACTTTCATTCTCTTTTCTAAGTTTGATGGTTGAAGCAAAATATAATGTTGTCTCATACAGTTATCAATATATAGAGAAGAAATAAAGACTATAAAAAATAAAGAGGGGATAAAGAGACTTCAAAGGAGATATGGCTTCTTTTTTTATTACTAAAATTGTATTTATTTTTTCAGTCTCATCAGTGTAATAGTATTATAGCTTTTGCAAGAAGTTTATGTTGAAAGAGAAATGACATAAATTCTCACATAGTATATTTGTAAAGGAAGATTATGTTGACAGTTTTTCTTTTTGTGACACATCAGGAGTTGCAAACAATTGAGTCATATGCAATTATTGTTTGAAGGAGAGACATGGTTCCTATGCTTCACTCAAACTGGTATAATGTCAAACAGCAGATTATAATTAATTATGTATGCATAATATGGTACAATACCCACAGCAAACACAAACACAAAATCTATACAAAGAGGTACACTCAAGACACTATGGATAAGTCAAAGTAGAATTCTAAAAAATGTTCAAGTTATCCGTAAAATGCAAGAAGAAAAAAAAAAAACAAAAACAAAAACTAAAAGGAACAGAAACCAAAGTAAACTGGCAAGTGTAAGCCCTAACATAGCAATAATTAAATGTAAATGATCTAAACACATCAGTAGACACATCAATAGTTTCACAAATTTATTTTTAAAATGACTCAACTAAATGCTGTCTACCAGAAACTCACTTCAAATATAACAATATAGGTAGCTTGAAAGTAATAGGAGGGGAAAGATATAACATGCAAACAGTAGTTAAAAAGCAAGCCAGAGTGGCTACAAAAATATCCGATTAAGTAGACTTCAGATAAAGGAAAATTACCAAGGAGAGAGAGGACATCACATAATGATAAAATGATCAATCTATCAAGAAGATATAGCAATCTTAAATGCATATACAGAGCTGCAAAATACAAAAACAGAAAAGAAAAATCAGACAAATCCACAATTATAGTTGAAACACTTCAAAACCTCTCTCTCAACAACTGATAAAAAATCAGCAAGAATGTGGGAGACCTTAACATCAAAAACTGCATGATTTAATCCACAAAGTAAAAATAAGAGAAGAAATAATAAATACCAAAGTGAAGTAGAAAAAAAAAAACACAGAAAAATCAATGAAACTAAAAGCTAAGTCTCTGAGGAAATTGAGAAAATCAAGAGATCTCTATCCAGATGGATCAAGAAAAAATAAAACACCAATGACCAATACCAGAAATGAGAGAGGTAACAACAGCTACATATTCTATGGACATTAAAAGATGAAAGAATAACTATGAACAAGTTTATGACAATAAATTTGACAACTTAGATGAAATGGACAATTTCCTTTAAAGACAATCTACCGGGGTGCCTGGCTGGCTCAGTTGGTAGAGCATATGGTTCTTGATCTTGGGTTTGTATGTTCGAGCCCCACACTGGGGGTAGAGATTACTTAAATTAAAAAATAAAATGGTTAACATAACAAAGGTTATGTGTACTTTACCCAATACAAAATTAAAAAAAAAATAAAGACAATCTACCAAAACTCCCTCGAGAAGAAACAGATAACCCGCATGGCCCTAACTATCAAAGACACTGAAATCTGTTGTTTAAAACTTATCTACAAAGGACACTCCAGGCCCTGATGGCTTCACTACCAAACATGTAAGAAAGAAATAATACCAACCCTGCACAAACTCTCCCAGACATTGCAGAGGAGAAAAAGTTTCCCAACTCATTCTAGAAGGCCAGTATCACTCTGATAACCAAAACCAAAGATATTAAAGAAAACTACACACCAATAACCTTATATGGATGTGAAACTTAAAATCTTAGCAAGTTAGATCCCATAATATATAAAAAGGATACTACATCCTGAACAAATGAGGTTTGTTCCAGAAAGGTAAGGTTAGTTTATGTTTGAAAACTCATCAATGTAATGTACTACATAAACAAACTAAAAAAGAAAAAAACACAATTATCTCAATAGGTAATCATTTGATAAAATCTAATAGCCATTCCTTTTTTGGGGTTTTATTTAAATTCAAGTTAGTTAACATATAGTGTATTATTGATTTCGCGGTAGAAATTAGTGATTCATCAGTTACACATAACACCCGTGCTCATCACATCAAGTGCCCTCCTTAATGCCTATCACCCAGTTACCTCATCCCCCCACTCCCCTCCCCTCCAGCAATCCTGTTTGTTTCCTATTGTTAAGAGTCTCCTATGATTTGTCTCCCTCTCTGTTTTTATCCAATATCCATTCCTAATAAAAGTTTTCAACAATATCACATAGAGGGGAACTTTTTTAACCTTATAAATTTCCTCTGTGAAAAAGCTACAGCTAACATCATACTTAATAGTGAGAAACTGAAAGTTTTCCCTTTACCACTGGGAACAAGAGACTACTTCTATAGAATTCTGTACTGGAGGTTCCAGCTAGTGCATTAAGGAAAGAAAAAAAAGGGACTGAGTTTGGAAAGGAAGAGGCAAAATGATCTTTATACAAAGACAATATGATCATCTATATAGGAAACCCTCTGGGATCTACAAAGCAGACACCAGAATTAATAAGTGTTCCAGAATATGAAATCACTATACGAAAATCAAGTGTATTTTTATATAGTAGCAACAGATCATCACAAATTGAAATTTTAAAACTACCATTAACCATAGACCTTGTTGAATAAAAATTCGAATAAGTTTGAAGATTTAACTGGTTTTATGAATCAATTTATGAATCCAGCAACATCCCATCTAGCAAGTAGTGAAATGCTCCACAGAGCTGAATAAAAGAAAGGTCTTTTTTTTTAAATTTTATTATGTTATGTTCATCACCATACATTACATCAAAAGAAAGGTTTTTAAAGACAGAGAGAGCATGAAAAAAAAGGAATTTATTAGCAAGGAATGTATTGTTTAGGCAAGGTTGCCCTCCTACATGCAGCAGAAGGGGTAAATCAGTAAATTTCAAGGTATTGACCAGGAAATTCCAGTTGACTGGTTATAGGTTATATTCCTGGGTGGTTGAAACTGCAGTTATTTCGGTATAATATAATAATATTATATATTATGTAGTATACAGTAATATAATTCTTGGGTGTTGACTTGGCCTAAGTGATACCATTTTGGGCCTGTGGTTTTCTTTTTAACCCCTCTAAATTATGAAATACTTACAGGTAGGTTTCATAAGAGATGTGCAAGACCTGTGCACTGAAAGTTACAAAATATTGCTGAGAAAATTGAAGACCTAAATAAATGGAAAGACATACTCTGTTCATGGATTGGAAACCTCAGTATTGTTAAGACATTAGCTCTTTGTAATTAATCTATAGATTCATCATAGTCTCAACCATAATTCTTTCAGGCTTTTCATGAAGAAATTGACAAGCTGACCCTAACATTCTAATGGACATGCAAAAGATGTAAAATAGCCAAACAAGTTTGAAAAATAACAACATTGGAGGATTTACACTACCTGACTTCAAGACTTATTATAAAGCTACAGTAATCAATACAGTGTGGTACTGGTATAAATCACTGGAACAGAAATACACCCATACAAATAGACAACTGATTTTTGAGAAAGGCATAAAGGATTGTTTTTTTTTTTTTTTCAACAAATGGTGCTGGAACAACTAGATATTAATATGTAAAAGGAAAGAACTTTGATCCATACCTCATGTCATGTACAAAAAATAAACTAAAAAGGCCTAAATGTAAAACCTAACATTTGAAAACTTCTAGAAAAAAAATATTGGAGAAAATCTTTATGACACAGAGTTTGGCAAAGCTATAAAGAAAAAATTAACGAGTTGGACTTCATCAAAATTGAGGACATTTGCTTTTTGGAAGACACTAGTTGGAGAATGAAATGATAAGCCACAGACTGGGAGAAAATACTTACAAGTCATATATCTGACAGAATATGTAAGCCAAGAATATATACAAAGATCTTTCACTACTCAGTAAGAAATCAAACAACCCAATAAAAAACTGGGCAAGGGGCGCCTGGGTGGCTCAGATGGTTAAGCTTCTGCCTTTGGCTCAGGTCATGATCCCAGGGTCCTGGGATCGAGCCCCACGTCGGGCTCCTGGCTCAGCAGGGAGCCTGCTTCTCCCTCTCCCTCTGTCTCCCCCCTGCTCAAGCTCGCTCTCTCTCTGTATCTCTGTGTCTCAAATGAATAAATAAAATCTTAAAAAAAAAAAAAAACTGGGCAAAAGATTGGAATAGACACCTTATCACATACAATATATGAATGGCAAAATAAGCATTTGAAAGACTGCATTCAAGAAATGCAAATTAAAACCCAGTGAAATACCAGTACATACATCTATTAGAATGTCTAAAATCAGAGGACTGACCATACCAATTATTGACAAATATGCAGAAGAACTGGAATTCTCATACCTTGCCGGTATCTATGTAAAATATTACAACCACTTTGGAAAACAGTTTACGAATTGCTTAAAGAGTTAAACATACAACTACCATATTACCTTGCTCTTTTATTCCCAGATTTTACCCAAGAGAAATGAAAGCATATGATCTGTGGAGATAAACACCCAAAAACAAAATGTTGAAAATGTGAGAGCTTAAATTTTAAAGATATGTACAATGTTTTGAAGATAAAGTAAAAGAACATTTGCAAAAGGTGAGTGACAGCAAAGAAAATCAGAGGATCAATCTCAGAGGCCCAACATTCAACTGGGTAAGTTTCAAAAAGAGAGCAAAGAGAACAGAAAGGAAAGAATGATTAAAGATGTGATACAAAAAAAAGGATTTTTCTAGTTCTGAAGGACATATGTCATCATTAATGAAAAACAAACAAAACCAGCACCAACCATATCATCATGAAAATTACAGAACATCACGAATAAGAGAAGATCCTAAAGGCTCTGTTAGATGAGAAAAGTCAAAACAGACAGGCCACATAGAAAAAAAAATGCCTTTAAAATTCTAAGTAAAAATTATTTTTGAACTATCATTATAGAAACAATAACTGAGAGAGAAAAATAAAGATATTTCACATGCTAACCCTCAATTTTTTCCATTATGTGCCTCCTTTACTCAGGAAGCTCCACCAAAATTATGGGGTACACCAACAAAAGGAAAACTGAATGGAAGGGAACTTCCTCAACATAATAAAGGCCATATATGAAAAGCCCACAGATAACATCACATTTAGTGGCAAAAGCCTGAAAGCTTTTCCCCTAATATCAGGAATAAGAAAAGGATCTAGCTTTCATTGCTTCTATTCAACACAGGCCTAAAAGGTCTAGCCATAGTAATTAGGCAAGAAAAAGAAATTTAAAAAACATCCAAATTGAAAAGAAAGAAGTAAAACTATCTCTGTTTGCAGATGACATGATCTTATAGGTAGAAAGAACTAAAGACTGGGGTGCCTGGGTGGCAGTTAAGTGTCTGACCCTTGATCTCAGGATTATAAATTCAAGCCCCAGGTTGGGCTCCACATGGAGCCCATTTAAAAAAAAAAAGAAAAAGAAAAATATATTTTTTTCAAGATCATATCTATTTGAGAGAGAGAGAGAGAGTGAAAGAAAGCACGAGTGGTGGGGGGAGAAGTAGACTCGCCGCTGGGCAGGGAGCCTGATGCGGGACTTGATCCCAGGACCCTGGGATCATGACCTAAGTTAAAGGCAGACACTTAACCGATTGAACCACCTAGGTGCCCCCCAAAAGAAAAATATTTAAAGAAAAAAAGACCTAAAGATTAAAAAAAATTGAGTTAATAAATGAATTCCACAAAGTTGCAGGATTTGATTTTGAATTTCACATTCAAAAGAGCCAGATCTGATTTCAACACTCAAAAATCATTTCTATTTCTCTACCCTTGCAGTGAAAAATTAGAAAGGAAATTCAGGAAACAATTCTATTTACAATGGCATCAAAAAGAATAAAATGCTTAGAAATAAATTTAACCAAGGAGGCAAAAGACTTGACACTGAAAAGTATAAAATACTGCTGAAAAAAATTAAAGGAGACAAAAACAAATGGAAAGACACTCCATGTTCATGGATTGGAAAAAATTAATATTAAGATTACAATGCTATACAAAGCAATCTATAAATTCAATAAATCCCTGTCAAAATCCCGATGCTGTTTTGTGCAGAAATGGTAAAACCAAACCTAAAATTCTTTCTTTTAGGAACTTTCAGGAGGTAGGTTTCTTTCAGGAAGTAAAGGGAGCCCAAATAGCTAAAACAGTCTTGAAAAAACACAAAGTTTGAGGACTTATACTTCTCAATTTCAAAACTACTACAAAGATATAGCAGTCAAAATAGTATGGGACTTGTATAGAGATAGACAAGATAGAATAGAATTGAGAGTCCAAATATAAACCCCTACATCTATGGTAAATTGATTTTCAACAAGGGTGCCAAGACCATTCAATGGGGAAAGAACAATCTCTTCAACAAATGGTGCCAGAAAACTGGTTATCCACATGCAAAAGAATGAAATTGTACCCTTACTGTACTCACATCATATACAACTCAAAATTAATCAAAGACCTAAATTTAAGGACTCTTTGTCCCTAAATTTAAGAGCAAAAACCACGAAATTCTTAGAAAAAACAGGGGCAAATCTTCATGACATCGGATTTGTCAATGGTTTCCTAAGTACAGTACCAGAAATTCAGACAACAAAAATGTTTTCATTGGACTTTATCAAAATTAAAAATGTTTGTGCCTCAAAGGACACTATCAAGATGAGTGAAAAGACAACCCACAGAATGGGAGAAAATATTTGCAAACATTCTATCTGATAAGGGATTAATATCTACAATATATAAAGAATTCCTACAACTCATCAACAAAAAGACAACCCATTTTTTTAAATGGGCAAAGGACTTGAATAGACATTTCTTTAAAAAAAATATACAAATGCCGAAAAAGCACATGAAAATATGCTCAACATCACTAATCATTAGGGAAATGCAAATCAAAACTACAATGGGATATCATACTTCATATTCACTAAGATGTCTATAATAAAAAACACACGTACAAACACACACAGAGAAAATAACAAGTATTGGTGAGAATGTGGAGAAACTGGAATCCTTGTACAGGAATATAAAATGGCTCAGTCTAGGTAGAAGCAGTTTGGCAGTTCCTCTAAAAGTTAAAAACAGAATTATCATACGACCCAGAAATTCCACTCCTAGGTATATATGCTCCAAAAACTGAAACAGGAACTCAGATACATGTACACCAATATTTAGAGCATTTTTCACTATAATCAAAGAGTGGAAACAACACAAGTGTCCGTCAATAGATGAGAGGATAAACAAATGTGTTATACACACAAATGGAATATTATTCTGACATGTGCTACAACATGGATGGACCTTGAAAACATTATGCTAAATGAAATAAGCAAAACACCAAAGGACAAATCATTTCATGATTTGATTCCACTTCTTGAAATATCTAGAGATATTTCAAGTGGTATGATTCCACTTCTTGAAATATCTAGAAGGCAAATTTATAGAGACAGAAAGTAGATTAGAGGTTCCTAGGAGCTGGAGGAGGAGGAAAGGGGAGTTACTGCTTAATGGGAACAGAATTTTAGTTTGAGATGATGAAAAAGATTTGGAAATAGTAGTAATGCTTGCACTTTATGAATGTAATGCCACTCAATGATACACGAAGTGGTCAAAATGGCAAATTTTGTTTTGTGTAGGTATTTTATGACAACAACAAAGGAAAACTAGAGTCCAAGAAATAGGTAATCCAACACCAGGAAAAAAACAAAAACAAAAACAAAAAGAACCTCGCAGGACAATGACAAAGAGAAATTTCAGGATAAGAGTAGCAGCAGTATAGTAAGAAAATAGAGTGCTCTGGAAGTGGCAGGGTCAGAAGGAAAATAATAGACTGGTATTTGTGGCATTGACATCATCTTGAGAATCAGCCTGGAGCTTAAGTGTATCACATTAGTATTTCTTGCATATTGTTTCTTAGCCATATCAGCTTCAATCAACATCTTATTTCATCACTATATTAGCTGATTTCTTTGTCCAACACTATTTCAAAAACCATGAAAGACACAAAGGAAGCACAGTTCTCATGCATATTCAGTTGACATACTTACTGAGACAATCCAATTAGGTAGTAATCATGGGATGCCCAGAAAGGATAAAAGATAATCAAAACATCTAGGCTTCTTTAATAGGGCTGACTCCTTTTTTCTTAGTGTTATTAATTCAAAAGGGAAGATGAAAAGTGCTATTTAGAAAGCAATATGAAATATTTTACACCTATTACCTAAAGGGAATCAGAAACTTTCTTAAAGTACTCCACTTAATTTCTTATTTAATAATATACTGTGAAAAATACTCTAAAAATTAGAAGCAGAGGTCAAAAATAGGCAGAATTACTCTCAACAGAAGGTTTGGTCAAGTAATACTATGCTGTGAAATTTCAAGAGTCTATAAACTTACCTGTTTAGACATATTTTCTGAAAATTTTGCCGATTTTTCTTTTAAAAATGTGACAAGGTCTTTATAAATTTCACTTTTTCTCTCGTAATTAATTTCCCCCTCATCATCTGTTTTGCCCTTTGAGAGAAAGAGTTTGGTGCTATTATTATTAATTGAAGCTGATCAATACATCACAACCCGAGCCCACATACTATTTTCTTCTATCAACAATCCATGTAGTCGTCTTTATACAACAAAAATATAGGCGAAATCCTTCCCTCTTAAAGTTATCCATCCAACCATCCATCCATCCATCCATCCGACCATCCATCCATCCATCCATCCGACCATCCATCCATCCATCCATCCATCCATCCATTCAGCATGCCTTTGCTGAGTACTTCCCATATGCATATAGGGCACTCTGCTAGTCAGCAAAGAATTGAGAGCTTCCTTCCTTCTGCACCCGCTTCATGCAAAAAAGCATTACGACTTCAAGAGACTGTGATGAAGTCATAAAAGGCCCCAAGATTAGAATGCCACCACAGAAAAGCCTCTATTTGTCACGCTCTGCTCTTGTTCTGTGTGTGATGCAGTTGCCTAGGCGTATTTTCTAGAGTTACAGCCTCCATGTAACCATCTGTCCTTCCACCCTTTTTGTCTGTACCTCTTTCTTTTTGTCTCTTTCCTTTCCTCATTTTCCTTTGCTTGCCTACCCTGACAAGAAAGATTTGGTTCTGCCTTAACCAAATGCATATATAAAAAACTACAGTGTGTTATCTACATACATAACCATATATACATACAAAACATCATACACACCCATATAACTAACGTGTTACACATTTTGCTGCAATTATTGAATAGTTTCATGTTCCTTTCACTTCTGAAATTGAGAAGAACACTTAGAGATTTCCATATCAAATAAAGCTATATGTAGTAGTAGGTCAATAGCCTTTGTAGAAACGAAATCTCCTTGCCCCACTCTATAAAGTCAAAGTCTCCGATTTTCTAATGGGAAATTTCACTTCCTTAGAGTAGCGAAACAAACCGGAAGCAAAATCGTATTGCGGTCATCTCCCTCCCCTGTGCAGACTTAAGGCACAGTGTCATGCTGAGAAGAGAAGCACCACAAGGCAGGTCACAAGAGATGCCTGCTGGTCATCAAGAAAGTGGCACCAGCATCTTGATACCAATCAAAACCAAGAGGTAGCCATGCTCCAAACAGTCCCCTGTGATAAGGGGTCCCCATTAAGGATTTGGGTTCTCCCTGCAGATGTTGCCCAGGAGGCCCCAAATTACACCGAAGACACCAAGGGCAGGGTGTGGGCAAGGAGAATGCCGAGCTCCTAGTTAAGTTCAGTGAACAGGTATGAGACTCAGCATAAAAAAGTTTTAACGTGGAAGGTTCCGAAGGCCATCGCTCTGCTTAGTGATGCTCAGGGCTGGGAATCTGTTACGCTGTGTTTCTCCTTTGCCAGCTTAGGTCAGCTTCAGTCAGCAGGAAGTCAAAGGGAGACTGAAAAGCTGGAGGAGGGCGAAAGGATATGCTGCCTCCTCCTTGCCCACTGTTCCTGTTAGAGTCGCCCCAGCAGGGGCCCGTCGCCTCTGGGAGTGGAAGCTGCTTCCAGTAGCAACGGTTGGTTCAAATTCCCAGGGTTTTTTCCCTATACTCCCAGACCCTGGCTCATTATGCCCCCTCAGAAATACGACCATAACCCGACCAGGGCTCCGTCTTCAAAGGTCCAGGTCTCAGCTCTGCCAGTTCTGCAAAGATCCTCCTGTGAGCTCCTGAGGTAGCAGCACTTACTGGGCATTGTACTCCTCAGAGGTCTGGGTGCCGGCTTCCCGGAGACCCGCTAAGCTCCGAGGGGACCAGCACAGCCTGAAGTGACCATTCCTCAGAGATGGGGGGCCCAGTTCTATGGCGGGGGGTCCCCTTCTGAACTCCTAAGGGACCATCACCAATGTAAACAGGGTCCACGCCTCAGAGGTCTAAGTCCCAGCTCTGCAAGGTCTGTCTTCTGAGATCCAAAAGCACCAGCCCAGCCCGGCAATGCCCCGCTCACTAGACACATGGGTCCCAGCTTCATGGGGGACACTTCCTCCAAGCTCCCACGTTTTAATGTCCCCCTTCCTTTTGTCCTCTCCATTCTTAGGGTAAAAACTATAGTTATTGCTTCTGTGTTACCTCAGGCCTCCTTTTTCTTTCCCCTAATACTCATATAACTAATCAGTGAACTGACTGTTAAGGAGGTTTTCATTTTATAAAGTGGTATGGGTCCCTTTGAAGGTCATTTCTTAGAAGATTGACTTAATGACCTGCAATGGGGAACACTGGGGCTAATTCTGAAACAATTTTGGATTTGCTCAGCAAACACATAGCAAAGGGATCTGCTTCAATCCCACAGAACAGTATAGCATTTTCTGTGGTTGTCAGGATGCAGTCCTGGAGATGGGCCTGCGTTTACAGAGATAGAGCTAAGCACCAAAGTCAACATGGTTCTTAAAAAATTACTTACACCATTTAAAAATACTCCTTCTGCACTACAAGTAATGCACAGAGTTTCAACATCGTGTGGTTTCACCAGTACATAACAAATTTCCCCGTGAATTTGTCTCCAAGGTGGGGCACGACATCCATTTGAAAATTCATAATCTGAAACAAATTATTGATCAATTAAAAGGAGTTTCAAAAAATGAAATATGTTGGCTTTAAAAGAATAAAAATGATTACAGTTTTAAGTTTTCATTTTTTTCAAATATTCAATCCTAATGTAGCTATTGAAGCATTTAGAAATGATAATTACTATACATAACACAAAACGAATCTGAAAATAATATAAACCTGAGGTATAGTCGATAGATTCCAAGACGGTTTGTTCTCCTTTTCCTGAGAAATGTTTCAGCAGTTCTATATCGTTCTTAACAATTGTTGGTTTTAAACATATTTCTCTGAAATGAATGGTAAGAAATTCATTTTAACACTCTAAAAGAGAATCTCCAGAAAACACACGAAAATATTCCATTTTTGCAGGGTGGGATATTGTTTTTTATAATTAAAACTGTAGTCAAATTATACAACAATGAAAATATTGCAGTTAGCTTTAGCCATGTTATAATCTTACAACACTGTCAAAACATCAAGAAATCAGTGACTCATAGTGCGCAACATTAAATATACTCATTTAAATATTCACTTGATTTCTTAGTGGTAATACTATAATACTAGAAAAAAAACTAGAAAAACGAACAAGTTTTAAACCTTACAAACTCTATATGATATTTGCATTACTATTTAATTATTTATCTAGTACTCTGAGAAGACTGAAAATAACAAGGCCATTTCATGTCCTCAGAATTAGGTAAAACCCTCAGAAAGCTTTAGCAATGCTAACTACAAACTTTTAAGTTTTAGAATTAGAAATATCCATACAATAAACTAAAATCCTATTCCAATAAAATTTAATGTAAAGGGGCGCCTGGGTGGCTCAGTTGGTTAAGTGTTCGACTCTTGATTTTGGCTCAAGTCATGATCTCAGGGTCCTGGGATCCGGCCCTTCGTCAGACTCCGAGCTTAGTGGGGCATTGGTGTGAATTCTCTATCTCCCTCTCCCTCTGCCCCTCCCCCCCTTGCTCTCACACACATGTGCATGCTCTCTCTCTCTCTTAAATAAATCTTAAAAGAAATTAATGTTAAATCAATAGCAATAACTTCCATACTTTATTTTTTTGTGTTTAAATAAAAACTCTGAAAGCACTTTTTGTAACTAATTTTTAGAGGTTTCTTTTTTCTAAAAGACTCACAATGAAATATGTTTTAGAGAATGATTCAGTAGGTGCAGATCCAGTTGCTTAAGCAGCATGCCAAGCTTCATCTTAATCTCACTTTCGGGATCTTCATCTTTGGTAATTTTATCAAGAATATTCACTACGGATGTGTCTTCTTTCTTTGTATTATAATCCAAACCCAGGATTTTTGTTACGGGATCTCTGTTAGCTGATCAAACAAGTAAATAAATAAAAATGATCCTCTTTGTCTTCTGTTGCAAGAAACATAAAGACTAGCAAATCCTCTGAGGCCCACCCAAATGCACATCTTTCATTAAGCTTTCTCTGATGGGCCCAATCTGAATTAATTGCTACTTCTCAGATTCTACTATATTTAGGAGCTTTCTTGTACTCCTTGAGATGCTCTACCTTGTACTGTAATATCATCTATCTATATCATCTAATAAGACAAAGAACAAGACATTCTTTTTGTTGTTGTTGTTGACGACTGTGAGGCATTGTCCAGCACGGGCATTCAATTAATAAATTCAGAATTGATTTGAAGATAAATACTGGTCTCCTTAGAAGAATCATCAGAACTGTGTGTGTGTGAGTGTGCACGTGTGTGTGTGTGCGCGCACGTGTGCCCATGCTCAGTGTTCACAAATGCTTTCTTTCCAAAATAGTGTGTTTCGCTCAGTCTACAGATCTACTGCCAGTCTTTTCCACCTGTTCAAACTGCTTATATTTTCAATGCCTTTTGATGTTTGAGTCGGAAAAACAAATCTCGCCAGTACTTACACACATACCAAAGTTACACTGAAAAACTTCAATACTAACTCATGATCAAGGCTGACATAGGTGTGAAAGTCGACCCTAGAGAGGCTGAAAACAGAATTTGGTAAAAGCCAAAGAACCATGAAGTTGCAAGTGAGGAAGAAGGGGGCAAAGCCTTATTTGGGAAGGAGGAATTTAAGTAAGATGAAATATATATGCATTTGGACAGGGAGGGAGAAAAGGCCTACGGGACTAGTTCAGAAAATTCAACCTGACTGAAATGAAGAGAAGCACAGGGATGGCATTAACTCTGCAACAGGAAATGGACTATGGCACCAGGAAATAGCAGAAAAGGCTTAGGGCCTCTTAGAAAAGACCACATGAAGGGAGGGGCAGGGAAAGGAGATCTAGGAATCATCCACTTATTGAGCATCTCAACTTAATCACCCTTATGGCAGTCATCTCATAAAGACTGAGGTAAAAAGGTACCAGATGAATTTGGGGGAAAGACAGAAACCTGACCCCCAAATTGCCGTGCACCAAGGAATTTGGACCCAAACTGAAGAGCTGTACCTAGAACTCTTACAGAAAGGACAAAATGCAGCAAAGGATACACATTTAGCCAAACTAGATATATAGCAGCCAGTCTATATATTAGGTTCATATTTTAATTTGAATTTGATGCTATTAACAATCTCCTTGAATTCGGCTTTACTCTTAAGATTTCACTCCTTCTCAGCAAAGTAGCTATGATGTACAGATAGCCTAATAAAGAAGAGTCAGCAAGAGATAAGAAGAAGCTGTTGTCCTAAGGTTCACATCTTAAAGAAATTAAAATTTTTTTTTTAAAAGGAGCATCTTCCCATGCCCCAGCAAAGAATGACGGGAGGTAGGACCCAGGGACCTTCTAGTCACACGATTCCAAAGAAGCAAAACATGTATGCAACATCATTATCTACTGTTAGGTATTTCTACTCATAAGAAAAATTTAGGGTACCATTACAGCAGGCAATTGATTACATTCTTTCTTGCATGTTAGATGCTTAGACAACAGTGAAAATCTACATCCTTAAAGAAGAGGAAAAACACTTCCCATTGAATGAATGAAACTATTCACAGAAGGCTATGCAGCCCACAATGGAACAGGACTGAGACCAATGGCAAGTGAGATTATTCTGTGCTATCTCTGCTACGTGCACTGTAGAGGAAACAGCATCATCCATCACAGCAGGGCTGAGAGTAGAGGGCAGATTCTGGTGCTGGCCCTGCTAATCTGTCTTCTGTCCCGTGTGGACCTCAAAGGCTGCAGGCCGCTGGTCTTTCCAGAAGCTGCAAAGCCTGTCTTTAAGCCGCATGTTACAGTTAGAAATCTAGAAGCTTGCTAGTGGTAAAGTATTAGGCCTTTCATTTTAAAGTAGAAATTGGATACAAGCAGGACATTCTGCCCAGAAAAATGACATTTTTATGAAGTTGAACATAGGACTTTTTTACCTTTTAGGTCACAGAACTTTTTCTAAGAGACTGTAACAAATGATTCCCCCCCCCACCCCCGCCCCAAGATTGTGTTTCTAAAAATTCAAATCACAGACTGGAGCATAAATATCACCTTCGATACAGGCCTGTGCCTCCTTCAGCTTCGTATCTTTGGCAATAAGCAAGAGGCGGGACAGCTGCCCAAAGCTCCTGACCTTAATGTGTGGCACAGAGACAGACAGCAAGGGCTGCCCATCTTTATCAACTTCTTCTGACTTGACTGTTGTTTCACTAGGAAAATTTAAAAAAAATAATAAATAAAAAAATAAATAAATATCAAAAGCTTAAGATTACCTGGATGCTAGTGAAGTTAAATGTAAGACATTTCGACAAATTATTCCTACAATTATCATATGGTTTCACTCATATGTGGAACATAAGGAATAGCATGGAGGACCATTGGGGAAGGGAGGGTAAACTGAAGCGGGGGCGGAAATTAGAGGGGAAGACAAAGACAAACCATGAGAGACTATGGACTCTGAGAAACAAACTGAGGGTTCTAGAGGGGAGGGGGGTGGGGGATGGGTTAGCCCGGTGACGGGTATTAAGGAGGGCACGTTCTGCATGGAGCACTGGGTGTTATACGCAAACAATGAATCACTGAACACTACAACAAAAACTAATGATGTACTATACAGTGGCTAACTGAACATAATAAAATAAACCAAATCATTCCTATGTCTCATTATAAAACACA
Source organism: Halichoerus grypus (assembly GCF_964656455.1). Taxonomy (NCBI): domain Eukaryota; kingdom Metazoa; phylum Chordata; class Mammalia; order Carnivora; family Phocidae; genus Halichoerus; species Halichoerus grypus. The sequence continues at coordinate 66,847,527 of NC_135717.1, forward strand.
AAATATAAATATTTCTTGTGAGAAGCTCATCTCTTTTCTTACCTTGGCCACACTCAGATGCTTAACTTCTCAGTCTTATTAGTGACTATAGAGAGCCACACAATCTATCCAGGAAGAAAATCTTAAGCAGTTTCTTGAATACTTACATGAACTCAATCACAGTTTTTGTTTTTCTGACAATGTGTTGGACATCTTTAAAAAAAAAAAAAATCACTGGTTCTACAGCACCATTCATGTTTGGGGAATTTCTAATGTTATATTATTTATAAAATTTACACCACAGTGATTAGTGGTTAAAAATTTTCTTGGCTACTCTGTTTATGAACAAAAAGCTATACAAAAAAGAGAGAGACAAACTAGATTCCCTCTGTGGATTGCTTTCCCCACTCCAAACCCCCTAATTTGGTTTACTTTAGGATAATATGCAGCTTTTCTAAATAGACTTTTCCTGATCAGAAATTACTAAGTCTCCTAGATTTGTGTGTCTGTTCATTTTATTTCTTTTTTAGGTCAGCATTTAAGAAATATTAAGATGTTTTTATGGCAGTGATATTTCTTTTTTTTTTTTTTAAAGATTTTATTTATTTATTTGAGAGAGAGAGTGAGCACGAGAGGGGGGAGCGGGAGAGGGAGAAGCAGACTCCCCACTGAGCAGGGAGCCCGATGCGGGACTCGATCCCGGGACTCCAGGATCATGACCTGAGCTGAAGGCAGTCGCCCAACCAACTGAGCCACCCAGGCGCCCGGCAGTGATATTTCTATAGGTTTCTACCACTTGCAACATTAACTAAACTGCCTAGGTTTTTATTATATACAGATATCCCTGGCAAAACTGTTTTCATCGTAAGACCTGATCTAACATATTTTAAATTGTAATGCAGATAAACAGATGTGGAATGTTGCCAGTTCATCAGAAAAAGTAAACCTGACAGACTCAGACTCAGCTCTCCTACCCACACTATTTCACTAGAAAAGGAACAAGAGGATAGAGACTGTGGGAGGCAGAATGGTGGCTCCCCACAGATGTCCACATCCTAATCCCCGAAGCCCATAAATGTGTTGCCTCATGTGGCAAAAGGGACTATGCAGATGGATTAAGTTAAGGATCTTAAGATGAGAAGACTATTCTGAAATATGCAGGAGGGTCAAGTCAGAGAAGCCGACGTGACATGGAAACAGAGGTCAGAGTAACACAGAGCCAGGAGCCTGGGAACGCAGGTGGCCTCCAGAAGCTGCAAAAGGCAAGAATGGATTTTCCTTCAGCCCCCAGGAGGAACACAGCCCTGTGAACCCCTTGATTTTAACCCTACAGACTCATTTTAGTCTTTGCACCTCCAGAACCATAAGAAATTAAATCTGCATTGTTTTAAGCCACTGAGCGTGTGATAATTTGTTACAGCAGCAATCGGAGGCTGATACAGGGACGTCTACCAGTCTTTGCCCACTGCTCTATGCGCAGTAACTTACATAGTAACTGCACACAGAAGGTGCTCAATAAATGGAAGAGGAATAAATGAATAAAAGATTTCCAGACTGACCAGTGCTGTGTGTTGTAGGCAAAATGTGTGTTTTCTCTAAAATAAAGCTTTTGGAATAATGTCTTTAGGATTGAGGTGATTTCTTAAAGGTTTGTACCGGGCTGGCCGCGAGTGCTAAGAGGATGATGACAAGACTAAGTTATAAGCCGATTGAATGCCAACACCATCAAGCCACTGAACTTGAGAAGGTGAAACTCCTGGTGAGAAACGGAAGAAGTCAAGGGCACAGGGCACGTATTTCATTGCTCCCACCAGTTGAAACCTGTACCTCAGCAGAGCAGTAGGAAATAAACGGCAGCTATAGGGAGGATGTGGAAGAGCAGGTTTGTTTCTGGGCTCACAGTTTCTAACGCCTGAAGAAAGAGCTTCTGGAAAAAAAAAAAATACAGCACCCTCCTCGTGAGGTCAAGATGAATGTGCTATAAATGAAACCCACTGACCTGATCAAAAGACTTTTAAACTGGCATTGGGGAAGGCAGCTGAAAATACTATAGCTTATACTATAAAGTGAGAAAGCAGGAGAATGTCTCATTTATTTCATCCCCGGTGCCTAGTTTAGTGTCCAGAACATAGTAATTACTCAATAAATGAGTCTAAATAGTAACAAGGGAAATGAGGCTATAGTTGAGAAACTAGTTAGTAATTCTCAGGAATGAAAAACAAAGAGCTCAGTAACAAAAGTTATGGCCACCCATTTTAATACCATAATATAGAAGTTTTACCAAAATATGGGGCGCCCGGTGGCTCAGTTGGTTAAGTGTCTGACTCTTGATTTCAGCTGAGGTCATGATCTCAGGGTCGTGAGATCAAGCCCCACGTTGGGCTCCGCACTCAGCGTTGAGTCTGCTTGTCCCTCTCCCTGAGCTCCCTCTCCCCTGCTCCCTCACTCTCTCTCTCTCTCAAATAAATAAAATCTTAAAAAAAAGAAGTTTTACCAAAACATAATAATTATAGTCTCATAAAACAATACAATTTTAAGATTGGAGATCATGTAACTGAGCCTTCATGACATTGATAAGAGAACTAGAACAAAAAGGCAAAAGGATCAAACAATGCCCATTACCAAGGAGTATTGGGAAATAAGCAATAAAAAAGATGCCTGTGGAGACTTAGAGAAGAAAAAAGAAAACTAGGAACCAGAAAGGTATGAATTATGAGGGAAGTGGTCAGGACAGGGGGACGAGGGCCACTGCTCAGGGCCTGACTTCTCATCCACCCAGAACTCCTACCAGAAGAGAATTTTGTCCCAACTCAGACATATCCCTGAGACAGCAGAGAGATATTCGCAGCTGAAATACCACGATACTAAAGCCAACATGATTCAAAAATCATAGTTCTACCAAAGAAGGAGAGAAAAGAACAGGTAATAACATTTTCACTAAGTGATTCTGAATGCTTATCCAGTTTCCAAATTTCCCAAGCTTCATTCTAATGAGTCAAAGCAACTCAGCTCTATATACCACCAACAGATGGTGTTAATCATTGGAGGGTGTCATTTGTCCTTAGCTTAGAGTGGACTTGGGCTTCATTCTGAGTATCTTAGAAAGATTAGTAATCTCATCCTGTCTGATAAGAACACAAGCAATTGAAAATGGTAATACAAGGAGACCTATGATTTCCTTTAAAATGAAAGTGGAGCTATTTTTCCCAAAATATTGAACGTGGGGAGACGATGACAAGTATTATTACAGGATAAAGAGCTATACATTGGAAATGATCCTAAAGGAAAAGAATGAGTCATCTAACATGTGGAAAGTGGCATGCCTATCTACTCAACAATGATCCTCACAAAAGAAGATGGGCGATGAAATAAAAAACCTTTTCAGTGCGTGATGAGCAGATCAGTTTCAACATCAGATGCCTATTAGCCTAATTCAGAAGAAGGCTGATCACACTTCTACAGACGGCTACAAAGAGTGCATTTGGAGATGTACAACATCAAATGAGAAATGAGGCCACAAGTGTAAATACAAAAGAGATCAACAAAAGGGGGGAGCTTACTTCTTTCAACAGACTTCCCATGCAGATTAAACTGACTTGTTTTGGAACAAGAGGCTGAGAGAATGTACATTCCCAAGAAGAAGAACCGGCCTAAATATTCTAAAATACCCAAGAATATTCTAGTTTGGTAGAAACACATCCAGGGACCCCAAGCTCAAAGCCTTTATGATGACTTAGGTATCTATATCTCGTGGACTTACGGACCTGAATCCTACCTGAAAGGAGAGCAATTTCCCCCCAATTTAAATAAATGAATATAAAGTGTCCTAAGGGCCAGTGGCTAAGCAAGAAGAGTGCATGTGAACCAAAGGGCAAAGAATGAGGTAGCTGGGGCTCTTTTAATAATATATCCTTCCAGCCATTGAGGGCATCTCTGGTCTCTATCACTTGTTGTTATATTGCTAGACATAGCATACCAAGTGGCTATGGGTTGCTGACAGTTCTTTGGTTTGGGGGGAGGAGTAAGGGGAATGGTCAAGACTTGATGTGTAAACATTTGGTATTTTCTATTAGTACCAAAATCTCAGCTGTATCCTTTGCCTTCTTCAGGACAATCAGTACCTACCTGGTTTTCATCAAGCCACAAAGGCATGGTTTCCTTCAAATACAGCAAGTGCTACTATTAGACCCTTCTTTTCCCTTCCAACATCAAAGATATCATCAATAAAGGTCAGAAACAAAAACAATGGATAGAAAAATTGGCCCAAGGAAAAGTTGCCTAGTCAATTTGACAGAAGGAAGATGATCAAGGGGCATTTGGTTCAAAACACACATGGTGCCAAAATGTCAAGACATCCTGCTTAAGAGGGACCACTGTACCTAAAGACTGGGATGCAGAGGTATAAGAATGGAAATAGAGCAAAAAAGAAATCAGACAAGGATAAAGGAAGAGAAATAGTAATATAATTGAGGTGTGTGTAACAGCCCACCTAAGTAGGTCGCAGATGTGGTCATGTTTGTACTTGGAACACAAAATAAGTACAGAGGTAAGATACAATGACACTCTTGATATTCTTCTGACATCTGCTTTAAATCCATCTTTGTGCTAAGTAGTTCATATGTTTCTGGACTATATCGTTTTGCAGATGAGTTCATCTTTCTTTTTTTTTTTTTTTATTTTTATTTTTTTTTTTTAAAGATTTTATTTATTTATTTGACAGAGAGAGACACAGTGAGAGAGGGAACACAAGCAGGGGGAGTGGGAGAAGGAGAAGCAGGCCTCCCGCTGAGCAGGGAGCCCGATGTGGGGCTCGATCCCAGGACCCTGGGATCATGACCTGAGCTGAAGGCAGACGCTTAACGACTGAGCCACCCAGGCGCCCCTCATCTTTCAAAGGTTAGGAAAAACAACGTGTGACACTACACTGAACTTAAGTGGGAGCAATGAATAATGACAAGCACTTTGGGAGGAAGTGACCATAGGCACAGTTAGATATAAAATACAATAAAAAAAAAAAGACTTCAGGAAATTCAGAGAGAAGGTAAGCATGAGAGCAGAACCAAAGCACTCCTGAAATGCAATTCAAGAATTGTTTTTCAGTTCTAAAAATGAAATTCAGAGTTTATTCTCACAAATAATCCCAAAGGGAAAAATGGAAAAGGCATCTCTAGGGAGCTGTGGCTGGTCAGTGACCTGTCTTGTATAAGGTCAGATTTAAAAAGTTCATATGCGAAACCCAGGAGGAACATGGTGGCAGAAAAGAGGATCCGAATGCCTGAAGGTAGAAAATAAGCTGAAGCTGATCAAAACAACAGAACAGATTTACATATGTATATGCAAATTAATCCTATATAATTATAATTACATTTACATAAATACATACATATTTTACCTACGTTCACAAGAGCTAAATTGACAGCTCCCTGTTTGAGGTAGAGGTAAGATCTTTTTAAAATCTCAGATTTGGAAGGTTCTCATTTGAGGACAATTCTAATTGTCAAAAAGTCTCTCCCATATAGTGAGCAAATTTACCACTCTCCCTCTGCTGCTCCAGGAATTACTAGATTTAAATACCAGAAGGGATTCTCTCTATATCAGAGGTCACAAAACCAGGGCCTTACTTGCACCTGGAGGGTCGTATGGATAAGTGGAAAGCCCAAACATAAAGCAACAGCAAATGTTGGAGTGTGGTGACCTGGAGAATGCATCCCCTATCAAAAGAAATTCAAATCAAAATTTAAAAATTAGATGAACAACGTGTTGGCCAAACAAAATATACTCAGATTTCACCTGAGTGCCTCCCGTTTGCAATCCCTGGGTCAGAATATTTCTGAGATTCATAGATGTTAAATTACTTGCCTGAAACCTACAAACCAATTAACAGAAATACATACAATGAAGATACTAAATTCTAGAAGCAATTTACTGGCTTACCTGACAATATAACCTGATTCAAATGCTGAGGGGTCCAAGTTTGTTTTCCATTCAAGTGGTTCTACAAAAACATATTTTGCCTCTTGAGGATGTTTGTAGATAAAACTCTCCACGAACATGATAATTTCTTTCAGTATTGCCTCATTGAGAGGAGTAATTTCCAAGGTTCTGGTCCCATAACCGGCCGCAGTCCACTGCGCCGATCTCGTCAGAGCCACGCCCATGGGAACCGTCGATGCTCAGATCTGAGCACACACGCTGCATCAGAGCAGAAAGAGAAACAGAGGATAGCAAGCACCTTTTCCCCAGAACCGTTTTCCTTTTCAAGGCTTTAAGCCATCCAACCCACAGTCTGCTTATTAATCGTTGTGGCTGATTTTTTAATCATCGAATTGCTCTTTAAGGCAATAAAATAGTTCATTTTTACTGAGCCAGCTCTAAGTAAAAGCAATGGGTACTTGGATTTTCCAATACCTGTCTGCCCTGTGAATAACTTTCTCATTTCCCTGGGTCTAAGAGAGGAAGTGCAAGTAACTGGGCGGAAAACAGAAACGGAAAACCCCAACAGTGGAAGGAAGAGTGGAGGAGTGTGGCATCGCGGCTTTTGGTCCCCAGGCCTGCTGGAGCCCGAGGCGGATGAGCAAAGCTCTTCTGAGCTGGGCAGCACATCGTTTAGAACCAGGCTGTTGGGGCGCCTGGCTGGCTCAGTCGCTAAGCGGCTGCCTTCGGCTCAGGTCATGATCCCAAGGTCCTGGGATTGAGCCCCACGTCGGGCTCCCTGCTCCGCAGGAAGACTGTTTCTCCCTCTCCCACTCCCCCTGCTTGTGTTCCCTCTCTCGCTGTGTCTCTCTGTCAAATAAATAAACAAAAATCTTAAAAAAAAAAAAAAAAAAAAAAGGAAGAACCAGCTGTCAAACTGAACTCCGTTATTCTGACTTTTTAAAAAAATGTATTTTTATTTAAATTCAATTAACATATAATGCATTATTGGTTTCAGAGGTAGAGATCATTGATTCATCAGTCTTATATAATACCCAGTGCCCATTACATCACATGCCCTCCTTAATGTCCATCACCCAGTTACTCCATCCCCGCCCCCCTCTCTTCCCTCCAGCACGGACTTTCTTTTAAAAAGAGAACATTATCTGTAACATTAAATAAGAGCCAAGTTAGAAAGCAAGTTCTCACTGTCAACATTCAAGGCTTTGTTCCCTGATAGTCTATACTTGTTTGCTCTCTCATTAAAGGGATCATTAAAGCCTTCCTTCCAGAATATTAGAATGGTTATAAAGTTAAATATAGAATAGAATTAGCTTTCCCCCCATCATTATGACTAAAGCTCAGAAGTACCAAGACTCTACAGAAATGACTTGGAGATTTTGGATTTTGTGCTGTATTCAATCTTGATATCCAGTAACAGGACATCTAGGTCGGTGGTTCTTAATGAGCCAGTTCTCATAATGCAGAAGTATTATAAAAGACATTTCATTATCAAAATGATAGGAAGGAGACATTATTGGCATTCAGTGATGAGGACCAAGAATGTCAGACATCCTGCAATGTGCATGACAGTCCCCAGAAGGAAGAATTATGCTACAATCTCCACGCATCTAGTAGATGAAAAACTTCAGGTAAGTAATACCTGTGCTTAGAACCTATCTCCACTTTACAAATAATCATAAAGTTTTTTTTTCCACAATTTTGATATACACAAAATTTTCCAGGATTGCAACTATCATATAAGTCAAAGGAAGGTTGTACATACTTTGTTTTATATGGAAGTCTACCAAGAGCTCAGCATTTTGGAAAATCACGCCATTGATGGCCATGCTGGTCACACAACTTAAGTTTCAATGACATGTTTATATCAGCCTTCATCTGGAGCTACTCCATTCACAGTAGGTAATTCTGTGTAAGGCTGGAGCATCTGACTACTTCATTACACATTCTAGTGCAGTGGTACCTGAGCATTTCCATACTGATACTGTATTACAATGATCTACCTTTTAATTTTCCTTTATTTTACAGTTAGAGCATTAACAACATTTTAAAACTATGCATGTATGTAGGATTATTATCTAGGATTTTGATTTTGGAGTAGCAAAGCAGACATTACAAAATAGTTGTTATAAAAAAACGATAGTTCTTGGGGCTGAGTATGGCTGATATATGTGTATATAAATACGTATATATTTTTATATCTGTATATATAATTGCTAGTGAAATAAAATGTATACAATTAGGGTACAAATTTGTTCTGTGCATTTATTTTAGTATTCCAGTGATTTGTTTCTATTGCTTGATTCTGAACATATGTACTGATGCTTATATGTAACACTGCTGATTTTCCCAATATTATGAGAGTAAGTGTAAGCTAAGTACAAATAACTTTATCGTATACAGCAAGTCTTAGGTGCACAGTTCTGTTTTTAATCTTAATTATACAATTTGTTTCAATGGTCTTATAAAACTATGGCATGTGTATAATTTCCTTCTTGCACTTTTTAAAAGGAAAATGTGGACGTACATAGATTACCTAAGACTATAGCAGTCAACACCCCATACAGCAACTTCCTGGAAGACACTTTAAAAAGAGCTAAGAAATGCAGAAAAGGTCTTCTTTTCATCATGATAAATTTTTATACAGAAGTAACTGTAACACATTTGAATCTCTTCAAATTGTTTTTCTAAATCTGATAAACCAGGTGCTGCAACAATGAACGGCTTGATTTGAGAAGGCTGGTTAGCAGAAGAAAATTTCAGGGAGGCCTAGGACAATCTAGAAGGCATATAAAATATTACCGGGGGGGGGTAAGTGGAACAAAATCCGGAACAAGACAAGATACGTATAAAAAGGCTTAAAAAAAAAAAAAAAAGACAGAAGTACTTTGCAGGCTTAACTGAATAAATTTTAAAGTGAAAACAGGGTAATCTAATGTTTTTCATGTTAAGTCTAGGAAATTTCTAATGGCTTCATTTACCAAGAGAACCAGAGCTATAGCATTTATTCCACTAATCCCAGAGGTGTTAAAAAATGATCAGTATAACTCAGGTAAAAATACAAAACTAACACTTTTTATCAAAACAGGCTGTTCCCCAGTTTCTACCCACTGCCAATCCAGGTGTCCTTTTGGCCTAAGAACCATGGTTACAACGAATACATATGAATACATAGTACACATCTTTAAATTAAGGTACGATTGTTAAAAAGTTTAATGATTAAAAGGGAAAAAATTTTGTGCATGTGTTTGCATAAATTGAGAATCACTTATATTCATTTTCTCTACTAATTCTACTCATTTTCTCTACTAATCAAATCGCTCTAATAGAATCTGTTTTTCTGTTTTCAGGGTTAGTAGGGCAAGCTTCCCGTATCATTAATAAAATGAAACCTGTCCATGAATAATTTCTGTAACACTTGAGCAGAAGCAAACCCGAATTCTTTAGGAAGCTCAGGGAACGTAAGCATCAACTCTGAGATCTAGAAATGTGGCTGGGTAACATTGATTGCGGGGTCATTCCGAGAATGATGAAACTACAGAAAAATTAAATTTTCAGGAACTGACATGAAGAGCGCCCTCAATCAAAGTACACGCAAACCCTGTGTTTAAACACGAGATGACAGCACCAACCGGGCCGGTGACAAGCGTTAGAGTTGGAGGCTCAGTTTCTAGGGATGAGGGGGATGCGGGGGGCAGGCAGCGAAGACAGTATAGCCAGAAGCAGGCACAGCCGCAAGGGCGGAGGGGAAAGGCGAAGAGGGGAAGAGAGGCAGGGAGTCGGCCTGAGAAGCAGAGAGAACGGATAACGGAAGAAATGGGGTCGCGGCAGGGTGGAGACGGGGGAGCTCGGGGGCGAAGGAGCAGGACGTGCCCGGGCAGGGGCAAGGTGTCGGCGGGGAGGCAGGGGCTCAATGCGGGTGGGAGAGAGAAGGGGAGAGGACGGATCTCGGGCCCGACGAGAGAAAGGCAAGAGGCGAGGGAGACAGAAGCGGGGGCCCGAGAAAGGCCCCCATTTCTCGAACCGCGCGTTAGGCTGCAAGGACCCCAGCGCGGGGCGAGCGTGAGCTGGGGGTCCCGGGGGCCGCAAGAGCAGCGGCGAGTCCCCCCCCCCCCGCCCCCGGCGGCCGCCCTGCGCCCACCGGCCGCACTCACCTGCAGCGCCCAGCTCCGCGCCCGCACTCGCCGCGCGCCCGCCTGTTGCTAGGACGCCAGGTAAACACCCGGCGCCCGGCTGCCGCGCAGCGCGTCACCGCCCCGCGGAGGAAAGCTCCGAGCCCGCCCCCAGCGCCGCGGCTGCCGCGCAATTGCGCCCAGAGCCCGCCCAGCCCGCAACCGCGTGCCCCCGGTCGACCCGCGCTCCCGCACGCCCGCCGCCCCGCCGCCTGCCCCCGGGGGGACCCGCGCTCCCGCACGCCCGCCGCCCCGCCGCCTGCCCCGGAGGCGGGGGCGGGGGGACGCCCTGCAGTGCGGGGTTCCACCGACGCCCGCAACCGCTGCTCCCCGCTCGTCCCCTCCCTGGAAACAGCGTCATGGGACCTCCTTCTTCGAGGACTCGGTTCCTGACTCACTCCACCAGGTGGGAAACGTTTACCTTAATTAAGGCCACCCGCAGTGCGGGGGTTGAGCAGCTAATTAATGTGACCGAAAGCTAATAGAAAATGTTCCTTAGAAACACCGTTTTATGTGTCTCCACAGGCTTCTGGACAGGTGTTCTGCCGTGTTCCATACGGTGTTCTATGTACCTTAAATCTTCATTTAGTTCTCAAAATAGCAGAGGGTCTCTCACCGGATATTTGAGGCCTAAATGTGCTTCTCCGAAAAGCAAATGTCGTGGAATATACAAATACTCACTGGAAGAGCAGAAACTGCTCTTCAGTAGAATAATTCAGAGAATTGGAATGAAATGAGAACATTTCCCCCTATTTTTAAATGCCTTTTACCTTTTACCAAGATGGCCTTAACCCTACCTGTAGATACTTCTACCAAGAAGAGTCCCAGCTTTGAAAAACCAGAAGGGGCTGAAGAGTAGAAAAAAGAAAATATTTGGGAAAAGAATAATAAAAGCGAGCAAGAACAGTATACTGTCTTTGGGGGTAGAGTGTTTAGGGATGGGTCCTGGATAATTTAGGGTGGTGAAGTGTTTAGGAACTAGAACTGGATTCTTTCCCTAAAGTCAAAGACACAGATATGGATTATGTTAGGATATTACATGTCAGGATATTATGTTGTCCTGGCTTAAAAGCGGAGCCTTTCCTCAGACACTACAGGGAAATGAAATAGATTAGGCCTTTGTTTGGGGTTCTTTTCTTTTTTCTTTCTTTTATAAAGGTCTTGGAAGTGGGATCATTTTGCTTAAAGTAGCCTCTACCTCCAGCGAAGCCTAGACTTGCAATGAATCAGAAGGGAAGATTATATGCTAACAGGTGCATAATCTGAAGGGAGCCCTTCCAAAAATGAACAGATCACACTCTGAGACAACCACAGCATCATACCTACAGAGTGATGCAGGTCACACTTTGGTGAGGATCAGAATCCACCCTTCAGAGGGTTGTCAAAACAGTCCTGGAGCAGGGAAATTTCATTGGGTGCTTTTCTGTCATTTGCACATTTTTAACCAGCTGTATAATATGAGAGAGCGTAACTGAGCCCAACAGAGAAACCGGTCAGAGATCTACAAAGTCAGGACGCTTGACCTTGGTTTCCAAAGCTGGAGAAAGCCAGTGCCCACCAAGATCCGCGTAGCTGTGTCCTCATTTGCCAAAGTTCATGCCACATGTCACAATCTACCATTGCTTAATCTGATGGCAAAATCTGAATTTATTAACCCTGAGGTTGTCCAGTAAAAAAAAAAAAAGGCATGTAATAATATGCAAATCTGTAGAATTCCCAGCTGGTTTCTTCCAATTTTTCCTTGCCATGTTGGAGTACTAACTTGGCGTGTCTTGGTCCTGGAGGAGTCCACAGCACTGTCTAGACCCTCCCCCCCGACATCCCACTCCTCCATGCCCTTGGCTTAAATGACTACTTCTCAGAGAGTGCTGACCACCCAAACTAAAGAAGTCTCCCACTAGGATTTGTCTTGACTAGTCCGTCTTACTGCCTGTTTGCTACCTCCACAGTAAGCTCCATGAAAGGGACCTTCCTGTCCCCTTCAAGTCTCTATCCCTAAGATCTAGAAGAGTGACTGACACATGGAAAGAATAAAATTGGTGAATCACCTAGTCAAAGACGCCTTGCTACCTGGCATTCTCTGTTGAGCCAGGCACGGAAGGGTGAAGCTCACATTTCCTCAGACATAGTTGATAGAACCAGTTGGATCATTCTGAGTGGCTGTGTTCAGGAAAAGAGCCTTCAACACTGAGAGCACACCCAGGAGTTTGTTGTAGCAGAGGATTTTCCCGGCACTGCCTTCATAAAGTATGGACACGGGACCCAGTTCTGCCCAGTGGAGCTTTACAGAAAGCCTGCTAAGGACTTCTGGGAAAGACTGGAGAGTTGTCAGCCCTTCCTGGTAACTTTATGTCAGCTAAATATGCTCCCTGTGAAACCACCCACCCTGGCTCAGACCAGCTCAGCTCCTCTGTAGAGTTCACGCACAGATCCTGTGTTATAGTCTGCTAGGGCTGTCATAACAAGGCACTGCAGATTGGGTGGCTGAAGCCACAGAAGTTTGTTGTCTCTCAGTTTTGGAGGCTAGACATCCAAAATCAAGGTGTGAGCTGGGTAAGTTCCTTCTGAGGGCTGTAAGGGAAGGACTTATTCCAGGCTGCTCTCCTTGGCTTGTAGATGGCCATCTTCATGTCCACATGACATTCTCCCTGTACACCTGTCTCGGTGTGCAAATTTTATATTTTTTCTAAGGGTACCAGCCATATTGGATTAGGGTCCACTCTAATTAACTCATTCTAACCCAATTCACTCTGTAAAGAGCCTATCTTCTATAAAGAGATACTGGGACTTCTATGAATTTTAGGGAGGACACAATTCAACACTTAATATTATGTAAACAAAAAAATCAGTAGGTCTCAGGGGCCCATTCATCTGTGTTAGAGTGGGGCCAGCTGGTGTGAGGCAGCCAAGAGAAGCATTTATGGGCCATAACCATGAGAAGATGATAGGTAAGTTCTGTTTGAGTGTCCAATACCTCAGTCAGAAAGGGCCAAGACCGGTGCAACTTCATAAGGCTTGCTGGAAAGTACCATCACTTACATTGTACCGTATTGGGGTTAAGTCTCATTGAGGGGAAAGGTTGCCTCTCAATGGAATTTTTCAGGGGATTTCAACAGAAATTCCGATGATAGAAAATTTCTTGAAGTCTGAGGAAGTTCTAAGGACCAAATTTGCCAGATCCCACCTTCCATTAAAAAGACCAGCAATCAAACAGCTTCAGTTGTCTTCCTGTGCACAAAGATAGCTCTTGGTGGTACAAGTGTACCAAGGCCCATGGTCTGGAAATGAAATGGCTCCTTCTCCTTAGATCCTAACCTTCTAGACCTTCGTTTATTCCATTAATGCTTTCTTTTGGCTACCAACATGTGCCACGCAGAACCTAGCAGAACTAGGTTATCTAAATACATCTAAGTACATCTGGGAGCGGCTTCTGCAGGATTCTGGCGGGCTGCTTTTCCTAGGGAAACTTAACAAGAGAAAGCTATGAGATAAAATTGCAGCCCCTGGCTGTGCAGCTGATCTCAGGCCTACAAGAGATACTCATCCTCTCCTTTCTCTGCTGCCTATTCCAGACTCCCCTCACCCTTCAGTAGTGCCTTTGCTGATCTAGATGGCTTACCTTCTGGGGTCATCCCTGGCCCTCTCTGCTGAGGGATCTGAACCACTGGCATCATCAGCCCTTGTCACGTGGTGGCTATTTTATTTGTGCCTTTACCATTGAAATTGGGCAAAGAAGTACCAAGCAGTCCACAGGTGGACCACCCAAGTTCCAAACACATCCTTCCCTAACCCCACAGCAACCCTCCCTCTTCCTCATGATCAGGCTCAATTGCTCTGACCAGGATCATGACTCCTTTACTTGCCTATTGGTCTCTTGCACAAAGAACCCAAAGTCACAAAGTTACCACGAGTTAAAGTTTAAGATTTATTTATTTTAGAGAGAGAGAGAGAGCAAGCAGGGGGAGAGGCAGAGAGAGAGAGAGAATCCCAAGCAGACTCCCTGGTGAGCACAGAGCCCAACACAGGGCTCGATCCCATGACCCTGAGATCATGACCTAAGCTGAAATCAAGACTCAGATGCTTAACTGACTGAGCCACCCAGGTGCCCCACCAAAGTTAAAGTTTAATGTCCCTTGCTGGAACATTTCCCCTCTAGGAACCAGGACTTCTGAATGTACAGAGCCCAGATTTGCAGTGACAGGAAGCACAAATTCCCCCAAGTGATAGGTAAGCATGGCCACTCCTACTTCCACCTCTTAGTTCTAGAAGCCATGTATTTGACCTTTATAGGTCACAGCCCCATATTATGGCTGTTGATTTAGGGTATATGCCGCAGGGTGGAGGATGGCACCCCATCCTTACCGAGTATTCTCCCCAAGCTGGCACTACAGTTATGCCTTCAAAAGATCATTAGGGGGCGCCTGGGTGGCTCAGTCGGTTAAGCAGCTGCCTTCGGCTCAGGTCATGATCCCAGGGTCCTGGGATCAAGCCCCGCATCGGGCTCCCTGCTCAGTGGGGAGTCTGCTTCTCCCTCTCCCTCTGCCACTCCCCCTGCTTGTGCTTTCTCTCTCTTGCTCTCTGTCAAATAAATAAATAAATAATCTTAAAAAAAAAAAAAAAAAAAAAAGGCCACTTAGTTGCTCTGTTAGGATAGTCATCCAAAGCCCCTTTGGAGATTTTTCGTGCCCCTTCACTGAACGTGTTGAGGCTGGAAGACCGTGTTTAAGAAGAAATCTAGCAGAAGGTGACAGGGATGGAGGCTATGCGTGGGCCTGACAAAGAGTTCCCTCTGTTGATGCTTTGTCTCCGCTCTGCTAACAGCAGGGACTGACACTAACCTTTTAATACCGCTCATTCCTGGGGAGATTAACCAGGCCCTGGTAACAGATCAGGTACATTGGATTCCTTCCATTTTGAGGGTGGCAAAAAGATTCCTCCTTACTAGGACCAATACGTATTCCAAATAGGGATTTGCCTTCCCTGCCCACAATGCCTCGGTCAGAACCACCCTCAGAATGCCTCCGTCATCAACATGGTATTCCACACAACATTGTCTTGGAACAGGAGACTCATTTTAGAGCAACAGAGACGCAACAATAGGTTTATCACCATGAAAGCCATTGCTTTTACCATGAACGGCATGACCCAGAGGCAGCCATCCTGATAGGATAGTGGGATGACCTGCTGACTTTCCGGCTAAGGTGCAGTATGGCACAGTACCTCATGGGGTCAGGTCTCCATCCTCTGGGACATGGTTTATGCACCGAGTTAACAGTCACCATACAGTGCTGTTTTCTGTAGTAGCTGGAATTCATGGCTGTGCGAACCAAGGAGTGAACTTTCTCACCAGAACCATCAATGACCTACTTGTGGAATTTGGGCTTCCCATTCCCACAGCCTTGGGCTCTGCCAGTTAGAAGCCCTCGTTCTCATGGGCGGGGGGGATTGCTTGCACTGGGGAATACAGGGTTCCATTGAACTCGAAGCCGTGACTACCACCTGGCCGCTTTGGGGTCCTCATGCCAGTGAACCAAGAGAACAAAAAAAGCAGGGACTTATACTAGTTGGGTCATTGATTGACCATGATTACTGTGGGGGCTAGGATGCTATCACCACGAAGGAGGATGTTTATAACCCAGAGGCCAAGGGACTTGGCTCTTGGTACTTGGGCAGCTCTTAGTACTCCCATGCCTTGTGGCAACTATGAATTGGAAATCACAGCAACCACAGTCAGATAAGACAACTAAGGGCTCAAACCTCAACTCAACTAAGGGCTCAGAAATAGAGGCCTGGGTCATCCCACCAGGCAAGCGTCTCAGACCAGCCAAAGTAATAGCCATGGGACACTTGGGGTGCATGGTCAGCTTCTTGTTTCTACCTTGTCTTTGTTATTTCCTACCTATAGTCTCACTTTAGCCCTTTAGGTGAGAAAGAAGAGGGCAAAGGCCAAGGAACCTTCGAAATTGTCTCCCTGTCATAAGCTAGCTTTGCATCTTCTGCAGGAAGTCTAAACTGGCTCTTTCTCTAGTGAGAGTTTTTCTTGGCTCTTCAAGAACCTTCCACGTTGGTGTCCTTCCCCTAGGAGATTGCTCCATCCCAGAACAATCGTCCCCATTCTGGCTATAGCTTTGGGAATCTAGCATTTCATACGTCTGTCTGCTGAGGTCTCACGGCTGGTGTGCCGCCTCCACCAGATTATTTCCTTCACCACACTCACATTATTTGCCCTACAAACTCGGGAAGTGCAGATCAATCCCATCACAAGAGAAGTTTTCTCCGCTCTGCTGCCAAAGCCACTATACCCAGCCTGTCTCTCACCCGCAGGCTTGTCCGCTGCGTCCTCCCCACTTCCAACTGCACAGGGTGAAGGATACATAGTTAGGTCTCTAAGTGGCCTCATTAAAGTCCTTTTCTTCCTCTCTGACTTGAGGTTGGGGGCAGGTGAGTAGAGAAGAGATGGCCAGCCCGGCTCTCTCCGAAAAGCCCCTCCCTGGAAATCCACTCATTTCCCTTCTATAACTTCTGTGTGGGTGAGTCAGGTAATTGACTTTCCAGTTAGAGCCTTTACCATTTTACATCTTGGCCTAGTTCCTCACTCTGGAATAAGTTGTCTATTGTATCTTGAATCCCAATGTCTTGAATTAGTGAAACAGTTTTAACATTATTTCTTAGGTATATGTACAAATTGTGGATGGTTACACAGCAAATCAATAATATACATCACCTTAAAAAGTGAGGAAGAATTAATCATTTTTTATTTATATACCTCTTTATCTTTTGATGTATAATAATGAACCTATGTTCCTGTAGTAAAAAATTAGAATGGTGTAAAAAAAATAAACATAGGACATATAAGTAAATTTAAATTATATATACATATGAATTAATATTAGCCATTATTTGCCATATGTCAAATAACAAAGTGTAACAATTCTTTCATATGTATCAAACAAAGTGACTCTGATTCTAAAGTAAAATTATAGGATTGCCTTAAACATTTTGAGGCAACTTCATGGAGAAAAGATGTTTTTGCTGATTTTTATTCTGTATTTACATGTGATGCAGTTGATTGAATTTTGACTAGAAAATTTGAGTGTGAAAATAATTAAAATGACAGGAATCTCAAATCAAATTGGGGGGATAAGGGAGAAGCATGTTATAAGCTTCAGTACTATCAAAAAGAAAAATAATAAACCTAGAGAGGCACATTCTCTTCCCAGTTCGATCAACACCTCTAGAAATGATTAAAGCGGTCTATAGAGTGAACTACACCTACATGCCACATCACTAGCCTCCCAGTCAAACGTGTGCATTATGCATCTCCCCAAAGGCACTAAGATCCAATAGGGAGAGAGGAAGGGAGGGAAGATGAAACAGGCGAAACATGGCAACAAAATGTGGATAATGGAAAGCAGAGGAGTTGGAATGGCTTAGGAAAGAGGAGAAAGCGAAACCTAGTAGTTTGAAGGAGTCAAAGCCAATAAAAAGAAAACATTTGCAAATAACACAGACCCTGAAAAGACTCAGAACTAGGTAGCATCTCTGAAGTTGCAGAATGGACTGATAACAGGAAGGCAGCTTGAAAGCCTTGGTGGGGTAGCTGGACCCCAGCATCCTTTTCCCCAACAGAAAGATTCATAAGTCGAGGCACCAGGAACAGCCAAGAACTAAGAACATATGAGCACGCTGAGTGCTGAGACCCTCCTTAGCCCCTTCTCCTGGCTACCTTCCTCGCAATGGCAACCCGATCAGGCAAGAGAGCTGAGACTGACCAGCCTGATGACAAAAATCTCCAGATGCTGACATTTAGGTGTCTTGTCAAGCAAATACACAGGTGTTGAAGTAGGAAAAGTGTGTAGGAGGCAGGGGGCAAGAGTGATGGGAACAGAATTCTACCCTCTTTCAGAGTAGAGAGTCACTAATCATTTCTAAAAAGGAAAAATCAAGAAACAGCAGTTTAAGCATGTTATTTAGAAATCTGGAAATGTTGAGTAATACCAAAGACAAGTAAAAGTTGTTGCCCATCACTGTGATTTTTAAGCAAAACACAACCAGGAGCTAATCAGCTTCTCAAGAAGATCCAGGGCCAATGGCTGTGTAGAAAGCTGATTCTCCATCATCCAGGCCAGGCTAGTAATCACACAGACTTAGAGAGATCCAGTGCTGATGAACACAGACCATCAGGGGAGGTAAAGCTTCTGTGACAGTTAACTGTTACCACAATAATGCTGCGTAACAGATCACCCCAAAACTCAGTGGTATACATGTATTTATACTCACGCTCATGGATCTGGAGGCCAGTTGCTGTTTCAGGTGAGTTTGGCTGGTCTGGGCTAAGCCTAAGTGGCTCTGCTTCAGGCTATGTGCTTCTGGGCTTGATGTCAGGCTGTGAATCTGCCCCATAGGTCTAGTTCTGGAACCAAGGCTTAGGAGCAAGGGCTGCCTGTTGCATGTTCTTGGCACGGTGAATCACTTCCAGGGATATTCTGAGTCTCTGACTGCATCATATCAAGCTGATAGCCTATTGACCAAAACGAGTCACATGGCCAAGCACAAAGTCAAGGGGCCAGGAGCTGTTATCTGCCCAGTATGAAACAGTAACAAGGGTTGGATATATGACACCACTATGGCAGAGTGAAGACATCATTGGAACTAATCATCCAATCTGTCAAAACACCGTTCTTCACTTACCATTCATCATTTATCAAATGTGTTCTAATTTTGGTCTTCATTCCCATTACATTATCAAGGTGATTCAGTCACCTTATCTTATTCTCATTCTTCTAGCAAGAATATCTAGGATGCATTGCCAGGATTAATGGTTCATTGTTCTGATGTGCTCTTTTATTTTTTTGCAGTTATTCTAAGTCTTTTTTATGTTTTTATTATTTTATTCCAAATCTTTCCTTTTCAATCCAAGCTCTCTCTTTTATCTAAATAAGAATACAGAATACTGTAAAAGTTGTTTAATCCCACTTTATGTCATGTAGCTCTTGGTCCCTTTTCTGGATTTTTAAAAAGCAGAAACTCAGAGCAAAGTACACTGGAATGTAGGGAAGGTTATTTGATATAGAAAATGTGTAGTCTAGCCAAGAAGTGATTACTCCAGAAATCCTCATGGAGAATAAAGGATTTAATGTGCGACTTGATATTTTGGAAAAACAAACTGAGGATTAATAATATCCGGGTGATATCTCCCAAAAACACCAAAGGAAACAGTGAAGACATCTTAAAAGAATGGCTTCCAGATGCCTAGTAAATCATGTGTCCCTAACAAATGAGAACATGGCTAAGGGAGGATATTACTTATTTTGAAAAGATATGCATTCTTTGGATAACTAGTAGCATTTTGCACTTCAACTTTGTAATATTATTAAAGAGATAGAAGCCAAGAGCATTATCCTTTTCAAATAATGAAATGATGGAGAAGTTATTTACAGCGAAAATCAGTTTTACCATTCAGTGTGATTTGTTTGTTAAGAAAATAAATAAATCGGGATTTTTATGGTGAGGTGATTTGTCTATTTCAGCTGACTGGACTATATCTCAAAGTCTTGTGAAATAGGAGAGGATGATTGAAAAGAGAAAGATAGGATAAGAAAACCAGGATGATGCTTTGCACATAGGATCATTTTCAGATCCCTAAGTTAGAAAGACTCCGGAATCTGGGAATTGATTTCTTACAAACCATCTACACCCACATACTCTTTGGAAAGAATTCATGTGTTCCCAGTTTGGAAACCACTTAGTTTGTAGATAGAGCTCCCCATATTCCTATGCCCTTTGAGGTCTTACTCGTTTCCTCTGATACACTCCAGTATGGATTCGCATCAGTGAAAATGTGCCAGAACCTATTAGGTTTCAGAGTTGGGGTCATGAAGAGCATTTAGTAAGGTCACAGGCTTTGGTTTTTCATATTGAAATCTTCTTTCGACTTTCTCTGTGTTTAATTTTCTCATCCCCATAGTACTACCTGGCAAGTGTTTGTGTTTGAGCAGTTTTTCTCTGCGTCTTGCCACTGAACTGAAGACGGCAGAAACAGCAATAGCACCAGGAAAAAGAAACCAGTGTCTAGGGATCACAAACAGATTGTAATCAGATATTATAAAAAAGAAATTAGAGTGTGTGCATTCTCTCTGAGGGGTGTCGCACTTAATCGGTTACATTTCCTATAGAGGATATTAAGCAGAAATGGACCATTTCACAATTTCCATGGACATTAAGTGCTTGAAGTACAAAAAAAAAAGAAGTCTAAATGAACCAAATTAATCTTCTGTTTCCTTCCTAACTGGCAAATCAGTTGGAAGTAGGGAGCAGAAGCATAGATTAATAAACCATATGCAATATATGGCCAGTTGTCATTTGAAGGAACTGTTTTTTCCTCTGTCGTATTGATTACCTAAGTGTTATAATAACATCACAGGAGCACTTGGGGGTTAGGAAAGCGTGATGCTCCCCCCCCCGCCCCCTTTGCAGAAGTGTCTACTGCCTTAGCTTCTGTAACCTTACTCTGTCTTAGTTAAGGTTAGGTGCTGGTGTGAGAAACGAAGACTCTAAAAAAACCACTGGCTTACAGAAGGCTAACTTATGACAGCAAGTCTGGAGTGAGCGGTTAGGGCCTCAGCAGTAGCTCTCCTCTGCAGAGCCCTGAGGGGCAGGTTCCTTCGTCACCCTGCAGGGCCCACGTGTCCAAGGTCTGCTCCATCTCTAGCCATGGTGACTGCATTCCGGCCACCAGGAAGGAGGAAAGCAGGAGGAACGAGGGCAAAGGGCACATACGGGCTTGCTCGTAAGGACATTGCCACACTGCATTTCTACTCTTAGCTCACTGGCCAAAATTAATCATATGGAACATTTTTGCCTTTTGTGTTTTGAAGCTACCTTAATAGGTACATAGAAATTTAAATTTGGTACATTTTCTTAAGATTTGACTCTTATCATTATGAAATGACCCTATTTTTCTCTAGTAATGATTTTTATCTGAAAGTGTATTTTGTCTGATTTCAACAGAGCTTTCTATTTGATGTTTTCCTGGCATATCTTTTCCAACCTTTTACTTTTGACTTTTCTGGAAGCTTATATTTTAGATACGTTTATTGTAACACAATGTAGCTGATTAAAAAATAAAAACACAGTCTGTAATCTTTTGCTCGATGAAGGCATTTATTTACACTATGTGTCATCTTATTTTGTGCATTTATTTGTCCCATCTATTCTATGATTCTTTTTCTCTCCTCCATTGCCTTCTATTTGGATTATTTTTTTCTAACTCAGTTTTATCCCCTACTATTTGAAGTCACATACTCTGATACTACTCTTTTAGTGTCTACCACTCCCACCCCCCTCAAAAAAACCCTTCATAATTATCAAAGTCTCAAGTTGTTGGTTTTTTTTTTTAAGATTTTTAAATTCATTTATTCATTTGAGAGAGAGAGAGAGAGTGAAAAACCACATGAGAGGGGAGAGGGTCAGAAGGAGAAGCAGGCTCCCCACTGAGCCGGGAGCCCAATGTGGGACTCGATCCCAGGACTCCGAGATCATGACCCGAGCCGAAGGGTCGGGTCGGACCCATGCTGGGCGTGGAGACTGCTTGAGATTCTCTCTCCCTGTCCCTCTGCCCCTGCTGACCCCACCTCTCTCCCTCTTAAATAAAATAAAGATCTCAAATATATTGCAAAATACTCACCATAATAGATAAGCGTAACTACCATTTGTCACCACACAAGGTTAATATATTAGTGACTGTATTCCCTATACTGTATTTTTATCCCTGTGACTTATTTTATAACTGGAGATTTGTCCTTCTTATTCCCGCCTATTTTGCATATCACCCTACCTCCCTTACCCTCTGGCAACCACCAGTTTTCTGTATTTATGAGTCTGTTTCTACTTTTGTTTTGGTTTTGTCTATTTGTTTTGTTGATTCCACATGTAAATGAAATTGTGTAGGATTTATTTTTCTCTGTCTGACTTATTTCACTTAACATAATACCCTCTTGGTCCATCCATGTCACAAATGGCAAGATTTCATTCATTTTTAAAGGCTTAGTAATATTCTATTATGTATATATACCGTATCTTCTTTATCCATTCATTTATCAACAGATATTTAGGTTGCTTCCATATTTTGACTATTGTTAATAATGCTGCAATGAACATAGGGGTACTTATAGCTTTTCAATAATTAGTGTTTTCATTTTCTTTGGGTAAATACCCAGAAGTGGAATTACTGGATCATATGGTAGTTCTGTTTTTAATTTTTTGAGGAATCTCTGTACTGTTTTTCATAGGGGCTGCACCAATTTACATTCCCCCCAACAGTGTACAAGGGTTCCCTTTTCTCTGCATCCTTGCCAATACTTGTTATTTCTTGTCTTTTTTATTCTAGTCATTCTGACAGGTGTTGGGTGATATCTCGTTGCCGTTTTGATTTGCATTTCCCTGATGATTAGTGATGCTAAGCATCTTTTCATGTGTCTGTTGGCCGTCTTTGTTGGAAAATGTCTTTTCTGGTCCTCTGCCCACTTTTTGATCAGATTATTTGTTTTTTGCTGTTGAGTTGTAAGGATTCTTTAAACATTTTGGACATTAATCGCTTATTGCATATATCATTTGCAAATATCTTTTTTTTAAGATTTATTTATTTATTTATTTGACAGAGAGAGAGAGAGATAGTGATAGAGAGAGCACAAGCAGGGGAGCAGCAGGCAAAGGGAGAGGGAGAAACAGGCTCCCCGCTGAGCAAGGAGCCCAACACGGGGCTCAATCCCAGGACCCTAGGGTCATGACCTGAGCCGAAGGCACGTGCTTAACCGACTGAGCCACCCAGGCGCCCCTCATTTGCAAATATCTTCTCCCGTTCAGTAGATTGCCTTTTTGTTTTGTTGATGGGTTTCCTTCACTGTGCAAAACCTTTTTGACACAGTCCCAATAGTTTACTTTTGTTTCTCTTGCTTTAGCAATAAAAATATTGCTAAGGCCAATGTCCAAGAGTTTACTGCCTGTGTTTTCTTTTAGGAATTTTATGGTTTTAGGTCTTTCATTTAGGTCTTGAGTCCATTTTAAGTTTATTTTTGTGCGTGGTATAAGGAAGTGGGTTAGTTTCATTTTTCTGCATGTAACTCTCCAGTTTTCCCAGCACCAATTATTGAAGACTGTCTTTCCCCATTATATATTTTTCTCTCCTTCATTGTAAATTAATTGACCATGTAATTGTAGATTTATTTCTGGGCTATTTTGTTCCATGGAACTATGTGTCTGTTTTGTGCCAGTACCATAATGTCTTGAATACTATAGCTTTGTAATATAGTTTCAAATCTGGGATTGTGATACAACCATCTTTGTTCCTCTTTCTTAAGATTACTTTGGCTATTTGAGGTCTTTGTGATTGCATACAAATTTCAGGAATATTTGTTCTAGTTCTGTGAAAAATGCTGCTGTTATGATAGGGATTATATTGAGTCTGTAGATTGTTTTGGATAATATGGACATTTTTTTTAAGTAGATTCCACACCCAGTGTGGAGCCCAGTGTGGGGCTTGAATTCACGACCCTGAGATCAACCTGAGCTGAGATCGAGTCAAACTCTTAACCAACTGAGCCACCCAAGCACCCGGGTAGTATGGACATTTTAACAGTATTGATTCTTTCCATCCATGAGCATGATGTATCTTATCATTTATTTTTGTCATCTTTAATTTCTTTCATCAGTGTCTTATAGTTTGCAGAGTGTATGTCTTTCACCTCCTTGTTTAAATTTATTCCTAGGTATTTTATTCTTTTTGGATGCAATTGTAAATGGGATTATTTTCCTAATTTCTCTTTCTGATAGTTTATTATTAGTATATAGAAAAGCAGATTTCTGAATATTAATTTTTTATCCTGAACTTTACTGAATTCATGTATTCTAATAGTGAGTCTTTAAGGTTTTCTATATATAGTATCATGCCATCTGCAAATAGTGACGGTTTTACTTCTTCCTTACCTGTTTGGATGCCTTTTCTTTCTTTTTCTTGTCTGACTGCTGTGACTAGGACTTCCAGAACTACACTGAATAAAAGTGGTGAAAGTGGTCATCCTTGTCTTGTTCCTGATCTTAGGGGAAAAGCTCTCAGTTTTTTACCATTGAGTGTAATGTTATCTGTGGGTTGTCCAGTATGGCCTTTACTATGTTGAGGAATGTTTCTTCTTTACCTACTTTGTTGAGAGTTTTTATGATGAATGGATGTTGAATTTTGCCAGATGATTTTTCTGCGTCTATTGAGATAATCATATGATTTTTATTCTTCATTTTGTTAATGTGGTGTATCACAGTGATTGATTTGTAGATACTGAACCATCTTGGCATCCCTGGAATAAATCCCACTTGATTGTGGTAAATGATCCTTTTAATGTATTTTTGAATTCAGTTTACTAATATTTTGTTGAGGATTTTTCTATCTGTGTTCATCAGGGATATTGGTCTGTAGTTTTTTGTGTGTGATGGTGTCTTCATCTGGTTTTGGTAATGCTGTCCTTGTAGAATGAATTTGGAAGCATTCTTTCCTCTTCAATTTTTTGCAATAGTCTGAGACAGATAGGTATTAACTCTTGTTTAAATGTATGGTAGAATTCACCTGTGAAGCCATTTGGTCCTGGACTTGTTTGCTGAGTTTTTTGATTACCAGTTCAATTTTGTTACTAGTAATCAGTCTGTCAGATTTTCCATTTTTCCTGATTCAGACTTAGAAGATTGCATGTTTCTGGGAATTTATGATTTTATTTTAGATTGCCCAATATTTGGCATATAATTTTTTTGTAGCTGTCTCTTTGTATTTCTGTGGTGTCAGTTGTAATTTCTCCCCTTTTATTTCTGACTTTGAGTTCTTTCTCTTTTTTTCTTGTTGAGTCTGGCTTAAGGTTTATCAATTTTGATTATCTTTTCTAAGAACCAGCTCTTAGCTTCATTGATCTTTTCTTTTGTATTTTTTTTAGTCTCTATTTCATTTATTCCTACTCCAATCTTTATTATTTCCTCCCTTCTACTAACTTTGGGCTTTTTTGTTTTCCTTCTTCTAGTTCCTTTAGGTGTAAGGTTTGTTTGTTTATTTGAGACTTTCCTGATGTAGGCCTATATTATTATAAACTTCCCTCTTAGAACTGCTTTTACTGTATCCCAAAGACATTGAACCACTGTGTTTCCATATTCATTCTTCTCCATGTATTTTTTTTTTTTTTTTACTTTTTCTATGACTTTTTCATTGACCTATTGGTTGTTTAGTGGCCTTTATTGTTCCATGTGTTTTTTTCTTGTAATTGATTTCTAGTTTCATACCATTGTGGTTGGAAAAGATACTTGATATGATTTCAACCTTCTTAAATTTCAGACTTGTTTTGTGGCTTAACATGTGATCTATTCTGGAGAATGTTCCATGTGCACTTGAGAAGAATGTATAATCTACTTGCTGTTCTTGTTTGGAATGTTCTGTATATATCTGTTAAGTTCATCTGGCCTAATGTGTCATTCAAAGCCACTTTTTCTTTATGAATTTTCTGTCTGTATGATATATCCACTGATGTAAGTGGAGTGTTAAAGCTCCCTACTATTATTGTATTATTGTCAATTTCTCCTGCTATGTCTGTTAATATTTGCTTTATTTATTTAGGTGATCCTATTTTGGGTGCATCTGTTATATCCTCTTGTAGGATTGAGCCTTCATCATTACGTAATGCCCTTCTTTGTCACCTGTTATAGTTTTTGTTTTAAAGTCCATTTTATCTGATCTAAGTATTGCTACCCCAGCTTTCTTTTTTCACTTCCATTTGCATGGAATATCTTTTTCCATCCCTTCACTTTCAGTCTGTATTTGTCTTTAGGTCTGAAGTGAGTCTCTTGTAGGCAGAATATAGATGGTCTCATTTCTTTTTTATCCATTTGGTTACCCTGTGTCTTTTAATTGGAGCATTTAGTCCATGAATATTTAAAGTAATTACTGATAAGTATGTACTTGTTATGTATTATTATTTTTTTAAATTTTTTAAATTTTTTTAAAGATTTTATTTATTTATTTGACAGAGAGACAGCGAGAGCAGAAACACAAGCAGGGGGAGTGGGAGAGGGAGAAGCAGGCTTCCCGCTGAGCAGGGAGCCCGATGTGGGACTCCATCCCAGGACCCTGGGATCATGACCTGAGCCGAAGGCAGACGCTTAACGACTGAGCCACCCAGGCGCCCTGTTATGTATTATTTGTTCATTGTTTTCTGGTTGTTTTTATAATTCTTCTCTATTCCTTTCTTTTTCTCTTGCTCTCTTCTGTTGTGATTTAATAACTTTATTGTTATGTGTGTATTTCTTTTTAATTTTTGTGTATCTATTATATGTTTTTGGATTAAAGTTCATATATAGCATCCTATATTTATAGCAGTCTATGTTAAGTTGAAGGTTCCTTAAGTTCGAACACAGTCTAAAAGCACCAAATTTTACTCCACCTTCCATGTTTTGTGTATATGATGTCATTCATAACTTACATGTTTTTATTTTATGTATCCCTTGATGAGTTTCTTTATTTATAATTGATTGTACTGCTTTTGTCTTTTAACCTTCATACTAGCTTTAAACATGACCTTATTGTATGTTTGCTTTACTAGTGTAATTTTTTTCTTTCATAGTTTTCTTCTAGTTATGGCCTTTTTTTTCCCACCTAGAGAAGTCCCTGTAACATTTCTGGTAAGGCTAGTTTAGTGGTCATGTTTAGCTTGTTTGCCTGGGAAACTTTATCTTTCCTTTGATTCTGAATGATACTCTTAACAGGTAGAGTATTCTTGATTGTAGGTTTTTTTCCTTTAACTCCCTCTGGTCTGCAGACTTTCTGCAGAATTAGTTGATAGCCTTATGGGATTTCCCTTGTACATAAATGTTTGCTTTTCTCTTGCTGCTTTTATGATTCTTTCTTTAATTATTACCATTTTAATTATTATGTGTCTTGGTGTAGACCTCCTTGGGTTCATCTTGTTTAGGATTCTCTGTGCACCCTGGACCTGGATGTCTATATCCTTCCCCAGATTAGACAAATTTTCAGCTGTTATTTCTTCAAATAAGTTTTCTGCCCTTCTCTCTCACTCCTCTGGGACCCTTATAATGCAAATGTAATTATGCTTGATATTGTCCTAGAGATCCCATTTTTTTATTCTTTTTTTCTTTTTAACTGTTCAGCTTGGATAATTTCCATTACCTATCTTCCAGATTGATCCACTCTTCTGCATCTTTTAATCTGCTGTTGATTCCCTGTAGTGTACTTTTTAAAAATTTTATTATGTTATGTTAATCACCATACATTACATCATCAGTTTTTTTTAAGATTTATTATTTTATTATATTCTTTTTTTAATTTAGTATTTTTTATTTTTTTATTATGTTAATCACCATACATTACATCATTAGTTTTTGATGTAGTGTTCCCTGTAGTGTACTTTTATTTCAGTTATTATATCCTTCAGCTGTGCTGGGTTTTTTGAGTTTTTTGGGTTTTTTTTTGTTTGGGAGGGGGTTGTATTTTCTCTCTCTTTGTTGAGGTTCTCACTGAGTTCATCCACTCTTCTGTCAATCTGATATCATTGTGACCATTACTTTGAACTCTTTATCAGGTAGATTACTTATCTCCATTTCATTTAGCTCTTTTCCTGAGGTTTTTTTCTTGTGCTTTCATTTGGAACATATTCCTTTGTCTCCTCATTTTGTCTGACTCTCTGCATTTATTTCTGTGTATTAGGTAGGTCAACTGTGTCTCCTCCAGTAATGGCCTTATGTAGAAAGCATCCTGCGGTGCCCAGGAGAGCAGTCCCTCTGGTCACCAGAACCGGGTGCTCCGCAGATGTTGTCCCTGTCGGCTGCATGTGCCCTCCGCCTATGGTTGTGCCACAGCTGCTGCAGGGATGCTGGTGGGCGGCGCTGGCCCTCAGCCTCACCGTCAGCTGTGACCAGCCATGACGACTGCAGGCGCACCGGTGGCAGGGCTTGTGGGTTCCACAGGGGAACCCCAGAGCAGGGCAGGTGGTGCTAGCAAGGGAGATAGTATCAGAGCTGGCTCTCACAAGCTTCCTGCCAGCTAGGCTGAAGGAGCACAAGAAAAACGGCATCTGCTCCCAGAGAAAACTGCAGATCCCGGGCCCCTCTGGCACATGTCCTAGAATTATTCAATACATTTCTTTTACGTATAACCCAGGTGCTTTTCAAACTGCTGCCTCTATGCTGGGCCTGGGAGTAAGTAATAGAACATGCTGGCCCTTCAAGAGTGAAGTTTCCTATAGCCCTGCCATCTCCTACAGTGAATCCCTGCTAATTTTCAGTCAGGTATTATGGAGCAGGTCCCCAGGGCTGGAACTACCCACTGGGGCTTGATCCCCTTGCCCCTCCACACCTGTGATATCCCTCCCGGTTGTGGGTGCCCTACTTGGGGTTTGGCTCCAACCACATCTCAGCCCCTCCTACTCTTCTTGATGTGGCTTTCTCTTTATACCATTAGCTGTGGAAGGTCTGTTCTGTCAGTGTTCAGGTTGTTTTCAGAGTGAGTTGCATTACAATATAGTTTTTGCTTTGTTTTGTCTGCTTGTGGGAGGAGGTGAGTACTGCTTGTGGGAGGGAGTGTGTGTATACATACACACACACACACACACACACACACACACACACACACACACACACCACTAGAAAGTGGGGCTGCTATAACAAAGAGAATGTGCACTTAAAAAAATTTTTAGACATACTACACATGACTTTCTGAAGATTCTATCAATTTATAGCCTACCGATATATACCCATGTCCTTGACAACACTGGATATTATCAATCTTTATTTTGCTGATCTGATGAGAATATTATTTAATCTGCTGATACCTTACGATTAATGAGACTGAACATATTTGCTTACTTCTGTTAACCATTTGCTTTTCTCTTGTGTATGATTGCTGTTTGTCTAATTTACCCATTTTCATAATTTTTTCTGGCTCATTTTCCTAATAATTTGTAGATTTTTGAATGTTATGAATTTTAATGTCTTTTTTTAAACGTTTGATCCAGAAATAACTTTTAAAATATAAATATGAGCTAGTATAAATTAGAATCAAAATGTTTTCATAATAGATATTGTTCTTGGGGCAAAGATATGCATTGTATAATTGTTCTAAACAGTGAACCTTGTGATAGTTCCCTCTATCAATTCTTTGCTATTCTTCTCAAGTTTTATTCCATGAGTATGATAGTGCTCTTTATGACTACTTTTAGAATTGATACTTTTTCATTTCCTGTTTCTAGTCATTACTTGAATTGAGTGCTTTACTTGCAATCTGTGGCTATTCAAATTGAAGCAAAAGAGCCTACCAGTGAGTAGTAATTTCATATTTTATTGTTAAGAAATTCAAATATAATTGCTTCCTCAATCTTTTTTTAAAAAGTGTTGGAGATTCATGTACTAACAGTCATAATCAGGGAACTATTTCTAGTCAGATTTCTAATGCCTTCCTAGAGCAATACTTATTTTTGGAGACTCTAATTTTTTTTTTAATTTCAAGTGTTTAACATGTAATCGGTTTTCATCAGATAATTCCATCTCCATCATTTATCTAGAGCAGTTATATTTACATTTAACAATTATTGTTGGAGGGAGATTTTAGCATTGTTGGAATCTGAGAGTTTTACTAATCTATATATTTTACTATTTCAGAAAATGTTTCTTATTTCAAATAACTACTGTAATCTCTGTTTCTTATAAAATTCATGCCTGATTTCCTCAATCAGTTCTTTTGGGCTGTGAGTTTTTTGTAAAGTTATTGAGAAAGCCCTTTTGTGATAATTATAAAACATTGACTATAGCTATTGCTGATTTTTTTATAGGTCTTTCTTCATAATGTGAGAGGAATTGGTTGACTGCATAAATTGAAATAAACTAAAAATTATAAACCTTTTTTATTATCCCATAGGAATGCTTTCCTTAGTGGTAGAATACATATCATACAAAATGATTTAACATCAAAGATTTTTTTTTTAACTGCTTTGATTGCACAGAAGTGATATTGCATTTTATTGTATATTGCTTTTAAACCAGGAACATTCAGGACTTCACAAACTCAAGTTATATAATAGCATTTAGAGGAGGAATGTGTAAATTGTCTTAAAAATCAAGCCTAAACTTTGAGAAGTAAAATTGGTTAAGCCTCAGAGTTAAGAATCAGCATGATTTAGAAATAATATTTCTCAGAATTTTCCCAAAGAACTTGCTAATAAACATGCCAAACAAACATAAATTCATCTGATTCAGGATTGGTCCAAAAGTTAAAGGGATGACAACAAAGCCTTAGCAATTTTGTATTTCGCTGACTATCTGATTAAATCAGTTTAAGCATTCTTTGGCATTTAAATAATACTGAGTATTAATCCTAATTATTTCCAGAACATATAACTTAAGGTGACAACAGTTTATATTTTTTAAAACTCATATTCATTCAGTCATTCAAAATGAATTAAATAAGACAGGTGGTGGGAGGAGGTGATAATGAATTGTCATTCACAAATCTTTATGTAAATGGTCTGCAAGAATAGGTGACTACACATAATTGGCTTTCTCAAGGTACTGATTGATAAGAACTATAAACCTGGAACTTCCTCAGTAAAGTAAAACCGTATTTAGCTGGTATGTTAAAAGTGATGCTACTTTTTCCTACTAAATTGCTGTAATCAGGTTATTTGGAACCTGAGCCTAGTCAAAGTTACCTACCTAAATAATCAGTCATCAGCCATGGCCAGAAGAGATCAAGTTCAAAATGGAAGCCAACACAGCAAACAGAAGAATTCAGGAGTATTTGTGTAGGAATCAGGTTAAGTCAAGAGTAGGAATTATACCAGCATACCAAGGTTAGAGGGAACTTCATGGGTAAACTTTTCTCCCAGCATCCTAGAGGACCAGAGATATACTAGCATTGAAAGAAGAGAGCAAGAGGGTGTTACCTTATAGTCTACCACTAAGTGAAATCTCTAGCTTCCCAGCAGAGTCTTGTTTTAAAATATGTCCTATTCTTAGTAAAACTGGAAAATTAACTTCTGTAACTGACCCTGAATTTTATAATAAATGCATAAGTCACATTAAGTCTTGTGTGTGGAACACATAGCTATTTATGTATCATGAAAACAATCATAGTTTTCTTTTTAAAAATCTCTTCATCATCTATGCTAAATATTTATTAGAGGCAACTTCTAGTACTGCTTACAATTCAAATATTTAACATGATTCATGTATTACTTGGCAGTCTATTCAATTCTATATTTTCCTTTGCAAAAGTATTTAATTAACTTAGCTCTGTACTTAAGTCAGTACATAGAAAGTTCAATAGGGCATGAAATTCAATAAATAAAGCTACATTTTGGGAAAGCAACACCTTGGGGAGAAAGTGTTGTAGTCTTTCTTTTTCAATATGATACTGGTTTAAACAAATACAGTGTATCCATGTGAAAGACTACTACACATCTTTTAAAAAGAGTGAGAAAGATCATATAAACTGATATATAAAAGCTCTAAAAATTTATTGTCTTTTAAAAAGTCAGGATATTAATCAATCTTTAAGTAGTTTTCAGAGGGTGAAGGGCAAGCTGTCTACTAAACCAAAGACCCTAAAAAGAAAAGATATCTATGGAGAAGTGGAGTTGGTCCAAAGGCACAGCTCAACAATGAAGTCTCTGGGTGTTTATCGGCTTAGAGAATGCAGAGAGGGAAGCAGTGCTTGAGAGATCTTCCTAACCTTCCCAGCCCAAGTGAGGTGGCCAAGTGATCTTTTAGGGGATCCGTTAGTGGTACAAGTGGATGTTGTGATTGCCACATCAGGTTGTCATAAAAGTAAGGAGATCCACCTCCACAGCCTGCCCTCTGGTTCCCCTGTTGTGACCCACATGGGGCAGTATCGTGGCCAGGATGGGGGCAGACTGGGACCTGCCACGGAGGGAGGGTCTGGTAAATTCTGCCATGCTGTGCACTTTTCATTGCTTTGGCTTCATACATTCCTGTGTCTTGTGGAGAAGCCAGATGGACCTGATTTCTCTGGTGAGTTACCGTCAAACATGTGACCTGTGTTCTTTAGTTTCTTTCATTATGTCCCTTTGAGATGCTGAAACATCAACCCTATACTTTAACAAATAGCACCTGGACTTTCTCATCTTGTTTCTTTCTGAAGCAATCACAAAACACTTTAGTAAAAAAGATTTATGACAGCTCTTCGATTTTTTTTCCGTTTTATATGTCTGCTAAATTCCATTTTTAAAACATTATGGAGAAAGCCACTGGTGGAATCACAATGTCTAGAAATGTTAACTTCTCTGTAAAAATAAGGCCACTCAAATCTTGTTAAACTGATACTGTATTCATTGTGCCTCTTAATGCCCACGTTCATTCCAAAGGACTTATAAAATGAAATCATCAAAAAGTTCCCAGCTGCACAAGTCTTTTGAAACTTTTCTGTCGTAACAGAGTCTGCGTTACACATTACAAAAACACGCAAGGGGGCTTAAAGATAGTTTAACAAAAAGACTAGAAAGGGAGAATATCCAGGTGGCTTTTTAAGTGTGGAACATAATAAAATGGTGTTTGGAAAGTATTATGCCAAGATGTAATAACTAGAAAACAAGAAAGTCCATTTATAAGTTCAAGTGTAACTTTAAGTCATAAATAGAAGAAATGTTGAGAATGGAAAGGGAAGAAATATCATGAGCATTTATTAAATGTGAAACAAATAGACTAAAATCCTTTAGCTAGGAAGAGCAATAGGACAGTATATTTTGGACCCAACCTTCTGAAGCTTTGTCCTAAGGCTTTGAGTTATATATTACATTATCTCAGTCTTCTCAGGGAAGGAAATCACTTGAGTATTGAAAACGGAGAGCCTGATGCAGGAAACTGATTACCCAGGGGAAGGCAGAACTGAAATGCCCAACTGCAGACTGGTTCACAACCTGTAGATTAACGCTACCAAGAGGCCACCATTACGCGTGGACCAGAATGAGGAGGCAAAGGGTGAAGGTCATCAGAGGGGAGCTAGAAGTGACTCAAATACTGCATCAGATGTTGCCAGGGACAGATAGGGAGCAGTGGCTCCTCTCTCTTCCCTCCCTCCATCTCCTACGAGGGTCCTCACTGGCCATTCCCAGCCTGGGGACTAACCTGCAGGGTTCACCCTTCCTGCAGTGCAGAGCAGAGCAAGGAGAAATGAGGAATGGATCCCAGGGAAAATGGGCTTGGGACCAGCACAAACATTGTGTACATTAGCAGAAGCACACTCTTCCTTATGTTCAGGTGAGAACTTCCCACTGGGAGGAACCTGCATCACACCCTTGTGATCACAGAACTCTCCTGCTGCACAGTGCTTTTGCTCAAAGCAAGTAGGTTCACCCCTGACTGTTCCTTATGTCTTGACAATGTTGCTCTGCTGCATTACTTAAAGTAATATTTCACTTTGGCCATACATGATTTTTAAAGGGCCCATTTGGCTTGTAGTCTGGGTGTCCTGCTGTAATTCATCCACTGGCCTTTGGGTAGAGCACACTTTATAACAACATCAGAGGCAGGTTAAGTGCATGTCCAGCTGGGCAGTTGTCCATGGCACCAACCTTTGAGGAGCACTAAGAGATCAATGGAGCATTAAAACATCTCTGGAAATGTCACTGTGTGGGGGGAAAAAAACTAAGAAACAAAACAAAAAAACAACTTGCATTTCTCAAAATTCCTCTAAAGAAGAAATGTTCTTTATCTGGTTGAACTTTTTAATCCACTTTTAGACACTGCCTCTCCCCATTTCCTGGGTCAAAAGGCTGCTCTTTGTATCTGTTTAGAAACAAACAGAAAACCAAATCCAAACTGTGAAGGAAATCTGTTGGCTTATATAATTAAAAAAGAAGGATGAGGGTGAGCTTCAGGCAAGTCTTGATCTACAGCCCAGTGATGTCCCCCAGTACCCTGCCTTCCTCATTGTTGGCCTTCCTCATTGTTGGCTGCAGTATGACCACCAGGAGCATGCCCACAAGGAGAGAGAGGTCTCTTCCCTCAACACTAGATCTTAAGGTCATCATTAATTGGCCAGGCTAGGACTTCTTTGGAAATACAATTTCCTTAAAATTGTTGTGTTTTTTCTCCATTCATCTGATACATAACCTAAGGTGTTTGAAATGTATACAGACGGTGGGGGTGTTAAGGCCTAAGCTTATTTGTTTTTATAGGAAATTCTCACCTTCCTGTTTTCTCTAGCACCAGTTTCAGCTTGTGAAGGACAATTAAGCTTTTCTAACCTTGAAAAGCTTCAGATTATCAGGCCGCAGACACTATGGATAGCCAGGTCCATAGAATAGTATCTCTTAGCCAAGCCAGACAGAAGAAATCTCTTAACCATCATGGTAGGATGGCTTGTTGGTCAATGTAAATTCAAAAGGAAATACAAAAGGATAATAAATATTATAAGCACTTTATTTTCACTCATCCATTCACTAATTATTTAGTGTGAAGCCAAGGTCTTTTCTTCAAGTGTGGGTTTTTCTCATATAAACCTGAATTCATAATGTATTGAGGCATCTAAGATTTACACTTTCTTTTTTAAGTAGGGTGAGAATTCCACAAGAACATTGTAAAGTATATGAGAGAAAAATCCTTTCAAATTTTACAATTTCCCCCAATTGTTATAGCTTGAGAGCAATTTTTTTTTTTAAAGATTTTATTTATTTATTTGACAGAGACACAGCGAGAGAGGGAACACAAGCAGGGAGAGTGGGAGAGGGAGAAGCAGGCTTCCCGCCGAGCAGGGAGCCTGATGCGGGGCTCGATCCTAGGACCCTGGGATCATGACCTGAGCCGAAGGCAGATGCTTAACGACTGAGCCACCCAGGTGCCCCGAGACCTATTTTTAAGCAATTGACTTTTATCAAGTCATTTCAAAGCATTTAATTTAGTTTTCGTAAGAAAAAAACCCCTTCTATTGTCATATTTATAGTTCATTGGTTTCTGTAATTCTATAATAATTAAAGTACGTAACTACAATAAGTGTAACTGGCATAAATAAGTTTAGGAAAAGAGACAAATAAACTGGGTGGCCATAAAACTCAATTGGTGGGAACAGGTATGGTTAGTGGGTTAAGGGTAGCACCCATAGCCACAAACATTCTGAGGACTACAGGCTTCAGTCAGGACATTTTACAGAAGAACGGAGCATATTAATTGACCATACAATCAGTTCAGCAGAGGTTGGGTAAGACAGCAACTATTATTTTATATTTTCTCTCTATTTGCAGAAAGGCTTACCTGCAGCCTAAGCTTGTATCACTCATATAAGCCCTAACTCAAGGCTGGAATATATTTTCAAAATCTCCAAAATCCTGATTTTTTTTTTTTTTATCAGATGTCTTAATGCTATAGCATTGGTAGAAATGTGCTCAAGTACATTTGAAAGTACAACAGGATATAAACCAGTTGCAACATACAAAAGTTACCAACTTCCCTGTTTGGGATAGATAGAATCATCCTCATTACCTTCCAGCCTACCTTCTCAGCTCAGTCTATTCCACATTTTAGAATCTATTCTTCATAACATCCCATTTTATGATAAATTCTGTATGAGTTATGTTTTTGATTACAAGTAATGGAAGAGACTTACGCAACTTGGGTTAATCAACAAAGAAGATATATTGGTTCATGTAGAAACTCCAGAGGATAAAACTAATGTAACATCGGGGCGCCTGGGTGGCTCAGTTGGTTAGGCGACTGCCTTCGGCTCAGGTCATGATCCTGGAGTCCCAGGATCGAGTCCCACATCGGGCTCCCTGCTCAGCAGGGAGTCTGCTTCTCCCTCTGACCCTCCTCCCTCTCATGCTCTCTGTCTTTCATTCTCTCTCTTGCAAATAAATAAAATCTTTAAAAAAAAAAAAAAAAAAAACTAATGTAACATCATATGTCAACTATGTTTAAAACAAAACAAAACAAAACTCCAGAGAATGAGCACATTTCAGGCAAGGCTCAGAGATCCAGTATATAGTTGTGTAGATTGTGCACTGCTCAAAGGAGCCTGGGCAAGGAGGACCCGAATTCAGCTTACCTACTCAGGCATGGAGCTGCATCTATTTGGAAAAGGGGTGCCATTTTATTTACATGAAGGAGCCTCTAATAGCAAAGCCATGCTCCTGCAGGCCAAATTTGTCTTGTTTATCTAGCCAGAGGTAACTTATGTTCTAATACTGGGAGTCTTAGCAGCTCAACAATGTCAGCCAAGAATCAGTTTATTTTTCCTTGTTATCCATTTTCTTATGTCAGCAAGCCACATCCTTAGGTTGGCTCTACTTGTGCTCACCAGATGAAGGCCAGCATCAGCCAAGTCATCCTTTGTTTTTGCCAGTGGGAGAGTGAACTCCTCAGTCACCTAATATGTTAACTTCCATATTTGTTCAACCAGGGTGTTGTATCCACCACTAAACCAATCACTGTGGCGGGGAGATTTAGCATGTTGGCTAAGGTAGGATTTATATCTGCCATTTTGCTATTTTTCTTTCAAATGTCTTATGTCTCTTTTCTCTATTTCTCCAGTAGTGCCCTCTTTCATTTTAAATAAATATTTTCTAATATACCATTTTAGTTTCCTTGTATTTCTTTTTTTAAATTTTATTATGTTATGTTAATCATCATACATTACATCATTAGCTTTTGATGTAGTGTTCCATGATTCATTGTTTGCGTATAACACCCAGTGCTCCATTCAATACGTGCCCTCTTTAATACCATCACCAGGCTAACCCATCCCCCCACCCCCCCTCCCCTCTAGAACCCTCAGTTTGTTTCTCAGAGTCCATAGTCTCTCATGGTTTGTCTCCCCCTCCGATTTCCCCCCCTTCATTTTACCCTTCCTACTATCTTCTTTATTTTAACATATAATGTATTATTTGTTTCAGAGGTACAGGTCTTGTATTTCTTTTAGTAGACTTTTCCACATGTTTTCTTTTTGTTTGTCCTAGGGATTACAATTAACATCTCAATTTAAAACAATCTAGCTCAGATTAATACCATCTAATATACTTCTGTCTCTTCCCTCCTTCATGCTATTGTTGTCATGCAAATTATGTTTTTATATATTATAAACCCACCAACAGTTTTATTGCTTTATTCAGTCTTTAAATTTTTGATGTAACTGTAGATTCACATGCACTTATAAGAAATAGGGAAATTTTAGCTACCCTTTACACAATTTGCCTCAATGATAACACCTTCAAAACTATAGTCTGCCTTTTTTCAGAGATAAATGTCCAGGAATGCAATTGCTTGTTTGTATGGTAGTTGCACATTTACTCTATAAACTGCCAACCTGTCTTCCAGAGCAATTGTACCATTTTACATTCCCATCAGCAATATATGGGTAATCCATTTTCTCTCTATCCTCACCAGTGTTTGATATTGTCACTATTTTTTACTTTAGTCATTCTGATAGGTGTGTAGTGATATCTCATCGTGGTTTTCTTTTTTTTTTTTTTTTAAAGATTTTATTTATTTATTTGACAGAGAGAGACACAGTGAGAGAGGAAACACAAGCAGAGGGGAGTGGGAGAGGGAGAAGCAGGCTTCCCGCGGAGCAGGGAGCCCGATGTGGGACTTGATCCCAGGACCCTGGGACCATGACCTGAGCCGAAGGCAGTTGCTTAATGACTGAGCCACCCAGGCGCCCTCATCGTGGTTTTCACTTGTATTTCCGTAATGCTAATGATGTAGATTTTTTCATTTGTTTATTTGTCCTTTGTATGTCCTCTTTGGTGAAATATCACTTCATATCAATTACCCATTTAATATTTGAATTGTTTGGGGTTTAAATTTTTAAATTTTAATTTTTTTAATAGCCTTTATTTTTTAGAGGAGTTTTAGGTTCAATGTGAAATCAAGCAGAAAGTACAGAGGATTCTTATATACTCCCTGACGCCACACATGCACGGCCTCCCCCAGTATCAACATCTCCCAAAAGAGGGGTACATGTTACAATGAGTGAACCTACATTGCTGCATCATAATTACCCAAAGTCCATAGTTTACAAAGTCCAAGATTCAGACCTGATGTTGTATATTCTATGGCTTTCCACAAATGTGTGTATTATGATATGTATCCACATTACAGTAACATACAAATTAGTTTCACTGCCCTAAAAGTCCTTGATGCTCCCCCATTCAACCTTCCCTCTGCTCACCATGAAATTTTTTAAAATTTTTTTTATTATTTTTTACTGTCTCCATAATTTTGCCTTTTCCAGAAGGTCATATAGTTGGGATCATGCAGTATGTAGCCTTTTCAGATTCGCATCTTTCATTTAGCAATATGCATTTAAGTTTCCTCCATGTCTTTTTATGGGTTGATAGCTCATTTCTTTTTTTTTCTTTTTTAAATTTTATTTTTTTTTATTTTTTTTAAGATTTATTTTTTTATTTATTTGACAGAGAGAGAGAGAGAGAGGGAACACAAGCAGGGGGAGTGGGAGAGGGAGAAGCAGGCTTCCTGCTGAGCAGGGCATTTCTTTTTAGCACTGAATAACATTCCATTGTCTGGGTGTACTACAGTTTATTTGTTCATTTGCCTACTGAAGGATATCTTGGTTGCTTCCAAGTCTTGGCATTTATGAACAGAGCTGCTATAAATACCTGTGTGAAGGTTTCTGTGTGAACATGAGTTTTCAACTCATTTGGTTAAATACCAAGGAGTATGTTTGCTGGATCATATGGTAGGAGTTTAGTTTTGTAAGAAACTGCCCAACTGTCTTTCGAAGTGCTTCTGTCATTTTGCATTCCCATTAGCAGTGAATGAATGTTCTTGTTGCTCCATATCCTTGCCAACATCTGGTGGTGTCACAGTTTTGAATGTTAGTCATTCTAAGAGGTATTTAGTGGTATCTAATTGTTACTCTAATTTGCAATTCTCTAATGATTTATGATGTGGAACATCTTTTCATATGCTTATTTCCCATCTTTATATCTTCTTTGGTGAGGTGTCTGTTCAGGTCTTTTGCCCATTTTTTGAATCAGGTTGTTCAATTTCTTATTTTTAAGTTTTAAGAGCTTCTTACACATTTTGAATAACAGTCCATTACCAGATAAATCTTTTAAAATATTTTCTCCCAGCCTGTGGCTTATCTTCTCATTCTTTTGTCAGTGTCTTTTGCAGAGCAGAAGTTTTTGATAAAGTTCAGCTTATGAATTATTTTCTAGATGATGCCTTTGGTTGTTTTATTTTTTTACTGTTGAGTTTTGAGAATTCTTTATGCATTCAAGACACTAGTCATTTGTCAGATGTGTGACTTGCAAAAATCATCTCCCAGTCTCGTAATTTTTTTTTATCCTCTTAGCAGGGTCTTATATAGAGCAAACTTTTCTAATTTTAATGAAGTCCACTTTGCCCAGTTTCAATTTAGGGGTCATGATTTTGGTGTCAAATCTAAGAACTCATCAGAGAACTGAAGATTATCCTATTTTTTCCCCTAAATGTGTATATAGTTTCATATTTTACATTAAAGACTGATCCATTTTGATCAGTGTAAGGTGTAAGATTTAGGTCAGGGTCTTTTTTTTTTCTTTTGCCCATAATGTCCAGTTGTTCCAGCACAATTTGTTGAAAATGCTATCTTTCCTTAATTGAATTGCTGTTTCAATTTTCTCTAAAATCAGTCGAGCGTATTTTTTTATGGGTCTATTTCTGAATTCTTTATTTTGCACTGTGAGTCTATGTGTTTGTCTTTCCAACACTACCACACAGTCTTGATTACCATAACTCTAAAGTTTTAAACTAAGTAATTACTCATACCTTATTCTTCTTTTTCCAAAAAGAAATTAGTTATTTAAGTTCCTTGACTTTCCATATAAATTTTGCCATAATTTTGTCTATAGTTACAAAAAGTCTTGCTGGAATTTTGGAAAGACTTGCATTAAACCTGTATATCAATTTAAGGATAACTGACATCTTTATTATGTTGAGTCTTCCAATCCATGAACCTAATATGTTTCTCCACTTTTAGATTATTTTTTATTTCTTTCATCAGTGTTGTATGGTTTTTGGCATACCAGCACTGTACATATTTTGAAAGAGTTATACCTAAGTATATAATATATTGACTATAAATGGCATTGGATTTTTAATTTTTGTGTTTACATGTTCATTGCTAGTATATAGAAATGATAATATTTTATCTTTCCCTTGTAACTTGTGACATTTATGGACTCCTTTGATTGTTCTAGTTCTTTCATAGAATCCTTGGGATATTCTATGCAGACAGTCATGTCATCTGTAAATAGAGATGGCTTTATTTTTTCCTTTTATATTTGTATGTCTTTTATTTCCTTTTCTTGCCTTATTGCACTGAACAGAACTGTCAGCACTATGTTGAATGAGTCACCAGAGCAGACATCCTTGCGTGGTTCCAGATCTTAGAGGAAAAACATTCAGTTTTTTATCATTAACTGTGCTGTTAAATGAAGTTTTTGTAATATTCTTTATCAAATGGAGGATGTTCCCCCCCTCTTATTTTTCTGAGAGATTTTATCATACATGGTGTGGAATTTTATCAAATACTTTTTCTATATTAGTTGATATGATCATGTGATTTTTCTACTTTAGTCTATTAGTGTGGTGATACATGGATTGATTTGTGAAGATTGAACCAACCTTGCATCCTTGAAATAAATGCCAGTTGGTCATGGGTACGTATTTTTATATGTTGATGAAATTATTAAAGATTTTTGTCTATATTCATGAGAGATACTGCTCTGCAGCATTTTTTTAATTGACTTTATCTGGTTTTGATATCAGGGTCTAATAAGAGATTAATACAATGAATTGGCAAGTGTTCCCTCCTCTTCTGTTTTTTGAAAGAGATATGTATAGTTGGTGTTAGTGTTTTACAGCATTTTTTAATGAAATGATCTGGGTCTGGAGATTTCTTTCTTGACAGTTCTAAATTTTGAATTCCGTTCTCTTAATAGTTATAAGGGATACTCAGTTGTCTATTTTTTTTTAGAGAGGGAGAGGGGAGGGACAAGAGGAGAGGTGGAGAGAGAATCTTAAGCATACCCCATGCCCAGGTGAAGCCTGAGGCTCAGTCTCACA
This sequence comes from Halichoerus grypus, assembly GCF_964656455.1. Taxonomy (NCBI): domain Eukaryota; kingdom Metazoa; phylum Chordata; class Mammalia; order Carnivora; family Phocidae; genus Halichoerus; species Halichoerus grypus. The sequence goes on from NC_135717.1 coordinate 66,888,728, forward strand.
ACCCTGAGATCATGACCTGAGCTGAAATCAACAGTTGGATGCTTAACTGACTGAGACACCTAGCTGCCTCTCAATTGTCTATTTTATAATTGATGAACTGCATTTTTGTTTTTTGAAGAATTGATTTACCTAAGTTGTCAAATTTATGTATGTAAAGTTATTCATAGTGTTCCTTTATTATCCTTTTGATGTCTGCAGGGCCTATAGTGATAGGTCCCCGTTTCATTCCTCACAGGAATGCTTCAATTGCATCCCACACATTTTGTTATAGTGTATTTTTATTTTTATTTTCATTCAGTTCAATGTATTTTCTTTGGTTTGTTTAGAAATGTGTTGTTTAGTCTTAAGTTTTTGGAGATTTTCCAGTTATCTTTTTGTTACTGATTTCTAGTTTGATTCCATTGTGATTAGAGAATATATTTTTATGGTTTTAATTTTTTTAAATTTGTTGAAGTTTGTTTGATAGCTCAGGATGTGATCTGTCTTGGCATATGTTCCATGGGTGCTTAAAAAGAATGTGTATTCTGATATTGTTGGGTGGGGAATGCTCTAAAAATATGGATTATATCCTGGTGTTCGGTAGTGTTTTCAGTTCTATAATCTCTGTGTCTAGTTATTCTATCAGTTGTTGGGAGAGGGACTTTGAAGTCTCCAACTGTAATTGTGGAGTTGTCTACTTCTTTCGGCTGTTTTAGTTTGACATCATCAGAGTCCTATTTTTTGGGTCAGACATATTTTGGATTGCTAGGTCTTCTTGGGTGGATTGATCTTTTTATCATTATGTAATATCCTTCTCTGTCCCTGATAATTTTCTTTGCCCTGAAGTCTACTTTATCTGATATTAATTAAGCCACTCTGTTGTCATTTAACTAATATTTGTATGATATACTTTTTTCCCATTCTTTCATTTTCATTCTACCTATATCATTACATGTACTGAAGTGAATTTTTGTTGACAGAATGTAGTTAGGTCATATTTTTTTCAGTCCTCTCTGCTAATTTCTGTCTTTTAATTGGTACATTCAGATGATTTCCACTTAATGTAATTATTGGTATGTTAGGGCTTATGTCTACAATTTAACTTTTGTCTTATGTGTTTCATTTTACTGTTTTCTTTTTCTTGCCTTTCTGCAAGTTATTTGAACATGTTTTTGTAATTTCATTTTAATTTATCTATAGGGTCTTTGAGTGTTATCTGTATGGCTTTTTAGTTGTTGTCCTAGGTAATATGTTGTATATACATAACTTACCACGGTCTACTGGTGCCAACAATATACCAGTTCAAGTGAAATAGAAAACTCTTCACCTCCCTTACATCTTTTTACCTTTAAGATAATTTAATTTTCTTAAGTATTTTTCTACAAACATTTTCTTTTTCTTTTTTTCTATATACATTTAGAAACACATCAGAGACTGTTATAAATTTTGTTTCAAACACCAAACATAATTTAGAGAACTCAATAAGAGAAGCCTATTTATATACCCATACTTTTGCTTACTGTGTTTTTTCTTTCTTCCTGATGATCCAAAGTTCTTTAAGTGTTTCCTTCTGATTAGAGAAATTTCTTTAGCCACCTTTTTTTTAGATTAGGTCTCCTGTGACAAATTCTCTTAGTTTTCCTTAATTTGAGAATACCTTGGTTTCCCCTTTAATTCCTGAAGTATATTTTTGCTGGGTATAAGATTGACAGTACTTTTCTTTAAACACTTGGGAAATATTTGTCGTTTTCTTCTGGCCTCATGGTTTCTGATAAGAAATGTACTGTTGCTGTAATTGGATATCCCCCTGTAAGTAAGGTTTTGTTTTCCACTGACATCTGTCAGTATTTTTTTTTTTTTTGTCTTTAGTTTTCAGAAATATAATATTAATGCAGCATGGCATGGATTTCTGTGGCTGTTGCCTGTTTGTGGTTTGCTTAGCTCTTGAACTATGTCTTTTACCAAATATGGGAAGCTTGAGCCATTATTTCTTTGAGTACTTTTTCAATTCCACCTTATTTTTCTTCTTTGGGATTCTGATGACTTTTATATATTAGATCTGTTGTTAGAGTTCCACAGATCCCTGAAGGGTTTTTCATTTTTTCCATTCTACTTTCTCTGTTGTTCAGATTGGTTAATCTTTATTGTTTTATCATCCCATTTGCTGATTCTTTCCTCCGTCCTTCCATTTGATTGTTGAGTTTATCAACTGAGCTTTATATTTTGGTTATTATATTTTTTATTTCTCATATTTCAGTTTGATTCTTCTCTGTACATCCTGCCACATTTCTGAAACTTTTTATTTCCTTTCTTAGACTTTGTATTTTTTGCTTCCAGAATGTTTGCATTTGGTGTCAAAGCATTTTTATCATGGCTACTTTGAAATACCTGGCAATAATTCTAACATCTCTTTCACTTTGGTGTTGTCACCTGTTGATTGTCTTTTTCCATTAAGTTTGATACCTTCTTGGTGCTTGGTATTATGATTTTTTAATTAAAACTTGGACATTTAATATGATATGACATTCTGGATCTTCTTTAAACCTTCTATTTTAATTAGTTTTCTCTGACACTACCTGGCAGAGAATGGGGTGTTGCTGCCTCATTATTGTCAAGTGTAGGTAGAAATCCAGATTCCCCATGCAGTCTCCGTTGTCCCCAATGAGGTATCCCTGGATAAAGCTGTGTGGTGTCCACAGACACAACCGTGGGGTGGCCTTGTTAATACTAAGAAATGGTGAAAGTCCTAGCTCTCCACTAGCCTCCGTTGACACTACCCAAGCAGGGAGGGGAAGGAGTGCTTTGTTACTTCCCACTGGGGGTGGAAGTTCAGGCTTCACACATGATCCCCGCTGATACCACCTGGGCTTCATTACTGGCTGGTGGGAATGAAAGTCCTGGATCATTACTTGGCCTTTTCTGACAACACCCCAGCAGGAGTGTTGGGGCACTTCATTATAGCCTTCTGAGGGTAGAAGTCAAGGCTCCTCACTTGAACTATGTTGGTATGGGTAGGAGTGGAGCCATAGGTTTTTTTCTAGGGTGTTTAGCTGGAGTAGAGTGGTTATTGTCTAAAAAGTTTCTGTCTTGCTAGCCTTCTCCTATCCTGTTATTTTGGCAGGTGAGAGCAGGCTTATGTTGAGGCTTTTTTTTTGCCTTTGCCTACTGATGTTTCTGGGTTGCTAGATTCTTCAACTCCAAGTCTGGGATATATGAGGCAAAAAGGAAAACTGAGGCTCTCACCACTTTGTCATATCAATTTGGATGCTTTTTCTTTCTTTTTCTCATCTGACTGTTGTGGCTAGGACTTCCAGTAGTATGTTGAATGAAAGTGGCGAGAGTGGGCATCCTTGTCTTGTTCCTGATCTTAGAAGAACAGCTTTCAACTTTTCGTAATTGCGTATGATGTTAGCTGTTCATTTTTCATTTATGGTTGTTATTATGTTGAGGTATGTTTCCCTCTCTACCCACTTTGTTGAGAGTTTTTATCATGAATGGATGTTGAATTTTGTCAAATGCTCTTTCTGATCTATTGAGATGATCATGATTTGTATTCTCCATTTGTTTACATTTATCACATTGATTGCTTTATAAATATTGAATCATGAACTGCATCACTGAGAGGAAGCCATTCTGATGGGATAGTGGAATGATCTGTTGACATTCTAGGTAAGGTGCCAGTATGGCACAGCACCTTGTGGGGTCAGGTCTCCATCCTCCAACACATGGTTTATGCACCGAGTTAATGGTGAACATGTGGTGCTATCTTTTCTAGTAGCTGTAGCCAGAGACAGAGTGAGCAACACTCTTCTGAGCTGGGCTGCACATCATTTAGAACCATGCTATTAAACTGAACTCTGTTATTCTGACTTTCTTTTAAAAAGATAATGTTATCTGAAACATTGAATAAGAGTCAAGTTAGAAAGCAAGTTTTAACATTAACTGACTGTGAACATTCAAGGCTTTTTTTCCTGCTAGTCTATTACTTGTTTGTTCTTTCATTAAAGGGACCATTAAAGGAAGCTTCCAGAATATTAGAATGATTATAAAGTTAAATATAGAATAGAATTAGCTTTCCCCCCATCATTATGACTAAAGCTCAGAAGTACCAAGACTCTACAGAAATGACTTGGAGATTTTGGGTTTTGTACTGTATTCAATCTTGATATCCAGTAACAGGACATCTAGATCAGTGGTTCTCATTGAGGCAGTACTCATAATACAGAAATATTATAAAAGACATTTCATTTTCAAAATGATAAGAAGGGGACATCGTTGGCATTTAGTGATGAGGACCAAGAATGTCATACATCCTTATTTCTTGATAAAGGCCTGTATTGCTATAAACTTTTCTCTTAAAAGTGCTTTTGCTGAATCTCTTAGATTCTTGGAACATTGTCTTTCCGTTTTCATTTGTCTCAAGGTATTTTTTTTATTTCCTCTTTGATTTCTTTGTTGACCCATTGGTTGTTTAGTAGCATATTGTTTAGTCTTTATGTGTTTGTGTTTTTTCCAGTTTTTTTTTTCTTGTAATTGATTTTTAGTTTCATATCATTATGGTCAGAAAAGATGATTCAACTTCCTTGAATTTATTGAGATATCGAGATACTTTTGTTTTGTAAGTGAAGTGTTAAAATTTCCTGCTATGATTGTATTACTGTCAATTTTTCCTTTTATGTCTCTTAATATTTGTTTTATATATCTAAGTGCCCCCCCCCCATGATGGGTGTATAGATATTTACAATTCTTATGTCTCTTGTTTGATTGATATCTTTATCATTATGTAACATCCTTCTTTGTCTTGTCACAGTCTTTGTTTTAAAGTCTATTTTGTCTGAATCAGTATTGCTACCCCAGCTTTCTTTTTGTTTCCATTTGCATGTAATATCTTTTTCCATCCCTTCACTTTCAGTCTGTGTTTATCTTTAGGGCTAAAGTTAGTCTCTTATAGGCAGCATATAGATGTTTTTTTTTTTAATCTGTTCAGTTACCTTATGTCTTTGTTTTTATCTATTTATTTATTTTTTAAATTTTATTTTTTTATTATGTTATGTTAGTCACCATACAGTTCATTAGTTTTTTATGTAGTGTTCCGTGATTCATTGACCCTATGTCTTTGATTGGAGCATTTAGTTCATGTATATGTAAAGTAATTACTGATAGGTACATACTTATTGCCATTTTGTTAGTTGTTTTCTGGTTGTTTTTGTAGTTCCTCTTCTCTTGCTGTCCTCCTTTGTAATTTTATGACTTTCTTTATTGTTACGTTTGGATTCTTTTCTGTTTATTTTTTGTATATCTATTATAGGTTTTTGTTTGTGGTTACCATGAGGTTCATATGTAACAACTTATGTATATAGCAGTTTACATTAAGTTGATGGTCACTTAAGTTTGAACACATTCTAAAAGCATTATGTTTTTATTCCCCACCCCATTTTGTTTTGATGTCATATTTTACATATTTTTGATTTTGTGTATCCCTTAGCTCATTATTGTATATGTAGTTCATTTTACTACTTTTGTCTTTTAATCCTCATAGTAGCTTTATAAGTGGTTGATTCATTTACCTTTACTGTACGCTTGCTTTTACCAGTGAGATTTTTTTTCTTTCAAAATTTTATTATTTCTAGTTATGGCCTTTTTTTTCCACTAAAGAAGTCCCTTTAACATTTCTAGAAAGTTGAGTTTAGTGGTGATGACCTCCTTTACCTTTTATTTTGTTGGGAAAATGCTTTATCTCTCCTTGAATTCTGAATGGTAATCTTGCCAAGAAGGATATTCTTGGTTGTAGATTTTTTTCCTTTCAGCACTTTGAATATATCATGCTGGTTCCTTCAGGCCCACAAACTGTCTGCTGAAAATCAACTGATAACCTTACAGATGTGGCCTTATACTGCTGCTTCTGACATTCTCTCTTTAATTTTTAACATTTTAGTTATTTGTGCCTTGGTGTGGACCTCTTTGTTTTCATCTTGTTTGGGACTCTCTGTTCTTCCTGGACTTGGATATCTATTTCCTTTCTTAGGTTAGGGAGATTATCAGCTATTATTTCTTCAAATAAGTTTTCTGCCTCTTTCTCTCCTTCTTCTGGGACTCCTATAATGGGAATGATAGCCTGCTTGATGTTGTTCTAGAGTTCCCTTAAACTATCCTCATTTGTAAAAAAAGATTGATTTATTTTTGAGAGAGAGAGAACGTGAGCAGGGGAGGGGCAGAGGAAGAAGGAGAGAAGCAGACTCCCTGCTGAGTGCAGAGCCTGATGTGGGGCTCAACTCCATGAACATGAGATCATGACCAACTGAGACACCCAGGTGCCCCCAACTATCCTCATTTTTAAAATTCTTTTTTTTCTTTCATCTTTCAGCTTGTCTGATTTCCATTACCCTGTCTTCCAGATTGCAGATCCATTCTTCTGCATTTTCTAATCTGCTTTTGATTCCCTGTAGTGTATTTTTCTTTTTTTTCTTTTTTTTTTTTTTTAAGATTTTATTTATTTGCGAGAGAGAGAACGAGAGACAGAGAGCATGAGAGGGAGTGAGAGGGAGGAGGGTCAGAGGGAGAAGCAGACTCCCTGCTGAGCAGGGAGCCCGATGTGGGACTCAATCCCGGGACTCCAGGATCATGACCTGAGCCGAAGGCAGTTGCTTAACCAACTGAGCCACCCAGGCGCCCCCCTGTAGTGTATTTTTCATTTCAGTTATTGTATTCTTTAGCTCTGATTGGTTCTTTTTATATTTTTTTATCTCTTTGTTGAAGTTCTCATGTGTTTATCTCGTCTTCTCCTGACTTTGGTAAGCATCTTTATTACTTTGAACTCTGTCAGATTTATTGCTTATCTCTGTGTCATTTCATTCTTTTTCTTAGGTTTTCTCTGTTCTTCCATTTGGAACACATTCCTCTGTCTCCTCATTTGGCTGATTCTGTGCGTTTGCTTCTATGTGTTAAGTAGGCCAGCTATATCTCCTGGTCTTGAGTGAGTGGCCATATGTGGAAGTCACCCTATGGTGCCCAGAAACACAGTCTCCTCTAGCCACTAGAACAAGGCCCTCCAGGGATATCCTCTGTCTCTGTGGATAGGCTATATATGCCCTCCTGCTGTGGATGGGCCTCTGCTGTTGCAGGTATGCTGGTGTGTGGGGCTGGCCCCCAGTCTGCCTGGCTGTGATGCTCACCCATGACTGTTACAGGCATAGTGGTGTGCAGGACTGGCTCCCCCACCCTGCTCCAGGGCAAGAGCCATTTTGGAGTGGCACATGTCCAGTTGAGGCTATCTGTTGTGTGTGGCAGGATGAGAGCCAGTTTCAGAGGCTGCTGGTCCCAGCTGAGGCCGCCCACTGAGTGTGTCAGGTTAGGAGCCACTTTGGGAGGGTACCTGCAGGAGTGGGCAGGTTGGGTTTGGCAGATATACAGGGGAATTCCAGGGCAGGGTGAGTGGTTCTAGCAAGGTATCAGGACTAGTACCTGCCAGCATTGGGCCAACTAGGCAGAATGAAGTCAAGAAAAATGGCACCTGCCAGTGTTTCTAATCCTGGGGAACGTTTCTACAGATTTCTGCCCCTTCGGTACATGCTGTAAAATTAGTCAATAGATCAATAGCACTTTTCAAACTGCTGTCTTCATACTGAGTCTCAAAACAAGGGAGTTTGTGCTTGGGCCCTTTAAGAGTAGAGCCTCAATTTTCTTTAATTCTCCAGCTCTCCCAGAGTTAAGCCCCACTGATTTTCAAAGCCAAACATTCTCAGGGCTGGTCTTGCCAGTGAAGGTCCCCAGGGCAGGTGGTGTTCATTGTGAGGCTTGAAAACATCCCACTTCGGATTGTCATGCTGGGGGTGTGGGTCTCAAACAAACCATGTCTCTGCCCTTCCCACCCTTCTCAATGAGTCTTTTTCTTTGTATCTTTAACTATGGAAAAAGCATTCTGGTATTTTCAGGTTGTTCTTAGAGAGAGGTGCTCTGTATGTAGTTGCAGCCTTGGTGTGTGTGTGGGAGGAGGTGAGCTCAGGATCTTTCTACTTCGCTATCTGATCAGGATCTTCTCTTTTGTCTTTTTTACAGTCTGACTATGATATGTCCAGATGTGGATCTCTGAGTTAGTCCTACTTAGAGTTTATTGAGCTTCTTGGCTTTCTGTCTCTTTTTCTTTTCCCGTTCCTTCTGAGTCCCCCTTTGTACACATGTTCGTATGCTTGATTATATTTTGCAGGACTCAGAAGCTCTGTTTATTTTTTCTTTTTTCTATCTGTTCCTCAGACTGGATAATCTCAACTGACTTTCCAGTTTGCTGATTTCTTCTTCTGTCAGTTCAAGTCTGTTGTTGACATCTTCTTGTGAATTTTTCACTTCAGCTGTTGTACTTTTTGGTACTCTGCAAATTTCCATTTTGTTCTTTTTTTATAATTTTGTAATTTCTTTCTCTTTAGTTGTCTTCTCTATTTGGTGAGATATTGTTCTTTAGTTCTTTAGATGTAGTTTTCTTTAGTTCTCTGAACATATTTATGAGAGTTTATTTAAAATTTTTGTCTGTTAAGTCCAATTTCTGGGCTTTGCCAGAGACAGTTTCTACTGATTGCCTTTTGCCTGTGTGTGGGAGGGAGGGGCATATTTTTATATTGCAATTTTTTATTGTTGAAAACTGGATATTTAAAATGACAAAATGTAGAAAGTCTGGAAATCAGATTCCCCACAGCCCTCCACAGGGTTTGTTGTTGCCGTTTATTATTATTGTTGCTATTACTTATTTAGTGACTTTCTTTGACTAATTCTATAAAAATCTGTATTTTTTCTTGCACATAGCATGTGAAGTCTCTGTTCAGTTATTTAACTGTGCAGCAAATGATTGAACAGAGATTTCCTTAAATATCTTGAACTGCTAAGTCTATCCTTTCCCAAAGGGGTCTGTGTGTTGGGGTATGTTATCCATGCTGTAGCATGCAGGTTTTAACTATGCCTTACTCTTCACTTCCTGCTTGTGCAGAGCCTCAAGGTCAGACCAGAGGTGAGAGGTTAGGTCACCTCAGGTCTTTCCTGAGCATGTGCACAGCCTTACACATGAATATGTCCTTCTAGAATTCCAACAATGTAAGAGCTTTTCAATGTCCCCTATGAACATCTCATTTCCCAATTTTTCCTTTTGAAGTTTTTGGTAACCTCTTATTAGCCCCCAATGGTATTGCTGCCTTAGGCAGCTGCTATGTTGAATAACTGCCATTAATTGTATTCTACAAATGCCCTGGTGATAGGGCTGTTCACATTGAGTAAGCCCTGAATCAAGTTAAATAAAGACAAGATCAAGAATAGAGTTTATCCAGGAGCTTTCAGGCAGGTCAAAAAGTGATAATCATCTGTGAATTGGGCTTTAGGAGAGCTCCACTCCCATCCTGTGCCCTCTCCTGTGGTTGCTGGGCTGCTGGTTTTCACTGGGATGGTGCAGCTGTTGATTTGAGTTACTATGGAGCTGGGGCGAGGGTGATAGGAATGGGGTAAATCCCGAAGCTTTCTATTTTTACCTACATTCAGCTGTTTTCCTTTAATAAAAACTCAAACGATTACAATTCTTTGGTTAATATGAAACGTTCTAATGAAGTTGATTCTGACCATTTTTGCCATTGTCTCACTGTGGATTTTGGAAGTCCTTACCTCTACCACTTAAGAAATGCTTCACTTCAGTGTTATCTTGACAGTATTTACTCTATTCCCTCTCTCACACTTCACAAGTCTCTCTCAGTAGTTGACCTCCCTTCCTAGCTCAGAAGAAATGGAATGGGAATTAATTGCAACCTCCTTGCTCTAACTTAGGAGCTCACCTTCCTCTTCCTGTCATCATAGAAGAGATGTCCTTAATCCCAAATCAAACCCAGCACTCTCTGCTAAACTTTCCAGTGGCTTCCCATCTCACTCAGAGCAAATCCAAAGCCCTTTCCGTGGTCTAAGAGGTGTTCTAAAATATACTTACCACTGCCTCTCTGATCTCATCTCCAACCACCCTCCCGTTGCTCACACGGCTCCTGCTTGCTGGTCTTCTTGCTATCCGTTTAGCAGTGAAGCATGCTCCTACCGCAGGGCCTTTGTACTTGCTGTTTTCTTTGTTTTGCACACTTTGCCCTCAGTGTCCACATGGTTCACTTCTTCACTTCCTTCATAGATTTGTTCAAATTACCAGAGAAATCTTCTCTAAGAACAAATGATTCCATCATCTTTCATCTTATCAAGGTCCCCTTCTTTATTGGATAGCTCCCCTTTCTTTCCCGTACCTTCAACTACAAATTTTATTTTTTTAGGCATATAATATAACTTTATTTGCTCTATTTTATAATTCAGTATTTAACAGTACAACAGGGAGATAAGAAATGCTCATTATTTTTAGTACAGTTGTGATAATTCTTGTGTAGTTAGTTATGTCTGCCTTATGGTAACCAGGCAACAGGAATTACCACAGGAGTGAACTGTAAAGCCTAAATTTTAATTAAATTAAAAAATTACTTTTCCATAATTAACATTTTCTAACTCATCCAAATTATTTTTTATCTAAATCCTCAAACATGAACTAAACTTTAAGATAAAATGATGAAATATATTTTAGTTCTTATTTTATTTAGCTGTTATTTAGAAAATTGCAGAAAAACTTGTTTTCTTTAACTGTCCTCTTTTTGCAGTGTTTTTCTGGAAAAATTGGGAAAATAGTTTCTTGTAGTACTGATTCAGTGTAGCACTAAGACTGTGAATTTGGGGGCCACAAATTCTGGGTTTGGATACTATTTTGCCAATTCCTAGTTTTGTGCCTTAGGTAGGTTACTTAAACTCTGTGATCTGCAGTTTCATTTAAAATGCAACTAGTAAGTGTACTGACCTTAGTAAGACCATTGGGAGAATTCAGTAATTAATGCATGCAAACCACTTACCATATGCTTTCGGACTCAGTGAGTGTTTAGTTAGTGCTAGTTCTTATTAGCTGTGTTAAGACCTATCTGTTAAGAAATGCAGAAAATTTCTGATTTCAGTAGTTACTAGAGTTAACTTCCTGCTTAAAAGGATCGCTACAAATTTTAAATGCTACTTTCTTAAGATAAACCTTTCCTTTGTCCCCATTTTCCCTGATAGTTACCCTTCTGTCGTTCTCCTCTACTTCAAAGCTTAACTTTTGGAGATATTTATACTTTTTAAGATATTGTATACTTCCATTTTCCACTCTCTCACCTTGTACTCACTTCTTAACCCTCTACAACCTTACATTTATGCCCAGCACCTCATTCAAATTACTCAAGGTCACCAACAAGCTTCTTGTTGCCAGAGCAATGGATGGTTTCACAACCTAATGTGACTTGACCTTTTGCCAGCATTTGGTACTACTGACCACTCCCTCCTTTAAATATTCACTTCAAAGGCATGAGTGACATTGTACTCTCCTGGTTCTCCTTTCATTGCTGCTATCATCCTGGGTCTCCTTTGCAATTCCTTCTCTTCTGTCTATCCCTTAAATGTAACTCTCAAAATTCCATCCCAGGCTTACCATTCTTGTCATTCTACATACTCTCTGGGTGACTGTCCATCCTTGGATTCCCACTTGCATGGTGATGCCTCCCAGATCTACAACTCCGGCCTGGTTCTTTCTCTGGAGCTTCAGATCCATATATGCAACTGTCACGTGGTCCCTACACAGCTGCCTCAGGCTTAACATATTAAAACTGGAATCCATGTCCTCCAGGCACCTTTGCTAATAGCTGCTCTCTCCTTTACCACTGATACCCAACAACAACACCATCTGTTGACTCTAACTCCAAAATGGTCACCACCCTAATTTAGGCCACCATCATCTCTCATTAACATATTTTCCCCATTGCTTTTAAGATAATAAAATCATTAGCAGAGTTAATGAAGCCCAGCATGATACGACTCTTGCTTATTATCTCCTCACTTTCATCTTGAGCCTCAACCTTCAAAATCTGTGAGTTAGTCACTTTGTGCTTCTGCACTCTTCTCATTCCTGAACTTTAGAGCAGCTGTCCCTCTCCTTTGGCTAACTCTTCCGATTGTTTTCAGGTCTTGGCTTAGCTTACCTTCCTCCAAAAAACCTTCTTCAACTCCCCACATCTAGATTACATGTTTGTATTATGTGCCATATTATTATTCAGGACTCTCTATTAAGCAGACTCTAATTGGGCAAGGGACAAAAGAGAGAAGTGATGAATATATGGAACAGAAAACCCGCTGGGGGTGTGTTATAAAAAGCCCAATATAAAAAATCCAGACCCTGCTCTTTAAAATAAAATGTTAGTAACATCTATTCAGGTGGACTGCGGTGGCAGTGACTAAGGTCCACTAGCAGAGCATGGAAAAGAGACCTCAGATATTTGGCCAGAGTGAGAGTAACAAATTAGCAAGACTAGTGAATGGGCCAGGATCCCAGATCAAGGGCAGAAGGAGCCAATCAGAAAACTAACTGAGAACTATAAAATTCCAGGCACTTGCTTTTGATTTAAAAATCTGGGGCAAGTGTATCTTCCAGGTGTCCACAAGTATATCTTCCAGGTGTGGATCTCCACAATCACAATAATAAAAATCAAACCACAGATTCTGTGCCCAGATTTGTCCTTATTTGTATATCTAATAGTCAAATTAGGTCTAATAGGTCTTGTGCATGGAATGGTTATCACTGAGTGCCCAGCTCTCTCTTTGTTTTACTGCTTGTAATGCATGCCTGACTGGAGAACCACACCTTAGTCAGAAAATGACTTTGTTCCTACAGAAGGGACTCTGGCCACCATTGTACTGGATGGCTGGATTATAGTCCATTCATCACCCACTAAAGATGACCCCATTTAGAGATGACCTTAGCTTCCCTTAACTTGGAGATTAGAGATTAGAAATTATTATTAGGATGGCAGAAAATCTATTCAAATATGAGTAAGAAATCTGGAATTAAATTTGTACTAATTCACCTGTGGGGGGTGTGTGTGTGCATGTGTGTGTGAGAAGGCTTGAAAGTATACGTTGATAAGAAATCAGCTTTTGAGCAATGTCCACAATAGCCAAACTGTGGAAAGAGCCAAGATGTCCATCAACAGATGAATGGATAAAGAAGATGTGGTATATATATACAATGGAATATTATGCAGCCATCAAAAGGAATGAGATCTTGCCATTTGCAATGACGTGGATGGAACTGGAGGGTATTATGCTGAGCGAAATAAGTCAAACAGAGAAAGACATGTATCATATGACCTCACTGATATGAGGAATTCTTAATCTCAGGAAACAAACTGAGGGTTGCTGGAGTGGGGGGTGGGGTGGGAGGGATGGGGTGACTGGGTGATGGACACTGGGGAGGGTATGTGCTCTGGTAAGCGCTGTGAATTGTGCAAGACTGTTGAATCTCAGATCTGTACCTCTGAAACAAATAATGCAATATATGTTAAGAAAGAAAAAAAGAAGAAGAAGAATGTAGCAGGAGGGGAAGAATGAAGGAGGGGAAGTCGGAGGGGGAGAAGAACCATGAGAGACGATGGACTCTGAAAAACAAACTGAGGGTTCTAGAGGGGAGGGGGGTGGGAGGATGGGTTAGCCTGGTGATGGGTATTGAGGAGGGCACGTTTTGCATGGAGCACTGGGTGTTATGCACAAACAATGAATCATGGAACACTATATATAAAACTAATGATGTAAGGTATGGGGATTAACATAACAATAAAAAAATTAAAAAAAAAAAAGAAATCAGCTTTTGGAAGACATCCTCCCAATCAGTATATTTTATTTTAGACTGTTTAACTTGATGAAAATATAGGACTGGGTGAAATATCAGATGACAAGAATAGAGGATATCATTTGTAGGAGTGTCAAAATTCACTGTCTACACAGAATTTTTCAGTTGACTTAAAGAGCAGAAACCCACACATCAGGAGTATAACCAAAAAAATCTTTCTTTCATTGCGCTGAAGGCAAGCAGCCTGGAAGAATTCTTCAAAAACTCCAACTGTGAAGAAAGGTGCTGTCATGTCTTTTGAGTCCTTGCCACTCTGCTTTGTGCTTTGGCATTTCTCACCATCTTATTTCTAACTGCCTAAGCAGGTCTTTCATTCTATGTGGAAGGAGCAATGTTTCCCTAGCTTCATTTTACAGGACAAGCCAAATATATAATCAGAGACAGGCGCTGGAGAGCAGAGAATGGGTATAGCAAGAATTTGCTCTTCTTGGGTAGCTGTACCCCAATTGCCTGTATGTAGATCACAGTGCAGTCCCCGGACTGGCAGCATCAACCTCACCTGGGCACATGTTAGAAATGCAAATTCCCAGACCCTCCCCCCGACTTACTGAATCAGACGTTCTGACACAGAGCCCAGAAACCTCTTCTGACAGGCTCTCCAGGTAATTCTGATGCTACTATAATGGGGAACCACTCCCTTCGCTAATCTCACGTACCCCAGATCAAGGGCAGAAAACAAGACCTATGCTTGTCCAATTAGAGTAAATGTCAGGAATTTACCAGAAGCTCCCAGAAGACTCCTGTTCTTCCAGCTGTCTTGGAGTCAGTTTCCTGTACAGCTGGCTTATAATCCCAAATGGAGAACCTGTCTGAGAATGAAGCCAACACATGGAAGAAAGCCCAGTGAGCTGGGCCAAGTCCTGTGCCTCAAGGCAGAGAGAACCAGGTCCTGATAATGTTGCTGGAGTCCAGACATCAAGTATGACTTTAAGCCAGTACTACCGTGGGCTATCCAGATACAAAAGTGGATTACCTTTTTACTGAAGCCAGTTTGGCCCAGGTATCTTGACACTTAAGACTGAAGGAATTCTAAGGGATACAATATGTAAATGATATTCTGTGCCAGTCAGCAAAGATAAGCATTTTTAAAAGCCACTAAACTGATGAGAACTCACTCTTAGCAGAGAACATTGCCTCCTGAATTATGAAGAAAATTAAGGTCATTTGGACACTCTTATCAACATGGTCTTTCTCTTCGCTCTGAGATGAGGAGCTAACTTCTCTGGAAGGCTACCTCACCCACTGTGTCCTTGATCCTTTATCTTCCCACGTCTCACAGGACTTTGCTCCGTAGGTCACTCCTTTTTCCTTTTATAGCCTCTCTACATCCTTACTGCCATCAGTCTATAAGTATGTCCAAGTCTCTCACTCTAAAAAATTCCTCTCTTGACACTAAGCTTTCTTGTGGTATGGTCCAGCCACTTGACTATCATTCTCACTGAGACCTTGCAAGTAAGTAATATAGATTTACTATTTTCATTGTCTCATCTTCCAGTGCACTTCAGTTTGACTTCTCCCTTTACCGCTTACCTGAAAGTGTTTTCATTAAGATTACCAATGACCACCAATGGACATTGTCCTGACCCTTCTTGTGTTCTCTGCTGTATTTGACATCATTGGTCATTCTTTTCTTCTTGATATTTTCTACTTTCTTGGCTTCTATGATACCACTCTCTTCTAATTCTTTTCACACATCTGGCTTCTCCGTGTATCTAGTAAAAGTTGATGTAACCTGAGATTCTGTCTTAGTACATCATTCCTCTCCTCTTATATCCTCTCCATGGATGATGTCATCCATTCTCATGTTTTGACTAGCACCTATGTTCCATGGATTCAGGAATCTGGATACCCATCCCAGATCTTTATCTAGGCTTCAGACTCATACATCCAACTACCTACTGAATATCACATTGATGTTCTATAGTCTTCTTACATTCAACATGTCCACTTAATATCATTTGCCATAGGGAAATGCAAATCAAAACCACAATGTGATACCACCTCACACATGTTAGGATGGTTGTTATAGAAACCAAACAAACAAACCCAAAAGAGACAACAAGTGTTGTGGATGTGGAGAATGTGGAGAAATTGGAACCCTTTACATTGTTGGTGAGGATGCAAAATGGTGCAGTTGTTGTGGAAAAGAATGTGGAGGTTCCTCATAAAATTGAAAATAGAACTACCATAGGATTTAGCAATTCTACTTCTGGATATTTATCCAAAGGAATTGAAATTAGAATCTTGAAGAGATAACTGCACACCCATGCTCATTGAAGCATTATTCACAGTAGCCAAGATGTGGAAACAACCTAAATGTCCATCAATGGAATAATGAATTTTTGAAAATGTGGTACATGCATACAAAGGAATATTATTCAGCCTTAAAAAAGATGGAAATCCTAGAATAAGTGACAACATGGATGAACCTTGAAGACATTATGCTAAGTGAAATAAGCCATTCACAGAAGGACAAATACTGCACAATTCCACTTCTATGAGGCATCTAAAATAGTCAAACTCATTGAGGCAAAGAATAGAATGGTGGTTTCCAGGGGATGAGAGAGGTGAAAATGGGGGAGTTGTTAATTAGTGGGTATGAAATTCCAGTTTTTATTCCAAAAAGTAGAAGAGGAAGGGGAACTTCCAAATTCATTCCATGAGGCTAGCATCACCCTGATACCAAAACTTATGATAAAGACACTATAAAAAAAAGAGAACTATAGGCCAATATCTCTGATGAACATAGATGCAAGAATCCTCAACAAAATACTAGCAAACAGAATCCAACAATATAGTAAACAAAAAAAAATCATTCACCACAATCAAGTGGGATTTATTCCTGGGATGCAAGGGTGATTCAATATTTGCAATCAATCAAAATGATACATTATATCAACAAGAGAAAGGATAAAACCATTTGATCATTTCAAGAGATGCAGAAAAAGCATTTGACAAAATGCAACATCCATTTATGATAAAAATCCTCAACAAAGTAGGCTTAGAGACAATATACCTCAACATAATAAAGGCCATCTATGAAAAACTGACAGCTAACATCATACTCAGTGGTGAAAAGCTGAGGGCTTTCCCCTTAGGATCAGGAACAAGACAAGAATGTCCACTCTCACCACTTTAGCCACAGGATTCAGATAAGAAATATAAGCCTAACCACACAAATCAGACAAGGAAAAAGAAAGAAAAGGCATCCAAATTGGTAAGAAAGAAGGAAAACTCTTCACTATTTGCAGATGACATCATACTATATACAGAAAACCCTAAGCAGTCTACCAATAAACTACTAGAACTGATAAATGAATTCAGTAAGGTCACAAGATACAAAATCAATATATAGAAATCCATTGCATTTCTATACAATAATGAAGTAGCAGAAGGAGAAATTAAGAAAACAATCCCATTTACAATTGCACCAAAAACAATAAAAATACCTAGGAATAAATTTAAACGAGGTGAAAACTGTACTGTACTCTGTGTGTACTCTGAAAACTATAAGACATTGATGAAAGAAATTGAAGATGACACAAATAAATGGAAAGATATTCCATGTTCATGGGAAGAATGAATATTGCTAAAATGTCCATACTACCCCAAACAATTACAGATTTAATGCAATCCTTATCAAAATACCAACAACATTTTTCACAGAACTAGAACAAGTAATCCTAAAATTTGTTTGGAACCACAAAAGCCCCCCGAATAGCCAAAGCAATCTTGAAAAAGAACGAAACTGAAGGTATCACAATCTCAGATTTCAAAATATACTACAAAGCTGTAGTAATCAAAACAATATGGTACTAGCACAGAGACTGCTGGGAAGTTGGTGGAGTAGGAGGACCCTGGGCTCACCTATCTCCTGGGTACACCTACATAATACATTAGCATAAATAACCCAGAAGATGACCTGAATGGTCATGACTGGCAAAACAGACCCCCCAGTTAAACATAGATAAGAGGCACATCAAAGAAGGTAGGAAGGATGGAGACAGAGTTTGGTGCTAAATGGACTCACAGGGCCTTCCTCAGGAAGGAGGGAGCCAGCCAGGGCCTGGAGAAGTGAGAGAAGGAGACCCTCACACCAGGGGAGCCCACACAGGGACGACAAATCCCCATAACATTTGGCTTTGAAAACCAAAGGGGCCAAATTTTGAATTTCATCAGTTCTTAAAACCAGCAGGACTTAAAAACTGGAATTTTAAAAATCAGCAGCTTGGCTCTCAGAGAGCTGGGCAGGTGAGAGGAAGTTGAGTCCTTTCTCTCAAAGAGACAGAAGAACAAATCACCTGCAGAGATACAGGATAGAACCAGCAGTTTGAAAATGCCTGGGGCATAAGGGAGAGAGAGTTGTTTACTAATCTTGGAGTGTGTCCAGGAGGGACAGACTCTAGGAACAAAGAAGCAGGCAGGTGCCATTTCCCTCCCTTGCCCACTGGCCTAGATACCTGGCTACTTGTGGGAACCAGTGTCAAGACTTGCCACCTAACTTGCTTGCATCGCTGCTTGCCCCCCCCCCCACCCCTCCGAGGGGTGCTTCCATGGATCCACCCCTCTAGACTGTCCTGCTTCAGTTCTGGTGCTGCAGGGCCCCTCCCTCAGGGACCACCAGCCCACAGACCTTGCTAACCCTACCCCTCCAGCCCCTGTGCAGATTGTGGACCTTCCCACCCACCCACAAATGCTCTTGGTCAGATCCCTTCAAAGCAGTACCACAAGTGTGGCAGAGTGCAAGCAGCCCAGACAGGGGCTAGTACCACTCCAAAGTGAGTCCTGCCCCAGGGAGAGGGAAAGAAAACGACACGCACAAGTCTGACTGTGGCCCTAGCAGCGGGCTGGTGGCAGACAACTGGTCTGACTGTAGGCCCTGCCCACCAATAAAAGCTTCTCAGGGGGCAGCATAGGGAAAGTGCCCTGCAGTTTGGTGCTACTTCATCTCTGGAAAATGCCTGGTCTGACTCAACTCAAGCCCAAGGTGGCCCCAGATTGGCCCACTAACACAGGGACCAGACCCTGCCCACAACAGGCAAAGAGAGCCATTTCAGACAACTGGACTGAAGGCAAATACAGCTCAGTCACAACAGTAGGACACCCCCAAAGCACCATTTTCTGGTGAAAAGGGGACATTGCACCACAGAGTACTACAGGACCTATTCTTTATAAAGCCACTACTTTCAAAAACAGGAGACGTAGCTGACTTTCCTAACACATAGAAACAGACACAGCAATAGGCGCAATGAGGAACAGAGGAATATGTCCTAAATGAAAGAACAAAATCATAGCAAGAGTCCCAAGCAAATGGAGATAAGTAATATGCCTCATAGAGAATTTAAAGTAATTGTCATAAAGATACTCACTAGACTTGAGAAAAGAATGGAGAACCTCAGTGAAACCATCAACAAAGTGATAGAAAACATAAAAAAGAACCAATCAGAGATGATGAACTCAATAAATGAAATTACGAATAGAGTACCTGGGGTGCCTGGGTGGCTCAGTTGGTGAAGTGACTGCCTTTGGTTCAGGTCATGATCCTGGAGTCCCAGGATCGAGTCCTGCATCGGGCTCCCTGCTCGGCGGGGAGTCTGCTTCTCCCTCTGACCCTCCTCCCTCTCATGCTCTCTGTCTCTCATTCTCTCTCTCTCTCTCAAATAAATAAAATCTTAAAAAGAAAAAATCTTGAAAAAAAAAAAAGAATAGTGTACCTGGAATAAATAGTAAACAAGAGGAAGCAGAATGATGATCAGTGACCTGGAGGGTGGTGTAATGGAAAGTAATCAAGCTGAGCAGGTGAGAGAAAAAAAATTATGCAAAATGAGAATAGACCTAGGGAACTCAGTGACACCATCAAGCATAATAACAGTCACATTATAGGGGTCCCAGAAGGAGAAGAGAGAGAAAAGGGGGCAGAAAATTTATTTGAAGAAATAATATTGAAAACTTCCCAAATCTGGGGAAAGAAATGGAAATCTAGATCCAGAAGGCACAGAAAACCCCCCAAAAAATCAACCCAAAGAGGTCTACACCAAGACACACAGAAAATAAAATGGCAAAAAGGAGTGATAAAGAGAGAATTTTAAAAGCAACAAGAGAAAAGGAAAGCAGTTACATACAAAGGAAACCCCATAAGGCTAAGTGGATTTTTTCAGCAGAAACTTTACAGGCCAGAGGGGAGTGGCACAGGATATATTCAAAGTGCTGAAAGGAAAAAAATCTGCAGCCAAGAATATTCTATCAAACAAAGCTATCATTCAGAACAGAAGGTGGGATAGAGTTTCCCAGACAAACAAAAGTTAAAGGAATTCGTGACCACTAAACCAGGAGTAAAACCAGCCACTACCCCATCACACACAGTGCCATCAGCCTATCCCAAATCCACAGTCCAGCCGCCCTCCTGCCCTAGTCAGTGTGCACTGCCTGGTGCCTGCTCAATGCCAAGTCAACACACCTTCACCTCAGATCAACAGGGACTCAAATTGATACTCTCCCCCTCAAATTACAGCCCCTGTACTCAAATTTGTGCACAACAGTGGGCATAATTATAATGGCAGAATGAAGCAACCCAAATGGTGACACCAATTCTATGGAATATGTAATGGATGAAAAGAGTGTGCTAGGCCAGGAACCTCTCTGACAAGCACATTAAAATAGAATATATACAGCAGGATTCCAATTATTAAAAGAACACTCTCCCTCTGCGCCCCCCCCCAAAATCAGTATGGTACTGGCACAAAAATAGACACATAGATCAATAGAACAGAGTAGCGATCCCAGAAATAAACCCACAATTATATGGTCAGTTAATCTTCGACAAAGCAGGAAAGAATCTGCAATGGCAAAAAGTTTCTTCAACAAATGGTGTTGGGAAAACTGGACAGCAACATGCAAAAGAATGAAACTGGACCACTTTCTTTCACCATACACAAAACAAAATCAAAATGCATTGAAGACCTAAATCTGTGACCTGAAACCATAAAAACCCTAGAAGAGAGCACAGGCAATAATTTCTGACATCAGCTATAGCAACATTTTTCTAGATGTTTCCTGAGGCAAGGGAAACAAAAGCAAGAATAAACTATAGGGACTACATAAAAATAAGCTTCTGCACAGTGAAGGAAACAATCAGCAAAACTAAAAGACAACCTACTGAATGGGAGAAGATATTTGCAAATGACATAGTCAATAAAGGGTTAGTTATGTATGTATGTTTGTGTGTGTATATATATATATATATATATATAACTCCTACAACTTAAAAACCAAATAATCCAATTAAAAAGTGGGCAGAAGACATGAATAGACATTTCTCCAAAGAAGAAGACATCCAGATGGCAGACACATGAGAAGATGCTTAGCATCACTCATCATCAGGGAAATGCAAATCAAAACTGCAATGAGTTATCACCTCACACCTGTCAGAATGGTTAAAATCAAAAACACAAGAAACAAGTGTTGGGGAGGATGCAGAGAAAAAGGAACCCTCTTGCACTGTTGGTGGGAATGCAAACTGGTGCAGCCACTGTGGGAAACAGGATAGAGGTTCCTCAAAACAATACAAATAGATATAAGTTTTGGCGGGAATCCTACTACTGGCTATTTACCCAAAGAATAGGAAAACTAATTTGAAAAGATATATGCACCCCTATGTTTATTGCAGCATTATTTACAATAGCCAAATTATGGAAGCAGCCCAAGTGTCCATTGATAGATGAATGGATGAGGAAGATGTATATACAATGGAATATTACTCAGTTATAAAAAGGAATGAAATCTTGCCATTTGCAAAAACATGGATGGTGCTAAAAAACATATTGGTAAGTGAAATAAGTCAGCCAGAGAAAGACAAAAACCAAATGATTTCACTCATATGTGGAATTTAAGAAACAAAACAAAGAACAGAAAGATACAGATTCTTAACTATAGAGAACAAACTGATGGTTTCCAGAGGGGAAGTGGGGCGGGGGGGGGGGATGGGAGAAATAAGTGATGGCGATTAAAGAGGACACTTACTGTGATGAGTACTGAGTAATGTATGGAAGTGTTGAATCGCTATATTGTACACCTGAAACTAATAGAACACTTTTCTGGAATTAAAATTTTTTAAATTCCAGTTTTATAGGATAAATAAGTTTAGAGATGTGTTGTACAACATTGTGTCTATAGAGAATGATACTCTATTGTACACTTAAAAATTTATTAAGAAGGAGGACAGACCTTATATTAAGGGAGAGAGATGTTAGGATGAAGCTAAGAGATTTGGTAGGATTCAGTGGCAGAATGTATGTAGGGGGTGAACATCCTATTTTCTCTTCCTGTGTAACCCTCTACCACAGGAATTGTGGCACTGCGGACTTCAGCAGTTTATAACAATGGCTATTTTTGGTTCCCAGGTCTGTACGGTCGGAAGCCCAGGTGTGGTATGGCTGAGTTCTCTGCTCAGGGCTCAGAAGGCCAAAGTCAGGGTATCAACAGGGCTTACTGGCTCATCTCTTCTGGAGCTCAGGGTCCATTTCCAAATTCATGTGGTTGTGGGCCACATTTAGTCCCTTGCAACTGTAGGACTGCAATTGCAATCCTCACTTTTTTGCTGTCAGCCAGGGGTTACTTTCGGCTCCTAGAAGCCACTTGCATTCATTGACATGCGGTTCCCCTCCATCTTCAAAGCCAGGAACAGAGACTCTCCTTAGTGTCAGATCCTTGACAGCAGCACCAAAATTGGTGTTTGAACAACCAGGAGAAGGTGTATGTACACCAAAGGGTGGGGATTCTGAGGGTCATCTCAGAATTCTGCCTACAACAGTGAAGAATAGGGAGAGGTGAGGGTACACAGGGAGAGTCTAGCTGGGCCCATTTGAGGGACTGTGGAGCCATTAACTACAGCTGAGAATACAGAAGGTAGAGAAGTTTTGGCGGGAAGGTGAGTTCAAATTTAGATACATGAGGTAAAGAGTTTAAGAGAAAAAAAATCTCAACTAAGTAATATTTTGTGTGTAAGTATGTCTCCTGCCAACCTTATAAGGGTTGAGCCCCCATAGTATTTTCTTATTTAGGAATTTTCATCTATTGATGAAACAGAAATAAGTTATAAAAAGGAACTGATCTTTAGGGACTATGGGGATGAAAGAAGTATACTTTATAAAAATATTTGTTCATCTCAGCTATCTGAAAGTTCTAAAGAATATTCTCTAACTCATGATGGGTTATAAAATGTGACCAAAAATGAGGGACCAGATTTTTATTCTCTAATTCTTGAGAGAACCTGGCCCCAAGTTTTCATTACAGTTGGTATTACTACCTCATGGCAGGAAATGGCAGTCTGCTGGATAATGGCTTTGCATATTTCTGCCACCTGAAGATCTCAGTGTGGAGAGTTATAGGGCTAATTTTCCTTTGTCCTCAAGAACATATCCATAAGTCTAAAATATCAACTACACGGGATAGCACTTCCAGAGACTACCAAATGGACTTCCATTGTCCAGCTAAATAAATTGTCATTGTTTCTCCCACTTTCCCACAAATTATTGAGATGCCAAGCATTGCAGGCGGGAGAGAGGAGCCCATTATAACCGAACCTTTTCTGCCTTCATCCTACCGAGACTGGAATGCAGGGGCAGACAAACTTAAGGGCAGATAAATACAATGAATCTAACCAATATTTTAGAGATATATGTGAGGTGCCAGAGAGCTCCATGGATGGAAATGAAGGTCAAAATCCAGCCAGTGGACGGATCATAAAAGACATTTTATACCAGGATTGGATTGTGTTGTGTTGTGTTATAGATGCCTGGCAACTAGGTCTCTGTGCGTGTGTGTGGTTTTATTCTTTCAAAAATTGTCTCATTTTTTATACAACTTTATTGAGATAAAATTAATATTTAAAGTGTAATTTGATCAGCTTTGACAAATGTATATACCTGTGAAATTATTACCAAAATTAAAAATAATGAACATATCTATTAACCCCAAGAGTTTCCTTATACCTTTTATAATACCTCTCTTCCTTTCCATCTCCATACTCTGGAATCACTGAATGCTATCATTATAAGTTACTTGAAATTTCTATAAATGGAACCATACGCGATGTTCTCTTTTCCCGTCTAGCTTTGTTCATTCAGCATAATGGTTTTAAGATTCTTCCATATTGTTACATGTTTCATTAGTTTACTCTTTTCTGTTCTGGAGTTCTGTTCCCTTCTATGGGTATATTAGAATGTATTTATCCTTTTGCCTGTTGATGGACATTTGGGTTTCCAATTTGGGGCTATAACAAATAATACTGAGGTGGACATTTGTGGATAAGTCTTTATGTGAATATATGCTTTTGTTTCCCTTTGGTGAATATCTAGAAGTAGAATGACTATATGATAAAAGTATGTTTAACTTAAGAAACTGCAGAATCGTTTTCCAAAGCGGCTTACCATGTTTTCGTCCCTTCAGCAATGTATGAGATTTCCAGCTGTTCCATGTCCTTGCCATAATGTGGCATAGTCAGTCTTTTTAATTTTAGTCAACCTAATGGTTGTATAGAAACTGTGGTTTCAATTTGCATTTCCCTGTTGATGAGTGATGTTGAGCATCTTTTATGTGCTTGTTGGCCATTTATATATTTTCTTTTGTGAAGTGTTCACATTTTTTGCCCATTTTTAAAATTATTGAGTTGTAAGACATCACCAGGATTTAAGCAAGAGAGTATCCTAATCAAATTTATGTTTTAGAAAAATCACTCAAGCAGGGAATATTGAGGATGAGTCACAGCAGGGCCAGACTGAAGAAGAAGGGCCAGTTGGGGGGGATTGGAATAGGTCCAGGAAAGGATGCTACAGTACTTTGCAGTGGGTTAAGGAGAGATGTCTCTGAGCTAGAACTGACAGGTGCTGGTGACCACTTTTACATATGAGGGTTAATCAAGGAAATCTGATTCACCTGGAAATGAGGGTTTAGAATTCAAGGGGAAAACAACCACCACCAAATTCACCACCAAATTTCTATGTAGCACTCACCACATGCCAAGTACAATTCTGAGCGTTATCAGAAATACTAACTCAGGGTTGATCCTCATAACAGTCCTAACGAGGTGGGCATTATTATTATCCACACTTCACAGAGGAGGAAACCGAGGCAGAGAGTGAAAATGTGTCATGCCTGTAATATACAAACAAAAAAATCACAGTCAGTGTGATTAAACGTATAGAAGACAAATGGTTTAAAGGATAGTAAAACATGGTTTTGGAACCAGGCACCATGGAG
The DNA here is from genome assembly GCF_964656455.1 of Halichoerus grypus. NCBI lineage: Eukaryota > Metazoa > Chordata > Mammalia > Carnivora > Phocidae > Halichoerus > Halichoerus grypus. The sequence goes on from NC_135717.1 coordinate 66,913,719, forward strand.
CTTAGATGCCATATCACATACACTGGCTGCATGACTTGGGGCAAGTTTCTTAGACTCTGTGCATCTCTCTTTTCTTATTTGTAAAACAAGGATACCGCTTTCATTTAGACTGGTGTGAGCAGTAAATGCGGAAGCTTGTTAAAAGTTCTTAGAACAAAATATGTGCCCAGCGAATGTTAGCGCTCGTCTTACTTTCCTGTAGATGTAACCATAGGGGTGAGTGAGGTGGTCCGGGAAAGCCTGGAGAAAAGAAGGGTAGAAAAAGATGTAAACCTAAGCAGCGCTCCCTTTGTGACACCATACGAGGCATAAAGGAGAGGGACTGGGAGAACACGTGCAAACAGTGACATTCACTATTGATCAGGATTCCAAAATAGGGCGCAGGTAAACGTCACGCATTTCCAGCAAGGGCACACAGGTGAAATCTGTCTTACCTCCTACACTAGATCCAGGTACACTTTTTACAAAATAAAGCACTCCTAGGACATATTGTAACCAAAGTTGAGTGTTATATTTGTGAGGCATTTATTCACTTTTTAAAACTTGAACTATAAAGGTAGAATGTGCTAAACAATAAAACAATTTGAATAATACAGGTCAGGGTGCACTAGAAAGCGAGAATCTTTGGGACCTGCACGTCCCCAGGTGCACCACCAGTACTAGTCGGTTTGGACCTTTCCGAATCATTTTATATATGCCTTCATACACAAGAATGTAGCACCCTTCAAGTTAATATGTACAGTATAATAAAATAATACAAAAACCCTCATATTTTTCAATAGTGGCATAATAATCAAAACTCTATTATACCATTGTTTATCATTCTCTTACTGATGGTAGGTTAAATATAATTTTTTCTATAACAAATTCAACTGCAGTTAACATTCCAGTATAAATAGGAGCATGCAAATGAAACTGGTCTAAGGGCACTTGTATTTTAAATTGTGATGGGACTGCAAAATTGCCCTCCAAAAATGTTTGAGCAATTTGAAACCCATAATAGCTAATATTTATTGAACAATTACCAGATGTGAACACTATACTAAGGGCTTTATGTAGAGCATCTCCACAAACTCTACTGGGTCCATCCTATTATTATTACTTTCATTTGGTAGATAAAGAAATGCAGGCCTGGGAAGGATGAGTAAATTGAATGAGGTAACCCAGGTAAGAAGTAGTGTAGGAGTGATTTGAACCCAAATCTTTAGTACTGTCTGTAAATCGTGCTGATTCTTTTACTTATCACTATTGGTTTTATTCATTCCTTCCTCTATCATCAATTCATTTTCATTGCTAGAGTGCATCTTTGAATTTTTCTTCCAGGAAGAATATAGGGGTGGTAAATATGTCTAAGTTCTTGTATGTCTAAATAAGTTCATTTTACTGTCACTCTTGAATGACAGTCTGGTGTGAGCAGTGGCTGGTTGTAGAATTCTAGGCTCATACCCATTTTTCCCACAGTACATAATGTGTCCTTTGTCCTTTGCACATGAGATGCTTGATGCCAGCAGATTCCTTTTCCCTCCTTCCCTCTCACCCTCCTCCTCCTCCTCCTCCTCCCCTTCCTCTTCCTCCTCCTTTTTCTTCTTCTCTCCATCTCTCTCTGTCTCTCTCATCATGGGATTCTTTCTCTATTGCTGAGGTTTACAAATTTTCAAAAGAAATATCTGGATCTTAAAATCTGAGGACCTATCTTTAATTTAGGGAAGATGGGAGATCCTACTAGGTAGGTAGATATTGGCTCTCTTGGATCTGTTTTCCACATCTCAATATTTTTTCTCGATTTGCATCCCTATCCTTTATTTAAAGTTATGTTCTAGGGGAATCTATTAGCTGATTTTTAAATTTAATATTTAGGTCTGCAGTAATTTAGTTTGTCTTTTTATTTAGTCCTCTTAGATATGTTTTGAAAATATTTCTGACTTTAAAGATATTTTCTTCTTCAGCCTATTTATAGCAGTAGTATCTGCAGGGATACTAGCTTATGCTCAATTATATACAAATCATATCAAAATGTAATATTAAATCAGGATGAGCATTGAAATTAAAAGAGTACACAGTAGGTGGGATTTGAATGGCCAATGCATCCAGTAATCAACCGTATCATACTTGGTGGTCCCTTTCTATAAGAGAAATTGTGTGTTGTCTCTTTTGCTATCCTGACATGAAATCCATAGATCATGGAATCTGCAGAATTAAGAAGAAACCCCATTGTAATGTAAAGGAGAAATCAAAGGGAAGCAGTTGAGCCCAGAATATACACTTTGACATGTACACGCTCAGGCAGCTCTTCTCTAAAGATAACAGTAGTCAGGGGCGCCTGGGTGCTGCATTCGGTTGAGCGTCCAGCTCTTGGTTTTGGCTCAGGTTGTGATCGCAAGTCATGCTCTTAGGATCGTGAGACGGAGCCCTGTGTTGGTAGGGCTCCACATGGAGTCTGCTTAGAGCCTTTCTCTCCCTCTCCCTCTGCCCCTAGCCAAACCCCCCCCTCCCCGGGACTCTCTCTCTCAAATAAGTAAATAAACTTTTTAAAAAAAGATAGCAGGAGTCAAATGCAGTCAGTGCACGTGCCACGGCAAGGCGTGTGCACTCACGTGAGGCACAGGTGCCACGAGCACTATTGATCCGTTAGTGACACGAGGGTCCACAATGGTGAAAAACTCATACTACGTTCTGAAAAAAATGAAATACAATCTTCTTTTGATTTACATGGTAGTGCATTCCTGGAAAATTCAGTGTATATTATAACCTAGCCAAAATAGCACTCATGTCCTCATTTCCCAAGTTGCTTGAGCCAATATTTATTTTTATTTTTTTTCCTCAGAAAAGCTTTTAAGGCAACAAATGTTCCCAAGCTCAGTTTCAGTCCTGTTTCATAGATCAAGAGCTTCACTGTTTTCCGAACAATCTGCAGTTTCATTTTCATTTCCTCAGTGATCAGAATACTTACAAATTTTTCACAAAATTTTTCTAGGTGGTATTTTTCCCCCCCTTTGGTTTCTATTTGTCATTCAGTTTCAGTTCTGTTGGACTGTGGTGATACAATGTAATTTGAAATATTTCAATATTTTGGAATTTAATGAGGCTTTCCTTGTGGCCTACTTGGGGACTGTGTTTCATAAATGCTCAGTGGGGCTCTCCAATAGAAGGTGTAACGTCAATTTGCAGGATAAAACATTCTTTCCATGGCTATGAGATCAGCCAGAGAAATTAAGACATGTGGACCTTCTGCAACCATTTTTCTTCAGTCTAAGAGAAGTGTTTTAAAAATAACCAAATAATGTGGTTTTGTTGATTATGTTTCTCATGAGAGGTTTTGCTTTATGTCTTCTGTCTGTGCTCTTCCTTTTGTGGCTTATACTACTGATTACTACAGGAGGATTAATCGACCCAATTAATAAACATTGAATTCAGTTTTGATATTCTTCTTATTATTATTATTATTATTGCCTCCTTTGTTTTCTTTTTGTTTGTTTTGTTTCTTTTTGTTTGCATCTACCAAGTACTGTTGCCAGTACTTTTACTTATGCTATAATAGCTTCTCTTTAACATTTACAGTAATTATATTGTTCTATAGCCCTGGTTATTTTTTTTTAAAGATTTTATTTATTTATTTGAGAGAGACAGAGACAGCACAAGCAGGGGGAGAGGGAGAAGCAGACTCCCCACTGAGCAGGGACCCCAATGTGGGGCTCGATCCCAGGACCCAGGATCATGACCTGAGCTGAAGGCAGAAGCTTAACCGACTGAGCCACCCAGGTGCCCCTGGATTTCATTTTTAAAGGAAATAGCTGATCTGTTTTCATTTTCATTGGGTAAATACCCAGTAGTGGAATTACTGGACCATATGGCTTTTCTATTTTTAATATTTTGAGGAGCCTCCATACTGTTTTCCACCACAGCTGCACCAATTTACATTTCCACCAACAGTGTGTAAGGATTCTTTTTTCCCCATATCCTTGCCAACACTTGTTATTTCTTGTCTTTTTGATTCTGGCCATTCTTACAGATGTAAGGTGATATCTCATTGTGGTTTTGATTGGTATTTCTCTAATAATTAGTGATGTTGAGCATCTTGTCATGTGTCTGTTGGCCATCTGTATGTCTTCTTTGGAAAAACTTATATGTAGGTCCTCTGCCCATTTTTAATTGGATTACTTGTGGGGTTTTTGGTGTTTAGTTGTATAAGTTATTTATATTATTTTGGATATTAACCCCTTATCAGATATATCATGTGCAAATATCTTCTCCCATTTAGTAGGTTGCCTTCTTGTTTTGTTGATGGTTTTCTTTGCTGTGCAAAAGCTTTTTATTTTGGTATAGTCCCAATAATTTATTTTTACTTTCGTTTCCCTTGCCTAAAGAGACCTATCTAGAAAAATGTTAAAACTGATGTCAAAGAAATTACTGCCTATGTTTTCTTTTAGTTTTATGGTTTCATATCTCACATTTAGGTCTTTAATTCATTTTGAGTTTATTTTTATGTATAAGAAAGTGGTTCAGTTTCATTCTTTCGCATGTAGCTGTCCAGTTTTCCCAACACCATATATTGAAGAGACTTTTCTTCCCATTGTATATTCATGCCTGTTTTGTTGTAGATTAGTGAACCATATAAGTGTGCGTGTATTTCTGGGCTCTCTAGTTTGTTCTATAAAATGATTTGTTTCTAGTTCTGTAAAAAATGCTGTTGGTATTTCGATAGGGATTGCATTGAATCTGTAGATTGCTTTGGGTAGTGTGGACATTTTAACAATATTAGTTCTTTTCATTTGTGTCATCTTCAGTTTCTTTCATCAATGTTTTATAGTTTTCCAGGTACAGGTCTTTCACTCCTTGTTTAGGTTTATACGTAGGTGTTTTATTCTTTTTGGTGTAATTGTAAATGGAATTGTTGTCTTAATATCTCTTTCTGCTAGTTTGTTACTACTGTTTAGAAATACAAGCGATTTCCGTGTATTAATTTTGTGTCCTGCATCTTTTTTGAATTCATTTATTATTTCTAATAGTTTTTTTGTGGAGAGTTTAGGGTTTTCTATGTATAGTATCACGTCATCTGCAAATAGAGTTTTACTTCTTCCTTACCAATTTGGATGCCTTTTGTTTTTACTGGAAGCTAGGACTTCCAGTACTAAGTTGAATAAAAGTGGTGAGAGTGGACATCCTTGTTTTGCTCCTGACCTCAGGGGAAAGGTGCTTAGTTTTTCACCATTGACTATGACATTAGTTGTGGGTTTTTCATATATGGCTTTTATCATTTTGAGGTATGCTCCCTCTAAACCCGCTTCTTGGGAGTTTTTAACATGAATGGATATTGAATTGTATCAAGTGCTTTTCTGTATCTATTGAGATGATTATATGATTTTTATGGTTCCAGAGTGTTTTCAAGTTCAATCACTGTGTCTCACTCCAGGGCTTGTTGACAGCTGAGCAGAAAGACCGCCTTTGGTAAGTGAAAGGAAGAGTGAGAGAGGCCTGAGTTACTCATGGATGCTGCTTTCCAGGTAAACAGCCTAACAGTGACTTAAACCATCAGAACATTTTCAGCTTTATTGAAGTATAATTGACCTGTAACATTGCGTAAGTTTAGGGTGTACAAGGTGATGATTTAATACACGTATGTATTGTGAGAGGATTGCAACAGTGTTAGTTAACACTTCCAAGACCTCAAATAATTACCTTTTTTCTGTGTGTGGTGATAAAATCTACTCTTAACTATACTGTATAATGTACTTGAAAGTTGTTAACTATAGTCAGTATGTTGGACATTTGAGCCCCAGAATTTATTTCTCTTGTAACTGGAAGTTTGTACCCTTGACCAGCATCTCCCCATTTCCCCTACCCTCCAGCCCCAGGCAACGGCCGTCCTACGTTCTGAGTTTGCCTTTTTCAGAATATATATATAAATGAGAACATAGTCATTGCCTTTCTCTGACTTACTCCATTTAGTATAAGACCCTCAAAGTCCATCCATGTTGCAAAATGCAGAATCTCCTTCTTTCTCATAGCTGAATAATATTGGTGTGTGTATATATCCATTCTTTATCCATTCATCTGTTGATGGACACTTAAGTTGTTTGTCTTGCCTATTATGAGTAATGCTGCAATGAACGTGGGAGTACAGATATCTCTTTGAGATAGTGATTTCATTTCTTTCAGATATATACCTAGAAGTGGTATTGCTGGATCATAATGCAGTTCTGTTTTTAACCTTTTGAGGAACCTCCATAGTTGTTGTTTTCCACAGTGGCTGCACCAATGTACATTTCCATCAACAGTCCATGAGAACCTTTGTGTATTCAGCAATTAGTGGAAGGAGGTCCCAGGATCAGTTCAACAGCTCGATAATATGATGGATTTAGGATTTTTTCTTTTTTCTACTCGGGCATTCCACAGATTGACCTTTATTATCCTCTGGTTTAAGGTTGGGATTATGGCTGTCATATTGGCAAACATCACAAAATAATTGAAGTATCTCAAACAACAAAGGCATAAAAGATCTCTTACCTCACACAGTTGTTTAATCTTTGACAAAGTAAATCAGAGGAACAACTCTTATTCACAGCTTCTCCAACAGTCATTACCTGGAATTGGGTAGCACGACCAACTCAGACTAATCCCTGCAAAGTGCAAATTGTCTTGATTCATCACTAAGGACCAGGACTCAGGCGGACTAAACAAAATTGCATATTATGCTATACAAGTCTGCTTCTGATAATAGCCACTTTTTGTGGATTAACCAGTTCTTATAGGCATAGGTGCAACAAGTTCTGACTTAATGCAACAGCTTTTTGAGAAAATTATAAACTGTGCATGCATAAGAAGGGTAAACCCTCTCCAAATTACCAGATCTCATGTTTCCAGCTCTGGCTCAAGTTATAGCAATACCAGGAAGCACAATGCAGTGAAAATAGTGTGGTTGCTATTTTATTAGATGAGATAGTGAATGGAAATCATACAGATGTCTGATGATAAGTACAGTTTGGTCGGCAGTTGTTGGTCCAGCGTCAGAGTGTGTGTATAAGACAGCAGTTTCTTTTTTTTTTTTTTTTTAAAGATTTTATTTATTTGAGAGCGAGAAGGAGAGAGAGAGAGAGCATGAGAGGGGGGAAGGCAGAGGGAGAAGCAGGCTCCCCACTGAACAAGGAGCCCGATGCGGGACTCGATCCCGGGACTCCAGGATCATGACCTGAGCCGAAGGCAGTCGCTTAACCAACTGAGCCACCCAGGCGCCCCAGCAGTTTCAAAAAATACTCCCTGCCTTCCAGGAGCTTGAGGGTAAGGATGCTTGCTCCTTCTCCTTTGGAAAGGAAGTGTGGCAGCAGAAGAAAGGGCATTAATACAATTAAGGGACATTTCTTTCAAATTGATAGAAGTTATATTACATACCAGTGGCTAAAAATAAAAATCTGTTCACTTCCCTATATAGGATTACTTAATTAGGTCCTGATGTATCACTTGGAAGTAATGGATGTTTTTTACATAATAAAGCCATCATAGAAATTATTAGGAAACTTCCAGTGAATTTGCTAATGGAGAACTGTTTATATGGGGTGATTATAGAGCTATTTTAAAATTGTGTGATGTGAGAATAATCGCTATGACACAGGAGTTCACAGTTATTGAATATTTCTTTCCCAGGCTTTGTTCCAAGTACTTTACGTGAATCAGCTCTTCCATGCCCACAACGATCCCATGAGGTAAGCAGAATTATGACCTGATCAGAGAGGCTAAAGGACTGTGTCAAGGTTGCAAAGCTGGTAATAGGCAAAACCAGAACCTGAACTCAGGAGGTGTGGCTCCAGATCCCGTGCTCCGACTGCTCTCCTGTAGTCTTTCCGTGGAAGCACAGCTGGGGCTAACTGGCCCAACTGTTGAAGCAAGGCCACTGCTAATTAGCTTGTGTATCTAAGCAGGTGGCAGTCTGTCCTCATGTACAGCTAAATAAAAAAGTTTCGTTTTGCCTGACTGGAATTCAGGAACAGGATGTGGATAATGCTCTAGTTCCTGATGGCGAGGAGCAGGGGAAGGGACGATCCTATCACGGATGGGCCCCGATCGTCCACCCCCCCCCTTTATTTCTCCGTATCTTTCTTTAAATGGCTGCACTGTGTGGGGAGGAGCAGAACTAGTGAGTTCCATCTCTCCAACAACCCTGTTAAACATGAAGTTTAATTTTAGACATGGCAAGTTCAAAGGAACCACTTGGCATCAGAGTTTCTAGAAAACAGAATTTGATCTACCATGGGAAACAAACAATATCCTAAATACCCAAGCGCAAGAACAGATTTGAAGATACTTTATTAAGATCGAAGGTTTTCCATTACATTTATTTAGAAATCCTTACTAGTCAAAAAGAAAATAACAGAAATCCAGATCTTCAAGCAGCTTTTAATAAATCTATGAAGATTACAGGTTTGTTAATTTTAAATTATTACAATTTAGATACATTCAATCATTATACAATACCAGGAATGTCAGCCTTAAAGATATTAAGAACATCTATATAAGTAAAGCAACAGGAAAAAAATACTTCAATTTCACCTTTTTATTTTTAACTGACTCTAATTTGGTAATCACGGGAATATAGAATTTCCTGATCTCAGATTTTAAATATATGGACTTAAAACTATAAACATTCCTCTTCTCTGCAACAGTGGCTGACACTGTCTTGGGAGCCGGCCGAACTAGTACAGTGAGGAGTGCCGGGCACGTCTCCTTGCTGGAGGTGGTCTGGGTGCAGATGCAAGAGTCCAGGGCCTTCCGCAACAGTTATCAACGAGCCCTTGGCACTGCCTTACTCAGTTTTAACCTAATCTCCAAACAAACATCAAAATGGCTATGTAAACATCACTTGCAAAGCCATGTACCTAATAAAAGATTTCTCAAATTGCCAGGGTGCCCTTTTCATTAAAAACAAAACAAAACAAAACAAAATTCTAGTGTGAAAAGGGAGAAAGGTCTGGACAGTTATATTTTTAAATAACACCCCATCGCCACCAACAGCCAGAAGGACTCTGTTTCCACCACATTACACTACCCTCTACCCCCACAGTAAAGAATTTGGTTGGACTGCCTAAATTAAATTATTCAGACAATTGCCTAGATTAAAATTACATGTTTCCCATTACTCGTTGTACAGGAAGCTTTGATTTATAGGAGATCTTAGTGTTCAAAGAGGAGTCTATTCTACCCAAACTCTCTGTGTAAGACTTACATTTTCTTAGAGCAGCCATACAACTTTAAAGTACGGCAGCCCTCTTCCCACTCCTTTAAAAATCTAGATGGCTTGCTATTGACTTTATAAACTTAGAACTCACTGTCTGGATCATGTTAAGTAACATCTGGTCTGATTGTTTTAGTGAGAGTGTGTATCAAGACCATTACAGCAGTTTTTGTCTCTGTTTCTAATACGAAATTTGACACGTCTGAAGGAAATCCAGTGGATAATGCTACCAAGTGCACAGTGCACATATAACACTCGTGGGCTATCTGTGTACGAACAAAGGTCAAATATTTACATGGAATGTTGGCCCTGACTTATAAAACTACTCTTTTAAATTATGACATCTTTACATACAATTTATTTTATGAATAGCTCCATTTGATAATTAAAAAAATATGCCTTTCAAAGATTTCATAAATATATAAAATTTCACTACATTCTATTTTTCTTATGACATCTAAACTCTTTACAAATCAACAAAAAATATTTTCTGTTTGAAAGTCATAGATGTGATGATTTTTGATTGGCAGGGTCTTACTGCATGCAAGAATGGCAAGACATGTTCTCTTAAACAACTTACGGCCCTTTCTAGTATGCTGAAGTTCAGTAGTAACAAAGAAAAATGAGAGCCCATCTAAATTATTTACAAGAGTCTTTCTTAAGATTCTTTAAAAATGGTAAGATTAGGATGGTACCTGACCAGCGTTAAGAATTATTTTGATGATTAAGAGGTAAGTTAACATTATACGAAAAGTTTTTCTAAAATACATCTTAGTGCAATTTAAGTATATGATCAATTGCACATGTGAAAAATGATCACATTTTAACTGTATCAGTAACATGTAAAACATCTACTTTGAGAATAGGAATCACATTCTTATAATTTATTGGATAGTGACTCCGGAAATCCTGTCTGAGGATTTACAAATAAAAATGTCCTTTGTAATCATTACTTGCCCCAAGATATCACCAACCTTACAAAGACTAATACCATAAGGAAGGGCTTTTAGTTACATATACAATCATTTTTAAAAGTCGTATCTTCCCTCATTAAATACTCGAGTCACTGATATGTAGTCCTAAGAGGTCGTCTCAAGCTATAACATGCAGGCCACTCACTAAGGCTAATGTGTCGTAATTCCTCTAAGAAAGATTTTTAAATACACTCTGACTATATTGTATATATGTAAGAAAAAGGTTGCGGTTTTAGAATAGCAAGAGGACGCCTTACTGTCAGCCTAGGTGAACCTATAGTGACCCATCCATCCAAAGAACAGCAAAGCTGTCCTGTTTGCCTGGAGCTGCTCAAGGCTGCTAAGTTAGTACCTTCAACTGTTAACGTACAAACTTGATGGAGGGACCACGTCTGAGACCTGCTGAAGCACCAAACTCCAGTATCAATTCCCTAGCTGTTTCTCTCTAAAAAGTCCAACCTCATCTTGGAGATACAGCTGTATATTAAAGACAACCAAAAGGTTCAAAGCTCTGCTCAAAATACAGTACTGTGCAAATTTTGATTTTGGATCTTCTACTCAAATAATATTGTGTTCGAAGTAAGGCTGGATAAAGATACAAACAAAACCAACATTCAGTTTTAAGCAAGATTGCATATCTACAACAGTGATATAGATTAAAAAGCCCTACCACCAGAACGGTAAATGATTTCATCATGCACTCTACAAAAAAGATGATTGTGGGAATTTCCCTTAGTTATGAATGTAACCAGCTCACTGGAACCCAGTGGGCTTCTGTCTCTAATTTGTCAAAAGTTGTTTTTAGCTCATTGAATGCCACGGTGAGGTCATCATTTACTATAATTTTGTCAAAAAGATGACCATACTGATTTTCCATTATCTGTGCAGATTTAATCATTTCCTGAAAGTCTTCTTCCTGCAAAAGGAAGAATTAAAAAAACTTTGGTTAACCAGGCAATTATATCACTTTACATAGATGCAGACATTTCCACAACTGGTTTATCAAATGCTATTCTGTGTTTATTCTTTCAGCCACAAATGAAAATGACCCTCTTGAACTGCAAGTTCTTCAGACATCATACCTTCTGATGTTCTCTCTCGGATCTGCTCAACTGCTTGCACAGAATCAAAGTTCCCACCTTTCGTGAATTTCAGGATTGTCACTCATTCACTTATTATTACAGGGATATTTCAGTCAATATAATTTGAAGATCTATTCACAGAAGCACAGAAAGCCAGTACAGCGCAATCACTCAAAATGTATGTACCCAAATACAATTCTGTCTTTTATCGGGTTTTGGATCACAGCATCTACTACACCATGTCTTCCGAAAGTAGTGGCTCCCACATGTATGATTTCAAGTACCACTTACATCTTCTTACTGAGCATCACTGTACTTACTGTAAAAGGCTTTGCAGCACCTTGGTCATCTCTGCTTGAAATAATCTTTGCATTTTTTCTTGTCTCCCTCAAACGCTCTATTGATGGAGGCTTTATAAATATCACGTAGGGCTTAAATTCTAGGGTCCTTAAATGCTTCACTGTCTGCAAGGAAGAAAATAAGCCTTCTTTTATTTCTTCATAATGTCATGAGTGAATTTTACAGTAAACCAAAGTTTCTTTCAAAGGAGAAAATTCCTTAAAATTATCTAATTAAGGCCAGTAGCTCTTTCAATATATTATTCAATCAGTTGTTGACAATTAAATGTCATAATTATATACCCCTGAAAAAATGTTGGAGAATATAACTTGCCTTTTAAAATGTTTTGAAAAATGTCATAATTCATATTGGACAGAAGCAGCTAAAAATATCATAAAACTGATTTTTAAATCAAATACTCAAAAGATGCTATGCGTTAAGTGTCTGCACATGAAAGTCTTCCAACCATCCCACCTAAGCCTCTTCCTGATCTCAAATAGGAGTCTGTCATTCTGTCTGTCTTGTTTGCCATTCTGTGGGCAAGACTTCCGCTTTCCTTGAAGCTTGTCAACATTCTCCCATCAAAATATCTTACATTATTTCCGCTATGCTTCTGAGGACTCGTCTACAGTCTAGGGGGAATGGCAAAAGGGTGGGAGTGGAGGGAGCCTCTTGACCTGTGTGTCAGGGCCTCCTCAGAACGTGAGTACAGACCAAACTCCCCTGAAAGGTTATGGTGGGGTGTGGGGGTGCAGCCGGAGGATCCATACGTCCGGAGGGCTAGTGAGGCTCTCGGACGGAGAGCTGGACCTGCACTGACGGAGCTGGACACGACTAGACCCAGGGCCCTGGCACAGAGCTGGCTGCACAAGCAGGAGTAGTCTACTCATTGCTGGTGCCTACGTGAAGGCGTCAGCTGCCCTACTGATTCTTGGGGCACTTTGACTCCAGATTCATCTTCCTGAAGAAGAATGAAGGGCTTCTCCAGGCCACTCACTCTTGGAGGTTGTGTACCCATCAGTGGAGCGAGACTCTGTGGCCCCTGGGTAACAAGGAAAACACTATGGGTAGGGTCTCTGCTGGAGGAGATGTGGTTCAGTAAGAACGGAATGGCTTCATCCACTGGCATCCTCGGTCCAAAGTGTTCCTAAGCGTTCCCCGGCTGCCAGCAAGGATTCAGCTGACAGCCGCAGGAAGGATCTCATTCAGTTCAATTCCTGTGAAATGCCCCACAGCTCTATGTATGGGGTGTACGCTTCTAGGATATGTAGAGACTCAAAATAAAAGAAGGCCAAGAACCAAAATGTCCATTGTAAAAATTACAAACACTTAAAATCAGACTTAACACTTAAAAATCCATTATACACGTAGCAACGTATTTTACACAGAAGAAATATCTAAGAGTCTTGTACTTGGCTAACACAGAATATAAACAAGAGTTACAAACAGATCTTGTGGCTTCCCCTAACTCCTCTTTTCTAATATTATGGGCCTTTTTTATTTTCCTCTCACCAGAGACTTCTCAAATTACATTTAAATGCTTTTGTCATTAGGAAAGCCACAGATATGCCCAAAGTGAGCAGCCTTTAGATTTACCCCCAGATTGAAAGGTTCACATGGAGTGTGGTAGCTCACATGGGCCAGAATGGTACTGAATAGTTCATTGTTCACTTACATGAGGCTGAACATCCAACAAACAAACTTTGTTTTTAGCTAGGACAGACCGCACGGAGTCTATACTCGTTCCATAGTAGTTGTTTTTATATTCACCGTATTCAATAAACCTGTAGGAAATCAGATCTAAATCAGAGCCATTTGTGAATTAATTATAGATATAAGTGGAAAGACATAATTCAAATATAGAAAAGATTTTTGCTGAACATGTAATTTTTTTTTTTTTTACTGTGTTCAATAAAATAAGTAGGGCCAAGTCCTCCAGAATGTCAATTTTAAAAAATCTTGTATTTTACATTTTCAAATCAGTAACACTTGCTTGTATTACACTTAAGCAGAAAAAAAGTACTTCAGGCCAGCAGTACTCTGTTTTCCATCACCTCTTTTTCAGAACTAATGCAATGCAATAAAGCAGTGAATAAGCCAAACAATAGAAACTACTGAAATTTCACTGCACGCTACAGAATAACCACGCTCAGCTTTAGAACGACAGGAGGGACTGCCTGGTGGCTAATGGAAGCAGGGCAGCCGATTACGTGCTATAAAAACACAATCGCTGTGCCAAACGTGGAAAAAAGCATTTTGATGTTTCAATAAAATCCCCAAATCTCACATTAAAACACACATTGCTTCCTGATACCCTAAAATATTCATGCTGAAGCAAATGGAGGACCTGGGGAGGTGGGGGGGAAGGTTAGAGCTGGCCAGGGGATGTGGTACAAGCAAGGTGATGAACAGTATTTTAATTTTTTGAAGAGCCAATGAGGGTGAGAGGTGCATGTGGGAGAGATGGTCGAACTAGGGATCTATTACATTGTTGTTAGTTTTTTAAAGAAAATTCTATTCAAATTCTATATTAAGATTCAATGAGTGGGGTGGAAAGAGGTCACAATAATATATGAGCAACATTCCCTCATCCTTCAAAATAATTCCTACCCATTGAACTTACCAGAAACATAGCAGCTCTAGGTTATTAAAAAATTACAGGTGAAGACTGGTAACACCTACTAACTGAATTATCACCTTTTTATCCATTTCAGATACTATAAAACTTAAAATTTATTTCAAACGGAAGGGAACCCTCAGTTCCCTGAAAACTGGATACAGAGGCACAGGCTTAAAAACAAGAGTCACACAAAAAACTGCCACATACTTGTTATTTTGTACATCTGTCTCGAACAAATGCTTGGAAATGAAAATATATTCCACACCATCGCTCTCCTGGCTTCTTCTTGCTCTGGTCGTGTCTGCGATTTAATTAAAAAGAGTTTACAAAAGTTTACATCAGCTACCCTAAGGAGGACACTAAAAAAGAAATCATCATGTATTAAAGTATTTTTCAGGGCATCTGGGTGGCTAAGTAGGTTAAACGTCTGCCTTCGGCTCAGGTCATGATCCCAGAGTCCCGGGATCAAGCCCTGCATCAGGCTCCCTGCTCAGCAGAGAGCCTGCTTCTCCCTCTGCCCCTCACCCTGCTTGTGCTCACGCTCTCTCTCAAATAAAATCTTTAAATAAAATAAAAAATAATGTGTTTTTCATGAACCAGATTTAAAAACTTAGAAAAAAGCAAATTGATTAAATAAAGTGTCATTCAGATTTTCTCTACCGATATGAAAGTACAACACTGATTTGAATATGGATTCAAAGTTAAATTGCATTGTGTCTGTGCTATTCATTATTTTGAAGGTTATAATGTTAGTTAAATAAAAATAGTATTTTAACCCTTGAGGAAAAACTCCTGTCTTTTGCAGATAATATGCTTATTACCATATTTACTGATCGTTATTCATTGAAGCAAGCCTAATGCCTACTAGGTTGTAAGGTAAACTCTGAAATTATTTTACTGTCTTCCACACACAGCACATAGTAAGTATGCCATCAGTGTTTTGTTTTACTAATTGACTGAATTCAAAGACTAAATGCTATTCATTCCTCCTTTGCAAAATTATAAACACCTTCTTAGAATACTACTGAACTTCCAAATGTTCAGTAATGTTGCCTATCTGCTACTAAGTTATAATGGAGCAGAAAATACAGGATTAACTGTAAAAACATAACCAAACCTAAGGAGTTGCATGCTGATAGGGCAAGCAAAAAACTGACCATAGCCCATCCTTCCTGCGGATTTCAGCTAAAAACTCTGGGCCCAGACAACTATCTCAGCACTCTGAAAATAAATAAAAAGCAGGTAGACTGTGGAGAGGAATCAACCTGCATGGGGTAGAGTTTTAACTTTTATTTCTTCTTAGCTTTGCCCTGAGGGTGGGAACATTTGCAGAGCATCATGCTGTTCTGTGTGACTAAATTCCAGTAGGAGCCCTTTTTGGTGAAAAGAACCAAGAAAAAACTTTTAAAAAGCCCTTACAAATTGAAGAGTGTGGAGGTAATCCAGGAAGACTGGGTGAAGAAGATACTCTAAAGCTGTGAAGGAACCAAAACTAGCTGAAGAATAACCCCTGAGCTATACACTTGCAGTTCAGACTCAAGGTAACACAGCAATATTTTCATACGTGAACTGAGATTAGAATACACAAGTCTCAGCCTAACCCGTGAATAACAGCAGCACAGAACACCCCCAAACCAATGTAGAAAAGGCTTAGAGAACCGAGCTGAGATTTGAACTATGCACACAACTATCAGACTCACCCCTGAACCACATGTGACAGGGAAGACCCAAATCAGTGTAGCAAAAACTTAAGAGAACTGAACTGAGATTGAAACCACAACTCACAGAAAATGAGACAGAATTACGGTATGAACATAAAAGGGTGATGACTTGCTAAAATGAAAACATTCTCCAGAATGTTGACTCCCCTCCACCATCTTCCTGCTTTACTCATTTTCAAAGTGCTCCGACCGCTATCTCGGGCCCAGAGTTTTTAGCTGTAATCAGCAGTAAGGATGGGCTATATCCAGGTTTTCACTTGCCATGTTGGCACTGCAACTCCTCAGGGATTTTGTTTTTAAGTTAATCCTGTATTTTCTGCTCCACTGTAAGCAGGACCTAGAGTTGATACAACACTGCATTCATAACATCCAGAATGCAATTTAAAATCATTTAATATAAAAGAACCAAGAAATTATGACCAATTCTCAAGGGGAAAATGGTAGATGGCAACTCTGAATGACCCAGAAGTTAGAACTACCAGACAAAGAATTCAAGAATTTAAGAACTTATGTGTTTATAACTGTGTTTTATAAGGTAAAGGAAAACACATCTGAAATGAATGGAAATATAAATTCTCAGAGAAATAGAAACTATAAAGGAGAATCAAATGGAAATGTTAGAATGGAAATACACAATATCTAACAAACAAGTTGCTAGATGGGCTAGGTAGCAGAATGGAGAGGACAGAGAAAAAAGTCAATGAACTTGAAGATAGATCAATGGAAATCATAAAATCTGAGCAACAAAGAAAAAAAAGATTGAAAAGATATAAATGGAACCTGAGGGACCTGTGAAATAAATGTGTAATTTGGATGCCAGAGGAGACGAAAAAGATATTGAGGCAAAAAAAAAAAAAAAAAATGTATTTGAAGAAAACAGTGGCCCCAAACTGCTAAAATCTGGTGAAAGACATATATTTTACAAATTTCAGAAGCTCAACAAATCTCAAATAGGATAAATTCAGAGAAAAATCATGCCTAGGCACATCAAAACCAGAGTACTAACAGTCAAGGATAAAAAAAATCTTGAAAGCATCCAGTAAAAACCAATACAGTACACATGAGGAATAATGATTTCAGTGGCTACAGATTTATTATAAATCATAAAAACAAGAACTCAATGAAATAATATCTAGACTTAAAGTACTGAAAGAAAAGAACTTCACCTAAAATATCCTTCAGGAGAAAAAAGCAAAACAAACACCTTTTCAGAAGAAGAGAGACTAATAATTCATCAGCATATCTGTTCTAAAAGAATATTCAAGGAAGTTCTTAGGCTAAAAGGAAATGTTAAGAAGGAATTTATATCTTCAAGAAATGAAGAAAGCAATAGAAAGAATAGTTGAGTAGAAATAAAAGTCTATTTTTTCCTCTTACATTCCTTAAACATACATATACATATATATATAATATAGACACATATATATAAAATATATATACAACTGATTTAAAAGTTATAATATCTGGTAGTTTTCAATGTACGCAAACGTAACACATTTGTCAACTAGAACAAAAAAGACTAGGAAAAAGGGATTTATATGATTGCAAGGTTTCTATATATTATGTGAAATGGCATGAAGTTAACTCTAAGCAGACTGTCAATGGTGAGACACTAAGCCTGTTGTAATCCCTAGAGCAACCAATAACAAGTAATGCAAAGACATAGAAGCGGAGAGCCAATAAGTAAACTGAAATGGAACACTAGTAAACATTCAAATAAAAAAAAATAAGAAATAAAAAGCAAAAAAAACCCACCAAAAACAAAACCAAACGGGATAAACAGAAAAACTTAATCGTAGCTTAAATTTAATCATTTCCATAACTCAATAAATGTTAATTGGTTTATATACTCCAATTAAAAGGCAGAGAATAGGTGAAAAAGCAAGACCCTAGTACATGCTGTCTATTAGTTTATAAGAAAGACACATTAAAGACACAGATAAGCTGAAAGTGAACAGATAGAAGACAGTATAGGTACCATGTAAACAGTAAGCATAAGGTGCTGAAGTGGCTACTTTAGTATCAGACAAGAGACTTGAAAAAAAAGTATGACCAGAGACAAAGACGAATGTTTCATAAGAGAAACTTAAATTAACAATTATAAATTTGTACACACATAATAACAGAACTTGAAAGTACATGAGGCAAAAATTGGCTGAGTTAAATGGAGAAATGGACAAGTTCACAATCAGAATGGGTTTTACTGCCTCTCAACAACTGATAGAACTAGACAAAGTATCAGTAAGACACAGGGGATCTACACAGCATCACCACCCTCAGGGGTCTAATTAATACCTGTGTAATACTACATCCAGTAACTGAAGAATACACATTATTTTAAAGTGTAGATGATGCATTTGTCAAAAGGTAGATCATATGCTGGCCCAAAGAAAGTCCCAATGAATTTAAAAGAATCCAAATCATAAGGAGTAAATTCTCTAACCATAAAATAATGAAAAACTGATAAGATATCTAGGATAACCTCAAATATTAAATAACACACTTCAAAATAATTATGACTCAAAAATGAAACAATAAAAGTGAGCAAATACTGTGAAGTACATGAAGAACATAGTGTGTAGCAGGAAACTTATGCCTTTATGTACTTCTATTAGAAAAGAAGATCTAGAATCAGTAAAGTTCATCTTAAAAATTGCTAGAAAGCAAAGACCAAAGTAAACCTGAGCCAAGGAGAAGTGAATAATAAATTAACAAAATAGAAAAAAAGACAATAAAGAAAAATGATAAAAATTTAAAATCTAATTACAGTGATTAAGAAGAAGAGAACAAAAATCACCAATATAAATAATGAAAAAGGAGTTATTACCAGAGATCCTTTGAACATTAAAAAGGATTAGAGAATATTATGCATTACTTTATGCCAACATATTTGACAATTTAGATGACATGGATAAATTTCTTGAAAAGCATAAAGAATCAAAATTGAAACAAGAGGAGACAATATCTGAACAGCCCTGTATCTACTGAATAAATCTATTATTTAAAGATTTTATTTATTTGAGAGAGAGAGAACACACACAAGCACAGAGAGAGCCAGAAGGAGAAGTGGACTCCCTGCAGAGCAGGGAGCCTGATGTGGGACTTGATCCCAGGATCCCAGGATCATGACCCAAACCAAAGGCAGATGCCTAACTGACTGAGCCTCCCTGGCACCCCTAAATAAATCTGTTTTTTAAAACCTTCCCCCAAAGATTCCAGGCCTAGATGGCCGATGAAGTCTGTCCACCATTAGGAATGAAATAACACAAATCCTACATCAACATATTTTTGCATAAAGAGGAATCACTGCTTAATTCATTTTATGATATTAGTATAACCCTAATAGCAAAATCTAACAAAGGCATTAGAAAACATTTCACACCAATCTCCATCATAAATTTAGGTGCAAAAGTCCTTAACAAAAATATTAGCAAGTCAAACTGGACAATACATTTTTTCAAAAGATACGAGATCATGACCAAGTAGAGTTTATCTCATGAATGAGAGGTTAGCTGAACATTTGAAAATCAATGGAATTCACCATATTAACAGAATGAAGGATAATACATCATTTCAATGTATCCAGAAAGAGCATTAGAAAAAATTTCAACACCCTTTCATGACAAAAAGTCTCTGCAAACTAGGAATCGCAGAGACTGCTTTCAAGCAAATAACAGGGCCATCAATGAGTCAACAACATATTTATTTGAGAGAAAGAATGAGACAGAGAGAGAGAGCATGAGATGGGGGAGGATCAGAGGGAGAAGCAGACTCCCCGCTGAGCAGGGAGCCCGATGCAGGACTCGATCCCGGGACTCCAGGATCATGACCTGAGCTGAAGGCAGTCACTTAACCAACTGAGCCACCCAGGCGCTCTCAGCAACATACTTAATGATAAAAGATGGGAGTTGTTTTCCCTTGAGATCAGGAACAAGGCAAATCTGCTAAACACGAAAAAACAACTTGAAATGGATCAAGACCTCAATGTAAAATGTAAAACTATAAAACTTCTAGAAAAAGCAGAATGTCTTTATGGTCCTGAGATAAAGGATTTTTAGAGCACCAGAAGCACAAAACATGAAATGATAAATCAGACTTTGTCAAAATTAAAAACTGCCGGTTTTTGAAAAACACCATTAAAAAAATAAAAAGGTGGGATGCCTGGGTGGCTCAGTCGGTTAAGCAACCAACTCTTGATTTTGGCTCAGGTCATGATCTCAAGATCTGTGCCAGGTGCAGCGCCTGCTTAAGATTCTCTCTCTCCCTCTGCCCCTCCCCCACCTTGTGTGCACAGTCTAAAAAAAAAAAAAAAGGCCAATCCACAGACTGAGAAGAATATATGAATAATACATTTATCACATAAGGGACACATATCCAGAATATATAAAGAATTCTCAAACTCAGTGAAACAATGCAATTTTTAAAAATGGACAAAATATTTGAATAAGCACTTCACCAAAGGAGATGCATAAATGAGTGGGTCCACGAAATGACGCTCAACGTCATTAGTCATTAATTAAATGCAAATTGAAGTACAATGAGATACCACTACACACATATAGGCATACCTTGTTTTATTGTGCTTCGCAGATACTGTTTCTCATTGTTTTGTTTTTAAAACAAATTGAAGGTTTGTGGCAAATCTATCAGCGCCATTTTTCCAACAGCATTTGCTCATTTGTGTCTCTATGTCACATTTTGGTAATTTTTGTGATATTTCCAACTTTTTCATTATTATATTTGTTATGGTGATCTGTGATCAGTGATCTTTGATGTTACTATCGTAGTTGTTTTGGGGTGCCATGAACTGCACCCACATAAGATAGTGACCTTAATCAACAAATGTGTGTGTTCGACTGCTCCACTGACCGGCCATTTCCCCGATCTCTCCCCCTTTCCTCAGGCCTCCCCATTCCCTGAGACACAACAATATTGAAATTAGGACAATTCATAACCCTACAATGGCTTCTAAGTGTTCAAGTGAAAGGAAGAGTCCCACCTTCTCACTTTAAATCAAAAGCTAGACGTGCTTAAGCTTAGTGAGGAAGGCATGTGGAAAGCTGAAATTGGCTGAAAGCTCTCGCACCAGTCAAGTTGTGAACGCAAAGAAAAATTCTTGGAGTAAATTAAAAAGTGCTACTCCAGTGAATACACGAACGGTAAGAAAGTGAAACAGCCGTATTATTGCTATGGAGAAAGTATGTGTGGTCTGGAGAGAAGATTAAACCAGCCATGACATTCTCCTAAGCCCAGGCCTGATCCAGAGTAAGGCCCTGACTCTCTTCAGTTCCATGAAGGCTGAGAGAGGTGAGGAAGCTGCAGAAGAAAAGTTGGAAGCTAGCAGAGGTTGGTTCATGAGGTTTAAGGAAAGAAGCTGTCTCCATAACAGAATAGTGCAAGGTGAGGCAGCAAATGCTGATGTAGAAGCTAGAGCAAGTTAGCCAGAAGATCTAGCTAAGATCATTAATGAAGGTGGCTACACTAAGTAGATTTTCACTTAAATGAAATAGACTTCTATTGGAAGAAGATGCCATCTAGGACTTTCATAGCTAGAGAAAAGTCAATGCCTCGCTTCAAGCTTCAAAGGACAGTCTGGCTTGTTAGGGGCGAATGTAGCTGATGACTTTAAGGTGAAGCCAGTGCTCATTGACTGTTTTGAAAATCGCAGTGCCCTTAAGAATTAACTGAATCTACTCTGCCTGTGCTCTATAAATGGAACAACAAAGCCAGGATGACAGCACATCTATTTACAACATGGCTTACTGGATATTTTAAGCCCAATGTTCAAACCTAGTGCTCAGAAAGATTCCTTTTAAAATAGGACTGCTCAGCAATGTCCACAATAGCCAAACTATGGAAAGAGCCAAGGTGTCCATCGACACATGAATGGATAAAGAAGACGTCGTATATATATACAATGGAATATTATGCAGCCATCAAAGGAATGAGATCTTGCCATTTGCAATGATGTGGATGGAACTGGAGGGTGTTATGCTGAGAGAAATAAGTCAATCAGAGAAAGATATGTATCATATGACCTCACTGATATGAGGAATTCTTAATCTCAGGAAACAAACTGAGGGTTGCTGGAGTGGTGGGGGGTGGGAGGGATGGGGTGACTGGGTGATAGACATTGGGGAGGGTATGTGCTATGGTGAGCGCTGTGAATTGTGTAAGACTGTTGAATCACAGACCTGTACCTCTGAAACAAATAATACATTATATGTTAAAAAAAAAAAAAGATAGTAGGAAGGGAAAAATGAAGGGGGGGAAATTGGAGGGGGAGACGAACAATGAAAGACTATGGACTCTGAGAAACAAACTGAGGGTTCTAGAGGGGAGGGGGTGGGGGGATGGGTTGGCCTGGGGATGGGTATTAAAGAGGGCATGTATTGAATGGAGCACTGGGTGTCATACGCAAACAATGAATCATGGAACATTACATCAAAAACTAATGATGTAAGTATGGTGATTAACATAATAAAATTTAAAAAAATAAATAAAATAAAATAAAATAGGACTGCTCATTGACAATGCACCGTGTCACCCAAGAGCTCTGATGGAGATGTACAACAAGATTAAGGTTATTTTCATGCCTGCTAACACAACATCCATTCTGTAGTCCATGGATCAAGGAATAAA
Organism: Halichoerus grypus; assembly: GCF_964656455.1. Taxonomy (NCBI): domain Eukaryota; kingdom Metazoa; phylum Chordata; class Mammalia; order Carnivora; family Phocidae; genus Halichoerus; species Halichoerus grypus. The sequence goes on from NC_135717.1 coordinate 66,936,320, forward strand.
TGTGACTTTCTATTCTTATTTAAGAAATACATTTTTGTAAGGCTATGGCTGCCATAGATAGTGATTCCTCTGATGGCTTTGGGCAAAGTAAACTGAAAACTGAGTTACGGAAAGAAAATTTTCTTTGGAAAAGATTTACCATTCTAGATGCCAGTAAGAACATTTATGATTCATGGGAAGAGGTCAAACTATCAACACTAACAGTTTGGAAGAAGCTGATTCCAACCCTCATGGATGACTTGGGGGGTTCAAGACCTGAGTGGAGGAAGTCACTGCAGATGTGGTGGAAACAGCACAAAAATTAGAATTAGAAGCGGAGCCTGAAGATGTGACTGAATTACTGCCATTTTGTGATAAAATTTTAATGGATGAGGAGATGCTTCTTATAGATGAGCAAAGAAAGTGGTTTCTTGAGATGGTGAAGAATCTGTGAAGATTGTTGAAATGACAAAAAAATATTTAGAATATTACCTAAACTGAGCTGATAAAGAAGCACAATGTTTGAGAGGATTGAGTAAAATGCTATCAAACAGAACTGCATGCTACAGAGAAATAGTTCATGAATGGAAGAGTCTATTGATGCGCCAAACCTCACTGTTGTCTTATTTTATGAAGTTTCCATAGCCAGCCTCGCCTTCAGCAACCACCACCCTGGTCAGTCAGCAGCCAGCCACCTCAAGACAAGACCCTCCCCCAGCAAAAATATTACTCACTGAAAGCTCAGATGATGGTTAGCATTGTTTAACAATAAAGTATTTTAAAATTAAGGAATGTACATTGTTTTTTCAGACATAATGCTATTGCACACTTAAGAGACTACTGGGAAAACAAAAAATTCATTTGAGCTGCTTCACTGCAGTATTTACTTTATTGTGGTGGTCTGGAACTGAACCCGTAATATCCCTGAGATAGGGCTGTATCACACAGAGAAAAATTTAAAAGGCTGGCTATACCAATTGTTGGCAAAGCTGCAAAAAAACTAGATCTTGCATACACTGCTACTGGGCTGGAAAATGGTATAACCATTTTGGGAAATGGTTTGTGTAGGTTCTTAAAAAATTAAATATGATCCAGCCATTCTATTACTCCATATTTACCCAACAGAAACAAAAACATATGTTCATCAGAATGTTTAGCTTATAGGTTTATCTGTAATAACCAAAAATGGGGGTAACCCCCCAAGTATCCATCAACAGGTAAATGGATGGATAAATAAATTATAGAATTTCCATACAGTGGAATACCCCTGAGTGATGAAAAAGGATGAATTGTTGATTTGTGAAACGACCTCGGTGAATCTCAAACTCATGCTGGGTGAAATAAGCCAGGCAAAAAGAATCTGGGAACATATTGTATAATTTTATTTATATAAAGTGCTAGATGATTCAAACTAATCTATAGTTTCAGAGTACAGATTCATGGGTGCCCAAAGCCAGGGGTAGAAGGATGGATTACAAAACGCATGGGGAAATTTTTGGAAGAGATGGAAATGTTCATTATGTTGATTGTGGTGATGATTTCATGTGTGTCTATGTATATTAAAATTGATCTAATTGTAGATTTTAAATATGTGCAGCTTATTTATTTCAATTATATCTCAGTAGTATAGAAAACGAAAACTGAGGGAAGTGGGAAAAAGTACCTCAATACAAAAAGGAATCGATTTATAAAACCCGATTAAATTATATCTAAAATTTTAATGGACTTTTATTTAGTTACCAAGTATATTTTAACACAACATTCAGATCTCTTGAAACAGTTTTTCATATTTCTGCTCTTAAAGCACCAAGAAGTTATGCTATTTTTTTATGAGGTGATACACCCTTTGCAGGAATAGCATGAAATACTAATAAATTTAATTCTATCATAAAAGCTAAGAATGAATTTCACAATAGAAATAGACTCTATCATGTGTATATAACATGCATCCAAGAGTTTAAAAGCTATTAAAATTAGTATGATGCCCTGCTTTCGAATTTAGGGTTAATATTCATTTATTACTTCAACAGCTTCGTTTTGTTTACTGGTGTTCGTTTGGCAAATAGTTAGCTTCATAAAAATGTATTGGTGAAAATCAAAACTGAGAATTTTATGTGCATTAACTGGTCTATGGCAAACTGAGAAAAGGTTTCCTTTCTTCAACTGTAATGGCAGGACACTGCAAATGTAGCCCACACAGTTTTAAGGATCACGGCCCTGACATATGGAGTCCCCTAGGGAGGGCTAAAAGCAGAACTACATCGAGCGAACAAGACATTTATGACACTGCTAAACTCATTTAAAACTGGACATATCTACAGTCAGAGTGTTTGCTTATCACGAGCACCCCAAATTATCCCAGCCTGATGTAACTTTACCACTGAAGAATTTTTGTGTTTATTGCACTGAGGGACCACAGAAATCTCACAAACTCATTCACAGTGAGGAATCCTGAATAAGGGATCGGGAAATTCTCCAGGGAACTCAAAGGGAAAGATGGACTTATTAACCACAATGCAGGCCACTACCTCACTATAGTTCACTGTCTGAGTACCCACTATGTTTACAGTGCAAGACAAACCTCAAACGAGTATGAGACAAACTCCAACTCTATCCTCTTCCTCTGCTTCCAACAAAATTCCCAAGTAACGGCCATGGTGAGATAAGAAAAAAAATTTTTTTTAATTGGTACCCTAGTTTTTATATATATATTTTAGAAATCCCAACTGGGGTCTTCTATGGACAAAGAAGTGTTACTGAACACGAGTTCCTTGAAACCTATGAAATCATATAACTGTGATATATGCCTTCATGAGAAACCACAAAGTGATTAACAAGTGTGGCTTACTGTGAGTGCCCAAATTCCAGACTAGAAAGACTTTGGAATCGATTCATCAAGTCTTTGACATCTACTGCAATACTTTTTTTTTTAATATCACTTTTTAAAAATTGTATTTTATTATGTTATGTTAATGACCACACATCATTAGTTTTTGATGTAGTGTTCCATGATTCATTGTTTGCGTATAACACCCACCACTGCTCCATGCAGTACGTGCCCTCTTTAATACCCATCACCAGGCTAACCCATCCTCCTACCCCCCCCCCCAGAACCCTCAGTTCGTTTCTCAGAGTCCATAGCCTCTCATGGTTCGTCTCCCCCTCCAATTTCCCCCCCTTCATTTTTCCCTTCCCACTATCTTCTTCTTTTTTTTTTAACCTATAATGTATTATTTGTTTCAGAGGTACAGGTCTGTGATTCATCAGTCTTACACAATTCACAGCACTCACATAGATCAATGCAATACTTTTTGTTAACTACTTTAATTTACTGAGACAGCCTTTTGAAAGACTGGTTACATTAATAGTCATTTAAATTTGTTGATGATAATGTAGAGCCTTAAAACAGTGTTGACGCTGCTCATCGAGGATGAAATTTGCCACAAAGAAGCAAACCAGCAGAAAACGGCCCCGGCCACCACCTTCCTTAAAAGCAACTTGGAATGTTTAACGTGGCAACATAGATATTTTCTAAAGATCATATAATTTGTTCTGCCATTTTAGCCCGAGAGCGACAGTATTTACCTCATTTAGCATCCCTTTAATTTTTTTAAATCGCAATAATTATAGATTCACAATAAGTTGCAAAAACAGCTTAGAGAAGGTCCCATGTGACTATCACTCAGTTTTCTCCAATAAAGGAAGGTGTTCATCTTCCATAACTGTAGTGCAGTCGAGACCAGCAAATCGACATCAGCAAACCACAGTGAACTAAAGTACCAAGTATTTCTTTTTAACATTCAAAACCCTGAAGTATGATACACAGAAAAGTTCACACGTAAGCGTAATGAGTTTTCACAGATCAAAAACACCCGGGTAAGCAGCACTCTACCACGAAACGGAACATTTCCAGCACTCCAGAATCACCCTTCCAACCCACCTTCCTCACGATTTCTAAGAGCACCTCAGCACTGCTTTTATTGTATTTGTAAACATGGAGTCATACTGCATATTCTCTCGTGTCTGCCTCCTCTCGCTGAACATGTTTGGGGAATTCATTCATATTGCTGCATTGTAGTAGCAAATAGTGCATTGCAGTCTTCCGTTGTGTGAATATACCATCACGTACCTATCCAGTCTACTCCTGCTGGGCATTTGGGTCGTTTCCAGTTTGGGGCTCTTGTGAATAACGTTTCTAAGACTATCTGAGTGCATGTTGTGTGCATCTCTGTTGGCTGCGTACTAAGTGGGATCGAGGGGTCATGGGGTAGATGCTCGTTCAGCCTTAGTAGATACTGCCACTTAGTTTTCCAGAGTGGGTGAAATTAATTTACACTCCCACCAGCGATGTGTGAGAGTTTCATTGCTCCACATCATTTTCAAAAACTTACCCATTCTGGTGGAGATTTAGTGCATTTTGGGGAAGGATTTATAGTTAAACATCGAACAGAATACTGGTGGAATAATCAAAGCAATAATTTTTCTCTAGATAATCAAGACTCTACCTGGAGAAAACAATCTAAAATTCCAACACTGGTCTTCAAATATATTCTTCTGTAATTAATGAAATCATCCTGAGTTGATGCTATGGCTGTTATCTTCCCAAAATGTCCAGTGTTATGAGTCGCTTGGGATATATAAAATAGATTTTCAGGCATTCTGTCAGGTTTCCTGAAGGAGGATCTCTTTGGAAAGGCCTTGGAATCTTTTCCTAAGAAGCCCAAGAGACTTTTATCATTGGGTGAGTCTGGAAAACACTGCTCTGTGAGGATCCTCTGACATTAACACTGTTTAAAAGTGAATCTGAGTGGAAAATTACTACTTCAGGGATTTCTTTGGAGAGTCCCAGTCCCAGAACCTTTCTGGATATTGTCAATTTCTGTAACAACCTCAGAGACAGATATTATCTGAAGTGTTGGATAGATTGAGGCCCAAGTACATTGCCCGAGGTCCTTGAGTAACACCAAAACTACCATAAAGGGTTATGTTTCAGAGACAGTCTTAATTGGTATTTATCATCTTCCAAGTAAATTGATGTTTATTACTAACTATGCGACAATAAAGAGCATCTGTAGTTGGAAAAGACTGTGTAGTGCTGTATAGGAGGAAGGACATGAAAAGTGGAAGCATGGTGCATGCAACTGTGACGAGTACAACTCTGAGTAAGTCCCATAGCCTTTCTCTTCCCTCCTCTGTGGCAGGCAGATGTCGCCCAGTGGTTGGGACGATAAAATAAATTAAGACAAATAAAGGAGATGAATACATGGTAGGAAATTAATACATGCATTTTTTTTCCCTTTGTAATCCGTTTTTCCATCCTCCAGGTGCTTTGTAACTACTCCCCTGTAAGACTGACAATTGTTTTGTAAAATTCTCGAATTACTCATATATTGCAAGCCAGCTTTTGCAAGAGAAGTGAATAATTAAAGTTAAAGAAAAAAAACACAGTTTAATTCCACATTTCCACATTTTTCCTTTCCTTTCATCTCTGTTGGTGGAAACCAAGGGCCCTGTAACGTATGGCTGAACATGATTATGAACAATAATTTGGAAAAATGCAGTTAACAAGGAGTAACTTGAGGTAATAGAAAATTGTAACTTTAAAATAAAGTCGAAGTCTTCCAAAACTAGAGAACACTGCTCAGGGCCATATACAAACAGTTGTGTGTTTTGTGTTGTTTTTAATAGGACCAAAACCACTTGAAAAAGCCAACATTTCAATTTTAGCCTTTTAGACGGCTTTCTAACATCAACATATTAAGTAGTCAAGTGGCATTTATTCTGGAGATCAAAATGCTTCCAGCATCACATTTCACTTGTAAGAAAGCCTATGAAAACCTCTTTTATAAAAATAGATCTAATTCTGTATACTGAAAAGAAGCCCACCGTATTTGGATTATATGGCCATGAAAGGCCCATTTAACACCATCTGCCAATTACTACATATAAAAAGTAATTAAGAAAGGCTTCTATTAGAAGAGGCCTCCTTCGGCTCTCTGTGGTTTGGTCCTTCTGATCTTAAACCTGGTGAAAATCTCTGGAAAACATTAGCACCTATTTTAGGAAGTAGAAGAGTCAGGCTTTTATCTAGGAGAAAATTTGTAAATACTAATTTAGTGTCACATGCGTATTAAAATTCACCATAAAAACTGAGAGTAGAGAGGCCGTGATTAACAAACATCCCGCCAACAGTCTCTGCAGTCTGGGGCAACCCCTTCACTCCCGTGCCTCAGTTTCCTCCACTGTAAAAAGTGGGGAGTGTTGCTGCATACTTGCTAGGGCTGTTGTGGGGCCAGAGGCTGAAGGCCTGGAACCATGTCGGGCACCACCCATCTTTCATCAGTGCTGACCGATCATTACCGGGGGTGCAGGGAACTTACGGGGCACTGTCACACCGTAGTGTTGGGTGTCGCTGATGAGCAGCTTTCGTTTCAGTTCATTCAGACCTACTCCTACAGGACCTGAGAAACAGGAGAATATAAATGCGTTATATAACAAAACACCACATACACACGTCTATAATTCACCTGGATCCCTAAGACAGAGAACATGGACCCCACTTGGCATCCCAAGTAAAGAGTATCTCGAGTTAAGGCGTACCTAAGGAAAAGCTAGTTCGTTTGTTGCTTTTTTAATATCAAAATTTAAATCCCTGCCTTTCTATTAAAAAGATGAGAAATATTTATGTTTTCAGTGAAACACACTCAAAAGTATCTGACTATGTATTACCAAGTGATGGTATCCGGAAGAGCCTAAAAATGTACGTACGCCTGAAAAAGTCGAAGTTCAGAGTCTGGGCATGAGTCATTTCAATTTCAAACATTTTTAGAGCTTAATAAAAGAACATCTTCGAATATTAATTGTATTTTTGATCCAAATCTAATGATGTGTTTTAAATTTGCAAAACCATCCGCCACATGTACCTTGGTCAAGGTAACTCTCGTGACACTATGTTTTCAGTGGGTCCTTAAGTGTTTGAAAACTGGCACAAGCCTTAGGTGTTTAAAGCAGTCCGTGTATACAGATTAAACACCCACCATGGACAAGGCATACTGTAGATGCTGTAGTGAACAAAAGTGAACTCTGCCTTCAAAGAAACTAACTGGGTGGAGAGAGTCACACAAAACGATTATGACACTAGGGGCAACACAAAAAGCACTTCCAAGTAGGAGTCGGAAAACAAGTTAGAAGGTCAGAAGTCCTGAATGGCTAGCGTCTCTGCCGTCAGGGTCCATTTAATGGTGGTGCATGCGCTGGGCAGAAGGCAAGCTGCAGGCCCAGACTGCCCTGGGTCAGAGTCCCCTCTTCACTACTCCTTCCCCTGGTGATGCTGGGTGCCGGGGTCTGAATGGGTGCGCCCCCCACCCCCAATTCACATATTGGAACCCCAGCGCCCAAGGTGGTAGAAGGTGGGGCTTTGCGCAGGTGCTTAGGTCATGAGGCTGGAGCCCTCGGGAAGGGATCGGAGCTCTTTTATAAAAGAGATTCCACAGAGCTCCCTCCAGTTCCAGCACGTGAGGACACACCAGATGTGTGTGACCTGGCAGAGGGCCTTGCCCTGCACCCTGACCACCAACTGCCCAGCCTCCAGGACTGTGAGAAGTCAATTCCCGTTGTGGACAGGCCACCCCAGCTGTGGTATGTCATCACAGCAGCCCGGGGGGACTATGTCACGGACAAAGTTAACGTCTTTGAACCTTGATTAGACTTCATGCTAATTCGGAAAGTAATCACACTCCCTCTCTTGGGAGGAATCCGTGAATCCAGGCATTCGTGTTCATTCCCTTGCCTACTTCCTGTTCTGGGCTGAGAAGAATAAGGTTTTATGCTGGACAATGAAGAACAGACAGGTGGACAGAGAAGAGAATGGTGGGCATCCTGGGTGGAGGGAAAAGTGTGAGTGAAGATGAAGTTGGAGTTGGGAGGCTGTGCCTTCCTTGCTTTGTTGACACTTTTAGGGCCCTCCCTTGTCCCCCCCCCCACCCCCCCGCTGCTGGTCACTCACTAATCTTTCCAGGAACTTCTGTCAAGTACCAATTCCCTGGGGCTCAGCTCTCCCTTTTTATAGTAAATACTCTGTAATATCCCATTTATGCCCTGAAATGGAATTTGGAGCCAATGTAACGCACTAGCCCTCCAAATTAATAAAATGCCCTCATTGTAATATATGAAAAACAAAAAAGTACTTATAATAAAATATGTATTTCAATATGTAAATGCTCAGACATGACTAGAAAACCTAATGATGTCAGATGTTTGCACCCACCTATAATATGGTTGGATTTAAGAGTAATAAGCTCAGGAACCATTCCATATGAGAAAGTACCTGAAAATGGAAGCCCAAAGGTGCAGAAAAATAGGATAATAAAGACTAGCAACCGGATAGAAAGGACAGGGGAGACTTTTTGGAATATGATAAGGGAAGGGGGAAACAGCCTCAGATGAAATAGAACAGGTCAAGACTATCAAAGTGAAGAAAATGATACTTTTGCAAATGACCCTCACTTTACATATAAGTATAGCATAAAGATATATGGGATGGGATAGTGCTTCATTGTCCCAGAAGGCAGACCTCTTATCTTGACACCCTACCCTATGCTGATCTGTTTGGTCCCTGAATGTTTACTACAAACATTTGCGAGAGTATGTGGGATGCAGGTCGGATCCGTGTTCCACAGAAATGGCATGTCTACATTCCTGGTCCCCTCAGCCATTCTGACTTTATAAAAGAGTAAATGCCCATATGCTTCCCAGGGGGCAGTGCCACCCCTGTCGAGAGCCACTGTTCTGAGACGTTAGCCCCTGGCTCTTGTCATCCTCTGCACCTCAATTCCTGCCATCGCCTTGGGTGAGCTCAGCATTCACGTGAATATCCTTCAAAATGCCAGCCTCTAACCTCCCTGACTCCGGGTCTCGAACGACCTTCTTCTCTACTTCGTTTCGACCACTCACAGGGCCGACCTCGAGACTGCCATCACCAGCAGCTCTTTCACTACTGAAATATTAAATTCAAACTTTCTGATAGGACTTCGATCTCTGATCCCTTGAGATCTGTCGTTCGGTTGTGCCTCCCACACCTCCTGTCGCAAGGACCTCTAGTGCTTTCTCATTTCTCTCCTTCTTATCTAGCAGCCCTTCATGCCTTCACTTCCATGGGCCATCATGTCTCCTATTTTGCTAATACTCTCAAATCTCTTACACACTGTCCTTCTATCACATTTGCCAAGGAAACCTCCAGTCTAAGATCAATCCCGCAGCCCCTCCCCACACCTAGATGAGTGCCGAAAACCCAGACAGCCCTGGAGCAGTCCTGCTGTACATTCCTACTCTCCACCAACAAACTAGACTTACACGCTCTCTGGCAATTATTCCACGTTCTCCTATCTACTGTATTTCTCACATTCCCACGATGGTAACTGCAATGCTCCATTCCTCTGTAGCCACATGTGGGAGCCTCCAGCTGGCTTACATACCCCCTACTGTCAAACAATTGCCAAAGGCTGTCAATTTTACCTCCTAAATAGCCTGCAGGTCTACCATCTTGATTGCCGCTGCTGCCACCCTAGTCCAGGGTACCGCCATGTTCACCTCCTCCCCTGGACCAGCCTCCTCAGCTGCCCCACACCTGCTCACCAGCCACCTTAACCCCCTGTCACCAGCACCCAGAGGTCCTTCTAAGGAGCTATTCTGATCCTGTCACTCCCTTGCTTAACATTCTTGGAAATGTAGTTTCCAGAGGCCCTTCTGAAAAAGATTAAAATCTTCACACGGTTTACAAGGCTCCATGTGACCGGTCCCTGCCTCGTCCTCTTGCCTCAAAGCATTTGCTCAAGTTCCCTCCTTCATCTGGAGCCCCAGCGAGTTCTGAAATGTCAGAGTTTGGCTCAAACAGATCTTCCTCAAGCAAGTCTGCAAGACTGTCCTGACCCTGTCGATCATGTTTCTCATTTTTAGGTTTTCAGAGCATCCTGTCTATCTTCCCAATACTTAAAAGTCGCAATTCAACAACTGGGTAATACATCGCTTCATGGCCTGTCTTTCCCACTAGACAGAGGCCCCATGAGGGCAAGAATCCTATTATGTCACTTACCATCCCCATAAAGCAAGCCCTCAATAAAAATCTGTGGAGTGAATGCAACTTCTAGTATCACCATCACCACCTCCAGCTCAGTAGAAGACCTCATCTACTCCAGAGAAAACAGAGTCCAACAAGTGGAAAGGTCTTTGAAGTCCTTTCTAGAAACTTCTGTATCTAAACCCACCTAGACCATCATCTAGATACTCTGCAGTCATACACTTTTACACCTTCTCTCAGAGATCGCTCTTCCTGAATCTTCCACCTCTTCCAGCTAGCTCCTTTCTGTCAGCACTTAAAATGAATAAATTCTCTCCTACCTTAAAACAACAAACTTCCCTTCACCTTAAGATGTCCCTCGGCCACTGCTCCCTCCTGTCTCTGCCACTTCTCACCAGCATCTCACATTCTGCCTCCACTGCCTACAGAATCAAACAGAAATTCTCTGACAGGTTTATACAGATTGCACGTTGTGAGCTACCTCTGTGTCTCTGATTTTCATCCTTGCCACTCCTTCCCATGCCTTGCACACTCCAGCTACATGAGGTTCCCCTGCTTCTAGAAATGTGGCAGGTTCTCCTTTGTGTTGTTGGGGCCTCATCACATGCTGCCTGCTTTTGCAGGGATGCTCTTGTCCTCTTCATGTGTTTTTGGTTTTTTTTGTTTTGTTTTTTGTTTTGTTTTTTGCTAAAGATTTATTTATTTATTTGAGAGAGCGAGAATGAGAGAGAGAGAGAGAGTACACGGGAGGGGGGAGGGTTAGAGGGAGAAGCAGGCTCCCCGCTGAGCAGGGACCCCGATGCGGGACTCGATCCAGGGACTCCAGGATCATGACCTGAGCCGAAGGCAGTTGCTCAACCAACTGAGCCACCCAGGCGCCCCTGTTTTTGTTTTGTTTTGAGAGAGAGAGAGACGCACTGGGGGGGGAGGGGCAGAGGGAGACAGAGGGAGAGGGAGAGTCTTTAAGCAGACTCCACACTGAGCACAGAGCCCAATAGGGGGCTCGACCTCAGGATCCTGAGATCACGACCTGAGTCGAAACCAAGAATTGGATGCTTAACCGACTAAGCCACCCAGGTGCCTCTACATGGGCTAGTTCTTCTCTGTTGTTTCAGCTTAGGCATACTTCAGGGAATCTGCCCTAACAACTTTAAATTTGGGTTTGGTACCAAGTTCATGCATTCCCTTTGCTTCCAATTCAAAGGACTAATCCCACTATTCTGTAATTGTCGGTTTACCTGTCTCTCTCCTTTAACAGCCTGTGAGCTCTGTGAAAACAGGGGTGTCATCGACTTGTTCACCAGCTGGCAAACTGTAGGCACTCGTTAGTTTTATTCACTTCAATTATACTAAGTAATTATGCTGTTCTGGAGGTAAAATTATCTGCTGAATGAACCAAAGGAATGGGAGCGAAATGTACGTAACAGCATCTGCATCTAGAATGCCTGGATATGATAGTGAGGGAACGTGCTCATGGTCCCCAAGAGGAGTTGGTAGAGCTTACGTCTGCACTTGGCTCTCTGGATCTTAAAATACAGAGAAGAAGTGGGAAGGTGATGATTCGGCTGTGGACCAGCAAGTTTCAGGGAAGGGAATCCGTCTATCTCACCTCAGCCAGGACTGCGGTGTGACAGAGAGGACAGGGCGAGGGTGCCCTTGTCGTGCAGGCACGGCAAGGCAGAGTCCGGGATGGCGAGGAGAAATGAGATCTCGGAGAGAGAGGAGGAAAGTGATAGAGTATTGACTGATAGCGAAATGCCAGGCACCATTTGGGGTGTATGTATTTGATCTACTCTGAAGGTACCCAAAATATTTAAAGTGCTAAAACGTACTCTTTAATAGAAAACGAAAAAGAAAAACAAGGTGTATTACAAATGGAGCTGTGTTCTCTGTATAGATGATGCAAACTCAGTTATATATGCTCCAAGAAAAAGAGGCGAATAAAACACTCAACATAAAGAGCGTATGCGGGCCTGCCATGCCCACCCCCAGCCCCAGCACCCAGGACTAAAAGGGTGACATGAATATACTGTTTCTTCGGCAGGTCTTGGCTCTGGAGTGCTTCCCAGAGTGTGAGATACTTTGTTGAGTGAGAGCCTAGTTTTTTTTGTTTTCTTTTTGCTTTCTTCTACTACCCATGCCAAAAAACACAATGATTTATTTTAACTCTGGAGGAAAAAACTAGTTGTGTTTGAATTTGGGGGGGGGGGGGGAAGTATGCTGTCTCTAATAGGATACCCTGACGTTTTGACTGTATTCAATTTTACCCCTTTATATAATCTCTTTGTAGTGAGCTTGCTTCACTGCACACTCATGGAGTATGCCAAGAATGTTCAGTGGCAAAAGATTTTATTTGAAAAATTTTCCCTAGATTTGAGGTCATCATCTTCAAAGGCGGGAGTTTCCTTATAAAAATGGTTAAAGTAGGGATACGGCTTCCATCACTCTTACTACAAAATTGTCCTGAGGGCCTCCAAACAGCATTTTCCCTGACAAGCTCTTGGATCAATTCTGTCATCCACACTGCTGAAGTTCTAGAATTTTTCTTTTTAGATCTTAACCTTAAGATCACCACCTAAGCTCCACACCCCTGTCCCCCCATGGCTAGGGGTAAGTTCACAGCACTTTCGGTTGGCTGCTTTGTATTTAGGATACAATATCTATTTACACTGCAGGCCACTTTAGGGATGCAGACTAAGTTAGGTTCACTCTGCAGTGGGACAGACACATTTCCCCTTCGATACAGCAACTGTTACTGCAATTGGTGAAATACACATACACATATGTATATAAATTGGTTACCCTATAGTTTGTTTTCAGGTATGCTTGTTAATGTTTAAAGAGAAAGAAGATAATCTAAATAGCACATATTTAAATCACAGACAATAGGCTTTGGAAAAAGAATAATGATGATGATGACACACTGAGGTTTCTTTGTGGCAGGCATGTTACACGGTTAACATACACCATTACTAATCCTCTAAGGTATTACCATCCTCATCTTGCAGACGAGAAAACGGGACGATGAGAGGTGAAGGAATTTTCCTAAATGCAATTTTCCTAAGGTCTGGAGTGTGCCTCAACTGGTGTTCAAAAGCCTTGTCTGACTCAAAAGGTCTGTATTCTTTCCATCCTGCCTATCATCTTATCCAAAGAATGTCAATAAAATACAAACTCAGGTAGCCAGTTATCCACTGTCTGATTATGCCTGTGACCCGTAGCTTCAGTCTTTCACCCGGTTTCCAAGCTGCCCCGCACCTTGGATAGTGATGACCATCTGTGCTCGTGGATTACACAGAGACCCCAGCTACAAAAAGTGGAAGTCAGATCTGGGGATCTCAAAACTCATTCTGTGCAGAACCTTGGAAAAGTCTGTATGAAACTTACCGAAGACAATGTATGCTAGGCCGTGTGTCGGCATTCTAGATTTAGGACAAAGGAAATAAAATACAATGATGATAGGTAAGTAAAAGCCAAAAAAAAGCACCTTAAAAATCATTTTGGAATTCATTAATTTGGAATCCAGGCAGTGAACTAAAACTGATGTTTTTCTAGCTCGAAAATAACATAGAAGAATGTTTCTATTCAAACCAAAACATGTAAATAAGTATCCGTTTCAATTTTTTTAATTCCATAAGAATTTATAAAATCAATTGTGTGTGCAAATACAAGAAAGAATAAAGCCATTAATTAGTTGAGTTCTTATAAAAAACTGTACCAATTAGATAATTAAGATAATTAAGAAGGCATATTGTTTTTATTACTTTTGTACATTTAATTAGTAACTCCTTCCTGAAAGTAGGCAAATGTGTTGTGTGTGATTTTATATGAAGGTTCATTCATTTCAGCCAAAGAAATACAGCCCATTTAGGGTGTCAATAATGATGCTGTTAAAGTTTCTGTTTAAAACTTTCCATTTAAGGAAATACTTGCGTTAAACTAAAAGCAAAAATGCCTTTATTTCTATCTTAAAAAGAAGATTTTTTTAAAAATCCATATGCAAATTCTCAGCCTTTGTTTATGTACAGAGGAGAATTTACACATATACAACGCCTTTGCCCCAAATGACCTCCACCTCTGTTGACATTATTGACCCATTATCCATGTAGTTCTAAGACGCTGAATGTTTTCACTGTTGTATTTTCAGATTTTCTTCTTTTTAATCCATGGATGTGTATAAGGGTTTAGAATTTGTAATAAATCTTTATTGATGGAAAACAAGAAATGTGTTTCTATTAGAATGTAAGCATAATACACTTGTAAAATTAATTCATAGTTGATGCACAGAAGTTTTTCATGCTGTAGACATGGCCCCCCAAAAGATCTACCTTCTGAATCTGAAACAGACATATACAATTTAAAATCAAAAAAAGCTAGGGCGCCTGGGTGGCTCAGTTGGTTAAGCCACTGCCTTCGGCTCAGGTCATGATCCTGGAGTCCCGGGATCGAGTCCCGCATCGGGCTCCCTGCTCGGCGGGGAGTCTGCTTCTCCCTCTGACCCTCCCCCTTCTCATGCTCTCTCTCTCTATCTCATTCTCTCTCTCAAATAAACAAATAAAATCTTAAAAAAAAAAAAAAATTTAAAATCAAAAAAAGCTAAATGAGTGGAGAAAGCATGGAAGAAATAAAACCAGTGCCCACAGTGGCACTCTGAAACTGTGGGTACACTGAAAGAAGGCTCTAAAATATGGGTATGGTGTTCTCATACTAAAAAAAAAAAAAAAAAATTATGGACATACTCTGTGGTATTGTACTTAAAGAAAACTTCAACCATCTACTTATTTATATGTTAGTGCAGACCCTGAGTGAATACCTACTAGAACAATAATGTATTACTACTGTGAAGATGATTTAATTGAAATCTATGAAATGTGATACATTTATTTAATTTTTTTGAGAAAGAGAGAATACATGAGCAGGGGAGAAGGACAGAGGGAGGAGAGAATCTTAAGCAGGCTCCACGCCCAGCATAGAGCCCGACGCGGGGCTCAATCTTGGAACCCTGAGATATATGACCTGAGCTGAAATCAAGAGTTGGACACTTAACTGACCGAGCCACCCAGGTGCCCCTGAAATGTAATATATATTTTTTTTAAAAGACACTCACGTAGTCTACAAAAAAATGACAATAAAGTAAGTTTTATTTGTAAATGTCCAGCGTAGCATTTAGTTATAGTTTTTGTTAAGGTTGATGAGCATCAAAATGAATTTAATAATGTAAATATAGATGAGTGGTACCTTACACATGAAAGGACAATCGTGCTGAAGATTAGAGTGTTACTCATCTGTTAGGAAAGAAACTTCTCAGAAAGAGGTAGATACAGGTAGAGGAGATTGGCCAAATTAGTCTTAACACAAGATGTACTCATGTAACAGTCAGAACGCATTTAATAAAATCCATTCTTGTTTGGATTTCTGTGCAGTATTAAACAATATACTGGAGAGAAATCTGTTGCTCTGACCAAGTACTATCTGCTTTTGCTCATGATCTTTGTACATCCTGACACAGACATAAAAATGGCGTATTGCGTGAAAGCTCCTCGCATGGATGCGGTTTTTAACTATGTGGTTTAACTATGTGTTTACCTCCAGTGGACCTGCCCTGCTTAACATGAAAATTCTTCCACATTTTCCCCCAGACACTTTTATAGTATTGGCCAGACTTGTTCCTCTTACTATCCAGAGAAAAATAGCAAAATTGCTGGAGTCTGCACTCAGTATCCAAACGGCTTTTGTTACCTGAAAAAACACACTTACTCATTTGATTTATTACAAGAAAAATCAAATGAAATCTCTAGGTATCCTTCAGCTCAGATACGTGATAAAGAGCCTACTTATCCTACTGTAGCACTACTATTTTTGTTGTTCCTTAGGCATAAAATAGAAACTACCATGCTATTATATTTGACTCACAATGATCACAATAGTGGGTGGCTGCATTCTGTGCTGGCAAGTGACGAAGCTGTTTTATAAAACTAAATTTAAAGTTCAATCAAACTACATAGAAAATACAGCAACTTAGCAGTTCATAACAAGCCCTGCCAGAGGTTCAGGGCTTTTTTCCTCTGTTACACTTTCACAGTGGAAGAAAATTCCTATTAATGAAGCATCAACTTGTACGCTAATGTCAAAAAAAAAAAAGAAAAGAAAAGAAAAACAAGTGGGAGGCTTACCGAAAGAGCATCATTTTTTCCAAAGTAGCTAATGACACCAGACTTCTACAGACTGATTCAAGTTCTCATCTCTCCTCTATCTCAGGGGTATGACGAGTCAATAAAATTAAAAGGTCAAAATAAACCCATTCCTGAGTCTTCCTAAGCTAAAGAGTCTGTTCAAAAATGTGACCTTTTCAACAAGGCTACCACAATCTGATTCAAAATCCTGATTCCTCTGAATCTGCCCTGCTTTTAGTGTCTTTCACAGCATTTACCACCCTCTGGAACTGTACAATTGACTTTATATTACAAATTTATGTTGAATCTGTTTTTCTATGTCCTCCCCTGAGAATGTAAACGCCACGAGGGCAAAAACATTTGTGTTGTGCGCGAAGGGACCCACGTGCCTAGAACCGTGCCTGGCACGGCTGGGACTCCATAAAAATCAGCTGAATGAACTTAATTGTGATTTATGCCCAGAAATTAAGCCAGAGTATAAACATTTAAGATACGCCAATGGCATAAAAAAGCCAACTGTGATTCTAATAAAGACCACATTTACCTCCTATATACAAGGATTATAATTTTAAATCCAGCACACACTCATAAATTCAATTATGACTTTTGGGTTTACAGTTGTCTATATAAAATCCTCCAGAGCAGACTCTAATTCCTACAAGCCTTCAATCAAAGTTCAGCCAAAGTTATGAGAATTTTAATAAACATATTAACATTTATATTCCATTTTGAGTGCTTGCTTTTCTCTCTGCTTTATGTGCAAGACTTTTTGTTCTGCCACAGTTTTATGGAAAAATGATGACAGTCTTATAAAGGTCTATTTATTCAAACTACCTCTACAAAGCAGTCTGTAGACAGTATGTGAGATTCAGCACAAAGAAGGGCAGAATAGCACTTATTGCTCAAGCTGGAAATGTGAAATATATAGAAAGATTTATTATTCGTTTCCTCTTATGCCTCATAACCAGACAGAACAAGTCACAAATTGTCTGAATAGCCACATGATGAATTTTGCTCTTCTATTGGCTTAAGCTGTGAAGTGTTTTAGTAGCTTTTTAAACACCAAAACTTTCTCTCCACTCCCTCCCCTACAAACACACAGACACATTATTTGGCTTTATTACTTTCCTTTTTAAAAAGTCAGGTCTCACTAAAGATAAAATTTATGCAGAAAAATGTACTAAATGCCTGACATTTGGTTTTAACATACTTTTTGGAAAATACTTTTAAATGCTGAAAGGAGTAGAACAGAAAATGTCACTACGCTATTTTAGTGGCTAAAATGTGGCTTTGGAATAGTACCTTTACAAAATGAAGAGAAAAAATTAAATACTTGTGAGCAAGGCTCAAAGTCCTCAACTGTCACAGTTTTGCTAAGTTAACAACTTGGTCTATTTTAATTTCTTAAAGGTTAAGTCCAAGGATAAAAAGTGTGTAGTATTACGGTAAGAAAGTAGAGCAAATAATACTGTGGACCTCTTTAGCAATATTTACCTTACAGTTTCAAGGCAAATACCATTATTCCCAATGGCTTTGAAAACAGTGGGAAAAACAAATGAGGCTTGAGGAGGACCAGGCTGCTTATACTCTACTCTTTCCAACTTCCTACACATGTTGTAGGAGCCAAGGCACTGCTTCCTTAGTATAGGATTTCTCCCATCATGAACAGTTAACAGTTAATTCAGGAACAATCCAATACTTATAAAATTTGAGTCCACTGCTTGGTTACCTCTTTTAGATGATAAACTGCCAAATAATCTAATTTGGCTTCTAAGTGTTTCAAACAGAGGTTAAAAAATTAGCAGAAGCCTACTCATATGTGAACACTTCATGCTTCTCTTGTTAGTATTCTCAGTTAACAAGATAAAAGGAGAGACAACAGGCCCAAAATGGAATCACTTATGCTAAGCCCACATCATCAAATAAAGACTTAATACCTAACCTAATTAATTGCAACCTCTCTCAGGAGTGGACTCTTAAACCAGTCAATCCAGAATTACCTGCTCAGCACCAGTGAGGTAATCTGCCTAAGAGACCCCTGCCGTCCCCCAAAGGAAGGTGAAACAATACACACTTTTCTAATAACTTCCTTGTCCTGCCCCTTCTGTCTATAAAATCTTCCATTTTGTACAGCTCTTTGGAGTTCTATCGGCTAGATGGGATGCTACCCAATTCACGAATCACTGAATAAAGTCAGTAAGATCTTAAAGATTCACTCGTTGAATTTTGGTTTTTAACAGATTTTGTGGCAGTGGAAGGATCTGAAGGAAACTTCTGACACCTCTGGGGATGATGAGAAACACAGGTGTAATATCCCTGAACGCTTCGAGTTCTATTTTTCTTGTTGTTTCTGAGGGCCACGGGTAAGCACCCCCCCGGTTCTGGGCTCTGCTCTCTTTGCATCAAACTCCTGATCTAATTGGTTTTCCAATCCAGGACTTCGCGGGTTAGTTAGATCTGGTAGATGGTTCTACCCTGACCTCTAGTCCCAGCCCTTATTTAGTCCAGTCTCCCGTTGTTGGGGTCTGCTGGTTCTGTCCACAGTTCCGTGCTGGGAATGGCTGGAGGGTGCAACTAATCCCTCTTCTTTTTTTGGCCAGTCTGCCATCACATCTCTTTGGTTACTGCTGATGCATTAATGTGTACACGCCTGTTTGGCTGGTTTTGTGTGGGTACAGGCTATTGCCAATTGGGAATCTCAGAAGCCAAAAAGCCGCAAACTCGGTGGACATGGATCAGTACTTAATAGCTGTTAGCGTGCTCAACACCTAACTCTAAGACTCTCATGATAGGATAGGTTGGTCAAGGAATGGGTTAGATTGACACTATGTCACCTGTAAACCTCAAGAAAATTTCTTGCACAGGGAGGTACGCTGTAAAACACCACACAATCCTCAACCCAGTGGCACATCCCTCTGAGGTATTGGTTTGGCTCAAGGAGACCCAACAGCTTAGCTAAAGAAATGAGATTCTTAAATTACAAAGAGCTGGGTGTGCCACCTGCTTATTCTATGTATAAAGAACTACAGTCCCGGAAGCAATAGACAGCTACAAAAATGGCAACTCTTACTAAAGACAACCTAGAATTGCAATGGCCATTACTGGGGGAGCATTCATTTAGACTGTTCATTTAGAAAGTGCGTTTGAAAGCAAAGGTTCCCAAATCAAACAAACAGAATGGCTATACCTATTTTAATTGGCATGGAGAAGCTTCCAAAAGGCTTCAAGATGCCAAAATAGCTTCACTGAAAAATTCATAGCAAAAGGCTAATGAAGAATTAAAGACACAGAGATCCCTACAACAAAAGACTGACATAACTCCTACTGCTCCCCTCTACCCTCCTTTACCTCAGTACTCATGTTCTACTAACTCTCTATCTGAATTGCCTTTCCACCCTGAAGAGACAATTATATAATTATATTTTAAAATAAACCCCTCCAAGGCTGCAGGAGATCCTCCTCAGGCATCTTTCACTCCTTGGTCAAAAACCAAACCAAGCTAAGGCCCATAGTTAAAGAATTTCCTAAACTCAAGGAGGAACCCCAAAAGTTTTCTGAAGAATTGAGTCCTCATCACGGCCTATGACCCCAGGCTGTCAGATCTTTATCAGCTTGTGAACATCCTGGTGGGAGCAGATGAAGCCCGAAAATGGATGTGAGAAGCAGAATGGCATAACCCCAAGGATAACACTTGACATCTTCATCACGGTCTCATTACGGACCAGAAAAAGACTGCAAGATAGCAACGAATCTTTCAAAAGCCATTCCTAGAGTCTTCACTGCCCACATTTGACTGGTCTATGATTCAAACATGCCAACAAGACGAATCTGACGGACTCTAAAGCCCATCTGCAAGCTCCCTTCCTATGGCATTCTAGGTTGTATACAATAAATGAGGCCACCCAACCTGCTCTAGTTGCCCTATTTGTAAATGGATTATCTTCTGTGATTAGTGGACTGATAATAAACAAGATGGGATGGAAGGGCAAGGATTTGACTGAACTTGTGACTCTAACTCATTATGACTTTAAAACAAGACCAAAATCAAAAGTCCACAAAGTTATTAGCCTTACAGCTACAAAAGCTATGAACTAGGCACCTAAAATAATACCTGCCCCCCGCCCCCCAATTGCACCCTCTTAGGAGTCTGTCATCAAAACACTGGACCAGGGCACCTGGGTGGCTCAGTCAGTTAAGCATCTGCTTTCGGCTCAGGTCATGATCCTGGGGTCCTGGGATCAAGCCCCATATACGTTGGGCTCCCTGCTCAGTAGGGAGTCTGCTTCTCCCTCTCCCTCTGCCCCTTCTCCCCGCTCATGTGCGCACACTCTCTCTCAAATAAAAATCTTAAAAAAAAAAAAAAAACCAAACCAAACCCAAACAAAACAAAACAAAAACTGGACCAGGGGTCAATGTCTCATTTTTCTGTAAATAGGACACTGTGAAAAAAGCCATCATCAAAGGCCTTATGCAAATCCTTCCTCATCTACTCAAATGCCTCCCTCTCTTCCCCCAAATGGCCCCTCTCAGAGCCAACTTTGAGGGATCCTCTGATAAACTGCTACCAGTAATCCCCTTAAACAGCCAAGGGAAGACTAAAAGTAAAATCAATGGAAAACCGTGCCAGATTCTGGTAGATATGGGAGCAACATTCTCTACTTTAAACCCAGCTCTCATAGGACAACAAATCCCTTGGAGTGAAAAAGAAGTTTCTATAGTTGGGGTATCTAATAAAACTGAGAGAGAGTTTCTATCTCAACCTGTAGTACAGATGACTCTGGGACCTTTTACTGAAAAAGTCTGTGTGTGTGGGTGGGTGGGTCGTCTTTTGTTTGTTTGTTTGTTTGCTATGTAATACAGTACCAGTCAACCTGTTAGGTAGAGATCTCCTTTCTAAAATTGAAAGGGCTAATACGTTTTGCCTCCAATGGAAACCTCACCTTACCAACCTGACCAACCTGAACCTGATCTTTTATGTCCCTTATAACTTGTCCCTGATACAGAAGAAAAACAATTCCAGCACAGATCCCTGATTTATCTGAGGTGCCTGAAAATCTGTGGGCTACTTCTAATACTGACACTGGGAGAACAGAGTGCAGAGCCTATAAAAATTCAGATAGACATAACTAAACCTCTTCCTAAATTGCTTCAATATCTACTAAAGCCTGAAGCCATCCAAGACCTCATACCAACAGACCTTAATCACTCAGGGGCTAATCATTCCCTGGACCAGCCCCTGTAACTGCCAGACTGGAAACCTGATGGGTGGGGTTGGCAATTTGTCCAGGAGTTGAGAGCTATTAATAAGATACTTATTCCCCATTTCCCAGTTGCTCCAAACCTGACAACTTTTTGTCACAAGTTCCACCAGAGTCAAGATGGTTCGCTGCTGTGGACCTATGTTCAGCCTTCTTCAGCATCCCTGGAGACCCCAACAGTCAACATCTATTTGCCTTGACTTAGAACAATTAACACTATACCTGGGCAGTCATCTCTCACAGACTCAATGGGGCCCCATCTTATTTCCCCCAAGTGCTCCACCAATTTAAATCCCCTATAGTTCCCTAGGAAATTGAGCACACTACATATCATAGTACATTTGCACTAGAGTATGTAGACGACCTCTTGCTATGCCCAGTGACCAAACAGGTATCCATCAAAGATTCCATTTATTTGCTGCAACAGCTGAAAAAGGACATAAAAATTTCTAAGGAACAATTATAATCATCTCTAGATACTGTTCATTACCTAGACCATAATCTAGGTGCTAATGGAATCCACTAACTCCAAAAAAGAAGTAAACTAATCCAACAATGTCCTAGGCCCACAACTAAGCAACATCTTCATGGATTCCTAGGCCTAGCTGGCTACTGCAGACTCTGGGCTCCTAATTTTCCTCGACTGACTTCCCCAATCCATGAACTTACTAAAATTTCAGTCCCTGAACCCTTCCTTGGGCAGATAAACACAAGCAGACCTTTATAAGACTAAAACAAGCACAGCAGAGGGACGCCTGGGTGGCTCAGTCATTAAGCGTCTATCTTCGGCTCAGGTCATGATCCCAGGGTCCTGGGATGGAGTCCCGCATCGGGCCCCCTGCTCAGCGGGAAGCCTGCTTCTCCCTCTCCCACTCCCCCTGCTTGTGCTCTCTTGCTCTCTCTCTCAAATAAATAAATCTTAATAAATAAATCTAAATAAATAAATAAATAAACAAACAAACAAACAAACAAACAAGCACAGCAGGAACTGCCTGTCCCAGGGCTACCTACCTGTTCAAACCCTTTCACCTTAAAAAACAAAAAACAAAACAAAACAAAAACCCTTTCACCTTATTTGCGCATGAAAGAGATAACCAAGTCCTGGAAACAATCACCCAAGAACGTGGCAGTGAACACAGACCTACTGCCTCCTGGAGCATCCAACTTGATTCATTCATCTGCGGCCATGCCAACTGTCTTAAGGCTATAGCTGCATAGTTAATAGAAGCTTCCAAAGATATAACTCTAGGAAATGACATTTATTTACAAACTCCATAAGCTGTCCAAAGTCTTAATTCTGAATGACTTAGTATTTCTCCGCAAGCAGACTCACTTCCTGTGAGATCCTTCTACTTTTGCCACCCAACCTGCATCTTCAATGTTGCAATATTCTTAATCCTGCCATGTTACTACCCCTACCTGATGAGGGTGAGCCCCATAACTATGAGGCACCCAATTTTGTGACACGTCCTGATTTAGGAGCTACCTCCTTTGACTAATCCTGATCTAATTTTGTCTGTTGATGGGTCATCCTGTAAAAATGAGAAAGGGAACTTTCAGGCTGACAATACTGTTACTACCCAATATGAACTAGTTGGGAGAGGAAACCTCCCACAAGCTAATCGGCCCAACAAACAGAGCTCCGTGCCCTCACCCAAGTACACCATTTATCGAAAGGATAGACTGTTCATATTCATACAGATAGCTGGTATGAATATGAACCTTTAGGATCAGCCATGATTTGGCAAGGTTATAGAAACAAAGTGGTTTTCTTATGTCCACTGGGACCCCAATCAAAAATGGACAACAAGTAAAAGACCTTCTTACTGCTATGGTCTTACCTTCCGAAATTGCTGTCATCAAAATTGAGGCCCACACTAAAAATGGAACCTGGTATCAGAGAAATGCCCTAGCTGACTTTCATGGAATGGCAGTACAACTGAATCTATCCAGGTTGTGGCACATGTGGATAAAGTCCACTTTGCTTCTGCAAAAAATGACCTCTTGTTGACAGACTTTTGCCTTTCTGATGTCCTATAACATGGCAACAGTCTGCTCCTGAATCAGCGAAATTAAGATGAGCAAACAAGGTTATAAATTCAATGAACGGTTGGGGTGATGGGAAAACCAAGATGGCTACTGGGTCCTTCCTTGCTCCCTGGCATAACACACTTTTCAGTTTTTGCATTCCTTCACCCACCATGGTGCAACGAAGATGACTCAAATTATGAACTGACCTTGGTGCTGTTCTGGAAATGTCATCAGAGGAAAACAACCTTGTTGGAAGGGACCTTACCAAAAGTTCCTGACTATCGACACTGCTGTGAAACCAGAAAGCACTGAATCTTGGTTACACACCTCACAGCTAGAGAAGACTCCACCTGCCATCTGGTCTTGTACAGATGCTGGACACTTCCAAATCAAAGCAATGAGGAAAAGGAGCTGACATCACTGTAGACTGCTTCCACCCAAGATGCCAGATCAAGACTTTATACTTTAACTAAACATGAAACACTCTCATCTTCTCTTTCTTTCCTTTACTCTGTCACTGGCCTGGAAAAGTAGCAGCATCCGCTGTATCTCCCAAGTAACTGCTAAGGGGGGCAACCTTTTGTTTTGATGGATTTTGTCATCAAAAACTCTGATCTGCCCATGATGCTAGAAATCCCCTGGTCCTCTCTGTGACCAATTTTTCTTCTAGTCCTGATATCACCATAAGCTACAACCAGGCCCCCTTAGAAGGCACAGAGTCCAACTTTTACAGCCAGAACATCCAGTGCCTTGTTTTCACCTTTCTACAGTTATAACCATACTTCCCAATTAGACACAAATACCTATGCAAATCATAGTACATTTGCACCTCCACGTTCTTATGATGATCTCAGTCAGTTCTGCCCCTGATCACAGAAAGATCCCAACAGCCGCGCCCATCTTTGCAGAGAATTTAGAACGACTTTTTGTTTCAGGCTAGGAGATTTGCTTCCCCGGTGCACTGAAAACCTAACTGACCCCTGGTTTCAGTGGACAAATGTAACAATCGCTGCAAGTGAATCCATTCACAAGCCCCCTTCACAGAAGCGGCGTGCGCCCCAGAACAGTTTATCCTTATCTGTGGTTATCATCCTCCCTGGGCCTACGAGTCCTTAGATGGTTGGTGCAGAACCGGGCAATGCCTCTCAGGTTATCTGTGCCCCTGACTGTTCACAAATAAACGGAGACACCTCACTGGTCAAGACCCCTGATGTACACTGTCAAGTTACAAAGGACCTACCAGGAGGCTTTCGTGATGTAGGATTCACTTCCTCTGGCGGGTCCCTGCTCCCGGTCAGCAGAGTGTGCATATGAGGCTATGACCAGGAATCTCTCCTTAACTCCTGAAAGGGCTGCAGAATCTGCTGCAAACATGACAGCTGCCCAACAGGAACCCTCAGACCCTGTGGCCAAGCTTGCTCGTGGTAAGAGGGCAGCCCTGAGCATCTTTTAGCCGAACAACGAGGTGTCTATGCTGGGGTGTCTATGCTGGGGCCGACACCCCTTGCTGCACTCGGAGACACTTCCGGGGAAGCTGAAACTCAGTTATGTGAGATTAGCAAATAAGCCACTTGGCTTAAGGAAGTGACCCCTTCAACAGGGTCTTTTTGGCTTATTTGATTTTGATTGATTTGTGTCTTAGGGAGCATGGCTCCAAAGTGCACTCCAGACACTGCGAGTTATCCTGCTTCTACGGACCACAGTAGTCTCCCTGGTGACCCGTATTCTCTCGAAGGCTTTAAATGCATGTTTGCAGCCACTAACCAATAAGGAAATGATCTCCCTCAGACCAGAACGTCAGAAAAGGAACAAAGACAATGATCAACTTTAAAAAAAAATGTGAACCTGAAGTCATGACCTGTCAATACCACAGAGATTCCGCAAAAAACGTCACGACCTGTGATTACTACACAGAGGATCGAGCAAAATCTGAGAATGTGAGAGCATCAGCTTGGAGTGGGGTTATGCCTTAAATTTTGATCACATCCCTCAGTTAAGCTGAGAGTCTGATCAAAAGGGGGTAAATGTTAAAAAAAAAGACAACAGGCCCCAAATGGAGTCACTTGGGCTAAGGCCATATGACCAAACCAAACCATAATACCTGATTTAGTTTCCACTACTCCCAGGAGTGAACTTTTTTAAGATTGATTAATTAATTAATTTCTGAGAGAGAGCATGTGTGTGCGCACCAGTGAGTGGGGGGAGGGGCAGAGGGGAAGGGAGAAGGAGAGGGAAAGAATCTCAAGCCAACTACGAGCTGAGCACCGAGCCTGACACAGGACTCGATCCCATGACCTGAGTTGAAACCAAGAGTCAGACGTTTAACCAACTGAGCCACCCAGGCACCCCCCCCCCCCAGGAGTGAACTCTTAACCCAGTTGATCTGGAATTACCTGGTCAGCACCATCTGCCTGATAGATCCCTGAGGTCCCCTAAAGGAAGGTGACCTTGCCACAAACAATCCACTCTTACAATCCAGTAACTTCCTTTTCCCAACCCCTCTGCCTATAAAAGTATTTCATTTTGTACAGCTCTTTGGAGTTCCTTTCTATCTGCTAGATGGGATGCTGCCCAATCCATGAATCACTGAATAAAGCCAATAAAATCTTTAAAACTTAGTTCAATTTTGTTTTTTAACAAGATGGAAGAGCGACTTTTTATTAAAACCTTGCTAGGTGCCAGGAATTGGTCTAAGTATTTGCAAATATCATTTCATTTAGCCCTCAAACAAACCCAGAAAGCAGGTGCTCTTTATTATCCTCATTTTTCAGATGAAGAAACTGAAGGCCAGAGAAAATCTGAAATGTGTAGGTATCACATGGCTACTGAAGAGCAGAACAGGATTAGAACGTATCCTGTCCCTCCCCCAGAGGCCCGTTTATTACCATTTACACTATCCCACTTCACAGGATATAACAGATGGAGATTTTTCTAGACAATAAACACTGAACTCCTGATACTTCAGCCGTGCCTACAGACAAGCATAAAGATTTTTTGAGCAATGGCCACACAGAAAAAGGTGAGTAATAGGAAACAGGTAAAAATATCTTATTTGTTTATTTGAGATAGAGTGAGAGAGAGAGCACGAGCGGGGGGCAGAGGGAGAGGGAGAAGCAGGCTCCCCACTGAGCAGGGAGCCGGATGCACGGGCTCAATCCCAGGACCCTGAGATCATGATCTGAGCTGAAAGCACATGCTCAACCGACTGAGCCACCCAGGCACCCCAAAAGTAAACAGTTTTGAAGAAGGACAGTTACATATAATGACCTTGGCTGTCACTGGATTGCACTGTGGAATACCACGCTCCACAAAAGGCCACAGCAAGGGTAAGGGTAGGAGTAAATAAAATTACATTACACCAGCAATTGCTCCAAAATGGGGAAATAAAGCGTAAGGAGCTAAAGAATTTCAAATAGAATTATTTTTTCCTATAGGAATTTCAGAATCGTCTAAAAATAATAATAAATTAGTGGATCACAACGGACAAACCAAGCCTAAAATATCCCTGTGCAAACCCTGAACAACAGATTAAGACAAAACCCCCAAATTTTAAAACCATCAGTATAGCACATGCATGACAAAGCACAAAAGTGATATGTGATAAGTGGAAAATCAAAACAAATGGCACCCAGTTCACAACCACTAACAAAGTAAGGTGATGGCAAGGGAACACATTCAAACACAGCAACGAAGCCCTCCCACAGTGTGCAGGCGGGCACACCTCCCGACATTTGCATTAGAACCAGCGACAGCAGGTGAAAAGCAAAATACGCTCTCTAATCCCGCCAGCAGCAGCATCTGCGAACTTGTTAGAAATGCAGAAGCTCTGGCCCTGCCTCAGGCTACCAAACAGAAACTGCTTAAGAACAAAATCCCCAGATGACTGGAAGAGTGTTAAGGTTTGAGAAGCCTTGGAGAAAGAGCTGGAGGCCAAGGGGAGAGGAAGGGCTCCTCCATCTGAATATTCTGAGACTGCCTCTGTCTATACCATCAAGAAACTCCTGAGAGGCTGGGCCGCCTGGTTAGTTAAGCATCCGACTCTTCAGATTTCGGCTCAAGTTGAGCCCCTAGTCGAGCTTCGCACTCAACAGGGAGTCTGCTTGAGATTCTCTCTCTCCCTCTGCAGCTCCCCTAGCCCCCTGGCACTTTCTCTCACTCTCTCTAAAATAAATAAAGAAATCTTAAAAAACAAAAACAAAAACAAACAAACAACCCCAAAACAAAAAAACTCCTGAGAAGCAATCTCGGAAACGTGAAGCCAGAGCAGACGGTAAGATCAAGCCCAGAGCCTTTCCCTGGCGGCTGGGAAAGTTACCCCAGGGGGGCTACTGAGCATGTGAATGGATTGGAGGGGAAAAGGCCAGGAAAATCAACCCAGGATACTTTAGGAACAGTTGGCAAATTTTAAGGAGAGGGAAGGTGAAACAGGAACGCTATGTACTAGGAGGGGCTCTGCCCGCACAGCCGGCTGACCCGACCCCGGGAAAGATCCAGCTCGAGGCCTGAATGTGGGCAGGATTTACATGAACCTAAACTGTCACAAAATATGGAGGTATTTGGTAGGAAACTGAATGGATGGGCCCTAAATCAAAGAGAAAAAAGAAAAGTTGGGTATTTCGATCCAGCCAATGGTGTCAGCACCGCCCTGATTTTATAGACCGGAAGCAATATTCCACAGTGAGATAAGAAAGTAAAGGAGGATTTTAACTACCTCCACTTTGACCTCAGTCTGTACTTTCTAAGTTCTTCTTTCCAGCTTCTCTCTTAACTCAGGCAAAGGACCCCATGGGTAACATCCCATGATGGGGACCCAAACTACCCCCTCAAGCAATAAGGATGGCCTGAGCCAGCAAGACCCTGCATGAGTGGCGATGACCTGACCTTCACTGCCCACCTGCATGTACCCACCGGCCCGTGTCCCACATTTTCCTCAGATAAACCTAGAAATATTTTCAGTGCTTTGGAGACAGTTTTCGAGACACGAGTCCGCCCTCTTCAGGCACGGGCCTCACTCAAATCAATTCCTGTCTTGTTTCACCACTGCTGGTCTCTTCAGCGAGTGGCTGAACCACGTCTGTCTGGGACCCCTGGAGCCGGGTGGCCATGGTCTTGGCGAGCCAGCCAGGAACTATCCTTCCGACTGGTCCCCCTGCGGGCCTCCCCAGGATGGAGCACTTGGCCACAGCAAAGTGCCAGGCAGGGCACATCGGTCTAGTTCCTGAGCCAGTGGCTGTGACAGGTCAGAGTCAGCTACTCCTGGCTAGGAGATCCCGGGCGGGGAGGACAGGAAGGAAGTCCTCTGCGGCTGCCAAAACCTGTTTCGTTTCGAGGACTGTCTTTCTTTCCCTGAACTGGCATCAACAGCCTTAACTGCATTTGGTGAAACAGAGAAACGACTCAGAAGTAGTAGCAGACCCCAAAGATTTGGCTCCTGGTAAGTTCCCCTGATAAATGCACATCACATCCCATCCTTGTCCTCCGGTTCCCTGCTATTGGGTGCTTCTGAACTACTCGTTTCGGGTTTTCGTAACCCATTTGCTCAGGCTTGTGTAGCCTGAGTAATGGCATGAGCCATTTTGTTTCAGGAAGTTACCACTGGAAAAAGGAATGGATGAGAGGTAAATGGGAAGCCAGGGTTCGCATACGGGGAGATCTCTGTTGGGAGTTTGTGTGTACAAGACAGGGAGTGCTAACTCTTATCCCCTCCCAGAGCCCCCTAGAGAAAATATTGGTTGACTGGTCTTTCAGTTATAAACCTATGACTAAGAAGAAAATGAATTTTCATTGTAACACTGCCTGACAAAGGAGTATGTTAAGTTCAGAGGAAAGATGGCCACTGAATGGCTCTCGGACTCTTTCCTCCCATTTGGTTGCCTCTGAACAGGGGGTTTTGGCTTGGCTCTCTTAGCTTATCTAGGAAGCTGTGTGGTTCAGTCGATGAATATCCCCCACTCTGGGGGGGGAAGAATAAATGCTAACAGGCACTCTGGGCTTCATGTAGTCACAGTTGTGTTGCTTCTGTGTTCTTTCTGAACCTTTGCCCAGGAAGATGGCAAATATTCCTTCTGCTCCCAAAGGAAGTCCATTGGGACATATTGCGAACTGATGGTGCAGAGCACTAAAAAGCAACTCGAGAAAATTTAAGGCTCTTTTGCAGGAGGGAGAGACAGGACATGGAGATAAAGGAATGTTAGTCCAAACTTTAAATTGACCATCAGCCTTGCTGGGGGCACCCTTACACCCCCGCCTCTGCCTTCCCCTCCTCCGTCTCTGTAGCCTCACCCCCCAGGCAGTTCATGTGGACAGCTCCTATCCCGTCCTTGGTGCCTCCAGGGCCACTGGCCCTGCTCCTCCTATCCTCACTATCAAGGAACAAAGAGCACCCCAAGCTGTTGAGCTACCTCCTTATGAGGTTCATGACCCCAAATCAACACAAAGGGGTCCTGAGGCTCCCCCGGACTTAAACTGCCCACTTCAGGTTTTTCCACAGGAGCCCCAAGTAAAACTGATGGTGGGGAAAAAACTGATTAACTTTTTAGTGGACTTAGATACAACATATTGGGTATTAAAGCTAATTCAAGATTGTCAGCTTAATTAAAAGAGACATGTCTTTAGAGTTATTAGCATTAAATATAAAACTTTTATTCCACCAAGGCTTACTGAAGGCCACATTCTACACCAAGGTTTACTAAAGGTTATCTCTACTGCAATGTGTCAGGATAAAAGAAGACTTAAAATGATGGTTGATTTGATCTGTCTCATTAAGTTTTCATGGGTAATTGTTAAGAGCAAGTAGCTTGAATTAAAAAAAAAAAAAAGGTGTACAGCTTTCAGAATCTTTGTTAACCTGAAACTTTAAAGTTTTGCTCGGTTAAATGATATATTGGTTTGAACTCACCAGATTATCGATGTCTTTTCCAAGTAAGATAAAGTACTGAAACCTTCATTACTGAACATAGGTTTATCTGCTTTGGGCTTCTTGTGATAGAGAAACTAAAGATAAATTTGGGTCTGCCAGCAAACACATTTTATGCTTAGTCAAAAGTCTATATTATGGAAAAACACATGTTTCCAGAAATTATGAAATATATTCATAAATTTCCAATCTAAAGAACTCTGATGTAGCAGTTCACAGTTGCTTACTACCTAGTTTTTACTAGAAATTAAGGTTTCTAAGCATCAAGAATTCTGATAAATCTAATTGAGACTGTTAAAATAAGGGAAGCTACTCTGTATGCAAGGAAAATAAGATGTATTTTTGATAAGAAAGGTATGAGGAATGGGAATACACTTTTGTTGAGGAAAAAGAAAGTAGTTTTGTCCTAAAATGGGACTGGTTATTTAGAGAGAGAAGGCTTAGGACAAAATCTGAATGAAAAAGAAAGTTGTAAAAGATTTGTGAAGGGGAATCTTTGGAAAAGAATTTTATGCGTGGTCAAGACTAACACTGGAATGAATGAGTTTTAAAAGTACACCCGTATAAGAATGAGATTTAGTTTTTCTGTCTGTTAAAAAAATAAAGTTTTCTTGGATTGTTGGTCTGCTCTTGTAAGAAATTGTAAACAAAGTTCTTGTTTTTTTCTCTGATCAGAAAACCAAAATTTCTATGTCTTGTTTTTTTTAGGTCTTTGATTACTTAAGAAAGTTAAAGCTTCTCAATATTAAAGGAGCTAAGTTTTGCTCACAGCTATATAACTTTCTCATTACCACCTTGATTACACAGATAATAAAATGCTGTTTTATAATGATCTGTAATCCTATTTAGGTATGTGCTTGAAAACCTTCTGAGGTTTTTACAAACTTCCCAAGATTCAAATTCTAAACAAAGTCTTCTTGACCAAGTAGGCTTATTTGTTAAGTTACATGGTAGTTAAGTTAGATGGGAAGCACTGTCAAAAAAATGATGATAAACTTCCTTAGGTTTTTATCATATGGGTAAATGCTTTAGCTGTTCTAGAAATTATATGAAATCCCTAAAGTTTTAGTATGTCCTGGTATGTGGCTGGAATGGGCAAAATCACTCCTCAAAAGCCGGAGCTTACCCTACTGCATGGGGTTAGCTAAGGACTTGTGGAAATAAGGCCCTCCCTTCCTTATGATGGGATTGGACAATGCACCTACAGAGGCCCGTATCTCCTGGGAGGTCTACCACTTGCCAGTGATTCCTCATAAGGGATATTGTTAAAGTTAGACACTGGGTAAAGAGGGTTTCTTGATGATTTTATCCCTCAGCCATATATACGTCCCAGAAGCCACCTTTGTTGATGTAGAATTATAAGTAGAGGCTTTAGCCATACAGTGGCCATCTTTAATCAAACTCAGCATGCAGTCACTCTGCTGAATGATGAAACCGCACGAATTCAAAAAGCAGTCCCTCAAAACCAGATGGCCCTTGATATTTTGACTGCAGCCCAAGGAGGAACCTGTGCTCTCATTAAAACAGAATGTTGTATATATATTCCAAATTACTCAAAGAATGTGTCTGAAGCCATGAAAGATTCAAGTAAACACATCAGTGCTATAGATGGTTCTAGATCCTTTTAGCAGTTGACTAAATTCGATTCTTTCCAAATGGATTTCCCTGCTAAGCGTGGCTGTTTCTTATCCTTTATGTTTCTGGCCTTTTTTTTGGTTGTGGTTTGACTTTTTATATTTGTCAAGCAGGAGCTCATGCCATTCATAGCAGCATAGAGATACCTTACTGCGTATCTCAGGACAGACTCAAGAAATGAAATTCTCCCACACTGTCAAAATCTTCCATTTCAAAATCCCTATGTCATCCCTGGTCAGTAGGAAGTAGCTACAGAAGAAATGACCATTGTTTCTTTTCTCTCCATAGAAATGGAATGGTGTTTTGACAGTGGGGATCTGAAAGAGGACTTCACCCCCCCCCCCTTTTTTTTTTAAGTAGGCTCCATGCCAAGCATGGAGCCCAGTGTGGGGCTTGAACTCACACCCTGAGATCAAGACCTGAGCTGAGATCAAGAGTCGGGCACTTAATGACTGAGCCACTCAAGTCCCCCAACTTTACCTCATTTTGCCCTATCTTTTAAACTATCTTTTTTAAAAAAGATGTATTTATTTTTTTTAAGATATTTATTTATTTATTTGAGATAGAGAGCATGAGCCAGGGGAAGCGGCAGAGGCAGAGGGAGAAGCAGGCTCCCCTCTGAGCAGGGAGCCCAATGCGGGACTTGATCCCAGGACCCTGGGATCGTGACCTGAGCCAAAGGCATACGCTCAACCGACTGAGCCACCCAGGTGCCCTATTTATTTATTTGAGAGAGAGAGAGAGCGTGTGTGTGCACAAATGGGGGAAGGGGCAGAGGGAGAGACAGAATCTCAAGCAGATTCCCTGCTGAGCCTGGAGCCCGATGTGGGGCTTGATCCCGTGACCCTGAGATTATGACTTGAGCCAAAATCAAGAGTTGGACGCTCAACCGACTGAGCCACCCAGGCGCCCCTAAACTCATCTTTTAACTCAGGCAAAAGACCCTCAGGTAAAGCATTCCATGATGGGAACCCAAACTACCCTTCAAGCAATAATGACTGCCCTGATACCAGCAAGACCCCAGATGACTGACCCTAAGACCATGATTGACCTGTGCTGCACACCTGCGTGTACCCACTGACCTGTGTCCCCAATTTTTCTTATATAAACCTAGAAGTATTTTCAGCACTTTGGAGACAGTCTTTGAGATGTTAGTTCACTGTCTCCCCAGTGTAGGCCTCACTGAAATAAATTCCTTTCTTGTTTCACCACCACTCTCTCTCTGCTTCTGGATTTTGTCAGTGGTAAGTGGCCAAATCTGGTCTGTTTGGGATTCACGGAGCCAGGTGCTCTTGCACCGGTGGGCTCCAGTTACAGAAGGTTCTGGTCTTGAAGTATTTAGGTATGAATCAGCTCCACAACTCAGTAGCTGCATGAGCAGCCTGGGCAAAGTAACTCAGTTCTCCTCCTTGTGCTTCAGTTTCTTCTTCTGTGGGGATAATACAAGTATTTACCTCATACTCATGGTGAGGACTGGATGAAATAATACATGCATAGCCCTTGACTCAATGCAGGGCACTCAATATATATGGGTTACTGTTATTACACAGGAGAGAGGAAGGATAGGACCCACTTGAGAAAAGATAAAATTTAAAAACTCAGCTGGAGCTGTTTGAAAGCAGTTAGGAACAGCAGAGGGTAATGAAACATTATAGTTATATTTTACTGGTAGAAAAATCTAAGTAGTAAAAAGGGATGTTTTGTTGTCACTGAAGTAATGCAATTAATTATTTACTTAAGATTGGAAAACTCCAAAGAGTAAGGAAACACAAGTGGGGGAGAAGCACATAGCAAAGGAATTGGAAAACTCACTGCCCATACCACCTGGAAGGGTCAACATTTAGCATTTCCAGTTTAGGACTATCTTGAGGGCAACCCTCCTGTTGGGAGACAGAGGAGAAACCTCTGAGAACCAGGCCTCAGAAACTTAAGGAATTCCAAGCAGGAGACAGAGAAAGAACAGTCACTGCAGTATGAGTGACATCACAGGGCTTAAAAAAAGAAAGAGAGAGAAGAAAGAAAGAAAGAGAGAGAAAAAGGAAAGAAGGAAAGGAAAGGAAAGGGAAAGGAAAGGAAAAGGAAAGGGAAAGGGAAGGGGAAAGGGAAGGGGAAAGGGAAGGGAAAGGGAAAGGGAAGGGAAAGGGAAGGGAAAGGGATGGGGAAAGGGAAAGGGAAGGGGAAAGGGAAGGGAAGGGAAAGGGAAGGGAAGGGAAAGGGAAGGGAAGGGGAAGGGGAAAGGGAAGGGAAAGGGAAGGGAAGGGAAAGGGAAGGGAAGGGAAGGGAAAGGGAAG
Source organism: Halichoerus grypus (assembly GCF_964656455.1). NCBI lineage: Eukaryota > Metazoa > Chordata > Mammalia > Carnivora > Phocidae > Halichoerus > Halichoerus grypus. The sequence goes on from NC_135717.1 coordinate 66,970,678, forward strand.
GGAAGGGAAAGGGAAGGGAAGGGAAAGGGAAGGGAAGGGAAAGGGAAGGGAAGGGGAAGGGAAGGGAAAGGGAAGGGAAGGGAAAGGGAAGGGAAGGGAAAGGGAAGGGAAGGGAAAGGGAAGGGAAGGGAAGGGAAAGGGAAGGGAAAGGGAAGGGAAGGGAAAGGGAAGGGAAGGGAAAGGGAAGGGAAGGGAAGGGAAAGGGAAGGGAAAGGGAAGGGAAGGGAAAGGGAAGGGAAGGGAAGGGAAGGGAAGGGAAAGGGAAGGGAAGGGAAAGGGAAGGGAAGGGAAAGGGAAGGGAGGGGAGGGGAAGGGAAGGGAAGGGGAAGGGAAGGGAAAGGGAAGGGAAGGGAAAGGGAAGGAAAGGAAAGGGAAGGGAAGGGAAGGGAAAGGGAAGGGAAAGGGAAGGGAAGGGAAAGGGAAGGGAAGGGAAGGGAAGGGAAGGGAAAGGGAAGGGAAGGGAAAGGGAAGGGAAGGGAAAGGGAAGGGAGGGGAGGGGAAGGGAAGGGAAGGGGAAGGGAAGGGAAAGGGAAGGGAAGGGAAAGGGAAGGAAAGGAAAGGAAAGAAAAGGAAAGGAAAGAAAAGGCTACAGGATCCTGCTGGGAATGTAAAAATATAGTGAGAAGAGCAAGCAGCGGTTTGTCTGTCAGAAAGTAAAGCATGAGGCCCATGGGACAGAATCCATATTGAATCCAGAATCAGGTGCCAGGACCCAAAGATCAATGGGCAAAGGGGATTTAGGGCAACTTAAATGCATACAATTAAATTAACCTCTTCACTGAAGATTTCACAGCCAGATGAATTTTAGTTCAGTGACTGTGGACCCAAACAACTAGCATTTATAGAAAATAGCAGTCAAAATACCTGGGATCACCTGTGACTTGGGGCTGACAATGGAATATTGTGATACATATTTCCAGGAGCATGACTTTACCAAAAGGTAGTCTAGATGGTGCTGTGGTATTCTGTCCTGATAACTCTTTAAAACTTCAAGTAGGGGACATGAGAGTTAGGGTACCATCACTCAATTTTGAGGAGGCTGATTAAGATATGCCAGTGACGAATGGCAAATTATATCTGTGACAGGAGTCTAAAGCTTTGGGGAGTTCTCGCTCCACTCTGGTGGGGTAAGCACACTATAGCCTGTCTCCCACACTGCGCACAATTAAAACCTTGGGCAGCACACAAAAAGCAACAACCTGGAGACTCTGAAAAGCAAACAAAAGCAGGCAGAGTACAGAAGGATGTCATATCTGGAGAGGTGACCCCCAAAGGGATTAAGTTTCCCTGTTTATTTTTCTTGGTTCTTAGGCTTTGCGCAGAGGACGAATCTCCACTCAGAGCTGGCAGTGGACTGTGCTAAGATTCCACAAAAGTTGTGGGCTCACCCCTAAGCTGTGCATAAGTGAGATGAACCCAAAGCAGCATAGCTAAGGTTTAAACACTGTGTAAGTGTCTGGCTAACACAAATGTCACATGCAAGAAATACACCCAAAGCAGCATAGCAAAGACTTGTAAACTGAACTGAGGCAAACAGAATAAGCCTAATCAGGTTGACAGCCTGCTAAAAAATTTAACATTTTCCAGAGGAATATAATAAGATCCAATGTCTGTACAAAATAATGTTCAAAATGTCTAGGATACAGAACAAAATTATTCAATGCACAAAGATGATGGATTCTCAAAAAAAAAAAAAAAAAAAAAATACAATCGACAGATGCCAACCACAAGATGAGCCTAACATTGGAATTATCCAAAACAATAAAGAAGTTATCTTAACTAAGCTTCATGAGGCAAAACTAGACACACAGGAAATGAATGTAAAAATCAAGTTCTTACTTGAACTTAATAAACAAAAACTATGAAAGAAACTGGTAATTTCACAATTGAAAAAAGATACAATATCTGAAAGATAATTATTTGGTCAGTGGGCAACATAGCAACACAGTGATAATGAAGAAAAGAGTCAGAGATCTTGAAGACAGACCAAAAGAAATTGTCAAATTTGAAAAACAAAAACACTAGAAAAAAATATAATCAGAGCCTCAGGATCCTGTGAGACAATACTAAAGGGTCTAATACATGTGCTACTGCAGTCCCAGAAGTAGAGGGGAAAGAGGTTAGGGCAAAAAAAAAAAAAAAAAACTTTGAAAAAAATAATGGCCAAAATTTTCCAAAATTTGGTTAAAGTCATAAATTTATAGATTTCAGATGTTCAGTAAAGCCAGGCACATTAAACTCAAAGCACAAATAGATACATCATAATCCAACTGCTGAAAATCAGAGATTAAAAAAACCCTCAAAATCAATTAGAGAATACATACAGAGGTAAAGCAAAAAAGTCATCGATATATTAAAATCAAATAAAAAAATAGACAACTCAAAAGAAGGCAGGAAGGAACAGACAAACAAAATACAGAGGGACAAAAAGAAAACAAATAGTAGACCTAAAATAAAAATAATAGACCTAAATTCAACCATATCAGTAGTTTATATTAAATATAAATGGTCCAAACATACCAATTAAAGATGAAGATTATCCTACTGGTTAACTACAACAACCACCCAAGACTATGCTATCTGTAAAAAACAAACAAACCCACTTTAATAATAAACACATAGATGGGTTAAAATAAAAGGACAGGAAAAGATATACCATGCAAACAATAAGCAAAGGAAAACTTAAGTGGCTATCTTATATATCACACAAAGCAGACTTGAGAACAACGAATATTACCAGGGATAAAAAAGGACATTACATAACAAGAAGCTCAATTCATTAAGAAAACATAATACTCCTAAATGTACATATACTTAACAACAGAGCTTCTAAACATCTTAAGTAAAAGCTGACTGATGTGAAAAGAGAAATAGACAAATCTACAATTATAGAGAATTTAACACTCCACTCCTCTCTCAACAATTAACACAAGTATACAAAAAATCAGTAAGAATATGGAAGACCTAAATAACATTATCAACCAACTTGACTTAAATAACATACACCAAACACTCCATCCAACAACAGCAGACTACACATTCTTTTTAAGTGCACACAGAACACCCAATGACATGGACCATATTCTGGGCCAAAAAAAAAAAAAATCTGATAAATTTAAAAGAATTGATATCATACAAAGCATACTGTCTGACCATAATGAAATTAAACAAGAAATCAATAACAGAAAGATATGTGGATAATCCTCAAGTATTTGGAAATTAAAGAACACATTTTAAACAACTTGTGGATCAAAGAAATCACAAAGGAAATCAGAAAATATTCTGATTTGAGTGATACGTTATAAAGATACAACACATCAAAATTTGTAGGTTGCAGTGCTTAGAGGGAAATTTAAATTTATGCCTAACAGGGGCACCTGGGTGGCTCAGTTGTTAAGCGTCTGCCTTTGGCTCAGGTCATGATCCCAGGGTCCTGGGATAGAGCCCCACATCGGGCTCCCTGCTCCGCAGGAAGCCTGCTTCTCCCTCTCCCACTCCCCCTGCTTGTGTTCCCTCTCTCGCTGTGTCTCTGTCAAATAAATAAATAAAATCTTAAAAAAAAAAATTATGCCTAACAATACTTAAATTTTTAAAAAAGTGTTTCTAGTCAATAGTCTAATATTCAACTTTATAAAACTAGAAAAAAAGAAAAATAAGTCCAAAGTAAGCAGAGGAAGGAAATAATAAAGAACACAAATCAATAAAATTGAGAAAAGAAAATTTAAATATACAAGTGGTGTTATAAAAGATCAATAAATTAGAAAAAGACATAGGCAGGTAGACTCTACAAAGGCCAGCAATGATCCCCACCCTCTTGTTTTTCACACCTTTGTGCAATTCCCTCTCCTTGATTGTGGGCAAAACCTGTGATTTGCTTCTAACCAAGAGAATATGGGATGTTCTGTTCTTCTGCCTTCTCAGTTTATACGCCCTGATGTAGCAAGCTACCACACTGCAGAGGCCCACATGACAAGGAATTGAGAGTAGATTATGAACTTTGCCAACAAGCACATGGTTTTGGAAGTAGATCCTTTATCAGTCTAGTATTCAAACTGAGACGCCTACCTCTGGCCAAGACTTGAGTGCAGCCTTATGAGAGATCCTGAAGCAGAGGACCCAGCTAAGTCATGCCCGAACTCTCCAAATTCTGACCTGCAGAAACTTTCAGATAATAAGTATGCGCTATTTTAAAGTCACTAAGTTTGTAGTAAACTAGCTATGAATATACAGATTATGAAGACTTAAACTTTGACTCTTACATAATTCACACAAGAATTAACTCTAAGAACTTGTTATGCAGCAATACTTACGTACCTGATCTAAGAATGAAGACACAAATTACCAATAACAAGAATGAAAGTGGAGACATTACCACAGACCTTACAGAGAGTTAAATGACAATAAGGGAATATTATGAACAACTTTATGCTTATACAATTGGCAACTTATGTGAAACGGACAAATTCAAAGACACAAACTGCCAAAGCTTGTTGAATAGTCTTGTGTGTGTATGTGTGTGTGTGTATAAAGGTACAAAGATGCACTCTCTCACACGTTCTCTCCCTCTCCCCCTTCCTCCTCTCTTCTTCAGTTCGTTTTAAAGAAATTAAGAATGTAGTTAAAAACCTCCCAAAAAAGATGCCACAGTGTGGTTTTGCTGTGTAATTCTATGAAACATTTTAAAGGAAAATAATACTAATTCTACACAAGCTCTCCCAGAAAAGTGAAGAGGAGATAACACTCCCCAACACATTTATGAATATGGCATTACCTTGATACAAAAACAAACAAAAAACATTATAAGAAAACTACAGACCAGCAAATTGAATCTAGTACTGTGCAAAAGGCTAATACATTATGCAAAGCTCATTGAACACACAAAAATCAATTGATGCAGGGGCTCCTGGATGGCTCAGTCAGTTAGGCGTCTGCCTACAGCTCAGGTCATGATCCTGGGGTCCTGGGATCAAGCCCCGCATCAGGCTCCCTGCTCAGTGGGGAGCCTGCTTCTCCTTCTCCCTCTGCCTCCCCACCTTGTACTCTCTCTCTTTCGTTCTATCTCAAATAAATACAATCTTTAAAAAAAAAATCAATCAATGCAATTCACCATTTCAACAGATCAAATAAGAAAAACCATATAATCATCTCAATAGATGCAGAAAAAAATTCACTTGACAAAATTCAACATCAATTCATGACAAATACTCTCGGCAAACTAATAATAGAAGGGTATTTTCTTAACCTGGTAAAGGGCACCTACAAAAAAACCTACAGCTAATATCATGCTTCGTGGTGAAAGACTGAATACTTTCTCCCTAAGACTGAGAACAAAACAAAGATGTTCTCACCACTCCCATTTATTTATCATCATACTGGAGAGCCTACAGTGAGGAGAGAATACAATATGAATATAAAATAAAACGCCTACAAAAAAGAAATAAAAATTATCTCTGGTCACAGATAACAAGATTATCTACATAAAAAAATTCAAGGCATCCACAAAAAAGATACTAGGAATTTCCTTAAAGAACTATAGGGAGGGATGATGACATCTGTATACAGTACCATTTAACAGAACTGCATGGCTATTTCTAACCTGTATGAGATCAGCATTCCCCTATCCCCTTTTCCTTTGGAAGATTCTAGAGAGTGAATATTTCTTTTTCATAACTGTGACTATGATTTGCTTTTATTCTTCCCTGCATTACTACTCAGTTTATCTTCATCTATCTTCCCTTCCTCACCCCCGAGGTTAGCGTCTACAGGAAAGAAAAAAAAGAGCAAAGTTTATTCTACTTTCCTCTTTCAATTAGATCCCCTCAGGGAAACCAAAAGTAGCACAGTCATAATAGTTAACTTCTTGGCTACAGAGAGTCATCTAGATTTAAGGGGAACCGGGAAATCATGCTATCTTTGCCTTTTTATCACAAGGTGAGTCTCTCTCTTCGGGTGAGAAGCAGACCTTCACTGAAGAGCAGAAGATGCAAGGGGATGGAAGAGATGATGCTAAGATGGGTGCTGGGAGGGACAATGGGGTAGAAGAGGAGCAGGAGGTCCAAGAAGCCCCCATGAGGCACAAAAGGATTTAGAACGGGGAATGCTTATACTCTCATTAGCCCAATTCTATGGGGACTGGAAGCCGGGTCATTGCAGGCTCTACAGTAAACATAGAAATCGACGGAGAATATTCCTCCAGGTGGGGTTTGGGGAGGCTTTCATACACACAGATTAGAAGAAGGAGACACTGTTAGTAAGGGAAACTCTGAAGTATATGTTTTTCTAAATAATGCCAACAATGTGAAATCTGATGATGCTAGGGGCCACTTCCAGTGTCATTGGGTGTGAGAAACTGCATCATTTCCCACGCATCACCACCATCCATGTGCTATAACCTTTCAAAGGACGCCATGTCAATAGAAAGGGTGGTTCTTCAGCTTTTCCACTTATTCTCATCCCCATAATGGTCATCTTCAGTTTATAAAGGAATAATCAAGAAGAGACACCAAGCTCCTTTATTCCTCTTTCTCCCTCCCAAATCATTGGTTTTGATCCTTGGACCTTAATTACCTGTCACCAAATTTTTAAAGAAATGTAAACGAGGGCACCTGGGTCGCTCAGTGGGTTAAGCGTCTGCCTTCCACTCAAGTAATGTTCCCTGGGTCCTAGGATCGAGTCCTGCATTGGGCTCCCTGCTCAGCGGGGAGTCTGCTTCTCCCTCTCCCTCTGCCTCTGCCCCTGCTCATGCTCTCTCTTAAATAAATAAAAATCTTTAAAAAGAAATGTGAACGAGGATGAGGTGGATGGAGTAACACTGAGGTCGTGATTGCACATATCTGTGAAGGCTGGACAAGACAAATGCTAGAACGTGAATATGAGTCAAACTAGCCAATGTCTGTGGAAATCACCATATATATTAACTACTTTAAGCAGTTTCATTAACTGACTCTCCAGCTGTAAATATCCTAGAACTCTGCTGAAATAGTTTATTTCACTTAAGACCTAAATGCCCTAAGAAGCTTCTACCATAGCTACTGCCTCGAAATGATTTAAAAGAAACTTGTGTTATATTAAAAAAGTATTTGTTTCTATTATTTAGTTACCCCAATTTACTTAATACATTGTGATGTGTTTGCTATCCCCCCTCTCAGAGATCCCACTCAAATGTCAATACCATTCTCCACATATCTCTTAAGTCTCATGAATGTCATATGGATACAAAAGACTGAAAATGTCATTGTAGAGACCACACAAAAGGTATTCAAAAATGAGATTTTCTTTGGCTTGAAATCATCAAGCACCATGCTCTTTGAAGTTAAATACTTCCTACCTCACTTGTTTCGTCAGAATTAACACAAAAGGCACACTTACCGACCAGAACGACAAGTCTGTATTTTTCGTTCATTTGCCGCCGATATGGTGTCACTTCCTCATATGTGGGTACATCAGCTGTGTCGTACTGGTCACTCTTCTTGCATTCATACATGGACTTATTTGTTTTCTTATCTTTTCTACTAAGACGGAAACTTCTCCTAAAACCAGCTGCAGAAAAACATATATATATATATATATATATATATATTTAGTAATAAGAACTAAAGAAAGAAACCCCCAACAACCAACAATTAAAAAACCTTCAAAGTTGGATTGGATTTTACGAACCCAAATATTGTCACAGTACATTTAGTAAAACACCTAGATACTACACAATTTCATTAAAACAACCATTTACAAGAGAATCCTTTAACATTTATTTTTATAGTTATATTAATATACATTTTATTTGGTTCCAAACCATAAAGAATTATTCTCTGAATTCAAAGAGTAAAATAACTGCATAATAAAGCAAAATAAGTTGGAAATCATAGTTTATCATGGACTGACTGAACACAGTTGATAAAAAGTTAAAAGCACTGTAGAAACATTTAAAATATAAATGCTGAATTCTCTCATTCATAAATACTAGAATATTTTATATTGTATTGTAAGCACAACCTAACAACATACCTGTGACACAGACAAGCATCTATTCTTAAACAAAAAGGAAACTAAATTAGGGAGAGCTCAGTTTCAAACATGTCAAACATGGATCAGGCCAACAGAAGAGCAAGTTCTTTGGCTTTTATGAGACTCCAGTGTGGGTTGGGGGTGGGGGGCATAAATGATCAAGTCCAGGTTTTTGTTCTCCTATGGAAAAGTCCATGGCTTTATACCTTGAAGCCTACTGAATTTTGGAAATAAGATTCATAGTCTCAAGTGTATACTCTTATCAACACATCATATGATCTTTTCCTAAAATAACTGTACAAGTACTTCAATAAATTTAAATGCTTAAAGCTCACAGCTGTCATTTAACACATGGGCTTAAAAAGCTGAGGCAAAGGTTCTTTTTCCCCGTCAACCCCCATTTCATTCAGCTTGCTCTTCATGTTGTTGCACTGTTTGGGATTTATTTCCTTTCTAGTGATGTTTATCACACACAATATGATTTCATCCGTATATACACACAGTATGAATTCGGTAAGATGTGCAATCAATTTTCGACCTAACCAACCCTCAAAATCCAGACTTTAAGGAAAACTGTTCTGGTTATTGAAACATTATATATATTCATATCAGCTCCATGGTACAAAGCAAAATGCAAGTACATTTTTAAGTATATAAAAATATATTCTCTTGGAAAAGAATTTTTTTTTCTTTTGGAAAAGAATGTAGATCAACTGTGATAAGTGGTAAAAAAAAATTTTAAATAGAGGTATTTTATAAAAAAAAAATGCAAGAATGTACCTCTGAAACAAATAACACATTATATGTTAAAAAAAAAAAAAAAAGCAGGAAGGGAAAAATGAAGGGGGGGAAATCGGAGGGGGAGACGAAACCATGAGAGACCATGGACTCTGAGAAACAAACTGAGGGTTCTAGAGGGGAGCGGGGTGGGGGGATGGGTTAGCCTGGTGATGGGTATTAAAGAGAGCACGTACTGCATGGAGCACTGGGTGTTATACACAAACAATGAATCATGGAACACTACATCAAAAACTAATGATGTAATGTATGGTGATTAACATAACATAATAAAATAATTTTAAAAAGTCAAAAAAATGCAAGAATATTAAAACTGATCTGTGTGAATTTTAGGGGCCATAATGAAAAAAAATACTACTACTGCATTTAAGAAATTAACAGGATTCAAAATAAAGGCCAATACTAAAAACAATTATCAGTAACCATGGAGTTACAGCACTCACCTTATGGATTCACAGTTTAATAAAAATCAGCCAAGATACTAAGAAGAGGGTGATACAAGGTTCATCTGATAATAGAATTTTGTGGCCCACCACGAGTCATTCTGATTTTGAGCAGGTACGCAGATTATTTGAGGGAAAAGATTTACAAAGGATTTGAGACGAGAGTTCATCACTCTAAAGCTCTCATATTGAAGGCAGAAGGCAAAGAGGAAAAGGAAAACAGGCCAAGGGCTAAAACACTGATATCTCTCCAAGAAGGACGAGATTCAGAGGAAGCAAATGGGGACTGTGCCCGCCTGGCCCTAGGATGAAGAAGTCTCAATTCTAAAACCACTCAGGCAGGCAGAGTTCAAACTTCTATATAAAGGGTCAGAGGGAAGCTGTTTATTATTACTTCTCTTGTGTTTTTTAGGATATTGGGAAAGACTCACGAGAATGCCAGAAAAGGGTTTCCCTACATGAGAGTCCTCACAACGCCAACCCAGAAGTGGGGGGATCCTTACAACCACTCCTAGTGCTTGAACGCATGCTTCTCAGACAACTCACTCTTACCAACCCCACCCCAGCTCTGTCACCTGTAACGGCTGGCCTACTCTGGAATCCATCATAAGATGGCTTTCGGTTTGGCACAAAAATTACACATTAGCTATTCTAACTCTCCGATGCTGGTACTTCAGAGTGTTCAAATTTCAGGTTCCCACAGTTCTTGTCTCATGGAAGGCAATTATAGGATAAGCAGGTAGAACTGGAAGTTTCCTCACGGTTATTCTTTTCATGGAGGGAGGGTTTTCCTCAAGTCACTACAAACTTATGGCCCAGGAATGAATCTAACCAGGATAGAAATATTTCATCCAAAGCAAATGAAGTCCAAAAGTAAAAACCTGAAAAATTTCTGAGCCATGAATCCCAGCTAAATCCTGCATTTCAGTGCAAGTGTACCTAATTGAGTTTTTTTTTTTACAATTAACTTAAGTTTTTGCTTTCATTAAAAACGAAGAGATAGTGGGGAAAAGAGTGAAGGTAATCAGATGTCTGATGTGAGGTTGTCTGGACATCAAAGATGGGGACCATGGCCCACAGGATGGTTTGGTGATATTTGTTGTCCAGTGCTTGGTACAGAATAGGTGCTTGATAAAAGTTTTATAAATTCAAGTAATTTAAAAAGGCCAGAACAAAGCCCTACTTCACCTCTCTTTCATTATCTTACTGTAAATTTCAACAAAGAAAGCAGGGCACATTTGGTATTTTCACAAGAGAAAATTCTAAGAGGCAGGCCTAACGACAAAACATGGCATACACAAAGGCACAGACCTGGAAGGAACTCTGCAGACCCTCCTGGCCCGCGACATCCTTGCTCCCCGGCCACATGGATGGCACAGATGTCACACACCTGCCCATGCACCGTGACACGGTCCTGATCTCATTCACGTCACTATTCCAGGTGGCAATGACTGAGCAACTAGAATTCCCACAGGCTGTGAAGCTTAAGTGTCCTGACCCAATATGCTCACTTACAAAACTAAGGAAAAATGGCCGATCACCACACCACGTCTATTAGAGCAGCAATACTAAGTGTTAAAAATTGAGGACCAGGGCGCCTGGGTGGCTCAGTTCGTTAAGCGACTGCCTTCGGCTCAGGTCATGGTCCCGGAATCCTGGGATCGAGCCCTGCATCAGGCTCCCTGCTCAGCGGGGAGCCTCTTCTCCCTCTGACCCTCTCCCCTCTCATGCTGTTTCTCTCTCTCTCTCAAATAAATAAGTAAATAAATAAAATCTTAAAAAAAAAAAAAATCGAGGATCAGAGGCGCCTGGGTGGCTCAGTCGGTTAAGCATCCAGCTCTGGGTTTTGACTCAGGTCTGATCTGAGGGTCGCGGGATCCGGCCCTGCGTCAGGCTCTGCGCTCAGCGACGAGTCTGCTTGAGATTCTTTCCCCCTCCCTCTGCTCCTGCTCCCCCTCATGCGCTTGCTCTCTAAAATAAATAAAATCTTAAAAAAAATTTTGAGGACCAGAGGTGGCCAGGTCTGGGTTAGCATCTAGATTCTGACACCAGCTGTATGATTTCGCCAACTTTTTATAAACTTCTCTAAGGCTCATTTCTCAACTTTAAAATGAGGATAAGAGTATCTACCTTACGGGGTTGTTAAGGATTAAACAAACAATTCACATAAAGCATCTGGCCCAGTACCTGGCATATGGTCAATACCTACAATTAGCTATAGATTAGTACTTGATTATGTCTCCAACTAACTGAAAGTACCTGGAAGGCAGGAATATATACCTCCTTGTATTCCCTCAGCATACAGTCTCGCAAGAAAGGGAAAAATAAGGGGCTTATTCATAAGTGTTTAAATGGCTGTTATAAAAGAACAATATTTAAATATAAAGAATATTAAAATTACAGCCAGATTTAAACGTTAAATATTAAAACTACCTATTAAAGTAGTAAAGCATTTTAACGAATCACAACAGAAAAATTTAGTATGCACTATCCTTTCACTTTTTTTTCTCCCCAGATACTCTAAGGATATATGTTATTTCTGGTACCATATTTAAATTTAAAGAGCCTCCTTCCTTTTGTCTTCTTACTTATCATGACCACATACTCTCCTGATCCACAGATCCTGTTTACTTTCCATATTTATAGCACTCCATACACATAAGTACACAGGATAAAAAAAAAAAATCCTCAACCCAGAGGAACCAATAAAGCCAGAACAGAGGATATGACAAAAGGCAAAAAATTCAGAGTACTTGCTTGTGATGGTTTCTCAAACCAAAACAACAAAACAGGCTGTCCTCCACGGGAAGTCTGGGATGATAGCTCATTTGGTGTGCCGTTCAAGGCTCTGATTTTCAAACCTGGGTCACATAATGAGCTATGTGTCAGCACACACCTTGGTAAGTCTAAGCTTAAAGGAGACTTAACTCTGTGTCTGCAAGAGGCGATTTCTTCCCTTCAGCTTTTATGTGGTTCTCTTATTAAAAGGAAGATTTAAAACTGTATGCTTACACTGAGCGTAAGCAAAGGGTTCGTTCAGGTAAATGTGAATAAATAACCCAGAACCTACTGAATCCCCATTCATTTTCAATGTACACGTCTTACCAAGAGCTGGCTTTAAAAGAAGGGAAAAGGAACGGTAACGAGGAATCTGGAGTAAGGGACAGTTTTACACAAAATATATTTTTCCTTATATTTCACATCTTTGTAATTTATAATTGGCTCAACATTTTTATGGACAGGGTTTTTCCAGTGAGCTTACCCACAGCTGTTAGAGATTTGTGTGTTTTAAAGGAACGACACATTTACTTTACTACAATAGGAAAGTGACTCTATAGTAAGACTGCAGCTGCATGACCTGATTGCAAGGAGACACTTCTTATCTCATATTTTCCAGTAGAAATCATTTGTGATCACTTATTAACTGAGCATATAATTGCAAAGCTTTGTTTGAAGTATTTTCTACTATAGAGGGAAACACTTAAGTTGCTTAGTTTGTGCTCCTTATTTCAAGAAGATTGCAATAAACATCCTCAACATTCCCTTTATTCCATCTCATGGATTATTTCATTAGGATACACTGCCAGAAGCTAGATAGATCTTGTCCAAATGCTTCTCAGATCAGTGAATGCCAGTGTACATTTCCGCCAGCAGGAAGTACAATTACCCATATATCACACCAGCCTCTCATAAAGAGACTTCTAATTGCTTTGAAATCTTCAGTGATTTGACAAGTGAACAAATTATATGTTATTTCATCTTCACTGTTACAGGAGTTGACTTTTTTTCAAGTTTCACACCCATTTGCATTTCTTATTTCCTTTGTAAATTGTTGGTTAATTATTTTGACCACTTTCTCATTAGGGTCTTCATAAATATATATACATACATGTATTTTTTAAGTCACAGCCCTTGACCCTAATTTACTGCAAACACTTAAGATTTTCAATTTTCCATTTTGAAGAAATTTAAAATGTTTATGTAGTTGAGTCTGTGAGTTTCTTTTCTGATTTCTTCCACTGTTTTTAGGACTTTCCTATCCTTGGGTCTGATAAATACTCACCTATATTTTCTTAAGTTAAAAAAAAAAAATGGGTTGCATGGCTTTACACTTAGTTTTTTTTATCCCATCTGGAATTACTCAGCTGTAATCATGAGATCAAGCTTGTGAGGTGAGGCTGTAACTTTATATTTTTCTAAGTAATTAACCAATGGTCCCCAAAATACTTACTGAACAATCCTTTCACTCCTTTATGTTGATACATACTTTGTACTAAAGTACCAGATGGCTTATTATTATGTCATGACCAAAAAAAAAAAGAAAGAAAAAGAAAAAAGAAAAGAAAAACCCAAAAAGGTGATTCTTGGTCTGAGTTTAGAGAATTCTTATTGATGATATCAATACCAAAACAATAGAAGTCATGATGGTGGTAGTTGATATGGATTGAGAACTTACTAGATAACAGACACCCCTTGAAGATTTTATGTGGATTAATTCATTTACTTCGCACAGCAGCCCAAGGAGGTAGGCAGAATACTACATGGGTTTAAGTGGCTCTTCTTTTAGTTAAATCAGTCAGTCAGAGAAAGACAAATACCGTATGATTTCACTCATATGTGGAATTTAAGAAACGAAACAGATGAACATGGCGGCGGCGGGGGGGTGGGAAGAGAGGCAAACCATAAAACAGACTCTTAAGGATAGAGAACAAACTGAGTATTAATGGAAGGTAGGTGGGTGGGGGGTGGGTATTAAGGAGGGCACTTGTGATGAGCACCAGGTGTTATATATATAAGTGATGAATCACTAAATTCTACACCTGAAACTAATATTGCACTATATGTTAACTAACTGGAATTTAAATAAAAATCTGAAACAAAACAAAACAAAAAACAAGATTACCAAGGCTGTGGTTGAAATACTACATGATGAAAGAAAGAAGCAAGTTTGAAATGTTACTCCAAATATATAGATGTATAATAGAAAAAGTGATGAGCCTTCTGTTACTTTATGCAATAAGTAAACGGGAAAAAATGAAGGACCAGCAGTTCATTTTAGACTTTAACAATTATAAGCTCTTTTCTGTTGGAGACATTTTTTTCAGATATAATTAAATACATTTTGATACTCCTCTGTATTCAAGATGATGTGTAAAATATAAAAATATATACAATGGTGTCTCTGTCCTCCAAAAGCTCCCAGTCTACTAGGGGACACAGAAATATTCCCAAATACTTACAATTTAAGGGGTTTTACAACACAGCCTCATGACTAGAAACTAAGATTTTTAGCAAGTTCTCTAATTTGACACTGACATATCTATTTCTATTTCACTTTTTTTTACTTAATAAAAAAAATTAAACTCAGGAAGTTGTGACTTGGTCATTTACAAAGCTACCTGACTACATTTTATTTATACAACACCATTCATCCAAAGAGTATAAAGTTTAATGCCTAAACATGTAAATTAAGAGTCAGTTGTTATTAAAATAAGCTTCACACTGTAGGTAAGTATTAAACCTATCTATGCTATAATTTCAAATGTTAGTGATATTTTTAACAGCAAAAAAAAAAACAAAAAAAACCTGCAGTATCCAAAATATACATAAGTATGGGAATGATGCAATACTTTTTCAAAGAAATGAGATTGAAGCTATTAAATTTATAATTCTAAAACTACACAGCACCATAAAATACATTTGATTATTGAAAAAAAACTGGACAGAATAGTCATACTTACTAGTTTTACTTTTTTACTAATAGAGAAGTTGGTATGGATACAAAATTGTGGAAGAAAATGCATGAAAACAGACAATGGTTGTGTTAGGGAGAGAGGGATGTGGGCAATTGTTATTCTATTTTTCAAACTTTCCGTAATGTTACATAATTTTAAAATTTGAAGCAAAAAAAGCCCACAAAACACAGAGTTCATAATATATGAACCAAACAAATGAAATCCACTACAGACAGCTGTCATATTAACACATAATACAAAATACATGTGACTATGTCTCAGAGGCAGGGTCTAGTCTTCTATATTTTGAAATAATTATGGTAAAAGACTACATTTTTATATTCATAAGAGTTAGAAATAGCCAATAAATTAAAATATTAAAATCTTTTTTTAAAAATCATAATGTTATTATATTCATTGGCTCCCATAAATAAGTAACTTTAGTGTAAATTTACAATGTAAATATTTATCATTTAATAGTCTTACTTTTTCATAAAACTTTAAGACATTTAAGATGGCATTTTATAAAAAAACACATGATCATTTTATGACCAAACATGTCCATTAACATGAAAGGCCCTCCAACAGAGTCATCACCAATACTAACACAGCCCCAGAAATCACACGTGAGCAAGTGAAGTGACATCTGCCTTTCTGTTAATTCAAAGAAAATAAATACGACTATGTTACCACCCACAATTTTCAAGTGGGACAGTTTCAATCTTTGGTTACATTTCTTTTATGTAACCAATTTGGTCTAAAAACATCAGATATTATATATTCTCAATGTTTTTAATAATAAGGAGCTTTTAAGGTTTAAGTTTTATAGATGTTTGTAGAATGGGAAAAGAAGCATCTCAGTGAAATTGTTTGAATCATAAAATAGCAATATTGATCGTAGCCACCTCAAAAGTTAAGAGTTTTATGGAAGGATCCTCTCTAAAGTTCCAAATTTTTAGAGAAATACATTTATTTGATACCAACACAATCAAGAAAACTGTTTACTTTCTTAAAAGGAGATAAAAATAAACATTTCAATTCTTTTTTCTCTCAAATACATGAAAATGTGGATTCTCTTTCTTTTTTCCTTAACTTAGGAGAACTACCAAACGTGTGAAAATCATTTTTTGCATCTTAAAATGCTGGATTAATTTGACAAAGCTCATATTTAATAGTTCAATAGGTACCTTATTACAAGGAAGAAAATATTTTAAACGTAAATGAACTTTTTAAGAAGATTAAAAAACTTATGTGGACATTAATAAAAACTAAGCAGCTGGAAATTATTATACAGTGTTAGGCTCCTGCCAACAAAACATTGAAAATTTCCATTAAAATAAACATTTTTAATATAATGCCAATGTTGCTGTAATGATATGTCATAACTGACATGTAAAAACTATGTAAACATGGTCCTAAGACAAAATTATTATTGAAATGATGCTTCCATAGGACACCAATCATAAAACTGTCCCAAAGACAATTGAGGATAATTAAGACCAAACAAGCAGACAAAAATCTGGGGAGGACGTTTAAACTGAAAAGAAACGCCAATATAAAACTATAAAAGTAACGGAGATCTGAAGAAGCTGGGTTAGTCAGCTTCTTGTATTCATCTTCTAAAACACTGTCAGGGGGAAAAAAATCATCACAGACGTAGGAACATTACCGCGGATTACATTAACCAACTTTACATATGCTAATTTTGTGTATAAAGTGGAACAAGCTTTTGAACAAACAAATATAAAATTCATCTCTGGAATGTTACAGGTTTCCAGTTGCTCTCAAAAAAACTTAAAGAAATGTTCAAATGCCATAAATACCCTTTAATCATTCAGCTCATCTCAAGCTAAAGATAAAAATAGAAACTCGAAGTGCCTAGTGAAATCATGGAAGCTAATATAAGATATCAATTTGCAATTTCCGAGAAAAAAACTACTTAGGTCTTAAAAAGTTTTCCGGATACCACTGACAATTTCTTTTTAAAGCACAGCACAGGATTACCATAAAAAAGGAGAAACCATATGAGAACTTAATTTTCTGCCAGTCAGCTAATAAAGAAATTAGTTTTTACTTACACTTTCAAAATTATGAGAAAATACAGTATGCACACATAAAATTAAATATAAAAATATAGTTCTAAAAAGAGGGGAAAATTGGATTTTAAAATTTTAATATATTTTCTTAAGTTGAGTCTATGCAACCAAAAATTCTCCAAGCAGGAATGGTTTCTTTCTGTCAGAGAAAATATTTCCAAGTAGTATTCCAGACATGTTGAGATTATGCAGAGTTCTTGTTCAAGAAAGAACCTGTACCATTTTTAAAAGAATGCTTCTAAATGTTCTCTTTGTATAAATTTTACTTTTTGGAAGAATATTAAGGCAGTTTATTTTGACATATCTGTACTTACCTACAAAACATTCTTTAATAAAATGGCTCAATAATAGAGCAAATGGGAATTTTTACTAGATTTATAAAATAGTGTAACTTGTTGAAAATCAATGGTGCTTACACACAGAAAGAAGAAAAAAGATTAGGAAAAAAACCCACAGAAGTGGAGATAGGTAAATAATAACATTTGAAAGAACAGCATATGGACAGTTTTGTTTATACTGAACTTTATGGTAAACACTTCAGTTAAATAGAAAGCAAAGTCTTTACATAAGTCCCAAAACTGATCTTGTTTTAAAAGAATGCATGAAGTACTCCAAGAAGGGCAGAAGTGGAGAAATTGGTGAGTTTTCGGGAAACCATTTGCAAGACATTATGTTTGAATACAGATGCCTGATAAGCAGGGCTTTGTTAATTGGTTATAACAAGATTGCGATAATGAATTAACCAGAGGAAAAACATTCTGTAATTCTTACCAACGTAAAAAAGAAAACTAATTCTTCATATAAACTATTTTGTACTGCATGAGGAAAAAGGATTGAATCTCCAAAGCTGGCTATCCTACTACTGAGAAACAACTGCCGCACAGAAGCCAACGTGCACGCACGTGCACGCCACAAACTCGCACACCATCCACCAAAGCTAAATGAAATTTTCAAGAGCTCATAGGAGGAAATGAATTATTCCCACTAATTTATATATTTATATAAATATAAATGGTTTGATAATCTTTATATAGATAGGCAGCCCTTGACTTACAGGGATTCAAATTTAAAAGGTCCAGTTTTTACACCTCGTATTTACAGCATACTATCAATTTATCTTCATATTATTGTCATAAAATTGTATGTAATTAACACAACTTACACTGCCCACTTGGTGAGCTTTTTCCTTCCTTCCAATAATAACAACCCAATCTCTTTTATTGATGAACAGACCCCTGAGAAATGCAGCATGCTACACATCAGTAAGAATCATACCAGTGTACATTCATATCAGTGATAGTCTTTAAAAAAAAAAAAAGAGTCTTGTTTTTTTCTAAAAAAAAATTCTTGGAATATTATAATGTTACTTCTTTTGAAAGAGTCAAATTAGATCATTTTGACATGGGTTCTCAAAAATCTAATGGTCATGAGGTTAAGGGCTACTTATATATGCTGTTTCGTGCTTGATTTTATGCACATCAAAGAAAGTGAAAATCATCAAATGTATTCACTGAGCTACTGGTCTGATGTAGATCAATACCAGTTGTCAATCTACTAGTAGACCCTGGGCAGCCCCATTTTTTTTTTTTTTTGGTTCAAGGGTACTGTGCCTGCAGGGTAGATCACTTCCCCTTTTCCTCTCCTTCTGCGGGCTCAGGAAATACATAATGTGAAGGTGGATGAGCGGCAAGAGTAAGGTTCTAAAATAAGCCAGAGTCTCAGAAATTCTTCGTAACAGTCCTTGGGAAAGCCCTCATGAGAAGGCTAAATTTCTGGAAACTCCCTATTTTCCAGAGCTTTCCTAGAACTGGATAGGGTGCCATGTGCCGAGGATAGATACAGACCTATCCTGTGTATGTGGATATTCTTTAAAATCAGTGGCACTACAATGTATCTGTAAAAATAGTGGTATCTATTGGAATTTGATGTATCCCAGGACACTATGGGTATTTGTATGATATGCAGTTAAGTGACTAAAATGTTACAAAACCATTTTTGTTGACTTGTACTGTTTAAATGACTTCTTTTTGTAAGAGAAGCAATTGATGTGAAAGACATTATCAAATCTCCCAAGAGTAAATATTTCTTCAATGCAGTAATTACCCCAGACATATTTAGAGTAGGAGAATGTGACTGTTAATTTTATGTGTCGGCTTGACTGGGCCATAGTGCTCAGATATTTGGCCAAACATTACTCTAGATGTTTCTGTAAAGGTGTTTTTTGGATGAGATTAACCTTTACATCAGTGAACTTTGAATAAAGCAGATTACCCTCTAGAATGTGGGTGGGCCTCATCTAATCCGTTGGGGGAAAAAAAATTAATCTCCCCTGAAAAAGAAGGGATTCTGCCAGCAGATGGCCTTTGAACTCAAACTACAACTCATCCCTGGGTCTCCAGCCTGCTGGCCTCTCCTGCAGAGTTTGACTTACCAAGGCTCCACAATCATGTGAACCAACTCCTTGCACTCTCTGTGTTGTGTGTGTGTGTATGTGTGAGTACATAGCTGCCTGAGTAATACAGAGGATTAGAAGGGAAATGTTAAAATCTTAGAATAAACTAGCATTTCCTAGTTAGTGTAGAAATAAACTGTAACATTTTAATACCTTTTAGAAGAGAGAAAATGAATAAAAACCAATTTTTTATTCTTTGAAAGGATCAACAAAACTGACAAACCTTTAACATACACGGACCAATAAAAAAAAGAGAAGACCCCAATTATTAAATTTAGGAATGAAAGAGGGGACACTGTTACCAAGAAGAAATAAAAAGATTATAAGAGACTATATGAACAGCTGGATGCCAGCAAACTGGATAATCTAAATGAAATAGACAAATTACTAGAGATTTACTACTAAAACTGAAAATCTGAACAAACCTTTAATAAGTAAAGAGATTGAGTTAGTAGTCAAAAAACTTTCCACAAAGAAAAGCTTAGGATGAGATGGCTTCACTGGTGAATTCTAGCAAAAGTTTAGAGAACAATTAACACAATCAAACAAAGTTTACAAACGCTTTCAAAAGAGTAGGGAACACTTCCCACCCTATCATATGAGGCCAGTATTAGTCTGATACCAAAATCAGGCAAAGATATCACTAGAAAAAGGAAATCTAAAGACCAGTATCCCTATTCCTCAGAATACTAGCAACCCAAATTCAGCAACACATATAAAGGATATAAAGGATTATACACCATGAGCAAGTGGGATTTGTCTTAGGAATACAAGGTTGGGTCAACATATAAAAATCAATCAATGTTATATGCCACATTAGTAGAATGAGGAAAAAAGCCACATGATCATTTCAAATGATGCAGAAAAAGGATCTTCTATATACAAGATAAAGTAATCTTCAAATAGAGATGGTTTCACTACTTTCTTTCCAATCTGGAGACTTCTATTTCTTTCCCTCGCCCCATTGCTCTGGCTTGCACCTCTAGTACTACGGTAAATTAAGTGACAAGAATGCACATCCTTGTTAGTTTCTGATCTTAAGGAGAAAGTTCTCAGTCTTCCACGATTAAGTACGCTGTTAGCTCTCGGGTTTTAGTAGATGCCCTTTACCAGGTTGAGGAAATTCCCTTCTATTCTTAGGTTAAGTTTTTATCACCAAAGGGTGGATTTTGTCAAATGCTTTTCAACCAACCAAGCTACCAACTGTGTATCAAGGTTGCTGGTAACTTCCACATTGCTAAATCAAAGGTCGCTTCTCTTTCCTCATCTTGTTTGATCACTCTTTCCCTTCCTAAAACTTTTATTGGCTCCTAGAAGAATCACACCCCTGGATTTCCTTCTACTTCACTTTGGGTTCTTTTCTTGCCCAAATCTACACCCACCCCCAATGATCTTATCCAGCTTTGTACCTTTAAATTTGATCTAACTCTGACAACTTCTAAATCAACTGCCTGAACTCAAAGCTGCCTACCCAGTTGCCTATTTAACACCTGTATATGAGTACTATAAACTCAGTATATCCCGACCAGGATCCCCTGATCTTTCCCCACCCCAAACTTCTACTCCATGGTCTCTTCCATCTCTGGAAATGGTGACTCCACCCTTGCAGTTACTAAATCCAAAAATGGTGCTCTCATCCTTGATCCTCCAACTTGTCTCAAAATCTTGTCAGTCTCACCTTTAAAATGTATTCAGCATCTCAAGTCTTATTACTACCTCCACTGAGAATGTTTTCTTTCAAGCCACAATCATTTCTTGCCTGGATTTCCACATAGCTCCTTGTTTCTGCCCTTGCTCCCTTACAGTCCCTTCTCAACAGACCAGCCAAGTGCTCCTTAAACATACATCAGTCAAGTCATTGCTCTGCTCAGAACCCTTCAATGATTTCAAATCTCACACATAGTAAGAGCCAAGAAACTCCCTCCATCCCCTTCCTCTCTACAACCATTCTGTTACGCTGCCAACCCTCAAGTCGTATCAGTTCCTCCCTTCTTCACACTGGTCTCCCTACTGATCCTCAGAGGCATCAGGGTCCTGTCTTAGGGCCTTTGCACATGCTTGTCCCATTCCTTGGAATTCTCATTCCCCACGAGACTCCTTTTCAGGTTTTTGCTCAAACACAACCACTTCAAAGAGGCCTTCCTTAACCACCTTATAGAAATTTGATGTCCCATTTTCCCAGCTCCTCCATCACCCATTCCTGTTTTACTTTACTTCATAGCACTTATTACCACCTAAGATCTTTTATAATTTATTTAGTTGTTGGTCCCAAACGTACCCCCAATATGGAAGCTCTATGAAAGGGTATTTGTTTTGATCTTTGTTGAAACTCTAGTGTCTACAGCAGTCTAGAACATAATAGGCATTCAGTAAATATTAGAAAAAAATCCAGAAATATCATTATAAGACAGTTATATTCTGTACATACCAGAAGAAACAGCTAACCAGAGCTAAAGTGGTGGTCTCTTGAGGGAAAAGGTGGGACTGGAAAAGGGAAAGGTACACTTGTTTGGGGTTGTAAGACTTGCAAATACTGTGACTTTTCAAACAATTTATTAAATAAAGCCATAGGAAACTGCTGACATTCTGTTGTTTTCTGACCTACAAAACAGGACTATGAAGCAATTTCATAGGCTTAACCTAATGCATATGTTATTTTAATTAAAAAAAATATTAGGGGCGCCTGGGTGCTCAGTTGGTTAAGCATCTGCCTTCGGCTCAGCTCATGATCCCAGGGTCCTGGGATCGAGCCCCACATCAGGCTTTCTGCTCAGGGGGGAGCCTGCTTCTCCCTCTCCCTCTGTGATCTCACTTTCGCTCTCTCTCAAATAAAATCTTTTTTAAAAAATTAAAAATTAGAATTCTTTTTAAAAATTTTAGTGTGGGGAATACGAAAGAAAACTCAGAAGACAAAGGAAACAATTCACGGATCTGGCAATGAAATATCTACATGCTGTGAATCTTGGAATAGAAAAAGGTAAAACCCAACCAAAAGATCAAAAAAAATGTGCCCAACAGAGAGAGGGCTAATATTCATTGCACAGAAAGAGCTCATCAAACTAACAAGAGACAGATAAAGAACTTGATAGAAAAAAAAGGCAAAGATATAATTAGTTGAGGGGGAAAAAAATGGAGAAAAACCGAGAAAAAGTCATAGCATTATACTCACAGTATGTTTTAAGGTGTTTACCAAATAATACTTCCACCATAAAAGTCTGTCATTTATGTTAGCATATTACTTATGAGACCTCTTTTAAAAATCCACTCTTAACTCCAGAGAACACACTGATAGTTATCAGAGGGGAGGTGGTGGGGGGATGGGTGAAATAGGTGATAGGGACTAAGGAGGGCACTTGTGATGAGCACCGGGTGATATATGTAAGTGTTGAATCCCCATATTGTACACCTGAAACTATCATTACATTGTACGTTAACTAGCTGGAATGTAAATAAAAACTTAAAAAAAAAGAAACAATAAAAAATAATAAATCCACTGGATGTTATATGCAACTAATGAGTCGTTGAACACTACATCAAAAACTAATAATATGTTGGCTAACTGAAAATAATAATAATAATAATAATAATAATAAAAAAATCCACAAGATCTAGAAGGATTTTGAGGATTTGGCTTTTTGAGGAAAAACAGAATTCCACATAACATTCAATTTGTTCAACGTATCTGTAACAAAGTAATAATAGTATAAAAATAATCATATAATTTAAATTATATATAAAATAACCAGAGAGTATGATCAAACTTGTTTATCCTGTAAAAGATAAAGTTTCAAATCTGTGGTCATTAGTTTGAAGTGTTTCTTTAAAAAAAGAAACTTACCGGAATCATGCTTAGTTTATGAAACCTATATTTTCATATTCTTTTTTAAAACAAAGTCTTTTGTTATATGCTTCTCTTCTCAGGCACCTTGCTAGACTCCCTTAACCCTCTTAACTCCTAGCTAAATGAACTTCGAGGTCTGTGAACCTACGGCAGTCTCTTGCTACATGTGTCAGGATAAACATTTAGGCCAGAATGAAAGATTTAACATGATGCACATCCATTAAAACACACTAACCATGTTTTTCCCCTTTGCCACAGGGAAAGATAATCTTCTCTAAGAGCGGAAGTTGAATAGAGTGGATGGCTAGAATCTGTACGCAGGGTTTGCAAATTCAAAAGCCTACGGAAGCCAGACAGGTAGAACAATCTTGTCAATTGCCTTACACAAATATATTTTGCACGAAAATCAGTCCTCAAAGAAACAGGGTGTCCCATTTGTCTGAAATACTCTTTGGCCACTTTTATTTCCCCACGTTGGAGAACATGGAGACCAAGAAATACTTCCCTGTATAATACAAACACCAACACAGCTGTTAGGACAATGTCTACCCACATCCCGCCTCAGCACCGGCAAGATGATGAGGGGTGGAAACTGTGTGGAACCAGAGACCTTGGGTGCCATTGACAGAGTCAGTTGTAACTCAAGTCCAGCTAATTATTAACATTGGGAAACGAAGGCCTCGTTTAGCCAAGTCTTTTGTTTTGTCAAAGGAGTCAGAAATTTTTACCTAAAATTTCCCAACTTTGTGGTACTAACAAAAATATATATCTTTTGTCCAAACATGGCCTGAAGCTTGTTTGTGTGCCACCAGGTTGGATATGAATCATTATATGATTCATGATATTCCCATTTTACCTAGATGGTACCCTCTTTTCCTCTGTAATGGGGTGTTACAGTATGGTGTCCTGGAAGCACAAAGCCCTCTGCCTTTTCTAAAAAATTATTACAGGTCATGGGGTAACTGCATGTTTAATCTCACCTGCTAATCCCAAATTCTTTAAGGCACTCCTGTAGTCTCAATTCCACCCAATCTAGTCTGCTTTGGGGCTTGTTCAACCAATTACTTCTGATTTCATGACTTTCAATCCTTGGGGCACCTGGATGGCTCCAGTTGGTTAAGCATCTGATTCTTGATTTCAGCTCAGGTCATGATCTCAGGGTCGTAAGATCGAGCCCCATGTTAGGCTCTGAGGCTAGGCATGGAGCCTGCTTAAGATTCTCTCTCTTCCTCTCCCTCTGCCCCTCGCCCCCCCCAAAAATTCATGAAGATATTTTAATCCTTTATCATTAGATCCACCAACTCTGTCCATAGAATTGATCCAATTTTCCTCTCCCACTAAAATATTTCTACTCCCAACTATAAAAATGGCCTTGAACTCAACTGCTATCTTTCTTTCCCTGTCCACTTACTCTTTAACACCTTGCAATTTGGCTTCCAGAAAAGCTGTTTCTCAGAGTTATCACTGACTCCAGATAACAATGGAGTTCTTGCCAGATCCAATGGCATTTCATCCAGAACTCATTTTCCTGTAGTTTTTCACCCTCCAGGAAGCCAGCCCATATTGTGGTCTCAGGGTTCCAGAGCGCAACAGAGAAAGTAAAAAAGAACACACCCATCACCTCATCCAAACTCAAATATGCCTCATGCTCTGCAACAGTCACCTCTCTCCATGTTACTGGTTCTACCTTCATCCCCTGCTGCTTAATTCTAATTCCACCTAACCCTTGGTGCCTGGTTCTAATGTCGTTCCTTGTGAGACTGGATCCTTCACTGCCTCAGGCTGGAAGGCCATCCCCTGAACCCCTGAATCATAGCATTTTATGTGACTCTTATCAGATCCTGCTTTATGCCACAGTTATTCACTCAGCGGATATACACTTGCCATCTAACTGACTGAGTATATGCCCTGAAAGTCAGGGAGAGTAAGGTATCTCTCTATTTTGGAGAGAGGTAGAAGCTTGTAGTAAAGTCTGTGCATCTGTTCACAACTCCCTGAATCCAAGCTCTTGGGCAGTCGCCTCGCACACAGACGCTGGCTTGGCCATGAGACTGGTTTTGGCCAAGACATTAATGGATGTGACGTGAGCAGAGGCTTCACCAGCACTAACATACTGGAGATTGTTTTTTCTGTTGCTCTCTGGAACCCTGGGATGCATTATGGGCTAGCTTACTGGAGTATGAACAACTATAGGAAAGAGAAACAATTTTACCCAGGTGAGCATCCCACCCCTCAGACCAACCAGAGCCCAGCCCAACCACCAGAGTGCAAAGGTCCACCAAGCTGACACAGACCAGAAGAACCACTCAGGTGACCACAGACTCAGGAGAAGAAACACTTGCTCCTTGAAGCCATTAAAAGTTTCTGAGGGTATAAGGAGAGGTGTTAATTGATATACAGAGTATCTGGCACACTGTACTGTTCTGAAATGAGTAAAGAATTAATGAAATTTTAACCTCTCCTTGACCATCCAATTACAGTTTTTCTAGCCTAAAAACTGGAATACTCTAGATTTCTGCATGGAGTTTGTTTTGCAGAATGCAAAACGAAAGGACAGCATACTGTCAAAGATAAAGTATAGGCATTATACCTGCACAGATGTGAATGTGGGGCCGGGAGGCACCATTCACTACCTGTAGGTTCGGAGATAATTCCTGTCAATTTTCTGAAGCTCAGTTTCCTTTCTGTAAAGTGGAAAAAAATCCCACCAATCTCACAGGAGTAGAGGTAATATTTATTAAATACCAAATATCACATCTGGCAAATTTCTTCAATAACCAAGAGATATTATCATATCCATAAATATTAATCTAAAAATAAGGAGGGTGAAGAGGTTCTCTCTCGAACTGTGTTTCTACACTATGACCTGTCACTCGTACAGTAGGGACCTGGTCAGGGCAAGGGTGGGAAAGGTCTGAAGTGGGAGGCAGCTGAAGAGAATTCTGAGGCCTTTAACAATTTCTAGATATCTTGGCTTTTGTTTATAACATCCCTCGGCATGGCCACACTGGGAATGTTTCCTTCCGATACAGATGAGCACATCAATCACAGACTTAATTATATTTGGGGCTGTTCAGCCAACGGTTATGTAGAAGGGTGCAACGTGAATAATCAATCATTGGAAAACAAAACCAAAAAGTTATGTTGGAAGAAGTTATTTAGAAGATTTGACAAATTAACAGCTAACCAGATAATTGAGAAAAGTCCAGACACTGTTAACTGAGTAAAATGACTTAGCCACAAACGTTTTTCAACTTCTACCCAAAAATAATGATTTACAAAAATATAGCATCTGGAAAGCTTCTTGAACAACAACACAAAAGCACACTATGAATTCCTTTATGTCCAACCCATTGAGCCTGTTTAACATAAAGGGTCATGCTACCCCCCACCGAACATCAGAGCATGCTAGTGCAAATATGCTAATTTAAGGTAAAACAATATATAATGGTTCTGGAGAAAGCAACAGAAAGAAAGAAATCCTCTTCCATGACCAATTGCTCACCTATATAGGTTCCACTGTGGTTACCAGCATATTCAGCATCTTCTGGATGGAGTGTAAAAGCATACAGAACAAAAGCCAAGAAATAAAGCAGAACAGTTAGAAGCCCAGCCACAGATGCAAAAAATAAATTACTTAAAAACAATTATGTAAAGCACAGCATAGAACAGCCCTCACAATGCCACTCTTAAACATAAAACATTGTGTTTTATATTTAAGCTTAAAGTAATGTTTTAAAACATCATGCAATTCATGTTTCAGCCTCCTTCAGAGGTTCCTTGATGCAGTTCCAAGAAAATTATAAAAGATCTGCCTACACTCTTTATACTTTCCATAGCTAAGAAAATTACAACACTTGATCCCCCAAAGTAAATTTATTTTTGTAAATCAGGCTCTTTGATAATATGTAAAATACAGCAATTACTTTGGCTCACTGGATTAGACAGAAAGGTTAAGATTAAGATACATCCTTTCTTTGGATAGGAAGAAATTCTGTGTTGGGAAGGAATAAAGGCATACTATTTCTATTTTTATTTGGTTTTTGAAAAATGAACGGATGAAAACATTTTAAAATAAATGATGTGTTATTAATTATTTGTTGGAGTGAAGTGAAAACTGGGTTATGCATATCTTAAAAATTTAATTGTAGTGGGTACTTACTACTTTAGGCCTCTTATCTTCACATAAATATGCTTCCAGAACTAACAGCACAGCATGTGCTGATATCAGATAGTTGAGAAGATTCACCTGACATCCTTATGTTAAAATAAGGATGTCAATATAACCGAATAACACTGAGACTACCGACAGAGACAAAAACATGATGTACTATTTCAGATCACTTTCTTTATTTCTGCTATACAAAGCAAAAATAGTGCAGTTCTCAAACAGAGTCCAACCATGATTTTTGGTACTGTAACATCAAGATGGAAGCTTGGATATACAATAATCTTCTATAAACTACTTGCTATATTCAATCGAATCCACACATAGGTGTACTAAATAAAATTAGTAGACTATGGCAGGGAAGCTTTCATACATGTACCTTTAATTTCCTCTGAGAAGCACAAAGAAAATGAGAAAGGAAAAGATTAAATGTGCAGAAAATACAATTAAAGTAAGAAGAAGATGCATCTGAGGGATAAAAAAAAAAATCCACCTACCACACTCAATTGTTTCCTCATCTTAGAAAAGCCAAAGGGAAAAAAATGTATTTTAAGTATTTCAAAATTATTAGTCAACATATAAACAGAATTCACAAAAAACTACATTTTAGACTGCACTGTAGTCTTGGTCTAAAAAGAATGTATATACTAAAGCAGTAAAAGCACAAAGCCTTCATTCAGTTTATTAAATGCCCAAATGGGAAAAATAATAAGGGAAAAAACAAGTTTTTCAAAATAATACCTTCAATGGGGGATTATTTTCATAGGACATTTCTGTTTGTAAACTAATCTGTCTGTTTAACACTTAGGATACATACTTAGAAATAACCCTTAAAATGCCCTTAAAATATCTCAATACCCTGTAAAGTTAACAGTATTATCAACTTATTACACATATGAAATGAGTCAGGAAGAACTCTTTACTTCATTCTGGCTATATTATTTGCTAAAAGGTATTTTAAAAAAATAATTCTAAAAATTACTAATTGTTACTAATTGTTACTCATAGGAAAGAAATTTAAGAGTTCTGTGTGACTTAGGAAACTTACCTTCAGTTAAAGGTGGAAAAAGAACTGGCAATTTAATAGAAGCAAAATGGAACCACAAATCAAGGTAGAACATTTTTCTCTATGAGACTTTGTAGAACAAATAGGACTGACTGGGACAGTTTTTGGCTCACTTCTCTCTCCAAACTACAGAATGTCAGTCAAAGAAAACACTTAGGAGCGAGTGTGCACCACTGTCTTTTTATTTTTCCAAAACCTATGGGTGCTCCAGCTGGATTGGTTCTATCTGAACATAATTCGCAAAAATGACAAGCAAATCATTATTATTTGGACTCAAATTGTGAGTCACCCAAGTTGTGAATTTATTTACACTCATTCCTTAGTAGCTCTGAAATGTCATGTACATCTAAGACAAATTATCAGAAAACAAACAATAAACTATGTGATACGGATTAGCCAAGCCAAGCAACTAGGCTTAGTGGAAATAATACAAGCAGTGTTTCAGATGTTTCAATCTGCAAACTCAGACACTCAACCATTATGTGGATTATTAAACAGAAGGTATATTTTCTGAAGGAACAATAGGACTGACTGAGTGCTGCACCATGATTAAAGAACCAGTGTCACATACAACAGATGATAAAAGCCATCTCTCTCTCTCTCTCTCACACGCACGCACGTAAGAAAAAAATTAAAACACCGAAGTCAATCCAGAATAAAAATAACCATCTCCATGTCACATATAGTATAGTATGTTTCATATTCTAATAAAAGGTTGTGAATACACTGTGTACGTTCTCAGAAGAATATTTTCCCCATGCTTTACGTAGGAAGAGAATGGTTATTTTTTGCATGATAACCCACATGCATATATATCCAAGCCAGCAACATTCTTCATGGACAGCCAGTAGGAAAAGCAAAGAACACTCTTCCTTACACTTAGCAAGTTTGAACAAAGAGGAAAACATATAAAAGGGTGATCTCAGAAGACATTTGGGATAATTGCACGATTCTTAACTATATTCTTAACTAAGGCACTGTTCTGTGTACACTAAATGCATAAACTTACTGAATTCTCCCACCACTCTATGAAGCCAGTACTGTTATCTCCGTCTTACAGATGGGAATCAGAGGGACAGAGAAATGAAGCATTCTGGGACAGGGACCCACACAATCTGGCTCCAGGGTTTGTGTTTTTAACTACTATGCTATACTGTCACACCAAAATCACTTTTTAATTACTCTAACTTTACGCTAGGAAATGTAAGTCGGTGGAGAGGTCAAATGAAGTAAGTTTCTTTCAAGTTTCCAGTCTACTCTCCACCACCTCCCAGCATACAAGCCTCTTGACCCCTCCCCTGACACTTGACCCTGCCAAGTGTGTTTCTCCTGACTGGAGAGTCTGGGGGAGACTCTCCCCAGCCTATCAGGAGTCCACTCTCCACATCTTCAAGCCCTGAAGAGCAGGATGGGAAAATTACAAAAATCACAGAGGAGAGGACAACAAAGTCACAAAGAATAATTGTGGATGTCTTCAGAAAATGGAGTGGAAAGCTCTCATGAAGAGCATTTGATGAGCTTCACGTAACAGGACAGGAGGAACTTTTCTACACTGCTGGATGCTAGCTACTCGGAGCCGTGCAATGTCAGATACTCTTGACAAGTGGAGAAATTGTGTCTAAATAGGTATGATCGTATTTACGGGGGCAAAGTTAAATTCCCCACCCTAGAAACTGCTTTCTTATGCCTCCCTCTGCCCACATGCAATCTTCCCTACAAGTCTGCAATAACCTGTGACCATAGACCACACCCTTAATCCTTAATCAACTCTTTCTTACCTGCACAGCATTGGGTCCCCAAGACAAAAGGCAAGAGAGGGTATGGCTTAAAACCCTTCATATGGAAAAGCTAACAGCACAGACCCTGATAGTGTTTTAGAAAGAACATTTTCAATTTATGTAAGAAGAACACAGTCTACTAAGATGAAAAGTGAGCAATAACAGGCCATCACCTCAACCATCTCCTGACACAGTCAGACATACAATTTACAAGCCTAGTTCATCTGCACCTTTCTCCACACAATCTCCGAACTCTGGCATTTCCCAAAGAATATCAGTAAATATTAGGGGGGGGAAAAACCCACTTTCAGTATCTTTTAAAACCCCATGTTTCTGTTAACACAAAATCCCACCAATATTAAGAAATATTTGACAGAGTTTTAGGCATACAAATTTAAACATAAGCAATCTACTTGTTAATTTCTGAATTAACTTTATATATGAACACACTAAATAAATACTGTTTAAGATGCTAGGAGAAAGGAGCTTACTCAATTTGAAAAGTTGTATTATAACAACCTGGAATGTTATATATATTATTCTCAAATGTTTGGCCTTCCAAAATATTGGTACCATGCAGAGTGAATTCATTTGTTTACTCAGTGTTTAAACTGTACTGTTGCTAGACTGTGATCTTCAATCCACAAAATGCCTGTCTTTGAATGAACTCGGTTATATGCTGTTTGAATGGCCACCTCTGGCTCCAGTTAAATATTTTCTTTTGTACCCACACAACAGCAGCCACAACTGGTTAAAATAGATTCTAAAATACAATATTTTGTATTTTTACCTTCTAATCTTTAAAAACATAAATCATACCTTCTGGACTTTTTTTATTACAAAAATTCTATAAGAGCTATTTTGTAAAAGAAAAATTTTAAATTAATATTATTCAGTCAGCAGTATGAGATCTTTTAAGGTATTTATACTTTGAGAACTAAAAAAAGAAACTAAGCACCATAGATAAAAATCATACTGGAATATTCTCCTATAAAATACACTACTTGAATAAGAAGAAGCTTTGCGGAATACACTGTAAAACTAGAATTAAATAAGTTCCATACTATTGAAGTCAAAGTTATTAATGTTTGTATTATTAGGAAGACAAAAAACTTATGAAGTTTAATTTCAATAGAAAGGGAACAAACAATATTTCAATAAACCAAAGAAAATCATATTGCTTTTTAAATAAGGTTAGGTAATATCATATTGCTTTATATATGCAACTGAACTATAAAAAATAAGCTTTTTTGCAGAAAAATCATCGAGTACTTTAAATTATATCGACACAAGAATTGCAAGCTGCCAAGTGGCTGTCATGAAAACTCCTCCTATATGTTACTTGAGACATAGGATACGCTTTTAACTCATTTCCAAAACACTTAACCTGTGTCTTTCATGTAATAATCTAAAAGTTGGTCATGTCAAAGAGAACCTATCAGACTTCTAGGCTGCTCTTCTGTTTCTGTTACTAATGTAAATCCATTACGTAAGAGCCTCTCATCAGATGAAGGAGAAAGGGAGGGAACGCAGAATTCTATTGCCAATTTCTTTGTTAGGTAAGCTATTCTTTGAAACAACAGGAGGAAGTGGGGATGAGTCCCTCTATCACGCTTCTAAGATTCACTTATGCTTTAGTTTTAAGAGTTCATATTTTTTAGGAATGTTTAATTTCAAGAGGAAAATTATTTTGTTTGAGAAGCCTATTTTCTCAATCTGTACCAGATATGCCAAGATTCTTAAGGGGAGGAAATAACCAAGCATCAAAGATGAATACCACAGAGTTTTGCATGAAGATGCCAGTTTTAAGGCCTGAAGATGTCAGTATTATGGCTCCTGAATTTATCTACAGCTCTAGCACAAACATAAATGCCTTCTCCAATCCTTTTTGACTTTGATCTTGACATTGACTGAGCCCATAGAGTTCCAGAGCTTTTCCTCCATGCAAACTTTAGTTATGATGATTGTTGAGTCAAAGAGTAAAACCACAGTAAGTCAAGCAATTATTATGTGAAAAAAGTTAACTGGCTAATTTGATACATATTATTACCTGACTAAAGTCATTATTCTAAATTCATTGTTTAACACTATCTCCTAGGTTTTAAGCGCACTTGTAAAATTTAGTACAGAAAATTTTCAACATGACTATTTTTTAATACCCTTATAAAACACCAACAAGATAGAATTATTCTTTTAAAATGTTTACATTAAATTAGAAGCGTTTCTTAAAACCTAGTCTATGAATTTTTATTCAAAGTCATATATATAAAAGATTTTATGTTAACTTTCTGTTTTTCTTCATAGTGTTATTCTGTAATTTAGCAAAGAGCACGATATGGATGTCCTATCCTAAAAATCTAAGTACCAAATGTTGAAGTCCAGGAAGTGTTGGGTTAGATGGCCTTTGCAATTTATAAGGGTAGTTATGTAAAGAATCACTATCAGATACACAGATTACAGAACACAGTGCTTTTAAATAACTTTAAAAATGTTCAGAACCAGTATAATAATTTTTGCATAACTTTGCAGTTCAGGGGTTTAGGAGACAACATTTAAAAAAAAACTTCAGGGGCGCCTGGGTGGCTCAGTCGTTAAGCGTCTGCCTTCGGCTCAGGTCATGATCCCAGGGTCCTGGGATCGAGCCCCGCATCGGGCTCCCTGCTCCGCGGGAAGCCTGCTGCTCCCTCTCCCACTCCCCCTGCTTGTGTTCCCTCTCTCGCTGTGTCTCTGTCTGTCAAATAAATAAATAAAATCTTTAAAAAAAAAAAAAAAACTTCAAATGGAATTTTTAATTCTTTGACAACAAAAGTACTAGCTTTCTATTTAAGCTTCATAGACATAGACTGTCTCTCTGAATAAGGCCATATTTACTATACACTAGTGATCTGGATAATATTGACCCAATTTGGTTTTATTTAAAAATAGAGAACATCCGTATATGAGAACCACCAATACATCTCTCCGTGAATCAAGTCTAGTTTTCAAAAAATAGAAAAGAAGAAAAGGAAGGAAGTGTGAATGGGAAACAGTAAACATTCCTACATGGTCTTCAAGAGGCAGAAAAAGCAAAAGAACAAAAACAAAAAACCTTAAAACATCCAGATAATGACATTTCAGTAATTTTGGAATAAATATTTCTCAGACTCAAATATTCAAGATTATCATATAAAAAAACTCTGCATATTAACAGACAAAAATCACCCATTACAATTAACAGCTCTACACACATGCACGCAGGCGCACGCACAAAATCCCTCTGACATTCACACATATTTATACTGAAACCAGTTTGAGGAGATCTATTAGAAAGACAATATACCCATTCCAAGTAGTTGTTTAAAGAAGCACATTTATAAAAACAAATAAATGAAAACCCACAACTATATCAAACTGGACATTTCTAAGTTGCCTAAGACTCAAACAAATTGGGAGTATGGATTCAGATTCGAGTAGAATCACACTGATTTCCTTTTCAAGTTACACACACTTTATCCCACATGCACCAAGTGTGCAGGCCCCCAGTTTAGAAATCCCTCCAGGAGCAAGTCAGGTGGATGCCTCAGAGCCCCTGCCAGCAAAAATTCATCACACTTAAAAACGATGCAACCTTCTGGTTAAACTGTACGCTTTCTGATGTCACAATCCATGTGGCATTCCATGACAAGTGTGTTTTCCTTCTGCCCAGACTTAACGGAGCAAGAACAAGCAGGCTTTTGAATCAGTGCTCCACTTGAAGTATTTGCTTGCTTGTGAGATTTATACTCGACTGTAGTTTGGCTCTCTTATAATGTAATTCCTGGGCTATACACGTCTACAAACTGACAGAAATAACAGGAGATGTGAAAAATGCAACAATACTAAAACCAGATGTTGGTGTAAAATTCCAGGACCATTTATTTGTGCATTTCGCCTTTTAATGTACAATCTCTATGTTGAAAACAAAAGGCTTTTTTTCACTCTTAAAATACCTAGAACCATGAAACGTTTAGAGGAGATGAAGTAGAAATTTATGGGATGGGACTTGACAGGGGTAAGGGGGTGGGGAGTAAAAGAGAAGCTGAGAGAAGGGGAGTATGAAGGAGAAAAAGAATGCGCCCAAATCCACACTATCTTCTTTTCAGTAATCATACCTCATCCTTTTCCTGTTCTTACTTTGTTTTAATCTCGTCTTGTAACGACTCCAAACAGGCGAGTTAAAGGTCAGAGTTACTATGATTTCTGGATAAGCAAGGAGTTAAGAAGAACAACAACTCTTCTTAGGCTCAATTGCCTTTGTGCCCAAGAAAGTGGTAGATTTTCCCCCCCTAATTTTACCAAGAAGTGTCTTACCCAAACCTTCTAGCTTTGGAGAAATAAAAGAGTTGCATTTGAGGTTACATTTATGAAAACACCTACATTCAGAAGTCAAGGAGAGTAGTGTTGCCAGTTAGTTTCTTAAAGTGTGAGTCATGGGTTTATCATAAACAACCGCAAACACCCCTTTCTTCAAAAGATTCACTTTAATATTCTATTGTGAGTTTCTTATTTGTTTGGTTGCCGTGAAATGATGATCCAAAAGCTATCACAAGGCACTACGAGCTCTCGTTCTCCCACAAACACCTGCTTTAATAGTCAAAAATAAACAGCAAGATTTGGTTACTCTGCATTTTTATTAACAAACTTACATGATTTCCTGTTGGAAACTTTCAAGGGCTGAACTAATATTTCTGGTCGTCTCAGAGCCAATCTCCTGGGGGAAAAAGAAGGTCAATGCCTATCAATTTTCAGTACAGATCCAAGATTAATATAACACCAAAATATTAAAAGTCCCAAGGGGGGAGAAAAAAAGGGAAGCCAGGGGAAAAAATGAGCACAATGCAATCTATTCAAATTAAAAAATAAAACCTCTACTTTCAGAGTTTTATAAATCATCCCCACTCCAAAATCACTCTTCATTCCCCCCCCCATCTTTCACAACAATACAGTTTCAGATATTAATGTGCTATTTTTCCATTTGCTTCATAACAAAAACCGAGTATGACCTGGTCCTGTCATATTATTTTTGGTCATTATTCATCCTTAGTTAGACAAAACAGAAATCCAAACCTGAGGGATAAAGGATTCTAAAGCAAGGTTTTAGTGCTCCTTTTATCACAACTCTCCTCGAGTGATACTTTGCAGAGAACAAAAGGTCATTTGAAGAGAGACCATGACGGCGCGCCAGTAGCTCACCTTTCCTGGAAATGCTTTGAGGGAATCAAGCCTGCCCTGGGATTGGCATCACCTGCGTGCTTTGCTTGCCACCATGTTGCATCATCTTGGCTCATAATCTGAAGAATATCTCCCTTTTTGAAAGAAAGCCCAGCTTCCTTACATGGAATTGCTTTATCCTCATTAGGGTCATAGTCAAAGAGGGCTTTGATAAACATCTGGAAGAGAGTTTCATTTAAAAGGAATAAATATAAAAAGTAAATGTGAAAGGGCCAACATTCTTCTCTGATTTAAGGATAATTTTTGTTTAAAAAAAGGATAATTTTTTATTTTATTTTTTAAAAGATTTTATTTAATTATTTGTCAGAGAGAGAGAGCACAAGCAGGGGGAGGGGCAGAGGGAGAAGCAGGCTCCCTGCTGAGCAAAGAGCCTGATGTGGGGCTCGATCCCAGAACCCTGGGATCAAGACCTGAGCCGAAGGCAGACGCTTAACTGACTGAGCCACCCAGGCATCCCCACCCCCCCCAAAGAATGATTTTTTAAAAAGAGAATATGAAAATGAACTCACTGTGACAAAGAGGGTATGTATTAGATGGGGAAACATTAGCGCCCTTCACCGCCAAAACAAACAAAAAAGGTTGTTTAAGGAATGATTACCTTGCCTTCTTTAGATGGTGTCTCCTCTTTGATGCTGGGTATAATCTTAAATGTAATTGCTCCCTGAGACTGAGCCTGATAACAGAGGAAAGACTTATCAGAGAACTTCTAGAGCCAGGGGGAGGGAAGGCAAAATAGGTAGAAAAGGGAATGATTCTGAAAATTTATAAGCTTGGGGTTTCTACTCTTAGATAAACCAAACTGAGAAAACTATTTTTGTAGAAATTCCTGCAATATGAGAAAGCACTCAAGTTTGTCAAGTAAGTTAAAAAACACTAAACACTAAATCCACTTTTACCTCCTGTGCACTTTCAAAATGCTGATGAATATATTACCATCCATGTTGAGCTACTTCAGAATAGAAACACAGAATCTGCGGAATGCCTTATACAGACAACATTACAGATGATGTGCAAGGTTCAGACGATATTTTTAAGTATCGGCATCCACGTTTTCAGGAACAAAATACCTGTACTGTCAGCAATGCAGTTATATGATTCACTATATACAATATATATATACGTTCACTGCAATGCTCAGCAGAAAAATATAACGACGAACATTCACTGCTATTATATTCTGGTTAGTGAGTAAAACACCAAATGTAATAGATTAATTAAAAGATGAAAAAATTAAGTACCTATTAATTTAATGAAAGCAAGCGACAACAATACAGGCATTCTTTTCCGACCATCTCAGACCAGAGCGGATGTCCCTTTCACATACTCTCATGTCCTCTGTTTCTCTCTTTCTAGCATTTCTCACAACTGTACAAAGTAATCATTTATACAATTATTTCTTAATATCTGTTATCTCTGCTAAATTTGAAGCTCCACAAAAGCACTAAGTATCTGGCACATATTTGAGAGGAAGGAGGGAGAAAAGAAAAGAGGAAGATGTGATCAGGCAGAGGAGAGGAAGGAAGGGGGGAGAAGGGGGGAGAGAGGAGGGGAGAGAGAGAGAGAGAGAGAGAGAGAGAGAGAGAGAGAGAGAGAAGGGAGAATGAGTAGCTATCTCTGAGGTGCACTATCGTAAATAAGGGCTCTCTTCCGGGGGGAAGTGGGAGGGGAGGCCCTGATCTGTATTGTTTGCCAATGTCCATGGACCACAGCCAACTTCCATTTACCAGTGTGAAGTCCCTGAAAGCCCAGTTGGGAAAAGCTGCATAGAATCAGCTCTTGCAAATGTAAGGAGCAGCTCCAGGACAGCACAGAGACTCAAGTAAAATGGGGCTTTAACAGTATAAGTATCAGAATTTTATAACAGGAGTGATTTCAAAAGGGTAATATCACTGTTACTACTTATCATAAAACAACTGACAAATCTTATTAAGAATTTATATAATACCAAACTGCATACGTAGAGAGAAAGCAAGTCTTCTCTATGATCTCCTTCCAGTCTACTAGTTTGTGTGTGTATGTGTGTGTGTTAATGTGTGCAAAGCCCTTAGAACAAGGTCATTAAGGGCTCAACCACTGTAAGAATTACTAGTATTACTAAGTCATATAGGTCTACCAGCCATTGTGACTGCCATCATGTGGATGAATGATTAGTCAATCAATGCAACCTTCTTGCTATTTCTAAATATTTTTTACAAATTATTTCTGACGGGTGAATTCCCAACAACTGAATTTCTTGATTAAAGGGTATGCAAATTTAAAATTTTGATGGTTTCAGATAGCCATCTCAAAAGGATCTACTAAATTCATCCCACCACTGGAAACATATGAGTAGAGTTATGTGCCTAGAATCGGCTGACTCTAGCCATTATCAAGCTTTCAAATCCCTCCAATCCAATATTTTTCAGTCATGTTTTCTTTTGTAGATTTTTCTATAAATATTTTTTCTCTTATTGATTTTTATGAACTCTCTACACAT
Source organism: Halichoerus grypus (assembly GCF_964656455.1). NCBI lineage: Eukaryota > Metazoa > Chordata > Mammalia > Carnivora > Phocidae > Halichoerus > Halichoerus grypus. The sequence continues at coordinate 67,008,785 of NC_135717.1, forward strand.
TAAAATACCTTCTATCATATATATGGACAATATTTTTCCTAAGTGTCATGTGTCTTTCAAGTTACATATGACATCTTTTCCTATAAAGTTTTTAAGTCTTACAATCACCTCAGTTATTTTTCTATTTGAATTTCACATCAAGTTTAAAAAGTCTTCCTTTATTTTTTTGATTTTTTAAAAACATTTAATTCGTTGGGATTTGTTCTGGGTATAGTGTAAAACAGGGACTGACTTTATTATTTATAACTGAATCATCAATTTATCCAGTACCATTTATGAAATGACTTCACTGTTTTCCCATGGATTTAAAATGCCATCTTAATCAGATACTAAATTTTCATATATACAAGGGTCTGTTTGAAGATACTAAATTCTATTTCTTTTTTTTTTAAAGATTTTATTTATTTACTTGACAGAGAGAGACAGAGCGAGAGAGGGAACACAAGCAGGGGGAGAGGGAGAGGGAGAAGCAGGCTTCCCGCGGAGCAGGGAGCCCGATGCGGGGCTCGATCCCAGGACCCTGGGATCATGACCTGAGCCGAAGGCAGACGCTTAACGACTGAGCCACCCAGGCGCCCCCCAGATTCTATTTCTGTATGTTTTTGTTTTCATACATTAACAGAGACAGTCTCCCTCATTTTATCCTTACAAATGAACTGGAGAATTAATACTGTCAAGGCCTAAAATAATTTTGTTCCGTTTTAGATTTCACAAGACATCTAAATTAGTTTCACTGTTATAGATACCTAGAAAGCACAGCCTACAGTCTGGCCATGTCGATGGGAGAAGGGAAAAGAAAAATGCATCATGAACAACAGAGTAGATGCCACCTATTAAGTACCTATTTGGAACAGGCCCTGTAATAAACTCTTTACATACATTAGCTCATTTAATCCTCAAAACACTGCCGTGAGGTACTTACCTCTTCTTGTTTTCGTTTTGTAAATGAAAACACTGAGGTAATGCAAAGATTAAGGTATATTCCAAGGACATACAGGGATTAAGTAATGAAGCTGGGATTACAACTCTAGACAGCTAAATCCAAATCCTATATTTATAACCAAGTCTGAAACATACTGATTCAATTTCATTTTTTTATTGCAATTTTAAAATATAATTTCAGCTTACCAAAATCTGAATTATTTCCTCAGGCCTTTTATCCTCTACTGGAATCCCATTCACTTCCCTAAGTTCATCACCAACATGAATAAGACCTGAGAAGTAGCAAATTTGGTAAATTAGCAGAGTTACCTACAAAAGAACCGCAATTTGCAATCGTGTCCATACTCAAAGCACTGTTTCATTCCCTTAATACATTTGCGGAGACCTTTAGGCTTCTCAGGTTTCGGACTCTGTACCTCTAGACAACGATGAATCAAAGACTACCATGTTATAATGCTGGCAAAGAAAGGACATCAGCATCCCGGTCTTCGTCTAGAAATGTATATTATTTTCACCTAATAAAAGAATTTTTATTTTGTTTCAAAGGCTGCACACATGCAGTAGTACTTTTCAAATCAGAAACATTTGAAACAGATCTTAATGTAACTCTGGAAGCCCACGGAAACTGAGATTGTAAAGTAGAGTGAGATGTATCATTTATTTCAATAGGTTCCCACAGTTCAACACAGAGAAAAATATCTCACTGTTTTGATGTATTACAGCAAAAGATTGTTATCCTCTTAATTACATGTTGGAAATGTTGCCCATGAAATGCAACATGACTTGTCCACCAGCCTACTGTTGAAATCCTTACCACGTCTCCTTTTTTTTTTTTTTTTTTAATCCTTACCACTTCTATCCGCAGCTCCTCCCCTCATGATTCTAGCCACAATGATGGCTCCAGTCTGCTCATCTTTCTTAATGGTAGCTCCCTTTGAAGGAAAACAAAAAAAGTACTTGTGGGTAAAGGTGTGCATTGGGTGGTCCAAAAGGGAGCAGAAATAAGGACATTTACCTGGAAAAAGTAAAAACAATTACAAAAAATTAAAGGTACGAGGCAGGTGTCTTACAAACACTCCTGACTTGGGACAGATTTTCTATCAGACACATCATCTATGGTTTTCAGCACAACATTTAAGGATTTTTCAAATCTTTAACCTCTTCAACATGATGGAAAATACAAATATCTTCTTTCCATTATAATACCTTGTATTTGAATTATGATTTGTTTTTGCCCCTTGACAGCATTTGTTCATCTCATTTGTGTTTATAATACCCCATGAAGAAGGTGGGCTACACTGAGATTAAGTGAATACAAAAATCTTATATAAATTAGAAAACTAAAGCCCAGGTCATCTGGCTTTTAGTTTAGTGATCCTTTATTACACCATTATGGTAGAGGAACTCAGCCATAATGACAAAGAAAGAGAAAAAAAAAAAAAAAAGACTTAAACTCTGAAATTAGTCCTATTCCTTACCTAATGCTAAGATAAACTAATGGAAGAAAGATCTGTTACTCCAAGGTCTTTATGTACTAGGACTGTACTTAGTACAAAGAGAACTAACATTTTGGCATAAGATTAGGAAACAATTTCAAAAAGAGTCCAGAAACTCTTCATTTATGGATGTTCAGAAGCAAATTAACTGAATGCTGCTTTATAAGAACATCAGGCACAAATGGTTACTTTGAACACCTTTTTATGACTTTCCCTCTAAGAAACTGGTATTGGTGTAGGAAAGCATTCTACAATGGCATCACACAGCTAAAAAGATGCACATTAGGTGGTGGCAGAATTCACCCTGAAAATCAAATTTTTCTCACATGTCAATAAACACATGTGTATCATTAAAAAATAGGTATGTAAACAAAATTAGGAATACATTTGTAATGAGTATATTTTATATGATAGCTATCAAATACATATCTAATAATGGTTTTTTAAAAATCAAATAATTAAGTGATCAGATGATTTTGTCACATTTTTTATCACCAAGCATGTCCATTCATGTCCAAAGACTTAAATGAGCATCTCTCCACAATCATAAACACCAAACCTATAAAGACCCATCATTAACTTACCATTAATGGTAAGTTTTGCCTTTATTTAAACAGTTTACTTATAGCCAAGATGACTAGAAATGTAATATTTTTAATAAAACTAGTGTGATTGAATAAACTTTCATTTGCCTTAACAATATCTCAAACCTTCCCATCAAAGTATGCCTAATGGCAGAAAGGTCTAGTGACCTAATTTAAGATTAATAGCCCATTTTTTTAAAGTGTTCTTTTTTCCCTCATATTTTTTCCTTTTTTAATTGAGGTAAAATTGGCATGTAACATTATATGGCTTTCAGTTATACACCATTACAATTCGACACCCATATGCACTACAGAGATCACCAGAAGTCTAGTTACCACCCACAACCATATAATTGACCCTGGTCACCCATTTTGCGCCCCCCCCCCCCCCCCCCGCCACCAACCTTCTGGTAGCCACCAATCAGTTGTCTGTATCTATGAGTTTGTTTTGTTTGTTCATTTGCTTTTTTCTAGACTTTACATATGAATAAAATTATATGGTATTTGTCATCCTCTAACTTCTTTCACTTAGTATAATACCTTCAAGGTCTCTCCATGTTGTCACAAATGGCAAGATTTCATTCATTTTTAATGGCAGGGTAATATTCCGCTGTGTGTGTATATATATAGATACACACACACACACACACACACACACACACACAAACACCCCACATCTTCTTCACCTCTTCGTCTACTAGTGGACATTTAGGTTCTTTCCAGGTCACGGCTATTGTATATAATGTTACAATGAATACAGGGGGGCATATCTCTTTTCTTTTTTTTTTTTTTAAGATTTTATTTATTAATTAGAGAGAGAGAGATCACGAGCAGGGGGGAGGGGTAGAGGGAGAAGCAGACTCCCCAATAAGAAGGGAGCCCAATGCGGGACTCAATCCCAGGACCCCAGGATCATGACCTGAGCTGAAGGCAGACGCCTAACCAAATGAGCCACTCAGGCACCCAGGGCATATATCTTTTCAAGTCAGTATTTTTATATTCTTCAGATAATAGCCAGAAGTAGAATAGATGGATCATATAGTAGTTCTAGTCTTAATTTTTTAACAGTATGGAGAAGTCTCCATACTGTTTTTCATAGTGGCTGCACTAATTTACATTCCCATAAACAGTGTACAAGGGTTTCCTTTCCTCCACATCCTCACCCACACTTGTTATATCGTCTTTTTGATAATACCCATTCTAACTGATGTGAGGTGACGTGTCAAATGCAGTTTTGATTTGCATTTCCCTAATAATTATTGACGTTGAGCATCTTTTCATGTGCCTATTGGCCATCTGGATGTCTTCTTTGGAAAAGTGTCTATTCAGATCCTCTGCCCATTTTTTAATTGAGTTGTTTGGGGTTTTGTTTTGTTTTATTTATTTATTTATTTATTGAGTTGTAGAAGTTCTTGATATATTTTGCACATTATCCCTTATCAGATATATGATTTGCAAAAATCTTCTATTCAGTAGATTATCTTTTCATTTCGATGATTTGCTGCAGAAGTTTGATGTAGTCCAATTTGTTTATTTTTGTTTCCCTTGCCTTTGCAGTCAGATCTACAAAAATACTGCTAAGACACATGTTGAGGAGCTTACCACCTATGTTTTCTTCTTTTAGGAATTTTACAGTTTCAGGTCTTACGTTCAAGTCTTTAATGCATTATGAGTTAATTTTTGCGTATAGGGCAAGACAGTGGTCATGTTTCATTCTTCTGCATGTGGCTGTTCAGTTTTTCTCAACACCATTTATTGAAGAGACTTTCCTTTCTCCATCGTATGTTATTGGCTCTTTTGTTACAAATTAATTGTCCATATTATGTGTGGGTTTAATTTTGGGCTCTAAATTCGGTTCCATTGATCAGCATGTCTGTTCTTATGCCCATACCAAACTGTTCTGATTACTATAGCTTTGTAGTGTAATTTCAAATCTAGGAGCATGAAGTCTCAAACTTTGTTCTTCTTTCTCAAGATTACTTTGGCTATTCGGGATCTTCCATGGTTCTGTAAAAATTTTAGAATTTTTGTTCTAGTTCCATGAAAAATGCCCTTGGAATTTTGAGAGGGGACTGCAATGAATCTGTAGATTGCTTTGGGTAGTATGGACATTTTAACAATATTAATTCTTCCAATCCATGACCATGAACTATCTTTCCATTTATTTGTGTCTTCTTTAATTTTTCATCAATGCCATGGTTTTCAGTATACAGATCTTTCACTTCCTTGGTTAAATTTATTCCTAGGTATTTTATTCTTTTTGGTGTGCTTTTAAATGAGATTGTTTTCTTAATTCCTCTCTCTGATAACTCATTATTCATGTATAGAAATGCCAGATTTCTGTTAATTTTGTATCCTCCTACTTTACTAAATCCATCTATTAGTTCTAACAGTTTTGGTAGAGTCTTTTGGATTTTCTATATATAGTATTGTGTCAACTGCAAATAGTGATAGTTTTAGTTCTTCCTCCCTTGGGTGTCTTCTATTTCTTTCTCTTGCTTAATTGCTGTGGCTAGGACTTCCAGTACTGTGTTGAATGAAAGTGGCAAGAGTGTGCAATTCTCTTGTTTCTGATCTTAGAGAAAAACTGCCAGCTTTTTACTGTTGAGTATGATGTTAGCTGTGGGTCTGTCATATATGGCCTTTATTATCTTTACTCACTTTGTTGAGTTTGGATCATATAAATGGATGTTGAAGTTTGTCAAATGATTTTTCTGCATCTATTAAGATCATATGATTTTTATCCTTCATTTTGTTAATGTGGTGTTGATTGATCTGTGGGCACTGAACCATCCTTGGATCCCTGGACTAAATCCCACTTGATTGTGGTTTATGATCTGTTTAATGTATTATTGAACTCGGTTTGCTAATATTTTGTTGAGAATTTTTTCATCAGTGTCATCAATGATACTGGCCTGTAACTTTCTGTGTATATGTGGTATTCTTGTCTAGTTTTGGTATCAGGGTAATGCTTTATAACTAATGAAGTGCTCCCTCCCCTTCAATTTTTTTCTAAGAGTTTTAAAAGGATATGTATTAAATCTTCGAATGTTTGATAAAATTCATCTGTGAAACCATCTGATCCTGGACTTTTGGGAAGTTCTGATTATTAATTCAATATCCTTGCTAGTAAGTGGTCTATTCAGATTTTCTATTTCTTTATGACTTGGTCTTGGAAAATTTTATGTTTCTAGAAATTTATCCATTTCTTCTAGGTTGTCCAATTTGTCGGCCTATAATTGTTCATAGTCTCATGATTCTTCGTATTTCAGTGGTGTCAGTTTTCATTTCTGATTATACTTGACTCCTTTTTCTTGATGAGTCTGGCCAAAGGTTTGTCAAGTTGCTTTATCTTTTCAAAGAACCAGCTTAGTTTCATTGACCTTTTCTATTGTTTTGTCTCTTTCATTTATTTCTGCTCTAATCTTTATTTTTTTAAGATTTTATTTATTTGACAGAGAGAGAGCACAAGTAGGCAGAGAGGCAGGCAGAGGGAGAGGGAGAAGCAGGCTCTCCGCTGAGCAGGGAGCCCAATGCGGGGCTCCATCCCAGGACCCTGAGACGAAGGCAGACGCTTAACCGATTGAGCCACCCAGGCGCCCCTGCTGTGATCTTTATTATTTCTCTCCCTCCATTAACTTTGGGCTTCCGTTTTGTGTAAAATCAGATTATTTGAGATTTACTTGAGGTAGGCCTGTATTGCTATGAATTTCCCTTTTAGAATCACTTTTGCTGATTTAAAAAATTTGGGTTTGTGGTGTTCCTATTTTCATTTTTGTCCCTAGGTAATTTTAATTTCCTCTTTGTTTTCTTCAATGACCCATTGATTGTTCAATAGCATGTTGTTTGATCTCCATATTTGGGGGGTTTTCCCAATTTTCTTCTTGTAATTGATTTTTAGTTTTATACCATTGTGGGTTAAGATGCTTGATATTTCATCTTCTTGAATTTATTGAGACTAGTTTTGTGGCCTAACATGATCTTCCTGGAGACTATTCCATGTGCAGTTCAGAAGCATGTGTATTCTGTTCTTTTTGGATGGAATGTTCTGTACATAGCTATTAAGTCTATCTGGTTTAATGTATTGTTCAAAGCCACTGTTTCCTCGTGGACTTTCTGTTTGGATGATGTATCCATTGATGTAAAAGGGGTGTTAAAAGTTCCCTACTATTCCTGTATTACTGTCAGTTTCTCCCTTTAGGTCTGTAATATTTGCTTTATATATCTTGGTCTCTCTGTATTTGGTGCATATATATTTATAAATGTTACGTGTTCTTGTTGGATTACCCTTTCCATTATGTAACGCCCTTTCTTATTACTATAGTTTTTGTTTTAAAGTCTGTTTTGTCTGCTGTAAGTATAGCTATACCAGCTTTTTGTTTCCATTTGCATGGAATATCTTTTTCCATTCTTTCAGTTTCTTTGTATATGTCCTTACTTCTGAAGTGAGTCTCTTATTATAGGGAGCATATAGATGGGTCTTCTTTTTTTTTTATCCATTCAACCACTTTGTGTCTTTTGACTGGAATATTTAGTTCATTTAAAGTAATTATTGATAGGTACATACTTACTGTCATTTTGTTCATTGTTTTCTGGCTGTTTTCGTGGTTCCCTTCTGTTCTCTCTCTTCCCTTCTGGTTCAATGGTTTCCTTTTATATTGTTTAGATTCTTTTCTCATTTTGTGTATTTAGTATACATTTTGCTAAGTTCACCTGTAACTTCCTGTGTATATAACGGTCTGTTTTGAGTTAACAGCAACTTAAGTTGAACATATTCCAAAACCTTACATTTTTTCTTCCTGCTTCCCATGTTTTATATTTCTTATGTCACACTTTACACCTTTTTATTTTGTGCCTCTCTTAACTAATCACTGTAGTTTTAGTTAATTTTACTATTTTTGTATTTTGACCTTCACACTTGCCTTATTAGTGGTTGATCCACTATCTTTACCATATATTTACCTTTTCCAGTGACATTTTTACTTTCACATGCTTTCTTATTATTAATTAGTTCCATTTTTTTTCAGTTTAGAGAGACGTCCCTTTAATATTTCTGATAGAGCCAGTTTAGTGACGATGAACCACTTCTGTGTTTGCTTATCTATAAATAAACTTTTAATCTCTCCTTCAAACCTGAGTACTAAACTTACCAGTAAAGACTTCTACATTAGAAGTTTTCTCCTTTCAGCACTTTGAATATGTCATGCCACTCACTTCTGGCCTGCAAAGTTTCTGCTGAAAAATCTGCTGATAGTCTTATGGGGTTTCCCTTGATATATAAGTTGTTCTTCTCTTGCAGCTTTTTTTTTTTTTTTTTTTAAAGATTTTATTTATTTATTTGAGAGAGAGAGAATGAGAGAGAGCAAGCACATGAGAGGGGGGAGGGTCAGAGGGAGAAGCAGACTCCCTGCTGAGCAGGGAGCCCGATGCGGGACTCGATCCAGGAACTCCAGGATCATGACCTGAGCCGAAGGCAGTCGCTTAACCAACTGAGCCACCCAGGCGCCCCTCTTGCAGCTTTTAAGATTCTCTTTTACCATTTTAATTATAATGTGTCCTGGTACGGATCTCCTTGGGTTCTTCTTATTTGGAACTCTCTGGGCTTCATGAACCTGTAGGTCTATTTTCTTCTCTAGATTAGAAAAGTTTTCAGCCATTATTTATTCAAATAAGTTTTCTGGCCCTGTCTATCTTGTATTTGGAACCCTACAATGTGAATGTTATTCCACTTGATGTGGATTCAAAGGTTCCTTAAATTATCTTCATTTTTTTCATTCTTTTTTTTTTTTTTGCTGTTCTGTCTGGGTGACTTCTATTGCTTTTTCTTCCAGCTTGCTGACCTGATTTTTGGCCTCATCCAGTCTGTTGAACTGCTCTAGTGTATTTTTCAGTTCAATTACTGTATTGTTCAGCTCTGTACCTTCTGTTTGGAATTTTGTTATATTTTCTCTTTGTTGAGGATCTATGTTCATCCAATTTTCTTCTGAGTTCAGTGAGCATCTTTATGACCATTACTTTGAATTCTTTATCAGATACATTGCTTGTTTTCATTTCATCGATGTCATTTTCTAATGTTTTATCCTGTTTCATTTAGAACATTTTCCTATGTCTCATTTTTGTCTGACTCTGTTTGTTTCTATGTACTAGGTAAATCAATCACCTCTCCTAGTATTGAAGGAGTGACCTTGCAAAGGAGATGTCATATGGCCCAGAAACTCAATCCCCTCTGACCAGAGCTAGGTGCTCAAGAAGCATCCCCTGTATGGGATGCATGAGTCTGTTTGCTGTGGCAGGGCTATGTTTGTGATGCAGTGGTATATAGGGTAGTGCCCAGTCTGGCTGTAATGCATGGCTGCACTGAGTGGCACAAGGCTGCACTGTGGCAAAGGGATGGGCAGGGCTGTTACCTGACCCAGCCGGAATGCACAACTGCAGTGTGGGGATTGGCAGGATTCTCAGCTGGGCACATCCCCCATCTCTAGCAGATGAGAGGAATAGTTTCCAAATGACTCCCACCCTCACCAACTTTAACAAGCTAGATAAGGTCACAAGTATGGCACCTGCCAGTGTCTCCATCCCTGGGAAAAGTTCCAAAAGTTTCCAGCCTCTCTGGCAAGCACTTTAAGATTAGTAAGTGGGTCTCCTTCACATATGGTCTAGGTGCTTTTCAAATTGGGATTTTTGTGCTGGGTCTCTTGGTGAGTGAGTCTGCACATGAACCCTTAAGAGCAAGTTCTCCATTCTCTATGGTTCCATGGTTTTCCTGAACATAACCTCTGTTGGTTTTCAAAGTCTGGCATTTAGAGGCCTCATCTTTCTCATTCAGGATCTAAGGGTTTTCAGTGCCTGATGTGGAACACAAACCCTCACTCAGGGAAAACTTCTGTATTTTTGAGATCCTCCTTGACTGTGATCATTGAATGTACAGTGGATTGTTTCTGGCAAGATGGTGTCTCTGCCTCTCCTATCCCATCTCAATGCTGTTCTTTTTGCCCTTTATTGTAGAGGCTCTGTTCATCCAGTTTTCTGGTCTTTTTCAAATTATTCTACATGCAGTTGTATATTTGTTGTATATATGGGAGAGATCTTCCTACACTGCCATCTTGAACCCAAGTCTCTATTTATCCAGATTTTATAGACAAGAAAGTAATCACAAATGGTTATAATTAGTCTAAGATCAGAAAATTAGTGTGTAGTAAAGTCAGGACTTATCTAAGGCAAACTCATCAGAATTGCTTATTTTTATTTTTATTTATTTTTTAAGATTTTATTTATTTAACAAAAGAGACACAGCGAGAGAGGGAACACAAGCAGGGGGAGTGGGAGAGGGGGAAGCAGGATTCCCACCGAGCAGGGACCCCAATGTGGGGCTCAATCCCAGGACCCTGGGATCATGACCTGAGCCACAGGCAGACGCTTAACATCTGAGCCACCCAGGTGCCCCAGAATTGCTTATCGTAACTTACTCAATACTGCTTACCCTGTATCTTTCTATAACCTCTTATTCATAAATTTATAAGTTCATTACCCTTGCAGTAGTTTGTCTATGATGGAGATCAACAATTTCTTCCTTTTTTGTATGTGCATGCCATATTCTCATATCAAGTGGTAAAAATGGTTTTAAGGCATTTAAGGCTATGAGAAGACTTGCAGCTGCATCCCAGGCCTCTTGAAATACTGGCTCTTTGGGAAGTCAGACACCATAAGAAATCATGATTCCTGCCAAGCTGTGAGGAAGCCCACACTAGCCAAATGGAGGTACAACCTAGAAAGAGATGCCTGATCAGCCCCCAACTTTCCAGCCATCCCAATCCAGGCATCAGTCATAGGAATGAAGTTCACAGACGACTCCAGTCTCAGCCACCATCTAACTGTCCATGTGAGGGACTCTAAGAACCACCTACTGAGCCTCTCAACCTCTAAAACTATGAAATATAATAATATATTATTGTTTTAGCCACAAAATTTGGGGTGGTTTGTAACATAGAATTAAGTAACTGGAATAAATCTTTTTCTTCACTATGAATTTTACTATTTTTCAATGTAGGACCATTCAGTTTGTTGTGCTTACTGCTAGGCCTTTTTTTTTTTTTTTTTTTAAGATTTTATTTACTTGAGATTGAGCACACAAGCAGGGGGAGGGTCAGAGGGAGAGGGAGAAGCAGACTCCCTGCTGAGCAGGGAGCCTGATGTGGGACTCGATCCCAGGAGCGTGGATCGTGACCTGAGCCGAAGGCAGACACTTAACTTACTGGGCCACCCAGGTGCCCCTTACTGCTAGTCCTTTTGACTTATCCTGTGACTCAATGAAGTTGACAAATATTTATTGAGAACCTACTCTATGCCAGGTTCTGTTCCAAGAGCTTGTAATACAGTGGTGAAACAAACTAAGCATTTCTGTCCCCTTGTGGAGCTTACATCTAACAAGGGAGAAGGACAACAAACAAAATATGAAATAATGAGATATATAGTGTGTTAGAATGTGGTAAACACTATGAGTATGAGAGAGGGCAGGGTGAGAAAGATCAGGAGTGCCAGGGCAGGGAAGAAAGACAATGTAAAGACAGTGTAAAGACACACCCCAATGAGAAGATGACACTGAGTAAAGAAAGATAAAAAGGAGATGAAGGAGAGGGTGTGCGGGTCCACCACTCAGATCATGATCTCAGGGTTGTGAGATGCAGCCCTGCAAGAGGCTTTGTGCTGATCACGGAGCCTGCTTAAGATTCTCTCTTTCTCTGCCCCTCCCCTCTCCCTCTCTTAAAAAAGGAAAAAGAAAAAGAAAAAGAAAAAGAAAAAAGATGAAGGAGTTAGCTAAAGGGAAAGAATAGATGAAAACAGCACAAAGGTATTGAGATGGGGCTATGAATAGAATGATCAAGGAAGAGCAAAAAAGTCAGTGTGCCTGGAGTAAAGTAAAAAGGGAGAAGCAGTAGGAGCTGAAGTCAGATGGTTAACAGAGAGCCAGATCATGTAGATCCTCGTGAGAGCTCTGGATTTTATTCTGAAAGAAACAGGGAGAACCTGAACAGCAAAAGTGCTATAATCTAACAGGCTCACTCCACTTACTGTGTTAAGGTTGAAGGAATATAAGAGCTAAAGCAAGGAAACAAACTAGAAGTTGTTAAAATACTCCAGGGTAAAGATGAAGAAGGCTTGGATCTGACTGGCAGGAGGAGAAGTGATGAATAGTCCGGATATATTATTGGTAGAGCCTAAAGAATTCCCAATGGACTGGAAATGGGACATGAAAGAAGAAAGGTATCAAAGATTGACTCTGGTTTTTGGCTGAGCAATTAGAAAGATGGGATTGTAATCAACGAAGAGGAGGAATCCTAGAAGGGGAACGGATTTGGGGACAAAGATCAGTTTACTTTTGGACATGTCAAGACAGAGCTGTCCATTAGACATTCCAATGGAGATATCAAGTACACAGATGGACATACAAATTTGAAACTCAGAAAAAAGATCTGGAAGAGAAATAGACCTGGGAGTCACTGACACACAGATTATTTTTAAAGCCATGGGCTGGATGAAATCATTTCTAGAATGTGTAGATAAAAACGAGCACTCCAACACTGAAGGGTTACTCTGTTATAGGAATCTTGAAACAGAGTGCTTGCTATCTGCTGATTTTACCTATCCCTGGAGGGTGAACTATGGACCCTGAGAAATAATCTCTGTTTCTACATGATACCAGCACTTGACTCAATCTTCATTTTGATCCCTTCATTCTTGAAGATTTCTATTTCCATATTGCTTTCCAAACCCCCATTATCACAATTCCTTGACGTATTCCTAGTGGAACGTACTTGCATGAAAATAAGATCAAAACTCAATAAAACAGAGCACATTACATGTCATATTATCCAAAAGTCTACAGTCCAATGGCACAGGTGGCAAAGGCAAAATGAATTAAAATTGTATCTAATGTTTTAGTACTTACATATTTTCTTATATATTCTGAATTTATTCTATGTGATTTTTGAGAGAGAGAGAGAGAGAGAGAGAGAGGGAGAGGGAGAGAGACAATCTCAAGCAGGCTCCACACTCAGCACAGAGCCCTACACAGGGCTCAGTCTCACGACCCTGAGATCATGACCTGGGCCGAAGTCAAGAGTTGGATGCTCAACCAACTGAGCCACGCAGGCATCCCATTATTCTATGTGATTTTGACAAAATACAGAATATAGAGAACTTCAGGTTAGATTGAGAAGTTAAAATTCTGCTTAAATGTGTCTGTCTTGTTACTGCTGTAAAATGGTTTACAAAAGAGGACTGCTGAGACTGAGCTATCACAATGTCCTACATAAAAATTGCATCTCCTACAATACTGCCAATATTCTAGGACCTTCCCCTTCAGCTGGTAGCACAGGTGATTTCAGGTTGAACCTTTGAAATCAAAATGGTTTCAAATCAAAATGGTTTCAAGTATCATCTACCAAACATTTGCATCAAGAATATCGGAGACATCTAAAAAAAATCTAAAAAAAAGGTTTGAGCACCACCGTTCTAAAAGAATCAAGGACAACCCATGCCAGAAACTGAAAATTGGGATTATAATCCACTCACTCACTAACAGAAAGTCATTTTCTTAAGCCTGCCTAAAAATTAATATTTATTATTCATTATTTCTGGATAAAACAGTTACAAATTATTCCATATTCACAGGAAGGGAAGATAACTCTGCTCCCTGCATCCTGACCAGTGTTTTTAAACTCTCCTTCTCTCAGTTCATTCATCATCCCTTCCCTCAAATTATCACCCCCTCACCTTTCCATGGCAAATATCTACATGATCTGTGTTCACTGCCTCTTTTTCCTGGAAATGGTCCTTTCCTTCAACAACTGTCATCTAGAGGTCCTACCTTCTCATCATTCTGTGTAACACTGATATAATGCGTGCATAATGCATAAAAACTTACAGAGCATTTCAAATACATTATACTAGTTGATATTCAAAACACTCTTGAAGAGGCATATCTCCTGATTATCTAATAAGGAACCTCAGGTTGAGAGGCTAAGTGACTTGTTCCTACAAGGATATAGAGCAAATAAGTGACAGCATAATGCCTCCCACTTAGGTCATCTAATGCAAGCTTGGCATTCATTGCACTGCATTATAACTCAGTCTAACACACAAAATTACATTTTTTAAAAAAAGGTTATTTATTTGAGAGAGAGTGAGTGCGTGGCAGGAGTGAGTGTGCGGGGAGGGGCAGAGGGAGAAGGAGAGATTCCTCAAGCAAACTCCCTCCCAAGCACAGAGCCGATGTGGGGCACGATCCCAGGACCCTGAGACCATGACCTGAGCTGAAATCAAGAGTCAGATGCTTAACCAGCTGAGCCACCCAGGTGCCCCCAAAATCACATGCTTAAGTAACACTGATAAACTAGCCCATTGATTGCTAAATCTTTTGGCCTTTCCTCCTGAATCATTTGCCAAAAATTTACTGACCATCCAATCACCAGAATTTTATTTCAGCTTGGCTTTCCTCATCTTAACTATTTGATTCTTAACTGCTTGGATTCATTCTCCTAAGGATGCCTCAGACTTAATCTTCTCCCAGTTTCTGCTTCTCCCTCCCCACCCCCTACCCCTTTGGTGGTTGTGGCTTTTTCCAATAACCTCTCCAAAATGACAAATGAGATTTGACAAATGTAAAATGACAAGCTTGTTGAAAATGACTATTTTCTACTTTTCTGACTAGTTCATTTTTTAAACTTTAAGTTTATTCATCCAATACTCCTACTTTACAATAACTGTCAAACTAATATTCAAGACAAGTAATTCGCCTTCCCTGATTTCATATTCCAAGGTTGAAATGACATCTGAAATCTTAATACTTTTCTCAGGAATCCTAACAAATAATTTGGGGGATTTCTTCATTCCATGTAGATGTTGTTTTCTATTTGAAGTTTTTATTTTTATTTTTTTCAATACAGCTCCTTGAACAAAAAAACATGCAAATTGTGGCTCACTACGAAGACAAAGGACCAGTGACTAAAATAATTTTTTAAAGTAAGATAACTTAAAAGTCCTTGAAATTGCTTGAAATTGCCTTATATATGGAATATTAGTATAAAAAAATAAACCTAGAGTTTAAAGAAGTTAATTGCATAAATTTGGGGGAAAAAACTTTTATTATTAATTTACTTTTAAATAATGGAGAAACAAAACGGGCAAAAAGCAGAATAAAAATAATGGATAAAAACGCAATGGAATTAAAAATTTAATTTAAAATTAAAAATTTTAAATTTCATCATTTAAGGGGAAAGTAGAAAGGAAAATGCTACCAAGTACATACAAAATTGCCAAATTATACCATGGTACAGGAATAAGAAAACTGAACAATTCCAAGAAATATTTAGGATATCCCCAGAATATACAAATGTTACAAATCTGGAAAACATTCTCATGCTTAAGAGAAATAATTTTTAAACTTATTTTAATTAATTAATTAATTAATTGGGGGGGGCAGAGGAAGAGAGGGAGAGAGAGAGAGAATCCCAAGCAAGCTCCACAACTCTGAGATTATGACCCCAAAATCAAAAGTTAGATACTCAACTGACAGAGTCACCCAAGCTCCTCACCCTAACAATTCAACCAATTTCTAGCCTCTTAGCACCTGCATAGCCCCACAGGCTCCATATAACCGTAGGGAAACTTGAAATTTTTATTCCCATGCATTTCCTTCTATTCTTGCTAACTAAACGCATAGTACTTCTGCCCCCCTAAATAACATCCTGGGGTATTTTGTGCTTCCCCTCCTCTTGCACTGTATATCTGAAGATCTTATTGATCAGGAGAGGCTCAGGACTTACATGTTGCTGATGGTGGTTTAAATGTTAGCTCACCAAACCAACACACCCAAAACCTTGCCGCCCCTGGGAAAACTGTGACTGATCAAAGAAATGATTACTAGGGAATTACTGACCTCCTCAAGATGGTCAGCCTTTCGATTATCTAAGAGCCTGAATTTGTCAAAACAGAAAACGTATTTCTTACTGAGGGATGCACAGAAGCCACCAAGAAGGAGTCACTTTATGGCAATAGGCCCTGAGATACACCTTTCTACATCCCAACTGCATACCGTCTAGCCTTACTAAGTATGTCACCTTCGTAATAAATACCAAGAGATATTTAGGTTACCAGTGCGAGTTTATAACCACAGATGAAAAGCATAAATTCATAATCTACATTAAACAATCTTAGCCAGGAATACAGGGAGTCCTAGGATATCCACGGATGAGCTTCAGGGGCTCAAAAATTCCCTTATATTACATGCAAATTTATCTGTGTATTTTTCTGGGCAAGAGTATCCAATGCATTTATCAAGGTGCCAAAGTTGTCCTTAAATAAAGCAAAATATGAAAACCACCTAAAAGGTAAAAGTATAAAGACACAATATGGTATAGAAGAAAAAACTAGTATTAGAAGGTAAAAAGCCAAATTTGGACCTTAGTTCTACCCCTCATTAGCTGTGATACTTAGGTAAGTTGCTTTGCTTCTTTGCACATTCATTTCCTAGTCTATAAAAATGGAAAAAGACACGTACTATGAGGATTAAATATAATGTATGTAAAGTACTTCACATAATGCCCAGCAAATATTGCATTATCCACTGATGCTTGCTTTAAGAACACAAAAATGTCTTAAGTAGACAAAATGAGCCACAACACATTTAAAATCAACTGCTAGATGATAAAATCTATTTTTCTTCTGAACGTAGTTTCATCAAAATATGGATATACTCTGTACTCATATCTTATTGCTGAGACAAATGCGCCACACAAAGGTAGTGACTTAAAACAACACAAATTTATTATCTTACAGTTCTGGAAGTCGGAGGGTCAAAATGAGCGTCCTGGGGCTAAAATCAAGGTGTCAGCAGGGCTGTGTTCCTTCTGGAGGATCTAGGAGAGAATCTGATCCTTGAGCTTTTTCCAGTTTCTAGAAACTTCTGGCATTCCTTGGCTCATGGCAACATCAACCTTTGCTTTAATCATCACGTCTCCTTTTGCAACTCTGACTCCCTGCCTTCTCTTTCTACTTTAGTAAAAACCCTTGTGAAGACACTAGACCCACCATCTAAACCAGGATAATCTTCCCATCTCAAGACTCTTACCAAATCATGACAAGTCCCTTTGCTATTTAAAGTAATATCTCACAGGCTCTGAAGATTAGGACATGACATCACTGGGCATCATTCTGCCCACCATAAATTGCTTGATGTAATCTGACATTGTATAAATTCTGGTGCTAAAATAAATGGGTACATTTACATTTTGAAATAACAGATATTTGGTAAGCTTCTCCTCACTACTTTAAAATAAATCAGCTTTCTAGAAAAACCATAAGCAATTATTTTTAGTTGCACCATTTAATCTTAAATCAGCTGTGATTGGCACATGTTATGCTTTCTTTTATAAATGTCAACGTCACATCGTACAAATTATTGCTATGTATAACCAAGAGAATGCTTGTCGTTTTATTTAGCTTTTTTTTCATTTTTCTAAATATTATTTTTTAGACATGAACACTCTAAAATTTGACAACACAGAAAAATTATGTTTCAAAGAGAGGAATAAATGGTATGTCCCCATAAGATTTGGTTTTATCATGATAGCTACTCATATCTGAGCACAAAGTGTAAACCACAACTCACCAGTGGTTCTCTATTTTTGACCAGACGAATGATTTTTACAGAGTCTTCTTCATCATCAATATCATCAGGCATCGGAGGTAATACAGGATCGTAATTCTTCTGAGCCACAGTATCATGTACAGAGAGCAAAGCCTATCAAAGTCAACATTTGGAAAAAAAATAATCAAATATAAAATCCCAAGCACATCCAACTATAAAGAAAATCAAATCGGTGTTATAATTTTGACATAACAATGGTGATAGACAACTACTTGAAAAGGAGGATCTTAGAAACAGGAGTACGTAGGACAGGAGAAGGCGGCACTATTTAGCTGCCATCCCCATCCCCAATGCCACTAATGTAGGACAAGAATCAGCATAAAAGTCTTCTCACCTGTATATTTTCTGGTTCATCATTATAAGGGTGGCAGCTGGGGATGGGGTGGGGGTTATTACTTTTACTAGAAAATGAGGCTCTAGGTACATTGTTGATCAGCCAGTAGGAGTCTGAGAGAACTGTATTTTTCCCTTCCTCCTGTTAGCAGAAAACACACAAAAAACTGACCAATAATGACTAACTTTCGTTCTTTTCTTGTTTTCTCACCTTTTCATTTTTTTGTGTAATAAGATAACTAATTTGTGTATAGTGAAAGTTTTTCTAGTCATGACTGTCATGGTGGTAAATCTCCACAAAACACTGTCACATTGTCATTATAGACCAGTGACCAAAATAACTCTCAAACCTTGACATGTCACTACTATTTTAGGAGAGTGGGTTTTAGACTTTTAACTCATTTGTTCCCTAATCACTACCACCACAGTCTGTAAATTATTCTAGCCAGAAGCCTAGAAATCATCCTTGAAACAAATCTCTTCTCCACCGTACACTCCTCAACACCCAATCCATATCCTGTTAAATCTACTTGCAAAATATATCCTAAATGTGTTGTCTTCTCTCAGCTCTAGACCAGAGGCTGGCAAATGATGCCACCTGTTTTTGTAAAGGAAATGCTCCTGTCACCCAGTCTTCATTCATGGATGTGTTGTCCATCACTGCCATCATGCTACGAGAGCAAAATGGAGTAGGAGCAACAGACCATTTTTACAGGAAAAGTTCAGAAACATCGATGTTGTCGTGTTTTACCTGGAGAACTGTAATAGCCTCTCAATGGTCCAGCTGCATTCACCTGTGGTCTTTTTTCCAAGATATGAATATCTCACAGTTTCTTTGCCCACTATGCCTTTGAGGAACATTTAGGATGTTTTCAGTTCTTGGCTATTATAAATAGTGCTGCTATAAATATTTCTCATCTTTTAATGCGTGTGCGTGCGCACAGGCACACACACACACAATTGGGGTTAAGTACAGTTGGCTGTTGAACAACTTGGGTTTGAACAGCACGAGTCCATTTGTATACAGGTATTTTTTGAAAAATACAACACAGTCTTATAAATGTATTTTCTTTTCCTAATAATTTTCTTAACATTTTCTTTTATCTCATTTACTTTATCGGAAGAGCACAGTATATAATACACATAACATACAAAATATGTGGGCGCCTGGGTGGCTCAGTTGGTTAAGCGACTGCCTTCGGCTCAGGTCATGATCCTGGAGTCCCTGGATCGAGTCCCGCATCGGGCTCCCTGCTCGGCAGGGAGCCTGCTTCTCCCTCTGACCCTCCCCCCTCTCATGTGCTCTCTCTCTCTCATTCTCTCTGTCTCAAATAAATAAATAAAATCTTTAAAAAAAAATAAAAAATAAATAAAAAAAAAAAAACATACAAAATATGTGTTATCAACTATTTGCTATTGGTAAGGCTTCCAGTCAACAGTTGGCTATCCGTAGTTAAGTTTTGGGGAGCCAAAAGTTATACACAAATTTCTTTCTTTTTTTTTTTTAAATTATGTTCGGTTAGCCAACATATAGTACATCATTAGTTTCTGATGTAGTATTCAATGATTCATTAGTTGTGTATAACACCCAGTGCTCATCACAACACGTGCCCTCCTTATACACAAATTTCTAACCATGCAGGGAGTCAGTGACCCTAATCCCTGCATTGTTCAAAGGTCAAGTATATTTAAGAGAGAAAAGTCTGGGTTGTGGGTTTCTAAGTATATTCAACATTACTAGATACAAGATGAACAATTTTTCAAAGTGGTTGTCCCAGTTCTACTCCTACCAACAGCTTCCGTGAGTTCTAGTTATATCCCATGATCCCCAACATTTTACATTACTAGTTTCAATCTGGCAGTGGTGTCTCCTTGTGATTAAAATTTCATATTTCTTATAACCAATGATAGCTTTTTTTGTGAGATGCCTGCTGAATATCCTCACACAGTTTTCTATTCTATCTGTCTTTTTCTTATTGATATGTAAGAATTCTTTATAATATACTGGACCCAAGCCTTTGTTAGTTACATATGCCACAAATGTCGCTTTTTTATCTGACAAGAGTTTCAGAGCAAAGGAATGAACAGCCTTAAGATGAACAAATATCTGAAGAGATAATAGTTGTAAATTTTTGACAACTGATGAGAGACCGAGTCTGAAGATTCAGGAAACCCAATATATCCATTAGGAAGCAGGAACAATAAAAAGAAATCCAAGATTAGATACATATCGTAGTGAAACTACAGAACACCAAAGACAGGAGGATCTTAAAAATATCAGAAAAAAAATATGACTGACAGCTGAGTGATTAGCCACAATGGAAACCAGAAGCCAGTTCAATACCTTGTAAGTGCTTTAAAAAATAAATAAATAAATAACAGCCAGCCCAGAATTGTGTATTCAGCAAAAATACCATTCAGGAATGAGGATGAGAGCCAAGATGAAGTTAATAGGGATCCCACTTGAAAAAAGTAGAAAACAGAAAACTTAAAAAAACAAAAAAACAAAAATCAAAAAGATGCACAATGGTTTGGGAAGACACTGGACATCAGACAATTAAGGACAGTGATCACTGAGAGACAGGAAACAAATGTGAGCCTTGTGAGGCCAGAGTTTCCTGGCCGTGTAGGGGGAGAAGGTACCCAGGCAGAACCCACTGGTCTCCGTAAGTTGAGACAACACAGTGAGGAATGCCGGGAGGTCAAGGAACTAAAGTTCTCAGGAGAGAGTATGAAAGAGAAGATGGTGACAGGCACAGGGCTCTGGAGATCTGCAGGAGGTCCCCCTTTGAGTCCTCAGCCAAAGCACATGCATACAAAAAAACTACCAGAAAGGATTAGAGCAGTGGTTATCAGCTGAGAACAATTTTACTCCCCAATAGTCATTTGGCAATGTCTGGAGACATTTTGGGTTGTCACAGTGTGGAGGATGCTACTGCCATCCAGTTTGAGGCCAGGGATGCTCCTAAACATTTGACAGCATACACGGCAGTTCCCTGCCCTCCACACCCCCTCCCCCCAATAATTTTCAAGCTCCATAATGTCAATAGTTCCAAGGTTAAGAAACTATGCATTACAGGGAACAATCCCCAAAGCTCACACAGGGCAGGAATAGCTCCTGTTCCCTTCAGTCAGAGGGGAAAAGTTTGGCATTCACAAGGCACTGAGGACAGTTAACACAGGATATTGTCTTAATAGGAGGAAATACTTAATCCAAGATTAAACAATGCTAAGATCTCACCTAACAAAGCTTAAAAGCAAGCCTCTGAAGGACCAAAATATTTCCCTGTAACTTAATTATATAACAGAAAAAAAACTCAAGAATATCACTATAAAAATATGAAAATATCCGGCATCAAAGAAAGTAAAACTCATAATGACCGAGAGCCAATCAATTACTGACGAAAGTTATGAGGCATGTGAAGACAGAAGAAAATACTACTCATAATGAAGAACAACATAACACCATAGAACTAAACTCTGAAAATTACACAGATGACAGAATTATATAGAACCAAATCCTGAAATTAGAGAGAGACTGCAGACAAGAAAATTAAAACAATTACTATACCTGTATTCCAAATGCTTAAAAAGCTAGAGAAAACACTGAAAATGAGACTTGCCATATATAAGAAAGATTCAAATCAAACTTCTAGAGACAAAATATACAATGTATGAAATTTTTTAAAAAGTACACTGAATGAGATTAACGCTTATAGTTAAAGCAATTTATAAACTACCTAAAATGAAACAACACAAAGAGAAAATATAGTAAAAAATTACGAACGGAACATTATTGAGCTATGCGACAACTTATATACACCTAATTGGCATCTCCAAAGGAGAGGTGTTAAAAAAAATATTTGAAGAAATATGGCATAAAATATTCCAAATTTGATGGGGGGAGAAAAAGCCCCTAGGGCCAGGAAGTTCAACATATCCAAGCACAAAAGAAACATAAAAAGAAATAACACCAAATTGCTTAAAACCAGTGAGAAAGAAAAAATCTTAAAATCAGCCAAAGAAAAAAAGCTTAAAAAGATAACACACATCAGAAACAATACAAGCTACAAGATAAAAGAGCAACATCTTTTAAATACTTAAAGAAAACTGGCAACCTAAAATTCTATACCCAGCAAAAGTATCTTTTAATAATGAAGGGATAATGAAGACTTTTTAAAGACATAAAAAAAGTTGAAGAAATTCATCACCAGGAGACTTGCACTACAAAAAATGGTATATAGAGTTTTTCAGACAGGAAGATAGGAACAGTCAGTGGATGGGATATGGATCTATAAAGAGTTGAATGAAAAACATCAGAAATGTTCACTATCTGGGTATCTATGATAACTATCTTGCACATAGATAAGACTAATAGAGATCACTAATAAACATCTTTTATAATAAAATGATTATCATAGTTGATAGGCAATACTAACAGCAGCAGCTACGTATTTTTCCTCTTTAGTTTTGTATTCATTTCCATGTCTGGATTCCAAAATATATTTTTAATATTCATAGATATTGAGTTCCTAATTATTTAATAGTTTTGCTTTACAAATATATTTGGTTAGCAACATTTTTATTTTGGACAATTAAAAGTAACTTTGTATTCTATTTGCCTGTTTTAACTGTGATGACTTTATTCTTCAATATACAGATTGTCCTTTTGAAAGGCAACACACCTAAATAAGAAAATTGTATTTCCATATGCCACAGTCACCCCAATCAGAACTGATGGGTTTACCTGTTGCTCAGAAGACTATGCAGGAAATTGAACACCAGGCCTTATAACTCATCAGGCGCACAGACTTTCACTGCTTTGGACCCCCTGGAGTCAATTCTATGTTTTAGTATCTGTCAGGTCAACAGAATTAAGTATCTAATTCATAAGAATGAGTAACACTGATTTATTCCTCCAGAAGGAAGCTTCACTTTTCCCTTTTGCATGCTTAAATGAAGTCTCATCCATTCTACATGCTCAGGCAATGAGTAATTTCTGGTAAATGCACGTTTTGGAAAGCTGAAAAATTACAACAAATCTTTTTATTTTATTGCCTTTTTAAAACCTACCAAATTTTCCCCAACTTCCTAAATTATAATACCATATTCTAGAGATGATGTCACTTCACTGTTTTATCAAAAAACGAGCCTCTGAATGATGATTCATAGATGATGATTTGCCTTTAATGTGGCCATGTGATGCCTAGGAGTGGTTCTTATTATTAATGACTCTCTTTGCTTCCCCTAGAAACAAAGTCTCTGTAGAGATCCTCATCCTTTCATCAGCTCCCCCAAAGGCCACGAACATTATTGCTCTTCTCCACTCTATCACTGCAGGAAGCTCCTACACCCTATCACATCTACTGAGGCCTTCTGCTACTCACTACCCCACTTCCTTTTTCTCACCATCTGCTGTTTCTTTGATGCTTCATTACTTTTCCTGGACTTTAAGATTTGGATAATAAGACTGGATTTTATAAACATTATTGAGTAATAAGAGTAGTTATTACTTATTGTTTGGATATGGCGACTGACTGATCAATTCACAGATTTTTAAAAAATACTAACAAACTGAGGGTTACTGGAGTGGAGGGGGGTGGGAGGGATGGGGTGGCTGGGTGATGGACATTGGAGAGGGGATGTGCTATGGTGAGCACTGTAATTGTGTAAGACTGGCGAATCACAGACCTGTACCCCTGAAACAAATAACACATTATATGTCAATATTTATTTATTTATTTATTTGAGAGAGAGCACAAGTGAGCATGGAGGGAGAGGGAGAGAGAATCTCAAGCAGACTCTGCACTGAGCCCAGAGCCCGAAGCAGGGCTCAGTCTACAACCCTGAGATCATGACCTGAGCAGAAACCAAGAGTCAGACACTTAACCGACTGAGCCACCCAGGTGCATCTCGATTCAGAGATTTAACAACTGGATGTAATCTTTAACTCTTTGACAGCCCTCAGGTGAGACAATGGTTACAAAATGACAAGCATTTCTTAACTGTTGGAGACTTGAGGGTGGCAAGATGTATACACAAAGTGTTGACATATATTCCAGTGGTGATCGATTAACAAAACTGAAAAAGAAAATTAAACAGGGCTTCTGAGGACATAGGGGGAAAGGACCTTCTCATGCACACCTGCGGGCACTGCACACTGAGGGGACCCGTCCAGATTGTTGCAAAGGACAAGCTGGCAATCACTATCAAAATTTTAAATGTACAGATATTTTAACCAGCAACTTACTGGCCCAATAAAATTCTGAAATATACAAGAGATATGCATTACAGTGCTATTTAAAAAGCAAAAAAAGCAAAGTTATCTAACTTATCTCTTAGAGGTAGACAATTACATTGCTCCGAAGACAAGTCCACAAAATATCAAAATGTTAAAAATCCACAAAACAAAACAGAAAAATAGTGCATTCTATTTATAATGGAAAAAATGTAGGCACGCCTGGGTGGCGAAGTTGGTTAAGTGTCCAATTCTTGATTTCAGCTCAGGTCATGATCTCAGGGTTGTGGGATAAAGCCCCGAGTTGGGCTCCATGCTCAGCAGGGAGTCTGCTTGAGATTCTCTCTCTCCCTCCCCCTTCTGCCCCCTCACTCTCCCTCAAGTAATTTTTTTTTTTTTTTTGAGAGAGAAAGAGAGAGAGAGAGCACAAGCAGGGGGAGGGGAGAGGAAGAGGCAGGAGCCCAACACGGAGCTCAATCCCAGGACCCTGGAATCATGACCTGAGCCGAAGGCAGATGCCTAACCGACTAAGCCACCCAGGCGCCCCTAAATAAATAAATCTTAAAAGAAAAAATGTATAGGTAATATTTCTGTATGCAGGGGCGCCTGGGTGGCTCAGTCGTTAGGCGTCTGCCTTCGGCTCAGGTCATGATTCCAGGTCCTGGGATCGAGCCCCGCATCGGGCTCCCTGCTCAGCGGGAGGCCCGCTTCTCCCTCTCCCGCTCCCCCTGCCTGTGTTCCCTCTCTCGCTGTGTCTCTGTCAAATAAATAAATAAAATCTTAAAAAAAAAAAAAAAAAAATTTCTGTATGCAAAAAGGAAAAATAATGCAGCCAATGAACAGTAGTTGTCCCTAAAAGGTATATGAACACACACTTCACAGACAAAATAGAAAGTCATTAAACATATGGGATGATGTTCATCTTCACAGAGCAATGAAGATAGGAACTTCTACTTTCTCCATAGTTTGAATTACAAATACAATTATGCATTATCAAAAAAATTTCCTGTTTACTTTCAAAAGTCTTTATCAAGTCCCTTTGTAAAAAGTAAAAGTCAAAGTAATAAATTATCACTTTATTAAAGACAAATGTAGACTGTTTATATAAATGAATTATTCCTTCTAACCATATTCATGGATTTTCTTTTACTTTTCCTATGTGTGTCTGTCTGTTTATCTGTTCCTGAGATTGTGTTTCTTCTCTATCCCATGATTATGGTTCAATTTTTTATACTCAAATCTTTCATTTATTTGGAATTCATTGTATATTACACATAATATGCATTATATTTGGTTATATTATTTTTTCCCCAATAATTAACCACTTGTGCCAATACCATGTATTGAAGCTCTGTCCAGTTCCACCCATCCCCCACTCCATCTATCCCTCACAGCCTTCACTAAGGCCATAATCATGTTTCACCTGAATTACTTCCACAGGCTTCCAGCTGGCCTTCCTCCACTCAGCACCCACTCCTCCCACCCTACCACCACCCCACCATTCCAAGAATCTGTATGCTAGAGCAACTGTGTCACTTGCCTATTTAAATCCTTTCAATGACTTTCCACTGCTCTTAGGATGAAATCCAAACTTTGTAATATGCTCACAATAAGGGTGGCCCTATAATTTATCCTCTAAAGAAGGAAACAACTGAAATGGAAAGGAGGCTATTAATAATCATGCTGAAACTACAGGCACAAACCAGACTGTTCTTGGGCAAACCAGGACGTACATGGCCCCCCTACTCAAAAGATCCCCTGTCCAGCTCTGAACTCCTGCCCCCTCCTCTTCCACAAGCTACTGTTCAACCACACTGAACTTATTTTCATCCTCAAACTGGACAAGTTATTCTCTTTAAGGGGATTCACATACTATTCACCTTATTTAAAATACCTATTTTCAGAGGCGCCTGGGTGTCTCAGTCGGTTAAGCATCTGACTCTTGATTTTGGCTCAGGTCACAATCTCAGGGTTGTGAGATCAAGCCCCAAGTTCAGCTCACTGCTCAGTGGGAGTCTGCTTGAGATTCTCTCCCTCCTGCCCCTCCCCCCACCCTCTCTCTCCCTAAAATAAATACATCTTAAAATATATATATATATTTTCACATCCCACCCCACCTCGTCTCTCCTATTCCTTCTTTTGGTTACCTCAAACTCAATCTTCAGGGCTCAATTTATATGCCACTTCCTCTGGCAAGTTTTCTTCAACCCTTCCCCTACTCCTTTCTCCCTCCCCAAATTTAGATTTAGCATCCCTCCTCTGATTTCCATGGTGTTTTTTGTTTTTTTTTTTAAGATTTTATCTATTTATTTTAGAGAGAGAGAGAAAGCGTGAACCAGGGGAGGGGCAGAGGGAGAGGAATAGAGAGAATCCCAAGCAGGCTCCATGCCCACCACCCCAAGATCATGACCTGAGCTGAAACCAAGATTCAGACATTTAACCAACTGAGCCACCCAGGCGCTCCCTCCACAGTATCTCATGTGTTCTTTTACCCTGTATTTCTCCTGTCAGCTTCATTAACCTTCACGGATCTTCTGCAAGTTGTATCTACAGGGCCCGGCACACAGTAGGCACTGGACACTCGAGAACGAACGAAGATCTGACTCTAGTGACACAAATAACCAGAGAAAGTTTTAAAACTTTTCAAAAAGGAATCGGCAGGTCTGTAGGATACAAGTATCATCCTTCTCATAGTGGCTATGTATTTGGCTGTATATATCTGTGTGTGTTCACAAAAATCATTATTACTTTGGAGGTGCAGTTTTCTTTTCACTACTGTGAAAAGCAGGTTTCTTTTCACTACTGTGAACTAAATATTTTAAATGAAACAGCCCTCTTTAACAAGCAAATAATTACTTCCCTTCTCCACTAAAAATTAAAAAACAGTATTCAAATTAACACCCTGGAGTAATGCTTTTCATATTTAAACTGTCAGTTCAACTTATAATTCATGTATTCCTGTCATATTCTACTGTACCTTGCTTCTGCTTTAAAAAAAAAAAAAGAAAAGCAAATATTTTCATTTACTAAATGACTTCTTAAAGTAATTACCTAAAAAAGGTGAAATTCAAATTGATGGTAGTTAATGTAATTGATTTCAAGGAAAGCAATGTTAAATGTTAGGTCATAAAGGGAAGAAAGATTCTTCCCCCCGCCCAGGACTGGCTAACTAGAAACGGCCATTGCCAACTGAGACATCTTGCGTCTGCAATCCTACCCACTTCACACACATCACTTCCTGAAAATACATCTTTCATGCTGACTTCTCACCCATTCTTATCACATGGCTATATAAACATAAAAAATTTAAAAAGTATTCGTCTAACGTATTTTCACCGTAACAAAGTGCCAGGATTTAATTATAAGGTTGTATCCAATGGTGCTGAATACCATCTAAAATCATAACCTCCCTCTCGAGCCAAATACCAGTTTCCATCCAGTATAATCTCTTCTTTATTAGCTATTCCATTCCAAACACTCTTGAAAAGAATACCAAAATCATGTTGTTGTTTTTTGTCGGGAACATTCTTCTTCAATTTCTAATACTCAAACCAAGATAGCACTC
Source organism: Halichoerus grypus (assembly GCF_964656455.1). Classification (NCBI taxonomy): domain Eukaryota; kingdom Metazoa; phylum Chordata; class Mammalia; order Carnivora; family Phocidae; genus Halichoerus; species Halichoerus grypus. The sequence continues at coordinate 67,036,650 of NC_135717.1, forward strand.
TCAACGAGGAGTTTAACAAGTTGCTCACAGCTAACCTCACCATTCTTTGGTTCATATTAACTTCACATGTTACTCTGAGACCAAATGAAGACATTTCAGAACTTTCTCTACCTATGAATCTCTTACTCTGAGATTTGTCTTTAACCTTTCTACATACTTTGTCTTTAATTTCAAGGAACTATTTTGCTCTAAGCTGATCCTTATTCTTTTAGAACTAAAATTCAACCAATCTCCTCTGTACCGGTAGAAGTCAATTACTCTAAATTACTAATTATAATCCACTTATTCTTGACAGCATTTACTTTACTTCTAAGGATTAGGAATTATAGCTTGTACATGTTTTCACCTCATCTTTTATTTAATACTATCTTTTGTGACCATCAATTTAAGACTATTATAGCAAAGGAGATTTTTCAAGGAAGGCAGAAATCAATTTTTGCACCTAGGCAGAAATATTCATCCGACAGCCTACATATGCTTCATAGAAATCATCATAAGATAACTGATCATTTTGGGGCACCTGGGTGGCTCAGTCAGTTGAGCATCCAACTCCTGGTTTCAGTTCAGCTCATGATCTCAGGGTTGTGAGATCGAGCCCCATGTTGGACTCCACACTCAGCAGGGAGTCTGCTTGAGATTCTCCCTCTCCCTCTGCCCCTCCCTCCCACTTGCACTCTCTCAAATAAATCTTTTAAAAAAAAAAAAGATAACTGATCATTTTAATTACATAATCTACATGTAATTCTGACTCATGGATAGTACTTCACATGTAATTGCAGCAGTATCAAGTCCAAAATGTACAGGTTATAGGATATAGTGCATTAATGACCTTAGAATTAACAGGAAATTTTTTAAATGACTTCTGTTGACCAAGCACCTTTGGAGGAAAGATAAATGATATACCTGGAAGAAAAATGGCAAGGGAAGGAGCGAAATAGGTGAAGAAGATTAAGAGATACAATCTTCCGGTTATAAAATAAATAAGACACAGGAATGTAATATACCACAGAGATAATATAGTCAATAATATTGTAACAACTTTGTACGGTGACAGATAGTAACTAGACTAATTGTGGTGACCATCTTGTAATGTATATAAATATCAGATCACTATGTTGTACACCTGAAACTAATACAATATTGTTATGTCAACTATTCTTCAATAAAAAAATGGCAAGGAGAATTGGAATCTGCCTACTGGTATTTTACACTGGGAAACTGCTCTTCTCTGTAAAATGGTAATATATATTAAAACATGAATCAGTAGAGGGAGAGGAGATGGGGAAGACAAAGAGGGAGGGGAAAGAGGAAAGCTGAAATGATCCTATAAAAAATAGATATAGCTGTCAAATATATTGGAATACCTTTCACTAGCCAAGTAAAATGAGCCTAAACAAAATCACTAGTAGGTTCTGTATTCTGTACTCTTACCTTCGTTTAAAAAGAAACTGACCTTGAAGTGACATTATATTCACTGACTTAAATCCTGAGCTTCCCAATTACAGTATTCTGTAGTTGGTCACATTATCATCAAAAGCTCAACTTGTTTTCCTTAATGGAATTTGGGTTATGAAAATACTGCACACTATTTGAAAATACATTCACTTGAAAATTGATGCTCAAAATAAAATTCATCTGAAGTCTCAGAAAGTGGCCCTTCTGGAAGATATTTATTACACGTCCTCACCTTCACATTGGGTTTTGACAGTAGTTTCAACAGCTCTCTGGTCTCACTGTTTAATGGCTTGTTCTGAAGCTCTTCAGCCAACTGCAAGGGACAGCACATTGACAGAACATTTAGTAAGAGCATGGTGTGGCTCCATGTGTGACAACTGAGAATCTATCTTGCCACTTTCCACTGATTAAGAAGTCAGCATGAAAGAAAACAGACCATCAATCATTGTTCCTCTTTTCAGGCCCTTGATAGCCCAGATCCCAGCCCAGGATCTTGGCTGAGTATAACTCAAAAAATCCCATCAGCCAGATCACCTTCTCTGATTTATTGCAATAAGGGCAAACCCCTGCGCTTCATCTTAAGGAATGGCCTTTTACATGCAAACAAAGGACCACTTGTAAAAAGGATTGGATCAGGCTTTGACACTATTTTAAAAAAAGAGAGAGAAAGAAAGAGAAAGAAAAAAAGAAAAAAAAAAAGTTTCTGAATGAGGTGGTGAAATTCACAAGGTTTCCAAAAACCCACAGTAGCTTGCTGTTTAGAGCTGGAGGAAAAAGAACTAGAATGTCTCTAATAGAGCAAATGGTCTGAAACTTTTATTATGTTTACCTACACAGACTAAAAAAATCCGTTAAGTATAAACCAGATTAATCATAGAATGACTTACAATAGGTTGACAAGTACTCTGGGAACAGAAATGCTGACTATAATTCTACTATAACGATCAAGAATTCCCATTTGCTGGTTCTAGCTAAAGAAAGGGTTGGAACTTTTAACACGCCTCATGTTCTTCAAAAGAGATCTTCCTATCAACACTCTATTCCATTTTAGGCTATAGTAAGGATCATATAATTTCCTAAGAAGAAAAGCAAGACCAAGTAGAAAAAGAAATTACAATTGTGAAATACACAGTACAGAATTCAAAATACGTACATATATTTTCATTTAAAAACCCTTCTTAAAACACTGCATGAAATTTCTCTTTGCTCCTATTGTTTCTACCAAGCTAAAAATAATTGTTCTTATCTCTGGAAAAAGATTTTTCTCTAAAAGAAGGACATCATATAAATTACACACAAAAATAAAACCTGATAAAACTGATACATTCATTGGTTACACTGCAAAAAGTGATTTTACTTTTTCAAGGTAAAATTTTTGTTTTTCAAGGTAAAATAATCATTATAAATAACTGTTAACTCAAAAAAGTCACAAAAGGCTCTCTGCATTCTCCACGCACTTTGTAACAATATTTTTTAAATTTACATATATTGTTCTGATGAATTAGAAAATGCTACATTTTACCCTATTTACCTAACAGTCTCTAATTCTTTTAAAAAGCAGTATTGTCATAATATGATTGGGCCTCAATCACATTGGAGAGTAACAAATATTTCCCCAAACCCTCAATAGTAAATGTTTTTAAAGTGATTTTTAAGACTTTCTCAAGTGCCAACCGCAGCTTACTAGAATTCTCTCTATACCTTTGCTCACCTTCACTTCAAAAAGTTTGGTTCTATTAAGGCAGAGGAGTAAGCTTCCTCATTAAACACATAACCCGAAACATCCCTATAATCTAATCTCTGTGGATAAAACTGGAAGGGAGACTGAGGACTAAACAAATAGCAAACCACTTGGGAGATTTATTACATGCACTTTATTATCTAAATTAAAATAGAAAACATATATATAAGAAAATCAACTTCTGAAGATGGTCAGTTGTTTTTTTTTTTATTCTATGGCCCCGATATTTTACTAAACTGAACGATGGCTTGTCTTATCATAACCGAGCAAAAAATTTAAAAAGCAACAGATAAGCTACAGGATATCGCTAAAACCCGCCTTCACACGAGACCTATTTCTCGTCTGGCTTAGCATCCTTTATAGTTTATCCAGGTGTGCTTTCAATTCATCCAAGTTTGAAAGTTAACAGCAAGGTAGTTCCCTCCCCCAGATTGAAAATAAAATTATAGCTACAGGAAATTAACTACTCCATCAATGCCAACTGCTGCTAAAATTTATTTTTTGGTTATGAAGGTAATTTGGAGAGGTCTGATATCCATAAATCATTACTATGCTTTATAACCCATTTTAAAAACAATCCTGTCTTTTTATGTATTTCATAAGGCCTCGTTCCTATCCTAGTATCTGTCATTTTTTAGCACTGTCAGCGATAGACCTATCTCATTTGTCTTTATTTCTCCAAAGCATTCCTCCTGCCTGTGACTTTCTCAGAACTCCACTAGTTGACAGCTTCTCTCTCTCCCTGGAGAGTTAGAGGCTAAAAGTTCTGGTACGCAGTTACCAAGGTAGAACGAGGGGGTTATGTCCAGGCAAAACTTTTAGAGCAGGAAAGTGAATGAAAATCAGTATAGTATCCGCATAAGCTCCGTGATGACAGGACTTTGGGAAACATTTGCAGCTTCTCCTGGTTTTCGCTCCTAGGATCGCATGCATCTGTCTGGCGCAGGATGAGCTCTGCCCCGGGCCAGGCTCACGAAGGCGCAGGGTCCCAAGAAGCCGCGTCCCAGGGAGCTCAGAAAGGCACACTTACATCATCGGCCAAGACCGCTGCGCCGTGGAGGATGGGCACGGGGTTCTGCTTCTCATAGTAGTGGAGTTTTTCATGAATCTGGAAGAAACACAAGTGAATGAATATAAGTTCACCTGCTAGCAAACAGTGAGATATTTGAAGATTTTTATCACTGCATATAGAAACTGATCCACTAAACCTTCAAACAAAAATTCTATGTTTCTATAAACCTACAGATGACAAATGTGCATGTGTAATTCATCTATGGTCCAGTGTTTCTAATGTGATGTCAATGGGGGGGGGTTATTATCAAATAGAACATAAAAGCTAAACCTTTGTTTTTCCCCTGAATAATTATGTTAGTTTTATAAAATCTGTCATTTCTAAAATTTATTGCTCCAATACTTTATCGGTTATAGTTTATATTCCTGCTAAACACATAAATGATGATTAGAGCAAAGTGATAAGCCAGCAGCCCCATCCTGACAGGTTGGTATGTGATCACCACTAAGAACACGGGAACATGGCGTGCTCCAGGAATGCTTTTCCCAGCATGCTGTTCCTTTTAGGCTTTTTTTTTTTTTCTAAATTGTCAACCTTTCCCCCCCAAATTCAAACTTCTAAGAAGCAAAGGGATTGCTCATAAAAACATTACTCATAACTGTTTTGCTGACATAATTTTCTGTACTGTAAAACAAGTAAAATTATATTATCAAATAATAACTTGGTCCTTCCTTTCCCATCATTCCGCCCAAAACCACAAAGGCAAGAATATATTTTAGTGCATTATAAGACAAACCGAGTTTCTTAAAAAATCTAGTATTGTCGTTAAGAAATGCAAGACGCTTTGACAAATGCAAAACTGTTGGCTCTTAAGTTCTATCCATTTCAGCTCTTACACAGGTGCCCTTAAAATGTTACACTTGAAAACTTATTTGAACCTCTTCTTATTTATAGTTGAAGAAATTACCCCCCACTCTATATAAAAAACAGTGACACCTCAGAATTTCCAGTTTTTAGTAGGTATCAAGTAATACACTCATAGGTATCAAGTAATCGACTCTTTAATTAGACTCAAAGCTAACCAAACTCTCTTGTAAAAAGTCTGGAAGATAGATTTTATTTTGATTAGCCAGATGCTATTGCTAAGACAGGATTCTATTACCTTTCTGGCAACCTGGCCCACAATGCAAAGTATCAGGGAAAGAATTTTGACACTTATGATATTACCAGAATTATCAGGGCCACATTTTTATTTAAAATCTTAGAACCTTCAAACATTAATCACAGTAGGGTAATAAACAAACTTTTAAGAATACAAGCTATAAAAGGAGCAAGATTTGATGTGCGAAACTATTAAAAGTATAATTTAAAACAAAACCATCCAACCTAAGAGCTAAATTAATTTTACTTGAGTCTTTATCAAAAATTAGGTCACCTCAACAAACACTATCATAGAATACTGAGCTTAGCCGCTCATACAACTCATCTAGCTTTCTTGTTTCAACGTCTGCTTCCCTGCAACAGTAAATATAGAGGCTCATACTTATTAGGTACTTACCATGGGTTTGTATTCCCTACATAATAGTGACCAGAAAAAAAATATATATATAGTCATCGGTACTATCAGTAATATAGTCTTCAGTGAGTTTAGTATTTTAATCCCTTAACCCTCACAAGAATATTAAGAGGCAGATGGCACCATCATCCCATTTTATAGATAAGCAGATATACAGGAGATAAATAAATAACTTGCTATGGTCCCACAGATAGAAGCAGTCGAGCTGAGACTTAAAACTCAGGCCATCTGGCTCAATGTCAGAGTTCTTCCTCACTCCCTATGCCTGCCTCTCAGATTAACACCTCGGCTGCCTCCTTCACCGACCTCACTCACTGCTGGATGTACAGGACAGAGAGGAGGCTGGGCGGATATGTGACAAGTAATACTGGCTATTTCCAATGACTGCAGGATTAGGGATGGCTCCTCTCCACCCCTCCCTGTATTTTTTCTTTCCAGCATTTCTTAATTTTTCCAGATTAATTTATATCGAGACCATATTGTAATTACAACTTAAAATTATATCCCTAAATACATTATTTCTCTGCTTAATTTGCTTCTATCTTTCAAAAAAAAAAAATGAGCCCCTCTTTCCACATCATCTTCTTTAGATCTTCACCCAAGTGATTTGAGAGCATCCCCCTACCCTGCCCACCTTGAGACTTTGCATTATATCAAGAATTTTTAGGGCCACCAGGGTGTTTCAGTCGGTTAAGCATCTGCCTTCGGCTCAGGTCATGATCTCTGGGTCCTAGGATTGAGTCCCATGTCGGGCTCTCTGCTGAGCAGGGAGTCAGCTTCTCCCTCTCACTCTCCTTCTGTGCTTTCTCTCTCTCTCTCTCTCTAAGTAAAATCTTAAAAAAAAAAAAAAGGAATTTTTAAATGTTTTCCTAGAATTTCTAAATGCTGGTAACCCTATGTTGATACATGTTTTACTTCAGGACGTAATTTTAAATATTAAGTTGGTAGGAAAGCAAAAATTACTCTAAGTAATTTTGAGCTATTCATAGTTTCCAAAATCACTGACTTTTATTAGCATTTATAATATCCAGGAAGAAAATTAAAAACAAAAATGATTTTTAAATTTTAATATAATAAACAGGTAACACATATAAACTTCACCCCAAGGTTGTCCAACAGAACTCTTTGTAACGTTGAAAATGTTCTGTACCTGCTTGTCCAACATGGTTAGTCACTAGCCACATGTGCCTACTGCGCATTTGAACTGTGGTTAGTTTACTTAAGGAACTAAAATTTTTAATTTTATTTAATTTTTATTAATTCAAATTTAAATGCCCACATGAGGCTAGTGGCTTTCATATCGAATAACACGGCAAAGCTTTTTATCAAATGCTCTGTAACTTGCCTTTACACACCAGAAAAATTCACTCTGATATAGCTTGGCCAATTTCCCTGAGTGGTCACCCTTTAGAACCCAACAGACAAATATGTAACCAAAGACACAGCATCTAATTACTAAATATCATGTATTGCCAAACCTGCAAAATCTCATTTAACTAAACATTTCCCTTTGCAGACTTAACCGTGTAATAAAAGCATACTTCATTTTTCTCCCCTGAACAACAAAAGGAGAGCAAAGTGGAAGGAGTTGCAGAAAGAAAGGAGACAGAAGTAAAGAAGACTGAGAGAAGGAGAGACTCTGGTTAAATTAGCTTCATACGATAGCAAAATAGGCAATTATTCAAAAGCAAGCTCCTAAAAAAATGGCATGCCAAAATATTTAAAATACACTATTAAGAAAAAAGGACATTTGAAAACAGAGACATTTACGGTCCACTAAATAACATGTCCATAAGGGTTTGTTTTCTATAATTACACTTGTATCAGAAAAAGTCAGTTAAAATAAAAATTTCTATATGTAACCAATTCTTTTTTTTAAGTTTTTTTTAAAGATTTATTTTAGAGAGAGAGAGACTGTGTGTGTGTGTGCGCGCGGGCACGCACGGGAGGGAGGGGGAGAAGGAGGGGGGAGAGAAACACAAGCAGACTCCGAGCTGAACACAGAGCTGGGCTCAATCTCACGACCCTCAGAGATCGTGAGCCAAAACCACGAGTTGGATGTTCAATCAACTGCGGCGCCTCTATATGTAACCAATTCTCATAGGAAAGCTATAATTACCTTCATCTACACATATCTTGAAAATAAGTGTTTGATTTTTGTAAAAAAATTCTGAATCTGGTGCCAATAATTTATTTTGTGTTCACATATCACAGAAACTGTTTGAAAGGGAACTTGAATAACGAGAGTATATAGAGCTTGACTAATCTCAATGCAATTCTTTGAAACTTCTCAGTGATGTGTAGAGGGAAACAGAAGAACCCAATCATGGTATTAAATAAACCAAAGCTGTAAAAACCCTTTTCCTGCCTTCTATGATGAATATTAAAAAGCAATGAAAATAACTGCTCAGTAGTCTGATTCTCTATGTTGATAGTAGCCAAACCAGAACTGGCATACACACACACCATCTACCTCATTTATTTAGAACATGGAGAGGAGAATTCTGAGTTTTAAAAGAAGATCCATGGGACACAATGGCAGCCAAGAGGAGCTGGGAATGACCTACTATGTTGTGTAGGGATTAAAAAAAAAATGGAAGTATTCTAATGGCTGGGATCCTCTTTTAAAAATAATGATCTTTCTCAAAGAAAAGAGAAAAAACCCTCTTTATTAGGAAAGAGGAAATGTAAAACTGGAAAACCAACAAAACAACACAGCAGAGGCAACAGTGTTAACCGTATGCCCTTCTTTCCAATTTTATCCCACTAATCTCTCTTGGCTAATTTTCTTGGCTAATAGCTCCGAAAAAATAAAATTAATAGAACTGATGAGAGTTGATGTTCTTGTTTTGTTCTCTCCCTTTAATAAGATAAATTCTGGCTATACATTGCCATAGATCATATTATCATGTGAAATTGGTACCCATGCATTCTAAATGTATGAAGAGGGTTGTTTTTATTTTTTTGGTTAAAGATTTATTTATTTGAGAGAGCATGCATGAACATGAGCAAGGGGAGGGGCAGAGGGAGAGATTCTTAAGCCGACTCCCCACTGAGCGCAGAGCCCCAAGCAGGACTCAATCTCATGACTCTGAGATCATGATCTGAGCTGGAATCAAGAGTCCAAGGCTTAACTGAGCCACTCAGGCGCCCCGTGTGAAGAGCTTAAAAAAAAAAAAAAAGTTCAATCTCACAAAATGCTTTCCATCATATATCACCATATTGTTTTTCCTATCTGACCAGGTAATATGGGAATTCTATTTATAGAATTTATTTATGGATTTCCAAATACTACCCATCCCATTGTGGCATTCCCACAATGACCTCACTTGGCTAGGATACTTTGGTCTCTTAATGCGCTGTGGAATCCACTGGTAATATTTTATTCAGACTTTCCTCATCAGTACTCTTAACTGAGGCTGGCTTTTTTTTTTTTTTTTTTTTTGGTCTTGTCTTTATTGGATCTTGCTATCAGTGTTACACTCATTTCATTATTTTTTAAAACTATGACGCTTTCTTTTTATATGTTCTGAAAACATCTCAATGCCACTAGAGTGATCTCTTCTTTAAACATTTTATGGCATTCCCATGAGAAACCAACTGGATCTGATACATTTTATCCCCCAACTTTATTTCTTCTGGGTAGTTTATGGCAATTTCTCCATTTAGGTTTTTCTATCTCTTCCACTGTCAGGTGGAGCAAATATCATCTCCTGGAAAATTATTTTTTCCGGCCTTAAAAAATTCTCTGAATCTACTTAAGCAGAATAGTCTCTTATGAGTCTTTGAATTTCCTCTACTACATGTTTCTTTATCACCATTTCTTATTCGGTGCATCTTGCTTTCTCTATTTCTACCCTTCATCCCTTCAGTCGTTAACAAACATTGATTTTACTGTATTTTCAAGGAACCACCTTTTAGATTTCTTAGTTTTACTATTTTTGTTTTCTAATATTTTTTCTGTTTTCATCTTAGTTCATTCTTTCTTCATGTAACCCAGACCCATGTAACACTTCAGTCATGTGCATCAAATTATTGGAAAACAAAAGAAAGGGCAAACTACCCTAATTGGAGTTTTATTCATTCATCAAACTGACTAAAGCACCCATTCCAGGAGAAAGGTACTCAGTATGGAAACAAAATATGGCAAGAGTATAAGTCATTCGAACCTATTTAGAAAGGTCAATAGCCTTGGAAAGAGATGAGGACATACATCATAGAAAGGGAAAACTTCAGCCAACCTATTCAATCAAGCAAGTTAAAATAGTATTTGTCTCTCTTTCATTCACTGCTCATTAGCTGGGCAGCTAAGGTTTCTGTCAATTTAATTTTTGCCATTACTTTAGCACTCACTTAAGAGTACTTAGTACAGAACAAGGACACACAGACCCCCTGTGCACTAAGGACTAGCTATCTAGTCAACCATAAAATCAGAAAAGAAATAATGGACTTCTCTCTCCCTCTTTTCATCTTTGCTTTCTATTCAGTGCTTATCTATTCTAATGATAAGAAATGCCAAAAGTTGTTTTCATGTGTTTTTTTAAGTTTTGATTCAAAGTCCAGTTAACCGAAAGTATAATATTAGTTTCAGGTGTACAATATAGTGATTCAACACTTCGATACATCATCTGGTGCTCATCACAACAAGTGCCCTCCTTAATTCCCACCACCTATTTCACCCATCCCCCCCACCCCCCTCCCCTCTGGTCACCATCAAATTGTTCTCTGTAGTTAAGAGTCTGTTTCTTCGTTTGCCTCTTTTTCTTTTTTTCCTTTGCTCATTTGTTTTGTTTCTTAAATTCCACATGTGAGTAAGATCATATGGTATTTGTCTTTCTTTGACTGACTTATTTCACTTAGCATAATGTTCTCTAGCTCCAACCAGGTCATTGCGAATGGCAAGATTTCATTCTTTTTTTATGGCTGAGTAATACACTCCATTGTGTATATACATCACATCTTCCCATTCTTTATAACTTCTAAAAATTTTGAAATGTTTTAATTATTAATGTCCCATTTTAAACACTTTAAACATTTTTTTAAAAAAATAAAGAAAATATGATAAGTTGCAACCCACACCAAAATTAAAGAGATATTAGCCTGTTATATTTGCTTCAAATATCTTATAAAATAATTCATCAGAGATAAGGCTAAAGACCCATCCTCCTTCCTCTCTGCCAAGAAAAAAACATTATGTTGAAACTGCCAAATAGATTCCCATATGCAATTTTCATTTTTTTAAACATATATACATTGATAAACAACACAAGCTATTTTTGAATGTACATAAATGGCACTGTTCCCTCGACACCTGGATTTTTCATTCAATACCATATTGAGACACCTAGCTCGATACATGTAGATACAGTTCATTCATTTTAACAGGTGAGTAATATTCTGTCATAGAGAAGTTGACCTATCTTTTATTTTTAACTGAGAAACACGGTGGTTGTTTCTGCTCTTTGCGATCGAATATCCTCCCCCCCCACTCCTCCCTGTACTGGGTAGATACCTAACAGGGTTCGAGTGTTTCCTGAGTCCCCAGACCCTGCCAACACGTGGTGTTATCAGACATCTTGCTAATCAGATGGACAGGAAATGGGATCTCCCTGCGGTTTTCATTTATATCTTCTCCAATCTCTGACTTCTGTTTTCACGATAGTTTCAGAGACAGAGACATCCGCTCCCATCAATCCTCCTCGTCCACAGCAACTGAACCCTAGCTACAAAGCAGCTGCCTAGTGAAGAGCTACATTTCCTCTCATGTCTACCCTCCTCCCCCTCTCCCTGTAGCTCCATTAACACAGGAGATCAGCTGTCAAACATGATATGTAAGTTCTAAGTGTCACTGCCAAGCTGAGGCTTTTAAGAAATTGGCATGCTTCTTCCCTACTCTCCCCCTCCACCAGCTGCATGCAGACTATACCATGGCCTTAAGAGACAGCAAAGCCACCAGATGGAAGGACCTGGGTCCCCAAAACACCTTATGGAAGAGAGCGATGATGCATCAATCTGACATTTCCCTCTAAATGATCATGGAGCAGGAAATAAACTTCTATTGTACCTAAGCTATTACATTTTTTTGGACTACTTGTCAATTGTCCATCCTACCTTAAATAACACAGTGGCCCTGGGCAAACAGAAGTTATTTTAACTTGGCAAAATATATCCAGCTTTTTCTATATGGTTGCGCATTTTGTTTCTTAAGAAAACATTCCCTATCCAAATAAAGAGATTCTGGTGTGACTTCTCTAAAGTTTCATAGTTTTACTCTGTGTACTGAAGTATTAACTCGCACGTACAAGAGCTCTAACTTAATCTTTTTGCAGAAGGACAGCACCAATTAATCTTTTCCCACTGATGTGTAATATTACTTATTTATCAAACTTCCACACACGAGTATCTATACCTGGGCTCTCTATTCTGTTCTTTGATTTGTCTCTCTGAGCCCAAACCTGTTACTATATTTTTATCTACACTCTTGACGTTTAGAGCAAGGAAGAACTTCTTAGCCCTTTATTATTACACAAGGCTTTTGGGATAAACTTGCCAGCTATATGTATTCCATGAAAAACAAAGTTGGGATATCTTAACCACATTATCTCTCTGCATTCTGGGAAGTTTCCTAAATCTATTTTCCAATTCACTTTGCTCTCTTAAACTGTATCTAATCTCTAAAGAACTATTCAGAGATTTTTTGAGTGTTTTTTTTTAATGACTATACATCTTACTTCTATAATTCAAATATAGCTCTTTTTACAAACCCGCTTTTTCCTGGCACCCACTGTTTTTCAACTTATAATTAAAGCCTTCTTTTATGGCTAGTATCATTTAAGCATCCTTATTTTATAGGCTCTAAGACTGTTGTATCACACAGAGTGCTTGGCTTTCAGCCTTGCTGTGTGCAGTACCTGAGCGTAGACTGTATTCTCAAATGTCTTGTAATCTGGAGTTGTTAGTAAATCTTCAGTGGAGTTATATGAAAGAGTCCTAGGCTGATGGCATATCTTTTCCGAAATACTTATTTGCTTCTGATGGATCAGTTTGCCATATCACCAGTCACTATGCTAGTTTCACAGTTTGAGATTCCTGGACTTTGTGGATAAAAACTCCAACTGTAGGGGAGATCTTGGGGAAACGGTGCAGAAAGAGGATCCTGCTCTCACCTCTCTCAGACACATCAATGCTACAACTACATATGATGCAACTCACTCTGAAAACCACCTAAAGATTGGCTAAACAGATCTTCCACAGCTCAACAATTAAAGGGGAAGCCACATCAAGAAGGGTAAGGGGAAGAGACATGGTTGGGAACCAAACCCCCAGCCCCATGACTTACCAGCAGGAGGGATATTACAAGCTTGAAGACCCTCTCTTTGAGAAAAGAGGGAATCAGACCCTGCAGTGGGGGGCCTGCACTGGGAATACGAGCCCCCCCCCTTGACACCTGGTTTGAAAACCAGCAGTGCTTAATTGTGGGAGCACTGAAAATCCAGACTTAACTCCAGGTGAGTCAGAGGGCTATGGGAAACCAAGATCCCACTCTTAAAGGGCCAATGCACTATACTGCTTAGTCTGAGACCCAGCCAAGAGGCAGCAGTTTTAAAAGCACCTGGGTTATACATGAAGGAAATTTATTGACTTATTTTATGGCGTGTGCTAAAGGAGCAGGGACTTCTACGCATTTTCTCCAAAACAGCAGTGCTGGCGGGAGCCATTTCTCTTGCCTTCTTCCAGCCAGCAGGCCAGACGCTTGAGTGAGCCAGTTCTGACAGTCTCCATCTACCTTGCCAGCACTACATGCCCTGCCTTGGTGTTCCCCGTGAACCCAACCCATCCGACCTGCCCACCCTAGCAAGTGCCCCTCTAAAGCAGCTCCAGATCTGAGATACCCGGTGGGCAGCCTCAGTGGGGGCCAGCACCCCTCTGAAGCAACTCCTGTCCCAGAGAAATGGGGGCCAGCCATGTGAACCTGTGTGCCCAAAACAACTGCAGCCAGGACTCTCAGCCAGCTATGCTGGAAGCTAATCCTGCCCACCAGTATGACTACGGCAGCCACAGCCCAGTCACTACGGGGGGGAGGGGGCACATGCTGCCCACACAGGGACCCCCCCACCGCGAGTGCCCGGTACTGGTGACCAAAGGGAACTGTGCTTCTGGACCCACAGGATGCCTTCTACATAAGGCCATTACCTTCAAGACCAGGAGACACAGCTGACATACCTCACACATAGAAACAGAGATTCAGACAAAATGAGGAGACAAAGGAACATGATCCAAACAAAAGAAAAGATAAAACTTGAGAAAGAGAGCTAAAAGAAACAGAGAAAAGGAATCTACTTAATAAACAGCTCAAAGTAATGGTCATTAAGATATGCACCAGACTTGAGAGAAAGGTGGATGAACTCAGTGAGAAGTTCAACAAAAAACAGAAAATGTTAAAAAAGCTGAGGAATACAATAACCAAAATGAAAAGTACACTACAGGGAATCAAGAGCAGACGAGAAAATGCAGAAGCACAGATCAGTGATCTGGAATATGGGGAAACAGAAAGCACGCAAACCGAAGAGTAAAAGAGAAAAAAGAATTTTAAAAAATGAAGACTGGTTAAGGGACCTCTGTGACAAACTCAAGCAATAACGGATGTTCATACCAAAGATGAAGAGAGATTCTTAAAAGCAGCAAGAGAAAAGCAAATAGTTACATACAAGGGAAACGCCATTAGGCCATCAGCTGATCTCAGCAGAAATCTTGCAAGCCAGAAGAGAGTTACAGGCTATAGTCAAAGTGCTAAAAGGAAAAAAACCTACAACCAAGAATACCCTACCCAGCAAGCTTATCATTCAAAACTGAAGAGAGTTTGTTTCCCAAACAAAAGTTAAAGGAGTTCATCACCACCAAACAAGCCTTACAAGAAATATTAAAAGCTTCTTAAAATGGAAATGAAACAATCATAACTAGAAGAAAATTATGAAAGTAAAAAAATTTCACTGGGAAAGGCAAACATACTAAAAGCAGAAAATCACTTATAAAGCTATTACCAAGGTTAAAAGACAAAAGTAGTAAGATCAACTGTATCTACAGATATTAGTTAAGAGATAAAATAAACATAAAAATAATATAAATATATAAAAAATAAAAAAAATTAAACTATGACATCAAAAATATAAAAGATGGAGTGGGAGCTACATTGTGTTCAAACTTAAGTGATCATCAACTTAACAGAGACTGCTACATACATAGCATTTTACAGCTGAACCTTATGGTATCCACAAACCAAAAACCTATTACAGATACACACAAAAAAATAAAGAGAATGGGATCCAAGCATAGCAGTAGAGAAAGCCATCAGACCATGCAGGTAGAGAGGGCAAGACAAGAAGGAACAAAGAACTACAAAAACAACCAGAAAACAACGAAATGGCAATAAGTACATACCTATCAATAATTACTTGAAATATAAATGGTCTAAATGTTCCAATCAAAACACATATGGTGACTGGATTAAACACACACACACACACACACACACACACACACACACACCCATCTATATGCTGCCTACAACAGACTCATTTCAGACCTAAAAACACATACAGACTGAAAGTAAGGGACAGAAAAAGATATTCTATGCAAATGGGAAGAAAAAAAAGCTGGGGTAGCATACTTACATCAGACAAAATAGACTTTAAGACACAGACTGTAAAAGAGACAAAAGCATATGTAACGATAAAGGGATCAATCCAACAAGAGGATATAACAATTTAAATATTTATGTACCTAAGACAGGAGCACATAAATATATAAAGCAAATATTGAGACATAAAGGGAGAAATTGACAGTAATACCATTATACTAGAGGACTTTAATACCCCAATTATATCAGTGGATAAATCACTCAGACAGAAAACCCATAAAGAAACAGTGGCCCTGAATGACACATTAGACCACATGGATTTAACAGATATATACAGAACATTCCATCCACAAGCAGTAAAATACACATTCTTTTCAACTGCACATGAAACATTCTCCCAAACTGATCACATGTTAAGTCACAAAACAAGTCTCAAGAAGTTCAAGAAGACTGAAATCCTATCAAGTGTCTTTTCTGACCATAATGCTATGAAACTAGAAATCCACTACAAGAAAAAACTGGAAAAAAAAAAACAACCCACAAACATGTGGAGGCTAAACAACCAATGGGTCCACAAAGCAGCTATGGAGGAAATAAAAAAAATACCTGGAGACAAATGAAAATGGAAATGCAATGGATCAAAATCTTTGGCAAAGTAGTTCTAAGAAGGAAGTTTATAGCCTACCTCAAGAAACAAGAAAAAGCTCAAATAAACAATCTAATCTTACACTTAAAAGGACTAGAAAAAGAACAAACAAAGCCCAATGCCAGGAGAAGGAAGGAAATAATAAAGATCAGAGCAGAAATAAATGAAATAGAGTTAAAGAACATAGAAAAGATTGATGAAACTAAGCATGTTCTTTGAAAAAACTGATAAATCTTTAGTCAGACTCATCAAGGAAAAAAAGAGAAAGGACTTGAATGAAATAAATGAAAAGAAGCTACAACTGACACTACAGAAATACAAAAAATTGTAAGAAATTATTATGAAAAATTATGCAACAAATTGGACAACCTTGAAAAAATGGATAAATCACTAGACACATAGAACCTTTCAAGACTGAATTAGGAAGAAATAGAAGATCTGAAGAAACAAATTACTAGTAATGAAATTGAATCAGTAATAATAACTAATAATAATAATATTAATAGACAAGAACCAAAATCCAGGACCAAATGACTTCATAGGTGAATTCTACAAATTATTTAGTTTCAAGTTTTTATTTAAATTCTACTTAGTTAACATATAGTGTAATACTGGTTTCAGGAGTAGGATTTAGTGATTTATCACTTACATACAACACCTGGTACTCATCAGAATCAGTGCCCTCCCTTAATACCCATCCCCCCCCCACCTCCCTTCCAGAAACCCTCAGTTTGTTCTCTACAGTTTTAAGAGTCTCCTATGGTTTGCCTCCCCTTTTTTGTTCCCCTATGTTCCTCTGTTTTGTTTCTTAAATATGAGTGAAATCATATGGTATTTGTCTTTTTCTGACTTATTTCACTTAGCATAATACTCTCTAGTTCCATCCACATTGTTGCAAATGGCAAGATTTCATTCTTTTGGATGGCTGATATTCCACTGAATATACATATACATATACCACATCTTTTTTATCCACTCATCAGTCATTGGACATTTGGGCTCTTTCCAAATAATTTGACTATTGTTGATAATGCTGTATAAACATGGGGGTGCATGTGCCCCTTAAATTACGTATGTTTGTATCCTTTGAGTAAATACCTAGTCGTGCAATTGCTGGGTCCTACGGTAGCTCTATTTTCAACTTTTTGACGAACCTCCATACTGTTTTCCAGAGTGGCTGCACCAGTTTGCAATTCCCACCTACAGTGCAAGAGGGTTCCCCTTTCTCTGCCAACATCTATTGTTTCCTGTGTTAATTTTAGCCATTCTGACAGGTGTGAGGTGGTATCTCATCAAAGTTTTGATTTGCATTTCCCTGATGAGTGATGTTGAGCATCTTTTCATGTGTCTGTTAGCCATCTGAATGTCTTCTCTGGAAAAATGTCTATTCATGTCTTCTGCCCATTTCTTAGCTGGATTGTTTTTTGGGTGTTGAGTTTGATAAGTTCTTTATAGATTTGGACACTAGCCCTTTATCAGATATGTCATTTGCAAATACCTTCTCCCATTCCATAGGTTGCCTTTTAGTTTTGTTGTTTCTTTCACAAACTTTTTATCTTTTTTTTTTTTTTAATTTATTTATTTGACAGAGAGAGACACAGCGAGAGAGGGAACACAAGCAGGGGGAGTGGGAGAGGAAGCAGCAGGCTTCCCACTGAGCAGGGAGCCCGATGCGGGGCTCGATCCCAGGACTCTGGGATCATGACCTGAGCCGAAGGAGATGCTTAATGACTGAGCCACCCAGGCGCCCCACAAACTTTTTATCTTAATGAAGTCTCAATAGTTCATTTTTGCTTTTGTTTCCCTTGCCTCTGAAGACGTGTCTAGTAAGAAGTTGCTACGGCCAGTGTCAAAGAGATTGCTGCCTGTGTTCTCCTCTAGGATTTTGATGGTTTCCTGTCTCACATTTAGGTCTTTCACCCATTTTGAATTTATTTTTGCGTATGGCGAAAGAAAGTGGTCCAGTTTCATTCTTTTGCATATGGCTGTCCAGTTTTCCCAACACCATTTTTTGAAGAGATTGTTTTTTTTCCATTGGATATTCTTTCCTGCTTTGTCAAAGATTAATTGACCATGGAGCTGTGGGTTCTACTAAACACTTAAACAAGAGTTAATACCTACCCTTCCCAAAATGTTCCAAAAAACTGAAGAGAAAGGAATGCTTCCAAATTAATTCTACAAGGACATTATCCTGATACCAAAACCAGACAAAGACACTACAAGAAAGGAAAATTACATGCCAATATTCCTGATGAATAGAGATGCAAAAATGTTCAACAAAATATCAGCAAACCAAATGTAACAATATATTAATGGGATCATTCATCATGATCAAATGGGACTTATTCCGGGATCAAAGGATGGCTCAATATCCTCAATACAACATGACATACCACATTAAAAACAAAGGGTAAAAATCATATGATCATCTCAATAGATGTGAAAAAAGCATTTGACAAACTCAACATGCATTAGTCATAAAAACTCTCAACAAAGTGGATACAGAAAGAACTCAACTCAAAATAATAAAGGCCATGTGTGATAAACCCACAGCTAACATCATACTCAAGGGTAAAAAATAAAAGCTTTTCCTCTAAGATCAGGAACAAGACATGGATGCCCACACTCTTGCCACTTTTATTCAACATAGTGCTGGAAGTCCTAGCCACAGCAATCAGACAAGAAAGAAAAATAAAAGGCACCCAAATTGGTAAGGGAAAAAGTAAAACTGTCACTATTTGTGGAAGACATAATGCTATATATAGAAAACCCTAAAGGCTCCACCAAAAACAAAACAAAAAAACTATTAGAATAGGGGCACCTGGCTGGCTCAGGAGGAGGAGGGTGCGACTCTTGATCTCATGGTCATGAGTTCAAACCCCACATTGTGTACAGAGATTACCTAAATAAATAAACTTTAAAAAAACTATTAGAATAAATGAATTCAGTAAAGTTGCAGGGCACAAAATTATATATTCAGAAATCTGTTGTGTTTTTATATATTAATAATAAACTGTCAGAGAAATTAAGAAAACAATCCCATTTATAAGTGCACCAAAAAAATAAAATACCTAGGAATAAATTTAACCAAGGAGGTAAAAGACCTATATTCCGAAAACTATAAGACACTGATGAAAGAAACTGAAGAAGATACAAGTAAATGGAAACACAGCTCATGTTCATGGATTGAAAGAATTAATATTGTTAAAATGTCCATACTACCCAAAGCAATCTACACATTTAATGCAATCCCTATCAAAATACCAATAGTATTTTTCATAGAACTAGAATAATCCTAAAGTTTGTATGGAACTATGAAAGATCCAGAATAGCCAAAGCCATCTTGAGAAAGAACTAAGCTGGAGGTATCACAATTCCAGATTTCATACTATACTACAAAGCTATAGTAATCAAAACAATATGGTACTGGCACAAAAAATGGACACAAAGATCAATGTAACAGCCCAGAAATAAACCTATGCATATATGGTCAACTAATCAATAGCAAAGGAGGCTAGAATATACAATGGGGAAAAGAGAATAATAAATTAATTACATGTTTATTATTTTTATTTTTTTTTTATTTTTTTAAAGATTTTATTTATCAGAGAGAGAAAGAGAGAGAGAGCACACACAAGCAGGGGGAGCAGCCGGCAGAGGGAGAAGCAGGCTCCCGCCGAGCAAGGAGCCCGATGCGGGACTCGATCCCAGGACCCCGGGATCATGACCTGAGCCGAAGGCAGACACTCAACGGACTGAGCCACCCAGGTGTCCCAAATTAATTACATTTTTAAATAAATAAATAGTGGACAGCCACGTGCGAAAGAAACTGGACCACTTCCCTACACCATACACAAAAATTAACTCAGTGGATTAAAGACCACTTTATATAACAAATGAAACCATAAAACTCCTATAAGAAAATAAAGGCAGGGGTGCCTGGGTGGCTCAGAAGGTTAAGCGTGTGCCTTCCGCTCAGGTCATGATCCCAGGGTCCTGGGATCAAGCCCCACATTGGGCTCCCTGCTCAGCTGGGAGCCTGCTTCTCCCTCTCCCTCTGCCTGTCCCCCTGCTCATGCTCTCTCTCTCTATCTCTATGTCTCAAATGAATAAATAAAATCTTTTAAAAAAAATTAAAATTTAAATTTAAAAATTTTTTTTAAAAAGGCAGTAAATTCTTGGACATCAGCCTTAGCACCATTTTTCTGGGTATGTCTTCTTAAGCAAAGGAAACAAAAGCAAAAATAAACAAGTGGAACTATAGCAAACTAAAAACGTTCTACACAGCAAAGGAAACCACCAACTAAATGAAAAGGCAACTTCCTGCATTAGAGAAATTATTTGCAGATGATACATCCAATAAGGGGTTAAAACCCAAAATATTTAAAGAACTCATACAACTCAACACAACAAAAACCAATCTAATTTAAAAATGGACAGGGGACCTATATAGGCATTTTTTTTTTTTTGAAGAAAACATCCAGATGGTCAATGGACACATGAAAAGATGCTCAACATCACTAATCACCAGGGAGATGCAAATCAAAGCCACAATGAGGTATCACCTCACACCTGTCAGAACGGCTATCATCAAAAAGACAAGAAACAAGTGTTGGCAAGGATGTGGAGAAAAGGGGACCCCCGTGCACTGTTTGGTGGGAATGTACCTTGGTGCAGCCACTATGGAAAACAGTGTGGAAGTTTCTTAAAAATGTTTAAATAGAACTACTGTATGATCCAGTAATTCCACTTCTGGGTTTTACCTGAAGAAAAATGAAAACACTAATCTGGAAAAGACATATGTACCCCTAATTTTATTGCAGCATTATTTACAATAGCCAAAATATGAAAGCAACCTACGGGTCCATAGATTGATGCATGGATAAAGAAAATGTGGTGTGTACCCATACACACACACATGCTATAATATCACTCAGCCATTAAAAAAAAGAATAAAATCTTGCCGTTCATGACAAAATTGATAGACCTTGAGGGTACTATGCTAAGTGAAGTCAGTCAGTCAGAGAAAGACAAATACCATAGGATTTCACTTGTATCTGGAATCTAAAAAACAAAATAAGCGAACAAACAGAAACAGACTCAAAAACACAGAGAAACTGGTGGTTGCCAGAGAGGAGGGAGTGGGGGGGGGGGGGTGGCAAAATAGGTGAAGGGCATTTGAGGTACAACCTTCCAGTTATGAAATAAGTAAGTTTGGGGATGGGAAGTACAGTATACAGGATACAGTCAATAATATTGTAATAACATTGTACAGAACAGATGGTGACTCCGCCTATCACAGTGAGTACTGTGTAATGTACATAATAATCAAATCACTATGATGTATGCCTGAAACTAATATATGCATGTCAACTACATGTCACTCACAAATAAAAAATTGTCTTAAAAAACCCCTCAAACGCCACACCAGGGACCAACCAGTTCACGGTTACAAATTCTGAAACTAGACTTTCTTCAGTTTCTACCTAATCCCAAGAAAAGATAACCCAAATTCCTGGCATCTCTCTAGAAAGGTAGTTGGTATTTTTCCCAACTTCCCACTCACTAACAGAGTAACCCTAGAAAAGGAGCCATTTAGGGGTGCCTGGGTGGCTCAGTCGTTAAGCATCTGCCTTCGGCTCAGGTAATGATCCTGGGGTCCTAGGATCAAGCCCTGCATCGAGCCCTGCATCGGGCTCCCTGCTCTGCGGGAGGCCTGCTTCTCCCTCTCCCACTCCCCCTGCTCATGTTCCCTCTCTTGCTGTGTCTCTCTCTCTGTCAAATAAATAAATAAAATATTTTAAAAAGAAAAGGAGCCATTTTACGTGTGGGTCTCGGTAGTAATTCCCCGCCTTTACCTGGCCTAAATGTCAGAAGAGCGCCCCTCCCCCCCCCATCTCTGGGCAACCTCTCCAACACATCAGCATCATAAGCTTAAGCAGTTCCCAGTAGAGTATTTACTTTACTCTTTGTTTCTCAAATAAGTGGATTTCCCTTACTCTCTTACAAGCTTAGTTATGCATTTTTAAAAGAATGTCTGCAATTATGTACCTAGAATTTCTAGGTACTTATTGTAGGAAGTAGGAGGCTGGGTTGATTATTTAAATGTAAATTAATTCTGGCTTCTAAAAAGACAGCATCTAGTCTCCTTGCACACTATTATTATAAAAGGGGGGAAAATCACTTTTTACTTGCAGGAGGAGATTCTAGGTACCTTTACATTTGAGCCTCCATGAGTTATGTGCATTTGGTTTGTGAGATCCATTTTGGTCTGTGTTTCTACCTGATCTTGATACATCTTTTTCAAGTTGAAAATAATAGTTCCTCTGGTTTGGAATAACTTTTCCAGGGTTAAAGCAGAGATCCTTATAATGCTTTTGTCTTTAGACCCACCCACAAGCACAGTTAAAAAACAAAACTTTGAGGCTGTAACTTTCCTCAAGCGACACAGCCAAAACGGGGAAAAAAGCCTTTACATAGGAAACTGGTACTCTGACTGCAATTCAGGCCACAGTGTTTGCAACATCTCTACAGAGATGAATTAATAATAAGGGACATGGCCATAAAGTGGTTATAAGCACCAGTAACACTTTTTAGGCCTAAGTTAAATGATCAAAACCAACAAACCATCAACCTTTTGATTTTGGTTGAATATGCAGGGATTCTATTTGAAATCATGTCTCAGAACTTTTTCCACAGATCATATTACTTTAATTCCTAGAACGATATTCTGAAAGGAGCCAGGGCATTAAGTGTTTCTTTGTAACATTTTTGTAATTCAAGAAAAACCTGAATTATCCAACCCAGAAGTACCTAAACTGTCCCATTTGAAATAACCTAATATCTGTACATACATCTTTCACTCCCCTCATTGTATAAGGATCAGATTTGCCTTGGAAAAAACAAAACAAAACAAAAAACCCAACAACAACAACCTGAATTCAATAATCACTGAAGAAATGGGAGCTGTTAAAGTTTTATCAGGGTGGTGGTGGATGTTACCACAAATGGCAAAGGGGTTACTTTGATATCACGTAACTTGGACAGGTTTCAATATATAAGTAGCAATCAACTGTCTGTAGTTTACATTTTAAGAAACAAGCACTGTAACTAGAGTTGTAAAGGAAGGTCTTTTTGTAACAAAAGATGAAATGAACAGTCTTAAAAAGTGGCAAGTTGCATATCTTGGGTCTATGCCTAGGAGGCATGGATGGCTCTCAGCAGATCAGGTCCTCCTGGCAACTGTATATAAATTGTTTGCATATATTTTTCTAGGAAAATAATCCAAAGCATTCACCAAAACACTCAAAAGGGTCTATGATCCACAGAAAAATTAAAACTATTATTTTAGGTTTCCAAATACATATGGATGATTCATGCCAAGCTCAGAATTTATCCCTCTTACCCCACCCCCACCCCCGCCCAAGGAAAAGTCTGAGGATGAAACACAAGGCTGAATTTGTGCTTCACTCAGGAGTGGTGTGGGGTAGGAGTCTAGAAAGAGGAAACCAGTTAAGAGGATGTTGCTCTAATAGTAAGAAATTCCAAAGGACTTTTCACTGCTCAGTGCAGGTTACTTATGACATTCCTCAGGCTTTCCCTTCATTTTTTTGAAGCAGGTCCAATGAACTCCAGCTCCATTAGCCACCACTACCGCCTCCACCCACAAGCTACTGTGAAATAGAACACACTCTTTCTGACTGCTGTTTTCCTTGCTATCCCACCCCACCCCCAAAAGCAAACAGGTCTATTATGTTTTAGGGATTTTACTGCTACCCACATGGGAAAGGACAAGGACAAAGAAAAATAAGCATAAATAATTTACAACATTCTCACAGCTTCTAAAAATGAAGCACAATGTAATTTATTAAGAGACTTTAACTTAAATATATCTGAGTTTAAATCCCAGTTCTGCCATTAAGACAGATTTGCCTTGAAAAAAAAAACCTATATTCTTGACTTAACTTCTGCAATGGATTAAATGTTTATATTCCCCCCAAAATTGAAATATCACCCCAATGTGATGGTATTAGAAGACAAGTCCCCTGGGAGATGATTAGGTCATGAGAGCAGAGCCCTCTTGAATGAGATTAGTGCCCTTATAAAAAAGACCCCAAGGGGCTCCCTCCTCCCTTCCACCATGTGAAGACACAGCAAAGAGATGGCCATCTATGAACCAGGAAGCAGACTGTCACCGGACACCAAATCTGGGGCACCTTGATCTTGGACTTGCCAGCCTCCAGAACTGTGGGAAACACATTTCTATTGTTTATAAGCTACCCAGTCGATTGTGTTGTGTTACAGCAAACCAAAGGGATCAAGAAAATTTCATAAACTTTCATTTCCTCATATTTAGAATAGGATAATAATAGTACCTACCCATGGCATTATTGTGAGAACTCCACAGAGTCGCATTAAAAGAGCTTCACGCTCTAGAGGATATGCAATGAATGGCAGTATGTGTCTTGACTCTCCCTAAGCCCCTCACTGATATTCCTAGGAAGAGGGGATATCAGTTCCCCCTTAACTATATCACATTGCACATATAGGACACAATCAGTGCCTATAGATAAAAATCAAAACAGAATTGGTACCATCTATGCTCAAGTAGAGCATATGCATTTCTGAGGGACAGTGAACAAAATGAACCCCCCCCCCTTTGACATTTCTTCAAAAACAGTCAAAGTAAAAGACAGACCTGAAAAGGACCTGAATGAAGGCAGTGAGTGGCTAAGGGATTAAGAAAGACTGGATGGACACAAAAAAAGCAAAAACTGATTTTGACAACAGCAGGTGGCAAATGCTGCGGAGAGTGCAAGATCAAGCTAAGACCATCGCAATGAAATTTCAAGGCAGAATGTGGTTTGTGATGAACATTCTCGGTCTATGTATTTATTAATATGTGCAAAAAGGACCTGTCTTAAAGCAACCAAACACTCCCGGTTGCCCTCTTCCCAAAGGAGAAAGTTCTCTCTTTAGGAGAAGGAAGAATGAAATCCTCACACAAGAAAAAGTACATAACAGCTAGACAGAAAGATTCTTAGAAAAAAAGAATAACCATTAGAATTACTTCAAATGTTGTCAGCCTTCATCTCCCTATAGGAATTTAAAGGACCTTTTGTCCACAACCCTAAACTCTGTTGAAGTTCATGAGGAGACCCATAATTCTGAGATGAGCTAGAATCTGGTTAGGGAATGCGGAGTGCATTTCAATGTGACCATACGGAAAATGAGTGTTGGCCAGGCACCAGATTTCACTCATGGTGGAAATACCCAGCAATCATAAATGGTTGTCAACTCTTTATTCAAATCCTTCAACGGCTTGCCATTGCACTCAAGACTGGATATGCTTGTAAATGCACTTTGAAATTCAAGATAGCTCTAGCGTCCTGCATGACCTAGCCCCTACAGGGTTCCATCTCAAGCTACTCTTCCCCAAGTTCCAACCACAGGGACCTAATGTTAGTTCCTCAAGCCTACAGCGCCTCTCTGACATTAAGGCATTCTCTCTGCCTGCAATGTGCCTGAGTTTTAGAGGTGCATACATTCATCTTTGGGTCTCAACTCAAATGTCACTTATACAAAGAAGTATTCCCTAACAGCCCTATCCAATCAAAATTAGTACTCCCCCACTGTTAATTCTGATAGCTCCCTATTTTTTTGTTTGTCACTCTTATCAGACTTCGTATTTGTAGATTTATCATCTTTATCTGCTTTTAACTGTCTCCACTAGGGAATGAAATTCACACACTAGGGACAACGTCCCTAGAGTTGACCACTATACCTCTTCCTCATAGCCCAATACCTCACATAAAATAGAAGCCCTAATCACTGATAAGTGGATATATGAATCTTGTAATTCTAGCCAGCCAGTAACATTCTGGAATCACAGTTTAAGAGGACAGTGAGTATGACTGTTTCTTTCTTCCTGCCCTCAAACTGATGACTCTGCCTAAACTGAAAAAAGGTGTTAAGTCCCACATTCTAAAGAAAACTTCCAACAACTGGAAATATACCTGTTTAGAGCTTAAGAGATGAGTGAAATGTAACCATCAACCATCCCTATCATCCCATCCGCCACTCCCCTGTGTGTATGCATATAGTATACGTATGTGTGTATGTGTGAAAAGGAAGAAAAACTGATAGAAAAAGAGAAATTGGGAGTAGGGAGTCTATAGCCTAGTGAAGAGTAGAATAATGAGGGTAAGTCTCTAAAAGAATCCTTCTTAGAGAATAGGAGTGCAGATCAGACAACTGAAAAGATACTCTCCAGCTCAGGCAGCAGACTAGCAATTTACCCTTCGGGTCTATCTAATCAGGGGGAGAGAGGGAAATGAGCAGAATGACAGAATAAAGAAAGGGAGCAGTAGGGGACAGACTCTTTCTTCCTCGGCCTACAAATAATGGTTGAGAGTCCTCGGGGTGCAGTGGACCCCACTGAACGTAGCTGGACTTAGGCTGCCTTGATTATAATCCAGCCAACAGCACTGTCAAAGGTGTCGGGCCACACCAACTGCACACCCAGGAGAGATGCAACATTTGTGCATTTAACACAAAGAGGTAAGGAGGCCAGTAAGTGTTGACCTGAAAGGTAACAATGTGGAGAATTAAAAACTATTGTCCCTTTCCCCTCTTGTTTCTCCCAGCCCCAACACACTGGAAGAGCTGCATCTCCAAGTAAACCAGTCCATCTCCCAAGGTGCGTGTGAGTGCTGGGGGTGGGGGAGGATGACGGGACGAAAGAACACAGTACGGACGCCCTATGACTCCCGACTCCACTACTCCCCGCTAGTGCTCAGGAAGGTAAAAGATGAGATCTAACTTAGACATGACAAAGGAGCCTGAAACTTGAGTTGGAAGTTCTCAGAGCCCCTTCATCCCCCTAAAATTCACTAAGGATCTCAAGGAGTTCTTAATGTGGGTTATACATACTGCTATTTGTAGCACTGAAATTAAAACTAAGAATTTTTTTTTTTCAAAATTTGTCAATTCATTTAAAATATTATGTTAAGGGGCTCCTGTGTGGTTCAGTCGGTTAAGCAGTGGACTCTTGATTTCAGCTCAGGTCATGATCTCAGGGTCCTGGGATCCAGCCCCATGTCGGGCTCCACGCTCAGCGGGGAGTCTGCTTCAGGATTCTCTCTCTCCCTCTGCCCATCCCCCCACTCGCTCTCATTCTCTCCCTAATAATCTATAAATACATAAATAAACAAATAAATTATTGTGTTAAAATAACATGTCTTATACAAAATCTATTTTCCAGAATAAGAATTTTAGAAAGAAGAGTTGTATTGTTTTACAAATCTGTAAATATCTTTCGATTCTGGCTTAAAAGAAAACAGCTGAATTTTCCTATGTGCTTCTGCACTCGATCTGTTGGGATATGTTGCTTTGGTTAAATGAAGAAAGTAAATGAAGAAAATCAGGCCTCCTGCAGACTTGTAGTTGGAAGAGGGAGTCCTATTTTTTTTTTTTTTAAAGATTTTATTTATTTATTTGAGAGAGAGAATGAGATAGAGAGATCATGAGGGTCAGAGGGAGAAGCAGACTCCCTGCTGAGCAGGGAGCCCGATGCGGGACTCGATCCCGGGACTCCAGGATCATGACCTGAGCCGAAGGCAGTCGCCTAACCAACTAAGCCACCCAGGCGCCCCGGGAGTCCTATTTTAATAGTCTTTTTAGCTAATTGTAAATATTTGTTGCCACTACATCAAAACTCTACAGGTGGTAGGTTTTTTTTAGAGGCAAGTTGCAATGTGAGCTCTGAAGCCTTATCAATGAGCCTTTCATCCTCCGTTATCTTATCATCACTGGTCTCTCTTGCACTGTACATGGCCGTTTTACCCATGTAGGATCTTGCAAAATCATGCATTGGTCATTAGAAAATAGTTCTTAAATGGGTTTACAAACTCTGTGGTGCAACAACAAAGTCACATTTGTTAATATCACCACTGATCTCATCCAAACAACACTTTAAGTATTGGGAAGCTGGCAACCTCACAGTGGCAGATAGAAATTTTCCAAAATTCTACTAATTGCTTCAAAGCTCGAATTTTATCACTGGCAACAATAAGGTTGGTGGTTGTCTTTGAAGGGACTGGCTCACTTTGCTCATTTGAAGAAATGTCTTCCCACCCGGATAAACATAGTTTCTATGCCAGTCATTCTTTTAAGTCAAAAAGGTCACCTAAGAATAAAGGTAGCTAGTTTACTTTTCTAATCATGCAATCCTGTAACGGCTTTTTCCTCGGGCAGAACTGTGATGTGCAGCAAAGTGCTTTCTGAATGGTCTCATTTCTTCTACATTAAAAAGATTTGAGAGTAAAAAAGACAGCGTACTCAATGGTTAGAGTTTTAGTGCAATTAATGATTTTTACTGCTTGATCGTCAAGCATTTTTTTTTTTAAAGATTTTATTTATTTATTTGACAGAGAGAGACACACAGAGAGCAGGAACACAAGCATGGGGAGTGGGAGAGGGAGAAGCAGGCCTCCCATGGAACAGGGAGCCCGATGCTGGGCTCGATCCCATCACGACCCGAGCCGAAGGCAGACGCTTAACGACTGAGCCACCCAGGTGCCCCTCGTCAAGCACATTCTTAATTAATACTGGCATCTGTCGGGCGCCTGGGTGGCTCAGTTGGTTAAGCGACTGCCTTCAGTTCAGGTCATGATCCTGGAGTCCCAGGATCGAGTCCCGCATCGGGCTCCCTGCTCAGCGGGGAGTCTGCTTCTCCCTCTGACCCTCCCCTCTCTTGTGCTCTCTTTCATTCTCTCTCTCAAATAAATAAATTCTTTAAAAAAAAAAAAATACTGGCATCTGTTTATTACTGGAGCGCCTGCTGGGGAAGAACATGATGACCTAGTAAACTAGTACCATCTGGTACCAGCGCCTCGTGTGTGAGCGCACGAGCACTTCTCTCTACCCACTGTGGCTTTTCTCCATCAGTGCACACATCAAACCAATGGAAAAAAAGCAAATATCATAATATTATTATGAAAGTAGTTCTGGCCTTGCAGACACCTGAAACAGTCTCAGGGACCTCAGGGGTCCACAGACACACTTTGAGAACCACCACTCTATACAGATTCTGAGTGCATGTAGTAAATGAAAGGAAATCTAACATTTCTTTGGGGCTGCACCCCCCACAGTGAATTCCATGACTCTCGCATGAGAACAGAACATACTTTTTACCTTCTGCACACTTTCCTCAGTCTAGCATTTTACCTCAAACCACAAGTCCAGGTTTGTGTTACTGTTACTCTCAGAACCAGGGGATGCCTTGCTATAAAAGGTGATGACAGGGTCACCTGGGTGGCTCAGTCGTTAAGCGTCTGCCTTCGGCTCAGGTCATGGTCCCAGGGTCCTGGGATCGGGTCCCGCATCGGGCTCCCCACTCTGCAGGAAGCCTGCTTCTCCCTCTCCCACTCCCCCTGCTTGTATTCCCTCTCTTGCTGTGTCTCTCTCTGTCAAATAAATAAATAAAATCTTTAAATGAATGAATGAATGAATGAATGAATAAATAAATAAATAAATAAATGGTGATGACAAGGGGCACCTGGGTGGCTCAGTCGGTTAAGGGTCTGCCTTCAGCTCAGGTCATGATCCCAGGGTCCTGGGATTGAGCCCCGTGTCACGCTCCCTGCTTGGCGGGGAGTCTGCTTCTCCCTCTCCTCCCTGTGCTCTCTCTCACTATCTCTGTCTCTCTCAAATAAATAAAATCTTAAAAAAAAAAAAAAGGTGATGACAGGAAGCTGTAAGAAAAAGACTAGTAGTTCTAAAGAGTTAACTTCAACAGAGACACACAACAGGTTTTAGCATTTCAAGAAACTCAGCTTTGCTCAATGCCTTCATGTTTCACTGGTCGTATTTTTTTTTTCGAAGTTCTGCCTTCCATGCCTTTCACGTGGCTTGACTGCGACAACTGTTAGTACATTTAAACCTAAAGCAATTTATAATAATGTCTCAGACTGAGTGGCTTTGGCATCAACCCAGGACTGCTATTATCATCTTGTATTTATTGCACCATTTCAAAACTGTTCTTTCCTTCACACATTTATAGAAGTTTTTCAATTATATAGTTTTTACTTTTACATATTTTTATGCTTTAAAGTGTGATTCTACTTGTCTGGGACTCTGTTGCTCCTTGTATGGTGCAGGGACTTTGCAGATGTGATTAAGTTAAGGATCTTGAGATATGGGAACATTGTCCTGCATTATTCAGGTGGTCCCAATGTAATCACAGGGGTCCATGTAACAGATGCAGGAAAATTAGAGGACTGCTATGGGAGGATAGAAGCACAGGGAGAAAAAAAAATGATGTGATGCAGGCCACAAACCAAGGACAGCCTCTGGAAGGATGGAAGAGACAATGGATTCTCCTCTAGAGAGTCTAAAAGGAACCAGCCCTGTGAACACTTTAATATTAGCTCAGTGAGGCTTCTCACCTCCAGCCTGTAAAAGAATGAATTTGTTTTTTTCTTTTTTAAAAAAAAGATTTATTTATTCTAGAGAGAGAGAGAACGGGGCGGGGGGAGAGCACGTGCGCATGCGCAAGCGTGGGGGGAGAGGGAGAGAGAATCTCAAGCAGACTCCCCGATGAGCCACGGAGCCCAATGTGGGGCTCAACCTCACGACCTTGAGATCATGACCTGAGCCAAAACCAAGAGTTGGACGCTTAACTGACTAAGCCACCCAGGCGCCCCTAAATTTGTATTCTTTTAAGCCAACAGGATTGTTGTAACTTGTTTTAATAGCAGTAGGAAGGTAACACAGAACACAGACTTAAGAAATTTAGGAACTGTATCAGTGTGGCAGACTGCAGCATTTGCCCCAAATAGTGACTCAGCAAATATAACAAAGCATCCTAGGTTTTAGAAAAATACCCCTGCCCCCACCACGCACCTTACCCATTCATCCTAGGAAACCACCACCTACCATCCCATGCACACTTGTCACACTAGACCCCATATTTATAAATGAAGTTTCTACCAAATAAATGAGGAAAATCAAAGAAGGGTAAAGAAATAAAAGAATCTGGGGCGGGGGCAAAGAAAGAAAGAAAAGCATTTGGAAGAAATGATCCCCAGTGGATTATATAAAAAATGAACCCCACTCTACACTAAATGGACTGGATGACTTGGCCTCAAAACTTTTAAAGGCGGCCATTATCAGTTCATCACACCAAATACAAAGGAACACGTGCGTAACATTCTCCAAAAATCACTGTGATAAGCACAGACTCCGGTCAGACTGATCAAAATAAAAGTATACCTTGGAATTTAGTTTCCCACATGGTCCCGAAGGTGCTTATCTTCCAGGCAAACCAACAAAATCTTTTCATTAAAAATCTGACTTTAGACCATTTATGTGAACGTTTCAATAATATCAGGTTCACATTCAGTTTTTGAGCTTCACGACTGAACTCTAAGTAGTTTCCTGGGACTTGCTTTTTATCCCCCCTTCAACATTATGTTTTAAAGATTACCCATTTTGCCATGAGAGACTATGGACTCTGAGAAACAAACTTAGGGTTCTAGAGGGCAGGAGGGTGGGGGGATGGGTTAGCCTGGTGATGGGTATTAAAGAGGGCACGTATTGAATGGAGCACTGGGTGTTATACGCAAACAATGAATCATGGAACACTACATCAAAAATTAATGATGTAATGTATGGTAATTAACATAAAATAAAATTTTTAAAAAAAAGATTACCCATTTTGTTGCATGTCCCACACAGTTTTTTTTTTCACTGCTGCATGAATACTTCATTGTGCAAAAGAAAAGCACAAATTATATGTCAAATTTTCCCGTCAATAGGCATCTGAGTTAGTTCCAGTTTTTCTACTAAGAACTCTGCTGCTATAAACATTCTTTTAAACATTCCCAAGTACATACATGCAAGGGGCTCCTTAAGGTATATTCCTATGAGAAAAAATACTGGATCATGGAGTCTAATTATTTTTAACTGGTTAGTTCATGTTAAATTGTTTTCTAGGATGGTGGTATCTATTCACACCCCCACCAGCAAAATGTAAACGCAGATCCACATGTGTACCCATATGTGGTATTAACAGATTCCTTAATTTTTGCCAATCTAGTGGATCTGAAAGAATACCTAGCTCAGAGTGGTATTAATTCGCATCTCATGTTTATTAAATTATATTGGATTATATGTCTACCAGCCCTACAAGTTTGTTGTTTTCACCCATTTTCTGTTGAATTTTTTTTTTTTTACTTTTGTAGATACTCTTTATATTTTCAGGAAATTAAATCTTTGTCAGTTATAAGTATTCTGATTATCTTCTTTCAGTTTATCGCTCGTCTTTTCACTTACTCATGGGATACTTGGATGAACTGAAGTTCTTAGTTTTGATATAATCAAATTTTTAATTTGAATAGTCTCCCATCTCATCTTCCAAAAATTCTGCAAGTTTTGCTTTACATGTTTAGATTTATCACCTACTGAAAACTGATTTTCATTATGGAGTGAGGTGGAAATCCAAATCCACTCTTTTTTATTTGTTATTGACACTCTTGCTCTGTCCTCTCCAAGGCATAGTCTCTTTCACTCTATTTTCTGCAAGAAACTATAGAAGACTGGAATGACCTGTTCCTTGAGGGTTTGGTAGAAGGCAACATTAAAAGCCTTCTGAGCCTGGTTTCTTTATCTAATTTGGACTTCCTATCTCTTCCTGACAATTCTGTCAATCGTGGTGTTCCAGAAACTCTTATATTTCACCTACGTTTTCAAATTAGGTGCCCTCAAGTTATTCAGAGCATTCTCTTTCTCATCTCTGCAAACTCTGTAGCTATATCCCCTTTGCATTGCTAATATAGTTTACTTGGCACTTTTTTCTTTCTCCCCTCAGGCAATCTAGCCATAAGACTATTTCATTAGTCCTTTTAAAAACAACGACTTCCGGCCTCATTAGTCCCCTATTTTCCACAGATGCTTGCTTTTCTCTTCACAACGTCCTTCCTTCAACTTTAGGGGAGTGACTATTCTGTTGTTCTTTTAAAACGTATGCTGACTGCTAAGCTCATTATTTTTATCCTTTCTTCTTCCCTAAAATAAGCATTTAAAGCATTTTATGTGTCTCCTTAAAAACAGTTCACGTTTTACTTCATTCTGCCAGTTCTGATAGAAATATCAGCATTCAGTTCTAAGTACTTTTTGACTCTCGTTATGATTTGTTTGGCCCATGAGTTATAGAACTGTGTAGGCATTTTTAAATTTAAAATATATGGTTTGTCCTATTTCTAACTTCTACCTTAAATGCACTTGGGTCTGGGTGGGTTATTTTCCCTATATTCTCTCAGCTCTTTGGTGGGGGTCCTGGAGCTGGCCTACCTTGCCTGTGGTCTGTTAGAGTCGCCAGTGGGGGGCCAATTTCCATAGTAACAAATCTAAGTTCCCCTCTTTGGTTTCTTTCAGCCCGCCAACAGGTATGTAAGCGAATCTCTCTGTCAGATTGCCTCTGAATCACCAGGGTTTCTATTCTCCTAAAATGACTCTGATCAAGGGCTAGAGAACGTAGTCTGTGGGATACCTAGTCTGTGGGATACCTAGTATTTGACATTTGTTGAGACCCACTTTATGGATTTACAGATGATCAATTTTTATATATGTTCCATGTGTTGAAATCCTCCTGTGATCATGAATTTGTTGAATGATCTCTGTTTAATAAATTAATGACCTTCTCTATCTCCAATAATGCTTTTTCTCTCCAAGTCTACTTTTGCGTGACATTATAATAGCCCTCTTCACTTGACTTTGGTTTGGTCTTTGCTCTAGGGATCATTTTCTATCTTCTTACTTTAATCCTTTTCGTGACCTTATATATGCTAGATATGTTTCTTATAAATAGTATATATCCCAATTTTGGGGTTTTTTTGAACAGTATCTGTGGGTTTTTTTTTAAACTCAAAAGTTTAGTCACTTTTCTATCTATTGCTACATTGGGATTTAATTTTTACATCTAACTTTGTTTCTGTTTATATGACTTTTTTTTTGCCTACACTTTTATATTGACCACCTCATTTTTAGTGGCTTTTTTTCTTTTTCTCCTCCCCTCTACCAATGGTTTGAAACTTACCAACTCTATTATATAAAGGGTCACCTTGAATTTCTCCATGCATATTTAACTTAAGGAAGATGCATATTTAACTTAAGGAAGCTAAACTCTAGGGGCGCCTGGGTGGCTCAGTCCTTAAGCATCTGCCTTCGGCTCAGATCATGATCTCAGGGTCCTGGGATCGAGCCCCGCATCGGGCTCCCTGCTCAGCGGAAAGCCTGCTTCTCCCTCTCCCACTCCCCCCCCCCGCCAGCTTGTGTTCCTGCTCTCGCTATCTTTCTGTCAAATAAATAAAATCTTAAAAAAAAAAAGAAAGAAAGAAAGAAAGAAAGCTAAACACTACCTTATACACCCCTCCCAACACTACATGGACTTTAAGAACCTTAAATCCTATCACTTACCTCCAACTCAATGGGTATTGTGTCCAAACGTGGCACTCACAATATCCTAGCTCTGCCTTTATCTTAGATAACCAAATCTGACTTTTCAAAATTAGTTTACACACACAATATCAGCTTCATACATGATATTACTTTTATTTGATCATCAGGCCTTTTTTGATCCCAGGTCATCCATTTGGGATTTTTTTTTTTCCTTCAATTCACCCTTTAGAAGTTCCTTTAGTGCAAGCCTCCTGTTGTCCAACTCTTCTGGTTTCAGTTATATTTATTTTTTATTTCACCTTGGTTCTTAAAAATAGTTTTGCCTAGATATGCCAAGATTGACGGTATTTTTTCTACAGCACTTCTTTGAAGATTTACTTTACTACCTTTGGACTTACATTTTTGTTTCTGAGAAGTTTGCTCACATTCAATTTGCCATTCTTTGTCCTTTCTCTCTGGATACTTTTAAGATCTACTCTTTCCCACTAGGGCTCTGTGGTCTTGTAACAATGCATCTACACATAGAGATATAGATATTTTTTCATTTAATATATATAAACATATTTTTTCATCTTAAAAATTTATCTGGTATTTATTTTTGGATATGTTGTACTTCCTGAATCTGTGAGGTCACAGTTTTCCTGCATTTCGAGAAAGCTTGTAGCTATTGTCTCTCAAATGTCACCTCTCCTTTTTCCTCCATCATTGACTTTTGGTTCTCCAGTTGAGCATACATTGGCCTTTCTCAATCTAGCCTGCATACCTCTTAGTAATTCTTTTGCATTCTCTATCACTCTTTACTATTATAGAAATATATAGTGAAATATATAATAGATATGTATTTCTCCGCTTTCTTGGTACTTTCTTTAGATATATTTTAAACAAGTGTTTATTTTTTTAAAAAAGATGTATTTATTAAGAGAGAGAGAGCGCAAGTGAGAGAGAGAGAAAGAAGGGCAGAGGGAAAGAGAATCCTCAAGCAGACTCCCAGCTGAGCATGGGGCTGGATCCCAGGGCCCTGATATCATGACCTGAGCCGAAAGCAAGAGTCGGATGCTTAATCGATTAGCCACACAGGCGCCCCTTGATGTATTTTACTAATTCTCCTGAGCTATATCTAATTTGCAATTTAAGCATTAAATCTACTAAGGTTTTTATTTCAATAGTGACATTTTCAGAAGTTGCATTTTCCACCTAAATCTGCCTCTTCATTTCTAGTAATCTCCAAATGCAGCTCATCTTGGCAATAGTATCCTTTAGACCTTTATTCATTTCCTCCCTTTCAGTTTCTCAGTCAGATAATAGGTTTAGAAAGGTGTTCTCTAACATCATTATATAAAATAGTTACGTAATAAAAACCTGATCATTCGGCATGGATTTAAACAACTTCAGCATTCCACCATGATTCCAAAAGATAAATTAAGTTATAAAAATTCTGAGACTGTGATGTTATATATAAAAATCTAAGTTAATGAGAGTTTATTTGGCATCTAGTAATGTGCCCTATCAACAAAGATACAGAAGGGAGAGAAGACAAATACAATACTTCCTTGAAGTTTATAATACACTAGATAGACTGACATTAAGCACCTAACTACAATTAATTATAGTTGTTTTAACTTGCTTTTTAACCGGTTTTCTCCAAAAAAGAAACAGATGTGAACAAAAGAAAAGGGAAATAAATGAAGTTCATGAAATCCAAAAGCAGTAAAGTAAGGAAAAGCTTTGTATAGCTACCTCAACCTTTTCTACCTTTTTAATTTTTAAGCTCAGAATCCTATACTGTGGGAAAATCTATTTTCCTTATGGTTTTGTAGTTTAATAACTGAAGAAAAAATCTGGTTGGCAGACTTAGTGGCAATAGTTGAGGGAGGCCGAACTGTAAGGTCAATGGCATTTCAAGGAAGGCCAGAGATTTTTAAAATTTTTTTAAAGATTTAATTAATTTACTTATTGACTTATTTATTTACTTTACTCATTTATTTGAGAGAGAGCGTGCACACAAAGAGAGAGAGCACATGAGTGGTGGGAAGGGGCAGAGGGAGAGGGAGAAGCAGGCTCCCCGCTGAGCAGGGAGCCCGACGTGGGACTCGATCCCAGGACCCCGAGATCATGACCTGAGCCGAAGGCAGCGCCTTAACAGACTGAGCCACCCAGGTGCTCCAGAAGGCCAGATATTTTAAAAAGGTACGTCACCTCACTAGACACAGAAACTATCGTTTAGCTGGGGCTCCTCAACGTATATACTAAAGCTTTTTAATAGGTATGTTGCTAAAAGAGTATGCTTGGGACCGAACTTTTTAAGCATACCACATTTTAAATTTGGCAGGTGAAGTATTTTACGGAATCCTCAGATAAACAAATGATTGGTACTGGATGCACATAATCTGTATAAATCTGGATCATGATCTCATACACTTGCATTTGCATGTCTATAGCTCGTTCCCTCTATAATCACTCTATATAGCCTACTTTCTATAGTTTTGTATTGTCTTTCCTTTCTGGTTTGTCTCATTTCTTGCGCATGTCATGTTCCAGAAGGAGGTTTGTGGGAATGAGAATAAAGGGAGGATGGCCAGCCTCTCTGTCTCATGCAGTTATTCCAGAACTAAACAGCTTTCCATCTAGGTAGCTCCACCACCCCCTCGACCCTTAGAGTCCTTCCCTGGTTGCAGTCAATAATTTTGCCAAAGCCGCAGTCATCACCATCCCAGCAGCACAAGAGAGCATGTGCTAACGTCTCTGCAAATTGCACAAACTGCCAGAACGAAGATGATGAAATGCACTTTCACTGGCCTGTGGAGAGGATGATGTCACAGACTTTGGCAGCGCGGTTTCACGCAGTTGCAAGCCACCAAATCAACCTGTCCTGTGAATTTCGAGAATATATTTCACCAAAATGTAAGCCAGAACCTCAACATACCACGGATATTTTTCTAATATAGTCGAAATAAATATATCACTAGGTAAAATTTGTGATTTAGGAATAGATATGGTTGGCACTGTAGGAAAAATGTAAAAAAAAAAAAAAAAAAAAAGCTAGACATTATTCAATCCTCTCCCACTCTGATTTATATAGGAAGGTTAAAAAGCTCTATACAGCATATGCACAAATCTCACTTCATTCTAGACCCTTGCTCTGCCCTAGACGTAACACATATTATATTTCTACTTCTGCCAAAGCAGCTACTGTTGAGGTATCAAGATTCTATTATACAAACTCAGATTATGTGGGTCTAACAAATATTTACCAACGAGACGTGGCAGAAAGTTGCTTTTCCAGCTAAGATGAAATAATGCTTTTCATCAAGTTCCAATGAAGGAAAATAAATCTAATAAAACATTAATAACATTTCAAAAAAGGCCTTTCTGAATTACATAAATTATACCAATTATACTCCTGATTGCTCCTCATACATCTAATTATACATGTTTGGCCAAAAACTTAGTTAAACTAGCAATAAATTAGACTCATTCTCTATATTTTTCTTTTAATCGCTACCAAAATTTAATACTTTATTCAAATAATTATTTATTTTGTTGAATGCATGAATATGGCATTTTCCTTTTTTTTAAAGATTTTATTTATTTGAGAGAGAGAGAGAGAGAGCAGGAGCAGGGGGAGGGGCAGAGGGAGAGGGAGAAGCAGGCTCCCCGCTGAGCAGGGAGCCAGACACGGGGCTGGATCCCATCTGGGATCATGACCTGAGCCGAAGGCAGATGCTTAACGACTGAGCCACCCAGGCGCCCCCCCACTTTTTTTTTTTTTTAAGATTTGGCATTTTCTAATTACTACTACTACTAATTACAACACCAACAAACATTGAGTGCTTACTACAGCCAAATGGTGTTGTAGGCACTTCATGTGGATTCGCCACTTTAATGTTTTCAATAGTCCTATATGCATTATGATTTCCCAAGTTATGAACTGCCTGAATATCATTAGGCTTAGTTGAGAGGAAATATAATTTTTGTATTTTTTTAAAATAAATATAAGCCAAGGGGAGACAAGGCAGTGGGGGAAGTGCCCTTCCAAAATGAGAGTGACACCAGACAGAGAAACTTGCTGCAGGTAGAACAAATGTGAGCAGGGCAGGAACACTGGAGGTAAGAAAGACAAGGTTCAAATTCAATACAGGAGGGAAGCAGAAAGGGCAAATCTTATAAAATAATAAAATTGTACCTATACCGAGAGGGCCATTTTTTAAAAAAATATTTCATGGTAACAGATAAGGAAGCAACAGGAGGCACAAATCTAGAAGTTAACCTCACACATTACCAGCCCTTAGACAGTGGCAGCCTCCTCTTATTCTCCCTGAAGGTAAAGGAAGACTCATTTCATTCAAACATGGAGAGACAGTAGAAAAAAGGAATGAGTAACATACAGAAACACAAAGAAGATGCACCAGAAAGACATGACCAGAAAGCAGATGAAAACTGTAACCTAACATTTTTAAATGAGTTAATGGAAATAGAGAAAATATTGGAAGCTATTTAAAAATACCATGATCAGAATTGGAAAAGGCTCAGAAATGAGATGATTCAAGGATGATACAGAGAGAGTTGGAACATATTAGAAATTTTTTTTAGTAACGAAGACTAAACTAGAAGCAACACTGAGAAGCAAAGACATGAAAAGTTACAGTAAGGGAAATAAACGATAGAATGAGGAAATAAAATTCAAATTAAGTAGCAATGAAAGCAAATTCACGGGGAAAGAGACCCATTATTAATTATAATGCCCACTCAATAATGCACTCGAGGTCCTACACAGAACAAAGGGGCACAAATAAATAACAGATACATAGATGATAGTATAAGGATTATGATGGAAAAAAAAACCTGCCATTATTTACAAACAAGAAAACCTACAGAAAAAACTAAATCAAATTTCTAAGAAAATTTAGCAAATTGCAGGGTACAAGGACACTAGACTGCATCAATATAATGCAGTTCTATGAAGCAAGAGCAATTTAAAAAATAGAATTTTTAATTCCTAGGGAAAAACTCTAATGAAAGATATGTAAGTTATATTAAAGAAAATTATAAAATATCAAAGAGAAAAATGTAAAACTTAAATAAATGAAAAGGTACACCTTTGAGTGAATTTTAAGACTCGGTATAGTAAAGATATCCAATAGCCATTCTACCCAAATTGAACTATGTATCTAATGCAATAACAATCAAACCCAAACAGATTTTTCTGTAACTAAGACAGAGTGGTACTGACTTAAGGACACAACAGAAGAGAGGAGAGAGTCCATGGACAGAAGATGAATGAGGAAGTTAGTACTGCAGAGCTGTGGGGGAAGGATGACCTTTCCTTAAATGGGTTCCTACCTCACACCACATACTCAAATCAATTAAAGGTAGACTGTATCTATATGTGAAGTGTGAAATAGTAAGGCTTGCAGAAGTTAATACAGAAAAATATCCTCAGGATTTTGAAGTACACAGTTTTTCTAAATGAGGACACAAAAAGCACTAATCATAAAGGAAAAGATTAATAAACTATATTATGTTACAACCAGGAACTTTTGTTCATCAAGACCTCATTAGAAGAAAAGTCACAGAGGGGTAGAAGACATCTGTAATACATATCACCAACCAAGTGCCTGATCCACAATCAAGCACTACAAAATATCTATAAGGAATTCCTACAAATCAATTAGAAGGGGACAACCTAAAGGAAAACTGAGCAGAACACTTAGACAAGCACTTTGTTAAAAGAATACCCAAATGGCCAATAAATGTGAAAAAGTGCTCAATAGTATTACTCATCCCGGAATCCAAATTTAAAACACAAGAAAACAGCACCACAATCCACCAAAGTGAGTGGAAAAAGAAGACAAACAAAAATTCCTACTATGCTGTGGGCTAG
Source organism: Halichoerus grypus (assembly GCF_964656455.1). NCBI lineage: Eukaryota > Metazoa > Chordata > Mammalia > Carnivora > Phocidae > Halichoerus > Halichoerus grypus. The sequence continues at coordinate 67,077,057 of NC_135717.1, forward strand.
TAAGCGTGTGGAAGAGTGGCTGTCGATGCTACTGGTGGGGATATAAACTGAGCAAATACTTGGAATGACACCCTATCATGTAGCACCAATACATACTATATAGAAATATGTATACAGGGGCGCCTGGGTGGCTCAGTTGGTTAAGCGTCTGCCTTCAGCTCAGGTCATGATCCCAGGACCCTGGGATTGAGTCCCACATTGGGCTCCCTGCTCAGCAGGGTGTCTGCTTCTCCCTCTCGCTCTACTGCTCCCCCTGCTTGTGCTCTGTGTGTGTGTGTCTGTCAAATAAATAATCTTTAAAAAAAATATGTATACAAATAGTTCAGTGAAAACTCTATGTCCCAACAGTTCCATTCCTTAGTTGACACCCAAAGGAAACATATCCACATATAAACCAAAGACCCATAAAGCAATCTATATGGCAGCGGCATTATCCACAACAGTCAAAAATCAGAAACAGTCAAAATGTGCATGGACAGTTGAATAGATGAACTGTGATATACTTACAGGATGAAGGACCCTGGGGCAACAAAACTGAATGAACTAATCACAACCTAAGTGAATCATGTAAACACAATTTGAGTAAAAGAGGACAGACACAGACAAACACACACACACTGCCTGGTTCTATTTAAACTTCCAAGAACAGGCACAAACTATTCATAAAGTTTAAAGGCAGAATAATGGTTTACCCCTAGGAAGGAGAGTTGGGGGTGGGAGAACAGCTGAGATGGGCATCAAAGGGTATTGGGGGGAGCGGATTTAAAGGCTACCATGAAATAACAGTATGTGAGCGTGTATGATTAAAAGCGCACTGAGTATATGGAAGAGCCAACAGGAGAATTGACACTGAGAAACATTCTGTTCTCATGAGCCTTACCCACGAGAAAGCTACTAGAGAACGAATTTCTGAAACAGATATAGAAGCTTCTGGATAAGGACTGTTCTAGACAAGGACTGATGGTTGCCAAGCAATATACTTAACTAAAGGCCACATGATGGGGCTGAAGGTAAAATACAGATCTGGAAATGTAGCTTGAATACAAGTACCAAAAATTAGGAAGAGAAGGGGGAGAGAATATATGGAAAATAAAATAAGCTCCTTGATTACCTTCCTGGTACTCACTAGAAGTAAAAAGATAGTACATTAGGCTAGAAGTTGGAAAGAGCAGGAGAAAGGAGTTTCTGAGGCTCACGGTTAGGAATCGGTAGAAAGGACTGTCAGTCCAAAACCCAAGGAAGGGATCCAAGCCTCCCAGAGTTGTAGCAAACACAAGAACCAACCTGATGGGGCTCCACAGGCCCAGGTAATTTGCATCAAAAAGAATGACTGCAATGGGTTGACACATCAAGCATATCAAAATCCCTGAGTTCATGATGATACTAAAAAAAAAGGAAAAGATTACTAACTTTGGAGAATGCTAGAGTGCCAAAAGGGTATTCTGATAATTAGCAAGTTAAAAGAAAGACTCAAGCATTTATCCTACTGGGCTCTGTCAACTGTATCTCAAAGTAACCTCAAAGAATCAAGAAGGAAAAATTCTAACTATAAGAAATGATTAAATAAATGATAGTATAAGCAGCTGATGAATTACAATAATGCCACTAAAAAACAGGCTTCAAAAGTTTGAATCTCTTCTCCATCCTAAGATGCATTACGATCATTTTTTTAAAAAAATGAAAATCGTGGAAATGAGTCAGAAGAGTAATCTCTAGAATGAATTTCTAGAAAAAAGAATTAGAGCAAACTGGGAGCCTGTGTAGGAAAGAGCCAATTTGGCCGGGAGAACACTGTGATGCTCAGGGCTCAGAGACCCAGGCAGGAAGGTGCCGAACATCTAAACACTGAGAGGGGCCCTTCTCCTTTCGCCCCCAGGCAGCAGATCCCAAAAAGCCACAGGAAAGAAAGCCTCTGTACTCTGCCATTGGCAACCTCTCCTCCCACGACCAATAGTAACTGTTTTTTCACCCCTTCACTCAAAAGCTGGGTTTCTCAATCTTGGCATTACTGACATTTTAGGCTGGATAATCCATCGTTATGGGGGGCTGCCCTGTGCATTACAGGATGTGTAACAGTGTCCCTGATGTCTCCAAGCATTGCAAAATCACCCCTTGTCCCCCTCAACCCCCTGCAACCCCAGCCCCCATTTGAAAACCACTGTTCTAAGGAGAAGGCCACCAGTCACCAAGCCCTGTCCAGCCACAAAGAGCTTCCAATCAGCCTTTTAACACCTCACTGTTAGATACAGGCAGGTGACAGAGAGTTAACAGACATCTGACAAAAGCCTTCAATAGGATAAACACCAAGCGAACAGAAAAAAAGTCCCAGAGTAAATAAGCATTCTGAATGAAAGAAACTGTAAAATAACAGCAAAGCCACAGTACTGAGAATCCATCAAGGAGCAGAAGAGCTTCATGTTAAAAGCACAGAAACAACCTGAGGCAGACCACGGGGGTTCAAGGCCAGGTCCACCACGTAACTAGCCGTGTAACTTTAGTCAAAGCCATACCTTATTCTTCTCATCTTTACAATGGGGATGAAGATTAGTACATATCTCTTAGGGCTGCTGGAAGAACGAAACAAGGTATTTAGAACTTTGAAAAGCACATGGCACCATAGTAAGGAATCAATAAATAAGGGATTTCTTCGTTTGGTTTAATTATTCTTAAAAACACTTGAGACTGTATCCATGAAATAAGACTAGGATGCTATGAAAAAGGAACAGACACACTCCAGCCCCACCACCCCCACACAAAAAAATTTTGAATTTAAATTATGACAGCAAATTCTTTAAAAAGTAAATAGAGAGATGAAAGTAAAAGTTGAGGCAATCTCTCAGAAAGCAAAATCAGAAGAAAAAAAGTAGCCTACTAAACCAGAAAGATCAATATGCATCAAAAGAATTTCCAGAAAGAACGGAAGGAAGAAAATTATTGAGGAAATAAGAACTGAAGAACACAAGTGTCCAAACCAAAAAGGCCCACTGGATCCAACCACTGCAATGACCACTACAATGACTGGGGTGTGTATAGACAACCCCCAACACTGACACTTACTGGGAAATTTCTGCCTCAACCTATGCTTACCTGATTTTCTTAAACAACCTTCATATCTCATTGAGCCAGCTGAGTAGTCACTTCTTAAATGAGCCAACCCCAGAATGTAAGCGAACACTCCCCACCCACCCCCATTATATGCTCTAAGAACCAAAAACCTGACTATATCTCGGTCATAACTTTACAATCATTTAAGTATTATTTGAGTATTGATATCAAGAGGTGTGTGGCTGAAGACCCCCATGCCTGTTTTTTGCCATCATATCCCCTTCACCTAATACAAGTACAAATATGCATTTAAGTACTTTTTATACAAATGAGCTATATAATAAAATCACTGATTCCTTGGAAATATAATACATTATCATTCATAAATACCTCTGCCACAAAGTTCTGTGGCTCTTTATGTGACATAAGGAAATTTCACAAGTTTTTCATATTGCTTTGGTCTGAGTAGCATAACTGACAAGTTCCTTGAAGGAAGTCTCAGATTTCCTAAAGGAATGAGCACCATCTAGTGGAAGGACACAAGATGAAAAAGTGGCCTGAGGCAATTCTCTAAATTGACTAAGCACACAACAGTGACCTATCAAATATTTATTCAAATTAGAAACCCAAGATGCATATCACTTTTGTCAACTAATGACAGTCAAATTTTTACCTCCTGTACAATTTATAACATACCAATGTAAATGAAATTTATAAATAAAATTTATTGTTAAAGTTGTCAGTGAAGACCATTTAATGCAGCTTTGAACTAAACACAGAAATGACAATGAGAAAAAAGGCAATTATAGTTGCAATACTCCCAACGTGCAAAAGAAACTGAAGTTACAATTGAAACGCTAGTTGCATATGAAATACACTGTTTGATACATTAAAGGTCACTTTTTTTGATTAGGAAAGGTCTTTATCAGAAGATATGGGGACGGGTTGTATGTTATACTTTGATATTGAAAGCCCTTGCCTGGGGCGCCTGGGTGGCTCAGTCGTTAAGCGTCTGCCTTTGGCTCAGGTCATGATCCCAGCCTCCTGGGATCGAGCCCCGCATCGGGCTCCCTGCTCTGCGGGAAGCCTGCTTCTCCCTCTCCCACTCCTCCTGCTTGTGATCCCTCTCTCACTGTATCTCTCTCTGTCAAGTAAGTAATAAATAAAATCTTTAAATAAATAAATAAATAAATAAATAAATAAATAAGCAAGCCCTTGCCTGTTAAGTCAAAATAAGCTCATGAAATTTCATAAGAAAACAAGGGAGTCTTAGAGTAATATAGATATCCTGGCCTTCTGTTTTATTAGTGCTGAGAGAGAACACGAAATGGACAAGGTCTGACCCAAGATGGCACACTCTACTGCTATTCTATTACCCCGGAAAAATCACATCAAATAGTTAGATCTTTCAATACATGCCGGTCTTTCTCAGGCCTTGCCACAGCGGTTAGGAGGGAAGTACATGTCTGTCAGGAAAGCGCTCATAAACATACACAGTTGTGACAAGAAAATAAATACGACCTTTTTACAGTGCAACTCTCAGACCAAGAGCAACCACTTAAAAATAACTACATGGAATGTTAATGATTGCATTTGTTTTAACTTCTACATCACTAAGCTACACTGTCAGAAAAACAGAATTAAAATATAACATAGTGAAGGCACTCATTAGGATTACATAGGGAAACTATGGTCATAACCAACCCACCAATGTCAGTGGCACGTGACAAATTTTCTCACTCATACCCTGTGGCCACCGCATGTCCTCTGGGGACTCTGGTCCACATTTCTGCACTCCTAGACCCCGGAGTGAGAACTTCTACCACTTGGAACATCACCAGTGACCAGTGGGGAGGGCATGGGTGGAGAAGTGAAGTGAACAGCCCATTGGCTCTTAAAGGCTTCTGCCTTGCAGTGACACACTTCATTTCGGCTCACATTTTATTAACAAGTCACTGAGCCATAAGTAACATAACCTTATAGGTGTCTGTGAACAGCAATATCAGAGTATATGGCACGATGGATGGATGGACAGATGGATACAACAACATATAAAATGCTTTTTTGATTCAGAGTAAATCATTTGAAAGTAATTTTATATTATACATACAAAAGCCTAGGATCTCACTTCTAAATTTTGTATAATAAATTTGCACTAATGTCTTGATTCCTAAAATTACACTAAAGCATTTTTAAATATTTTGAAACTTTTAAAAGTAGTTAATTTGAAAATGTTAAAGACTTTCCAAATATTTTATGTGAAGTAGAATATAAAACCAATCTAATTCAATGTTTTCCTTTAGTAGGACATTATTTACAAATCATGACCACCAGGGAACACTCCTAATTCCTACTACCTTTACTGACATGTAGAAATATTAACAATAACTTTCATTTTTAAACAGATGGATAAAGAGATCTTCCTTTATTGTTCTCTATCTGTAATAAAGACAATGTAACTTATGCAACCACTAGAGTTAACTTAAAAAACAAAACAAAGAAAAAAAGACATTATCAATTATTTATGAAAAACCATAAGATCACAATACACAAATCCAATGAGTTGTGAGCACTTATTCCTATGCCCACAGCGAGCACTCAAGGGAAAACAAACTGGGCAAGACGGAGCCTGGGAGAGAAAGTGTTCCAGCCTCCTTTAACAGCAATCTTTCTTGAACACTTGCTACACTTCTAGGCAATGTGGAATATACAGGGATGAACCACACACAGATCCCGCCCAAAAGAACAGTACTCAATAAACAACTATACCCATCATTACCGTAGGTGCCAAAAATACGTTATACAGATGCTTACAACCAAATGGGAGTATTAGATCCATGTAAACACTCCCAGAGGACTTCTCTAGAGTCAGCATATGAAAAAAGTAAAGCAGACCTCAGACTTGGCTGTGGGTTACATACACCTTAGACCCTAATACATGCTCTCCCTAAGATGCACTGAGCTAAGGATTCTGTATTGGATAGTGGGCCTATTAAGATGTTTCTGTCTTATGCATTTAAGACAAAGAGAATCGTGTGTATATATATGCTTTAACATAATAAATTATAAGAGTAGACAGAGCACAGACCAGAAGATATTTACAGTGCATATAAACAAAGATCCAGTAGCAGAATACATACAGCAATTCCAACAAATCAACCAGAAAGACAAATGACCAAGGAATAAAAAACAGGCAAAGGATGTAAAAAGGCATAAAAAGGAAAATGGAGCAGCCCATAAACATACGTTCAACCTCTAATATTCAAATAAATATAAACTAAAAGAAGGAGAGAACATTTCAAATTGGTCCTGTTGGCAACACTTAAAATCTAACAATTTCAAGTGTTGACATGGGTGTTGAAGCAACTGGAACTCTAATCCTATTGGTGGGAATGTACTATGGTACAATCTTAGAGGAGCAATGGGGCAACATCTGAAGTGTGAGATGTGCATCTCTGTGGTCCAGCAACCCCATTCTCTGGTGTCATACCTACAGAAGCGGCCCCAGACATGTATAAGGGAAATCTACACATAGGCTGCTTACTGCTTTGCTTGTAACAGTGACATGGAGAGAAAGGTGGTTTCCAGAAGAAGGAATCTTATACCCACAGGACACCTTTCAATGTAAATATCTATCTCCAGGAGAAGAAGTAATTTGTGACCTAGTCCTAAAACACCATATAACAACGAAAGTGAATGGATCAAAACTAATTTTATCACCATAAATAGATCTCAAAATATATAACAAAATGTTAAGTAAAAAGTTGCAGGGCGCCTGGGTGGCTCAATCGTTAAGCATCTGCCTTCAGCTCAGGTCATGATCGCAGGGTCCTGGGATCGAGCCCCGCGTCGGGCTCCCTGCTCGGTGGGAAGCCTGCTTCTCCCTCTCCCACTCCCCCTGCTTGTGTTCCCTCTCTCACTGTGTCTCTCTCTGTCAAATAAATAAATAAAATCTTAAAAAAAAAGTTGCAGAAAGATGAATGTGTTAAGTATGAATTGAATTATAAACAGCTTTTAGACATACAAAATAATACCTATTTTTTTTAGGAATACAAACTCCAGACAACTTACGGCTGGTGAGAGAAAGGGGTGTGAATAAGAAGGGATACTCAGGCTTCAAATGAATCTAATATTCATTCTTACGTTGTATGGTGAATATGCGGGTGTTCAACATCTGTTATCTGCCTTTTTCATGCCCCAAATATTCCGTAACATTTTTTTAAATGAGGGAAAAGTTAGAAGACACTTTTAGGCAACTCAAGAATTTTTTCAAGAATTTCAAATCATAGGCTGTTAATTTTCACTATAATGTTACAGAGCACAGGGGAATAAAAAAGACAAGAACAGAAGTTTATTAAGGCAAAAAAATATCATCCTGAAAGAAAAAAGAAAAACAGAAATGTAGCCCAAGAGATACTGAAAAAAACAGTGCCAATCGAGGGACAGAGCGCTGCACACAGCTCACCAAAAGAAAGAAAAATTGAGGATGCTGCTGATGACAGTAATACCAATGATGTGCCAGATGGTTTAAACCATGTTTCTTATATTAATTCATTTGCTCCTAATAACAAGCATGCAAGGTAAGTACTACTATTATCACCAGTTCATATCTAAGGAACAGGAGGCGCCGTGAGGTAAAATAATGAGGTATTATTATCTTACTGTTGGCCCGATATTCTTGGCACAGCCAGAATCTGAATCCAAGCAATGTGGCTCCACAGTCCCAGCCCCGAACTGCTACCATACATGTGTGCTCACAAGAAGGGAGAGCCTGGGCGCCTGGACACACGGAATACTCCTCAATATATGCAACGGTCCATCATGAAGGCACTCCAAGAGAGGTGACCAGACAAACACAATGAGAACGAAATGACCACAAGAATGAAAGAAAAAGGGACAAAAGAAAAAAGAGGCAGCAAAAGGTCCCAACTTGATCTGGATGAAGAATAAAAAGTGTCCTGGAGGTCACAGGATTCCTTCCTCTAGAAATTACCTTTAGCTCCTTTAGCCACATACTGGACTCGCTCTTTATTCATTCACTGATTATTAGCTGAGCGCCTAACATACCAAACTAAACTTCAGGGAATAGTACCCAGTCCCTCCCCCCACCCAAATCAAATGGAGTTGACGCCAAAAGTTTACTTATAATTCTATTCTAGATTTTGGGACACATATTTCTGAAATACTGTTTAAAATGGTGGTTAGGTCTCCAAGCCAGCCCATAAAAGCATGTTTAAATCTATCCTCTGAGGGGCGCCTGGGTGGTTCAGTCAGTTAAGCATCTGCCTTCGGCTCAGGTCATGATCCCAAGGTCCTGGGATCCAGTCCCACATCAGGCTCCCTGCTCAGCGGGAAGTCTGCTTCTCCCTTTCCCCCACCCCTCCGCCCTCTTGTGCTCTCTCTCTCTCTCTCTCACTAATAGATAAGTAAATAAAATCTTTAAAAAAATTTTTTAAAAAAAGTCTATCCTGTGAAATTCTACCTGAACCTTGAGTTTTCTTTCAACAGAGTGTTCCTATACCATTTCTATACAACTCAGAGACCTGTGGACCTAGTCTCCGGACGACCTGCCACATCCCATTCCATCACGTCCCTGAGGAAGAGGCCACTCCCTTTTTCCATCTGGGTCTACAACGAATTGTGGTAAATGTACTTTGGAGAACCAATTCAGAATGTCGGGACCACACTCATGGCCCAAACACCTTCTGGGCAACAGGACATGAAGTACCACCTGTCCTGGCATTAAAGCAAGGGTTCCAAATACTGCATAGTCCAGAGATTGAGGTGATAGAGAGAGATAAGGCAGGGTACTGCTAATGCAAACACACAGCTCATCAAGCCAGTCACTTCCCAACAGTCACCTGTAGGATGATTTGGAAAAACCTAATAAAGTGGGAGATGCACATCTCTGTGGCCCAGCAAACCCACTGTTAGGTAGCAGAGCTAAAGAAGCTGGATATTTCTCTACTAGAATTCCTAGTCTCTGGAACTGGAGAATAATGAGAAGCACCTCCACAAGGAAAAGGAGAAAGTTACTGCCTTCCTGACTCTACCCATTCTAGTGAATGAACTGTTCGTAGGTGTTCCGAGGTAGGAAACTCCCCATTTCTGTAGAGGAAATAGACTCCCTGCTATTAAATTAGGAATAAACACAAATTTAAGATGACTGTTCTGAAACTAAGCATATTTGAATAATCATTTAAATCTCGCAATAACTTTCAGAAGGCACTGATCCATTACGCTGAACACAGACGACAGCGGCAGGACACAGCCCCATCGAGCAATCATTCCAGGACATCTTGAAGAAGAGAAACTGAGTACTTCCCATTACAACCCAGCTCCCAGTCATTCATCCCCAGTACCACTCAAATCTCTGAGAGGGGCTACATATGGCCTCTGTTTTGAGAGTATGAATTACAAAGGCAACAACTTACTCAGGGTCTCAGGAATTCCTATCTTCAGCAGACTTTACATGTTTCTGTGCCTGAAAAAATGTAAACTATAACGTAAGAAATAACTTTGTCTGGCTCCTCCAACAGAGCGGGCTGAACAATTACCTTTGATTGGCCAAGGAGCATTACCAGCTGCTGATACCCAGGTCTCCACCGTGTCAGACCAGCTGGCCATGGATCATTCGCAATGTCTGGCTGTGGTCTCCTTTTCCTCCCACCCAAGGCAAACAGTACTGCAGAGGCAAGTAACACAACCTCCCCAACGGGTTTCTCTCTCAACCTAATGCCACCTCTCCCCTCTCAAACAGCACAATTTGTTTCTAACGAGCCCTGTCCCCTCAAGTATCTTATAAAACAGTCTTTCAGCCTTGAATCTGATTTACTACTATGTAAATATCACCTTCCCCCTCCCCGCCCCCACTTCGATGCTTTTCGTTGCTTCTGGATTCAAAGAAAAGAGGAACCTAAAGGGCCGGCACAGAAAATAAGTTTATAAGACTGCTACTCAAAACAGGGTCGCTCTTTTTTTATAGCTTCACCGTATCAATAATCCTGGAAATATCTCCTTTCCGAGCAAGTCTCATGGTGCTAATTATTAAGAAAATTGGAATTACTTAAAGAATAAGATCACACATTACCTTTTTTCATTTTCTAGAGTTTCCAGGTTGGAGATATAAAATTTTTTAAGTATATTCTCGTTCACAGGTTGCCTCCTGAGCATCTGTTCAAGACTTATTTTTAGACTCGGACTAAGATGACTTTCACTTTTAAAATTCCACCTAAATCACAAATATTAAAAATCATACAAATTCACATTAATATGGAGATTTAAAATAAACCCCCACTAATTTATCCACCATACCTTCCTTCCACTGGTCAACTACTCTGTCCACGACTTCGTGTGTTTCATTAAAAACAAAATTTCAGGACATCTTTAAAAAGAGAAACTGAATATTCCCAATTACAAGTATAATTTGGTAGGGAGCTGGTACTCAAATACATGAAGAACTCTTTAAAAATCAGTAATAAAATAACAACCAAATTAAAAAGTGGACAAAGGCAGACTTTTGGTTTCAGCTCAGATAATTAAGGAGAATGAAAGTCACAGAGCAAACGGCCACTCGGAAATCTGAAAGAACAGGGGAAGAGAGGGATTCGCGGCCAAGGTCAGCTTAGCAGGAGATTCGCGGCCAAGGTCAGCTTAGCAGAAGCTGCTGGAGCCAGAAGCTTGTATGAAAACTTCAATGGTAACTCTGATGAATTGATGGTGGCAGAATGTGGACTAGTTCGAGAGTTAAAAACTCCTGAGCCCCAGTCCTAGGGGAGGCCCCAGCGCTTTTCCTCCCACCAAATTCTCATGGTGAAGATGGGAGAAAAATCCCCTAGTGTTTCAAATAGAAGAACAGAGAAACAACCATTTTGAAATACACAGGCCAAGAGCTTTTTCCAAAACAGAGGCCTGCCCTCTAAGAGAGGCTGCTTTAAATAGGGCCCTGTTTGACCTGGGGAAAAACTAGTGAGGTTAACTCCTGCCTCTGCTAGCCTTCCTGTCCCAACTAAGGGAAGAAAGGAAAAACAAGAGGCTAAGAAATGCTTCTGAAGATCATCAGAGCCCAGGGACTCAGGCCCACTAAATAACGGACACTTAATCATCAAGATCACAGAACAACTCACCACCAACAGGGCTCCAGTGAAATAACCTTGGTCGTGACTGAGAGCTGCATGTCACAGACTCCGAGAGCATTCCTAAGGAAAGCCAGAGAAGGAGGCAGGGGAGGGGAGACACATGAAGGGTTCCGAAGCCTCTGACCCTGACAGCTACAGCAAACACTCAACACAGCCCAGCTCCTAGCCAGATTAACATAAAAACTCACACTGAAAGTCTAATTGCATCAGTTCCTATTACCCAATACCTATGTCCAGCTTTCAACAACAACAAAAAAATTTTAAGACTTGATAAGAGAGAAACACAGTCTGAAAAGATAAAGCAACCATCAAAACCAGACTCGGTTAGGACATAGATTTATGGAACCAGGAAATAGGGAGAGTAAAATAAGTATGATTAATATTCTAATGGCTCTAATGGAAAAAGTGGACATGTGAGAACCAGTGGATCATGTAAGCAGGGAGATGGAAACTCAGAGAATGGAAGTGAAATGCTGGAAATCAAGAACACTATAACAAGAATGAAGAATGCCTTTGATGTGCTCATCAGTGGACTGGACATGGCCAAGGAAAAAATCAGTAAGACTGAAAATATGCTCATGGAAATTCCCAAAACTGAAATGCAAAAAGGAACAAAATATCCAAGAACTGTGGAACAATAATACAAAGGTGTAACAAACACATAATGGAAACACCAGATGAACAAAGAGAGAAAGGAAAAGAAATATTCAAAGTAATAACTGCTGAGAATTCTCCAATATTAATGATAAAATCCCAGACCACAGATCCAGGAAGCTCAGAAAACACCAAACCAAATAAATGCCAAAAAGACCTACACCTTGCATTAATAGTCAAACAGTATAAACCAAAGATAAAGATACTGAAAAAAGCCAGAAGGGGGGAAAAAAAACACCTTACCTACAGAGAACAAGGATAAGAAGACGCCTCATCAGAAATCACGCAGGCAAGAAGACAGTGGTTGGGGAGGGGGGGGAACGTGTTAAAAGAAAAACCCAACACCTTAGAATTCTGTATCTAGTGAAATTGTACTTCAAAAGTGAAAAAGAAATAAAAACAGAACAGTCAAACATAAATTCAAGGAATTTGCTGCCCAGCAGACCTGTCTTGTAACAAGTATGAAAAGAAGATCTTCAGGGAGAAGGAAAATGATATAGGTCAGGCACCCAAGAAGGAATAAACAAACATAAAATAAAACTGCAGTGCCTGGGTGGTTCAGTAGATTAAGCCTCCAACTCTTCATTTCAGCTCAGGTCATGATCTCAGGGTCCTGGAATCCAGCCCTCCACACTCAGCTGTGAGTCTGCTTGAAGATTCTCTCTCCCTCTCCCTTGGCCCCTTGCCACCATGCTCTCACTCTCTTTCTCTCTAAAATAAATAAATAAATAAATCTTTAAAAAAATAAATATAAAATTAAATCTCTTATTTTTCTTATTCTTAATTGATCAGGTAACTGTTCAAAATAATAAGAATAGCAACGTGTTGAGTTATTCAAGAATATGGGTAAATGAAATGAACTAAAGCAATGTTATAAAGGATGGGGAAAAAAGGAATTGAATATATTCTCTTATAATGCACCTGCACTACTTGTGAAAAGGTATAATGTTATTTGAAAGTGGACCTACATTAGTTATAAATGAATGTAGCAAACTCTAGGACAAGCACAGGAAAACCTTTGTAAAAAGGTATATGGATAGGGGCTCCTGGGTGGCTCAGTCGGTTAAGCATCTGCCTTTGGCTCAGGTCATGATCTCAGAGTCCTAGGATCGAGCCCCATGTCGAGCTTCCTGCCCCTCCCTCTGCTCCTGCTCTCTCCCTCTCTCTCTCTCTCTAATAAATAAATAAAATCCTTTTTTAAAAGTATATGCATATGCTAAGAAAGAATAAATGTTATAATATAAAATGTTCAACTAAAAGCAGAGAAGAAAGAGAAAGAAAGGGTGATAAAAATATAAAAAGAACAAGTGTAAAAACGGAAATCAGTTGCAAACATGGTGAATATTAACCCATCTGCATCAGCAATTACTTTAAATGTGGATGGTCTAAATATGCCAATTAAAACAAGAGACTGTGAGAGTAGATAAAAAGAAGATCCAACTATATGTTGTCTACAAGAAATCCACTTTAAATATAAACACACACAGGTAGATGAAAAGTAAAGGAAGGGAGGAAAACCATGCTTACATTTACCAAAAGAAAGCTAAAGAACGCCTACCAATTTCAGACAAAGCAGATGGCAGAACAAGGAAAATTAGCAGGGATAAAAGACGGTATTATTTAATGAAAAAGGGGTCAATTCTCTGAGAACACATAACAATCCTTAATGTGTACATATGTACCTAACAAGAGAGTGTCAAACTACGTGAGGAAAACTGATAAAACTGCAAGGAGAAATGTATAAACACACTATCCTTCTTGGAAACTTCAATACTCTTCTACACAGTAATTGACAGATCCACCAGGCAGAAAATCAGTGAGGATATAGTTGAACAAAACAGCACCAACCAACTGGATCTAACACTTCATCTAACAATAGCAGTATATACAGTCTTCCCAAACTCACACAGAACTAGACAGACCACATCCTGGGCCATAAAACACACCTTAACAATTGAAAAAATGGAATTCATACACCGTTAGCTTAGACCACATGGAGTTAAGTAACAGAAATACAGCAGGAAAATATGTATTTGGAAATTAAATAACAAATGAATTAAAGATGAGGTACCAAGAGAAATATTTATATATTTTCAACTAAATGAAAACACAACTTATCAAAATTTGTGGGATGCTGCAAAGGAGTGGTTAGAGGAAAATTCCAGCACTGAAGGCATATGCAAAATAGAGAGAGAGAGAGAGAGAGAGAAAGAACTAAAATCAGTAACTTAAGCTTCCACCTTAGGAATCTAGAGCAAGAAGAGCCAGAAGAAGAAAATAAAGAATAAAATAGAAATCAGTGGAACTGAAACAGGAAAACAGGAGAGCACCTGGGTGGCTCAGTCGATTAGGCATCCAACTCTTGGTTTCGGCTCAGGTCATGATCTCAGAGTTGTGGGATCGAGCCCCATGTCAGGTTCCACACTCCATGCAGTCTGCTTGAGATCCTCTCTCTTTTCCTCTCCAACTCCCCCTCCCTGCTTGTACTCTCGGAAGGAAGGAAGGAACGAAGGAAGGGAGGGAGGGAGGGAAAGAAGGGAAGAGAAGGGAAGAAGAAAAGAGGAAACAACTGAGAAAAAAACAACAAAACTAAAAGCTGGTTCTTTGAAAAGATTAATAAAATTGATAAACCTACAGCCAGGCTAGCCAAGAAAAAATGAGACACAAATTATTAATATCAGAAATGAAAGAGGACTCATCACTATGGATCCTATGGAAATTAAAAATAAAAGATAATGAACAATTCTAGACATGATATGCACCAATTCCTTGAAAGACACAAGTGACAAAAACTCTCATAAAAGGAGAAATAGGTGATCTAAATAGACCTACATCTAATAGAGAAATTAAATCAACAATTAGTAACCTTCCAAAACAGCAAGGACTGAGCCCCAATGGTTTCACTGGCAAATTTAAGGGAAAAAATTATACCAGTCCTCAAACTCTTCCAGAAAAAATAAAACAGAGGGTGCAACTTCCTAACTCATTCTATGAGGCCGGCCTTACCCTACTATCAAAACCAGATGAAGACATTACAAGAAAGGAAAATTACAGACTAGTATCTCTTATGAACAGAGATGCAAAAATTTTCAACAAAATACCAGCAAATCAAATCCAACAACATATAATATGAATTATATACCAAAACCAATGGTATTTTTTCCCCAAGAATGCAAAGGCTGGTTCAATATTCAAAAGTATTAATGTAATCCATCAATCCAACAGGATAAAAAAATATATCAACAGATAAAAAAAAAAAAAAAAACATTAAAAAAATCCAACACCCATTCATGATAAAAATTCTCAGCAAACAGGGAATAGAGAGGACTTCCTCAATTTGATAAAGTACATGTATAAAATACCTAGAGCTGACACCATCCTTAATGGTGAAAAACTAGATTCTTTCCCCCTAAGATACATAACAAGGCAAGGGTGTTCCCTCTTACCACTAATATTCAGTACTTACCTAAAAGTCCTAACTAATGCTCTAAGACAGGAAAAGGAAATAAAAGGTATACGGATTGGAAAGGAAGAAGTAAAGCTGCCTTTGTTCACAGACAACATGATTATCTATGTAGAAAATCCCAAAGAATCAACCAGAAAAACTCTGGGAACTACTAAGTGATTATAGCAAGGATTCAGGATACAAACTTAATGTACAAAACTGAATTACTTTTCTATATACCTGTGGTCTATGAGAGAGAGGTATATGCAAAACAACCGCCCAAGGCCAAAGACGCTGGAAGACTGAAGAAAAAGGCTGACAACTCCAGGGTGACAAGAAATGGTTTATTAAGGGGACTTATGGACAGAAGCGTGTCTTGGGAAGCTGAAAGACGAATAGATCTCCACGACCCCACCTCCAGTAAGACCTGCTTTTATGGCCCAAGAAGCTGGGGAATAAGTGCTGGGGGACCACCCAGGAGGAAATGTTTGAAAATCATAATCGTATCTCCAGAGCAGATGAAGGACATTCAAGGGTGTACTTTTTTTTTTTTAAAGATTTTATTTATTTATTTGACAGAGAGAGAGAGACAGCGAGAGAGGGAACACAAGCAGGGGGAGTGGGAGAGGGAGAAGCAGGCTCCCCGCCGAGCAGGGAGCCCGATGCGGGGCTCGATCCCAGAACCCTGGGATCATGACGTGAGCCGAAGGCAGACGCTTAACCGACTGAGCCAGCCAGGCGCCCCTCAAGGGTGTACTTAAGGGTTTGACTAGGCAAAAAGAAAGAATGGGGGAGGCAGCTGTCCTCCAGAAGGCATCAGGTCACAGAGAGCTGTCATCATGGTGGGTCTGTCCAAGATAGCACTGTTCATACCGCCACCAGTGAACAACTGGAATTTGAACTTAAAAACAAAGTACCATTTACACTAGTGCCAAAGACAAAACTTAGGTACAAATCTAACAAGATGTGTATAGAATCTAAATAAGTACAAAACTCTGACGAAAGAAATCAAAGATGATCTCAATAGAGAAAATCCATGTTTACAGACAAAAATACATAATATTGTTAAGATGTCAGTTCTTCTCAACTTGATTTATATATTCAACACAATCCCAATCAAAATCCTAGTAAGTTACCATGTATGTATGACAAACGGATTCTCAAGTTCATATGAATAAGCAAAAAACCCAGAATAGCTGACACAATACTGAGAAAAACAAAGTCAACGGACTGACACCAGCAAACTTCAAGCTTCCTATAAAGCTTCCTATAAAGTAATGAAGACACAGAAGTATTGGTGAAAGAACAGATAAACGGATCAATAGAACACAACAGAGCCCAGAATAAAACCCACACAATTACAATCAACTGGTCTTTCACAGAGGAGCAAAGACAGCTCAGTTAAGAAAGGCCAGTCTTGGGGCGCCTGGGTGGCTCAGTCGTTAAGTGTCTGCCTTTGGCTCAGGTCATGATCCCGGGGTCCTGGGATCAAGCCCCGCATTGGGCTCCCTGCTGGGTGGGAAGTCTGCTTCTCCCTCTCCCACTCCCCCTGCTTGTGTTCCCTCTCTCGCTGTCTCTCTCTGTCAAATAAATAAATAAAATCTTAAAAAAAAAAAAAAAAAAGGCCAGTCTTTTCAAACACTGATGCTGGAACAACTGGATATTCACATGCAAAAATCTGAATCTAGACACAGAAATTACCCGTTTTCACAAAAGTTAACTCAAAGTAGACCACAGAACTAAATATAAATACAAAACTGTACAACTCCTAGAAGATAAAGAGGAGAAAATCTAGGTGACATTGAGCATGGCAATGAGTTTTTCGATGCAACTCCAAAAGCCCAATGTATAAAAGAGAAATTGTTAAGTTGGATATTATTAAAATTAGAAACTTCTGCTCTGTGAAAGAAACTGTTAAGAGAATGAAGAGACAAGCCACAGACTGGAATAAAATATTTGCAGAACACATATCTGATAAAAGACTCATATCCAAAAAAGACAAAAAACTGTTAAAACTCAACAATAAGGGAAAAATGCAACTCAGTTAAAAAAAATGGGCAAAAAAATCTGAAAAGACACTTCTGTAAATCTAAGACTTTTCTAAAAAGTAGGCTATTATTTCAAAGGAATCCAATGTGCAAAAAACGGGCAAAGAAGCCAAATAGACATTTCTGCAAAGATGATACACAAATAGCCAATAAGCACACGAAAAGATGTTTAACTTCATCAATCATCAGGGAAATGCAAATCACAGCAACAAGGAGGTATCATGTCATACATTCTAGAAAGGGGAGAATAAAAAAACTCAGATAAAAACAAGTGTTGGCAGGACACCTCGGTGGCTCAGTTGGTTAAGCAGCCGACTCTTGATTTTGACTTCGGTCATGATCTCGGGGTCGTGAGATCGAGCCCCAAGTCGGGTTCTGTGCTCTCGAGGAATCTGCTTGAGATTCCCTCTCTCCCTCTCCCCACCATCACCCAACCCCTGCTTGTGTGCACTGTCTCTCTCAAATAAATAAATAAATTCTTTAAAAAAAAAAAAAAAAAAGTGTTGGCAAGGATGCAGAAACCAGAAGCCTCACACACTGCTGGTGGGAATATAAAATAGTGGAGCCACCTTAGGAAACTGTGTTACCACTTGGCCCACAATCCCACTCCTAGGCATGTACCCCCCACCCCGGACTGAAAACATGTCCACATAAAAACCTGTATGTGAATGTTCTAAGTAGCATTATTCATAATAGGCAATAGGTGGAAACAATCCAAATGTCCAACACTGGATAAAGAGAGACACAAGACTGGTATATCCATAAATACTACTGGGCCATAAAAAGGTATGAAGTATTGATACATATTATCATGTGGATTTGCTAAGTGACAGAAGCCAGTCACAAACAAATCCACATATTATATGATCCCATTTCCATGAATTGTCCAGAATGAGTAAATACAGAGAGACAGAAAGTAGATTAGTGGTTGCTTAGGGCCGGAGTGAGGAAGGGTAGGAGGATGCAGGGATTAGGGAATGACAGCTACATGATAGAGGGGTTTTTTGGGAGGTGATGAAATTATTCTAGAATTGATTGTGGTGACGGTTGCACCACTTTGTGAATACACTTAAAACCATTGCGTGTATACTTTAAATGGGTAAACTGTCTGACACAGATCTCAATAAAGCTGCTACAAAAAGCGTTACTATCTCAATATTGACGACACCCCAATTAGAGTTGCCAGATTTCGCAAATAGAAATATAAATACAGCATGGTTCATACTTAAACTAAAAAAAAAAAAAAAAAAAGACTGTTTATCTTAAATCCAAATTAAACTGGATGTCCTGTATTTTATCTGGCAACCTGACTCCCAAATCTATTATCTCCAACCTAGAGCATAATTATCCTCAAATCAAGATCCAGGTATCCAACTACATAGTAGAAAGTTCTACTTAGTTATCTCCCAAATAGCAAACAAACATACAACTACAATCACCTTTCTTCCGAGGAGATATTCAAAATACGGAAGAAGTGGTACCTCAGGGCTTGTACGGGTCTCCCGGAGCCCTCTCCCAGCCCCTGATGGCCTGGCACCAACCATCTGGTGGTTGGATTAGCGGGTGGGGCATCTAGGAGTGGAGGTTTAACAAACAAGAGGGAGGAGTTTCAATATGTTAACAAACACCACGCCTGCTGGTGAGGACAGGCTGAGCATCCTCCTCCCTTTCTCAAAACCAAAATCACCTTCCCTCTCCCCCCACTTTGTCACCATCATCTTTGACCTGGAAATCTCATGTCCCATCCCATCTCCATAGCAACTACAACTTCTAAAAAAAAAAAAGTCTGATATCTTCATTCCCCTGCTTTAAACCTTCCACAATGCAGTAGCTCCTACTGTGTTCGAATAAAGTCAAAGCCATTCAAGAATAGGTCTTGGCCTGGAGCCCCTGGGTGGCACAGTCGGTTAAGTGCTCGACTCTTGATTTTGGCTTAGGTCCTGACCTCAGGGTTGCGAGACTGGGCCCTATGTAGGGCTCCACGCTCAGCGGGGAGTCTGTTAAAGTTTCTCTCCCCCTCTCCCTCTGCCCCTCTCCGCACCTGCTCATGCTCTCGCAGGCTCTCTCTCCCTCACTTGCTCTAAAATAAATAAATCTTAAAAAAAAAAAAAAAAAAAGGACTAGGTCTCAGCTTACCTTCTTTTGCCACACTTTGCACCTGCTCCCCACGCCCTTCCTTACTTCAGGTACCAGCCAAGAGAACCTGTCAGGCTCCATCCTAAAGGCACAATGCCCACTCTCGCCTCCAGGTGC
Organism: Halichoerus grypus; assembly: GCF_964656455.1. NCBI lineage: Eukaryota > Metazoa > Chordata > Mammalia > Carnivora > Phocidae > Halichoerus > Halichoerus grypus. The sequence goes on from NC_135717.1 coordinate 67,096,640, forward strand.
TCGTGTAGGTTATCCCTTCTGCCTAGCTCCCCACCCCCCACAAATTCTCATCTGAGCAATACCTATTCGATAGGCAGATTTCAGCTTAAAATACCAAATCCCCTATGAGCTCCTGAGGTCTGCGCTGAGTCAGGCACCTTGTGCTCTTACACAAAGCTCTACACATGACCTCTCATAGAATATTGCAACTGCCCATCCCCTCATCTATAACCCCTCTGGGAGACTGCAGACTGCAAGCTAGGGGCTGCTCAACGAGAAACCGTGGCCCTCGGGGGCCTATCCAGTATCTGGCATATAGTAAGAACTCAACAAAGACAACATGATTAAAACAATCACTAAAACTTAAAATTAGGTAAGGGGAGCCTGGGTGGCTCAGTTGGTTAAGCATCCAACTCTTAGCTCAGGTCTTGATCTCAGGGTACCAGGTTTAAGCCCCATACTGGGCTCCATGCTGGGTCCGGAACCAACTTTAAAAAAAAAAAAAAAAAAAAAAATTAAAATTGTGTAACTAAATGGGATAAGGGTCTGCCTGAGCATTACCATGACTCCTTTAAGATTGAAATCACAGAAATACAGTGATTAAACCACTTCAAGGGAACTTTCTTGAAAATAATCAACTTGTGTTTTGTTGAAATACTTCAGAATCCCCAAAACCAGGATAAAATTCAGGCTGCTATCTTTTTTTCTGCTGCCCGTACACATACATGCAACAATTCAAAAGGGTAAAGAAAATATATGCAACTATTGAAAAGGTACTAAAATCTTGATATTCTTATCCTAGTAATCTAATGCAATTGTGATATACGAACAAAAATTTCTTGAGGAAACAGAAGTACCAACCTTATTTAAAATAAATAAGAATGTCTTTATGCCCTATCTTCTTCTCAAATAAACCAGATGACAAAAATACATACAACACAAGTAAATAAAAAAATTTAAAGTCAAGAAATCTCAACAGAAAAAAAGCACCAGAGTAGAAGATAAATTTAGAAATGAGGCTGGGACACAAACTATATGCTTCACGGTTCTGCATTTTTGCAAATGAGGGATCCAAAATGTGGCTCTCTGTTTATTGGTGATCACATTGACTGCGTCACGTGAATACCAATAGCCTTGTTTTGCCACACCTTATAGATGACATTTCTCACATCTTCTATCTGTACCATCTTTCTTCGGATACTTCTAAAATCTCATGCTCACGGGTTTTTTAGGCGGCGGGGTTTAGACTTTTTTATTTATTCATTTGACAGATACAGCACAAGCAGGGGGGAGGGGCAGAGGAGAGTGAGAAGCAGACCCCTTGCTAAGCAGGGAGCCTGACGCAGGGCTCGATCCCAGGACCTTGGGATCACGACCTGAGCCGAAGGCAGATGCTTAACTGACTGAGCCACCCAGGTGCCCCTCATGCTCATAGTTTTAATTATTCAACTCTTCAATTTAGATGTTTTTCTTTTAAAAAAATATCCACAGCAAACACTCTCTAGGATCATATTTCCTTTCCAGTGACAAGCTCATAACTGCTGTCTTCCTGCCAGGGTGTGGCTCATGATCCTAAGGCGGCAATGCCATACCTGTCACAGAAAGTAATGCCAAACTGCTTCTTCTTAAGTATATTTTACATCAGACCAGAAAGTTACATGTATTTAAAACTGTGATGGGGCGCCTGGGTAGCTCAGTGGGTTGAGCATCCGACTCTTGGTTCCGGCTCAGGTCATGATCTCAGGGTCCTGAGACCGAGCCCTGCTTCAGGCTCCGCGCTCAGCGGGGAGTCTGCTTGAGATTCTCTCTCTCCCTCTGCCCATCCCCCTGCTCGTGCTTGCTCTCTCTCTTAAATAAATCTTAAAAAAAAAAACAAACATGATTTGACGACCACTTTTTTTTTTTTTTTACATAAAGTAAGGTGACTACTGCGAAAATCTTGTGCTAGAATAAAATCAAGTTTTGCCTTCAGCCATCTTTCAATCACACACCAACAGCTTCGACTAGGCAAAAGAGCCTAACATCAAAGCACATTTTGATTCACTCTAAAACACATCTTTTCCAATTCCTTCTGCTCTACTGAGATTTATGTACAAAAGCTGGAGGCTGCTAGCCTCCAACCTTCAATAGAGGCACTTGGAATACAGTGAAGCGGACTGTTCAGCTGCTTAAAGTGGATCCCATGAGCCTGCCTCCTGGAGGCATTTGCGGCTTTACATACTTGAAAATGAATAGAATGGGTCAAAGGACACACTTGAGGTCTGCGTGTGATAGAAGCTGGGAGTTGGGGGTGGGGGAGACGAGTAAGAAACAGAGAATGGACTAGAGGGACACAGTAAACCCTACTTTAAAGGTCTGACAGCAATTACTGAAAGATACTTGCACCAGTACACATGCTACCATGCTATTTAAATAGTGGCAACATCAATTTATTTATTCACTATTTTTCTAAAACCATATACCAGTAACTGTATGCTTCCTAACCACTCACTATTCACATTTACTTTGAAAAACCACCTGTGCTTAAAACTCAAGAGCTAGCGTAACTAAGACTTTTTCTAAAACATTAGGGTTCTTTTAACAGAAATAACAACCATCTCTGTCATTACTTTTTGGCCCTTCACAAGCTATGATAACTAATATTTTCAATGCTTAACGCCTGCTTTTATTTGCCTAACCTATGTAGCTATCAAAGAACTGAGATCATCACTATTTTATTTGAAACTCACAAACAACCTTGTCAACAGATAATATAATTTCCATTTTATAGGAAGGAAACAGACAGTAGCCACATCACAAATAAATACACACATGTGTGCATTGTTTTAGGCGTGTTTATTTAATGATTAAGGGGGTGACGATGTCATTTGAAATACATTTCATTCCTTCTAGATCAAATCCATCGGAACAAATCCAGAGCTATCCAACTTCCATACATTCAACACAAGAATGTGTTCATGATTGCCTCAGTAAATCCTGAACTTCATCAATTATAATCTCAAGCCTTTTTTTTTTTTTTTTTAGATTTTATTCATTTATTCATCAGAGAGAGCGTGCATAAGCAGGGGAAGTGGCAGGCAGAGGGAGAAGCAGGCTCCCCGCTGAGCAAGGAGCCTGACACGGGACTCCATCCAGGACCCTGGGATCATAACCTGAGCCGAAGGCAGACGTTTAACGGACTGAGCCACCCGGGTGTCCCTCTCAAGACATTTCTAACACATCCCAAGAGAGCAACTAAACGACCAAAAATTTTTCAGAACACAAAGATACCTTGGCAATTATATAAAAACTAAAGGACTCTATATAAAAACTAAAGGACTCTAGTCTTTACGGGTATTGCTAGGAAAATTACACATCTCAACATTTTCATTTCTTGAGAGTTGCCACCGCTCGAGGCATGCAAATTTCAGCAAATTTGACAAGAAAAAAAAAGTCATAAAAATTCTTCTATCCTGTGAAGCAACAGCAACCCAGAAGTGGCTCATTTTCAAATACTATCCATCAGTAATAGCCTTCTGTCACAACAGACAACCGTAACAAATTTAGCTGCCTTCAGTGTTGGTCCAGATTGAGCTAAGGCACCAGAGATGTCCATCTCCTACAGATTCAAGTAAGGCTCACCATTTTTTTCAGCTTGAGTTAAATGAAAGAAAATGCAATTCATATTTCCAGAAGCAAAAGTGGCATATTTTCCAGTAAGCTTCTTGTTCTCATTTTACTATTTTAAGAGTTCTGATCACTCCCAGCATTGCTGTGTGGCAAGATCTCATTTCTGGTGGCTGATCATTTCCATGGCACGATGCTTTACCAAAACCGTCTCCAGAAGCTGTTTTGATTCGTATTTAGCTTCAGCGTATTTATACACAAAATACCATTTCAATGGCGTCGTGCCAAAAAAGAAATAGCTTGCTCAGATTTCAGTTGACTTTGTTAAAGGAAATTATTTTAAATTAATGTGGCTATTGAACTGCTGCCATTCTTAACCTCAGAAAATATATTCCTTCTAATTTTTGCTGTGAACGTTTATTTATTTAAGTTAAATTCCAGCTCATGAATGTTGACCATAAGGAGTCTAAACCTTCCTGCTACTATTTCATATTCTTCTTCTAAACAAGGGCAGGCACATACTGGCCACATTAGTATGCAGAGCCAGATCACCACCATTAAGTGAAATCATCTATGTATTTTTGGTAGAATCTTTAACAACTTCCACGCCCGTCAGGGAAATGGAACAAGGCTGTTTTGTTTTCAGACAGCAACAATTTGATCTCTGGTTTACTAGATGGCGCTCAAAATATTTTTCCATATGTTTTTCCGCAAAGAGAATCTGACATCAGCGTGGTTTACCTTTACCAGTGAATGCAGGCTTTTTTCACCAAACATATCCCAGAGGAAGGTCAGGTCTTCCTGGCTATCCACATGTGGCTGCAGCTGGGCTGGCAAAGCAGTCAACAGCTCATACAGACCTATAAAATGAAAATAAAACACAAAGCGTAATCTTAGAGTGATCTCATTAATTTCGCGTAAGGTGTGTGTAAATGACAGCTGCAACATGTCGTTTATACTGGATCTGTTTTCTGGGCCATCAAGCAAAACCCTTCTCCCAAGAAGCCAACAAACCTTTTTGATTTTTAAATCCCAACTAAGTATGTATTAACAGGCTAGTTTTTACCTTTCGGTTGTCAACATTCTACAGGCGTCCAAGTTTACATAACCTGAGACAGAAAATGTGTACAAGCTTTCAGAGAAAGAAGAAAACGCATACATTCCTTTCCTTAATCGTTATTACATTTCCCTCGATGTTCGCCAAAGAGTGAAATGAGTCATGAATAGGAAAAACTTCCTTAGAAGAGCAGAAAATTGATAGAGTGGTCCATTAAAAAAGGTTTTGTGGTTTCCAAATAGTTCCTAATATATAGCTTCAAAAACACTTGCATTATCTAACATCCAAAATCAAGTTCTAAAAAGTAAGACGGATTAAACCATCCTTGGTGTTGCTTCACTGTAGTCGCCTGGTTTTAAAACAACAACAACAAGCTACACAGAACTGAGTTTCAACTGGACTCTACTCTGGGCGTATGTGATACTCTCTGAAAGAGTTAAGGACTCGGAGCCCTCCTCACTAGAAGCTTCCCTGGGGTAGACAGTAGCGCCATGTTCCACAGCAGCCGACTGCAGAAACCATCCATCTCCTTCAGGAGCCGTCAGACTCCTGTCCAAGAAAAGTTGCGACAGCGCCTGCCCAGGACTCTTCAGGGAGGTGACCTGGCAGGAGTCGGTATCAACTCTTAGCACATGTTTCACTTTCCAGGGGGATTACATGAGGTAAAAAGGACAAAATTCCTTTTATTTCTGTCTGCTGTCTACAAAAACACCGAGACGTCCTGGGATCTACAACACACGGGGCTGTTGTTATTCCTACGCTGAGTAAGTGCAGTTGCTCATCAGAGGGACAGCTTTACAAGATACGTAACTAGCAAAGAATTGCAAATTATGGCCTGCTGATTAGTGTATCTATTATCTTCCGAAAGCATTATAATATTCTGATAATCAGTGATAATTCACAACCAAATGTATTAGCTCTCGCTTGGAAAGTTGGATCTGTAACTTGAGAGGTTAAACTCAAACATTACTGGGACTGCATTGGCCAAAAAGATCTATAATATTCTAGGAACAAAAAAAACCTTCTCCCTATTACGTTCTTAAGTATTCTTGATGGTTTATATTTACTCCCTTAAAAACCTGGCATCTTGCCTAAACTAGCTCTTATTTATAAATTTGTAAAAACATTTTTTTATTAACATATAATGTATTATTTGTTTCAGGGGTACAGGTCTGTGATTCATCAGTCTTACACAATTCACAGTGCTCACCATAGTACATACCCTCCCCAATGTCCATCACCCAGCCACCCCATCCCTCCCACCCCCCTCCACTCCAGCAACCCTCAGTTTGTTTCCTGAGATTAAGAGTCTCTTATTGTTTGTCTCCCCCTCCGGTTTCGTCTTGTTTCATTTTTCCCTCCATTCCCCTATGATCCTGTCTTGTTTCTCAAATTCCTCGTATCAGTGAGGTCATAAGATAATTGTCTTTCTCTGACTGACTTATTTCACTTAGCATAATACCCTCTAATTCCATCCACATCGTTGCAAATGACAAGGTTTCATTTTCTGATGGCTGCATAATGTTCCACTGTATATATGTATAAAAACATTTTTAAGGTGTCCAAACCTAATTCAATGTATAATAATACAGGTCTCACTTTACACATATACATATACACACACATTTAAAGTAATGACAATTGCCAACATCTGTGGTTAAGGTCAGAGGTTCAAGTTGAAAATTATGTAAAAAGAAGGTAGAGTTTCACTATTTTATATTGACTTCAGGAGCAGTAAAAATAATTCCTTATTCCTTGGTAATATGATTAGTTTAATTAATGATACTAATTTGACTATAATATAATTTATAAGGTATAGTTGTTCGGGGGGGGGGGGTTAAATGAGGTAATATATTAGAACAGCCCCTGGCACATGGTAGTCTGTTTCAGATGTAACCCAGTGAGCTTCAGCCATTGTTGTTATTATTACTGTTATTCATCATTACCATTCTTTGTTTAAAGATTTATTTATTCATTTTAGAAAGGGGGAGGTAGGCGCAGAGGGAGAAAGAGTCTTAGGCAGACTCCCTGCTGATCATGGAGCCTGAAGCAGGGCTCGATCTCACGACCCCGAGATCATGACCTGAGCCAAAACCAAGAGTTGGATGCTCAACCAACCACACCACCGAGGCACTCCCATCACTATTATTATTAAAAAAGCAAAAGCCTGAGTCAAACAGACCTAGATTCAAACCAGGTCTATACTTCAGTTATTTCACATAACTTAACCTCAGCCTTGTTGCCCTCATCTGTTGGAAAAGAAATGGTAATCTGCACATGTAATAAAATTGAACAGAAAAAAATATACAAACATGTATGTATACACAAAGAAGTGCATGTGATACAGGAGAAATCTGAGAAAGGGTAATGGACTGCATCAGTGACAATGTGCCCCTTGCAATTACTCTGGTTATGCAAGATGTTACCATTGGAGGAAGCAGGGTCAAGGGTACACAGGATCCACATTATTTCTTTGAACACGGGAATCCACAATTATCTCAAAATACAGTTAAAACCAAAGGAAACATTGTGGTAAATGTGACTGTTGTAAGAATTCAAGAGAACAATGCACATAGCAGCACTGAGCCCTGTGGCTGGCACACAGGCATTTGATAAATAAATAAATATATATATATATACACACACACATAAATATGTTCTTCTTTTCTTAATATGCCTCATCTGGAATGAAAACCCCATTGCAATGGTACAAAGTCAAAACAACAGCTTAGCGATACATTCCCCTGGACCCAATACCATACTCAGAAAGAAAACCACCCTAGTCTTCTACATATGGAAAGTGTTAACTTTACCCAAGTACTGCTTAACTTTTTTGTGGGAATAAATCATATTATCTTACATTACAGTAATAATTTCTCTGTTAGCAGTAGCTCATAAACCTGAGTTTTCTGGGTTTCCTAGCCTTATGCAATCGTAATTCACATGCCCCCCTAGCTTGGCACCCTCGTGACGACAGCAGTCACTTCTCTTGAGCTCCCACATCTCGTAGCCCCACCAAAGCCAGAAGAGACAGGACAGTGCCAATCAGAAATGAAAGAAGCTGAGAAGAGTGAGGAGGGCGGGCGAGTGGCCTCAATGCAGGTAACATGGCCCACCATGTCCACTCAAGTGCGTCAGAGAGACCCCAGAAACCAGCTCAGTCCATGGCTAAAACCAGGTCCCTGTTCTCACAGGAGCTTTTTATATTCAGTTCCTAGAGTTCCAATAGTGAACACCACTATGAAATCCAAATGGTTTGGGTCCTTGATATTCAGAGAGCAAGTAACAAGAGTTTAGCTAACAAGGGTTATCTTGGACAATCTTACCTACATCTACCTGTATCTATTGAATCTTACCTAAATCTGAGCAAGAACTGGGACTACACTCCTCTGTAGTCATTCAAGCTCACAAGTGCTTCATTCCAGTGCACCATTATGGTACCTACCTAGAGGACTAAGACAAATCAGCCATGATCCCTGTCCTCAGGACGTCACAGTGTAGAGAACAAGCACAGACAGGTCAGTTAGGAAGTGCAGAGCAGGGTTAGACTGCGTGGCAAGACAAGGTAAGTGGTCAATTCCTCTAAAGGAGGGAGAAGACATCAGGGAAGGCTTCAGCAAAGAATCACACCCGAGTTACATCTTGAAAGCTTCCACTCCTAAGAATCAGCATTTATGAGTTCTTCCATTCGGAGCACTACATTAGTTCCTCTATACAGGGAGGTGGAGAATATGCCACCACCTCTACCCCAGAGATCTTACATCTTGGATAACACAGAATACATATCATATATGCTCAAAGAGAAAGCAATCCTATTTATAATGATCTCCTATTTGGGGCGACTGCGTGGCACAGTCAGTTAAATGGTTGACTCTTGGTTTCAGCTCAGGTCGTGATCTAGGGATCATGAGAACCGGCCCCGCATCAGGCTCTGTGCTCAGCGTGGAGTCGGCTTGAGATTCTCTCTCCCTTCCCCCTCCCCCCCCCACCGCTCTTGTGCGCACGTGCTCGCTCTCTCTCTCTAAATAAGTCTTTAAAAAAAAATAATAATGATCTCCTATTTGTCCAAGTAGAGATTCAAAATGTATATTCCTCCAAGTAAAATAAACAGATGTTTAGGCTGTGGATAAAATATTCAAACAGCAAATTAATTTTCACGGATGTTGTGAGATGCCCATGCCAGCTTATAGTATTTAAATTATAATTTGGTTAGGAACATACACTTTGAATTACCTATTAAGTACAAATATCGTAATTTAGATATTGAGGTTTGCCCCACTTGCACATTTCATGCAACCATTTTATTTAAATTCTTCACAATGACTTCTTTATCACAACTACTACTTGTAGAGGTAGAAGAGATCATTTTCACTTCTAGTTGAGATACAACACTTTTTTGAATGCATGGGAGATGCCTTCACTAAGAATCTGGGTAAAGCTGGGTGCTTTTCACCTGATCTACACCTCTATGTTTTTATCTCTACACCAAAACCACTTACCTACTCTCTAAGTATCTCTAACACTTGCAGGTCTGTTTTTAACCCCTCTCCAAGAAATATTAACCCGGTTTAAACTTCCTTGTCTCTTTAAAAACAACAACAATAATTCTGTCAGATGATCTTTCAATGACTCCAAAAACAGGAACTTGGGTTATATGAGAATAATTAGGGCTTCTCCAATCAACACATTTTTATGTAAGTAACAGAGAAAACGGTCTATAAGAAATTTTGTAAGGGCTTGACTTTAAGGCAGCTCTCTCTTCTCTAAGAGATCATTTTAGTAGTAGAAAAGAAATCTCACCTTCTGTTTGGGTAGACATGATACAAGACACTGTCAAAGACACATATGAAGAGATTATCTCATAAAAATGTTCCAGCAGGAAAAAAGGCAATATTTTTGTATTAGGGATTTTATATACTGAGAGAAAAGAAGGCAACAAGAGCAAAACTAAAATACAACAAGGTTCGTTTGATTAACATGTACAACAATTATAGCAATTTAAAGGAGAGAGCAATCAGTAAAGGTTAAAGAAGGCTATGCAAAAGGGTCTGAAGGAAGGAAAATAGGGCCTGGAAGGGTGCACAGCAGTGTAGAGAACACCTAAGATGAAAAGTCAGCAATAATCATGTAAATGTAGAATTTTTTTTTTTTTTTAAGATTTTATTTATTTATTTGACAGAGAGAGACACAGCGAGAGAGGAGACACAAGCAGGGGGAGTGGGAGAGGGAGAAGCAGGCTTCCCACCCAGCAGGGAGCCCGATGCGGGGCTCGATCCCAGGATCCTGGGATCATGACCTGAGCCAAAAGCAGATGCTTAACAACTGAGCCACTCAGGTGCCCCTAAATGTAGAGATTTTTAAAGCCACTAAAATTCTGTAAAGCTGAAGAAAAGACGAGGAAGTACTCAAACCCAAATTTCTGCTTTGTATGTTTGCCTCAGTCACGGTCCAATCCAGAGATGAGAGCTGTGCAGTAATTTGAACCAGGAAAGTTTAATATAAATCTAGTGGTAAAGCAAAATCTCAAGAATACCTAGCGCTGAAGGAGAAGACCCAGAAGGAGACAACAGTGGAAGAGGAGCTCCCTCCCCAAGACTAGGATTCTCAGCTCATTAGAGGTGGTGTGATTACAACTCACCAGACCCACCAGATGGCCTGGCCACTGTCACCGGGCCAGCAGGAAACACCCCTCCAGGGTACCAGTGGGCAGAAAACCATGGCTGGGACCAGTGCTTCACCAGGGTTTCAGCGGGGAGAGGCTGGGCAGCTAGAATCCACTGCCAGGATCAGAAAGCCAAAATAATCCCCACAGGTGGGCAGAAAAGTGTGAAAGGGACTGGCAAACAGAACTCCCCCCTGCCCCCCGGGGTGCTGGCTGGTCAAGACTGGGAAGCTGACTTCTGGGATGCCTGAGAGACCCACCAGGAACTTCCCTATAGAGGTGCCACTGAAACTCAGGAGGAAGCTGTCCACCGGGGTGCCACCAGACCTCAAAGGGGGATAAGCACCACTGGATACTTCCCACAGGTGCCGCTGCCAAATCCCATGGGAAGAACAGAAATAAGTGAAAAACACCGAAACAGGGAAGCGCTGCCTCCTCCTCCTGCAGGGTGCCCTAGTGACCCCCCCCCCGACAAAGCTTAGCATCACACCAGCTGCAAAGAAGAATCATTAAAGGGCCCAGCTTACCGTTCACACAGCAGGCAGTAAAATACGGATTTGGAGCGGCGAGGCAATAAAATGATACTTGGCCCAATCTTCTATACGGAGATGTAAGTGTGTGCGAGCGTGCGTGTGGGAGCGCGGGAGGGGGTTCTCTTCTTTTGGGGAGGAGAGATGTTGCCTTTCTGCTTTTATTCTGGTTATTCTGGTGTGGATTTCTGCTGCTTGGCAGTGGGGACACGATGAAAAATATTTAATCAGCGGTTAGTGAAGGTAAAGCTTCTACTGATACGGATTTTGAAAGAGAAATCAATGCTTGCCAATTTTAACAGTACGCTAAGCCTGGACCCAACAGCTCAGTTATAATGAGGACATTAATTGAGTCAAAGTTCTAAGTTCAAAGGTGACAAATGAAGAACACTCAGGCCTAGCCAAAGAGCGCTCTCTTAACTCCAACCTCCTCAAAAATGCCCAGTGTTTATAAAAGAGGGCAGAGAGAGTGCTGTTTTCCAACAATTAAAAAAAAAAAAAAAATACCTAAAACTGGGAAAACAATACAAAGTACAAAGAGCAACATTTTAGGAACTAAGGGAGGTGTTTAGAGCCAAGAGCAGCAGAGTGCAGAGAGACACACAGGTGTTTTATGATTTTTATAAATTGGTCGCTGAAGCCTGCCATTGAGGAACTAAATATTGTGCTCTACTCTCCCCTTCCCAAGGACTGTTAGATGGCAAATGCTGGCTGTCTGAAATCATGAAAAATAATATACTGATGAGAATATCTGAATACAGACTAAATTGCTCACTCTGCAAGCCAGTCTATTAAGCCATCCCATATGTAGACCACGATCTTATTTTAACTTCCCTGACTCATTTGAAGTTAAATGTGCGACAGCTGGCTTCTCTGCGGCCTTACTACACTGAATGATAAACGTATCTGTCATTTTCCTTAAAGATAAAAACCTAAATGCTTCCTCCCCACCTCCAACAACTTATGGTCAGAGTATGTTCTTGAGGCTTTTTGAGCCCTGGGCCACGCAAGTGACAGAGGGTCAGTGGTAGTATTTCACATACAGATTGAGATAATTTAATGCTTTAGCAACTTGTCTTATGGTGCATTGTTGTTGTTTTTTTAATAAGAGTAGTGTTGTAAAGTTAAAGTCATAATTCTATAATAATCTTATTATCTTGATATAAGATGCATGTTCCGTAACAGGCCAGTGATTTGATCAAGGTCTGGGGTAGACAACGCTGACTTAATCCATAAGGAAATGTAACCATGTTGAATAAACAATTCACCCAATGTCGCACATTTAAGTGCTAGTAGTAATCCTACCTAATGCTTACAGAGCTAAGTTAAGTGCTTTGCCTCACTCACCGCTCTCCATAAGTAGGTTCCATTATTACCTTCATTTTACAGGAGGAAATACATTTAGCCTAGTAAGTGGCATATCCAGAACTTAACCTCGGCTCTGCCTATGCTTCTGTAATAACCCCAACATTTCAATCTCCTACTCAAAAACCTTCAAGAGCTACCTTAAAGAGAAAAGTTAAAGGCCTAACCTGATACCCAAATTACAGATGGATCAAATATATCAAATATAAACTAGTGGAACATTTCATAGAATATTTTTGTCATGTTGGAGTTAAATGCTTTTCTTAGCATACAAAGAACTTAAAAACTGTAACTGGCCATCACTGATAGACTTTATAACAAAATTTTCACACATCAAGAAAACCAAAGAAAGCCAAAGAAGTTTGCAGAGAAACTACTAAAAATTATTTGCACCAAGTGAGTGACTGATATTAAGTACAATGAGAGACGAATAAATTGACAGAAAAATGGGGAATGGCTTATGGTGGCAGAAGAGATGGCCCCCAATGTTCAATCTGACACATAATATTAAATAATTCTAAAAAGTCAAGCAAAGCATATCATTTCCTCCTCCCAATTTAGGAAATAAATTTACAAATAGCCAGGAGTGCCTGGCTGGCTCAGTATAGACAGCATGTGACTCTTGATCTCAGGGTCATGAGTTTGAGCCCCACGTTGGGTGTAGAGATTACTTAAATAAGTAAATAATTTTAAAAATAAATTTACAAATACCCAGTCTTGACAAAGATGTGGGAAAACAAACCCAGCAATCATTTGCTGGAATAAACATTCATTCATTCAATCAGCATTTATTGACCACCGTAAGTTCAAATGTGCCAGATGCTGGTCGAGGTGTTTGCGATGTATAAGTAAACCAAAAAGGCAATGATCCCTACCTTTATGGAGCTAATGCTCTAGAGGGAAGACAAATAGTAAGCATTAGAAGTAAACTATACAGTATGTTGGAAGGTGACAAGTACTGACAGAAAAAGACAAAGTAGAGGCACCTGGGTGGCTCAGTCGGTTGAATGCCCAACTCTTGATCTGGGCTCAGGTCATGATCTCAGAGTTATGAGATCGAGCCCCATGTCAGGCTCTGTGCTCAGTGTGGAGTCTGCTTGAGATTCTCTCTCTCCCACTTCCTCTGCCCCTCCCCCAGCTTGTGCTCTCTAAATAAATAAATAAAATCTTTAAAAAAAAAAAAGTAGAGCAGTGTAAGATAGATCCATTTCTGGGCCACTCACATGGCAATGACAAATTAAGGAGTCTGGGTGCACTACAATGAGGACATGACAAACGAGCAAAGACATGAAGGTGATGGAGTTAGCGATGTGAGTATCTGAGGGACAAGCATTCCAGGCAGAGGGATCAGACGATACAAAAACCCAAGCCTCTAAGAGACAGGGCAGGCCTGGAATATCTGAGGAAGGGCAAGAAGTCCAGCATGACTCAAGCAAAGGGAGGAAGAGAGAGATGTAAGAAATGATATAACAGAGAAAATCAGGGACCAGATCAAATAGGGTCTTGTAGTACAAACATTGCAAAGAATTTAACTTTCTGCTTTAGAGGGAAAGAGCCATTGCAGGCAGGGTTCTGAGTGAAGGAGTAACATGATCTTACATTTTAAAAGCATCACTCCAGCTGCTGAATTGAGAAGAGACAGCAGGGGAGCAAGGGCAGAGGCAGAGAGGTCATGTCTGAGGGTCAATGCATGATCCAGGCACATGATGATGAGGACCTGCACCAGGTAGCAGCCAGTGGAAGTTACAGAAGTATTCCAATTCTGGAGAGATTTTGAAGCAAGAGCTAGTTATGAATTTCTGTATGAATGAAGGGTATGGGGAAAAAAAAAAAAATTTCTCTAAGACTATTTGAAGTTGCCAGTGTGACAGGGAAGTTCAGTGTTAAACACGTTAAGTTCAAGGTCTCTAATGGGCACTGGGTGGAGATGCAGTGGGCAGCTGGATACAGGAGTCAGGAGCTCAACAGAGCAGTCTGGGCTGAAGATCTATATGTAGGAGCCATTGGCATATGGATTGTATTTAAAGCCATGAGCCTGAAGGAGATCCTCAAGGTCATGAGTGTAGACATAAATGAGGAGCCAAGGACCGAGGCCTGGGTCTCCACTGTTAGATGTGGAGGCTTAGAGCAGCCGACAACCACTCAGAGGAGCATCAGGAGGGTATTATCCAGGAAACCAAGTGTGGCAAGGAAGAATGAATGATCCACTACGGCAAATGTCATTGACAGGCCAGGTAGAGTAAGGACGGAGGACCACCCACTGGATTTAGCAACATGGAGCTTATGAATTCTGGCATCATGGTGAGTGAAGAAGCCTGGATGAAGAGCACTAAAAATAGAGACACAGTGGATTAAAAGCAAATACAGACAACTCCTACAAATACAGACAACCCTTACAATCTCTTACCAAAGAGAACTGATGTTCGTAAGGGAATGGGGAGTAAAGATGTGTTTAAGATGGGAAAGAAAAAAAAAAAAAAAACCAGCCCAGCATATTTGTGTGGTAATGGCACTGATCCACGACAAATTTTGACAACGTAAGAGAGGGAGGGATCTGCTGCAGCTCTGTCCCGCAGCAGATGGGGAGGAACGGGGTCTGGTGCACAAGTGGAGGGACAGCGTTAGATCGAAGTGTGGCTGGTTCACCTATGCCTCCAAGCAGGAAGGCAGAATATGGTGAAAATGGTACAGGGAACATGTGGTAAGCTGCCTTGTGACCTTGGCTGTACTTTCAGTAAACTATGAAACGTGGTCACCTACTGAGAGTCAGGGGAGGGAAGAAAGTGTTTGTATCTGAAAGAAAAGGCTGAAAGAGGCATCGGGGAGAATGGGGGTTGGGGGAATGAATAAAGCAGGGAAGTCATAAATTGGTATACGTTATTGACAATACGAAAACTGAAGGCTTGCATTCCCTTTGATCCAGTGATTCACTCATTTATTCACTCACACATTATACTTCCAGAGAGCCCGGAGGGCCATCTGCAGGACCAATCTCCAACTTTTATCAGTGTGTCATTTAGGAAGAGAAACCAGAACAGGAAACAATTACTTTCTTTTTGCTGTATACATTTCTGCACTGCTTGAGTTTTTACAAAATCGATATTACTTTTATAATTTTAAAAATTTCACTTCTGGGTAATAATCTGACATAAGCCTTTCTCCAGCCCTATAGCTCACAACTTCCCCTGAAATTCCATTCTAGCCATAGAGGACAGCTACTTGCTATCCCCTGAAAGGCTAATAATTCTATCCACGCAATCTTAGCCCAATTCACTAAATAATTAACTTTCTGGTGACAGCTACTGCTGTCTTATTCCCCTCCTGCAGGACCCCGGAGATTATCTGAAAGACAAAACAATCATGGTAACATACTTACCTCAAAGTTTCACGACCAGATTTAACACAACACACTGGACAATATTTCAAGGAGTGTGCACAGGAAGCGGGCAAATTCCCAGGCCCCTCTGCTCCCTTCCGACCTCACTCTACAAATACCGGGTGCTGGCCGTGTGCCAGGCACTGATAAGGAGGGGGCTACAAAGCTGAGGGGAAGGGAAAAGGCAAACAGATTCATCCCCTAGCCGTAGGGTAGGAAACTCTGGGGAAAACAAAAGCGAAGCTGTAACTGAAAGGCGCTTTAATTAAGGGAGGGGATGGAGGCACTGTGAAAGTGTAACCAAGGCAGCTTCCCTGGGGGGGGGGGGGGGGGGTTGTAGAAAAATCTTGTAGGAAAAGAACCACACTTACAAAGGCCCCAAGGGTAGAATGCTTAGACTCCGGTGCCAAATGACAGAACTACAAATTCCACCTCTGCCACTGGTAATTAACATCTCTGTGCAGCCATTTTTAATCTGTAAAGTAGACACAGTAGTACTAACCTTGCAGGATTGCAACGAGGATTAAAGGAGTTATCTGAAAAGCTTAGAATGACACCTCACTTGGCTGTTAAACCTATGTAAGCATTTTTTAAATAAAAATGAATTCTTGGGGCGCCTGGGTGGCTCAGTCAGTTAAGCATCGGACTCTTCATTTTGGCTCAGGTAATGATCTCAGGGTCCTGGGATCGAGGCCCACGTCAGGCTTCCCTGCTCAGCGAGGAGTCTACTTCACCCTCTCCCTCTGCCCCTCCCCCACTCATGCTCTCGCACTCACATGCTCTCTAATAAATAAAAAATAAAAATGAACTCCAAATTAAATGCCAAAACATGTGAGTATGCCCAAGCATTAAGGAGACAGATGACAAAATTTAAGTTTATCGTGCTGGAATATATTAAGGGGGAGAAAGGCTTTCCACAATAGGCAAAAACACAGGCAATGATGGACCCCATGTATTGGGGTAAAGAGTGAACTAGACAGAAATGAAAATAAGTGATCACACACCCTTGACCCAAGTCAGTCTAGACATTTCCATAGTAAGGAATAGTGGGGAAGAAAAGAAACAGGACAAAATGCGCTCTGTTCTCAAACAGCTAAGTTCAAGGTATCTCACGTTCAAGAGAAACATATTCGACAAACCCTTGCAAGAAACATCAATTGCTACAATTATGATGACATCAATATCACACATTCATTCATCACTTCTGACAATACTGGCTTATGTAAACCGTGTGCCAATGCACCATCCTGTTTCAAAATCTAGACTGAGAGTCCAGGGAACCAATCATTTGTCATTAACACTAAACATGCTGAGATAGCTGTGCACTAATCTTGCAAAATGCTTCAAGTGGTAACAGAAAAATAACATCAATCCCTTTACTGAGATGATTACATATGCTTTTCACTTCCCCCCGGATTACCACCGTTAGACGTAGTAAAGAAACACAGTGGAGATGATGAGCTATACCAAACTGGGGTTGCCTTACGAAAACAGAATTACCCAGAACAGATCTGACAACAAACGTCCATTCAAAGTATTCAATCATTCTGGATCTCTGGCCCCCTAACTCTTTTTTTTTTTTTAATTATTATTATGTTATGTTAATCACCATACATCATTAGTTTTTTTTGTAGTGTTCCATGATTCATTGTTTGTGGATAACACCCAGCGCTCCATGCAGAACCTGCCCTCCTTAATACCCATCACCAGGCTAACCCATCCTCCCACCTCCCTCCCCTCTAGAACCCTCAGTTTGTTTCTCAGAGTCCACAGTCTCTCATGGTTTGTCTCCCTCTCCGATTGCCCCCCCTTCATTCTTCCCCTCCTGCTATCTTTTTTTTTTTTAACCTATAATGTATTATTTGTTTCAGAGGTACAGGTCTGTGATTCAACAGTCTTGCACAATTCACAGCGCTCATCATAGCACATACCCTCCCCAGTGTCCATCACCCAGCCACCCCATTCCTCCCACCCCCCACCACTCCAGCAACCCTCAGTTTGTTTCCTGAGATTAAGAATTCCTCATATCAGTGAGATCATATGATACATGTCTTTCTCTGATAGACTTATTTCGCTCAGCATAATACCCTCCAGTTCCATCCACGTCGTTGTAAATGGTAAGATTTCATTTCTTTTGATGGCTGCATAATATTCCATTGTATATATATACCACATCTTCTTTATCCATTCATCTGTTGATGGACATCTTGGCTCTTTCCATAGTTTGGCTATTGTGGACACTGCTGCTATAAACATCGGGGTGCATGTACCCCTTCGGATCCCTACCTTTGTATCTTTGGAGTAAATACCCAGTAGTGCCATTGCTGGGTCGTTGGGTAGCTCTATTTTCAACTTTTTGAGGAACCTCCATACTGTTTTCCAGAGTGGCTGCACCAGCTTGCATTCCCACCAACAGTGTAGGAGGGTTCCCCTTTCTCCGCATCCTCGCCAACATCTGTCGTTTCCTGACTTGTTAATTTTAGCCATTCTGACTGGTGTGAGGTGATATCTCATTGAGGTTTTGATTTGGATTTCCCTGATGCTGAGCGATGTTGAGCACTTTCTCATGTGTCTGTTTGGCCCCCTAACTCTTGAAGTGACGTTAAAAAACGGTTCATTAGGTACAGGATCAATTTTGTCATCGTAGTACTGTTATCCTCATTCTTAGGTAGAACTAAACTTTGGGGAAGCCTGGCTACATCCAGAGACGTTGGCAAACCAGCCAGCAGTGTAATTCATCTCAAGATGTTGGCTGTTTGTTGTTGCTTTCTTTAAGATTTACTTATTTATTTTGAGGGGGGAGGGGCAAAGGGAGAGGGAGAGAATCTCAAGCAGACTCCCCACTGAGCACGGAGCCTGATCTCAGGACCCTGAGATCATGACCTGAGCTGAAATCAAGAGTCAGATGCTTCACTGAGCCACCTAGGGGCCCTATGGTTGTTTTTTAAAACAGATCTCACTTTTAAACCTTCTAACATCAGGTCTCCCTGCAATTGTTAAAGGGTTATTGATATAATTAACATATTCATAAGAAAATGGCAAGAACTCTTGCTTAATTTCTATTTATCGTTTAAGTCATTAAAAATTGACAAACTTCTTTCTTCCATTTCAAAGTTACACAGTTATATGGGAAAACAAAAGATTCTGAGATTTGAAACTTAACAAGGAGACCCTTCGCACAAAAATAACCACATTCTCAGAAAGCAAACTGCATCAGTCAGAAACTTATACCAAAAAGTCACATAAAGGCTTACCATTTGGTATGGACCCACTTCACAAAATTCATCTTTATTATAAAAATTATTTTCTGAATCTTTAAGATGGACGGAAGAGGGGAATAGGAAGAAATGGATGAAAAAGCAGCCAGGAAACATGTTTGTTTCCTACACAGACGAGAATAAAGTCATGATGCTTTGGAAAAGAGGAAAATTAGCAGAGTTGTCACATTTGTCAAATAAGAGAGAACTATCTTTTCATCAAGAAAACTGTCAAGTACAGACACACCATCTGGACTACATCAAAACCAATCCAAGGGCAAAGCAAAATAAAAGCCTCCCGGGCGCCTGGGTGGCTCAGTTGGTTAAGCGACTGCCTTCGGCTCAGGTCATGATCCTGGAGTCCCTGGATCGAGTCCCGCATCGGGCTCCCTGCTCAGCAGGGAGCCTGCTTCTCCCTCTGACCCTCCCCCCTCTCATGTGCTCTCTCTCTCTCTCTCTCATTCTCTCTGTCTCAAATAAATGAATAAAATCTTAATAAAAAAAATAAAAATAAAATAAAATAAAAAAATAAAAGCCTCCCACTTACCCAAGAGTTTGTGGTTGAGAAGAGAATGAGGCCAACAAAGGAGGTGAACTATGATTTTGCTAACCTGTCCTGGATTGAAGAGGATTCATATCTGCTTACATAGACCTGAAGCTAAATGAAAATAATAATGCTTCACAAAGTTTAGGGTTACTGGAGGGCCTTATCGAAGTGATGAGCAGGTAAGTCGCCATTGCTACTCTGGATTGTTCACTTCATATCAGGAAGGAGGACACCCCAATAGTCTGCTTAGAGGCAGGGCTACGGTTCACCTGAGACAGTAGGATACCAAGGAAGAGAAGATGGGAAGGTGCTGGGGGAGGGAAGAATATTTAGCAGTAGAAAGGAACCTGCAGATTAAAGGATCAACAGGACACTAAGACTGTTCACACATTTGGAAAACCACATCCCCGTGCACCTGAATAACAAAACCATGTGTGGAAGGAAGATACGCAACTTCACAGTTCCATGTTTAGGTTGAGCTGATGACAGAACATTAGGTGAGGCAGATATGTACAAGATTGACTAAATACTACCAAACTGAGGGAGCAAAGAATATCTCATTTTAAGCAAACTACTGAATTATAAGCATATATTAGGTATCCACAGAACATGAAGACACTAACTAGTAAGAACTAATACGAAGTGTTCTCATCGAAGAATCTGGCCCATATTCTGTCAGTGATACCTCCTATCATACAATCAAACCCAGCACCAGCATCAGCAATACTGTACCCAAACACAAGGAACAAAGTGTGTGTGTGTGTGTGTGTGTGTGTGTGTGTGTGTGTGTGTGTGTGTGTGTGTGTATACAAACACATCAGGATGCAGGAGATTCTAATTCAGAGTAAAAATTTGATAAATAGAGGTAAAGTTTTTGCTAAGAAAAATTAAAAGGCTAGAATTAAAAAAAAAAAAACAAGCACAGAAAACTTATACCAAGCTACACTTATTTTATTTTATTACGTTATGTTAATCACCATACATTACATCATTAGTTTTTGATGTAGTGTTCCATGATTCATTGTTTGTGTATAACACCCAGTGCTCCATGCGGAACGTGCCCTCTTTAATACCCATTACCAGGCTAACCCATCCCCCCACACCCCTCCCCTCTAGAACCCTCAGTTTGTTTCTCAGAGTCCATAGTCTCTCATGGTTTGTCTCCCTCTCCGATTTCCCCCCCTTCATTTTTCCCTTCCTACTATCCTCTTTTTTTTTTTTTTTAACATATAATGTATTATTTGTTTCAGAGGTACAGGTCTGTGATTCATCAGTCTTACACAATTCACAGCGCTCACCATAGCACATACCCTCCCCAATGTCTATCACCCAGCCACCCCATCCCTCCCACCACCCACCATTCCAGCAACCCTCAGTTTGTTTCCTGAGATTAAGAATTCCTCATATCAGTGAGATCATATGATACATGTCTTTCTCTGATTGACTTATTTCACTCAGCATAATACCCTCCAGTTCCACCCATGTCGTTGCAAATGGCAAGATTTCATTCCTTTTGATGGCTGCATAATATTCCTGTGTGTGTGTGTGTGTGTGTGTGTGTGTGTGTGTGTGTATACACACACACACACACCACATCTTCTTTATCCTTCATCTGTTGATGGACATCTTGGCTCTTTCCACAGTTTGGCTATTGTGGACATTGCTGCTATAAACATCGGGGTGTACGTACCCCTTTGGATCACTACATTTGTGTCTTTGGGGTAAATACCCAGTAGTGCAATTGCTGGGTCATACGGTAGCTCTATTTTCAACTTTTTGAGGAACCTCCACACTGTTTTCCAGAGTGGCTGCACCAGCTTGCATTCCCACCAACAATGTAGGAGGGTTCCCCTTTCTCCGCATCCTCGCCAACATCTGTCGTTTCCTGACTTGTTAATTCCTGACTGGTGTGAGGTGGTAGCTCATTGAGGTTTTGATTTGGATTTCCCTGATGCCGAGCGATACTGAGCACTTTTTCATGCCAAGTTACACTTATTTTAAATACCCATCCTGACCTGAGAAATATTTTAACCAAAACTAATAGAGAATTTCACACATTCCTTTCCTCTACCTCCATGTAGCACTTTTATAGAAATACATCTCTGCCACAATCAAGGTAAAAGATACCAAGATACATATGGTAGCTATTCTGAAATTTCAAGGAAGAAGATGACCAAGGATAGAACATAGATCCTTCTATATAAACTCAAGAAATCTTTGTTGAGGGCAATCCCTTTTCTATTGCTTTTTCACTGTGTTTGAACAAACATAAATTATTGCTATTAAACCAAAGAAAATGAATTTAATGCTAAAACGTGACATTAAGTCTCAAAACAAGAATATCCCTGAATGTGAAATCGTACAAAAATACAGAAGCGTAAAGTGAAGAAATTTTTCCATTTCCAGAAAACTGCTTCTGTAAAAATATAATATTCTGTACAAGACAGTAGTAATTCCTAAGAGAATAAGTGGCTCAGAATTTGATGAAAAGTGTTCCCGCAGTGAACAATTCACTCTTCTTGCAGATTCCAGATGCTCAGCATTCCTGACATCAGAATGGAAAAATTTACTGTTGGTCTAGAGAAATTTAATATCACCATTCTTGTCATATCCCTCATAGCTTCATTATTAGAACAAGTCTGGGGAAGCTATAAACCTATATTAAATGATAAAAAAGATGTTCTCCGTGTCCAATCATATTAGATCATATAAGTAACCGAAATATTTAGAAATCCTATAGAAAAAGACTTGAGAACAAGAAAAACATATATTTACTGGGTATTTTTCTTAATTTTGATATTTGCATTCTGTACAGTATGGCCAGGCACAGGACCAAAACATTTAACTATAACCAAGGGCTAATAAACACTAAAGGACATGTATCGACGCCCAGAGCAACACTATAAAATTTTATTATATTAATAAAATGGGATACACCAAGCTTTAAATTTTCCACTTTGTCAAAGGTAAAGTAATCAGCACTATTCGGTGCCATTCATAACAGGATTCAATTTTTCTCATTTAAAGTATGCTTTATTTCCAAAAGTACCTATACTAAAATACTTTAATACAACTCTGACAGAAGCATTCGCTTTCTTACACTTTCTCCCCACTGCAAATAACTGCTTAAAGCATTGGCAAGTTCCGTTTTATATACGCAGAACAATTTAAATAATTACAATAGTGCAGTTCGTTAATAACATCTTATACAATTACCTAGAGAGTCTATAATATCAGGGGCAAGGTAATAGAGGGCATGTGCATACACCTGTACATCACCCTCATTTTTAAAAACCTATCTCTAAGCTTTAAACAGATTCCAGCTTGTAATTAGCTCCGTGTTTGCAGTTTGTGGCCCACAGAGGGTATCCTCTGCTATCAAAGTGAGTATAACAGGACAGTTGACTCTGCAACAATACCAGTTTAAAACTGCACAGGCCCACTTATTCGTGGATTTTTTTTTTTTTTTTACAGCACGCTATTGTAAATGTATTTTCTCTTACGGCTTTCTCACTAACATCTTCTTTTCCCCAGGCTACTCCCTAGCTAAGAATACAGTATAGAATACATACAACACACAAAATACGTTAATCGACTGTTGTTATTGGTAAGGCTTTTGCTCAACAGTAGGCTATTAGTAAAGTTTTTGGAGAATCAGAAGTTACACACGTTATTTTGAACTGTGTCGGGGAGGGGATCTCGGGATGAGCTGGTGCCCCAACCCCCCACAGTGTTTAAGGGTCAACTGTACTTTGATCCTTAAAAGTACTCATCCACAAGACAAAGCCATAGCAAAATGAAAATTACTTTGAAAACTCTTATGAATTATGGCTTATAACAGTCTTCTAGAAAAATGAATTACATTTACACTACATTTAACCAGTTATAGGGCCTCCTAGCCTGGAACAGTTGGCTATTAAAGGTAAAGTACTACTGTATTTGTTTTATTGTAGTTAATAGCATGATAGGATTTATTTTAATTGATTTCAATATTTATAATATAGTTAAAACTGAACCTAACATGTAGTTAGGCCCAGCCAAATAAAGAGTTTATCTGGATTTCTGCTTTCCCTACAGAACACCAACCTAAATCTTACCTCTCATCATCCTACATTCAGTGTATTAATGGTACGTAATGGACAGACCAACAGGCACTAACCTTAATCAGGAAGAAAAGTAACAGCAAGAGAAACCAAGTAAACACAAGAGGGCCTACTGGATGTTCCAGTTAGGTGCTGTAGACAGAGAAACAGGAGTTTCTCATAGGATGACAACAGTCAACAGAGATAAAGAATGAGTTCTTAGCACCCAACTGGTACCTCCACGATCTGTAATGAGATGAATGTACAAAAAGCACCCAGCACGTGGATGACCCAAGTAGCCATAGAGTAGCTGCCATCATCTTTATCATTTCCTCCCAGAGGCTCGTTAGTTGAATCAATAAGCAATCAAGTGAAGGAAAAGCTCTTAGAAGTGTTCAGAATTATTTATAATGGCTTTCTTTTCAACTATTCTCCTGAAATAGCCTTCATGATATTCCCCCAAGAACAATCTGCTACACAAAAATATAAGAGTTGTGCTCCTAAGAGAATTCTTCACGTTATCAAAATTGTGTAAAAAATCTTATTTCATGAGGAAAAGATGTGGTAGGTTCCAGAGTTCCCAACTTATGATAACTATGGTACGCCCATGCATGAATTTTAATAATAAATGGAATAACCTAAGCTGTAACTATATTTTATTTTTAAGCAAAAAGTAATAAATTGGTGTTTTGCAACTGCTGACCAGAAACCTAAATGCTTCCCGGCCTTTCAATCCACACAAGTCCTCTTTAAACAGCTTGAAATTTTGTTTCTTACAGAACTCATAACCATCAGGGTAAAAATCCCTCAAAAGACTGGACAGCTAGGTCTGCTGAAATATAATATCTGGAAAGAGATCTAGTATAGATCTAGAATTGGGTAGAAGATAAAGGTACCATTGCAAATCGTTTAAGTAGTGGGAAATTATTCTACTACAAGTGCTGAATCCCTACATTACCATTCAGGAAAAAAACGAAACCAAATCAACTAGGATCCCTACATAACGAAGCCAATCCCTAATTATCTCTTTACATGCAAACTGCATTTTAAAAATTCAGTCTAAGAGACATGTGCTATTACAAAAATCCTTGCACAATATTTACAGGGGTGATTTTTCCACAATCCTCACTTGTCAAGAAACAGCAAAGCAAAATATATAGGCCTTAGGTCCCATATCTTAACACATGTCCACTTGAGCTTCCTGAACAGTAAAAATTGAGGAGGTTCAAGTGCATTCCATCTGAAAGAGAAGTTTAACATTTAATGTGAGTTCTGGCAAATGAAATTTATATTTTTAAATTTTATCAATATCAATGGCCCTGTATGAGAGCTATGTAATTACATCTTGATGGCACGAAACCATCTTTTTAGTTTGATCTCCATCTTTACCGTAACCGCTTACCATGTATCCCTTAGCTTCTCTTAAAGAGTCATGTCTTCTGAATGACAAATTCCAAAAGCAATATAAACCCATTAAATACAGTTTATATTACCAGAGAGAAAAGAATTTTTAGGTAAGCTAAGAATATATTTCTATCAAAAACTGAAGTGAGGTCACATGATTAAGTGTTCAGCAGAATTTCAAAAGTCACCGGAATGGGTGAAAGTTCATTTCCATGGAACTCATTAGCTGTCTGTAATTCATTTTCCTAAGGAAAATTATTCCTTTAGAAGAAATTTCCAAGTTTCTCCATGTAAAATAATTTTATGTCCAAAGCCTATTCATCCCTTAATTCCCAGATCAAGCGCCCCTCCATCACCTACCCCAAAAGCGGGCACTGATCTCTTCCAACTCTGAACTTCATCTCACTTCATCCATCTCCCCTCTCCTACGATACGGATTGTCTTAGTAGATTTTAATTTAAAGTGCATGCTTCTACCTGTCTATATGTTTCGATAATACTAGCATTCTTAGGGCTTTTTTAAAAAGGCATATTTTCTTTCAAAATGTATTTTGCATGCGAAAGTCTTAAAGAGACAGCCTCTCACTCACACTGAGGGACTCTCAGAAGGTATAAAGACTAACATGACTCATATGAATTCTCAAAGTGATTTTTGGTTTGGATTTTGTTCTGAATATATAGCTAGAAATCCCAGTTTAGGATTAGGAGTGTATAAGAATTACAATTTTCCTTGATCGAATGCTGGTTTTTCACTTTTTGAAAATGCTTAAAGATAACCCCTTACAAGATTGTTTTGTTGTTGTTGATCAGAGTCCTCTGAGCCATCTTTTTGACTAGACCTGGGCCTCGGTCCCTTGTCCTGTCTTTGGCATGCCTTGCCCAGTTTTTGTTGCTGTTGTTTATTTTTGAGAAAAGAATATTTTACACTGAACAATTCTAAAGCAACGGGGATCTGAAATCTACCAAGACAATCCTTTATTTATATATACATATATATCACTCAAACTGTCCATAAACCCTTTTTAGGACTGAACCCTAAGATTGTGCTAAGATTAAAAAAAAAAAGGCAAACTGTCTTCTGGGACAACGAAGAATATTTGTAACACAAAACCTAGCAATCTGGCTAATTTTAATCAGCATCATATACACCCAAGCATATACAGAAAACTGGGCTATAAAAATAGCCTCCTGATGTAACTATACTCTTATTTCATAAGAAGACCACCAAGAAATATTCCCTTTAATTTAAATGTCATTTAATGTGGCATGTTCTCCTGATCAAGAAACTGCTGCAAGAGCAAGGAGGGACATTTTCAAAGTCGCTAACTGGGCTCCAAGCCTCACAGGAAACAGTGCAATAGAACAGATTAATTCTTTTTTTATTTTATTTTAAATTGATTGATTGAACAAATTCTTGTTTCTTAAGGTGCAGACTGCTGAGCATTACAGGGTCCAGTGGTCTCTCATGTGGCCCATGGGCAGTCTCCACTGGCCTAACTTAGCACTATTGAAGGAAAAAAAAAAATCAATTACGATTTTGTCACCCAGGTTCGAATTTGCAACAGGATTATGACTTTTGCATCATTGTTTCATAAGGTTGTGCCGGTGCTGCCAAGACTATGCTTGTCAGAGCTTTTCTATTAACTTTCACAGCATTTGCTTATCGCCATTGTGTTTGGAAAATTTACACTACACAACTATAATTATATCAAGTCATATACTCAATTAACTAAAATGGATGAAAGACTTAAAATCAGGGGCGCCTGGGTGGCTCAGTCATTAAGCGTCTGCCTTCGGCTCAGGTCATGGTCCCAGGGTCCTGGGATCGAGCCCCGCATCGGGCTACCTGCTCAGCGGGAAGCCTGCTTCTCCCTCTCCCACTCCCCCTGCTTGTGTTCCCTCTCTCACTGTGTCTCTCTCTGTCAAATAAATAAATAAAATCTTAAAAAAAAAAAAAAAGACTTAAGATTAGTTCATAGAAGCCTAGTCACTGACAACAGTAATACAGGGGAACCTGGGTGGCTCAGTCGGTTAAGCTGCTGACTCTTGATTTCAGCTCAGGTCATGATCTCAGGGTCCTGAGATGGAGCCCTGCATCAGGCTCTGTGCTCAGCAGGTAGTCTGCTCAAGATTCTCTCTCTCTCTTTCCCCTTCCCCTCCCCCCACTCACTCTCTATCTCTCTAAAATAAATGTTTAAAAAAAAAAAAAAAAGAGGGCGCCTGGGTGACTCAGTTGGTTAAGCAACTGCCTTCGGCTCAGGTCATGATCCTGGAGTCCCGGGATCGAGTCCCGCATCGGGCTCCCTGCTCAGCGGGGAGTCTGCTTCTCCCTCTCCCGCTCCCCCCTCTTGTGCTCTCTCTCTCTCAAATAAATAAATAAAATCTTTAAAAAAAAAAAAGAAAATACTAATACAAACATAGAGGTTCCATCTTCTGAATATTTATGATCTAAGTCCCAAACATTACAAGGTTACAGGAAAATAAACATTTGATATTCACCAATAAACTAACAATGTAAATACCAGCCCTCATTTAAACATTTCTTCCCACCTAACCCATGCCAGGCACACTGTCATTGGTTTTTATCTTGGATGCCATAAACATCACTGCAAAAATACAGGACTTCACAAGGCTGACAAAAGTAATGTTGAGGAGCTGCTCAACCATGATCAATGATGGTGGTGACCAAGCCACTGAAAGAGGCCTGCTAATCAACAACCCAGAAAAATATAACATACTGACAAATACATTTCACTTCGAAAGGGAACAATCAGAATACCAAATTTTAAAAATGAACAAAAACCAAATACTACTGGAGAAACTAAAGACTTCAGATATTTTTGTTAAAATGCCCTTTTTATTATCCCACTGCAGAAGACAAAACGCTATTATAAAATGTTGTCAATAATATCATGCCAACAAAGGAAAATTCAGCAGGATGCTTTACATTTATGCTAAGAATTAGCACAGTTATAACTGTAACCTACAATGTTCTTAATTACATTTAAAATGTGGTCACAATTTATATTTCCTTTTTCCAGATAAAGTTCTGATCACTTCCCCATCCCACCATTTTCTTGCTCTTTTCATACCCTATTTAATATGGATTAATTTTAATTGGCCTTTACCTGCTATCTATTATTACTAGAAAAAATGTACCTCAGAATAACAACATCAATAAAGAAAGTTAACAAGATTCCAAACTCAATTGATAGTGAATCTACCTATGCTAGAAGTGAAACTAAAAATGCACTTCTTTCACAAAGACAACCAAAAATAAGCCACCAAAACAAAGTCTTGAATACAAAGCACAATAATAAGAATTAGGTTTTATTTAACCTGAGAGGTAACTTCCCCTATCCCCAGTGCTTTGTGAGTTAAGAAATTCTGATAAACAGTGTCATGAAGCCACCAAAGTTTTCTAATCATTTTTAAACTAAAGACACTGGCCTCTTTTGCCAATAAATTGTTTCCAGATAAAGTACAAACTAATGCTAGAGGATAAAAACTGATAGTCGCTTAAAACAGAAATGAAAACAAAATAAACAATACTAGGACAACTAAATTTCTACATGTGAGAGCATTAACTTAGATCCCTATCTCACACCATACACAAAAATTAACTCAAATTTTACTTTTTTTTTTAAAGATTTTATTTAATTATTTGTCAGAGAGAGAGAGAGAGAGCACGCACAAGCAGGGGGCGCGGCAGGCAGAGGGGGAAGCAGGCTCCCCGCTGATCAGGGAGCCCGATGTAAGACTTGATCCCAGGACCCCGGGATCATGACCTGAGCCGAAAGCAGATGCTTAACCGACTGAGCCACCCAGGCAACCCTTAACTCAAATTTTAAATAAGGGGTAAATCCTCATAACCTTGGATTTGGCAACAGATTTTTGATATGCCACCAAGAGCATAAGAAACACAAGAAAAAATGGACACTGATCTTCATCAAAATTAGAACTTTTCCACAAAAGATATTATAAAGAAAGAAAGTGAAAAGATAACCTACACAATGGGAAAAAAAATATTTGCAGGTTGAAAATCTGATGAGGGTTTAATATCCAAAATATATAAAGAACTCCAAAATTCAACAACAAAATGGTAATCTAATAAAAAAAATGGGTAAAGGACTTGAATAGACATTTCTCCAAATAAGATACACAGATGGCCAAAGAGCACATGAAAAGATGCTCAACATCATTAGTCATTAGGGAAATGCAAATCAAAACCACAATGAAGTATCACTTCACACCTACTAGAATGGCTATAGTAAAAAATTACAGAATGTGGGCAACCCTCTCGGGTCCCCTCCCTCTTTGGGAGCTTTGTACTATTATCACTCAATAAACTTTGCTTTGTTGCCCACCAAAAAAAAAAAAAAATTACAGAATGTAACAAGTAGTGATGAGGATATGGAGAAATTGGAACCCTCCTACAATGCTGGTAGGAATGTAAAATGGAAAACATTTTGATGGCTCCTCACAAAGCTAACTACAGAATTATTATAGAAGTAGGAATTTCAGCTCCTAGGTATACACCCAAAAGAACTGCAATTGGGGGCTCAAAACAGATACATGCACAGCAATGTACAATGCAGCATTATTCACAATAGCCAAAAGGTGGAAACACTCAACTGTCCATCCACAGATAAATGGATAAACAGGTTGCAGTGTATCCACACAGTGGAATATTATTCAAACGTAAAAGAGAATGAGGTTCTGAAACATGCTACAACATGGATGAACCCTGAAAACATTACATGAAGTGGTATAGTTACAAAATGACAAATACTGTATAATTCCACTTAGACGAAATATTTAAAATAGTTAAAATCTAGAGACAAAGTAGAACGTGGCTGTCAGGAGCTGGGGGTGGAAAACAAGTGAAGTTACTGCTTAACAGACACAGAGTTTCTGTTTGGAGTGATGAAAACATTTTGGAAATGGATAGTGATGATGTCTGCACGACATTCTGAATATACTTAATGCCACTAAATTGTACAATTAAAATAGTAAAAATGGCAAATTTTATATGTATTTTACCTTAAAGAAAAGCTTAAAAATAAAAAGTAAACTACATACACATGATGAGACATTGCACACCTTCTAGCTAACATAGCAATCACACTATTGCCATTGAGATTATAAAATGAGTCTCAAAATGAAAGACAAATACTACATAATGAATGAAATTTATTGGCAAAATTCCTATATGAAATGACTGCTGCATATGCAACGTTCTGCACAATGCCACATGATACAAAATATTCAGCAGTTTGTTTACATAGCATTTGTGTAAAGATGAAGATATAATCACATTAAGATGGTATGTTAAATCTAACGACCACAATGTAACAAAGAGAGAGTTTAACATACATATCCCCTCTACACACAGTCTGGCCTGATTTACCTGAGTCTTTTGTGCATAAACTTTTAACTGTTTCCGATTAACAGTATTTACTGAAGGTGACTTTGTACTACAGGAAAATCTACTGCTATTACCTGTTGTAATAAATAAAGCCATTCATCTGAAAAACTCAAAGAAAGAAATGACTGCTGGACTTGTTGTAATAACAAGAGCATGCAAGGTTGAAGAGTAACTGCTAACATGTAGCATGCTAGCAGATATTTACCTTACAAGAAAACTATTAATAGCACAGAAGTGGAAACACACTGTGAGAAAATGCCACTTAGTGACTTTTCTGTTTAACGCTGAAAAATCCACATACTACGTGAAGAAGACTTTATCACTTCATTCAGAAATATCTGATGAGCAGTAACAAGGACAAGAATAAGTGTCCTGATTCAATTTAAGGAACACAAGCTCTGTGAACTACTGAAGAAAAAAAGAAGGAAGGGAAGGAAGGGAAGGAAGGGAAGGAAAGAAAAGAAAGAAAGAAAAGAAAAGAAAGAAAAGAAAAGAAAAGAAAAGAAAAGAAAGAAAGAAAGAAAGAAAGAAAGAAAGAAAGAAGAAAGAAGAAAGAAAGAAAGAAAGAAAGAAAGAAAGAAAGAAAGAAAGAGAAAGAAAGAAAGAAAGAAAGAGAAAGAAAGAAAGAAAGAAAGAAAGAGAGAAAGAGAGAAAAGTTGTATCCAAATTCCAATTCACACACCACTTTTTACTCCCACAGAACAGCTACCAGTCAGCCACATGCCTAATGATCTTGATTTGCTGTGGAAGAGAACTGTAGAATATAAAAACATGGTCAATTCAAAACTGCAGAGTATATTTCGTTTTGGAAACAATTTGAAGAAAAAAGAGCAGCACGTTGAAGACCCTGCTTTTCCATGATGAAATATATGCATTATCAAAAAGGAAAAATAATTCATCTTTTAAAAGAAAGATGAGAACAAAAAGGCCAATAAAGTCCATTTTGGTTATTTCAAAGGGCTTCCGTTGTTGGCATATTGCAGTGATATATTAAAAACCTTTCTTAACTTGAATCTATTGCTTTAAGGATCAAACTTCATGACTTTGATGTTGGAAATAAGGTTAACCAGATTTCCTAAGACAAACCTATGGTGTAAACAATTGAATGCTGGCCATTTTTAAAAGAACTAAACAGAACTTCTTATTTTAAAAAAATATATATATGTACTGACATCTTAAAAACAGAGAAAGAACATGGTTTGAAAGATTACTTCAAGACAGAGATCCTGACAGCTGACTTCTAAATAGCACCTTTAAAGATATCATTTTGTCATCTTTCACTATGCTGAAAATAAGTAAATCAATAACAATAGCCAACCTAGCATTCTTTGCTTAGTAAAAATACCTTTGAAGAACAGAGGCAAACAGGGAGGTAATTCAAGATAGTGACATAAAAAAAAATCCTGAACTCCCCTCCCCCAACAGACACACTAAATCTACAGCTACATATAAAACAACTACCTCTGAGAAGAACCTGAGAACTAGCTGGACAGCTACTCCACCACAAAGGGTAAAAAACCACACTGACACAGTTAGGAGAGACAGAGACACTCTCTGGCCAAACACCCCAGACCCCATGCAGCAGCCCATAGGGGAGGGGTCCTCACAAATACAGAACTCCTGCCTGGGGAGGGATCCATGCTACACATCAGGCGCCCTCACCCTTGGGACCTGTACCAGAGAGACAGCCCCCAAAACATCTGGCTTTGAAAACCAATGGAGCTTACATCTAGGAGAATCACAGGGCTGTAGTGAATGCAGAGTCTGCTCTTATATGGCTCACACTCAGGCTCATTTGCCTCAGGACCCAGTGCCAAAGCACCAGTTTGAAAAGAGCCTAGACCATATGTAAAAGGAGTTTCATTTGCTAACCTTAAAGCATCTACCAGAAGGGCAAAGCCTACTCAGATTCCCTCCAACAATAAAAGACTCTGGAGGGTGCCATTTTTATGTTCTTTCTCTACCTTGCTATTGCCAGTGCTGGCAGGAGCTACTTTTGCATTCTCAATCTAACCTTCTAGTACCTCCTACCCCCTCCACACTGCCGGTGCTCTGGCCCCCTAGTGACACTCCCACAGCCAGAGGCCCCCAAGCCAGCAGGTGCATGCAACCCACAAAGGGGATGCCTACTGAGTAGGAGACTCTGGTGGCCAGAGTGGACTGTGTTTCTGAGCCCCACAGGTCTAAAATAATTGGAGAGACAGTACAAGAGACAACGAAAAACTAAGGCAAGGTTAAATAATAAGAATGATCACCCACACAAGACTGGAAGAGACAGCTGTTTCACCCAACACAAAGACATAAATACAAAGTCAGGCAAAATGAGGAAACAGACAAACACGTTCCCAATGAAAGACCAGGATTAAATCCCAGAAAGAAAAAAAAAAAATTAATGAAATGGAGATAAATGATTTCCCTAATACAGAGTTCAAAGAAACAGTCATAAAGATTCTCACTGAACTCAGGAAAAGAATGGATGAACACAGAGAGAACTTAAAAAGAAAATACATGACAGGAGCAAAGAGAAGTCATAGAGCTAAAGAATATAATAATTAAACTAAAAAATAAACTAGAGGGATTCAACAGAATACGTAAAGCAGAAGAATCAGTAATCTGGCAGAAATGGCAGTGGAACTCACCCTAAAAGAGCAGAGGAAAAAAAATAATTTTGAAAGTGAAGATAACTTAGGGTCTTTGGGACACTATCAAGCAGAAGAGCATTTGCTTATAGGAGTCCCAGCAGGAGAAGACAGAAGGAAAGAGGCAGAAAATCTATTTGAAGAAACAATGGCTGAAAACTTCCCTAACCTGAGCAAGGAAACAGACTTTCAGATCCAGGAAGCCCAGAGAAATCCAAACAAGATAAACAAACAAACAAACAAAAAATCCACACCAAAACACATTATAATTAAAATGCAAAAGTTGAAGAGAGAATCTTGAAAGCAACAAGAGAAAAACAACTTGTTATGTACAAGGAAACTCCCATAAGACTATTTCTTAGCAGAAGCTTTGGATGTATTATACCATCCACTGTGGCTTGCAAAGAGCTGAAAGGAAAAACTTCCGAGATTAATTTGTCTAGTAAGGTTATCATTCAGAATTGAAAGAGAGATGAGGTTCCCAAACAAGCAAAAGCTAAAAGGATTCAGAACCACTAGACTATCCCTACAAGAAATGCTAAAGGGACTTCTTTAGGCTGAAAAGAAAGGGAACTAACTAGCAATAAGAAAATATTAAAGTAGAAATCTCACTGGTAAAGGTAAATATATAGTAAAGGAAGTAGATTAATCACGTATAAAGCTAGCATGAAGGTTAAAGGAAAAAGTACTAAATATAACTATAACCACCATAACTAGAGATACACAAAACTTAAAAAATGTAAAAATGACATCAAAAACATAAAACATGGGGAAGGGTGGAAAGTAAAAATGCAGAGTTTTAGAATTTAGCATTCAAATTTAATTTGCTACTTAAGAAACTACTATAAACAAATCTCAACTTAAAGGAGACTATAATATATATGCTTTTATATGTGAGCTCCATGGTAACTAAGAACAAAACCTACAGTAGGTATGCAAAAAAATAATGAAAAAGGAATCTAAGCATAGCTGTGCAGTCATCATGCCACAAGAGAAAAAAGAAAGAGAACAAGAAAGGAACAAAGAGAAACTACAAAATAGCCAAAAACAATCAACAAACTGGGTATAAGGATATACCTATCAATAATTACTTTAAATGTAAATGGACTAAATTCTCCAATCAAAAGACACAGAGTGGCTGAATGGGTAAAAAACAAAACCCATCTATAGGCTGCCTACAAGACACTCACTTTAGAGGTAAGGACTGATGTGTACAGACTAAAAGTGAAGGGATGGAAAAAGATGTTTCATACAAATGGAAACCAGAAGAAAGCTTGGTAGCTATATTTAGATCAGACAAACAGACTTTGAAACAAAGAAGTCAGTAATAAAAGACAAAGATGGGAATTACCTAATAATAAAGGAGATCAATCCAACAAGAAGATACAACATTTGCAAATGTTTATTTATAACACAGAATCACCTAAATATATGAAGCAAATGTTGTGCAGAAACTGACAGCAATACATAATAGTAGGGGACTTTAACACTTCACTATATCAATGAATAGATCATCCAGACAAAAAAATCAATTTTAAAAAATCAGCTCTAAATGGCATATTAGACCAGATGGACTTAACAGATATATACAGAACATTCTATCCAAAGGCAGAGGAATATACATTCTTCTCAAGTACACATGGAACAATCTCCAGGACAGACCATATAGGAGGACACAAAACAAATCTCAATAAATTTAAGGTTGAAATTTATCAAGCATCTCTTCTGACCAAAATGGAATGAAGTTAAAAATCAATTACAAGAAGAAAACAGGAAAAATCACAAGTCCATGCAGATTAGACAACATCTGAACAACCAATAGGTCAACAAAGAAATAAAATTTTTTCCAAAAAATACCTTAATACAAATTAAAATGAAATACAACATACCAACATCTATGGATACAGCATAAAAGCAGTTGTGAGAGGGACATTTATAGCAATACAGGCCTACCCCAAGAAACAAGAAACAATCTAACTTCACACTCAAAACAACTAGAAAAAAAAAGAGCCAGCAGAAGGAAGGAAATAATAAATACCAGAGCAAAAATAAATGAAAGAGACTAAAAAGACAATAGAAAAGATAAATGAAACTAAGAGCTGGATCCCTGAGAAGATAAAATTGACAAAGACCAGAATGATTAAGAAAAAAGGAGGGCTAAAATAAAATCGGTAAAGAAAGAGGAGAAATTACAAGTGATACCAAAGAAATACAAAGGCTTTTAAGAGACTACTATAAACAATTATACACTACAAATGAGACAACCCAGAAGAAATGGGTAAGTCCTAGAAACATACAATCTTCCAAGTCTGATCATGAAGAAATAGAAAATCTTAAGAGACCAATTACTAGTATGGACATTGAATCTATAATCAAAAAAATCTAAACAAAAGAACAGATGGCTTTCACTGGCAAGTTCTACCAAACAAAGATTTGATTCCTTATCATTCTCAAACTCTTCCAAAAAATTGAAGAAGAGGGAATGTTCCCAAACTCATTTTACAGGCCAGTATTACCCTCCTACCAAAACCAGAAAAGAGTAAAAAAAAAAAAAAAATTACAGACCAACACCCTTGATGAACACAGATGCAAAAATCATCAACAACCATTAGCAGACCAAATTCAACAATACATCAAAAGGTCATAAGCTATGATAAAGTGCGATTTACCCCGGGGATGCAAAGCTGGTTCAACATCCACAAATCAATCAACCATATTAACAAAATGAAGTATAAAAATCAAATAACCATCTCAATATATGAGGAAGAGCATTTGACAAAATTCAACATCATTTATGATTAAAAAAAAAAAAATCTCAACAAAGTGTGTATAGACAAAATGTACCTCAACATTTAAGGCCATATATGACAAGCCTGCGGCTAGCATCATCCTCAACAGGAAAAAGTTTCCCGCTTTAAGATCAGGAAAAAGGCCCATTCTCACCACTTTTATTAAACACAGTACTGGAAGTCTTGGCCACAGCAATTAGTCAGGAAAAAGAAGTAAACTGGAATCCAAATTGTAAGGGAAGAAGTAAACCATCACTATTTCTGGATAACACAATTTTATACATAGAAAACCCTAAAGATTCCGTGAAAAAGATTGTTAGAATAAATGAATTCAGTAACGTTGCAGGTACAAATCTGATATACAAAATTCTGTTGCATTTGTGTATACCAACAATAAACTATCTGGAAAAGAAACTAAGAAAACAAATCCCCTTTAAAACTGCATTAAAAAAATACCCAAGAATAAATTTAACCAAGGAGATGAAGGATCTATACTCTGAAAACTGTAGGACACTGAGGAGAGATAACAACACAAATAAATGGAAAGATACTTCATGCTCATGGATTGAAGAATATTGCAAAAATGTCCACATTAACCAAAGCAATCTATAGACCCAATGCAATCCCTATCAAAATTCCAATGGCATTTTTTACAGAAATAAAACAGCCCTAAAATTTGTATGGAACCACAAAAGATCCTGAATAACCAAAGCAAATCTTGAGAAGGAAGAACAAGTTGGAGACATCACACTCCCTAATTTCAAGCTATAGTATCTAAAAACCAAAATAATCAAAATGTACGATATTGGCATAAAAACAGACACATAGATCAGTGGGACAGAACAGAGAGTCCAGAAATAAACCCAAGCATATGTGGCCAATTACTTTACAACAAAAGAGACAAGAATATACAATGGGGAAAGAACAGTGTCTTCAATAAATGGTGCTGGGAAAACTAGACAGCAGCATACAAATAACGAAACTGGACCACTATCTTACACCATACACAGAAATTAACTCAAAATGGATTAAAGACTTGAATGAAAGACCCCAAATCATAAAACTCCTAGAAGAAAACACAGGTGGGTAAACTCTTTGACATCGCTCTTGGAGATTTTTTTTTTTTTTTTTTTGGCTCTGATTCCGAAGTCTGTGGCAACAAAAAGCAAAAATAAATGGGACTATATAAAACTAAAAAGTTTCTGCACAGCAAAGAAAACCATCAACAAAGTAAAAAACGCAATCTACTGAATGGGAGAAAAACTTGCAAATCATATCCAATAAGGGGTAAACAGCCAAAATATATAAAAAATTCATACAGCTCAATATCAACAAGAAACAAACAATTCCATTTAACAAATGGGCAGAAGATCTGAATAGACATTTTCCCAAAGAAGACATACAGATCACCAACAGGCACATGAAAAGATGCTCATCAGGGAAATGCAAATCAAAATCACAATGAAATATCACCTCACACCTGTGAGAATGGCTAGTATCAAAAAGACAAGAAATAACAAGTGTTGATGAGGCTGTAGGTAAAGGGGAGCCTTGTGCACTACTGGTGAGGTTGTAAATTGTGCAGCCACTATAGAAAACAGTCTGGAAAACAGTCAAAAAATTAAAAATAGAACTCCCGTATAATACAGCAATTCCACTTTTGGGTATTTATCTGAAGAAAAACTAATTCAAAAAGATACATGCACCCCTATGTTCATTGCAGCATTATTTACAATAGCCAAGGTATGGAAATAACCAAAGTGTCCTTTGAAGGATGAATGGAAAAAGATTTACACACACACTCACAGGAATACTACTCAGCCATAAAAAAATAAAATAAAATCTAGCCATTTGTAAACTGTATGAACCTTGAGGGTATTATGCTAAGTGAAAAAAGCCAGACAGAGAAAGACAAATATTGTACGATTTCACTTATATCTGAAATCTAAACAAACAAACAAACAAACAAACAAAAAACAGAAGTCATAGATACAGAGAATACACTGGTGGCTGCCAGAAGGGAAGGAGATGGGGAGGGTGAGTGAAATGGGTGAAGGGGATCAAGATGTATAAACTTCCAGTTATACAATGAAGTCATGTACAGCATGGTGACTATAGTCAATAATAACGTATTGCAAATTTGAAAATTGCTTGAAGAAAGTAAATCTTTAAAAGTTCTCATCACAAGAAAAAAAAATGGTGTGACTTTGTATGGAGAGAGATGTTAACTAAACTTATTGTGGTGATCATTCTGCCATGTATACAAAAGTCAAATCATTATGTCGTACACTTGAAACTAGTATGCCATATATCAATTATACTTTAATAAAATGAAAAAAATGAAGGGAAATAAAAACATGTTCTGATACATTGAAAGACATAGTTTGATAGCCATAAATCTTCAATTTAGGATATTCTAAAGCTTTTTTTTAACTTTAAACAGATGAAAAATCATCCTGGGTAAGAATGCTGGGTTGTAAAATGGAGAATAGAACAAACAAAATGGTCATATGTGAGGAACTCTAAATGAATACTGACGATATAAAGCAAAATAAGGATGTCTTCAAGGTTGTGGGGGGTTTTTTTGTTTTGTTTTGTTTTTAGTGAGAATTAAAATACAGGACACAATAGCACTTAATTTGGGAGGGAAGTATATGGGGTAAAAGTGTTCTAAGATCCCTGGATTTGTCAGGATGACAATAAAGGTACAGATTAAGATAGGATTTTATAATAAAGGATTCATGTCATAATTTCTTTTTTTTTTTTTTTTAAGATTTTATTTATTTGACACAGAGAGCACAAGCAGAGGGAGACAGAGGGAGAAGTAGGCTCCCCGCCGAGCAAGGAGCCCAATGTGGGACTCAATCCCAGGACCCTGGGATCATGACCCGGGCCGAAGGCAGCCGTTTAACCAACTGAGCCACCCAGGCGTCCCTCATGTCATAATTTCTAAGGTAGCCACTAAAAGAACAGAAAGAGAATGTATTAACTTCGTACGTGGGGAAAACCAAAATGAGAAAGGAAAACCCTAATCAATCCAAAAGAAGACATAATAGGGCGCCTGGGTGGCTCAGTCGTTAAGCATCTGCCTTCGGCTCAGGTCATGATCCCAGGGTCCTGGGATCGAGTCCCACATCAGGCTCCCTGCCCGGCAGGAAGCCTATTTCTCCCTCTCCCACTCCCCTTGCTTGTGTTCCTGCTCTCGCTATCTCTCTGTCAAATAAATAAATAAAATCTTTAAAAAAAAAAAAAAAAAAAAAGAAGACATAATAGAAAAAGAAACTTAGAAAAATCAAGACAAGAAAACACAAAATATGTTAGATTTTAAATTTTAAAAGTCAGACATTATAATTAACTGTACTGAAGATACTCCAGTTAAAAGCAAAGACTGTCCAACTTGTTAACCTCAGAAAGCTCCAACTGTAAGCAATTCACAAAAGCTATAACTAATACAGCAGGAATACAGAAAAGTTGACAATAAAAGGATAGGAAAAGATGTATCATGCAAACGTTAACAGAAAAAATAGTTACTCTAAAATAAAATGTATTAAGGGGCGCCTGGGTGGCTCAGTCGTTAGGCGTCTGCCTTTGGCTCAGGTCATGATCCCAGGGTCCTCGGATCAAGCCCCGCATCGGGCTCCCTGCTTGGCGGGGAGCCTGCTTCTCCCTCTCCCACTCCCCCTGCTTGTGTTCCCTCTCTCACTGTGTCTCTCTCTGTCAAATAAATAAAATCTTGAAAAAAAAGGTATTAAAAAGTATAAAATGTATTAATTCACCAGCAAAATAGCAAATTTATATTTAATCACAAATTTAAATATATCCAACAAAAACTGGATAGAACTGCAAGAAAAAGCCAGTCATAAAGGGGAAGTGTTTACAATAGTTCTCTTGGTAACTGAGAGAATAAACAAACAAAAATCAGTCAAAACACAGAATATTTGAATAACAAACTTAACCTTACAGACATATATAGAAAACTATACTCAATGACTGCAGAATATACCTTACCTTCTTTTTAGACACAGGTAGATACTTACTGAAATTGACTATATAGCTGGCCATAAAGTCTAAACAAATTTCAATGGACTGAAATAATGCAAATTAAGTTTTCTGACC
This sequence comes from Halichoerus grypus, assembly GCF_964656455.1. Taxonomy (NCBI): domain Eukaryota; kingdom Metazoa; phylum Chordata; class Mammalia; order Carnivora; family Phocidae; genus Halichoerus; species Halichoerus grypus. Next base: position 67,136,476 of record NC_135717.1, read on the forward strand.
TCAAAGTAATTAAGGTAGAAATCAGGACCAAAAGATAAAATAAAAAATTTTTTGTAAATTCAACAAAATTCTAAATAACCAATTTAAAAAAATGATTCTAAGGTAATAAAACCAGTACCTAGGGAGAAACAGCCTTAAATGTTAACATTAGGAAAAGAAGAAGGTTGAAAATTTATGAACAAATGTCCATAACTAGAAAAAGAACTTTTTAAAAATCAATGAAATAAAAACTAATATACAATGAAGAAAATAAGGCCAAAAGTTTTATATCTAAAAAGAGTAATGAAACTGCCAAAACTCTGGCAATATTAAGGAAAAAGAAGGACAATAAATAGCAATATCAGAACCAAAAAGAAAAAAAATTAACATAGAAACTGCACACATGAAAATACTATACGCAACTTTTTCAGAAATTTGAAAATTTAGGTGAAATGGACCAAGTCTTAGAAAAATATAAATCATTAAAACTAACTCAAGAAGAAATAGAAAGCCTGAACATTCTTGCAATCTTTAAAATAAGTTACCAGTATTCTTATCAAAAAGAAGATACCCAGGCCCAGGTAACCTAAACAGGTAAGTTCCACTAAAGGAAAAACTAATTTCAGTCTTTCACAAACTTGTCCACAGAAGAGTAAAGACTTCTCCCAACTCACTACATGAGGCTAACATGATACTGTGAAAATCTGATGAGAGAGAATGAGAAAGCAAAATTATAGGCTGAAGTCACTCATAAAAAGAGATGTTAAAGTTATAAATAAAATATGAGCCAACTAAATCCAGCAGATTATATGGAGAAGATAATAAATTATGAACAAATTGGGTTTATCACAAAAATACAAGTTGGTTTAATAGTCAAAAATCAATTAAAAAGTCAAAAGTCAATGAAATTTGCTATGTTGAGATTCACAGGAAACAAATCATGATTGTTATAGTAAATAAAAAGCACCTGACAAAGTTTAGGGGCTATTCATTTAAAAAGTCATTTTGCAAACTAAGAATAAAAGGAAACCTCCATAATCTAGTAAAGGGCACAGATGAAAAAATCTAGAGCAAATATGAGAAAGAAGAAATATTGAAATAATTCTTTTTGAGATCCAGAGCTAAAAACAAAGATGTTCACAATCACCACTGAGATTCAACAAAGTACTGAAGGTTCGTAGCACCGCAGAGGGAAACAGAGGCAATATTAGGTCATGGTGGGACAAATGGATAGCCATATGGGAAAAATTAATACGGAGCCTGACTTCACACCTTATAAACAAAAATCTATTCTAAGGTATCAAAATCAAAATGGAAATGGAAAAGGAAATAACTTTTGGATCATAAGTTAAGGAAATATTTCATGAATACAATTCAGAAATCACTAACCTAAAGAAAAATGGTGCTCAACTAGTAACTTCTGCATATAGGATAGGGGAGGACAGCACCAAGAACGAGAAGATGAGCCACAGAGCAAGAGAAGAGGGTTGTAACACCAACTGGAACTACTCCAATTCATATGGTGTAATCGCATTTCTAAAGTACAACAAGCAAAATTAAACTCTATCGCCTAGGGAGCTTACATAAATCATAATCTAGGTTTTATGTATAGTATAAAATAGGAATCTTTTTTTTTTTTTTTAATGTCCACCTCTAAGGAGGTTGAAGAGATTGTGAATGGGAAGAAATACACAGGTTGCTTTCAGGATGCTTGATTTCTTGAACCAGATGGTGATCCCATGGCTATTGGCATTATAACCAGTTTTAAAATGGTCTTATAAAAGTTTTACGTGTATTTCTGTGTACCTATTTCATATTATATGATGTCTGAAAAAAAAATCACACTTAATGAACTTATAAAACTAGAACTAACATAGGTACTATGCTCGGAAGGAATGAGTCCGTAAGACTGCATGGTACTATCAGAGGAATAAAAACAAGGTCAACTCTCTAGTTGATTGAAGTGGTTTCCCATCAGGTACAGGTTAGCAATTCTGATACCACTTCACACGTACAGTGGAATTGATTACATAAATGGATGGTGGATGGTAGCAGCCAGGCTTCTCACTGTTAGGAATGGGAATTTACAAAGAAGCGCGGGAAGGAGGCTAAAATGATCCATTTGTTAATGAATTAGAGTTGGCGACATCAGTAAGAATTCATGTTTAGCCAAGTACAGTTACAGCTGATCGCACACAAAAATGTTTATAATGTGAGTATCTACGTGGATTAGTGTACACACATGTATTTCTTTGCTCTGTCAGATGACAGGACCTAAAAGAAGAACACTCTAGTAGCAACATGCAAATCATCACCCAGATCCTGGGTTCTAATCCCATTCCCCAGTAAAAGGCACTAGGGCTCCCTGGAGAAATAGCTGAGTCCAGGACTGGAGCACTGTCAAATGAGCCTGGGGCACCCTGTAATGCCTAAAGTAAGGAATTGTTAAAACTAAACAAGCAAGCCCACATTGATGGGAGCCAAATGATATGGCTCCCGACAGCCAAAACTGTAATATTTGAACAACAAAATAAATTCTGGATTGGATTATAACCCAAAATATCAATATCCATGAGTCCACATTGATATGAATAAATCACTGAACAAATAAATGGGAGAAAAGAGACAAAATATTCCAGGCATATTTACATAGATACTTTAGCTTCTTTTATTTTTTCAAGATTTTTATTTATTTGACAGAGAGAGAGCACAAGCAGGGGGAGCATCAGACAGAGGGAGAAGCAGGCTCCCCCCTGAGCAGGGAGCCCGACGTGGGGCTCCATCTCAGGACCCTGAGCCGAAGGCAGACGCTTAACCGACTCAGCCGCCCAGGTGCCCCAGTACTTTAGCTTCTAAAGGAGGGGGAGCATCACACACTACTCCAGTGTGGGCTGCACATTAGGGACCTCCTTCCAAACAGTACAGGATGGAAAGAATGGGAAAAGAGAGTAACTTCACAGTGGAGAAACCCAACAAATACTACTTCACCCTGTCGGCCAACATCGACAGTCATAGGTCAAGTTGATAGTATGCACCCTTGATATGATAACAATGGCACTTTACATCAGACAAATTCCAAGAGAGGGGAATTCCACAACACACCTGACTAGTACTCCTAAAAGGGTCAAGGTCACCACCAAAGACAAGGAAAGTCTGAGAAATCTTCACAGTCAAGAGAAGCCCAATGAGACAATGACAACTAAATATAAGAGGAGATCCTGAAGCCAAAAAAAAAAAAAAAAGGATATTAGGGGAAAACTAAGAAAATCCGAATAAATTATATAGTCAACAATAGTGTATCAATATTGATTCACTAACTGAAATGAAAGTACCAAACCAAGGTTAAGATGTTAATAATCAGGGAAACAAGGTATAAGGTGTACTGGAACTTTGTACTATCTTCATAATCTTTCTGTAAAACTGAAATTGCTCTGAAACATAAGGTCCATTAAAATTATTTTTTTAAAAAGCCAAGAAAGAAAACCCAGAACATATATGTAATACTGGTGTACAATAGAGGGGATATTACAAATTTATGTCGAAAGGACGGACTACTGAATAAGTGGTTTGCAGACTACTGGATGTTCATGTGGGAAATAAAATTTGATTACTGTTTCACTCCACATATAAATCACAGTTGGACTAAAATTCCAAATGTGTAAAAACAAACTATTTTCATTATCAGAAGAAAATCTTAGAGAACATCTTCATGACCTTGCAGTAGGTAGGAAAGCATAAGAAAAAATTAAAAAAAAAAAAAAAACATTAACCATACAGAAAAGATTGATTTGTCCACAGAAAAGTTATCAACTTCAATAAAAGAAATGATACTATTTAAGAAAAAAAGGACAAATGGTTGACCAGAAAAAATGGTGTTCAACCTAAAATGCCCCATAATTTATAAAATACAAATAAAGAAATTCTATAAAAACATAAGAAAATGATTATCAACAGAAAAATGGGAAAGGATATGAACTGACACATCAGAGGAACAAACAGCCATTAAACAGATGGAAATATGCTCAACATCAGTAGTAATGCACATTTAACACTTAAAATACCATGTTTTACCCATCAGATGGGTAAAAATTACAAAGGCTTATAATTTGAAGCTCGGTAAGAAGTTGGGGGAAAGAATCTTTAATGCACTGTCCATAGATCGTTAAGTGCTTTAACTGCTCTGGAGGACAACTTGACAACATCCATTCAATATTTACATCTTTTCTTCCAAAATATTACAAAAGGAGCAAAATCAAGTCTTTCATCAACAGAAGTATGGTTCACTAAATTGTGATACTATGGAAAAGTATGCCTTAGTTTAAAAGAATGAGGGAGATACACAAATATATGTATAGATAGAAAGTTTACATAGATATACATAAACACACACACACACACACACACACACACACACCATGGAAATACAGTTCTGAGACATTACTTGGTATAGGAAAGAACGTTATAGAACAATCCAGAGAATGACAGAATCTGACTAAAAAGACCTAAAACAATATATTTATATACATCCATATATATTAACTGTTGAACGTACAGAACATTCTTGAAGGATACTTATCAAACGGAGAAAGAAAATGAGATTGGGGGCAGGGAAAGGGCATGTAAAGAATTTCTTTCCTTTTTTATCTATGCATCTTTGACGAGGAGAATGTATTTATGGATTGCTTGTGTAATTAAACTTTTATTCCTTAGTGAAGTAAGTAGAAAGGGGAGGGGGAGAAATGGTATAAGTTTTACATTGAAAGTATTTTCCCACATGAGTACTATGGGCATCAGAACAGCTGTGAGCCACTCTCTCCTGCTGCATGAGCACCTGTCCTTCGGTTATGCTCTCCAGCTCTGTACCCTGGAGAGACATTGCTAAGCAATACCGCGTAGGGTAAAAAAGACCCCTGACCGGTACATCTGGTCTGCGAGGAACTACAAGGGAACCATAAGCATCTCATGCATGCACCATGCTTTGAAGCTTCCCTGAATGCAGGGACTCTTAGAACAGTCACGTCTTCTCTGCTTGACTCAAACCTTATCGGGACATATGGGTCAAAAAATATCACAAAGCCAGGTGTGAGTCACACAGGCACTTGAGATTTGCACCAAGTGAGCCAGGTACGTGTAGAAAAGTCCTTTTCAAATTCTGAGTAGCCTCTGCTATTTTCATGAGTGACCCTTCGACTGCCCCCATGAACTATAAATACTCCATTTTAATCGTTCTTCGAGATAGCTGTAAGCAACAATATTTTGCATTCAATTAAACTGAGGCATTTTTGGCGAATAGCAAGGCATAAAACTTATTCATTACACAACTGTAGTAATTTTATGGCTCAAATAAATTTTATCTATAATTTCCCAAACCACTATGGAAAGTTAAATCATTCATTTTATATAGTAGAACACAATGTGGGACTATATAAAAACTAAAATGAAGAAAAAAAATTTTCCAAAGGACCTGGCTTCCAAGTGAATGTCTTTGAGAAAAAAAGATTTTTTATGTATTTGAAAATCAAAATCACTTCCTAAGAAAAACTAATCCTCAGTGTAAATTACAGTGGAAAAAATCATTACTGATGGATAAAGACAAGACAAAATTTGCCAAAAGGTAAGTAGGGATATGCCTGAGAGAGCAAAGAGCGGTATTTCCAAATCTGTGGTTCAGCTTTGTTAAAATTATGGTACCAGTACCCGCCCCAGTGAAGACCACTATATCTCAGCTGCTTACAGAATGGCACTGGTTGAAACCAAATTCAGGACGGTCAGTGCAACACAGAGAACATTATTTTTAGTCACACACTGTGCCACTTCTTTTGAGGGGGTCTTAAAAATGCAATGCGTAGCTCCTCAACCCCGCTCACATTCTGTTTTAATAGTTCCATGAAAGGTCCAGGAATTTTTAAAAAGTGCTGATTCTCAGACCTATAAATACAGAAAACAAACTGATGGTTGCCAGAGGGGAGGCGGCCAGGGGGATGGGCAAAATGGGTGAAGGGGCATGGGAGATGCAGGCTTCTAGTCATGGGATGAGTAAGTCACGGGAGTTAAAGGCACAGCATAGGACATATAGTCAACGATACTATAATAGTGTTGTATGGTGACAGACGGCAGCTACACTTGCTGGGAGCACAGCATATACCTACAGAGAAGCTGAGTCACTATGTTGTACACCTGAAACTAACGTAACATTGTGTATCAACCATACTAAAAAACAAACAAAAATTTTAATTAAAATTTCTTTTAAATGAAAAATAAAAAGTGCTGATTCTGGGGAACCCCAGAATAAGACTTCAAAGGGGCACTGACCTCCCTTGCCCACCTCCTGAAACAGGTCAGGAGCACAGGATTTTATACATACATACATACATACATACATACATGCGTTTCTTCCCTTTCTTGGAACCCTTTATTCGAAGTACCACTGAATCTTACCACCGATAATAAAGGTGAAATATGCTTGTTTGTTTCACCTGAATCCCTTAATGACATATATCAACCTCAGAATCGCTTTTTAACCTCTGGGGACAGGAAGAAAGAAAACGCCAGAGTGGAGTAGAGACTTTGTTTCATTTCTTAAAAAAGTGAGAGGTCTGAAGCATAGCAGAAAGTTCATACCTGTTATCAAATCTGAGTGAAGAATAAAAGGAATATCACGCTATTTGCCATGCTTTTTTGTATGTTTTAAGATACTCATTTTTTTGAAAGCAACTTAAACACATGGCATTACTCCAAAAGGCAAGACCGTACGACGGCATCAGAACGAGCCACCACTCCCTGGAGAAAGCAGTGGTCCGTCAAGGTCCTTTGACAACTTTTATCTTGGGAGGATGCATCAGAGTTGACATTTTGTGCCCCTCACGCGGGTTCCAGAAAAACAAGCGTGATCTGTTTGCGCTTACTTAAAGCAACGCTGTTTGCCACGGTGAACAAGAAAATTTCAGTAAGAATGGAAGGAAACCTGGCCCTCGTGGGTTCACGTACCTGTGTCGCTCCCAGATCCTGTTGACAAAGCTGGCATGATGCAAGCCGCCACAGGCTGGGACAGCCACACCACTCTCCACTTAGAAAGCCACAGAGAACTCCAGTCAGTGGCCTGCAGCCACGCTGTCGACCAAGATTTATATACCGAGCAGGCCGTTTCTAAAAAGAGAAGAAAAACACTTTAAAAATAATAATAGGGAAGACTACTAAATTGCAACATTCTGCGACTAATTCAGAGTTCTTATTCCAACACGCTTACCAGAGAGATCACGATTCTTCCAAATTTTGTCTACATGCTACGTGCACATATGAAGTGTGAGAGTCTTTGATTTGGATGTGAAATTTCTAATTAAAACCACGAAAGCTCCTCATGCATGTATCAAGGCTTCCTGAAAGATTTTTGCAGTTGGTCTGAGGGCTGCTGAATGCGGACTGAGAACGTAAAGAAGGTTCTTAACGCCAGTGCTATTCTCAAATCCTTTGCCTCTGTTACCGTGATCCCACGCTCTATTTCTAATGCAGAACAGCGACTCTGTAGATGGTCAACAACTTATAAATACTTGTAATTTTTTTAAATAGCTCATCCTAATATGCCAACTGCAAAGTTCTCTAACTGAAACTGCAAATCACCTGGAGGAACGACGAGAATTGAAGATGTTAGAGATTCCCAGAAGTGTTAACAATCAAAACGAGACCTCCCAATCCATGCTAATACACAAAAGTCAATTCTTTTGGTAAAAAACTAAGCTTGGACGCACTTTGAAAAATGCCAATTTTTTTCAAAAGTTGCTTTAACTCTGGTTTATCCGGACAGAAGCAGTAAGGCACTATTTTCTCGGAGCTGAAGAGCAAGGACTCCAGAGTTTGGCCTAATCTCTCAACCTGCTAAATCTGTGATCTTGCACAATTTATTTAATCTCACTGCGCCTTCACTACTGTCTATACAAATGGAGATTAACAGCAATTTAGAACCGTTTGATAATTAAATACTCTAAGGCTCATAACACAGCATCTGGCACGTGACCAGCAAACAAGAAATGCTGGCTATTATGACTGGAGCTGTTTAATTCAGGCAATGAGATTATAAAATGAAAACATAAAAGAAAGTAGCGAGATTAAAATTTACACTGGCCTGACACCTAGGAGAAGGCCATGTGGTTTAAATTTGGACCACTGCTGCCTAATAACGGAAAATACACTACATTTATATTTTTTAGAAATCAGAAGCCCCACACAATGTGTTTAAGTCCATTTTTAATGCATTTTTCCCCAGTTCTCTATAAAGCAAATTCAGTAATTTAAAAGCATATTTTAACATATATTAACAAGAAAAACAGATACTATAAACACTCGAAAAACTGGCTCACTTCAACCCGTGAAGCCTTTAAATTGCTGATTCATATTACAGAATAAGGAATAATGAGCTTGCCAAATTTCACTTGAAAAAGTCTAAGCTGCAAAATTCTATTAAAACCTTCTAAATTAGCTTTTTAACTATCAAAGCGAACGTTAGTATGAAAAAAATTCACCAAAGAGACTATCTTGAACCAGACTATCTGAAGCAATGGCCTGCATTTTGTTTCATATTACAGAGGTTGACTAAGTTAAAATATTCAGAGAAGATTGTTAACTGAAAATATGACGGCAGTTATTTTAAATACCAAATAAAATATAAATCACGAAGCTAAAAAGTGAGAAAGACAAGTTTCATTAATGCCCATCTCTGAGGCTGTTTTCCCCAATAATTTTAAGAGGCAACTCTGCTTTGCTTCCATAAATTATTCTAACAATCAGGATTAAAATTCAATTACATAAAAGTGTTCCTTAATTCGAACACAAAAGAAGAAACAGACCATACATGATTTAAAGAAGGCACTCAATAAGACTTTTGTTTTGATGAGAAAATAAGGAGGAAATGGTTGAAATTTGCAAAGCGTACACACACTCATTTCTACCATATGTATATGCGTGTGGGTAGATAGTTACTATATGTGTGTGTGTCATGTAGATAATTTAAGCTCCTTATGCCATAAATCATAATTTAAATAGTACAAACTGCTTAACTATAGAAATATACAACAGTCTATACCATACATACGACCCCCTTCTTCACGCCTTAAAGAACTTACAATGCTTCACTTTTATAAACCACAAACACCATATAATAAGTGATCTTACCTTATATCAAACATTCTATTACTACTAAGACAACCTTACATTCGCACAGCAAAACATCCTTCTGAGTTGATATTCCTGCTGTACACATAAAGCCACTTATGAAAGACCTCAGCATTTCTCACTTTTTATTTCATGACAAACACCCAAGGTTAAATTTTTCCAAAGTCATATTACTTAAGAAATATATGCTACAAAGTAATTATCTTCTCAGAACATATGTAAGTATATAAGTATAATGTAAGTATAAGCATAAGTATACTTGCAAAAGTATACAAAGTAAATGGTTTGATAAAAATCCCAACCAGTAAAAAATGCTTACTAGTTTGTGGAACGAAGCAGAGTTGCTGGGTTTAACTTTCAAACTGAGCTAAATTTTTGTAGTAATCATGTTATTTTCTTTGGCTAAATTTATTGAAAATACTTTGGAATTTGTCAGAAACCAGCCATAATTATTACTGACTGTTGTATGGAATCGATTTACTACAACACAAAAATACCAGCTGTTACAGTATGTCCTGAGAGGGATTACCGAATATTCTTAAATTGAAGTTCAATCCATCTTTCCATAAAAAGAGAGAGACCCAAACGCCAGGAACCCAACAGCGGTATCAAGTGCACCTGAAACATTTACAATACCCAACAGAACTATTACAACCCTCCTTTTAAAAAGGCTTATTTTTGAAATTTCATTATTCCAGTCGTACCTTGCTTCTATATATCACACAGTATCAGGTTCTTCTGGCATTGATCATGTGGAAACAGTGAAATATGTGAAGGTCTACGACGAGCTTACAACGTTCAGTTTCTACTGGCCCTGGGTAACCCCCTTAGGGCTCCCGTGGCACTCGTGACATCTAATGGTCAACCGCGGAAGTGCAAGTGTTTGTCGCCGAAAGCTTTTTTTGGTTTTTTGAGTTTTCGGTAAAGCAAAAATTGTCTTATTGCACCCAGAGAAATGATCATCTGCAGAAGTTTTCATTAATATGCACACACAACTATTAAGAAACATACACTCCCCCTGGGTGCCTCCCATCCCTCTCACTACTTCACTGTAACACCGCTTCTGACACCAACTGTGGTTTTCCACACACCAAGCAATCCTGCAACACGAGCTGAGTGTCCTGCAATTTGAGTCAATTCTGGCACTCTCCACCTGGAGACAGCATCCCCTCCCACAAGTTAAGGGCACAGTCCCACAAGACTGCCCATGCCCCCATGTCCATCGCAAGTTCAGGCGGTCATCTGTGCTTCTGATAATTCACTATAAATCAGACGTTCCCACAAACCCCTGCTTGGTTTTTATTAATTTGCTAGAGCCACTCAAAGAACTCAGGAAAACATTTACTGACTAGACCACCGGTTTATTATAAAAAGATACAACTCCGGAACAGCCAGATGGAAGAGATGCACAGGGCTCCCATGCCCTCTCCCTCTCTGGGTGCCCGACTCCCCCCCCCGCCCCCCACGTTCACCAACCCAGAAGCACTCTGAACTCTGTCCTTTCAGGTTTTTATGGAGACTTCATTATATAGGCACGAGTGATTCAATCCCTGACCAGTGGTGACTGATGCTGCCCTTAGCCCCCCGCACATCTCCAGAGGTAGGACGGCAAATTCCAACTCTCTAATCAAGGTTGGTCCACGGGCAACCAGCCTCCACTCTCAGGAGCTTTACAAAAGGCACTGTGTTACCATAATCTCAGGTGTGGCTGAAAGGGGCACATTATCAGTAACAAGATAACCTTTATCACTCTTATCACCTAGGGTTTTATTAGGAGCTCTGTGCCAAAAATGGGAGGCAAAACCAAATATGTCTTTCTTATCATAAAGCACAACACGACACCTAACCACAAAGTTTAAGCAGATGAACAAGAAATAAAATGCTGGACCTAGTTTCCAAACACTTTTCCTCTCACAGAGTATGCAAGAACATGAAAACATTTTTAGATTTTATTTATGTATTTATTTTACAGAGAGAGAGAGAGAGAGAGAACGGGAGCAGGGGGAGAAGGAGGGGGAGAAGGAGAGAGAGAATCTCAAGCAGACTCCACGCTGAGCACAGAGCCCAACGTGGGGCTCCATCTCATGACCCTGAGATCACGACCTGAGCTGAAATCAAGAGTTGGACGCTTAACCGACTGAGCCACCTGGGCGCCCCAACTTTTAATTAGCTCATCCTAAGTATTTAAAAACCCTATTAATATCCTACCGTTTCAGGAGGCAGTAACTGTACCCAGTAATCCAACTGCAGGTTACTTCACCAAGTTACCGATATTCTAAGTTATGCTTTCAAAATCGGATAGAGCAATAAAATAATACAAAGAGGAAACTTTTTCTAAAAAAATTTATGATCCCAGGGTCCTGGCATGGAGCCCCGCATCAGGCTCCTTGCTCAGCGGGGAGCCTGCTTCTCCCTCTGCCTGCCGCTCCTCCTGCTTGTGCTCTCTCTGACAAATAAATAAAATCTTAAAAAAAAAAATTTGTATCAGATTTTTTTAAAAGCTCGATTTGAAAGATTTATTATATATTAGCCAATGCAAGCAGCAAACTGGTATCGGTTAACATTACTGAAAACTTCATAAATTAGAACTGTAAGACAATAAAGGAGGCAACACATAGCGAGGTGGCATAAATCTGCTTATCTAAAATGGTAGTTATACCATTTACACCAGCAGTTCTCTGAGTGTGGTCTGCAGACCCCCAGTGGTCTCCCAAGACCCTCTCAGAGGGGTTCATGAGGTCAAATTATCTTCATACAAATACCGAGATGCCATTTGCCTTTTGTACTGTGTCGACATCCGCACTGATGGTGAAAAGTAATGGGAAAGACCGCTAGTACCAAATTGAAATTATTCGTCCTTATACTCTTCCGTGCCAAGCACTCTCATTAGAAAAGAAGAAAAAGAGGAGGAGAAAGAGGGGAAAAAAAATGTTCACTCTAGAATGTTCTTAATTAAGTAAAAAGTTCTGAATCAAATTACTAAATGATTGCCTCTTCAGCATCCATCTTCTTACTATTCGGTGTGATGAAAGGACAAGCACCCAGAGAGTACGGCTGCTGTAAATGAAGTCATGTCTGTCTCAAAGAAAAACATCTGTGTGATGGTTTCTGTAAGCCAAACTAGTCGGGTTTTGCGTGGAAAACTATTTTTACTTAAAAGAACAACTGAAAAACAAGTTATCCAGCTATTCACCTTAATCAGGCTTGAGTATTTGGTAAACATGTTCTTGAAAAGGAATCAAATGTATCTGGGACTTTGAAAAAAAACAGTATGTGTTGCTAATGATAAAACAGAAGCTTTCGAGCAAAAAATAGAATTGTATAAAACTTGCGTCCACTAGAGGCTGCCATGGCCTCACTTTGCAAGGTGCTGAGAAATGCAAACACACTAGAACCCAGCCCCTATTTTGCATAGTTCCAGTAGCTTCTCAATACGCAAAGTCTCTTCTGAGATCAGTGGCGATATTAACCAATGTGATTTTTTACGAAGTGTCTACATGTGGATTGTGAACCAATATTTTTGGAAAATATCAATATATGACACTCAAAAATCATGCATGAATAAAAGATTCTTTCAAAGTGCAAGACAGAGCAATGGATTTCATAGTTCCAATATGGTAAGTTTATTGATACATTTTCAGATTTCACATTGCAATTCCCTTTAATAAACAACCATGCAACAAGTTTTGGTGTCGTATCAAAGAACCTCCACAATTCACTGAACGGGCTATCAAAACACTGGTCCCTTTTCCATCTGCAGACCTGTGTCATTTTCTTCATATCCTTCAACCAAAATATATAGCAACAAATTGAAAGTATGCACAGATATGGAAATGGCGGTCTATTAATCCAGGCACCAGAGAAATTCCCAACTTACTAAAGCTTTTGTTTTGGGAAACAAGTTATTTTTCACAGAAATGTTATTTTGGGGCACCTGGGTGGCTCAGTGACTTAGACGTCCTACTCTTGATTTTGACTCAGGTCAGGATCTCAAGGCCCCACCTCGGGCTCTGTGCTGGGCGTGGAACCTGCTTAAGATTCTCTCTCTCCCTCTCTCTCTGCCCCTCCCCCTCATCTCTCTCTGAATCCACCTCTTTAAAAAAAAAAAAAAAATGTTATTTATGTTAACAGGTAACAAGTTTAATATTGTTATTTTATTTTTAAGTAATCTCTACACCCAATGTGGGGCTGGAACTCACAACCCTGAGATCAAGAGTCACACACTCTACTGACTGAGCCAGCCAGGCGCCCCTAATATCGTTATTTTTAAATGAAATAATTTTTTTCATTACTCAGTTTTAATTTCCAATACGGTAAACATCAGTATAATGCACATAAATAAAATTCTTTGGAGTCTTTAATAATTTTTAAGAGTGTAAAAATGTCCAGAGACCCTAAAAGCCAAGAACTGCTATTCTATGCCAGGGATAAGCACACATTTCCTGCCAAAGGCAGACAGTAAATATTTTAGCCTTTGCGGTCCATATGGTCTCTGTCTCAACACAGGCAATACACATATGAGTTTGGTATGACTTTGTTCCTATAATATTTTATTTACAGAGACTGAGAGAGGGAAGAGTTTGCTGACCACTATTCTATGCCATGACACCCTATCTGCTAATCCCTTAAAGATCTAAAAGTAGCATGCTTTCCAGTAACATTTTTATTATTTTTTAAATATTCAAAGGAAATGAGTTTCTAAAAACTACTTCCACTGTTTAATGCAGAAATGTATGCAAAACAACAGATACAGATTTTTAAACTATGCAGTTCCTAATCATACACAAAAGTCACATTTGAATTTTGTCTATTCCAAGAATCTTATAGTCTGTCAGTACACCAAGAAAATTAAAACCAACTTAAAACTGGCAACATGTTAACTGCTATATGTAAGCAAATATGCTTTATACAACCAAACACAAAAAATCCTGTCTCTCAAGGAAAAGGGGAAAATTATGAAAGGTTAAAAACACCTTATATTTTATCAACTCAAGAGGGTTCAATTATCACATAACACAAAACTCCTATCATCTCCTTTCCACAAATGGAAAGGAAGATACCAAAGCAAGAGAAAAAATAGAATCCCACTGAAAGAATCCTGTAACACTTTGAAGACTTAAAAGAGGAGAAATACTGCTTTATAACCCCCAGGTGAAGACACCCGAGCTTTAAAGCCATTAGGGAAGTCTGCAAGGAGCCCTGGCACACTTGCTCAAGGGGCATTAACCACACAGGTCAGGGCTGCCCCTGGTCAGGGTTCTTGGTGAGAAGGCACACACTGTCCACTCGCTCACTCAGGTTCCCCCGTCTGGAAGCACTGGTGCAATGAATGAACTGACACTTACAAGCAATGACCTCATTCCAGACTACGCAAACCATCCACAGCAAATCAGTGCATCATGACCCCCGGGGTTTTCCCCCAGACTGCCCTCAAGTAAAACCAGTGGCATTTCTAGAGCTGCGCACTCCCCCACCTCTCACAGTGGGACACTTCTTTTCTGATGATGACTTTTTTCATTATATTTATGTTCTACCACCCACTACTAAAAAGCCTTGGATAGTCTTCAAGATTATACCATTAACCATCAATGACCCACTTTTTTTTTTCCTGATTTTGACACTCTCCTCTAATTGGTGGGGATGGTAACTTCATATTTTCCTTGACCAATTCTCAACTCCAGATCCATCCCAGCATTCCATCAGCATTCCCTTAAGTCCTCTCTATTGGAAAAACCAATCTTGTAATCATCTTTGATAATTAAGATACATCAACATAATTTTCTATTTTTGTTGGGCTTTCATCCCCCACTAGATTTCCCTAAGGATGGAACCCGTATCATCATGTGTCCTTAAAAACTGCGTAATGAACCTTATTCAGAAGTCCTTTGTGTGACCAGTTCCAACCCTCCAAGAGCTCCCTTTCCCTTCAAGGTCAGAACAACCTCATTAGTTTACCTATGGGGAGACAGCATTGTCTAATGAGGAGAGCACAGATTTTGAAATGAGACAGACCAGCTCTGCCGTACTGACTCCCTGATCTTGGCCAGGCTATTTAATGAAATGAGATTAAATGCAATGACATAAGTAAAACACCTAACCTGTAACAGCCAATCAACAGATGACAGCTTTATTAACATTCTTCGACCTCATTTTCATCACCCTACTTCTCATTTCCTCCAATCGAGCAAACTTTTCGAGGTTCTATAATGAAAAGAATACAGGCTTTGGTGAGAGACCAGTCTCCTGATTCTACCACGTGCCACATGCACAACTTACAAGGTTTGAGACCTTGGGAAACCAATAAAATACCAATTTAAGTTATATATATGTGTGTACCCATATGTGATGTATAAACATATAAATACAAATACATATACACATATATTTATACATGTGTATATATATTCATATAAAAATAAATATGTAAATATATACTTATATGTAAATATAAATACACATACATTTATACATACATATAAATATAAATACATACATGTATATAAATGTTAGTGAAAAATAACATTGAGTGCATACAATTTCCCAGACATTAGGTTAAAAACTCAACATATATATATATATATATATAATATTTATAGATTTATATCTACATACTTATATATAAATGTAATTTATATTTTTTAGTGACAAATAACATTGAGTGCATACAATTTCCCAGATATTAGGTTAAAAACTCAACATGCATGGGGACGCCTGGGTGGCTCAGTCGGTTAAGCGTCTGCCTTCGGCTCAGGTCATGATCCCAGGGTCCTGGGATCGAGTCCCGCATCGGGCTCCCTGCTCCGCGGGGAGCCTGCTTCTCCCTCTGCCTCTGTCTCTCATGAATAAATAAATAAATAAATAAATAAATCTTTAAAAAAAAAAAAACTCAACATGCATGATTTCATTTAATTCTTAAAATAATCCTATAATGTAAGCACTATGATAATTTTACAGATGAGGAAACTGAATTTTAAGGACCTTACCTTAAGTCCACAGCTTGAAAGGATTCTAATGCCAGCATGTATGGATCTGATGCCCATTCTGCCAATCACACTACACAACGCTGCCCCTTAACTCTCTTATTTAACCTTTCCCATTCAGTCTTCTTAGCTATCAAATGGAAATAGTATCTCTGACTCACTTTTGGTGGTGGCTAAATGAAATCTATCTAAAGCACTGGAAACACACCAGATGCTCAAAGACTACCTCCCCCCTTCCCACAACCTTTCCTTTAATATCCTTGTTTTATTTTATGCTATTTATAAATAAGAAAACTGCCCACTTTATGTCCACATCCTCTAGCTTGCTCTTCAGTCCCCTGATATCGTGCCTTCTCTGACTGACCACCCAAAACCTCAGGTAGGTTCAGAAAACAATATTCCCAGGCTTCAATCCATTGGTTTTGAACACTTAGGACTACACATCTACAAAGCCCATACCCTACTTATAGCCATAGATATTTCCAGAAAACTACTGTCACATCTTGCAAGGTAGCTAAAGATATTGTTCCTCTATGTTCTGTATGGTAAACAATGGACTACGTTAGAAGTTCAAGAACATGATTCAGACATTACTGAATCTTTTTTGTTAACAAAATGTCACCATAGCACTGACTAGAATTCATAGTTAGTAATTTCAAAATTTCATGGAAAGCCTAAAAATAAACCAGCCAACAAAACAAGCCTTATTAAAATTATGTATCACTTCCTATTCAAATTAACACACACAGGGATGCCTGCGTGGCTGAGTTGGTTAAGCATCTGCCTTTGGCTCAGGTCATAATCCCAGGGTCCTGGGATCCAGCCCCGCATCTGGGAGCATGCTTCTCCCTTTCCTTCTGCCCTCCCCGGCTCATGCTTGCTCTCTCCCTCAAATAAAATCTTTAAAAGAAAAAAAAAAATTCACAAACCCAAAAACAGAATAAACCTATGTTTATTAAAGAACTACATTTAACATCAAATTATAACAGTTACCAAAAATAGCCCTTTAGCAATAAAGCCTCTGTGATTATCTGTACAGGTATGGTAGGTAACACAGGTGAAATATCCTAACAGTGACTGGAGTTAAAAGCCAAATGTGTACAGGGACTGACATCGGCAAGATGGTGGAACAGAAAAACCCCAAGGCCCTTGTTCCCTTAGGAGAAACTTAACAACAATATAAAGACCTAATTGTCTCAGACAACTCCAGAAACCAGTTAAGCGGTTGTATCCCCTAGGTGAGTAAAAGCCAGAAAGAGCCACACTGAAGCAGATAAGAGTTCACTGCATTTTTCCCTACCTTAATCCCCTTCCCTCATGCAATGAAGCACAATCAAGAAAACAAACAAACAATACCCAGTTTCTCCCTAGGGGAGGGAAGGAGAAAAGAGGAACATGCATTCAATGATTTGGCATGCTAAAGGGACGCCCGAAGGACTAGGTTTCTCTCCTGCATGGCAATAAATGCTCACAGGAAGGCAGAATAATTTGGATGCCAGGTTGGAGGCTGCTCAGAACAAAGTCAAGCACTGGGGCCCATGACAGAATCAGGGAGATTGCACTGTCGCAGGCAGATGCCAAAGAGAGGAAAGAGATTATGGGAGCCTAAGGAGAAAACAAAGGAACCTCAGAAATTACACACACAAGCCCAGAAAATATGCATCTCCAGAAAAAGTTTGAGAGGTTCACAGGACTTTAGTCAGGCTGATCAGTGTAGGTCTTGCACTCTGTGAAGCCAGTCAATTAAGACTAGAAGAGATCATTGTCTTTTCAAATACCCAAATCTCAACAGAAGATCAAAAGGCCCATAAAGAAACAGGTAAAGATGGTTCGATCAAAGGAGCAAAATAAAGACCCACAACCAACCCTAAAGAAATGGAGATCTATGAATTACAACAAATAACTTAAAATAATCATCCTAAAGATGCTCAATGAGCTAAAACACACCACAAATAGATACCTAAATGAAATCAGGGAAACAACACATGAACAAAACAAGAATATCAACACAAAGAAACTTTAATAAAAGGTAAACTTTGGAGTTGAATACAATAATTAAACTCAAAATTTCACTAGAGAGATCCAACTTCAGACTTGATCAAGCAGAACAAAGAATCAGCAAATTTGAAAACATCATGTGAAATTACTGAGTCAGATGAATGAAAAAAAAAAAAATGAAGGAAAGTAAAGAGAGCCTATGGGCCATATAGGACACCACAAAAAGACTATATATGCATTATGGGAGACCCAGAAGGAGAAGTAGGGAAGAAACAGAGTGCTATTTAAAGAAATAATGGCTGAAAATTTTCCAAATTCTACACAAAAAATGAACATATAAATTCAAGAAGCTGAATGAACTCCAAACAGGGTAAATATGAAGAGACCCACACATTATAATTAAACTGTGACAAGTCACAGAAAAAAACAATCTTGAAAGCAGCAAGAGAAAAAGGACTCATCATGTAAAAGGAAACTTCTATTGATTAAAAGCCAATGTCTCTGCAGAAACTTTGCAGGTCAGAAGGCAGTGATATGGTATATTCAACATGCTGAAAGAAAAGAACTGCCAACCAAGAATACTGTATCTGGAAAGTTATCCTTTAAAGACGGAGGAGAAACTAAGACTTTCCCAGCCAGATAAACAAATGCTGAAGGAGTCAATCACCATCAGATCTGCCCTACAAAAAAATACTAAACGGAGGCCTTCAAGCTGAAACAACAACACAAAACCATATGAAAACATAATGCTCTCTGGAAAGGCAAATATTTAGGCAAATATAGAATCCTACAGTATTGTAATGTTGGTGCATAAATCACTTTTAATTCTTTTACAGAATTTAAAAGGCAGGGCGCCTGGGTGGCTCAGTCGTTAAGCATCTGCCTTCGGCTCAGGTCATGATCCCAGGGTCCTGGGATCAAGCCCCGCATCGGGCTCCCTGCTGAGCAGGAAGCCTGCTTCTCCCTCTCCCACTCCCCCTGCTTGTGTTCCCTCTCTCTCTCCTGCTGTGTCTCTCTCTGTGAAATAAATAAAATCTTTAAAAAAAAAAAAAGAAAAAGAATTGAAAAGGCAAAAGCATTAAAGTATAAATCTATGTTAAAAGACACACGATATAAAAAAGTACAATTTGTGACATCAGTAACATAAAGTGAGGAAGTGGGGGGCAGAGACGTAAAGGAGTAGAGTTTTTGTATGCAATTAAAGTTATCAGTTTAAAATACATTGTTAAAGCCTGAAGATGTTTTACGTAATCCCCATGGAAACCACATAGACACACAAAAAAATCTATAGAAAATACACAAAAGCCAATGTAAAGGGAAAAAAAGCATGTGACTAAAAAAAAAAAAAATTCATTAAAACACAAAGAAAAGGCAGCAATAAGGGAAAAGAGGGACAAAAAAGTTACAAGACAGAAAACATTTAAGGAAATGGGAATAAAAAAACCTCCTTTATCAGTAATTAAGTGTAAATGAATTAAACTCCCTAATCAAAAGACATAGAGTAGCTGAATGAATTAAAGGAAAAACAAACAAACAAAAAATAAGACCAACTATATGCTGTCTACTAGAGACTCACTTTAGATCTAAAGATACACATGGGCTGAAAATGAAAGTATGGAAAAAAAGATATTCCATGAAAATGCTAACCAAAAGAGAGCAGGGTGGCCATACTAACAGACAAAATAGACTAAGTCAAAAACTAACAAAACACAAAATAGGACATTATATAATGACAAACGGGTCAACTCACCAAGAAGTTTAACAGTTGTAAATATGTATATACCTGACATCAGAACTCCTAAATATACAAAGCAAACACTGACAGAATTGAAGGGTGAGACAGACATCAACGCAGTAATATTAGAAGACTTCAATGTCATTCTTTCAACAGAAAGAATGACCAGACAGAAAACCAATGAGAAAACAGAGGAGTTGAACAAAACTATAGACCAAATGCACTGAACAGTCATATACAGAACACTCGATTCAACAACAAAATACACATTTTTCTCAAGCACACATGGAACATTTTCCAGGAAAGACCACATGTTAGACCACAAAACAAGTCTTAACAAATTTAAGAAGTCTGAACCCATACCAAGTATCTTTTCTGACCTCAACAGAATGAAACCAGAAATCAACAACAGAAGTAAAAATAAAAATCCACAAATATGTGGAAATTAAGCAACACACATGTAAACAACCAGTGGGCCAAAGAATAAATCACAAAATAAATTAGAAAAGATCTTTAGACAAATAAAAATGAAAATATAACATATTAAATCTTATGGGATGTAGTGAAGACAGTGTTGAGTGAAGTTTGTAGCTGTAAACAATTAAAAAAGAAAAAAGAAAAATCTAAAATCAATACCTAACTTTATAACTCAAGGAAATACAAGAACAATGTTAGCAAAGAAAGGAAATTATTAGAGCAGAGATAATAAGAGAAAACAGAAAAAAATTAATGAAACAAAAGTTTTTTTTCAAAAAAATCAAAATTAACAAACCCTTTGCTAAGAATAAAAGACGACTTAAATAACTAAAATCAGAAATGAAAAAAGAAACATTACAACTGATGTCACAGAAATGAACCATAACAGACTATTAACAACTATATACCAACAAGTTCGGTAACCTAGAATGGATAGATTCCTAGAAACATACAACCTACAAAGTGAACATAAATTTAAAATGTGAATAGACCAATATCTAATAAAGAGATTGAAACAGTAATCAAAAACCTCCCAGCAAATTAAAGCACAGGGCCAGATGACTTCACTAGAGAATTCTACTAAACATTTAAAGAATTAACACCAAAACTCCTCAAGTTCTTCCCCAAAATTGAAGAGCAAGGAACACTTCCAAGTTCATTGAGGCCACCATTACCCTGACAGCAAAGCCAAACAAAACACTACAAGAAAACTGTAGACCAAACTTCCTGATGAACAATAATTTAAAAGTCCTTAAAAAATACTAGCAAACCAAATTGAACAGCACATTAAAAGGATTACACACCATTACCAAATTGGATTTATCCTAGGGATGCAAGGATGGTTCAACATATGAAAATGTGATATACCATGTTAAATGAATGAAGGACAAAACCACATGATCATCTCAATTCATGGAGAAAAAGCATCTGGCTAAATTAAATACGTTTCATGATTAAGACAATAAACTAGAAATAGAAGGAAACTACCTCAATATCATAAAGGCCATATATAAAAAGTTCACAGCTAACATCAATGCTAAAAGACTGAAAGCTTTTCCTCTAAGATGAACAAAGCATTGATGCCCACTCTCACCACTTCTATTCAACATAATACTAAAATGTATAATTGCTTTGCAATTTGGCAAGAAAAAATAAATAAAAGGCAGCCAGATTAGGAAGGAAGAAGGAAAATTATCTCTATTCACAGATGACATTACATGATCGTATATGCAGAAAACCTAAAAGATTACAAACACACACACACACACACACACACAAATTGTTAGAATGACTAAACAAATTCAGCAAAGTTGCAGGATACAAAATGGACACAAAAAAATCAACTGAGTTTTCAAACACAAACCACAAACAACCCTAAAAGGACATTAAGAAAACAATCATACTGGGTCGCCTGGGTGGCTCAGTCATTAAGAGTCTGCCTTCAGCTCAGGTCATTATCCCAGGGTCCTGGGATCGAGCCCCACACTGGGCTCCCTGCTCAGCGGGAAGCCTGCTTCTCCCTCTCCCACTCCCCCTGCTCGTGTTCCCTCTCTCGCTGCATCTCTCTCTGTCAAATAGATAAAATCTTTAAAAAAAGAAAGAAAGAAAACAATCATACTGATAATAGCATCAAAAAGAACGAGATACTTAGGAATAAATTCAACCAAGAAGGTCAAAGACCTATAGATTGAAAAACTGCAAAACACTGCTGAAAGAAATTAAAGAAGATGCAGATAAATGGAAAGATACAGACTGGAAAACTTAAAATTGTTAAAATGTCCATAGCACCCAAAGCAATCTACAGATTCATTATATCCTTATCAAAAATCCTAGTGACATTTTTTGCAGAAATAGAAAAACTGCCCTAAAATTCATATGGAATCTCAAAGAACTCTGAAAACCCAAATCAATATTAAAAAAGAAGAAAAAAGTTTGAGGCCTCACAATTCCTGACTTCAAAACATATTACAAAGCTACAGGTAAATGTGGTACTGGCATAAAGACAGACATACAGACCAATGAAATAGAAATCAGAACCCGGAAGAGAAACTCTCAGACATACAGTCAAATGATCTTCAACCAAGGTGCCAGGACTACTCAATAGGGAATGGACAATCTCTTCAACAAGTGTTGTTGGCGGGGTGCCTGGGTGGCTCAGTCGTTAAGCATCTGCCTTCGGCTCAGGTCATGATCCCAGGGTGCTGGGATCGAGCCCCGCATCGGGCTCCCTGCTCAGCAGGAAGCCTGCTTCTCCCTCTCCCACTCCCCCTGCTTGTGTTCCCTCTCTCGCTGTGTCTCTCTGTGTCAAATAAATAAAATCTTAAAAAAAAAAAAAAAAAAACACACAAGTGTTGTTGGCAAAACCGAATATTCACATGCAAAAGAATTATGCTGGATCCTTACCATACACCATATACAAAAATTAACATGAAATAAGACCTAAACATAAGACCTAAAACTATAAAACTCTTAAAAAGAAAACAGGGAAAAAGCTTCGTGGCATTGAATTTGGTAACGATTTCTTGGATATGACATAAAAGCACAAGCAACAAAAGTAAATATAAATAAATGGGACTACATAAAATCTTTAAAAACTTCTGAGAAACAAAGTAAACAATCAAAAGAGTGAAAAGACAACCCACAGAATGGAAGAAAATACTTGCATATCATATATCTGATAAGGGGTTAATATCTAGAATATATAAAGAGCTCCTACAATTCAACAAAAATAAATACATGGGCAAAGAACTTGAACAGACATTTCTCCAACAAGCACATGAAAAGATGTTCAACATCATTAATCATTAAAGAAAGTGCAAACAAAATCACAAAGAGGTATCACCTCACACCCATTTACTATCCAAAACAAAAACAAAAACAAAACACAGAAAATAACAACTGTTGGCAATAATGTAGAGAAATTGGAACCCTGTGCCCTGTTGGTGGGAATTTACAATGGTGCAGCCACTATGGAAAACAGTATAAAAGTTCCTCAAAAAATTAAAAATGGAATTACCACGTGACCCAGCGTAATTCCACTTTGGCTTATATACCCAAAAGAATTGAAAGTAGGATCTCAAAGAGATATTTGCGAATCCATGTTCATTGCAGCATTATTAACAATAGCGAAGAGTTAAAGCAAATCAAATGCCTGTTAAGAGATGAATAAACAAAATGTGGTGTACACACACACACACACACACAGATGACAGAGTATTATTCACCTTAAAAAAGAAGGAAATCTCGTCACATGCTACAACGTGAGTGAAACCTGAGAACATTATACTAAGTGAAATAAGCCAGCAGGGCAAAGAAAACTACTGTATGACTGCACTTATATAAAGTATCTAAAGTAGCCAAAGTCATAGAAACAGAAAGTAGAATGGTGGTTGCCAGGGGCAAGGGGGTAAGAGAAATGCGGAGTTGTTTGATGTGTATAGAGTTTCGGTTTTGCCATATAAAAAAAAGTTCTGGAGATCTGTTACACAACAATGTGAATATACTTACTACTACTGAACCATACACTTAAAAATGGTCAATACAGTAAATCTTATGTTACGTACTTTACAGTTAAAAAAAAATGAGTGCAACACTTGAAGACAGTCTAAGAAAGAAATGAAATTACTACAAATTAATAGTAGCCAGAAGAGTTGCCCAAAATAGTAGCCAATAACAGTTGCCCAATTATTACCAGAGATGGGAAAGCTTAATTCTAGCAACAAGCAAACGGATTTAAGCAACATTTGCAAATAAAAGCCAGCCTTCACTGTAGAGCATGCACGGCAGTCTTGGAACTTAAGGTTGAAACACATAATATTGTAATTAGGGGCGCCTGCGTGGCTCAGTCGTTAAGCATCTGCCTTCGGCTCAGGTCATGATCCCAGGGTCCTGGGATTGAGCCCCGCATCGGGCTCCCTGCTCAGTGGGGAGCCTGCTTCTCCCTCTGCCTCTTACCCCGCTCATGCTTGCTTGCTCTCTCACTCTCTCTCTCCCCCTCAAATAAATAAAATCTTTTTTGAAAAAATCATTCTTGTAATTAAACTCACAAATAAACACTTTGTCGGAGAGCAGGTACTAATACCAGGGAATTAGACTATAAATTTGGGGTACAATAAATGGTTTCAACCATCACTACCATTTATAAATGACAACCCAATTGCTATACCAAAGTAGATAATGTAGTAAACTTCATGACACTCATTTATTTTGGACAGTTTTCTAATTGTGGTTAGACAGTGGTGAGACCCCACAGTATTTCGGTGACTTCTCCCCTTCCAGACACATGGGACCTGACCTGCCTTGACCAATAAAAAAAAAAGCATCAGGTTTGTCAATCCCAGGAAGACACATTTAAGTGCCACTGAGAGAATCTTGCATCTCCTCTTTCGCAAGCCATCCAATGTTCAAGAGAATGGCACCTCCATCAGCTCAAGTCTTGACAGAGGATGACATCGAGCTGAGTGCCCCACCAATGTGTAATGGACAGATAGCATGAGCCAGAAATAAACATTTACTGTCGGAGTTGTTTGCTGCTAAAGCACAATCTAACCCATCCTGACATACTGGCCACTTGCAAAAATCAATGGTATAATTTTTAAATAATATAAATCATTTAGTCTAAGATACATTGTTTTTTACCAGGTACTAATTAATATTGTGTGGTTCAACCCAGTAGTTCCTAAAAATAGAGTCTACTCAAAACATCTGCAATGAATCTGGGTATTTATAAACATGATTTCATGTGTTTACTCATTTGACAACAGAAATCATGCAAATTGTCTAGTTTTGTCAGTTTCTCAGGCCCTAAAATATGGCTATAAAAAACAAGCTTTCTAAAAATCAATTCTTGGGGCGCCTGGGTGGCTCAGATGGTTAAGCATCTGCCTTTGGCTCAGGTCATGATCCTAGGGTCCTGGGATCGAGCCCCACATCGGTCTCTCTGGTCGGCGGGGAGCCTGCTTCTCCCTCTCCCTCTGCCTGCTGCTTTGCCTACTTGTGCTCTGTCAAATAAATAAAATAAAATTTAAAAAAATTAAAATTTAAAAAAATCAATTCTTTTTTTAAAAAAAGATTTTATTTATTTGACAGAGAGAGGGAGAGAAAGAGAGATTGAGAGAGAGTGGAAGGAGGGGCAGAGGGAGAAGCAGACTTCCCGCTGAGCAGGGAGCCCGACACAGGACTCAATCCCAGGACCCTGGGATCATGACCTGAGCTAAAGGCAGACGCTTAACCGACTGAGCCTCCCAGAAGCCCACAAAAATCAATTCTTATTTGTAAAATATTATTTATAGTATCAAAGTTAATTGTTATTTCCTAATGAGGGACAGCACTAAAGAGGTAAACTAAAATGTCATACACAGTAGTTGTTAATGCATATTTACATACCTATTTTTTAAAGCTATCACAGATAATGATAAAAGAAAACATGCAATTCAAAAGCACTGGTCATGTATAATACAAACAACTTTATATTAAGTTAGGTTTTCGTCCACAGGGGTCTGTCTTTACACCCTTAAAGGAAATCCTCACTTTCTTGCACAGGAGTTTATATTCATAACACACTTATCTACTATAATGGTTTCCAAAACTGAAAACAAAAGGGAATAAGTCCCTTAAAGAACAATTCCAAACCCTATTCTTATACAGAAAAATAGTGAATACTGTATTAACTAAAAAGGAACCTGTTCTGGATTGGCCCTTCATATATTACATGGTAGAGAATCTCAGACTTGGAGTCTATCATACGCAAGGGTAGCTTTAACAGTATTTCATTTGTTCATATACCTTTTAATGCTAGCTTCTTCAACTATGTCAATATTTAAACTTCATTAATATTAGTTCCTGGAATCTACTGACCACACTTTGTAAATCCTTAATTTGTATATCACAGCTCTGAAACGGATTATTTTCATTTCCAGAGTGAAACAAATGAATGGAAAAGGGAAAAAGTTACCATTTCCAAAGTTTCCTGTGAAGATGGAATAAAAATTAAGTTGCCAAGAAAAGTAACATGCCAGTCATTGTTCAAAACCATGGGAAACGTTTACACAAGAGAATGTTTCACAGAATCCTGCAACGCCTTTGAGTGGATTCATAGACACACTGACTTAAACTCACAAGCTCTGGAGAGATACATACAATGTGACAGGGAGAAAACTTACTTTTCGGTTCATTTAGGTCACGAAATTTTAGGATTAGAAGAATCTGACTGAAAAGTCTGACTGAAAAAACAAAAAACAGTGTGTGCGCAGGGACAGAAAAAAAATTAAATACCATATGGAAGCCAGCTGTCAGTCACTTCCTAGTCACACAATCTCGAGGAGTCAGGCCACACAAGAAACGGCGAAAGACACACTCTGTGCACATCAATACTGCTCAAGTGGTTCAACTTTCACAGGTCTTTCCCCAAATGGCATCTTAGTGGAGTCCCTTGGCCTCTGTTTCTAAAGTCTCCACACAGACCCCCCACCCCACTTAATGTTTCTTAGTGCTTATCACAATCTGTGATGGATATTTCATGTGTCTTGTCTGTTGTTCAGTCTTTCCTAGTTGAAGACAAGCCACAAGAGGGCAGGGACTTTAACTGTGTTGCTCACTGCTGTGTTCCTATTCGTTGAATGAATGAATGAATGAATGAATGAGTGAACGCTGGAATCTCTACCAATTTTAGCTATGATAATATCACACAAGATATTTTATGCCTTATCCCAGTTCCTGGTTGTCCCTCCCAAAGGAGGAAGACTTGCTGATCCCATTGATCATAATGTAAAACACTCAGTAGGCCAAAGGTAGAGGAGGCAACTTCCCTAACTAATTAAAGACATTAAAAGGCTGGCATTTATGTCCCGTGCCCTTTGACATTTCCGGCTCCCTGCTCCCCCCACCATCACCTATGCTGGTGCCAGTGAGCCCGCCTCCTTAGCGCTCTCTGCATCACACGTGGGTTGGATCCTACCTGTGGTCGTCGCACACCTGCTTTCTCACACACACATCCTCTGACCTGGGCCTTCGCACGGTTCTAAGGCCTGGCCCTTCTTCCTCTTTGTGGGAGAAGGTGAGTGAGCTCCTCTGTAATCACCTTTTTTCCCCCTTCCATCGAAAAGCTTGGCATGGACCACCATCTCAGCCAAGAACACTGCCCACTGTCTACTATTGTACTGGAAAATGTCTTCTGATTAAAAAGTTTGCTAAGTTTTTTTAAGTTTCTATTTGAAATTTAATAGCACTTACCATAGATCCATCTCCCCAAAAAGAGGAAGAAAAAATACTATATAACCACAAATTAGTCATTGTAAACCAAGCCTTTGTCCTGTGCAGCATCTCTTACTGGATATAACAGAATCCAGTATCTTTACCCCCAAATCCTAAACTGTTCTGATTTTATCTCCCTGAACATCTCTCCCCTGATGTCCTTATTTTGGAGAGATGTTTGCTTAAGTATTTAGGGATATAGAGTACTGAGCTCTGCTACTTATCTAAAATCCTTCAATAGACAGATGGGGGGAGGGAGGGCAGAAGGAGGGGGAGACAGGAAGTACAAGAGGCACAATGTTACCAATTGTTGGCTCTAAGGTGGGCATAGGGGTATTCACTGTACTGTTCTATTTTTCTGTATGTTTGAAATTTTTGTGATTAAAAGCTTTAAAAAAAAAAAAAAAAAAAAAGAACGTCCAAGTCTCCGGGCCTCTCCTATCTCAGAGCTGGGTGTCTCCTTCGGAGCCCACTCAGCCCACTTAGCAAATGCACTGATCCTGGAACTGGTCTGTCCCCACTTCAACCCCTCTTGCACACTGCTGCCAGCATCATCTTTCTAGAAACCTAAATGATGGCATTACTGACCCATCTGACGATTCAACAGCGCTTTCATGATACAGTTTATAAACTCTCTAAAACGATACCATGCCCTCTGTCCCTAACAGTTTCTTTCATTGCAAAAATCACACCAACACCCTCTCTCAAAGTTCCTACAAAACTACCTGCAGATCCCTGAACACACCATGTTATTTCATGCCTCTGTGTAACCTGCTCACTCTAGTTCCTCTACTTGCTTCAAAATATGGGTCTAATTGTACATAACTGCATGTTTATTATCACACCGCCTACTGCTGAGCAGTGTGAGCACAAAGGACCACCGTGAGTGACAAGAAAGTCTAAATTGCACATTTATACGTTCTCTTACTCAAACCTGCATATGACTATCCTGCAATTCCTTGTACCATCAGCAGAGGGTGCCGTAATTTCACTTTTAACAGTAAAATTAAAGTCCTAACAAAAGCAAGTTTCACAATTTCAGATGCAGTGTTAATGCTCTACAAAATCTATTTCTAACAAATAGGGAATCTGAGAATGAAAACATCCAGTATCAATTTAGTTTGAATAGGGGTTTTTTATTTCAAAAAGAAACCACACGATAATACACCAAAATTCTCAATGTGATTACACCACTGAGCCAACAGTTAAACTTGTAGGAATTTATCCTAAGAAATAAACCACGATGCAACAATCTAAATAAAATACAACGAGAAAAGGTTCGAGTTTTTAATGACACTATCCTTACTGCAGAGAGATGGCTTCGCTCACAATATCAACATGCAACTGACTCCAATCCATCTGTACCAACACCAGGAGCCTCTACTCCCCACTACCTCTTCATTCAAACTTCTGTCATTTGTTTTACTCTTGGCCTTCTGGTCTACACTTCCTTAAGCTAGTTCCCAGCCCATCTTTAGTTTTGGTTTTGCATTGCCAGAAGGGCATTGACAACTTGAACAGTGACTACATTTTTAGACAGGACTGTAGATCTCAAATTTTCTGGAACTTTCAAAATTCATCTCTACTTTTTGTGAGTTAACTTATATATTTGCGTATAGTCATCCAAAATTTATCAAAGTCCTATGAACTGCACAGTACTATACCAGGCTACAGAAGGGTTTATCAAACTGTAAACATACTTAGATTAATTCCACTTCTAAAATTCTGAATCTGTGCATCTAGATTTTATTCTGTGGTTTTACTCATGACCTTCAGGGACTCAAGTAAACTAGGGCATGTCTTACTTATAGTATTCTGAAGCGGGCATCCTATATGACCTAATCACTGTTAGAGCTCATCCTCATCTGGAAGGATGGAGGTTGGGATTGAAAAAGAATGGAACCCCCCCCCCAGAATACCTAGGAATTTTATTAGGCTTTCTAAAGACGTTAAAAATCAATTATTACTTATGGCTGGGTCAAATGCCAGGAAGCCGGCATCAATTCTCATAAGTGCAGTCTCCCCATTAAGGTCGTCCATTTTCCAGACAATCTGCTACCAGTCATTGTTTTCTTCAATAGGCCATAGGTAAAAATGCAAGAAATAAGGTCTCTATGGCAATCAGATAAGATTGTTTATCAAGTTGGCAAAATCATCTCTTACCAGTGAAAACTCAATAGACACTTGGGACCATCTGAAATCTGAAAAGGCAGAGGGACATTAAAAAGTGAATAATCTCCTGATAAGAAAAGCTTCCAAGTCTGACATACCTGTCCGGCAGAAACCCCCACTCACCTGACAGCTCCAAGTGTATTTGGTTTCCTAAAAAAGGTCTCTTCTCATTTGTAGCTCTTTAAAGATTATTTTTATTTTTAGTAAAAATAATAATAATAATAATAATAATCTGACAAGAAGAAATGTACTAAAATGCCAAGGGGAGCTGCCAGCTAAAAATGGACTGGGGAGAGTAGGATTTTATAGTTTAAAGGTTGCTGGAAAAGCTCACATGGTTAGCCAGATCAATGTAAAAAAGAAAAAGGACCTGTAAAAGACAAGGACTCTAACTTCTCTGCAGCCTAAGAAACTGGGCCAGACTGGGGGAGTGGATTAATCAGAAAGAGGAAAAATAATAAATCTATACTACCACTATATCTCAACATCAAGGAAACCTGTAAATATCATGTAGAAATCAGGTCTGCTAATTACTTTTCCTTACCACTAGATAGGCTTCTATTAAGATTTACAATGAAAAGTTCTTCCTCCCTAATTTCTGCAACAGTTACACAAAGTGAACCAGGCAATTGTGTTCACTTGATTGTTCCAGACATCATTTCCTAAGTATTAAAAAAATACTTTTATTATTTCTACTCCTTTGTGAGTTATCTTTGGTTGCATTCTGATCTCTTTGGATTAAGAAAATATAACAATGTCTCAAAAATATTCTTTTTACTCTCCCCCTACACCACCTGAGAACATTTCTAAAACCATTAATTTCACCAACTAGCCAAGATTTCAAAGAGAAAAAATCATAGCTGTCCAAGTTCTGAAAATCTTGCTAAGCATGCCTTGTGGTTCTAGCGCTGTGTTTCTCTGCCCTGATCCTTGAAGAGTAAATTGCTATGGAGAGGAAAGACTCAAGAAAAGGATCTGATAAAAGGCTAGCATTTGGAACCTGTGACATTACTGTAACAAACGTTTAGGTGAGGGAGGGATTACCTAAAACCATTGTACTTCCAGTCCTAAGTACTCCTTTTGCAAGGCTCTGGCAAATACAACTAAATCAGTACTGCATCATCCTGAATTAATAATCTGATCTTAACACTTTCTAATATCAAGGACTCCCAGATTCACTATACCTTAAGCAGTAAACAGAGAAACTAGAGACAGAAACTACCAGACAGAATGACCCTGAGTGGCAATAATAAGTATTACACAGATAGTCAGATTACACAGATAGTCATAAAAGAGATGTACCTCGAAATGAAAACTTGGGCAGATTATATTTAGCTGAGTAATTCTGCTACCTAGACTCTAAGCAGGTCTCCCAACCACAAGCATAGGAATGGCTGAGGGGAAAAACAAGGTGAGACTTGCTATCTTACTCATCTCTGTTAAGTGCTGGCTATAAATCAAGGCAGCCTGCCCAAACACACAAAACAATATAACGATGATCTAAGAGAGAGCTGTTGAATTTATGCAATCAGGAAACCTGCACAAAATTAAGGGATAAACTATGGAGGCCTCAGATGTAATTGCTATGTTCTATGGATCTGAAAATGATTAAAGAATGGGGGCGGGCGGTAGCGTTCCGGCAGGAATCTGCAATCAAATACTACACACCAATTTGTTGTAAAATGGCAACTAGAAATTACTGAATTTTCAGCATTTCCCCCCTTTTATTCCCCAAATTTTCATACTCATTCTAATACAGTACAAAGGTACTTTGGGGGGAAAAAAGTATAGAATAAGGATAGGGATGTATTTTTTCTTAAGTCTTCAAATTTATTATTGAAATACTTTTTCCTAGTCAATTCTACAAATTAAGCAAAATTCTAATCACAGAGCTCAATGCATCAGAGCATCCTAATCCAGAAAAATAAAAGAGTATTCTCCTATTTGTGGGTTAAATAACTAGGAATATTTCTAGTAGTTGTTAGCTGAAGCACTGGGAGGAAGTGAGGGGAGGGGTGAGACAGTAAGTATCACGTTCAAATTCAGGTATTTTACTTCTTTTAAGACAAGTGACGTATCACTCTATATAAACTATTCTTTGGACTTCATGGAAGGCCCTGGAAATGCTAATCTCCGTAGAGACATGCACGGTTGATTTTCTCGCTCTGACAATCAGAAGCATGCCTACCTAAGGTCAGCTCAGGACACGAGGACTGTGAAAAGGGAGATTCTGGAATTCAGGACAACAGGGGAGAGGACGTCTAGACAGGGAAGACGGGAGGGCAGTGGTGGCTCACGTGACAGGAAGAGGCGGTGAGGGACCAAAGAGGAATCAAGGGCACATACAGCCACCCAGCAATTCCTCCCAGACGACGGACTCTGCAGGTGCTGCAGCTAAACCATTAGGATTACTGTCTTCCAGACGATTGCTGCCACTCCAAACACCTGAAAGCCTTCCAGGTTTTTAGTTATCTTTAGAAGAAAAGCCTATTGGGGCGCCTGGGTGGTGCAGTCGGTTAAGCGTCTGACTCTTGGTTTGGCTTAGGTCATGATCTTAGGGTCGTGAGATTGAGCCCCAAGTCAGGCTCTGCACTGAGCATGGAGTCTGTGCCCTCTCCCTCTGCCCCTCCCACTCGTGCTCTCTCTCAAATAAATAAATCTTTACAAGAAAAATAAAAGCAAAGCCTATTAATTCTAAGGATTCCAGTAACAAGCAAATACACCAGAGAAATATTCTTCAGCCCAGATTCTACTCCTAGGAATTTTCGCTATAGACATCATTTACATGTGTTTGAAAATACAGATGTATAAGAAAACTTACGAATCATCACTGATGACAAAAAAAAAAAAAAGATAATGAACTAAAATGTTCACCAATCAGGTAATGGTTAAAAAAAAAAAAAATGAATGAAAAATGGAAAGAGGGAGGAGGTTGGGATATAAAATGGAGCTAAATTTTTAGACTATATTTTTTGTATTTTTTAAAATTCATCAATATGTATTCAATTCTTACTAAGCTAATTAAAAACAAAGAATTACACGTTACAGCAATTTTTTGAAACTCAAATACCAAACCATGGCCCACAATTTCATCATGGGTCTCAAAGTCCATTTAAATGATCATTGTACTTAATATATTTATAAAAGTATCTAGGTGTCTTTCCCCTCCATTAAACTACAAATTCCTTAGGGACAAAAATAAATATAAATTGTCCTCCACAATGCCAGGCACAGTGATGCTCATTAAATGTATACTGAGTGCATAACTAAACAAAAACACATCTGACTTAAGGCTACACGACGTGTAACCACACGGGCACTTGGCTAAAGTCATGACTAAGTTCTCTGAGCTAGGTCAGCCTGAATGAAAAGGACATAGCTCTCAGAAACTGTACACATTTCAAAAACTTCTATAATCCCTTAGAAGATTCTAGGTTTCCTAGATCGAATTTATCCCTCACCAAGACTCCCAACAGTAGATTAAAAACTAAATGACTCATCTGGAAAGTCAATTCACACTATGTTAAAAAGCAGCCAATACAAATCAGTGATTCATGTCATGGCACAGATTGTAAATAGTATTATTTATCTGGTGCCTGGCAGGGAAATCAAGGCTTGGGTGATACAAATCAATTATAGTTCCCTTATAGTCTATAATTATAATAAGGCAACCAGAATATAAAGTATTAGGGAAGATGTTAATATAGAATTTGTATAAAACTCCCAAAAGAAATCTCAGATTTTTTCATGAGAAACATAAGCTTGTTTCTATGAATGTAACTTTTTTACTTGGGGCTCTGCACTTATAGTGACTACATACTGATCAAGACAGAGGATTTCTTCAAACATTCTAAATCATTTTTACAATAATTCAAAAATTGCGAGAGGATTTCATATTTCCTATTTTTTCATTAATATTTATATTTATAAATATATTTATATTTATATTTATAAATATTTATATTTATAAATTATATTTATATTTATATTTATATTTATGCTTTTTCATTAATAGATGCACTTCGTGACGATGCATAAAGACTTCAAATTCAATCAAACTTTTCATATCAGGTTTTTTTTTTTAAGATTTTATTTATTTATTTGACAGAGAGAGAGAGAGACACAGCGAGAGAAGGAACACAAGCAGGGGGAGTGGGAGAGGGAGAAGCAGGCTCCCCGCTGAGGAGGGAGCCCGATGCGGGGCTCGATCCCAGGACCCTGGGATCGTGACCTGAGCCGAAGGCAGACGCTTAACGACTGAGCCATCCGGGCACCCCATATCAGGTTCTTTAAAGTAACACTTTCCAAAGGCAAACTATGAAGACCAGAAAACTCCATGGTTTTCAAAGGTTAAGGGGGAAGAAGGGATAAATAAGCAGAAAACAGGATTTTTCAGGGCAGTGAAACTATTCCCTATAATACTAAAATAGTGGATATATTTGTCCAAACCCATAGAACGTGAAACACCAACACTGAACCTAATATAAACTGTGGACTCAGAGTGATAACCCTGTGCCAGAGTGGGCTCATCAACTGTAACAAATACAACATTCTGGTGGAATATGTTGAAAACAGAGCAGGCTATGCATGTGTAGGGCAGAGTATAGGGGCAATCTTTGTGCCTTCCACTCAATTTTGCTATAAACCTAAAACTGCTCTGAAAAAAATCAATTTTAAACTCTTTAAAATATTTTTTTCCTTTAAACAGGCATAAATGCTTTATTAGTAAATCATTCTTTTGTAGTCAATATCTACTGAACATTATTAGTGAGCACCTGTAATCTAATTTTTCCTAAGTTTAATTTCTACTTCGAATTATCGATAAACATAATACACAATCTCCGTGGTTCTTGCAATTTTCTATCAAGTTCCTTAAGATGTTCCATCATGTATTTTTACTGAAGCCATCTTTCAACTTAATACAACCATCTTCCCACAAATCTACAAAGTGAGAATCGTTTGCAAAAAAACCCAAAAAATAACAACAAAAATTCTTATATGCAAATTCTTGACAAAACCTTTCTTGTGGTCTACTAACACTGAAGGTATGAAACAGCAGAGATTGGTACACTGATCTCACACTCATTAAGAATTTTTCGAAACTCAGTGTTATGTTGGTGGTAGTTTGCAAATAATGTTCTTCAAAGTGTCTTCTCAAGGATTCTCTAGAGTGCTCTAAGTAAATCTTCATCAACGCCTGTTGATTCATCTTGAAATGAAACTTTCTGATTTAATAACTTCTGGATAAACATAGTCTCTATGTAATCTTGTCGTCAGCAGGGCTACTAACAATATTATTCAGAAGTAAAACGTTTTAAATTTTCTTTTCTTCACTAGGTTCTAACACAGTGTTCAAAATTTCCTGGCAGGCTGGCAAATGAAGCGATTTTGACTTCTATAACGTATTTGGGCTTCAGTAAGGAATTGTGTGGCCTTGTAACTAGCTGGCCGCATGAGTCATTCTAAGGGTTATAACTGAATTTACAAAGGAATTGTGCTTATTTTGCCCTATCCGGCCTTTAAAAAAATTATAAATCTATATAGCATAAGGTGGACATTGTGTTTTAAGGCACCAGAATTGTCTACTTGGTACCTCTGCTTCATGTAATAACATTCCACGCAAATGAGGTTTTCAGGTTAAGAAAGAACTATCAAGGTACTCAAGTTCAAGTGTGAGATCATCTTTTATTATATTACCTAATTAATGCCAAACTCTTAATTTTAGGCCTCTAAGTTTATCTTGTTAATTTATTGCTTTTGGGCTTTAACTCAAAAGCTTTTCATTATGATGGGAGGATAAGTATCTCAAACTTGAATCACTTAAAATATGCAGAATTTAAAGGGACTTTCATATTTACAGTTTCAGAATATCATTTTTTCAACATATTTTTAGGTTACCTTCATTATAAGAATGTTTAAAATAAGTAAAACAGGAAAAGATAAAACATTAGTTTTCATTTAACTTAATTAAAATTCTGGAAAAGTAGTACATTATAAGATTACATTCTTTATAATCAAAACTTTGGGAAAATTACTTTTATAAAGCTTTGAGATTAATGGTCCCCTAAAATTTTATTAAGTCCCTTAATGAAATGAAATTCAATTATTTGTTTTTTAGAAATAAACAGTTGTATTTCTTAAAAAAAAAAAAAAAGAGTCCTAAAATCTCATCAAAATCAGACCTTGCACAATAACTGTAGCAGTTATGGAAATTAACACAATTTATGCTCCACTTACCACCACCTAATACCAGAGGAAGAAGAGGAGAAAAAGAACAACTAGGAAAACTGGATAAGCCTTTTTTTTTTTTAAATGTCTGAAAACTAAAAAAAAAAAAAAAAAAAAAAAAATCTTCCGAAGTGGGACTTGAATGGTCAAGATCTGGAGGAAAAGGGCAATACCTGGAGATGCCCCCAACATTCCACACTGCCTTTCCCTGAGCACATTCCCAGTTCATAAGCAGCAGAGATAAGAAGCTGAGAGATAAGACATCTGTCAGAAAGCAGAGGCATTAAAGAGAGCCTCTGTCAGTCTGACAGGGCTGGGAAGACAAAAACTGGAGTTCAGGACTAGTAAGGCAGCTAGCTAGGGCTTGAAGGGTCAAGATTCCAGAGAGAAGAAAAGCACAAAAAAGTGAGTCCAGCAATCTGAGCTACTTTTTGGCTCAAGTATTCACTCATTCATAAGCAAACGAAAGCATGAGGTAGAGAAGTTGAACAGAATGCAGTTCTAGGAGACTGAGAAGCTGAGCAGAGATACAGTCTGTCTCACCACACCGGAAAGATAAAAACTGGAGTTTGGGGCCTAACAAAGGAGACAGGCACAACTAAATCCCACCGGCTTTCAGTTAGGACCCCTAAAGGCCTGTACCCAGTTGAAACCTCGAAAGAACTCCACCTGTGGGGTAAGGGAAAGCTGGAAATACACGAGGCCCTACAAAGGTGTCACACTCTCAATTGGCTCAGCCTCTGATTGGATTAAGGTGACTGCCTCTATTCTAACTGCCTATCAGAAACCAACCTACCATCAGAGCTGCTTCAATTTTCCATAATGACCAATATTCAATCAAGAATTACTAGACTTGGGGCACCTAGGTCAGTTAAACAACTCTTGATTTCAGCTCAGGTCAGGGTCTCAGGGTTGAGAGACAGGGCTCCGTACTCAGCAGGGAGTTTGCTTCTCTCCCTCTCCCCCTCCCCCTCCCCCCTACTTGTGCACACGTGTGCATGTTTGTGTATGTGCTCTCTCAAATAAAATTAAATAAATCTTTTTTAAAAATTACTAGACTTTTCAAGAGATAGAACAGAAAAAGACAGACAACTGAAAGAAATTCAAAGGTAATCCAGAGAGTGGAACCATCAGATACGGACAGTACTGATCACAGTTTATACTAAAGAAAATTTAAGCCATGAAGGAGAAGTTCACCAGTACCAATAGAGTTCCTGAGTGAATCAAAGGCACAGACAGAGCAGACAACCACTGGGTGTTCGAGTCAATCAAACCTAGACTCAAATCCAAGCTCTACCACTTACCAGCTTTCTTTTCCCCTTAAAGATGGATAGTTCATCCTCATAGTGTTATTGTGAAAATTAAGTGTCTTCCACAGAATCTATCATACAATAGTCTGTAAACATTACGTCATGTGTGATGGTCAATAATTGTTACATGTGGATTACCTTATCCCAGGACTAAGGTCCTGCACACTCTCTTTTCATGTGGCAGAGTAATTAATACACTACTATCAACTCTTAACAAAAGTGTCTTTCAAGTGAAAAAAATTCATCTGTTTTTGTTTTGTTTTGAATCACCAATAATATATTCTGGAACCACCAATGCTTTCCAGAAAAAGTATTTTATAAACAGTAAAAAAAAAAAAAAAGTGTTTATTAATTTATACTCTGATTCCTTCCCCTAAAAAAAGATCTGAGGTAGCTGACAGAGATACATACCAACAAGAAGCAGGGGCTTTTGTTTCTCCATGGTGCTTTGTTTTTATTTTTCAGTGAGAAAAGGGCAGACAGACGATGGTGGAAAATGGATACAAAAGTTTCTAGGCAAGGTATTATAGTCCTGAGCTGACACAGGACATATATAAAAGTATACACTTCAGTAGATCTTGACAATAGTACTTAAGGCACCATTATTTTGTTTGACCCACAACCCTCTGAGGCAGGTTATAGCTCCATTTTACCCTTCCTGTACCAGATCCACATAACAAGAGGAGGACAGACAGAAGTCCAGAACTCAGTGTTCCTTCCACGCTGTCAGGCTCATGCCGCCTCTGCCCGCAAAGCCAAGCTGGTACCACCAAGATGACAAAGGGAAAACCAACCCCAAAACTGTCTTCCAGCTATTAGTCTGCAAGCATGCCTACACATACAATGATCTGGTAAGCTCCAGAGAAGACAGGAGAGTGGAGGATGCGGCTGTGGAAACATGATGTTATCACTACACTAAGCAGCTACTAGAGGGAAGTAAGAACGAGCCCATGAAATGTCATACCAGGACTTCTACTCAGACTGAACAGCTGGGGCTCCTCACCTGTGATATCCCACCCTCCTTCCTGGCTTCCTTTTACTCTTTAAAATCTATCAGCTCAAAGTTAAACAGAGACAGCGATGTGTCGGTAATTTACATCAGCAGTTCCCAAACCACAGTCTTTCACACCTCCACCCTCACAAGTTTTCTGTTACATAAAAAAACTCCTCTTTCACTTACCACTTTTCTTAAATCAAGGTTTTTTTTTTTGTTTTTTTTTTTAAACCTGAATGCCTACTTTGGACCCTTTTGAAACCAGGAGTTTGATCAGCCAGTTATGTTTTCCAGTATACGCAGTATATGTGAAAATAAAGGCATAGTGTTTAACACAAAAACTGTTTGGGGCGCCTGGGTGGCTCAGTCGGTTAAGCATCTGCCTTCAGCTCAGGTCATGATCCTGGGGGCTTGGGATCGAGCCCCACGTTGGGCTCTCTGCCTGCCGCTCCCCCTGCTTGTGCACTCGCTCTGTCAAATAAATAAATAACATCTTTTAAAAAACAAAAACACACACAAAAAATTGTTAAGAATAATGCTAAAATAACCCTGCACTGTCTACCCCTTAGGAAACACTAGTTTTTTTTTTTTTTTAATTCTGTTAGCAACTATTTATATATTCTTTAAAAAATATAAACAGAGTAAACGCTTATAGCATTATTACGTGACACATCAGTGTTGACTCCTTTATCCAGTTGTGAATTAATATTCTTTCTTACCTAAAAAGTACTGTTATTTCTGGTGGCAATCCATTCTATTCCAATCTCCCTAGCTCTCCATAAATGAGCATGCTGTCTACATTTAGTTATATGACTCTCCCTCATGCCTATAGACAATTACAGATGGTTTCTCCCTTCAATGACCTGTCAAGATAGAGAAATCAAAAACATGAAAATACCAGACGCCAATTTTAATTATGTTCTCACCAAATAGTATCTTTTTTTCTGACGCACTTAAAATGAAAACGAATACACTGTTTTCACCGCATGATACGTACAAGATATGTACCTGATACATCTTAACTCAGTGTCGAGATTCATTTTATATGCCCAATTCCTGTTAGAGAAAGAACTTACATGATTTTTGCAATTACCACTGCCAAAAAAATTACCCTGGAAGATTATTTTTTAATTAGCCTAGTTTCTTACCAAAGCAAATGAATTTTATGCCAATTCAGCAAACCACAAAGCCAAATGCATACCCAATTCAATTATCTTTAATCTTTCAACTAAGAAAAATTGTCCTTATCTACTTTTTGTCACTACTTCCCTGTCCAGAACAGAGCATTTTAGCAGTCAGAATGACATGTGCTCATGAGCACAGATCGTACGCAGAGGCGAGAAACAGCCATGGACATTTCCCTTACTAACAGTGGGAACAGGGACACCAGACCATGATTTGCAGAAGGCTCTACAAGTCACTCATAGGGGGCTCCCCAACAGCACAGTGGCTTGCACTCTACTGGGCAGTGCTCTTTACACTGGAACAAGTCGAAGATCAGATCCAGAAGAGCCTGTATGTACTTCCACAAGAACGTAAGTCAGGCAAGTCACTGTCCCTCCCGCTATGTCCCGGAAGTGGTCATACCTGTGTAACAAGTAACGAGACTGGGTCCAAGATGGAGTCATTCATGCTAAGCCCCAATGTCAGCAAACCAAAACTTCACTAAGTAACTATGCCTGGCTCTCCCGGAAAAGGCGGGCCTAGGTCAGCCAGTCAGCACTTGTGACCTGACCTGGTTTCCTCAAAAGCAGGAAAGCAACCCTGCCTTAGCCACACAGCAAATGCCTCCCGTAACTTCCTTGTTCCTCCTCACCTTGGTCTATGAAACCTCTTGCCTTGTACAGCTCTTCAGAGCTCCTTTCTCTCTGCCTAATTCATGTATCACTGAATAACACCAATAAGATCCTTAAAATGTACTCAGTTGAATTTTGTTCTTTAAATCCAGGAGCACCCATGAAAATCCACAGTACGCATTCACGGTCAACGGCACCTCCATCCCTCCTCTTACCTCCATGTCTGCTTTTCCTAAGCAGCACCGGTTCCTCCCTCAGGTGACGCCTGAATGTCAGAAACACTCCGGTGATAATGATGTCAAACAGCCTCCAACTTGTTAAGGGACAGTGTCTGGTCAGGTGATACACTAATCAATATGCTACTCTACCCTGAGAGACAGGCTATCAGTCTTACTGTCGATCTCTCCATCTGTCATTTTTGACTCAACTAGGAAACCAGGGCGAAACGAACAGTCTAGCTTAAAGGTCAGCACCAGGCATTGAGCCACGTCCCATGGTCACAGGGCCTAACTCAGGTGCCCTAGAAACAGTCATCTGTCTTTTGGGTTACGATTCCAGTTTCATAAATAAGACTCTCCTTTCAGGAGCCACAGACATTTTGCATCTCATGAGAACTGTGGGCCCCTCTGTCCTCAGGAACGTTCACGAAATATGCAAGAAGCCACATCTAGTCCAGGCATGCCACGGAGCCAGAAGACTCCAAAGTCTGTTCCCATGCCCAGACCAAGAACTCTTGCTCTAGGGACTTGCAAAAGCTGACACGAGGCCACAACCTCACATTTGAAGAGAGATACCACGAGTCTGTGCTCACGTGTAAATCAGAAGCAATTATAAAATATTTTCAAGAAAAATCAAATGCGCCACACGAAAAGGGTATTACCAGCGGCAGCGGCAGCTCTAGGATTTTAAACATTAGGGATGGGATGTGATGGGGCCGGGGAGGAGACTCACAAGGTACAGACACTGTGTTTGCATCATTCTCCAAGTAAATATCAAGAAAACGGCCATTGTTCCTATCAAATATGGGGGGGGGAGAACTATTATGAAGAGATAAAGACCCAAAAGTGCCCCTCCT
Source organism: Halichoerus grypus (assembly GCF_964656455.1). Lineage (NCBI taxonomy): Eukaryota > Metazoa > Chordata > Mammalia > Carnivora > Phocidae > Halichoerus > Halichoerus grypus. The sequence goes on from NC_135717.1 coordinate 67,177,636, forward strand.
ATCGTGGTTCACCACTGTCTGCTGGATCTTAAGAATATTTACTGAGCCACATTTTTTCAGCAATGTTTATTGGGATGAAAACTTAGATTGGTTCATGAGACATATGAGAAGATACAGAAGATCTTGAAATCAATCCTGACGTATTCCCCTCCTTGGGACTTGGCTGTGAAGCAGGACCTAGGCAGCTGGAGGAGAAGGGGAGGGACGCTGGAGCTGGCCCATAAGCTGCAGATGGAAGAGGACGGGAGGGGAAGGTGGAGACAACAAGTCTGGCCCAGCTCAGAAGCAGACCTAGGAGCTCCAGCCGAAGGAGTGACAAAGGTTTGCTCATTGACCAACTCAGGCTCCCCTGAACGCTTTCTCAACCAGGCCTGACTTCTGGGCTTCCACGTCCCTGTCTGCTTTGTCCAATTTTAGCAAGAATCCTTATAAATCAGTTTAACCGGAACCCCCCCACCCCCAAATACCTAACTGGGCTCATCCTCCATCACACCCCAGGTGAGGTCTGATCACGGTGGCCTACCCTGAGCAAGAATCCTGTTAGGTCACTTGAGCCAGACTCTCCCCCCTCAACCCTGATGTTTCCCTTTAGTAATTTCCCCTCCAGGGACCCCCAGTCCACTCCTTGGCTATAACCTGCCACTGGCCCAGGCTGCATTCAGAGTGGAGTCCAATCCCTCTCCACCCGCAAGACCCCACTGCAGTCGTCAGACAACCATCACGACGGCGTCCCTTGAATGAAGCCTGCCTTACTTTCAACAAAGCTTAAGAATAATTGTTCCTTTAATGGTCTGATTATTATTTTTTAAGAGGAGCAAGGAAAACATCTGACCAATGTGGGAAACTCAGGCATGTTTCAGGCAATGGTAGTAGGTTTTCAAGAGAGGATTTATGTGACAAGGACGGACAGAAGCAGAAAAATGTTCACGCTTAGCCCAGAAGCCTGACCTCTAGTGTGCATCGTTCCGATAAGGATCAAATACGCGCTGGTTGCTACATTCTCAAAGGTCTCATGACTGCCTGTGTATCTCACCAATTGTTAATATTGAACTGAATGATAAGCACCAGAGAAATCTTGCGAAAGTAGCTTTACAAGCAGAAATTCAAAGAAAACATTTATGATCTAATACTCCCTGTATGTCTCCTCCCCCTTGAGCACTAAGCATAGAACCACCAGCTTCACACAGCAAAAGCGCAGCCCTTTGTGCCCATGGGTCCTGTCCCCGTGCTACTTAAACTCACTAAGTTGCACCATACAACTTAAGAATTACATCTTGCCCTTTGAGGGCAATCACAATATTGTGATTGATGATAAATATATATTTGGTCTTCTCCCTGATTCCTAGCACAGAGCTCTGAAAACCCTAGGGACTTCCAAAGTGATGAAGAGAAATAAAAGGCGTCTTTTGTTATTCATAACATCCCACACCCCTTTCAAACACACCTGAGTTTATGTTAATGAGGTGACTTCCGGAGAACCCCTAAGTGTGGAGGGGAACCAATGAAGTGATTTGGGTTGGCACTCTTAGTCCCAACCCCTGACCTCTGAGGAGGAGGGAGGGGCTGGAGACTGAGTCCAATCACCAATGGCCAATGAAAGCCCACAAGGACAGAGTTGGAGAACTTCCAGGTTGGCCAACGCATGGAGGTATGGGGAGTGGTGCACTGGGAGAGGGTATGGAAGCTCCACATCCCTTTCCCCTTACCTTGATCTATGCATCTCTTCCACTTGGCTGTTCAGAGTTATAACTTTAAAATAAACTGGTAATCTAGTAAGTAAACTGTTTTCCTGAGTTCGGTGAACTACTCCAGCAAATTAATGGAACCTAAGGGGGGGGGCGGGTAGTAGGAACCTCTGATTTATGGCTGGTGGGTCAGAAGCACAGGTGACAACCTGAACTTGCATCTGAACGGGGGGAGAGGGGGCTGGTCCTGTGGGACTGACCTGGTGCTGCATCCAGGTAGTGTCAGAATGGAGTTAGGTTGTGGGACCCCCAGCTGGTGTCACAGAACTGCTTTGTGTGTGAGCCCCAAAATCGATCCCAGAGGCAGGGCTTCAGCCCCCAGAAAAGGCAGCTCCAGAGAAGACAGGGCTGTAGGGACCAAAGGAGAAGCCCCATGCTAGGGAGGACTGGGACCAAGAGCAGCAACTGGGACTGGAGCACTACCGGATGCTGGCCTGTTTAGCAAAGAAATAAGTACAGTGAGGAAGCCCAGTGCTCCCCTGGAGATCCCACCGGAGCCCCCGGACCAGGCCTGATGGCAGAGGAGGGGCTGGGCTTTTAAATTCCACCTGCCTGCTGTCTGCCGTGATCACGGAATCAGAGCGGAGATAAGCAAGACAGACACCAGGCCTGGTCTTGGAGGGTTTTCTAAACAAAACAGATACAAAGACAAGTACCGAGAGTCTGGCTACAGAGCCCCAGCATTAATCTATGCCGTCCCCAACAGCTTGAGCTAACATATGGAAGTGGGATGCAGAAGACACGTTAGGAAAACTGTTTATTACAGTTGGGATAAAATAAAAGGTAAATGTTGGAACAAAAGTGGGAGATAAGATTAGAAAAGAATGGTCTCAAACGCCAGCCGGAGGAGTTTATACAGGGGAAGGGGGAGCAGGAAGGAAAGGGCAGGTTCTGAACCGTGTCTCAAAGATTAATTTCCTGGAACAAAGGCAGAAATGCCGTTGATATTCAGAAATATAAAAACACCGTTTGGAAGACATCTTCTCTAGCAGTTTTATTAGCGTGGAGGTTGTAGGTGAGAAGGTGGAACCGAGTAGAGACATCTCTGCGGATACGAAGCGGCAGGAGAGGTAGGAAACATCCGGGAGGAGGTGCTGAGTACACACAGCCCATCAGGAAGTTATGCATAAAAGGAGGATGACAGATCTTCCCGAAGTTCCCAACAGAAGTACTGGGTTTTTATTGTCGTTATTTTTAAACACAGGTACACCTGAACCAACAGATTAAAGATGCAAAGAAGAAACCTAGGTAAATGATACACAAGGAATACTTAAAGCGACAGAGCCCAGCTCACATCAAAATGTCTTTATACCTAAAAAATGTCTTTATACCTAAAAAATAAATAAAACAAATACCACTCTGAAGCTTTTTCTTTCGGAGTTTCTCAGCGTGAAATCCCTATAAATTTCACAATGTATTAATGTATCCGTCCCACTATTCAATAACCAAGAAATACATGAGACCTTTTTTAACTTTATCAAGTCAAATCATAAATTTTAACACAAATTGTATTTTTTAATGAAATGCGATGGGCAGAAGTGTGGTAGGAGGGAAAAGAATGGGTTTTAGAATTATTCAGACCTACGTTTCACTATATTTTTAACAAATCAACACACCCACATCACTGCTTGAGAGCTCCCAAGCGTCAGTACTTCGATGCTAAGTGATGTACAAGACTGATCTGACCTTCATAATGGCCGTCTGAATCCAAAGGTTCAACAACTTGCCCAAGTGAATAAAGAGGCAAGGCAGTCGGGGCATCTGGGAGGCTCAGTCGGTTAAGCATCTGACTCTTGGTTTTGGCTCAGGTCAGAGTCCTGGGATCAAGCCCCAGGTCAGGCTCCCAGGTCAGTAGGGAAATCTGCTTCTCCCTCTCCCTCTGCTCCTCCCCAGCCCCCTCTCTCTTTCAAATAAACAAAATCTTTAAAAAAAAAAAAATTTTCCAATCAGGCCAACTGCCACACAAGCCCTCTCCATCTGACAAAGGAAGATGAAGTTATCTGCATGGTAATAAGACCCCCCATCCCTCCCCCTAATGGAAAACTACCTTGCCTGGAACTATCCTTTTCCTTTGCTAATAACTTTCTTGCCCCACTTATAAAAACCTTCCATTTTGTACAACTCCTCAGAGCTCCCCTCTATTTGCTAGAAGGGATACTGCCTGATTCTTGAATCATTTAATAAAGCCAATTAGATCCCCAAATTTACTTGAATTTTGTTTTTTAACCGGGGGAAGTTTCTCTAAGAAGGTGAAATTAAACAGACCTGAATTAAGGGGGTGGTGAGAGACAGTCAGGTGAGAGATGAGTGCATTCTAGCTGAAGGTCCATCATGACCTTAGGTTCTGAGGAAGAGCCCAGGGTACTGAAAGGACAGTATGCCTGGAACATAATGAGCCAGAGAAAAATTCTGATAAAATCTGAAAGGAAATGTAGGCAGGTGTTAGATCCTACTGCACCTTATAAGCCACTTTATCATCTGTATTTTTATTGTCCATATTTTAAAGTGTCTAAAAACCACTTACATTATAAAAACAGTTGGGAAAAGGTTAGGGGCTAATATTTCAGACTCACACAATTATTCTTCCTTATTACTAATAATAGGGAGCAAATCCATCTCTGATTACATCTAGCTTTTGCTCAAGAGTGAGGACTTTCTTTTCCTATAACTATCAGGACTTCCTCACACATTTTGATCACCTTTATCAGCTCATAGCTATGATTCATAAAGCATTAAAGCTCTCAAAAAAAAAAAAAATCAACAATTGCAATGGCAATAATTTTTCTAATTCCAGACTGATAATCGGTCTTAAATAGTAATGTCAAAATTGTTCCCTAAAAGCAAACCATATTATAACTAATCTACATAATAAAAATCAAAAGTAATGCTTCCATTCAGGTAATATTTAAATATGGAAGGGCAATATAACATAAGAAACTGGTGTATTAAGATGAGATTGAGGGGTGCCTGGGTGGCTCAGCCGGTTAGGCATCTGCCTTAGGCTCAGGTCATGATCTCAGGGTCCTGGGATGGACTTATTAGTTTTATCTTTAAAATATTCAGGCTCCCTGCTCAGCGGGGAGCCTGCTTTTCTCTCCCCCTCTGCTGCTCACCGCCCCCCCCACTTGTGCTCTCTGTCAAATAAATAAATAAAATCTTTAAAAAAAAAAAAAAAGATGACACTGAATTTTGTTACAAATTAACTATGGAAGCTTATGATTTACTCTTATCAGAATCAAGATTTTCTCAGTAGCAAAAAATATTACTAACAAAAAACTGTTCTAAGCTAACCTCAGCCATATAAACTCATTCAATCTCCATAACAACCCTATCCAGTAGGTAGTATAGGTTTATCCCTAATTTGCAGATAAGAATATTTAGGCACAGAAGGGTTAAGTAGCTTGCCCAAGGTGGCTCAGCCCAGGGTTTTAACTGCCGGGCACAATACCTCCCCAATAATGATGTCACTCTCATTCCAGCGCGTCCTGAGAGGTGGGATTCCAGCTGGTTTCCTGGATCCATTCTTGGAAGCAGGGTATTATCCCCATGAGCTTAATTTGTGCCACAAGTAAGCAAAAAAAGACTAAGAAGTGGCTCCCACAGGAAGAAAACGTCAGCACGCTCTGATCTTCATTTCCGCAACTACACTGGATGACCAAGGAGAGCCACAACAGTAGTAACCACTTGCTGGGTATCTCACTCGCCACACCAGTCCAGTCACGCTACCTTAGGAACCTCATCTGATATTCGTGACAGGCTACTGTTAGTCCTGATGCACAAAATAGAAAATGAGATTAAGAGGTTCAGCATCTTTACCCTAAAGCTCCTCTTCCGCTTCTACCACATACTGTCTACAGGTCAAGACAGTCTCCCCTGAGCTGCTGAGTCCATGGAATCAGGGATTATATAAATATGACTTCATTTGTATAAAACCTGGTTCATCTGGCTGATTTAGGAGCTTTGTCAGAGAGGGAAGAGAACTTTCCCTGTTGTTAATTCCATTGCTCCAGCATTAATAATGGAAAAGGGGAACCAATCCCTTCCCAAGAAAGCTCCGTGACAAGAGGACTATGCAGGGCTGGTTCAATGGTGTGTCCTCAATGCCCAAAAAGGGGCTGGACTTCAGTAAATGCTCAATAAACTGTGGTCGACTTCAACTGAATTTCATGAGTCTGGCTTATGTGAGACCAACTTGGGTCTAAGTCTCCCTCTTCTTTAGATACCAAACAACCAGGATCACTAAGCCAAGAAGTGAACCTGATGTCACTCATAACAAAATCACCATCAACATAAAATCATGAATTATCCACAGAAGTTGGGCTACAAAGTTTGAATATTTTAAAGATAAAACTAGTAAGTGGTGCTTCAAATTGCAAAAAAAAAAAAAAAATCAGATCATTTTATTTCAAACTCTGATTCAGAGTGCATGAGATTGAAATATTCACAAAGGATGGAACACAGAAAGGAAGGAGACAGGAGGTGGACTTTGGGAATCTGGACTCTAGGGCTGGTTCTGGGGTTCTCCTAGTAACAGCCAGCCACAGCCAGCCCTATGACCCCCCAGACCTGGTTTTTCCATATGAAGGCTAAAGAGAGGAATCCGATGATCAAGATCCCGAACAGCTTCTCCATTCAGTGACTCAAGGCTGGGAGATGACACTAGACTTTGAGATGGCCAGTGAAAAGGGTGACAAGCTTCAAGGATAGAGGGATGTTTGCGCTAGTCCTTGAGGGATGTGAAGACTTCAACATGCCTAAGGATGAAGTTAAGGCACATCTCAGCTAAAAGAATCACTGACTATACTTTCATTTAGCAAAAAGTCAAGGATATATATGGCTATCAGCACAAATACACAGGTAACCCAGCAGTCCAGGCTTTACATGACGTTTAAAAACCATTCTTTTATTTTAGAAAAGAAAAACACCAAGGGGAGCAACTTGCACTTTCCTTCTTGGGTTGAGGGGAGTTGGGGAGATGGGGGGGCTTTTATAGGGCCCTGCTTTTCTTAAACGTTCAGGAGGAAATGAAAGTATTTATTGTAAAAGGTGTATAAAAATATCAAATGACCACAAGTTAGAGACGTCTCTGAGGAACCTACTGAATTGGAATTTATCAGAGAACACCTTGGGCTGCTGTTTCTAAGAAAGAGTTATAAAGCTTGAGAGCTGTTTGGAGGACCACAGTCCTCTGAAATAAGTGCATGTTACTTTCCCCTAGTGATATTAAAGGATGCCGAGGATCTCCTTGTGGGACTGCCCCCAACTATCTGCTTTTTGGATGTTTTAGTACAACAGTAAGCTAAACAGCCAGCGGGATCCATAGACCTGGACTTGGGAATTAAAGGCAGAATCACTTTACCTTGTCATGAACTACAACTGGTATGTTTTATTTTTTTAAAGAATTATATTAATCAAAGTATTTCACAAAATGGATCACAGACCTAAATGTACAATGCAGAACTACACAACTCCTAGAAAATAACACAAGAGAAAATCTAGATAACCTTGGGTATGGTGATCCCTTTTAAGATACAATCTAGAGGCACAATCCATGCACAAAATAATTGATAAGCTGGATTTCATTAAAATTGAAAAGTTCTGTTCTGCAAAAGACAATATCAACAGAATAAGACAAGCCACAGACTAGGAGAAAATATTTACAAAAGACACAGCTGATAAAGATCTGCTATACAAAGTATACGAAAAGCTTTGTTTTTAAGATGTGAAGTAATCTCTACACCCAATGTGGGGCTCGAACTCACAAACCCAAGATCAAGAGTCTCATGCTCCACTGACTGAGCCAGCCAGGCGCCCCCCCAAAAAACGCTTAAAACAGACAATCCAATTAAAAAATGGGCCAAAGAGTTTAACAGACACCTCACAAAGAAGATATACAGATGGCAAAAAAAGCCTGTGAACAGAGATGCTCCACATCATAGGTCATTAGGGAAACGCAATTAAATAACAAAGAGACACCACGACCCGCTCATATGAATTTCCAAAACCTGGAACACCAACACCATCCAAACCTGGTGAGACTGTGGAGCAAGAGAAATTCTCATTCATTGCTGGCAAAGCAAAACAGTACAGCCGCTTTGGAAGACGGTTTGGCAGCTTCCTACAAAACTCAACACACTATTATTACGCCATCCAGCAATCATGAGCACTGGTTATTTCCCCAACGGAGTTGAAAACTTACGTCCACACAAAAACCTGCACATGGATATCTGTAGCAGCTTTATAACTGCCAAAACCTTAAAGCAATCAAGATGTCCTTCAGTAGGTAAATGGATTAATTAACTGTGGTACATCTACACAATGGAATATTATTCAGCACTAAAAAGAAATGAGCTATCAAGCTATAAAAACACATAGAGGAAACTTTTTTTTTAAGATTTATTTATTTATTTGAGAGAGAGAGAGCACAAGTGAGAGGGGCAGAGGGAGAGAGAGAGAATCTCAAGCAGACTCCGAGCTGAGCATGCAGACCCCAACACAGTGCTCAATCCCACAACACTGAGATCACCACCTCAGCCGAAACCAAGAGTGAGATGCTGAATCAACTCCACCCACATGGAGGAAACTTAAATGCATATTACTAAGGGGAGGAAACCAATCTGAGTAGGCTATATACTGCAGAATTCCAACTACAGGCCATTCTAAAAGAGGCAAAACTATGAAGACAGTAAAAAAGATTAGTGATTGCAAGGTTTGGGAGTGAAGGGATAACTAGGCAGAGCACAAAGGATTTTTAGAGCAGTGAGAATACTCTATATGATGCCATGATGAAGTATACATGGCATCATACATTTGTCCAAACCCACAGAACACGCAACACCAAGACCGAACCATAATGTAAACTATGGACTTTGGGCGATTATGATGTGTCACTGTTGGTTCATCAACTGTAACAATGTACCAGTCTGACAGGGGATATTGGTAACAGGGAAGGCTCTGGATGTGTGGGGGTTAGGGAGTATATGGGAAACTCTATACCTTCCTCTAAATTTTGCTGTAAACCTGAAACTGCTCTAAAAAAAATAAAATCTTACAAATATTTTAAATTGCATGTGCATAATTCAAAAAGACACCAAAAAGCTCACATATATGATTTCTAAGCAAAAAAGATTAATCAAGATTTGAACTATGCCTTTCCTCTTTGCAGATGTATGGACTATCTTTCTGGAAGGAGCAGAGAACTTGAGGAATATTTCATTTAAGGAAAGATGACAGTCATAGACCATGGAGCCCATTTGCTTTCACTGAGAAGGAAAAATATTAGGTGATGGTGCCAGGGGATGTCCTGAGTTGGTCATGATAACACCTGCTAATATCACACCAACTAACAATTCAGTAAAAGTCTGTTGATATGTCAATAAAACCTGATATAAGGATGGTGTTCTTTTGCTAATCTGACTTGATCCAGGAGTATATTTAAAACTAATATAATGTATGCCCTACATATCCTTTAAGCACTCCTCACTAAATACTGCTTCTTTCAAACAAGACTTTGATAAATCTTGAGTGGCAGGGAGCTTGTTTGTCCTCCCTAGGGACATGTCTAGAGTAGAAAGACAAATACAAAGCCACTTGCCTTAATGGGAAGTCTAGGAGCAGAGCTAAGATTCTTCTGTAAAGCTGAGGGGCATTACAAGAATGCAGACTTGAATAAAAAGCCAGCTCACTGAAGCTTTGGGGAAACTGAAATAGGCAAGGTCAAGATTCTCCTCTGAAAATTAGGCAGACTAATGGATGATCAAGGACATATAGCTTGACCTTGAACATCTAAGTTAGGAAAACACCCGAGGTAGAAATAACCGGACATCTTCAGCCAACCTAAAAAGGACCTCTAGATTCACAACGTAGATTGGTGCTTCTGCTTCTTACACAAACCAAGGAAAACTATTTGTAAAATATACTCCAAAATGTGCTATTTACACAGATGTAGATCATGTGTGAACATTCATCAAGGTATACACATATATGCGCACTTTTCTGCAAGTATTTTACTTTTAAAAGTTTTATTTTATCTACACGTATATTAAATGTGTGTATATTTATATACACATATGTATGTAAATATAATAAACAGACATGATATAAGGTATTGATAGATACTCAATGAAAAGAAGTGATATATTTTGGAACTGCCATTTTATAACCATTTAAAGGCTGAAAATATCTTCTAGAAAATAAGTTAGTTCCAGGAGCAACTGCTGATGCATAATCCTTAGGCACAGGAAAATTCCTCCCTCAACTAGATGTGACCTTTACATGAACTGAGTTTTCATAAAGATTTGTTTGGATCTTAATTTTATATGTACTCTTTTAAAAATATTTACAGCTTTTGGTTTTTTGTTTTTTTAGGAAAGAATGGGAAGGAAAAAGGACATATGGATGCTAATGCCTGGACAATGTTGGAGTAGTTTCCTTTTTTCAGTGTAATGTACTACTTACCCATCTATTATTATTTCCTACTAAAAATGTTTTTAAAGTCAACCAAATGGAACAACCAAAATATCATCTTATATCATTAACAAAATTATACACTATCATTCAGAACTGAAGGACGAGTTTCCCAAACAAGTGAAAATTAAAGGAGTTTCTCACCACTAAACCGACCTTACAGAAAATGTTAAAGGGTCTTCTTTAAGCAGAAAAGAAGAGGCTGTACCTAGAAATAAGAAAATTAAGGGAGGGACGCCTGGGTGGCTCAGTCAGTTAAGCATCTGCTTTTGACTCAGGTCCTGATCCCAGAGTCCTGGGATCGAGCCCCGCATCAGGCTCCCTGCTCAGTGGGGAGTCTGCTTCCCCTCTCCCTTTGCTGCTCCCCTTGCTTGTGCACGTGCATGTGTTCTGTCAAATGAATATATAAATCTTAAAAAAAAGAAAATTAGGAGGAAAAAATCTCCCTGGTAAAGGCAGTGGATGAGCCACTTTAAAAAGCTACTATAAACGTTAAATGAGAAAAATAGTAAAAATCAACTATAACTACACTACATGGTTAAGGGATACAAAAAAAGATGTAAAATATGAAGTCAAGAACATAAAATGTGTATAGGGAGAGTAAAAAATGTAGGACTTTTAGAATGCATTCAAACTTTAGCAACATAGGCTTAAAACAGACTGCTATATATGTAGGTAGGTATATACGAAACTCATGGTAACCACAAACCAAAAACCTATCAAAGATATACAGAAACTAAAGAGAAAGGAACCCAAAATAACTAAAGAAAACCAGCAAACCACAAGGGAAGAGACCAAAATAAGCCACAGAGAAGAACTACAAAAACAACCAGAAAACAATTAACACAATGGCAGCAAGTGCATACCTCTCAATAATTACTCACAATGGGAATGCTCCAATCTTAAGACACAGAGTGACTGAATGGATAAAGAATATAAGACCCATCTACATGCTGCCTACAAGAGACTTGCTTCAGACCTAAAGACACACACAGACTAAAAGTGAAAAGATAGTCCATGTAAATGAACACAAAAAAGCAGGAGTAGCAATACTCTTATCAGACAAAATAGAGTTTAAATCAAAGATTGTAAACAAAAGGCAAAGAAGGGCATTACATAATGATAAAGAGCTCAATCCAAGAAGAGGATACAACATTTGTGAATATGTGTGCCCCCCAACAAAGGAGCCCTTACTCTATATAAAGGGAATGTGAACAGACATAAAGGGAGAAATCAACAGCAATACAATAATTGTAGGGGACTTTAGGACTCCACTTACATCAATGGATAGATCATCCAGACAGAAAACCAACAAGGAAACACTGGCCTTAAAAGACATGGTAGACCAGATGGACTTAACAGATATTTACAGAACATCCCATCCAAAGGCAGAATACACATTCCTCTCAAGTGCTCATGGAACATTCTCCAAGATAGAACACATGTTAGGCAACAAAATAAGTTTCAATACAGTCAAGAGACTGAAATCGTATCAAGCATCTTTTCTGACCACAATGGCATGAAACTAGAAACCAATTATAAATGAAAACTGCAAAAAACATAAACACATGGAAACTAAACAACATGCTGCTAAACAACCAAAGGGTCAACTAAGAAATCAAAGGAGAAATCACAGAATACCTTGAGACAAATGAAAATGGAAATACAACAGACCAAAATCTATGGACACAGCAAAAGCAGTTGTGAGAGGGAAGTTTATAGCGATACAGACCTCCCCAAAAAAACAACATATATCTCAAATAAACAATCTCAGTTCATACCTAAAGAACTAGGGGAAAAAAAAAGAAAGAAAAAGAATAAAGCCCAAAGTTAGTAGAAGGAAATAATAAAAATCACAGTGGAAATAAATGAAATAGTTTAAAAAATTAGAAAAGATCAATGAAACTAAAAGCTGGTGCTTTGAAAAGATAAAAATTGATAAACCTGTGGCCAGAATCGTCAAGAATAAAAGAGACATGGTCCCAATACAATCAAAAATGAAAGAAGAGAAATTACAACTGACAACAAATGCATAAGATCATAAGAGATTACTACAACTGTAGGCCAACAAATTGGAAAAACCAGAAGAAGTGGATAAATTCCTAGAAACACATAGCCTTCCAAGACTGAATCATTAAAAAACAGAAAATATGAATAGACAGATTACAAGTAATAAAATTGAACCAGCAATTAAAAAAAAAAAAAAATGTCCAGGATCAGGTGAATTCTATCAAACAATGAAAGAAGAGTTAGTACCTATCTTACTCAAATTATTTCCAAAAAAAAGTAAACAGGAACGAGTACTTCAAAATTCCTTTTATGAGGCCACAGTACCCTGATACCAAAATTGGAAAAAGACAACATAAAAGAAGAAAATTATAGGCCAATATCCTTAATGAATATAGATGCAAAAATCCTCAGTAAAAATATTAGCAAACTAAATCCAACAACACATTAAAAGGATCATAAGCCATAATAAAATGGGATTTATTCCAGAGATGCAGAGATGGCTCATATCCACAAATCAACATGATACACCACATTAACAAAATGAAGGCTAAAAATCATATGATCACCTCAATAGATATAGAAAAAGCATGTGACAAAATTCAACATCTATTTCTGATAAAAGCTCTCAAGGAAGCACATGTAGAGGGAACATATCTCAACATAATAAAGGCCATATATGATAAACCCACAGTTATCATCATACTCAATGGCGAAAACTGAAAGCTTTTTCTCTAAGATTAGGAACAAGACAAAGATGCCCACTCTCATCACTTTTATTCAAACGTACAAAATCCTAGCCACAACAATTAGGCAAGAAAAAGAAATAAGAGGAATCCAAATTGGTAAAGAATAGTAAAACCATCACTATTCACAGGTGACACAGTATATTTATAGAAAACCCTATAGATTCCACCAAAGAAACTATTAAAACTAGTACATGAATTCAGTTAAGTCACAGAATACAAAAACTAACATACAAAAATTGGTTGCATTTCTATGCACTAGTAACAACCTATCGGAAAGAGAAATTAAGAAAACAATCCCATTTACAATTACATCAAGAGTAAAATACCTAGGAATAGGGGCGCCTGGGTGGCTCAGTTGGTTAAGCGACTGCCTTCGGCTCAGGTCATGATCCTGGAGTCTCGGGATCGAGTCCTGCATCGGACTCCCTGCTCAGCAGGGAGTCTGCTTCTCCCTCTGATCCTCCCCCCTCTCATGTTCTCTCTCTCTGTCTCATTCTCTCTCTCAAATAAATAAAATCTTTAAAAAAAAAAAAAAAAAAAAAGAGTAAAATACCTAGGAATAGATATAGGTGAAAGACCTATACTCTGAAAACTATAAGAGTGATGACAGAAACTGAAGACACAAATAAATGAAAAGATATATCATGCTCATGCATTGGAAGAACACTGTTAAAATGTCTGTACAACAGATCTGGAAAATAGCCAAAGTTGGAGGTATCTCACCCCCGATTTCAAACTATAAAACAATGCTATAGTGATCAAAACAGTATGGTAATGAAGCAAAAAATATACTCGTAGATCAATGGAACAGAATAGAGACCCCAAAAATAAAACCATGCATAAATGGTCAGTTAATCCACAATAAAGGAGGCAAGAATATACAAAGGGGATAAGACAGTCTCTTCAATAAACAGAGCTGGAAAAACTGGACGGCCACATGAAAAAGAATGAAACACGACCACTACCTTATACCATGCACAGAAATTAACTCAAAATGGATTAAAAGACTTAAATGTAAGACCTGAAACCATAAAAGTCCTAGAAGGAAACAGGCACTAAGCTCTTTGATACTGATCTTAGCAACATTTTTTTGGATCAGTCTCCCCAGGCAAGAACAAAAAAAGCTAAAATAAATGAGATTACACCAAACTAAAAATCTTTTGCATAGCAAAGGAAACCATCAACAAAATGAAAAGGCAACCTACCGAATGGGAGCAGACAGTTGCAAATCATACAGCCAAAATATATAAAGAACTTACAAAACTCAATAGCAAAAAACAAACAAAAAAATCTGATTAAAAAATGGGCAGAGGACCCTTTCCCAAAGAAGATCTACAGATGGTCAACAGGCACATGAAAAGATGCTCAACGTCACGAATCATAAGGGAAATGCAAATCAAAACTACAATGAGATATTACCTCACACTGGTCAGACTGGTTATTATCAAAACTAAAACAAAATAAGTTTTGGTGAGATGTGGAGAAAAGGGTACACTCAAACTGTTAGTGGGAATGCTCATTGGTGCGGTCACTATGGAAAACAGTATGGACGTTCCTCGAAAAATTGAAAGTAGAACTACCCTATGACCCAGCAATTCTACTTCTGGGTATTTATCTAAAAGAAAACAAAAACACCAATTCAAAGAGATATATGTACCCTTATGTTCAATGCAGCTCTATTTAGCACATCAACAGATAAAGAAGATGTGGCGCATACACACAAACACACACACACACACACACACACAATGGAATATTACTCAGCAATTTAAAAAAAAAAGAATGAAATCTCGTCATTTGTGACAACATGGATGGACCTAGAGGGTATTATGCTAAGTGAAATAAGTTAGAGAAAGACAAATCTGTATGATTTCTTACATGTGTAATCTAAAAAACAAAACAAGTGAACAAACAAACACTCAAAAATACAGGGAGCAAAGTGTAGAGGAGGTAAGGACTGGAGGGGCAGTTGAAACAGGTGAAGGGATTAAGAGGTACAAACTTCCAGTTATAAAATAAATTAGTCATGCGGATGTAATGTTCAACATAGGGAATACTGTCAATAATACTAGAATCACCTTCTATGGTGACAGATGGTAGCTAGACTTATGGTTAAGCATCTGCCTTTGGCTCAGGCCATGATCTTAAGGTCCTGGATCGAGCCCCACAACAGGCTCTCTGCTCAGCAGGGAGCCTGCTTCTCCGTCTCCTTCTCCTGGTCCCCCTGCTTGTGCTGTCAAATAAATAAATAAAATCTTAAAAAAAAAAAAAAAAAACTAAGTTAACCAAGGGAGCCTTTTCTGTGTCTTCTGGTACAATTAGAAAAGAATTCTATCTCAAGAAAAAGAAAAAATCTTAGCTGAAGAAAGATTAAAAGTATTCACATTAGTGTATTTTGTCACGTCTTAGGCAACCTCTTTATTGATAAAGTTACAAGGTAACTGGAAACCTATATAAGCAATTATTCAGTAGGACCTCTCCTATGGAAGAGTAAGCTTAATGAAATAGGAAAATTCTTACCCACCCTCACATTCCAGTTCACTCACCCACAACTACCTTAGTACTTAAGGGACAAGTATTCTGAGGCTATGAAAACAAAGAATTCAAAAAGTCTTCTGTCTACTTTAAGACAAATGGCATCAAGAGTGCAATCAGAAAACGCAAACACAGAAGTTTCTCTCCACCAGAACACAATTATTCTTTGCATTAACAGTCTGAAGTTCTGCATTTATTAGACCTCACAAATTTTTATTCTCATCCCTGTATAAATTATCAAAGCTATATATATCTCAGAATGTTGATGAGACAGTACACTTACAGTCACTAAGGTTCCCTAAGGAGTTTATTTTTAACATAAAATATTCTTCAACAATCAAAAGTATTTCACACATTTGACACAAAGGAAACAAAGAATATATAAAATCTCATAAAATGTACCAATTTTCTAATAACCTAATAAACTAGAAGACTCTGGCTCTCAGAACCAAGAAAACCAGTAAAATAGGTTTTTGTTTTGTTTTTATTTATTTATTTATTTGACAGAGAGAGACACAGCGAGAGAGGGAACACAAGCAGGGGGAATGGGAGAGGGAGAAGCAGGCTTCCCTCTGAGCAAGAAGCCCGATGCGGGGCTCGATCCCAGGACCCCGGGATCATGACCCGAGCCGAAGGCAGACGCTTAACGACTGAGCCACCCAGGCGCCCCACCAGTAAAATAGGTTTACAGAACAATCACAGACATCCAATGTTGACACGATGTCTACACCCATAGACTGAAGTGTGACCCTTCTCCTATCACACACCACTTAGGTAGGAGGCTGCCTGGAAAACACTCTCCCTACTTCCTGCTACCGAAACATGAAGAAACTAAACATTTGTGAAAATAAGCTATCTTTGTCACCACCCCCTCCTAGCTGCCCATATGCCTTCAAATTCACCATCATAAATAATCCACAACCACAGCTACCCTCCATGTTTATCTTTTAACCATATTTCATTCTGCTTTCATTCAATTTCTAGGTCCTTTGATGTTAAGGTCCCAAGAGAGAAGCTGGATAATAGGCCTCTTTGCATCAGCTCAGTGCCCAACATATAATGCCTTTCAATAACAGGTATTCAGTAAATCTTGATAAAACAGCTAAAATCTTTATTTAAAAAATGTTAGGTCCAGACTGAAGAGGCACTGTTGAACCTGAAAATGATGCCACCCAAATTTGTCCGCAATTACTATCTGTAAGCTGACATCTCCAGTTCCTTTCCTTACCCGAGTCTCGTCATACAACCAAGAGTCATCTTTACTGAATGTGCAGGCACCTCAAACTCAATGTATTTAAAAACGAACCTCTCTTTCTGCTACCTCCTCCAAAAGGGATCTTCCGCCTCCGCATTCTCTCTCAGTGACTGTCGTGACCAACCATCCAGATCTGATTACACAACAGGTTTATATTGTTAAAAGGTTAAACCTGAATACTTAGAGTAGCACAATATGAAGAACAATGAAATCTGGGGGAAAAGGATTAAGGCTTGACAGGATTAAGAATAACTGCCCTGGGGCACCTGGGTGGCTCGGTTAAGTGACCGACTCTTGGTTTCCACTTGGGTCGGGATCTCAGGGTCCTGGGATCGAGCCCTGTGTTGGTCTCCCTGCTGAACAGGGAGCGTCTCTCTCTCTCTCTCCCCATCCCAACCCCCCACTGGAGCACGCACACACACGCTCTAAAATAAATAAATCTTTAAAAAAAATAAAATAAAATAACATCCCTAGTATCTAACTGCGCCAGGTACCGTACTTTAGCCTCTGATTTAAAGCCTACTACAGCCCTATAACCTAAATACTATTATGACTGCCTCGGTTTACCTACGCAGAAACAGAGTCTCAGAAATATTTACAATTTATGCAAAGTCCTAGAGTTGGTAAGTGGTAGAACTGGCTTTGAACAAAAATAGCAACTTCAGAGCCCTTAAAAAACCATGAGGAAGAAGTCCTTTTCAAACATAAAGTAATGCAAGTAAGGTTCTAAAATCGGATACCAGCGTACTGAAGGCTGCATATTCAGCAAAGCAGCGACTAGAGTAACCTAGGTCAAGGGTGAGCATCCCAGGGCTAGAACAAGGGCAGGGAGACTGCAGTATGAGACATCAGTGCGGTACAGAATGGGAAGGGTAAAAAAACCTAAGCTCTCAGAATGAAACACTAAAGACATGCTGGGAATCAAATGACTCCACAGTCCCTAATCTTAGATATACAAACGACAGTGGTGCCATAAACAGGAACTGGGTATATTAAAGACTGGGACCTGTTTTTCCACTTCAGATCTTCAAATGAAGGTCAAGAGGAGATATCCAAGTGAAAACACCCAGAAGACAGTGCAGTCGATGAGACCAAAGCTTGGTTAGTACAGGGCTGGACTTATATTGCTAATTAAATATTAATTTCATATTTATGTATATTTCTTAAATCAAAGGGGACACTTTTTTTTTTTAATTTTATTATGTTATGTTAGTCACCATACATCATTGGTTTCTGATGTAGTGATCCACGATCCATTGTTTTCATATAACACCCAGTGCTCCATGCAGTACGTGCCCTCCTTAATACCCATCACCGGGCTAACCAATCCCCCCTCCCCCCGCCCCTCTAAAACCCTGTTTGTTTCTCAGAGTCCATAGTCTCTCATGGTTCATCTCTCCCTCCAATTCCCCCCCCATTTTTCCCTTCCTTCTCCTAATGTCCTCCATGCTATTCCTTATGTTCCACAAATAAGTGAAACCATATGATAATTGACTTTCTCTGCTTGACTTATTTCACTTAGCATAATCTCCTCCAGTCCCATCCATGTTGATGTAAACGTTGGGTATTCATCTTTTCTGATGGCTGAGTAATATTCCATTGTATATATGGACCACATCTTCTTTATCCATTCATCTGTTGAAGGGCATCTCGGCTCTTTCCACAGTTTGGCTATTGTGGACATTGCTGCTATGAACATTGCGGTGCATATGGCCCTTCTTTTCACGACATCTGTGTCTTTGGGGTAAATACGCAGGAGTGCAATTGCTGGGTCATAGGGTAGCTCTATTTTTAAATTTTTGAGGAACCTCCACACTGTTTTCCAAAGTGGCTGTACCAACTTGCATTCCCACCAACAGTGTAAGAGGGTTCCCCTTTCTCCACAACCTCTCCAACATTTGTTGTTTCTCTCCCTGTCCATTTTTGCCATTCTAACTGGTGTAAGGTGGTCTCTCAATGTGGTTTTGATTTGGATTTCCCTGATGGCTAATAATGATGAACATTTTTTCATGTGTCTGTTAGCCATTTGTATGTCTTCTTCAGAGAAGTGTCTTTTCATATCTTCTGCCCACTTTTTGACTTGATTATTTGTTTTTTGGGTGTTGAGTTTGAGAAGTTCTTTATAGATCTTGGATACCAGCCCTTTATCTGTAGTGTCATTTGCAAATATCTTCTCCCATTCTGTGGGTTGCCTCTTTGTTTTGTTGACTGTTTCCTTTGCTGTGCAGAAGCTTTTTATCTTGATGAAGTCCCAAAAGTTCATTTTTGCTTTTGTTTCACTAGCTTTTGGAGATGTATCTTGAAAGAAGTTGCTGTGGGTGATGTCAAAAAGGTTACTGCCTATGTTCTCCTCTAGGATTTTGATGGATTCCTGTCTCACATTGAGGTCTTTCATCCACTTTGAGTTTATCTTTGTGAATGGTGTTAGAGAATGGTCGAGTTTCATTCTTCTGCATGTGGCTGTCCAATTTTCCCAGCACCATTTATTGAAGAGACTGTCTTTCTTCCATTGCATGTTTTTTCCTGCTTTGTCGAAGATTATTTGACCACAGATTTGAGGGTCCATATCTGGGTTCTCTATTCTGTTCCATTGGTCTATATGTCTGTTTTTGTGTCAGGACCATGCTGTCTTGGTGATCACTGCTTTGTAATATAGCTTGAAATCGGGCAACATGATGCCCCCAGCTTTTCTTTTTCAATATTTCCTTGGCGATTCGGGGTCTTTTCTGATTCCATACAAATTTTAGGATTGTTTGTTCCAGCACTTTGAAAAATGTCACTGGAATTTTGATCGGATGGCGTTGAAGGTATAGATTGCTCTGGGTAGCATAGACATTTTAACAATGTTTATTCTTCCGATCCATGAGCATGGAATATTTTTCCATCATTTTGTGTCTTCTTCAATTTCTTTCATGAGTGTTTTGTAGTTCCTAGAGTATAGATCCTTTACCTCTTTGGTTAGGTTTATTCTGAGGTATCTTACGGTTTTTGGTGCTATTGTAAATGGAATTGTTTCTCTAATTTCTCTTTCTACAGTTACATTGTTAGTGTATAAGAAAGCAACTGATTTCTGTGCATTGATTTTGTATCCTGCCACATTACTGAATTGCTGGATGAGTTCTAGTAATTTGGGGGTGGAGTCTTTTGGGTTTTCCACATAGAGTATCATGTCGTCTGTGAAAAGAGAGAGTTTGACTTCTTCTTTGCCAATTTGATTACCTTTTATTTCTATTTGTTGTCTGATTGCTGTTGCTAGGACTTGTAGTACTATGTTGAACAATAGTGGCGAGAGTGGGCATCCTTGACGTGTTCCTGATCTTAAGGGAAAGGCTCTCAGCTTTAGGGGACACTGTTTTAATATAGAAAACTACCAACTGCTACCCAGAAGGAAAAAAAAAAAAGAAAACCTGATAACCTAACACTTCCCCACTCAATGACAAGTTCCCCAAGGGGCCCTAGCAACAGCTTTTCTGCATATATTCGTTCCAGCCAAAAACTCTCTGCCACCTACTCATGTCCCTTGCGAACTATTCCACACCCACTGCAACATCTTTGCAGCATCCTTTTGGAACACAAAATATTGAGACTGTCTGCTAAAATGCACATGGAAATTTTAGCCAAAACTTAGGCTTTCAACTTTTTAATGGTGTAAACTCTTAAAATTCTCATCAATTTAAGGCTTACAAACAAGTAAGAATTTGTATTAAATGTCAGGGAACCAATGAGAGATTTACCTAAGCAGCCAAATACATAAAGACCTCTGTCTTTGCACAAAAAAAATTAAAATTGAAAATGTCATCTGGTAAATAAAAACTGAAAATACAATAAAGAAAAAAGAGTCATCTGGTGTCTGTATCTACAGAACTAGATACCATCAAAACAGGACCTTTTTAAAAGTAAGTAACAGAATGAAACATGCAGTATATGATTTCTGTTAATGAACCCATATGCCCTTCATATTACAGGAAAATCCATATATAAAGGCGTATTTAGAAAAAGATGGAAAGAATTTGCTACAATTCAAAAAAAAAAAGGGGGGGATACAAATTCATATTAGCAACTGCTTGCCGGGAGGAAGGGGGACAGTATAGACTTCAACTTTATCTACAATGTTTCATTTCTTTCAATAAAAAAAAAAATCTGAAACAAGAATGCCAAAATGTTAACATCTGTTAACTGTGATGAAGGTCATTTGGTATTTTCCTGTGTTTTCTTTGCTAGTCAGTATTTCTTAAATTTTACCCAAATTGTTTTAAAAGGTGGGGGGGGGGGGGATTCAATTCTCTCACTCAATTAAAATATCACACAGAACACAGCTGACATATCTTGCCTGAGTAACTCCAGGGTGAACAGGGTGAATGAAGTTCACTTCTTCACCAAGCAGCCAACTTCTATTTTGGACTCCTAACATATTTCTTGAAATAGAATGGCCTAATTAGCAACTCTGAACTCTGGTTCGATCTCCTGAAATTAACCTATAGAGGGGGGCTTACCTATGGGCAAGTTCTCAGCCACAGACACTAGAGAGGGGCACCAGTTTCAGTGGAAGCGAAGAGGAAGATGCGAGAGAGAATTCTGAATAAATCCAATGTCTCCCCTTGCACCTCAATCATGATCCCCATTCCCTCTTCCAACTCCTTCCTCAAGAGTCAGCCATCTGCAGAGACATTCTGCGGCACAGTGACTCTTTCTTGTGAACCACTGAATTAGTCACCATAGAAATGCACAGCATGCCCTTTAAGAAATCTATGCAGGGGCGCCGGGGTGGCTCAGTCCACTAAGTGCCCAACTCTTGATTTTGGCTTAGGTCATGATTCCGGTGTTGTGAGATCAAGCCCTGCGTTGGGCTCCACACTCAGCATGGAGTCTGCTTGAGATTCCCTCTCCCTCTGCCCCTCCATCCCACGTGTGCCCACGCGTGTGCACTCTCTCCATCTTTCTCTAAAATAAATAAATCTTAAAAATACACACACACACAAGAAATCCATACATTCACTCAACAATCATCCTACCACACGGGCACCAGGCATTTAAGAATAAGGGCAGAATCCCTACTCTCAAAGACACCTCTATTGATTCTTCCTTCTCTCAATTTCTTAGTCTTAAAATGTTCCCATCATCAAGTCCAAGAAAACTCAAGCCTCACCTGTGGCTAAATGATCCCTTTGAATTATTACTGTTGTGAGCCCAGGTGAGGAGAACACGCAACGTGGGACGAGGCAGCCTGCACGGGCCAAACCCGTCGGCGGAGGTGGTACTCAAACCACCAGAGGCAGGCCCGACCCTGGCTACCCCCGGCACAGCGAACATGAAAGACAACGAGGCCAACACAGGCTCATACAGCTTGTAGTCCACTTTTTTTTTTTTTAACCAACAAGAGATCCAGTTTAGCAACTGCCAGACCCTTTAAGAGGACAAAAAAATAAAAAGGTCACATTCCTGGGCCCCCACTCTACACAGTCTAGTTTTAGGAACACTCGGTATAAAGAAGTAGTAGAGTGATGTTGCAGTTTACATATCAGGGAGCAAAATTCCTTTTAACAGGGTATAAGCCAAAAGGAGGCCATTTCTAGTACTCCTAGCTCTAGATCAATAATAGCAACAGAACAATGGAATTTCTTAGAATCTGACCCACCAAGAGGAGGGTGTGACAATGGAGTCCCTGCTTATCACAGACCATATGGAGGTAACAGGATCTCCGATGACAGGGTCAAACCAGGACCATGAGTGACAAACGGACATGTGCCTGAAGCAATCTGGGATGTGAATCCCAGAGAAAAACTGTAGGTCTCGGAACACATTCCTATGCCTACTAGGGTAGAAGGTATGTAAAAACAAGTAATGAAAAATAACCATACATGGGGCCTAAATATAATAGGCTTTGAAGGTCCCATGGAGTAATTTTGACTCAGGGTGGCACAGCCGAAGATTCAAAAGCAAGACACTTGGGGCGACTGGGTGACTCAGTCGGTCAAGCATCTGCCTTCGGCTCAGGTCATGATCCCAGAGTCCTGGGATCGAGCCCCACATTGGGCTCCTTGCTCCGCAGGGAGCCTGCTTCTCCCTCTCCCTCTGCCTCCCACTCCCCCTGCTTGTGCTCACTCACTCTCTCTCCGTCAAATAAATAAATAAAATCTTTAAAAAAAAAAAAAGGGGCAAGACATTCTGTGCAGACAGAATGAAGTGGGATCAGGAACGTCAGCTAAGTGCTGATTATTGCAGTCTACCAAAAGGCAATGAATATCTGAGCTAAGGTGACAACAGTGGTAATATAGACAGAGGAATGACACCATGAAACACTGATAAGGAAGAGGACCTGGGACTAGCTGGCAGAGACAGGAAAAAAAATCAGCATTGTAGGGTATTTAACAATATGGTTGATTAAGAATGAATAGCGATTACCATGTACTGCCCCCTGATTTGTGCCAGGTCCTACACGAAGTGCTTCATAGGTGTTATGTGATTTAATTCTCACTATGAGGCTTAGAGAGATGAAATAACTTGCCTAAATTCATAAGACTATCAATGAGCAGAGTTGAAATGTGAATCCAAAAAGGTTTAGAACACTGTTCAGCTTAAAAGAGAAGGAAAGCCTCACAACTCACATACTCAGTGATGAAAAGGTGAGAGCTTGTCCTCTAAGGTCAGGAACAAGACAAGGATGCCCACTCTCACCACTTTATTCAACGTAGTGCCGAAAGTCCTAGCCTCAGCCATAAGGCAAGAACAAGAAAAGACATCCAAATCAGAAAGGAAGTAGAACCGTCACTATTTGCAGATGACATACATATAAAATACATAGTATATATATAAATAAATAAAACCCTAAAGATTCCACCCAAAAACTGTTAAAACCAATAAATGAATTCAGTAAAGTTGCAGGGTATAAATTTAATACACAAAAATCTATTGTTTTTCTGTACACTAATAAAGTATCAGAAAGAGAAAGAAAACAATGCCATTTACAATTGCAACAAAAAGAACAAAATACCTTGGCATAAATTTAAGGGGAAGGAGGCAAAAAGACTTGTACACTGAAAACTCTAAGACACCGATAAAAGAAACTAAAGATGACACAAAGATATTCCATGCTCATGAATTGGAAGGGAATTGTTAAAATGCCCATACTACTCAAAACAATCTACAGATTTAATGCAATCCCTACCAAAATTCCAAAGGAATTTTCACAGAACTATAACAATTAGAACAATCCTAAAATTTGTATGGAACAACAAAAGACCCCCAATAGTCAAGGCATTCCTGAGAAGAACAAAGCTGGAGGCATCAGGCTCCCTGATTTCAAAGTACATTACAAAGCTTTAGTAATCAAAACAGTATGACATTGGCATAAAAATAGACACACAGATCAATGGAACAGAAGAGCCACCCCGAAGTAAACCCAAGCATATATGGTCAATTAATTTATGACAAAATCACCAAGAATATACAATGGGGAAAGGACAGCCTCTTCAATAAATCGTGCTGGGGAAACTGGACAGCTACATGCAACCTCAGGGGAGACAGATCAGCATAAGAACCTGGCCCTAAACTGCACTGGAAAGAGATACAACTGAATCATAATCTAGAGGGAGTGGAGACCCTATTTTTTAAAACCTCCTCTGGTGATATATAACCATGATTAAACCATAGGTTAAAAAACAAAATTCAACTGAGTTAATTTTAAAAAGATCTTATTGGCTTTATTCAAGGATTCATGAATTGGGCAGTCACCCATCCAGCAAATAGAAAGGAGATCTGGGAAGAAGCTATACAGAATGAAAGACTTTTGTATGCAGAAGGGAGTGGGATCAGGAAGTTATAGGAGCAAAAAAGTGCATTAGTTGTGGCAACCTCAGGGGAGGGGAGGGGAGGGGGGAGGAGAGAGGGGGAGAGAGAGGAGGGACGGGCCTCGGGAGAGAGGCCGGAGGGGAGAGAGGACGGAGGAGAGAAGAAAGAAGAGAAAAGAAAGAAAACACTAATTCAAAAAGATATATACACCTCCATGTTCATTGCAGCATTACTCACAGTAGTCAAGATATGGAAACAACCTAAGTGTTCGTCGATGGATGAATGGATAAATTGTGTACATACCTACATACACATACACATACACACACACACACTAGAATACTATTCAGCCAAAAAACAAATGAAATCTTGCCATTTATGATAACATGGATGGACCTGGAGGGCGTTATGCGAAGGGAAACAAGCCAAAGCCAGTATCTTATCTCACTCATATGTGGAATCTAATAAAGAAAAATCAAGCTCATTAAAGACAGAGAACAGATTGGTGGTTGCCTGCCGTAGTGGGAGGAAGCTGAATGGCTGAAGGGGGTCAAAAGGTACAAATTTCCAGTTATAAAATAAGTAAGTCATGGGGATGTAATGTAGAGCATGGCGACTATAGTTAATACCCTAGTGTATATTTGAAAGTTGCTAAGAGAGTAAACCTTAAAAGTGAAAGAAAAAAAAAAAAAAGAAAGAAAGAAAAAAGAAAAAAGGGAAGGAAATCCTGCCATTTGTGACAATCCTCCAAATCCTGGAGGACATTATACCAAGTTAAAGAAGGACAAATACTACATCACGCCTCTTACATGATGAATCTAATAGTAAATTCACAGAAGCAAAGAGCAGAATGGAACTTGCCAGGGATTGAGGGTACAACATTTCAGTTACACCAAATGAACAAGTCTTAGAGATCTACTGCAGAGCAGAGGGCTTAGAGTCAACCATACAGTATTGTGAGAGGGCAAATCTTATGTGTTCTTACCACAAAATAAAAACAAATAATGGTCATAATAATAACAAAGAGGGCAGGAAGGAACATTCAGTGACGAATAAGTCTATGGCATAGATTGTGGTGATGGCGTCACAGGTGTTTCTCTTCAAACTCATTAAGTTGTAGACATTAAATATGTTCAGTTTTTTGTATGCCAATCATACTTAAATAAAGTGTTGTTTTGTTTTGTTTTTTTTAAATACTGTTGTGGTTTTCAGTCCACATCCTTAACCATTAAGACATATGACCTCAAGGTTTTCAGTGACCAGGGCAATAAACTTTGATTAAACAAGGAAGAGAGTAGAGCTATGGTTAAGAACATCAACCATTCCCTCTCCTCACAATGAGGCTTTTGGCCTTAAGGATGCAGTCCAGGGGGTTCCTAGATGGCTCAGTTAAGCGTCTGCCTTCAGCTCAGGTCATGACGGGATCGAGCCCCACACCAGGCTCCCTGCTCAGTGGAGAGCCTGCTTCTCCCTCTGCCCCACCCCCTGCTCATGCGCGCGCGCATTCCCTCAATTAAATAAAATCTTTAACAACAACAACAAAAAAGGATGCTGTCCAGTTGAAAAACTAGGAGAACCTACTGTTTATCAGCATTCCCTTAAAAGGAGGTACACAGATTGTTCCTGTTAGTTCTAGTGGAACCATGACGTAATCTCTGCCATTATCACAGGCTGCACGCCTCACTGAGAACCAAGGGGCCAAAGGAACGCATGCCATGTTACACGGTGTCTGTTCTACCTTCCAGTCAGTTCTGAACCCTTGGCTAATTAAACAGGGATTTGAGCCTAATCTACAGTGGATATGGAAATGTTCTACTCCAGCCAATTTGTATACCACCTAAAAATGTTAGTTTTTTTTAAAAGATTTATTTACTTCTTTTAGAGAGAGAGAGAGCATACGGTGGAGAGGGGCAAAGGGAGAGAGAGAGAAAGAGAAACTCAAGCAGGCACTGTACTGAACATGGAGCCTGATACGGGGATCAAACTCACGACCATGAGATCATGACCAGAGCTGAAACCAAGAGTCTGACGCTTCACGGACTGCGCCACCCAGATGCCCCAATGTTATAGTTTTAGAGAAAAGAGCAGTTGAAATCAAGCATGCTAACTCTAAGACATTTCACTTTCGAGGAGACACCACTGAGCAACTGCAAACTTGCTTCAGCAAATTAGGGCTCTGGTGGATTCAATGAACCGGAGCTCACTGAAGCCACCATAGAAGTCACTCATACAGAAAGGAGAGCCGGAACCCAGACAATGGGCAAAGGCACAATAACCAGGGTAAGAGGCAGGAATAAATGGGTCAAGGGTTGAAGACACTCCCATAGTTAAGCGACAGCAGCAAAAAGACAAACCAGTGGCAGAAACCAAGACAAAACTAAATTGTCTGAGAAGCAGCAGAACTAAGCTTCCCAATATCCAGTCATCAAATTCATCCCATCACACCACCCAGATCTCTAGAATACTCATCCCTGCACCATCCCTACTCCTCCGTTCAGCCCCTCACCACTGTCCATCTGTACATTCCCATCGGACCCCCACTCTACCATGGCAAATTCCTACTACGTCCCATAGACTTGTTTCTCAAACTGAGGTACTTCTGGAGGTTCAAGGGTGGGGCATAAAGATCACATATCTTTCCGGAGTGTCCATTTTAAACAATGCAAAGTGTTATTTAATCTATCAGAACAAACATTAAACCTCGGAACAATTTCATGCTTGCAGTGGGTGACTCTTTGAAGTGCCCTCAGACTTCTGAGCAAACTTGTCACCAGGGGTACACTTCGGTAGACAGATTTTTAGAGCACGAGCCAGAGGAGGTGAGACTTGTGCTTGTCCAGATTAAAAGAAGGAGCCAAGGAGAGACTGAAGATGCACAAAAGAGACATTCCAGTAAGAATTTGAATCATAGGATATTCTCACACATTGGTTTCTGCCGTATAGGAGAACAGGTAGCTGGAGTTTGAACCCTGGTTTTACCACTTCCTAATCCTTGGACTCGAGGCAAAGTATTGAACTGCAGGACTCGGTTTTCCCCATTTATAAAAGAAAAGAGACAATCTTCCAAGGACTGCTGTTAAGACAAGACTTACACATGAATATCAGGGAGCCCCAGCTCAGCACAGCACCTCAGGAATAGAAAGGATCAATAAATGGAAGAAGTTACTGTCAATGGCAGCTATGATTAAGTTAAAAACAACTCAGAGAGAGAAAAAGGTGTATTGTGGGAAGCAATCTTGCCATACCATTCACAGTCTTCCCCTAAGGATATTTGAGGTCCCATATGCAAAAATCAGAGTAAATTCAATTACCCAGTTCTGGACCCAGCGGGAGATTAGAAACACTAGAACAGAAGTCGAGTCAAAATCACTTTAGTTATCACTTGTAAAGTATACGATGCTGAACTAAGCTAACTGAGCAGATCTCAGTGGTCAGTGGAAGAGTCAGTACACACATCACTAATGACCCACTTCCCTGCGGGTATCATTCCGAAGTACACACCAAAGAACCCCAAAAGCTGGAGTTACAAAGAACTCCACTGCTGATCAGCAACAGCTGTTAACAGGTTCCTAGGAGGAGAGTCACAAATGTACACAGGTGTTTACATAATCTTCTGTCCGGGTATGAAGTACTGGCTATTCAGCAATCACTCAAATTAAGAGAAGGAATTCAGAAGGGAGGAACAGCTTAAAACAGGTCTGGCCTGCAGTAGAAGGACCTGTTTTAAGTCACCGCCAGCACCAGGGTGAGAATCTGCAGTTTAAGACGAAAGGCATTTGCTTCCCTTGTTCTCACCAGAATTCCAACAGATACTCTGGCTCGATCTGACTCACCCTTCCCATAACCAGTTTTGCCTATTACTATCCTTTATCTAAAGAAAACTTTTTTTTCCATCATCCAGTTTCTCAACAGTATAAATTTTAAAGAGGAGGAAGTATTGTAATAAACATAACTTTTATCATTCAACCCACGAAATGCCAGTAAAAACTTTATCTAACAAAGGTCAACTTTTCACCTACTTTATTCTACTATAAACACCTTGAGGGCAAGGATACTTCATACACTTTCAAATGTGCTCTCAGAATACAACATAGGATTCATAAAAGGATAATTATGTGCAATGAATACATTATTCTCAGAAGCAAGAAAAATCTTAATTTTTTTTAAAGAATTTATTTGAGAGAGAGAGGGAGTACAAGCAGGGAGAAGAGCAGAGAGAGAGAGAGAGAAAGAGAGAATCTCAAGCAGAATCCTCGCTGAGTACAGGGCCCCATGTGGGGCTCAATCTCACAACCCTGAGATCATGACCTGAGCCAAAATCAGAAGTTAGATGGTTAACCAACTGAGCCACCCAGGCGCCCCAAGAAAAATCTTATTTAAATTTTAAAAAATGTAATTCTCTTAATAGCATCAGTAGGTATCTACACTTTTTTTTTATTTCAAATGAATTAAGTTATTCTCAGAATACAACAAAAGGACTTTTTTCTTAATAGTTTCCTTTGGATTTACTTACTTCTAAAATCGAGTGCAATTTCTCAAAGAAAAACGACTGAGAGACCAATTTAATTTACTCATCCTGAACAGACTTATTCTATAATCTAATGGACCAACTCACAATGTTGAAAATTAATTTAAAAAAAAAAAAAAAAAGGCAGAGCGCCTGGGTGGCTCAGTCAGTTAAGCCATTGCCTCTGGCTCAGGTCATGATCCCAGGGTCCTGGGATCCAGCCCCGCGTCGGGCTCCCTGCTCCGCGGAGAGCCTGCTTCTCCCTCTCCCTCTGCTGCTCCCTCGTCCCTCCCTCCCTCTGTCCCTCCATCCCTCCCTCCGTTCTTCCCTCCCTCCCTCCCTGTGCTTGCTCGCTCTCTGTCAAATAAATAAAATCTTAAAAAAAAAAAAAATTAACCTGCCTTTTCTATACAACTGTATCTCAAATAACTGATGAGGTAAATTTCCTCTTTATAAAAATATCCTAATACATAAAGAAGAAAAACAGAAATAAAATATCACCATTTCACAAACCACTAATAAAACAATGGATTTAGGTAATGATTCTCAATGACCAGGAACACCACAAAAAAGACACAATCAACACTGCCAGACTCCAGCTAGAAGTACACCTTACCACCCATGAAGCAATTTTGCAAAAAACAGAAACCGAATCAAACCAAGATCTGATTACTATTTACAGGAAATAAAAGAAGAGAAGAACATGTTAAACCATTAACAGGTTAAAATTAAATCAAAAGCATTACAACAGGTTACCACTTGTTATCATTCTTCCTAATTATGACATTACCAAACAAATAGTTCTTGATAAATGTCCAGGACATGTCTTCAACTTCTCTTTGTGATTATCTTCATCTTAAAAGATGAGGAAAGTAAACCAAGTATTAGCATGTTTATAGACGTATTTATTGTGATAAGACAGCAAAATTAACAGCTTCACACAGGTCTGAAGCTGCTGATCTCAGAAATATTTTCTTTCCTACTGTTACCAAACTTTCCCTCACTTGGAAAAATACAGCACAGCTGAGCCAAGAAGTAGCAGGTCCCTGCTTCTAAGAAGATAGCTTTCGGAGTAAGTAAGCAAAGGCAAAGTTGGATCTGGTTCAGCAACCTCAGGGGAGACAGATCAGTATTAAGAACCTGGCCCTCAACTGCACTGGTGAGAGATACAAAGAACCAGCTGTTCTTGAGGGATCCTTAAACCCTGGGGTCCTCAAGAACCTTCCAGCCCATCCATGAGGTCAAAACGATTTTTGCAATAATGCGGAGAGGTTACTTGCGATGTTCACTGCACTGACATTTGTGCTGAGGATGTAACAGCAAGGGTGATGAAACTGCTGGCACCTTGGCAGGAAAAAAGTCGATGGCACCAACCGGGCAGCCCTCCCCGCTATAAACTCAATGAAAAGAAATGCCAGCTTCACATAAGAGTGTCCTTGATGAAACGGTGAAAATTAACAATTGTACTGAAATCTCAGTTCTTGGATACATGTCTTCTTAACATTCTGTGACAAAATAGGAAGTATACATAAGGATGTATGCCATACAGTGAAGGCCAATGGTTGTCTCAAAGTAAAGGAGGAGTGCCATCTGTCCAATTCGCAAGCTGAGCGAGCAGCTTTTTTCCCCATGGAATATCATTCTTATAGGAAATAACAACTGAAAGGCAAATGGAGTATTGAAGGTTGGGTATTTATTTGGCAGACTTTTTTTTTTTTTTTAAGAATAAACAAAGTGAACCTATTGCTTCCAGGAAGACACCCAACCTATGTGTTGACCATGAAAAAATTCAAACTTTCCAGCAAAAATTAGGTTTTTCAAAAAATTACATCTGCCACCAGGAACATGACAGCTTTTGCAATAACAATCTTTCTGATGGGATCATGGGTGATTTTAACAAATGTGACCTTTTCCAATGGTATCATGAAAGGTGCCAACATTTGGGAGATTTATAGAATTCCATGAACCAATATTTTCCAAATCATGTATGAAGATTCAACGTACAAGATAAACCAGTACAATTAAATGTAACAGAATGAGAAAAGTTTGACATGGGTTAAGATTCCAGTCTGCAACTAACTTTTTCAGAAACTGTCACAGAGTTTTGATGTGGTATCAAAGAGAATATCCACGATTACCTAACAAGATCATTAAAACACTCCTCTCTTCCAACTACAGGTCTGTACAAGACTAAATTTCCTTCATATATTCCAACCAAACAACAAATCACAACAGACTGAATACAGAAACAGAAAAATCCAGCTGTCTTCTAAGCAGACATGAAGAGCTACAATCAAAAAGAATAAAATATTTAGGAATAAATGTAACCAAGGAGGTAAAAGATCTGTACTCAGAAAGTGACAACACACTGATGAAAGAAACTGAACATGACACAAATGGAAAGATACTTCATGCTCATGAATTGGAAGACTATTGTTAAAATGTCCATACTACCCAAAGCAATCTACAAATTCAATACAATCCGTATCACAATTCCTATTTTTCACAGAAGACAAATATTCCTAAAATTTGTATGGAACCATAAAAGACTGCAAACAGCCAAAGCAATCTTGAGAAAGGAGAACAAAGCTGGAGGTATCACAATCCCAGATCTAAACTATACTACAAAACTACAGTAATCAAAACAGTATGGTACTGACACAGAAACAGACACACAGATCAACAGAACAGAATTAAGAGCCCAAAAATAAACTCATGCTTATATGGTCAATTAATCTACAACAAAAGAGGCGAGAATATACAATGGAGAAAAGACAGTCTCTTCAAGGGGCCCCTGGGTGGCTCAGTCGTTACACGTCTGCCTTCAACTCAGGTCATGATCCCAGGGTCCCAGGATCGAGCCCTGCATCGGGCTCCCTGCTCGGCGGGAAGCCTGCTTCTCCCTCTCCCACTCCCTCTGCTTGTGTTCCCTCTCTCACTATGTCTCACTCTCTCAAATAAATAAATCTTTAAAAAAAGAAAAAAAAAAGACAGTCTCTTCAATAAACGGTGCTGGGAAAACTGAACAGCTATATGTGAAAGAATGAAATTGGACCACTTTCTTACATCACACACAAAAATTAACTCAAAATAGAATAAACACCTAAATGTAAGACCTGAAATCATAAAACTCCTAGAAGAAAACATAAGCAGTAATCTCTTAAACATCAGCTTTAGCAACACTTTTCTAGATGTGTGTCCTCAGGCAAGGGAAACAAAAGCAATAATAAACTATTGGGACTACAACAAAATAAAAAGCTTTCACACAGTGAAGGAAACCATCAATGAAATGTAAAGACAACTTATTACTGAATGGGAGAAGATATATGCAAAGGATATATCTGATGAGTTCATATCCAAAATATATAAAGAACTCACACAACACCAAAAAATGTATTAATCTGATTTAAAAATGGGCAGAGGACCTGATTAGACATTTTTCCAAAGAAGACATACAGATGGCCAATAGACACATGAAAAGATGCTCAACACCATTAATTAGGGAAATGCTAATCAAAACCACAATGAGATACCACCTCACACCAGTCAGAATGGCTAGTATCAAAAAGATAAGAACTAGTGTTGGTGAAGATGTTGAGAAAAGAAAAACCCTTGTGCACTGTTGATGGGAATGTAAATTGGTGCAGCCACTGTGGAAAACAGTATGGAGGTTCCTCAAAAAATTAAAAATAGAACTACCATACGATCCAGTAATTCCACTTCTGGGTATTTACCCAAAGGCAATGAAAACACTAATTCAAAAAGACATATGCACCCCTATTTTGACTGCAGCATTATTTACAATAGCCAAGAAGCAACCCAAGTGTCCATCGAAAGATGAGAGGATAAAGAAGATGTGGCAGGGGCGCCTGGGTGGCTCAGTCGTTAAGCGTCTGCCTGCAGCTCAGGTCACGGTCCCAGGGTCCTGGGATCGAGCCCCACATTGGGCTCCCTGCTCAGCGGGAAGCCTGTTTCTCCCTCTCCCACTCCCCCTGCTTGTGTTCCCTCTCTCGCTGTGTCTCTGTCAAATAAATAAATAAAATCTTAAAAAAAAAAAAAAGATGTGGCATATATACATAGAACGGAATATTACTCCAAAGTAAAAAAAAAAAAAAGAAATCTTGTCATTCACAACACGGACGGACCTAGATTGTGCTAAGTGAAATAGGGCAGAGAAAGACAAATACCGAATGATTTCACTTACATGTGAAAATCTAAAAAGCAAAACAAATGAACAGAACAGACTTAAAATACAGAGAACAAACTGGTAGTTGCAGGGGGCGGGGGAGGGAAGTGATGGGTGAAACAGGTGAAGGGGATGAAGAGGTACAAAGTTCCAGTCACAAAATAAATAAGGGATGAAAAGTACAGCATAGGGAATACAGTCAGTAACAGTGTAATAACTTTGTATGGTGACAGATGGTTACTACACTTACCATGGCATTACATAATGTATAGAACTGTCAAATGACAATGTTGTACACCTGAAACTAACATTGTAAGTCAACTATATTTCAATTTAAAAAAAGTTACAAAAACATAAAGTAATGCCACTCTTCTCACTTATTTTGATAGTTATTTTTCATAAAGTGTTTTTATGTTTACATATAATGGGATTCTTACTTTTTAACGAGTTAATACTCTAAAATTTCTTGTTTGAATTTCTAACACAGCAAATATTGTTAGATATCACCCACATAAAGAAAAATCCTTAATTTTTCAGAGTGAAGTACTGAAATCACATGTTTGAAAACTGCAGCTCCAAAGATTAGAGCCTAGGTCAAGGCTCCAATGTTCAAATGAACTTTCAGACACGACCTTATCCTGATTTCCCTGTTGAACAAAACACCCCAAGTAAGGAGTCCAGCAGGAGCCAACTGACAGACCATGACCACGAATCACCATACTGTTACAAGTCAAGGTCATAGAAAAGAGGAGCAGGGTGACTTCTGGGGTCCTACTAATGTTTCCTCTCTTCAACCTGAATGCTGCTTAAACAAGTGTGTTTGGTTTGGGATAACTCAGTGAGCTGCACATGTAGGACATTTGCATATCCTAGCATATGCACTTTTCTAGGTATCTATTCATTTTTTTAAAAATTCACAGTTTGGGGCACCTGGGTGGCTCAGTTGGTTAAGTGTCTGACTTCGGCTCAGGTCATGATCTCAGGGTCCTGGGATCGAGCCCTGAGTCTGGGCTTTGCACTCAGCAGGGGAGTCTGCTTCTCCCTCTCCCTCTCCTCCCACTCATGTGCACATGTGCATGCGCGCGTGCTCTCTCTCCCTCCCCCTCAAATAAATAAAAATCTTAAAAAAGAAAAGTTCACAGTTTAAGATACATAACCATTTCCGCTTTGTTTTTCCAAACACATGATGGCTTTCAACTAAGTAGAGTCGCTACACATAACTTACTTTGGAAAAGCCTGATAAAAATAATCCAAATATGTAATTTAAAAACCTCAATATAAAATATACATATATATACACATACCAAATAAAAATAAAAACGTCACTATACACAACTATAACTATTCAGAGTTTAGAGCTCTACATACCATCCATGACAGTTACCTTACCAAAATCAGAAAGAGAATACTGTGCTTATTTCTCAAGTTTTTAAAACAAATGAAGTCAAACAATTAAAAAAAAAAATAGACCAGGGGCACCTGGCTGGCTCAGTCAGAAGAGCATGCAACTCTTGATCTCAGGGTCATGAGTTCAAGCCCAATGTTGGGTATAAAGATTAAAAAAATAATAAAGTTTTAAATAAAAAACTTTAAAATAAAAAACAGAGCATATAACCCTCCCCAAAAAAAGTAAAATGAAAAATAAAAATAAATAAATCTTCCAATTAAAGGTGAAACTAAAGATGAATTCCCTACAAGATCTAGGGACCACCATCTCTGTTACTCTCAATGTATCACTACAATTCTAGACAAATGCAGTAAAGCAAGGAAATACAAAAGATAAGGTGATAAGAATTGGAAGGAAAAAGACAATTGGCCATTATTTAAAGAATAAACTTCAGAGAACATGGAAAAGAAAAACTAGCCACTAAACTACATAAGAATTTAGCAAGATTGCCCCCAAAATATATTAAGTATAGACAGATAAGCTGATAGTTTTATATCAATATAGACATACATACCAATAGAGAAAAAAAAGGGGGAAAGGAAAAAAACGTCACTCACAATAGAAACAAAAACCGAGTACATAGGAATTAATCTAACAGAGAAGACATAAGACAATAATGAAGAAAAAATTTTAAACTCTATCGAAAAAACAACTATCTTTGATACAGGTGTTAAAAATAAGAAAACAGGGGTGCCTGGGTGGCTCAGTTGGTTAAGCATCTGCCTTCAGCTCAGGTCATGATCCCAGGGTCCTGGGATGGAGCTCCTGCTCAGCGGGGAGCCTGCTTCTCCCACTTCCCCTGCTTGTGCGCGTGCTCATGCACTCTCTGTCAAATAAAATCTTAAAAAAAAAAAAAAAAGACAACAAGCCCAATATAGAGTCACTTATGCTAAGCCCCACATCATCAGAGACAATTAGTTTCAGCTCTCCCAGAAATGGAATCATAAACTAGTTCATTAGGAACTTACCTGATCTGCACGAATGAGGTAACCTGCCTTGCAGACTCCTTTCATCTAAAGGAAAGCGACACAACCAGTCCACTTTTTGCTCTTATAGCTTCCTGATCCCACTCCCTTCTACATGCAAAAGTCTTTCATTCTATATAGTTCCTTCTCAGACCTCCTTTCTATTTGCTGGATGGATGACTGCCCAATTCATGAATTGTCAAATAAAGTCAGTAAGATCTTTAAAATTGATTCAGTTGAATTTTGTTTTTTAACATATGGTTTAACCATGGTTATATATCACCAGAGGAGGTTTTAAAAAAATACAACTGCTGGGTCTCCACTCCCTCTAGATTATGATTCAGTTGATACAGGATAAACTGGGGCACAGGTTTCTAAAAGCCACCTCGTTAATTCTAATGTAAAGCCAGGGATGAAAACCACCAGCTTAAACATCTGAAAAGAATACAGGTGGGTCTCATACTTCTACATGCCAATCACTATAAACAGGTTGTAGCAATAAAAATGAAAACAAAAACAAAACCAGTGTGGAACTAGAACAGAAAGAGACAGGTTGTAAAAACATACCTTTGTTAACTAAGAATGGAGAAATATGTCCTAAAACCTAGACGGTAAAAAAAATGGATCTAACTATAACAAAATTAAAGATTCTGTACAATAAAAGATTTCAAAGAAGAAACCCGATAAACGGGTAAAAAAAACAAAACAAAAAACCTAAGAAGATATTTGCACCATATAAAATCCAACAGATTATCACCCAGAATATACAAAAAATTCCTGTTAATTAGGGCAGAAAAGCAGGAAGGGGGATACAAAAATCTAATAGAACAAGAGGCAAAGAATAAATAAATGGCAATTCACAAAAGGGGACCCCACACAGCTGATAAGCATATGACAGGATACTCGCCTGCATTAGTAATCAGAGAATTGCAAATCAGAACAGTAATAGATCACGTTGTGCCCAGTTCGCTCCATCTGTTGCATCAGATTGGAAAAAATTATAAGGTCAGAAAATATCAAGTGCTGGCAAGAATGTCGGGACCGACAGCTGGCAACAGTGTAAACCATCACAGCCATTCCGGATAATAATCTGGCAGAACTTAATGAAGTTATGTACAAGCCCGAGAGAGGGTCCAATGGGGGTGGCGGAGAACCAAAAGTGGAATGGGAGATGAAGGAGGAAGATCGGTGAAATAAACTGAGGCTTACATGGACCACCGCATCATAAGGGCGGGCCAAAAGGGAGCATGAACTCAAGCCTATGCACCCGACATGGGGAGGGAGTCCCTGCCACACATGGTCCTTCATGCAACCAGCATGTGCGAAATCCCTGCCCACCAGGTGTTGTGCTTGGGCCTTGCCCTCACAGAGTATGCATTCTAGTGAAGGAAACAATAAAAAGTGAACAAGTAACATTAAGAGGGTGACGATGGTGACAGGAAGTAACAGGAATGGGGGGCCAAACAAGAGGTGGGCTCTCGGAGACACGCAGAAAGAAAATTAACCGGGCATGGTGGCCAAGGGGGGAAGAATCTCCGAGAACTGCATTCAGGGTCTTCGAACAAAGTCACCAAACAACAGGTGAGTCTATTTTCTAAAGATGACTCCCAGGCACTTCCTGAAATTGAACTCCCAGGAACAACCTTTAAAATTCCTGTTCTATAAAGTGTGGACTACAATGATTATCCTAAAACCAACATCTTTTGACCAAAGAAAGCTTTTCAGGAAGAAAAAAACAAAAGAAGACACCACCAATGTGAACATTCCAGGTCTCTTAAAAATGTTTCTGGAAAATCACTAGATCCACAAACTTTTCCTTCATTTGTTAAATACAAATTGAGTACTTTTATGCCTTTTCCACAGCACTGTGCTAGGAAATGAGGATAAATATAAAAGTTTCTGGGGGCGCCTGGCTGGCTCAGTCTGTTAAGCGTCTGCCTTCGGCTCAGATCATGATCCCAGGGTCCTGGGATCGAGCCCCAAGTTGGGGTCCCTGCTCAGCGGGGAGCCTGCTTCTCCCTCTCCCTCTGCTGCTCCCCCTGCTTGTGCTCTCACTCTCTCAAATAAAATCTTAAAACTTTTTTAAAAATTAAAAGTTTCTGTCCTTAAGGAGCATACCTCAACTTTAAGATTCAGGATTCTATTTATTTCATACTCTAATTGATTTTTTTAGGATTAAAAGCCAACATTTATTGCATGTTCGCCACCTAGCAGGTGCTGTTCTATGAGCTTTTACACACTTGAGTTCATTTAAATACTTGCCACAACATGATACTATATTTCTAATTTAGAGAACAGAGGTAAGAAATGTGCCTGAAGTCGGTGACAGAGCAGGGATTCAAATCCAGATCTTTCAAACTTCAAAGCCTGTTCTCTTAACCACTGTGCTTACATTCCCCCTGGTATCTTCTCCCTGGTTTTCAGAGTATGGTCCCTGGGCCAGCAGCATCACCGCTGTGACTTAATAGAAAGGCACGTTCTCAGGGCCCACCCCAGACCCACTGAATCAGAAACTCTATGAGTGGAGCCAGCTACCTATGTTTTAACAAGCCCTCCTGGTGAGCTAGGGGCACGGAAGGTTCCAGAACCACTGGTTTTCACACTCAGTGTATGTACATTAAAGGGGAAATGATCACCGTTTTGGAAATTTCACAACGTAAACTTTCAATCCTATTTAAAATGACTCTAAATAAATCAAAATTATGTTCATTCATTTTTCAAGACCCAGCAACTCCTCCCCCAACCTGACAAAATGTCCAATCTGTACCGATTCAACCATCTAAAAAAAAAAAGTCTACTCTGAGGGGCCTTACTAGGAAATGGATTTTAAATTCCAAACATGAAAAAGAGCACAGAGGTCCAAACAGAATCCTCAGAAGTTGAATCAGAAGCCATATTAGGAAGAAAACAAAAACGTTTTGAATATCAGCAGCAGAAGCTTGACAAATCTTGGTCCATAGCTCCATAAGCCTTTTTACCTCTGGCTCAACTCTAGATTTTTACAACACCCCATCAACAAACTTCCAATTGCCAAAAGAAAAGGTTATAACCTTCAGAAATATTTGTTTCTCAAGACTCAAATTGCTTTTTTTTTTAAGATTTTATTTACTTTTGCGAGAGAGAGAGAGAGAGAGAGAGAGAGAACAAGCGGGGGGGGGGGGGGCAGCAGAGGCAGAGGGAGAAGCAGGCTCCACACTAGCAGGGAACCCGATGCGGGACTTGATCCCAGCACCCTGGGATCATGACCTGAGCTGAAGGCAGACGCTTAACGAGTGAGCCACACAGGCACCCCTCAAATTGCTTTAAATAAACATATAGAGGCACCATCTTCCAAACACGTTTTTAACAAGCTAATCAGATACGCTAGTGCATAAACACAGGAGTGCAAAAACTGCTCACTTCACCCCAACCCCTTACCTAGACCCCTTTACAGCATCCTACCTGACTTTTCTCTATTCAAAGCAATATCTAGACCAGGAGCCTTGTTTTCTACCCCAAATCAAGTCCTCAGTTTGAGGAATACACCTCCACGTGTACTTAAATTTGTCTATTTCTATTAACACCTTTTTTTAAGGTAGTGGAAGACAGTATCAGAAGTATGTAGAGATTCAAGCACCTACCATAATTTGAGAACCTACTCTATGCCAAATAACTCCTTTAAGCTATTCATCTGCATACTCAAATTAATTTCATAAAGTTCAGTATTCTACTTATTTTAAAAATTAAAAACATAAATTTGAAGACTGAAGAGTTAACTTGCCCAAGTCTGTATGGTGGGATAGCTAGAAACCTGACTTAAAATGCATATTGACTTGATTCAAGTCGTCAAAGGTGCAAAGAGCTCTAAGAAGCCCACACTCAGGCAGTTTTTAATCTGCCTGACTACTTACAACCATCCACATTTCCACACCCCAGCTCACCCAAGACTGGCGGCACTGGCAGGAGCTACCCTCCTGGAAGGAATGGCACCTATTTATTTTCCCTCTCCCAAAACACCATTAATTTCCCCGCCCTAGAACCACAGGTAGTTCCAAGAAACAGATTACCAAAGCCCTCCTCCCTACACAGAGTTCACTGGAACTGAAACACACACACACCAACCACCTTCAGACCTTCCCATTCAAATTCTTATCCTGCTTTTTAAAAGCCCAAAGCTTTCTGTAAAACATCTCCAAAAATGCAATCGTCCCAACTAGTCCTTATTCTCCACTAACATTGCCATTTCTATACCTAAAACGGGTACTTCTTACCAAAGCAACAGCTATCTTCTCATCCCCGTTCTGTAACAATAACAGCAATTAATCAGTAACAAACAAGCCTGTAAGCTCCTACAGTCAGAGGGAGGATGATCCCCTCTCCTTTATAAGTAAGCTGAAAATAATAATGTTCCCCTAAATAGATTATGTGAGCATTCAAGAAAGAAAAACTGTTACACGCCTGGAAAAAAAAAATTGTTTTTATAACTTAAGTATTCACTCATATTCAAGATTTGAGTAATCTTGTTATATGTACCTACTTTATTCTACCACTTGTTTTAAGGAATCC
This sequence comes from Halichoerus grypus, assembly GCF_964656455.1. Classification (NCBI taxonomy): domain Eukaryota; kingdom Metazoa; phylum Chordata; class Mammalia; order Carnivora; family Phocidae; genus Halichoerus; species Halichoerus grypus. The sequence continues at coordinate 67,217,831 of NC_135717.1, forward strand.
GTAATCAACGAAAGCAAAACATGAAACTAGTCAAATAGCTAAGAGTTCACATAAGATTTAAACAAAACACAGCCATTAAAAAAAAGTTCAAGTGTACATAAACAAGGACCAAAAATCCACACTCTGGTGTGGGTTCCTGATCACAGGGAGAATCAGAGAGCTTTTTAGAAGTTATTCCTAAAATTGCTAAGTGTCCTTCACTTTAAATTAAGCTGTCGTTTCCTTCCAAATAACCTCACTTAATGAAACTGACAAATCACTCATTGCAATTCTGTCTGAACTATAATTACAACAGAAACAGTTACAGTACATTTGTATCTTTGTCAGTGAAATGCTTATAATAAGGAAAAAACATCTGATTGAACTCCGCATTGAGTAGCACCCAGTGCACCACCTAGTGGAAGTTGTGTAACATCGTAATTAACATTCTTTTTTAAAGGACAGAAACTCTAGGTAAGAATACAATACTATACAAACAGCCTAAATCTCTTTCCAGTTTCCCACACTGCAAGAGGGCTGTGTTCATAAGAGAGGACTCATTTCCTGTACAAACTAACAAATTGATAAAGGTTTCTTAATGGAAATCCTTGGGTGCTAGAAATTTTGACAGGAGAGTAAAAATTAAGACATTAATGCAAAAACAAATCGAATCAGAGATAGGGCTTATATAAGCTATGCCTTATATCTTACAAGAATAAGTTATGTCAAAATGGCACACAGACGCATGAAAAGGGACAACTTCATGATTAGAACAGTTCCATTCAGTAATTCATAAGACATTTCCATATTCCTGATGACTAATTAGTTTAACATAACCTAGCAATTCTCCAGAATTCCCCAAGCCTTGACACCATTCGAGAGGTTCCTGCCAACTAGCCATCTAAGCCTGCTCTTCATTAACCCCCAAACTCCTTTGTTTGCACTATTCTGAGAAATAAATGATTTTTACATTTTCAACTTTTCTACTAAATTTATAATTAACCTTTCCCAAGCCCCAAGTCATGACCAGAACGCATCATGCTTCATTTTTATTTGCCTTATGCATATTAATCATTTCAATTCAACTCAGAAAACAGTACTGAAGTCCACCGCTAAGCTACAGATGCAAACATAGATAAGATAGGGTTCTCTAATTTGGAAAATCTCCCCAAAATTTAAAATAGAGATTTTCACATAGCACCACCAGGAATTTGTTTTGTTTTGCCTGTGTGAAAAATTACCTTTCTGGTGTGATTCAAACTATCTCAACAACCTCGAGGAGGGGGAAAAAAAAAAAACCTAAGAGACACTATTTCTTTACTTGGAAAAAAACATCTCCATCTGTGATTCTTGTACCACATGATCAAATCGGTATACAGAAGCCTACTTGATGGTGGGAACCTTAGTAGATCCTGGATTAAATCCACTATGGGTACAAAATAAAGTAGGAGTCAGGTGACCTGGGGCAGAATTCTCCTCATCTCTAAGGCTTTTCCACTTTATGTACTTGTAAAATAGGCATGATATACACTACCTACCTCCCAATAGAAGGATTAAAAAATTGACAGTCTGTGAGAGTCTCAATTAAAAGACCTAAATGGAAATACAGGTATCCCCCGTTTTTCACAAGCTCATGTTACACTACTTTGCTTTTACGACAGACCTTACTATCTCTTTGCACCAACTGAAAGAAACCCACAGAGGTGTTTGTTTTGCATCAGCTGGTATAGAGACAGCACACACTCGGGAACAGCCAGAGTGGCAGAACCAAGCTCCTTCCCTGGGAACTCCACTCAGCATCTCAGCATCAAGCCCCCAGCAGCTCTGACCTCTGTCTGAGCATCTGTGCTGTATCTTGACTTATTTGACATTAGCAAAATGTATCCTAAGGTATCAGAAAGCCTAAGAGGTTTTTGGGGGGTAACACTAAAAAAATTTCCCATATACATTAATAGTAAGTGTTTTTTTTGCTTTGCAGCGCTTCGGTTTAGAAAAGATTTCATAGGAACGCTGTGTTTTCAGATAGCAGGGAAAACCCGTACTGGTGAGAACACTGCTCCAAGAGTTCTCACGGTGCCATTACTGCCCAAACCCGGTGACCTTCACCATTTCACTTGTGAACAAATAGTGAATGAAAACAAAGGTTATTAAGCAAGTCAAAGAAAAGGTAATAACAATTCAAGGTGCAAATTTGTTAATAAATTGCCTGGCTTGTCTGCAAAGTATTACCGCATGAGTACCAAGCAGGTGCATTCCTAAAACCTAAAACCCTGAAATTGTTTTTAGAGAAGCTTTTTTTTTTATTTTAATGCTAATGTTTAAAAAAATTAGAAGAAGAAAAAAGAATCACAATTCTACTCCCACCCATGACACAGTGACAGAAACAAGGTTCCACCCCCACAATCCTTTCAAATCTGCGCAGGCATTCCTCATCAACATTCCTCCCCCACACTCCTATTGCACCTTCCCCACTTCAGCCCAGACAAAGGTGAGTCACACTGCTGGGTCTACTTGTCACTTAAGGAAAAGTCCCCAAACAAGTTCACGTTAAAGACTGCTCTTAATTTAAAAAATAATAAATAACAAGTAAACAGTGTTAATGTGTAAATGGCACTGCAATACGCCTGCCTCCAGAAAATATGTAATTAACAATACCCAAGACACCTTTCTGGCTTAAAAAAAAAAAAAAGCCACTCAGCTTATCGCTACTTATCAGTAGGTCCCTTTCCCTCGTGAGCCTGACTCTGACTCAACTCCGCAGTTTTCTTCCACCTGCACGTTCTCGAGCCCTCCGTTGGGCCCAGCCGCCTCACTCGGAGTCCCCAAGGGGTCCCGCCGGCAGCTGACCCCGCCCCTCCCCCTCCCGGTCCCCCGCCCGGCCCCGCCCCCACCTCCCCGCAAGGTGTCGCCGCCGCCGCCGCCGCGGGCTCCCGGGCGGAGGCGCCTTGAGGCGGGCGGGAGGCTCGGGTGACGCGGCCCGGCTCGGCCAGGTTGCCGCCCGCGGGAGCAGCAAGGGGCAGACCCCACCGCCCGCACCGCACCGGTGCTCCGACAGGGGCTGCAGCCACGGCGCCCCATTACCTGCTCTGGGCAGCCGTGGCCCGCGGGAGGCGCGATCGCTCCGACCCCTGCAGCCCCGGGTCGGGAGGCAAAGAGGCACCGACCGCAGCCGCCGCAAAGGACAATCAGGAGTCAACGGGCTCGGCACCGCCTCGGCGGGCGCAGAACGCACGAGCCCAGCGGGAGCCCGGCCCCCACCTCCAGCCCAGTGAGTAACCGACTTGGCCCCCTCCCTCGGCGGGGTGGGGCCACGGCCGGAGGGGCGGGAAGGGGCAGGGCCGCTCCGCCCGCGGGGCGGGAGCTCCGCGGACGCTTCGTAAAAGCGGTCTGCTGATAGGCTGCGATGGAGGTGGGTGGCTCGGACTTGAAGACAGCCTCGCCAGCAGAGCTCCCTCATTGGCCGGTAAGAGAAAACAAAGCAGAACTCTGATTGGTGAGAACTCTCTAGCTCCTCTCCTTCGCCCCTCAATCAACGGAAGCTCCGCCCCACCCGCTCTGTTCCCAGGTGGCTGCAGAATGGGCTGATTTATGGACCTGTAGCCTCTCTGAAGCGCAAAACCACGGATACCCGGGTTTCTTTGCCAGATGCGAGCGATTCTTTCATTCCCGTATGAACTTGATGAATAACAGCTAATCTTTAACATCGCTTGGCTTTAGAGCGGTCTCCTGGGTATTTTTTAAATGCTGCATAAGATTCAGAAGGAAATTGTCCTGTGCAAAGAAAAGGCATAAAATGTTTTCACTCTTGGCAAAATTATGCGTATTTTTTTTTTTTTCGTTTTACTTGTGTTCCATATGGGACATACTTAGAATGCACCACGCTGTGAACAGATTTATAGGAAAACTCCCTGACAGGAAGAATTTAGAATCCAAAGGACAAAATAAAGTATAAACAAAAACCAAAAAGGGTAGTATACGGAGAGAAGTTCAGAAGATACAAATCGGAAAATTCAACTAATGCAGGGAATAAGAAAGGAATGTGACAAAATTTCAAGCTGTGACTTAGACTTTGAAAATTGAAAGCTGAGGGAGGAGAGGGGAGACAAGGATCAATGACTTATAGTTAAGTAATCTGAGCTCTCAGACCATAGTAGGCAAGCCCCATATTATCCTAGGCAGTTTAGAAGGGAGTGAAGCATAACTCACCTGGGGACCACACTCCCTTAACTCTGGCTGCCTTACTATTCTGTTTGTTCTTCCTGCCATTCCCATGAGGTTCTGAAATAGACTGTTCGAAATAAACCACTTCCCCTAACAACTCCCTAAATTAAATAGTAGTGAAAAAATGTAAATGGACAAAAATCAAACCTAAGGAAGGAAAGGAATATTAAGGTGAACATGAATTTGAAAAGAAGGACAAGAAACTCAATACAAAGAATAGAGCAAATCCTCTTTTTTCCTGAGAAAAAGGTAAAACTCTTTGAAGGACATTAACCTCATTACCTAACACATTTTTTATAGAACCCTTGTAATAAATGGAATCTTAAGTGATAGTCTAAAAATATGTGTCCCAGCGTATTCTAAGCAGGTAACTTAGTGTTGAGATCTAAATATGTTTAAATATGTGAGAAAAAAAATAAAAACTTAGCACTGTCTACTATGAACAAATTGGAAAGAAAACACTCCAAAAGTTTTTTTTTCACAATCATGCCTGAAATTCCACCACTAACATTCTTTCTTTGGGATTGAATCATTTATATCAAAAATTATTCTTGTATTCATTTACTCAACAAACGTGCAATAACATTAATCATCAAATTCTAGTTCCTTCAATGAACTAGGCACTCTACTAAGTATTGTCTTGAACAAGGCAGACCAGAAGCTATTTATCCGTAAAAGAAGGATAATGAACCAGTAAACGAATACATTTACAGAAAGGAATAAAGACAGAGAAGAAAAAAGAGTGAGCCGAGGGATAGAAGTACTACTTGAATTTGGGAAGGGAGAGAGAACTACTCTGGGTTGCCACTTAAATCAGAAAATGCCAGCTATGCAAAACTCGAGGGCAGTGGCATTCCTAGCAAACAGCAAGAGCCAAGGTCCTGAAGGAGGAAGAAAAGTGATGTTGTAGGAACAAAGAGAAGACCTTTTTCAGAGTCCAAAGAAGTGGGCCTTAATTCACCAAGCCAGTGTATCAGGCATAGATCTAGGAAGAACCAACTATTTTCCAGGGATCAGCTAGATGTCAGGGTCTAATAATGAGAATGATACGGACCCAAGTGGATCTATAAAATGTTACTGCACAAATGATGGGGAAATCAAGGTGCTAGGTGAACACAGTCCAGAAGGGGCCAAGGAAATCATCCTGAAGGAAATGAGGAATCACGGATTCAGCCGGAGTCACCCCAGTGAAAGGCTACAGGGTTCTAGATCCAGGGAGCAACAACGGAGGAACCTGGGACCCCAGTCGGGAAGAAGGAAATCTAATGCAAAGCCTTAGAAACCATTGCATTAAAAAATCAACTTTCCCCACATCATAAGCTTGCCTACCATGGATGAGCTCAGAATGTGGAAACAAAAATCCAGTGCGAAACCGCATTCTGAGAGTATACGAGCTGAGCAAAGTAGGAGAAGAAACAGACTGATTATTGTTTCACATCATCCTTGCCTTCGTTTCTTAAACAAAAGTCATTAAATAGAGTGCACAGCCCACCTTGAACTATGACATTCCTTTTAGGACTGTAATGAGTTAACAGTATTAATCCTATTTGGCCAGAATTAGGACAGAGCTGAAGCCCTTGAAGTTAGAGATCTGCCCTACTAGTTCTGGCTTCTCCCCCTGCTTCTGGGCATGGCTTTCTCCTTACAGGTTGAACTCACGCCATTAGCACATGCCTATAAGAAAAGAGAGCGAGCCCCCACTGTGGAGGGCCAATCAGAGGAAATGCTGGGAACAGCAAAGTATCTCGGTGCATCCGGCTGGAAGTGGCAGGTGAATTACAAGATGCAGCAACTAAGTAAATTACAAAGTAAATAACAAATGTAACTACCGAAATACATGGCACAATGCTTCAAAGCCACTGAAAAGTAATCTCTGTGCCCTAATAATAGAGTTCAAAAATCAGTTCTAAAGACAGAGAGGTAACTTCGAGATTCCAAGGGCAAAAAGAAGTCAGTCCCCAGGAAGGCCAGGAGCCAGGGCCTGAGAGACAAGAGGAACTTGGCTGCAGTTTCTTCTATCTTCAAACCCGCTTCTCTGTACTCTCCTGTTCTCTGGAAAACAGCTTTCCCGGCTCCTAAGTCCAGGAGTCAAAGTAAAGCTACCCCAATGCTCCCCGAGCCCTGACTAAATCAACAACCTTGACCCAATCCCAAATTCTATGGAGAGAGAATATGAGTGGCCTCGCCTGGCCTCTCCCCGCTCAATCCCACCCTCTGTGGTGAGGGAGGTGGCGGGAGTGGGGAGGGTGGAGGCCGCCAACATGGCTGCCGGGGCTCACCTCTGTTCACGCACAGAGATTTCCCAGAGAATAGGCACTGGACAGATTGCCAGAGAGGCATGCATCCTGCCCCACCACGTTTTCTGTAGTCAGTCAGTGGGGCCCCATTTTCTGTTCAGTGACAGTCTTTGCCTGGCCTTTCACACAAAGATGGAGGCCCAGAGGCCAAGGCCAAAGTCTTCAATGGTGACTGCCAGCTTTCTTGACATCTCTTTATTTCGGCTGGCTTCCAGACACCAAGTCCCCTGTGTCTTCCAGTTTCAAGCTGTCATTCCCATTTAAGTCTTCTACTAATTCCCAATTTCCCTGTGTGACGTATACCTCTTGACATGGATTTCTTTGAAGAACAAAAGCACTGGCCAAGTTGGCGACTCTCCATGAGCACGGCTCTCGGCTCAGCTGAGACCAGCACGTAGAGCAAGCAGGATGCCAGCAGAAGGGGAACCCCCACCTGCCACTGTCCCTCCCATACCTATTCAGATGAATATGTGGGCGGTCCTATAACTTCTCTGATGACTTTTAGGTAATAAAAATCCTTTGATCAGTAAAGCCATAAAATACGGTTTGAATTCAGAAACTGTACTGTGAATGCCAATCCACTTTGCTCACCACTTCAAGCTTCATTCAGGGATAGGCCTTCCCTGTACTCTCCCAGCTAGGATCCCTCACAGGCAGGCTGGGTCCTCCCTTACAAATTCATAACATAGGGAGAAAAGAGAAGTTGGAGGATACCAAATTCATGCTCAAGTGATCCTACTGCAGGGAGACTTTGCTCTGGGCCTGGCCAATGACTAAACTGAGCACTTGCTCTCTTGGGTGCTTTCTTTCTTTCTTTCTTTTTTTTAACAATTTTTTTAAGGATTTTATATATTTATTTGAGACAGAACTATACGGAGAGAGAGCATGAGCAGGGGGAGAGGCAGAGGGCGAGGGAGAAGCAGACTCCCCACTGAGCAGGAAGCCGGAAGTGGGGCTGGATCCCAGGACCCTGAGATCATGACCTGAGCCAAAGGCAGATGCTTAACCAACTGAGCCACCCAGGTGCCCCTCTTGGGTGCTTTCTAACAATCTTAGAGACCTGAACATGAAACATCCCACTCTGTCTCTCCTGTCCTGGTCAATGCAGTTTGCTCTGCCTGCTACTTCCTCCCTTAGGCTACTTTCTACAAATTCACCTGTAGATCACCTCTCCAGGTGTTGCTCTTGGCCAGGATTTCCACATCAGCTGCACAGCTCTCTCTCACAAATGGCTCTCTTCAGGGTCCTCAAGAAACGTTCGTACATACTTCGCTCCCATCGAGACTCAAACGCACCTGACTCTCAGAGCACACGTGTCTTGAGTATTCTCTCTCCTCCTTCCCTGTTCTCTCTCTCTCTCTCTCTCTCTCTCTGAACCTGCTGCCACAAGCCAATACCTTCAGCCTCTCAATTTTGGATATCTCAGGCCAAAGTCAGGTACTCTCAGAACCGAGAGAACACAAATCAGGTTGCCCTCGTGGCCACCTGATGCCCCTCCCCAGGGAGATTAAGGAGGAAAACCCTGGACCAGAGGTTAGGTAGAACTCAGCCTTGCTTTCTTTGAAGAAAAGTTCCTCATAGAGACTTCCTAAACTCCACTTCCGCTGCCCTTTTATGATCTTATTTTGAGTGAGAGATTTTTAAGAGTCAACAAGGAGCTAAGATATTTCCTTTGAGATTTGCTTCCTGCTCTGGCAACTTGAGAATTTTACATCCGCTGTCTCTTGGGGCCTCAGTAAAAACCTTACTTTTACATCTTGTCATACTCATGTGAACCTGCAAAAACTGCTTTTGTTCATTAACACCAAGGACATAGGGCTAAGAACACTTGTTCTCTAAAATCATAGACTGTTGGAAACTTAGTTGAGTATCAATGAGAATGGACTCCTCCCCCCCAACCTCCCCCCACCCCACCGCCACTTGCCTGGATGATGGGAGCCTGTGGGTCACTTTGACACAAAGAAGCAGCCTTGATTTCCAGCTGAGGTGCAGACCTTCAAGTAAAGGATTTGGAGACACAGCACGCCACCTTAATCCAAGGAAATAGGACTCCAAGTTTGCCTTTCAGCCCAGACCTGATGTTAGTAAAAATATTACTAAATGTTTATAAAATATTACTCACAACCTTGCTCTGCTTTGAGACCATCATATCACTCTTTCACTTCAATCTTACCTAACCCCCACCCTTCCTGCACATCCTACAATAACCTTGTCTGCTTTGTTTGGTGAGGCCCTCTGTGGGTCCCTTGGAGCACTCTCCCTTCCTACAGGTTCATCAGCCTAAGTTAGACTTCAGCTTTGTCTCTGGTGGTGTGTGACTGCTGGACTCTATCATTAATGATCAAGTCTTCCCAGATCAAGTTACCAGCTCTCATCTCACTTTCCAGGTTCTGTCTTCATCTCTGCATCTCCTTTTACTCTGCACCAGGTCATATAATCTCATTGCCACCAGTGAACCATCACCAGAGTCATCCAGAATCCTGCAGCTACAACTGTGGAATACTCAAAAAACCATATGCAGAGGCGCCTGGGTGGCTCAGTCCATGAAGCTTCTGATTCTTGATTTTGGCTCAGATCATGATCGCAGGGTCCTGGAATCAAGCCCCATGTCAGGCTCTGAGCTCAGCAGGGAGTCTGCTTGAGGATTTCTCTCTCTCCCCCCTCCCCCCACTCATGCACAAGTTTTCTCTCTCTCTCTCTCTCAAATAAATAAATAAATCTTTTTTAAAAAACCATAAATATGTGCATATATGGGAACAATAACATCTATAGACTCTAGCAGAAAGAGAAACTATTAAAGGATATTAAAATTACCTGAAGAGCTTTTTCAAATTACACAAGCCCTAAGAAACTAATGCAGTCCTTTGTGCTGTTCTCTCCCACACGTACATAATTGACTAATTCATTACAGCAGTGATCCTGTTAACAAGAGTAGAGTACCTTTGGCTATGTTTATGGGAGGAGGTTAAGAAACTCTGCTTTAGCCCTCACTAATCTGATGGGCCCTTGATCAAAATTCTAAGTCCATAAGTTTGGGGGAATATTTTTTCTCTTAGCTAAAAATACCAGCTTAATGTTGCTTATAAATGAAAGGGAAGAAACCGTCCCCGTGATGAGAGGGGCTTTGTCTGACTCATCCCCTATGGTACCCCCAGTGGCATCCCCAGGTCTGGCCCATAGTAAGTGCCCAGCGAACACTTCCTGCACTAATAAATTCAGAATTCATTTTAAAACAGGAGTTTTGACCCACCAATTGTACCAAAGCAAGAAACATTCATCTAAACCAATAGCAGTGACTGTGCTCTATTCTATTCATATTTCTTTGGCAACGCATCAAGATTGGTTTCTGATGCAATCAGCAGTTGGCTGCTTCCTCAAGGTCTTCTGTGTATAAACTGCAAGCCATTTAATAACTCTGAGGAGTAGGGGGTGAGGAGTGACAGCAGGATATGTGGGGTGTCTGCATGCTGATCACCAATGATTCCATGAAAGCCTTTATACAAACCTGGATGTGAGCCTCAGCATAGCATAATTCCGTATGTGTTAGAGGAAAACAATCAAGGCCCCCTGGAATGATCAAACTCTTATAATAGCTTTATCATTAGGCTGATAATGAGACCTGCTGGTGTGCTAACCTCAGGAGCCTCAGCCTGTTTGTGATCTATCCTCCAATTGTTCAACCCTGATGGGCCCTGTAATACATCTGATGCTCTCGTTGTGGGTATAGAGAAAGAGACAGATAGAGATGGACATGAATCTCTTGAAGTTTCTCATATGGAACCAAGTAAGCCTCCATCCTCCCACATGACCATGCCTGGAATGCTGTCAGTCTGAAGGAGTCGGAGTAATTTTAAAACATCCTTCCTATCTCTGACATTTGAAGTTAGGATAAGAAAATGATCTTTTAAGTTGCATTTAGCATTTTAAAAAAAGATCAAAGATCTCTCTGCCATGATTATACAGCGGGAACGATCACAACTACCAAACAGTCCATCTTGTCACTATGCAGTGACTTTCATGGTGCAAAAACGGACCCAAAGAATGAAGAACATCTTCACTCTGTTAACACTTATGATGGGAGTAAGCATTTTGCATTTGGAAAGCAGGGCATTGGGGGCGCCTTGGTGGCTCAGTCGTTAAGCGTCTGCCTTCAGCTCAGGTCATGATCCCGGGGCCCTCGGATCGAGCCCCGCATCGGGCTCCCTGCTCCGCGGGCAGCCTGCTTCTCCCTCTCCCACTCCCCCTGCTTGTGTTCCCTCTCTCACTGTGTCTCTCTCTGTCAAATAAATAAATAAAATCTTTAAAAAAAAAAAAAAGAAAGAAAGAAAGCAGGGCATTGATCCAAAGTTTGAGAAAAAAATACTCTTATGCTGAAATGAATTATGCACAACTTATATTTAATTAATCTTAGTCATCTCTGTACTTACCTCGCTGGGCTCACAAGGGAACATCGCGAGCAAAATCGCTCTCGTGCTACTTAGGTTCCCCAGAAACGACACCGTCATTCATTAATCGGCGCTGACCTAGAAAGCAGAAGCTCCCTCCTCTCACCACTTAAAACCTGAATAACTCTTCGTTGTGCAGAGAAGATTCAGACACATGGAAAAGAGAAGCAGTCGTGAGAGAGAAAGCCATAAAAACTGCGGCAGAAGAAATAATCTGAGTATATGCGAGTACAGGGTGCTCCTGGCGTTCAGGGCCACCGCCAACGAAGACAGGACCTCGGAGATCAGATTTTTGCTTGATTGCCTTTATTTTCTTAACTTTCCACGACTATACCTTTATCAAAAAATTCCTCTCCCTGGTCTATGAGTAGGAACTAAAGGAACTTAATAAATAAGTCTCTGATTCATGGAAGTTTAAATTCTAAGATTTAGAAAAATGAAACCAGGTAACCAAGAGTGTATATAGAGAAATATAATAAATAATAATCAATTTAAGAATGCAAGATATGTATAACATAGCTGAAGAATTGACTAAAGAGGTTAATGTCCTTACAGACAAGACTGCTATATGATATTCATAATTTAAAGTTCTAGGGGCACCTAGGTGGCTCAGTCGGTTGAGTGTCTGCCTTCGGCTTAGGTCATGGTCCCAGGGTCTTGGGATCGAGTCCCATGTAGGGCTGCCTGCTCAGCAGGGAGTCTGCTTCTCTCTCTCCCTCTGCCCCTCCCCCGTCCTACAGCTCGTGTCTCTCTCGCTCTCAAATAAATAAATAAAATCTTTTTAAAAAATAAAGTTCTAATAACATTCTGTAAATAACTGAATAATAACTTCTTTAAACTTCTGTAAACAGCTTCTGTGCTGTTAAGAATGGCCAGTTCCCATTAACAAATGCCACATATTTTCATTTCCACACTATTAGGTTTGCTCTGGGTGCAATCAATATTATTATGTGTTGAGGGGCGCCTGGGTGGCTCAGCCAGTTAAGCACCTGACTCTTGATTTCGGCTCAGGTCATGATCTCAGAGTCATGAGATCAAGCCCTGCATCAGGCTCCACACTCCACGTGGCAAAGCTGACTCACACTCCCGTATAGCAGCAACTGCCAGGAGCAGAGACTGTGCCCCCTTGAGATCTGCTTAAGAATCTCTCTCCCTCTCTCTCTGCCCCTCCCCTGCTCACAAACGTGCTCACTCTCTCTCTCAAATAAATAAATCTTTTTTAAAAAAATAATTACTATGTGTTGATATTTCATCTTATTTAAGACATTAATGACTGTCATTCATTCAAGAAGCAATTATTGGGCACCTACTATGTGCCAGTTATTGTGGGTACTGGGTTAGGGGGAAAGAATAAGAAAATGTTTAAGGTGCAATTCATAGTCTCTAGAAGATTACAGAATTCTGATTTGGGCATTTGCAGTTATTGCCAATGTGGGCATTTGCCTGAGCCCCTGTTCAACTCTAGTGTAACATGAATTATACAAACAAATGAATATGGACTCTAGCAAGGAACGAAAGAAAATAAGGCAAATAGTGCATGAATGGAATTAATGGCACCAATTAATGGAAGTAGGAATAGGAGTTCCAGTTCCCATGTCTTTCCTTAAAGGCAGTGAATTTAGAACAAAGTCCAGAGGATTCTGAGAAAATGAACAGATTGTTGAAGAATCTCCAAAGGAGAGGAATATATAATAATATTAGAACCCTGAATGTCAATCCCAGTTTAGACCCTAAAGCTAGTGTGGTATGACCTTGGACATCTTACCTACCTTTCTAAGGCTATTTCCTTACTGATAATATGTGTAGTTATTAATCTACCCAAGAAGTCACAAACTTCAGTTATGTTGGGTCAGCACAGATTTTGTAAAAATTTGGATTAAGTTGCCAACCTTTCAAAATCAGGAGATTTCATATAAACATCCAATGTACTAATTTCTATTTTTTCTTAAAAAGGAAGCTATGGCAAAGCTGACCCACACTCCCATGTAGCAGCAACTGCCAAGAGCAGAGACTGTGCCCCCTTTAGAGCTGCCATGTGCTTTGCAATCTGCCACGGACCATGCCCTGCCTCACTCATACTCTCCGCTACCTACCAGGCCTCTGTAGGTATTTGAGTTTCCCTCTCCTGAAATGGATCATTTTTAAGGGTTTGTTGTTGTTGAAAGCTATTGGAACTACTTCAAGTTAATATAAATTTAAAATACATGTTGTAGGGAGAAGAGACAGATCTCCCACACAAAATTCCAAATAATATATGTAGAGGCTCCACCTTCAAGGAAGTGGCATATATTCTCATTCTTTAAGTGTGGGCTGTGCATGGTGACTGCCTTCCAAAGAGTTCAGTAAGAAAAGGGAGGGAAGGAAGAGTAACTCTGCAACTGAGAAACCTGATAACGCTACCCGAACCAGGTGATGAAGGCCAACATCAACAGTGATGATAATTCATGTTGACATTATTTATAGTCTCCCTCACCAAATCCATAACCCCGGTCTAATCGTGAGAAAAACATCAGAGAAATCCCGAGAGAGGGACATTCTACTTGACTGGTACTCCTCAAAGCTGTCAAGGTCATCAAAAACAAGATAAGTCTGAGACTATCACAACCAAGAGGAAGCTAAGGAGATATAACAAGTAAATGTAATATGGTAGCCTAGATGGAATCCTGGCCCAGAAAAAGGGCATCATGCAAAAATGAAGGAAATCTAATTAAACTGTGGACTTTAACAACAGTGTATAGATATTGTTACATTAATTATAATGAATGTACCGTACTAAGGTAAATGTTCGTACTAGGGGAAACTACAGGGCATATGGGAACTCTCTGTACTATCTTCATAACTTCTCTATAAATCTTGAAGTGTTCTAAAAAAAAAGTTTACTTTTAAAATATTTTATATATGTATGTGTATGGGTATATACATATATACAAAGGACATGGAAGTATTTCAAGGGATCGGTGGAAGATTTGGACGCTCAAGGCTGGGAAGACAAAGTCGGATTTACTGCATGCAGCATGTTTTCCTACAGCACTGCCATTAGTGTGACTCAGCTCCATCATGTCTCAGTCACTGTGATTCTCAGTTCCACATTTTGCACTCCTCAAAGAAAGCCCATTGCTTCAGCCTGGGGAGGAGTCAAAGTCTGGAGCTACTCATTCTACCCAGGGTTCTGTGTCGGAATCATGGCCGCCGTACCCATGCCTGTGTGTAGGTGACCATTTTCATAAAAGGAGGAAGAGCTGGGAGCCAGACAGGCCCCTCTCAGCTCTAAAATTCTGAGTAAGATGGCGAAAGAGAAGAGGTTTAGCCAATAAAGTCAATGTCCTAAAACACAAGGCCAGATATTCCACAACAAAGGAGCAGCATCCTTGCCATTTATACAATACTAGAAAAGCTTCAGTGGCAATTACAAAACTTGATGAAATCAAGATTTACAAAAACTGTTTTCTGCAAAACTTGATTTAGTCCCCAAGTACTCAAGTTAACTCTCCTGACTTCTAACCACAAGTCCTTTTACTTTTCAAAGGTGATATTTAGGGAAAGTCTACGAGTACTCACAGTAATTGGAAACCATGGATGTTTTGATACATTGATATGGTAGAAGGGAGACCAATGCTACACAGACCAGCTAGGAGTTCCACAGACTAGTTAGTGATTTAAGGGTCACTGTCCTTAAACCAACTCATGTGGTTGGTGTCATGGCACAAATTAGGAAAAGACACCCTTCCTCAAGACACTTCATTTCCATTTGTTGGAAAACTGTCATCATGTGCTGCTTTTGTTAGAACAAGACACTTCCCTGACATCTGCCAGGAATTTGTGAAAATAAAAATACAAATGCGTGATACCTACAATGTGACCTCAGTTGCCTGTGTCCTGCAGAAGCTGCACAGCCATATGCTGTCACTCTGGGCGCCATTGTCTGTTATGAGCAAGTGTCATCTCTTAGAGCCTTGGCAAGCTTGAGCTTACTTTCACGTCTCGCTATATGCAATCCTTCCAACAGAGTGAGCATTCCAACTGTCATGAGTAATCATTATTTGTTTACCTTGGATTGAAATAAAGAATCCAACTCTTGGACTAATCCTATAATTGCACTTTCCTTAACCATCACAATGGGGATAAGAACGTTCATGGTGCAGGGGTGTTAGAAACACTAAGTGAGAGGACACATCAAAGCAGTGAGCACAACGCCTGACAGATCATGAGGCCTCCCTTGACACTGGGGTTCCTCCTTCCCTACTTAAAAATCTTCCATGGCTCACCAGACCAGTCAGGATTCTCTGTCGAAAGGCCATAAGACTGTTCTTGTTGTGGAAGTGCTCTCAGACATATAGTCGCTCCTTTCTGTGTACGGGAAGATGGAATGGTTTTTACTTACCTTGCTTCAGTGAAACCAAATCCAAATATACACCGTCTGTAGAGAGACAATGTGTTTTCTCTTCACAAATTATATTGCAAGAAGCAGTTTATGACTTCTATGTGTTACAGAACCAATTTCCAAATGGAATATGATGAAGCTTTAGAAATCCATTTCAAAGACCTTTTTACGCTTGAAAAATATTTGCTTGCTTTATGTATCTACTCAATTGAGGTTTTATATCTTTTTTTTATTATGTTCATTAGCCACTGTATAGTACATCATTAGTTTTTGATGTAGTGTTCAATGATTCATTAGTTATGTATAACACCCAGTGCTCATCACAACACGTGCCCTCCTTAATACCCATCCCCCTGTCAGCCCCTCCCCCCTGAGATTATATATCTTAAGTTAACTGTCTTATGAGTTACATTGGGCTATAGTGAAGTAAAATTAAAACCTAAATTCAGAACAGTATTTAAATATGGAAAATTGAAAATGCCATTCATAAAAATACACATTTTCTCCCTCCAAATTATTCTTCTGATGCCTTTCATTGCTTCAGGTAGGGAAACTGTATGTTTAAGATACTATGGAAGGGGACACCTGGGTGGCTCAGTCGTTAAGCGTCTGCCTTCAGCTCAGGTCATGATCCCAGGGTCCTGGGATCGAGTCCCACATTGGGCTCCTTGCTCAGTGAGGAGCCTGCTTATCCCTCTCCCTCTGCTGCTCCCCCTGCTTGTTCTCTCTCTCTCTCTCTCTGACAAATAAATAAAAATCTTAAAAAAAAAAAAAAAAAAGATACTATGGAAGGCTTCTTACTTATATCCTCCAGCCACACCTGAGTCATGAAGGAGTCAGGTCACTGGAGGAAAAAAGTATGAGAGATCAGCATGAATTGAAGGAAGATAAATGAGTTGAGGGAGAGAAATACACAGGTTGAGAAATACCTTGGAAGAGGGCCTTCCTTTTGGGGTTCAGGATGAATAAAATCTTTGAGGCAGCAAAAAGCTAACTATGTTTGGAGGAAAAGGAGGATACCAGCTGGAACAAAAGATTTCTGTAGGGAAGGGTTGGACAACAGTGAAATCACCTACATTACCAGGCTGAGACATTTGGACTAGGTCCTAAGACCAATAGGGTTTGCCAGATATTTTTAGCTAGTGAGGAATAAAGTATTTTAGGAAAATTATATCTGGTAGGGGGGGAAAAAAGACTATTTCAAAATAAAATAATTGAAATTATTCTTATTTTATTTGTTATAGTACTAGTGCGAAAGAGGACCCTTATAATAAGCCTTCTTAAAAAAAAAATTTTTTTTTTAAAGATTTTATTTATTTATTTAACAGAGAGATAGAGAGCCAGAGAACACAAGCGGAGAGAATGGCAGAGGGAGAGGAAGAAGCAAGCTCCCCACTGAGCAGGGAGCCCAATGCGGGGCTCGATCCCAGGACCCTGGGATCATGACCTGAGCCGAAGGCAGACGCTTAACCATCTGAGCCACCCAGGCGCCCCCACTTAAAAAAAATTATTGAAGTCACAAATTACTTATCGATAGTGGGAAGGGGTCAAACTAAAATCATTGCACATCTTTCACACCCATTTCTCCCTCCATACTCTTAGTTATTCAGGGTGGGTCCCAAATCGTTTCACAATTGGTGACATATAGTTGTATTTTTTCACTAATTTAAAATATTTAATTTCTATCTCAAACCATCTATTTCTCCATTTTCAACGTTTTTGAATGTGTTTTTTTGTTTGATTGTTTTACTGTGGTTCGTGGTAAAGGAGGGTCCCAGGAGTGGCCCGTGGTGAGACTCATCCCCTTCACTGTAACTGAAATGCAACCCAAGGGAAGGCAGGGCTAAGTACTCCAGGAAGAAGAGACCTGCCTTGAGATCTCAGGGCTCAGCTCCCCTTCTGAGATACTGTGCTCCGAGAAGCTTCTTCCCCACTGAGGACATGGGAAGCTCACCACTCCCGGAGCTTAACCTAGCCCAAAACTTGGATCTGGAAGGTCTGAAACCTTCATGGTACACGTAGAAACCAGAAAAAAGAGTGGACATTCAAATATGGAAGCAGTTTTACATCCTGTGAAAGCTAGAGACCAGGATATATCTTTGGGGCAGAATATTCTGGAAAACCAAGGAAAGGTTCATTATAGGTATGAAAATTGACACCAAATGAGAAAAGATCTTTTCGTGCTATTGCTCCAAACATCTAACTTGCTCCATGTTAAATAATAGTAATAGTAAAGACCTGCTAAGTATGTTACACGATTATGTCACTCAGTCCTCACAATAAACACCATGGGGGTATGTGTCACTATCACTATTTTACAGATAAGAAAACTGAGACTGGATCAATGATAATAATCGCTCAAATTTAGGCAATTAATAACTCACAGAACTGGGGATCAAACCTTTCTTGCCTCACATCAAAGTCAAACCCTTATCTGTCACTCTCACCCTTTCAGATTAAATTTTCTTCATAGAGGGGCACCTGAGTGGCTCAGTCCGTTAAGCATCTGACTCTTGGTTTTGGCTCAGGTCATAATCTCAGGGTCATTATCTCAGGGTCCTGAGATCAAGCCCCATGTGGGGCTCCACACTCAGCGGAAAGTCTGCTTGAGATTCTCTCTGCTCTTCCCCACTGTGTTCGCGTGGGCACACATGCACTCTCTCCCTCTGTCTCCAAAATAAATCTTAAAAAAAAAATTTTTTTTCTTCATAGAAGTTTTTTTAAAGAATTTATTTAGGGGCGCCTGGGTGGCTCAGTCAGTTAAGCATCTGCCTTCAGGTCAGGTCATGATCCCAGGGTCCTGGCATCGAGACCCACATTGGGATCCCTGTTCAGCAGAGAGCCTGCTTCTCCCTCTGCCTCTGCCACTCCCCCTGCTTGTGCTCTCTCTATCAAATAAATAAATAAAATCTTAAAAAAAATAATAAAGAATTTGCTTAGACTTCACTGTCCCTGCAACCCATTACTTGTTTTTGTAGCCATGTGTGTGTTTAGCTGTGAAGATACAGAAGACAAAAAAGAAAACCTGCTTTTCTAAGAAAGTTGGAAAGACACTGGTTGCATTTTATGCCAGCCCAGTGCCATGTGACAAAATGAATCACAGAGCCCGGGAGAACTCTGATCTTCCATGTTTTGTAATGAGTCCTGCACTAAATGACTTGGGAACAACCTAGCAGGCACTTGACCCTGGCAAGGAGAATAAAAGTAGGAGAGAAAGGATGAGTGGAGACCTTGTGTTGACCAAAGTGGATGGGATAATTATAACCCATATAAAAGCCGGAATGTCTTGTAGTCCCTGTCCTGAAGAAGTAGTATTAAACTAACCATAAGTTCAGAGGCTGAGCAATTAACATTCTTCTTTAAAAGAAATGCCCATGACTCAGTGGTAGGTAGGGCAAGGGAGGCAAGAAGTTTTGCACAACAAAACTTTGAAAAATCCTCTCTTCCATCTCTAACAGCCATTTTACATAAAAAATGGTGGTCGGTCCCCAAAACTTTCTCTCTGTCATTCTCAGGTCTCCCTTGTGGGTCTCATCTCTGTCACTGTCTCTTTCCTTCAATGTCTACTCTTTGTCCTCTCCCCTGGGTAAAACTCAATGCTTTCTGGAATGCATCCCTCCCTGTAACTTCTCCATTTTCTCTGAACCCAAATCCTGTACCATAAAATCCCAGGAACGAAGCTGACATGGGGAGAATTCCCTTTAGCAGATATGAGGGAAAAGCTATGAACACTCATATGCCAATATGACCTGGTGAAATTTGGGTTACGCAGTTCTGTATATCATCTGAAGATCTCCTTCTGCCTCCATTTCTCTGTCAAGAAGTCCCAGCCAATGTATGGTGACTACAGTTAATAATACTGTGTTGCATATTTGAAAGTTGCTAAGAGAGTAAATCTTAAAAGTTCTCATCACTAGAAAAAAAAAATTTGTAAGTATATGGTGACAGATGTTAACTAGATTTACTGTGATGATCATTTCACGATACAGTTGACCCTTGAACTACGCAGGTGTTAGGGGCCCTGACACCACACCCCCAGTCAAATAGACTTTGTGAGAGGATGGCAGAGTAGGAAATAGACACATAGACTTTGTGAGAGGATGGCAGAGTAGGAAATAGACACATAGACTTTGTGAGAGGATGGCAGAGTAGGAAATAGACACATAGACTTTGTGAGAAGATGGCAGAGTAGGAAAACCTTAATCTCACCTCATTCCATGCATACAACTAGATGTGTTATCTACACAACAGTGTAAGTAACCTAGAACGTGGCCTGAAGACTGGCAGACCAAACTCTCCACAGCTAATTGTGCAGAAGAGGCCACATCAAAGAGGATATAAACAGACCAGTGTGGGAACTGTCCCCAGGAGGGAGGGACACTACAGGTGCACAGAGGAGACTGAAACAGACCCAAGCACCAAGCACCCCAGACAAGGGGAACCCACACTTGGAGAACACAAATCTCCATAACATTGGGCTTTGAAAACCAGAGGGGCCTAATTTCACAAGTTCTTTCAATCTGGAGGCTTAACATCTGGAACTAAAAAATCTGTGGGCTCAGCTCTGGGATAGCCAGGAGGGTGATAGGAAACTGAATCCTTTCCCTTAAAGAGACAGCACAACAAATAGCCCCATGGATACAGCATCAAAGCAGAAGTTTAAAAAATACCTGGGGTATACATGAAGGAGATTTATTTACTAATCTCAGAACGTGTGCTGGAGGGGCAAGGATCTTTAGGAGACTTCTCCAGGAACAAAGGAGCTGGCTGGCACCATTTCCCTCCCTTGCCCCACAGCCTAGATATACAGACACCTGTGGGAACCAGGGCAGCACCAACTCACTCTACTTAGCTTGCTAACAGTGGTCTCCACCCCCACATTCCCCTGCAGACATGCACCCTCCAGCCAGGTCTGGCTCCAGGTTTCCCCAGCAGACCCACATAAACCTTGCTAACATCAAGCACCTGGTGCCATGTTCCCCTGCAGACCTGCCCCCTCCTATACACCCTTGGCCAGAGCCCCAACCAAAGTGGTGCCACAGGCCTGGCAATGTGCAAGCAGCCCCAATAGGGGCCAGCACCACTCCAAAGTGACTCGTGCCCCAGGGAGAGGAGATAACCACACACACCAGTCTGACCGTGGCCCCAGCAGTGGGCTAGAGGCAGACATCTGATCTGACTGCAGACCCCACCCACCAACGGAAGCTTCTCAGGGGACAAAACAGGGAAAGTGTCCTGCAGGTCCATGCCACTGCATCTCTGGCAAACATTTGGTCTGACTCAACTCAAAGCCCAAGGCAACCCCAGACTGGAACAAGTCCTTCCCGTAACAGGCAAAGAGACCCATTGCAGACAACTAGCCTGAAGGCAAACATGGCTCAGCCACAATAATAGGGTGCACACAACACACATAGGAGACATCCCTGATATGCTAGGTTCTGATGAACAGGGGACACTGCACTCCAGGGCATGACAGGACCTCTTCTTCAAATGGTCACCACTTTCAAGAGCAGGAGACATAGCTGACTTTCCTAACACATAGAAATAGACACAGAAAGACAAAATGAGAAGACAGAGGAATATGTCCCAAATGAAAGACCAGGACAAAATCACAGCAAGAGAGCTAAACGAAATGGAGGTAAGTAATATGCCTGAGAATTTAAAGTAATGATCATAAAGATACTCACTGAACTTGAGAAAAGAGTAGAGACTTCAGTGAGACCCTCAACAAAGAGATAGAAAGCATAAAAAAATAACCAATCAGAGAGGAAGAACTCAATAACTGAAATTAAAATTACACTAGAGAGAGTAAATAGTAGACTAGAGGAAGCAGAATGGATCTGCGACCTGGAGGACAAAGTAATGGGAAAGCAATCAAGCTAAACAGAAGAGAGGGAAAAAAATAATAAATAAAATTAAATATAGACTTAGGGTACTCAGCAACACCATCAAGCATAATAAGTTTCACATTATAAAGATCCCAGAAGGAGAAGAAAGAGAATGGGGGACAGATATTTATTTGAGGAAATAACAGCTGAAAACTCCCTGAACCTGGGGAAGGAAACAGAAATCCAGATCCAGCAGGCACAGAGAGCCCCAACAAAATCAACTAAAGGAGGCTCACACCAAGACACATAGTAATTAAAATGGCAAAAAGTACTGATAAAGAGAGAATTAAAAGCAGCAAGAATAAACAGTTACATACAAGGGAAACCCCATAAGGCTATCATCAGATTTTTCAGCAGAAACTTTGTAGGCCAGAAAGGAGTGACATGATATATTCAAAGTGCTGAAAAAAACAAAAACAAAAACCCTGCAACCCTGGATATTCCAACCAGCAAGGCTATCCTTCAGAATAGAAGGAGAGATAAAGAGTTTCCCAGACAAACAAAAGTTAAAAGGATTCATGACCACTAAACCAGCCCTACAAGAAATGTTAAATTGGATTCTTTGAGTGGAAAGGAAAAACCATAACTAGGAGTAAGAAAGGTAGGAAGCACAAAAGCAGTAAAATTAAGTATATCTACAAAAATCAGTCAAGGGATTCATAAAATAAAAGGATGTAAAGTATGACACCATATATCTAAAACATGTTGGGGAGAGGAATAAAGAATGGGTTCAAACTTAAGCAACCATCAATTTAATATAAACTGCTATATGTATAAGATGTTATATACAAACCTAATGGTAACCACAAATCAAAAACCAGTAATAGATATGTAAAAAATAAAGACAAGAAGCCAAGTACATCACTAAAGAAAGCCAACAAACCATGACAGAAGAGAGCAAGAAAAGAAAGGAACAGAGAAGAACTACAAAAACAATCATAAAACAAAATGGCAACAAGTACATACTTATCAATAATTACTTTGAATGTAAATGGACTAAATGCTTCAATCACAAGACATAGGGTCAGGGCACCCAGGTGGCTCGGTTGGTTAGGCGTCTGACTCTTAATTTCAGCTCATGTCACGATCTCAGGGTTGTGAGATCAAGCCCCACATCCGACTCCATGCTGGGCATGGAACCTGCTTAAGATTCTCTCTCTCTCTCTCTTTCCCTCTCTCTTTGAAAAAAAAAAAGAAGACACAGGGTGATGTTAACTATACTGGAATTAAAAAAAAAAATCCTCATATAACTATTGACTTCCCCCAAACTTTACTAATAGCCTACTATTGACCAAGAAAAAAAAAATCTACATATAAGTGGACCCACATAGTTCAAACCTATGTTATTCAAAGGTCAACTGTATATACACATAAAATCACTAAGTTGTACAACGGAAGCTAATATAATATTGTATGTTAAATTTTGCCTCAATTAAAAAACTAAATTTTAAACAAATTTTAAGTCCCAGACAAAACTAGGTTTTGTTTTCCCCAAATACAAGTTCTAACCTTGAGAAGGATTGCTGTTTTAAGAATTGTGAAATGGGGGCTCCTGGGTGGCTCAGTCGTTAAGTGTCTGCCTTCAGCTCAGGTCATGATGCCAGAGTCCCTGCTCAGTGGGGAGCCTGCTTCCCCTCTGCCTGCTTCTCCCCGTGCTTGTGCTCTCTCTCTCTCTCTCTCACTGTCAAATACATAAATAAAATCTTCAACAAAAAAAAAAAAAGAATTGTGAAATGAGGGGCACCTGGATGGTTCAGTTGGTTAAGCATCAACTCTTGATTTCTGCTCAGGTCATGATCTCAGGATTGTGGGATTGAGCCCTGCATCAGGCTCCCCACTCAGCGGAGAGTCTGCTTATCTCTCCCTTCCTCTGCCCCTCCCCATGCTTGCACATGCTCGCTCTCTCTCTTTCTAAGATAAGTAAATAAATCTTTAAAAAAAGAGAAAAAAAAAAAAGAATTATGAAACGACCAGGAGACAACGGATGAAGAAATTCAGTCTCCAGCCCAGGAGCTACATCAACCAGGGCTTGATGACTTAGGTGCTGGATGGCTAGGGGCACTTTACCCCATCTCTCCAAGCCCTGCTGTCCTCATTTGCAAACTGGGATCTAGATATTCATGAAACAGATATTTATTGAGTATCTCCTATATGCCATGTATATTTTAGGTTCAGGGGATATACCATGAACCAAACAGAAAAAAATTCCTGCTCTTATAAGCATACATTCTGGTGGGATGATGATAGCCATATTTCGCTCTTAGGTTATTCGAGAATTAAATAATAATAACAATGAACACATATCATGATGACTATGTGCCAGGAATGATTGTTAAGTACTTGGCATGTGCTTTGACCAAGGATTCTTTGCTTTTTCTGTGCCGGAGTCCCCTTTGGCAAACTAATAGAGCTGACCAACCCCTTCTCAAAATAAGGTTTTTAAATGAATAAAACAGAATACATGGGATAATAAGGGAAACAAACTATACTGAGACACAAAAGTTACATGGTAATAAAGTGCTTATTTTTTAACGTATTAAATGATGAGCTCTAGTAACAGGTTTAATAATACTGTAACTTTGAAAAACCAATGAGCCTAGATGTAATTAATATCCCTATCCAAGCTCACAGGCATCCGGAATTCCAATCCACTGGTTTGTAAACCCCAGGGTTAATTAATCCTCATTATAACCCTACAAAGTAAGTATTATTATTATTCCTTTTTTTTTTTTTTTACAGATGAAGAAAATTAGGTACAAGGAGGTTAAATAGCTTGCCTGTGGATAATAAGTTATGGAGCTGAGATCTGAGCTCCAAAGCTTGTGTTCTTAAAACTACACAGTGCATGGCTTAGCCCAGGGCTTGCCTCATGGTCAGGGTCAATAATACTAGCTGGTAGTTGGAAGTAGTAATTGTAATAAGTAGTAGAAGCATTAGGAGGAGAATATATCTAGGGGA
Source organism: Halichoerus grypus (assembly GCF_964656455.1). Taxonomy (NCBI): domain Eukaryota; kingdom Metazoa; phylum Chordata; class Mammalia; order Carnivora; family Phocidae; genus Halichoerus; species Halichoerus grypus. The sequence continues at coordinate 67,242,000 of NC_135717.1, forward strand.
CAAAGAATAGTTTGTACCAGTATTAAGAAAATCTTTAAAGGGAAAAATCTGGTGTGAAGCAATGAAATCCACTGTGTAGGACACAGCATATCCTGTTCTCCAAGACATGTACAAATTCATTTCTTTCTGTGTGTGATTACCCATTCCCGGGCTCAGGGCAAAGGCTTTGGGGGATGTGATAATGTAGAGAAATGTTCCTGAGTCTATGACAATTTCTTATTTTTATTTGTATAACCCCCTATTAATTATTGGGGCTTTTCTACACTTCCAGTAGGCACTCTGCCCAGAAGACCCTTCGGACATGAATCAGTGTAGCGGAATAAGAACACTGTTCATCTTTCGGAGGGGGCTGCTGAGAATGAATGCAGCTTGCTATTCTTCTCTGCTGACGTTTGCAAACGTGCAAAGTCAGAGGTCTGGATCCAGCGTGGGTCCTTCAGGCACTACATAAATATTAATTAACTGAAAGGTGTTGATAAGGTAAAGAAACTTACACTTATCCAAATGGGGACAGCGAACACTTCAGTTTCAATGTGTTCAGGAAAAAGACCAACAACAGAGCCCCGATCATTAGAAGGGCTTTCCTCCTGCGCTGGGTGACAGGTCTCGGGGAGAGCCAGCCCAGCCTAAGGCGAATGGAGCACAATAAGATGATTCATTCTTTCTCCCAAGTTGGCTTTGTAAAAGCATTTTTCAAATTGCCTGTCCACGGCATATATTTTTACCGTAACAAGGCACTCAGTTCCTTAACATTCATTGGGCACACTGCTCCCAAGAGCAAAGCAGAAAAGTGGCCGGAGACGCCCTTGTCACACCAAGGTAAATGCCACCTGATTCATCAGAGGGTTTGAGAACTCCAGTTCCCAAGGTCTCTCTGTGCTGACATTCTATTCAACCCCACAGGAAAGAAAAAGCTTCAACACTCCAATGCAAGAGGGGGGTGAAGCGCTAGTGGTCAGTAAGCCCAGCGCTCAGCCCTGGGGATCAAGAGTCTCCGGAGGACGTGGTGAGGTCAGAGATGCCGGAGAGTCTGCACACATTCCTCCCCGGGCCACCACCGGGCTTGACTTGGGAAAAGAGCACATGTGACCAGCTGCACTGAAAAATACCACCGTGAACCTTCACAGATGGCTCCGGGCCGGGGGTAAAAATAGCTCATCATACAGCACAGCCCAAACTTGGAGCAGGGCAGGTTTTGATTTCAGCCGGCCAAAAAGGTAAAAAATGTTTTCACGGAGCCGTGAGAAGCTGCCAGGGAAAGAGAGATTTAAAACACAAGTATTTCACATTCTACCTTACTTCGAATTCATTCAGCTGTCCTCAGCAAAAGAATGAAAAATATTTGTAGCTGCGGGGGGGGGGGCGGGGGGGAGCGGGTAGTAGTATTTGTCTTTCTTATTGGACCATAACAAGAAAACTGGCAGGCCAGCCTGGAAGCTTGGTAAATAACTTCTTCAATACATGGACTCATAGGAAGATCTGAATAAAGAGAGAAATGAAAACCTGTGCTTTTGTATTCATTTTCAAAGACTCAGCTTTACAGGTTATCGGGAGTCCTAATTTGTTTAATCATTTATTTTCAACAAGTTGTTTCATCCGTGTCCCATTGTTCCGCTGAGGTTTCTATTTTTACCGATGGGGGTGAATCACACTCTGACCATTTACAGACATGTTTAGAACATGATTTCTCAAGTCAGGACCCAAGTGAAATTTTGATTCCCAAACCAGAGCCTTGAAGCTCAGCACACTAGCATCCATTGTGCTCTGACATTATGTTGGCCTGTGTGCTCTGATTGTATCACAGAATAGAGGTGATTGGAAGGGCTCCATGGACAAAAAATAGCCAGATAATAACTCTTTACAAGATAAGAGGAAATAAATGGCATTTGACTTGGGGTTCCCTCAGTCCCCTGACCTGGTGAACAAGAAAATGCTTTTGTATCTTTCAGTTGTTGAAATCGATGCAATCAATTTGCATCCAATCAGCAAAAGAAGTGTTTGTCCTCACGGACAGTGTTGTTCTGTCCTGAGAACCATGAATGCTTTTTCTTATTCGACTCAAAATTTCTAGTGCCTCGTGAATATAATAGAGTCTTGATGCCTGGTTAATAAAAATTTCAGCTCTGTTGGATTTTCTTCTGAATTTTTTAACGAAAGGTAAAATTAAATCTAATTAGAACTTTTACCCACGCATAATATAAATAGGATCAGTGTTCAAATTCACATCTTAAAAAGGGTAGAGTAATTGTTCTTTTTGGTCTAATTTGTAGTTTTTAAAATTTGAATCCCTTGAAATTGAACATGAATCTAAGTGTTGCCTTTTTTTCAGTGGGGCAGAATTTTGAATGACCAGGATCGAGGGTTATAAGTTCAAACAGCCCTGGTAGAATTCTTAGTTTTTTCTCTCTGGGTGTCAGGAACTTGTTCATAGTCAGTTCAGAGAAAAGACAAATAAAAAACGCTTCCCTCCTGAGCCTTTTCCTTAACCAGAGAATGCTTTTGTGATTAAGAGCTGATTTCCATTCCAAATAGAGAAACTTATATTTTTGATCTTATTTTTTCTACCTAACAGAAAAAAGGTTTATATGCTTTTCTCCTCCCCTGGAAGGATTTCCATGATTATAAATATATCGACCCATGTTTTCTTATGATACCTCGCAGTTATATTCTTAGCATTTACATTTTCTATATAGCTGGAATTGATTTTGGTAGGAAGTATAAATCCAGTTTTGCTTAATGGCTTTCCATTTATCCAAGTATAATATGACACTGATTTGAAATATTTGTATTATATACTAAATGTTTATATGTATGGGCCTCTCTCCTTTTCCATTACTATGACTGTTCTAGTTATCACAGTTTTAGCCAATATATCTTTATATTGTTTTAGCCACATAGTTTTAGCCATGGTAGTACATCGTAATACATTTTATATTCACTATACTACTGTTAAAATATATTATAAAGATACTGCTCATCTTTGCCATTCTTTTCCAAAATGACTGTGTTTACTCCCTGAAACTCTTAATAATCTGTAGTTTTGAGTCTTCTTGCCTGCCCCCTCTCCTCCAATTGATTGGGATATCTTTCGACTTATTGATTGATTTAGATACTAGGAATACTCCAAAATGTTGCTTGTTCTAAAGCATACAAATATTCAATATTCCTTGAGTACTTCCTTATTAAGCTTATCCTAAGTATTTGATGTCTTTGGTTTGTTGTTGTGTCTGAGTGAATGCTGACCCTCCTACTGGATATCTTTAGGTTATTTTTTTTAGCTTAGTAAAGTATTGGTTTTCTCATGTTACCTTAAAGACCAACTGCTTTAACATATTTTACTGCTTCTTTTTTTTTTTTTAATATTTTATTTATTTATTTTACAGAGAGAGACAGCTAGAGAGGGAACACAAGCAGGGGGAGTGGGAGAGGGAGAAGCAGGCTTCCTGCTGAGCAGGAAGCCCGATGTGGGGCTCGATCCCAGACCCTGGGATCATGACCTGAGCCGAAGGCAGATGCTTAACGACTGAGCCACCCAGACACCCTATTTTACTGCTTCTAATAGTTTTTCAACTGAGTTTTCCTTAATAATGCAACACTGAGTTACATTTGTAAAAAAAAATATCAAAATGCAGTTTAAATGATCGAACTGTAGAGTCTGAAATAATGAGGTTTTGCTGTAACTGAGAATATGCACATTTCTATAAATCTTATTAACTTTAATAGCTTTACAGATTTTAAGCTTGTCCAACAAGAACAAAATAAATATCAGGTTTAGTGTCTATTCCCAGCTGACTAGCCAAAATTCCCTGATTATAACCACTACCCCCCTTCTCTGTATTTTGGGTTGTCACCTTGTACAGTGAAAAGAGTGGTACTTCCTCTTTTCTCCCTAATTTGAGGTGATATATGATGAATGAAACAATGAAGCAAGGTATTAATAGCTTCCCAATAGACTACACTGCATCTACCTAGGATACCTGATAGGACTCACCAATAAGAATACTGCCCACAGAATTTTAGTGTTGGTAAGAGTGGAGTAGTTTGTATCGTACTATCTTCACTTCTGATAGCAATTAGTTGAAATAGTTTTTAAAAATGATCTGAAGGCATTGGCAAATGACTAAAAGCAGGCAGAAAGTGGGTGAAAGCTTCATGCAATGTGAGCTGGCTGGAACTCAAGAAGAAAGCCACAATCTTATTGGATGGAGGTATGCAAGATGGAATATGGGGTTGCTTGAATGGTTGAATATTGAGGGTGGGAATCCTGGAACAGACGGAGCCACAGAGGAGGAAACCTCAAGTGGGAATATAAACTCCTCTCAACCCTTCAGCTGATGGAAACTGTGCATACGTTGGGCAGGCTGCAAGAAGCCTAAAAGAAAGCAAAAGCTAGAAGGTCGAAAGACCTAAGCAGAGATTCCAGCTGTGGCCCACTGTAGAGCAAAGAACATTTAGAATTTTGAAACCTACCAAGTAAACATCTCAGAGTTATTTTGAAACCACCAGGGGGCCTTGACTTACAAGTAAGGATGATGTCCAGGACTGACGGGTTGACCCTAGGAGTAAGGAAAAAACCCAAATAGACCTGCCCTAAATACACGTTAAACCAAGCCTCCACAAGTTAAAGTAGATCAGTCAGGAATTTAGCTGCCTGCTAAAACAAAAATCAATACTCTTCAAGGAATAGAAGAGATCCCAAAGTGTTCACAATGTATCATGTACAATGTTTTATATATGATTTAAAAATTACTATATATTTGAAGAAATGCAGAGGCATAACCCAGAGTTAAGAGAAAAATCATAAAATTGTATTCTGAATGACCAAGATGTTGGAATTAGCAGATATAAATTTTAAGGCAGCTATTATAAATATGTTCCAAGAAATCAGAGGGAAAGATGGTCATAATGGGTGAACAGATAGGGAATCTCAGCAGAGAAACGGAAACTATATTTATGAATACAAAAAAAGGAAGAAGAGGAGGATGAAATTCTAAAGCTGACAAGTATATGAAAGAAAATCCTAGCTGACCTTCACAGCAGATGAAGATGGAGAAGAAAGGGTCTGTGAATTTGGACACAAATCAATGGAAATTATCCAATCTGACAAAAATCAAAGAAGAAACATCTGAAGAACAAAGACAAAAAAGACCTAAGAAAGTCAAGGGAAAAGGTATAGCTGGATAGTTTTTCAGGACTTCATCCAAATGTAGGATTTCATTAATTCAGTTGGCAAACTGTCTCTCATGTCTCTCAAACTTTCTCAAACAGCTCTCTTAAAACTGATTCCAGAAGACCTCACTTCCTGGATGAATAATTCAGGCCATCTCTCCACTCCCTTCCAACCCTATGAATGAGAGCATTATCCTTGTTGATCCAATTCAAACTATCCTCAATAAAAGTACCCAAAGTACCCAAGAAGCATATACATTTCCAGAGGTGGCTTCCTGGTTTTATCAATGAAACTATCCTACTTCCCCAATAAGGTAGGGCACTCTATAAAACTTTGTTGAATGAGGGATGCATGGGTGGCTCAGTCAGTTAAGTGTCTGGCTCCCGATCTCAGCTCAGGTCATGATCTCAGGGTTTTGAGTTCAAGCCCTGTGTTGGGCTCCCTGCTGGGTGTGGAGCCTGCTTTAAAAAAAAAAAAAAAATTGTTGAATGAATGATGGCATAGTCTAAAGGGAAAAAAAACATGGGAAATTGAGAGCACTACTGAGAAAGTGGCTCATTTTATTGACTACTGATTCATAGAAAATGGAGGTTTCAAAGAGGTCAAAGAATTCACGGAGTTGGAATAAGGCAGTAAAGGAACTGGGGGTGGGGGAAGGCGCTGCTCAAAGAGAGAGCAGATTTGAGAAGCAATACACTTACAGAGGATGACAGGGTGTAGGGCTTGTCTAACCAGTTCCAGTCCCTTTAAATGAACGTAGCACATCCAAACAGACCCAGGAGAGGAGCTCATAAAATCAGCTTGCAAGCATCACTTCTTTATCTCCAAAGCTAAACTCTTGATTTCCTCCCCAAACCTGCTCCACCCCCATCTTGGCAAATGGCACCTCGAACTGCTTAGTCATGTCCTATCAGAAACCTGGAAGTAATTTTTATTCCTCTCTCTCCTCACCCCTACATTCAGCCTATCAGGAACTGCTGGTTCTTCTATCTCCACTGCTATCAGCCTACTTCAGGCTGCCATCATCTTTGCCCTGAACTATTGAAATAGCTACTTATTAGATTTCTCCGTTCCCCACTCTTGTCCATTTTCATCTTTTCTCTACACATTATCAGTGACCATGTAAGCATACAAATCAGATCAATTCTTTTCTATTTATTTTTTTTAAAAGATTTTATTTATTTATTTGAGAGAGCAGGAAAGAGCACAAGTTGGGGGGAGGGGTAACAAGTAGGGGGAGCAGAAGCAGACTCCCTGCTGAGCAGGGAGCCCAATGGGGCTCGATCTTAGGACCCTGGGATCACGACCTGAGCTGAAGACAGACCCTTACCCAAATGAGACACCCAGGTGTTCCATCAATTCATTTCTATTGAAATCAATAGCTTCCATCCCAGCTAATATAAGATTCACCTTTTTTTTTTACTGCACAATCAGAACCCCGCCTCTTCCCCCAATCTCACTTCTCACAACTCTTCATCTTGTTTATTGTGTTCTATCCACACCCGTATTGTATATACTAGCACTAATAGGGCGAGCTCTTTCTCTTCTACCTGGGCACCTTCACAGAATATGTTTTCTCTCTTGAGGGCACCTGGGTGGCTCAATCGATTAAGCATCTGACTCTTGATTCTTGATTTTGGCTCAAGTCATGATCTCAGAGTCGTGAGATCGAGCCCCGAGTTGGGCTCCATGCTCAGCAGGAAGTCTGCTTGAGATTCTCTCTCTCCCTCTGCCCCTCTCCCTGCTTGCACTCTTTCTCTCTCAAATAAATAAATCTTAAAAAAAAAAAAAAAAAGAAAGAAAGAAAAGAAAATGTTTTCTCTCTTGGAATGATCTAGTCTCATCAGATGACTGATGCCTTTTCCTTTAAGTCTCTCCTTAAAGGGCTACTTCCTTGGATATGCCTTCCTTGACCTCCCTTTCTGAAGTTGCTCTTCTCGGGCAACTGTTATTCTCCAACACAGAACCCTATTCACTTTCCTGTATTTATGCCTATTTGGAATTATGTATTTTTTTACTTGTTTATTTACCATCTTCCCACTAGAGTATAAATTCAGTGAAGCCAGAATCAGAGCAATTTTGTTCAGTACTATTTACCTAGCTCAGGACCTTTTATATAGCAGATGTTCAACAAATATTTGATAAATGAATGAATGAACGGAAACATCTTGAGAGTTCCTTTAGACCTTCTCCCACTTACTGGCTCCTCGAGTGGGCCTTGCCTTCAACTGATTTCCTTCTTCTCTTCCTCCCCACACTGATCTAAGAACAGGGACCTCAAGGAAGTATAACTATAAGAGTAAATTCCTAATGTAAAATGCTGGGAAAGGTCTTTAGAAACAATTTTAAATAACTTTAACTTAAAATCATGATATGAATTGTAAGGCAAGGAACTACATACTCAATAACATAGTGCAATATTCAAACCCAGTAATTGGTCTTGTGCACCTATATTTTAGCAAATCAGCATGCAATGAAAATGATAATACAAACTAAAGATAATATCCAACACACTAATCTTCAGTTTGTAGTCTAAAAAAATATTATCTTTACATAGAAAATTAGAACAATTATTATGTTCGTATTTCATCTCTTAGTATTACTGAGGTCACAGACACTAATTCCAGGTTTTAGACATTGAGAAATTATACGTTCTACCCCATACAAGGGAATTTGGTGCTACTGACGCACTTTTAATTGAACAGGCATTTGCTTTGTTTGTTCAGCTGTGGTCCTGGTTTGGGTTACTCCATCAATCCTTTTCTTGAGTTCCTTCCTAGCCACAAGAAGACACTGAGAAGTTTTTATTCTTATGGAAATTAGGTGAACTATAAATTTTAATTTCATTAGCACCATGTTTTAAACAACTTAGGTAATATTTGAGCACACAGGTCAATTTGTCGTGTGTGTGTGTGTGTGTGTGTGTGTGATTAACAAGTTGCAAGTGGCTCACCTTGGTACAGTATTTCTAATTCCTATCCATTCCCTAAGTGCTATCCTAACCATATTCCACCCTCATTTCATTTAAGTGGTTTATGATGTAAAATTAAAATTGAAAGGATATCATTTAATATTTTTTGAAGCATAGGAGTTTTGAACTAATTATTTTACAGTTGACAGTTTATACACATTTTATAAACTAAATAGTAATTTAGAATATAAATAGTGTAAGCCTGTCAGAAATTATTATAGCTAGAAAATCTTATAGTGTTTCTTGTGTGTGTGTATGAAATCAACATTTCTTGCGCACTTAAATTGTAGTACATATTTTATTTTTATTTATTTTTTTTAAAGATTTTATTTGTTTATTTGACAGAGAGCGACAACAAGAGAGGGAACAGAAGCAGGGGGAGTGGGAGAGGGAGAAGCAGGCTTCCTGCTGAGCAGGGAGCCCGATGTGGGGCTCGATCCCAGGACCCTGGGATCATGACCTGAGCCAAAGGCAGACGCTTAATGACTGAGCCACGCCTGTATGCCTGTAGTACATATTTTATGATATATTATCACATTTAACTCTCAAACCACCCTGCAAGGCATGTATTAGCATTTGATTTTTACAGAGGAGGAAAAGGGGTGTATAGAGGGTAAGTACCAGGCCAAATGTCCAACAGCTGATACATCCACCCAAGATGGGAGCCCATTTGTGTCAGGCTGCAAAGGCTATGCTCATGGCACAGTGAGAGTTCTACTTAATTTAACTCAACATGTTAAAATCTCAGTGCTCTGAAATGTACTGTTCTAATTCCTGAGTTCTGCAATTATATGGCCTCGCTTAGCACACATTATAAATTTTCAGCTGGAGTAAGTCTGCCACTCAGAAGTAACAGGAAAAGGTTACCAGCAGTTCCATTATGTAACATTATACATTTGTGAAACTAAAATAACACAGGAAATAATGTAACTAAGGTTTGGTAAAAATTTGACCTTGCAAACAATTTTAATCTCCTTTCTTAGAATGTCATTTTTTCAAGCACTTTCAAGAAGTAGCTTCTATTTGAAAAGAGACCCATGTGGACACATTTTTGAAAAAAATACATGTAAAGTAGCTTGAATTCTTTTTTAAAAAATCTATCTAGAAACAAAGGAAAAGCAGAGGGCTCCTCCCAAACATCTGAACTCAGCTACACAAATACAACTAGGGCTCAGAGAAACCTGCCAACCTCGGGGTGGGGGGGGGGCGGGTGAGAGGGTTGAGGGGGGCTGGGGTGATGAGGGAGGAACGAAGAAAGGAAGTGAACGAAGAATTCCTAAAACCAAGCTTTAGAACAACTGAAGAGGAGTCTGAGTAAAAGTTCCAGTTCAAAACACTAACCACAAGAAAAACCTGATGGAGAGAAGACAGAAGAAGACAAACATAGTTGGGGTTTTTTTCTCTCCCCTAAACACTCAACCAACTGTTCACCACAACAATTGAATCCAGGATGAGCTGATGGTGGTGGTATCTGCTTGAAGCTGATGTTTTGTTTCTTTTTCTTTAGTCGCCAAGCAACACGTTCACCTCAAGGTTCTTTCCCATTACCCTCAAGGTTTATATTCAGGTCCATATGCTGGATGTTTATTTGTTCTAAGACATACAATTCTATACCTTAGTAGCAATACAAATGTACAGGGGTTAAAATGTTTTGTGAAATTCTAATAGTCATGTTTTCCCTTTATGAACATCTATTTTACCACCTTTTTCTCTTTATGAATATAAATGTTTTGTCCAAACAGCTAGAACCTTGATAATAGGAATTCTTTTAAGTTAAAGAGAAAGTCAAATTACGGTTCAAAAAGACAGACTGCACACACACATTTCTTTCTCTCCTTTCCAAAATCTTATTGAAATGAAATAAAGTGTATTTTAAAATTACATTAGTTACCTATTGTTGTATGCAAATTATCTCCAAACTTGGAGGCTTAAAACAACCAATGGTTTTTGAATCTCAGTTTGCGTGGGCATTAAGGAGCAGGTTAGCTGGGAGTTTCCAGCTTAGGTTCTCTCAGGAGGTTGTAACCAAGATGTCAGGGCTGGCTGGGGGCTGAAGTCATCTGAAAACTTGACAACTTAGAGGCTCCACTGTCAGGCGCACTCATGGCTTTGGGCAGGAGGCCTCAGTCCCTCACCACGTTGGCCCCTCTACAGGGCTGCTCAATGGTCCTCCTGACATGGTACCTGGCTTCCCTCCGTGAGGGCGACCCAAGTGATAAAGGGCAAGGTGGAAGCCACCATGTCTTTTATGACCTAGCCTTACAAGTCACACGCCATCATTTCTGCCATCTGCGGTTAGTCACACAGGTTAACAATGACACAGTTGGGAGAGGACTATGTAGGGATGGGAATACCAGGCTGAGGAGATCACTGGGGACTATCCTGGAGCCTGGTTACCACAAAAAGATAAATCCCAAACAGCAAACTAAAAGGCAAATTTTAACCACAGAAGATTATATATACAAATGTATAGAGACTTTTTGGGGCACCTGGGTGACTCAGTGGGTTAAGTGTCTGCCTTCAGCTCAGGTCATGATCCCAGGGTCCCGTGTCAGGCTCCCTGCTCAGCAGGGAGCCTGCTTCTCCCTCTCCCTCTGCCCCTCCCCTGCTTGTGCTCGCTCACTCTCTCTCAAATAAATAAAATCTTTAAAAAAACCCAAATATATAGATACTTTTTGAATGATAGAAAGCAAATGAAACTCTAGAATATTTAGAGATAAATAAAAATAAGAATCCTGGATATAAAAACCTAGGGATGTACACAGATTAAGACTCAGAGGAAAATATAAAACCCAGAATACGGGGAAATGTATTGACTAAACATTCAACTCAGATAATTATGAAAATTCATATTAATTTCAGCTTTTACCTGACATAAGAGTTTTCAAAAGTATTTTTGAACAGGGATACCTGGGTGGCTCAGTTGGTTAAGCATCTGCCTTCGGCTCAGGTCACAATCCCAGAGTCCTGGGATCAAGTCCCACATCTTTCTCCTTGCTCAGCGGGGAGCCTGTTTCCCTCTGTCTGCCACTCCCCCCGGCTTGTGCTCTCTCTCTCTCTCTGACAAATAGATAAATAAAATCTTTAAAAAAAAAAAAAGTATTTTTGGGGCACCTGGGTGGCTCAGATGGTTAGGCGTCTGCCTTCGGCTCGGGTCATGATCCCGGGGTCCTGGGATCGAGTCCCACATCAGGCTCCCTGCTGGGCGGGGAGCCTGCTTCTCCCTCTGCCTCTGCCTCTCTCTCTCTCTGACTCTCATGAATAAATAAATAAAACATTAAAAAAAAAAAGTATTTTTGAACAATAAAACCAAAAACTTTCTATAAAAAGGCCACAAAATAACAAAGCTTTTGAAAACCTGATCAAGAACAAAAGAGAAGAGGCATATAAGAACTAAAACTAAAATAAGCCAATCCATAAGTTATCAGAAATAATAAATCATTTTTTTAAGCCATAATGTTTTGTGGTGGCTTGATACACAGCAACAGATAACTGAAATACACAGCATATAAACCTTGTCAATCCAGGAGCTGTGGTTGAGTCAGCAACATCCTGGCCAATTAGAATGACTGGCACATATTTTTTATAATAGGCACCAAATAGTAAATATTTTAGGCTTTATGGGCCAATCTCTGTGCACATACTCGATTCTGCCATTGTAGCACAAAAATAGCTATAGACAAAATATAAATGAATTGAATGGCATTTTCCAATAAAACCTTATTTATAAAAACACAAAGGAGACTGGATTGGCCCATGGGCTATCATTGCTAGTCCCTCAATTAGAGCACCGCATTTCTCGGCCACAGGGTCTGGTTCACAGAAGGGCACATTATACAATCAGACTTAATGAGACTCAATTCTAGGACTTTGTGAGTCTGTTGAGAAGAGAAAATCACTGTTTTTTGCTGTGATTGTCACCTAGACAAGGGAAGCTTGGGTATGCTGCCAGCCATCTTGCTACTGTGAAGGGATCACGGCCTAGCATTGAGGCATACATGACCAAGAGTTGGAAAGGGCAACCTGTTAACAATATTTGAAATCCTGGATCCAAGTGAGCCTGAAGCTACAGCTACCACTAGACTTTCCAAGTACTTGAGTCTATATATATATATTTTTTTTTATTTACTTAAGTCTATTTGACTTATTTATCACTTATAATCAAATAAGTCATTTACTTCTTTATTCCTTCACTTACTCAACAAACATTGATTGAGTCCTCCTACACCCCAGGCGCTATGGAGCTGGGAACATATCAGTGTATAAGGCAAATGAGTTCCCTACTTTTATGGAGCTTATATTCCAATGGAAAAAGGTAATAAATGTGTTAAATGAATAAACACTTCAGTTTCAGATACTGTTAAGTACAATGAGGAAATGAAGCAAGATGTGATGGACAGTGGTTATTTGGATAAGGTGATTAGGATAAACCTCTGTGAGGAGAGATCAGAATGATGAGAAAGAGCTGGACACAGGAAAACTCTAAAGAAAGAGTATTCTATATAGAGAAACCAGCAAGAATAAAGCCTAAAGGCAGGAATAAGCTCAGTATTGTTAATAAACAGTAGGAAATCTAATGTATCGAAAGCATGATGTGTAAGGCAGAGGGTGATGCAAGGTGAGATCGGAGGGGTAGATGGGGTAGACTCAGCAGGCCATCAAAGAGTTTGGATTTTTTTCCTAAGTATGATGGGATGCCACTAAGGAATTTTTTCTTCCTGTCTTTTTTTTTTAATTTGTCAAGTCATTTGCAAAAGAAATGACATGAAATGTACATAGTAAGTTGCTAAGAGAGTAGATCTTAAAAATTTTCATCACAAGAAAAAAACTTGTAACTATGTATGGTGATGGGTGTTAACTAGACTTAGTGTGGTGATCATGTCACAATATAGACAGGTATTGAATCATTATGTTGTACACCTGAAACTAATGTAGTATTCTATGCCTATGTATATTCTGTGGCTGCTAGGGAGAGAGGAAGAATGGAGCAGAGACTGCTATAGTCCGAGACTATCATAGCAGTCCAGGTAAAAGATGAAAGTGGGGTTGGGGCCAGCATGTGAAGTGATGCAAATGGTGAGCAGTGGTTGGATTTGGGATGCATTTTAAAAACAGAAAAAAACCCACTACTTAACGATGGGTTGTGTTGAGGAGGGGAGACCGAGAGAGGAACGCATTGTGATTTTTAGGTTGTGGAAGAAACAGTGATTGGTGCCACTAGCTGAGAAAGGAATGACTATAAAAGCAGTGGATCTGGGGAAGAGGCTGAGAACTGAATTTGTGATTTTGGTTTAAGGTTGAAATGCCTGTGAAATATCCAAGTGGATATCAGCATAAGCATCTGAATACTGTAGCTAGGAGTATGGCAAAGACATAAATGTAGGAATCATCAGCAAATATGTTGTACTCAAAGCCATGAATGTAGCAGAGAGGAGGGTTGAAAAGTGAGCTCTGGGCCTGCCAGGACATTCCACATTTAGAGGCCAAAATGAGGAATAGGAGCAGTAAAGAAAACTAAAGTAAAGTAAAGAAAACTAAAGTACTAAAGTAAAGTAAAGAAAACTAAAAGGCCATAGCTGATGACGTGGGAACAAGACCAGAAGAGCATTATGCCCCAGATACCAAGAAGAGGAAAGGATTCAAGGAGAGATTTGGTCAAGTATATAATAACAATAATAATAACAATAATAATACTGAGACAAAAAGAGAGGATTGCCCATTGGATTTGGCAAAATGGAATCTCCAGTGACTTTGGTACAAGTGGTTTCAGCGGCGCAGGTTGGCGGGGGGGGGGGGGGGGGAGGGGGGGGGAGAGGGACAAAAGAGGGAGGCCAGGAGGTAGAAACAATGAATCTAGGCAAGTCTTTCAAGGAGCTATAAAGAAGTGTTTTGTTTAACTGTGAGATTGTGCCAGATGTTGCAAGGACTCTGGAATCCACATGGTCATAAAATTTTGGAAAGAAAATAGGGATTTTTAGAAAATGCAAGAATATTTTAAAATAGGAAATTTTACTAAGAACAGGCTGCAGAAGTTTCCTATTAGTAGTATTCAAACGAAATTCCAGAGTTCTAACTAGTAGCTACCAGAAACTCAGAGCAAACATCATTCTTTTTTTTTTTTTTGAGGTTTATTTCTTTATTTTTAGAGACTGCGAGCATGAATAGGAGAGGCAGAGGGAGAGAACCTCAAGCAGACTCCACGCTGAGCACAGAGCCTGACAAGGGCCTGAGTCCCAGGACCCTGAGATCACGACCTGAGGCAAAACCAAGAGTCAGATGCTTAACTGACTGAGCCACCCAGGCGCCCCAAGCTAACATCATTCTTAATGATAAAATAGAAATATTAAAATAAGAATCAAATCAAGAATGCCTAGTAACACTACTGTTATTCCACATTATTCAAGAGTCTTAACCCGTGCAATAGATGCAAAAAATGAAATGAAATGTAATTTTTGAAAAGAAGGGAGACTTTCACTATTTACATGCTTTAAGATCGGTGGTGTGATGATGCGTGTGAAACTAGTTCTCTGAGTGTAGTTTCCAGCATGAATGTTGGTTGATGTTTCGTTTACATGAATGAGTAAAACAAAAGTGAAACAACTTGTCCTAACCATACTTGTTGGTCCATGATGTGAGCTAATTCTTATTAAATCAAAAATAGTTTTTAAATATTGCCAATTTTTTTGTGCTATTCACAACATAATGACTATGACATGATGCATTTTTCAGTTTAATCTCCATTATTAACATTTTTCTCCATTACTTTAAGTCTAGACAATTAACGAAACAATAAGTCAAGACCTGATTTGTAGCATTTACTGATTTTTGTGGTGTAAATATTCTCCTCATGATTGCTTACAAGCTACCAATGTGAACACATTCAATGGGAAGTTGGTGGAGATACACAGTAGCATGTTATTATAAAGAATTTCTATTGCACAGGAATGCCTGGGTGGCTCAGTTGGTTAAGCATCTGCCTTCAGCTCGGGTCATGATCCCAGGGTCCTGGGATTGAGTCCTGCATCGGGCTTCCTGCTCAGCAAGGAGCCTGCTTCTCCCTCTGCCTGACGCCCCCCCTGCTTGTGCTCTCCCTCTCCCTCTCTCTGGCAAATAAATAAATAAAATCTAAAAAAAAAAAAAGAATTTCCATTGCACAGAAACATTAGAAATAAATAACTTTAAGAGTAGAGATAAGTAGGGCACCTGGGTGGTTCAGTCATTAAGTGTCTGCCTTCGGCTCAGGTCATGATCTCAGGGTCCTGGGATCAAGCCCCACATCAGGCTCCCTGCTCAGAGGAAAGCCTGCTTCTCCCTCTCCCACTTCCCTCTCTCACTGTCTCTCTCTCTGTCAAATAAATAAATAAAATCTTAAAAAAAAAAAAAGAGTAGAGATAAGTAAAATA
This sequence comes from Halichoerus grypus, assembly GCF_964656455.1. Classification (NCBI taxonomy): domain Eukaryota; kingdom Metazoa; phylum Chordata; class Mammalia; order Carnivora; family Phocidae; genus Halichoerus; species Halichoerus grypus. The sequence continues at coordinate 67,257,544 of NC_135717.1, forward strand.
ATTAGGACACGATGAGTATTGAATATCTATCTTTGTTTTTCATATAATCTATTTAACTATAAAGTTATGCAACTTAATATTTAATAATGATTATGTTTAACAATCAGCTCACATAAAAAATGGACTTTCACGGGCTGGCATAAACTGGCTCTAGCACACCCTATACTTGTGTTCAAGAAAAGCAAAGAAAAGCAAGTGAAAAACTAAAGGAACCAAAGAAGATTCAGTTAAATTGGTTGGATACAAGATCAATGAATGTAGAGTAAAAACCATTGATTCACAATGCCAACAGGAACAATAAAATAACTAAGAAAAGCCTAATACATACCGAGCAAGGCATATGTCAAAAGATATGTAAAACTTTACAGATTTACACTTTAAAAGACATGAATGAATTAAGAGATATATCTTATTCCTACCTAGACATATTTAATATCGTAAAGATATAAGTTGTCTCCAAAGTAATCTATACACTAATACAGTCTCAATCAAAATTTGAACAGGATTTTATAAAGACACTGACAAGCTGATTCTGAAGTTTGTTGGAAGAGAAGGTGCCTATGAATAAATTTTTGAAAAAATATGGTCTCTTGGATATAGAAACATTCTATAAGAAATTGGTAATTAAAATAATGAGATTCTGGTAAAGAAATATCAAATATATGGATGAAAGAGAAGAAAGAATTCAAAATGTTTCATTTGTGTTGTAGTGCATGAGAAACGAGGCAATTCAAATCAGTGGAGAAAGGAGGTGGTGCAAATTATTCATTCTATGATTTACTAAAAAGTTTTAAAACTTCTTATCTCACATCAAACAAAAAAAAAAAAATAATTCCAAATGCCTAAAAGAGGTTAACATTAAAGAAGGAAATAACTTTAAAGAAATACAGGAAGTTATTTTTGTATTCCTAGCATGGAAATATTTCCTTAGCAAAACCCAGAAGTGATAAAGGAAAAGATGGACAGATTCTTAAAAACTTAAAAATTTTTAGATAACAAGGAACCCATAATTCAAGTCAAAAATTAAGTTACAGACTGAGAACAAATATTTGCTATAACATAGTAAAGGATATGTACTAACAATATATCAAGAGGTCTTGGTGATAAATAATAGTAGTCTTTAACACACCACTTATATCAAAATCAATAAGGAAATAGTGTCTTTGAATCACACATTAGACCTGGACATAACAGAGATATAGGGAACATTCCATCCAAAAGCAACAGAATACACATTCTTTTCAAGTGCACATGGAATATTCTCCAGAATAGATCACAATATTAGGCCACAAAACAAGTCTCAATACATTTAAGAAGACTGAAATCATACCATGCACGCTTTCTGACCACAATGGTATGAAATAGGAGATCAAATCACAAGAAAAAGAACTGGAGAAAAAACCAGAAACACATGGAGGCTAAATGACATGCTACTAAACAACCAATGGGTCAATGAAGAAATCAAAGAAGAAATCGAAAAATACATGGAGACAAATGAAAATGAAAACACAGCAATCCAAAATCTTTGGGACACAGTGAAAGCAGGTCAAAGAGGGAAATGTATAGCAATCCAGGCCAACCTCAAGAAATAAGGAAAAGCTCAAATAAACAATCTAACCTTACATCTGAAGGAGCCAGAAAAAGTAGGACAAACAAAGCTCAAAGTAAGTAGAGGGAAGGAAACAATAAAGATCAGAACAGAAATAAGTGATATAAAAGCTAAATAAAAAAATTAGAGGGGCGCCTGGGTGGCTCAGTTGTTAAGTGTCTGCCTTCGGCTCAGGTCATGATCCCAGGGTCCTGGGATCGAGCCCCACATCGGGCTCTCTGCTCGGCGGGAAGCCTGCTTCTCCCTCTCCCACTCCCCCTGCTTGTGTTCCCTGTCTCGCTGTGTCTCTCTCTGTCAAATAAATAAATAAAATCTTTAAAAAATAAATAAATAAATAAATAAAATAAAAAAATTAGAAAAGATCATTGAAATCAAGAGCTGGTTCTTTGAAAAGAAAAAAATGATAAATCCTTAGCCAGAGTCCTCAAGAAAAAGAGAGAAAGGACTAAAATAAATAAAATCAGAAATGAAAGAGGAGAAGTAACAACTGACCCCACAGAAATACAAAGGATTATAACATTTTATATTACATAACAATTACATGCCAACACACTAGACAACCTAGAGGAAATTGATACATTTCTAAAAGCATACAATTTTCCAAAACTGGTCCAGGAAGAAATAGAAAATAGAAATAGAAAATCTGAACAGACCAATTACTAGTGAAAAAAACAAAAAACAAAAAACGAACCAGTAATTTAAAAACTATCAAAAAAGGGGGCACCTGGGTGGCTCAGATGGTTAAGTGTCTGCCTTCGGCTCAGGTCATGATCCCAGGGTCCTGGGATTGAACCCTGCATCGGGCTCCCTGCTTGGCAAGGACCCTGCTTCTCCCTCTCCCTCTACTGTTCCCCCTGCTTGTGGTCTCGCTCTCTCTGTCAAATAAATAAATAAAATCTTTAAAATAAAAAAAGAAAAAAGAAAAGAAAAACTACTAAAAAATAAAAATCCAGGACCAGATAGATTCACAGGTGAATTCTACTAAGCATTTAAAAAAGAGTTAATAGCTCTGAGACAAATAATACATTATATGTTAAAAAAAAAAAAAAAAAAAGAAGAAGATAGCAGGAGGCGAAGAATGAAGGGGGGCGGAATCGGAGGGGGAGACAAACCATGAGAGACTATGGACTCTGAAAAACAAACTGAGGGTTCTAAAGGAGAGGGGGGGTGGGGGGGATGGGTTAGCCTGGTGATGGGTATTAAGGAGGGCACATTCTGCATGGAGCACTGGGTGTTATATGCAAACAATGAATCATGGAACACTACATCAAAAACTAATGATGTAATGTATGGTGATTAACATAATAAAAAAAGAATTAATACCAATTCTCCTCAAACTATTCCCAAAAATAAAAGAGGAAGGAAAGTTTCTAAATATGTTCTACAAGGCCAGTACTACCCTGATACCAAAACCAGAGAAAGACACCACAAAAAAAGAAAACTATAGGCCAATATCCCTGATGAACATAGATACAAAAATCTTCAACAAAATATGGCAAACCACATTGAAAGATACATTCAACATACACCACAATCAAATGGAATTTATTTCAGGGATGCAAGGATGATTCAATATTTGCAAATCAATCAACATGATACACCACATCAACAAAAATGAAAGATAAAAATCATATGATCATCTCAATAGTTGCAGAAAAAGATTTGACAAAATTCAACACCCGTTCATGATAAAAACTCTCAATTAGGTGGGTTTAGAGGGAACATACCTCAACATAATAAAGGCCATATATAAAAAACCCACAGCTAACATCATACATAATGGTGAAAACCTGAGAGCTTTTCTTTTATGATCAGGAACAAGACAAGGATGCCCACTCTTGCCACTTTTACTAAACATAGTCCTGGAAGTCCTAGCCACAGCAACCAGATAAGAAAAAGGAATAAGAGGATCTATTTTGCTAAAGGAGTTCAACTGTCACTATTACTATTTGCACATGATACTATACATAGACAACCCTAAAGACTACACCAAAAAACTAGTAGAACTAATAAGTGAATTCAGTAAAGTTGCAGGATACAAAATAAATACCTAGAAATTGGTAATGTTTCTATACGCTAATAATAAAGTAGCAGAAAGAGAAATTAAGAAAACAGTCCAATTTACAATTGCGGTAAAGAGAACAAAATACCTAGGAATAAACTTAAGCAAGGAGGTGAAAGACCTGTACTCTGTAAACTATAAGACATTGATGAAAGAAATTGAAGATGACACAAACAAACGGAAAAATATTCCATGCTCATGGATTGGAAGAATTAATATTGTTAAAATGTCCATACTACCCAAAGCAATCTACAGATCCAATGCAATTCCTATCAAAATACCAATAGCATTTTTATATAACCATAACAAATAATCCTAAAATTTATATGGAACCACAAAAGGCCCAAAGTAGCCAAAGCAATCTTGAGAAGGAAAAACAAAGCTGGAGGTACCACAATCACAGCTTTCAAGGTATACCCCAAAGCTATAGTAACCAAAACAGTATGGTACTGGCACAGAAATAGACACTTGGATCAATGGAACAGAAGAGAGAGCCCAGACATAAACCCACAACTATATGGTCAATCAATCTATGACGAAAGAGGCAAGAATATAAATGGGGAAAAGAAATTGTCTTCAACAAATGGTGTTGGGGAAAACTGGACAGCTACATGCAAAAGAATGGAACTGGACCACTTTCTTACACCACACACAAAAATAAATTCAAAATGGTTTAAAGACCTACATGTGAGACCTGAAACCATAAAAACCCTAAAAGAGAATATAGGTAGTAATTTCTTTGACATCAGCCTTAGCAACATTTTCTAGGTATGTCTAGAAATAAGTAAGTGAAACAAGCAAAAATAAACTATTGGGACTTCATCAAAATTAAAAGCTTCTGCACAGCAAAGGAAACTACCAAACAAAAAGGCAACCTACTGAATGGGAGAAGATATTTGCAAATAATATATCCCATAAGGGGTTAATATCCAAAATTCATAAATAACTTTTACAACTCAACACAAAAAAAAAAACCCGCAAACAATACAATTTAAAAAAATGTGCAGAACGCCTGAATAGACATTTTTCCAAAGAAGACATCCAGATGGCCAACAGACACATGAAAAGATGCTCAAGATCACTAATGATCAGGGAAATGCAAATCAAAACCACAATGAGATATCACCTTACACCTGCCAGAATGGCTAAAATCAAAAAAGACAAGAAATAAGTGTTGGTGAGGATGTAGAGGAAAAGGAACCCTCGTGCAGTGTATGTGCGAATGCAAGCTGGTGCAGCCACTGCAGAAAACAGTATGGAGGTTCCTTGAAAAATTAAAAATAGAATTACCATGTGATCCAATAATTACACTACTTGGTATTTACCCAAAGAAAACAAAACACCTGTTCAAAAAGACATACGCACCCCTATGTTTATTGCAGCATTATTTACAATAGCCAAGATATGGAACAACCCGGGTGTCCATCAATACATGAATAGATAAGGAAGATGATATATAAAAATATATGTAAGGAATATTATGCAGCCATAAAAAAGGATGAGATCTTGCCATTTGTGACAATATGGATGGATATAGAGGGTATATGCTAAGAAAAATAAATCAGACAGAATACCACATGATTTCAATCATATGCAGAGTCTAAAAAAAAACAAAACAAATGAATAAACAAACAAAAAGCAGAACCAGATCTACAAATACAGAGAACAAACTGATGGTTGCCAGAGGGGAGGGGCTTGGGGGTGATGGGCAAAATGGGTAAGAGGAGTGGGAGGAAAACGACTAAGTCACAGGAATAAAAGGCATAGCATAGGAAATATGGTCAATGGTATTGTAATAGCGTGTGTGGGGACAGATGGTAGCAAGACTTATGGCGAGCACAGCATATACAGTACGCTCGAAACTAATGTAACATTGTGTGCCGTCTACACTCAAATTTTTTTAAAAAAACAATATACCGGGGTGCCTGGGTGGCTCAGTCATTAAGCGTCTGCCTTCAGCTCAGGTCATGACCCCAGGGTCCTGGGATCGAGCCCTGCATCGGGCTCCCTGCTCGGCGGGAAGCCTGCTTCTCCCTCTCCCACTCCCCCTGCCTGTGTTCCCTCTCTCGCTGTGTCTCTCTCTGTCAAATAAATAAATAAAATCTTTAAAAAAACAAAACAATATACCAAGAAGTCCTATAAATCAATAAGAAAAAGATAACAACTCAAGTAAAAGAAACATCTAAGTCATCTGCCCAACAGAACTATCATGTGAGCTATGGATGTCATTTAAATGTTTCCAGCAGCCACACTCAAATTATTTAAAGCAGCATGTCTATATTATAACTGAACATATAATCAATATAAAAGTGTTAACGAGAGATTTTACATTCTTTTCCTTAGACTAAGTCTTGGAAGTCTCTTGCGTATTTTATACTAACAGCGTATCTCAGTTGAGGCTAGCCACATTCCCAGTGCTCAATAGCAACTCAGGAAGCAGATGGAGGAGAGCAAGTTAGAGTGCATTCATGCAACAGAACCTGTGCAGTGATTACAAATAATTATTTGAACTATAGGTACTAATATGGAAAGCACTTTTAAAAATAAAAATAGAAACGAATTTGTGGAAATCTTTATGTAATAGGATTTATATAATATAAAATCATTTTTTAGGTTTGTTTCTGTATATATGCATATGTTTCTAAATGCACTGACAATTATCTGGAAGGGTATAAGCCAAAGTATTAATAGCAGCATCCAGTGGTAGGGGATGTGGCGGGGAGTGGTTGACAGTAGGGAGAGAAAGCTTCCTTTACATAATGTGTACATTTCTGCGCTAAGCACACACTAGACTTGAAACTGGAGGTTTTCTTTTCAGACATGGGAGGCTCAATGAACCACAATTAAGAATTCAAAATTCTCTAGCATCCATGTTCCACAGAGCTGGTTCTCTCCATTATTCTAGTCCTTACGAATGTGCTGAGGCCACCCCAGGGAGTGAGAGCTTAGGATATATATTAAGAAATACTGGGGGATCAGTAGTTATTTTTGATCATTCCAATCTAAACAGCTCAACATTGAGAGTATTTCACTCCATCCAAATTTAGTATGTCATTCAACGACCTTTTTCTGAACATATGCTGGAGTGCAAGATCTCCCACTAAGCACTGAGAGAATATCAAGATACCAAGACAGGAGTAAGATGACTCATCCCACTGAGCATCATTTAAGGAACAAAGAAGTAAACAGCAAACTTAACAGCAGAGTGGTGTTGGGGTCTTCATTTCAACAATCCGAACTGTTAATAAAAGGTAAGACTTAGTTGGCATGTACTTTTTGCCCTTCCTTCATCCTTCCTCATTTCTTTTTTTAAGATTTTATTTATTTATTTGAGAGAGAGAGTGTGTGTATGAGCAGGGGGAGGGGCAGAGGGAGAAAGCAGACTCCCCGCTGAGCAGGGAGCCCAAGGTGGGGCTCGATCCCAGGACCCTGAGATCATGACCCAAGCTGAAGTCAAACACTTAACCGACTGAGCCACCCAGGTGCCCCTTTCCTCATTTCTTTGAGCCTGGAATAAAGATATGTAATATCTGTTTTCCTTGAGCAAAATTTTCTAGAAACAATGACTAGGCCATGCTTAGTTGGGCATTTCCACACTGAGTCCTTGTTCTCAAATTCTCATCTTTTAACCCAGCAGCTGTCATGGGTGGTCCCAGTTCTCAATCCTAATAGCTTTACGGCTGATTATAGGTGGTTGCTGTTCACAATGGTGAGTGAGAGTCTAAAAGGAATCTGGGTGCATTAAAACTGAATTGCTCAGCAAGCTCTGGACTTCCCAGATTTCTTATTATATGAGAAAAAATATTTATTTAAGCCAATGTAATTAAGTTTGCCTTACAGGCAGCAAAATTCAATTTGTAATTGATATACCTTGAGAAGGAAGAGTTGTCATGTGTTAAGAAGCCCCAGGCTCTTAAGGAATTTCCTGCAAAGAGAGAAGTGACCATGGGCCAAGGATGAAAGGCCTTCTCAGCCATGCTAAGGAGATTGATTGGGTTTGATCTGGGGTGTGTGGGGGGGGGGTCTCTTAAGAATTAGTTAAAAAGTGGGCGCCTGGGTGGCTCAGTTGGTTAAGCAACTGCCTTCGGCTCAGGTCATGATCCTGGAGTCCCGGGATCGAGTCCCACATCGGGCTCCCTGCTCAGCAGGGAGTCTGCTTCTCCCTCTGACCCTCCCCCCTCTCATGCTCTCTCTCTATCTCATTCTCTCTCAAATAAATAAATAAAATCTTAAAAAAAAAAAAAAAAGTGACATGACCAGATTTGTGTTTTGGAAAACTCTGGTGGCATCTTGGAGTATAGGTCAGAGAGAGGCCAGACTGGAGTCAAGAAGACCGCACTGCTGCAACAACCAACAATGAATGACAAGGATCAGAGCTCTACCCCTCCCCCTGCTCATGCGCTCTCGCTCTCTCTCATAAATGAATAAATAAATCTTTTAAAAGTATATATATCCACAGTCTCTACATACTCTAGGTAAGCCATACTGGAAGAATGACATATTCTACTTCTGCCTACCATAGTTCTTCTTCAAACACACATGCCCTTTCTTTGCCCTGTATCCATTCATTCTCTGACTCAACTGAGGCAACTCTGCAATATCATTTTAACTTCCTAGCTCTGGGATCTCCAGCAACCATTTCGCATCTCAGTAATAGGAAGAGACCTCGGTCTTTGTCCTTGGCCTGCCCACTGGCGCTGTGACAAAGTTCCTCCAGAGGTCTTCCTCTTCTCTTTTAGAAATTCTTTAAGTAATAGATGGTCAATTGGCCAACTCCTTAAATTCTTCTTCTTTCACAGTGGCTGGCATCATGGGCCATTGTGAAATTGCCTCTTAGAATCACCCCGTAGATCGCATGATGGAGATTTCTACAACTGACCTCTTGGGAGCTCATTAGAAACAACAAATTGTCCTTTGAATCGTCCTATGGTTTGTCCCATTTTCCACCCTTTTTTTTTTAAACATCTGTTGAATTCCTTTCATCCCTTTGGAACTGTAACGGAAGCAGCAGACACCAGACCAGTAATATTTCCTCTAACCTTTTTGACTCCTTGATATGCATGTCCTTCGTTCCTCTCTGCATCATTTCCACCATGACTGGCCCCTTGCCCAGCACGGTTCCTCCCCGTCCCAAGCCTGTGTCTTCCTTCCCACACTTTACACATTGCTGACCTCCCCGAGCTTCCAGATCTTTCTCCTCCAGTCTCATCCCCAATTCCTCTGTCACTTGCCTCCCTGTTGTCCCCAGTCCTCTCAGAACAGATATCAGCTCTCCTTCACATCACCCCTTCCCTTTCCAAAATGGGTGGCATATTTTATTTTTATAAAAATAGAATATGAAAGAGTAGGGGCTCCTGGGTGGTTCATTTGGTTGAGCATTCAACTCTTGGTTTCAGCTCAGGTCATGAGATCAAGCCCCACTCAGGCTCCACGCTCAGTGGGATTCTCTCCTTCTCCCTCCACCCCTCCCTCCCCATGCACACCCTCTCTCAAAATAAATAAATAAATCTTTTTAAAAAGATATAAAATAATATATATAATACATATATCATATATATTACATATTATGTACATATATTATAGTTTATATATAGGGGCACCCAGGTGGCTCAACCAATTAAACATAAGCCTTCAGCTCAGGTTGTGATCCCAGGGTCCTAGGATCAAGCCTCACATCCTGCTCCCTGCTCAGTGGGGAGCCTGCTCCTGTCTCACCCCCTGCTTGTGCTCTCTCTCTCTGTCAAATAAATAAAATCATATATATATATACATATAGTTTATATATAAACTATGAAAGAATGTGGTCACTGTGATTATAACATGATGTCATATTAACTCTTACATAAACGATTTAGATCATTTTTTGCTGTTATTCATGAGCCTACATAATTTAACATGGGAGAATTCTCACAGAGACCCGTATGTCTTATATTATTATAATAAATTAGACTACATCGCCTGGACAGTTATTTTTCAATCTTTACATCTATAATTCTAATCTTCCCTTGCCTTCAAAAGTCATGAAATGGATATTGGTCTCCACGTGCCTACCTTGTTGGTGACTGGGAGAGTCAAATTGTCAAAATAGTTGTAAAAGCTCTTTACTCATTTTTTTTTTTTAAGATTTTATTTATTTTTTTGAGAGAGAATGAGATAGAGAGAGAGAGCATGAGACAGGGAGGGTCAGAGGGAGAAGCAGACTCCCCGCTGAGCACGGAGCCGGACTTGATCCCAGGACTCCAGGATCATGACCTGAGCCGAAGGTAGTCGCTTAACCAACTGAGCCACCCAGGCGTCCTTTACTCATTTTTCTTAAGTAAGTTCTATGCCCATCATGGGGCTTGAACTCACAACCCTGAGATCAGGAGTCACATGCTCTACTGACTGAGCCAGCCAGGCGCCCCTGCAAAAGCCGTTTAAAAAGAGCCAAACTGTAGAACCATGATGCATTGCTGCGTAACCTCTCTGTCACATGACACAGCCCCTATCCTCACAAGCTGTCTCTAGTACTGGCGGACTTATTCCCACCTTATAGATAAGAAAACAGGTGGAGATTATCCACAATCATATGTCAGACCAATTACAGAACAGGAAAAAGAACTATTTTCAGTCATTCCTGGTTTATAAATTTCTTATGTTTGAAACATATTGAGCCACAGCACAAACATACATGGAAAACGCATGGGGTCTAATTTTTCTCAGATCAACTTCTTTTAGTATGGCAAAAACATTACACTTTTTAACTCTCGGCAGCTGGATAAAATATCTATGTATGCACAAATTAATAATACAAAGCACTGACCAAAATGTAAGGAGGATTTGTTGCATATCCTTGTTGGTTATCCTTGTGTATCATTGTTGGTTGCCCAGATACAAACAGACTCCCTCTCCTCTTCATTGGGAAGAGTCAAGGGTCTGCCATTACAGGACGCGCATTCCTACGAAGCATAAAAGCACTCATTAAAATATTAACATCCACTAAAATTATAGATGTAAGCAATTTTTTGGTAATATGTGGAATGATATGCTTCTGTGAAACACACATTGAAAATGTAAGGAAAATTAAGGATATTTTACATCTTTGAATCCCAGACCAAAGTATGCTTTACTGATAAACTCAATCATCAGTATTTCAGTGAACCAGTAAGAGAAAACCACTTCCTTTAGTTAAAAAGAACAGTCAATATCTATACTATTTTGTATTATGCAGTATTTTTCTTTTCAGAATGACAAAGGTTGCTTTACTTCACCCCCAAAAAAATCTCCATTAATCTTTTTGAAACCTTTTGTAGATAGATTATTAAATATTAATTAGATTATTTAAAAACAAGTCCCAATAAAAACAAACATCAATCTGTTTTAATAAAAAATTCTCCAGGGGCCCCTGGGTGGCTCAGTTGGCTAAGCGTCCAACTCTTGATTCTTAATTTTGGCTCAGATCATGATCTCAGGTTCCTGGGATGGAGCCCTGCTCCAGCTCTGTGCTCAGCGGGAAAGCCTGCTTGAGGATTCCTTTTCTCCCTCTACCTCTACCCCCATCTCTCTCTCTCTCTCTCTCAAATAAAGAAATACATGTTAAAAAAATTCTCCGATAATGATTGGCTGATATCCAATAATAATTTGTTCCATAGTTTAATTGATGACACTATTTAAAAGTCCTCTATTTTCTTGTTAAAGTAAAAAATAAAATCCAATAAACTCAAGAATAAAAACAGAACACAATCTGACAAACAGATCAGTAGAACCAAAAGAAAGTCCAGAAATAAAGCCACACATAGAGGCTCAATTGATTTTCAACAAAGTACAATGGCAAGTTAGGGCAAAAAGGATCTTTTTTTCTAACAAAAGGCGCAGAAACTATTGGATAACTATGCAAAAAAAAAAAAAAAGAGAGAGAGAGAGCTTTACTTCAAACCTCACGCCACATCCAAAAATCCCCTCAAAATAGATCATTTACCTAAATATAAGACAGAAAGGGCGCCTGGGTGGCTCAGTCGTTAAGCGTCTGCCTTCGGCTCAGGTCATGATCCCAGGGTCCTGGGATCGAGTCCCACATTGGGCTCCCTGCTCGGCAGGAAGCCTGCTTCTCCCTCTCCCACCCCCCCTGCTTGTGTTCCTGCTCTCGCTATCTCTCTGTCAAATAAATAAATAAAATCTTAAATAAATAAATAAATAAATAAATAATAAATATAAGATAGAAAACTACAAAACCTCTTAAAAAAAAAAAAACCCTTCTAGAAGAAAATTTTCATGACCTTGGGCTGGGCAAAGATTTCTTAGATAGAATCCATAAAAGAAAAAATTAATAAATTGGACTTCATAGAAATAGGAAATCCTGCTCTTTGAAAGCCATTGTAACAGTAATATAAAGACAAACCCCAAACTGGAAGAAAACATCTGCAAATCACGTATCTGATAAAGGTCTTGTATCCAGAAAATATAAGGAACTCTCAAAACTCAATAATAAGAAAATAAACATTCCAGTTTTAAAAATGGGCGAAAGAGTTGAACAGACACTTCACCAAAGGAAATATATGAGTGGTAAACAAGCACATGAAAGACATTCAAATCCCAAGTCACTGGTAAAATGGAAATTAAAACCACAATGCGATACTACTACCGGCTTACGGGAAGAGCTGAAATTCATGATACTGATCGCACCAAGTGCTGGAGCGGATGTGGAGTAAGAGGAACACTGCTAGTGAGAATGCAAAATGGTACCACTGCTTTGGAAAACATCATATACAAAATGTTGATAGCTGGCTTGACTGGTAAGAGCCTTAAACTGGAAACTAAAATGTCCATTGATAGGTGAATAGATAAACTGTGGTTTATCTATACAATGGGACAGTGCCCAGCACTTAAAAGGAATGAACTATTGATACACACAGCAGCAAGGATGAATCCCAAAATAATTACGCTGAATGAAAGAAGCCAGACAAAGAAAGAGTACATACTGTATGATTCTACTTACATAAAATTCTAGGGAAGGCAAATTAATCTATAATGACGAAAAAGCAGATCAGTGGTTGCCCGGGAGTGAATGGACAGGGACAGGAAGGAGAAACTTTAAAAGGAGGTGAGAAAACTTTGGAGGGTGATGGATATATTCATTATCTTGACTGTGGTGATGGAATCATGCATGTAAGCATGTATACGTATGTGAAAAGTTATCAAATTCTATACTCTAAAGCATGCATAATTTATTGTATATCAATTGTAACTATAACTAAGGTGTAAAAAAAAAAAAAAAAGCCAGAGCACTTGTTAATATCATGTCATTTAATCCATCTAAGAAAAAAAGTCTGATATTGAACTGTATATTTGCAATTTGTGTAATATTCTAAGTGCAAGGTTGTACACTGATTATTTGTTTGACTTATTTTGTTCATATGTAGTAAACGATGTCTTTAATCAGTATAAATAATTTTGATGCTGAAATATTACTGTTTGGGCCTGTACTCTTTTTTTTCTCTCTCCCCCTTTTTTTGTGTTCTTGAATTCTAGAATGCTGTCAGAATCTATTTATTTTATTCCATGTATTCATTCAAAATTTATGACAGTCCTGTTACATGCCAGATACATGTAGTGCCTAAGAAGACAAAGATGAGTCCAACCATGATTCTAAGGATTTATTGTCAGCATTATGTTGTGTAATTATCTGCTAATTTCAAACAATACTTTGTTTGGGTATTATCTTTGGAAGAAGAGGACACCATATATTATCTGATTTTTGTATTTTTCTTAGTCCACAGACATTCCTGTGAAGATGAGGAATGTATCAGACTCTCCATTGCAGGCAAAAGGACAACTACACAAGGGAGAATTAGGAATGCTGACCTGAACCAATAGAATGCTGCTGGGTTCCAGGACTCAAACCACCCAGGCAGTCACACGGGGTCCCGTGCCGATGGGGCCCAGCCTAGGTCACTTGGGTAAGTGGGGAATAGTGGTGGCCTCTATCTCTATTAGTTAGGGTTCTCCAGAGGAACAGAAACAAGAAGACATAGATACAGCTGATATAACATAGATATAGATAAAAATTAAATTATATCATATATCATGTATATGGAGAGATTTGTGGTAGGGATCGGCTCATGTAATTATAGAGGCCAAGAAGTCCCACCATCTGTGTCTGCAACCTGGAGAACGAGAAGAGCATGTGCTGTAAGTTAGTCTGAGTCTGAAGGCCTGAGAACCAGGGAGCACCCATGTCCGAGAGGAGGCGAAGATGAGATCCCAACTTCAACAGAGAGAGCAAATTCACCCTTCTTCCACCTTTTTGTTCCCCTCGGAGGATTGGATGATGCCCACCCACACTGGGAAGGGCCACCTGCTTTATTCAGCTCATCCATTCCAATGTTAATCTCTTCTGGAAAAGCCCTCACAGACATACCCAGAAATAATATTCTACCTGCTGTCTGGGCGTCCCTTAGCACAGTCAAGTTGACACATGAAATGAACCATCACACCATCCAAGGCAGTAATCTGGAGGGCTGTAAATAAGGCATGGACAGCAGGCTACCCAAAGGAGCCTGCTGGGTCATGGAAGATGGGGGAACTGCACACTCAGGACCAGTTTCCTGTGGGCAAAAGAGGGGGCTGTCCCAGAGTCCATGTGAGAGGGCCCTGCAACACGATTCATACAATAGCCCAAAAGAAGAATAAAATAAAATGTGCTGTCTTTTAAATACTGACATCATCAAATAATAAAACAAAAAATGAACAATTAGCCAATTGAATGATTATAATCAAGAAACCTTTCCTAATACAAAGATTGCTGTGATGATTTCTTATACCAATTATTTCGAAAGCTTAAATAAAACTAACAAAAAGAACCAAAAGGTAAAACAAAACCTAAATCCACTTGCGCGTATGAACCTTTCATGTATCTCAGCCTTGATTTATAAATAATACTGAAATATTTGCAAGCCAAAAATGCTTAAACCATGTTTTTAATAAATATTATAACAGTACAATTTAAAAAAAAATCCCAATGCAGGAGGCCAATATGAGGACATTACAAAAGGTTTTATCCTAAGCCTTCCTGAGGGTCTCTATAAATGTTTAGAAAGACTCTTGTTGAACTAATGAACCAAACCAGCTTCTCAGAGTGTTCCAATCTCAGGTGGTGGGACGTGAAATCCAGAACTTTCTCTCCCCTAATGCCTACTGCAGGGGAGAGAAATTATGGAGGAAAGAGAAGCTAAAGGAGAAACTAAGGAAAGAGAATAAGGAGGAAAAAAGATAAGCAAGGAGTTGGTTGAGGAATAAAATGAAACAGGTTGAGAAAAATAGGAGAAAGGGGAAAAAGTCAGAAGGAGAAAGTATGATGGGAAGAACATAGGAAGGGAACAGAAAACCTAGCTGCCTCTGCAGAGAGAATGTTTATATATGATTTGCTTTTACCTTTACAGACTGGGGCGTATGATCTGGGGGTTATCAAGTTTCACTTTCATGAATACCATTTAAAAAGCTAGAAATTCTGGGCGCCTGGGTGGCTCAGTTGGTTAAGCGACTGCCTTCGGCTCAGGTCATGATCCTGGAGTCCCTGGATCGAGTCCCGCATCGGGCTCCCTGCTCGGCGGGGAGCCTGCTTCTCCCTCTGACCCTCCCCCCTCTCATGTGCTCTGTCTCTCTCATTCTCTCTGTCTCAAATAAATAAATAAAATATTAAAAAAAAAAAATAAATAAATAAAAAAAATAAAAAAATAAAAAGCTAGAAATTCTGGGCACCTGGGTGACAGTGGGTTAAGCCTCCGACTCTGGATTTCGGCTCAGGTCATGATCTCAGTGTCGTGAGATCGAGCCCTGCATTGTGCTCCATGCTGGGTGTGGAGCCTGCTTCAGAGTGTCTCTCTCTCTCTCCCTCTGCCCCTCCCCTTCACCCCCTCCTCCCGCTCCCTTCCCCCCCCTGCTCACACGCCTGTGCTCTCTCGCTCTCTAATTTTTTTTTTTAAAGTTTAAAAATAAATAAATAAAAAGCTAGAAATTCTTATCATTTTCCTTTACTTCCCTCTCTGCCTCTTCTTGCCCACCCACAACATTAACCTCAAACTGGGTAGAGCAGAGAAAAGGGGAACGAGAGAAAGAAGCAGATGGGCATCTGGAAATCTCCAGCTAGTCACTAGTGGGCCATAAGTTCTTACAGAGAAGACTATAAGAACATTCTCCTGGAAAAGATGAGCCTAATGGAAACCCTCTTGTGATGTAAGCAGCTGAGACCACTGCCAATTTCAAAAGCGTAAGACAAATGGATGCAGACACGTGGCCTCCTGGCTTTCTGGGCGGTCATAACCTATCTGCTCTCAACAGGGGTTTTCCTTTGGAGAATCAAACTTCTTGCCAAGCCATCTTTCAGCCAAAAATCATTTTCCTCTAATTTACAGGAAAAAGAGGAAGAAAGAATCCCACCCATCCTTTTCTGAGCTGATTATTTTCCATTTGGAATTAATGAGCCTTCCACAATGAGGTCAAGTTGCTTTGTTCAGATAACGAAATCGTACTTTTGCTTCACACGAGACAATTCGAACTGATGTGGGTCTCAGCTGTTTGGGGGCAAAGCCCTTTGTGTGACCAAAAAGAAGGAATGCCACTGTTTTGTTGAGATAAAAGTTAAACCCCAAATCTATCTGCCTATCACTGATAGAGGAATTCACAATGAAAAGCTTAATATTCACTCAGGGTATTTCAAATACAAAACTATATTTTAAACGTCTTCCCATGGCTGGCCAGTGTTTCAGAAAATGCACTGAAAATGTGAGAGAGAAGAGTGGTGATTCTGGACCAGGTATCCATTACTAGCCCATATTACGCATGATGCAAACCTCCCAGGCAAAGCCACACCTCTCTGTGACATGGTACCAGGGGCACCTACCGAGTAGACAGATGTGAGCCTATATACCTGGTCATCACTGGAGACTCCCACCTTACAAGGAGTGACTGACAGACAAGACAGAGAGAGAATGGCTGGGGGTATAAATTCCTATCTGGAGCTCCCACCATCTGGGAGTTCTTAAGATCAGAAGAGTAAAAAAGCAGACCTCGAACTTGTTCTTGGGCACAAACAGAAACTATTCTCAGGAGAATCAGAAAATGGGATGATCTGTCTACTCAGGCACATATTTAATGAAAGTACCCAAATCATAGGCCCAATGACTTTAGCTTCTTTGGAAAAGAAGGGAGAGAGTGAGCTTCTGCATCCAGCCCACCTGAAGAGATACCCAGACCCGGGTCAAAGGGTAGGGGGATGGTAATAAAGGGTTTAGACAGGAATAGGGCCTGCAAAGGAAAAATCATGGCACGATCAAGGACAGGGACCAGAAGGGCTCTCTCCCAAGACTGGACTTGGGGTCTTGGAATAAAAATGTAGAGATTACTTTTCAAATGATCATTATAAAGCACAAGCATTTTTCATTGGTAAGCATGAGTTTATAATCTGAAGAATTTTTAGTTTTGTAGGTGAAGATGAACAGGGCAGGAAGTAGCCATGTTACACAGATCAATTGTAAACAATTTTCATTTTGTTATATGTCTCGTTATGTCCTAGAAGATGGTGACACCAGTAAGAAAGGGACCAGAGCAAATCCTGAAGCAATGCACAGGGCACCTTCATCTTCACCTCTGTGCAGGGCCAAGGAGTAAAATTACATGAGAAGGAAGGAAGGAAGGAAGGAAGGAAGGAAGGAAGGAAGGAAGGAAGGAAGGGAAAGAAAGAAAGAAAGAAAGAAAGAAAGAAAGAAAGAGGAAAGAAAGAGAGAGAGAGAAAGAGAGAGAAAGAGAGAAAGAGAGAGAGAAAGAAAGAGAGAAAGAAAAAAGAGAGAGAAAGAGAGAGAAAGAGAGAAAGAGAAAGAAAGAGAGAAAGAGAAAGAAAGAAAGAAAGAAAGAAAGAAAAAGCAAGAAAGACAAAGAAAGAAAGAAAGAAAGAAAACCCTATGAAACACCAAAATGTTCTATTGCAGAAGGCAAGTTTACATAAGGAAAAAAGTTCATTCATTCAACAAATATTTATTGAACACTTACTATGTGCTTAGGAAGGAGGCATGTGCTGGGTAAAGGAAACCGTGCAAAGGCCCTGAGGTAGCAGGTATAGGCTTAAGGCAAGAAGCATATGCAACATTAAGTATGCACATGCTCCAGGCAAGAAGGCAAGCAAGGCTGGAGTGGAGTTAGTGAGGATGAGTTCACCCCTCATCTGACGTCTCCCTTTCAGAGTAAAGGAACTGAACACAAAAAGGCTAATTACCTAATTAATTTGTGGCTTCTATCCCAAAGGATTATTGGTAACAAACCTAGACAGCGTTAAGTGATTTATGTGAGTTCACCTCATTGGTCCTTGGTAGAATCAGGATAAGTCTAGGACTGCTGCTAATCCATCCAGTACCTTTGGGCCAATTAGAAAAAGTGTCTCTTCCTCTCAGAAAATGCCACTTCACACTAGTGTGCCCTCCTTGGGAGACCAGGCTTAGCCTGGAGCTTGGCTCCCACTTGCCTCCTCAGTCAGGTCCCCCTGGGCTGGGCCCAACCCGCACAGCAACACACAGTGGCCCAGAATCAAGAGTTTCTTCCCTGTACCCTAATACCTCCCCTCGTGGTCAGATAATTTCCCAAGACATTGGTTTTGTGTTTGAAGTCTTAGCTAATTCTGATCGTAGAGCTCATTTTACAACAGTTGTGCAGCCATGTTCCTTGGACTCCCTTGGTCTATGTTGGAAATGGCTGACTAATGGAAAAAGATGAGTTTGCTTGGCCACAGATGGAGGATGAGATGTCTCCTAGGTTTCTGTTGCTGCTGTCACAAATTACCACAAACATCGTGGCTGAAAACAACATAAATGTATTACCTTACAGTTCTCCAGGTCAGAAGTCCTCAACTCAAGGTGTCAGCTGGATCCCATTCCCTCTGGAGGCTGTAGTGGAGAGTCCATTTCCTTGCCTTTTCCAGCATCTAGAGACCATCTGCATTCCTTGCTTCATAGCTCTTCCTTCCATCTTCAGAGGTAGGAGCATAGCATCTTCAAATTTCTCTTTCTCTCCCCTCACCTCTGCATCCATTGTCACCTCTCCTCTGACTCTGACCCTCATGTCACCCTCTCATAAGGACACTTGTGAATACATTGGGTCTGCGAGGATAATCCAGGATAATCTCCCCACCTCAAGATCCTAAATTTAACCACTTCTGCAAAATTCCTTTGCCATGCTAAGTGATGTGGTAGCTTCCCAGGATTAGGATGTGGACATATTTGCAAGGGCATAATTCCGTCTACTGCAAGATATAATAAGAAAGTTCACTCAGTGAGAAGGCCCCTTGCCCTACCCTATTCCTGGCCTTAAAATTTCTTTCAGAGATTCATTCTTCACCCCTTGAAGGCTTTCTGAGTTTTTAAGACTTCACTGATAAAAGATAAATGCCCGCTGGGAGATATAACATGGTAAGCTTTATCTGTAGAGATTTTAGCAGGAGAATGAAGACTATGGGAAATAATCTAAAAAACTGAGGAGGGGTGCTTGTGGACTGCAAGCAAAAAACCATTATTTCCCAGTTTTTGCTAAAAGCTAACTTACCCTCTAGAAAGAGCGCATGACTAGGAATCTCAAAGTCTAGTCTTTAACTAGTTGTTAACCACAAAAATTGCCCTCACTATGTTTGTGTCATGTTTTCCTCATTGTGAACTAAGAATAATAGCTGTCCTCCTCAACCATAGCATAGTATGTGGATGACATTAAAAACCTGTACATGAGGGGTGCCTGGGTGGCTCGGTTGGTTAAGCGCCTGCCTTCGGCTCAGGTCATGGTCCCGGGGTCTTGGGATCGAGTCCCGCATTGGGCTCCCTGCTCAGCAGGGAGTCTGCTTCTCAATCTCCTCCTACTCCTTCTCTATTTCTCAATCTCAAATAAATAAAATCTTTTTAAAAAAAAATAAAAACCTGCACATGGAAGCCCTTGGACTCGTGTAACAGATGAGAAGAGCGAACATTCCTTTTGTGATAAAGCTTCAACATGACTGTCTCCCTGAATGCTCACAAGTGCTTTTTGAGGCAGGTGCTATCATTACCCCATTTAACAGGTGAAGAGACTGAGGTTTGAGTCGAAACACCTGACGAAGGTCACACAGTGAGGAGATAGCAGGACTGTGATGTGAACTCAACTCTAGGGTCTCTGCTTTTTCTTTTTTTTTTTTAAGATTTTATTTATTTATTTATTTGACAGAGACAGCGAGAGAGGGAACACAAGCAGGGGGAGCGGCAGAGGGAGAGGGAGAAGCAGGCTTCCCGCCAAACAGGGAGCCCGATGCGGGGCTCGATCCCAGGACCCTGAGATCATGACCTGAGCCGAAAGCAGACGCTTAACGACTGAGCCACCCAGGCGCCCCTCTGCTTTTTAATCCCAATAGATTATTCCGCCTGTAAAACAGCTGTGGGGAAACTGCAAACCAGCCCGACATACAGCCTTGGGCATAGCACTTGGGTGAGATTATAGAAAGGAGGCAGAAAAGATAAAGCCAAGCTGTCTTTAAAATTACAAAAAGTGGTAATTTCAAGGCAAATGAGCTTTGCAAAGGGAATAATTGTAGTTGAGGGGGTATGAGCCATTTTAAACCTCAGGCATCTGGGATGCAAATCAGCCCAGATCTGCCCCGCATCCCAACCCTCTAAGCCTCCACACTCTGGGGCGGACACAGCAATGGCCAGTTTCAGGCACCACAACTTTATTTTGTTTTTTTGTTTTTTTTAAAGATTTTATTATTTATTTATTTGCCAGAAACAGAGAGAGAGCAGAAGCAGGGGGAGCGGCAGGCAGAGGGAGAAGCAGGCTCCCCGCTGAGCAGGGAGCCAGATGCGGGGCTCCATCCCAGGACCCTGAGATCACGACCTGAGCTGAAGACAGACGCATAATGACTGAGCCACCCAGGCGCCTCTATTTTGTTTTTAAATTATTAAACACTCAAGACTTTAGGAAAGAAGAAAACAATAAAATCCCGAAGATATCAGAAGGAAGAAAGTAATCTGATTTATGAATGAACAAATTAGAAACCAGGACATCATTTAAATTAACAAATACGTTCCAATGGTGCTCCTTTAATAAGAAAACTCCCCCTAAAATAGATGAATCCTGAAATTTTCATCAAGAAAAACACAAATGAAAGAAGAAAAATTAATAAGAAAAAAATACAAGAAAGGCCACGGGCAGATTAAATAAATGAGACCATTATAAACAACGTAATAAATACTTCAATCTAGACAAATGTAGTTTTAAAAAAAATTGACACCAGAAGAGATGCAAAACAGGAATAAACCCAGTAGGAATGTTATTTCCCTGGCCTGGGTCCCATTAAATCTTCCCATGAACATTCGAGAATGCTGCTCACATCTCTGCAGGCTGAACTCCTACCCTCTGCTTCCTCCTTTCTTTCAACCACCCTGCTTCCCCAACACAGAGCCCTCCTGCTTCAGCCCTTCCTGTAGCTCCACTCACATTCCATCCACCCCCCCACACACCACCCCCTCATCTTGTGGAACTCAGGCAATCAGGCTCAATTCTGAACAAGCTTCCCTACAACCTAATGTATTTTTAATTTGTTAATTACTTGGAAACTTACTGTGTTAATCGTGAACAAAACCAACCAAAGTCCCTGTTCTCAGATGACTTAACATTTTTGGTGGGTGGAAGGCGGATCATTATAATAGCTCCAGAGGCAAAAGGGGAATGAAGAAATATAAAGCAGGCACTGAACCTCCCCGGTGTGCGCGTTTGGCTGCCTGAATCGCTGATGAATTGCAAGATGGAGTTTCCTCTGCCTCTGTCGCTGGGTTTTTTAAAGATGATCGGGCACGCTTTAGTCTGATTATCTAGGCTGAAAAGAGTTAACACGTAGGCGTAGTAAAGCATTTAATCCACGTAACAAGCCTCTCAGGTGGATACTATAATGCCATCATCACTTTTTTTTTCATAGACACAGACATTGAGCAGCAGAGATGAAGGGACTTTCTCAAGGTCTCAGAGCTAAGTGGTGGCTGACCTGGCATTTGAACCAGCCTGCGTGGCTCCAGAGTTCATGCACTTCACGGCTCTAAGTCAGTCTGCGCTCCTGACCAAGGTCGTCTTACACCAGCTCCTGATGCTCTGCTCCTTTCTGCATCAGAATTTTGGTGTAGTGTCTTTTTGTTCAAAAACTGTTGCTCCTCTTTTCCAAGCCTCACCCCTGCATCTGGGTCTTTCTCTTGCACCTCCGGAGACCCTCTCATGCCTCTCTCTATATACACCCCTCTTTTACCTTTTGCAAATAGGGAACAGGACCCTGCTGTGAAATTAACATGCGTTCGTTTTTGCCCTGCTGGGGGGTGGGGGCACAGACCTTGGCCGTCTGTTGTCCTGAGGTGTCTGTAAACATTTGGGAGGCGATTAGGATCGTTATCAAAGGAATGGTAGCAATTCCTCAAGGAGAGGCATAACCATCTTCTGACATGCAGAACGCGATCATGCCACAAGAAGGTGGCCTTAATTCCTCCCCACCTCTGTCGTGGCCTTTACCCAAGCAGGCTCTGAAAGATCACCTCTTCGAACTATAAGAAACAATGTGTGGGGAAAGCCCTTTTCAACAGCAGGATTCTCAGGGCTCCAGGGAAGTAGAGTCACCGAGGAGGAGAGGAGGACTTAGGGGTCTGTGAGAAGAGGCAGGGGAGAAGAAAGAGAGCCGGGCAGATGTGTGTCCTCATGGCTCCCTTCCCAGGCTCCATCCCACAAGAGGGCAGGGGTGTTGGAGGAATGGCGCTGGCCAGGTGCCCACCGAGGACTCTGGAAGGCCACCTCTCTGCTACACTGGCGCAGGATACAGCTGAGCCACGTCAAAGAAGATTTGGCTGCTGTGAAAAACACATTTCACACGACCTTCCTTCTCCCTTCTTTCTTGTTTCCCCCTCTCATTTTGTGTGTGTTCTTTGACTTTTCCCCATTCTACTTCCTTCTTTCATTATTTACATGTGCACATTCTCCGAAGTTCTGTCCTCACCGCTGTTTTTTTCCCTTCAACGTTCTCATTGTTTCATGTACTATTAACTGTTACCTCCAGAAGGAGGTCTTCCTGGGGCTCCTGTATGGTATCTCCGAGCCCCCTTGCATATTTCCACCTTTTCTCTGTAACACCAGCTCCATACATTTAGAGCCCCATATATCCCCTGCCGTCTTCCAAACCACTCGTCCTGCCTTCCCACAAAAGCTAATGGCATCACCATTCTTTATGGATTTCCCTACTTTCCATTTTGAGGGAAAATCCTCAGCTATCTCACACGTTTATAATAACCAAGTAGAATGCCTCACACATGGAAGAGTCACCATATGCCAGATGCTGAGGGCTTTCCATGTGTTAACTCACTTACTCCTTGTAAGAGCCCAGTGAAATTGTGACTATGATCGCTACCATTTTATAGCTGTGGAAACCGAGGCACCAAGAGGCTGACGTCACACAGTTAGTAAAGGGTATTTATTAAAGGGCAGCCGGATCTGGGGTCTGTACTCTTAAACTCTATACTATGCCACTGCTCACCACACCACCACCAAGAGATGGATATAAAAAAATGCATAACGTCATCACAACTCTAGGAAACAAACAAGCAAACCAACAATCTAAATAACTATGTGTAGAAAAAGGACTGGAAGGAAACATGATCCTGGGTGCCAGGAGGACTGAGAGCAACTTTACTTTCTACCCTCTACTTTTTGATTTTCCAAATTTCCTATTATGAGTATAATGTTGATAATGAAAGCATATTGTATATGCAATATATAATTAATACATAATGCATTTTATATTTCATTTTATTTATTTGAGAGACGGTGTGTGTGAGAGCACGGGGGGAGGGGCAGGGGGAGAGAAAAACAGACTCCCCGCTTAGTGGGGAACCCTATGCAAGGCTCAATACCAGGACCCTGGGATCATGACCTGAACCCAAATCAAGAGTTGGACGCTCAGCTGACTGAGCCACCCAGGAGCCCCTTTATAGTTCATTTTTAAATGAATTTTAAAGTCCATTTTATTGCAACCCATTGAAACATGGAAAATAGAATTGCAGCATATTTCCCTCCTCCAAGAACAAAAAAATACCTTGTGTATCTCTGAGACACCTAAATCTTCCATTCCATTCCATGCTCCCGTTCTGGCTCTTATCTCCCACTGATAATGGTGACTTTTGTATGTATAACCATCCCAACATGCCAGATTAACCTTTTTAAGACAAAGTTTTCTTTATATCACTTCCCTAGTCAAGAGTTTTCTCTCTTTCTGTTACTCATGGGATTCAATTCAAGCTATGTAGTCCAGCATTAGATTTGTCCACAAGCTGGCCCTAACCTCCTTTGTAGTCTTTTCTTCCATTTTTTCCTGATATGTTACCTGTGAGCCAATCAGCCCCATGTCATTCCCCTGCCTTGTTCTTCCTGAGCTCTCCCCAGGTCCCAAGGTAACCCTGACAGAAGGCAATCAGCAGCCTGAGCCCAGCTTCTGGGCTGGTTTGGAATTAGCGTCTGCTTCCCGGTGGCCAATGTCCACTATCTGGTCAGATCTCCCCAGGCTCCTGGGCACTGCCCTGGCAGATCCCTTGGCGCTCGGTAGTGTTGGGAGCCAGGGAGCTGGGAGTGGGTCTCAGCATTGCCAGCTCTCCCAGATTAGCTCTGAGGCTAGAGTGTGGGCTTGTCCTGCTCTTCGTTTTCCTCTGTTCTTCTGCATATTTCCCCAACAGAAATGATGACCTTGTGTTCTGCACAACGCTGGCCAGATTTAAGTCGGATCCTGCCCAGCCCTCTTGACTTCTACCTTGGACCAACAACTAAATTTCCCAGCACCTTACTCTGCTCGCTGAATTAGACCTCCTCAAATCACCTGACCCACCTAACACCTCTGGGTCCTGGAGATAGCATGACTTGACTGACTTAACCGTTCCCACTGACCCCAAACTCTACTGCCTCATGCCCTCTCTTCCAAACCTGCTCCATCATTCCGTCAGCTTTACGTTGCCAAAATTTCGCATAAGGTACCGGGGGTGGGGTGGGGTCTTTCTGAGATTTGACAGTTTCTGCCAAAAAAATATGCTCTTCAATCTTTTTTGCCCCTTGAACCTTTGATTACACTGTTCCTTTTGCCCAGAAATTCCTCTGAAAGCTTATAGTCTCTACCCATCGTTTTTGTGTGTGTGGTAAAATATGTATAATATAAAATTTACCATTTTAGCCATTTTTAAGTGTACAGTCCAGTGGCATTCACTACATTCATCGTGTTGGACAACCATCACTCTATCTATTCCCAGAACTTTTCATCATTACAAACAGAAACTCGATACCCATTAAACAATAACCCCCAATCCCATGCTTCCTCCCAGCCCCTGGCCACCACCATTCTACTGTCTGTCTCTGAATCTAATGTCTCTTCTAGGTACCTCAGATGAGTGGAATCATATAATATTTGATACATTGACTATATTGAAATAGATACAATATTTCATTTTTCATTTTTTGAAGTATGATTGACATACGATATTATAATAGTTTCATGTGTACCACATGGTGATTGAACACTTGTATGCATTGTGAACTGATAAACAATATCCATTTTAAATGCCCTATCCTTGGGGTGCCTGGGTGACTCAGTCAGTTAAGGTCTGCCTTTGGCTCAGGTCATGATCTCACCCCTGCTCATTCCCTGCTCCGCGGGTAGTCTGCTTCTCCTTCTCCCCCTGCCCCTCCCCCCCACCCCCAGCTCATCCGCATGCACTCTCTCTCTCAATAAATAAATAAAAAATCTTTTTTAAAAAAATAAACAAATGCCATATCCTCTAGCAAACGCCACTACATTGTAAGCTTTGGAGAAAGAACCACCTTCCTATCCCTATGATGCCCAGCACAGAGCCTTTCACAAAGTAGGTACCCAGCAAATATTTAATGTACTTAATAGAAGAATGAGAAGTTAATGAGAGACCATAATAATAAACACAAAAAAGAATCCTTCACTTCTACCTTTTAATTGAAAGTAACCAGTTTTTACTTGCTAATTTCCACAATTTTGTTATTAAAAACCTTCTTTAAGGAAGCACGTATATATTATCTGCTTATCAGTTTGCCAAAAATAATGATCCCTTGAAATCATCTAATTATCTAATTGGTCTATTAAATTGAAATAAGCCAGTGCTTTTTGCCAGGAAGAAAAACAGACCCACATGAGTGGTTATTTCAAGAGTTTTATTTAACTGTGTAATCAGATATCTGATCTTCGATACATTGGTTTTAATTCTCAGGCATTCTTCTGAGGAGCCACCCTCTCAGCAAAGTTCTTTAATTATGGAAAATGAAGAAGCCATGGCTTTACTGCATGGAATTCAAAACCTTGCCTAATGTGAATGTTGCTCAACAAAGTGTCAGATTTTGCCAAACAAGCATTCCCCAGTAACGCTCAATACACAAGTTTAAACATTTTTAAAGGTTTATCAGAGAGTTAACAATATGGAAGGAGAGGAGGAAAGCAATAAATACTGATTAATAACTGGAAATGTGTATTATTCCATGTACCTTTGAGTTCTATGATTCCAAGTCTGTAGATAGCCTTTCAGTTGAAAAAGTGGAAAACAATCCAAAAAGGAGTTCAAAAAGATCTTCAGCAGGTGGAGCAGAGGAAACAGCATTATATTGGAATATGCACCTCTGCCCGAACCGTACTATCACCACCACGGGGTCCTATAACTATCTCAGCAACTCCAGGTCAAGGCCGAACATTGACCACTGCCTTTCTCAGCAAATATATGGGACTGATATTTTTAGGTACTCTTTCCCTGGGGCCCGTGGCTGGAACTTATCTATTGTAGTAGGCTGCCATCTGCTGGTTCCCCACCAAGATTCATGGGAAAGAAGGGGGGACCCTCCGATTCCCGCCCCCCCACCCCTTCTCCGGCTCTCATCTCCCCGCGGAGACCAGAGTAAACTTGAAGAAGGAAGCGTGGAAGCCTTTTATCTCTGTGCCCAGCAGGATAACTCAGCCTCGCAATACTAGAACAATTTTCGAGTAAATAAACGGTGCACTCTAAGACAACCAAGGGGCAACAAAATCCCCTGGGACCCAGGGAATTCAGAAAACAAACAAAGCTGGCTCTGGTTTCATAGCATTGACACTGGAGTTTTCAGAGAGGCAAGAAGGGCACACAGGGAGGATGAGTTAAACCGAAGGAAATTGCGTCGCCTTTCTCCTCAACGGTGTTTTGTCTGCTACTCTCCTATAAAATGGGACTAGCGGCAGGCTCCGAGGAGATTTTCCGGCTGGAATCTGGAATCTGTGACTGTCATAAAGGAGTTCTGTGCAGTTAGGCTCATTCTGTGGGATTCCGGGACAGAAGTTCGGCGGGTGCTGTCCAATAATACAACAGCCACCTGCCACAGGGCATTGGAACGGTGGCCGATCTGAATTGAGCTGTGCTATACCTATACAGTACTGGATTTCAAAGGCTTAGCATGAAAAAAGAATGTAAAACATCTTGCTAATTATCTATGTTGGTTATATAGTAAAGTGATAATATTTTGGATGGATTGAATTAAAATATATTATTAAAATTAATCGCCTCTTTCATTTTTTAAATGTGGCTACTAGAAAAAAAATTAAATTACAGATGGGGCTCAATTATTTTTCTTCTCAGCGGAGTTCGACAAATAATCGTGGCTAATGTTTACTGAGCACTTACCGGGTACTAAGAGGAATACCTCCTAAGTCTACTACTCGAAGGGTTTTATGCACATTTAATCCCCACAATAGCCATATTAAAAGTATGTTTTATTATCGTTCCAATGTTACATATTAGGAAACTGAGACTCATAGAGAATAAGGAACACGGCTACACGGTTGGTGGGTCGCCATGTATGGCCTTGAACCCAGATGGGTAAGAAGCCAAATCCAGAAGGATCTTATCCACAATGCAGTAGGGCTTTCGTTGGCCCTCCCTCTGTTGGGGTCCAGTCCTCTCTCTCATTCCCTGACCACGTCTGTGGCTTTTTATGCCATAGGCCTTTTTACCCTCTGTCAGACCACCTTGCTGTAAAGTCATTCTATAGTCAGGTAAAAAGAGGTTTCTCGCCCTTGCATATTTTCCTAGGCCCATATTAAATAACAAATTTAGAGGTAGAGTAGTATATAGAGGTAGAATTCTTTCCAACTACTCCTTCTAATTTTTGTCCATCTTGGCTTTCAGTGTCTCGAGGTATAAAATTTCTCAGACATCACAAATCCTTGAGAAAGTGCTCTAAGAGGTTTTAGATGAAAACAGATTTTCCAGATTTGCCTGAAATTGTTTTAGCTTTTTGCAAAGAAGGAAAATTCTGTTTATACAAAAACACTAGGCAGAATTTCTGTGAGCCTCAAATCCTTCCGTTATTTGTGTACACGAAGTCTGCACCTGTCTACACGCACATACACACGCGTCATTTATAATCACTCTCAAGGAAATTAGGCTTTTGATCTTTTTAGTTTTTGTGATGCAAATCTTAAATTTCTAAAACAACTCACACTGTTATTTCTGGAATCATTGTTCAGGAACAAATAAATGCAACCTCTCCTCTGTGTCCGATCACTTCCTGCTTTATCTCTAATTGGTTTTGGTTCTCTCCAGTTGGGAGGGGCCAAGAAATTTTTAGCAGTGGATAGAGCAAAACCCCAACAAATCCTATGTTTAATAACACAGTTTTGTGGTGCAAGCAGAAAAATCAAAGACTAGATTTTGGAACATATGGCCGTCCATCTACCTGTCCAACTATCCACCCATTTACCCACCCATGCCAGGCATGGGGAATAGAGGTGCCACAATAAGGTAACCCTGGCCTCAAGGAACCTATATTCTTGTGAGAAAGGCAGACAATAAACAGTAAACAAGTGAATCAAAACAACACATTGAGATGAGTCCCTCGAAGGAAGCATATCAGGTGCGGAGACAGGGGGCCACCTACTTTAGACTGAGTGGCTGAGGGAAGGATCCAGCTTGGTGAGGGCTGGGGAAGGCGACCGAGCAGCAATCCGAGCAGAGGGAGACACAGGTGCGGTCAAGAGCCTGCGGTTATAAGAAAGGAGCGGTGAATATGGGTGGGATCCAGTGAGCAAAGGCGAGCGTGCAGGAAACACCCAGGGAGAAGCAGCAAGTATGGGAGAGATCATCCAGGGACTTCAGGTGGAGTCCGCAGTTTGGGTTGTATCCAAAGCTATCCAACGAAAGCCACTGAGAGTTTCTAAGCAGATGGGTGATGCATGCAGGTTTGTATTTTTTTTTTTAAAGACTACTCTCCCTGCTGGGTGGAAAGTAGATAGAAGAGGCAGGACGCAAAGTGGGAAGTGTTTCCTGACTCGTTATTCCTTTATCCCTTGACATGACTATTCTCCAGGTTTGTGCGGCTAACACTGTGTGTTCTGCCCAGATTCCCAAATTGTTCCGTTCTTTTTCCAGGTTAAAACCTTTTCATTTTCTTTCTTGTTGTTTTTTAATTGTATTTGGAGAGGGAGGGGGGAGGGGCAGAGGGAGAGAGTGAATCTTAAGCAGGCTCTACACGCAGCGAACAGCCCAATGTGGGACTCCATCTCATGAACCCGAGATCATGACGTGAGCTGAAATCAAGAGTCTGTGGCTTAACCTACTAAGCCACTCAAGTGCCCCTCTTTCTTGTTATTTTAAAAACTTGGATAT
Organism: Halichoerus grypus; assembly: GCF_964656455.1. NCBI lineage: Eukaryota > Metazoa > Chordata > Mammalia > Carnivora > Phocidae > Halichoerus > Halichoerus grypus. The sequence continues at coordinate 67,286,912 of NC_135717.1, forward strand.
AGGGACACCTGGGTGGCTCAGTCGGTTAAGCATCTGCCTTCGGCTCAGGTCATGATCCCAGAGTCCTGGGATCGAGTCCCGCATCAGGCTCGTTGCTCAGAGGGGAGCCTGCTTCTCCCTCTCCCTCTGCCTGCCACTCCCCCTGCTTGTGCTCTCTCTCTCTGACAAATAAATAAATAAATTTAAAAACTTGGATATAGTTGACATATAGCTTTACAATAACTACATGACAATTCAATATTTGCACACACTGTGAAATGATGACCACAATAAGCCTAGTTAACATCCATCACCACACACAGAAATTTGTGTGTGTGTGTTATGAAAACTTTTAAGATCTACTCTTAGCAACCTCCAAATTGACAATACGGTATTATTAGCTATAGTCACCATGCTGGACATCACCTCCCCAGGACTTATTTCCTTTATAGCTGGGGTTTGTGCCTTTTAACCCACTTCACCCATTTCGCCTACCACCACCCACCTCTTCCTAGCTCTTTTTGTTTGCTTTCTCTCTGCATAGTCTAGACTCTTTAAGCCCTGAAGAATAACGTTTCTTCCCTCAGAGCATCCTAAACATCTGCATATAATGTGATAAAGAAGTGTAGCCCTGGTCCCAGGTGTGCCTACAGTTCAAGGACCCTGGCTCAGGCCCCCAGCCTCTGCCTGGAGACCACCCCCCCCAACAACCTCCGCTGGGCATCTCCCTTCCCGGCTCCGTCTGTAGCTAGTCAGCAAAGGTCTTTTCACAACAATGAGGGGATGCTGTGTGTGCCTCTCTGACAGGAGCTCGGTGCTCCTGAGGACACCAGCTCAAGGTTAAGCATCCCCCCAAGTGCGACCCTCCCTGAAGCACAGCAAACTCACAGGAGCCCCCTCATGGTCCCACGGGGGTCCATCTGGCGCTTTCTGCGTTTCTCAAACAGTGGGCTGTTTACTTGGGGGCCTCGTGCTCCCCACTGGTTCTCCCTTGGATCAACACAGCCCCACCAGCTCTTTAGGGCAGGCTGATTCACAGGGTGTAGGGCAGCAACCCCTCTCTCAAGGAGTGAAAATACCTCTTGTCCTGAAGCTCTTCCATTCGCCTCTCCCTCCAAACCTGCTCTCCACCCTTCTCAGCCCTGCTCTGAGCCCCGAGGGCCGCCTTGCACAGACCAGCTAGCCTCTGGCTTCCAGCTGGGTTTGGCTCTGAGGACCCCAGCAGGAAATCGGAGGGAAGGGAATGAGGTCAGGGTTTTTCTCTGTGCACTTCCTCCCCGGAGGGAGCCCTGGGTGGGCTGCATGCTGCCCCCCTCTCCCCCTCCCCCCCCCCCCCCCCCCGCACCAGCCACACCACTAGATGTTTTGGCTCCTTCCCCATTCCACTTCAGGCTCAAGGACAGTAATGACCACCCTGCTGTTAATGGTCCCCATACCCCCTACTCCTCACCACCTTTGTCCCTTTCTTAAATGTGCCTAAAATGATCCCAGTTTGAATGTGCCATCTCTTTCCCGCTCAAACCCTGACAGATACAACCTTCCCCTTTAAGGGTCCCTCTGACGCTCCCACGGACAGGATGACCTTCAACTGAGAGTGACCCATGTCTCACCCCATCCCCTTGCTCCTTCCAGCCAGAGAGTCCTTCCCTATAGGACGATATCCTATGTCCCCCAAGTCTTTATGACCACTTGATTCACTCCCTCGGAGCACCTGCCATGTGAGGCAGAAAAAGTCCCCCAGAGAAAATGAAGTAGCCCAATCAACAGCCACAGGCTGTTGACTATTCATAAAGACAAAAATTAGTGTGGGGAGCAAATACACTGACCCTTAAAGCATAGCACTAAATATACAAAGAGATGCAAACATGGTGAACCAAATTATTATTCAAGAATAGTAACAGTAGCTAATGTGTATTGAGTGCACGCCATGTAGTCGGTGCTAGTGTAAGCATTTTCCACGTCTGAACTCATTCAGTGCTCACAACGCTCTTAAGAGACAGGGACTATTATCATCTTCATTTCATAGGTGAGAAAAATCCCATGGACACAGAAGTTACACAACTTATGCAACATTAAACAGCTCATAAGTGGCAGGTCTCGTATTCAAACCAAGCTACTTGGCTATAAAGCTAATGCTCTTAACCACAATATTGTAAATAATTAAAGTCTGCTGTGAAATCTTAGTAAGCAATCCTCAGTTCAATGCTTACAGCTGACTTATTTTGGTATCCTTTATTATAAAAAATGTTCGTAAGGAGAATATAAAATAAATACTGGAAGCCTCCAGCAGGAAGAAAAAGTAGATGCTCAGGGCACTGAAAACAGAATAAGAAGAAGTTTTAAAACACTGTCCAATCATCTGACATTAGAACATTAGATCAGGACAAAAGACACACTTTAAATTCTTTTAAAGCTAATTTTGATAGAACACTTTTAAATTTAAAATGGGTTGTTGAGGAAGATAGATGTCCTAGGATGCTTGCCTTTATTTATTTTTTTAATATTTTATTTATTTGACACACACAGAGAGAGAGAAAGACAGAGACAGAGACAGAGCACAAGCAGGGGGAGCGGCAGGCAGAGGCAGAAGCAGGTTCCCCGCTAAGCAGGGAACCCGATGTGGGGCTCGGTCCCAGGACCCTGGAATCACAACCTGAGTTGAAGGCAGACGCTTAACCAACTGGGCCACCCAGGCGTCCTGAATGCTTGCCTTTAAAAAGAGGGTATAAGGGGGGTACCTGGGTGGCTCAGTCATTAAGCATCTGCCTTCGGCTCAGGTCATGGTCCCAGGGTCCTGGGATCAAGTCTCACATCAGGCTCCCTGCTCAGCAGGAAGCCTGCTTCTCCCTCTCCCACTCCCCCCTGCTTGTGTTCCCTATCTCACTGTGTCTCTCTCTGTCAAATAAATAAATAAAATTAAAAAATAAAATAAAATAAGAAGAGGGTATAAGCGGCGCCTGGGTGGCTCAGTCAGTTGGGCATCTGCCTTCAGCTCAGGTCATGATCCCAGGATCCTGGGATCGAGCCTCGCATCAGGCTCCCTGCTCAGCGAGAAGCCTGCTTCTCCCTCTCCCACTCCCCCTGCTTGTGTTCCTTCTCTTGCTGTCTCTCTCTCTGTGTCAAATAAATAAATAAAATCTTAAAAAAAAAAAAAAAAAGAGGGTATGAGGCCGCCTGCCCAGCTCAGTCTGAAGAGCATGCAACTCTTGATCTCAGGGTTGTGAGTTCGAGCTTCATGTGGATGTAGAGATTACCAAAAAAAAAAAAAAAATCAATAAACTTAAAAAAGAGGGTATGGGGGCGCCTGGGTGGCTCAGTCGGTTAAGCGTCTGCCTTTGGCTTGGGTCATGATCCCAGGATTCTGGGATCCAGCCCCGCATCGGGCTCCCTGCTCAGCGAGGAGCCTGCTTCTCCCTCTCTCTTTGCCTGCAACTCTGCCTACTTGTGTTCTCTCTCTCTGTCAAATAAATAAATAAAATCTTAAAAAAAAAAAAAAAAGAGGGTATGTATTCATTTACAGCAATGGTTCTCAAACTTTAGTGTGACAACCATTAGGGGCTTGTCACATGAAGATTCCTGGGCCCCACATCAAACTTCTGAAAAGGGATCCCTAAGGCATTGTAGGCAAAATAATGGCCTCCTAAAGGCATCTGCATCTTAATCCCCAAACCTGTGGACATGTTTCCTAACATGGCAAAGAGACTTTGCAGATGTGGTTAAATTGAGCATCATGAGATGAGAAGATGATCCTGCATTATCTGGGTGGCCCTAAAGACCGCACAAGGGTCTTATGTCGGCGGCTTCTAGAAGCTGGAAACGGTGAGGAAACAGACTCTCCCCTAGATGGTCCAAAAGGCATGCACCTGCCTGATCCTTTTTAGACTTCTGACCTCCAGAACTGTAAGGCAATACATTTCTGTTGTTTAAAGCCACTAAGTCTGTGGTCATTTGTTTTTTTGTTTTTTTTTTTAAGATTTTATTTATTTGACAGAGAGAGAGACAGCGAGAGAGGGAACACAAGCAGGGGGAGTGGGAGAGGGAGAAGCAGGCTTCCCACCGAGCAGGGAGCCCGATGTGGGACTCGATCCGAGGACCCTCGTACCATGACCTGAGCCGAAGGCAGACGCTTAACGACTGAGCAACCCAGGCGCCCGTCTGTGGTCATTTGTTAACAGTAGCAATAGGAAACCAACATAACAGTCAGTTCCAGAGTCTGCATTTGTAACAAGTTCTAGGCAACTCTGTTGCAAATGCGCTTGAGGAGCACTTGCCTTGCAGGATCAGCCTAGGCACAGGGCTCTGACAGCACAGTAGGCGGGATCAGTGGTTCCTCCAGCCTTTCTTATTTAAAATGAGCCCCTCACTCCCTTTTTTAAAAATGTCAAATAATATTCTGGTCTTTTGTTAATTTTAAAAACATGGGTCATTGGTTTACCACGTATGTTAGTAACTGATGGGCATGAAAGGAAGTGTAGGTATAGTAGAGAAAGCATGGCATTTTAGAGTCACCTGGGCCCAGGACCCCATCTGAGCTGTGTAATCTTGTGTTAGTTCTTTTGCCTCCGTGAGCTTCTGTTGCAGACCGATCTGTAAGCTCTAGGAGAATAACACCCCAAATACGTATACTTCAGAGGGTCAGGCACAGCAGCAGGCACATAGTAGATGCTCAGGAAAACGTCGAGGGCTCTCTGTTTGCCATTTCTCCCTCCCTCCTTCCTTTGCCTCTTTCCACAGGTAGAATGACAAAACTGGTAAGATTCTACGTATGTGAATCTTCAGGGAACAGTTTGCGTTCAGTCTTTGTTTCTACAGAGACCCCAAAAGGATAGGTGCTAACCACTTCCACTTCCCAAAGTGAGGTGCCATCTCCCCCCGCCAGAACTTGCAAAACTGATACTTAAAACCAGTTAACTAATGATGTAATGTATGGTGATTAACATAACATAATAAAAAAAAAAAACCCAAAAAAACACAAAACCAGTTTTGTTACTTTAATCCAGATCCCCTCTTGAGGGTGTAAAATATTTGCAGCTGGAGATTAGATGAGATTTGTCGGGGGGGTATAACTGATGTGCTGTGAACGTCCCAGATGGGAAGTCTGATACATGTTCCATGCGATGGTGTCTGCTGCGCCTGCTTTCAAAGATGATCTACGGACCACTAACCGCGGGGTTGAAACTGCCCCTGGCTGCGGGCAGAAGTGTGTTCGGGAAGTGACTGTGCGCCCTCTAGTGGCGGATTAAATGATAAGCGCCACACTGGAGGGGAACCCCCCACCCCCCCCCACCCCCACCCCCCGCCTTGGGCTGGGGTTAAGTCCTTTGGGACAGCGTGACCTGCAGGGGCCAGGAGATCTCAGCAGAAAGAGAGTGGAACTCTTCTCCCAGAATCAAAGACCCAGAGGACGTATTTTTGCTTGAATCTAAGAGAACAGTTGATGAGAGATGCGCAATGAGATGGGGAGGGCTCGGAAGGACTCTGAAGTAATCCCACAAAATGGGTGAGCACGTGGCGTGGGTCAGGAGAGCGGAGGAGACTAAAATTCTCCCTATGTTGCACCCCGTGAGTCCCGCTTCAATGCAATGACTTTAAAAAAAACTCTCTGTAAAGGGAGATTATACAAGATCATTAAGATTTTTCGGAAAAAAATATTATATTCTGGGAAACTGTTTTTGTAATTTCTGAAATGATGTAAAGCCTAGGGGCGCCTGGGTGGCTCAGTGGGTCCAGCGTCTGTCTTTGGCTCAGGTCATGATCTCAGGGTCCTGGGATCGAGCCCTGCACTGGGCTCCCTGCTCAGCAGGGAGTCTGCTTCTCCTTCTGCCTCTGCCTCTCCCCTGCTCGTGCTCTCTCTCTCTCTCTCTCAAATAAATAAATAACATTTTTAAAAAAAGAATGTAAAGCCTATTCAATACCTATTGAATCATATAGAAACCATTTGTTCAATTTTTGTACACACATTCATAGATCTTTTTCCTTTCCTCAGAAGGAAATAAATAGCTCAAGTGTTTCTTGCTCATTGTAACAGTAACATATGCTACCTTTAAAAAATAAAGCACCAAGTACAGGGGCTCCTGGGTGGCTCAGTGGGTTAAGTGTCTGGCTCTTGATTTTGGCTCAGGTCATGATCTCAGAGTCCTGGGATTGAGCCCTGCTTCCAACTCGTGCTCAGTGGGGAGTCGGCTTGAGGGTTCTCTCTCTCCCCCTCCTCCTGCCCCTTCCCCCTCTCTAAAATAAAATAAATTTTTAAAATCTTAAAAAAAATCACCATGTACAGAGAAGTTTAAATAAAAAGTAAAAATATCTTATAATTCCAGTAATCGGTGTTAAATACCAGTACCATCTCGGAACATATTCTTTCAGGTTTTCAAATTCATATTCTCAGAGTTATAAAAATATGCTTAGGGAGAATGTACATCAATCTCCCTCTGAAACAAAGAAGTGTCTCTAAAGCCTCCTGGAGTAGAGCGCTGTTGGACAACCTTTGTTTGAATACTTCCTGGGATTGCAAGTTCATTATCTCACAATTCCTTCCACACAGAGAAGTGGACTTGGGGCTCAGTCTCTTCCCATTCAAACTAGGTCCCTGCCGTTCTACTTGGGACCTTGGGCAAGCTATCTAATCTTTCCAGTCCTCATTTTTCTCATCTGTAAAATGGGGTAAATAATAAGAAAATACTTTATCAGTTTGGGGAGCATTTGATGAGATGATAAATATAGTTAGCAGTGTATCTGGCATCCAGTAAACTCTCAGTTCATGTTGCCTTTTATAACACCTCTGGGCTGTTGTCCTCTACCTGCTTTCTGGACTTCTACAAGAGAAATTCAATTCCTGTTCCACACGACGAACAAGTATGGGGAGATTTCCATCATGGCGTTTTGTGTCTCCTCTGGATGTTCACATATTTGTCACTGGCCTTAAAATACGGCCCCTCCAGTGGGACGCAGTACCTAAGGCATGTGCTGAGCGCTGAAGAGCGTGGTAAATATTAGTTACTCCCACATTCTGAACGCCACTTCTCACCACAGACTCCTGCTTTCTCCTGGGATCTGATCCTATCCATTTCTCTCTCTTTTGCAGTTGGTTTTGAAATCACATGCAACACTTTACATCAATCTCTATTCATTTTCATGGTTAGACTTACTCCACTCTTCTTTGGGAACATGATTCTGTCATAAAATGAGATGATAATTCTTTCCCACTCTGGCCTATCTACAACATTGTGATCACTCCTTCCTTTTTTTTTTTTTTTTTTAATTGGGGTATACTTGACATAACATGATATTAGTTTCAGGTATACAACATCATGATCTGATATTTGTATAGATTGTGAAATCATCATCACTGTATGTCTAGTTAGCACCCAACACCTCACATAGTTACATTTTTTTCTTGTGATAAGAACTTTTAAGATCTACTCTCTTAGCCACTTTCAAATATACAATACAATATTATTCTGTGTAGCCACCACAGTACATCACATCCCCATGACTTACTTATTTTATAACTGGAATTTTGTACCTTTTGATCCCTTCATCTATTTTGCCCCCCACCCCCACCCCCCTGCTCCTGCCTCAGGCAACCACCAACTATTTTCTGTATCTATGAGCTTGTTTTTTGTGTTTTGGTACTTTTTTTTAGATTCCACATATAAGTGAGATCATATGGCATTTGTCTTTCTCTGTCTGACTTATTTCATTTACCATAATGCCCTTAAGGTCCCTCTGTGTTGTCACAAATGGCAAGATTTCCTCCTTTTTATGGCTGAGTAATAGTCCAGTGTGTGTGTGTGTCTGTGTGTGTGTGTCTGTGTGTATCACATTTTCTTTATCCTCCATTCATCCACTGATGTACATTTAGGTTGCTTCCATGTCCTGGCTATTGTAAATAATGCTACAGTGACCCAGGGGCCTGCATATGTTTTTTCCAGTTATAATGTTCATTTCCTTTGAGTAAATACCCAGAAGTGGATTTTCTGGATCACAGGGTAGTTCTATTTTTTAATTTTTTGAGGACCCCCACAATGTTTTCCATAGTGGCTGCATCACACCCCTTCTTTTTCTTAGCTTTGCAAACGGACTCTGTAACAACCTGGTACATCATTTTTCCAGGATTTGAGCATAAGCTCTCTGGCCTTACATTTCTGGAATCTTTTTCTTCTTAAAAAAAATTAGAGGTGCCTGGGTGCCTCAGTCAGTTAAGCATCTGCCTTCAGCTCAGGTCATGATCCTAGGGTCCTGTGATCGAGCCCCACATTGGGCTCCCTGCTCAGTGGGGAATCTGCTTCTCCCTCTCCCTCTGTCCCTCTCCCCACTTGTGCTCTCTCTCTCTCTCTCATGCTTTCTCTCTCTCAAACAAATAAATAAATCTTTTAAAAAAAGTTAGAGTTCTTGCCTCCATTGGGTACCTTTTGAATCTCCTTGATCATTTGGAGATTATTATTATGTGTTTAGCAATATGCCGGTGAATTCTTACCATAGCCTAGAGTGTTTGAAAAGGTCTCATCATGAGAACTTGCTTGAAGTGTGGCTTTCTGAGCTCCATCCTTATCCAGCTGGGGCTTCCATTTCTATTAATGAATTTACTTTCATTCTTCCAGATATAGACATGAGATGTTTCATTCATAGTTACCATATTTACTCAAATTTGTATTTAGGTGTGAATATGTCATTTTATATACCATATTGTTAACATTTATGTGAGATAATTGAAAATATATATATTGGTCTCTGGCCTCAGTTGCTGGCACTAGCTCCTAAAACCTTTGTGATTTCCAAAGTGATAAGAGCACTAGGAAAATCTCTTGTTCTAATATTTAGTCTTTGACCCCATCCCTGACACGGGCTCCTTAAACTCTTGTAAATTCCGAAGTGATAAGAGCACTAGAAGTATCTTTTGTTCTATTAGGTGGTTGTGGGTGGGCTCCTGGGTCGGGGGTGGTCACCAGAAAGACCAAACCATGATTAGAGGCTTGGAATCTTCAGCCCCCTGCCCATCATCCAGAGAGGGGAGACGGGCCAGACACGGAGTTAATAATTGATCACGCCTACATGAGGAAGCCTCCATAAAGTCCCAATAATAAATAGGAGGTTTGCAGAGCTTCCAGGTTGGCAAACACACCAGGAAGGTGATGCACCCCAACTCTACGGGAACAAAGTCCATCCTATATGTTGAAAACGATTCATGTGGACCATGCTTTCTTCCTACTCCTTTAAGAGAAAAGTAGTATCTCTATTGCTTTCATCTATCAGAGTATAATAAAGCATACTGAATCTCTCAGATCCTAAAATACATTGCTTATAACAGATTCTCGAGGAAAAAAAAATCATTCTTTTCTGGCTCATTCTGTCTTTGCATGCTGGCTTATTGACTTACTCTGTGCAGATTCTATGGCATAAAATGCCCACTCTCAGCTCTTGAGTTTATATGATATAGAGATACAAGCCATACAGATAGACTAAGCCAATCTCTCTGTTCTTTCCATCTTCTTCCTGCTTTTTCCCCTGCTCCTTTTCTCCCTCCTTCTCTCTCTCTTCTTCTCTCATTCTCCCAAATCAAACTCAACAGGAGAGACTCCGGCAGGCCCGCTCTGAGCTACGTGCCCACCCAGTTCAACAATTAGCCAATGATGCCTGAAGTTCCCCTTGTGAATTGGGAGCAGGGACGGAGGTGAGGGCATTCATTGGGAATGGGCCAGACAGTCCAGGAGTTGTCTGCTACGACAGCAGAGTGACCTGCATTTTCTTAACGCTCAGGATTTTTCATTGAATTGGACCAAGAAGAGAGCTTTCAAGAGTTTCACTAGTAATTCCTACAATGATCTAATTTCAAGGCTGATGTCTTTTTGGGCTGTTATACAACAGGAATACCAAACAATCAACAGTTTTACACATGTCATCATTTTTTTTTTTTTTTTTTTTAGTTTGTTTTTTTTTTTTTTTTTTTTTTTAAAGATTTTATTTATTTATTTGAGAGAGAGAGAGAATGAGAGACAGAGAGCATGAGAGGGGGGAGGGTCAGAGGGAGAAGCAGACTCCCTGCCAAGCAGGGAGCCCGATGCGGGACTCGATCCCGGGACTCCAGGATCATGACCTGAGCCGAAGGCAGTCGCTTAACAACTGAGCCACCCAGGCGCCCACATGTCATCATTTTTTTAAAGATTTATTTATTTGAGAGAGAGAGAGCATGAGCAGGGGTGAGGGGTAGAGGGAGAGACAGAATCTCAAGCAGACTCCCCGCTGAGCATGGAGTACAACATGGAGCTCAGTCTCATGACCCTGAGCTCACCACCTGAGCCCAAATCAAGAGTTGGACGCTTAACTAACTGCGCCCCCCAGGCGCCCCTACACATGTCATCATTTTGCCACTCATCATCCCAGGTTGTAACTAAGTACAACTAAGTAATGCAGTGATAAGTCAACGTTCACGTGTTTCCTTAAAAGAAAAATAATAAACCCCAGAATTTTGGATGAACAAGAGTAAATTTCTTAGTTCTTGGAAAAAAACAAAAGCTTCAGCATTTGTTAGGAAACTTGCAAGATTCTTGGCATTCAAATTGCTTTTACAAAGCATTACTGGGATGAGTCAAGTATAATTGAATCAGGAACATATGGATTATATTCTCCCTTAAATATACATGGGTATAAAAATGAAGGGGAAGAGAATTTGCCAAATGTATTACCAAAACAAAACACTTTCAAAATAACTTGAGACAGTCAACAGACCCCAAACACAGCTGTGTTCTCTTATGTCTAAAAAATGCATTTTCCCTTCAATGTCTTGATATGTTAATCTAATTTTGGTTGAGTACCTACAGCCCACAAGGCATCCTTGCGAGCTCACCAAGTCTGAAGAAAGGGCTTCCTATTTGGAAACATGAACTCTTAATGAAACGATGAGCATAATTCTCTTCTGGTTTTTCACATCGATTTGAATAATTGTTTTTTAAGTCTGTTCAGTAGTTGGCATCATTACCACTCCTGTTTCTGCAATGGATTTTTATGGCTTTAACCCACTTTAGAGCAGTACGCTTCTTAGAAAGGGTTAACTTGGGTTGTTTTTTGTTTTGTTTTGTTTTTAAGTAGGCTCCACGCCCAGTGTGGAGCTCTATGTGGGGCTTGAACTCATGACCGTGAGATCGAGACCTGAGCTGAGATCAAGGGTAGACGCTTAACCGACTGAGCCACCCAGGTGCCCCACCTCTGATTTGTTTTCAACCAGAGAAGTGGTAGATGGCAAGAGAGTTTGTGCCCTCATTAGGAGGCAGCCCCCAGAGGAAGAAGAAGCGCCCACACCAGGTCTGATGAGATCAAGTTCGCTGTGCTGTTTATCACTGTGGCGAGGTGATCAGAGCTGAGCTTATTAGTGTTGCCTTGTTCTTTAATTTTTGTAATACTAGATTTTCTCAGTTCGTCTGAGCCATTTTAGAAGGTTCAGAATTTTTTCATCATTCGCACATTTGTCTTTTAACACAGTCAGTTGTGACTTGGGTCATATCACACAGAATGATCTAGCTCTTCTGAGTTCTACATGGGCAATATGGAGCCCACTCAGGCAGAGAGTAGCCTTATTAAAGCAGCCTTCTGGAAAGGGAGTTTTGCTTACTTTATTTTACTCACTGTGGTCACCAGATTCCTAATGGCAACCAATAGTCAAGATCTGTCCTGGACTAGTATTTCAGAGTGTTCGTTAACTCAAGGATTTATAAAGGCAACAAAAGATAGGTTGATCATAACTTACATTACATTTTGTAATAATAATTGTTACAATTTTTACTCTTCAAGAAACAAGCAGAAATTCACATATCTAACTGTATCTAGCAGGCAGTGGGACTAGGACATAAATTTCCAGTTCTGCCTCACTACGAAGCTGCTGGAACCCCTTAGTCGGTGTGGCTAGGAGAACAGATTTTCCTCTAGACTGAAATCCTTTGCCTGCTTTTTCCAAGTTCTGCTGATGCTTGTTTGCACGTTCCTGAGCGAATCTGTGTGAGGAATCAGAGTCCTTACTACTATTTGCATAAAAATTGCAGCCTATACCTATGCCATTTCTGAAAAATCACAGTTGATAGAGACTATCAGTGACATTCCAATGCTGTCCCAAGAATATTGCTCTCTATACAATGCTCTACCAAAATGCATTTAAATAATCATCTTACTCTGGGACAGTTTTCTCTTTCCATTGGAGAGGTCCTACACTCTGCTTGTTTATAATCTGAGTGCTATTTTCCACACAACCTGTTCTGCTCTGCTGGGTTCTCCCTTTCTAGGGCAATGAAAATGGTGGTCATAGGAAGAATAACTTCTTGAACTAAAAGTAGATTTTTTTCCTCCCTCAATGCTCCCTTGGCTCTGCTTTTCAGCCTGTGGGAAAGTTCAACTCAATAAATATTTACAAGATGCCTGTTATGTCCCAGGCACTGGGCTAGTGGCCAAGGATGTAAAGAGAAACAATACATGGTCCCTGGCTTCCAGGAGCATATCACTTAAATGGGAAACAAGAAATATACAATTAGTACAATGTAGTGGAAGAAAGCAGTGGGTGTGATGGGTGCCAGGAAAAATGGCGCTCAGTCCCCTGTGGGGGGGGGAGGGAAGGAAGATACAGTTAGTTCTCCGTGGCTTCTGTAACAAATAACCACAAACATTCATTCTCCTACAGTTCTGGAAGTCAGATATCTGAAACAGATTTCACTGGGTTAAAACCAAAGTCTTGAGAAGGCTGCACCCAGGAGAATCCATTCTTTGCTTTTGCCGGCTTCTAGAGCTTTATTTCTTGCATTCCTTGGCTCCTGGCCCCTTCCTCCATTGCCAAGGACAGCTTCGTAGCATCTTCAAATCTTTCTCTGCTCCATCTTCGCATCACCTTTTCTCCTGTGTAGTAAAATCTTCTACTTCCCTTTTCCGTGATGGCCTTCAGTGGCCACCAGATCATCCAGGATAATCTCCCCATTTCAAGGTCCGTGACTTAATCATAACTGCAAAGTCTTAAAACCTGGCTATGCCTGGGAGCCACCATCCGGCCTACCGCACGAGGAAATATAAAGAAGCTAGGAAGGAGTATTCTGACAGAAGGAGCAGCATAAGCAGGTGTAAAGGGCACAACAGAGCTCAGAGCACATTAATAATTTAGTATTACTGGAACATCGAACGTAAGGCAGGTGATGCCTGGGCAGGAAGGAGAGGTCAGAGTGCAGAAGATGGCGTGTGCCGTGCTAAGTCATTTGGGGTTTATTTTGTAGGTTCTCGGGAGTCTTTGAAGGTTTATCAGTAGGGCAATGATGTGGTCGTATTAGCAATTGAAAGACATCATTCTGGAAGATAGATTCAAGCAGGTAGATATGAGGGAGATAATGAGAGTCTGAACCAGGATAGGGATTAGGATGAGAAGATTTACTGGAAAACAAAGTTCTCCAGGTAAAATCAAGAGGAATAGTCATTAACTGGAGAGGGAGGTGAAGGACAGAGAGGAATCCGGGACGATCCCAAGCTTTTTGCCTGGGTAGACAATGGCACCATTAAAAATAAGTACAAGAGGAGAAACTGTGTCCACAGAAGCGAACATTGGCATTTAGCTTGAATTTGTACAATTTGACGATAACCTGCGGCCATGATCTGCTTCCCGGGCTTCTTGCCCTATGCAGTCACTTGGGACCCCACATGGAGCGGGACCTCACACTTGCTTAATGCTCTGCTATCACCGCCTTGAGCATCTCGACCATTTTTACACTGGGGGGCATCATATTTTTCTTTTGCACTGGGTCCCACAAATTATTTCATCAGTTCTGCCTGAAGATCCCAGAGTCAGAGCGATGATCTTCAGCGAAAGCTTTGAATACGGGTTTCCTTAGGCAGAAATGTGGATTCACAGCATCTCCTGGCTGGCGCTGTCTGCTCTACTCGTTCCCAGTTAACCACTGCAAGCCGCACTGTGCACCCTCCAAGTCCTCTATCCTAAATTACAGGGCTCTTGCATCAAAACTCAGTGAATAAAAAGCTCCCTGATTTAGGCTCTCCCTTCTCTACCAGCCTCAGCTCTGAGGCTCACCGAAGTTAAATATTGGAGCCCGAAGGCTTTCCTAGGAGTAAATTTGGTGACTAGAAGAGCTCATTCTCATGGAGTTTGTTCATTCCTCTGGACTAAATGAATACTCAGGGCACCTCCCCCAGATGACGGGAGAGCAGAAATTAACATTCAGAGGAGAAGAGGCCCAGATTTCTTTTGCTGTGAACTAGAAAGCTCCTAGAATTAGGGGAAGTGGGGCTTCCTTTCCCCCTTCTCCACCTGCTCCCCCCGCCCCACCGCACTGCTGGCCTCCTCAGCCCCCCTCACCACTTCCCCCAGTCAGTGGATCCTGTTCATCTTCCTTTGCAAAGGCAGGTGCTCCCACCTCCCACATTCTGAGTAAGTCCTGCCATGTGGGAAGCCCCCGCCTAAGTATCTTGCTTTTTCCTTTTCCTAGACACTAAAATCTTTTTTCTGGCTTTCAGATCTCAGGTTCCTGGTTTTAATTTTGATCCCACCTTAATTAGTTTTCTGGACTGAACCCTTTGCCTTCCGGATGTGCTCTGGCCGGCTGACCGCTGATGCTCCACTTTGTGGTTGCATGAGTGGATCTGTGAGACACCAAAGTGTTCACGGGACCACCTTGTGCGGTCAGGTCCCACTTACAGCCTGCCGGGTCCAGAAACGCGACTTTGACAGTAAACTCAAACGCACAGTTTACAAATGTATAAACCAGAAAGAGAATTTGTTTAAACAGCAGGGGCAGTTGAGGAAAGTAATTAATTCCATACTGGAGATAGGAATTCTGGTATCATCTGACTCCTTTTGGGTATCAAGACATGTAGATGAAATTATTTATTAGAAAGTTGTTTAGAGCAACAGGAGAGAGATTTTTCTTGAAGGATATCTTACATGGTAAAGCTAAAGCTCTACCCTCAAACCATAAAAGGTAGGCATTTGCTGGATTTGGGAACTTTCTTCCCTGGAGTGTTGGCAGAAACAGTGCAGTGGGATCCCTAAACCAGTTACCTTCCCCTTGGACACACAGGAAGGTGACTTTTCCCAATATCTTTGCAACTAGGTGAGGCCATGGATGGGTTATGGCCAACGGGATGGGAGCAGAAGTAGTACGTGCCCCTCCCAAGCCAGGCCCTTGAACCCCTGATTCAGAGAACACATGGTAGAACCATCATTGGAAAGCCCGGCTCCCTAAACGACTGTATGGGGCCCCACCTCTCCCTCCCAATGAACACCCAAGGCAAGAGGGAAATAAATCTTTGTTGTGTGTAGCCACTGAGATGTCAAGGCTGTTTATCACTGCAGCTAACCAATCTCGACTAATACAGAAAATATCTGATAAACTCTACCAAACATTTACTTTTGGGGATCTCCTGTGAAGATTGTGCAAACAATTTTCATTTTATGATTATGCTCTTTAAAAAAAAGGGGGGGAATGCAATTGAATAATTTGACACTTCAGCCAATTTTCTATTTATTTACTACTAGTGCAGTTGATTAAGAGGAGGCTTTGTGCTTCTTGAGACCACCTTCTAGTGACTCACTGGGAGTTTCTGCTCTGGGATCATCTCAGCAATCTGACCTCTTGGAGAACGGACCAATTATCCAGAAAGCCCATCTTATCTAGTACATGTTTTGGGGTTTTTTGTTTTAATTAAAAAAATATTTCTAGATAATTTACTTTTGAAATTAAACATAATACATATTTAAGGAATGCAAAATAGAAAAATTTATAGAGAAAATTAAAATCATTCATAATTCTGTACCCTAATATTTGAAGTGAATATTCTTTTTCCTCGTTCTATGTACACATATGAACATCAACAAATATATAGATACATATATACATATACACATACATAGTGACTGTGTATTGTGTGTATAGTTTGTTTTTTTTTTTTTAATAAAATAGCTCTTACTACTATTTCATAACCTGTTTCCCCATCCTAGGTACCCTGAACATTGCATTGTGAATATGTGGATTCTTTCCTTGTCGTGAACATAGCTCTATATCATACTTTTTTAAAAAAAGATTTATTTGTTTGAGAGCGAGAGCACACAAGCAGGGGGGAGGGGCAGAGGGAGAAGGAGAGAATCTCAAGCAGACTGAGTGGGGAGCTCGACTCGGGGCTCCATCCCAGGACGTTGAGATCATGACCTGAGCTGAAGTCAAGAGTTGGACGCTTAACCGACTGAGCCACCCAGGTGCCCCTATATCATACTTTTTAAAGGTTAATAATATTTTATTATATATACCTGTCATTTATTTAACAATTTAACCTTAGACCATTTTTGTTTTTTTCTTTTTGGTTTGTTTTACTACTATGAAGCAACACCATACTGAACATCCTTATACATTCACCTTTGCATAATTGTAGGATTATCTTCTAGTGGTAAATTCCTAAAATGATGTATCGAAGGATATGCACACTTTATGTTTTGATAGATATTGCCATACTACCCAATAATAATGTAACAGTCACCGATATATTATGGTACTGTTCCCTTTACCATATATTTGCCAAGAATGAATTCAGTCAAGTGTTTTATCATGACAAATCTGATCGGGGAAATGCTATCCTGACTTTCTTTGCATTTCTTTGATCTTCAGGGAGATTGAACACATTCTCATATTTTCATTGGTGAATTTCCTATTCGTGTCCTTTGCCCACATTTCTCTTGGTCTCTGTCTTATTAGTTTGAAAGAGCTCTTTGTATGGCAGAGAGAAAAACCCTTTGTCTCATATCTCTTGCAAATGTTTTTTCCCATTTTGTCATTTTTTATTGTGAGTTTTTTCTATATTAAAAATGGTAGGCAAGGGCGCCTGGGTGGCTCAGTCGTTAAGCGTCTGCCTTCGGCTCAGGTCATGATCCCAGGGTCCTGGGATCGAGTCCCACATCGGGCTCCCTGCTCGGCAGGAAGCCTGCTTCTCCCTCTCCCACTCCCCCTGCTTGTGTTCCTGCTCTCGCTATCTCTCACTCTGTCAAATAAATAAATAAAATCTTTAAAAAAAAAAAAAAAAAAAAAGATGGTGATAAGCCTTAAAAAAAAAAAAAATAAAATAAAATAAAATAAAATAAAATAAAAATGGTAGGCAGACAGATATATCTATCTTTTTTCTTGGGCTTTGGTATATCATATGGGTCTTTCAACCTCGGCTCTACATTTTTAAAATTTTTATGTTTTATTAATAATTTAATAAAATAAAATACTTTATTAAATTATTACATTTAATTTAACCTCTTTGAAATTTATTCTGGTATAGAGTCAGGATATTAGCTTGGTTTTCCCCCACAAATCATCTTAATGTTACTACCATTCATTGAGTATTGACTCTGAATGAAGTAGCTCATTTAATTCTTTTTTTTTTTTAAGCTCATTTAATTCTTGTAACAACCCTATGAGAGTCATTATTATCTCCATTTTAGATATGAGAAAACTGAGGCAAAATCGGGTTGGTAACTGGCTCACTTCTCATAAGAGTAAGTCATACTCCTAGTAAAAGTAAGGACATATATTCAGGGTCCACTTGGTCTTAAATCCCCAACACCATCCCACCTCTCTAGTGCCAAAGCCAGTTTTATTTTACTTAAAATATATATATTTACGTGTGTGTCTATTACAAAAGTAATATATTTCAATGACAGAAAATTCAGAAAATAGTAAAAGAGCCCAAAGACAAACACTAAAATCATCTTTAATCGTATCCCCAGAGATAACCAGTGTTAACTTTGGGTGAACGGCATGTCCTTACAGTTTTTGAATACACGTGTGTCAATGTGTCTATTTAAGCATTCACACTTCATGCTTTATTACGAACATGTCTTCAAGTGTTGTGTTCTTCTACAAGATTTCTAAATTATAAGCTATAACTCATAAACTTACCACTTACTGTTATAAATTGCGCCTGAAACCAGTTTCTAAAGGTGAGACATTTAGGTTTTTTCTTTTTTAATTTCTGCTGATAACATTGTGATGAGCACACACGCCCTTGCAGGTCCGTACCTGCACATCCATCCTGGATTATGTTCAAGGGTTGAGATTGTTGGATTGAAGAGTTTGTACATTGTAAAGGTTTTTTTTTTTTTAAGATTTTATTTATTTTTGACAGAGAGAGAGAGAGAGCACAAGCAGAGGGAACAGCAGAGGGAAAGGGAGAAGCAGACTCCCCGCTGAGCAGGGAGCCCGATGCGGAGCTCGATCCCAGGACCCCGGGATCATGACCTGAGCCGAAAGCAGATGTCTGAGCCACCCAGGTGCCCCACATTGTAAAGCTTTTAACACAAACTTCTGCATTGCCTTCCAGAAAATGTTACTATTTTATACTCCCACTAGTAGTATATGAGGGTATGCCAATTTCCTCAACATTTTTTTAATTGTCTCAATGGATGTTTCTACGATTATTGATATGGTTGATCATTTTGATTTGGGACTTCTTTTGTGAATTGCCTATTAAATCCCTTTTTTTTTTGTTGCTGTTGGAATATATTCTATCTTACTGCTTACATTTTAATGTGCTTTAATATATGCTATATACTAATACTTGTAAGTTACTAATTATATATATATGTATATATGACTAATCAACATTAAGTATCCATCTTTTCACTCTGGCATATAGCAAATACTTTTTCCTAGTGTGTCCATTTGCCTATTCATTTTTGTATTGGGGTAATTGACAGATGGAAGTTTAAAAAAATTTTATTTAGTTAAATGTATTATCTGTTTCCTTTGTAATTTCTTCTTTTCATTCCTGAATTAAAAAATAAAAACAAAAACCTCAAACAAAAGGAATGAATAATACCACGAACATTTTGGGGAGAAAAAAATTAAAAAATTAACTTGAGGAATTCTACTAGAACTCTGATCAAAACACAAAGAGATAGAGGGACACCTGGGTTGGCTCAGTCAGTTAAGCGTCTGACTCTTAGTTTCGGCTCAGGTCATGATCTCAGGGTCATGGGATCGAGCCCCGCATCAGGCTCCATGCTTGGTGGGGAGTCTGCTTGTCCCTCTCCCTCTGCTCCTTCCCTGCAGGCATGAGCTGCGTCTCTCTCTGTCTTGCTCTCAAATAAATAAATAAATAAATAAAATCTTTAAAGAAAAACGATTCTCTCTCTCTCTCCCTCTCCATCTGTCCCCCCCCCCGAAAAATCCAAAACGCACAAACATAAAGAGATAGAAATTATCAGAGAATTATCATTGAAAAGATAAGAGTGAGAGGAGAGGCTGAGTGTTCCCAGGCCAGGTGGTGGGAGGGGGTCAGGGCAGATTGGAGCGGCCAGGGACTAGCTGGAGGGCAAGTGAGCTTTCCCTGATCTCAGTGGGGAAGAGCTCTCCATGGGTACATGGTCCGTCCTCCACCCTGTCTTTCTGGGACCAACCCAGCAAAGCCTAAACATTTATCTCCAGGAGCAGGGCAGTTTTCTGGGGTGGAAGAGGTGTGAAAACCTACACGGATTTTTCCTGGACACACAGATTCAGCTATATCACTGGGGAACAGAGAGAGAAACAAACGTATCGATACCTTTTTAGAAGTCTTTTTTTTTTTTTTTTCAGGTCAGCAGCTCTATGCCCAGCATGGAGCACAACGTAGGGCTTGAACTCATGACCCTGAGATCAAGACCTGAGCTGAGATCAAGAGTCAGATGCCTAACCGACTGAACCACTCAGCCACCCCTAGAATTTTTTATCGGTTTTTGACTCTCCCTAATTTTACTTTTGTTACCCTAAAATTCAGGAGGCATCTTTCTGCCCCTTCTATTTTTTTTTTTATTACAGAAATTGGGAAGTACAGGTAATAACATGTTAGAAACTTTCATATTTGCTGACTCTACTTCCCAAATCCATCAGCCTCATTCTTCCAATTCCTTTCATTTAGAGGAAAGGAAAAAAGTATAAAAATAAAAAATACAAGGGAAATAGAAAGGAAGGACATCAGAAATCAGGGCCAGAAGATAGGTTATCAAAAGCTATAAAATGCCTTTTTTTTTTTTCCTCTTCCGTCCCCAACCCCTGTTCTCTACAGCACTCCCACCCTCCTGAGAACCTTGAGCACCCTCGGGGTGTGTCTTCCTGATACTGAAGATGAATAAAGAGAATGGAATGAGCGGGACACAGATCCGTGTGTGATCCCACATCAGTGTTCCTTAGGGAAAGAAAGGTTTTCGAGGACCAGGGCGCAGGCAGATTATGAGGGGGGATAAGATGACCAGCAGGGCTTCCTCTCTCTCTTTCCCTCTCTCTCTGCACTCCGGCATCTCTAAACCTGTCACTTCCTACAGCATCTTGCTCTCCTCTAGCTGCTATCCAATGATACCTAAGAGCTTCTCTGGTAATGGCCTAAGCACGTATTCTCTCCTTGGAGGTACTTTCACGGTTAAAAATATATATATTTTTAATATATACAAGGAGAAGTAATCTTTATTAAAAGAATCCTGCCTGGAAATTGGGGTTTTGAATATTTAACACCTTTTAAATACGATATCCCAGTAGGAGTAAGGGAGGTTTCCCGGTTACTTTGATGGGGGAAGGGGAAATGAATTTGGGTAAAACTTAGGGGATTTGAGGGCCTGTGGATTGTGAAAAGCAGAAAGTAGAAGGTAACTGAGTTGTGAAGACCCTAGGAGGTGAATTGATGGAAACTGTGGGGTCTGTTTTGTGGAGGTAAACCCAAAAAGAAAAACAAGATTATGGAGAAATTTCTCTGGAGGAGTTCCAAGTGGAGGGCTGGGTTAAATTTACCTGAAGCTAAAAGGCTGGGTCTGGGACTGAAAGGAGGGGACAGGATGAACCACACAGAAAAGTCAAGATCAGAGCAGGACCCAGGAACTGGGGGGCTCCCAGGCTTAAAACAGTTGAACTTATAGGAGAAGCCCAGATTTCTTACCACAGCTGGCCAGGGCCTTCCTAATCTGACCCCTGGCTGATTTTCTCTCTCTCTCTCCTCACTGCACTTCAGTGCATCTCCCTTTCCAAAGGCTGTCTGAACAGCGAGGCATCCATTAGGAGTTAACCAAATTATCGCCACTCCTGAGAGCTTCCCTAACTTCACCTCCCCATGGGCGTTCTGCCCGCTGCTATGCTTTTGAAATATCAGGTATATGGGTCAATTAATACTTACCACTCTTTATGTCATTCTTCCTTTAAAAAAAAAATTTTTTTTTAAGATTATATGTATTTATTTGAGAGAGAGAGTGCGAGAGAGAGCACAAGCGGGGGGGAGGGGATGAAGGACAGAAGGAGAGGGAGAAGCAGACTCCCCGCTAAGCAGGAAGCCTGATGCGGGGCTCGATCCCAGGACCCTGGGATCATGACCTGAGCTGAAGGCAGACGCTTAACGACTGAGCCACCCAGGCGCCCCTCATTCTTCCTTCGATATGAGCTCAACAACAGGCACTCATGCTTTAGATTTGAGTATCCAGTCCCTGATACCATGCCTGGAAAGCAGTGGGGTGTCCAAACATTCTCGATAAGTGAGGAGGTGGGGGGAACAGAAAGATTCTAGAAAAGACAAAGGAATCTTCCGTGACATGATTTGATGAAAATTATGATACATGCCCTTGCCTTCATTTTCTTTTCCTTTCCTTCAAGGTAGTGACAGTGAGAAATTACTTACGAGAAGGACTGGCTCGTCGAGTTACTCCTGGCTTTGATGGGGGAAGACACCCGTAGTACAAACTTGTTGGTACCTGTGGTACAAACAGCCCCGAGAGGCTGGGCGCAGCTGCCCCGTGAACGCCTTGCCCAAATGCCAAGGCTTTCCCACCCTCCACAAAAGCAGGCAGGGCAGACCATTCCCCAGAGGAGACCAGCTTGCACAGTTCCTGAGAAGTAGCCCTGGAATGTGGTCCCTAAGCTATAAATCAATAGTTCTCCACAAGAGATTTTGATCCTTCCCCCGAGAGATAGTTGGAAAAGTCTTGAGATACTTTCATTGTCATAACTGGCCCGTTGGAGGTGCTCCTGACATCTCATGGGTAGAGCCCCGGGATGTTACTAGACATCCTACGTGCACAGGACTGCCCCCCGCCCACAAAGAATTATTCGATCCCAGTGTTAATCCTGGGATTGAGAAACCCTGCTCTAAATAGTGACGTCATGGGGGAGGTCACCAATTCTGAGAAACACCATGCCTGAATCTCTCAGCTCAGAGCACCCCGCCCAGTGACTCGGGATCGGCACACTTCAGCATCCTCCTCAGATCCCGAGTCAGGTGACAGTCACGACGGCCATAACCGCCCACTGCCCCCTTCACCCTCCCTTCGGGGGCCTTGCCTTACGCGCCACTGAGAAATCCCTGGCCATCAAGTTCAACGTCTCTCAGCTTTTGCCCCTTTTTCCTCCCAGTTTCCTGGCAACAGCACCTATGCTGGCCTCTGCACCCTCAGTCTCCATGGCTAAGATCCTCACTTTGAACTAGAACTCATCCCCTCCTTGGGATCCACCAAGATCTTGCTCTACCCTTCAACCCCTCTCTTTCTGTCCAACCTCTCTCGAGGCTTTGGCTCCTTCCCTTAGTCTATAACTATATAAAAGATTCTGCATCCTTTTTTAAACAATTAAAGAAAGTTTTCTTCATCCAATGCCTCTCAAATTTTTACCTCTCACCCCATTGCCACCCAATTTATTTCATTTATCTGAATGTATATTCTTACTGTAAAAGATTTTCAAAAATTTGAAAAAAGCTCAAGTCTGTGATTCCCCCCATACCAACCAGCAGCAAAGTAGCCACCAGTAATTAGTTTGGGGTTTCCTTCTAGAACTCTGTGCATTTATTCACTATAGAATATAGATTTATTTTGTGAAGGTTCATTCTCGCAAGAATGGCATTCTGGGCGCCTGGGCGGCTCAGTCGTTAAGCGTCTGCCTTCGGCTCAGTTCATGATCCCAGAGCCCTGGGATCAAGTCCCACATCGGGCTCCCTGCTCAGCAGGAAGCCTGCTTCTCCCTCTCCCACTCCCCCTGCTTGTGTTCCTGCTCTCGCTATCTCTCTGTCAAATAAATAAATAAAATCTATAATAATAAATAAAATTAAATTAAAAAGAATGGCATTATTCTGTGCATATTGTTCCACCACTGTTCCCCCGTGCCCCCCCACCCTCCTCTCCCCGAGCTCGACTTGTTATCCCAGCACCATTCCTATCCCTTTCTATGTTTTCTTTTTCCTGCATTGCAGGGGCTGGAAATCTGGGAAGTATACTTCCCAGGCTCCCTTGCCAGCATATTTCCAGTTTAGCTTCTAAGAGTGCCAGGCTCTTGCTTGATATTTGGAAGGCGGAAGAGAAGCAGAGACCATCACTGCTTTAGCAACAGGGGCAGGTTAGTGGGCAAACGTGGTTTCCTGGCATCCTCCTGGGAATGGCCCGTTTGGGTACTGCAGGCAGCTAAGATCATCACCGGCATTTTCCTGGGATCCTGGGCCACCCTGATTTCCCAAGTGTTAGTATAGCCTTTCCTGACTTGGGTTCCTCTGGTCCTTTCAACAGTTGTGTGAGGCCCCCCCCTTAAATTAAATGTTTTCCAGTTTAAGTGACCTGGATGATTTCTGTGTTCGTCACTGAACCCTGACTGCTGGAGTGTTGTGTCCAGAAATGGTTTTAGGAAACAGACCCACAGGATGGGGCTCCAGGATTAGGTATTTGATCTGGTTACATTCAAAGGCCATGGACAAAGGAATACTGCCAGTCTGTGGCTTGGGGTAGCAAGCACTTTTTCACACTATCACCAGCAGTTGCTTGGAATGAAGAGCATATTAAAAGGTGGGCTTTGGGGGGGGGGAGGGGCGCCTGGGTGGCTCAGTAGGTTGAGCATCCGACTCTTGATCTCAGCTCAGGTCTTAGTCTTAGCGTCATGAGTTCAAGCCCTGCATTGAGCTCCATGCTGGGTGTAGGAGCCTGCATAAAAAAATTATAATAAAAATAAATAAACAGTGGTGCCTGGGTGGCTCAGTCAGTTAAGCGTCTGCCTTCGGCTCAGGACATGATCCCAGGGTCCTGGGATCAAGCCCTGCATCGGGCACCCTACTCAGCCAGGAGTCTGCTTCTCCTTCTCCCTCTGCCCCTCCCCCCGCTTGTGTGCTCTCTCATAAATAAATAAAATCTTTTTTTAAAAAAATAAATAAATGAAAATAAAATAAAATACAACAAAATAAAATAAAATACAACAAAACAAAATAAAATAAAAAGTAGGCTTTTGGAGGCCAAGTGGCTGCCGCAATACAACAGTATGATGGAGACAAAGATGGAAAGCCTTGTGAGCGGACTGTTTGCAGTGCCTGCCCCACGGAGTAAAAGGAAAAAAAAATGGCAAACTCAGCGCTTGGGAATGTCCGATAATGTCCTGGTCAGAGGACCGACGAGCTTCTGTGACTGCCCCCAAAGAAGCCCCTGGTCTCTTGCAGTCATCAAGACAGTGCGTGTGAAAGTCAGGCCCAACGTCTGAGCCTAGGAATTGCAAAATTACAATCCACATTGATTGCACAGCTTCTCTGGGTCTTGTTCACACTGAAGTTGAGGAACTGTTCTGGAAAGAGGGGGAGCCAAGTGGTTCCAAGGAATCTGAACAGGGTGGACCCCCTTGTGGAAAGCAGCCCCTTTTCTCTGAGGGGAAACATCTTGTTGAAGATCCTGCAGTGTCCTTATCTGAGAGAGTTTTCTGACAAAGAGATGCCACGGTATCCTCGAGACCCAGCCTTCCACCTCCTAGGACCTCTAGACCCATAACTAGAACCTTGGGAACTTTGGAAGACAAGTACAAATGCTTGGCGTGAAGAGAGATGACATTCTGAAGGATTTTGCAGATATGTCCTCGGAAACCAGAGGTAGATGTGTGGGGATGGACTCTAACAGTGTCCGTGGCCCCGACTGTTCACCACATCCATTCTTTCTGCTTCTTCACAACTAGACCGCATTCCCCAGTGACCTGGGGGCTAGATGTGGCCATGTGCCTGAATTTTGGCCAGTGACATATGGGCAGAAATAATGACGATCGCTTCCAGGACTGCGCCATAAAAATGTCCCTCAGGAGATTCCTCTGTTTTCCTTCATCTGTTGGCTGGATGTTAATGCCCGGGGTGAGCTTTGAAACAGTGGGTGAAAGATGAGGGGGTCTCTGTCAGTCTGAAGCCCCAAATGACTGTGTGGAGCACATCTACTCTCTCTTTTCTGGCTCACTGTATTTTACATGAAGAAAAAATAAACTTGCTTTGTTAAACCACTGAGATTTTGGTGTTTACCTGTAATAGAAAAAGCATTTCCTTAACTTGTATATACACTTAAGAATATATCTTGGAGGGGCGCCTGGGTGGCTCAGTTGATTAAGCGTCCAACTCTTGATATTGGCTCAGGTCATGAACTTGGGGTCATGAGATCGAGCCACGCGTCAGGCTCCACACTCAGTGGGGAGTCTGCTTCTCTCCTTCTCATTCTGCCCCTCCCCCATGCATGTGAGTGTATGCTCTCTCCCTCTCTCTCTAAAATCAATAAATAAATCTTAAAAAAAAAAAAAAAAGAACATATCTTGGAAATCTTTCCTAGCTAGTACATAGGTTGACCTCATTCCTTTAGCCACTACATAATGTTTCACAACATAGACATACTATCATTTACATTACTATTTTTCTGTTTTCAATTTTTTGCTATTAAAATGTTGGAATTAACACCTTTGTGCATGACTCTTTGTATACAGCATTTCTTCATATCTAGACCTGATACGAAGAAATGGAATTGCTTAGACAAGCAGTATGTTCATGTTAATTTTTTGTCATACTGCCATTTGCCTTCCAAAATGTCTGTATAATCAGTTCTACTACCAACAGGACATGAAAGCAGCTGTTTCCATGGCTTCTTGCCAACTTCAGTAATAGGAATAATATTTTGAAAATATTAAGCTAATGTGTTTTTCCTTTGAATTCCTTCCTTAAATCATATTCCCTTGCAGACTTCCACCTCTAAGGCGGATGCATGGGGCTTAATGCCCTAGGAAAGGGAAGCGGGTATGTGGAAGGAAGTCATTAATCAATTCTGAATCTCACACCTGACTTTTCCAAGTCAGAAACAAGTCTGTGAAGCCAGTTTGGCAATCTATTCCTCTATTAATAGATTAAGAGCAAAGCCTAGAAAGCTATGTTATCAGTTAGCTTTCGCTGCAGGACAAGCTACCCCTACACTTAGTGCTTTCAAACACTAAGCATTTATTTGCTCTTGATTTGAGAGGTTGGTGATTTGAGTGGGCCTCAGCTAGGTGGCTTACCTCTGCCCTGTGTCATGTCAACAAGGCTCACTCATGCATTTGGACCTTGGCTGGGAAACTAGGATGGCAAAGCCTCTCTCCATGTGCTCTCATCCTCCAGAAGGCTAGGGCAGGTTTTGCACGTAGTGGAAAAAAGAGTTTCTAGAAGCAAGAGAGGGCAATCCCCAATGTCCAGGCACTTTTGAAGCCTATGCTTTTGCTATTGTTGCACTGGCCAAAGTTGCGTGGCCCAGCCCTAATTTAAGAGGTGGAGAGATAGACCCCATCTCTTGATGGGAGGATCTGCAAGGACACATATAAAAATCACCATGCCCACCCTGAACACCCTCTCATAGGCCTCTACTCCAGACTTGCTTGTCTTCATTCTTTTCGTCTTTCCCTTCAGTCTCTTGACCAGCCAACCAGGCTATTCAGCACTACCATGAGCTCATATAAATTCTCATCCTGGGCTACTTTTCTTTCTATGTAACGTGGGTGATCAAGTGATTACTAAAAGCTCAACCCACTGGAAAGATTTTTCTCTCAAGACTCTTTTAAGGTTACCATTATAAGTGACTATGATGCATCTGCTATCCATTTTATCCATTTGCTATTGGCACATCACAAGCCAATCCAATCCATCCATAAACCAAGTTCAGGCTTTTCCTCCTCTTTCAGCATCTCTTCCTTTGCCCTACATGGCCAAACATGTGAGTTGAGGGAGACATGTTCGTGCAACTATCTTGTGGAAAAGGGGAGTCTGGACTAACTTCTTGTGCATCTTAGTGGTACCGCTCAGACTCAATCACTGATACAATATTTCCTTCCTATTATGGATGCCACTGGGCCCCCCTGTCTCCATGATCTGTGGGTTCAAGAGAACTCAGCTCATAACGAGCAGCTTCAGACACATGGCCACTTGATGCTTCATGCATGGTAAAGCATTCTGCCTTTACTGGGGCCCAGTAACACACCAGAAATTATTTCTAGAAAGACAAAAGAGTTGGGGTGCCTGGGTGGCTCAGTTGGTTAAGCATCTGCCTTTCACTCATGTCATGATCCTGGGGTCCTGGGATCAAGCTCTGCATTGGGCTTCTTGCTTGGTGAGGAGTCTGCTTCTCCCTCTCCCTCTGCCTCCCACCATCCCCCTTCTACCCCGTTTGTGCTCTCTGGCTCTCTCTATCTCTCTGTCAAATAAATAAATAAAATCGAAAGAAAGAAAAAAAGAAAGAAAGAAAAAGAAAGAAAGAAAGAAAGAAAGAAAGAAGAAAGAAAGAAAGAAAAAGAAAGAAAGAAAGAAAGAAAGAAAGAGAAAGAAAGAAGAAAGAAAGAAACTATTCTTCTGGAGCTTGCCATAAACTCCACATAGCATCTTTTCCCACCACTGACCCTTCGAACATCACAGAGTCTGCCATATTGAATGGCCCAAATGGCAAGACTGCTTGTAGTGCAGCCTGGACCGGCTGCAGAACTCTTTTCTGATAAAGGGTTCACTCCAAGCTGCCTGTCTTTTAGATCAGTCAGTACATGACCTGGAGCCATGTGCCTAGGTATGGAATGTAAAGAACCCTACCAGGGATAGTACTTTCTTCTCTGTGGTAAGAGATGCAAGATCCAGTCTTTTAATAAGGGATGTCCTGGTACACCCCAACCCAGGGACACCCAAAATCTTTACCAAAGTGGCAGGTCCATAAATCTTCCTAGAGATTATCTCCTGCCCCATCGTGCACATGTGTCTTACCAAGGCATCCTGCTGCTAGCACCTCTTGTTTATCCTGTCCAGGCAGATGTCATCAATGTGATAGATTGGCTTTATGCTCTACAGGATGTCCATGTAATCCAGATCTCTTCTGATTATATTATGACAGTCAATGGGTGCATTAAATTAGCCCTTGGAAAAAGCTGTAAATGTATATTGTCTATGTATTATATATATTATAAATCCATGTAATTACAAACTGTTTCAGATCCTCTTTTCTGATTGGGATAAAAAAGAGGTCAATTGCCAAAGCAATGGCTGCATAACATGTACCTGAAACTTCCAAGAGCATCTCCACATAGAAGTACTAATCTTCTGTAGCAAAGATACCATGCTTGGCATGGCAGCTACACTTGGGGTTACTATTTGGTTTAGCTTGTCACAGTCTACAGTAATTCCCCAGGATCTAGATTCGGCAGGGACCAGTCTGATAGATTAACTAGAGATCTGATAGGAGCCACCACAGCTCTATGCTTAAGATCCTTAAAGTGGCCCTAATCTTTGCCATTCTCCCCAGAATGTTATATTGGTCTTGTTTCACTATCTTGACCAGGGAGTTAGGATCTATTTCAGAGACTTGCTTATGACCTTCCCTACTACTGTAGCTATTATTCCACGGGCCAAGGATGCAATATGCGGCTTACCCCAACTGCCGAGTGTGTCTGTCCTACCTGTAGGTCAAGCACCCTGCATTTTCTTTGTAGATCTCATCACACACGATATTATTAAACTCACATTTTTGTCAATCTGATGGGAAAAAAATGGTCTCTTTTTACTTGCACTTCTCATTGTAAGGTTGATTATATTTTTACATGACTACTGGCCTCTTTACATCCTTTTCTGTGAATTGCATATACACATTCTTTGCCCTTTCTTGATTGCGTAGTATCCCTTTCCTTATTAATCAGTTATATTAATTTTAATTACATTAAACAATGTAATTATTTAAGTGATTATAATTAATACATTAACATACATTTATATTACCTGATATATTGATTGTGTCAGTCATATGTCGATATAGAGTAGTCCTCCCTTATGTGTGGTTTCTCTTTCCTGCTTACCATGGCTTCAATTACCCATGGTCAAAGATGACCCTCCTTATGATATATTGATAATTCCTTCAGATATATCTGTCAAAAAAAGGTCAATAGCAGCCTA
This sequence comes from Halichoerus grypus, assembly GCF_964656455.1. Taxonomy (NCBI): domain Eukaryota; kingdom Metazoa; phylum Chordata; class Mammalia; order Carnivora; family Phocidae; genus Halichoerus; species Halichoerus grypus. Next base: position 67,316,066 of record NC_135717.1, read on the forward strand.
ATACTATGATACAATGCTTCCATCACTCACCTCACTTCATCTCATAAAGTAGACATTGTATCAGCTCACATTTTCACAAAAAGAAGGGTGAGTACAGTACAGTATTTTTAGAGAGAGAGAGGAGGACCACATCTGACTTTGATTACAGTATATTGTTATGATTGTTCTATTTTATTATTAGTGATTGCTGTTAATCTCTTACTGTTCCTAATTTATAAATTAAATGTTATCATAGGGAAAAAAAACAATATATAAGAGTTCAGTATTATCCACAGTTTCAGGCATCCCAGACTGGGAGTCTTGGAATGTATCCCTGTACATAAGAGGGATCACTGTAATGCAATGAATAATGTAACAGAGTGTATAAGTAATCTATATATTGTTAATGAATAATGTATAGATTATTTAATGTGGATTATATATAATATGGTTGTATTAATTAATATTAACACAGATATAAATTAATACTTCATATAATTATATAGTTTAATTTAACTAATAATAACATCAATAGATGTTTTTAAATAGAATTATATTCATAAGTATTAATGTATTAATGTCACAAGTATTTATTGTTTTCTATTATATATGCTGCTAAATTTCTTTCACTAGAGGCAATGTTCATTGCTTTTATTTACCAACTTCTCAGTATTTTTTTTAAAGATTTTATTTATTTATTTGAGAGAGAGACTGAGCACAAGTTGGGGGGGAGGGGCAGAGGAAGAGAGAGAAGCAGACTCCCCTCTGAGCAGGGAGCCTCATGTGGAACTCGATCCCAGGACCCTGAGATCACGACCTGAGCTGAAGGCAGATGCTTAACCGACTGAGCCACCCAGTGCCCCCCCCAACTTCTCCATATTTTAATGAACCTCTTATGATCTGGCTTCTAACTGTAAAACACAACTGAAATTTATCTTGCTAAAGTCTTAAATGACCTTCAAAAGTTAAATCCAAAGATTTGTTTTTGATCTTGTTCCGACTTATTTGCAGCATTTTGCTCTTCCTGAAACTCCCTGCTTTCCAGCCTTCAAGCTCACGCTCTCCTGCTTTTCTTCCTGCCTCTCTGCCAATTTTTCATCACTCTAGTCTCAGGCTCTGCTTCTTTTGGTTTCCCATTTAAGCATTTGCTTTCTTCTGTCTTCGTTTCTGCCTTGTGTTGTTGCACTTCATGCTCTTTTTGGTAATTTTGTCTAACCTCAGGTTTCAACATCACTTATACGCTCTTGCAAACCAAATCTATTTTTGCATGCAAGACATGTCCATCAGCGATAGGTTTTTTTATATATATATATCTGGCTCTTTCTGGACTTCTCCACTTCAACACCATATGAGCAGTTCAATATGTCCAAAATGAAAATCTCACCCCTTCACAGCCAACCTTCTCGAATTGCCTTCCACTGGCTGCACTTCTTGCCTCTTGTCACCTGCTATTCATTCTTCAACCCCCTGCAATCTGGCATCTGCCCCCACCACTCCTAAATACAGGCCTTTTTTTTTTGAGTTACTAATGATCTTCTTGTTATTAAATCCAATGTACACTTTGAGTAATTTTTTTGTTGGTTTCTTAGGGTTAATCTCCTCCTTCATGAAGAACTGTTTTCCTTACCTCTTTGATGCCATGCTGTCCTACTTTGGTTCTTAAATGTCTGGTTGCCCTTTCTTGGTATCACTTGTCGGCTTGTCCTCCTTGACCTAACCTTATATATTGAAATGCTTTGAAGTGTATTCCTCAGCTTTTTCCTCATGCTTCATTTCTCCCTCTGCAACATAATCCCTTTCCTTGGTTCAGATTACATGCTAATGATTTCTTAAGTTATATTTCCGGCCCAGGCCACTCATCTAAGCTCCAGAATTGAATATCTAATGGGACGTTTCTACTTGGACGTTTCACAGGTATCTCAAAATCCACAAACATATAACTGGACTTCTGATCTCCCCCACCCCATGCCAGCAAATCTGTTTAGTACTCATGCCCAGCTCACCATGCCAGTTTATCTGCTCCACGTTTCACTCCAGAGCCCTGCTAGTCAGTCTGGACCCTGTTCTCCTAGGTGGTCTCACCTTATTACATTCTTGACCTCTTCTAATCCATTCTTCACACTTGAGCTGCAGAATTTTATATAAATGAAAATCCTTTTATGTTCTCTCCTAAAAACACTTCGATGATTTCCTATTGCATTTAGATTAGGACCTTGCCATCAGCGTAACTTAAAATGTTATGTCTGACCCCTTGCACCTGCCCACTGCTCTAGCCTCTTCTAATGGTCCCTCTCCCTTGTTCACTGAGCTCCCTTCAGTTTCTTTATCCCACCAAATTCCCTTCTGCTTTGCAGCTTTTCCCAGGCCTCAAATGCTCTCCACTGTGTCGCTGTTTGTGTAGAAAAATCTCTACTCCTTATTTCAAGCTCACCTCAGAAGTCTCTTTCTCAAGGTTGACTCTCTCAACCAGGTTAGGTCTCACTCATAGACAGTCTCCTGGCTCTGAGGAACTTTTCCTTTATCACATTTGTCACAAGTATGACTAACTGTCATAGTTTTCACAACTATGATGAATTAATTATGCGGTAATACTTGCTTAATATTAATAGTCCACACTAGACTGTAAACTTCACAAGGGCAGAGACTGTGTCCAGTTCGCTCATACTTGGCACAGTGCCTGGCACATTGGAAATCCTCAATAAACGCTTATTAAATGAATGAATGTGCTTATTATAATGTCCCCTGAAACTTCCTTTTCCTGTTTTCTGTTCACATAGTGAAGACATCACCATCCACCAAGACCAGAAATCTCTGAGTAATTCCTTACGCTTCTCTTCCACCCTCCATACCCTGTATGGAGGCAACTGTCAAATCCCAGCCATTCTGTTTCAGAAATACCTCCCAGATCTGGTCTCTTTTTTCTGTCCCACTACCATGCACTGGTGGAGGCTGGCCTCATCCATCTAGGCTGCTGTAAGCCCCCCCACAGGCCTCTTGGGGCCTGGTCCCTCTCTCTGCATTCCATCCTCCAGAGTGTTGCTGTGAAGAGACCGGTGGAATCCAGTAACCTCCAGGTAGAGACATTAGCTACTTCTGTTCTAGGCAGATCATTGTATTTAACAACTTAGAAAGTCAGGGAAGCCTCCAGTATAGCTCCCTGGCATCATCGTCTACCACTGCCCTGCAAAACTCATGTTCTAACCAGCCTGATTTCTTGCTATTTCCCAAAATACACCTTGCCTTTTTGGGGCTCCATGTCTTTGTGCTGGCTGCTCTTTTTGCTTGGAATACTTTCCCCTCACCTGTCTGCTCATCAAGGGCCTGTTAATCCATCAAAACTCACCTGAAATGTAATTCCCTCTTTGAATTATTTCCTTTTTCCCCCCAGGAAGAGATAGATGTTTCCTTTCTCAGTCCCCACTGCTTTCTATCATTCTTTCTTTAAGATTTTATTTATTTATTTTAGAGAGAGCAAGCAGGGAGGAGTAGAGAGAGGGAGAAAGAATCTCAAGCAGACTGCACTGAGCGTGGAGTCCAGCTCAGGGCTTGATTCCATGACTGTGAGATCATGACCTGAGCTGAAACCGAGTCAGCTGCTTAACCGACTGAGTCACCCAGGCGCCCCAGTCCCCACTGCTTTCTAAAAATCCCCTGATTTACCATGTATCACGTTATTTTATAGTTATCTATTTATAGTTATCTATTTACTTGAAGGGGGCCTAAAATTTATAGCCACAATCCAGATGTGTAGGAAAGGTAACTTTCTTTGCTTTCTACAATAAACTCAACTAACTGTTGAGCCGCAGATCCACACATATCAGAAAATACATATTGTCACCACTTTGGAGTCACTTCTGGATTTACCTACTCTTTTGAGTAAATGTGCAGGCAGTTCTAAGATCCTATCCCTTTTGTTTCTGCTAACCTTTTCTCTCTGTGGAATCAAAGTTTCTGGTGACCCAGGTAACATCGTGACATTGAAGGAGGGAGTGTGTAGACCTTGTGCCTTTATTCAATTCTTGCTGGTCTCTGAAGAGGAGGGGGGACTCTCACCTGGGTTGGGGTGTCGAGGACTGCCATCAATTGCTGATATATAAGGTCCATGCCATGACCTCTGTTCAAACCATTGGGTTCACTCCCTTATTTTCATCCAGACCCCCTCCCTCCAGACCCCGTATCCTACCTCTCAGCATTTATACCTGCACTATCTCCCCTAGGGCTCCGGAGTTCTGACCTGTTTTCTTCATGTCACTGTGTGGTGTGCAGGATTCTCGTGGGCTGCTCTCAGGCCCAGCTGCTCATCCTCATGGATGAACCATGAGGAACCTATTGCTTTATCACCTTGTGCTCCATGCGGGGCTTCACTAGAGGCTGGTCAGCTGGACCAGGGAGCCAATGTACCTGGCATTTAAGGCTCCTGAGATCTTCTTGAACCTCTAGAGTGTTTATGGCTCTCCTTCCCTAGGGGTTATTAAGCTGGGAGGGGGAGGTTTAAACTCGAGGGTGGGAACGTGCTTCTTGGGCACCTAACATACTCTCAATTTATTTAGTCCTCCAAGGTTATCCCATGGAGCCCAGGAAGAACTATGATTTCCTACTTCACGATAGATTTGGTTTTTAATATAATATATGCTCCAGTCCTCTAGACTCTGGAGCCTTGATTTTCGAAGACATGCATTTTCTCTCTGACCCAAGCCTTATTTCTTGGAAATCAAAAGTGCTTGCCTCTCAGACTGATATGTTAGTGAAGGAGTTTAAAATTCTATTTCGAGGGGTGCCTGGGTGGCTCAGTTGGTTAAGAGTCTGCCTTCAGCTCAGGTCATGATCTCAGGGTCCTGGGACTGAGCCTTGCGTCGGGCTCCCTTCTCAGCAGGGAATCTGCTTCTCCCTCTCCCTCTGCCCCTTGTGCTCACTCACTCTCTCTCCCTCTCAAATAAATAACTTATATTCCGAAAGGCAAAGCTGACTAATGAATGATTCGTGTCAGTCTATACCCACCCTTCCCCCAGGGACAGTGCACAATAGATAGCCGTCGTTGCTCCCTTAGTGGTAGGGGGATGGCAAAGTAAAAGAATAGAAAGACAATTTAAGAGCAAAACATTTCCCTATTGCATTTGTTTTCTCCACAAAACTATAAGCTTCCTGATGACAGGGCCTCACACCTAGAGCTGGAATGTTTGTGGAGGGCAGAAATTAGCAGTTCCCTGGGGAAATTGATAGCAAGGGGCAGAGTGCAAAAGCTGTGATAAGGCCTTGGCTGGCAAAAAGTTGTCATAAACCCGCGGGTCATTCTCAAAACTTTCCTCTTTGGCTCTGCACTAGAGAGAGTGGACACTTAAAATACTCGATTTCCAGCCTCTCTTGCAGCTAGAGAATGGTGGCAAGACTTTGTCAGTGAGTCATTATGTGACAACTTGGTGGGCAGTATCTGGGCAAGTTTTTGCTTTCTGAATGGAAGAGACGAATGCAGCTAATAACAATCCTTTGCTTTCCTTCCTGCCTTGGGCAACTGGCAGAGCCCCTCCCTCCCCCGCCCCCCACACCCCCCATTGCTCCCTGGCCTATGCAATAGACTGTGGTGGGAAGGGCCAAGTGAGTGCCCTTTGAGTTCTTCCTCCCTGTTAAAGTCATAAACAAAAAGCAATAGCACATCCCTGAGGAACTGCAGGAATCGGTGCCTTCTTCAAAGTTCTGAAAGATGAAGAGGTGCTATTTCTATTAAATCCCATTAAATTCAGCTATGGGGCCTTTGCAGAAGAGAGATAAGTCTTGGAAGATGACAGCGGATTATCCAGTTAGTTGGTATCTCTAATTAGAATTGCTTTTCTGGATATGATCTTCTACAGTAGCAAGTCAGCGTGGGCCCAGGTACCTGGCATGCTGCTCTTAATCTGGAAAGTGGTTTTTTGGTTGTGCTTGTTTGTTTTTGTGTTTGTTTGTTTGTTTGTTTGTTTTCCCTCTGACTCAATAAGCAGAGAAAACTAGCGGGGACAGTAGTAACCTCTTCCTCCCTGGCCTTATTCAAGGGAGTCCCCTGGGAACTTGATATTCCTACTATCTATACAACATCCTTCTTGTCCACTATTTTGATGACATTTATATGGATAGGACCTGATGAGCTAGAATGAGGAAGTTTCTCAGATGCCCAACTAAGATAAATGTCTGCTAAAGTGCGGGAGATAAATCCCGTAAAAATATGGACCCCTTACCAGTAAGAAAGAGGCACAACCCTTGATGGGACGTTGTAGATTTTAGAGGCTACTGCCTTCATCCATTTGGGTTGCTATAACAAAATACCAGAGCCTGGGAGGCTTATAAACAACAAAAATCTATTTTTTGTGGTTCTGGATGCGGGAAGTCCAAGATCAAGGTTTCAACATGGTTGCATTCTGGTGAGAGCCCTCCCCCTGGTTCTTAGCCCGCACCTTCTCGTTGTGGCTTCACATTATGGAAGGGTCACGGGGGCTCTCTGGGATCTTTTTAATAAGGGCACTAAGTTCATTCATGAGAGCTCTGCATCTCATGAGGCCCCACCTCTCAAAGGCCCTACCTTCTAACACCAACATCTTTGAGGGTTAAGATTTCAATATATGAGTTTGGTGGGGGGGGGGGGACACAAACATTCAGACCATAACAGCTATCTCTATCACATTTCAATGTCTTTTATGCAGGCCACATACTGTATAAACTTAAAGGTTGCCGTCTCTGAGTGTGACCCAGAACAAGAGAAATCTATATGGAGCCTGAGGTTGACCATGATTGGGTAATAAGTTATAGATCAAAGTTATGGTCTATTATATTAGTTATAATTTCTGTTTTGAGAAAACAGCTCTTGGCTTGCTGTTGAACCCTGGTAGGTACTGATTGCCTAACCATGGATCATAAGGTGATCATATGTACAGAACTACCCATGACAAAATGGTTATTTCCAATGTACTTCTCCATACATTTGAGGTGCCCAGAAGCACTCCATTATCAAGTGCAAGTAGCAGATACTTAACCCAAACCAAGCAGGTCCTGTAGACACAAATGAATTGCATAGGTAGCTTATATTTCCAGCAGATCTACTCCTGTCCACTGCCACTTCAATCTCCAAACACAGATGGCCTCACGGGCAGTTTGTTATATCCAGTTGACTGATAGGGAATTTTTGAACCTGGATTACAGATAGGTCTGCATAGTCTGCTAGCACCAGCTGAAAGACATTGATGTAAAGTTATAGACTCACTATAGGAGTTTGGTATGGACTTAGAACTAACAATATATGGTGGTGATTTCCAAAGACAGGATGTTTGTGTCCCAGCAAAATTCATTTATTGAAACCTAACCCCCCAATCTGATGGCATTTAGAGGTGGGGCCTTTGGAAGGTGATTAGGTAGTGAGGGTGGAGCCCTCAGGAATGGGATTACTGTCCTTATAGAAGAGAATCCAGAGAGCATCTTCACCCTTTCTACTACGTGAAGTTACAGTGAAAAGATGGCCATCTATGAACCGGAATGCAGGACTCACCAGACACCAAATTTGTCTAATTCCTTGACCTTAGACTTCCCAGTCCCCAGAACTGTGAGTAATGAATGTTTGTTGTTAAAGCCACCCAATACATGATATGTTGTTATAGCAGCACAAATCGACTAACACATTGGTCTTCCCAAAGCCAGAGTAAAGACAATCCTCATTAGCGGATTCCATATTGGCGTATGTGCCTACTGGCTAAGATTTATTTGTAATCAGGACATCAATACTGACAGTACTTTTGCAGACATTTGAGGACATGCACAGAGCGGTGAAATATTCGAGTTGCCCCATGCACATGTCGCCAGTTGAAACTGAACAAGGCAACACTGTCTTCTTTTCTCAGCTCTCATACTGAACAAACGTCCCTTTTGTGGCCTAAGTGGAGCCACGTTTTTCACATTCTGTGCCTTTTGTTGGGATTTTACTGTTTGAAACAGCCCCCAAGCATAGTGCTGAAGTGCTGGCTAGTGTTTCTAAGCTCAAGAAGGCTGGGATGTGCCATAGGGAGAAAATGTGAGTGTTAAATAAGCTTTGTTCAGGCATGAGTTATGGTGCTGTGTCTGTATGTTCAGTGTTAAGGAATCAACAATATGGCACATCCAAAAAAAGGACAAGGAAGTTCTCTGATCTGTACGTCAGGCCACTCCAGAAAAGTGCTAAGGTAGCATCTATAACGTGTGATGGAACCTATGGCAAAGGGGTTACATCTGTGGATTTGAAGATGACAACTAATCAAAAAAAAAAAAAAAGCATAGTAGAAACCATTGTTGTGAAGCTGACAGCCAAAGAAATTTACAGTCACATTGCCCAGGGTCAAGAAAATGTTACTCTTCTGGGCTAATGCTGACTCACATATTTCAAAAAGCAATTCAGCATGAAAAATGTTAACTTTGCAAGAGGGGCCGGTTTTGCAGATCAAGAGGATGCGGAAGAATTCTTTAAATGCCTGCTAAGTGTTACGCAGGAAAAGGATTATATGTAGAAAACCAGGTTTCCCGTGCTGATGAAACTGGCTTGTTTTGCAAGGATGTTGGCAAATGAATCTATATAACGAGTGGAGTTTTGGTTGATGAAAATGCTGTGACCAGAAGCTCGCAGGAACCTAACCCTGTATTTCCCCTTGGAGCTTTGTATTGGCTAAGTCAGGATTAGTGGTGACTTTACAGAACATAACTACCCTAACAACTGTGTGCCCCGAATAGTTAACTGTATATGGATCGGAGAATCAAGAGGCGGAAGTGAGAACAGCATCTCCACTTATATGCTCAAGGACCCCCTCCAACATTTTTGTTATGATCTTCATGATCCTGGGCTCTGATGGTTTTGGAGTCAAATACCCAAAGGATGAATTTTTCTGCCAGGGGGTAAAATGACACTCTCTCACGTATTTTTAAGAGACTTTATCAGTCACTGCTATGTGTTTGTACTGTGGTGTGTTTGTGTGTGTGTAGGTGTGTAAGGGGATGGGGTAAAGAGTATACAATGCCATCTACACTGCCGGTCACTACCTTTCATTTCTCACCTACCCTGAACTAGTTTCCATGCCCATTACTCGACTGTACTGAAAGTGCTCATCAACTTCACCAGTGCCCTCTGCATTGCCAAACCCAGTGAATGTGTCTCTGACCTCAAATTTCTCTAATTCGCAATTGCTTTTGACTTAGTTGACTACTATCCTCTTTTTCAAACTCTTCGCTCCAGCTCTCTGATACCCTATCTTCATTCTACTTTTTCTCCTATGTTATTAGCCTCCCTTTTTAAGTGTCCTCTGCTAAGTTCTCCTTCCCTGCTCAATTATTAACCTTTGACATCTGATCCTCCTCCAAACCTGGTCCTGGGTCTTCTTCTCTTCACTATCTTCTATATTTAAATATTCTCATCCCCTCTGATATCTTCACGTACAATTTATATGCCACAATTCCCATTAACAGCTTCAGCTCAAATCTCTCTCCCTAACTCCAAAGTCCATATCCAACTGCACACCTAACATCTCCACTTGCCTACCTCACAGATATCTTTTAAAGTCCACATGAACTCCTGATCATCACCCCAAAGTGCTGGTTTCATCTCCAATTCTATTTCTGGTTCTCTCCTTATATTAAGAAACAGTAACACATTCATGCAGGAACCAAAATTAGAAACCTAGAAATTACTCTTCACTCTTCCATTTTGCTCATCTCTTGCCTCCAATTCAATCCTTCAGCAGATTCTACTTCCAAATATGTTTCAATTCCATCTGCTTCTCTCCATATCTACTATCCTGGGTGCCCACCATGAAGCAAAATGGGTGGAGGTAGAAGAGCATCATGGACAGTTTCAGACTTCCATAGTCCCAGGTTTGTGACCCTGGAGAGAAGAGACAGGTTCTCTCTACCAGCATTAACATATAAAATCCCAAAGAAGGAGTGACCAGGTTCGGGTTGTTTTCCAATAATTTTGACCAGGGAGGTGTGATATTGTAATTTTTCAGGCCTTGCTTCTATGTCCAACCCATGGCCAAGGATCCAAGGTGTGTGATTAAAACCCCCCTAGAATCACATGGAGGAGAAAGGGCAGTTTCCCAAAGTATGGTGGTGCTATTAGCAAAAGAAGAACAAGAGGATGCCAGACAAAGAAAAACAAGATCTGTAAAGAGAAGGCTAGTGTTTGGGAATATCACCTCCCTTGTTTGTGCTTTGCTGTCCTGAGTGCATTTTTCAGGCAGACCAAAACACTTGAAGTAACTGGCTCTCAAATGAATATTGTTATCATTATAATGCCTATATGCTTTGAGAATTTCCTAGAATAATAATGTATAGAATTTGGGTAAACTGGAGTCTTTTAGGGTTCTGAAAACACTCTATTACATTTTGTTGAATTAATGAGTCTGGTAATAAGTAGAAAGTGTCTAGTTCTGTGTTTTTTTTTTTCATTCTCTTGGGGCGCTTTCAGCTCTGGGATCCCCAGATTAGCAGGGTTCCAGGATATATATATATATATTCATGTACATTCTACTCCGTGAATTTATGATATAAGTGCAGTTATGCAAATGAGAAAATCCATAGCTGAAGACTAAACAGTAAGAAGTAATAAAAAGAGGTTAAGGAGGGTTTTCTTCCACCCTATGTTGTATCTCCAAATACGCATGGTAATTCAAATTAATCTAATCAATCTAATATAATCCACTAAAATGCATATGTCTTCTTTCAACATCTTTTTTTTAAGATTTTATTTATTTATTTGAGAGACAGAGATAATGAGAGAGAGCAGAGAGAGAGAGAGCACCAGCTGGGAGGAGAGGGAGAAGCAGGCTTCCCACTGAGCAGGAGCCCAACGAAGGGTTCCATCCCAGGACACTGGGATCACGACCTGAGCAGAAGGCAGACGCTCAACCAACCGAGCCACTCAGGCGTCCCTCTTTCAACATCTTTTATAACTTGCGTGTATGTGGTGGGGGCGGGGGTGGGGGTCAACTGGAATTTTGACTTCCCCAAACAAAAACAAACAATAAAAAATCTCACACGGTCAGAGAACATAGTTCTTACCATTCATGTTCTTCTGAGAAACCAGCAGAGGGCGAACAAGATGGAAAATAAAGCAACTGGAACCTATAAGGCTGATGAGAGATGTTTTTTGTACATTTGTCCAAGTTCACACAGAACCTAAGTGGCAAAAATGATTCCTAACTTGAGGACTTAGAAAGGAGTAAATGCAGCCTTGAACACTAATTTGACTTAACCCTGGCCTTTCCAAGTTGCTTTTATACGATTTTAGTCTGGGATAGAGATTAAATCTTTTGCAACCAGGACCCATCTCATAGCATAATTACCTAGAGACCAATTTTGGAAAGGTAGGCACTCAGAAAATGTTTAAGGAGGGTAGTGAATACCAACACATCTCTTATTCTAATGACAGAATCTCACATGCTTGTAGCAATTAGAACATAACTTCCCCTGAACACTTCAGTATTCACAATGGCTGTAGAGTTATAAGGAAGAAAATCAAAAGAAGTAAAATGTACTTTATTTCATAGACCCTAGGTCCAAAATGAAGACACATAGATGCATTATGGAAAGAAAAGATAAGAATTTCATAAATCTTGATGTTAGATAAATGTGAGAATGTTCTATGAAAAATTTAAAATACATAATGTATGGCTTCTGCCCAGTTTGGTTGCCTTATGGGTCTTTTGGGGCAACAAATTTGGAACTCAATGTGTCAAAGATCAGTTACAGTGGTCTCCCCTTATCCATGGAGATTATGTTCCAAGACCCCCAGTCAGATGCCTGAAACCATGAATAGTATCAAACCCTATATATACATGTTTTTTCCTACACATACATACTTATGATGAAGTATAATTTATAAATTAGGCAAAGTAAGAGATTAACAACAACTAATAAAACAGAATAATTATTACAATATACTGTAAGAAAAGTTATATAACTGTGATCTCTCTCTCTCTCATAATATCTTATTGTATAATACTCACCCTTCTTGTTGTGATGATGTGAGATGATAAAATGCCTACATGATGGATGAAGAGAAGCAAGTGATGTGGGCATGGCGACATAGCGTTAGGTCACTGTTGACCTTCCGATGAGATATCTGACAATATGTTAGAAAAAGGATCATCTGCTTCTGGACCGAGGTTGAACTCAGGTAACAGAAATGGCAGAAAGTGAAATTATGGGTAAGGAGAGACTAATGCATATTCACATATTAGATAGAAAATTTGTTTTTAATTTGAGCAAAAGTCTGAGGAAATGAACTGTCATGTACCATGTTGGCTGGAGTGTAAAATGGTACGACTTTTGGAGACCAATTAGGCAAATCAGAACTCTGTGTGAGCATCCTACATAAGCATTCTTATATACATATTTTTGCCCATTTTTGCTAGTGTTTTTACAAGACAGGAGTGTATATAAGAATACCACCATAGCATTCTTTGTACTAGTTAAACCAGAAAGAACTCCAAACCCTACCAAGGACATGATTGAGTAGGTTATGGACACAGTGCACTTGCTATGCACCAGTACTGTTCTTCATGTTTTATCTGCTTCAACTCATTTAATCCTTACAGAAAAGCATTTTATTACAACACATTTTACAGATGAAGAAACTAAGACACAGAGAGGTGAAGTAATCTGGCCACATGCACACAGAACCTATGTGGCAAAAGTGAGTTGCAAACCCAAGAGATCTATGCTCTTAATCCCTGCACTCTACTGACAGTTTGTTATTAACTAACCTAAGCTAGAGCTCCCCCTAGGGAGCTATAAAGTCACTTTGAATGATCTCAAAGACGAAAACTAGGCAGAAGCTAGTTTTCCATGGAACTGCAATTTGACTGCTTAAAAATTCTTAGGTAGTGACTCTTCAGACCTGGATTTGAATTAGCAATACAGAGTCACTTATTGACCTCCCAACCCTTGAATCAACAAATTTCATATCAACTGCTGATTCCAAACCAGATAGTTGGAAGTGGATCCAGATGTAAGTACTGACAAATGCAAATAACATAATGCTGATCTGATTGGGTAAACTATGCAACCCATGGAGCTTGATTCCTAAGTGGTATTGGAATTCCTTAATTAATGTAAATAGGAAATGAATTTTCTACATTCATAAACAGTCTTTTCTTTTTTCCTTCCCTCCACCCCCCACCCCCATTATTGTGGCCATGGTGATGCTGACAGTTGCCATTTTGAAAAACTCTGTTTTCTACAGCATGAAAGATGGTGGCTCTAGTAAGTTGACCAGTCATGGCCCGTGGAAGAGGTCATTTTCAGAGTGGGGTAGCTCTGCCAGGTGAAAGTCTAATCTGCCCTTTTGTTGGGCAGCCTTCTCAATAGCACTCCTGTGTGCTTATAAGTAAAATTGTTCTTCTTTCACATTTTATAAATTCATCCCTTGCTTTTCAGCCTTATCCTTGTTTTCACCTAACATGTTCCTCCAATCTGGTTTTATTTTATCTTAGCTTCTCCCCAAACCCAATCTAACAACAACTCCTGGAGTGTGGGAAAGAGAGCCAACACTAATGGGCATCTACTGAGTTCCAGGCACTGAGTGAGGTGTTTCTCATACATTTGTCACTTAATTCTCCTAACAACACTTCAAGATAGATCCTGTGACCCTCATTTCCCAGTGAAAGAACAAGTTCTGAGAAACTAAAGGCTAGCCTCAGGTCACACCACATACAATTGACAGAGCTGGGGTTTGACTCTGTGTCTGTTGGGCTCCAAAGTCTACACCCATTCCAATAAGCCAAGCTTCTTCACGGATTGCATTTATATTTCTCATGTTTATATCACTTGCTGTCTGGATCTCTCCGTAGCTAATTCTTAGAATTTCCAGAGCAAAGAAGTCCAGGAAGCAAATGTTAATCTAAAGCCTTTTTCGAAGATCATGTTTAGGGTCTAAACAGAAAGCTGAAAAGTTTTCCAAACTTGAGGGCTTTCTTAATACAAGAACTACAGCTTTATTCTTTTCCAGTAAATGAACATTTATGTTACAGGATGGATTCTAAAACAAGAACATTAAAGAAAGAGTGGAGGTGGCAACAGTGGCTCAAGGCAGAGGGAGGGGGTGCTGAAATCTCAGTTCCCTGCACGGTACTTAATGTTCCAGAAACTCTTGTTTTGATCAATCTTCCCTTTCCTTGGAATGTGAATGATTTTTAACCTGCTGGTGAAACTCTGTTGATCTCAGGAAGGGAAGACCCACTAACACATTCTTAGCCAGGATGGGATAATATAACACTGCAACCCTCACGTGGCCATATTTGCCTGAGTTCAGCACTTAAGACCAAGAAAAGAGCAATATGTTTTCTGAATGTAATACAAGTGTAGAGATGTGTTTATTGGAAAACAATTAATAGTTCTTTAAAATTCAAAACTCTCAGGGAAATCTAACTTTTCAAGTTCTAAATGAAATATTCATGGCCAATCAATCACAGACAGGAGACTGTTGCTTGCAGCTCTAACATTATCGATGGACTGATGGATCCCTACGTCTCTGCTGGGATATGAGGTGGACAAAAAACTCACAGTAATGGTGGCTAAAGAGACTGGAGTTTTTCAATTCCAAGACCACATTTTTTAATTTGTCTTTTCCTTAAAAATAACTTCTATTGCCTTTGTTGTTGTTAATGGAGGCGATGAATGTCCACTGAGAAGAGTGAAAAATATCAAACAGAATAAAGGCAAATACAAAAAATTGCACTTAACACTCCTACCTACAAATGAGCACTCGACATTTTGGTGTCGTCTCTCTAGGTCAATGTGTCTGTAAATATACTTGTAGTCTTTTGACTTAACTTTTAAAAATTGGGATTATGTTGAGCATACTATTTTATTAGTAGCTTTTTTCACTTACTTTGTTTTGAACATTTTCTTATGTTAAGTACTCTCCTCCAATGTTAAAGTAATTTATAATGGAAAAAATGGCAAAATAAAACCAAATGTTTCATTTTTATGATGTGAACATCATCCATACAGAAACAAACCTTGTCTGACCACCATAATCTTAACCATATGACTCAAGTTAATTCAGCTATGTCCCATTTCACCAGCCTCAGGTACAAGATGAAGTCAAATAACACTTAATCGTCTAATTAAATTTCTCTGAAACCCCATCTCATCAGTTGAAGAATTTTTCTGCTCTTCAAGAGTCTTTTCTCCCATTATAACTCAAAGAACCCCAAGAATGCTTCAGGCAAGAGATAGTCCTGGCTAGCATTGACTCAGGTAATACAAAACAGAAAGTTTTGAATTAGCTAAGGATTGCTAGCTGCTATAACAAACCCCCAAATTTCAGTGGTTTAATACAATAAAAGGTTATTTCTCGTTCGCTTAGGAGTTCAAATGTATGTTCCTTGTTGGGAGGTAGATGGTAGGGAGGAGCTTTTTTTTTAGTAATCTTGAGCATTGATATCCAGACAACAGAAGGGAAAATGCAGGGAGGAGCACACAAGAGATCCCCATGGGTCTACCACCACAACCCATTGACCAGAAGTCATGACATGGTTATAGCTCAATGTCAGGCAGGCTAAGAAATGTGGTCCGACTTGTGCCCAGAAAGAAGAGAACATGAATCAGTATCTGCCACCTTCGACTCTTGGCACCAAATACTCCTTCGCAGTCTTTTTTCCTACACCATAGAACACACCCACCCATCTCCCTAAGGGTGTTAGTGGAAAGCTACTACATGCAGCTCAGACTCCAGAACTTTGCTCTGATTTAGTTTTCTTTTCAGTTTTGGATGGGGCTCTTTGTGGTCTGGAGAGCTATACTAAAATATAAATTATCTCACCTCCTTTTCTCCCATATACACTTTCAACATACAATGGTGGAACAGGGATATGTCAACCGCAATGAAAGCTCCCATTTGGAAATGTGAAGAATGACAGACAGCTATCAACTACGGACTCATGGCTGTGATGATATTCAGTGGGCAGGCCTTGTAAAAACACCAGTGCTGGCAGTGAAAGAGGTTCCATAATTAGAGACCCGGGTCCGCTAAATGGGAGGAACTTCCACAGTCCTTGTTCTCGCCTGGACTGGGCATCAAGGAGAATATCCTCTTCAGAAGTTGTAGCAATCACACCCATCACTTGCTGCCTTTGCAATTTTGGCCAGTCGAGGGATGTTTTAAAGTACCAGCCTCCTTCTAGGTGAGGTTCTTGGTGTGTTTGGACATGTAATTCCCTCAAAAAAATGTAACCAACTTCTGGTCCATTTCTTTCTCAAGACCTAATTCTCAAGACTTATTTATTGGCTTTCTTGCTGCCATGTTTCTCTAACCCCTAACCTCATTGATCTTTACAACAGGGTTGAGTACCTTTGTTCAATTAAGAAGTCATGGGCATTTTTCTTTCAAAAATTTTTTTCCATCTTATTTGCTATTGGGGCCCCAAGGCAGCAAGCTTTTCAACCCATGTCTTCCTTTTGTCGTCATCATAGCTTCATTGACCTTGTTGTCAATGCTCAGATGGCCTGGACTGTGGTGTCTTCCTTATTCTTGTCTCATATAGACAAGCCCACTGGAATGGGGCATCTTTTAATAAGGATGTTTTCATTTATTTGGCCAAAATACTTGAAGTGTCCACCATGTGCCAAGCACTGGGCACAAAGATAAATATGATACAGTGTCTGATTCTGAGAGGTCCAAAACCACACTGTTAAACTGAAAGCATGCACAAGGAAGGAATAGGAGCACAGCGAAGGAAACACAGGTGCCTGGGAAGATCAGGAAAGTTCTTTCAGAGGAAGTGACATTGGAATTAAGCTTGAAAATTGAGTCAAGGTTTTCCAGAAGTTCACAGGGGCAAAGGATTTTCCAGTCTCAATAAACAGCATGTACAAGGTAGTAACAGCTAATTACAGGCAGCTTTTATCTTTCTCTTGGCAATTCCTCAAAGCTCAGGTTTTAAGTACTGAGTGCTCATAAATTATTTTTTTTGACAGGCAGTCTACCTCAATTCAGTGTCTCCATTGGTTGTGTGTAGTGTCTTGGAAGCTTTCCCTATACTCTTCTACATAGGCACTTCTAGAATTTGCTTAAGGGTTCTAACAGGGGCATAGACATTTATGCAGCCTTGACTGAAGAAGTGTCTTCCTGTGTCTGGGACGGTCAGCCTGCTCCATCAAGCAGGCCATTTTAAGAAGGAAGCATGTACAGTAGTGACATAGAAAGGTGCCTACCCAGATCAGTAGAATCAGTCTGGACAATCTTTGGGGGTGACTGATGTTAAGAACACATCACCCTTCCATCCAGCATCCTGCTTTGGCTTTACCTATCTCCACTCTTTTTTTAGTTTATTTATTTATTTATTTTAGTAATGTCTACTTCCAACATGGGGCTCGAACACACAACCCCACAATCAAGAGTCGCATGCCCCTCCAACTAAGCCAGCCAGACGCCTTTACCTATTTCCACTCTGAATGGTACAAAGTTGAGGAGATTTCTTTTCCAGAATATTCTGTAAAATGTCTATTGCCTGGTAAGCCATGTCTCACTTCCAGTTAGCTACATCGCCCCTTCAGTATTTTGTCCATGTCTCTGCCCCCTCACCTGTTACAGCAGCAAGAACGGTGCTTTACAGCTCTTTTGAAAGAGAAAGAGTCTGAAAGAGAAATGGGTGAAGGGGGTCAAAAAGTACAAACTTCCAGCTATAAAATAAGTCCTGGGGATGTAATGTACAATATGGTTACTAAAGTTAATAGTACTGTATCGCATATCTGAAAGTTGCTAAGCGGGTACATTTTAAAAGTCTTCATCACAAGGAGAAAACCTCGTAATTACATATGGTGATAGACCTTAATTAGACTCATTGTAGTGATCATTTCACGATATATACAAATATTGAATCTCTATGTTGTACACCTGAAACTAATATAATATATATGTCAATTGTACATCAATCAAAAAAAAAATATTTTTAAAGAAAGAGAAAGAATCCTGGAGATTGAGGACCAATTGCAATTTTTGCCAGAAACACATTTTTCTCTCAAACACCCCCTCTGGCTAGTGCAGGCTCAGGTTTGACTACTAGGCTTTCACTTTTGAATGCTGCATATACATATTACCCCGACATATTTTTACCGATTTTTTTTAAGTGTATTTATTTTCTTGTAGTAATTTCTATCCCCAACGTGGGGCTTGGGATATCGGGGCTTGAACTCGCAACCCCGACATCAAGAGCCACGTGCTCTTCTGACTAAGCCAGCCAGGTGCCCCTATTTTGACCTATTTTTAAGATGACAGAGGGAAACTAGAGGGCCCATCCTTAACTAGCATTACCTAAGTATTTTATCTGCTTTTCAATGAATCTGGATAAATTCTTAGAAGGAAATAAATTCCTGAGCTGAAGTCAGGATCGTTTGGGAACAAAGGACAGAGGTTAAGTTATGCCAGGAAAACGGAGACTTAATGAGAAGCCCCAGATCCCAGGGGCACAAGGAGAGTCTCAAGCCAGAGCTTTCCTTCCCTTCTTTTATCTTCCACAATCAATCTGCTTCCCTATTCCGAATTTCCAAGAGAGGAAGGAGAGCAGGCCATCTCACTTTCCCCACCAGATTTTAGGTTTCAGACCAGCCCGTGGATGGCGCATCCGGTCAGGTCTCCTCCCCTGGACAACTAGCTATGGCCAAGTCTGGAGTAAGCCCTGTGTTCCTGACCCGCAAGAGAAATGCATGAGGGAGACATCCCCAGATATATCTAGCGAAAAAACACTCAAAGCTAGAAATGGCATATACTGAATATCCAGTGAGTACTGCTATTAAATTTTCCCCAGAAAAAGAGTAAACTTCCTGTTTTCTATTAATGCCATCAATATTCTCCCATATATCAATACTACTGTCATATGTCAACCTCCATGGTTTGTTCAGTCTTCCTTTGTCAGTTTTTTATTTTATCACCGATTTATTTATCTATCCGATTTACAGTTCTTGAGCATCCATTTGCTACATAAAAATGATTTTTTCCTCCCCAATCTTGCTGGCATTTCTCCATCCTAAGCCCTTAATGCTTCTCACTTGGATTGTTATAATTGGCTCTCTGGTCTCCTTGGCTCCTGCATACCACAGCCAGATTAATTTTACTAACATCTCTTCTGATCATGTTATTCCCCTGGTCAAAAGTTTTCAGTGTTCCCCTATTACTAGTATAAAGTCCACAGTTTGAAACTTGACACTTAGAACATTCTACAGCTCAGAAATGATCTGCCATTATAGGTTTATTTCCCACAGCTTCCTCATATACAGATGAAACTCTGTTCAACTGGACTGTTCTTGTTTCTGGCTCCATCGTAGCCTTAAACTCTCCTACATCTGGGCCTTTGCTCATGCTGTCCCAGCCACATGAAATGCCTCACCCCTTGCTCCCTGGACCAGCAGTACCAGCATCACCCGGGAGCTTGTTAGAAATATCATATCCAGTGCCTGCTGAATCAGAATCTGCATTTTAATAAGATCCCCAGATGATTCATATACACATATTTTCTTATATATTATGAGATAAAATATCTTGTAAATTTATGATTGGCTTGTAAAGGATAGATAAACCCACTACATCCCCTTCCCTGTTGAGGTTCTACCCTTGCCTCAGAGCCCAGCTCAGATAATATTGCCTCATCCAGATGTCCTTGACTACTCGAGCTGAAAATAATCTCTTTAATATCTGAATTCCCATAGCTGCTTTCTGAATTCTTTGAATTTCCCATGACTAAATTCTTTATACCTGCTTATGGTAATTAGCACATTTTTTTTTTGAGTATGAGCTAAGAATTTTGTGATTACTTTGTTACTGAGATATAATTGACATATAACATACTATTTTCAACACACAACATAATGATTCATTATTTGTATATAGTGTGAAATGATCACCATAATAAGTCTAGTTAAAATCCATCACCTCATTTAGTTACAAATTTTTTCTTGTGATAAGAACTTTTAGGATCTACTCCTTAAGCAACGTTCAAATATACAGTATCATTAACTATGGTCTCCATGGTGCACATAACATCCCCAGAGCTTATTTATTTTATTACTGGAAATGTATACCTTTTGATCCACTTCACCCACGTTGATCACCACTCCCATTCCTCCCCCTCCCCACCCCCCGGCCATTGCCAGTCTGTTTTCCGTATCTTTCAGTTCAATTTTTTTCTTTTTTCTTTTTTTTTTTAGATTCCACAAACAAGTGAGATCACATAGTATTTGTCTTTCTTTGTCTGACTTACCTCACTTAGCATAATGTTTTCATGGTCCATCCATGTTGTCATAAATGGCAAGAGTTCAGTCTTTTTTATGGCTGAATAATATTCCACTGTGTGTGTGTGTGTGTGTGTGTGTGTGTGTGTGTGCATATACACACACAGTAGAATATTTTATATATATAACCTTTTATCCCATAATTATATATAAATAATCTTATCTTTATCTGTTTATCCTCAATGGACACAGATTGACTCCATGTCTTGGCTATTGTAAATAATGCTGCAATAAACATGGGGTTGCATATATCTTTTTGAGTTGACGTCTTTATTTCCTTGGATAAATACTCAGAAGTGGAATTGCTGGATCATATGGTAGTTCCATTTTTAATTTTTCGAGGAACCTCCATACTGTTTTCCACGGTGGCTGCACCAATTTATATTCCCATCAGCAGTGCACAAGGGTTCATCTTCTCCACATTCTCACCAACATTTTTTTCTTCTCTTTTTGATAGCAGCCATTTTAACATGTGTGAATTGATATCTCATTGTGTTTTTGAGCAATCTCTATACCCAACATGGGGCTTGAACTCACAACCCCCAAATCAAGAGTCACATGCTCTACCAATTGAGCCAGCTAGGTGCCCCTCATTGTGTTTTTGACTTGCATTTCCCTGATGATTAGTGGTGTCAAACTCCTTTTCATGTACTTGTTGGTCATATGTATGTCTTCTTTGGAAAAATGTCTATTCAGATTCTCTGCCTATTTTTTAAATGAATTGTTTTTGTTTTTGTTTTGCTATTCTGTTATTTTTTATATATTTTGGATGTTAACTCCTTATCAGATATATAAATTGCAAATGTTTTCTCCTATTCAGTAGGCTGCCTTTTCATTTTTTTGCTGTGCAAAAGCTTTTTAGTGTGATGTAGTCCTGCCTGTTTATTTTTGTTTTTATTGCCTTTGCTTTTGATGTCAGATCCAAAAAATCATTGCCAAGCCCGATGTCAAAGAACTTACTGCCTATAATTTCTTCCAGGAGTTTTATGGTTTCAGGCCTTGCATTCAAGTCTTTAATCCATTTGAGTTAGTTTTTGTGCATGGTATAAGGTAGCAGTCCAGTTTCATTCTTTTGCATATGCCTGTCTAGTTTTCCCAACACTATTGAATATACTGTCCTTTTCCCATGTATATTCTTGGTTCCTTTGTCATAAATTAATAGACCATATATGCATGATTTATTTCTGGGCTCTCTGTTCTGCTCCACTGATCAATGTGTCTGTTTTTATGCCGATGCCATACTGTTTTGAACACTATAGCTTTGCAGTATAGTTTGATATCTGGGAGACTGATGCCTCCAGCTTTGTTCTTTTTTCTCAAGATTACTTTGACTAGTCAGAGTCTTTTGCAGTTTCATACAAATTTTAGGATTGTTTGTTCTATTTCTGTGAAAAACGCCATTGGGGGAATTTTGATAAGGATTGCCCTGAATCTGTATTGTGGACATTTTAACAATATTAATTCTTCCAGGACATGAGCATGAATATCTTTCCATGTATTTGTGTCTTCTTCCATTTCTTTCATCAGTGTTTTATAGTTTTCGGTGTACAGGTCTTTCACCTCCTTGGTTAAATTTATTTCTAGGTATTTTATCCTTTTTGATGCAATTGTAAATGTGATTGTTTTCCTAATTTATCATTCTGATAGTTTGTTATTAGTGTATAGAAATGCAACTGATTTTTTATATTGATTTTGTATCCTGCAACTGTACTGAATTTCTTTATTCTAACTGTTTTTTCATGGAATGTGTAGGGTAATATAATATTTCATTTGCAAATAGTGCAAGCTTTACTTCTTCCTTTCTAATTTGAATAAGTTTTATTTCCTTTTCTTGCCCAATTGCTATGGCTAGGACTTCCAGTGCTATGTTGAATAAATGTGTCAAGAGTGGGCATCCTTGTCTGAACAAGGATGTTTCAGCTTTTTACCATTGAGTATGCTAGCCTTGTTATATATAGCTTTTATTATATTGAGGTAATTTCCCTCTACACTCACTTTGTTGAAGGTTTTTATCATGAATGGAATTTTGTCAAATGTTTTTTCTGCATCTATTGAGATGATCATGTGGTTTTTTATTCTTCTTTTTTTTTTAAGATTCTATTTATTTATTTGACAGAGAGATACACAGCGAGAGAGGGAACACAAGCCAGGGGGAGTGGGAGAGGGAGAAGCAGGCTCCCCGCGGAGCAGGGAGCCGGATGCAGGGCTCGATCCCAGGACCCTGGGATCATGACCTGAGCCGAAGGCAAATGCTTAACTGACTGATCCACCCAGGCACCTCTTATTCTTCATTTTGTTTATGTGGTGTATCACATTGACTGATTTGTGGATGTTGAACCATCTTGCATCACTGGAATAAATCCCACTGATCATGGTTAATGATCTTCTTAATGCATTGTTGAATTTGGTCTGCTAATATTTTATTGAGGATTTTTACATCTATGTTCATCAGGGATATTGGCCTATAATTTTCTTTTCTTATGGCATCCTTGTCTGGATGCCTTATTTGGTATCAAGATAATGTTGACCTCATAAAATAAGTTTGGAAATGTTCCTTCCTCTTCTATTATTTTGGGGGTGGGGTGGGAGGGAGAGTTTGAAAAGGATTGGTATTAAATCTTTGAATGTTTGTTAGAATTCACAGTGAAGCTGTCTGGTCCTGGACTTTTGTTTGTTTGGAGGTGATTGATTACTGATTCAATCTCCTTACTAGTAATCAGTCTGTTCAGATTTTCTATTTCTTCATGATTCAGTCTTGTATGTTTCTAGAAATTTGTCCATTTCTTCTAGATTTTTAAATTCATTGGCATATAATTGTTCATAATAATCTCTTAAGATCCTTTGTATTTCTGTGATAACAATAGAAATGTCTAGTCTTTGCTTCCAGATTTTATTTGTGTCCTCTCTTGGTGAGTCTAGCTAAAGCTTTGTCAATATTATCTTTTCAAATAACCAGCTGCTCTTAACTTCATTGATCTTTTCTATTTCTTTTTAGTTTATCTTTCATTTATTACCACTGTTTTTTGTTATTTCCTTCCTTCTACTAACTTTGGGCTTCATTTGTTCTTCTTTTTCTAGTTTTTTGAGGTATAGAGTTTGGTTTTTCTTTGAGATTTTTCTTGCGTATTGATGTAAGCATTTATCACTATGAACTTCTCTGCTTTTTCTGTGTCCCATACAGTTAGATATGTTGTATTTCCATTTTCATTTGTCTCAAGATATTTTTTGATTTCTCTTGATTTCTTTTTTGACCCATTGGTTGCTCAATAACATGTTATTTAATCTCCACAGATTTCTGAATTTTCCAGGTTTTTTTTGTAATTAAATTCTAATTTCATATGATTGTGTTCAAAGATGATGCTTGATATGATTTCAATTTTCCTAAATGTATTAATATTTGTTTTGTGGCCTAACATACAATCTATCTTGAAGTGCACTTGAGAATATGTATTCTGGTACTTTTGGATAGAATGCTCTGTAAATACCTGTTAGGTCCATCTGGTCTAACATGTCTTTTAAAGCCAATGTTTTCGTATTGATATTCTGTCTGGATGATCTATCCATTTGTGTGAGTGGGGTATTAAAGTCTCCTACTATTATCATATTGGTGTCAATTTCCCTCTTTAGGTTTGTTAATACATAAATAGACAGCAATACAATAATATTAGGTGACTTTAAGAACATTTAATGGGCATTTTCAAATATATACAGAAGTAGACAGAAAAATACAATAAACCTCCCTTTATGTATCTTTTAACTTCAACAATGATTAACAATTTGCCTATCTCATTTCACCTATTTTTCTACTACACCCACATTTTTTTCTGTAGTACTTAAATTCCATAGTAAAGCATCTTATTTATTGATACTTTATTAGTATCTCTAGAAGATATGTTTTTTAAAACCTAGCCACAATACCCTTATCACACAGACAAAATAATAATTTTTAAAAATCCTTCCTTAGTAAAATATTGTTTCTTGTTCAAATATCCCCATTGTCTCAGAAATATCTTTTATAATTGTTTTATTCAAATCAGTATGCAAGCAACATCCACCCATTAAAATTGGTTTTGTCTGTTTCCCATGCCATTTATTTGCTGAACAAACTGAACAAATATATATATGTTTTACATATATGTGTTTAATGTATGTTTTTAAAAATCACTCTGGCTAGGGGCACCTGGGTGGCTCCACCGGTTAGGTGTCTGCCTTCGGCTCAGGTCATGATCCCAGGGCCCTGGGATCCAGCCCTGCATCGAGCTCCCCACTCAGCGGGAAGTATGCTTGTCTCTCTCCCTCTGCCCTTCCCCCTGCTTGTGCACTCTCTCGCTCTCAAATAAATAAATAAAATCTTTAAAAATAAATAAAAAAACAAAGAATAATCACTCTGGCTAAACAAAATGTGGCATATACTTACAATGGAGTATTATTCGTCCCTCAAAAAGAAGGAAATTTTGTCCCATGCTACAACATGGATGAACTTTGGCAACATTAGGCTAAGTGAAATAAGCCAGTCAAGAAAGGGCAAATACCATGTGATTCCACTTACATGAGGTACACGGAGTCATCAGATTCACAGAGAGAGAAAGTAGAATTGTGGTTGCCAGGGAGTTGGGGGAGGGGAGAAGGGGATGTTGTTGAAGGGTGTAAAGTTTCAGCTCTGCAAGTTTTCAGTGTGGTGCCTGGTTGCTGAAAGATGTGGATGTACTTAACACTGCTGAAATGCACACCTAAAAATGGTTAAGAGTGTACATGTTTATGTTATGTGCATTTTATCACACTTTAAAAACATTTTTAAATCCCTGCTGTGTGGAGAATGGTTTGTAGCCAAGACAAAGTAGAAGCAGGTTGACCAGCTGGGACGACATTGCAGTGGGCCAGGTGAGATGACAGTGGCTTGGATTTTGGTGATAATGGTGGAGGCAGTTAAAAAAAAGATCAGATTTTGGGTCCATTTAAAAAGGAGAAACAGGGGCGCCTGGTTGGCTCAGTCAGTTGAGCGTCCTACTCTTGATATCAGCTCAGGTCACGATCTCATGGGTGGTGGGAACAAGCTCCACGTCAGGCTTCGTGCTCAGTGCAGAATCTGCTTGAGGATTCTCCCCCTCTGCCCCTCCCCACCACCACCCCCACTCTCTCTTTCTCTAAAATAAATAAGTCTTTTTAAAAATAAATAAATAAAAAAGAGAAACAGTACCTGCTGACGGATTGGATATTGAGTGTGAAGGAAAGGAAAAGCGATGAGGGACTCCAAGGATTTGGGCCTGATGAACTGAGTTCCTGGCAGTGCTATTTAGTGCAGTGAGGAATCCTGAAGGAGGAGCCAGCTACCAGGTGGCAGGTTGATAACATTGGACCTTTTCCACGGGGGAAGGGAGCTTGGTTGTTCTCTTTGGAACGGGCACTTACTCTGGATTTGGATTTGGTTTCCCTGGCTGTCGTCATGCTGCTGCCAGCACCCTCTCTAGACACCTGCTGAATGGCTGATAGTCTGTCATGGCCTCATGTGTGATATTACTTCTGACCAGGGAACTCATGTTACCAGGAAAAAGTAAGCCATGGGCAAATGCCCATGAGATTCCATGATCTTATTCTGTATGGGAACACCAGAAGGAGGAGGCTCAGTAGAGCAGGAATGGTCTGTTGGCAGCCAGTTCCTGTGTCAGCTGGAGAAACACCTTGCCGAGATGCAGCATATGGTCTCACAGGCACTGCTGTTTCTCCCCAGCCAGGATGCACTTGGCCAGGACTCCATGGGTGGTTGTGGTGGTGGAGGGGACTTCTCATGATCATACTTACGGATGTGATCAAAACCATTTGCCTCCTTTACCCGAGTTTCTGTTTGGGAAGTTTAGGCATCTGGAGAGACACGTTTTCACCTGGAGACAGCCCCCCAAAAAGAATGGGCTGGAATATTCTGTTAGCCAAGTCAGTGAACATTAAAACGTGTCTGATTTTACAGTAGTTCCCCGTTATCCATGGGGGAGACATTCCAAAACACCCAGGGGGTGCCTGAAACTGCAAAGAGTACCAAACCCTGTGTAGACTCTGGTTTTTTCTACGCAAACACACCTACGATAAAGTTTAATTTATAAATTAGGCACAGTAAGAGATCAACAATTAATAATAAAATATAACAATTATAACAATATACTGTAATAAAAGTTATCTGAATGCAGTATCTCTCTTGCTCTAAAACATTTTTTTAAATTGAAGTGTAGTTAACATATATTAGTTTCAGGTGTACAACATAGTGATTTGACAGTCGTACACATTACAAGATGCTTGCCATAAATGTCATTACCATCTGTCACCATACAGTTATTTCAATATTATTACTATATTCCCAATGCTGTACTTTTTGTCCCTGTGACTTATTTATTTGCTAACTGAAAGTTTGTTCCTCTTCATTCCCTTTATCTGTTTCATCTGTCCCCCAACACCTCTCCCCTCTAGCAACCCCCAGTTTGTTCTCTGTATTTAAGAGTCTGTTTCTGGTGTTTACTGTTGTTTTGGTTTTTTATATTATGCATGTAAGTGAAATCATACAGTATTTGTCTTTCTCTGTCTGACTTATTCCACTTAGCAAAATCTTCTCATCCACCCATGTTGTTGCACATGGCAAGATTTCATTCTCTTTCTCTCAGAATATCTTATTGTGCTGTACTCATCCTTCTTCTTGTGACGACATGAGATAGCATGCCTATGCACTGAGACAAAGTGAGGTGAGTGACAGAGGCACTGTGACGTGGCATTAGGCTGCTGTTAACTGACCTTCTGATGACACGTCAGAAGGATGATCATCTGCTTCTGGGCCACGACTGACTGAAGGTCACCGAAACAACAGAAAGAACTGCAGATAAGCGGGCTAGTGTCTGTCGAAAAGTAATGTGGTATTCCTACCCCTGAATGTCATGGAGCTATTCACACCTATCACGTGTCACCCTCAGTTCTGGGTCTCAGCATCTTCCATCACATCAGAACTCCTCAGAGCCTGACCTTCCATGATGTCCACGGGCAAGTCTTCTTGCTGCCATGTTCTTCCTTCCCAACCCCTTGCTTCAGTTTGATGTCTACTGCCCACAAGCCTGCCTGAAGGAGGTTGCCTGTTGCCCTTGCACAAGATCACCAGCGTCTCTGCCAACAGCCTTAAACACAATACCCCTTGGGCCCCAGAGAGATGCTGGGATCCACTCTAACACTGTCACCTGGGCCCCAACACCTGTGCCTCCCTGTGGGTCTCCCAAAGTCTCAAAAAGAGATCTTTTGTTTTCTCCTTTTGTTTCTTACCTGAAAACAACAACCAAAACTTTTTTTAAAGATTTTATTCATTTATTTGTTTTTTAAGATTTTATTTATTTGTTTGACAGAGAGAGCACAAGCAGGGGGAGCGGCTGGCCGAGGGAGAGGGAGAAGCAGGCTCCCTGCCGAGCAGGGATCCCAATGCGGGGCTTTATCCAAGGACCCTGGGATCATGACCTGAGCCAAAGGCAGACGCCTAACCGACTGAGCCACCTAAGATTTTATTTATTTATTTGAGACAGAGTGAGCGAGAGAGAGCACAAGCTGGAGGAGGGGCAGAGAGAGAGGAAGAAGCAAACTCCCCGCTGAGCAGGGAGCCCAAGGTGGGACTCGATCCCAGGACGCAGGGATCATGACCTGAGCCGAAGGCAGACCCTTAACCGATTGAGCCACCCAGACGTCCCAACAACCAAAACTTTAATAAGCACCTTTTTCCTTAGGAATTAGCATTGTCTTCATTCATGTAAAGCCAAGAGTCTCCCACCATTCACACCCCAAATCAAGAAAAATGCCACTCACCTGAATGCACAATGCACATTATGAAGCCACAACACTTCTCATCTGCCTTCCAGGTAATGGTGACGCCCACATTCTTGGAGAGTAACAGGTACTCCGGTTGTAATAAGAAAGGGCTTATTCTAGCAATCTTTCTATAAACAGAGTGGATACCAATTACTCAGATCTTAGACTCAGGTGCACAAGAAATGCAACTTTATTTTTTATAACAATAATTTTTTGTCTGAGATAGTGACCACTCACCACCCCTCCTCATTCTGCAGGGTGGCAAAAGTGAGATCTTAGCTAATTCACATCAGGATTTCTCAACGGTTCAGGTTTACCGCCCCCCACCCTGCCCCAGGGCTGCATTTAGCCTCTGGGAACAGGGTTCAGGGAAGACTTGCAACATCCGTAGGAAGAGCAACTTAAACTCTGCCTCCTCTGAGAGCCCGGGGCGCTGCGACAGCACCCTCTTGTTGTCCTTTGGTTCTCTGTGTTGCATGCTCCTGCTCCGAGACACGCAGGGAAATGCTCGGCTGCCCTGCAGCCCCTACCCCTCACAGCCCCCCCCACCCCACCCCACTGAGGTGGCCCCAGGCCCCTGGGCCCAGGCACACTTTGGGGCTTCCGTCCTCTCCTGCTCCCAAGGCACGTGGTGCGGGGGCTGCCAAGGCCCGTCACTGCCCAGCCCCGCGGCCTCTCTGTCCGATCCCCTCACTTACCTAGGGGTCACTGCTAGCCTGTTGGCCTGTGGAGCTGAGCAGCTGCCTTTCTTTAACGGGAGCATGTGAGGCGGCAGAGCACTCACCCTGCCTGCACCGCCAAGCCTCCCTCCCCTCCTCCTTTCCCTCTGGGCCTCAGCCAGGGAAGGGGGGCAGGCCAAAGCCTCGACTCTTGTTATTCCCGGGGTCCCTTCCAGTTTGCAGAAGTCCCATACCCCTTTGAGCTTCTGTGTAACAGTCCACGGCCAAATGTTCCAGTTCCCACGGACAGAAGCAGGAGAAGCAGGAAGGTATTTGTTCCTCCGGAAACTTTGAAAGGTTGTCTCAAAGGCAAAACAAAACAAAAATCGCATCCCTTTTAGGATGGAGGATGTTTTTTCCCTCCGGCATTGGAGAGTGGGATCCCCCTCCAAAGCCTGGCTGGTCTGCAGGGGCTTCAGGAACAGCGAGGCAGGTTTAGGGGATGCCTAAAGGAGGGCCCTCTCCCTGGGCGGTCAGAGCATGCTGTGGAGCGAGGAGCCACAAGCTACAAAACAGGAAAAGGTCTTTAAAGAGTTTTAAATTCTCCTTTTTGTAGTCCTACATTTCTTCCTTTGCTGGCTGTCCTGCATAGACTCAGATGCTATTTTTTTTTCAAACGTAGTCTCATCTTGGCCCACTGATACTTCTAGAACCACAACGATTTCTGAGAAGCTTGCCTCAGTTCTACACACCAGTCTTCTCATGTCCCGGAGTGACCTGCCCCAGATTCCTTTCTATGGTTTGCCATCAGTCTGTAGGGCCAACGTACACTATGACCGTGGGCAGTAATTTAATCTCTCTGTGACTCCATTTTCTTCCATAAAATGGGACAAATCATAATATCTATGACATAATAACACGTGAAGTCCTTAGAACAAAGCATGGTACATAGTAAACAGTCAATAAATATTACTATCATCATTGTTATGACCACCTTCATTACTATGACAAAGCCAATATGAATCCCTACATGGTAAGTCTTAGGCCACAACTCAGATAGGCAAAAAATGTAACTTGCTTTATTTTTCCGTAAGTCTGTTTAGTTTCTCTTTTGTACGCCCCTTCCCGAGTAGCAGAACCTTCATTCCAGTTAATTCAGAGTCTCCCTCTCTCTAGGGTTGTATCTAACCTTTGGGCCTGGGTCCTAGGCCAGTGGTGCACCCAGGTTCTTATGGCGGAACTGACTTCCCCAAGCATCCAGCTTAGATCCAGTTCCCACTTCCTGGGGAGCATGGGAGCACAGAACACCTCTAGAAGAGGCCAAGTTTCTTCGTAAGTTCAGGGGGAATTACAGGAGGGAGAGGGGATGTGGTAGGGTAAATTTTTAGAATCCTATACAATGATTTTCTTCATTACTGCTACTTTATTTATACTCGATGGCCCTTTACCAGTCGAAGTAGACTGTGAGGCATCCGTTGTACATCCCAGGGAAGGGTTATTACATCAGAGAAGAAGAGGCTTTGAAAGAGTTGCAGCATTAATTTTAGGCCATAAACACTAGATTGGAAAGAATATGAGGTGATGGCAAAAGTCAGGTCTTATAAGCCAAAATGAGATACAGCTTCTCTTGGTTAGAAGAGAGGAGAGTTAGAAAGGAAACAGGTAATGAGATTCTGTGTGGGTAGGGACAGCATAAAGTTTAGCATCCAAACTGGTTCACTTTTGAAAGTGAAAGGGAGTGCTATTAATACACTAGCACCCCTATCCACTGCGACACGTTCCAAGACCCTCAGCGGACAGCTGAAACTGCACATAGCACCAAAATTTATATATACTGTGCATTTTCCTAGACATACATACCTATGATGAAGTTTAATTTATAAAGTAGATGCAGTAAGATATCAACAACGATAGCTAATAATAAAATAGAACAATTATAACAACATACTATAATAAAAGTTACGTGAATGTGGTCTTTGTGTCTCTCTCTCTCAGAATATCTTAATGTACTGTACTTACCTTTCTTCTTCTTGTGATGATGTGATATGACAGAGCGCTAGGCCGCTATTGACCTTCTGATGATAGGTCAGGAGAAGGATCATGTGCTTCTGGGCCACAGTGGACCATGAATAACTGAAACCAGGGAAAACAAAGCCACAGATAATGGGACACTATTGAATTATGCTGGGATCACAGACACAAACCAGGACTATCCCAGGCAAACCAGCCCAGTCATATGGGTCCTA
Organism: Halichoerus grypus; assembly: GCF_964656455.1. NCBI lineage: Eukaryota > Metazoa > Chordata > Mammalia > Carnivora > Phocidae > Halichoerus > Halichoerus grypus. Next base: position 67,347,045 of record NC_135717.1, read on the forward strand.
CTCCCTATCCCCATACCTACCCCAGGACCAAGTAGAGGTGAGGGTTTCTAGAAACCATCGATTTGCTTGGGGAATCTGAAAGGAGAGCTCCTATTCTCCTTTGCTTATGAGAAGGTCTCCAGGGGTCCAGTTGAGCATGGCTGCACAGACAGGGTGGACAAAGCCTGGTGCGCTTCTCCACGCACCAACGTGGCAAGGAAGCATGGCTACTTGTTTTCTCTGCCCTGAAGAAGTTGTTGGTAGCTGAAAAAGAGCCAGGCCTGGCAAGGCCATGGGGCAGAGACACAAGGGTCAGATGGGAAGGGAGCGGGAGTGCCCCAGCAAAGGCCGAGATTAAAGACAGCAGGACAGTACGCAACCTGCCCTCAAGCCACTCCCACTAGTGTCCTCAGCCTGCCACCACAACCAAGCAACCAATCCTGGGAAATGAGAGGGGACCCCACATTAATGAACACATGGAATGGACAGAGATCCTCTGATTTGACTGACACTTCATTTAAGAAGCCGGGCAGAACAGGCACTTGATACGGAAACGCCATGGTTGTGAATATGGTGACATATCTTGCACATCTGAGTTGTGGCCTGAGATTCACACCCACTTCACAATGACACAGAGAACCCAAAGTTAGAATGTCAAGTCCTGGGTGCCTGGGTGGCTCAGTCGGTTAAGCGTCTGCCTTCAGCTCAGGTCATGATCCCAGGGTCCCAGGATCGAGTCCCCAAGAGTCTGCTTCTCCCTCTGACCCCTCTCGTGCTCTCTCTCTCACTCTTGTTCTCTCAAATAAATAAATAAATAAATAAAATCATTTAAAAAAATGTCAAGTCCTAAAGGCAGAAGTCTTGCAACTTTGAAATAAAAGTCCCTCTTGGGGCACCTGGGTGGCTCAGTTGGTTAAGCGACTGCCTTCGACTCAGGTCATGATCCTGGAGTCCCAGGATCGAGTCCCGCATCAGGCTCCCTGCTCGGCAGGGAGTCTGCTTCTCCCTCTGACCCTCCCCTGTCTCATGCTCTCTCTCTCTCTCTCTATCTCATTCTCTCTCTCAAATAAATAAATAAAATCTTTAAAAAAAAAAAGAAATAAAAGTCCCTCTTTTAAAAAATATTGCCTTAGAGTCTAGTCTTCTAGAGCATTCTGTTATATAGACATGCGATTCTACACACAGGAAAGGTCTGGCCTTTGGGGGAAGCGCTTTGATAGAATATACAAACAAAACAAAACAAAACAAAAAACGCACTTAACCTTCAGCCCAGGGTTTTATTTCTCAGCATCTGCCTTAGAAAAATAATTGCCCATTTTCAGAGTTGTGTTGTTTATAATAGTGAAAAATTGGAAATACCCTTAATATCAGTCAATAGAGGAGTGGTTAAATAAACAACTGCCATCTTCACACTACTGAGCAGTAAGTTTTCAAAATGTGTTAGGTTTTGTATTATTCTGAAGTGGAAAATTCCTCAAGACAAAGATTTGAAAAAGCAAGATATGGAACAATACATACAGTATGGGATTATTTATGTGAACACACATGTAACACACCTCGGGCACATATACATAAAAGCGTGTATTTATCTATAAATTTGTAATGTAAGTAAATGTGAGAAATAAAGATCTGGAAAGATAGTCACCAAACTGAAAATAATGGTTAACTCTGAGGTGGGGACTACAACTGGGAGATTGAAGGTTAAGGTAGATGTGCTCACTGTATGGGGACGTTCAAATTTTTTACAGCAAAAATATATTCAGGCAGCGTTACCCATTTTTTTTTTTTTAATTGCTGCCTTGTAGCAGCCAGGAAACAGATAGTACAAATGAGGATAATTTGAGGAGAGTTTAATTAAGGGACAATTTGTAAAGTTACAGATAAGGTTCAGGAGAACTACTTAGGAGAGCGATGTGGAAACAAGGAGAAAGTTATGTAGTAACATTTCCTGGAGGAGAACCGTGACCTGTGTTCGAAGGATATAGCCAGTCAGAGGAGTTAAGAAATAAATTCCCTGATGTCATTCTCCTTCCCTCACCTTCTGGAGCTGTCCACTGGCCAAATCCAATGGGAAGCCAGAGAATAAGGGAACTTGTTGATATAGTCCATAGAGTGAGACTTCTGGGGCAGAAAGCAGAGGGCAACGTGGTGGACAGTTATCATACTTAATATAAAAACAGCTGCCATAATTGATAAAAAAAGGAAAAACAGCTCACCAAATGTTGGGATGTTTGACTAAATGTCACCGCACCCCTTTCCTGAATTCTGAACAAATTGAGATCTATTAAAAATGAATAAGGCAGGTGGGAGCCAAGTATCACCTTCAGTATGGAATAGGGGCTGGGATGGAAGACCATCTAGTGTGAGAAACAAATGTCTTCCCAATACGGAATCTGAGAATGTGCATCGTGCCGACCTATCAGAGCGTATGCTGCAATAGAGCAGACCCCTCCCCAAGACAGAAAGGGAGAAGATGCGCTGAGCACGACCAATCGTCGTTTCTTCATTTCACCATTACACAGGTCACGTGGCCTTTTCTGGGGTAGAGTAAGGGAAGGGGAAGAGTGTCCAGAATGTCCTCGCCCTCACATGGATTGAATGATAGGGAGAGGGGAGGGTGTGTTCCTTGCTAACAACCAACAGAAAAACTGGGCAAAGAATATGAACAGGAAGCTTATATCCAGTGAGACGAAGATAACAAAGGAAGGGAGAGAGGAGGAAGGGGAAAGAAAGTCAGAGGGGGGGAAAGAGGACAGACCTCTCTCCCTGTGGGTGTTTATGGGGTGGAGATAGCGATGTAGAAGATACCTCACAGGGAAGGTTGAAAACCAGCAGGGAGAGGGTGCTCATTTCCTTCTTCATAGATTTCCATGGTTTAATTGTTATGTAAAGTGTCTGTAGTTAAAAACAAAACCTCAATGTGTGGAAAAGCCTTAAGTTCCTTTTTTAGAAAGAAGAGAGTGTTAATTTTGTCAAATGCAAATGGTACAAAGAGATGAAGTGTGGATTTTTGGGTGGGACTGTGAACCAGGAGGTTCCTACAGACACCAACAAGGGCAGCTGTGGGCGTTGTTGCAACCCCGGGTTTGGTTCTGGGGAGGTGAGGAAGTGTCACTAATGAGTGAACACGATGCTTTCTAAGAACTGGCTATGGCAAGAAAGTGGGGTGGTATCTGGAGGGGAACTAAGGGTTATGGACAGACTTTGTTTCATGATCAGGGAGATTCGAGCCTATTTATATGCAGCGGGGAAGGTGACAACACAGAGGGAGAGAGAAGACAGGCCATGAGCAAGGTCACAGATGAGACAGATGGAGGGAAATCATGGCCTCTAAAATAGGTGGGAAGGAAGTAAGGTGAGGGCAGTAAGCTTGTGGGTGAGAAAGGAAGACAATTTCCAGTCAGAGAAAAGGCAAGGGCACCTCCTGATCAAGAGGTGTGGGGGATCTGAGGAGAGAGTTCCGCTTCAGAATCTGGTTAAGTTGGAGACTAGTCATGTCACCAGTCTGGTAGTATCCACGGTAAGGTTAGCACAGATTGGTCTAAGTTCGGTGGATTGTAAGGAGCACGTGTAAGACAAGAAAGTTGTGGGAGTTAAGAACCCTTGAGAGAAGGTGATTCAATTGGAGTCTAGTGTGGACAGAAAAAAAAAAGGGGCCTCTTCATGTGTCAAGAGCACTCCCTACTTCCCATACAATTGCAGTAATTGCCTGTTCATTTGCTGTCACCAACCCCTGTTAGAGTATAACCATCTCCATTCTCTAATTCTCTCTCTGTGAATAGAGACTATGTGGTGTATGGTAATTATTTGGTAAATAGCTGTCCACTGAATAACTTAGGGGAAAAGAGGGGACAGTGTGATGTAATGGATCTCTTAATGAGCTAGAGAAGAAAGTAGAGTGGGATTCCATTTAATTAAATTCAACCAATATGGGCATCACTTCTACATTTAGGTACTAGGCAAACCACAGCACATGAGCAGATGCAGTCCTGCGTCTACAGAGCCTGGGCTGGAGGAATACCAGAGCAGAATGTGGAGGCTGAGATCAGAGATTGACATGATGAGATTTACAATTTGGAGGTGGAGGTGCTCTAGGTGATGACTCTGTCCAACTATCTTTTGATTACTGATCAGAATTGTCTGAGCCACATGGGGAAAGGAGGAAAGTTCCAGGCTGCATTATGGCAGGGGGAGAGTACAGTGTGCCTGGGGGCAGACAGAAGGAATGCAGAAGGTAAAGTTAGGAAAAACAGCGCAGCGCATAATGATTAAAAGCATATGCTTTTTTTTTTTTTTAAAGATTTTATTTTATTTATTTATTTGAGAGAGAGAGAATGAGAGACAGAGAGCATGAGAGGGAGGAGGGTCAGAGGGAGAAGCAGACTCCCTGCCAAGCAGGGAGCCTGATGCGGGACTCGATCCCGGGACTCCAGGATCATGACCTGAGCCGAAGGCAGTCGCTTAACCAACTGAGCCACCCAGGCGTCCCAAAAAGCATATGCTTTGATTCAGACCTGGATTCAAAATCTGACTTCCCCTCTGCTATGAGACACCTTCTAGACAGTGATTCTTAACCGGTGATGTTACCCCCCAGGAAATATTTGGCAATGTCTAGAGGAATTTTCAGTTGTCCCAGCTCAGTGGGAGGAGAGTGGGGTGCTACTGGCATCAACTGGGTTGAGGTTAGGGATGCTGCTAAACAGGACTGCCCCCTAAAAAAGAACTGTTATGCCCCAAGTGCCAATAGTACCAAAGCTGAGACATTCTGCCTCAAGACTCATCCATAAAATAGTTTCAATAATGCCAACCTGTTAGACGTTTTATGAGAATTAAACCATTTAATGTAGTTGCTGCATATCTGAAGTAGACCCCCTCAGGGGCAACCCAATATCAGCCAAGATCTTCAAACGATCAATGTTGAGTTCACCCCTGTGAGAAGAGAGAGGAAATGTTTTCAGGGCTCCAGTGGGAAGAGTTGTGGGGTTGTGGGGAGGCCAGCTATGCCCAAATCCAACAATATGGTGGAGTCGCCTGTACTTAATGCTGGGGCTGGCCGGAAGAGGACGTACTCTTCTTATTTCTCCTTTCATTTTAATAGTTGCAAAATGTTACAAACTCAAATCTGGAAGGGAAAAAGATGGAAGTATTTACTGGCCAAATCGAAGTACCTCAATTTTTATTTATCTTTCCAATCTCTATGTAAGTCATTATATGTTCATCATAGAGGGGAGAAAAAAACCTGACCAAAAGAAAAAGGAAAAAGAGTACACATAGTCTTATTATTATTCTGGCATGCGTTCTTTCAGGTTTTTTTCCTGTGCATACAGGGCATTATGTATACCTTTTAAAATAAAATTTTTGGGGTGCCTAGGTGGCTCAGTTAGGCATCTGCCTTCAGCTCAGGTCATGATCCCAGGGTCCTGGGATTGAGCCCCTCATCCGACTCCCTGCTCAGCAGGGAGTCTCCCTCTCCCTCTGCCTGCTCCTCGCCCTGCTTATACTCTCTCTCTGTCAAATAAATAAATAAATAAATAAGTCTTTAAAAAAATAAATAAATAAGTAAAATTGTTATCATGTTATTTAAAAAACTTTGTAACCTGCTTTTTAATTTAATAACACATTTTAAATAGTTTTAATGTCTTTAAGCATCCTTTTGTATTAATTTGTCAAAATACAAACATCTTTTTTTCCTAATTACAAAAGGAATAACCACTAAATGTGAAAGAAATGCCAACAGTGTCTAGAAAAGAAAGGGAGGGGGGAACCCACAGTATTTGGGTTAGGAAACTGTGACTTCAGTTGGCATAAACAACTAAACAACAGAAAGCTCAGAGGACGGGCTCAACAGCATCATCAGGACACCAGGTGCTTTCTGTCTCTCTCTGCTGTCTTTGGGGGCCTCATCTGCAGCCTGTTCTCCTCATTGTCACAAGATGGCTTCCAGTGGCCATCAAGGCTGCAGAGTCCCTTCTTACGTCTCTCTCCCCAGGAATATCAATTTGTTCTTTAAGTCTGATGGTATCAACTTGTGTCATATGATCTCCCTGACCAATAACAGTCACTGGGACAATCCTAATCGCTCATGAACTAGGCCTGGTCAGATACAGAGCCCAGGGGTGGGGTCAGCATGTTCTGAAGGGCATGGCTATGTGAGGAGGGGTGGACACCTAAACCCAGTGAGATGGAAGGAGAATGTGTGGTTGGATAAGCAGTCAACCGTGTTCACTTCAATACTCCCGTCTGGCTATCCAACATGCCTACACCCTTTCCCATCTATCATTTTTTTACAAAAAAAAAAAAAAGAGAGATTTATTTATTTATTTATTTATTTATTTATTTATTTAAGAGGGAGAGCATGAGCAGGGGGAGGGGCAGAGGGAGAGAGAGAATCCTCAAGGAGACTCCCCACTGAGCAGGGAGCCCAATGCGGGGCTTGATTCCACGACCTTGAGATCATGACCTGAGCTGAAATCAAGAGTCAGCCACTTAACCGACTGAGCCATCCAGGCGCCCCTGCCATCTATGGGTTTTAAACAATAACCACAGCTTCATAAAATGTCCACAGCCCTTTTCTGAAGGGAGGCAACGAGGGGTCTTCAGACTCTGGCATACATTGTAAGTCCTGGGTCTCTGGGGGGCTCTGCACGCCTCTTCATTTTGTTATTTTAATCATACGTGGTTGTTGTTGTTGAATTTACATAGGAATAGAAGGAATTTTCTGCAATTTTCTTCCAACATCAGCTCTTCTTTTTTCTGATGTGTTTTGAGCTCCTTTCACATCTGCTCTTCCTTTTTTTTTCTCTTAGGAGTGTGGGGAGGGGGGGCAGAATAATCACACAGACCCCAAACTGAGTTTCTTCTCGCTTAGTCATTCTGAGGTAATCGCAGTTATACACAGGCCTGCGCTTTACTCCCAAAACAATACCCATGTGGTCTTTTGCTTATCTCCCTCTTCCCTGAGCATGGTTTGCTTCTTCCCTGAGAAACACAAGTCAGCTAGCACTTGGACCTACATCATTTATATGTATGGGTCCCAAAGCTGCCAGAGGAGAGCGGGGAGGGCAGTGGTCCCATCAGCCATCAAAGCTGGGAACAATTTCCACATTCGTTTTATTTTTTTCTTGTGTTGAAACCCTTGACTAGAGGCCCGATCCAAGGAAAAGAGGGTCTACCTTGCCCCATGGATGGTGGTGGGTCTGGAGATCTGGGTCTGTCTCCCTTCTCCCGCCGATCCAAGCAGGAGGCAGAGCCCTCCCGGGTGGCGTGAGAGCCTTGTGTGCCTGCAGGCACGTTCCTCCACCCGGCTCGCTCTGTCCGGAGCTGTCAGCCCCCTTGGAGACAATTGCTGCTAAAAGCTCATTTCTGGACTCTCTCCCACCACTGTGGCCTTCGACTGATGTTTGGCTTTACGAGGAGGAAAAAGGGCCCCAAGTGGAACATTCCAGATCTTTTCTCTTGCCAACTCAAGCCCCTATTTCCTGTCCTTCCAAAGTGAGAATTATTTTTAGTGGGATTTTCAGAAATTCTGCCTCTTCTCATCACTTTGTGCAGTTCACTCCAAAAAGGGAGTTGTGGGTTGATTCCCAGAATTTTAGATCAAGTTAGGCTTAATTGTTTTGTATTTCTTGAAGTCTGTGATATGAGGTTGAGAAAATCCCCTAGATTCTTTGTTGGATGATGCTTTCCTTGATGTATCTTGTTTTATTCATTCCAGTGAGCCTTGGAAGGAGATTTTTATAAACCCACTAATACATTGCTCTTTCCTGGATGCTCCCAAAGCACTTTTAATGGTTACACAGCATCTGAATCACACGGATAAAGCTAAATGTACTTCACCAATTTCCAACTGGTAAATGGTTGGGTGATTTCCAATTTTTCCCTCACTGTAAAAAAGTTAACAAAAACTTTGTACATGATATTTGTGCATGTCTCTGATTGTTTCTTTAGTAAATTACCACATTTTCAAATAATGACAGGGAACTGAGCTCTATTTTGCCCGTTCTTAGCTTTGTATTCATTTTTCGGTTAAGTGGTTCTAAATAAAAACCGTCACAACAATCCTTGGCCATATTGTAGGTGCCTTTCAGCACCTTCTCTTCCCACCAGACCATATGTTGACCCAGATAAACTAATCCCTGTACCTAAGAACACCATTGGTCTGCTAGGGATGCTCATTCTCCTCATTTCTACTCTCCTTCTGCAACCATTCCTGGTCCTTTATCATCCACAGTTTCTCTCTGCTAACTTTCTACTTACTCCCTGGCATTTTCAGCTGTTCTTCTCCACACACCTCTGAAGTTTTCGGGTGACTTTCTACCAAGGCTTTATCTTGTGAAAATTAATGATAGAAGTAACAGTCATCTGCTTCTCAAAATAAAATACTCCCACGCGTGCTGACGTTGTGATGTACCGCTGTCAATAAGGCATCGACCAATAATCTTGTGTTTATCAAACCGTGAAGACCACCGGCACAAAAACTCTCAGAGGTGCTTGTTAAAATCCAAATTCCTGGACTATGCCTTGGGTTAACTGGATTAAAAATCTCTAGGGAGGGGCGCCTGGGTGGCTCAGTCGTTAAGCGTCTGCCTTCGGCTCAGGTCATGATCCCAGGGTCCTGGGATCGAGCCCCGCATCGGGCTCCTGGCTCAGCGGGGAGCCTGCTTCTCCCTCTCCTACTCCCCCTGCTTGTGTTCCTTCTCTAGCTGTGTCTCTCTCGCTGTCAAATGAATAAATAAAATCTTTAAAAAAAAAAATCTCTAGGGATAGGGGGCCAGGAATTTGTGTTTTACTGATTTCTTCAATGATTCTGATACTTACTAAAATATGTAAACTTACCTAAATTTTGAGAATTCTTGTATCAAAGCTCAACTCTGCATGAGCTGACACAGCAACTCCCTTTCTATCATGCCATTTAAATAAAAATTCTATTAATCATGTGTCTACACTGATGGTAGTACTGGGGAGCCTGGGTGGCTCAGTCAGTTGGACTTCCAACTCTTGATGTGGGCTCGGGCCATAATGTCCGGGTCTTGGGATCAAGCCCCACATGTGCAGCATAGAGCCTGCTCGGGATTCTCTCTCTCTCTCTCTGCCCCTCCCCCTGCCACGCACTTTCTCTCTCTCTCAAAAATTAACTGATTAATTAATTAACTAGTGGTAATACTGACACAATCTCCACAAATCCAGAGAACATCGGGTGGTAAGGCTTACAAGAATCACTGTCTCTGGTACTCCTCTCCTTCCTACTTCCTTGCTGCTCGGTTGGGGTCATGTGACCAGTTCTGGCCACTGGGCTTGGAGTCGGATTTGGTTGAGTTCACACTGTGCCTTTGTATGGTGCCCGTGAAGCCATGTGCTAAGATGGAAGTGTCATAAGATAGCAGAGTCTGTGTCAGCTTGAGTCTCTGATGGTCTGTGGAGCAAAATCACTGTCAACCTTCAATGCAGCATGAGCTAGAAATAAGTTATAGAGATTTTTAAGGTTATTTGTCATGCAGCATAACCTAGTCTTATTCTGAATAATACAACTAAAACCCCTATTTCTTGTTCATCCATCAGTGTATTTTTTTCTAAGATTTTATTTACTTATCTGAGAGAGAGAGAGAGCTTGAGAGAGAGAGAGAGAGATCATGAGCAGGGGAGAGGGGTAGAGGGAGAACCCGACTCCCTACCAAGCAGGGAGCCCGATGCGGGGCTCAATCCCAGGACCCTAGGATCATGACCTGAGCCGAAGGCAGATGCTTACCCGACTGAGCCACCCAGGCGCTCTCCATCAGTGTGTTTGAGTGTCTTCTGATCATTTAAAATTTGGTTATAATAAGAAATCTCCAGTTCTATAAATCTGAGCTTTATTCAAATATTCACCTTCAAAAATCACTAACTATTTTTACCAATTTGAATTTGTGTAAATGAGAGAAAACTTTCTGTGGGTGATAGAAGGGTATTAGGAAACTTGATGACCTGGAAAAAGGAAGTGAGGTAAAGGGGCACCTGGGTGGCTCAGTCGGTTAAGCATCTGCCTTCAGCTCAGGTTGTGATCCCAGAGTCCGGGAATTGAGCCCTGCATTGGGCTCCCTATTCGGTGGGGAGTCTGTTTCTCCCTCTGCCCTCACCTTCCCCTGCTCATGCTCTCTCTCTCTCGCTCTCGCTCTCTCTCTCTCTCTCTCAAATAAATAAATAAAATCTTAAAAAAATAGAAAAGGAAGTGAGGTAAAAATGAGTCAGTCAGTGGTTGACCCAGAGAGAAAACTCAGAACTTACTCTGTTACCTGGTTTGACAGCAATTCATTTTTTTTTCTTTTTTTTCCACTTTTTTCTTACCACTAGCCATGGGAGGAAACCTCAAAATTCTCTTCAGTCCAAAATGCATGGGTACTATGATCGCTATTTTTTATACAATTTGCTATAATTTTATATATAACATGCTATAATATACATTTAGCTTGCTACACTATTAACAGTTGAGTCCCATTGCTTTTGTGATTTCTGATTAACTTACTCAACTCTGGTTGTGGCTCAGTTCAGCCGTATCTGCTGATATTTCAACTCAGGGTCAGTCTTAAAAACGGTGCCCCTCTGAGGGTAGAAGTGCCCTTCTTAACCCCCCAGCCCTATCCCCAGGTCTATAAGACAGAGGAAAAGGACCTGGCATCCCTTTGCACTTCTTGATATGAGTTCTTTGAGTCTCAAGGCCATCATCTGTTCCTCAGCAGCTGACAAACATACCAGGCAACGAAAAGTGGGGACAGAGGGAGAAAGAGGTGGTAAGAATTTCTTTGCTCTAGCCATTCCCTTTTTCTCCTTCTTCACTTTCTTTTCCTTCTATTTGCCTTCCTTCTTTTCTGTTAGCATAATCTCTGGTTTCTACTTTCTGTTTGTCTTTGTCCTACTTCTCTGATCGCTTAGCATGTAAATTATTCAAATGTCACGAGCATCATTTAGAATCTGATATGGTCTATGAACTCTCTCCTGGGAAAATTGCACATAAACTATATTTAGAACCTCAAATTAAGTAAACCCTATAAGAACCAGAGATTCTGTCCTCAACTAAAAGTCTCTAAGTTGTCTCTTCCTACAGTATTCATCTGAAATCTATTTGCATTGTAAGACTCCGCCCCTGGCATTTTCTTGGAATTTTTCAGTTCCATTTTCTGGGTCACAGATTCTCGATGGTTACTCAGAAAACTTCTCTCTCAGGAGTCAGGCCGGGGTGGTGGAAAGAGCATGAACTTCGGAACAGCCCATGCCTGGATTAAATAGTGGCTTTACTGCTTGTTAGCTGTGTGACAATGGAAAACATATGGAATTCCTTGCAAGTCCCTCACCTCATCTCACGTTGCTTCTCTTTTACAGGCAAGGTAAAATATGGAGTGAGGGTTAGAGAGCTCGTTTTGGCCTGTGGCTGTGTGTCACATTCTCTCTGGAATGAATGGCCCTTGGCACTCACTGTCACCAGCATGAAACTCAGTGGGAACCCTAAGACAACAAAAAAATTAAAAAGTAGTATTGTCTCTCATAGGCACGACAGAAATCATGCACATTATTAGTGAGACTTAAGAGATTAATCTGATGCCTCCAAAGGATTATTTCTTCTTTACCTTCTTAATCTTTGAGAGATCCCTTTGTAAGACTGATTTTCTGTTTCTTCATACTTCTTCATATCATGTAATACCTGCTCTTCAGGATTCTTCTCTCTCATTACTTAAAAATTCTTTTTAAATAGAAGAAAACCTGATTTCAGCATGCTAGGCTTTATTTCATCAAAGGTTTATCAACTCCTCTAAGTTTCCTATCTAACAAGTTATAAAGGAATCTGAATTCACACTCATATCTTCCTTACACGCTAGTGCCAACTGCTTTTGCATTATATACACATAAAGCCCTATTTGATTCTAGTCAGACTATATTCAGTGATGTATTATTATTATTCTATACTCAAAACTAAAAATTTCAAATAAGATATAGAATCAAAACTTCTTCTTGTAAATATAAACAAGTCACAGAACCTGTAATATGTTCTACTGTGCCTCTTTGCAAAGCTCAATTCCAAAAGAAAACTTTGAAGGGAAATAGGAATACATTCTCTTTTCCTAACGTAAAAGAGTGATTTCTCCTGGGTTTTAAATGATTTTGTCTTATTCTTCCATTTACCTCTGTGGGTTTAACACAGATCATTTCAGAATGTCACGAGGTGGTACCAAGTTTGATATCCCTCCTCCAAAATGGCATTAGAAAGTTCATGCAGGGGTCCCCACTGAGCGTGGAGAGGAAGCTTGAGAGCTGTACCCCATTCAAAGAGTGCTGAGCTCAGGGTTCACTGGACAGAGGAGGTAGGAAAAAGAGAAGCAAAGACAATTATAGTTCCAGAAAAGTTGCTCCTTCTTCACTTTGGGTCACATTTTCAGGTTATCACAAAAGGACAGGAAGCAGGACTCAAGTATGAGAAGAGCAAAGGATTTGTTTGGTTGAAGCTTTAGGGCAGGTATAAGACCGGAGGAGGAGGGCGCCTGGGTGGCTCAGTCGTTAAGCATCTGCCTTCGGCTCAGGTCATGATCCCAGGGTCCTGGGATCGAGTCCCACATCGGGCTCCCTCCTCGAGGGGAGGCCTGCTTCTCCCTCTCCCACTCCCCCTGCTTGTGTTCCTGCTCTCGCTGTCTCTGTCTCTGTCAAATAAATAAATAAAATCTTAAAAAAAAAAAAAAAAGACCGGAGGAGGAGTAAATGCAGGTGTGAGGTCTGCCTTGGTCCCAGTTAGAAAGCCAACTCTTCCCTTGTCCTGGGGTGGGGGTGGGGGGGTCATCTGAGTTGCCTTCCAGAGATGTGTGAACAGTGGAGGAGACTTGGCGGGGAAGGGGGGAGCGGGGTTTAGCATAAACTTGCTTCTCTACTCTTCCTTGTCTGACAGCTATGGTTGGGTCTTGCCTGGTAGCCGTGGACCAGCCCTGAGGCACAGAGTCTTCTGTCTATACCACAGAGACCACCTCACCACAGGTTTACGTGAATTCACCCTTTCAGACTCACAGTGGATGTTCTTCTTGCAAAAGGGCATCCTGATGATCTTGAACACTCTAGTGCACCACCCAAAACTCCCTTACATGATGACCTTAGTCCTCCAGCTGTGGGAGGCTGCCAGCCGACAGCTCTCAGGTATTGGCCTCCTTGGAAGTTGCCTCGGCTGAAAAGAAGTGCCGCACCCAAGGTTATACACCCTTCCCAGGGTGGCCCACATCCAGTGACTAATTGACCTAGATTTTGACACAAATGGGGCAGCTCTGAGAGGCCATCCCAAGCTCAGAGCTCTCTGTGGGGCCCACAGGAGCTTTTGTTGAGCCTTCATTCACCACAGCCCAGTTTTGCATTGGCCCAATCCTGGATTCCTTCCTTTCCTCTCCCTCCCTCAGGTAAGATGCCGAGACCATTCCTTGGTAAATGTCCTGCACACTCGTCTGCACCTCAGGGTCTGTTTCCTGGAGGAACCCGGACCTGAACATTGATACTTGCTTCACTACACTGAAAACAGTAGGGCACACGTTCAGAATTTTACAGAAAGCTCTGTCTTAAATATAGTGCGATTTCTTGAGAGACTTCTGACTGTGGACTGTTAATGAGCCAACCTTATAAAAGAAACGGTTCAGCTGGTGATAATTGTTTGGTTTCATGTTGAAAATGCTGACCTTCAAGATTCGAAGGCTCAGTAATAGGAAAGTGAACTTGGAGTCTGAGGGGGTATGTCAGCTGTCCATTACAAAGTCTCTCACGCGTTAAGCAAGATGGGATGTCAGGGAACAGCCCTGGTCATGTGAGCCCCGATTCGTTGCCAGCCATTTCAAAAATTTTCAGTTGTCACTTAGTCTAACTCCTGTCTCCTCCTCCGCAAGCAGGGGAGTGGAAAAGCACACATTAGCACACTTCCCTCAAATAAAACAACACCTCGGGCCCCTGGGTGGCTCAGTCGTTCAGCGTCCCAGGGTCCTGGGATGGAGCCCCACATCAGGCTCCCTGCTCGGTGCTTGTGTTCCCTCTCTCGCTGTGTCTCTCTCTGTCAAATAAATGAATAAAATCTTTAAACAAACAAACAAACAACAAACAAAACCAACACCTCCCAGCTGTCCCCAGCTCCTCTACAAAAAGCAATGAGCTGGGGGGAAGCATGCAATGTAGGAAGCCCCTAATACATGGAAATCTCAGTTTTGGTAAAAATTGGCTATAATTTATGTATGACTCTTTTGATAAAGTCCTGTTGTCCTCCTGAAGGAGGTGTAACCACAGGCATGTCAAATAACAAAAAGCAAAAGGGAAGGTGCTGATCAGTTTTTGGGTTTTTTTCTAAGCTTATTTTCTTGCTGATTGATTCCTTTCCCCGGAAAGCAACTGCTTAATATTGAGAAATAGCTAAAACTCTTCTGTAATATGCTCCAGGGAACGAAAAAAGAAGAGGAAGGAAAGCAGATACAATATTACAAAAAAGCCCGAGCAGTGTTAGCTTAAATTGGAAACAGTCTGGTCTCTCAGAAGGGAAAAGAAGTAGAGGTTTTTACCCGCTCTCCAAAAGTAAAGCGTTCCTAGGAGAACTTTCATAAGCCAAAAGGACGTAAAGCAAAGAAGCAACTACCATTAATGTGTATGGAAATTTTGGGGGTGTTCCAGATCACCAGAAACACCTCTCTTAGGTGTTTCCGACATGATCTTAGGACACATCTTGCTGACGGATGCACAAAATATATCAAGATAAAGCACAGATACTCACAGACACAGTTCAAAGCTTTAGGGGCTTGATGCCAAGATGCTGAGTGATGTTCCTGGGCAAGGGGCTTGCCTGAGCCTGGGCCACGCAGCGCCTCTCTAAGGGCTTGCTGCAAAACAAATGCACAATGCTGTTTTGGCTTTTCACCTTTTCTTTCTTTCTTTTTTATTTATTTTATTTTATTTTTTATTTTATTACATTATGTTAGTCACCTTTTCTGGTAAAAGCAAAAATCCTCTTTGGATTCCTTTCAGTTAGCAAGAACAGGTACTACCTAGCTTAGGTCTTTTGTAAAAGCAAAGTGGCGTAACATAAACTTGCCCAAAGTGGAAGATTCCTGTGCAGGAAGAAATAGATGGCTAAATCAGACAGGAAAAAATAAAACTCGTTATACACGGGAAAAATTAAGCTACTTAAGAGAACTTATTGGGACGCCTGGGTGGCTCAGTCGGTTAAGCTGCTGACTCTTGATTTCAGCTCAGGTCATGATCTCAGGGTCGTGGGATCCAGCCCCGTGTTGGGCTCTGTGTGTGCTCTGCGGGGAATCTGCTTCTCTCTCTCCCTCTCCCTCTGCCCCTCCCACCACTCTCTCTCTCTCTCATAAATAAATAAACCTTTAAAAAAGAGAGAGAGAACTTATTAAGAGCATGTATGTTAGCACATGACTTCAGAAAGAAGTGGAAAATGTTATCATTTGGGTGTTATCTATTTGCTTATGATTTTGCGCAGATCATAAGGCATTAGTAACTGGAGGGCATTGTAAGGGCTTTAGTAAAACAGCCCCAACCCCCTCTGACTAGACCTATGACCACCCCCATTCTATTCCGTGACTGAGAAGCCCACGGTGTTAAATGCACGGAGGTCGCAGGAGAATTCATTAAGAGCCCCTCTAGAATATGGTTTCTATATACACCTAGCAATTGAACAAAATTGAATCACAATTGAATTACAATTTATACAGACTATAATCTTCATATATTGTATGGCTACAACTCCAAATACAGTCCTTAGGTACTTTGATTTGAAATCATTAAAAGTAGAACCTTCTTTCTAAAAGAATCTTAACTCACTGAGTTTGGATGAAATATCTCTTTATCAGTATTTTAAAGATTTTTTTTATTTTTAAAATTTTTTTAAGAGAGAGAGAGCATGAGTGGGGGCGAGTGGAGGGATAGAGGGAGAGGGAGAGAGAGGCTCCACAAGTATTTTGTGCAAGTAGTTTGTGTATTTTTCTATCTTTATATCAATTATGTCCATTTTGGAATAGAAGCCTTTGAAAGGTGTGGTGGCTTGGAAAATATATCCACAAATTCTTTTTTGCTCCTTACCTCAAGAGGTAGAACTTAATTCTCTCCTTGAGTGTGGGCTGGATCTAGTCACTGACTTCTAGGCAATAGATTTGGCAGAAATGATGTCACTTCTTTATTTTTATTAGTTTTTTAATATTGTGGTTAAATATATATAACATAATATTGAGTATTTAATCATTTTTCAGTGTATGGTTCAGTGTACACTTTAGCCTTGAGAGAGACCCCAATGCAGAATCACCCAGCTTCACTGTTCCCAGATGTGCAATGTGAGTGGTACCTTCCAGTGTGTAGTTCCATGTAATGACATTCACAGTGTTGCAACCAACACCACCATCTACCTCCAGAACTTTTTCATCACCTCAAACTGAAACTCTATCCTCATTAAACAACTCCCCACTCCCTACCTGCCCCCAGCCTCTAGCGACCACCATTCTTTCTTCCTCTGGGAGTTTGATTATTCTAGGTACCTCATATAAGTGGAATCATACTGTATTTGTCCTTTTGTGACTGGCTTATGCCACTTAGTATAATGTCCTCAAGGTTCATCCGTGTTTTCGCCTGTGCCAGAATTTCCTTCCTTTTCAAGGCTGCATAATATTCCACTGTACTGTACATTATATGCCACATTTGCTTAGCCCTTTGTCGGTGGACACTTGGACTGCTTCCACATTGAGGCTATTGTGAATAATGCTGCTATGAACACAGGTGTACAAGTCCCTGTTTTCCATTCTTCTGGGTATATATCCACGAGTGGAATTGCTTGATCACACAGTAATTCAATGCTTAATTTTTTGATAAACTGCCAAACTGTTTTACATGACAGCTATACCATTGTACATTCTTTTGTGCATCTTTTTAAATATTTTATTTTTAATTGCATAATATATGCATCATTTTACATTCTTACTAGCCGTGCACAAGGGTTCCATTTTTTCCACATCCTCACCAATACTTGTTACTTACTGGCTTTTGAATAGCCATCTTAATGAGTGTGACGTGAGATGTCACTTCTGAAACTAGATAATAAAAGGACTTGTCTTAGATATCTGTGGCTCTCTGCCTGTCTCCATCATTCACACTGGGGAAAGTCATCTGCTCCCTTATGGGGAAGCCTTAGGGAGAGGGAAGCAGGCTGAGTACACTCAGGCAGCCCGTGGAGAGGTCCATATGATGAAGAACTGAAGCCCCCCGTCAACAGCCTGTGAGTGAGCTTGGCAGGGGATCCTTGCCCAGGGAGGCTTGAGATGACTGCAGGCTTGTGAGAGACCTCAACCCAAATTCCCTCACCAAGCTGTTCCCAGGTCCCTGACCCTTAGAAACCGTGAGATAACAAATGTGTGTTGTTTTAAGCCACTGAGTTTGGGGTAATTTGTTATGCAGCAACAAATAACTATTCAGGGAGTAAGAATTTCATTACCAGTTTAGTCAACAGTTCTGCAAATAATTTCCTGAGCAGCTCTGCGGGGCACTGTTGTAGGCACCGGGAGGAAACAGTCCTGATCCCAGGGAACTTACATCCTAACGTACCATGTAGCTTTTATCTATGAGTTTTTGTGTGAGCCAGGCTCTGCTTCAGACAGGAATGACTCCAGCAGAAAGGCATTGTAAGGGAATCACAAGGCTTGGAGGGCAGACTCTGGCTGAGCTTTCAGAACAAACTTGTAGTGAGGCCAACCCCACAGAACCAGCGCCACAAGGGAACCACCTCCTCAGTTCCAGTCATGAATCCAGACACCCCAGGAACTGCTGCCCCACCGTGGGCTCTTGGGCAGCACTGTTTTTGCTGTGGTTCACACCACAGAACAGATGTCCTCACCCTAACCCTCTGCTACATCCGCCTCAGAAAAATCAAATTTCTGCCACTGCAGGGGCAGGTCCCCATCTTGGTCCCCACCTTGCTAGTCTCTAGAGGAAGGTCCGCTCAAAGAGGTGGAATGGGGCAGAGGGAGCCAAACTAGAATATCTCCTAAGATGTGACTGATAGGGGCTGACAAATAATCAGGAATGAGAATGCTGCTATAGCCAAGTCGCTAGGATAGACCCACTGTATTGTGACCATCGTTTGAAGAGAACTCAAAGGTATGCTGAGCAGCTACTGTGTGGTTGGTACCAGATTATGAACTTTGTATTGTTAATTTTACTTAATACAACCACCCTATGAAATAGGTATTATTATCCCCATTTTCAGGTGGGGAAACTGAGGCTCAGCCTGATTAAATAACTTGGGCAAGTTCCCATGATAGAGAGAGATAAAATATATATATATATTAATTTAAAAAAAGATCTGTAGCAGGCATCTCCCTCAAAGCCCAGGTCAAGAGACGCTGCATTCTTAGTGCCACACAAAATAATGATACTAGGTCAGATGATTTGTTGGTGTTATTTTAGTCTCTGTTATGGACTGAATGTTTGAATCCCCTAAAATTCTTTCGTGGAAGCCCTAACCCCCCAATGTGACTTTATTTGGAAATGGGGACTTTATGGAAGTAATTAAGATTCCATGAGGGGGTGGAGGGTGGAGGAATTGGAGAAGGTGGTCAAAAGGCACAAACTTCTAGTTATAAGAAAAATAAATACTAGGGATGTGATGTACAACATGATGACTAAATCTAACACTGCTGTGTGATACGCAGGAAAGCTGTTAAGAGGGTAAATCCTAAGAATTATCACCACAAGGAAAACAACATGAAAAAACATTACCTTTTCTCTCTTTCTTTCTTTCTCTTTCTTTCTTTCTTTCTTTCTTTCTTTCTTCTATCTTCTTTCTTTCTTTCTTTCTTTCTTTCCTTCTTTCATCTATACAAGATGATGAATATTAACTAAATTTATTGTGGTGATCATTTGACAGTATATGTAAGTTGAGTCCTTATGCTATACACCTTAAACTTCTATAGGGCTGTGTGTCAATTATATCTCAATAAAACTAGAAGGAAAAAAGATGAAATGAGGTCATAAGGTTGAGGCTCTGATCTGATAAGATTAGTGTCCTTATAAGGAATACCACCTACCTCCACTACTTACTGGCTCTGTGACTTAGGCAAGTTACCTCTGTGCCTGTCAGGGAAAAATAATAGTGCCTACTTCATAGGTTTATTATGAGGATCAAACGAGTTGATATTTGTGAAGCAGAGTGCCCGGCTCACAGTAAATGTACACGTGTGTGACAAATAAATAAGAAACTGATAAGTCACATTCTATTAGAAGAACAGGAGCCACCTAAGTAGTTTGAGTATGAAGTTTATCACTGGGAACGAGAGACTTAAACAACCTCTGGGGATAAGGAAGACAGGGATGATAGATAGAAGGCACGGAACATGGATCAAGACAAGCTCCTCTTCGATCCTCCAGCCACACAGTGGGCGATTCTCAGAGTACTACTGAAAATCACAGGCAAACACCCATGTCAGCTGTCTGCATCTGCAGATGTTCACACTGGCTTTGGGGTAGAAGAGTCCCTGCTTATCTCCTGTCCCCCAGCGCCTCTCCGATGCTTCCCTGTGCGCAGGGGAGATTGGAAAGTGTGGGTTTCAGGCTGTCTGTCCACAGCCCCTGGGAGAGCTCAGGAAGGCAGGACTGGCACCAAGTCAAATTGATTTGGTTTCCCTCACAACTCATTAGAAGTAGGAGGTTTTCACAATGAGATACCACCTCACACCAGTCAGAATGGCTAAAATTAACAACTCAGGAAACAATAGATGTTGGTAAGGATGCAGAGAAAGGGGAACCTTCCTACATTCTTGGTGGGAATGCAAACTGGTTCAGCCATTCTGGAAAACAGTATGGAGGTTCCTCAAAAAGTTGAAAATAGAGCTACCCTACGACCCAGCAATTGCCCTACTAGGTATATATCCAAAGGATACAAACATAGTGATCTGAAGGGGCACTTGCACCCCAATGTTTATAGCAGCAATGTCCACAATAGCCGAACTATGGAAAGAGCACAGATGTCCATCGACAGATGAATGGATAAAGAGGATGTGGTATCTATCTATAGTGGAATATTACTGAGCCATCAAAAAGGATGAAATCTTGCCATTTGCAACAACGTGGATGGACCTAGAGGGTATTATGCTAAGCAAAATAAGTCAATCAGAAAAAGACAAATATCACATGATTTCACTCATATGTGAAATTTAAGAAACAAAACAAAATAAAACATAGGGGAAGGGAAGGAAAAATAAAATAAGATGAAAACAGAGAGGGAGGCAAACCATAAGAGATTCTTACTATAGGAAACAAACTGAGGATTGTTGGAGGGGTGAGGGGTGGGGAGATGGGGTAACTGGGTGATGGGCATTAAGGAGGGCACTTCATGTAATGAGCACTGGGCGTTGTATGCAACTGATGAATCACTTACCTCTATCTCTGAAACTAATGATACACTATATGTTAATTAATTTCAAATAAAAAAAGAAGTAAGAGGTTTTACTTCTGACTATCTTTGTATGTGCTTTGCCTTGATTTGTTATTCAACATTCGAAGAGCCCTCAGAGATCTTGTGTAAAGCTATATTATCAATTCCTTAATGTAAGGAAGACCATAGTTTATACTTCTTTTGCCTTTCCTTTGTGCCTTTTTTTAAAAAAGATTTTATTTATTTATTTGACAGGGAGATAGAGAGCACAAGTAGGCAGAGTGGCAGGCAGAGGGAGAGGGAGAAGCAGACTCTCCACCGATCAGGGAGCCCAATGTGGGGCTCGATCCCAGGGCCCTGGGATCATGACCTGAGCCGAAGGCAGACACTTAACCAACTGAGTCACCCAGGCGCCCCTCCTTTGTGCCTTAATAGAATTTTGCACTTGTAATGCACTATGTATGCTCAAGAAAATTTTATTTATTGAAGGAAAAAAACATTTATAACCAAAAGGACTACAAGCAATACAATTCAAGCAACAACAAAGCAGCCTGAAATTCTTTCAGATAAAATTTGCATTTTTTTAAATCTGCTTTCACTTTTTTTCACAGTAATAAAAGAATTTATTATGAAAAACGCAGTCATTAAAAAAAAAAACCCATGGCATGTCACAAAGACACAGGAGCCAGCCTGATGGGACACCCATAGGCCAAATCTCACACAATGTGAGCACCAAAATAATTAATAATATTCTAAACCATTGAAAAATAGTAATCTGTGAGTCCATACTGATCATAATAGGTAATAACCAATAATAAGCAGAGAAACAAATAACAGCATAAGGAGGACCCTTGCTCAGGGCTCACTGATCAAAGTGAAGATGTGCTGGAGTTGGACACTCATAGCAAAGCCTGTGTTGGGCAAGAATCATCAATAGATGCTCAATCTAGGCATTTTGATGAGGCACTTGGTCTTAAAGTGTCTCCCCCTAAACTGCTTATTAGTTGCAAAAAGGGAAGAAAAGAGCACTTAGACAATGGAGAAATTGGATACCTCAACTGGGATGATCCAAATCAACATTACCAATGAAGAACAGATGGGTATCAGGTGCATCCAGAGGTGCTACCCTGAGAAAGGTACATCATCTGTGTAGTATTGTGGCCAAGAACGCATACTTGCATCTAATCATGAGGAAACACTAGCCAAACCCAAAGTGAAGAACATTCTTTTTTTCTTTTAAAAAAAAAGGGTGGGGAAGCTATATTTTTCAAAAATGTCA
Organism: Halichoerus grypus; assembly: GCF_964656455.1. Classification (NCBI taxonomy): domain Eukaryota; kingdom Metazoa; phylum Chordata; class Mammalia; order Carnivora; family Phocidae; genus Halichoerus; species Halichoerus grypus. The sequence continues at coordinate 67,368,710 of NC_135717.1, forward strand.
AGGAAAGCTGTAGAAATGTTCTCAACTAAAGGAGACTATAGAGGCAGGACAACTCAATGCAACGTGAGCCTACCCTGACTCCTGTACTGGAGGAAAAATTCTACAAAGGATGTTGTTGAGTTAACTGACAACACCGGAATACCAGTCCCAATGGCAGATTAGATTAGACAAAGGCATTATATGGTGCTAAGTTTACTGAAGTTAATAACTGCATGGTTGTTAGGAAATAAACATCGATGTATGTAGAGATAAAAAGCCTTACTATATGTCACTTACCCTCAAAATTGAGGAAAAAAATTAGAAAGACATAGATCAAATGATAAAGCAAAGGTGGTAAAATGCTAACAATGAGGGAATAATACGGATGTTCTTAGTACTAGTCTTATTCTTTCAACTTTTCTGTAAGTTTAAAATCATTTCCAGATAAAAAAGGAAAAAAAAATTAAATCTCTGAAACCATTTTTCACTTTTGCCTAACTTTAATAGGACAAATTTCAATCAAATAGGAGATATAAAGGAAACTATAACCAAATCCCATGTACTTATTTTTTACAAAAAAACTTTAATAACAGATAAGGGTCAAGTAGATTCCTGGACATGGTCTGGAAACTTAGGAATTCTCAAGATATGCCCTTTGACAGACACCTGTGTTGCTAGCAAAAGGGAAAATACGAAGTGATGGCTGGGAAGGGTCTGCTTCTATCAGCCTTGAGGGCAAAGCTCTTGTCCGATCTCTGTTATCTTCAGGGCCCACGACACTGCTCGTGGTAGAGCTGCTGTCCAGCGGACTTTATTGTGTGGCTGAGTGAATGGATAACAAAGGGATAACATGGCCCTCAGAGCCCTATCTATCCCCAGCCAAGCTCTGGGGCAGTGCTGTGGTTTCTAGGTTGCACACCTTTCCCCATGAGTTCATTCCAGTGCCCTGAGAACGAGGAGAACTGGCCCCACCTCTTCCCTTTCGGCTCTTCCAATGGTTCTTCTAATCTATAGGGCCTTGCTGAAGCTATTAAAATTATCCAGACCTGGAATATTCTTGTTTATGTTTCAGTCAACAAAGTTAACTGATGGATTTAATTCACATACAAATTTTTTTCATTATTAGTTCTCCCTCCTTTTAATGAATGATATTTGGCCCTGAATTCAGAAACTGTGCTTGGTTTTAAATTATCCATGCAAAACGAAATAGTTAAAAGATGATTTAGCCCGGGTTCTCTGGGAAGCAGATGCCAAGAAGGAATTGGAAATGTAAGACACTTATTGGGGAAAACATCTGTGAGGGATAGTAGGGAGGGAGCAGAAGGAGACAGGGAGAACTATTAGACGGTGATGCAGGTCTGAGACCCATGAAGAAGATAGGGAAGGAGAAAAGGAAGAAGGTGGGGAGGGAGGGAAGGAGGAAAGCCACAGCCTGTTTGTGGTTCTCAGAAAGTTTCAGCAAGGTTAGGAGAGAACCCTTGAGCCAAACTCTCTCATCATTGGCACCCCTGTCTCCCAGGAATGGTCTCCTTAGTATCCCTGCCATGTTCAGTCACTGGCCAGGAGCAGACCATGAGAAGTGTGGCCAGCAGCTAGGGCTGGAGGCTGATTATACTTCCTGCAGTAGGATCTGAGAGGCATATCCCATTGGCTGCCACTGACAATTATTTGCATGATTTAGGCTGAGCTGCCCTCTGCTTTTACCTGGTATGATCCAAGGCAAGTTTGGAGTTTCAGCCTTAATCATCCATCTGGACTCTGCTGTCAGTGCCATGTAGCTTTGAACAGGGAGGTATAGTCAGGGCATCCTAAATAAAAGGGATCCATGTAGTGCTGAAAACATTAAGCCATAGCTCTGCAGCAAAATAAGTTCTGCTTTCGTTTCAAAATACAGTACGTGCATTATTTTCCTTTTGCCTCAGAAAGACACTGATTCCAGATGTTGGATGCCCGTTGACTCCCCAAATCTAGTGGCTAAATTATTCCAAAGCCTCACTTAAGTATCTATTTTAAAGATTTATTTATTTATTTGAGAGAGAGAGAGGGCACAGGTGGGAGGGGCAGAGGGCAAGAGAGAGAGAATCCTCAAGCAGACTCCCCGCTGAACACAGAGCCCAACACAGACCTGAGATCATGACCTGACCCAAAATCAAGAGTCAGACTCTTAAAAAAAAAAAAAGTCAGCTGCTTAACCGACTGAGCCACCCAGGTGCCCCTAATTATTTTTATAGACTCATTTATGGATCAAGAAAGCTTTAAATTTGCCTTTGTTGCCAAATGTGAAGATCACCTTATGGTGGGCCATCTTTGCATCCATGCCCTAGGCCAGCTAGAATATCTCCCCTCAGAAACGCTGAGGCTTTCAGTAACACTGACATCAACTAGATGAAGAGAGTTGGCTTTTGCCTCTGCAAGGTAACTATTTAGGAAGCCTGGGTTCTTAAGTGGGTTCCTTTGCAGAGCCTCCTTCACCAAATCTCTCATTTTGGGAACATGGTAAAAATGTAAGGATAGATCTAGTAGGATCTAGTGCAGACAAGCACAGTCTTGATTTAGAGGTGATGAAATCTGAGTTTGAATCTGCTACACTGCTCTCAGCAAGGCAGGTGGCATATCCAAATGCCAGGCAGTTGGAAAAGTTCCAGAAGGAAAGGGAGGTCTAGGAGTAGTTATTGGATACTTGGTCACAGAACAGTGGCATTCAGAAGGGGAATTCATTCACGGGCCTAGATGAAACTGGAGAAATGGAGGAGAATCCAGTTCACAGGGGTTTGGGGCAGTGAAGCATAAAGAGAAGAGTAGCAACCAAGTTTCTAACTTATTAAAGTAGAAGGCAAGGCCTCAGATACAGAAGTATACATGAGGAATCAATGTCCTGCAAATATTGGGGTGCAAGGATCAGATCCTACCAGCAGTTAGAGCCTGATTCAATGTTGGGTTGAGGATCTATGGCCCTTGCTTTCATTATCCACCATGTATAGAGGATCTGAATTATTCCAGTGTGAGCTGGAATTTTCCGACCTTACACATAGGAACTAAGCAGCCCTAGATGCAAACCCCTAAGGTTCAGAATTTGGGAGACCATAACCTTAAGAAGCTAGAAAGACTTCTATGAACACTTTTATGTGTTCATACTTTAGGATGATAATTTCTGTAATAAACATTTCACAAACAAATTGAATGTCAATTTACTCAAAAGTATAAGAGATTGTTAAAGAAATAACACAGTGGGGACTCAATTATCAAAATAGGATCCCAGAATAACTGCAGATTGGCTGTACTAACATGTCATCAATACCACTGAGAAATCCTCAGTTTTCATTACCTTTTTGACAACGTGACGAGAATGAACAGTCCTTTCAGATTACTGATGTATCGGCTGCCACTGCCATACACAATCAAAGCATGAAGTGAATACTATATCAAGATGGTTGCATATTTAGAACAAAGTATATCTTAGAAAAAGAAACAGTATTAGAGGTTAGGGTTCTGCTATTTTCTTATTGCTTTATAGGGACATAAGCCTTTATCTGGTAAATTTCATAGTTAGAGGCATTTCTAGATTATTCCTTTAAAGGTATTTAATCCTCTATTTAGCAAGATTCATAAGGGAGAGGCACTTCTGGTCTTATAAATGTTTGGTTAGTTTAATGCTTTTTGGTTGTCTTCAGGTTTTTTTGTTTTGTTTCGTTTTTTACAAATTATGGATCGTGGTGTGCATAATGCAGCAATCTTATTATTTTAGAGGAAAAGAATGCTTTATTCTTGACTTACCCTTAAATTAAATATGTAGGGAAAATTACTAAATTACATACTTAAGACTAAGTCTATGGAATTCTGGAAGAAGGAGAAATTACATTGCCTATGTGCTCTACACCTTTTACCCCTTACCCTGCCATGTGAAAAATTAATTATGGAGGTATAATTTGGTTAAAACATTATCAAGGGGATTTTGATGGGGAAAGAAGACAGCGAAGGGAAGGAGGCTTTGAGAGATAAATAAATAAAAAGAAATAGGAATGGTTTTGGTATGGAGATTGTAAGGCTGCATTATAGATTGATTTTATTTATATGTGTCTATTACTGCCTAAAGTCCTTTTTCAGTAACAGTTTACCGTGCTATGTCCCATTTCCTAATTTAGCACCTTCACGAGTCCAAGGCTTGGAGTCCATAATAGCTGGGCTCTACAGTGTTAAGGTGGTCATTGTGGTATGGTTTACTCAGAAGCAGCTCTGTGCAGAGCATCTTCTCTTCAAAGTTTGGCTTGTGTCCAAGGCTACATCTCACCCTCACCAACCACCACTCATGCTGATGATTAAGACAATGAACTGGTTTTTAATGAGATAGGGATAAAGATACCCTGTTTCTAGCTGTGTTATCTTAGACAAATCATTTAATGTTTGTGAGTCAGTTTCCTCATTATTAAAATGAAGGGGTTGCACTAAGTATCTTCCAGTTTTCAATGTTTGTCTATGTAGTTCATAGTTACCCTTTATGCTGATATTTTCGCTTGGAACTAGGTTGATGAGAATAGTTTATAACTGTAGATACATTTAAAAATTCAATAACTGTGGGGCACCTGGGTGGCTCAGTCACTTAAGCCTCTGCCTTTGGCTCAGGTCATGATCCCAGGGTCCTGGAATTGAGCCCTGGGTCAAGCCCTACATCGAGCGCCCCCCCATTAAATCCCCCCTTAAAGCCCCCCCATCGAACCCCTGGAGGAGCTCAGCAGGGAGTCTGCTTCTCCCTCTCCTTCTGCCCCTCTCCCTGCTCTTGCTTTGCGTGCGCTCTCTCTCTCAAATAAAGAAATAAAATCTTTTTAAAAATTTAGTAACTGCGGGACGCCCGGGTGGCTCAGTCGTTGAGCATCTGCCTTCGGCTCAGGTCATGATCCCAGGGTCCTGGGATCGAGCCCCGCATCGGGCTCCCTGCTCAGAGGGGAGTCTGCTTCTCCCTCTGCCCCTCCCCCTGCTTGTCCTCTCTCTCTCTCTCTCTTTCTGTCAAATAAATAAATAAAATCTTTTTAAAAAATTCAGTAACTGCTATTGCTATATAGAAAAATGTATTTGTTAGAAGTGGATATTTCCATTTTGGAGTCGGCTGATAAGATTATTTAACCATGGTGGACTCATTTAGACTCAATTCAGAGTCCATATATTTTAATCCTACTCTGCCACTGGTTACTTTTGTTTTTTATATGAGTTATTGATGACATGAATATTCACAATCATCCAGCCTCTTTGGATCATTGTTTCTTGATAGGTAAACTTTTTAATAAAATTTAGGAAAATTGTTACAAAGTGCATGTTAATAATTTAGGGTCTATTTCAGTTAATGTATCTTAACTGTGACAAGAGAAATGTGAACTATTTTTTTTTTTTTAAAGATTTTTTATTTATTTATTTGAGACAGAGAGAATGAGAGAGAGAGAGCACATGAGAGGGGGGAGGGTCAGAGGGAGAAGCAGGCTCCTTGCTGAGCAGGGAGCCCGATGCGGGACTCGATCCAGGGACTCCAGGATCATGACCTGAGCCGAAGGCAGTCGCTTAACCAACTGAGCCACCCAGGCGCCCATATATTCCAATTTTTACTGTACTCATCATGAAATACATTTCAGTTCTTGGGTTCTTCTTGTAAGCTTGTCATTCATAAAACCACCTGCATTTTCTCATATGCATATTTTCTTAACTGAAAAATTGAAATGCTTTTAAATTTAACTTCCTGGCCAAGAAGATTCTTTAAACATAGAAACATATACATTAAAACAAGGAGCTTGGTGCAATTTAAATTGTGTATTTTTCTTCATTTCCAAAAACTTTGAATGGAATTTGGATATACTTTTAAGAATTCATCCTTTTCCTAGGTATGAGCTGCTCCAAACTGGCAAGAGAAAGAGGACATACAGTCTCGCTTTGTGCTAATTGTGGACTTTAAACAAAGTCCTTAGGCACTACTCAACACATAAAGCTCAGGCAATACCGAAATGCAAGTATTTAATGGCTCAAGTAAATTTTCCCCTTCTGTTATTCAGAGCGAACCTCAATTGGAAAGTAAGGGCAATCCTCAGGAGGAAAGAAGGAAGGAAGAAAAAAAAGAAGGAAGGAAAGCAAGCAAGGAAGCAAGCTCACGCTAAATCTGTCTTGAAAGCATTTGCTGATTTCTGTAGACTGGAGGAGTGCAACAGCTACAGTGTAAGGTCAGAGACCCCGCGTAAAGTGAAAACCCTCAAAGGAGACCCCATGGTGGATGAACTGCAAAATGATCCATCTCTAGAAAAAGGATATATAGTTGACCCTTAAACTATATATGTTTTAGGGATGCCAGCCCCACATGTAGTCAAAAATTTATCAAAGCCTAATTTCTATTAGCCTACTCTTGACTGGAAGCCTTACTGATAACAGAAACATAACATAGATAGTCAGTTAACACATATTTTCCATGCTACATATATGATATACTGTATTCTTATAATAAAGTAAGCCAGAGAAAAGAAAATGTTACTAAGAAAGTCATAAGGAAGAGAAAATACATTTACAGGACTGTCCTGTATTTATTGAAAATAATCTTCCATGTCTAAGTGGACCTGCACAGTTCAAACCCATGTTGTTCAAGGGTCAATTGTTCTTACACTAAAAAAATATGTCTTATTTTCTGAAATTCAAATTTAACTGCTCTCCTATATTTTTATTTGCTAAGCTGGCAACCTTACCCCTCAGCTAAGATAGTACTAGGACTTACCTCTTTTGGCCTTGGCTACGGCTGGAGGCTGGTAGGTAGGAAATTTTCCTGAGTTTCTTGCAATAGGCAGGTCCTCTTACAGCTTGAAGCACAAATTCATGCTACCTACGTGTCCCTGGGTACCTGGAAGAAACAAATGTAAATCCACTCCGCAGAAATCCAACTTAAAACCCAGACTTCAGAGAATTATCAGAGATAAATTTATAACACAACTCACAGTCAGAAAATATAAAACACGTGAGGAAAACAGGCTATCATGAATGAGAGTTAGCAGAAATTAAAAGAATCAGATTTGAAAGACTATAGGTGTTTAACTTTTTAGATGTGGAATGGTAAAATAAGTAAGGTTAATTTGCATAAATCAATAAAAGAGGGTATTAGATGTATGACTAAGAAATGAGAGATTTGATTATTGAGGATATTCAAATTACTTAATTCAGTATATCAATTGTAGCTAGGTGTTATAGTTTAACTCTTGCTTTAAATTGTATTATTCTTTAAAATGTAAAATTAATTAGTATAAAAAGAAAGAAATACTAAATTTATTTTTGTCTTCAAGAAAAAAAAGGAATCCCCATATCATGTTTGCTAAAGACTTGTAACATTTTTCTATTTGAAAGATAGTAATTGGTGGGCACCTGGGTGGCTCAATCGGTTAAGCAACTGCCTTTGGCTCACGTCATGATCTCAGGGTCCTGGGATCGAGCCCCACATTGGGCTCCCTGCTCGGCGGGGAGCCTGCTTCTCTCTCTCCCTCTGCTGCTTCTCTCTACTTGTGCTTTCACTCTGTCAAATAAATAAAAAAATAAAATCTTTTAAAAAAAGAAAGAAAGAAAGAAAGATAGTAATTGGTATATACTCTTTGGTACTGGTGTTAGGTTTTGCTATGCAACAAATCATCCCCCAAATGTAGTGCCTTATAGCAGAGTTTCATTATTTGCTCACAGTTATGTGGGTAAGCAATTTGGGTCTGTCTTGCTCCCTGCAGGGTTAGCTGGACTCAGCTCACTCTATGTCATCTGAAGAGGCTGGATCGGCTGGGATGTCTGGGTCCTCTCTTTGTGGGCTCTTTCACCCTCTAGGAGACTAACCTGGACTTTTTCTGAGTGGGAGTGGGCAGAGTCCCTGAGAGAGGAGAAGCCTTTATGCGTAAGTGCTTTTCAAGCCTTTGCTTGCATCCTATTTGCTAATGTCCCATTGGCTAAAGCAAGTCACATGGTCAAGTCCAGATTTAAGGAGGGTGAAATAGACTGTCTGCTGAAGGGAGAAGTGTGGCAAAGGGGTATACACTTATAATAGAAAAAACTGATGGCCATGTTTTGCTGTCAACAATATATTGGAGTGGCTACCAAACTGAGAAAGGAATAGGGGGGAAATGTGCAGGAAATGTGCAAAAGAGTAGGTTCCAGAGTGGAGTGAGGTTCATTCATACATTTACTAAACCTTTACTGAGGACCCAGATAGTCAGGTGAGGGGCTCACACTCTGCCCCTGGGAGGTCGTTGGGATCATGTCCTGTGTGCTCTTTGACTCCAGATCCATTTCACTGTTACCCATTTAGAGTGTGTAAACTAGTTATCTAGTCCAGGCAAATCTTTAGGTACAAATTATGTACAAAGGAAGCAAATAAGCATTATGTGTTGCTTAAAGCCATTTAACTCATGGTCCTGTAGAGAGCTGTCTTTCAAATTGTTTCCAGTTTCCCTCCTAGTTCACTTATTTCCACTGCCAGTCCAAGACCAGAGTCATTTATTTATTTGGTTAGTTTAGATATATACCCTGACTGCTACTAAGAAGATTTGAAGCAGCTGCTAAATTTCTTTTTCTCAGTTCCCTTGGGTACTAGGGAAGCACATTCCTTTCTATCTGAGCCCTAAGTCTGGCCTCCCAGTACAAGTGAAAAATGCACTCTTGATAGCCAAATAAACCCCTACCTAGTTTAACACTGATTCTTACAAAATATTCTTAACTCTGGTTCCCTTTCTCTGGGAATATAGAGCTGGGCTTATCTCCCCTAAGATGTTCGGGCTTTAAAGCGCTCACGCCCACTCAGAAAGCATGGTTTCTCTGCAAGCTTAATGTATTTCCATTCTTCTTCTAAACTTGAACCAGCCCATCTCAGTAACACAAGGCTCATATCTCGATTTTCTTACAAACCATTGTCCTCTGGTTAAACTTTATCATATGTCCACTACCAGGATATATTTCCAAGTCTATGTTAGTTTTCAAACAGAATTTGCAAAGACTCAGCTTTCCTTTTCAAAAATGTGATTATTCCTAATAAATGCCAAAATTTTTATCAAAAATCTTCCAAATATAGAAACTTAGATTTTTGCTGTTCTGTAACGTAAGGACATACTATATATGTATTTTAAAACATACTCTCTAGTGAAGCCTAAACTGATCTATTTTTACTCTTTCTCAAATCTTAGTCCTGACACAGTCATTCTTTTTTAAAAGTTTCCATGCTTGCTATTTCTATAGAAAAAAATTGACTTACAAAATAGAGCAAACAGTTGAGACACACTGTTAATATGGAAAGGGAGTTAACAGGGTCACCCCTAAAGAAAGGGAAAAGAGGGAGCATGGGTGGCTCAATCGGTTAAGCATCTGCCTCTGTCTCAGGTCATGTTCCCAGGGTCCTGGGATCGAGTCCCCCATCAGGCTCCCTGCTCAGCAGGGACTCTGCTTCTCCCTCTACCCCTCCCCCCTGCTTGTGATCTCTCTCTCTCTCTCTCTCTAATAAATAAATAAAATCTTTTAAAACGTGGGGGGGGGGACACTCTTCTCAGAAAAGATAGAGTGGGAAGATTTTATCACAATCTGTTCTTTTCTACCTATCACTTCCTACTTTTGACTATATCACAATCTTAGAGTTGGAGACAAAAATCTAGAAGCATACTTCCCTTAGCCTTTGTATATTTATCTAATACAGCTATTCATTTTCAAAGCAGACTATAATTTAGGGGCTATATGGACTTTTCAGGATCTCAGTAACCAGTGATTATGTTGCTGCAAGTTGTTGGTCAAGAGCAGTCCCTTTGGCTTAAGCTCATCAAAGAAAAATCTGAAAAGCTAGCAGCTAAACCTAAGATTTTGTTTTAGCTGAATTGGAGGGAGAATCAGTGGAGAGTCACAGAATACTTCTCCACAAATGTACTTTGGCAGATTTCCTGGCAGGTCACAGACAGGCCTTTGGGATGGGTGACCTTGGGATGGCTTTACTGAAGTCCCCCAGAAGTTGGCTCCCTTTTTTTTTGTAAAAAGCTTCGGGTACTGAAGAGAAGAAGAGGGGAGTGCAAGTTCTCAGTCCCATTGTCTTCTCTGTCCACCAGCGCTGCCACTGCCAGTGACCACAGCTTTGTGGAGTTCCCGTTTTGATAATGCAGGGAAGCAGTACTTGGTAGGAACTGTCTGTCTGTCAATTCAACCACAGAAAGTTCTATGGTGTTATCTTCTAAATCCTGATATTTAGCTTCGTTTGTTCAGTTTGCAGGAAAAAAAAACATTGTGAATTTGCTCAGGCCACATTGCCTTTTGCTTATCACTCATAGTGAATCATAAATACCTAAACTCCCCAATGTGATATGAAGATTTCGAAGCCCAGCACTCCTGGATTCAAATTCTATTTCCTCACTTTTAACTAGCTGTGTGTTCTGAGGCATATTATTAAAGATAATGCAAAATGCCTACCATCACAGCTAAGCCAGCCCTTGTGTGTGGACCCTCTACTATCGATGTGTCATCTGGGCAGATGTATCTCAGAGGTATTGCGGGTTTGGTTCCAGACCAGCACAATAAAGGGAATATTGCACTAAAGCAAGTCAAAGGAATTTTTTGGTTGCCCAGTGCATATGTTTACACGCTACAGCAGTCTATTAAGTGTGCACTACCATTATGTCTAGGAAAAAAATGTATATACCTTAATTTAAAAATAGTTTATTGCTGGGGCACCTCGGTGGTTCAGTCGGTTAAGCCTCTGCCTTTGGCTTAGGTCATGATCGCAGGGTCCTGGGATCGAGCCCCAGGTTGGGCTCCCTGCTCAGTGGGGAGTCTGCTTCTCCCTCTCCCTCTGCCCCTTCCCCAACTTGTGCTCTCTCTCTCTCTCAAATAAATAAATAAATAAAATTTTAAAAAATACTTCATTGCTAAAAAATGCTAACCATCTTCTGAGCTTTCAGCGAGTCATCATCTTTCTGCCAGTAGAGGGTCTTGCCTGGAGGTTGAAGGCTGCTGACTGACATGGTGGCTAGCTGAAGGCTCGGGTGACTGTGGCAGGCCTAAAATAAGACAGTGAAGTTTACCACATCAATGTACTCTTCCTTTCACAAATAATTTCTCTGTAGCATGCAATGCTGTTTGATAGCATTTTACCCACAGTAGAACTTCTTTTCAAAATTGGAGTCAATTCTTTCAGACCCTGCTGCTGCTTTATCAACTAAATTTATGTAACATTCTGAATCCTCTGTTGTCATTTCAACAGTCCTCACGACATCTTGACCAGGAGTAGATCCCTTTGCAAGAAAACACTTTCTTTGCTTGTCCATAAGGAACAATTCCTTATCTGTCCAAGTTATGACAAGATGGCAGCAATTCAGTCATCTGCAGGCTCTACTTCTAATTCTAGTTCTGTGTTGTTTCCACCACATCTGCAGGGACTTCCTCTGAAGTCTTGAACCCCTCACAGTCATCCATGAGGGTTGGAATCAGCTTCTTCCAAACTCCTGATACTGTTGACATTCTGACTTCTCCTCAGGAATCATAAATGTTTTCAATGGCATCTAGACTGGTGAATCCTTTCCAGGAGGGTTTCAATTGACTTTGCTCACATCCATCGGAGGACTTGCCATGTATGTCAGCCATAGTCTTACAAAATGCATTTCATAAATAATAAGACTTTAAAGTCAAAATTATTCCTTGATCCACAGGCTGCAGAATGAATGTTGTGTTAGCAGCCAAGAAACCATTAGTCTTGTCCATCTCCATGAGAGCTCTTGGGTGACCAGGTGCTTTGTCAATGAGCAGTCATATTTTGAAAGGAATCTTTTTTCCCCTGAGCAGTAGATCTCAACAGTGGCCTTAAAATATCCGGTAAACCATGCTGGAGACAGATGTGCTATCTTCCAGGCTTTGTTGTCCCATTTATAGACAGAGTGGATCTAGCATGATTTTTTAGGGGCCTGGAATTTTTGGAATGCTCAGTGAGCATTGGCTTCAATTTAGAGTCACCAGTTACATTAGCCCCTAATTGGCAAGTCACCCTGTCCTTTGAAGCTTTGAAGCCAGGCATTGACTTTCCCTCTCTAGCTATGAAAGTCCTAGGTGGCATCTTCTTCCAGTAGAGGGCTGTTTCATCTTCATTGAAAATTTGTTGTTTAGCACAGCCCCCATCATTAATGATCTTGGCTAGAACTTCTGGATCACTTGTTGCAGCTTCTACATCAGCATCTGCTGCTTCACCTTGCATTTTTGTGTTATGGAGACAGCTTCTTTCCTTAAACCTCATGAACCAACCTCTGCTAGCTTCAGACTTCTCTTCTGCAGCTTCCTCACCCCTCTCAGCCTTCACAGAATTGCAAAGAGTTAGGGCCTTGCTCTGGATTAGGCTTTGGCTTAAGTGAATGTTGTGGCTGGTTTGATACTCTGTCCAGATCACTAAAACGTTCTCCATATCAGCAATAAGGTTGTTTCACTTTTTTATCATTCATGTGTTCTCTGGAGTAGCACCTTTAATTTCTTTCAGACATTTCCCCTTTGCATTCACAACTTGGCTAACTGTTTGGTGCGAGAGGCCTAGCTTTTGGCTTATCTCAGCTTTTAACATGCCTTCCTCACCAAGCTTAATCGTTTCTAGCTTTTGATTTAAAGTGAGAGATGTGCAACACTTCTTTACACTTGAACACTTAGAGGCCATTGTGGGGTTACTAATTGGGCTAATTTTAATATTGTTGTGTCTCAGGAAATAAGGAGGCCTAAGGAGAGGGAGAGAGATGGGGGAATGGCTGGTCGGTGGAACAGTCAGAACACACAGAACATTTACCAGTTAAGTTAGCCTCTTTTTAAAAAAAGATTGATTGATTGATTGATTGATTGATTTGAGAGAGAGAGAGCACATGTGTGAGTGGGGGGAGGGGCAGAGGGAGAGAATCCCCAAGGAGACTCCCTGCTGAGCACAGAGCCCCACATGGGGCTCTATCCCACGTCCCCAAGATCATGACCTGAGTGGAAACTAAGAGTCCGACGCTTAAACAACTGAGCCACCCAAGAGCCCCAAGTTAACCTTCTTACATGGGTTCAGTCTGTGGCGCCCAGCCCCCAACAGTTACAACAGTAACATCAAAGATCACTGATCACAGATCACCATAACAGATAAAATAATAAGTATGAAATATTGCTAGGATTACCAATATGTGGCACAGAGACACCAAGTGAGCAAATGCTGTTGGAAAAATGGAGCTGAAAGACCTGTTCAATGCAGGGTCGCCACAAACCTCCAATCTGTAAAAAATTCAGTTTCTGCGAAGTGCAATGAAGTGAAGCACAATAAAATGAGGTATTCAGTAGGCAGTGAACTGTAGGCAATATTAAACATAAAAGGAAAGATAGTCACCAATCCCATAGTTTTTCTCTTCTTATCTATTGCCTTAAATCAGTTCTCAGAAAGAGAAAGGAGAGTGAGCTATATTATTATTATTATTATTATTATTATTATTATTATTACTATGAGGAACATCATTAAGATTCGAATTACTTCATTAAATGGAGATGCCACAATTAGCCAAAACTAAAGTTACAGCACAACATGGTATATTTCTTTCCATATTTGAGAATTAATTAGCTACAAATAACAACAACAACAAAAATCCCAAATCACAGTGACTTAACAAAATAGCAGGTTATCTTCTCTCTCGCATGAAAAAATCTGGAGGTAATCTCTCTAGGGCTGATAAATCATTCCATGGTGCCAGGAAACCAAGATTCTATGTTTTGTTCTATCACCCTTAGCATATGGCTGTCACTTCATAGCCCAAGCTGGCTGATTCAGGCTCCAGATATCACATTCACATTGTAGCCAGAGGAAGGAAAAAAGTATAACAGTCCTTTTCCTTTAAGGACATTTCCTGAAAGTTCCATGTGTTACTCCTGCTTATATCCTACTGAACAGAATTTGGTCACGTGGCCACAGTGAGCTGCAGAAAGGTGGGGAAATACAGTCTTCTTCTGGACAGAGATGGACCCCATCGAAAACCAGGGATTCTACTAAGAAAGAAAGGGAGAAAAATTATTGGAAGAAAACCTCTTTGCCACAGAGGGCTTTTAGATTTCTAATGTTCCACAGGTAAATGTATTTATTATATAAAAAGGTCAATATCCCTTCAAATAGGAAAGTAACTCTCATATAGTAAACATCAAAAATCTATTTTGGAATTTTGCAAACTAAATTTAACTTTCTAAATGATGACTTAAGATGACCTTTTTTGATATAGCTGATGAATATTCCTTTGTCTAGAAGTATGCTTTGTGACGAAGAAAGAATGAAAGCCAGATGGAAAACAACATTTTAAAAGGAAGGAATTTGAGGGGCGCCTGGGTGGCTCAGTAATTTAAGCAGCTGACTCTGGATTAAGGCTCAGGTCATGATCTCAGGGTGCTGGGATCGAGCCCCTCATCTGGCTCCACGCTCAGTGGGGAACTGGATTGAGGATTCTCCCTCTCCCTCTGCCCCCCCCACTCATGCGCACGTGCGCGCGCGCGCTCTCTCTCTCTCTCTCCCCCTCTCTCAAATAAATAAATCTTAAAAAAAAAAAAAAAGGAAGGAATTTGGTACTGTCATACAGTTGCATTTCACCTGGCCAGGAGATAGCCCTAAATAAGTTTGGAGCCCTGCTGATGGAGTCGTATGTCCCTACTAGGCTGGGCTACAAGGCCACACACCTGCTTGTGTGTGGCAAGGGTGCTCCCTGCTGCAATGTGCAGTGGCCTAAAAACATATAGTCTGCGCCAATGGTGAGCTTAAAAGAATATTCCTACAGAAGTCATATCATCTCAATAGGATAATGAAGCTTGATTAATTAAGAAATACTGGACATTAACACGAGTGAAATTATTATAGCATTTTCTGAAACTCTGCGTGTAAAACTGGGTGCCTAGTCATTCTATACCAAGTGGAACTGAACTATAGCCCTCAGGACACCTTTGATCTCTCTCTCAGGAATTCAAATTATGAATAAATACCCGAATATGCATGTTAGAAAGGTTTTGCAGAAGTGGACCCTATGATGCTTTGATGGAGCATTAGAGTCTGTTAGGAGAGAGTGTTGACCGGGGTAATGATCGCTAGTGACAGGACCCAGAGAAACCCTACTTTAACAACAAAATAATTGCAGAAAGTGTCAGAAACCTTTAGTGTTCTACACCACACTCCACCTCTAAGTAAATTTTGCTTTGGCAAAGACCCCTTAAATGGGTTTGATCTTTCTAAAATTTAGGAGAATAAAAGAGTCTGAGGAAACCACTTATAGGATTTCCCTTTGCTTTGATTCAAACACAGATAATAGCTAACAGATGATACAGAAGCCTTTGAAGGCAGTGATAAACTCTTTTTTATGGGTGAGGGGGCAGAGAAATTTTGCTAGATTATGTAGTTCCTACACTCTAAAAAATAAAACCATTCATTCTTTTCATTCACAAGAGTAATTTCAGTAGCTTGGTAAAAGTAGATCAAATAATGAACTTTCTCAAAATAAAAATTGGCTTTCCTATTTTAAAAAGTAGCTTACTATTCTCTTAAGGTTTTATACTGTTTTGCAAAAAGAAGTTTGCAAAGGGAAGTTTGCATTGCAAAACAATGTGGATAAACCAGGGATCTGAAGAGTAAGGCCTGAGCAAATGTTACTGCAGCGCTTGAACTCCCTGGCCAAAGGGAGTTGCCTCATAGTTGGATAACTGGTGCTTCTGTTTTGGGGTAACTTCCTGGTACAACTGAGAGCTTCCCTTTTGGATATAGCTGCTCTATTGTAATATGACCAGGATTGCAAAAGAAAAGTAAAGCCTAAAATGGGGACCCAGAAGCAATGTTTCATTAGTCTAAAATTTTCTTCTGTGAGTAAATGAGCACACATACAAGTAGACAATGCCATGTAAATTACATTGACTATTGTGGTTTTATGGAGCAGGGATTGATTCCCATCTTGGGGTCATCTGTGCTGTATGTCTGATTATTCATTTCGTATGAGACATGTGGTGTTATGATTCAGATTGTACTTTAAGTTATATAGATAATAATTCCTCACATAGTGTTTTATTTTAATTGTGGTAACATTTTTAAGTGTTCTGTGCATTAAGTACATTCACATCGTTGTGCAACCATCACTACCATGGACCTCCTGTTTTTCATCATATCATACTATAACTCTGTACCCATTAAACATAGCTCTCTAATAACCCCTCTTCCTTAGCCCCTGCTAACCTCTACTCTACTTTTTGTCTCCATGAACTTGACTAAAATAGGTACCTCATATAAATGGAATCATACAATATTTGTATGATTTGTGTAAATATGGAAACCTTTGTGACTGGTTTATTTCACTTGGCATAATGTCTTCAAGGATCATCCATATTGTAGCATGTGTCAGAATTTCTTTCCTTTTTAAGGGTAAGTAATATTCCATTGCATGTGTGTACCATATTTTGTTAATCCATTTATCTGTCAATAGATGCTGGGTTGCTTCCATATGGAGGAAACTCCATATCCTCAACAACATTTATTACTTTCTGGGTTTTTTTAATAATAGCCATTTTAGTGGGTGTGAAGTAGTATCTCATCGTGGGTTTGATTTGCATTAATCCTTAATGATTAACGATATTGAGCACCTTTTCATGTGTTTATTAGCCATTTGTTTATTTACCTTGGAAAAATTTCTATTCCAGTTCTTTGTCTGTATTTAATCAGGTTTGTTGTTATTGTTGTTGTTGTAGGGAGTTCTTTCTCTATTCTGGAAATCAGTCCCTATCAGATATATGATTTTACATAGAGTTTTAAGGGGGAATTAAGTCCACAACGGTGGCTGAGTAGCAGAAGACTCATGGGATGAACACAAGCTTGTTGTAAGTGAACAAAACATACTGATAAGCAGGTCTCATGGGGGAAAGAATAAGTAGTCTAGAAATCCCCCACAAAGTGAAAGGATCAAATCAGTCTTAGGCAGAGTTCTCCTTCCTTTTTTATCTCCCTTGGTGTGTGGGCGTGGTGTTACCTGAAGGTTCTCCCTCTTTTTCCCAACCCCAACAACTATATCAAAGACCCACCCCAGACAGATCAGTGATTTGCTTTAGGGCAGTGTTTCTCAAACTTCCCTCACTTAACAATTTTTGCCATATTCACATAATATGTAACATTTTTTTCTAACACTTTTCTTTAAATCAACTCAATTGTAAAAATTAAATTTATCTTAAAAGAAATCTTTAAAATCAATATTGTAAATGGCAAACCAGAATCAGGTGCCCTTCCAGGCACAGCAGATTATAAACATCAGTTACTCCTTTGTCATCCAGGACATGCCTTGCTGGTGGCCCTAGATAAGCATGCCCTGGCCCTAACAGTGGGTCCCCTTACAACTGCCAGCAGGCTGGGGTGGGACTATTTATTGGACAGAAGGTGCTGTTCAATGGACAGTCTGTCTTGTGCACAGATTTGTGCCCAGGGAGTGGAAATGGGCTGATGGTAGGATAGTACCATCACAAATGGTTGTCTATAGTCATACTATGTGAAACACTACTTGAGCCTAAAGAATAGTTCTTAAGATTTTCTTCTTCGGGGGTGGGGTGAAGCCACAGATTCCCACAAGATATGCTCTGTATATGTGAGGAAAATGTCAGTTGTCTGAAGGTAATTCTTTAATTTGGTAGTCCTCAAACTTAGTGGTCTCAGGACCTCTTTATATCCTTAAAATTAGTGAGCTTTTGTTTATGTGACTTTTAGCTACTGATATTGAACATATTAGAAATAAAAACTGAGAAAATTTGAAAATTTTTACTAATTCATTTTAAATAATAATAAACTACACGTTAACATAAATATTTTTATGAAAAATAACTATATTTTTCAAAACAAAAGACGAGTAGCTTTGTTTACATTTGTGTAAATCTCTTTAATATCTGGCTTAACGGAACTCAGCTGTATTTTCATATCTGCTTCTGTATTCAGTCTTTTGCAACATCACACATCACGTGGCCTCTGTAAACTACACTGCACACTCATGAAAGAGAGTGAAAAAGTCACATAATGTTTTATTATCATAAGAAGTAGTGACTTCATAGATCTTCTGCAGGAAGATCTTCTTAACTACTCTCAGGTCACACTGGAAAGCTCTACTTTAATTCATTTGGAGCTAGCTAGTGGGGTATAGTGGTTTAGAAGGCAGATCCTAGAGGTGCCTGGGTAGCTCAGTCTTTAAGCCTTCGGCTCGGGTCATGATCTCAGGGTCCTGGGATTGAGCCCTGCATCGGGCTCCCTGCTCCGTGGGAAGCCTGCTTCTCCCTCTCCCACTCCCCCTGCTTGTGTTCCCTCTCTCGCTGTCTCGCTCTCTCTCTCTCTCAAATAAATAAATAAAATCTTTAAAAAAAAAAGGCAGATCCTAGGGCTAAACTGCCCCACTTCTGCCTGCCACTTTTATTATCCGTTTGACTTTGGCCAACAAATTTAACTGCTTTGTGCCCTAGGTAGAATAAAGATAATAATAAGGTGATAAACATAAGGGTATATATCTATGAAATTAGTAAAATAAAATAGAACCTTGAGAGGGGGGTGTATGTAGGTGCTCAGTTTAGTCTTGAACTAGAAGTTCATTATTATTTTCATTGTATTTCTTAGTTTATATGTGAAGCTGAAAATTTTTGGTATATTTATCAGCCATTTGTATTTTTTTTGACTCATTTATTAATATACTTTATCTACCTTTGTGTTGAGTTAGTCTTTTTACTAATTTTATGACCTCTTTATATAGTATACATATTAACTTCTCAATTCTTGTATATATTGCTATTATTGTCTCCATATCCATAATTTGTCTTTTAACTTTATTTGTGGTGCATTTTTCATCATGAAGTCTTAAATTTGTATGTGTCAAATCTACCGGTCTTTTTCCCATGGCTTCTGGTTTTCATGTCTTGTTACTCCTAGATTGACACTATTCTACATTTTATTTCTGTAGTTTATACTTTAATTTTTAATATTTAGAGATATAATATGCTAAAAATTTATTTTGGAGTATTATGTAGAAGAGGGGATCTAATTTTTTTTTCTGCTGAATGGGTAGCCAATTGTTTCAACATCATTTCTTGAATATGCCATTAATTTGTTGCTGATTTAGAATGTCTAATTTGTTATAACCATGTGGATCTACTTTTGGATTTCTCTATTTTGTTCCATATAGTATTTGTCTCTTCCAACATCCATAATATTCATTGTATTTATTTATTTATTTATTTATTTATTTAAAGATTTTATTTATTTATTTGACAGAGAGAGACACAGCAAGAGAGGGAACACAAGCAGGGGGAGTGGGAGAGGGGGATGCAGGCTTCCCGCCGAGCAGAGAGCCCGATGCGGGGCTCGATCCCCGGACCCTGGGATCATGACCTGAGCTGAAGGCAGACGCTTAACCGACTGAGCCACCCAGGCGCCCCCATAATATTCATTTTAAATTACTTTAGCTTTATAGTAAATTTTAATGTATGATATGAAAAGCTCCCCTTCATTATTCTCCTTTCTCATAATTTTGATTTTTTCATGAATTTATTTCATGAATCTTCGAATGAATTTTTCAAATACAACCCTTACTTCCCCCAAATTGTGATTGTAATTGGAATTACATTACATTTATTTATTAATTGGGAAGCACTGTCCTCCTTTACAATATTAAGTTATCCCAGGTGCCTGGCTGGCTCAGACAGTGGAGCATGGGACTCTGATCTCAGGGTTGTGAGTTCAAGCCCCATGTTGGACTGTAGAGTTTAATTAAAAAACAAACAAACAAACAGATTAACTTATTCCATCCAGGAAATTAAACGGCTTTTAATTTAGTCCAATTA
The DNA here is from genome assembly GCF_964656455.1 of Halichoerus grypus. Taxonomy (NCBI): domain Eukaryota; kingdom Metazoa; phylum Chordata; class Mammalia; order Carnivora; family Phocidae; genus Halichoerus; species Halichoerus grypus. Next base: position 67,388,519 of record NC_135717.1, read on the forward strand.
TTTTTTACATCTTTCAGCAGATTCTTAAGATGTTCTCAATACAGGTCTTGCTACTTCTTTTAAAACTTGTTCTTAGGTATCAAACAGGCTATTCTGTAAAGATCTGTCTGTGATTATCACCCTCAATCAGGACAAAAACTCTAAGGCAGATTGTGAATTATAAGACGATTGTGAATTTTCTTCTGCACCACATTTTTGTTTTGCCTCAGATTGAAAAATAGAAGTTAAGGTATTCAAAATTTATAGGGTGAGCAAAATGCATCAAGAATTAAAGATAATTTTGTACTAAGAAGGGTGAACTGTTTGTCTGCTAAACTGTCTGATCCACCAAATATGTCTCCTCAAGCAAGATAAAGTGTTTGAGTCAAAATTAGATTCTATTCCCCTACCTGGGTCTTGGAAAGAGAAAAGTAAGAAATAAGCTCCTTGATTTTAATGTATAGAATCTCCAACAATCATGTGCAACAGAATCACTTGATGGGCTTATTAAAACAAAATTTGCATTCTAAAAAGTTTTCAGGTGATGCTGATGCTGTTAGTCCAATGACTACACTTGGAGAACCACTGGTCTAGTGTAATAACCCTGGGAGAGAAATTCCAGTAGCCTTGCTGCGATAGATGCAGGAGGAGATGGTAGAGAGAGCATTATAAGTTAGATCTCTGATCACAGTAAGAATTACTATGTTTGGCATTATATTCCTTTAAATCTATGATGTTTTACTCTGAGTTTAGGTCTTATTCATATCCCATATATTTTGTATGAAATGTTCTGGTTTTTCAATTTGCGTACAATTTGTAATCTCAACTTTAACTTCTGCTGTAACCCAAAAATTAGTAAGGTGATACATCTTTTTACTCATTTGTTCACTCATTCATCAAATATTTATTGAGTATCATCTGTGAGTCACATGCTTGGGATAGATCAGTGAGAAAAGAGACAGATTTCCACCTTATGGAGCTTGTATTAGTGGGCAAGAGATGAGCAACACATGATAAACAAATTAAGTAAATTATATAGCATGCCAGAAAATGATAAATGTTATAGGTACAACAAAACAACAACAACAGAACAGAAAAGGGAATCATGGATGCAGGTGGAGGGGCTGCAATTTTAACTATGCTAATCAAATTAAGCCCCAGTGAGAAGGCGAAATTTGAGCAAGGACTTAAAGGAGGTGAAGGAGTCAGCCAAGTGGATATGTAGCAGAAGAAAGCAGAGTAAACAGCCTATGCAAAAGCACTCAAGTAGTAGCATGTCTAGAGTATCTGAAGAACATGGAAGCCATGGAAGCAAGCAAGCGTGGAGAACTGGAGATGAGGTCAAAGATATAAAGGGGGCCAATTCATATATGATTTTTGTAGGCCACTGTGAGTGAAATAGGGAGCCATTGAGGAATTCTAGGCAAATGAGTGACACAATATAATTTATATTTCAAAGCGTCACAGGCTATTATGTTCAGCATAGACTATAGGGAGCAAGAGTAGAACCAGAGAGATCAAGTAATAGGCAACTGAGGAGTAATCCAGGTGGGGGGTGATAGTTGCTTGGATCAGAGTGGGGGCAGCGGAAGAACTGAGAAGTGGTCAGATTTTTGTTCCATTTCAATGGTAGAGCCCACAGAATTTCTTGATAAAATGGATGTGTGTTGTAAAAGAAGGAAATCAAGGATGACTCTCAAGTTTTTAGCCTTAGCCGTATGAAGGATGGAGTTAGCAAGAGTGAAATGAGGACAATAACTGAACAGGTTTAGGATTGAAGATCAGGAAACTGGTTTTGGATGTTAAGTTTCAGATATCCACTTGACATCCAAATGGAGATACTGAGTAGACAATTAGATATAGGAAACTGGATATCAGGAGAAAAGTCAAGGTAAGATATAAATTTGGGATTTATCAGCAAATAGATGGTTTTGAAAGCCATGAAACTAGATATGATCACCAAGATATATAAAGGACCAAATCCTGGGACACTCTAATGTGAAGAGATCAGAAAGAAGCATCAGAGCAGTGAAGGAAACACCAGTACTGTAAGGAGAAAACAGATTTTGGTATTCTGGAAATCAAGTGAAAAAAGTATATAAAGAAGGAAGGAGTAATCCACTATGTCAAATATTGCTGTTAGGTCAATTAATATTAGGACTGAAGATTAACTGTTGGCATATGGAAGGTTTTAGTGACTTTATCAGGAGTTAAAGTGATGGTGATGGGGTGAAAGCCTGATTGAAATAGGTTCAGGTAAGAATTGGAAGGGAGGAATAGTATAGAAAAGTATAGACTATTATTGCAAGAAGCTGTTTTGCAAAGGGAAGCAAAGAAATGGGACAGTAACTGGCAAGCAAGGTAAGGTCAAGAGTTTTGTATCTTTTTTTTAAAATGGAAAAAGTAACAGAATGCTTGAATGATGGTGGAAAAAATCTAGTATGGAGGCAAAAACTTGTTGATGTAGGAGAGAGAAGGGAGAATTTTTGAATCGATATCATTGAGTAGCTAAGAGGATAGGATCTAGTATAGGAATCAGCACACTTTTTCTGTAAAGGACCAGGTAACGACTATTTTAGACCTTGCTGACCACACATGGTGTCTGTTGTATATTCTTCTTCCCCACCCCCAGCTTTACCAAAATGTAAAAACCATTCTTGGCTCATGGGCTATGTGAAAACAAATAGCATGATTTGGCCCATATATTGTAGTTTGCCAATCCTTGATCTAGTACACAGGCAGAAAGGCTGATTTTATTTTTATTTTCTTAAAGATTTTACTTTTAAGTAATCTCTACATCCAACATTGGGCTTGAACTCACAACCCCAAGATCAAGAGTCACATGCTCTACCGACTAAGCCAGCCAGGCACCCCAGAAAGGCTGATTTTATATAAGAGTGTGGAGAGCATGCATAGCTTTTGTATTGTAATAGTCTGGAAAACAGAGTATATGAGTTCAGCTGCTGATAGGCAGACAGATGTAGTAGGAGCTCTCTTCTAATTGCTTCAATTTTCTCTAGGAAATAGGAAAAGTTATCAGAAGGTAAGATTGAGAGCAGGAAATGCTGATATCTGAAGAGGAGAATTGTATGAAATAGTTGTCTATGAAAAGGAGAGTGAATAAACTTGGAGCCAATATATTTTGATTGCCTGGCAGCATTTTGAGATCACTTGAGGTTTGTGTTCATCAAATTTAAAGTGAAACCTCTTCACACTTGCATTTTTCTTCCAGTCATGGAAGAAAGAAAGAAAGAAAGAAAGAAGAAAGAAAGAAAGTCTTGCTGGGAGCAAGAGTGAAGTAAGTAAAGACTGATTAGAGTTACAGTTTTGCCAGGTGAGTATGATGAATTAAGAGAGAACATTAAGGAAATGTCCAAGAGAGTGATCAATGATAGACCATGAAATTTAAGCAAAGTGAAGAGGGGAAAAAAAGTGAGGGGCAGTGAAACAGTGATAAGATCAATTTTTGGAATTCCCAATGAGTGTGAAGAATTATTGGGAAGCAGGTATCTAGAGCAAGTATCTAGAGCTGGAAAGATAAGAAAAGATGGTCATAGAGGGGGATGCATGAAATTAAGATATTGGTGGGTTTGTAGTTACTGGTAATAAGTAGGTCTAAACAGGGAATGACCAAGGGAGTGGTGTAGGCAGTATGAAAAGGAGAAGTAGTCAAGAAGATGAGAGTCAAAGCATTAGAAAAATCATTGATGTGCATATTAAGATCACCAAGAATTGAGGCAGGAATGTTGGAGAGACTGACAAAGTTAAAATAATCAAGAAATAAAGGTAACCTCTGTTGACTTGAAGTTTTTTTGCACTGACATCTTAAGAGTAGGTTTTAAGAATTTTACCTTTTGAAATTCACTAAGGTTTTTAAAAATGTTTTATTTATTTAGTCATGAAAGTCAGAGAGAGAGAGAGAGGCAGAGGCAGATGGAGAAGCAGGCTCCCCGCCTAGCAGGGAGCCCGATTCGGGACTCGATCCCAGGACCCTGGGATCATGACCTGAGCCGAAGGCAGACGCTTAACCATCTGAGCCACCCAGGCGCCCCTCACTAAGGTTTTTTATGTGGCCAAACTTGATTGATATTTGGAAATACTCCATAGACATAAGACAATATGAATTCCCTACTTGTAAGATACAAAATTATATTTATAATTTTTTTTCATTAGTTTTTTCTCAGTGAATATGGAGAGATCAGTTAGGAGGACATTGTATAGACAAAAGATGGTGGTTTAGTTGAGGTTCGTGGTAGTAGAGATGAAAGGAACTGGATGGACTAACAGAAATTGATGAAATCAAATCATCAAGCCCTAATGATGAATTGGATATGGCATGTAAAGGAAGGAAGCAACAAGGACATCTTCTGGGGGGTGCCTTGGTGGCTCAGTTGGTTAAGTGGCTGCCTTTGGCTCAGGTCATGGTCCCGGTGTCTGGGACAAAGCCCTGCATGGGGCTTCCCTGCTCAATGAGGAGTGTGCTTCTCCCTCTGCCCCTCCCCACCGCTCATGCATGCTCTTTCTCTCTCTCAAATAAATAAATAAAATCTTTCTTTAAAAAAAAATGGATGTCAGGGGCGCCTGGGTGGCTCAGTCGTTGGGCGTCTGCCTTTAGCTCAGGTCATGATCCTGGGGTTCTGGGATTGAGCCCCACATCGGGCTCCTTGCTCAGTGGGAGGCCTGCTTCTCCCTCTCCCATTCACCCTGCTGGTGTTCCCTCTTTCACTGTGTCTCTCTCTGTCAAATAAATAAAATCTTTAAAAAATAAAAAAATTTAAAAAATTTTAAAAAAGGATGTTTTCTGGGTTTCTATAAAAAGGTGAATGATGGTCTAGCATTATCATTGAGAGCAAATATTTTGAGGAGTCAGGATACCTTTGTTCAAAGTTAGCCTTACTTACAAGGGGTGTGATATCAACAAGTTATTTTGCTTCTCAATTTTCTCACTTCAAAAAGCAGGTAATAATATATGAGGTTCTTGTGAGGATTAAATGAATTAATGGATATAAGACACTTATTTCCACCTTAACACATAGTAAGCCTTCAATGAGTATGAGCTATGTTTAGTCTTTACTGAAACATTCAAAGATGATCCAGTTTGAAAGGCAAGTAATGAGCTCAACTGTATATATTTCAAAGCATACACTTAAAGCACACATGTGGAGGTAAATAAGCAGCTGGATATTCAGGCCTGGAACTCAGAAAAAAAATATGGGCTAGAGATACAAATTAGTGAGTCATCTGTGTATAGATGGTAGCTATACACAGAAACCATGGGAGTGGATAAGATTGCCTAGGAAAAAAATAGTGAGGAAAAGACTGATTTTGTTGTTTTTTTTTTTTAATTGAGATAAAATTTGTATGACATAAAATTCACCATTTTAACCATTTGAGTGCACAATTCAGTGATTTCCAGTACATTCACAATGTTTGCAACCATCACCACTAAATTTGAACATTTTTATCACTCAACTAAGAAACCCCATATCCATTAAGCAGTAACTCCCCAGTCCTGCCTCCCACTAGCCCCTGGCAAATACTAATACTGCTTTTTATATCTATGGATTTGCCTATTCTTGACTTTTCAATTGAATGGAATCGTACTATATGTGGCTTTTTGTGCCTGGCTTCTTTCACTTAGTATGTTTTTCAAGGTTGATCCATGTAGCAGTACTTCATTCTGATGTATGGCTGAATAATTCCATTGTATGGATATCACAATGTGTTTATCCACTCATTTGTTGATGGGCATTGGGGTTGTTTCTACTTTTTGGTTATTATTTAGCTATACACATTCATGTACAAGTTTTGTTTGTTCTCTTGAGTGTATGTTTAGGAGTAGTATTGCTGGGTCTTATGGTAATTCAATGTTTAAACTTTTGAAGAACTAAGAAACTGTTTTCCACAGTGGCTGCACCATTCTACATTCCCACTAGCAATTTATGAAGGTTCCAGTTTCTCCACATTGTTGCTAATATTTGTTTTCAAATTACAGCCACCCCAGTGGGTGTGAAGTGGTATCGTACTTACTTTGCATTTCTTTAGTGGCTTACAATGTTGAGCATCTTTTCATATACTTCTTGGCCATTAGAATATCTTCCTTAGAGAATTATCTATTCAAGTCCTTGCCCATTTTTACATTGGGTTGTCTTTTTATTGGACTTACTAGAGTTATTATATATTCTAGATTAGAGACCCTTAACAGATATATGACTTGCAAATATTTTCTCATATTCAATGGGCTCTTTTTCTTGATAATGTTTTTTGATGCACAGAAGTTTTAAATTTTGATAAAGTCCAATTTATCTATTTTTAATTTTGTCACTTGTGTTCTTGATGTCATATCTAGAAATCCATTGTTAAACCCAAAGTAATGAAGATTTACCCCAATATTTTCTGAAATTTGTATAGTTTTGCTATAACACATAGGTCTTTGATTCATTTTGAGTTACTGTTTTTACATGGTATGAGGTAAGGGTCAAAATTCATTCCTTTGTATATTGATATCCAGTTTTTTCAGCAGTATTTATTGAAAATACTATTCTTCCCTCAGTGATTTGTCTTGATATCTTTATCAAAAATCAATTGACCTTACATGTATGGGTTCAGTTCTGGGCTTTCAATTCTATTACATTGATTTATATATCTATATTTTGTGTGTGTGCGTGAGAGTTTGAGAAGTTTTTTTTTTTTCTTTTTTTCTTTTTTTTTTTTTTTAGGAGAGAGGGGGTTGGGGGAAGGGCAGAGGGTGAGAGAAAGAGAGAGAATCCCAAGAAGGCTCCATGCCCAGCATGGAGCCCCACATGGGGCTTGATCCCACAACCCTGAGATTATGACCTGAGCCGAAATCAAGAATCAAATGTTCAACCAACTAAGCCCCCCAGGCACCCCAGACTGGTATTGTTTTTTAAATGTTTGATAGAAGCCACCATATGATTCGCAGTTTTTCTTTTTTGGAAGTTTTTTGATTACTGATTCAGTCTCTTGTACTGTTATGTCTATTCTATTTTGAGTCAGTTTTGGTAGTTTGTTTCTAGGAATTTTTTCATTCAGATCGTCTAATTTTTTGGCATATAATTGTTAACAATTCTTTTTATTTCTATAAAGTTGGTAGTAGTAGTAGCAATGTTCCCACTCTTTCTGATTGTAGTAATTTGAATTTTCTTTTTTTCTTGTTCATTCTGTTTAAAGGTTTGTTAATTTTATTGATCTTTTCAAGGAACCAACTTTTGGTCTCATTGAGTTTTCTGTTTTCTATTGTCTATTTCACTTATCTCTGCTCTTACCTTTGCTAAGTCCTTCCTTCTGCTTGCCTTGGGTTTCATTTGCTTTTCTTTTTCTAATTCCTTAAGGTAGAAGGTTAGGTTATTGTTTCTAGATCTTCTTATTAAATGTAGGCATTTACAGCTATAAATTTTCCCCTGAGCTCTGCTTTTGCTGCAGTCCATGTTTCAGTGTGCTGTGTGCTGTATTTTCTTTTTCATTCATCTTAAAGTATATTAGAATTTCTCTTGTGATTTCTTCTTTGACACATTCATGATTTAAAGGTGTCTATTTGTAGTTTCATACCATTGTGGTCAGAGAAAATACTTGATATGATTTCAATCTTTTGAAATTTATTGAGATTTGTTTTATAGACCAACCTATATTCTATACTGGAGACTGTTCCACATGCACTTGAACTATGTTGGAATATCTTTTTCCATCCTTTCACTTTCAACTCATATGGTTCTTTGGTTCTAAAGTGAGTCTCTTGTAGATGGGATATAATTAGAACATTAAAAAAAAATCCATTCTGCCAATCTCTCTGCATGTTAATTGGAATTTAATGCATTTACATTTAATGTGATTAGTGATAAGGAAAAACTTACTTTGCCACTTGCTTTTTCATATGTTGTGTATCTTTTAGTTGCTCAATTCCTCCACTACTGACTTCCTTTGTGTTAGATATTTTCTAGTCTATCTTTTGTATTTCTTGTCATTCGTTTTACTACATTAGTTATTTTCTTAATAGTTGCCCTAGGGATTATAATTAGCAACCTATAATAATATTTTTTAAGTAAAAACCAACTTAGTTTCAAGGGCATAAAACATCTTTGCTCTTACGATTCATTCTCTCTTTTGTTATCACAAATTACATCTTTATACATTATATGCCCAAGGACAAAGATTTATAATTACTGTTTTCGTAGTTGTATTTTAAATCATACAGAAAAAAAAGAAGTTACTAACCAACAATACATTAACTCTGACTTTTATATTACCCACATAGTTACCTTTAACAGTGCTTCTTCATGTGGACTCAGGTTACTATCTAGTGTCCTTTCCTTTCAGGTTAAAGAACTCCCTTTGGTATTTCTTGTAGGGCAGGTCTACTAATGACATATTCTCTCAGTGTTTGCTTATCTGAGAATGTCTTAAGTTCTTCATTTTTGAAGGATAGTTTTGCTGGATATAGAATTCTTAGTTAACAGGGACGCCTAGGTGGCTCAGTCAGTTAAGCGTTTGCCTTTAGCTCAGGTCATGATCCCAGGGTCCTGGGATTGAGTCCCACATCAGGCTCCTTCCTCAGTGGGGAGCCTGCTTCTCCCTCTGCCTGCTGCTCCCCCCTGTTCATGCTCTCTCCCCCTCTCTCTCTCTGACAAATAAATCTTAAAAAAAAAAATTCTTAGCTAACAGTATTTTTCTTTCAGCACTTTGAATATGTCATTCTATTGTCTACAGTTTCTGGTGAGAAATCAGCTGTTAATCTTATTGATGATCCCTTGTTTATGAGGACTCACTTCTCACTTGCTGCTTTCAGGATTCTCTTTGTCATTGACTTTCGACAGTTTGATTACAATGTGTCTTGGTGTGGGTCTCTTTGAGTTTATCCGACTTGGACTTCATTGAGCTTCTTGCACATCTAGATTCATGTCTTTCATCAAATCTGGGCAGTTTTTTGCCATTATTTCTTCAAATATTCTCTCTGTCCCTTTCTTTCCTCTCCTTTTGGAATGCCTATTATGCATATATTCATATGCCTGATGCTGTCCTACAGGTCTCTTAGGCTCTATTCATTTTTCTTCAATCTTTTTCCTTTCTGCTCCTCCAACTGGGAAGTATTAGTTGACCTATGTTGAAGTCTGCTGATTCCTTCTTCTGACAGCTCACATCTACTGTTGAATCCCTCTAGTGAATTTTTAGTTTCATTTATTACACTCTTCAACTCCAGAATTTCTATTTGCTTCCTTTTTATAATTTCAACCTCTTTATCAATATTCTCTACTTGGTGAGACATACTGTCCTGATTTGTTTTAGTTCTTTGTCCATGGTTTCCTTTAGCTATTCCAGCATATTTAAAAGAGTTGTTGGAATATTTTTGTCTAGTAAACCCAATGTCTATGCTTCCTTGGGGACAGGTTCTACTAACTTTTTTTTTTCCTGTATATGGGCCACACTTTTTTTTTTTTTTTCTGCCTTGTTATTTTTTGTTGAAAACTGGACATTTTGATTATTATAATGTGGCAAGTCTGGAAATCAGATTCTCCTCCCTCTCTAGAGTTCATTGTCGCTGCTTATCATGGTTATTGTTGTTTAATGATTTTTCTAAACTAACTCTGTGAAGTCTATATCCCTTCTTATGTGTGACCACTGAAATGTCTGTTCTGTTGGCTTAGTGGTCAGCTAGTAATTCAACAGAGATTTCCTTAAATTCCTATAACCAAAAATGATGAAAACCACTTCCAGGTTTTGTCAGAGGGCTCTTTCCAGGTGTGTTCGGGCATGCCTTTATCATTCAAATGGGCAATTTATAAGTCTACCTTATCTTTCACTTTCTATCTGAGCAAAGCCTGAATGTTAGTCAGAGGTGAGACTTTAGGAACTTTGCAGTTTTTTTCTGTGCATTTGCCTCACCCAAGATATATAGGTAGCCATTTTTTAAGATTTTATTTTTAAGAAATCTCTACACACAACATGGGGCTTGAACTTACAACCCCAAGATCAAGAGTCACATGCTCTACCAACTGAGACAGCCAGGTGCCCCCAGGTAACCTTTCAGATTCCCAGGAATATGTAGGAGGTTTTCAAAGATTTTATTCTCCAAAGTATCTCACTCTTCAGCCTTTTTTCCCTGTGTCTATTGTTTGCCCCAATTGTTACTCCTTTCCCCAACTGGTATCAGCTAATAAACTTGCCTTTAATATCTCCTGGGTAGTCACTTCTGCCTCAGGAGAGTTCTAAGTTAGGCAAAATAAGGGCAAGCCTTTGCACCAGTCCTCCAGGGAGCCCCCAGACAGGTCAAAATAAAATACTACCATTCTTCAAGAACAAGGTTCATTCTGCTACCTCTGGCACCAGGAACCTACACCAGGAATGTAGGCTGTTGTCCAAAACTGCCACTGAACTGGGGATGAAGAAATGAGGCTAGGGTAAGTTTCAATAGCACAAAGCTCTCCTACTGGGATTCAATCAACTTGTTCTTGATTAAATGTTTGCCTGGTTATTGTAACCTTTTACTAATTTCCAGAGTTCACATAAACTTGATTCTGATAATTTTTGCCAAATTATTTGCTGTTTATGTAGAGAGACAGGTCCTTGGAGTTCTATAATGGCCATTTTACTGATGTCACCACCCAGAGACTGATTCTTGGAGAACCTCAACATTTGGTAGTGGAGTAGAGGTGGATGAGTCTGCAAAAAGGAATGAGAGGAGCTGCTAGGGGTAGAAAGAAAACAAGGAATGTGATGTGTTATAGAAGCCAAGAAAGAAATGTAATGCAAAGGGAGTAGCTATCAATGCCAAATATTCTAAGATTCTAAGAAAAAGATGGTAAAATGTTCAGTGAACACAGGTACATAGAAGTCATTTGTGACCTCAAGACTATTTTTCAAGAATCTTTCTTTCCTTTCTTTCCCTCTTTCTTTTTCTCTCTTTCTTTCTTTCTTCTTTCTTTTTTTAAGTAATCTCTACATCCAATCCAACATGGGGCTCAAACTTACGACTTCGAGATCAAGAGTCACATGCTCTACCAACTGAGCAAGCCAGGTGCCCAAGACTATTTGTCAACAGGTTGACATTGGCATTTTGAGCAGGATAATTCTTAAATGTGAGAGACTATCCTACAGATTGCAGTATGTTAGGTATCCTTGACCTCTGACAACTAAACACCAGTAGCACCCTTCACCCTTAAGTCATAACCAAAAATATACAAATCAAAACCAAAAAGTACTGCCACATATCTCAAAATGTCCCCTGGAGAATTAGCACTCTCTTGAAGAACCACTACTTTAGGAATCTCTATTTTGGTGATATTAAAGGGGCAGATGTCAGATGATAGTAACCTGGAATATGAATAAAGGGGTGAAAATGAAACCAGTGAGATGCCAGAGACGAGGCTTACTGGAAATTTGGCTGAAGTGAGGAATGTGACAGGGCAGCAAATGGGGTCAAGGAAGTGTTTTTTTGACATAGGATTCAGATGTGTTTAAAAGCAATGGATATGATCCATATAAAAGGGAGAGTTTAAGTATACAAAGAAAGGGATATTTGTTAGTCTAAAGTAACTCAAGAGGTGGAAGGAAAGTATATGTTAAGGAAGTGGCCTTAAAGAGGAAGTTTAACTCCTGTTTTTGTAACAGTGACCTTAGGACAATGCAGTAGCATCCTAGGTAGTTTCCCTGCTTCCTTCCTTACCATATAGACTATTCTTAACACAGTAGCGAGCATCACTTTTCTGCTTTTAACTCTCCAATGGCTCCTCATCTCACTCAGAATAAAAGCCAAACTTCTTACAATGGCCTATTAGATCCTTCATGATCTGCCCCTTCATCCCCTCCTTTAACCTATTTGATCTCATTTCCTAAAACTTTTCCCCTCAGTGACATTTCACCCCACAGCTTTCCTTATTATTCTTACACACCAGGCACATTCCTGCCTCTAGATATTTGCTCTTGCTGTTCCCTTTGTCAGGAATACTCCTCTCCAAACACCCATACAGCTTGCTCTCTCACCACCTTCAAGTGTTTGCTCAAATGTCATCTGCTCAATGACTACTCTATTTAAAATATTACTCCTTAATCCTGCTCCTTCCTATAACCTTTCATTCTTCTCCATAGTACTTACTACTTTCTAGATCATCATATCCCTTATTTTATTCCTGTCTTTCCCCACTAAAATATAAGCTCAAAGGCCAGGGGGAGGTAAAGATTTTTCTTTGTATGGTTCATTGATGTATCCCCAGCACATAGTGGGTACTCAATACATTGTTGAGTAAATAGGGAGAAGGATGACTGTAGGTAGATTTGCAAATTTGGAAGCAGGAAGAAATTTCCCTTTGGTGGATTCAGTTTGGGAGGAAAGTGGTGATGTTATCTGCTGAGAGTAAAGGGGAGGTAGTAAAGTGAGGGGGATAGATTTGAGGAGAGTGGAAGTTTGAAAACCTTGTTAAAGTGGTGAGAGAGTTGAAGAGAGAAATAAAAGATTGCCTAGATGTACTGGGGGTTCATTTGATTTTGGTGATCATGAGATTTTTAGTAGAATCAATCTATTGTATTGTCCAATAGTCTTCAGCAGTGTGCAATTGCTCAGAGGCATTGAGAAAGTGAATGATTGGGTTAATTCAGGTTGCAGTTTTGCCAGACAGAGGCAAAGGGTTTAGGGTATAGTTCTCAATCTTGGCTGTACTTTACTATTTATCAGTTGGTAGGACTTTAAAAAGTAGCGAGTTTGGGGGGGAAAAAAAAGTGGCCAGTTTGTAAATCGAGAGCTTACCTCTACTGCCTCTACATGAGTAAATAAGGAACTCTGGATCTGTCGACTATTTACATTATTATCTCTGCTTAAAAAGATACATCATATACTGATATGGTGCTGTCCTGGAGATTTTTGCTCCTCATTTCTAAATAGCAATTTTTGTGGCAGCTTTCCTATTTTTCCACATACTTGAATGAAACCCTCACATCACAACTCTGATAACTCAAATGATCTCCTTTTAGTTATATATTAAAATATAAACTCCATAGAAGCAGAAACCAAGTGAATTTGCTTAATACTGTGTTCCCAAGACATGATACCCAGATCAATAATGTTTTTTGAATGAATGAATGATAGCCACCAGCAGTGGGGCATGTATGTGCCAGGTGCTGCGCATTTATGTAAAGTGATTTCATTTACTTCTGACAAACAGCCCTATACCCTATCAAGCCAATTTTAGAGATTAGGAAGTATAATCTCTGAAATTTTGGTAATTTGCCCAACATCACACTGCTAGTCAGTCAATAATGTAGCCAGAGCTCTACATTATGTCATTCTGATTCCAAAAGCCATGTTTTTAACCACGTTTATCCTGTTTGAGAGGAAGTCAAGGACAGAGAAAAAAGAGAAATGCAAAGAGTAGGTAGAGATCCTGGGTGGCTCAGCTGGTTAAGCATCTGCCTTCAGCTCCAGTCAGGATCCCAGGGTCTTGGGATCAAGTCCCACATCAGAGCTCCTTGCTCAGCAGGGAGCCTGCTTCTCCCTCTGTCTGCTGCTCCCCCAGCTTGTGTGCGCTCTCTCTCTGATAAATTAAATAAATAAAGAGTAGGTAAAAATTTCAGAGAATACATTTATTATTTTGTGATCCTTTAGAAATTCTAGCAAAACCTCTTTTAACCCCTTTTACAATCAGAAACATGAGAACTTCACTTTTTGATTCTCCATGAATAGGATCACATTAAAATCACGGTCACCTACAGTCTATGGGCTGATAGTTCTCCCCCTCTATTGGTTGATATGTGTTAATCTGTTGGTTGAAATATGGGTCTTTTGTGCACTTACAAACTTGTAACCTCTCAATAGAGAGGAATGCAAATAGTCTAAGATTTGCTATACAGGCAGTTATGTAAATTTTCAAATGCTATCTAATACAGTATTTTATCCATATTAGGTATAAGCCAGCTTTTCCCTATTTATAACAGCAGGACTGGAAAGATCCAGTCTTTTCCTCTTAAGAATGAACAATATTTTGCTATTTTCTTTGTAATTTTGTAGGCAAGTATTCTTTCACTCAACAAATGTTTATCTGATGTCACAGAGATATCATTCTACTGGGAGAGAAGCAATAAACAAAATATATATTATATGGCAAATAGTAAAATAAAAATAGAGCAGGGTGATAGTAGTGGGGTACCATTTATATAGAGTTCTCAGAGGGAAGATCTTTCTGATGAGATTTAAGTAGAGACCTAAAGAAGTGATCACAGTGTGAACCAAGTAGGACCAAAGGGGAAGAACATTCTAGGCAGGATAGTAGGGCAAAGGTCCTCAGACATGCTTGTATATTGGAGAAAAAGGGAAGAGAGTGATGGGGGGAAAATGAGCAAGTAAAAAAGTCACTGGATATGAAACCAGAGGTAATATGGAGGGGGTAGTTCACTTATAGACCATGGTAAGAACTTTGGCTTTTATTCTGAGATGGGAAGCCATCGCTGGGCTTTAAGATAGAAATAATACTGACTTGTAAAGAGATCATTCTGACTGCTGTGTGAGCTAATAAGCCCTGTGAAAGTAGGTATAGAAGTAGGAGATGAGTTAGGAGGCCTTTGCTATGGCCTAGGGATAAGATGGTGACTTGGACCAGGGTGAATGTGATGGAGGTAGTGAACAAAGATCAGACTCTGAGTATATTTTGAAGACAATACTGGTGGCATTTGCTGATGGGAGTGGATCAGGTATGAAAGAATCAAGAAGGACTCCGAAGACTCTAGTCTCAACTAGAAGAATGGAGTTGCCATTTCATGAAATAGGGAAGACCTAATCAGAATTTATTTAGGGGTGGGGGGAATTAAGAGTTTGGTTGTGGATATATTAGGTTTGGGATACCTGAACATTTGAGCAGTACTGTAGAGTAGGCGGTTGATTGCGAGCCTAGTGTTTAGGGGAAAGATATAGGCTAGAGATTCAAATGTGGGTTTCATTTAGCCAGACACATGGATAGGATTGCCTAGTGAGGGAGAGCAAAGATCAGAGGAGTCCAAGTTGTGAGATTTGAATCTTGGGGTACTCCAGCATTTTGAGGCTAGAAAATTAGGAGGAACCAGCAAGAAGACTAAGCAACAATCATTTAGGAAGGAAGAGAAGAAAGAATGGAACCCTGGCAGGCCAGATAAAGATCTTCAGGAAGAGAGTAATTCATCAGCTGTGTCAAATGCTGCTGACAGGTGAAATGAGATGAAGATAAAGAAATAAAAATTGGATTTGAGAACACCGAGGTTACTGATATTTAGCTGTTTCACAGTGGAGTGTGGAGATCAAGTCTCATTCGTGGATTTAAGAGACAGCAGCAGAAGTGGACAAGTTTGTGCAGAAGAGCAAATCAAAGTGGTGGGGGCATATTTGGAGGGAGATACAGGTCAAGTTTTTTTTGTTTTTTAAATGGTGGTAGCTATTAAGACATGTTTTTAAGTTGACAGAAGTGATCAAGTTGAGAGGAAAAAAAATTGTAAGGAAAGCATACAATTCCAAGAGTAAAATGGAACTCAAGGAAAAGGTGGCAACTTTGATCTTAGGAATTTTGACAGTTTATCCATTGTTACAGGAGTGTAGCAGTGTATTCAGATGTAGGAAGATTGGTAGGTGCAGTGGTGAGTAGGAGGGAGCTGTTATTGATTTCTAATTTTTTTCTATTTCCCTAGAGAAGAAGCAAGATAATGCCTTATTCAGAATGAGGAGTGGGGGATGTCTTCTTAGTTTAAAAGATTTGTTAAACAGCTTTTTAAGAGAGCGGGGTAAATGGATTAGGGAAATTAGCCTGGGGGGAAGGGTGATGAATACAAGCTCAATCCAGAGTTAGCATTGCTGTTTTTCTCCAGCCAAATTCAACTGCAAGCACACAGTGAATTAACCAGGATTGTGGTTTAGACAGGTAAAATGGAGGAAAAGAGAAGGAAAGGATTGAAGGTATTTGTAAAGGATTTATAACAATGTGATAATGGAATCTAAAATAGGCGATGAGGGGCGCCTGGGTGGCTCAGTCGTTAAGCGTCTGCCTTCAGCTCAGGTCATGATCCCAGAGTCCTGGGATCGAGCCCCGCATCACGCTCCCCGCTCCGGGGCGGGAAGCCTGCTTCTCCCTCTCCCTCTGCCCCCGCTTGTGTTCCCTCTCTCGCTGTGTCTCTGTCAAATAAGTAAATAAAATCTTAAAAAAAAAAAAAAAGCGATGAGTTTTTAAAAATTGGGTATAACGTTTAGATGGGTCCTTTAGTAAGTAGTTGATTCTTATTTGAGGTAGTTCTTTTAAAGCTTTTATTTATTTGACAGAAAGAGACACAGCAAGAGAGGGAACACAAGCAGGGGGAGTGGGAGTGGGAGAAGCAGGCTTCCCACGGAGCAGGACCCTGGGATCATGACCTGAGCTGAAGGCAGATGCTTAACGACTGAGCCACCCAGGCGCCCCTAAGGTAATTCTATTAAGTCACTGTGAACACTGACCCACTCCTAGGGAAAACAGGGTTAGGTTCTTGAAAGACTTAGGTCACATTTTCATCAATGTGTTTCTATTTAGACAGCTTATTGTTGATTCCTTAACACTGAACTCATCATAGCTAAGGGCAGTAATAAGCCTGAAAGCTTATCTAGGACCTGTGTTTTCTCCACCAGGCACATCGCCATCTTGTGCTTAGGATTACTTGACAGCACTTCAGCCCTATGCTTGGAGGGGCATTTAAAAAAAGCAAAACCACCGATAAGCATGAAAAGCGCAAAAACCCTGAAAGTATATATATTGTGAAAAGCATATTTATTTACAGTATGAGAGCAGAATTAACCAGTGCTGTCTTGTTAAATTCAGCTGGGAATGTTAAACTTTTCGCCACTCTGTGCAGGTCCATGACTGCTATGCATACTGATCTGGCGATCACAAATTTTAATGAGTGGGCAAATTTGCAAATATAGAATCTATGAATTGAGTAAGCAAATTTGCAAATATAGGATCTATGAATAATGAAGACTACATTGCCTTGTACAGTTTCCTCCAGTTTGCTGCTTTTGATCAAATGGTATTTATCAA
The DNA here is from genome assembly GCF_964656455.1 of Halichoerus grypus. Classification (NCBI taxonomy): domain Eukaryota; kingdom Metazoa; phylum Chordata; class Mammalia; order Carnivora; family Phocidae; genus Halichoerus; species Halichoerus grypus. Next base: position 67,405,525 of record NC_135717.1, read on the forward strand.
AATTTCAGCACACCATTACCATCAAAAAACTAGTAATAAATTTTGCTGCCGGTTTTCAAAAAGTTTCTACATAAGATATACTACTTTGTGTACTCTGCAAATCTATCTTTGGTCTTCAGTGCGTCTGCCTTCAGCTCAGGTCATGATCCTAGGGTCCTGGGATTGAGCCCCGCATAGGGCTTCCTGCTCAGGGGAAGCCTGCTTCTCCCTCTTCCACTCCCTCTGCTTGTGTTCCCTCTCTCACTGTCTCTCCCTCTCTCTCTGTCAAATAAATAAATAAAATCTTAAAAAAAAAAAAAAGTTCAACTCTTGGTTTCAGCTCTGGTAGTGATCTCAGGGTCATGGTATCCAGCCCTCAGTGCCGCTCCAAGCTCAGCAGGAGTATGCTTAAGATTCTTTCCCCTTCCCTCTTCCTCCCCTTGCCCCATGCTCTCTCTAAATAAAACCTTTAAAAAAAGAAATTGCACATAAGACTCTAGGTTTTTTTTAAATTTTTTCCCCATTTCAGTCATTGGCAGTCTTTTTAATTACTGATAGTTTATGGGGCATTAAGTAGGCTTTCACTGGTTCTGGAAAACAGCAATAATCCCGACACCTGGCAGGCATATGTGACATGTAATCATTTCTTTCAATCAGTTTTGATTTCAGGGCCTCTTCCCCACATCATTCCTTCTCTTCATTAGGCCCAGCAGTAACGTTAACTTGTTAGATACCAAGTCAGTCAGTTACTTTTTGATACTGGTTTTTGGTGGGGTCTTATTTCTTCTGGTTTCCTCTTTTACCCTTTTCTTCTGTGCAAATATATATTTACTTTATGTTTATTACAATCTTTTCGTTAAAATAATTCTGCCTTATAAGGAGTTTAGGGCAAGGGAAAAAACCCCACCTGAATATCAACCACTACCCTCAAGTAAAACTTAATTTTGGGGGGTATACTTGACTTTCCCCCCTCCCAATATGCCAATGCTGGTATTGCGCCTGCAGCGGTCTATAAAATCCAATTCGTCGCAGCTTCATTTAGCACACCCTATGCCTTTATTCACATGCAGAACCTCCGAATGAATGAATGAATGTTCTTACGCCAAAGAACTTCAGCGAGGAAGAGAAACTAGAAGAGAAAAATAGGAAATTAAAAAAAGGATAGGGTGGGGAGGACACAGCGGGGGGGGGGGGGGAGGGGGGCGGAAAACAGGAAATAAGTAAGAGGCGGTTCAACACTTTCCCCCAGTAACGCATTCCCGCTCCCTGTCAGCCTCGGTTTCCATTCACCGCCCAGAGCGGCGCTCCCTCCTCCAACTGGGCACGTCCACCTTACAGCCGCACCCGCGCACGGCCTTCCCGCATTCGGTACGACACCCCTTAACTCCTAAGTCTTTCCTCGCTCGGCAAGCTCGCTTCCCTGCATGCTTCTGGGGGTGAGACTTACTTCTAACGTGCCGACGGGCAAGCTCCAGGCAGCCCCGGCCCACCGAAGGCCGGGCGCGCGCTCGGCGCCGGGTCTGAGACAGGTGCCCAGGCCCAAGTTCCGGCTCCCGGGAGCGGGCCGCAGGGAGCAGCGGCACGCTCCCCACCTCCCCGAAGGCAGCTGCCGTCGCTGCAGACCGAGGAAGCTCCTTGGTAACCACCCGCCAGCCACCTAACGGGGGGGGGGGTGTTTCCGACCACCCCGCCGGGGCCCGAAGGGGCGGGGGCCGGCGGCCGGAGAGCTCACCCAAGGGCACCCTCCCACCCCCGCGCCTCTGGGCGCACGCGCAGCAGCCGCAGCCTCCTTTATTTAGTCCGCGATGGCTCCTCTTGCATCCCACCGTCCTCCTCCCGAAGGCGGCTCCCGCCCCGCGCACCCCGGAACCCCTGGGACCAGCCTCGAGCAGGTCCCCGAGCGGGACTATCCCTAAACTGGAACGGCAGCGGCCGGACCTGCGCGTGAAGAAAAGAAGCGGCAACCGGAAAGACCTGACGGGTCGCGAGGAGGCGAGCCAGGCCTCAGAGGAAGAGGAAGGCCGGGGCGAGCCGAGGTTTGCCGAAGGCGGCGTTCCGGAGCCGCGCGGGGCGGGGAGGAAGGCCGAGGGTGGGAGAGGAGGGGCGCGGCGGAAACTGCCGAGGTTTTCCGAAGGCCGCGGCGTCCGAGTTGCCCGGATGTAGTTGGTGGAGCGGCAGCGGCGGCACCAGCGGCGGCGGCGGCGGCAGGAGGCGGAGGAGAAGGACCAGGCAGTGGCGGCTACGGGGGGAGGAGGGGAGGAGGCGGCGGAGCAGGACGAAGAGAAGGCGGAGGAGGCAGTAGCTCTCCGCGGGGCTGAGCCGGACGCGTCTTCTTGCCCCCCTCCCCCCGGTTCGCCGCTGCCGCCGTGTAGTTGGCGCGGCTGCCCGGGCTGAGAGTGAGCGTGGTGTCGGCGGAGGGAGATGGCCCGGGAACGCCGGCGCCAGTAACGGGGAGGTGCTGAGAGTCGCCGAGGGCGCGCCGGGCCCTGGTGCCGGTCCTGCCGCCCGCCCGCCGCCTGCGCGCCCGCCCGCCCGCCTCTCGCGGCCGCTCTCCCCCTCCCCCGACACACACTCACAGGCCCGGCATTGATGGTAATGTATGCGAGGAAACAGCAGAGACTCAGTGATGGGTAAATTGTCTTTTCGTTTCGGGCCGGGCCGCAGCGCGGGCGGGGGGCGGTGGCGGCGGCGGCGGCGGCGCGAGGAGGGGGGGGCTGTTCCTCCTTATCTGGTGCTGGCCGAGCCGCCATTTTTGTTGTTAACCCTGATCCGGATCGGGCTGGGAGGAGGAGCCGCCGCGCGAGCAGGCGAGGACGGAGTGAGTGTGGAGGCAGTGGAGGGCCGGGTTCTCGGCGTTTCGCCCTGGTTACCGCCTTTCAGCCGGGGGTGTGTGTGTGTGTGTGTGTGTGTGTATGTGTATGTATGTGTATGTGTATGTGTGTGTGGGCTCATTGCCGGTACGTTTGGTAGGTCTCCCGCGGGGAGAGGCGCTGGGGGGGGGGGGGACCCGTTTTCTTCCTCCCCCGCCGAGGTGTCTCATATCGCCGTCTCTCTTCCTGTTTTTCAGCTGTCACGACCGGAGGGGGGACTCGCAGCCTTACCAGGTACCAGCCGAGGCCGGGGTGGAGGGGTGGGTGGAGGGGTGGGTGGGGGGACGGAGGGGGGAAGGGAGGAACTGCTACTCGAGCGCAGGCTTCAGAAGTCGCTACAGGCCCTTCGGTGCAACAAATCTGAAACTAGCACCGCCGGTCCCCTTAACATTTTGTGTTTGGTTCTATTAGCGCTCTCCAGCAACGTTTGGTGACTTATTTTGACAGGTGACTGGAGGAAGTTCAGGGTTTTGTTTTTGTTTTTGTTTTTTTAGGGAAAAAAAAAAATCATTCCTAGCCAGGAAGAACCTAACTCGATTATTTCGGTGTGAAGGAATCGATGGGATGAGACGATAGGTGACTTCTGAGCCATATTTACTGTATTTGGGAACTAAAAGTTAACGTAAGGATACTTGAATTAGGTGGAAAGCTTGGGAAGAAACAACTAATTGATTTGCAACTTCTATGTGTGTCCTAAACTATCCCTTCCCCATTTTCATTGTTTTTGGTGCAAATAGTTGAGTTACTAGTGAAAGATAGTGCTTTTTCTCATTGTAAGAATTGAGATCTTTAGATAATTCGTTCTATGGCCAGAAGTCTTTTTATGGATAATTCTAATATAGATGGTTCTAGGTAGGTAGGTTCCTTTTTGTTAGTGCGGTTTCTGCATGTAAAGTTTTTTAAAATTGTGATAGAAGTGGGCCCTGTTTTGAGGGGGAAATCTCATAAGTGGTCGGTAACTATCAGATGACACCAGAAATAAATACTTCCCACTTTCTATACTTAATCACTTAAAGGAGTTTCTAGGCTTATAGTTCTGTTACTGGCTAGCATGAGTTATTAAAGCTCAAGTTAAAAACCCTAGGTCCCTTGGTGTGTATAATACTGTTCTTTATCTTTGGATAGTCAAAAGATTAAACGCTGTTGAATCTGCCCTTCTGAAACATACTAATTACACATAGTAAAAGACTGGTTTATTATGGTTGTCTTAAATGTGTGTTAAAATAAAACTAAACCATTGTGAGGGAGTTTTAGAAATATCCACCAACGTTTTTATATCTTGAAATTATTTTCCATACCTGCAAGAGTAGGTAAGTTAGGTATAAAATGGTTTTTTTTGGATCAAAAAATTCGAGAAATTGATGCTTTTTTTGTAGGTTTGTAGAGACATGCTTATGTATACTTGTGTCTATGCATATCAGTTGTTAGAACACAAGATTATTACATTAGTACTCAAGATGAAACTAGTACACTAGTTTCTACTTTGGATTAAATTTTGTAATTCCCAGAAACATTTATTAAGGAATTAATGTACCAAGGTGTTTGATTTTTTGTAGTTACGAGATATTTAATGAAAAAAAAATTTTTTTTTAAACATGATTTGTACAAGAGTCTTAGGTATTTAGGTGTTGTCTGAATAACTTAAAGGCAGAATTGAAAGTAGAAATTTTAATTTTATTGATAAGTTCATAAGTTAATATGCCAAATTTTATGATAAAATCATTTAGGAAGTTAAGTTTAAAGTTTCAATTCTTTCTCTCTTTTTTGGGGGGTGATGTTTTACAGGCACTTAAGTATTCATCGAAGAGTCACCCCAGTAGCGGTGATCACAGACATGAAAAAATGCGAGACGCCGCAGATCCTTCACCACCAAATAAAATGTTGCGGAGATCTGATAGTCCTGAAAACAAATACAGTGACAGCACAGGTCACAGTAAGGCCAAAAATGTGCATATTCACAGAGTTAGAGAGAGGGATGGTGGTGAGTAGCTTTTTTGATGAAACTTCCACATATACTTAACAATAGCTCTCTGTAAAACAATAGGTGGCAGTGATATTTCCAGCGTGGGGACATTACCATATGGTTATGTCATCAAAATATTTTATTTCTATTAATTTACTTAATTCCTAAATAAGTCACTGTAGAAGTAAGCTATTGAGCTGAGCATCTTAAAATGGATACCAGTGGCTTATAATAAGAGAATGCGTTTATGAATATGACCTGCCAAATGCTTTATTACTGAGAGAAATGCAGGACGTTTTTCTAAGAAAAGAACTTTCACCTTTTCAAGTAAAGTCTTCAGTTTATTCGATTCAGTTTAAGATTTCTTGTTGCTGCTTAAATTTATTTTTATAAGGAGTTCAAATGTGTTTCCTACTGATAAGTTATGAATTTAAAAGCTTAGTACAGTTTTTGAGATCGTTTACAAGTTAAAAAAAACCCACCTGTCATTATAAAATTCTTTTGGGTTTTTGTTAGCATTTAAAATGTTATTTTCCAGATTCTCCAGGATTTTATTAATGTAATTTTTATACCGTTTTCATACAAATATTCAACTTTTTAAAAGTTAGCCTCATTTCTATTGTGTGGTGCTGATACCCTTCAGTTATAACCCTACCTCAAGCTCTTTGTGGTAGGAGGCTAAGAAAAAGTAAATCAGTAATTATTTTCAGATTTAATTTGCCCAGAATTTACCAAAAAATCAGATTTCATGTTTAAAGCATGTATTGAGGCACAAACCCATTTTCACTAGAGTAATTAAAACATCTGGTTTTTCCCACTGTAAGATCTTCTGTTGTTTAATAGATAACATGTTTGAGATACATATATACAACAGTGATTGTACTTTCAGAAGCTTCTAAGGAAACTCAAATGAGTGCCATGTGGCTTTCTGTCCATGAACTTCTCAATACTTTGCTTACTTTTAAAAAATATCCTTCATCTTCTGGTCCTCTTTTTCCGCCTCTTAGGATGGAGATCAGCTTTATTCAGTGTGATCAGATAATCAAACATGGGTGTTCTCTGTCCATAGTTATTGGGTTGAGGAAATTAATGGTTAGATTGCATTGAAATGGAAGAATTTAGACACTGGATGGAAGGAGAATACAGTTCTGTTGAATATAGCTATAGCATTGTGTTACTGATGCAGATAAACTTTATTTTATTTGTATGTAACCAGTAGGAGGTGGGTTTGGTTATTAAAGTGTTAGAAGTCCTTTGATGGCAAAACTACTTAAACTATTAATATTTTTAATTTTGTGGGTAAATTTTCCAGTGTTAGATATGGTTTGAGATGATACTATTTTCAGTTATTCTTCTATAGTGGATTTCATTTTAAATGTTAGCTCTTGGAAGGCAGGTATTGTTTTGTGTTGTACTGTGCTTTATTTTTAAAATTTTGGTGATTGTGACAAAATAGGATGTGGTACTTCATCTCCTTACAGATGAGTATCTTAGATTTTCTTCTAGTGATTGTGATCTGGTTAATGTATCCTCTATCTCCAAATCCAGGAATAAGTCAGTTCAGGCGCTCTGGGAAAGTTCTGTAAATGCTTTTGAACATTCACAGTTAACCATACCTGATAATTCCTTTATAGGTGAGTTAATCCCAGGACCATTCTGTTGCTTACTTATTCAACAAACATGGGGCAACAGTTGTGTAGTATTCCTGGAAGTAAAGATAAAATGTGATCCTTGCCTTAAAAACTAGTTTGAAAGGCTTTGACTTTTGGCAGCTAGTGGTGGTTGTAGCTGCTAACTTTATCTGTACTCCTTTTTTCTTCATTTTGATTTTAATTTTGCTTCCTATGTGAATTCCAGATACTTCTAGGGTTTTAGTTTTCTTTTTATTTGCATCTGGTTGCTGATGCTTCTTTTGTAAGAAACTTGTAATTTTTCTCATCTAGTCATTTGCTAAGTTAAGCCCCACTTTCTGATTTGCTTTTTAGCTGTTTATCTGTCTTCTTCTGGAGCCTTTTAATTAATAAAATAGCTCCATTTCTATCTACCATTTCTAATATGCCTGGCTGCCATATTCCTTTATACTATGTATGAATAATAAGTATCATAAAATATGAGATCTCCATTCTGAAGTTTGGAATGTCTCTTTGATGTTAATTCTCTTAAAGATGTGAAGTGGTCATTCTTTTCTCATTAATACTTAGATATTTAGTCCTTATACACTGACTCCTGGTATTTTCTTTTATTGCTGATACATGTTTGAAACTGAGTTTTTTTAAAGTGCGTAAGTTTGATTTTTTTTTTTTTACAGGCATTTGTATTCTTTTGGATTTTTATTTTTAAATAAATGTAAGTTATATATATAAGTATTCATATATATAAAGTCAAAACCATTTCCCAATGTTAACTGCAGTGATCTATGCACCTGTGTAAGTAACTTAATTTAAGAACAGGTTAGGGGGCGCCTGGGTGGCTAAGTTGGTTTAAGCATCTGACTCTTGATTTCAGCTCAGGTCATGATCTCAGGGTTGTGAGAGTCAGCTCCACATCTGGCTACACACTGGGTGTGGAGCCTGCTTAAGATTCTCTCCCTTCCCCACCCCCCTTAACAAACAAACCACTTTTAAGAACAGGTTAGTATATTGTTTATTGATCTAATATCAGTATGTTATTCTCATTTTCATTTTAGGTTTTTAAAAAAAACCTAGACTTTAGTAAATATCTACTAACTTAAGAGCCTATGTACTATGATTTGTAATTTGCATTTTAGAAAGCAGGTTAAACAAATGTGGAACTTATAAAATCAAGGTTGGGCTTTACTGGCATCTGTCTACATCACAATGTATTTTTTACAGTGATTACTAGATTTCTTTTATGGCACCTTGGATTTCCTTGGAAAGTGGCAGTTCAGAAGTAACGTATAAAAGGACTTTAAGTAATTTACTAGGGAAAGTAAAAGCAAGGAGAGGGATTGTCAGTTGTAGAAATCTTTAGTTTAAAAAAAGACTTACTATAGCATAATATGTACAGTTAAGAGAGTTAGATTTTGTCCTTTTCAGATTTATTAAAGGGAATGTAGATTATTGTAAATTAGGGGCCGTTGAGAGTATAATTAAAGATTCTTTAACTTGATGAATCAGGTTATTTTTATATATTCTGTGATTTATTTGCAAAACAGTCTTTTGTTTAAAAATAACCAAAAGCAAGAATCTTAAGGTACAATCATTAGATTTGTTTTTATAACTTAAACATGTTTTTAAAAGTGCGGCTGACATCCAAACGGCAGAAGTACGAACCTACAGTACATGTTGAATTTGTATTTTCGTGGAATTTTAAGAACACTTTCTCTTTAGTTATTAAAGTATGTTTTTCTTGAGACTTGTTTTAAATGATTATTTTACCAAGTAACTTCAAGAATGATAGTGCAGATGAGTTTAGGATGAAAGGTATCTTAGCAAGGATTCTGGAAAGATGTTCCACAAAACTTCAACCTCTTGGGGGTTGTCCTATTTTTCGCATTCCACTCAGAATTATTTGTAAGAAACTTATTAGAAGATATATTTGGAATACTTGTTAGAAACCTCTTTTTTGGGGATAGCTTAACTCAGTTGACTAATTGAAAAATATTCTTCATTGGTTTCCTGAGCATTTAGGTATCTTTGAGCACAAAGTAAAGTTGCCTTTAGTGGTTTTGGTAACCATTGTTTCTAAAGATTTGAAAAAATTTTAGCTGCATAGTGAAAGTTTTTATTTTGTTTTGTCATGTAGCCATGTTTGGAGATACTTGGAAATGTATATTCATCTAATTTTCAAACAAAGGATACTATATAACATTTGAAGAAATTGTTCTATAGGGACTATTTGGGGATAATTGGTGCTTTTATAGTTTTTAAAATATAATTTAGTAATGTTTGAATCTTTTCACATTGGGTAATAGATTGATACTTGGGTAACACGCACGGCCTTATGGTTATTCAGGTAACTATGTTTTGAATAAAATGAAATGTGCTTTGCATTTGTAATGCTAGAAACTATTATAAAAGTGAACAGTCTCCTTTGATCCTCCTATTGCTCTTGGAAGGTAGAACAGATAGCATCCGTTTCACAGTTTTACAAATGAGAGAAAATTTACTTGTATAAAATTGAACAAATAGTGGCAGAGCTGACTCTAGAAATTGGTCCTCTCTGTTCTGGTAAATTGTTTACACTGTCAGAGAGGAAACATTTAGGCATATTGATAGCTTATTTGGTGGGTGTTTACTATAGCACAAATTTAAATTTAAAGTCCTATCCTCTTGTATCTTAAAGCTTTCACCCAGCATCCTCGGTGGTTACACCTAATTTAGTCCTTACCAAAGCCACGGCATTGACAATGGCACAATATATGTGTGTAGTTCTAGACCAAGATAGCACGTCAGTGTTTGACTTTTTAAAAGAGTTTTAACGTGAAAGTTTGCCAAAATTTTCGTTTGGAAGCAGCCATTTTTCTCATGGCCTTATATTCAGATACTTGTTTTCAAAGCAACTTAGAAATTTCATACAGAATCTGAAGTTTACTAATAACTTGGATTTCATTCCAGTGAAATAGATAAATATTACCTATTTTTATTGATCCATGCTTTATAATAAGATAGTAAAGTAGGCAGATAGGTTTGCATTGGATCTCCATAGGTCAGTTAAAAACCACAGGAAATAGGTATTCCATTTCAAGAGAAACAGAATAAGCTTGGCAGGTTAGCAGTCCTAATATTTCAGTTCTTTAGTGTTTTTTTTTTTTTTTTAATTTTAGGAAATATATATACCCTAGACACGTGTGCATGTATTTGAACACATCCATGTCATTTGTCTTAATCATCACTTTTTAACATTTTTGTTTTTAAAGGGATGGTTATATATTGTTAATGATATAATGATATTTCTATTTCACAATCAAAAATATTTTGGAATGGTTCACTTTGATCTTTTTAAGGCAGTCTTAATTGAACTGTTTTTTCGTTGTGCAAGATGTAAAGTTTTTGGTATAACAGGATTTTTGGTCCATAATTCACAGAAAACTAGATTGTCTCTGTTAAGTGTCTGCTTATTGTCTTCTGTTGTGCAGAATGGTTGTGGTCTATGTAGTTTATCATTTTGTTACGATGCTGGAAAGAGTGAAGGTAGCAATGAGCTGGGGCATCTTTACCGGGATTCTGTAAGTGGGACCACATCTGTAACTACTCTGCTTCTGGGACTCAGTATACTAAGTATCGGAGATACTATTTGTTAATCATTTCAAAAGCAGTTATTTAGGTCTTGCAAATGTCTCCTAAGGGTCTCTCTTCTACTTATTTATCTGATACTTTATAATTTTGAAAGCCCTTTTACACTGTTTCTCATCTGATCCCACAACAACCCTTTGAAATAGACTGATGAAGATTATTCCTGTTTAAGTGGGAATACTTGGGAATATAATTTGAAGGTAGAGCTAGGGTATTATATATAGTTAAGAGACTGGCTTTCCAGTTTTAACAATTAATAGTAGCTTAAATACTTCACTTGGATTGTAGTTATAACCACTTCCCAGTTCTTAAAATACAACCATTATACTCCTGGCTACCACCTTCTCTTACCAGGACTCTGCAAAAGCCTCTGAATGGTGTTCTTTTTGCATCACACAATTATTTCCCACACAAGTGGTCCAGTTAAAATGCCACTCAGCTCACATCAATCTCTTTCTGAAAACCCTCTAGTGACTCCCTGTTACTTACAAGGCCTATAAAAGACCCTGTGTAATCTGGTGTCTGGGTGTTTCTTCAGCTTCCTCACCTACCACTCTTGCCCTTGTTTGTGCTGCCCTGTCCATTCTGGCCTTACAGGAAGAAGTTTGTTCTTGTCTCAAGAGTACTGCATTTTATGCTCCTCCTTTCTAGGATGTTCATCTTTTTGTGTGTCCTCCTGGTGCACTCTCCACTTGAGTAATGTGCTTAAATGTCACCATCTCCCAAAGGCCTTCCCTACCCTTCCTGATCACTCTGAAACTGCCATCCCCGTCATTGTCTATCCTTTTCACTGAGTGTTCTTCCTTGTACTTCACATAACTTGATGTTATTTACTTAGAGTCATTCTGCTGCAACATGACTTGTGTGTCCCTGAAAGTCATCATGCTATGCAAAATCCCACCACCGGATTTATGGGAAAAGTGAAGTTAGGGGCACATTAAAGAGATAGGAACCCAACAAAAATCATAGCATGACATATTAAATGGTTAAGGAGTACATTAATAGTACAATAAATATGGTACTTTACCTTCATAAAGACCTGAAATTAGCTTGTGGGAGGTGGGCATCTTTTGAAAGGGTTGCAGCTTGTGAGTTACTGTGAAGTGATGGAAGGAGGGTTATCTGAAATAACCCTCTGAAAGTTGTAACACTTAATTGTGGATGGATAGGATTCATAACTCATAGGTTGAATTGAGGTAGCTTGAAGATGTTTGGGGTGTGTGCTTTGTGAATTCCTGTGTAGCTTGGTTCATCTGGGTACAGCTAGTGTTTTTCACAGGTGAAACTGCTCATAAGTGGGAAATTTGTGTTATGCTCAAATAATTTCTTGATTTGCCAAAAGTGCTGGAATCAAACGTGCATTTTCAAATACAAGTGTTAATAGCAGAACTAACTATATTAGAGCTTTTCTTTGCTTGTCTTCTGTGGAATATATTCCACCAGAACAGGGAGTGAATTTGTTTTGTTAACTTGTATTCCTCTTGCGTAGAACAGTGTCTGACACCTTGTAGCATTTCAGTAAATGGGTGGCTAGAATAATATTGGAATTGTTATTATGATGTAAGGTAAATGAAATTGCAGTTTTCTGGAACAGTGCTTCTGAAACTTGAATGTGTATAGTAATCACCTGGGGATCTTGGCTAAAATGCATATTCTGGTTAATGTGAGCCACAAACGCAAATTACATGTGTGGTTTTCTAGTACTGTTGAAGTACAAGTAAAGTGAAATTAATTTTAGTATATTTTCTAACTTAGTCTGTCCAGAATATTATCATTTCAACATGTACTTGATATTTTTAAAGCTATTAATAAGATTCTTTACATTCCTGTTTTTGTGCGAAGTCTTTGAAATCCAGTATTTTACACTTACTTTATAACACCTTTCAGTTTGGACTAGTCACATTTCATGTGCTTACTTGCCACATGAAGTGGCTATTGGACAGCAGAGTTCTGGAGAGTATGATCACTCTCTTGGTCTATCTAGCTTCACACATACTTTTCTGTTTCTCTAAAGAAATTTTTCTTATGCCTGATTTCTGAAATACCATGTAAATGCAAGGTATGGTTAGAGTTAATGAATTCTTGAACTATATAGTGCTCTTGTACTAAAATTTTTCTGTTAGGACACATTTATCAGAAAAATTAGAGGAAGGAGGAAAATAAAATTGCCTTAAATCCTGTCATTTGGAGTTAATCAGTTTTTCATAGGACACATTCTTGTCCTAAAATATTAGAAGGATTTTATAAGTAGCTTTTCCAGAATTTTTATTAAAATGGTTTCATATTGGGTGCCTGGGTGGCTCAGTTTGTTAAGCGACTGCCTTCGGCTCAGGTCATGATCCTGGAGTCCCTGGATCGAGTCCCGCATCGGGCTCCCTGCTCGGCAGGGAGTCTGCTTTGCCCTCTGACCCTATCCCCTCTCATGTGTTCTCTCTCATGCTCTCTCTCTCAAATAAATAAATAAAATCTTTAAAAAAAAAATAAAAATAAAAATAAAATGGTTTCATATTCTGTTATGCCCTTTATTTTGGCTTGTATTTAATATTTGTGTAGTGGGTTCAGTGGACACTTGTTATTGACAATCAAGTCTCAAGACTGACTAGGAATACTTTTTAGTTGGTTCTTAGAGAATATTAATATTTCTTTTTATCCTTATGTATTGAAGTCTTCTTTCAGTTAGTGTTTAGTGTCTGATACTTGTAGCTAGGTGATGTTAGGCACAGTACAAAATCTGAGTTTTTGTGCCCACTCCCTTAGGATTGTTGTGGAAATTATGTATCTAAAATGCTTTTAAAGCACATGGCTAAGTGCATGGACTGTGACACCCTAAATGATTAGGTTCGCTCTTATTCCTATGACTAAGTTAGTGTCAGATCAGCAGCTGTAGGTCTCAGACTATTCTCTTCTTTAGAGTTAGGAAGGAAAACAGTGGGTATTTCAGTTGCCAAACTGAAGAGCCTGACAAGTGAGAGCTACATGAAGGGGGCTCCAGGGCAGTTCTGACTAACTTGGTGCCTGCTCATGCCCAGGACTTTGCAGTTCAGAGATTTTTAGATAGATGTAAGGATAATTTCCTCCAGATTTGGCTGCCTTATTAGAGTCACCTGAGAAGCTTTTTTTTTTTTTTAAAGATTTTATTTATTTATTTGAGAGAGAGAGAATGAGAGACAGAGAGCACGAGAGGGAAGAGGGTCAGAGGGAGAAGCAGACCCCCCGCTGAGCAGGGAGCCCGATGTGGGACTCGATCCCGGGACTCCAGGATCACGACCTGAGCCGAAGGCAGTCGCTTAACCAACAGCCACCCAGGTGCCCACCTGAGAAGCTTTTAAAGCAACAAGTTCCTTGACTCCCTCTGAATTAACCATGAGTCAAAGCAGTAGGGGATGTAGCCTAGAAAACTGAATTTTTAAATAAGGATTTATTTTAGATATTTATAAACTGCAGGTCTAGGGAGAGTACATGGAAGAGGAGGAGGAGGAACTCTGAGTGGGATAGTAAAGAATTTTATTATTAGGAATCTGGAAGTCTGGAGTGGTTATTTGCCAGATCATATGTTAATGTGTTATCTTGGTTTTAAAGCGTTTTCTTCTCTTCGCTAGCTTAGTTTCATGTGGCATGGACATCTAATGCCCCACAGTAGAACTAATGCTGGACAGTAGGGAAGTTTCTAACCAGTATCAGCAACTGGCAGGCAAGTGAGATATATTTGGGTAGGATCAGGAGCTACTGCTACTGCTTTTTAGATAAAACTGTCTTTGGCACTTGGGGTATCCTCCTCCTCCCGCTACCCCCCAATCCTTGTGCCTTCCTGTTGTCTTGAGACTGTTGAGTGGTAAACTTCATTTAAGTAATTGATTTGTGAAGAATAATTTTGCACTCTTCCAACTTCATAAAAATGTGTGCTGGTTGATCATGAAAACGTTGATTATAATAGGAAAAAGCTAGCAAGTTGGAACACAGTATGATAGGCTGTAAGAAGTAGTGTTCTCCGGTGCCTGGGTGGCTCATTCGGTTGAGTGTCTGCCTTCACCTTGGGTCATGATCCCAGGGTCCTTGGGATCGAGTCCTGCATCGGGCTCCCTGCTTCGTGGGGAGTCTGCCTCTCCTTCTACCCCTCCCCCGCCACTGCTTGTGCGTGCTCCCTCTTCTCTCAAATAAATAAAATCTCCAAAAAAAAAAAAAAAAAAAAAAGTAGTAGTGTTCTCTCCTGCCTGTGGCCTTCTCTGTGGTGGTTTGGTCCGGTTTCTGTTCCTGCTGTTCCTTGGCTCCTTACTAGGGTTTTAAAGCATTTGTATTTAATACTGTATGCATAAATATCTCTATCCTGGGACATTTAAGTTATAAAAAATAGTAAGGGTTAAGTCACAAAGCTGTACTTAGTAAAACTGTAGACTAACCTTAATTTTATACTTTTGTGTAATTATGATAGTTCCTTTTTTATATAACTGTTGAATGTCAGTGTTGATTATTTTGGAAAACAGGACAAAGTGCTTAGCCTTTAAAATCTCCCCTTTGATTTGGGCCAGTTTTTTATTACCTTGACAAGGAGTGGGTGAGTTCTAGACACTGACTCATATATAGGGATGTTCTTGATTTCTTGGGAAGAACAGGTTTCAAAATGCAGCTCTCATTTTAGTATTTCGATGTTTAAACTATTACTTTCAGTACAGACATTAGGAGGTGGAAATCTTACCTTACTGTTTGTTTAATTTAGTGTATTAGTTGATTTTCATTTTCATTGTAACTATAAAAATAGTTCATGGAAAGACTTGAATAAGTATGGTCAGTCTTGAGCAGGAGAGCTACTGGGAGCTGTTACGCTGTTTAATTGACTTTGTCAGCACATGTTGTTAGCATAGTTAGGGAATTATACACTATTCACTACTTTTTCCCCCGTTATGTCCTTGCACGTTGGCACATTATACATTTAGGATTTGAAATTGTCCTTTTGTGTGCTGATTTTGGGCACATTAGCTAACTTTTGGTTATATAAAGCCATATGTTACTAGCATTGCTTGTAATTAGGATTTGGATTAAGATAGAAGTAGAATTTATTTTTTATTTATTTTTTTAAAGACTTTATTTATTTATATGACAGAGACACAGCGAGAGAGGGAACATAAGCAGCAGGAAGTGGGAGAGGGAGGAGCAGGCTTCCCGCGGAGCAGGGAGCCTGATGCGGGGCTTGATCCCAGGACCCTGGGACCGTGACCTGAGCCGAAGGCAGACGCTTAACGACTGAGTCACCCAGGCGCCACTAGAAGTAGAATTTAAAGAGAATTACAGTTGATATGAATACTTTGGCATCAGAATGATAGAAATGTTAAGGAAGAGCTCAAGCTTGAACCTGATACACTGGGAGAATCCAGGAGATAATGGGGTGTGGGGGCCTAAAAAGTTAGATATGATCTTGTTTAGAATTTTGCTATATGGGAACCATATCACTAATGGGAACATATCACTAACCAACCACTAATGTGGATACTTCTCATTTCTACTTTGATAATGTAGAATGGGTTGTGTTAAAAACATCTTAACGTTATCTATTTTGAAACAAAAAGGTTTATTTAATTTTTATAAAATCAGTAGGACAGTATCCAAAGAGCAGTTACAACAATGAAAGCATGTTCAAGGTACTCATTATATGTAGTTCCTGCTAATTGCATGTTCTATTTCTTCGTTAAAATTAGAACAGCTGGTCGTCTGGATGGCTCAGTTGGTTGAGCGTCTGCCTTTGGCTCAAGTCTTCATCCTGGGGTTCTGGGGTCAGGGAGTATGCTTCTCCCTCTGCATCTGCCCCACCCCCCCCGCCCCCTCCCAGCCCAGCTTGTGCTCACACTCTCTATCTCAAATAAAAAAAAAATTAGAACAGCAATGTTGATGAAAGGTAGAATATACAATTCTGCAGCCCCTCACTGTAGTTTTATATGAGGTTAAATCATACAATATTGCTATTTCTGTAAGTAGAAAAAATGATCCTTAGTTTCATGTGGTTCCACCTAAATTATAACAGATTTGTAGCGTATGCGCTTCTTGTTAGGGCAGTCCCCTTGTTTTTCAAAAACATCTAGGTTGTACTTAAGTATATTTTCCTGCCTCAATAATTTTTTTAAATGTTTATTGCCAAAAATGGGCATCCATATAATGTTCATTGTGTTGGTAATGAACATCCTTGTTCCTGACTTTAATGGGCATACTTCTATGGTTTCACCTTTAAGAATGTTTCTTTTAGTTTTTTTGGTAGGTATTTTACCAAGTAAGACATTTTCCTCTTCCTAGTTTGCCAAGAGTATTTATCAGAAATGGATCTTGAATCTCATGCTTTTTCTGCAACTGTTAAGAAAGATGATCATATGATCATAAACTTTTTCGGGTTATTAATATAATAAATTACAGTAGGTTTCTTAAAGCACCTTTTCTTGGTCATGGGATTCATGGTTTTGATGTGCTGATTTTTATTTTATTTTTTAATTTTTTGCCTTTATGTCCACAAATGAGAAGCACTGTTGAAAATGGATGAGAAACATTTGTCTTTTTCTGTGCACTGAAGCAGCTTAAATAATACCAGAATTAACTTTTTGAAAGCTGTGGTTGAATTCTGCTATAAAACTCTGCTGTTACTGCCTTAGTGAGTGGTAGAACTTTAGCTCTTTTCACATTTTTTGTATGGTTATTGACTCTTTCCCTACAGCTTTAATATTTTATTAGAAAATGTATTGATACAAAGTTTAAAATTTATATCTATCAACAGTTTGACTCTTTTGTTGTATTGTTACTCTCCTATACTTCTTAAGAATCAGACTTAACCAAAGACTCATTTCTTGTATTGGTATTTTTAAACAAGCTGCAGAGGGGCACCTGGGTGTCTCAGTCGATTAAGCAGCTGCCTTTGGCTGGGGTTCTCCTTGCTCAGCGGGGAGCCTGCTTCTCCCCTGCCTGCCGTTCCCCATGCCTGCCGTTCCCCCTGCCTGCCGTTCCCCCTGCCTGTGCTAGCTCTCTGTCTCTCTGTCTCTGTCTCTCTCTCTCTCTCGCTCTCTGTGTCAAATAAAATCTTTAAAAAAAAAACTACAGAGAAACAACTCTGTTTTCTATGTTTTATTTCATTTCTTCTTGGATTCTTCTTTGGCCATAATTTCTTCAGTTGGATAGTTTATTTTGATTTTTTTGTTTATTGAAAACATTTAAACATGTAAATTTTCTAAACTTCACTGCTTTGTTCATACTGCATAGATTTTGATGCAGTTATAGAATGATTGCATTTTTATTCAAATCTAGATGTGATTCCAGTTTTGTTTTTTCTCTCTTTTAGCCCAGGGGTATTTGGAAGTATGTTAAAAAATTTTTTGAAGATTTTATGTATTTATTTTAGAATGAGAGCATGCGCACACAGGTCCGTGGAGGTGGGGGGCAGAGGGAGAAGAAGAGAGAGCATCCTAATCACACTCCCCTCTGAGCAGGGAGCCCAATGTGTGGCTCCATCTCATGACCCCGAGATCACGACCTGAGCTGAAATCAAGAGTCGGAGGCTTAACCAACTGAGCCACCCAGGCGCCCCTTAAAAATTTTTAATGAATTTTTAAGCTACTATTTTAATAATTACTACTACTTGACTTTCTGTTAAATTCTAGTTTTATTGGCCTGTTGGAATTAAGATTTTTTTTCCTAACAATAATTATTGTAAGTATTTTGTGGATATTTGAAAATAATGCATTTCTTTATGGTACAGAGGATTCTGTCAGATCAAGTTCTTTATGTAGCATAACTATAATATAAATCTTTAGTAATCTTAATTTTTACTTGATCTGTTTTCTGACAGGTGAGAAAGTTTTCCATTGTGATAGTGGATTTCACTTCTCATTCTTTAAAACATTTTTTGCCTCACGTGTTCTGTTTGCATGAAGATTTATAACTAATATTTTTTATGAGTGGTAATCTGAAGTTTTGCATGCCCCAGCATGTCTTCATTTTGTCCTTATACAAGAAGAATGATCTTCTGGCTAGATTAAAAAATATGAATCCCCCCCCCGCCTTTTCTGAAGATACTTCTAAATTGGTGATTACTGTTCGTTGTTGTAGTTGAGAAGTCGGATCTCAAACCTGGTCTTTTTATATATAGCTCTCCATTATGATGTATGTCTTTTACTTTAATTCTCCCATCCCCTAGCTGGAGAGTCTTTAGGATTTTTATTTTTCTTTATCCTAAGATGTAAAATTTCACCAGTATCTCTTTGTAACTGGGGTCTTTTTTCATGCTTCTGCTTATCGCTGTTTTCATCAAAAGAGAGCCCTTAGAGTTGTTCCCTCCTCCTCCTGCTACCCTCCCTGTCTTTAAAAAAAAAAATTTTTTTTTTAAAGATTTTATTATTTGAGAGAGAGCTAGTGTGGGAGCATGAGAGCACAAGTGGGGAGGAGGAGCAGAGGAAGAGGAAGAGGCAGAGGGAGAAGCAGGCTCCCTGCTGAGCAGGGAGCCCCATGCTGGGCTCTATCCCAGGACCCCTGAGATCATGACCTGAGATGAAGGCAGACACTTAACTGACTGAGTCACCCAGGTGCCCCTTAAAATTGTTTTTGACTCTTCACCTTTTGGAACTTTGTTAGATGTCTTTTGATTATATTCTACTTAACTCTTTCCTGGTAAAATAGTAGATACTTGGATACTTTTTGAGAGTGAGAATACGTTGTACTCTGGAGAGAATCCGTTGGCATATTTCTTCCAGCATTCTGATTAGATTTAAAGATGTGTTCATTTCATTCACCTATCGAAAGTTTTATTTTGGGACAGTCTACTTTTAATTTTTTTATGGGCTATAATTTTATGAATCTGAATCAGTAGAAATACTCTGGGAATTTACATGATTTTTAGTTTTTTCCATGTCAAATATGTTTCCTCAGAAGGTTTTCTGTTTGAGTTTGGTGCTTGTCTTCCACAGTATTGGGTTCCACGGATGTTTGCTCTTTGTAGTTGACTGTTCACATTTGGGAATGAGAGTTTAGGTTAGCCACTGTCCAATAGAACTTTTTTGTGGTTGAAAATGTTCAAGGTCTGAGCTGTCCATATGGTAGCCACTAGCCACATGTGCTCATTGAACATTTGAAATGTGGCTAAGTAGAACTATGAAATTCAGGTTTTAATGTTACTTAATTTAAATTTAGCCCATTGCCATTATACTGCTTCTCTCCTCAGTTGAGCTGCTTTTTTTTTTATTATGTTAATCACCATATATTACATCATTAGTTTTTGATGTAGTGTTCCATGATTCATTGTTTGCGTATAACACCCAGTGCTCCATGCAGAACGTGCCCTCCTTAATACCCATCACCAGGCTAACCCATCCCCCACCCCCCTCCCCTCTAGAACCCTCAGTTTGTTTTTCAGAGTCCACAGTCTCTCATGGTTCGTCTCCTCCTCCGATTTCCTGCCCTTCATTCTTCCCCTCCTGCTATCTTCTTCTTCTTCTTTTTTTTTTTTTTTTTTTAACATATAGTATTATTTGTTTCAGAGGTACAGGTCTGTGATTCAACAGTCTTACACAATTCACAGCGCTCACCATAGCACATACCCTCCCCAATGTCTATCACCCAGCCACCCCATCCCTCCCACCCCCCACTCCAGCAACCCTCAGTTTGTTTCCTGAGATTAAGAATTCCTCATATCAGTGAGGTCATATGATACATGTCTTTCTCTGATTGACTTATTTTGTTGAGCTTCTTTTTTTGCAACTGCTAATGATCTCTTGGTTAACAAGTCCACTGAAAAACCTTTCAATTCATAAGTTTGAAGTGATTTTTCTTTCTTTTATTGATATATATGTATATTTTATGATGCCGGTTTTCTTTTCTGTGCTGTTTTCATCTCACTACCTGCACTGAACAGTTAATATTTCCTGAAGTGTTCTGTCTTGGCTGCTGCTTGTTCTATAAATCCTACCCTTTGGTTTCCAGGGCCACCTGTCTTTTTGATTACTAAGCATGTTTCATATGGTTTCCCCATAGATAACTTTCCTAAAATCTATTCCTAAATTGATTATTCCCTGGTTAATGCATTCTTTTCTTCTGTCTTTAGAGGGGAATTCTAGACCTCATTGTCCTAACTATTGTAGCGTCATTTTAACAGATCTTTTGTTTCATTCCTCATGCATTGCTGTCTGAATAAAAATTTTAGACTAAATTTAAACATACTATTCTCTTCATTAACCCTTAAAGTCTTCATTGATAATGTATTGACAACATAATTGTCTAAATATATGACTTTTCCTCCTTCCTCATGTACTTATCTGGGAAATATTCCTGTCTGGTGTACATAGAGGACACAAATGAAAAGGGAACACCTTTATGTTCACGCCAGAAATCTGGCATCTCAGAATAGATTTTTTGCTTGTAAATATAGCTTGAAAATTTGAAGAATTTAAAATCTTCTGAGTCATCCTTGCCAGGAGTCCAAACTTCTCCTTTCTCAACCCACCCTCCCTCTCTCTGTACTATAGTCATGTAACTCTACCTACCCAGTCCTAGAACATCAAATTGCTGTTGTCCTTCTGTATGTTTTCACAGCTAAAACTGTCCTCTCTTCAATCCTACCACATTTTTTTTTCTTGGCAAGCCTCTGAATCCTTCAAGATCCCAGTTCTTTATTGTATGAAGACTTCCTTGAACCTTTTTGTATCACAGTTCTTTTATAGGGAGTTGTAATTTTTTGCGTATGTGGTTTGTCTTGTGTACTGTAAGTTCCGAGAAGGCAGAGACTATTTTAATTTTTACTGTATCAGGACCTGGCATATAAATGTAGGTGTTCAATAATGTTAAATGTCTTATATGTCATTTGACATGTCTAGTACATGTCAGAAATAAATGAGTGGTAGTAACCTTCAGGGAATTAATTGGTTTCAAGTTAAAGTTAATTTTTCAGGTGCAGTTAAGAGTAAAATAGTAAGAATTTACTATTTCAGAATTCCTAAAGTGATTGAACTTGGTTTTTGTACTATTTATGAAGGAAGCAAATAGTTTATTCAGACCTTTAGGAAAACATAAAGTTTTAGTTATAAACTTAAAATTGTGTATGTAATCGGTAAGTTAGTTCCACCACGTTATTACTAATCCCTTAAGTGGCTCTGATATTTAGACTAATATCAGTAGCTTCATTATAATCTTATAGATATATATGATATTTTAAATTCTACAGACTTTTTACTAGTTTTAACTGTTCCTTTCCTAAATTATTGTTTCTCAAACCCTCTTAAGTTCATGCCCCACTATCGAGTTTTACTTTCTGTGGTATATTAAGCAGAAAAATGGGTTGGATTTTTTTGTTTTTTAATTGTTGTTAGTCTGTTTTCCAACTATAACCCTATATTTGAATATTCAGTAAGTTTATCAAGCTTATTGAAATTAAGAATTTCCCTAGAAATTCTCATATGTAGTGCTCCATTTCTCAAGGGTAAGCCCTTGAGAATTGCTGCTCTAATTATTTTTAATTAGTGATTCATTGTGTTGTGTTTTATTCCTAAAAGTGACTAAAACGTTAGCTGAAGATCATTTTGAATCAGGGAAAAAAAGGAATGCAACTATAACGTGGCATACTTTAGCTCTTGAACTTGTGCATTTTGACAGTAAAACTATGATTTTTAAAAAGTAAACTCTTTGAGGGGCACCTGGGTGGCTCAGTCCGTTATGCATCCTACGCTAGATCTCAGCTCAGGTCTTGATATCGCAAGGGTCGTGGGTTCAAGCCCTGTGTTGGGCTCCACACCAAGCCCAGTGTGGAACCGATTTAAAAAAAAAAAAAAAAAAAAGGTTAACTCTTTGAAGGTGTATAAGCTACTCCTACCCAGCAATGGCTAAGTTGGAAGTCTTTTGGGATTGAATTCACATTTTGTTGAAAATTCAAGAGCCACAAGTAGCAGATCATTCTTAATTTCTCTTTAATCTCATTTTGTTTTTGATATGAAACGTTAGCCAACGTTCCTCCTACTCTATTTACCAGTATTTTCGTTGACCCAAACCCATCTTCAGTGATTAAAGAATTAGCTTAAGATATTTGAGTGAGGGGCACCTGGGTGGCTCAATTGGTTAAGCGTCTGCCTTTGGCTCCCGTCATGGTCCTGGGATCGAACCCCACGGGCCCCTTGCTCAGTGGGAGCCTGCTTCTCCCTCTCCCTGTTGCCCTGTTTGTGTTCTCTTTTCCTCTGTCAAATAAGTAAAATCTTAAAAAGAAAAAGAAGATAATTGAGTGAATGTGTTATAGGTTCAGAAATGGTTTCTCAAGGAGGAGTAGTAATTGAGAATTGCCATTGGAGAGTCTTAGAGTGAATACTTTGAAGGTTCCTAATTACTTTTTTGGTATGTGAGTATTCTAATTTTTTTTTTTTTTTTTTTTTTTAAATCACATTGTCATTTTTCCAGTTTTTTCTTTGTGTTTATATTGAAGGGTATGTGTGGTTTTTAAAAGCTATCTTCTGGCTTTGGAAAGCACTAATTTATTTTTATAGCTGTTGGAATGGTGTATCATAAGATTTTTCCTCTAGGCTCGGAATTCATCAGATTAAGTGGAGAAAGTCATTTTGTTGGGCAGAGTGGTACTTAAGTTTTGGTTTGTTAGCCCTGTCTTTTTTTTTTTTTTTTTTTTAAACATTGTAATCCTTTAACATCTTTAAGATTGGTATCAATGGAGAAGGCAGGGAACCATACAGAGAGCTTTCATTATGTGTGGTGTTATTTCAGAAGAACCTTATTGGTTGGCCTTTGAGTTATTAATATACATGTCAAAGCATCATGTTAAGGAACTATTACCAAGTAAAACTTAAAACATCAACAAAGAAAATACTGAGTCATAGAGCCAGAACTCTGAATATTGATTGGATTCTTATTGTCTGTAGGAAAGTTCTTTTGGAGTTTGGATATAATGTGTCTTTCAGGATGCTCTGCTGCTAGAGATAGATCAGTTAACTTGATAAGAATTAAGGTGAAAACATGTGAAGTGGAAAGAGTACCAATCTTGAGATGTGGATATTGTAGTTTTTGCTTTGCTGGTTATTAGCTTTTTAACCATGGGCAAATCATATTCATGTTACTTCTTGGCTACTGCTTTTGTTTTCCTTTCCCTTTTTTCAACAAGTTGGATTGATAATCTCCAAGGTCCTTTCCAAATAAATAGCTTGAGATGTGTACATGAGAACCTTCTGATTTTTGTGATTTAATTTATGATTTCTGATATTTGCTGTGTGTCCTGCTATTCCATGGTAACTAAAACACTCTTCCTGCCAGAAGTATAATACAGTTTGTATAACTTTTTTTGTTTGTGTGGGGACCTTTGGAATATTTTCCACCAGTGTTTATTTAGTATTCTCATCACTCTATAGAGAAAGGTAGAACAGCATGATAGTTTTCTTTGCATTTTCTAAGTTTAAATTGAGAAACAAGGTTTATATTTTTGAAGACCATTATAAACAGAAACCCTGTTAGAAGTTTTTACTGTATATAATGTAGAAATGAGATTTTGTTTATATAAAAAGTGGTTTAGTTTTTTAACCTTATCAATACAAGTTTTCAGTTTATTAAGTCTTAAGTTGCCCACCAAATACAGAATTCATTTTTTGCTTTAAGTCAGGATATACTCATTTTGACTCTCCAAATAGAGAGTGTTAAACATTTTAAACTTAATCTACTGGTCAAACACCAGTTTCTTGTGGGTTTACTTTTAAAAAAATGAAAGATACTAATTTCATATTCTAGAAATTTTTTTTGTATTCTTTGTATTTTAAATGTAGAGCCTTTTCTGGTTTTTACTTGATGGATGAGACATGGGAATTATAAAACAGGCATTATGCAGGTATGTAGTGCCATTTAAAACTGGGAAGAGTCCTTACAGGTTTTATGTTTAAAGTGTGTAAGTGAAGCGTAAATGTTAATACCTAAATTTGACAATTTATTTTTGGTGAAAATTGATTTTTTAAAATGCAAATATCTGGCATGAGTAAATACTTGTAATATTGTATAGGTTTATGTAGCTGCGGAATAGAATGAGCACTGAGGAAACATCCTGGTTGTGCATTTATCAGTTGTATGAGCTTCAGTTCTCTTTGCATCTTGGTTTCCTTTCCTTAGCACTTGACACTCTTAATGCCATTATCCTTCCTTATCCACAGTATCCGCTTATTGAGTCTCTTAGATCTTGCCTCTGAAATAGCTTTTGAATCTATTCATTTTTTCTAACTCAAACCCTGATCCTCTTTTGCTTGAATTAAAGCAGTGGCATACTGCCCCTTCCCTCCCCCACAGTTCATTCTCCACACCACAGCCAGAATCACCTTTTAAGGAAAGTACATTTGCTTATTCTTTATGTAAAAATCTTTCAGTGTCTTCCCACTGCCCTTAAGATAAAGTACAAATGTTTCACTGAACAGCTTCCCACAACTCTAATTTTCTAGCTGTCCTATATGCTTCAATTCTTTGAAGATAATGACTTCTTTCACACATGGGTACTTCACACATGCTGGTTCCTTTTAGAAAATGATCTCTCCTCCAGCCCCTTTTGCCTCGTTAATACCTTCTTGTTTTTTAGGCTTCGATTTAGAAGTTAACTTCCTCTAACCTCCCAGTCGCCAGTCTAGGTTGGTTAGCACATCTGTTACCACATTTAACACTTTATTTATGGTGATTATATAGTAGTGCCCAAAACTTAGCTTCTCATTTTCCCCTCTCAAACCTGCTTTTCCCAGTTTTCTGTATTTTGTTAAATAGAAAATGTAGCCTCTCAGTTGCTCAGGCCAATAATCTTGAGCCTCGTAAACCGGTCCTTCTGCTTTCCTACCTTCTAACTCTTAAGTTTATTCTCCATGCAGCAATCATATCAAGTTGCTTCTCTACTCAAAACCTTCTCAGATGTCCTTACAGTGGCCCCCAGGCCCTTGTGTGATTCATTCCTTTCCCCATTGTTACCTCTCTGACTTTGTTTCATTTTACTTCTCTTTTGCTCAACTTTAACCATACTGACATCCTTGTAATTCCTTGAGCATTTCACGCACATTCCTCCCTCACAGTCTGTCTTTGCTTTTCCTTCTTATTGAATATCTCCGATATCTTCTATCGCTTAGGTAGTGTGAAAATGATATATAAAATGTGTGATTAAGAGTAATTATTAGAGAGTAATAATGAACTAAATGAATTGAATGGAATAATCAAAAGGATTACAGCGACATCTGTGGTTCTGTGGTTCTTACCCAGGACAGCAACAGATTGTTCAAATGCTTGGTTTCTCATGAATCTTTTTTCTCCTACCAGAGGACTAAATCTTAAAGAGTAAATCCAGTGCAGTAATTTAGAGTCTGTATTTTTTTCTTTTTAACAGAAGTTGAACATACACTGTAAAATATACTACCAGTAACTTTAGTCTACCAGTTTTTTTCAGTGTTTTTCAGAGCATACTTTATTTCAGAGAAATCTGTATTTATTACAGTTTTAGAGAAACATTCTTTTTTTTCCCCCTTATGGTCAAAAGCATGTGCAAGTATGGTTCATGGACCACTTGTTCCAAATCCTTGGGGTGTTTAAAAATGCCACTCAGTCCTACTTAACAGCCAACTGAATCAGAACCTCTGGGTGATGAAACCTGGATGTCTCATATTTAACATGCCCCCGAAAGTCATGTTGGTGCACATAAAGTTTGACAACCATTGCTTTGTGCTACGTGAATGATAGAATTAGAATTAATAATGGAATAGAGGAACTAAGGATTCATGGCGTGGATTAGTGGCAGAAAGTTTGGGATAGACTTTAATTTAAAACTTAACATTTAATTTAAATATATTTAAAACTTTGAAAAAATTTTAAGTTTATAATTTTGATTAATTAGAGAGAACTAAGCTAAGAGCTAAGAGAACATGGGTTCTTTAAGAGTGCAGAAGTACCCTTCCTTTTTTTCTGGAGGCAAGTATGAAACATTTTGGATTGATCCAGGGTCCAGGATCCAGGAGGAGTTGTTGATACTCACATGCCTTCTAATTCTTAATGACATTTTGTTACTTGGGGATTACACTAGAGAACCTTGGGAGTACTCTGTGATTCAAACCATAGAAACATAACGTAGAGTATTGTAAAGAGTCTACAACCCCTTCTTTCTAGGGAAATGCCTTTTTTATCTTAGTGCTTTGGTTGCATCAACAAATTTTAGGTGTGTGTAAGAGTATTTGTGAACTGTTTTACATTAGCACTCAGTTTTTAGCTTGAATGTGAATGGGTTATTTTGGGCTGAGGACAGCTATTTTTTTCCTACCTTCTCACAGCTTTGTTAAGTAAAAACTTTGCTGCTTTTAAAATCCATTTAGTGTATAACAGTTTTAAGTTGGAGATTGTCCTAAACATTTGGGACTGGCACTTGGATACTTTGGTTATGTTTCTGAAAAGGCTGCTTAAAGTCAAAATTATTTAACTTGAAACAGTCTTGTTTTAGTAAAAAGAGGTGGTTATGCCCTGAGGTGTTTAGGAATTAGCTTTGAGTACCTGTGTAATTGCCTTATAAACTGCTGGGCATAATTCAGTGCATTTGCAATGCCAGTATAAATCATATTGAGGCAGTATAACAACAGCATTATGAGACTGTATTAATGTCATATAGTATTAACATTAGCTATATAAGGTATGAGATTTAGCAAACTCAGTCTTGAGAGAGAAAACTTTACCTCTGTGAAATTATTTTTCTTCATTTTTTCCCCTGCTGTCACTTTACTTTGTTCTCCAACGTTATATGCACCAGTCTACTTTTTCTTTTTTTTTTATCCTGTGCGAGGCTTGAATTCTCAAGACCCAGAGATCAAGACCTAAGCTGAGATCAGGAGTCCAGTGCTTAACTGACTGAGCCACCTGGCACCCCAGCAATCCACTTCTATAAAAATAAATTACAAAGTTTTATGTGAGCAGACTGACCTGTGTAAATTTAGTAATTCTTCTCCTTGATCCTCATTATTGCACTCTGTTGTGTCAAAGACTACAGTTATTTTAATGAAAGCAAGTAAAAAAAAAAATACTGTATTTGCTTCAGAATCAGTAAAATCTGGTACATTCAAGAAGTTCAAGGAATTCCGAGGTAGGATGGTCCTAGGGCTTAAACACACTGCAAAGAGTGGAGCAAAATTTTTATCCATTGTAGGCTTTTTAGTTGATGCAGTTGGCAGGCACCTAGAAGCCAAAGTTTGACTAGAAACAAAAGGTAGAAGATATCAAGGAATTGTAAAATGAATCTGTAGTCGTGCATTGGTACAGATCAACCAACACGCATTTGTTACTATAACAAATGGAATATGTAAGGTAAGAAAACATAAGGAAAAGCGTGACTTTTTTTTTTTTTTTTAAAGATTTATTTATTTGACAGACACAACGAGAGAGGGAACACAAGCAGGGGAGTGGGAGAGGGAGAAGCAGGCTTCCCATGGAGCAGGGAGCCCGATGCGGGGCTCGATCCCAGGACCTTGGGATCATGACCTGAACCAAAGGCAGACACTTAACGACTGAGCCACCAAGGCACCCCAAAGCGTGATATTTTTCATAAGATGTTGATGTAGGACATAAAAATAGATTGGGCATCTACCATGTGCCGGGCATTCTGGATACTGCAGAGAACAAGATAGTTAAATCTGCTCTTAAGAGACTGTCATTCACGGGAGAGAGGTAATAAAAATATGTGAGTTAGAGAAAAGTGCTGCCTCATAGAAAAATAAAGCTGAATAAGAGGAAATAAAACAATCTAGGGAAGTAGGGGTTGTTACAAAGAAATGTTGGAAGTAAGGGTTGCTATAAAGAAATGAGGAAGGTAGACATATGACTATGGGGTGAAGAAAGTTTGGTCCAGGCGGAGAACAGTAAATGGCAAGGGCTTCACGTGAGAGTATGTTTGATGTGTTTGAACAAGATAGCCATGGATGTTTTTAAGGTGAGGAAGTGATAGAAGGTGATGAGCTCAAGAGAGGTGAGGCAAGGGAGCTCAAGAGAGGCAAGCAGGGCCATGTAGGCTTTTGAAAGGATTTGGGCTTTATTTTGAATAAGATAAAAAACCATTGGAGGATATTGAATGACTTTATATGAGTAAGAGAAGCAGCGAGGTCACTTAGGACACTATTGCATTAGTGGAAAGAGACAGTACTGGCTTGAATTAGGATGATAAAAGTGGTATGATTCTGGATGTATTTTGAAAGAATCAGCAGATAAACTAGAAGTGAAGAAAGACTCCCAAGAGTTTTCATCCAAGCATTTCTAAGCTGGAACTGTCATTTACTGAGATGAAGAAGACTGTACAACAAAAGGTTTGGGGTGTGGGTAGGGTTGTTTTCCATTAGAGAATCCTGTTCAGACATCAAAGGGAGATATGGAATAGGCAGATGACTGGGTCTGGAATTTAAGGAGGAGATTGGGCTGAAGACATCGGCATATAGAGTAAATTTAAAACCACGAGACTAGATTTCACCCAGACTATGAGTAAAGGAAATGAATAAAGGCTAGGGGTCTGCAGCCTTTCTTCTCTGTAAAGGACCTAGATAAGTAAATATTTTCGTCTTTGTAGCCAAAAGGTCTCCTGCAAATAATCAGCTCAACCAATGTAGTGCGGTGGAACCATGGCATTTTGTAAAGGAATGGGTGTGGTCGGATTCGACCAGCAAGGCATTTGCACACCTCTGCTGTCAAGAGATTACTGCAGATTTATCTGGTGGTACCAGATGTTTGGAAGTCAGGGACTTGAGGACTGACTAACAAAGGAGATTGGGAAGGAGCAGCCAGTAGAGTAGAAAAGAACCTTAGAGTTATCTCCTGGAAGCCAAGTGAAGAAAGTGTTCCAAGATGTGTGTGATGACTTACGTCTAGGTCTGCCAGTAGGTTGGGTAATGTGAGAACTGGCACCCTTGAGGGTTTTGACTTTGACAAGCAGTTTCATTGGACTCGAGGGAATGAAGACCTGATTGGGGTGGGGAGAAGAGGTGAAGACATTGACAAACACAGAGGAGTTTTGCTATAAAAGGAATAGAGAACAAAAGTATGGCTGGAGTAGGATGTGGGTTAAAGGAAAGGGTTCTTTTTCTTTCTCTCTTCTTTCTCTTTCTCTTTCCTTTTCTTTCTTTTTTTTTTTCTTCTCTTTTCCTTTTCCTTTCCCTTTCCCTTGATGAGAGCCATATACTACTGATGGAACTGCTCCAGTAGAGGGAGAAATTGCAAAGGGCTAATTGCTGGAGCAGTGTTGAGATTTAGTATACAAAATAAAAGGTTGGCCTTAGATTGGAGCATTAACAGTTCAGTGATAATAAGTAAGAGGGCACCTTATTACTATTACAGTGTATATACTGATTATTCTTTGTCAATTATAGCTGGAGAGATCACTATAACACCGTTTTTTAAAGGAAGATTTATTTGAAGTTATAGTTGATGAGTTGGTGTCCTTCGTGCTTTCAGACTGCAACGTTTGGTGCTGTTGGTGTTCTACAGAACTACCTTGCAGGTCACTGTTAGGAGCCAATTCTACTTTTTACTCGTTTTAGATAGCTGTTCTGGGTAAGATTTTGTTTTGGAAAGAGATTCTTTAGGCTTTGAAAACCATTTGTCAAAATATATTCTGTTAATATGAAGTGATAGATGTCAAACTTAAAAGAACAGTAATGCAAGATGATGATCTGTAGCTCTTTAGAACTGTATGCTCCCCCCTTAATTGAAGAAATACATCATTACAAATAAAGGAAGCCTCTTGCGTACTACCCTTTCTCAGTCATGTTATCCTCTGGATACCCCACCTTCAGCCCCGCCCCTTTCCTAGAATTACCCTGATTTTGGTGTTTGTTGTTCCCATGAATTTGACTTTCTTGTTTAGATTTTGTGTTTTACATTAGATTTTACATTTCTAAAACGTACTTTTATAGATTTTCTTTTGACAGAAATTCAACCAGAAATGAAAAGTTTACTTTTAAATGGTGTTTTTAAAAACGACAGTTTAAAACAATTTACATTAGGGTGTGTGGATGTGTGTTTTAATGGGGTTTGACCCTAAGGGGTAAGTGGGATGGTGAGTGAAATATTATGGCTTCCTCTTCTATTTTATCAGAATCTTTTCTGGGGTGTGGTGGTTGGGGAAGGGTTAACATGAGAGGATCGGGGGACAGAGAACCAGGAACTAATCGTGATACGTGATATGTCCCAGACCTCTGAGAGTTGTTGTTTCCTAATAGATAATCTAAGTATTTTTCCCCCAAGCTCCTTTAGGGCAGTGACGTTAATTGAAAATCTGATTCAAATAGAGTGATTGCACCATTTACAGCATGCTTTCTGGAAGCATACATACATAATAGATGCTGAATAATACGGTGATTTAAGGAGAAATTAATAGATACATAATAGATGCTGAATAATATGGTGATTTAATGAGAAAATGTTATGGTTAATAGTTTCTGAATTTGAATATCTTTTAATATACTTTTAGGAGATGAGAAAGGTAACAAAAATTAATAAAATTGACAGTATTTAGGCATTTTCTAGTTCTTATTTGAAGGGGTCAAACGAATTGAATATTGGTTTTCCTATACCATATGTCAGTTATGTAAATAGTGTGATGCATAAGTGGCATTGTGGTACAGTGAAGATAACAAAATTAACAGTAGGGCAAAGGACACTACTACCCATGTTTGTCTTCCATTTATTAACTCTGTAGCCTTGGGCTCATTATTTCAAAATTTTCTCTAAACTTTGAACTGTAAAATAGGGTTTAAAAAATGATTTGTTTATTTAGAGAGAGAGCGTGAGAGAGCAAGAACGTATGTGTGTGTGCAGAGAGGGAGAGGGGAGAGAAGCTCAAGCAGACTGGAGCCTTTGGACGCAGGGCTCAATCTCCCCACCCTAAGATCATGACCTGAGCTGAAACCGACTCAGATGCTTAACTGGCTGAGCCATCCAGGTGCCCCTAAAATACTTATTTTTACTACTCCCCCCTCAAAGATTTGCTTGATGATTAAATGAAATAATTATCTGAAATCTGTATCAATCCCTAACGTGTTCAAGGTAATCAAAATTTTATTTTGTTATTTCTGTTTTATGATACTTTCTGTTTTGAGTAAAAATCTATTTGATTTAGGCACAAAGAGCGGTATTATTCTTTTAGCATTACTCTTTTCAAGTAAACTCTTTTTCTCCATACTTGGCATGTTTAGTAATACCTAATATTTCAGTCTTTATTTTGTCTTAGAGCCAAGCTTAGCGATTGTGTTTTAGAAGGTAGAACACATGAGATTTTGGATTTAAAAATAACACAAAAAGGGGAACGTTAAATGTGGCACTGTTTTTTCTTCTTTGAAAATATTTCTTAGATTTTAACTCTTAAAATGCTGTATTTTATAGCCCTGATCAGTTAGATTTGGGAATTCTACAGTGTGCTTGACCTGAACTGTCTTAAGTCTTTATGAATACATCGAACTTTTAAAAATTTATGGCAATTTAATGATAGTAATACAAGAGATTACTCTGTTTTTAAGAATTACAGTAAAACATTTGAATAAAGTCTTTCTGAAATGTCATCAAATCTAGAAGTGTAAAAAAAAAAAGGAAAAAAGAAAAATCAAGGAGCAAGAACAATGGAAAGAATAGTGTGGAGTTCATTGGTGTGATTGGCTGATACTGGTGTTGTCTCTACAAGGCAGAATGACTTATGTGAAGGTGATAGAATGAGAGAATGTGGAGTTCGGACGAGTGAGCAGGGTGATTAAACATAAAACATACTTCGTGGAGATGAGGAACTTCAGTGGGGATAGTGAGGAGCAATGATGAAAGTGCCCTTCCAGCAAGAATACTACAGAGAGGTTCTGTATACTTTTTATCCATTGCCTGTATGTAAACAACATGTTGGCATAACTATAGTATACTATTAAAACCAGGAATGTGACATTTACAGTTGTAGGTGTGGAAAAATTTTTGTTTCCTTTCTGAGGTTCTTTGACATAAATTAATAGGAGAAAAACAAGTGCCCCAAACATGAGACTCAAGGGCGAGTCAGGCAGTTGAGGCACTTGTGACAACATCCTGAGCTAAGGAATGGGATGGGGCCTGGGGGCTTCATAGGGGAGGAGGGCAACTCACAGCATGAGAAGAAGAGCGGATGTTTGTAATTATAAGTTTGTCCTGCCATACAAATACGTCTTTTATTTTTTTTAGAGATTTTACTTATTTGAGAGAGAAAGAGAGAGCACAAGAGGGGGGAGCGGGAGAGGGAGAAGCAGACTCCCCGCTGAGCGGGGAACCCAATGCGGGACTCGATCCCGGGACTCCAGGATCATGACCTGAGCCGAAAGCAGTCGCTTAACCAACTGAGCCACTCAGGCGCCCCCAAATACGTTTTTTAGTTTAAAAAGTTACCTCAGGTAATTAGTCTTTTTCTGGTTCAAGCTTCCTATCTAAATTCTTTTAGGTAGTTACGGGAGAGGGAAAAGTTTTTCCTGAGTCTGTTGGGTCTTGATTGCCTTCAGCTCAAAATGATCCGCATGCCAGAGTGGCATATTTTGGGGTGACATCCTGTTCTCCTCCACAATCCACTGGCCCTATTCAGATTTTTACCAATTTTACATGCAGTGTGTGTGTGTGTGTTTCATGGAGTTTTATCACATGAATAGATTAACATGACTTTTGCCACAGTCAAGATACAGAACAGCTCATCACGGTAATTTCTTGTGCTACTCTTTATAGCCATAGCCATCTCTCTCCTTCCAGTCTTCCCTCACCTCTAGCAAGCAAGCTGCTTTCAGTCATTACAGTTTTGTCATTTCAAGAATGTTATGTAAATGGAAGCACAGTGTGTAACCTTTTGAGATTTTTCTCACTCAGCATAATTCCCCAGAGAACCAAGGGGGTGTGTATCAATGATGCATTTCTCTTGTATTGCTGAGTAGTATTCTGTGGTATGATACACCTCAGTTTGTTTAACCATTCTACCTGTTGAAGGACATTTGGGTGGTTTGCAGTTTTGGACTCTTAACCAACATAGCCATGCATTCATATACAAATATTTGTGTGAAATAGCTTTTCTTTGTTAGCTGCTTAACTTTTTAATGACAGTTACTTGTAGGGAAATCTTCACTTGCTGTACTCAGTCATCAAACTATTATTATAAATTATTACTGTTGTCAGAATTTAATCCTCATCAGTGGTCCTCTCTCTTAATCACATTCTTCTTTAAGTCATTACACAAATACCTGAATTTTTTTTAAGGAAAGACTTGATTACTGGATGCCAATTTAATATTTCAATATTTGTATCTAATGTAGAGTGATGGTAAATGTATCTGATTTGCTTTCTACTTTGCTCAGAAAATAGTATGAGCAACTTTTCTGAATAACCTGTATTTTCATATTTAGTCAATATATTCGTTGGAACAAATATACTATTCGTTTAACCTATCAAACTCTTGCGCTGTTATATTTTCACAGAAGTATATCTTGATACTGTATTTTTAAGAGATTTAAAAATTGTGTTCAAAAAGCAGTGTCACAATCTAGAATCTGACATTTGTAGCAGAGTGCCAATACCTACTAAACTGCAATTGTCAAAAAACTTGAAATAGGATAAAATACAGTCAACAGTAAAATTACTGGATGTTATTTAATCTGCCTTTGAAGATTTAGGAGACTTGAAGAGGTTGCAATATATATTGTAGCTTTGGCAGGTATCTGTCAGTCACCTGGGAAGTTCAAACAAACCAACCAACCTGAAAATTTTCCTTATTAAAAGTGGTGGTATGGGACCAGGAATCTTAACAGTTTAAAAAGCACCTCAGTTTCTGTTGATATACATAGTTAAGTTTGGGAAACTAAAACTCCAGGGAAGAATGATTTCTGTTTGATTCTGTTAGAGTCTTATACCATCTTGGGCATTTGCTGTTCAGTATTTGTCAAGTGAGTACTCTGTGTGTTTGGAGGGGTGGGGTAAGTCACTGTTACTGAGTGCTTTTATGAAATAAAATTACTAAAGGAAAAATTTCAAGAGTATATTTTGAGGAAATTAATATTTGCTCTATGGCGTCAGTCATTTGGCATAAAAGTTTTTGAAATAAACAGTAATCATAAGTGGCTCTTGATTCCAGATACTAAGCAGGTGAGTTTAGGTGCATTTAGTTCATTCTGTTGTCTTAAAAGTTATAGCTTCTCTCCATTTGCAGATTTCTTATTTTGCTTTTTCTTATGATTGTCTTTGTTTTTCTGTGTTAATCTACTAATCCCGCCCCCAAGTTATGAGTGCTTTGATTTTTGAATTCTTAAATATTTGATAATGTCCTATTGTTGCCTGGTTGGAAAAATAATTTTCTGGGTCACATCCATTTTTTTCTCTTAGCTAAGACATTACTACTTTGTATTGTAGCATTTAGGATTTCTTTGGAGAAGTTTGAGGTTAGCCCTTTTTTGTTTGTTGTGTAAGTGACATGCTTCTGCTGCCTGGATGTTTTAAGAATTTTTTATGTTTAAAATTCAGCTTCATCAGGCTATGAAGATATGTTTCAGTTTTTATTGGTTCTTAAATTTTTCCTGGTACATGGTAACCCCCTTCAGTCTCCAGATTGAGATCTTCCTATATTTCAGGAAAGCTGCTTTTTTTTTTTTTTAATACTCTTGAGTGTCCTGTTTTCTATTCTCTTCTTCAGTACCTCCAGTTTTACATATGTTGACTTCATTTTTCATTTGTGGCATTTTATCTATAACTGCTTATCATCTCTGTCCTTCTGTCTTTTATGTTTTATGATATTTTTCAGGTCGGTGTTCCTCCTTATGGTTGACATTGCTTTCAGCAGTGTTGGTTCTTTTTTTTTTTTTAAAGATTTTATTTATTTATTTGAGAGAGGATGAGAGGAGAGAGAGAGCACATGAGAGGGGGGAGGGTCAGAGGGAGAAGCAGACTCCCTGCTGAGCAGGGAGCCCGATGCGGGACTCGATCCTGGGACTCCAGGATCATGACCTGAGCCGAAGGCAGTCGCTTAACCAACTGAGCCACCCAGGCGCCCCCCAGTGTTGGTTCTTTTATTACTTCAAATGTAGTATTTGTTTCTTTGATGATTTCATTTTTAACTTCTTCCTTTTATTTATTCCAGCTCCCCCACCCCTTTATATATCCCCCACCCCTTTATTTATTTGTTTTGTTTCATAGAATTCCTGTTCTCTGTACTCTGAGCTATAGCAGAATTTGAAAGTTACTGGTTTCCTGATACTTACTTCAAAGTATTTTCTTCGCCATATTAATGTTAATATACTATCACTTTGGTCTCTGCACAGGCTGTGTAGGGTGGTTTCTGTGTATGTACTTGTGTTGAGTGAATTTGAATATATACATGTGCATGTGTGTATGTATATGTGTAAAGTGATTCAGTTCTCTTTGATTCTGTTTCTTATTCTCCTGACACTACATTAATTGTGTCCTTAAAAGATGGTTGCTTATTATCTGCCTAGAGATCAGAGAAAGGTATGGGAGGTGTCTCTTGGGAGGAGTGATAATATGGGAAAGAGCAGTTCATTCATTCTGTTTTTTTTTCTGAACTCACACCTTACGTGATTAACTCTCTTCTCAGAGCTCACTCTCAGGGTCCAGGCAAAGATTTAGAATGGCAGGGCCCTCCCTCCCCCGTTTCAGGTAGTTCTCTGCTTAATTGAGCCAAAAAGTCAACTTAATGGGCCAAGCGACCTTTCTCTCCCAGCTCTTCTGCCTGCCATAGTTTTAAATCTTTTTTAAGATTTTATTTACTTATTTGACACAGAGAGAACCAGAGAGAGAGAGCAAGCACAAGCGGGGGAATGGCAAGCAGGGGAGAAATAAGCTCCCTGCTGAGCAAGGAGCCCAATGTGGGGCTTGATCCCAGGACCCTAGGATCACGACCTGAGCCGAAGGCAGCGCTTAACCAACTGAGCCACCCAGGTGCCCCCCCCCTTTTTAAGATTTTATTTATTTATTTGACAGAGAGAGATAGAACAGGGGCACAAGCAGGAGGAGTGGGAGAGGGAGAAGCAGGCTTTCCTGCTGAGTAGGGAGCCTGATGCGGGGCTCCATCCCAGGACCCTGGGATCATGACCTGAGCCAAAGGCAAACGCTTAACAACTGAGCCACCCAGGCACCCCTGCCATAGTTTTTAAAATATGTATCCTGACAGACTTTAGAGGAATTGGGTGTTGGTCTTTAGTAATTTTCCTGTACTGAGTATGAATTTTAATTTTCTCTTGAAACCATTTGTCAGTACGAGTTTATTGGGTTGTAACTATTCCATAGTTGGATTTGATTAAATATTCTTTTTTTCCCCCTAATTTTGATAGGTTTTATAGAAGGCAAAGACAGAAACATGCTCATGCTGTCATCTTTCTGGAAGCCTGCTTTTAATGTAATTTTTATTACCAAATTGTACTGTGTGAATCATTTAATTGTTGGAGTATATCATTTGAATCATTGAATTACAGGCTTTTAAAATTAGTTCGGAAGTAGTCTCTTAACATGACTCTTCCGTGGTTCTTTTCAGTGTTAGATACTGCTGACTCCATTTTTGTATGGGTTGGGAATTCCAACACCTAGATAAATTGAGAACATAAATGTTTCTCAGATTTACATATTGTGGTATATGCATGCAATGTGGAGTATAATGTTGCCATTAAAAATGATGATGTAGTAGAACGACTTTTATTGATGAGTGAAAATGTTCCGGGATATTAAGTAGGAAAATCTACACATTAAAGTAGTATGATTCTATTTTGGATATTAAAGGTACGTGTAGGAAAAAAGCCTGAGCATAGAGTTTTCCTGATATTTTTCTAGATTCTGAGTATAATATTAATACTTTTTCTTTATTTTAGAAAGTCAGATAAGTTACTGCAATTTCCAATGGCAATTTCCAAAAAAGTGGTATTAAAAAAAAAAAAAGACTTGATTGGGGATGTTCTTGGTATTACTTGGTGATAAATAATCACTATGTAAAGATCATCCCTTTTTGAAATTTCTCTTTTTCGTATTAAGGAAACATCTACTCATTACTGCAGTTAGTTGGTAATTTGTTAAAAGTCTGCTTAAATTTTATCAAATGCTTTCTCAATATCTGTTTTTTAAAATTAGCATTCAAGGGGTGCCTGGGTGGCTCAGTCAGTTAAGCTTCCAACTCTTGATTTTGGCTCTGGTCAAGATCTCAGGGTTGTGAGAGGGAGCCCCACATTGGGCTCCCTCCCTCCACTCATGTGCATGCTCTTTCTCTTCTCTCTCTCTCTCTCTCATTTATTTGAGAGAGTGACCACAAGCAGGGGGAGGGGCAGAAGGAGAGGGAAGAGAAGGCTCTTCACTGAGCAGAGAGCTGAACATGGGGCTCTATCCCAGGACCCTGAGATCATGACCTGAGCCGAAGGCAGACACACCCCTCTTTATTTCTAAAATAAATCTTAAAAAAAAAAAATAACATTCAAGATTTATATTCATGCAAGTCTTTCAGTATTCAACTTTAGCACATTCCTCTCCTGAGGTGTATATATAGTTGTGAATTCTCTTAATTCTGTATTGACCTGTGGTTCTTGTTATCTTTGTCAGAATTTTGTAGTTGTTTCTTTTAGGATTGAGTCTGTTTCTGGAACAGATACATTACAGGAATTACTTTTTCCTTGAAAGTTTGAAACAATTCTTAAATAAACCTATATAATCTAAGTCTGGCTAGGGCTGTGATTGGACAGGGAAAGTGGTGAGAAATGGAAAGATGGGATTGAAGGGAGAGTGAAGAGATATGTATGTAGTATTTGTCCAAAGAATGTTGCCGTAAAATTGATATGTCGGTTAAACATTATCAGCAAATGTGATCTGTCGAGCTTCTCTAATTGCTGAGCTTCTGTTTCTAATTTTTAAAATACCTCATAGTAAGCAACATTTGCATCTGCTGCTTGATGTGTATAAAATTGACTTAGACAATGTGGCAATGTTTACTTTTCCCTTTAATAGACAATCATTTCACAGTTAGAACACCTAGACACAGAGTGTCTAATGTTAACCAGTAGCTGTATCCAAAACTGCAGCCCTGACTGTCTCAACACAAAAGCAGGATGACTAAGCAGCAGAGACAGATGGGAGTTTTTGGATAAATGCTGTTGTGTGCATGCGTCTCTAATAAGACACAAACAGGAGCAGTATTTAAAATACTAAAAATTTAAAAAGTATTAAAAATATTGAAAAAAATAAGGGAAAACCCCATGTTTTCTTTGAGGTAACTGCTGTAATATGCTGCCCTTTTCCTTCTAATACCTCATGATTTTGGGAAAAGCATTTTTCCAATTTATATTAATGGGTACAGGTAAAAGAAGGGAGGAGAGTAATTTTTTTTTTACTAATATGTATTAGTAATAAAGTCAGTGGGTGTTAACAGGTAATGTCTTCTTAACACTTTTTTGCTGTGTTAATATTAGTTACATTTAACAGGTGAAGTTTATATACCTGCATGTAACATAGGATTTGTTACTACTACCCAGCTTTTTGACAGCTAATTGGTAGAGATGATATCATTCCTTTTTAAATGATGCTATATGGAGGCTAGAGGTTCCAAGAATGGAACTGAGCATGTTGATCCTCAATCCCCCATTACCCTTATTGCAGTGAGAGTGGCTCCTGTTTTAAGTATTGGGCTTCCATTCATGCATTTGTTTTATTTTAGTCTTCTGACAGACCCAAGCACTGTTGTAATTACAGGGATTATAGCCAGGACATGACAGGCAAAGTCCCTGTGTTCAGGGAGTTTTTCTCTCCCTAGTAGAGGAGATGGACAATATGGAATAGGCAGACAGGATTATTTTATAATTGTAACTTGTGCCATAAAGAAAATAGTGTTTTGAAATGGTAATGGCACGTGGTAGGAGGTGGTCGGTGAAAAGCTGTTTTAGAGGGTAACTTGTGAATTGACACCTGCAGAATGAGCAGCCAGCCATGTAAGGAAAGAATTCTGTGGCGGAATTGGTGGAAAATACTAGACAGACATTTCCTTGAAAAAATTTTCTTTAGTCTTCGTGTCATCCTTAAAGATGCGTACTTTTTTCCCCCTTAAAGATACACACTATGTATTTTTAAAGATTTTATTTATTTATTTGACAGAGACACGGCGAGAGAGGGAACATAAGCAGGGGGAGTGGGAGAGGGAGAAGCAGACTCCCCGCTGAGCAGGGAGCTGTTGCGGGGTAAAGATACACACTTTAAAGTCTCCTTTTTTCATGATGCACCCAGTACTGTTCAGAAGCATCGAAAAAACCCAAAATACTCAAAAGCAAACAAAAGCAAAAACAGTTCTTAATTGTTTATTTAGAGAGTTTTTTGTCCAAAAGATAAAATCTGTTTTTTTCTTAGCTTGGCTTCCAAGCCCGTTTAGTAGTCTTTGGCTTATGTTTAGCTTTACACCCCTTTTATCTCATCTATAGGAACTTTGTGTTCCTGTCAGACTTATTTTACTCCTTGCCCTCTGAACCCTTATCACCCTGTGCCTTCCTATTCTTAAACCATTTCTCCTGTCGTTTTTCTTGATTGAAGTTTATTCTTCACTTCATTGTACCCAGTTAAATCTCTTTTCTTTAGATGATCTTTGTAATTTTCTTTATTATCTTAATATAACTGAGAATTGTAAGTGTGTGAAACATATGAGAGCATAGCACATACCTGAAGATGCCTTTGTCTTCATTTTTCACCCGTTTTTAGTTTGAGGGGTACCATGAGGCTTCCAAAGTTGAAATTGTCTTGCTCAGTTGATTACAGTCCGGAGGTAAAATTACTTGGAGAGACATATAGGCATGACAGGACCTGCCTCTCTTTCTCCTTGTTTGCTGTACGGCTCTCTAAAGGCATCAGCTTGGGAAAGGGTGTAATACTCGGTTTGCAACTTCATTATTGCCTATCCACCCTTTCAGAATCTTATTATAATTTGATATATTTTCTTAAAACTTATTTTTTTCATGTTAACTTTTTCTTTCAAAGGAGTGCTTTCCTTACTTTGACTAGCCCCAAAGTTAATACAAAAACAAGGAAACAGAATAATGTGAGATGTAATCTAATTACACTGCATAAAAATAGCTGTTAAGGAGAGATGTGTATTATGGTAGGGCACTTGTTGTAGATTGGAAGATCAGGAAGGGCATTTCTAAGGATGTGGCATTTAAGCTGAGAACAAAGGATGACCAAGAAATAGGCAGAGGAAGAATGGGAGATAGAGGTGAAGATAAAGGATGTGTGAAGGATCTAGGATAGGAAAGAACTGGGCATGTATTCAAAGAACTGAAAGTGGCCAGGATAGCTAAGGTGTAGTGAGCAAGGTGTGGTGGGTGCTGCAGAATGAGGCTGGGAGGGTAAGTAGGACCATGAAGTTGAATGTCTTCCCTCTGTACCCACTAAAATTCAAGACACATGTTGTGCTCAGAGATGCAGGCTTGAAAGATTACTTTGACTGCTCTGTGAAGACTGTTTTGAAACAAAGACAAGAATGAAGGTGGGAGAGCATTGAGAGTATTATGGTGAACCCAGTGAATTTCAACTGGAGTCAGTAAGAATGAGGAGATCCTTAATCCAAGATTAATTCTACATAGCCCTGTAATGCCAACTTTTTGTTCTTTGTGGTACTGAATCAAATGCTTGAGATCACTAAGAGTCAAGAGTCCCATGTTGATAATTTTTCTAAACAAATGGAAGTAATTCTACACACTGTCCAACCAGTATCTTACTTGACAGTGAAGATAACCATAGAAGTTAGGTGACCTCCTCACTTTTATTTAGTAAGGCAGAGGTAAAATCTGGACTGAAGCCCAAATCACCTGACTGAGTGCTCTTTTCATTAACTGAGTGGTTCTCATTTCACATATCTGTTTTTAAAAATAGAGGTATAATTCACATACCACACAATTACCACCACCACCACCCCACCGAAAGCCTATTAGTAGTCACTCCCCATTTCTTCTTCCTGCCTGGTCCCCAACCATTGATCTGCTTTCTATCTTGATAAGAGTTTGCTGTTTTGGATATTTCATATAAATGGATTACATATGTTCTTTGTGACTGATCTCTTTGACTTAATATAGTGTTTTTTGTGGTTCATATATTTTGTATCATGTATCAGTACTTAATTCTCTTTCTTTTTTCCAGGTTAAAGTTTCTTTACTTCAGTAATTGTTAGATCCTTTAAAGTACATTTAAAATTTTCTATAAGAGAATATCATACATAACTTTTTCTAGACTTAGATGGCCGTGTGACATTTTTTTGT
Organism: Halichoerus grypus; assembly: GCF_964656455.1. NCBI lineage: Eukaryota > Metazoa > Chordata > Mammalia > Carnivora > Phocidae > Halichoerus > Halichoerus grypus. Next base: position 67,446,827 of record NC_135717.1, read on the forward strand.
TCAAAGCATCTCATAGGATTAGAGTTTTGAGAAATGATGAATTAGGGATCTCTGTCTAAGCTATACAAGTCAAAGTCACACGTAAGGTATGATAGATAATTTTTTTTGGTAACAGTTTTGTTGATGTGTAATTCACCTCCTACAGTTCACCAATTTGAAGTGTGCAATTCAGTAGTTTTTTAATGTATTCCCAGTTGTGCAGCCATCACCACAATTAATTTTAGAACAATTTCATCACCCAAAAAGAAACCCTATGGCTATCACTTTGCCCCCAGACTTAGAAAAACTCCTGTCTATAGATTTACGTATTGTGGTTGTTTCATATAAGTGGAATCCTACAATATGTAGTCTTTTGTGACTGAGTTATAGGACTTAGCATAACATTTTCAGGATTCATCCATGTTATATCTTGTGGCAGTATTTGTTCATTTTTATTTTTGAATAATCCATATTTATTTGTTAACCAGTTAGACATTTAGTTTGTTTCCAACTTCTGGCTGTTAAGAATAATGTGCTATGAACATGTGTGGACACATGTTTTCACTGCTCTTGGATATATACCTAGAATTACTGGGTCATATGATAAATCTGTGTTTAACCTTTTAAGGAAATGCCATACTATTTCCCAAAGCAGCTGAGTATTTTATATTCGCAACAGCAGCGTGTATGAGGGTTTCAGTTTCTCTGCATCCTCCTCAACGCTTGTCTTTTTGACTATAGCTATCCTAATGGATGTGAGTGGTTTCTCATTGCAGCTTTGATTGGCATTTCCCTAATGACTAACGTTGATGAGCATCATTCCATGTGCTTTTTGGTCATTTGTATGTCTTCTTTGAAGAGATGTTTGTTATATTTCAGTCATTTTAAAAGTGTATTATTTATTCTTTATTGAGTTGTAAGGGTTCCTACTAGAACTAGATAAAAGTCTTTTGCATAGGATTTGCAAATATGTTTCCCTATTCCGTGGATTGACTTCTCACTTTCTTGATGGTATCCTTTGAAGCACAAAAGCTTTAAATTTTGACAAAGTCTTAATTTATATTTTTTCTTTTTTCACTTGAAATTTGGTGATGAAATAAGCCTATGTTTTCTTTATAAGAGTTTTAGTTTCAGCTCTTATATTTGGGTGTGATTCATTTTATAGTAGTTTTTGTGTATAGTGTGAGGAAAGGTCCAACTCAACTTTATTCTTTTGCATGTGCACCATCCCTTAAAAGTATTTTGTAAAATTCCATTTCTAGGCTTTAGATAAACAAATAATATATGTTACCTACACGTGGAAGAGTAGGAAAGATGTGAGTAGTTCCTTTGGATGTAAATATGTAACACATACTTTGCACAAAGTAGTTTGTATCACTGTGCAAAAAGATACGTAGCATATTCATTTGGGGTAAATGTAAAGGATAGCAGTATTGTTATTTTTTAGTTTTTTAAAGATTTATTGAGAGAAGGTGTGCTTATGTGAGCTGGGGGGAGGGGTTTGGGGGGCAGAGGGGGAGAATCTCAAGCACACACCTTGCTGAGCACTGAGCCAGACGTGGGGCTTGAGATATGACCTGAGCTGAAATCACAGTGAGACACAACCAAATGAGCCATCCAGGCGCCCCAGCAGTACTGTTTTTAAAACAAGCTTTATTAAAGAAATTCAGTGAAAGCTGCATCTTTCCTTTATCTCTCCTAGTTTAATAATTTTTGGTCCTTACTCTCTTAACAAAGGAATCTCCTTGGTATTATTTCTTCATGATAGATAGAAGTGCAGATGTATATAGCATAATTGTTGATGATGAAATTTTTCCAAGTGGTGAACATCTTGGTAAAAGTTTGAAACAAAACTAAGTACTCTGCAGTACAATTTGCACAGCAGTTAATGTTCCCTAGAAAATGTAGCATATTGTGTTAAGCAGGTTCTGGGCTCAGCTAATTTAGAAGCTGATTTTTTAGATGGGATAGGTCTTTGAGAAATGTCCTCTGCATTATAGGCATCTCTGGCCCCCTTCCACTAATTGTCAATGGACACCTTCATCTAGAGTAGTGCTGTCCAGTGATCCATGTATGCAATTTTAAATTTTCTACTAGCTAACATCTGGAGTTAATTTTAATTTTAATAATAATATATCGAAAATAGTTCATCATGTAATCAATATAAAAATATTAATGTGCTATTTTACATTCTTTTTGTATTCAATCTTTGAATCTAGTGTGTGTTTTACACATGCAGCAAATTTCAATTTAGAGCGGGCTATCACTTGGATAACACCAATCTAGAGAGAGTAACTCAACTATAGGGCACTGTTAAATGCAAGCCTGTGGTTGACATATCTGAATCATTTCTACCCTTACCAGGAGACATAGTCTGGTTAGCTACATTTTGCTTTTCCACCACCATTTAGCTCATACGCAATTAGTAAATTGGAGAATGACATTAATAAACTGAAGCTGTATTGCTTCATATGTGAAATTTTTTTTCCTAGGCAAGGAGAATCAGAATAGCAGGAGCTAGGGTTATAACCTTCCAATAGAAAGGAAAAAGCTGCTGCACAGGCAAGACCCCTAAAGAAAATTCAAGTCTGCTCCCCCAGCCTTGCATGGCTCTATGTCTGTGGCAAGTTGCGCTTTCTTCTCTGTCCATTTTAACTGTAGCCTCAATGCTCAGAGCTTCACTTCTATGTTCTCAGCCCCAGCAAGCCTCATTTCTACCCAAATGTGGGTTTTTTTTGCATTTTTAATATCCCCTGAAACAATCTATAACCATGCTGAGCTGCTTGCCTTGTGCTGTTGGTTATAATAAAGAGTTGCGTAATTTTGAGTGGTTTGCTCCTACTCTATTTTTCCCATAAGACTTACTTTTAGTCTGATTTTGCAGAATTCAAGGTTTGTCAGGAAAACATTTATCATGTTATGGTAAAAATACTCATTATAGATGGCTTTTTTTGTAAAATCTCCTTGTTTTTAACTCTTTGTGGTCTCTTGTTTTGGACTGATGAGAGGGAGACCAAAGACAGTGGAAGGAGTAGAGCATTTAAAATGAAGTGTGGCCCAGATACTGACCACATCAAAACCATGTTATTAAAAATTTACATCCTGGGGGGTTCCATCCCATATACTGTGAATCAGAATCTCTGTGAGATGCAGCCTTGAAATCTACATTTTTTTTTTTTAATAAACTGAAGTTTGAGATCCACTGTGGACCTTTATTCAGTCATACCTACTGTCAGCTTTTATTAGTTTGAATAGCATTTAGAGTGGTAGGTGTCCTTGAAATCTTTCATTTAGTATTCTAGGTATGCCTTACCCATTCTTTTCAGTGATTTGTAGATGGCATTAAGACTTAATTTCTAAGTCTGAGGATCTGGTAGTGAATTCTAGTGGTTGTTACGTTCTGAATAAGGACACAAATGCCATAATATTTATCCCTGAATAGAATGAAAACTGTTGTTTCACTTTTTGAAAAGCTGGTTGTGTTTCCCATCTTTGTTTGCTCATATAGAAGTGTATATTCTTTTTGTTTTCCCTCTAATATCCAAGTTCCTTTTTCTAAATGGAAGTGCAGTGTTATTGCTTAATTTCTAGCTGAATCAGGTGCATTTTGCTACATTTTTTGACCCATTTCACAGAGTACTCTCCTAGGGCTCCATCTTTCTCAGTCTGGAGGTTCTAGCCTTCTCACCCTTTAAGATCTAGCTTCTGAAGTTACAGAGGATGCCAAATAGGGATTATTTTGCTTTTTAAATATTGAAGATTCTGTCAGGGAGGTCCGTATATTGCATTACATTAAATTAATTGCTTATTTTAGATTAATGTCTAATCCAGGAATCAGCAAAGTTTTTCTTAAAAGGCTGGATAATATTTTAGTCTCGTGGGTCCCACAGTCACTGTCACAATTAAAAGAAAAAAGTAGCCATAGGTAATACTTAAATGATTGGCTGTTGCTATGTTTTGATAAAACTTTATTAATGAAAACATGCTTCCAGCAGATTGTAATTTGCTGATCCTTGGATTCTAGTCTGACATTAGCATCCAATCAAGTTAAAGCATCTCCGTTTTATATCTGCCTTTGGTTAAGCACTGGATGAGAGAACTTTGCCCAAGCATAAACATATAACCCCTTTATTCCACCTTCCCCGCCCCAAATCCAAGTAATTCTCAGAAGTATCCTTTCCTTAGAAATCTTTAAGACTTGCTTCATTAGTCCTGTCATTTAAAGTCAGTTGTCTCCCACTTAATCCATAAATACTACTTTCCTCAAAGAGATTTTTTTTTTTTTTGTAAGTATGAGCCCCTATTTTGGTAATATGCAGAGAGCATAAAGGGCACCAGACCATATAAACAGCTTTTGCTCCCATTACTTTCTTGGGCCAGATAGCATCCATGAGACTATCTCTTACAGCATATATGTTATCTTCCTTTGTGCACTTGAATAATCACTGATTTAGTATTAAAATTCTGAGTTCAAGTTTTATGCATGGCTCTACTCTTCTTTGGATATATTGGCATCCACAGATCACTTGTTCTTTCTCTGAGTCTTAGACTCTACATCATACTGTTAATAAAAACAAAAAATAAAAAAAACTTGTGTTCTTATCCTGAAACATACAGACTCATTTTAGGGTAGGAAATAAAAACTCATGTGAATTTTTGAGATAAAAAGGAGATTTCAAAGAAATTTTGTGTTGTAGCACTTTGTATATTAGGTATGGAAAATGTAGCTCTGGAAAATCCTAACCACCATCATCATTAATCTGGTGCTGGGTAGGGTGTGTATAATCACTTTGCTTTTCAACTTGTTTGTTAACTTCAGTTTGGAAAGAACTACATGGAAGAATTAAAGGTTCAAGTGAGATACCTCCCAAAAATACTTTGGAAGATAATACAAATTGTAGCTTTTATTAAGGAGAGTTAGCTATAACTTAGTATGATCATGTTATTTAGGGGCTAATCTGCCCTGTGTTCAGTTCTCAAGCACATCCTTCTGGCTGGAATCTAAAGATTTATTGGCTACCATACCATACCATGCTTTCTTTAAAACCTCTTTTACTTGGTTTTGGATCCTATTTAAGAACGTCAGTTTATTCTTAGTCCCTTACTAAAATAATCTGTATCTTAATCTTGCTTCTCACTTCTTTTTTAAGTTTCAGTTGTTAGTTTTGTTAAGTGGTCTATAGATAAATCTATTTCACAGGATGTAGACTCTATAATCCCTATTCAAAAAGCTTCTGTCTCTGAAAATGTCTTCGCTCTTAACAGCTGATTGAGTTTTCTCTTGTCTCTAAAGTCTTAGGCTAGAGTGCCTCAGTACTTACATTTTTTTCAGTATGTTATGCCCTCTGAAAAAACATATCCTAGGCCTAAAAGCTATCTCATACCATCTGTCAGACTGATGGAATATTCACTGTTTCTTCAGAGGTAAGAGCTTAACTAATTGGGTACTTGTCACTTTTTGAATTTTCATTGATAGTAAGATAACACTAGAGTAGAGTAGAGTAGATTCCTGGATCTTAACCTCATAAGAGATCAGTAGACCTCATTCCAAATGTACCTTATGTTTATAGAGTACTTCACTTCTCGTGTCTTTTAACAAATCTTTAATGTGGCACTTTTGTTTCATAGTCTAAGTGTAGGTCATCTTGCTTAAGAATATATGCAAATAAATGTCAAGGCATCTAACCCAGGCTTCTTAAAGGATTATTCTAGGATTCATTTCAGTCTATAGAATTGGGCTTTTCTTCATTATTGCCGACATATTTATGGAAATTTCAGTGGGAATCTCAACTCTCCTAGGGATGGATAAATATGACATTCTTTGTTTATATTACTCAGTTTCTTATCTGTATTGTCCTGTAAACTGATTTTTTTTTTAAATGAATTACATCTGAAAAGTGCAAATTTTGGCATAGGTTTAAGATTTTCTTAAAAACTTGGGAGTATTAATTTTTCTTTGTAAATGAGTTTGTTGGGGTTTGGTGATTCTCTAAGAGGGTCACAGGACCCAGTGTATAGTCATTATCATGGCTATGGCTTCTTACTGTGAAAAGATACAAAGTGGAGTCAGCTAAGGGAAAAGGTATGCAGACCAAAGCCTGGAGGAAACCAGATGCAGGCTTCCAAGAGTCTTCTCCCAGTAGAGTCACAGAAGACATACTTCATTCCTTCAGCAATGAATTGTGACCATATTTGTGAAATGTTGACCATATCAAGGAGGCTTATTAGAGATTTAGTTCCCCAAATTTTTATTGGATTTCGTTTGTTACATAGGCACCTCTACCTAGCATATACCAAAAATCTGGATTCCCAATAGGAAAGCATATATTAAGCATAAACCATATTGTATGCACAAACATCTTAGGCACAGTGAGCAACTGTTAGCTCTTAAGGGAACGCTCCAGAAATCTAGGTTCCCACATGTCAGCCAAGGGCCAACTGTGTAAGCGGGCCTTTCTAAGGATTGAGGTCTTAGGCCAGCTGTGTTAACTTTCTGCCCACTGAGTTTATCTTGACTCATTTCTTTTTGATTGCGTTTATTCTTACAATGTTTACTGAAGAATATTTTGCCTGCTGTATTAAAGTTTAGGGTGTTTTATATAAACACATGCCATACAGCAAGATAAAATTAAAAACAAGTAGATGAAGAAGTCATCAAGCAGTAGCCTGGTTGAGAAATTTCCTCTGTTATACCACCTACATGGTGCCACGTTCTTCAGTAACCCTCTACTGTCTTTTGTCACATCACTAGTGTTTTTGGGTCTTTGAATCTGCTTCTAGCTTCCCTTATAAACTGGCCCTTAATCCAAGGTTAGATATTGGCCATTGCCTTTTCTCTTGCCATAGTCTTAACTTCATTCCAAGCTCGGAGTGCTTTTTGATACTATGCAAGGCAAAGTCCCCTGCCTTTCAGTTTTAATGGAGGAGACTTCCAGATCACTTCTGAATTCCTAGTGCTCCGTAGGTCTGCTGACATTTCCACTTGGATGTCTGAAACTTTATAGTCATCCTCTGTCTGTCCCAGTTCACTTTTCTTATCTACTTAGTTTCCCTTGCTGATTGAAATAGTTAATTCTTAATGATTCCCACTTGAAACAACTCTGGTTCTAACTGGTGACTAATTGCTAGACCACTCAACCATATATATTACTCATACCACTTTTTGTTCATTATAGTGTAGCCTTCATACCATTGCCAGTGTAGTTTGTTTTAAGTTGAATTATGGTACGTTGTTGCTGGGAAAAAAAGTAATGAAATTGAAATACAATTAGAAATTGTAATAGCAATTAGACTTTTATGGTGAACCTTTTTGTATCTTTAATCAGTGTTTTTGCAAGTCTGTGTTTTTATACCTTGGCTTTTCTTAAGACAGTAAATACTATCATACCTGATGGTCTTTGAGATGTGTGGATTATTTATAGAACTCATGAATTACTTTTAAGCAATTCTTAGAGTTGGTCCTGTTATTAGGAGACTTGATATCATCATCATCATCTTGAAAGAGAGTACCTTCCCTAAGGTTTAACCTTCTTAATACTGTTTTAGTTGAAAAATTGGCAAAACTATTTAAAACCAAGTTGCAGAGGCTATTTAAGAAATTGAAAAATAATTGCAAAAACATACTGGGTATTTATAACTTTTAGTTCTGTATCACTGAATTTTTGTGCCTTTTTTCTTTATGTTGTGTTTCTGTCTTTCCCTAATAAACCTCTTTTAAAAAAGGGGGGGCGCCTGGGTGGCTCAGTCGGTTAAGCGTCTGCCTTTGGCTCAGGTGTTGATCCCAGGGTCTTGGTATCGAGTCCTGCATCTGGCTCCTTGCTCTGCGGGGAGCCTGCTTCTCCCTCTCCTCCCCACTTGTGCTCTCTCTATCTCTGTCTCTCTCTCTCAAATAAATAAATAAAATCTAAAAAAAAATTTTTTAAAAGTTGCTAGAAATGATATTAATGAGGTTTTGCTCATCTAATTATATATAACATTTTTCCATAGGCTATCAGCCATGTAAGCTATATGCTCTTTAAGCCACATCTTTAGTAGCCTTACAAATACTTTATGTGTAAGAAGTATGAATATGTACATATTCCAGATGCTTATGTAAAATGATGATTTAGGGATATACAATGATCTATAGTATGATAGAAACCAGTTGAAATTAAACATGAAATACAACTTATAATTCACTTTGGTCTTTATTCTTTTAAGGGACCAGTTACTCTCCACAAGAAAATTCACACAACCACAGTGCTCTTCATAGTTCAAATTCACATTCTTCTAATCCAAGCAATAATCCAAGCAAAACTTCAGATACAGTAAGTATATAAACATGCCCAATTTTGGTTTGGGGGGGTTCGTGTGCGTGTGTGTGTGTGTGTGTGTGTGTGTATTACCCCCCCCCCAAAAACCCCCCAAAACTCCTGCACCAAGTCTTGTTAAATCAAAAGTTGACCTTTTTTACATGTATTTGAAGTAATGAGCTGACCTTCTTAGTAGAACTGAGAATAGTCAGGAAATACAATTTGGTATTATTTCATCACTTTTCCTATACAGAGCAAAATTTTACCATTGCAATGTCTGAGATACAAAGAACTATAGATTATGAAACTTCTGTAGTTACTTAAAGTGGTTTACCTTGAGCTTTTTCTTACTCTGTAATATATACACTTCTTAAAACATATATTCAGACATCTGCTGTGTATTACACACCCTGCTAAACACTCGTGATGTAAAGATTCTTGTCCTCAAGGCAATGAAAGTCAGGAATTTTAGGTATTTCTAAACTGAAGTAACTCAGCTGGGATTTTTTTAAAGTCAGGGTTCAAATGGAAGTTTTAATACATTCATTCAACAAAAGTTTAATAAGTTTTCAGTTTGCCAAGCATATGCTAGGTTGTAGATATATAGTACTAAGAAAATGTGGCCCATCTTAAAGGAACTTTTGGACTTGGGGTGAAGACTGCAGAGTAAACAGTTAATAAAACAGTGCATGTTAAAGTTGCTTTGGGAACATTCAAAAGGGGAACTCCAAGCTTGGATGAGAGGAAAGTATTAAAGTACAAGTAACACTCCCCAGCGGGTTGAATATAACAGCTAGTTGAAGAGGTCTGGAATTTGTGTGGTATGCAAAGGGAATAGCATCTACAAAGACATAGAAGTGTGAAATAACATAGTATATTTGGAGAACTGCAACGATTTTGAAAGTGTGAAAGAATGGCAAGAGCTCAGGTTACAGAGATAAGTGGGAGCTAGATCACAAAAATTGTGTATCTTACCAAGGAATATGAATTTTATATAAAGGGAGTGCAGAACTATTGAAGGATATAATTGGTGAAGGAACCTCATAGTTGGAATTTAAAAAATTCATCAGGTAGTATAGAAAATATAAGAAGGAAAGAACAGCTAGAAGGCTATAGAAGTGTAGGTTGAATCCAACAGTTTTTGCCTTGGATATTTGGGTGATCATCATACCTTAATCAACATTGAAAGGTCCTTGGGATTGATCATTTCTTAGCCCTTATTGAAGCCGTGTGGATAGTACATTTCCAAAGAAAATCAAGACATAAATGATAGCATTTTCATAAAAATGAATTTAGAATAGTTTTAAATATTGTATCAGTCAGGGTCTAGGTAGGAAAACAAAACATGCTAGTTATTTTAGCTCAGAAAATTTGATAGTACAGAGAATTTTATGTACAGGATTGGCTAAGCAGATACTGCATGTTACTGAGGACTGAAAAAAAACAAAAAGGAACACCAAGGTAATACACATAGAGTATATAGTATTCACCCTTAGGGCTGGAGTACAATAGGAAGAGGTTGTGGTTATTAGAACCTAATAGCTTAGAGGAGGAGCTCTACAGAACTGGTGATAGTACGTGTGAGTGGTATGATGAAGCTAGTTCTGGTTTGGGGCATATGGCAGAGAGCTGGAAATTGGAGACAGCTGTGGCTGTTAGGCTTCTCGTGCCTTTCAGTCTTAACTTCGGTGCCTACTATTGGCAGAATCTAACAGGTAGCCTGCTGACTAAACAATGTAATTTGCCCTAGCATCACAGAACAGTATAGAAGGGGGTGGTGGTGGTGTTGAGGCTGAGACAACAGCTTGGTAAACCTTAACAGGTGTTACCATCAAACTACTTGTGATGAGTTATTTCCAATAAGGTGTATCGTCAGGATTTTAGAATGAATCTGTTTTTGTGGTAGGTGGCCCCATTAATTTACAAAGTAACAAATACTAAAGTTCCATTTATCACTGACAATTCCAATTTGGTATTTGTCTGCTGATAGTTACAGTGGCAGGCCATGTGGACATTGTTTTGGCTTAAAAATCTTAATTCAGGGAAAACTAAGTCTGGTTGTTTTGATTTCTAAGACGTGGATTAAACGTGAAATCAGAAAGAAATAATGGGCAGATAAGCTTGATCGACCCAAATCATAAATGGGGTCAGAGGATTTCATTTTGTGGGTGGAAGCTGAAGACTGTTACCTGAATGGATTAAGTGTTACATGTTTTAAGAATCAGGATTTCCCTTTCTGTAAATTTCAACTATAGGTATATAATTAATCTCCAAGTAGTCTTTTTTATTATAATATGCCCAGTGGGCATGACACATATATTATTTATAAACTACAAATTTAATCTTACCTGAGAAGTTAGCTTTTGAACCTTTCTGCAGGTTACTTATAAACTTACTTTTTGTCTGTAAATCACTTCTAATGGAATTTTTTGAGTAGTAAGTAAAACAAAATTTAAAAAGTAGTTCTTTTTTCTCTGAAGTTTTCAGGCTTTAAATCTGTCTTTGAAAATCAGTAACAATATTATCTAGTTATCTACACAGACATATGGTTGTATGGGTGATTTATATTTATCAACTGTTGATAGTCGAGTTGAAGTTGCCTTATTTTTTCAGTATTAGATTAAGATATTCACATGTAGTTCCCTAAGTCCTGTGATGAACATTTATTGTGGTTTAACACAGAGCCTAGCCCATGATAACTATTTAGGAAAAGCTTTTTGAATGCCTCCTCCTTCCTAATCTAAATCATAATAGGAACTTACAGACCTCGTGTAGCTTGTTTTAGATTAGTTATGCTTATTTGTGATTTTTAAGAGGCCTCTGAACTGCTTCATTTAGAAAAAAAAGTATTCCCATTTAAACACATAATTGATATCTTCTACGTATCCACCAATCTTGATTTGCTGGGAAATACTTTACATTCAGTCACAGGTGACTTTGCATTTATATTCCAGCTCCACTTGTTATCATGTAAATTATCTTCTGCCTTTTTTGGAGCTTTTCAGCTTGAGGCTCTCAAGTTTATTTTCTGTAACCAGTCTTTGCCTGAAGATACTCTACTTAATTTTAAAAAATTAGAAATTTATCAGAGAACTCTTAGGACTCCATGAAATTCTTTATTATAGTAAATGCCGTCTTTGATGTTGATGTTATTCAGTGAACGGCTCCTTATTAAAAATTTGTAAGTTAATTCCAGGATTAACCATTTGTTTTCCATCGTTTCATTTGGGGAAGTAGTAGGATTCTGTATTTTAAGAGAGAGAGCAGAAAGGGATATCCTTTTTAAGAAAAGCACACTTAAAAGACATTTTGAATTGAGGGAGAGCAGATGGGTGCCTCCATAACTGTTTAGTACTGTTCTTTCAGAGCAGTCATTTTCATACTTTTTGATCTCAAGACCTCTGTCTACATTCATGAAAATTGAGAGCTTTTGTTTATTTTTTATCAATATTTACCATATTTAAAAATTAAAACTTGGTAAATATGAGGGCCGCATAGGTGGCTCAGTTGGTTAAGTGTCTGCCTTCGGCTCAGGTCGGGATCCCAGGGTCCTGGGATGGAGCCCCACGTCGTGCTCACTGCTAAGCGGGAAGCCTGCTTCTCCCTCTGCCCCTCCCCCTTGCTTGTGGGTGTGTGGGTGCTCGTGCTCTCACTGTCTCGCTTACTCAGAATCTTTATTAAAAAAACGTGAAAGATAGTTTTAAACTCAGTTGATTGTAAACCCTTTACATGTTAGCATATATAATGTTTTTATGAAAAATAACTATTTGTAAAACGAATAGTATCTCTTTAATGCCTGTCTTAATAGGAGATACCTAGAACTTCACATGTGCTCTGCATTCAGTCTTTCGTTACAACAAATCTCCTTCCACAGCATCTGGGGAAATTCCACTCTGTTCTTGTGATAGAATGAGGAAAAAAAAGAAAATCATTTTAGTATTATTATGAAAATAGTTTTGATCTTTTGAAATGATTTTTGGGGTCCTTCAAGGGTTCCTGGACAGCACTGGGAAAACTGCTGCCTTAGTGCTTGTGTTGGCAAGTACATCAAGCCTAATTCAGAATATTTGAAGTGTTTGCAGGCCTTTTTGGGGTTTAGTTCTTAGTTGTAGATACTCTTTTTTTTTTTAATCAAATTTAATAACTTAAGATCTAATGTTTAATATGGTGATCATAGTTGATAACACTATATTGTGTAATTGAAACTGGCTGAGAGTGAAGACTTAAATGTTTTCACAAAATCTGTGAGGTGATGGATGTGTTAATGAACCAGATAGGCCTAATCCTTTACAGTGTCAAATCATCACAGCATACACTAAGTATCTTCCAGTTTTGTCAGTTATACTTCAATAAAGTTGAAAATATATAATGAAGAAAAGCAGTAACACCTGTTGCACGTCAGCATTTTAAAAATTCCTCATTACTAAAAGGGTTCCCCGCCCCCTTAACCTTTTTTTGAGTATGGAAGTGGGGTGAGAGAATAAGCTAAAGTTACTGCTGTGTTATTGTAATGTTGTACCCTGAAACACATTTTGTTAAGTAAGACATTAACTTGTACTAATCTAAGATTGGGTGGGCACAATCAGAGCAGTGTTAATAGACTCAGACTCTTCAAGGTTCTGGTCTGTGAACTTTTAACTGTCATGGAGGTTATGCCAGGATGTAAATTAACTGTCGTTAAATAGTATACTGTTTACTTGAGCTGGATTTTTTTTTTCTTAAAGTGAGACTCTTGACGAGGGAAAGAGTATGTCAATATATATTTTGATGCCTGCTCCTTACCTTCTTCAGACCAATTCACAAAACCATCACTTTGAAGAGCACTGATGTGTAGACCACTCTGCCATACTCTGATGTCCTCTGTCCACCTGCCTCAAATCTTAATCTACTTCTTCAGGTCAAACTAGTAATCAATCCCATATAACCACTTCCCAAGGAAACCAAATCTTCCAGATATCCATAGAAGTGTTCAGTTTGTATAATAATTTAGGCACGAGGAGTGATGAGTGGTGAAAGAGAACTTTTTGAATTTGGCCTTCTGTGATTGGATTTCTGCAACTTGGTTGTGGTTGTAGCCTACTTCTGAAAATGAGGGTTGAGAATTAACTTCCCCCTGGTATGAGAGTTTTGGAGGCACAGGGCTGCTTGCCATTCGCTTCGTTATTTTGAGGCATAATCCCAAGAGCATAAATGTGGCAGAATCTGCAATATTTTTTCATGTACCTTCAAAATTACTGCAGCACTTTGAGAATTGGGTGTTGATTTGTTGGAAATAATGGGCATCCTGAAACCTAGGTTTTGATCCTTTCTTCTATCACCAGTTAGTTTTGTGACCTATAGACAACTTGTACATTCTCTAGGCTTGTTTCCTAGTTGGTAAAATTAAAGCTGAGTCAGCAGGGCATGAGCATTTGTTTCTTTCCTCAGGCTTTAAAATTGTGTCACTGTACACTGGTGAACTCAGAAGTGTAGACCAGCAAAGTATAACATCGTTTCAAGCTCCTTTGACAAAATAGTCAAGAAATTCATCTCAAGTGTACTTGGGATTCTACCAGATTTCCTGGGCCCAGTGCACTTAAACTTTACACTTTTTATATCAGTACCACGGAAATTGGGCCTCCTTTCAGATTTTTCTAATTTCTTTATAATTTTACAGTACTTATAAAATACCTAAAGAGAATGTATCTGAGAGTTTTTGAAAGGCTGGTTTTGTTACAGGGAAATGAGTGATGCTGCTGACCCATATATTATGTGAGACAAGGTTTAGCTAACACCACATCTCATGGATTTTGACAGTGAAACAGATAATAATTAGCTTTGTGTTTATGTTTTATTAAATGTGGTTTTTTTTTTTCACTAACAGTAAATACAGGCAGATTATTCTCTGTTAATAGTATATGTGAGTACTATTGTGCATAATGAGTTTAGAACTGATGTGCCGTCATATCATCAAATCAGTCAGTTGACTGTGGGTTTTTTAAACTGCCCTCCCCCCCATGTGACTGGATTTCAGCAAATAAAATTATAATAATGGGGAACTTTGGTAATGCTTTTCTAAAGTCAAGATGTTAATTTTGCATTTCTCATTTTGTGCCTAATAAACTAATGTCTATTAATCTCTTTAATTTCATATTTTGCAGGATTTTCCATTGTTACTTTTTAAGGTGTTCATAGACTAAGGTGTCTTAAGATACATATACACAGATAATTACATTCTAGATGTGGATGCTTTTATTTCATGGTCTTTTCCCTTTTCCCTTGTATATGCTTTGAAAACCATTGACGTTCTTGATGTTTCATATCAAATGATTAAATAGTATTAAAATATTTTCTAATTTTTAAAAATGTATTTTTAAGCCTTATGATTCTGCAGATGACTGGTCTGAGCATATTAGCTCTTCTGGGAAAAAATACTACTACAATTGTCGAACAGAAGTTTCACAATGGGAAAAACCAAAAGAGTGGCTTGAAAGGTATTTGCTCTTACTCACTGAAAAATATTTCTTACTCTTGATTTTACAGCTTTACATCTTTAGAACATTCTGAGTGTAGGTTTCTTAGAGTGAAACTCATCATTCCCTTCTTTAATTGTAGTTGGCCCATTGTGTTTTCTGTAATTTCTCTTTAAAAAACAAAAAACAAAAAAGAAACTTAAAAAAAAAAAAAACTTGGACAGAGAAGCAGCTGTCCACAAGGACCTTGTAAACCATCAGTATATTTAAGATTTTATATCAACCTATACTTAATGCATTCACTTATAATTTGTAATAGAAATCTTCATAATTCTTAAAGTACAATAATATGTTTCCTTCATATATGTAGAATTAATATTGGAGAGTTTGGCTGTAGTGTTAATGACATTATAAATAGTTGCTGTAATACTACCATCATTGAGAAACATTACTGTTCTGTTAGCGTTATCTCATCTCCGACACCAGTTGATATTATGGCTGTGTTCAGTTCTTTTATTTTCCATATACCATTTTGTTGAGCATTTGGCCAGAAGTGTTACATGTAAACTCATTGTACTTGATGTAATTTTTATGGGATTATCTATGTTTTATTTTTAGAGAACAGAGACAAAAAGAAGCAAACAAGATGGCAGTTAATAGCTTCCCAAAAGATAGGGATTACAGAAGGGAGGTGATGCAAGCAACAGCCACTAGTGGGTTTGCCAGTGGGAGTAAGTATTAATTTTTTTCTTTAAAACAACATGATGTTTGATTCACTCCTATAGTTCATATATTTATATCTGTATGCATAGCTGTTTACATATGTAAACTAAAATAGTAGAAACATAGGTTTCTTTTGTTAGATATGTCTTCCTAACCTTCACCATTTTGTTTCCTGAAAAGAAAAAGGGTGCACAAAGAATAGTGCACATATATATTCATCACTACTCATAATGGCTATAATGCAGTTGAATTGGTGGAAAACAAAATTTCATATTGTGGATTGACTTTTTTAAAACAGGAATTGTTTGGTTTTCCCCCCTTTCCTGAATTGTGTCCTATTAAACTGGACAGTGATATCCCTTCCAAAACTCATTGAGTCTTTCAATCTAATAATTGAATAATAGTCACACACAGATAGTGACATCAAAGTGTCTGTTGGTGTTTTATGTTTATCAGTGAGAAACTTTTTTATCCTTGTATCTGGAAACTGATTTTATCATGATCATAGATCTAGATAACATCTCCATACTCTGGGCATACCTTAATGTTTTTTGAGGTCAGATTTGTCTTAGTGGGACAATATGAGTAACATACATTTATTTCTTAATTCAAATTAAATTTGTATTTGGAGCTTTTACTAAAGGTATTCTATTCCCAGTGGCTTCCCTTGCCTAGAATAGAATTTAAATGCCACTATAGAATTCTTAGGCTCTTTATCACAGTTTGAAATTTTCAGAAAAAATTTTAAAAGATGTGTTCAGGGAATTCTTGGACTTAAGCATTTGAATCTTCCTCCTGTAACTTAAGTAGGGGATGTATTTGGTCTCAGCGGGGGATACTGATTTTTTGACAGGAGAAATTTTAAGATGAAACAGATAGTAAAGTAACATAGTTCTTCAGCACTGAATGTTTACGATATGTTCCTTGGAACATTTGATTTTTTATATTAGTGAAATTGTACTTAATTCTTAGAAAACAATGATGTGTACAGTACTGAAGTGAGGAAATTAAAACTATTATATTTTGAGACAGAAGACTTGGGTTCTAGTTCCATTTTACTTAATATCTGTAACTGTGACTTCTGGCAAGCAATTAGAAATGAGGTAAAGGTTTTCCTCTGCAGGTTAAAAAAAAAAAATAGCATCCAGCTTGTGGTCCTCCTGAACAAAACTGCAGAGGAATACTAGGGGGTTTGGAGGAGGAAGTGGCAAATGGGTATAAAAATAATCACTTTTTCTTAGATATTGGGCCAAGCCTCTCACTTAGTGGGTGAAGGTTCCCAGAGAGAAAAAACATAAGAGCCTAGTGTGTCTGCTTTATTCTTTCTAAAATACGCTATCATTCCTTCTCCCTTGAGGTGTAGAGTAAATGAAGGAAGTAATTAAAGATCTGATGGAAATATTGTTGGAAGTGAAAGTAGTAATTTTTTGTCTTTTTAGTAAACCATCTTTAAAAAGGAAATAAAATCAGAGTTGTGTTTTTATTTTTACTTATTTTTTTTTTAAAGATTTTATTTATTTATATGACAGAGAGATAGCAAGAGAGGGAACACAAGCCAGGGGGCTTCCTGCTGAGCAGGGAGCCGGGATGTGGGGCTTGATCCCAGGATCCTGGGATCATGACCAGAGCCGAAGGCAGACACTTAACAACTGAGCCACCCAGGCGCCCCTAGAGTTGTGTTTTTAAATTGTGTGCATCTTTTTCTTTCAAAAATGAAGGGGTTCCTTTTCTTTTTCCTCCATAATTTCAAAAGTGAGGCATATTTGTTATTAAAATATAATAGGGAACGTTTTTTAATTCTATGAGCCAGGAACATTTGGGGACATATACTTTTTTTTCTGTGTGTATATAAATTTGTATAAAAACTACACATGTATATGTTTTACATCAAAAATGGGATTATGTTACTGTTTCTAACCTTTTCTTTTCAGTAGTATTTCAAGGAAATGTTTCTGTGTCAGTTTAGAAATCAATATGTGTTAAATTGCGTGGTTTTCCTTTTTTATTTTTTTGATGTGCCCTCATTTATAAATAATCCTCTATCCATGGATACTTAGGTGGTTTTTAGCCTTTTCCTATTGTCAGCAGTGCTGTGATTTCTATCTTTGCCCACTTATTACTTCCTTAGCCAAATTCCTAGACGTGCAAATGATGAGTCAGTAGGTCGATGTGTGTGTTGAACTATAATCATGTGTTTCACTTTTTCAGTTTTAAGTAATATTTGAGAAAAACCTTAGCTATATTTCCTTTTATTTTTCCTTAATTGGTCAACTGATTTAAATACTTAAGTGTGGTAGTAATGAAGTCATTAAGCCATTTAAGTGCTTAACTTTTTCTATCCAAAAAGTGTTGGCAGAGTTTTCCCATGTGTCCATTGGTGTTCATGCTGGGTAAGACCTAAAGCTTTGTAGTTCGTAACTGCCAATAAAAGGGGGGAGAGGGGACTGAAAGATTTTATATGTTAAAGAGATAAAGGTAGAAAATAGATTTATTTTTTGCACTGTAGCAAATAATGTTATCCAGAACTTGACATTGAAAACTTTATGGATAAAATTTTTAATTTGGTATTACTGCTACTAGATTATTTTCATTGTCTTTAATTTGTGCCTCATAGAATGATTGTTCTGTGCTTAGAGAAACCTTAATTTGGGGTTCCTCAGCAGTAGCACTAATGACATTTTGGGTTAGGTGATTCTTTGTTGTGGGATGACGTCCTGTGTCATAGGATGTAAAGTATCGTACCTGGCCTCTATATGTTAGAGGCCAGTAGCACACCTCCTCTCTCCTAGTCGTGACAACCCAAAATGTCTCCATACATTTGCCAGATGTCTTTGTTGTGGGGGTGCGAGTAGAGTCACTGCATTAACTGTGTTTTGTCTAGAGTTGTGAATCCTAGAAAGCTGTTGCAGCTACAGCTTCCTTAGTTCCTGTAATGCTGCTGCCATTTTTCTCCCCCAAAGCTTACAAGTGTTTGAAGAAATACCAGCTTTAATTTTCATCTGAGTAGTACATTTGCTTGATATTCTTTGACTACTCATACAGAACTGAGAGGGATTTTTCTTGGTGTCCAGTTTTTGGTAGTCAAGTGACAGGATTGGTGGGAATTGGGCATGGTATTATGTCTGTTTTATCTGTCCCTAAAAGTTTCTATTGTAGCAGTATTCTTTTCAGGAAGAACTTGTAGAATAAAATTTCTTAAGTTTCTTGTGCATGCAAATTGATAGTTCACCGATGAGTTAATATACAACAGATGTTTGTATTCTACTGTGATAGCTCAATCTATTTGTTCATTTTTTTCTTTTAAGGTTAATATATGTGTAATTTATAACACTGAATTTCATTTTTAAGTCAAAAGACTTTTTTTATTGATACAACTGAAACTTTTTGGCAGTGTCCAGTACATTTTGTTTAGTGTAACATGTAGGAGTTATGCACTGAAGGTTTGGAAACTGACTTGTAGTTTAAGCATACTTCCTTCTTTGTGCTGTCTTGGTCTCTAGACTAGGAGGAACCTTGACTTGGAAAAAACTAAAATACTCAACAGGGAGGGCATTCTTTGGTAATACTATTATATATGTGCTTTTGAATCTTAAGATGTTTCTCTACTTTGAAAGTTGTTTAATTTTTAGTTACTGATTAGACTTACAATTTTGGATAGAGATTTTTCGATAAATATAAATTTTATTATCATGATTATTGAAATTTTCCTTATACTCTTTTTGGAAGCAGCAGTACTTCTGAGGTTTCAATATTTCTGTGACTTTAAATTGGAAGAGGATGTTTTTAGTATAACTGGTAATAGCAAGTAGATTTTTCTGACTATGCTGCCAGATGTTGGCCTTCTATTTTCAGATAGCATTATCTATAACTTGAGTTTATAACTAACTGGTATTGTTAGCATTATCAAAAATATGGACTGATTTACTTATTGAATGCACAGTTGATCATAAATTCAGCCATCCCAAAATGAGGTCATGTAAGCCCTAGCACAGACTACTTTAGAGACCACTAATGAGCTACTTTAGTATTCAGAAAAATCAGGCTAATAAAGCTAATATTCTTCTGCTATTGAACCACTGTGGATAATTCAGTTATTAGAACCCATGGCCAATATTTTAAAAGAATGGACCATTTGCTTTTCATATTTTTAAAATACTTAAAATTTTTCATTTGAGTAAAATGTTAGAACTCCACATATATTGTTTTTTTTAATGTTTTGTTTGAACTGTGGTGTGGTTCTAAAGAATCCCCCAAAACTAGTAGCGCACTTGAAATATGAGTATAGATTACTTAGAGTTGAGCTAAAAATCCTCTTTCAGTATTTGGATTTTTTTGTTTGTTTAAAGATTTTATGTATTTGAGAGAGAGAGAGAGAGCACGCATGAGCAGGGGGAGGGGGAGAGGAAGAGGGAGAAGCAGACTCCCCACAGAGCAGGGAGCCCGACGTGGGGCTCGATCCCAGGACCCTGGGAACATGACCTGAGCTAAAACTGCAGACGTTAACTGGGCTTGCAGTTCTGTAACAAGGTACAAGTATGTTGCTAAATTAGCTGATGTTAAAGACAGGATTCTAACGTAATCTTTTTTCTTCCCCCTTCCGTCATTCCTACATCTCTTTTTTCGAACTGTGAACTAAAGTGGAAGACAAGCATTCCAGTGATGCCAGTAGTTTGCTCCCACAGAATATTTTGTCTCAAACAAGCAGACACAATGACAGAGACTACAGACTGCCAAGAGCAGAGACTCACAGTAGTTCTACGCCAGTACAGCACCCCATCAAACCAGTGGTTCATCCAACTGCTACCCCAAGCACTCTTCCTTCTAGTCCATTTACGCTACAGTCTGATCACCAGCCAAAGAAATCATTTGATGCTAATGGAGCATCTACTTTATCAAAACTGCCTACACCCACATCTTCTGTCCCTGCACAGAAAACAGAAAGAAAAGGTATGCCATTATTACTAGATGCTGCACGTTGAACTATAGTTTGAGTTTTTGATTATATTACATTATCTCCATTAGCTTGAATAAGACTCTTAATTATAAATTCTTTTTAAAGTTTTTTAGAATGTTACTGCATAGATTTAGGTCTAGAGTTAGCCATATTTAGATTTTTTTCTTTTAATTTTTAATTATGAAGCCTTAGAACTGTTTTTTGCCTTTGACACTTTGAAGTCAAGTGCTTAATTTATAACAGTTAGTAATGGCTTAACTAACTTTTAGCAGAGTCAAAGGACTGTCCCTTCATATTTGTATAAAGTAATTTTTAGTTTTTGTGATAAATGTCATGATGGTTTAGTTTAGATATTGTCTCAATTTTCTGTTAATTAAAATTTGATACGAATAGAGACATTTTAAAACTTGTTACTTCTGCATAACATGCAACTATTGGTTTCAGTTTGTGAATTAGAAAACTGTGTTCTGGGCCACAAGATAGAGTCTTAATGTCTGAATTAGAACTTAAATCTGAAGAGAAGTTAACTTTGTGACTCAAATTGTGTTATCCAGCTCAGTGCTGATAACCATAGCTTGTTAAAAGAGAGAAAAATTGTGGCAACAACTACTTTAGGAGGTAACACATAACAAGCAGAGTGAGGAGATAAGTATATTTGCACAGACCACTCACAATTCTAAGCTTAACACATTATAATGTGTTTTAAGAAATTAAGGAAATTAAAAGGCAATAAGTAAATAAATTATGGGCAGACCCATTAGCAGACTAATTAGCAGATTAGCATAAGTAAATATTGAGAAACTTTTAAATGTCCTGTGGGTTTAGGAGATGCTACAGGGATCTGATGAGTCTTTAAGCTTTTAATCTATTGTCTGATTCATTATTTCACATTGATTTAATTTGCTGACAAAGAGTTCTCATAATTAGATTTCTTTTGCTTCTCGTTTCCTTTTATGCATGTTTGAATTTCTTCTGTAGTCTTCATTACATATTAAGCCACATACTTTTATCGTATAGCGCTTAATACGTTATAAACAGGTTGTTCCAAATGTTGTCAGATTCCCCTAAGATGGTTTGTACCAGAATTCATATATATAAGTCATATTTACCCTGAAGGAGAATTAAGTTAGTATTGTAAAGAGGATTCTTGAGAGATGAAATCTAAATTAATACAGTAATTGTTAATGTAGTAGTACTTTCTAAAGGATGTTAATGGTTCTTCAATTCTTAAATTTTGATTATTTGGTCACAAATTTTATTTTAAAATCCTGGTCAGTTAAAAAAAAAAATCTGATGGCCTTTAAAAAGTCTTTATCTCATTTTATCTCTTGTTCATTTAACTCTTCCTTTTTGAAATTCTTTTCCCTGGCTTCTGGGATACTGCTAGCCTTTTCCTAGTTCTCTTCTCACCCCTTAAATACCAGTATTGTTCAGCTTTTTACTGTGTTTTGTTCTTTTTTTCTTGCTCAGCATGTTCTCTTTTGCTGGGCAGTCTTGTCTACGAAAGTGACTCCCAAGTCTTTATTTATAACTCTTACATATATCTGCTTCCTTTCTATAAGCACTTGGTATGTCCCAAATTCCTCTCAGTAAGTAACTACACTGTCCTCCCAACTCTTTCTTGTTCTTCAGCATTTGTCCCTACCTACCTATCAACAAATCTTGGATTCTGCCTTCTGTATCTTATGTGTATATATCCTTTTCTCTGGTTATTGCCACTACCATTATTGAAACTCGGGACATCTCTCTTGAAATAAACCTGTTTATAAATAACTGCTCTGATTCCTTCTACCCAGACTATTCACTTACAGTGGCATCATTATAAAATACAGATTGGATTGTGCTTTTTCCTTCTAATAGTTTTCCATTATCTACAGAATAAAATCCATACTTCTTAGTAAGATTATACCAAGTACTTGAGAGTCTGGTTGCAGCCTGTCTGACTAGCTTGATCTCCATCATTTCACTCTTACATTCCTTATAATTCATCTTTTGCAAACTTACACATTTCTGAGCGCATGTTACATTCTTTCTTGTTTTGAGCCTTTGCTGAAAAGAAGGACATGTTCTTTCTTCCATTCTGTTGAACTCAGTATCTTTCTTTAAGGCCAGCTCTTATGTCCTTGGGTTCTCAGTGTCAGTTAACCTCTCCCAGTCTTGTCCCAAACACTGGTGCTTATATTTGTTTATTATAGCACTTACCACATTATAATTTTAGTTCATTTAATTAAACTCTTTAGGGTTAGGTGTTAATTACATGTTGAACTTGTTCTCCCTCCATGCTTCAAGCACCATTCCTGACAAACTTTTTAAATATTAAAAATTAACTGTGTACCAGGCATGGTGCTAAGTATTTAATATATATTTTAGTTTATTTCTTAAAACAACATTGTAAGGGAAGGTGGTATATCTCTTAGATAAGAACCTGAACATTGCCACTGTTTAAGTACATGATGTTAGAGGCAGTTTCTCTAAAATTCATGTTATCTCCATAAAACTGTAGGTAATGAAAGACACAATCAAATCTGTATTAATTTGGACTCCAGTAATTCAAAATTCCTAACAAATGATAGATGAGTCAATTTTAATTCTACAAAGTATGTTTGCTAATCACAAACTTTACCTAGAGTTTCTGCATGTAATAATTTTAAACTTAAAGAGGAAAAGACTTGGTTACCTTGCGATTGACTGTTGAAATAGGGAAAATTGTATAATCTTTCAAAGTACTCCTTACATATGAATGAAGGCAATATTGTTTTTTTAAATTGTGTAACAATTTGAATCTTTTCAGATTGTTTACCAGTTAGTCTAAATTTGTGAAGTGTCCATTAATTTGAAATATATTTTTTTCCTCAGTGGAGACATTCATGTTATTCAAGTTAAGCTTCCTATTGACTCTTCTCATCAATATAGTGATTTCCTTGTTTGATTTTTCCTTAACAGATAATTTATATTAAAAGGTTGATGGTTGGGTAAGCTCAGACTTCTCAGACTTTTGGTTGTAAGTGCTAATAGTATAGCTAAGCTCTATCTGGGGGTGTCAGTGGTAGGATGCTGTAATAAATACGAGAGCAAGGTCTTTGTCATTGTGAACTGTTGCTCTGTTCCTAGTTCTTGACAAAATAATAGGCAGTCAGTAAGTATTTACTGTAGATGGATAAATAACTGAAAGAATGGTAATGAGTGTGTTAAAGGTTGGGGAAGCACCTGCAGTGGTCATGGTTTTAAAAATGTATTTGGAGAAAAAGAAGAGGATTACATTTGTTGTGAATCTAATTAAAGGATACCAGCAATAGATTTAGATCTGTTTAATGCCAGCGTGCCTTTAAGAAAAAGAACCTAAGATAAATTCAGTCTGTGCTTGCTTGAAGAGAGTGTGGAGAATCTGAAGCTCTCGTTTTTTGTAGGGAACAATCCTGGTGTTAGGTAGGGTGAAACAAGGTTAGGTATCCTGTATTTGTTGTTAGGGTAACATTTGAACATCTTTTGGCAAGATTACTCTACTGGACAACGATAAAACAAACTAATAGAGACAGTGGTGTGCTTAAAAACCTAAAACTTGATTTTTTTATCAGTTGGCATCCTGTTAGCCAACCAACCTCCCTTCCTTCCTTCTTTTCTCTTTCTCTCTTTCTCTCTTTCTTTCTTTTTCTTTCTTTCTTTCTCTTTTCTTTTCTTTTCTTTTCTTTTTCTTTCTTTCTTCCTTTCTTTCTTTCTTCCTTTCCTTCCTTTCCTTCCTTTCCTTTCTTTTCTTTCTTTCTTTCTTTCTTTCTTGATTTAGAGAGCAAGAGAGGGAGTATGAGTGGGGGGGAGAGGGAAGGAGAGAGAATCTCTAGAAGACTTTTCGCATATCTCAGAGCCCGACGAGGGACTTGATCTCATGACGTGAGCCAAAACCAAGAGTCAGGAAGCTCAACGGACTGAGCCATCCAGGTGCCTCTGCCTTCCCATATCCCCCCATTGACCATTCTAAATTGTTACTATTCTACCCTCCCTTCCAGATTCATGAAATGACAAAATAGGCAGGAGACCATTACTTTGGCCAAATGACTGCCAGAAGTCAGAAGAATTTAATGACCTTAGTTATTAATGCAAGTTTATTTAGTAATTTATTAGAGTTATGATTTATTAGCATAGATAAACTTGAAAAGTAAAGCAAAATAACCAAAGCAGCAGACGTTTGCTAATCTTCTGAGGGCTAGCATGTATCTAAATATTTTAGTGGTTACATAGTTCCACACTCAATCTAGTGGGAGGGGGGGATTAGTCATTCATTAACATGAGGTGTGAGTTAATCACTTGGAATAAACTTCCCTTTTATATTTTGATGGTATCTATAGATTTGAATGAACCTGAAGACTTCATATGCATTAAGGCAGTAGCCTCTTATAGCCAATGTAGAAGGTCATTAACTAGCTTTAGTAGGCCATGTTCAGCTCTCCCTCTGTTGCTTTGCTTTATAATAATTTTTAAGATTACTAAGTATTCATGAAAATTAGGAAAACTGGCCACAGAGTTAGTGACTCAAATTTTGTTGAATAACTGAATACATTAGTGGAAGAATTTAGTCTGTTTTAGTCAATAAGTTTAAAATTATGTTAGTCAACCTAAGATGGCACTTTGAACAATGAGACGGGAAATAGCTGTGATGAAAGAATATTAGAAAATACTGTTTATAATTTGAGGGGTAGGGGAGGGCTTTTTTTTTTTTTTTTTTAAAGATCTTATTTATTTATTTGACGGAGAGAGAGAGAAAGCAGGAGCAGGGAGGAGGGGCAGAAGCAGAGGGAGAAGCAGGCTCCAGGGAGCCTGATGTGGGACTCGATCCCAGGACCCTGGGATCATGATCTGAGCCGAAGGCAGCCTCTTAACCAACTGAGCCACCCAGGCACCCAGGGGAGGGCTTTTTAAATCAAGACCCAAAATGCATTTGCCTTTAAAAAAAATGTTGATAGATTTAAACATGTAAGACATTTAAAACTCTCTGACAGAGATAAGGTTTGAAAGACACATCTCAAATTGGGAGAACATACTTGTAACATATGTAACAGTATGTTATAGATACATTAAGAATACATCAAAACAATAGGAAAAAGACAATCCAGTAGAAAAATGAGCAACAGATAGGAATAAGCAGTTTATAGAAGAGGAATTTAAGATTGCCAGCCTTGGTTTACAGTTAGAAAAGTTAGAATGAATCAAAGACCTAAACTTAGGAGCTAAAACTATAAAACTTGAAGAAAACAGGTGAAAATTTTTATGACATTGGATTTGGTTGTGATTTCTTAGATGTGACACAAAAACCACAGGCAACAAAGGGAAAAATAGGTGAACTGGACTTCATCAAAATTAAAACTTTTGTGCATCAGAGGGCACTCTAGAGTGAAAAGACAACCCACAGAATGGGAGGAAGTAAATTGTAAATCATGTATCTAATAAGGGATTAATATCCAAATATATGAAATCCTGTAACTGAACAATTAAATGAAACAGCCTAGTTCAAAAATCTGCAAAGGACTTGAATAGACATGTTCTCCAAGGCTAGGCAGTAAGCACATGAAAAGGGGTTTAACATCGGGGAAAGCATATCAAAACTACAATAAAATAACATTTCACATCCTTAGGATGACTATTACAAAAACAGCAATGAAAATAAGGGTTTTTGAGGATGTTAGACCCCTTGTACAGTGCTTTTAAGAGTGCAAAATGATGCAGCTCCTATGGAATACCGTTTAGCAGTTCCTCAAAAAATGAAACATAGAATTACCATAGGATCAACCAATTTTTTGCCTAGGTATATAACCAAAAGAATTGAAAGGGAATCAAACAGGTGTTAATACACTGATGTTTGTACCAGTTTTATTTACAATAGCCCAAAGTTGGAAACAGTCCAAGTGTCCCATCAGCTGATGGACAATAAATAAATAAAATGTGTTATTACTCAGCCTTAAAAAGGAATGAGATTCTGACACATGTTGCTGCAACATAGTGAACCTTGAAGACCTTAGTGTAAGTGAAGTAAGCCAGACACAAAAGGACAAATGTTATTCCACTTAATATGCAGTACTTAGAATGGGCAGATTCATAGAGACAGAAGGTAGAATAGTGGCTACTAGGGAGTGGGATGATAAGGAGCGCCCTTGTCTAATTGGTTACAGAATTTGTTTGGAGAGATGAAAAAATTTTGGAGAGAGATAGTGGTGATGTTTGCACAGTAATGTGTAAATACTTAATGCCCCTGAGTTGTAAACCTAGAAATGGTTAAAATGGTAGGTTTTATGTTACATGTATTTTAACAGGGTAAAAATTTTCAAGAGAAAGATTATCAATGTATACTGGAAATTAAGATTAAAATAAGATTTTTCACCCTTGAGCTTAGTGACCATTACCAGTTGAATATGGGGAAGCACAATTGGTGGGAGTAAGTTGGTTATTGCAGGAATCACTTTTTAATAAAATCTGTTTAAGAGTTGCAAAATATGTTTATCCTTTATATGTATTATCGTAAAGATTTCCTCGGTTGAACAAAAAGCAAGTTGCAGAAATATGTCTTAATATATTTTACATCAGCACCATACTTATGTACTTTTGTAAATGCATAGTAAAGGTTCTGGGTGTATATATGATTTAACATATTCATGAATTGTCAAATTAAAAATAAATGAAAGTCGCAGATTATATACCAGGTGCTGTCACCTAGCTACCTTATTACAGTTTTTTTTTCTACTACATTTGAATACTTTGTTTCCTTTGTAACTTCTCATGTCCTCATCTTCAGTATAATACCACTACTACAAAATAGAACAAAACAGGCTGCCCTTGTTGCATCAGTGGTTTGAGCTTTGTTCACATGTCCCTTTGAATATTATTACAGCAACTGTCTAAGCATCAGAGGAAATTGATTAGAAATGCAATATAGTACTTTTTACTTTTTAAGTGCAGTGTCTTTTTAGATCTTATTGTAGATCTAAAAGGAATTATTCGGCATACCAAAAAAATGTAGGTCAGAAATAGATTTTTACTTTGGTTTATACTCTTGGATACTTTGAATGGGTGCCTAGAATTAGAAGAGGTGAATATTACTTAAAACTTAAAGAGTCAGGGTATAGTAACAGATTTCTATTTGATTTATATGTGACGTTTAGTCTCTGGTAGGTTACGCCCCCTACTGGTAAGCATTGGAAATGTAAATGAATAATTCATATTCACAAGCATAAAGGGAAAGAAGTTTTGTCAAAGAGTATACACAAAAAAATCAGAGGATAGCCTATTTTAAAGCTCATATTAAACAGTTGGTTAGAAGTCTGTAAGTCTTAGGGGCGCCTGGGTGGCTCAGTCGGTTAAGCAGCTGCCTTCGGCTCAGGTCATGATCCTGGGGTCCTGGGATCGAGCCCCACGTCCGGCTCCCTGCTCAGCGGAGAGCCTGCTTCTCCCTCTCCTTCTGCCTGCCACTCTGCCTACTTGTGCTCTCTCTCTCTCTCTCTGTCAAATAAATAAATAAAATCTTTAAAAAAAAAAAATTTAAAAAAAGTCTGTAAGTCTTAGAAATGTCAAATGGGAAAGTGACTTAGTTTATTTAAGTTTAAAATAGGTTAGGTAAGAAACTGAAAAATGCTCAAAGGAAGCTAGGTTTTTTAATGCTTGGGAAAGTTTGCATTTAAAGACTGAGACTGGAGGGTGATACTCTTTAAAAGTGGAAGAGCCTATAGAAATGGCTTTGTAATACAAAATACTACATTTATTCCCTTATGTACATTTAATTCTGTCTTTAACTATTTTCAAAGGTCCCAAGTTTTTGTTTATGTTTAGTTTGATACAAATTTGTATAAGCACGTTGTTAAGTATATTAGCCTTACTTCCTAACAGATTCCAGATCAAAAGGTTTCAGGTAAATAGAATTGTTAATTAAAATTAAATATCTATATAGAAAAAAAGTATATTTGATGACTGTTTCCTTTCTGTGTTTTTCAAAAAAAAAGGAAGAGAGGTTTAGTATTTTATAAGATTATTTAAAATAAGCCTACATAAGTTAAATTTATCTCTAAGACTATATATAGTTACCTTTATGAAAATAGCATAAAGTAAGCTGTTAATTGTCTGTTTTGTCAGTTATTTATGGATGGAAACCTTAGGCTTTCCTCCCCGTTATCCAAAGTTCTAAACCTAGAGGTTAAGAGGGAGAGCACATGTACATGAACCTGGGCCTTTATTGCAGAATCAGGCACCCATTCAACAAGTACATGTTGATGCCATCTTGGTGCCAAGTCCTATTTTGTTACAGGGCTACAGAGGTAAATATAACAAAATCCCTCTCCTGAAGAAATTCAAGTTCTAATAGAAGGGAAAGATAATAAACTATGTAATAGAAGATGTTGGGCAATATAGTAGATCTGTGTTAGGGCACTCAGAACACAGAGGAGAGGTACCCAACTAGTACCTTTCTTTTGTAATATTTTAATGGTAAAACTAAGACTGCCTTTTAGCATTTTATATTTATATTATTAAAGTCAATATGTTGTTCTCAGTTATACATGTAGATTGAGGTAAGTAATAAGTAAAATGTTTAACATGTAACATGCTTTGGAAGGGCATTTGTATGGATGTGTCTTTCAGGGAGATGAGGTGAGTGGAGCCATTATTTAAAATAGTGTGGAAATACTTACATGAAGAATCTAAAAAACAAAACCAGGCTTACAGATACGGAGCACAGATTGGTGGTTGCCTGGGGGGAAATGAGTGAAGGAAGTTAGAAGGTACAAACTTCCAGTTATAAAATAAAGCATGAGGATGTGATGTGCAGTGTGGCAACTATGTGGTTAATAATACTGTTGCATATTTGAAAGTTGCTAAGAGACTAAATCTTGAAAGTTCTCATCACAAGAAAAAGAATTGTGTAACTATGTTTGGTGATTATTTCACAGTATAT
Source organism: Halichoerus grypus (assembly GCF_964656455.1). NCBI lineage: Eukaryota > Metazoa > Chordata > Mammalia > Carnivora > Phocidae > Halichoerus > Halichoerus grypus. The sequence goes on from NC_135717.1 coordinate 67,476,152, forward strand.
ACAGATAACAGTGCTGAACACCTGAAACTAATAATGTTGTATGTCAGTTACACCTCCGTAAGAAAATAGTATGCTGAGGACCTGCCCTGGAAAAAAGGTTTAGCACTTTCCTGTCTTGCATCTTATCCTTAATTCCACTCACTCCTGTATGTTTGTGCTGTGCTGCTTTATTTTGTTTTGGTTTTGTTTCCTTTGGTTTTTAATGTTAAAAGCAACCTTGGAAGCTCTCTAATCTATTTTTTCAAAAATCAGCAAGGGATGTCAGAATCACCCATAGAATTCTTAGAAGTTCAACATATGCTTGGACCTCCCAAACTCATTAGGAGTGGAGGCCAGGTATCTGTTCTGTTTTGTTTATAGATGATTCTGATACATATTCTGTTGAAAACTAATACTCAAAATCAAACCTTTTAATAGAAAAATTCTGGCCTTTAGATAAAGAGGTTACCTGTTCAGGGGTCTCATAGATAGTAAGTAGTACCAACTGGTTTCCATACTACTTTTCAGTGATCTCTCACAAAACTTCAGAAGAAACTTCTTAAGGTAAACTTATTAGAACTAGGAGTTAAGGATATTTAGTTTTTGTTACTTTATTTCTTTATAGTGATAAGTATTAGTTTCCTATTTTGGGGTGTTTCCTTTTGGATTGAAGGGCAGCACTGAAGAGTTTTTAAGCTGTGCTAATTTTTCAAATCTGTGGGTAGATTTAGCCGCATCAAAATACATTTGAAAACAGTTAACACCTTCTCCATCTCCTATCATTAAAAACAGAAGAAAGCAACAATAAAAGTAACAAAAAGAGTAGGGATCATTTCAGAGGTATGTAAGTACTAATTTGATTGTTCATGCAGAAAGTAAAAATACAGAACTTGTTTCATTTTATACATTAATCAAGAAGGCCCCTAAGCTATATATCCCCTAAGCTGACTCTTAGGGAATATGATCCTGGAGAAAACAGCTACTGTCGTCTCTAATTACCCCATAAAATGCAGTAACTGACAGGTTTACACAGGGAAAATCTTCATTTCATTCAAGTTTCTGTATACTTGTCTATGAATCCAGAACTGCAAAGTTGAACATATCAGCAGACTGAATAACCCTCCTTTAAAATGCGTGCCATCCAAAAATTCAGATGTCTTACACTTTATAAGTTTTGATCATAGTTGATCAGCATAGCCATGAAATATATTTTAAAGCAGCTGTGAGGTCCATACTTCAGAGGCCTATTGCCCTTAGTTGTTGTGACTATTACAGTAGTGGTATAAAAAGGCTGATAGAGGAGTCCTTTTTTAGTAAGTTTGCTTGTAATTCTCAGCTTCTGTGGGGGACGTGAAGACTAATGAATGTTTAGTTCTTAGAATTGGAATTGAGGATTTACAGTTATTAGGTAGCAGTGTAATACTCAAATGCAGTGTGCCTGGAACTTTTATACATCATAATAGCAGTCTTAATTTGGGTTATATAATGTATATATGAATTTGAAAATCTTCAAGAAATGGGTGTATATGAGAAATTAAAGATACTTTCGCAAATCTTCATCATATTTAGTCTTTGGGCCAATATTGTAAGAATATGTATGAACATCTTGAATAGTTGAGTCTTAATGTTTTTACCCAGAGGTTCTCTGTTTCTTTTTTCTTCCATTAAAGTTACTGTATTAGTAAAATTCCATGGTACGAAAATACAGTTCGTGTTCATCTTTCTGTTGGTGGACATTGAAGTTTTTTAGTTTTGTGCTAAAATAAAAACAAGCATAGTATTATAAAAATTGTTGAATGTTTCTCCCAATTTACATACATCATAGTTTCTCTAAGGGTATTATACCTAAGGAGAATTACTGGGTCATCAAGTGTGTGCATCTCCAAATTTCTTAGATAATGCCAGATTATTCTGCCATGTGGTTGTATCAATTTAGTCTCCACCAGAAATGTTAAGTTCCTGCTACACCTTCTCAATTTTTGATATTGTCAGATTTTTAAAGTTTTTGTCATTCTGGTGAGCGTAAAAGGATATCCTGTTGATTTAAATTCACATTTTTCTGATTATCAGTGAGGTTGATCATTAGTTTTTTCTAAAACCGTTCAGTTTACTTCTGTGGAATGTCTTTACTTCATGTCTTTTGTTCATTTTTCTATCATGTGGGTTTGTCTTTTCTGATTTATAGAAGTTCCTTAGAAGTACTTTGGTTATCAATGCTTTGAATGTAATTGGTTTGCTTTTTGTAATTTTCTGCATCTAGATGTCAAAGATACCTTCCTGTTTTTGTCTACTAGTTGTAAAGATTTTAAACGTACATACAGACGTTTAATCTACCTTAAATTGGTTTTGTTTTAAATACAAGTTTTCATACTGGCAAGACACATTTCACTAGCTGTGTTCTTTTTCTTCATGAATTTTATGGCTGTACTGGCCCTTAACCTTTTTCAAATAAGTTAATAGAATCAACTTGTCAAATGATGCCAAAAATGCTGTTGGGGTTTTCATCACAATTGCATTGACTCTATATACATAATTTGCAAGGACAGCTTTCAAATAATGATAATTTTCCATACAAGTTTTATACTTTTTTTTTTTTGTTTTTTGTTTTTTGGTTTTTTTGAATATAGGGTATTATGGGTGAGGTTGCTATTTAAAAAGGATTCTTTTTAGTGCTGATAATTTTTAAATGCTACAAACAGAGCTAGGTGCTTTATATATTTAATTACAAAAGGAAAGTACGTAATCTGGAAACTCAGTTGTTAAGTATAAAAATTCATAGTCTCATTTATCTGCTCCCCTTAGCCCATTCTGGAGGTGCTCACCATGGTGCCAGTCCTGATTTCTTTTCAGGCCATTGTCATGTTTGGGACGGTTATTATTGTGGTCATAAACATTTTCACCTTAAATTAAGTCGAAGAGAATTGTATTGTCCCTTTATCCTAATAGAAGCTTATTTGAACATGTAGTTAATACGTAACTGTGTTTGAAACAGTATTACTAGTAAACAGAACATGGTACTTTTAGAACCAGACATGAATATGGTTGAATCACTGCTTTACCAGGTTTTGTGATTTCAAGCAAGTTACATATTCTTGTTCAGAGAACTTTTCTCACCTATGAAATTGGGATATAAAAATGCCTACCTCATTATTCTAATCAGGCAAATATTTACTGAGCCCCCTCTGTGCTACCTTGGTAAAATTAAATGAGGTCACTTGAATTAGGTGTTTGGCACATGAAAGTTGACTTTTTGATGTTGGTTCTAGTTTCCTCTATTCGAGTAATTTTTTTCAGCCTTGTTACCTCCTTTTTACTTAGAGTCAACACCAGGAGACAAATCTGTATCACATTCTTGCACAACTCCTTCCACATCTTCTGCCTCTGGACTGAATCCCACATCTGCACCTCCAACATCTGCTTCAGCAGTCCCTGTTTCTCCTGTTCCACAGTCACCAATACCTCCATTACTTCAGGACCCAAACCTTCTTAGACAGCTGCTTCCTGCTTTGCAAGCCACGCTGCAACTTAATAATTCTAATGTGGACATATCCAAAATAAATGAAGGTAAATTTTCATAGTTAACAATTTTTTTTAATTCATTTGTATTGTGCAGAATTCTGTGATTAGTAAAATCCCCAGTTTAGGAATGGTCTTTGTTTCATTTTGAAATTCACATTTGAGCTTCATTCTTTTACATTTATATCCCCCATTGTTTAAGGCCTTTGGTATTGTAATTGAGTTAGCAATACTTGGATTTTTCTGTATTTTTTTAAGACTTGGCTTTGTATCTGGTAGTTACTGGAAATAAGCTGTTCTGTTTGCATAATATGTATGGTAAATTTTTTTTTAAGTTAAAAAACAGCATTTTCCAAAACCGATATAAAAACACTTGAATTCTAGCATATTTCAAAAAACCTCTTGTATATGGGTAAATCATTATTTGGAGTATTAAAAATAGGCTAATTACTCAAAGTAGGAATTCAGGTAGTTCCTTCTTAGAATACTTGAAAAAAAATTTGAGATGGGAGGTAATGGTTAACATTTTTCTGTTTTTCCTAGTTAATTGCATTGTTAATTCCAACTTTGCTTTTCAGTATGCTACTAAATTACTTACGGGAGCCACCTCAAAGAAGTCTGAATAAAAGTGCATGTAGTTTTAATTCACAAGCCATTGAAATAGTCCTGAGAGCATTGCAAAATTTTGTTTAGAATAGTCGATTTTGACTTGTGTACATTGTCACATAATATATTTAACAGTAGTGTTAAGTGGTTAAGTTCTTCCTTTATCTTAAAAATGGAGCTATTTCAGGCTAGTTGGTCAATAATTCTGGGGGTTTTTTTGTACTTTTCTGCATTTTGATTTTATTCTTTTAAGGTAACTATGCCATTCTCCTACATGATAGGTACATGTTTTACTAGGGAAAGTGGGGCTCTTAAACAGTTTGTAAAGAAATGATAGCATAAGAAATGTCAATAATAAAAGATCTTGTGCTCTGAAAATACATGATGTTCTTAAATTACCTAGCTTTTTAATGTCTGTTTTTAAAAGGTTGTTGCAGGGTTTGAGTGGTCAGCTTGTCTAATAAAGCATTTGCATGAAATAGCTACCATTTATCCAGTTAATTCCATGTAACCTACTAAGCCCTTTAGGTATCAGTGAGTAGGTTTCAGGTATAATCAGAAGTTCCAGGGGATGCCTGGGTGGCTCAGTCATTGGGCATCTGCCTTTGGCTCAGGTCATGATCCCAGAGTGCTGCGATCAAGCCCCGCATCGGGTTCCCTGCTCAGCCATTTTATTACTCTTATCTTCTAGATTTCTGTTTTGAGAGTTCTAGTTTGAAACACTGCAGTTTCCCCTGGGGGTTTTTTGAGTTTTCAAGTTGTTACTAATGCCGTAATATGCCTCTTGTGTTTTTATTTTAATTTAAGATATGTTTTTAGTTCTTACAGCAGCTGTGACACAAGCCTCATTGCAGTCTATAATTCATAAGTTTCTTACTGCTGGACCATCTGCTTTCAACATAACTTCTTTGATTTCTCAAGCTGCTCAGCTCTCTACACAAGGTATTGATTTTCTTAGGTATCACTAGAATTATATATTGATTTGGAGGGGGATTCATAGCAAATTTTTTTTTAGTCTTTGAAGAGATTAGCTATAATGATTTGATGTTTGATTTTTTTTTTTAACACCAGTATTTACAGTATTTTTTTTTGAGATGAGGCAAGCATTGACATTTATCTTGCAGTATTGCCATTAAATCTGTAATATATATTTACTTCAGAATTTGTCAGTGAAATAGTTTACTCCATAAACTGATATGTCCTCAATCTTTGTGAAACATTGAATATATTTTGAGTTGAAGTTTGGTTCAGGCTTGATGTTTGGTGGTTTTTGACCAGAGGATACAGAAATGCTCAAGTCCTTTCTTAAATTAGCTATTTCTCTTTTTCTGTGAAAGCATCCAATGGAAAGAGACCTACATGGGAACAAAGGAGAAATGAAAGGGTCACTTGGACTTGTCCCCCAGCCCCAGTTCATAAAACTGATAAACTTAGCCAGGAACACTTGTTCTAAAATTGAAATATAATAGTGAAAAAGACTCAACAACCCTCTGGTGAGCCTCATGAGACAGGAGATAAAGGCCTAAATGTAGAATAAAAAAGAAATGAGAGTGGTGAGGATGCCTTCCATATGAGAATAGGTTCAGGCTTACCTTTTTGCTTCAGCCTAAGAAAGGGGTTAGGGGAGGCACACATTGGGTGTGCTTGGTTCTGATCCACAGCTCATTTAGTCTGTGTGGCCCCAGTGAGTATTTCAGATTCTGACTTGCTCAGATAAGTGTTCTCTTTGGGGTTCAGGCGGCATGTGGAGAGATGGAAAGACTTTTGCACATATATTACAGAAGTTTTGGGTTATTTGAAATTAATTGCTTCACTTTTTCACAGCCCAGCCATCTAATCAGTCTCCAATGTCTTTAACTTCTGATGCGTCATCCCCAAGATCGTATGTGTCTCCAAGGATAAGCACACCTCAAACTAACACAGTCCCTATCAAACCTTTGATTAGTACTCCTCCTGTTTCATCACAGCCAAAGGTATGTTGCCTTTGAGGGAAATTTGGAAAAGAAAGCACTCACTTTTGGAAAAACAAGCTTAATGTTTTAGAATCTGTATTGTAGAAAAAGCCCTTTTTGAGAATGTAGTAGTGGTGGAATGAATGATGGGTGAGAATAGATGCAGGTTAGATTCTTAGTAAATTGAGGGGGGCTAGAGGAGGGAATTGCATCTGCCACTTTTTATTATTATTATTATTATTAAAGATTATATTTATTTGAGAGCGAGAGGGAGAGAAAGCATGAGCAGGGTGGGGGGGTGGTAGAGGGACAAGCAGACTCCCCACTGAGCCAGGAGCCAGATGTGGGGCTTGATCCCAGAACCCTGAGATCATGACTTGAGCCAAAGTCAGATGCTTAACCGACTGAGCCACCCAGGTGTCCCATCATCTGTGCTACTTTTACATGCTGATTGTTTTCTCTTACTGGCTTTGGGATTTGTGACATGGAGAGTGGGATAAAGAAGGGTATACTAATTGTCTTAATATTTGTAGAATTTTTTAGCTCTAAAAGATAGAACAGGTTTTCCAGTGGCTTTTCCTCCCATACTTTTATTTTAGAAATGAGTCCGTTTCTGTGCTACGAGCTTTATATGTATTTAACTTCACATCATGAGAATCAACTACTCTTTGCTTCATTTGATAGATAAGAAAATGAAGCCTGCAGTTAAATCTAGTTTTTGTGGTGGACTCAGGATTTGAGGACTCCGTCTTCCTGAACACAACCCATTTTACTAAGCTGTGCTACCTGTGTTTATCCAAGCAAAATCTTGCATGGGTGGCTCCCCAGAGCAGTTAAAAATTGTTGGTCTGTTCTTACTGGACTATAAACAGGACCTTAACAATGCTGCACTCAGATTTTGTACTACATCATTTGAGTCTTGCCCACAAATTCGTAAGCAAATCCCAGTTACACTCATTCTTTGCTTTGTATACCACCAGCAAAAACATTAAAAGATTTGGAAGTTAGTATATGCAAGTTGCAATTGTTTTTTTTTTTCTTTTTAAGATTTTTTTTTTATTTATTTATTTGAGACAGAGAGAATGAGAGAGAGAGAGCACATGAGAGGGGGGAGGGTCAGAGGGAGAAGCAGGCTCCCTGCCGAGCAGGGAGCCCGATGTGGGACTCGATCCAGGGACTCCAGGATCATGACCTGAGCCGAAGGCAGTCGCTTAACCAACTGAGCCACCCAGGCGCCCTGTTTTTTTTTTTCTTAATTGTAAATTTAGGAAATTCTTTTTAATTAAAAAGTGGGCTATTTCAATCTTTTATGCCAAAGAATTTTTTTTTTTAAGATTTTATTTTTAAGCAATCTCTACTCAATGTGGGGCTCAAACTCACAACCCTGAGGTAAGAGTCGAATGCTCTACCTACTCAGCCAGCCAGGCGTCCTGCCAAAAATTTTATATTGAAATAAAATCATAAACAGAAGCCTTAAAATAAAAATGCATTGAAACATAACTTGAAACTGGTAGGCCAGCTTTTAGGTCTTCCCTATTGGCTCATCCCTTCCCTATTTAAGTCATTTACCTAAGCATATTTTAGGGTCAGTCTGGATTGGGTTTTTTGTTTTTTTTGTTTTTAATTCTGTGTTAAATGTATTAGTTTATTACACAATTTCTTATTGTTTGCATTTTGATGGGAAAAGAATAAAAATGTGAGTTTCAGCAATAGAAACCTTATTACTAGAGCTTAAGACTCATCCTCAGGGTGGTATCTTAAGAGTACAATAAATGATGACTAAAAGTGAAGTGGCAATGTTAGTTTTACAGTCATTTATAAAATTAGCATTTCAAATCCCTTAAGCATATGGCTAACAATTTTTAACATATGAAAATTTTTCCAAGTTTTTTTTTTTTTTTTTAAAGTGGGCATTCAGTAATATGATGTAGACCTTATAAAAATGTTCTTTATAAAAGAACATGTTCTTTTATGTTCAGAAGTAAAAAAAGAAAAAAATCTATCCAGATTTTTTTGGGAGCATATTAATTTAAAAAAACGAAAAACAGAAAAACGAAGGGGCGCCTGGGTGGCTCAGTCGATCAAGCATCTGCCTTCAGCTCAGGTCATGACCTCAGGGTCTGGGGATTGAGCTCAGCAGGGAGTCTGCTTCTCTCTGCCCCCCCCCCCCCCATGTTCTCTCTCTCTCAAATCTTTAAAAAAAAATTTTTTTTTTTAAACTGCTATTGGAGGATATGACTTATGTCTCTCTGCCTTAATTTGGGGCTTATATTTAAAAGTACTTGTTTTCTCTCTCTGTGGCATCTAAATATGTATAGTATATATATCCCCACTTGATAATCATGGACCTCTTGTTCCACCTCTGTAGGGTACCATCTTTTTGAAGACCACTCCAGTTGAATTTTATATGGGCCGTAGCTCATTCTCTAATAACCAGTCTATACATTCTCTGCATATGTGGTTGAAATTTGAGCAGCTGTATTTTTAGGAGGTGGTAACATTAGTCTTTATTGATATAAAAGTAACAGTAAATCAGAAGAGCTATTTTAGTGTATTGGAAAGAAAACTGGGCTCAACATTAGAAGTAGTTTCTTGTGCTGTTCTGCTGCTAAGAAAATAATCTTTATGGCCTTGGGCCATTTTATGAAGAAATTAGATCTTAGTCTCAAAACTAGACTCTCTTCTAACTACGTGAACTTCATTTGATTCTAATTTTTTAAATCTCTAGATTTTTTGGAGTTTAAGATTATCCAGCTAGATTTGGAGGTGTGTGTGGATTTGGGAACTTAAATGACCATGATTTACATAATTAAATATGTCTGTATCACTAATACTAATTTTATTATGAAACAATTAGGACAGCTCATGTTATCTTAAAAATTACTAAAGAATAAAAAAAATGCTATGGTGAGCGCTGTGAATTGTCTAAGACTGATGAATCACAGACCTGTACCCCTGAAACAAATAATATATGTTAATTTAAAAAAAGTATTAAAAGCAAAAATAAATTACTAAAGAATAGAAATAATAGGGACTTTTCATTGGTAGTACTTGTGCTTTTATCTAGTTTCCATGGTATTTATCTATGTGATAGAAGCCTATCTCACCAGATTTTGACATTTCAGGTTAGTACTCCAGTAGTTAAGCAAGGACCGGTTTCACAATCGGCCACGCAACAGCCTGTAACTGCTGACAAGCAGCAAGGTCATGAACCTGTCTCTCCTCGAAGTCTTCAGCGCTCAAAGTAAGTTGATATGTGTTGAAACATTATTTTTTTCCTTAATATTGCATGCTGCATTGTTTGAATATTATAAAAATATATGTATAATAGAATGTGATCTTGGAAGAATTCATGGATAGCCTAAGTTTTATGTATTAAAAGACTTACAAAGGCAAATCTTATCTATAAGTAGGTTGTTGTCTCTAGTAGGGAAGCCAGGTTATTTTTGAAGAAAGTGATTCTTTAGAATTTTACTTAGTAGAATATGATAGGATATGTGATACTTGTACAAAGAGGGCACTTGATTCTGTAATACTTCACTTGTTGGAAATGACCTCATTTTTAACCTCCTCATAGCAGCTTTAGATTTGAGTGTATTGATGAAGCCAAAAATGTTAAATTTAAAACATAGGCCGATATTTCCCAACTGGTATGTGTCAGGTTTTCCTAATAGCTTCAGCTCTGACCCCTGTGTGGATTGCTTGTCAGATAGGGCTGTATTGTGTTGTCACGTTTCTTTGTTAATTAACAAATACAACTTTAAAATGATTTTCATTTGATTGATTTTCCTATTTTTATTTCTTGCTATGAGGTGGCAAAATAATTCAACTGTTGTTTTTATTGTTGTTTTCTAAACAAGCATTTCAGAACTTATACATCCAAATGAGAGTTGTTCCCTTCAAAATAATCACCTTGGGAAGCTGTCTACTTACTCCAGCAATGTTGCCATTGCTCAGAACATTTTTGGGAAATTCTTCTTTTAAATTGTCTTTAGAGGCTGCAGTATTATTTTAAATATCCTCAGTGTTGAAAACTCTTCATCCTTTGGGAGATTTAGTTTTTGGAAATAACTGAAATTCATTCAGAGCCAAGTCTGGTGAAGCAGGTAGGAAATCAACTTGGGTGATTAAATTTTTGGTTCTCACCACCATATCCCCAAACCCTAGCCCAAACCATTCAGTTTTAGAAGAAGACAACCAATCTCAGAGTATTACGTTTTTGGTCTTATTTTGCCACTAAACTCATTCATTGCTGTCCAATAAGATGCCTGTATTTTGCTTCACATTATCTACCCTCTGATTGAATACTTCATTCTGATGTTAAACAAAGGCAATAGATTTTTCCCCTCATCTACATGTATTTAAAATAGACTATTCAGTTGTGCCTTATATCTACAACTGTTAAAATGTGACCATTTCTTAGTTACATTCTTACTAGTGTTTCTGGTATACAAAATCAACAGGTCCTGCTATGGAATTTGGAGAGCACTATTAGTTTAAATTTAACTGACATTAGTGTTACTAAAAGGGCTCTTTTCCCCCCAAAAGTGTGTTAGAGGAATACATGATATAAATACACTTTGGATTTTAAATTCTGTTTATTTGATGTTAATATAACAAATTTTTCTTAGGAATTTGGATATCTTTAATTTAATAGAAGGTATTGACAATTTCTAGGATACCTACTTTTTAAAACATAGTGCACATTCAATTCTGTTTTCTCTTCCAGTAGCCAGAGAAGTCCATCGCCTGGTCCAAATCATACTTCTAGTAGTAATGCATCAAATGCAACCGTTGTACCACAGAATTCATCTGCCCGACCTACGTGTTCATTAACACCTACGCTAGCAGCACACTTTAATGAAAATCTCATAAAACATGTTCAAGGATGGCCTGCAGATCATGCAGAGAAGCAGGTATGTTACATGATTCACAGCGGATGTTTTACCTGTGGATGAGTGACAAAATATAACTTCTACTTCTAGAAAATCTAATCTAGGTCACTGAATTTAAGCTACATTTGAAATAACTAATTTCTAATTAGATTGCTTATAGTCACTCTATAAAATATTTGGTAAATACTTACTGTAAGGTATTTATGAGATAATACTTTATGGTTTCACATAAAATATTTTAATATAATTATTGTTATAGCTACCATTATCAAATACTCAGCATTTAGCACGGTGCTGAGTGCTTAATTTTTTCCACTTCTCAAAACTGTTAACCAGGACAGATAATGAGTTCTCCCATTTTACCGATGAGGCCCTTAGGACCAAATAAATTACATATCAAGGTCACCCAGTTAAAACAGTGATGGGGCTCAAAGCCAGTGAGCTTTTTCCACTCAGCCAGCCGCTCTCATAGTTTTAGAACTTCTTCATACGACTACTCTTACATCTCTCCGCTAGACTAGCAACTAGAAGTTAGGAAACAGTTTTGCTCTGGAATGAGGGACCTTTGGACATTCTAATTACTGCCATTGGCTTCTTCTCTCTTTTAGCGGTTTACTGTCTGAAATTTTCTCTTAAGTTCACAGAGATAATGTTGTGTATCTTATGACCCAAGAATACAGTAAAGGCCCTTTTATCAGTGTTACTCCTGAACTTTACTCTGGCTGACTCAGCACCTTTTATTAACCACAAATCATGAGTTCTTCTATCCTAGTGCAATGCAGTACTGAAATTGGAAATACTATTTTCTCCAGAAGTTGAAGGGGGAAATTTTGAAAAGTACCTTCCACCATTAGAGACTGTTTTTTTTGTTTTTGCTTTTTTTTTTTAAAAAAAATCATTTTCCCCCTTAGATTCACTATCATTTTGTGGATTTAAATGAGAAGAATTACTCTGTAATCTTGGTATAAAGTTGTACTCAGAAATTTAATGTTTTTTTGTATGTGATTGTGATTTATATTTTATGTGATCTTTATTTATCTATCTATAGGCATCGAGATTGCGAGAAGAAGCCCATAATATGGGAAGTGTTCACATGTCAGAAATTTGTACTGAATTAAAAAATTTAAGATCTTTAGTCCGAGTATGTGAAATTCAAGCAACTTTGCGAGAGCAAAGGTAAGTTTTTCATGGACAGAATTTTTGTCTTAGCATTATAGATCTTAAATCAGACTGAAGAATATAAATCAAATTTCATTTCTGAATTTAAAGTTCTCTTTGATATGTCATGTTCCGTAACACTGTAACTGCATTACAAAAAAGATGTATTTATTTTAGAGGTGGGGGGCAGGGGGAGAGAATCTTCAAGCATACTCCCCGCTGAGTGCGGAGCCTGACACGGGGCTCTGTCTCAAGACCCATGAGGATCATGACCTGAGCCGAAACCAAGAGTCGGATGCTCAACCGACTAAGCCACCCAGGCATCCCACACTATGACTGCATTTTTATAATTTAACTAATATTCCTGGTAAATGGTAATGGCATCTAGATTTTAGTTTTCTAACGCATGGTAAATGCTTCATTAGACTTTATTCTTAATGTAAGGTACAGTAATATTTAAAAAGTGCAATGTTAGAACACTGTATGTTAAGTATACTGTAACCTTTAAAAAAATTGTTGACAGCAACTAATTGGTCTCCTCTTCAATCGAGGATAGTCCTCTATTGCTGAGCGTACTTGTTTCAGTTGAAATTTCAAATCACTATTTACATTGTCTTTGGATCACCTATAGATCCCTTGGAAATTTAGTTGTCTAGCAAGTATATCTATTTTCTGAATTGTTTTCACCTAAACTCTTACTGTCTCACATTTCTTAGTCTAGTAACCTGCTCAAGTAAGGCTATCTACATCCCAGTAAATAGTATAGATACTTTTTAAGTGCATCTTACAAAATCAAGGACAAACTTTTAATGGCCTCTCACATCCTGTCTATTTAAGTCACTGGGTCACAAGTAGAGTTAGTCTTAACATGAAACCACAAATATTTAATAAATACCAAGTTGGAATTTATAGTAAACTTGGAAAAGTAAGTTTTTACCTAATCTTTCAATTACTAAACTGTCTGGAGTTACATTGTGAATATCAACTGGGATTTGTTTACTCTAGGATTGCTCTGAAAGTACTTCAAACATACATAAAATTTGACCGCATTTTGGCTTAATAAGACAGATGATTTGACTTTTAGGAAATTATTTGCAGCCTCAACTATTGACACAGTGTACACTGGTAAATACCAAGCCACTTTATGATTATGCCTAATTCACTGGTACAGGCAGTAAATATACTTTACAGAAGAGAGAGGTCAGAAGGGGAACAGTTTTATGAAGTTCATAGAAATCTAGTTTTTTAAAATATGCATGTCAGTTGGACTTTGACTCAGCTCTATTTTTCTGAGCCTATGTTTATATTGAGAATTGTTCTTTAATATGATTAAGTCTCTTGCACCTAGTTAATTCTAGGCTTACTCTGTTGTGGCCTAGAAAACATATGCAGTATAAGTTTGTCTCGTATTTAATACCTGCTGCTGTGTGTGTGTGTCTGTCTGTCTTTGATACAGCAAACAAACCACATTTTAAATCAATCTTTATAGTCAAATTATTGAGAAATTGTTAGAAAACTAGGAAACATTCTAACTTTTGTTGTCCTAATTCTTTAATACATCATACATTCACTGGTCATTTTAACTCTAGGCTAATCCATATTTATTCATTTTTAAAGATTTATTTATTTGGGGGGGCAGAGAGAGGGAGAATTTCAAGCAGACTCCCTGCTGAGCACAAGAGCCCCCTGTGGGGCTTGATCTCATGACCCTGAGATCAGGACCTGAGCCGAAACCAAGAGTCAGGACACCTAACTGACTGAGCCACCCAGGTGCCCCTAGATTAATCCATTTTTAATTACTAAGTTTTAATTGTAGTTTACTCATTTTATCTTTTTAAGATATTTCTGTAGTTAAAGTTCTGTTTGGTTTTTCTGTAACATTTATATGAACCACACAAGTTCTAATGCCTTCTTTTATTTTTCAGGATACTATTTTTGAGACAACAAATTAAGGAACTCGAAAAGCTAAAAAATCAGAATTCCTTCATGGTGTGAAGATGTGAATAATTGCACATGGTTTTGCGTACAGAAACTGTAAATCTTATTGCCCAATCTTAACATTTTTGAGCTGCATTTAAGTAGACTTTGGACCGTTAAGCTGGGCAAAGGAAATGACAAGGGGACGGGGTCTGTGAGAGTCAATTCAGGGGAAAGATACAAGATTGATTTGTAAAACCCTTGAAATGTAGATTTCTTGTAGATGTATTCTTCACGTTGTAAATATGTTTTGTAGAGTGAAGCCATGGGAAGCCATGTGTAACAGAGCTTAGACATCCAAAACTAATCAATGCTGAGGTGGCTAAATACCTAGCCTTTTACATGTACACCTGTCTGCAAAATTAGCTTTTTTAAAAAAAAAAATTTGGGGGGTTAATTTATCATTCAGAAATCTTGCATTTTCAAAAATTCAGTGCAAGCGCCAGGCGATCTGTGTCTAAGGATGCGATTTTGAACCATATGGGCAGTGTACAAAATATCATGAAACTGTTTCCACACTTGCACCTGATCAAGAGCAGTGCTTCTCCATTTGTTTTGCAGAGAAATGTTTTTCATTTCCCGTGTGTTCCATTTCCCTCTGAAATCCTTGATCTGATTTTATCCATTTTTTTAAGGCTCCTCTTTTTCTCCTTTCTTAAGGCACTGTTGCTATGGCACTTTTCTATAACCTTTTCATTCCTGTGTACAGTAGCTTAAAATTGCAGTGATTGAGCATAACCCACTTGTTTGTATAAATTATTGAAATCCATTTGCACCCTGTAAGAATGGACTTAAAGTACTGCTGGGCATGTGTGCTGAAAGTACATTGATTGCTCAAATATAAGGAAATGGCCCAATGAACATGGTTGTGGGAGGGGAAAGAGGAAACAAAGCTAGTCAGATGTGAATTGTATCTGTTGTAATAAACATGTTAAAACAAACAAAAAATTGTTAATTTTTCTTTTCCTTCGGTCAATGCATATTAGAATTTGAACTACCTGGGACTTCTTTATCAGAACTATTCTTGTTGAATATTTATACTTAATTGAAATAATTCCTTAAGGGAGGTTTTGTTTAAGGCATATTAACAGGAAATTGTGTATAAGATATTTAATGAAATATGAAATTCAACAAGAATGATTAAGTCACTTCCCAAGTGGTTGTCATTTGTTATAAACCCTGGTTTAACCTGTCTTGCTATTATGACATTTCATTTTGAAGGATGTTTGTGTTGTAGCTAACTGTTCAAGTCTGGTGCTGACTGCTGTTCTTAGCCATCACAAAACGCTAAATTTGTGTAATTGGAGCTTCCTTCTGTTATCTGGAAATGGTGGGAAAGCTCAGCTTTGTATATTGTTTCCTAAAGTATATTAAAATAAAAAAAGAAACTATTGCTACTATAAAATTACCTTGGCTTTTTTTTTTCTTTTCTAAAATATTGGTCACATGGCCTTAGCATGACACTGCCAGTATTAAATCACAAGGGTTTCTTTATGCAGAAAATTTAATTTTAATTTCAAAATCTTACCCGATCTAGAGACTTTTTTTTTCCCTGTTGAAGCGGATGTATTTATGTGCTTTCAGAACTGCCAGCACCAAGGGCTTATTTTGTGATGTTAGACATTAATGTTACTGCATTTTTGGATATGAAAATTCCAAAATTGCTCTTGTGCTTGAAGCATATTTAAAGTATAGATGATAATGCTCAGACCTTTCAATAAACTTTAAAAAGTAAAATGTAAGTGATAGTATGAATGATACTTTCTAAAATACAAAAAATGTTCCAGTGTAATTAAGAGGAATTAAAATCTAATACTGGAAACTGGGTTTTTTTTTTTTTATTGTAACTTGAGCATACTTTTAAAATGTAAGAAAAGACAAATGTCAAATCATATCATGAAATGTTCATACCTGTAAGATTGTTAACATTTGCTGGGCTTGATTAGTGCATGTAAATGAAACTCCAAAGATCAATGTTAAGCTAGAACTCTCACTGATGGAGTCCTGTATCTTTCCTGGAAAGAAGTGAGCAATTTGTGATGTAGTAGGCAAATGTTTCCTGATCAGATGGCAACTTGACTTGTGATTTAAGGTAAATTTGAATTTTATTTGCTAATAGTTTATTGATCTGTCACCTTATTCCTTTGCTTTAAAAATTGTTTACATCCCTAAATGAATTGCTCACATATATATAGGAGAAGATGCCTAATATGATATTTCTTGGTGAATTTTTAAACAAAATTAAAATTTTTGTGGAAATATTTTTACAATATTTGATTCACTTATTATTCTGTAGTAAATTATTTTAAGTATTGCACTTTAATACATTGTGTCCAGCTACTAACCTTGAGATAACCAGGGAATATTTATTAAAATAGGCATAATATCCAAGAATATTCTTTATATAGTTAGCCTGTTGCCATGGCTTCGAACATGTATTTCATTTTGATTTGCACCTTGATTCAGATAATTTGGAAATAGAAATACAGAGAGCCCTTAGGAAACCTCAGGGTTTTTATTTTTAAAAGGACATTAGTAGTCTTATATTCAAACCTTAAAAACTGATACTGTAATAAAATGTATTTTGTGAAGGTGGGTCTATTAGAAAGTCTTTCCTCTTAGGAACCAGCTTTCCTACCTTTTTTTCCTTTATTTTCTGTTTAACTAGTTTGACTATTAATTTTAAAACTTGGACTATAACTCCAGATTTTAAGCACACTGAAAAACTCCATGCTTCAACTCTTCTTAAAGACATGATGCTGCTTTTAATAGTCCAGATGTGAATGGTTTTATCTTCTAAGTTTTATATGTTTCACACTCATAAAACCTTGGAAAGGAGGTGCTTAAAACTTTGCAAAGATGAATTGTTACCCCATTTCAAACAATCTATTGTTGAAACCCAACTAGCTGTAAGGGATTATTTCAAAGGGGGGGGGGTGTCGAAGTAATTTACTCTGCAAACTGGAACTACTGTAGTTCAGGACTTAAAGCTACTGTATTTAGATGTGGGGTTTGAATATACGGATTTCTTTTCGATACCTGTAAATATGGCTATATTCTTGTATTTGTACTGGAGTGTACAAAATGACACTTAAAGTAATAAATATGTTTTGACTATATTGTGCAGTTATTTCAGAACAGTCTTTTGAAAGTCTTAGAATGCATAATTTGCATTTGAGTAAGAAAATGCCAAATTACTGCTAAAATTTTAGTGTTGCAGAAGTTTCAACATAATTTCTTTGCACTATTTTAATGAAAATTTTGGCTTAAAGATCTTAAGATCTGTAGATTCTCTTCTAATTTGCTGTACCCTTTTCCTGATCTCTGAATTTTGGGAGTGCCCTCAAGTGGTTTGCCTAGGTGATTTCATCCAGGCCCTTGGCTATAAGAATCCTCATTCTTAGGTCAATTTCATCCAAATTAAGTCTTAAGTATTAAACTCTTGAGCTCTGAACAGCAGTTTAGATAGCCTTAACTTGGCAAATTCTCTAAAAAGAACTCTTAAGACTTTATTCTCCAGTGTCCCCATTTCCAGTAACTGACACCATCATTCCCCATTGCTTGAGACCCAAACGGAGGCATCCTTTATTTCTCTAACACCCTGTATTTAATCCATCATCAAGACCCACAAGCTCTCTCCAAGATGTATTTTGGATCTGAGAGCTCACTATCTCTGTTTACCACTCTATTCCAGTCCACAATCATCTTACGAACCAGACTACTGCCACAACCTCCTAACCTTTGTCTTTGCTTGTCACCACCACCACACATACCAGTCTGTTCAGATTGTTCTCATACCAGAGTGGAAAAAAAAAAAAAACCCATGTCATTCTGCTCATAATCTTAAATAAAAATCAATGATTTCACATAAAGTAAAATTGAAATCTCTTACTGTGGCTTGTGTTCAAGCCCCTGCATACTACCACAGTCTTGTCCACTGGATTCTCCCTCACTCACTGCAATCTCACCTCAGGACTTTTGTATTTTCCGTCTGGAAAATTCCATTTTTAGAGACTTGCACTGGTAGCTGCCCATTCAGTCTCTTTTCAAAGGACACCTCAAAGAAGCCTGTTCTGACTTCCCATCTAAAAGAACCCATCAGTCTTCCTTCACTCCTTTTCTTCAAAAGAGCGGTGTCTGATACATAGTACTCCAGAAATATATGTTGAATGAATCAAGAAAAGGGGCTATGGAAACAATTCAAAATTTGTAAAGGTTACTGATTTTTTTTTTCAAGTTTTGACTTTTGGTTCTTTCCTTGGGAGATAGAAAAGAAACAGCAACTAGTTTCTTGGTTTTTGGGTTTGTTTTTTATTTTTGTTTTGTTTTTTTAAGAAATTACTGCAGTTTACTAATGGTTACCAAAGCCTAGGTCCAAACTTGTTTTATCATTACCATTATGAAATGTGGTTTCTCTAAGCAATTTAATCAACCGAACCAGTAATAATTAGAGTGCTCTTATGGTAGGATGCTTTGATAGACTCATTTGGTTCAGATGATCCCTTCACATCCAAATCAGGCCCTTTCTACTTTTTAGGACGGGTGTAAGGCAAGAAACATTCAAGTCAACATTCTAAGATGTGTCACTAATAGAACATCTGCACTACATATAAAATCCTACAGGAAAATGGGATGTAGGAATTCCCTGCTTTTGTGATGGGTGAGAAGTTTTAAGATTTAACAGGCTCTTGATACCATTGTATGTACTTCATAAACAGGATCGTTTTCATTTTCTAAGGTGCCTAGTGTTAATCGCTTAATTTGATCAGCCTATGTGGCTGCATTAGGGTCAAAAGTTTTCTTACCTTTTTTGGGTAGTTACAGGATTATTACCTTGGATGAGAAAGGCAGAATGCAAGAACAAAATTGTCTCTTGTGTATCTCCCAGACCTAGAAAAATCACACAGTAGGTGCTCAAGATGTTTGCATGAATGAGTGAATGAAATATATATTTTAAATATTTGCTCTGTTAAGTTTGCTGAAATTTGTATTTAATCTTTAAGCGTAATGTTTTAAAAAATATTTTTTTTATTAAAAATTTATTATTAGAGGTCCCTGGCTGGCTCAGTCGGTGGAGCATGTGACTTGATCTCAGGATTGTAAATTCAAGCCCCATGTTGGGTGTCTTAAAAGAATTAAAGGGACCTCGAGCAGAGAGTCACTCTGAAATTTCAACAAGTCTCTTGCTTAAATATCACTTTTTTTTTTCATTTTGATGCCTTGATGCTTATTTTGTCATCTTTATGAACTAAAACTGTTAAAATGGTAAAATATTACCATGCTTGGCAAGAGCTCTAATTTTTAAAATGCCAGTTCAGTCCCCGTCTACATCTCTATATACCTGTTTCAGAAGCCCAGGGGTTCCAAAGATACCGTGTAAAATACTGGTAATGGAATTGCAGGATAGGCTAGCTGATGAATATCACCCAATACTTAACAAAAGTACTTAAAGAGCCAAAATATTTCTCCACGAACATCAAAACAATGAAAGAAACATGAAACTTCTATAATCTTTGAAAGGTGATGGAAAGAAAGGTAGATAGAAAATTTTGGTATAATTTAGCACATTTAATCATCCCAAATTAGAGTTAAGTTAGAAAATAGAAACCACCTTAGGTATTTCAAAAGGAGAGAATTTGAAACTGGTGGAGAATAAAACCAAGGCAGGCCATTTTGGAGGAAACAAAGAGCTGGGAATATAGACGGGCAGTATGGAGGGAGCTGGATCCAAGGAAAAGACAAAGCTGCTGCTGCTGAAGATGACTTCTGAAGCAGGGTGAGGCAGAAACCCAGGCTTTCCCCCTCTTGTCCTCTAGTTCTGCCTACATTGGCAGAACTTACTCAGAAGCAAGAGGGCAAGAGAGTTTGGGACAGCCTCTGCAATGCTGAGAAGGGTAGAGAAAAGGGAGAAAAAGGAATCTGAGAGCAAACAACCAGCATAACCTCTGACCCTACCAGTAGAGAAAAGGAAGAGCGAAAGTATGCCAATTTGAGCCACATTTCTTGATATTAGGTAATGGAACCATGTTTATGAAGTTCTAGGAAATGTGTAAGAAAATGTATTGTGGCCCAAATATTTAGCAAATTGCTCAAATATAAAAGCAACAGTGACTACCAGATGTTAAAGCATCAGAGACTATTATTGCACTCATGAGACCTTGGAGAAAACAATAACTGACAAAAGCTAACCAAGAGGTGAATGGAGAATGGTGATAAAAACATTGTTGGTGACATGGAAGCAATTTACACATGCAACTACAGAATGATGGGAAACGTGGTACATGAATGTAGTAAAATGTGGCAAAGTGAGATAATAAAATGGGAGATGGTGAGAAGATGGGAGGAAATATAAGTGCATTCATTTTTGTCTTGGGGGAAAGTCCAAAGGTGACTGATCAAGAAATAAAAAGTTACTATGTACTAGTAGACCAGGTTCTCACTCTAGTTGAAGCTTCCATTTAACTGAAGGAAAAAGCAAATGCACACACAAAAAAATCAGAATTCAATACATAATGCATGATAAATACAGAAATAATTGTGAAGAATATAAAACAAGGTGATAAAGTACAGACTCACGAGGGAGTATTAGCGATTTTAGATCATGTATTTAGGAAAAACCTTAAAAGACACGGCTTTTGAGCTGAGATCTGAGGAATGAGAGGACGATAGTCATGTGGAACTTATATCATGCTTAATGACAAAACACTAGAAGCAGTTCCATAATAAAAGACTTTTATTACCTCTGTTATTTTTAATAGTCTTTGGGAAATACTAGCCAATGCAATTAGACAGGAAAAAGAAATGAGCTATAAATATGGAAAGGAGGAAGACAATGATTATTTTCAGTGATATATATACAGAAAATAAAAAGCTATTAAAGAATTTAGTAGGAGGGCTAATTCAGTAGCTTTGTTACATAGAAAATAAAATAGAAGTATAGATTTAATTTACTATAGCAATAAAATTAAGACTAATTTTAGGAACATCTCCAATAAATAGCATTGGGAAAACTATATTCACATGCAAAATAATGAAATTGGGCTATTTTATACTACTTATAAAAAATTAACTTGAAATAGATTAAAAGCTTAAATGTAAGACCTGCAACTGTAAAAATCCTAGAAGAAAACATTAAAAAAAAAATTCCCTTGACATTGGTCTTGGCTGGTTTTTTGAATATGACATCAAAAGCACAAGCAGGAAAAACAAAAATCAAGTGGAACTAGGGGCACTTGGGTGGCTCAGTTGGGTAAGTGTCTGACTCGTGATTTCAGCTCAGGTCATGATCTCATGGGTCATGAGATCGAGTCCTTCACTGGGTTCTGCACTCAGCAGGGAGTCTGCTTGAGATTTTCTCTCTCCTTCTCCCTCCGTCCCTTCCCCCACTCACTCTCTCTCTCTCTCTCTCAAAAAAATAAATCTTTAAAAAAAAATCAAGTGGAACAACACTAAGCTAAAAAGCTTCTGCACAGCAAAAGAAACAAAAAGGCAACCTATGGAACAGGAGAAAATGTTTGCAAATTATACATCTCACAAGAAGTTAATATCAAAACTCCTACAACTTAATAGCAAAAAACCAATTCAATTAAAAAATGGGCAAAGGACCTGAACAGAAACTTTTCCAAGGAAGACATAACAGATGGCCAACAGATACATGAAAAAGTGCTCATCATCACTAATCATCAGGAAAATGCTAATCAAATCCACAGTGAGATGTCCCCTCACACCTGTTTGAATGGCTATTTATCAATAAGACAAGAGATAACAAGTATTGGTGAGGATGTGGAAAAAAAAAGGGAATGTTTGTATACTGTTGGTAGGAGTCTAAATTGGTGCAGCCACTATGGAAAACAGTATGGGTGCTGTTAGAACCACCGTATGATCCAGTGATCTTACTTCTGAGTATATATCTGAAGGAAATGTTATCACTATCTCAAAAGAGATGTCTGTACTCTCCTGTTCATTGAAGCATTATTCACAATAGCCAAAATATGGAAACAACCTAAGTGTCCATCAATGGATGAGTGGACAAAGAAAATATATTTATAAAATGGAGTATTATTCAACCATAAGAAAGAAGGAAATCTGCCATTTGCAACAATGTGGGTGAAACTTGAGGGCATTATGCTAAGTGAAATAGGTCAGAGAAAGACAAATATTGTAATGTTTCACTTTTATGTGGAATCTAAAAAAGCTGAACCTATAGAAATATAGATCGGTGATTGCCAGGGGCTGAGCGGTGAGGAAAATGGGGAGTTGTTGATCAAAGGGTACAAACTTGGGATTAGAAGATAAATTCTAGGCATCTAATGTATAATATGGTGACTATGGTTAATATTGTAGTATATACTTGAAAGTTTCTAAGAGATTAAATGTTCTAACTATAAAAAAACCAAAATCATGTGAGGTGATAGATAGGTTAACTAATCTTATGGTAATCATTGTGTAATATATACATGTATCAAATCATCTTGTTGTACACCTTAAACTTACACAATATTTTATGTCAATTATTTCTCAATAAAACGGGGGCAGAGGAAAATATGTATAGGTCTGTGTGAAAAAATCTTTAAAGCTTTTCTGTGGGTTACAGAATATAGCTTAAATAGCAAACATGCACGTTCTTGAGAGGAAAACTCAATCTTGAAAAAAGTCAAAATCCTCAATATGTTCAGTGTAATTCCAATAAAATACCACCTTTTTTGGTGAGATTTTGTTAGAATGATACCTATGTTCACCTGGAAAAATATATGTACAGATTATTGTGAAAAAAATTCTTAAAGGCCTCTCAGGATGGCAGTTCAAGATGGTGACATAGGAAGATCCTGAACTCACCTCCTCCCATGGCAACATTGAATCTATAGCTATAAATGGAACAAGAGGAAATTCTAAAAAAAAACATTAAAAAAACCCTAAAAACTGGCCTTAGTGACAACTACAGCTTGGGCAACGAGAAGAAAGTCACTTCAAAATGGGTAAGAGAGTCTAGGACACAATCTCACCATAAATCCTGCCCTCGGTGTGGCATCCCACAATGCAGGGAACTCAGAATCCAAAGCTTCTCCTTGAGGGGCAAGGCATTTGGACCCCACATTGGGCATCCCAACTTTTGGGACATACATTTGAAAGATGAGCCCCCAAAGCATCTGACTTTGAAAACCACCAGGGCTTGTGTCCTGAGTCCTGTAAGTTTCTAGTGATTTGGAAAGCTGCTCTTAAAAGGCTTGCGTTCTTGGACTCCTTTGCCCCTCAGCCTAGCCCAGCCTAGCCCAGGCGGTCAATCTCACCCAGACTTAAAGTAAAGGAGGCCCACCTGCTTATATTAAAGTCAGCCTGAGGGGCAGGTGTCTAATTTAACACACACATCCAGGAACCTGCTGGAACACTTGGGGATGGAGACTGATACCATCTTTAAACTCTCCCTTTGCTGTGCTCTGGTGTTTTTGGAGGTAGGCTTTTGACATGTCTGGTGCCCCAATTTTTGTGACTGCCGCCAAGGGACACCTCTATGTCTACCGGCTCTAGTATTTGGTGGGGCTTATGCTCGTGGGTCCCCCAGGACTGTAATCAATGGAGAAAGAGTTCTTCAACAGCTACCAGGATGCAGTGGAGGCAACAGGCCCAAGAGCTCACTGTTTCTGTGAAGGAGGCCTATTAGCTGATGGTCATGACTGTGGCCGGGGTGGGCTTCTGATTAGGCATGAATCTGGGGACTGACTGCAATCCTTTCCAGGGACTCTGGAGAGCAGGCTCTATTTTCATGCTCACCCTCTGCCATGCTCCAGAGTGCCAGTGTCTTCTGGAGGAAGGCTTTAAAGATGGCTGGTGCCTTGGTTTCTGTTTCTGTTTCCCATTTTTTTGTGGTTGCTGCCCAGGAGATACCCCTTGATTGCTTGGCTCTAGTGGCCGAGGTGGGGCTTGGACTCCTGGGTCCCATGAGGCTGTGCAATCAGAGAGACAGTTCTTGGCAGCCCGCCACCCTCAGAACGCTGTGCAGACCGTTGACAGAGGCACATTCCTGGGACTTCCTGTGAAGGAGGCCTCTTCACGTGTCCTGGAGCTTCTGCCTGACAAGCAGCTATAGTTTGGCACATGTGTAGGGGCCTCTATAGAAACAGTCTGTGGAAGCCGTCTTGGTGCTCTCTCTCTGTCCTGCTCCAGTTCGCAGGTAGCACCCAGAAGAAAGCATATACGCTTGTCTGGCACCCTGATTTCTGTGAGTGACATTCAGGGGACACCTCCAGACCTCCCGGCTCTGTTGGCCAGCAGGGGTGATGCTTGCAGTTCCATGTGACTGTATATATTGGCATATTTTTAAAAGCTGATGCCTGAGGGTCTGGCTTCCAGTCACCCTGAATCTAGGTGTGGAGATTTTCCCTTTAGGGACACTGACAGGTGTTGGCACATCCTCAACTATTGGAGCTATTAGAATATTATAGTCTGCCTGGACAAACATGGAGGTTTGAAAGACACCCAGAAGCTGAGGCAGGATTATTCGAACAACAAGGTTCATCTCCTATGTGAGACCACTGCTTCCGGATTAAAAGAATTGGTCATTTCACCTACCGTGGGGAAACCAACACAGAGAGTCAACAAGCAAATGAAAAAAACAGAGGAGTGTACGACAAGTGAAAGAACAAGATAAAAACTCGGGGGTGGGGGTGGGGGGGGAAGAACCTTAATAAAATGGAGATAAGTAATTTACCTGATGACAAGTTCAAAGTAAAGGTCCTAAAGATGCTCACAAAACTGGGGAGAGGAATGGATGAGCCCAGGGAGAACTTCAGCAAAGAGATGGAAAATATAAGAAAGTTCCAAATAGAAGTCACAGAGCTGAAGAATACAGTAACTACACTGAAAAAATACACTGTTGTTCAACAGCTGATAGATGGAGCAGAAGAATCAGTCAACGTGAAGACAAGGCGGTGGAGCCATCAAAAGAAAAAAAAATGAAAAAAATATGAAGATTCCAGAGTCAGGGGGTTCTCGGTGGGAGAAATGGGTGAACTGTTTTTTTGTTTGCTTAAATAAATCAAATTTAAAACATTAAAAAGAAAGAAAAAAACCAATACTTATAAGACACGGAAACTTGAATACTAATTGTATTTGATAATATTAAGCAATTAATGCTAATATTTTTAGGTATGATTATGACATTTGGGCTCTTTTATAAAGAAGAGTTATTACTTTTGGATTATGCATACTAAAATATTTATGAATAGGATTAAATGATAGCAAGGATTTATAAATAATAAATAATCTGGTAGGAGGTGGTAGTGGGTAGCTATAGATGAGAAAGATAAACATGAGTTGAAAATTGTTGAAACTGGACAACAGAAGCAGGGATTTATTATATAATTCTGTCTACTTTTGTAAATGTTAAGCTTTTTCCAAAATAAAATGTTTTTAAAACCAGGGGAGAAAAACCTCAGAAGCATGGGATAAAAACATCCTTTCTTTGCTAAATGTGTGTCTGCTGTGATGGCAGGAAGTCTGCAGCCTTTTTGTGACACTCACTGAGAATGGCAGAACAAGATGGAAAGTGCCTGCCTATATTCTTGATGTCACTTGAGCTGAGTTAACCAGTCTTAGAAATAGCTCATCTTCTATCCTTGTCATGTGAGATAGTAAGGTTTCCTGATTTTTGGTCTGGTGCTCTGTGACTTACAGGTAAAAACATCCTAACTGATACAGGGAATAATAAGACATTTGAACAACAACAAAAGGAGCTAATGGGATGTATCTTAAACATACATGAAAACATATTACTATAATGTTTTACATACTATATACATTAACACTACATAAAATCCACAACTTGTAAAATCTAGCAGACAAGAATAGGTAGCCCAGAAAAGATTAAAAATATAGATATGAAGTTAGGATGTGATAAAAAGTAACATTTCAAATTGGTATGGAAATAGTAAATATTTGAAACTGGGAAGAACTGGCCCAAGAATATTAAAGGCTATAAATCTGGATCTGAATCTTTTTGTTGATGAATCAAACATTTAATTTAAAGGTAAAAACTGTAGAAGAAATCATGGGTTCATTTATTGATAATCTTGGATGGGGAAGGTATTTCTGAGCCAGAGACAAAACCCAGATGCCATAAGGTTATTTTTATTTTTATTTATTTTTTTAAGATTTTATTTATTTATTTGACAGAGAGTTAGAGAGCAAATAAGAGGGAGAGCGCACAAGCAGGGGGAGAAGCAGAGGGAGAGGGAGAAGCAGGCTCTCCGCTGAGCAGGGAGCCTGATGCAGGGCTCGATCCCAGGACCCTGAGGTCATGACCTGAGCCGAAAAAGTTATTTTTATTACATAGGAACAAAAACTTCGCTATTGGAAAGACAAAGTTTAAAAATCCTAAACAAACCCTACATAACAAACAAACAACTGAGCGAAAACTGGCAATGCATGAAAAATTGTAGAGGTCCTCACAAAGAGTATCTACAAATCTGAAAAAGGACTAGGAACAAACCAAGAAAAATGCAGCAGGATATAAAATAGGCAGTTCCCAAAGAAGAAGTATAAATAGCTCATAAAATCTATGAGAATATGGTTCACTGCACTACCAGTTGGGCCTTTTACAATACATCAGAGTGTAATAAGTCCTTGTGGAACAGGTGACTGAATGAAATGCAGATTAAAGCAGTAAGACATCAACTTCCAACTATTAGGTTTACAAAAATCGTAAAATTTGACAAAATCCACTATTTTGATAAATACATGAGAAACAGGAACTCATTTGGTAATATCTTTAAATTTTTGAATGCACATGCCACAAGATCCAGCAAGTTCACTGCAGCATGGATATGTTCACACAAAGAGATCAAGATATGCGCAAGAATGATCACTGCAGCATTGTTTACATTAGCAACAATAAAAAAGAAATAAACATGTATCAGCAGGGATCTTGTACTTAATATTGATTGGTACCTCCACACAAGGGAATGCTATGCAGCCATTATACAGGATGTTGTAGATCTGTATGTACTGTTAAAAACAGGACAACACGTCCAAAATGGAGTCATTTATGATAAGCTCTGAATTGAGAATTGATTATAGTTTCAGCCTCTCCCAGAAATGGAATCTTAAACCAGCTAGTCAGGATTCACCTGATGAGCAGTACTGAAGTAGCCTGATAGACCCCTGCCATCCCCTAAAGGAAAGTGACCTTGGCACAACCAAGTCTACTTTTTGCTAGGATAATTTCCTTGCTCCCGCTCCCATCTGCCTATAAAAGTCTTTCATTTTGTACAGCTCTTCAAAGCTCCTTTCTATTTGCTAGATTAGATGCTGACTGACTTATGAATCATTGAATAAAGCCAATAAGATCATTCAAATGTATTGAGCTGAATTTTGTTTTTCAACATCACTCATCAAGGAAGATCTCTAGGATTTTTATTAAGTGAAAGATTCAAGATAGAAAATAATAAGTAGAGTATGTGTTTGGGCAATTACTTAAAAAACAGATGTGCAAAGGTATGCACGTATCTAGAGAGAGGCATATGCATAAAATGTGTTTTGAGCATATATGTGAGGAACCAGTATTAGCGGCTAACTTTGAAGAGAACGACTAGGGGTCAAAGGAAGAGAGACTTATTTTCATTTAATATGATTCCACATACTCTGCATTTTCTACTCTGGTTTTCAGGGGTGCCCTGGAGTCAAGCTCAAGAGTATAGATTGTGTCTTTGTGCACATTTATTCCCCGACTCTGCTTAGTGACCTCGTGTCGGCAGCTTGAAATTGGCCATGGTGGTAACATTTACACCATGGAAATGGGCTAACCCTCAAATCAGGGCTTCACTTCCCAAAAACTGTTGTTCAATATTTATCAACACAACCCTGCGTATCCTGCTAGTATGATCACACTAAAATGTTTAGTTAATAAAAATGTAGACAAATCCTCAGGTCACAATGTCCCATGTACTTGAGGTAGACATGAGCAAAAGGAAGGAGCATAGGCAGGTGCACTCTGCCAGATCCTTTTTCAACCAGGACCAGACTCACTGAGGAAGTGAAGAGGCTATGCCCTGCAATATATGACTTCCAAATATTTTTCCCTAGGGGCCCTCCTTTAAAATGTAAAACCTTTTCCAGTTTTGGACACAATATAAATTCCCTTAGAGAAATCTCACGGCATGCCTGTGACGAAAAGGGTATATAAATCAGGAGAGAGAGGCTTGCTTACAATATAGTGTTTCCCTGACTTTGTGTCCCTCAGTGGTATATCCAAGTATGTGAAGACATTGCAAAAAATCTGCAAACATTTACTTTAGCTAAATATATGTTCACAACAAGAGTTTGTCAGGTGATGGGAGTGATTACCTTCAGAAGTGATCGCCATCTCTGGGTCACATGGCCCCATCAGCGTGGTCAGGTTCTTCCCATTCTCCTTGCACGGGCACCCATGCCCCTCTGCCCCAGCCTCCACAGGAAGCGGTATCAACTTATACTTTGGGGACCTTAATTCAGTCTCTTAATCTATTGTTCTTGTCCATTTTGTTTTTGATTCCTTTTGCTAGGATCCAGCATTTCCTGGTTTAGCATAAAAGTGGCCAAGTATAAGTATCAGCAGTTATTGAGGACCTAAAGTGAAAGCCTATGGGAACATCTGGAAATAGAGCTGCCCTGTGTAATAGCTGGGAAAGAGAGGAACTGCTCATAGACTGGCCAACCTGAACCCCAGAGCAAACTCCAAGCCCTTGCTGCGGGCCCGTGGCAATGTCTCAGCAGCCACCCATCACAAGGACCCTTTTCCCTGCATTCTCTCTGCTTCCGTGGAATCACATATGTTAACGTAGGGAAGAAAACATTTTCCCTCTTCCTTTCTGAGTTCTGCGGACAGTCAATTTATTAAGTTGATATGAGATAGATTAACAGGAGAAAAACAAATTTTAATTTTGTAAGTATGGAAGCCCCATAAAGATATGATCCCCAAAGGGCAGCCAGGTCATGGAGGCTTATATAACATTCTGAGCTAAGGAAAGGGGTGGGGGTCCAAGGATATAGAGGGAAGGAAGGCCATTCACAGGAAAGTGAGATGTTTGGAAAACAAAGGTTGCCCTGTGGTGCAGACAAGTTTCTTAAGTAAAGAGATATCCTCTGGTAATGGCTCTCTTCCTGGTTACAGGCCTCCTTTACAATGTAAATTTAGGTAGCTCAGGGAAGCTAAAGAGCTCTAGCTGGACCTGCTGGGTTTTGATTACTTTTAGCTCAAAATAATCCTCTGGCCAAAGAGGCATATTTTGGGGCAGCAAATTTTGCTCCTCTTCATTGACCATAGTATGCAGCTCTTCTATTTAATGCTGTGTCAGATTTACATTTTGTTTGGTTGGAACTACTGAGTTTATCAAGTAGAGGAAAATTACTTATGTCCAAGAAGGTTTGGTGCTACCCTTGAGGTTGTAGGCTGGAATCCAGTCCTACATGATTCAATTGACCCATAAGAAATACCCAGCCCCTAGAAGTTCTACTCATGGGGAAGGACACAAATGGGCCACATTTCTAAGCTTGGATATTAACATTTGAGCCATGCCTACCTAGTGATGCTTGTGACTTTTTATTTGGACAATCAAACATACATAAAGTTGAAAGAACTGTACAATGAACATCTAGATTCAATCCCACCACCTGCCTCTCTTTTTTTCCCCGTGAACCACTTACAAGCCAGTTGCAGACATTGTGGCTCTTGCCCCGACATACTTTAGAGTGACTCTCCTAAGAGTGAGGCTATTATCCTACATAACCATAACACTGTTATCGCAAGAACAGGTACAATTTGATGGCATTTGGGGTTAAGAAAAATTAGGGAAATACCCATTTGGAGGTCAAAGCAGGGCTGATTTAGCTTTCCACTATGTAAGTAAACTTTTAGAATTGTTCTTCACAAGCAGACTCGCAAGTGTTACAATGAGCATGTTCTTTTGTAGTCAGAAAAACAAAACAAAACAAAGAGGTGTTGGAAGCTGAGTCAGGACCAGTAGGTCTCGGTGTTGTGTGGCCAGTTGGCTCTTGGTGGGCCTGGATGATCCTGCCGCCGACACTAGGTGGCGGTGTTGGGCTACATTCAGCCGGATCATCCAAACTGGTGAACTGGCTCCCCAAGAAACTTTAGGGATGGAGCAAGAGAATGGTTATGGTTTCAAAGTAAATGTTAGAACAGCAAGCAGACCCCGAAGAGACAGGAAGGGGCAAAATGACCAGAGAACTTATTTTAATGAACACACTTCTTTGGGGGGTTATATAGAGCATTGTCTCAGGAGTCTGACCTACTGAATTCAAACCCAGGTTCTGTTGCTTCGGAGTTGACTTGCCGCGGACAATCAACTTGACCCAGAGAAGGCTTGGTTTTATCCTACGTAGGACTGCGGGGAGGGGTTAATGTGACGAAGCTCGGAAAGCCCTTAGCACAGAGTGGGACATGAAGCAAGGACACACGCCATGTTGGCAGAATTGATGTCGGCTTTATCCTCTTGAAAACCACTTCTGCCTCTGCTCTGGCCAACTGGTTTTCCAGAGCTACCTGTGGATGGTGGATTCTTCTTCAGGGTTAGGTAGGTGGGCAGCACCCATGTGTTCAGAAGCAGGACAGTGCACCCCAAGCCGCGTAGAGCCTATCCTGTAAATATAAGAGACCTGATGGACAAAGGTCCTGAATTGGGGTTCAGGAAACAGTGGCACAAAACCACCTGGAACAAACTGTGGCAGGAGACATTTGAGCCCTCTGCCTTCTTAACCAAGCCCCCTTCTGAGCGCCCTCACCAACTGCTTTGCCCCAGGTGTGCAAGTCAGCTTCACCCAGACGGTGGAGTGGAAAGGACTCCAAGGTCGCTGGGTGGCTCATCCCAGCCTGCATGGTGTCCCAGAGGCCCCCACCCCCACCCCCTACCCCCCATACCAGCTCACGCACCTGTCCAACTCAACCCCGCTTTCCAGCCTATTTATCCAGACCTCACCACCCTTCCTCTGGCTTTTGGCTGGGGCTGGGGGTGTCCTCCTCTCTCTCCATGTGTTTGCCACTTCTTACCCAAAATCCACTCTGCTCTCTCTAGTTGTTTCCTCTGCCTGGAATTGGTCCCTTCCAGATTCTCATGCTGCTGGTCCTTCTCACCATCTAGCTCCTCAATGGCACCTTCTCAAGGAGCGTTCCCTTACAAGTCGCTCATTACTCCACCCCTCTGGATACTTTCTTCATGGCATTTATCACTCTCTAAGTTTACAATAATTCATCCGGAGGCCTCAGAAAAAGTTATCTCATTTTATTTTCTCTGTGTTTGTGGCTTCCCTGTCATGACTTGAGTCATGAGCTCTGCAAGGGCAGAGACGGTGTCTATCTTGTTTGTTTACTGTTTAGTGCTCACTACCACTCTCAAATGTGAACCTTCCGAGTGCCCGTCCTGTGCATAGCAGTTCCTTGGTTGTTGGTAGCTATTTCTTTGGCTGCAGGTTTATCATTTGGTATCTAGATCATAGAGGTAGAGTTTTTGGAGCTGGAAAACATCCTTGAGGTCTCTATTCTGATGACCCTATGAACAAACCACTCAGATGTACACTTGGAGATGAGCAGTCTAGGGCAGTTCCTAGGACATAGGAAAAAAAGAGTAAATTGTTGGAGCCACACTGGAGCCGCAGAAAGAATGTGCTGGGCTGTTGCAGAAAGCTGTCTGCCTGCCCTCTTCCAGCCACTCTGAAGAATCCAAAGGCTTATAGCCGGCATAGACCAACTAACCAGAGAGGCTTGACTGCAGAATGTGCTGGGACTGATGTTCCATAGACTTGTTTGGAAGAGAAAGAAACTGGCTAGTTGGGAGGAGGAGAAGGGTACCTGGGGAAAAGTGGCCCATCTGATGAGTGTGCTGTTGGCCAGTGGTTGGACATGGCCCAGGGTCCAGGTGGATGGTAGCCCAGGTGGACAGTGACCCAGATCTATGGGAAGACACCAACTAGCAGCCAATAGTGGGACTGGTCCTGTGGGGTGGGGGCCTGGATAAACCCGGAAAAATGACTAGATCATGGGCAAGGAGACTGAGGTCTGGTTCAACAACCTGGCCTACACTAGGGCCCGACTTGCAAGAAGCTCCCAATGTAGTTTAGGGCAGGGTTCTCTTTTCAATAGGGTCTGGGTGGGAAGGCAGAGAAACATGAGAGGATACTGGGGACAAGCTGGACCGTGGGTGCCTGGGATTTTTCTCCATGCTAGGTTTCTAGTACAGAGCAAGATGGCATTAGTCTCAACTGAACTGTCAGCCAGGACAGTCAGTGAAAACAACAGCAGGTGGACCTGGGTTCGAATCTCAACTCTGTTGATTTCTAGCTGCGAGACTTGGGACAAATCACCTCTTGGAGTAAAGCACCTCGTCCAGTGTTTGGCACATAGAAGGTATTAAATAGATGGCATTTATGATCTACATAATTTGGTGAGAAGCAGGCATTATTAAGATAGTGAGGTTTATGTTTCTCTGGAGCTGGAAATTAAAAGGGGGAAAAGGACACTTGAGGAGACTGATGGTTTTGGTAGGGGCCTGCTTAGTTCTGACCTTTGGCTTTTGACTCAGATCACAGAGGGGAACAAAAGGAAGCAGAATTCGGAGGGGGCGGCGGGGAACCAAATCTGACAAAAACGGCATTCCTCTCTCTTCTAAAGCGGGAGGCTAGTGAATTGAACACTAGTGAGTAGCTTCTTTCTTTGCAAAGCTGCTCTAAAAATAAAGCTTGGGATTTTTTTCTTTAACCTGGATGAGGAAGAAAATTGAAAACTCTTCCCGAGAGGAAAAAGAATATGAGTTAGATTTAGCAGTTAAGCCTTGAGGATGTTCGACGTGAACCGGGAATGTGTGTCTGTGGGCTTTACTCTGTGTTGGATCTTCGTTTACGCCGTTCTAACTTCTCTAGTGAGAAAGCATGGAGAGAACTGGCATAACTAGCCAGCCGGTTCTTTTTATAAGTGACTGCTTCATGCACGACATTTCCCTGACCTTTCAGCTCTCCATTCCGGGCCAGTGCAGATGACACAATGAACACTATGAGGCCTTATGCACACGGGGCTGCTACCTACGGGCCCTTACCTACCTACAGACAGCAGTAATGAGCCTTGGAAATGCCGAACCGACTTATAAAGGCAAACACAGCCATGCTTCTGGGGCTAAAAAGGCAGATACTGAAGGGGCACCTGGGTGGCTCAGTCGGTGAAGCGCCTGACTCTTGATTTTGGCCCAGATCATGATCTCAGGGTCCTGGGATCGAGCCCCGCAGGGGGCTCCTCGCGGAGTCTGCTTGAGATTCTCTCTCCCCTCCTCTCTCTCTCTCAAATAAAAATAAATCTTTTTTTTTTTTTTTAAAGGCAGATACTGAAGTCCAATCATTCATCAGGTACCTACCATATTAGGCTATGGCACAAAATCATCTGTATAACCAATGGGACGACCCTGTGGGTGGATGTCATTCGCTTGCCCAAGCAGTAATGGGGCGAGGGTGGAGGTTTAACCCAGGACTTTGAACGCCCCCCCCCCCCCCACGGCACTAGGCTTTCTCTGATGTGGAGCCACAGTGAAGAGACTGTCCCCAGGGCGTTCTCCTGGCCTTTGCTCTTATTTGCTTCCACCTCTGACTTAAACCAGTGATGCCAGCTCAGCAGGTTATGTAGCATCTCGGGGATTCAGACAGACCTATGAAGCAGCAGGAAGGGACCCTGCAAGTCACCGGAGCAGGGTGGCTTCAGTGTCCCAGTGAGAAGGTGTGACGTCTCTTAGTAAAGAGAACCATTCTTTGGCCCTTGCTTGCAACACATATTAGTTGAGCATCTACTCATGTGCCAGAAAATGGCCTAGGTACTTGGGGTACGTCGGTGAACAAAACATCGCCTGCCCCACGGAGCAGGTATGCTTGCCCTGGGGAGACAGACAATAAATGGCAAACATAACAGAGAAGTAAATTCTCGGGTGAGTTAGAAGGTGATAGGTGATAAGAATGAAGAGAAAGCAGAAACAGGGTAAGAAAATCCAGAGGCGTTGGTGGTGGCTGAACAGACTGCCATTTTTTTTTTTTAATTTTATTATGTTATGTTAGTCACCATACAATACATCATTAGTTTTTGATGTAGTGATCCACAATCCATTGTTTTCATATAACACCCAGTGCTCCATGCAGTACGTGCCCTCCTTAATACCCATCACTGGGCTAACCCATCCCCCCACCCCTCTAAAACCCTGTTTGTTTCTCAGGTCCATAGTCTCTCATGGTTCATCTCTCCCTCCAATTGCCCCCCCCCCCATTTTTCCCTTCCTTCTCCTAATGTCCTCCATGCTATTCCTTATGTTCCACAAATAAGTGAAACCATATGATAATTGACTTTCTCTGCTTGACTTATTTCACTTAGCATAATCTCCTCCAGTCCCATCCATGTTGATGTAAAAGTTGGGTATTCATCTTTTCTGACAGCTGAGTAATATTCCATTGTATATATGGACCACATCTTCTTTATCCATTCATCTGTTGAAGGGCATCTCGGCTCTTTCCACAGTTTGGCTATTGCGGATATTGCTGCTATGAACATTGGGGTGCATATGGCCCTTCTTTTCACTACATCTGTGTCTTTGGGGTAAATACCCAGGAGTGCAATTGCTGGGTCATAGGGTAGCTCTATTTTTAAATTTTTGAGGAACCTCCACACTGTTTTCCAAAGTGGCTGCACCAACTTGCATTCCCACCAACAGTGTAAGAGGGTTCCCCTTTCTCCACAACCTCTCCAACATTTGTTGTTTCTCTCCCTGTCCATTTTTGCCATTCTAACTGGTGTAAGGTGGTATCTCAATGTGGTTTTGATTTGGATTTCCCTGATGGCTAATGATGATGAACATTTTTTCATGTGTCTGTTAGCCATTTGTATGTCTTCTTCAGAGAAGTGTCTTTTCATATCTTCTGCCCACTTTTTGACTTGATTATTTGTTTTTTGGGTGTTGAGTTTGAGAAGTTCTTTATAGATCTTGGATACCAGCCCTTTATCTGTAGTGTCATTTGCAAATATCTTCTCCCATTCTGTGGGTTGCCTCTTTGTTTTGTTGACTGTTTCCTTTGCTGTGCAGAAGCTTTTTATCTTGATGAAGTCCCAAAAGTTCATTTTTGCTTTTGTTTCACTAGCTTTTGGAGATGTATCTCGAAAGAAGTTGCTGTGGCCGATGTCAAAGAGGTTACTGCCTATGTTCTCCTCTAGGATTTTGATGGATTCCTGTCTCACATTGAGGTCTTTCATCCACTTTGAGTTTATCTTTGTGAATGGTGTTAGAGAATGGTCGAGTTTCATTCTTCTGCATGTGGCTGTCCAATTTTCCCAGCACCATTTATTGAAGAGACTGTCTTTCTTCCATTGCATGTTTTTTCCTGCTTTGTCGAAGATTATTTGACCATAGAGTTGAGGGTCCATATCTGGGTTCTCTATTCTCTTCCATTGGTCTGTATGTCTGTTTTTGTGCCAGTACCATGCTGTCTTGGTGATCACTGCTTTGTAATATAGCTTGAAATCGGGCAACGTGATCCCCCAACTTTGTTTTTCTTTTTCAACATTTCCTTGGTGATTCAGGGTCTTTTCTGATTCCATACAAATTTTAGGATTATTTGTTCCAGCACTTTGAAAAATGTCTTTGGAATTTTGATTGGGATGGCATTGAAGGTATAGATTGCTCTGAGTAGCATAGACACTTTAACAATGTTTATTCTTCTGATCCATGAGCATGGAATATTTTTCCATCTTTTTGTGTCTTCTTCAATTTCTTTCATGAGTGTTTTGTAGTTCCTAGAGTATAGATCCTTTACCTCTTTGGTTAGGTTTATTCCGAGGTATCTTATGGTTTTTGGTGCTATTGTAAATGGAATCGTTTCTCTAATTTCTCTTTCAACAGTTGCGTTGTTAGTGTATAAGAAAGCAACTGATTTCTGTGCATTGATTTTGTATCCTGCCACATTACTGAATTGCTGGATGAGTTCCAGTAATTTGGGGGTGGAGTCTTTTGGGTTTTCCACATGGAGTATCATGTCGTCTGCGAAAAGAGAGAGTTTGACTTCTTCTTTGCCAATTTGAATACCTTTTATTTCTTTTTGTTGTCTGATTGCTGTTGCTAGGACTTCTAGTACTATGTTGAACAACAGTGGCGAGAGTGGGCATCCTTGATGTGTTCCTGATCTTAAGGGAAAGGCTCTCAGCTTTTCCCCATTGAGGATAATATTCGCTGTGGGTTTTTCATAGATGGATTTTATGAACTTGAGGAATGTTCCCTCTATCCCTATACTCTGAAGAGTTTTAATCAGGAAAGGATGTTGTATTTTGTCAAATGCTTTTTCTGCATCAATTGAGAGGACCATATGGTTCTTCTCCCTCCTCTTATTAATGTGTTCTATCACATTGATTGATTTGTGAATGTTGAACCACCCTTGCATCCCGGGGATAAATCCCACTTGTTCGTGGTGGATGATCCTTTTAATGTATTGTTGGATCCTATTAGCTAGGATTTTGTTGAGGATTTTGGAATCCATATTCATCAGGGATATCGGTCTGAAATTCTCCTTTTTGATGGGGTCTTTGCCTGGTTTGGGGATTAAGGTAATGCTGGCCTCATAGAATGAGTTTGGTAGTTTTCCTTCTGTTTCTATTTTTTTGAAACAGCTTCAGTAGAATAGGTATTATTTCTTCTTTGAATGTTTGGTAGAATTCCTCAGGGAATCCATCAGGCCCTGGACTCTTGTTTTTTGGGAGGTTTTTGATCACTGCTTCAATCTCGTTACTGGTTATTGGCCTATTCAGTTGTCAGTTTCTTCCTGTTTCAGTCTTGGCAGCTTATAGGTTTCCAGGAAGGCCTCCATTTCATCCAGATTGCTCAGTTTATTGGCATATAGTTGTTGATAATAATTTCTAATAATTGTTTCTATTTCCTTGGTGTTAGTCATGATCTCTCCTCTTTTATTCGTAATTTATTAATTTGGGTCCTTTCTCTTTTCTTTTGGATAAGTCTGGCCAGTGGTTTATCGATCTTATTAATTCTTTCAAAGAACCAACTTCTAGTTTCGTTGATCTGATCTACTGTGTTTCTGGTTTCTAATTCATTGATTTCTGCTCTAATTTTAATTATTTCTCTTCTAATGTGTGGCTTAGGCATCATTTGTTGTTTTTTCTCTAGTTCTTTAAGGTGTAAAGTTAGTTGGTGAATTCGGGATTTTTCTATTTTTTTGAGTGAGGCTTGGATGGCTATGTATTTCCCCCTTAGGATTGCCTTTGCAGTATCCCATAGGTTTTGGACCAATGTGTTTTCGTTCTCATTGATTTCCATGAATTGTTTAAGTTCTTCTTTGATTTCCTGGTTGACCCAAACATTCTTGAGCAGAGTGGTCTTTAGCTTCCAAGTGTTTGAATTTCTGCCAAATTTTTTCTTGTGATTGAGTTCCAGTTTTAGAGCATTGTGGTCTGAGAATATGCAGGGAATAATCTCAATCTTTTGGTATCGGTTGAGACCTGATTTGTGACCCAGTATATGGTCTATTCTGGAGAAAGTTCCATGTGTGCTCGAGAAGAATGAGTATTCTGTTGTTTTAGGGTGGAATGTTCTGTAAATATCTATGAGGTCTGTCTGGTCCAACGTATCATTCAAAGCTCTTGTTTCCTTGTTGATTTTCTGCTTAGATGATCTGTCCATTGCTGAGAGTGGAGTATTGAGGTCTCCTACAATTAACATATTGTTATCAATATGACTCTTTATTTTGGTTAACAGTTGGCTTATGTAGATGGCTGCTCCCATGTTGGAGGCATAGATATTTACAATTGTTAGATCTTCTTGTTGGATAGACCCTTTAAGAATGATATAGTGTCGGGGCGCCTGGGTGGCTCAGTCGTTAAGCGTCTGCCTTCGGCTCAGGTCATTATCCCAGGGTCCTGGGATCGAGCCCCACATCGGGCTCCCTGCTCCACGGGAAGCCTGCTTCTCCCTCTCCCATTCCCCCTGCTTGTATTCCCTCTCTCGCTGTGTCTCTCTCTGTCAAATAAATAAATAAAATCTTTAAAAAAAAAAAAAAGAATGATATAGTGTCCTTCTGTGTCTCTAACTACAGACTTTAGTTTAAAATCTAATTTGTCTGATATAAGAATTGCTACCCCAGCTTTCTTTTGAGGTCCGCTGGCATGGAAGATGGATCTCCATCCCTTCACTTTCAGTCTGGATGTATCTTTAGGTTCAAAATGAGTCTCTTGTAGACAGCATATGGATAGGTCTTGTCTTTTTATCCAATCTGCAACCCTGTGCTGTTTTATGGGAGCACATAGGCCATTGACGTTGAGACTGATTATTGAAAGATATGAATTAATTGTCATCATGTTGCCTGTGAAGACGTTGCTTTTATAGATTGTCCCTGAAAATTTCTGTGGTAGATCACTCTTGGGGTCTTTCTCCTTTTATAGAAGCCCCCTTAATATTTCTTGCAGGGCTGGCTTAGTGGTCACATATTCTTTCAGTTTCTGCCGGTCGTGGAAGCTCTGCATCTCTCCATCCATTCTAAATGAAAGCCTTGCCGGATAAAGTATTCTTGGCTGCGTGTTCTTCTCATTTAGTACCCTGAATATGTCTTGCCAGGCCCTTCTGGCTTGCCAGGTCTCTGTGCATAGGTCTGACGTTATTCTGATATTCCTCCCTCTGTACGTAAGGAATCTCTTCCCCCTAACTGCCCTTAAGATGGTTTCCTTGGTTCTAAGATTTGCAAGTTTTACTATTACATGCCGGGGTGTTGGCCTGTTTTTTTCCTTGATCTTAGGAGGGGTCCTCTCTGCCTCTAGGACTCGAATGTTTGTTTCATTCCCCAGATTAGGGAAGTTCTCAGCTATGATTTGCTCAAATACATCTTCTAGTCCTCTCTCTCTCTCCACTCCCTCCGGGATTCCAATTATTCTGACATTGGAACGCTTCATGGTGTCACTTATTTCTCTGATTCTCTTTTCATGGATTCTGAGTTGTTTTTCCCTGGCCTCCTCTTTTCCCTTTTTATCTATTATATTGTCTTCCAGGTAGCTTATTCGCTCTTCTGCCTCAGTTACCCTAGCTGTTATATTATCTAGATTGGATTGGATCTCATTGATAGCATTTTTAAGTTCTGCCAATTCACCTTTTATTTCTGCCCTTAGAGACTCTATGTTGCCATTAATTGATTTCTTCATTCTAGCCATTGTCTTCACAATTGCTAGCCTGAATTCCATCTCCGATATCTTGGTTATATCTGCATCCATTTGTAAATCTGCAGCATAAGTCATAATCTCTGAGTCTTTTCTATTTTGGAGGCTCCTCCTCCTAGTCATTCTGTTGATGGGTGTTTGAGGGAATGTATAGAGTCCAAATTATTGACCAGAACCCAAGCAAGATGCACCTGTTTCTTGGGACCTTAGGGTTGCTGGCCTCTTGTTTTCCCAGCCTGTCTTCTGCCGGAGGGGCCTGCCGCGCTGTTACTCAGGCAACCCTGATCGGCAGAGTTGCCCTGCGCCCCTGTGGCGGGGGATGGGCTCAGTGGGAATCAGTCTTTGGGGCTTTTGTTCTCTGGCGGCTTTCCCTGGCGGCTTTCCACGTCTCTTCCGCGAGTCAGAGCAGAAGAGACCATTTCCAACCCTCTGCCTCAGAGCAGGGAGACCGCAGTCTGTTCTTCAGTGAGCTCTCCAGGCCACACCGTCTCCGTTTCTGTCCGTGCTGCTATAAACTGCAGCATCCTGGGTTGTGCGCCCCTCCGCAGCGCCCCCAGTCCTGCCTCCAGGTCGGGGCAGGTCTCTGCCCTTTGTGCTTCTAAAACCCCGCCACTCCGGGTTTCCGCCCCAGGGGCTGCCCTAGAGTCCTTTCCCTGCCGCTACCGGTCTGCGAGTCTGCCCCATCCGCAGCGCGTGAGGCTGTCACTCACCGGCGGTGTAGGATCCCCACGTCCAGGCACCCTCCCGCTGCCGTTTATCCTCCGATATCTGCCCGCGGAATCACGGCTCCCAGCTTCGTACCTCAAAACCAACCGCCTGCGATATTCTGCTTGTAGAGATCCAGATCTTCTTACATCTCAGGCTGGTTTCGTGGGTGCTCAGAGTGGTCTGGTAGATATCCAGCTCAATTCCGGGGACCAGTTGAAATAGGGTCCCCTACTCCTCCACCATCATTCCCCCCTCCAACAGACTGCCATTTTAAGTAGAGTGGGCAGGGTCGAAGGTCGAGAGGTGACGTGGACGACAAGATTGCAAGGAAATGGGCCAGCTGTAGCCATATCAGGGGACATCAAGAAGAGGAACAGCAGGAGCAAAGGCCCTGAGGCCAGCGCATGTGTAGTGTGTGGGGGGCGGAGTGAGCAGCGCGGGGACTGGCAGGAGATGAGTTTGGATCTGTATTTGGGTACCCACTTAAGAACTTGGGCTTTTACTCAGAGGGAAATGGGCCCATGGGAGGGTTTGGGTCAGTGCAGTGATGTGACTCGACTTACATTTTAAAGGGCTGTGTGTTGAGAATAGACTGCACGGGGGTGGCGCGAGGGTGGGGTGTGTGGGGGGGAAGCAAGAGGACCCTTTTGGAGGCTAGTGCCACCATCCAGGTGTGAGATGCTGGGGTCCTGGAGCCGAGCGTGGCAGTGGCGGTAGTGACAAGAGGTAGGAGTCTGGGAAGACTGGGGAGGCAGCCCGATGGCACTGCCTGGTGAACGGGATGTGTGGTGTGAGAGGACAGGGGTCCAGGACGACCCCAAGGGCTTCGGAAGAATCAAGGTGCCAGTGAGGGAAGTTCTTCATAGGACACGGCACAGTCGGTGCACTGAAGGCCGTGAACGATCGTGTCACTCTGGGCAGCTTGCAGCACTGGGAGCCCGGGGAGGCAACATCCATGAAGGGACCCATCGATCCAGTAGAAGGACCCCATTTCCACCGCCTAGTCCCAGTGGCCCTCAAGTGGCTCAGAGAAGAAGCGAGAGTCTGTCCTCTAGAAAGCGACGGGGTGAGGGTCCAGGCAGGGGTCCTGCCTTGGGCAGGTGAGGGCAGGCAGCAAGGCCGTTCCAGGAATGACCCTAGAAGCTGCTTCATCTGTGTCTCCAGGCCCCCGAGAACTGAGGGCATTCGCCGTGCAAGGGGGCAGCCGGGGTTTTCAGTCCTGGTGTGCCGAAGACTGTTCTGGACAGGGGTTCCCGGGTATCTGCCAAACCTCAAAACAAGGTTTGTTAAAGAAGATAAAATGAAAACCTATCTTTGTTCTTGTGAGCCCTTAATCAGCCCCTTGCTCTTAGATCCTAAAACCCCTGCTGAATCCAGCTGTGTTGATTGCTTTTCTTTCTCCAGAATTCCCAAGTAGGGCAGAACAGGTGGGATTGTACTTCTTCGGACGCTAGCCACAGTCCTTCCCTGTGCCATGGACCTAGTGTTCCCCCCATTTCAGCTTGAAAGTCATCCGCATCCTGGGGAGGGTGACCACACTTCAGGGCTGTCTGGGGCAGCTCAGTTCATAATTGTTGTCTTGGCACCTCAAGTAACCCCAACTTTCCACATTCAAGAGTGTTCCAGTTTGGGGGCACCTGGGTGGCTCAGTCATTAAGCGGCTGCCTTTGGCTCAGGTCATGGTCCCAGGGTCCTGGGATCGAGCCCCACATCGGGCTCCCTGCTCCGCGGGAAGCCTGCTTCTCCCTCTCCCACTCCCCCTGCTGTGTTCCTTCTCTCGCTGTGTCTCTCTCTGTCAAATAAATAAATAAAATCTTCAAAAAAAAATGTTTAAAAAAAAAAGAGTGTTCCAGTTTGGATGATAGTTTATACAGCCCCTATTGGGGTCCCGGGTGCTACTGGCCTGGTGGGACCCTGGGTACCAGGCCAGACAGACATTTCCTAACCCATCAGACTGCTGGTGTGAGCAGACACCCTCTCGGCTGATTGGGAAAAGGTCTGAATCAAGCTCATCTTGTCCTTGCTTCCAGTGGAGTTCATTAGTTTAATAATGAGATAGAGTAAATTTTTTCTCTGCATCTTCTGCCCCAGTGACTTAAGTTAGAGTCAAACTAGCTGATTGTTTCTCAAGTTGAACCAAGACAACCTTTTCAGAAAGGTCAGAGGGGCATTCAGAGGGAAAAAAAAGGTGGGATTCCTGGGGGGAAGGCTCTTCTGGAGGGGTTGTGGGCCAAGGGGGTGAGTCATGTGCGGCTTCTGCGTATGGAAGCCCCTCTACGCCCAGAACAGGGTCAGAAGTGTAAGAGGGAGGCTGTGGGGCAGAGCACGCGGAGGCTGGGGGGGACTCTGCCCCCTGCCACAGCCCTCTCTCTCCTGTCTGCTCTCCGGCCCACTCAGCTCCCTCTTTCTTCCCCTACTAGTGTGTTTGCATCAACTGGTGAGGTGACCATTCAAGCAATTAGCACGTCAGTGTGAAAACTGATGCCATTTTTATAACCCGAAAGCATAGAATGTTCTGGGGAACTATTGTGAACTCAGCACTTTGTGTTTGTTCCTTTCTATAGGAAGCCGACTTTTCCAGCAACTTACCTCTAGCTGTTCTGCTGAGGAGCTGGGTATTTGGCAGGAGTACTGCTTCTTCTGGGACAGGCACCCCTTCAGTGGTCACGGGGTGCTCCCTGGTGGAGTTGGGGTGGTGGAATGAGGGAGGGGGGCCTCCCTTGGCTCTTCCTGGCTCTGGGGGGTGATGAGTTCCCCTGCACGGGCCCCTCTTGCCGCAAACGTTGGTGGGTGAAAGCTCCTCAGCCATGGGGCTGGGGGTGCCGGGCAGGTGGGTTCTCCTCGTGCAGAGTGGCCAGGGTGGACGGGATATGGACGAAACTGGACAAGCCATCCGTCTTGCTTCATCCCTTCTAGCTCCTGCCCATTGCTCTGGAGATTCCACCTGACACCCGGGGGGCTAATGGCCCCCCAAACTATCTCTGCAGCTGGGGAGCTGCTTTCTCACCTGTCCAATGAGTAGAAGCGGCCGTTTCTGGGGTGGATAGGATGCAGGGAGTTTTTCACACAAAAGTTAAGGTCGTGTTGTTCCCAGAGCACTTGACTTCCCTCTTCCCCTGAGCCCCGTCTCCCAACCCTCGCCACAAGTTCTGCCCCTCATAGCTCTGCAAAACCAGACTCGCCAAGGCAGGTGGCACAGGGAAAAAGAACAGTGGCCCACACACCAGGAGTTCAGAATTGCTCGGAGGAAGGCAGGACTGACAGTTTAGCTGAGGGTCGCCAGTTTTCCGTGCGGGTCAGATCCTTACCAGACAGAATGGCACACAGCATTGAACTCTGCAAGAAGGGAGCGACACCCAGACCTGGAGGAGAGGTCATGGGACAGCTGCAGTGGCACCTAGCTTTAGCAAGGAGCTGGAATGATTAACGCAATGACAAGGGCCAGTCCACATCTCACAATGGTCTTCACATACACGGAGGGGTATCGTTGGAGGGATGGCGCTCCGCTGTCCTTTGTCTTAACTAAGGATGATCCAACAGGAAATGTAATTTTAAAATTAAATTTAAAACACTAACTCGGGCCTCAGTTGTGAAGTCCTTACTCTGGCAGACCTCCCGTTGACGTCAGATGAGGTCCTGCTCGAGCAGAGCTCCAGGATCAGGTCTTGGGAGGGTTTATTTATCTAGAAAACTAATCAGAGTTGGACCTAAAACCAAGAAATTGTGGCGTATCTAGACCAGAGCCAGGAGAACAAATCCTTCTCATTTTCAGAACCTTATCGTGGCATCTCCTCACTTAGGGTTTACTGAGCACGGCAACAGCCACTCCAGCCTTCTGAAATTTACTGTTTGCAGAGTGTATCTTTTTCCATCCATCTGCTTTCTGCTAATATGTGTTTGTATATTTAAACTGCATTTGTAGGGGCGCCTGGCTGGCTCAGTCAGAGGTAGCATGTGACTCTTGATGTTGGGGTCATGAGTTTGAGCCCCACGTTGGATGTGAGGGTTACTTAAATAAAAACTTGAAAAAAAATAAACTGCATTTCTAGATAGTTAACAACACAGACACACACACACATATATGTAATATATACTCCTAAAATCTCTGACAAAGCTTGCCTTTATTTG
Source organism: Halichoerus grypus (assembly GCF_964656455.1). Classification (NCBI taxonomy): domain Eukaryota; kingdom Metazoa; phylum Chordata; class Mammalia; order Carnivora; family Phocidae; genus Halichoerus; species Halichoerus grypus. The sequence goes on from NC_135717.1 coordinate 67,520,284, forward strand.
GAGTGTTTAATTCATTAATAGTTAATGTAATTATTGATACATTTGGATTTGGATCTACTATTGTATTACTTTTTTCTTGGTCTACACTATTGTTCTTTTTTCTTTTTTAAGATTTGATTGATTGATTGATTTAACAGAGAGAGAGCACAAGCAGGGGGAGCGGCGGGCAAAGGGAGAGGGAGAAGCAGGCTCCCCGCTGAGCAGGGAGCCTGACACAGGGCTTGGTCCCAGGACCCCGGGATCATGACCTGAGCCGAAGGCAGAGCTTAACCGAATGAGCCACCCAGGCGCCCCTACTCTATTGTTCTCTTTGTTCCTCCCCACTCCTCCCTTTTTTTTTTTAAGATTTTTTATTTTTAAGCAATCTCTATACCCAATGTGGGACCCGACATCACAACCTGGAGACCAAGTGTCACATACCCCACTGACCGAGCCAGCCAGGCACCCCCCTCCCCACTCCCTTTTTAACATCACTGCCATGTCTCACGTATATTTATATCTCCAGCCTGGAGATATAAATGCAGAACTCCAGACTCCTAAATTCAATCCCCTACTCAACATCTGTATCTGGATACACATCAGACCCCTCAGACTTAACATATCAAACCCAAACTCCTATCGGGCCCCCCTCTGAGACAGTGACAACTCTCTCCTTCCGGTTCTTCCACTTGCTTGGCTCTTCTTCTTTCACACTCCACATTCAACACATGCATATCCTGTCAGTCTTCTCCTCAGAATATACCCAGAAGCCACTACTCCTCACACCTCCACCTCTACCCTCCTAGACCAAGCGCCACTGGGTGCCATACCGATAAGCCTCCGACTCGTCTCCCTACGGTCTGTTTTCAACACAGTGGCCAGGATTCTTTTCTTTTCTTTTTTCAAGATTTATTTATTGTTTTTTAGAGAAAGAGAGAGAGAGAGTGAGTGAGCAGGGTTGGGTAGGGGCAGAGGGAGAGGGAGAAAGAGACTCTCAGCCCCCCGACACGGGGCTGGATCCCACGACCCTGAGATCATGACCTGAGCCAAAATCAAGAGTCAGACACTTAGCCGACTGAGCCAGCCAGGCGCCCCAGAAGGGTTCTTTTTAAAGCCAAGGTAAGTTACTTCACTCCTCTGTGAAAAGTCTGCAATGACTCTCATTTTCTTAGAGTAAAAGCCAACAGGTTTCTAATCACCTAGAAGACTGCTCCCTATTATTTTTCTGTCCTTCTCTCCCTTGTTTCCCTTGTTCCCTCCATTCTAGCCACCTTTCCTCTTCTTCAAACTCAGTGTATCTCAACTTGTTTTCATTAGTGCCCCTACCAGGGGCAAAAGGGAAATGCTTTTTGAGACATCTTTCCTAATCGGCCCTACCCTCACCCCATGAAATTTTAATACCAAGGATATAGCGGCGTACCTTGTATTATTGTGCTTTGCAGATATTGCATTTTTTTTTTTTTTTTACAAATTGAAGGTCTGTGGCCACCCTGCATTGAGCCAGTCTATGGTATCATTTTTCCAACAGCATTTGTTCACTTCATGTCTCTGTGTCACATTTTGGTAATTCTCCCAATATTGTGAACTGTTGCATTGTTATTATATTTGTTATGATGATCTGTGATAATGACTCCCTGAAAGTTCAGATGATGGTTAGCATTCTTTAGCCATAAACTATTTTTAAATTAAGGCATGTGCATTGTTTTTTAGACACAATGCTATTGCATACTTCATAGACCACAGTATACTGTAAACATAACTTTTATAATCCCTGAGAAACAAAAAAATTCATTTGACTCACTTTATTGTGATAAATATTCGCTTTATTGTGGTTGGTCTGGAACTGAACCCACAATATCTCCGAAGTGTGCCTGCACTGTGTGTATGTTTACCTACTGTCTCTGTCTCTGTATCTATCCTTTTATTTATTTATTTATTTACTTCTTTTTAAAGATTTTATTTTCTTAAGTAATCTCTACACCCAGCATGGGACTCAAACTTATAACCCCGAGATCGAGGGTATCATGCTCTCCCAGCGGAACCAGCCAGGTGCCCCTGTGTCTGAGCTTTACACATTAAAAGATTAAGATTTTCTTCAGCCTCCAAGAATGAATTTTCATCCCCTTAGGAGGATGTTTCCCCTTTCACTATTTGCATGTAATTCTACCTCAGGGCCTTTCCACTTACTGTACCTTCTGCCCAGAAAACTCCTCTAGGCCTTACTAAGACAATCACTTTATCAGAGAGGCATCCCTTGGTCACTTGATTTTTTATTTTTAGAGAGAGCATGAGTGGAGAGGGATAGAGGGAGAAGGAGAGAGAGAATCTCAAGCAGACTTCCCACTCAGTGTGGAGCCTGACACGGGGCTTGATCTCATGACCCTGAGATCATGACCTGAGCTGAAATCAAGAGTTGGACACTTAGCCAACTGAGCCACCCAGGTGCCCCAATAAAATGATTTTTATTTATTTATTTATTTATTTATTTATTTATTATTTTTTAAGATTTTATTTATTTATTTGTCAGAGAGAGAGTACAAGCAGGGGGAGTGGCAAGCAGAGGGAGAAGCAGGCTCCCCACTGAGCAGGGAGCCCGACGTGGGACTCGATCCCAGGACCCTGGGATCATGACCTGAGCCGAAGGCAGACGCTTAACTGACTGGGCCACTCAGGCACCCCTGGTCACTTGATTTTAAAGCCCAGCTGCACGACTCAGGACTCCCTGTCTCCCCATCCTGCTCTGTCCTTCTCCGTAGCCCTTACTACCATCTGGTACTTGGCTGGTTTTTGTTGTCTGTCTCCCTTCTCGAGAATCTCATTTCCAGGAGGTATGTGTGCTCCCTGAGGCATCCAGATCCAGCCTGGTTCCCGGCACACAGCACGTGAACTATTCACGTTTGTTGAGTGCGCACATGCGGTGCTCAGCTGTGTGCGCCTGCCTTCGCCTGGGTGGCTCCGTCTGCCGGCGTGCCCTTTTTTCTCCTTTGTATCAGTCAAGTCCCATCCTTGCTTTAAACCTCAAATCAAGTCCCAACTTCTCCCTGGCCGCTTTTCTGGTTTTATGTCTTGAAGAATTTTATGAAGTTCTTACACCCCACACTCCTGGCAGGAGTTACAGAATTAGAATTAATTATTGAAGGCTGAACTTCTTTCTCTTTGGTCTAATCTGCCTCAAAACGATTCAGGACCCTCCTTCGGCACTCAATATTAACACTACCTTTTAGCTTCCAGAGGCACTTGGTTATTCCTAAATTTATATATGTTTATGTGCCATCAGAAGATGGGGGGGAGAAAGGGGCTCGTGAGTTGAACGCGTGGCCACAAAAAAAGGAGAGAAAACCATTTAGTCTTTAGGCTGATTAACACTGTTTAAGTATGCCTTGGGTAGATTCAGTTGGCCTTGTGCTACTGGAAATAAAGAATATATTTTTTTGCTGGTTTTCATTGCATTAGATCATGTTGTTTTAACCCAAGGGCCTCAGGAAGTGCATAGTAAATGGGAACACTCAATCAGATAAAACAAGTGTGCTTAAACTGAGTTATAGTTGGTTGTGCCACAAATGCTAAAGTTCAAGTTGACATTCCAGCCTGAGCTCATAATGTTATTAGCAAGGAGCAGGGGGGAGGAACAGAGAGGGTATCAGACTTCAACACACACGTTGTGACTTTTGTTACTTTAAAAGAAAATGAACTTTGTGATAACCTAACTCCTTTGTGTTTATTCATTTTCTTGCGTGTTCAAAGGTCGATTCTGGGTAGGACAGCAAGTGTCCATATGTTTCGCCAAATAGACCATTTATTTGGTGGGCCTCCTCTGATGGGATAGAAATGTCTTGGGGAAAATCACTCTCCAACCCTGCTGCCCCCCATCTCAGCTCTCCAGTGCTGATGGACTGAGGTGCCGATGGATTGGCCTGCAGCGGGAGTGGGGCCTGCAGCCTAGTACCCTTCTACCCCACCTGTGGGCAGCATTTGGCATTATTTGTATGTTGTTTGTCAGCAACCCAGGGAACATGAGCAGTGAGTCTGGAGCATCTCAATTTAAAGAGTAAGCAAAACGAGGGGCGCCTGGCTGCTCAGTTGGTAGAGCGTGTGACTCTGCATCTCGGGGTCATGAGTTCAAGCCCCAGGTTGGCATGGAGATTACTTAAAAAAACAAGAACAAAAACAAAAACAAGAGCAAGTAATATTAAAATGTTGCCTCTAGGGGCGCCTGGGTGGCTCAGTTGGTTGGGCTGCCTTCGGCTCAGGTCATGATCCCAGGGTCCTGGGATCAGGCCCCGCATCGGGCTCCTTCTCCCTCTCCCTCTGTGCTCCCCTGCTTGTGCTCTCTCTCTCTCAAATAAATAAATAAAACCTTAAAAAAAATAAAATAAAATGTTGCCTCTGGAACAAACTGAGTCCCAGCAATAGAACCATGTTTGGGCGGCTGGACCCTTCAGGTGGCTGTGGCAGCCTTTGGGTGTAATTACGAGGAGAAGTCTGTACACAGTGTCTTCCTAGGTGTTCTTCCTTCATCCTCATTCTCCTGTACATGGTCTAAACTCAGACATTGGTCCCTTAGAATACTAGTCATTAATCTTCACAGCTTACAAAACAGTGTCTTTGGTTACATTTTAGCTAATCCTCACAACACTTCTAGGAGGTAGGAACTACCATCACGACCTCTGTTTGGTAGGTGAGGAAATGGAGGGGAGTAGATGAGGCATTTAGGCAGGGAGCATATTTTGGCATCATTTCTTACATCATATAACCTGGACAATACGTAGATTCTGGCCAAGGTTTTGGTTGTAAGACCAGAAAGCCCAACTCAGTGCCGTGGTGGTTGGGGGCTCCCCATGGGTCAGCATCTACTCCCCGTGTCCCAGCCCCACCTCTCAGCACCACTGACAAGGGGTGCAGGACTCTGCTCTGGGCTGAGCCTTTCAGGGTAAATGAGCAAGGTTTTTAATCTCTTTTACAAAAGCTCAATTCCAAAAGTTCCTCTTTCCCAATAAAACAAGCGCAGTTGAATCACTGTAACAGTCCATTTGTCCTCCAGTGGAAACATTTAACATGATTGGTGATTTTTTTTGTTCCTTTATCCCAAAAAGTAGGCCCAAATTCCCTAGAGCTGCACTGGAGTGTTCAGGAGGAAAGACTCTTCTCAGTCAGGGCTCCCAGAAGGGGTGATGGAGGGCGAGCCCGACATACCACTTCCATCGCGCTATTTGGGAAATTCATCGTTGTGGATGATGACGGGCTGCCTACAGAGGAGAGTGGCCTCATTCTATCTGCTTGCAGCCATCACGTTATATTCCTGGTCTGCCAACAATCTCCAAGGACTTGCTGTTAACTCCATTAACTTAAGCCAGAAAGGAATCGAGAACGTAATCAGAGACATTAAAAATCAAAACTGAGAGCTAAGCATTGGAAGTTACCTTTTGATGATGTTATCCAGGGAGTCCTTGTCTAGGACATCCGGCTGGGCAGAAGAATTACGTGGTACTTCTAACGCAGATGACTGAAATGCAATGCAAATTCACTCACTGATGCACTCGACTGGTGGGAAGCCACACTCTAGTGCAAGAGTAAGGGCTTCTAGCTAAGGGTTCTATTGCGTTATGACAACGGAGCGCGAGAAAACAGCTTTCTGAATAATATGCCTTTGCATGCATTAAGATGATACCTAATTAGCACTTCAAGGAAATAATTACTTGGTTAGAAACAGTGCTCCCATTACCAGGAAGAGTATACTCAAGGCCAGCTTGGCAAAGTACGAAGGACACAGAAGACTCGAAACCTTTGGGTGAACTATTGTCCTGGTGCTGGCAGAGCAGGTTTATCTCTCTGGGCCATACGTCAGCGTGTCTTCTGGAGCCTGGGTCCTTGATGCTCCTGGATGGCGCTAGGTCAGAGGTTCTCGAACTGTGGTCTCCCATCAGCAGCATCAATGCCACCTGGGAATGTAGTAGAAATGCAAATTCTCAGGCCCCACCTCAGACCTCTTGAGTCAGGCACTCTGGGGGAGGAGCCCATTAATCTGTTTTAACAAGCCTTCCAGATGATTCTGACGCTTGCTCAAGTTGGAGAACCACTGAACGAGGGCTTGGAGTCTCTGCAGAAACCAAGAACAAGGGCCCCTTTAACAGCCTATTATTCATCCTCCACAATATGAGCAGGCAGTACAAAGCAGTCTTAGAATTCGAGCCAGGAGGGACTCGAGAAGACATTTTTCAGGTTGGTTCATCCTGTGGCCAAGGATTCTGCAGCCCCAAGGGGTCAAGTGAGATCTGACCACAAACCAGGCCAAGAATTGGTGTCAGGATGACTCAGTCCTCCGTCCCACTGCTCTCTTGCATCCAGATCACAAATACCATGCCGTTGCTACTCGAAGAAGGGGGTACAGCACGGAGGAGAAATACCAGGTGAAGAAGCTGGGCTTGGTTAGACCCCGGCCCCTCTAGCCCAGAGGGCAGGACTCCCAGGGAAGTCAGGCTACCTTCCTTGCTCTTGGTCTGGAAGATGACGTTCTCTCTCCAGGTTCTCCGTGATTGGTGGGTCATCTATCCATTGTCCTCAAAACAGATGTTGGGTATGGATTTCAGGAGCCCTGAGGTGTCTCTTCCATGCAAGCCACTTCCCTGATTGGTGTGAACATTCTGGTTGGTGTGAAGGCTGTGATCCCTCGTTGTTTCTGCTTCTACACCTAATGAGCACTGAGGGTCAGGGGCAGGGAATTCGCATAGCTCATTTCCACAGGGAAAGGCCAAAGTCTGAGCAGAAGGAGCCCGCAGATAAAATCAGGCATCAGGGCAAACACTCACTGACAGTTGTCTGGGCAGGTTGCTTCCTGTAACAAAGACGGCCATCCAAGACTGACCCCAAAACTCGTTCCCAGCAATCCTGACTTCGGGATCATCGGAACCCAGAGAGCTTTGGGAGTGGCAGGGATTTGACCCACTCGTCAACTGTCCTTGTTCTCAGCAGTAAAATCTCTCTCTCTCTCTCTTCTCCTTTTTTCTTTCTCCCTCAAATTACTCCATTTGTCAAGAGGTAATTTTACCTTATAATGTTGCCAACCTGTTTCTAAGGAACCCGTAGCTCAGAACACTAACAATTTCCTTCCATATCTTTGTTCAAGGAGAAACTGACCGACTGTGGTTTACCAGTGAATGCAATGGCCCACCACACCTTCCCACCTCCCCACTGGGCCAGAAGGTGAGCGCCCTGAGCGCAGAGTGTCGGTGCCTCTGCTGTGACACCTGGAGAGCTCTCACGCCTCCTCTCAGTCTCCTCAGCTGTAAAATCAGAGACGGAAGTGATTATTTCCATGATTTAATTTAAAAAGTGGCTGACATGGCCTCACCTAGCTCTTAGCACGCAGAGGAACTGTTTGATTAATTTGATCAGTCTAGACTGGCAACTCATGTGAAGTTGGAGGCGGAATTATCCTGTTAGTCTTTTGGCTTTGATCTTGACCTGAATGAGAGTCAGATTTTCATGCCACATGGCGGGAGGAGGGGGGAACGGAGTTCCAGAGGAGCTTCATACAATACTGCCGTGCGTGGTTCTGGGGGGAATGTCAGTCGCCCATCTTTTGGTGTTATGTGGATCAGGAAAGGAGGGGATCTTTGTTTCACTCCTCTGTGTGGAGGTTTTCTGTTTGTTTGCTTTGTAAAGTTGAAACTGGCCCCAAACAGTCTGTGGATTTGGAGAAACAATGAACACATTTAGACTTTAGGGATTAGGGGTAATTCTCTGTGGTGCTTCTGTTCAGTTAACACATTTCCATTCAAAAATGCTGAAAACCAAGAAATAAACCTTTGAGAATATGAGCTCCTCCTTGGGAAGAGTCCTGGCTTGCTGGTGGGTGACACAGACACTCTCAGGCAAGGGTGTTTTGTTTAGAACAATGGTCACTGTTGTACTCCACGGCATACCTGGACCTGCTACCAGAACCTTCTCCTGGCCTTACGCACAGAGAGAAGCTTGTTCCTTATTGTCCAAAGCCCTAAGAAGATTCTGGCAACAGGACTCACAGCCCTCTTCCTGATGTCACGGCCCGACTTTGAGACCCGGTCATTAAAATATTGACTTTAAATTTTCCCTGTAATGACCTTGCTACTTGTACCAACAGCAAATCCCGGCAGCCGGCTTCCCCGCTGGTTACTGCTTCCCTGCCACCACATGAGGGCGAGAAAGTCATGCCACAGGTCAGCTCCCTTCTGCCGGGGATGTCCACCCGGCAGAGGAGGAGGCTCCAGGCTGCAAAGACGAATGCATTATGTTCTCTGAAAAATAAAAGTGATAATAGATGTGAATGCACTAGTGTTGGCTTAGGGAAGTAGGATTAGCCTGGTGGGGCTTTCTTTTTTAACATAATTTTTCTCCAGAGAAGAATGCTTTAAGTAACTTTAATGATACGTGTGTAAGAATGCAAACGTGTGCTGAGAGAGGGAGTCTGATATTTGGAGCAGAAACCCTATTCCCAGTGCTGCCACTCTTGCTTCAGGACCTTGTGAGGTGCAGGACATTTAGGAAGGATTTGGGGGAGGATAGGGCTTTGAAGAGCAACAGAGACACTAGGCTGGGTTATGGTGACTCTATTCCTGGTTTTGGGGTCCAGTTCCAGGCACACCTCCAGGGGTACTTATCAAGGAACTTAAAACAATGTGTTAGCAAAAGCTGGCCAAATAAACTACAATTACATCATGAAGAAAGACAGGAGGGGCACCTGCCTGGCTCAGTTGGAAGAGCGTGTAACTCTTAATCTCCAAGTCGTGAGTTCGAACTCCATGTTGGGTGTAAAGAGTACTTAAATGAATAAATAAATAAAACCTTAAAGAAAAAGACAGGAGACCTATGTGGGTTCTCTTCCTCTTTCTCTCTCCCTCTTCTACCTCCTTTTGGCGTCAGGAATGATAATATGAGATGAAGTAACTCGGGAGGAAGGTCGTTAGGCCATGCCAAGAAGAATTCGGCTTTATTCCCATTGAAAGTTAAATCTGTCCAGTTGTTGACTGAAAGAAGATGGGCAGGGGGCATTGTTTAGACACTTGTCAGGAAAGGGATATAGAATGCCTTTTGGTGACATGCACGACGGCTGGGAGAATCTGTATCAGTTTAAAATGCTTTTGAGATTTTCTCCTTGATCTTGTATGGCTCCCAGACTTGAATTAAGACCCCTCTTATCAGCTGTCTTCAGGTGGGCCATCTGCCCTTTGCAGCACCGGCTAGAATTTCCTGCCCGTGAACCAGTCCTGCTAGGTTTGGAAGGGCTGGGTCACAGGACTGTGACTGGCCCATCAGAGGGTCATTTTGTAAATTAGAAAGAGGCCCCCCTGTCAGGCAATCATGGCCAGGTCCAGGGTACATGGCCGGTTCTGAGAGTTACAGCTGGACCTCAGCCCTCACGCACCCCCTCAGCTGGACATCGGTCTTGAACAGCTCAGGGCGGCCTGCGTTGACTTGTAGGTCCTTACTCCTTAGGTGAGTTCCAGTGCCCGGCATTTTTCCTGCTACTGGAAAATGACACAGCACTGTCGTCTTGAATATTAAAGGAAATAATAACTAGAAGCTGTAGCTGTAATTATAGCATCTCAGTGTTGAAAGGGACTTTAAAGAGTCACCTGCTCCAACAATTATTTCCCATACCCATCCCTGGATTTCACCTAAGTGCTTGAGAGCCACAGCCCCCGCCCACCCCCCCCCACCCCCCCGGGCCACCTGTTCGGCCTCCAGGTGCATTATTGCCGGGAAGTTCTTCCTTATTTTAACTCTGCCTGACAACTTTTAGCTGGCGTAGCTGGTACCCACTGGTCCTTGTTGTGCCCTCTGCAATTATACAAGCAAGCCTTTTTTTTTTTTTTTTTAAATCACTGAAAGTCTTTCCTTCACCTGTAATGTTAAACGTGGTATTAAGTGCCATTACCTACCTGATCGCTCTATTTCATCAAAGACTTTTCCAGGTGCTATACTCTGCATTGAGCTCACCAGTCCCAGATGGTCCAATCAGTGCCATCCCCAGGAGAACAGGTCATCATTTTGAGCTGGACTCCATGTATGAGCACCAAGTCGCCCTGTCAAATACTTGTGTTATTGTTCCCATCTGTTTTTAAGAAACAAACCTTCTAAAGGATAGATTGGTCACGTGGCTGCTTTTTGAAGCCTTCTTAAAAGGCCTTCTTGAAAAGTAGTAACTTTATTTGACTTGATAGAGAAGGTAATGTCACTTGCTCTTTTCGACCCGGATTTCATTTTTGAGGCTGTCTTTCACAGAACCTGGAAATGATCTTAGAGATCACTCTACTGGTCACATCTGATCGGTGACAATACAGGTCTGGAGAGATGGAATGATATTTGGCCCAAATCAAACACTGGTCCTTTCCCCTACGTTTATCTATTTTGTTTCCCACGTGGCTTATTTTGAAGACCCCGCTTACGTTCCCGAGTTAAGGGGGGAAGGGAAACGGGGTGATGGTTGTGATGGAGGGGTAAGACAGAACTGCAGCCTGAACAGACACACAAGGGCACAAGGACAGCGTTGTTTCTAGCTCCTACCGACTCTAGCCGTGGAGGGGGCGGGTGTGTGTGTTGTGAATGGATCTGTCCACACCAGAAGGGTCTGCCCCCTTGTTTTACTTTGGGACCAGTCAGTGTCGCTGGACTAGTCACAAGTGAGAGTGGCGGCGGGGCGAGGCCGAGGAGCGCTGGGGCGAGCCGGGCAGGTGAGTCAGGCAGGTGAGCGCGGCGGGCGGCGCGCACCTGAACTTGAGCGCGGTGCAGCTGGGGAGCGGCCGAGCCACGCGGGCGGGGCGGGGCCCAGAAAGCCCCCCCCGAGGGCGTGGACTCGGCGCGGGAGGAGCCGAGCGCGGGTGCGGATGCGTCTGGGTCGGGCCGAATGATGTAAAACAGAGCGGAGCTCCTTGGCGCCTCGGCACCATTACCTTCAATTATAATAATTGGTGCCTCTCTGCAGCGTTTGCTTTCCCCCGAGGGATCTCTCGCTCGGTCTCATTGTTTCTCCGCCTCGCTCTCTCGCTCTCGGGCCCCATCCGTCCGCCTTTGTCCGCCACTCCCAGCCTCGCCCTCCCCTCTCTCCATCTTCTCTTTCCGGACGTTCTCCCTGCCGGGGGTGGGGGGTGGGGGCGGAGGTTGGGAGCTTGGGGGGTAGGCGGTTGCTGCCTAGAACCTATACGAATATCCCATTGATTGGTCTGACGTGGAGCTGCTGCTCTATTTTCAACGGGAACTTAAAGGGGCTTGCCTCTGCGTTCATTTTATACTTAAACTAGTACGTCCAGGTACCTCTCCGCTTCCATTCCCATAAGCCGGGATCCAGTAAAAATGTGTGGAGCCTGGAGTTAACTTTACCGAAGCTTCCTGGATCTGTCAATGTGGAAGATTCCCTCTTGGCGACCACCCATCCCCATCTCCTTCTCTATCTCCTGACTCTTGCTGGACTTTGGCTGACTGTTGGAAACAAAAAGATTTTGGACCTGAAGAAGCTTTGGCTATATTACCCCTTTGGTCATTACCCCTGACCAAAAAAAAAAAAGATTAAAAATAAAACCATAGGCTCTTTTCTCTGCATTACCTGCATCAATCAGGGGCCAGAACTCACCTATTTCCAGAAAAACTGTGCAGGTCTTCACAGGATGACTTGAAGGATTAGGAGAAAAGGAATGTCACACACACACACACACACACACACCCGCCTGCCTGCCCTTTCTACAAAGCTTTGTTAAAATTAGGCAGTCACCTAAAAGAAGGAAGGCAGGATTATAAGCATTGTGAGGGCAAGGAGCCTCTTCAGTAATCCTACTGATGACCCATAAAAAAGAGTATGGCTCATGAGTACAGTTCATGGCAAATACATCCATGTTCAATCAGGATTTTATTGGGAAATGCTTCTCTCTGACAGTGAGTAAGCAACATCACACTTCTTTGAAAAATGCTATTGAATTGGAGATGGGTAACCTTTTAAAGGAGTCCTTTACAGGGTAGGAGATACTTCTGGGGTTTCCCAGAGGACTAGGGGCAGGAATTCTGGCTCTTCCTTTAGTGAGCAGCTCCATTTCTTGCCTAATGATAAGTTAGCCAACCAATTTGTCTCTGCTGATTCTTGGACTACCCACCCGTCATGAGAGCTAACCTGTGTTGGCAAGATTCATGCTGTGTTTAGAGAGATATCATCACCCTGCCAAGACTGGATTGGCAGTGGCCTTCTTTCTGCTTCAAATGATCAGCTCTGGAGAGAAGAAAATCCTGAAGCCAGCTGAGGAGTCCTGAAGCTACCATAAATCTGTTTGGATGATTAAAAACCAGATTTGGATAAGCTCACTGTTTCTAAGGAAAATCATCTAACGTTTCTGTAGGGGTTCACCATTAACATGCTGATCTCATATTACTCCCTTAGCAATCTCTGAGACAGCCAGGCCACCCAGCACTCTCGTCCTTGTTTTATGGGAGAGGAAAGGGGCACCGAGGGGACAATGGATTTGCTGGGGACAACACGCTGAGTGGTGGAGCGTGGATACAAATTCAGTTCTCATCTCCAGGTGGATCGTTGTTTCCTCATCGACAAAGTTCGAGCGTATCCATTCAGAATTCCTTTGTTGACCTTAATTCCTTAAAAAAGAAAATTGATTCTGGATGACACTGTGAAAGGCATCAAAGGGAATAGAAAGCATAATAGAGGTATTTTCTGGTCTTTATTTATAATCTCTTTGAATAGCCAGAATGAAAAGGGAAGTAGAGTAACCATGTTAACAATGCTGCTTCTTTAGAAAACTCTTTTTATATTCCTGTGATTTTATGAGGAATAGCTAAGTGGTAGGGCATGGGGCAGTGGGGGTGGGGGAGCTCTAAGGAAGCAAGTGACTATTTTGGCTTTTTGGTTGAAAGTTGATGAATTTTGTTCACATATTACATACAGACTGCTAAGCAATGTCATTTGCTCATAGACATGTAGGCACCTTGGCCTTGAACATCCAAACTACATGTGTGGGGAAAGCTAGGTAATTATTCATCCCAAATACCCATCTTTCTCAGGAAATTGATAAAAAAGCTTTTTTCGCTCAGTCGGTTAAGTGTCTGCCTTTGGCTCAGGTCATGATCTTGGGGTCTTGGGATCGAGCCCCGCATCAGGCTCCTTACTCAGCGTGGAGTCTGCTTCTCCCTCTTCCTCTGCCCCTTCCCCTGGCTTGTGCCCTCTTTCTCAAATAAATAGAAAAAATCTTTTTAAAAAAATTTTAAAAAGCTCTTTTCGTTGCTGTAGTCAACTAAAAAGACAGGATATTCAAGATTGTTGTATATTAAAAATAATCCAAAAGTTCCAAGTGGGCCTGCTGTCCTGGCTCTGGAAAGGTTCTGAGTCTTTGGTCTGTAGAGATGGGCTGTCTTCATTTGGTCACATGAAGTTTATTTTTGATGACAGCAAAGAGTCAAGTGAGAAATTCACACTAAATTAATAATTTAAAGGGACTCAGTAATGCTTTTTCATAGGTGAGGTAAACTTTGGGTCTGTGTAGCCTATATGTCTATAGTAAGAGCATATCTATATTATGCTTTACGCTACTGGCCTGCCCTCACTTCCTGGTCTTCCTGGCCCGCAACCGGGATGAGGGCCAGCAGGCACAGTTTAGATCAGCCAGGAACGCTACCCTAGCTGAACAGACCACAGGCTGAATAGCAGCCTGTGTAACTTGCATGTCAGACTCGCTTAGGAATTGGCAACCGGGAAGCCAGAGGGCCGAGGTGGTCTGCCATAGGGACGGAAGGCAAAACCATCTCTTGAGCATGGCCTCTATGTAAAGGGTGCTTATGACTGGATAAAAGCAAGCAGAAGATCTGTCAGAGCAAAATCCAGAGCTAAGGACAGGATGCCAGCTCTCGGGGAGAGAGGTGAGAAGAAGAGACAACCCTAAGGACAAGAGACCCCAATCTTCTCATTTCCAGTTCCAAGGAGGCTGGCTTCCCAGCAAGATAAGTAATGCTTATTGAGTCCCGATTAGCTGTATCCTTACAATAAGCCTATTGTCTCTGTATAAGAAACCCCTCCTAAATTAACTAATCTTGAGTGGATCTCTCTTTCTTTTAATTAAACAAGCCTGACTGAACTGTGTACTATAAATATGTATATTTTATTTTATTTATTTTTAAAGATTTTATTTTTTAAGTAGTCTCTACACCCAATGTGGGGCTCGAACTCACAACCCTGAGACCAAGAGTCACACGTTGCACCAGCTGAGCCAGCCAGGTGCCCCAAATGAGCATATTTTAAATGATGTCTTTGAGATGCTAGGCTAAAAACATAAGTAAATGACATTAAACTATGAATGGGACAGTGGAGAGTGATTTGTTTTTAAACAAATTCACAGCAGAATGGGAGCTTGTTTGTTAGGTGGCCAAATGGAACGAAGGAAGATTACTGAATGTGGGGGCAAACCCATTATAAGTTCTTCCCTTAATATCAAGGAGAAGAACAAGAACTGTGTTCACCGATGGTCTCATTCAGTGCAACCCTGTAGCTCTCTCCAAAACCTCTGCCCATAGAATACATTTCACTGCAATGCATTCAATATTAGAAGATATGTTCATTTGGCTGGCATTTCATTCTATGGGTTGAACCCATGCATCAGATTTAATGTGTATCTGGATACTTTGTAAATGGTAAGACAAATAATGTATAGCTAATTATTTCCTCAGAAATTATTACAGAATAAAAACAGTGGCATTGACAAAAACGCAATGGCAAATATAAGTAATTTCAAAGTTCCACTGTGAAAGACCTCTTCTGTTCTGTCAGGTTTGTTTGGAAGATCCAGTATTAGACGAGAAAAGCTTTAGGATAAGAAGTCACTATGGGGCCAGCAAAGGAAGAAGAGTGGGTAGAAGCAGAACAGCAGAAAACTCTGGCAGATTTTGGGCAGTGGAAAAGGATGCATGGTTTCAGTCAATTTCAAGCTAGAGTCTACATGTTTGGCTGTCTAATGAAACTATCAAAGCTTCTGAATTTCAGTGGTTTGAATGTGAACATTTTTTTTTAATCCAAAAGAACACAAGCAAAGTATCATCAGCTAAGGAGATAGAACTCAAAAATACTGTTCCTTGCATTACTGAACAGCATTCTGGGTCAAGGACGTTCCTTTAAGTAGGGATTTGTTTAAAGTAATTTTTCTGCTTTAAAGGGTTGATTTATCATTTTAGTTAAAAGAACAAAAGGAATCAAACTGGTTATTTGACATAGGTAGGCAAAACTAGCAGGTTATTGAAAAATTTCTAAAAGTTCTACTGGCTTAATTACATCAACATAACTGAATAGAACAAAGGCTATAGCTTATGGTCAAGGATCATACAGAATATATTTGATGCTATTGGATTATAAATAATACTCATTGTTAAATTCATAAAGTAATGTACTTTAACCAGGGACATTTCTTTCTGTATTCTAAACTTAGTTGCTTTAAAAATTCTTTTTTTTTTTTTTAAGATGTATTTATTTATTTGAGGGCGGGAGGGGCAGAGGGAGAGGAGGGAGAGAATGCCAAGCAGACTTCACACTGAGCGTGGAGCCCATCCCGGGGCTTGATCCTACAACCCTGAGATCCCAACCTGAGCTGAAATCAAGAGTTGGACGCTTAACCCGACTGAGCCACCTAGGTGCCCCAAGTTGCTTTAAAAATTCTTTTTTTTTTTTCAAGATTTGATTTATTTATTTGACAGAGAGAGATACAGCGAGAAAAGGAACACAAGCAGGGGGAGTGGGAGAGGGAGAAGCAGGCTTTCCGTGGAGCAGGATGTGGGGCTTGATCCCAGGACCCTGGGATCATGACCTGAGCCGAAGGCAGACGCTTAACGACTGAGCCACCCAGGTGCTCCTGCTTTAAAAATTCTTAAGAAAACCTCAAGCTAACAGATACTGCAGGGTTTATTTGTAAGACCCCATAGCATTTTTGCTAACCTGTGGGAGGATGGGCATTTTGGAATGTGACCTTCAGTCTTTTTTCTAGGTCCTATCACACTACCTTCCAGACTCTGCAGTCAGTTCATTTTGGAAAAAAAAGAAAAAACATCACCCCCCCCAAAAAAACCCCACTTCACTAGATAGCCATTCCTTTAGGCTGGACTAATCTCTCACCTCTGACTTTATTCCAATGAAAAGAAATTTTCAGTTCTGAACTCCTAACTTCTACTGAGAACAAATGACTTTTTAAAAAAGCTGCTACTGGGAATTCAAAGTGTTACCTAACCTCTGTGGATTGTTAGTTGGTAGAAGATTTGTGTAACAGGCAGAAATGTTAGATTCTATCCCTAGACTGTAAGAGTTGCTTGTATGCGAGCCAGGAACTTGAACACAACTGTTTCTCTCCGAACAAAATGTACCAAGAATTATTTTTCATCTGCATTGTGAAGAGAGAGGCATTGCTGAAAATGGGGATCACATATAACTTTGGGAAACAACAGCATTATTTGAGTAGGCAGAGATTGGTATTTATATCTTTGTTAACAAAATGGGTTGGACATAAACCACCCCCCCCTTTTTTTTTGCTATTTATAAAAAAAAATAAAATTTAGAAAGTTATTCTGTGGTGTAGAGCAACCAGAAAAATATGTCATAGGGGCGTGTTGTGATTATATATGTTATATATATATATAATATATATCCATATATGTCCAAGGATAAAACATATCTAGAATACTCTTTGAAGGTAATAATATTAAACTATTATAATGTTTAATTATTTCAGTTTGTTAGGCCTAGAATCAGCGTTCTGTTCTTAGGTACGCATAGCTGGTTCTAGCTTATACATTCAGAATTCCCTTCATAAGAGTAAAAAGAATTTTGGTCATTGATTTCCTTTCTTAATTTAAATTTCCAAAAGACACTAGCTTTTACTATTTTCTCTTCTACTTACCAACCTATGTGTAGGAAAGTAATAACTGAATTAGGTGCAAAACGCAAGTAAAATTCTGTACAGAAGCAATTTCCTAGAGTCTTAAATTAAAATTGTTACCTATTCTTTCAACTATCAATATGGCCTCATAATTGACATATTATCCATAAACCAATTTTGACTTTCCATATTGATTTAAACACTCTCATTCACTTAGTTGAAAAGTCCATGTCTGCTCCAAAACCATTAGACAAAGTACAGACTTGTTTCTCTTAAAACTAATTTCTGGCCATTTAAAGTCTGCCCATTAAACTAATAATAAAAACAAAAGAGTTGAAATCACTGTCTGAAGAATGGATCGTAAGTTCTTATTCTGAATTGTGTTTGGAACAAAAAACTACACCCTGGAATGATAAAAATCAAAATTAATTCAATAAAATACAAGTATCATAGTTCTGATCCTTTGGGTTGAAAGTAAAAGAACCTTAAGTAAAAAGGGGAACTTATCAAGGTGCCTGAGTTAACCTTATTTTAAGGAACTGAAGGACCCGAAGTGACACCAAGTGACTGGAAATCCATTTGGACTTATACCTTTGTCGTTTTTCTCTTTGCAGACAGGTGGACTCCGAATTTGAACGGCACCTGTGAATTGACCTTTACAGATTGACGGCATCTCTGGCCAACCATCCAGAAGAGAGCACTTCATTGGCCCAACCAGGGTCATGTGACTACCTATGGGCAGAGAGGCTGAGGCCCCCAGTCAGAGAAAGCAGATGTTCCTCTGAAGTGGGCTGGGAGGGCACTCAGAAAGTGTTTACTGCAATACAACTTTCATCAATACATCCCCCTAGACTGCCTTCCGTTAAACAAGTATTTATCTGCATTACAGGTAAATATCATTATTTTCTGATACATCTCTGCCTGCTCCTTGCTTCTCATTTTATGCTCCAGCAACCAAGAATTGCTTGCAGTCCCATCTCCCCATCCCGTACTGACCACCCACATCCCCCAACACAATCAATAAATGTCCCACCTAGTTTCCTGTGGTCCTCTATGCTTGTAATGGTCTCCTGGCGATTCTCTTTGTTCTTTAGGAGTCATGCCGGATGTCACTGCTTCCTCCAGCAGATCTTCCAGACTTCCATACCTTCCTGGGCTAGTTATCTCTTCTTTCTGTATGCATCATAACATTGTGCACATAAATCTCTATCATCGTCCCACACCATTGTTTGTGATTTACTGTTTAGGTCCTGACATCTTTACAGCCCCAGACAGAGTCTGGCCTATAGTGGGCGCTTGGAGATAGGTGAATGAACATACTCTAAAAGTTTCCTTTTAGCTAATAATTGACTCTCTAGAGTTAAAAAAGAGTGTGTCATTACGTGAGAAGTATTGTCTGCAGGAGCCCCTTAGAACTGTTAACTTGTCAAAGAATTAGATGTCAGGAAGTTCTAATCAAAGTCCTCCTCAGGACCAAGGGTCAGCCCACCACTTGAGAGAGTCTGCTCTTTACCTGGTGCCCTAACCAGTTTAACTTCCTCTTAAAACGTCTGCTGGGTGTGCTCTCCCATCCTTTTAGATGCAATTTTGATCTAGTGAAGTAATGGGCAGAGCATCAATTTATGACATTATTTTCTTTTTTCTGCATATAAACATTTTTTAAAGGCGATTTCATTAACTATATCCTGTGTCCTCTGCGGACTTTCAACTTTAATTTATAGGGTTTTTTTCTTAGCCTCAAAGCTCATTGCTGTACCATGGTCCTAAAGCATTTGACTTTACATTTCCCACCTTAGCATTAAATGCTTTTCTTTCTCTCCCTGCCACCCCTTGACATTTTATCAGGTAGGGAAATGTTGGCTGATCCTAAAAGGAAATTTCTCAAATTGACTTTTGTTAGTCTCAGGTTATGGGAGGAAGGGATACAAGAGCAGTCCCTCAGGTAAGAGTTTTAAGTTGAATTTTACCTCCAAAACATAAAAATAAAAAAAAAACAACAACAACAGCAAAACCTCCAGGACTGCCTTTGGGTACGTTGGGGGCCGGCAGCCCTGCAAGTTCTAATAAATGAATTAGTATCTCAGAAAGGAGATCACTGCGGGGCTGATATTGATCAGGGTCAGCCGGTGTGTTTGCCTGCGATTGTTTGGGGGGTGGTTAATTGAGTGTCAGTCTCGGCCTGTGTCGTCTCGCTGGCGCCGGGTGCTTTTGGATTTGCTAATTTTCGTTAAGTGTCTCTAGCCGGCTACTCGTCCCCTGTCTACCCAGGAGAACTTAGCGGCTCCCACTGATCAACAGTCTGTCTGTCTGGGCTTTATTGATCACAGGGAGGGCGGCTGGAGGCGGATGCGCTGAGGCGGGGCGGGGGTGGGGGAAGGCTGAAAGCAGACCCCAGCCCCCGGCCGCCCCCCTTCCGGGCTCCCGACGGAACCCCCTCCTAGGCCACACGCGAGCGGGCAGGGCTCGGCAGGGGCGCCTTGGCAGATGGCGCACGCCGGGGGACCGCCACTTGTCCCTGGGGTTCCTAAAGCGCGCAGCGTGGCCCGGGAAGGCTTCCGCAAGCGACCCCTCGGTCCCCCGCGTGTTTCGGGGGCAACAAAAAAGTAGCCACGGGCTGGGGACGCCGGCCCAAGTCTGAGTTGTGAGGGTCCCGGAGGCGAGTGCCAGAGACCCGGCGGCCGGGATCGACCCGCGCCTCGCGCAGGTCACGGACGCGCAGGCCTCCGCGAGGGGGAGCGCCGGAGACAGCAGCCTCCCCGCCCGCGGCCCCAGACGCCGGCGCCGCTAGGAGCCGCGGGGCAAGTCCCTCCCGGCCCCCCTCTGGGCCCGCCTCCTGGCTGCGGAGATGATTGACTGGAGCCTGACGGCCAATCGGACGGCGCTGGCGCTGCCGGGGCGGGGCCGGGGGCGGGGTGGTGTCTGGCCGGCTCCTGGCGCGGGGCGCTATTTACGGCGGCGCGGACCCGGGTCGGCCGAGGCGGGCGCAGGCAGGAGCTCGCCGCTGGCGGTCTCTGCGCGCGCTCGGGGATCTTCTGTCTTCGCAGAGTGGCCCGGCTGAGGGGGAGCGGGGCCGGTAGCCCACCCGGGACCGCGGCGCCGAACGGAGCGAAGGAGCCCGGTGGCCTCAGAGGCGGGCCGCGAAAGTCCTCTGGGCTCCTCGGCGCCCCTCCAGCCGCGCTCCATGCTCCGGCCGCGGCCCGGCCCCTCGCCCGGTCGCTGACGGCGCCCGCCGCCCCGGGGAGCCCCCATGCACTGCGCGCTCCGGGAGCCGTAGGCTGCAGTTGCGCCGCGGCTCCGGGAGCCGGCGGGGGCGCCGCGGCCGTGGGGGGCGTCAATGGATCGCCATTCCAGCTACATCTTCATCTGGCTGCAGCTCGAACTCTGCGCCATGGCCGTGCTGCTCACCAAAGGTGGGTGCCCGCCGGCCGGCCGGGGCCCGGGCTCTCCGGGGAGGGGCGCGCGGGGGTCCCGGGGCGGCCGCGCCGCCGCGGGCCTTTGAAGGCGGCTGCCAAGGCTTTGTTAGCGCCGGGCGAGGTTTCCTCCCGCGCTGGAGCCCGCAGGTCGCGACAAGTTGCCTGTTCTTAGAAGTCGCGGCGGTGGCTTCGCGGCCGCCCCCTCGGGTGTCCCGGGGCCGGCGCGTGGAGGTGGAGTCAGACCTCGGGGCAAGTGGTTGTCAAAATGTTTTTGTAAGTCTGTCCGTGGCGAACTTCTGAACGTTTGCAGCCGGGGAGCGGGGCCGTAGTGCGCGCCGGGGCGGAGGCGGCAGCGCCGAACCGCGGACCCTGCTCGCAGCTGCGCGGGGCTGGAGTGCGGGCTGTCGCCGCGCGACTCCAAGTGTGACTCCGTCCGCGCGTGTGCCTTCGTGTGTGTTTGTGAGCCAGCGAGTGTGCGTGCCTCCCTGTGAGGGAGTAGGTGCCCCAAGTGTGTGTCTCCGTGTGCAGGAGTATGTGCTGCGTGGCTTCTCGGGCTGGGAGGGATAGGCTCTGTCAGCGGTCCCATTTCCCACTCAGCTCAGAGTTTACACACTACTACCAAAAAAAAAAAAAGAAAGAAAGAAAGAAAAGAAGAAGGTCGGTTTCTTTTTTCCTCCTGCAGGCTTTCGCCTTTTAGGTCGAAATAACCCAAACTCCTAGATTTCAAGGATTCCCTCGCCTCCTCCGCGATGAACTCTACCTACTGTTCTGTGAACAGATAATTTTTTTTTTTTAAATGGGAAGCGTTATTTAGCTTTTGCACTCCCCCTCCCTTTCTCTAATTGCCATGTAGCAGGCATGAGGTTAAAGGATAAGCTAGCCCAGCAAGGATGATGTGCTACAGTATTTATTTATTTTGGAAGGAAGGGTGTAATTAACCCTAAATAACAGCCCTGGTAGCCTGCAGAGGGGAGCCTCCTGGCCCTATCAAAGGCCGACAGAACAGGGAGGGACTGAGGCTGACATGAAGTCACAGATACCGAAACTATGTGCCTGATAATGATATAATTAGGGGATCAGAGATTTCTGACTGCTGCGGACTTCAAAAGCTTTAAAAGAAGCCAGCAGTCTCTCCTGTAGCCATCTTGACTAAAGCAGACATTTTTGTTTAATCACTACATACAGTAACAAGAAAGGGGGGGAAACAGAAGAGCATTGTTCACTGTTTCCAAATACCAGTCCCCTTTCTGGGCCTTTTGCATGCCACAGGAAGAAACTTTATGAAACGACAGAAATACAGTTTTAATACAGTAATACAAAAGTCCATTCAACTTGTTGAAATGTGGCTCCAATTAAAAAAAAAAAGTTGTTAGAACTTTCGTAGTTACCTGTCAAAATTTTATTAGACTGTTTTAGGTCATTGAAAATCTAGTATTTTAAATAGGCTCTCATAAACATTTTACTCTTTTTCCTTTTCCATTCAATGCTCTTTTTCTGTGCTCAGTCTGAGGCGAATAGGATCAAAATGGACTTTGAATCTGTTTTATTTCTACTTTAAATCTGTCTATGGGATTTGTCAGGCTAGGGATACATATTCATCACCACGTTAGACTGGTGAGCTTTGTGCAAAAAATCAAGTAAGCTTGGAAAGAGGAGAGAGAACCTCTAAAAAGCAAGGTTCCAACTTGAAGGTCTTCCTGGGGAAGGGACTTCGGCCCAGACCGCGACAGGGACAGGGAGCTCGCCAATTGAGGCTAGAGCGGGACCTCCAGCTTTGGATGGTTAAACTCAGATTGCCAAAGATCTGTGATTAGCTGGCAGGTTTTTTTAGAATGAAAGCATTAGCAGCGTCTGATGAAAACCGAGCATACCATACAGTGGCCTGGAATTTGGACAGATAATTAAATGAGACACCTTACTCAGGGGTTCACATTCACTGAGAGAAGGAGGAAGAAGAAAGGAGAGGGTAGGAAGAGGTCTATAAAACCACAGTCCCTGGTGTTTAATTTCAGAGCAGGGGTTTCAGGAACTACGCAGAACTTCTGATTGGGAAGTTGGGAAGCGGTGTGTGCCTCAGTCCCGTTTACAGTAGCTTTAGTTGTGGTAGCTGATAGTGACCAGAGTCCACGGGGTCAGATATGGTATTAGTGATAGGTCTGAGACCCAGATCATTTCAACTAGAAATGGATGCTAAAAGCCTCAGAGCATGCATTGCAGCAAAATGTTACCAGCGACTTGCAATTCCCCAAATAAGTTTTATAAAGGAAACTTTTAATCACTTCCTGGAGAAAAATTTGAGGTTTCCTTAAGGATTTTTCATTCAACCAGCGGAGGATTTTCAGTTTCAGTGTTTCCCCTTTTAGATCCCATGTTGAATTACATGTAAAACTGGGGAGTTAAGGGGAGGAGAAGTTAGCTTTGCCGTTTTACACCCGCCTCCCCTCCTCACCCGCCCCCCCCACCCCCAGTTTTATGACTTTCCATTTGGGCTGAAAGAAATTGACTTTGGCAAGCAAACCACTAATTGTAAACTGCCTAGTTCCTGTTTTACAATATACTGACTAAAAGCTCCTCTGCATGAAAAGATCTTTATAGGCAAAGTTTGCCTTTTCTAGAGAGGTTGCAAATAGCTGCCCAGTTTCATAGTTTTAAAACCTCCTGACCGGAGCAATTTCTAGATTGTTGTGTTTCTAGTTAATAACTTTATAAGGTGTTAGCTAAAGCTCTTAAATCTTGGCACAGCCCTTTAAGGTAGTAAACAATTCAGTAGTTCCGATCAAATATTTATACTGACAAAATCAAAAAGCCTAGCATTTTTATGTTGTATGGTCACGTAGGATTAGAATAAACAGTGTAATTTACCTGATGGTAGGAGAAGTTCTTGTGATGATTCTTTTCCTTCAATTCCAGAAGTAATATTTTGAATGACTTGCTAAACTTCTCAGAAATCGCCATTGAGCTTTGATTCTTTGCTGTTGGGGTTAATACGTGTCTAAAATTACATTTCACTGGGTTGAAATTTAAGCACTAGCTTGCACAGAGGGCTCTCCCAAGTCGACCCGGGGCTGCCGTTGCCGGCACTCAGCTGCCCATTCTAAAAGTTAGAGCCTCTGATCCTGAGGTTGAGCAGTTGCCCAGGTAGAGGCTTTATCTGGTCTCGGAAGGCGTTTGACGCAATTTCCCATTGTCTTCAGGTGAAATCAGATGCTACTGTGATGCTGCCCACTGCGTGGCAACTGGCTATATGTGTAAGTCGGAGCTGAGCGCCTGCTTCTCTAGGCTTCTTGATCCTCGGAACACAAACTCCCCGCTCACCCATGGCTGCCTGGATTCTCTCGCAAGCACAGCAGACATTTGCCAAGCCACACAGGCCCGAAACCACTCCGGCACCACCATGCCCACATTGGAATGCTGTCACGAAGATATGTGCAATTACCGAGGGCTGCATGACGTGCTCGCCCCTCCCAAGGGGGAGGCCTCAGGTAGGTAGAAGCCCCCTCTCACCAGGACGCCGGCTGGCAGCCACGACTTTGTATGTCTGCCATTGATTCTGTTGTTAATGTAATTAGAGACACCAGAGGGAGAGGCATGGCTGGATGCAAAGATGCATCTCTATTGAGCCGCTTTTATGTCAGCCTGAGCATGAGATGTCTGTCTGCATAATAGGTTTTGCCTGGTTTTCCCACATTCGGAAGACCCAGAGGACCCTTACTGTTCAGGAACGACAGTCCCTAAACGGACTGTTCTTGGAAGCTGATCTTTGCATCGCTTGGCAACATGTATTTTGTAAATACTGTTGATTTCACCACAAGCTGCTTTCTCACGGGGGGCCTTGTTGCTGATGGATAGATAGATGATCATAAACCCCTGCGGGGGGAGGGCTTACCGCAGTCTGCTCACGCGTTTGTGTTGCTCTAGGACAAGGAAACCGCTATCAGCATGACGGCAGCAGGAACCTCATCACCAAAGTGCAGGAGCTGACTTCCTCCAAAGAGCTGTGGTTCCGGGCGGCCGTTATTGCTGTGCCCATCGCCGGCGGCCTGATTCTGGTGTTGCTGATCATGTTGGCCTTGAGGATGCTCCGAAGTGAGAACAAGAGACTGCAGGATCAGCGGCAGCAGATGCTGTCCCGTTTGCACTACAGCTTCCATGGACACCATTCCAAAAAGGGGCAGGTAGCCAAGCTAGACTTGGAGTGCATGGTGCCGGTAAGCGGCCATGAAAACTGCTGTGTGACCTGTGACAAGATGAGACAAGCGGACCTCAGCAACGAGAAGATCCTCTCGCTCGTCCACTGGGGCATGTACAGTGGGCATGGGAAGCTGGAGTTCGTATGACGGGGGCTGACCCCGAACCGAAGTTCATGGGCGCTGGAAGGCTTGGGGTTCTGCTGGACAGGAGCACTTTATCTGAAGAAAAACGAACTCACGGACTCACCTTCGAGAGACAGAATGACCTCTGCAAACAGAATCTTGGATATTTCTTCTGAAGGATTATTTGCACAGACTCTTTAAATACAGTCAAATGTATTATTTGCTTTAAAATGATAAAAAGCAACGAGAAGACTACGTACACACTGTTACCAGGGTTATTTGCATCTGAGCGAGCTGGAATCGAGTACCTAAATAAACTAAAATGTGCTCTGTGTAAGCTCCAACATCTTGATTTATTGTAAAGATTTAAAAATATATATATATATATTTTGTCTGAAATTTAGCGGTGTCTTGTCATAAATTAAAAACTAAGTGGGATGCATAAGAAACTACATGTTAATTATACAAATGAAGATCTGTTGTCGCTCATAGTAAGGTCTCAACTGCAGGATTTGGCTTGATTTTTGTTTTTGTTTTGTTTTGTTTTGTTTTTTGTTTTTAAACAAGACCAAGATCTTGTTTATCCTTACATGCATATTTGTAGTTTTCTTATAGTGTGGAGAATTTCTAAATGTGTCCTGCCCATCGTTCAGTGTCTTATGCACATGTTTTTGTTAGATGAAAGCTAAAAACCAGGATTATTCTAAGAGAAATCTTAAACTTCTTTATACTAGGTCGGATATCATGGATCAGTGTCTAGAGCTACCTTATGAGCAAAGGTAATAATTCATCAACTTAATCCAGTTGCTCTGAAATGCTTTTTAAAATGTGTCTACCTCCAACCAAAAAAGAAAAACCAAACCAAACCAGCTAAACGCAACTTCCTCTCGTAGTTAAAATTAGTCACTGTCTACTTTTACTGTTGATTAATTTATCAGTTGGCTTTGTCTCAGACCAGATTAAATGTTTTGGATCCCAGATTAGCCAAACTTGATTGTATCATGCTCCTAGTTTTCAAACCTTCCTTCACGCATTTTTTTTTTTCCTTCTCAATGTTTGGAAAGGGTTTCAGTAGTGAAGATTATTTGTATCAACTGAGATTTAAAGAACACTAGGGCCCCCTGCTCCCCACATTGACATCAGTCACTGATAAACTAAGTAACAGTGTTTTCACTCCTGCAGGACCTTCTGTCTGGCAACACTGCTCAGCCTGAATTTAAACCCATGCCACATTTGTGTGCTTTTCCCACCAAATAGGTCTTTGTTATCCTAAACGTGAGAAGCATTTGCCATGTAGGATTCTTTTTTTTTTTTTTCCGATTCTTTTGTATATTTGAAACTTCTGCTTAAAAATGAACCTCTAGTCTGCATATTTGAGTATGGGGTTTTCTTTTACGAGTGTTAAAGGATTGTGTGTGTGCATATTTGGGGGATTATTTTATGATAAGCATAATTTGGGTCCCTTAAGACAGATGCAGTCGCCAAGGTCATGGAAGAATCCGAGTCGAAATGATTAGTCTAAAAATGAGTACCTAGATTATTTAATAATTAATAGGCCACAGCCCCGTACAAAGTAGGCTATGGAATAAATACACATTTTAATAAATGACGGCATTCGTATTGTGCTTTTTGAGAATGGCAGTTCTCGCACGCATGGCATACAGTTTATAAAGGGTGTTGAGTTTTAGGTGTGTTGCTTTTTGAGGGAGCCAGAGAATTGTGACCTAACTATCCAAAACCGGCTAGATAAGAAAAGTCACCGAAATTGCCACCTGATGGAGTTTTGACCCTCATCTCCACTTTGAGCTCCAGATCAAATTACAGTGCTTGAAGATTAAAAGACTTCTTGCTCCCTATCCATCCTGCTTTCACGTACAGCGTCAAGCAAGCACAGTGGTGCCTCAAGATTCTATCAGCTCCATGTAGTTAGTTTTTCCCCCTGCTGGCCCTGCTGTTACTCTTACTCACCCCATTTGTTCCAAATACCAGTTAACTAAGAACTCAGCAATTCGTTAAATAAGGCAATGAAGGATTTGAAGTCCGATATTTTAAATCACTTGGAAACCAGTAAACCCCATCCTCCAGGAAAGGCCTGGGTCTTGGCTGGCCCTGAAATCATGGACATTTCATGGAAGATGAATGCAAAATGCCTCTACTTCCGTGTTCTGTGTTCGCTGCCCTGCCTCTTTCTTGTTTCTTCTGTAAATTCACGTAAATTTACAGACCCCTCTCCCCCCATTCAGGGGGGCGCTGGCGCTGTGCACCTGCCCCCTGCTGGCGGACTGGGTGTCCAGGGTGCCCAAGTGCTAGCCACATAATAGATGGGCTATTCCTACTCCTGTGTCTTTCCCTAATGACAGACCCTTTCCCCTTCATGGGTCATATTCATAGATACTAAATGAGATATTTATTCATTTAGTATTTGCACACTGCCCCAGCCGCCAGTCTTCAAAGGCAGATCTGGACATAACTTGGCCTTTTCGACGAAAATATTGCAGGTCTGTCAACTTTGATTTTTACCAAGAACTAAATATAGGTTCTCCTTTTGCTTTCCTGTGAGAGTGCGGAAGCTGCCAAGAGCAGAGATAAAGGGCCCTTCATGAAATAACTACCTACCTGATTCGGTGATGTAAGTAAGGTGATGACTGCTGTGTTTGTTTTTCCCTCCTGGAGATGTTTACTGTTACTTTGAGGTGACTGGACAAGGCTGGGCTAACCAGGAACAGCCCTTGTTTAATATTGACATAAACTCCCCCCCCAGTAAGATTTTTTTTTCTAAGTGGAAATTTGCCCCAACCAGAGACAAATGGGACCAAATTTGCCATGATGTTTCTATATCTACACCCCTTCCATTCTATCCCTCTTGAAAAAATTGATCTGTACGTGGTTATGTCTTTTATGTTATCCCCCCCCCCACACCCTTATTTTGAATGGCTCAGAGGCTTCCTAGGAATTGACTGGTGTGTCTCTAATTTCTGCTGAACTGATTTTATTAAAAACACTGCACCATAGGGGGTTTGACCTTCTAAAATACCAAACATGTCTGCTTTAGAAAATCACAAAGCTCTCCTCTGAAGAGCTCGTAAATCTGGTTTCAATATGGGTTGATTATAGGCTAAAAGCTTGAAAGCAGGGGCATCTAGTATCATGAGTCTGGAACTAGCCTTTTTGGGGCCAGGACAGCTTTTTTTCCTTATAACCTCTAATTGGTTCTCTTCTCTGTCTCGGCCCAAATAACGTCAAACCTCCTCTGAAAGTTACATGGTGGGATGAGGCCGAACTCATACAAGGGTAGTGGTCAAGTGCACTTTGGAGTCGCACAGCCCAGGTTCCAATGCTGCCTTTGTCTCTGCTAGCTGTGTGAACTTGCGCAAGTTACTTAAGCTCTTTGAATTCTCAGTTTTGTTACCTATAAAATGGGGGCGATGATTATGTTTTATAAGATTATAGTGTGGAGGTATAGTAGCTATTTCTATTAATACACACAGGGTCTTGGATGAACTAGAGTGGCCCAGCATAATATTCCTCAAAATTTGAGAGCCAGGGTGTGGCGCCTGGGTGGCTCAGTTTGTTAAGCGTCTGCCTTCGACTTGGGTTATGACCCCAGGGTCCTGAGATCAAACCCTGCATCGGGCTCCCTGCTCCACAGAGTGCCTGCTTCTCCCTCTGCCCCTCTCCTCCCTGCCCCCCACTCATGCTCTCTCTCTCGCTCTCTTGCCCTCGCTCTCTCTCTCTCTCGAATAAATGAATAAAAATCTAAAAAAAAATTTTTTTTTTTAATTTGAGAGCTCGGGCCTATTACTTTTACAGTGGATATTTACTTGACTTTTTTGTATCTCAGATCTTTCATACCTGAGATTTGCAGCCCCTTCAGTGACCTGCAGACTGCATGTAACCTTTTTAATATTTGTTTTTAATGTATTGCTTTTAGCCTCCCATCTACTAATGATATTGGTTTGTCATTGTTTCCTTTTGGAATAGTCTCATGGCTACTAATAGGAACACTTCAGTTTGATGGACCTATTTTGTTTTCTTTTGGTATTTGACAGAATGAAGTGCTAGAGTTTCAGCTGCTCCTGATGGTTAATCCAGTGAGAAAATCACGGGGAGTCCAGTTAGCTGACAGATACTGTTTCAGAATCACTTGACCAGTTTGTGTGCGATTGATACATTCTCAACAAGAGCCACCCACCATCAATTAGAATTTCCCCCGTAGGTGCTCCCACTAAAATACAAATAGTTCCACAACCGGTTTTTAGGACTGTGTGAACTTTTTCACACGGGGTGGGGGGTGTCTAGTTAGTGACAAATCCATTTAATTCCCCCAGGTGAAGTTAATTTAGTTGGTGACTCTGCGGGTCACAGTTGTAATGGAAAAGGAGCTGCTTCAGAGACCAACTTGCTCTTCGTCTCTTTCTTCGTTCGGTCCATGTTGTTCTTACTCTGCTGGTTTAAAAAGGCAGGGCATTGATCTAAAAGTTGAGACCCAATGAAATAACAAAATTAAATGCTCTTTCAAAGTTTGACAACTCTTCATTTGGAGTACAGTTTTAGGCTCGGAACATGTCCTAGCTAGTCTGCTCACGTTGCACCGTTTTGTGGTGTGATGGCGTAATTCACTTGTCTCCTGTTCTGGAAATTTGGAGATCAACCTGGGGAGGTGGTGGGGCTGAACGTAGCCAGATAGGGATATACTTCTTGCAGGAAGGTGGCAATTTTCCAATGGATCTGCTTTGGAGAGTTTCAAAGTATGTATTATAGGGGGAGGCCTACGAGCCATCTTTCTACAAACTCTCCCCATTCTATGAATATGAAAAGGGATTCCAGGAAAGGCATAGATGAGCAATCTTGGGAGATACTTTGGATAAGCAGCTAGACAATATCTCAAGGCATCTGTCATTCCTCAAGACCTTGTGGAGATGCTTTCCATCTAGTAGCCAGGAGCCAGCTGGCCCCTTGGAGGTCAGATTGTGGTTGGCAGCCTAGATTTTGCAGATTAGATTGATGTTGGATTAACCCAAGCTGAATCCTGAAGAGATGAGTTGATAACTATTTCTCTGTGTGTAAACATATGTACATTCGTGGCATGTGTATGTCTGTGCTGTGCTAGCTGAATAGTCTTTGAAATCCTGGAATAATTTTACAGTGAACAGCTTTCAAGGCAGAGTGTAAGGAGATGTTGGAATTTATGGGAAGTCAGCAATTTGTTTTTAGACATGTGAAGACTGAGGTTAGTTGTGATGAATTAATAAAGTCAGAGGCTGTTGTGTAAATTCACTCTGAAAGATCTCACATTACAAACCTAATGGAACAAAAATTGTTTTAGCAGTTAAAACCAAGAGAAATACAGAAAGCTCTTTATCCCTGGTCTCTTCCCCTTGGAATTTCCCTAGGGAACTGATGAGGACAGCGGAAAAACACCACACTTCTAAAAGCAGTTTCTTACTTTTCAAGTGTTGGAAGTCCACGCTGAGGCTTTTTTTTTCTTTTTTTACTAAATTTAGTGGATGTGATTTTGATACCCAAGACTTTCATTCACAGTTGCCTTGCAAAATGGGGTATTTCTCACCTGGATTTAGGGATTCAACTGTGAAAACCCAGTGGGGCGGAGTGAGGACCTGTATAGCCTTTGTACTTTGCTGTGATCCAAGGAGAGCAGACAATGAAGGGAAGGGAGACTGAGCCCGCTTGCATTAGGCGTCTGAATTCAGGTTGTTGGTAAATAAGCAAATGTCTTCCTCTTTGGTTTTTCCACTCTAAACTATTGTTTTAAAGATTTATAATTTTGTGTGGGAACCCCAAAGGAAAACAAGTTGCCAGTGAAGGGAGTTGAGGAGAAACAATTCAAATGGATCTGAAAATTAATGAAGCATTGCTAAGGTCAAATGCATCCCCACCTTTGAAATCTGGTGCCATCTCCAAGCGAATTTAAGGATACCAATTCTCACCAAGAAGCATTATCATCATTCCCCGTTAAACTAAGAGGTGTACTCTCCTTTTAGCATTGTGAAATATCCAAAGTTTTCATCAAACAGTGTTTCCCTAAGGAATTTAAAAATAAACCACTGAGAGTTTTGTTGGCCCAAAACGTGAAGAACCTAAAATCAGCAGTCTAACTATTTCATCTTTAATTGGCTGGCCCCAGCCACACTGGGGTAACTTGGGGTAACTTTATTCTCCTGGAACTGAACCTCTAACCAGAGGCTATAATAAAAGCAACAAATAGCTTGTTGCATCCTTCATTCAGGGACACACCAAAGGTGAGTTATATATTACGTGCCTCTCTCCACACACGTAGCATCTTTTCTTTTTTTTTAAGACTTTATTTATTTATTTGGCAGAGAGAGAGCACAAGTAGGCAGAGTGGGCAGAAGCAGGCTTCCAGCTGAGCAGAGAGCCCAACATGGGGGTCGATCCCAGGACCCTGGGATCATGACTTGAGCTGAAGGCAGAGGTTTAACCAACTGAGTCACCCAGGCGCCCCAACACCCAGCATCTTCATTAAAGGATTACCTTTTACTTCAAAATCCAAATGCTCCTATGCATCCATTTATAGTTGTATAATTGAGACTTAAGGAGTTGTAGGGGCGCCTGGGTGGCAGAGTTGGTTAAGCGTCTGCCTTCGGCTCAGGTCATGATCCCAAGGTCCCAGGATCAAACCCTGCATCCAGCCCTGCATCGAGACCCGCATCGGGCTCCCTGCTCGGCGGGGAGTCTGCTTCTCCTTCTCCCACTCCCTCTCTCCCTGCTTGTGCTCTCTCTCTCTGTCAAATAAATAAATAAGATCTTTAAAAAAAAAAATAAGGAGAGGTAAATTTAAAAAACGTGTGTGTTTATGTATGCCTGGGGGGAGTGTGATCATTCATGACTTCCCAACCCTTATAACTCTTACATTGTTTCTAGTGTCCCATAATCCTTTCATTTATTTAAACATATTTTATACATACACATATTTATATTTTCCATGAGCCCTGGCTCAAACCGTCAACCGGCACCCAGTAGTATGTGTTAAAAATATGAAGTGGGGAAAAAGAGAATTTCTTTTTCTTTAAAAGCAGCACGGTTGTCCACCTTCAAAGGCAAACTTAAAAGAGGAAGCATATCATCTGGGCAAAACCTGGGGCAGCGTGATTGCACTGGATCTGGAGCTCGGTTTCCCCTGGGATTCTTGGCTTCTGGCTCCCAATTTCACAGGCGGACAAAGCATGGAGGAGGTGCGGCTTGAGGAGGCTGTCCAAAGAGGGGAATTGTCTGTCCATCCGGGACTGCTAAATGTCAAGGGTCATTTCCCAGCCCAACACTTGATTGTGAGGCAGGCTCCTAGGGAAATCTTGCAAGGCCCAGGATTGTGACAAACACTCTCTAGGTGGGCAATAAAACCCGACAACCTTCCCCGACTGGCTGAACAATGGGAGGTTGTTTGTTGGCATTTGTATGCAAATTGTGGTGAGTAGCTAACAGGTTGCTTTGAAATGCTGAATTTGTTTATCCCAACGTGGGAAGCCCGCCCTTTTCTTTGTGCGAGGGAGATTGAAGGAGCTCTTTCTCAAGGCCCTCAGCATTGAATGAGGTCCAGCAGGGTCGCTGGCGTGGTCATTAACTCGGGCTGGGCTTCAGGACTGGAAGTGCGCTGCTGGTCCCTGGACTGACCCAGACGGAGGTGACCTGCTGGGAAGCCGCCGGCTCACCACGTTCTGGAGTTTTCTCTAGGTCCCCTGGCTAGGGCTGAGCCACCCAAACAGCAAACAACTGAAAGGAAAAAAATACTCCGGTCTTCAGAATATCCATCACATAAATACCTCGTCTGGAAAAAAATACATCGGCCATTTCCTTTGGCTTCATCTTCATGCCTATTCTGGGAAAAAGCACCTCCCTCCCAGGCCTAAAGAAAGACCTGCCACTGAGTCTCTCACTGGGTTGTGACTTTGTGTGACCTTTTTAAGCCAGAAACATTTGTTCAAAATGCTCATCCTAACATTTTTATAGTCTTTATAGCTGCTAAGGGTGTATGTATGGTATTGGCGTCAAAGGGACCTGGGTTCAAGTTCAGACATGCCTTATTACTAGTGATGTGACCTTGGGCCAATTAACCTCTCAGTTAATTCACTTACATATTGGGGATAATAATATTATCAGCATTTTGGGTTGTTGGGAGGATTAAATGAGGTAATGCAAATAAAGATTTAGCGCAATTCTTTGCAAAGTTGTAGATGGTAGCCATTACTACGAGGTACTGTTCCTTCAAAAGCCCTTGAACTGTCTAGACATCGCACAGGTGGCCAGGGGGTCACCACTCCTACTTTGCAGACCGGATGAATTCAAAGATTTAGCGATGTTTAATCTTTTTTATTTGTGAGGGTCTTTAATTTGCCCAATTTAACCTTTCCATGCTTATATTTTGCTCAGGACTGCGGGAAAGTACTTAATCTTGATGTGAAAATATTGAAACTACAACATCCCTTGCAGGAAAACGTTACTTAGTAGGAAGAATTCTAGCGTTGAACCACAGCACAGAACAGTTTGTGCTAACACTGTCCAAAATCAGGGAGGGCATGTTATCTGCTCCGTTACAACAAATACCTGTTTTTGCACATCCTGTTAATGAATACACACCTGTCGAGTGTGTTAGTTTGCTCTGCCGACGTAGCTGACACAGGGCCAAGCCCCAGGTCACTGCGTAGAGTCCAGGAGGTAGGAGTCCTTGGCACCAGCCACTGTCTCGCCACTCGGGGGTCCGGCTGAAGGGCTGGCCAAGGTCACCCTCACAGGTAGGCAAGAGGCGAATTAAAGTTTTGTTCTAGACCGCACTCATCAAGATGGTTCTCATGACAATTTGTGCTTCCAGGCAATTGGTGAGCCTAAAAACACAATTCAGCTTTGATAATAGGACCAATTGTGAATCCACCAACTTCTCATTATGGTTCCTTCCTAAGAATGTTGTGACTTGCATGGTTCTACATCTTTTCGTATTCCTGTAAATTCGCCTCGTGTGGGTGGGACCCGAGCTAGTGACAGATCAGTGGGACTTCTCCAAGCCCAGGGATTTATCTGTGTGTCCCACATCTGCACACAGCATCTCTAAGCAGCTACCTGACACTCCCTGGGGACACTTGCTGAGTGCGACACAGCAGTGGGATGTGGCACATTTCCCAGCTGACCACCTCTTAAACCTTCCTGCTCATGTTGGGTCTTTCCCTTTACTCTGTTTCTTCTGGCCCCCTCCGTTGAGGGTATTAATGCTGAGGAAAGCGGCGTACCCCCACTGCTCCCCGTAGACTTGAGGTTTCTTACCTGTCTCTGACTCTCCACAGCTCAGTCCACCTCTCTGGGTTCTGCCTCAAGCTGATTCTGACCCCTTTTGCTCTGGCTTCATGTCATTTCTCTCTTGATCATGTATTTGGCTTTTGCTTTTCTGCCCAGCCAGTTTGTTTTCCAATGACTTGATTGGACACTTGCTCTTGATGTAGGCTTTAATTGGGAAGCTCTCTGTGTCAACTTTGTGCCTGGGTAATCCTACCTGCCTGGGCCTGGAGCACTGATTGTGTAGACACAGCGTTGACTACATACTCAAGAATCGCATTGTAAGTCACCTTACCAAGTTCCCAAGACACGCATTACCCTACCTTTCCTGGTGGGCATTCCTTACCCAATAATAACATAGGGTTGGAACCTATGGACTTAGGGGGGATGAGGCCAACTGTAGTGCTCAGGGGCAGGATGGTGGTTGAGATAAGAGGCCACTACCCTTGGGATTGAGAACATCCTGGCAATTTCTCTGGGGCCCTTGAGGCTCTGGGGCTCTGAGCTCATCATCACCCTGAAAGTCACTGTCCATCCCTCCAAGGCCCTCGCCTGATAGTTTTCACAGAAATCTGAAATAATTTCCCTAATTCTTGCATCAGGCAGGACAATTGATGACCATCCACTCTTTGGTTTTCTGATGAAGCTGAGTGGGTGACATTTCCAGTCTACTCCAGTCTATTGATTTGACTGGAAAGATGAAGGAGGGCATCCTCTCTAAGAAGTCAAGGTGGGGTTCCTGGGGGCTGTGAGGTGGGGCTGGGCACACGCACCTTACCACCTGCTGCCTGCAACCAGGGAGGGAGCTGGTCAGAATCTCCTCCAAGAGCACACGCTCCAACTTGGCACAATGCTACTCCGAATTGACAGGCCCAGGAAAGGCCAACTGGGTCATGGTTGGAAGAGCTGTCGTGGGTATTGTGGCCAAACTGATGGCCCATGGCGGGCAGCTGGTCAGGCTGGTACCTGTGGCCTAACCAGCCCGAGGGCTCAGCACAGGCCATCTGAGGGGGTGACCGCACCTCTCTGGCCACAACTAGTGGGCAGTGCACCGCCAGAAGGCTCACTGGGCGACTATTGCAGGAGCCCTGACTGCCTGCACCCCCCGCCAGGCTGGGACCCAAGCAGCATTGGTTTCGGGTTGGTTGAGGGCTGTGTTGCTGCTCTGGCCGTCCACGAGGAGAGGCTGCAGAGCCTTCCGGCATGTCCTGGCCAAGGCCTTGTGGAGCCTGTCGCACGGTGCCTGGCACAACGGAGCCGAGTCATGAAATCTGCCACAGCTACAGCTGTCACTCTGCTAACATCGTTCTTCTGGCTTCCGTCCCCCGGCTGCACAACGATGATGAAGTCAGCTTTTAGCGTTTGAAAAAGGAGAGATTTGTTCAAAGATTCTGTAACGACTGGTGAGATTTAGTAAATCATGCCAACTTCCAGCTTCATCTTTTTCATTTTTATTTTATTTATTCATTTACTTTTTTAGACAGGGAGAGAGAGTGAGAATCCCTGAGCAGACTCTACACTGAGTGCAGAGCCTGATGCGGGGCTCGATCCCAGGACCCCGGGATCATGACCTGAGTGGAAGGCAGACGCTGAACCGACTGAGCCACCCAGGCGCCCCTCCATCTTTTTCATTTTTAAAATGACAGTCACAAGAACACTGTTTTCCTTCTACCTCAACTATCTGCTATGGGAATTCTATAGTGCGAGCAAGGCCCTTTGACATCCTTGGGAAAAGCACTAGAAAATAGGAATTACTATCAAAACGTTATTTTGGAATAAGGATAAATTTTTTTCTCATGTGTTTCCGTATTTTTATTTCTTTTATATTTTTAGTTCTTTGACTTTTTAAATGTAGTTTTTTGACTCATGTCTCCTTTCTCTAGTATTTATAATTAAACCATAAAGTTTGCTCTCAGAAGACAGACAATGGTATATCCAGCAGTTATGCGCTTACAACCATCTACATAAAGCTTACGCCCCCTCTCCCCCCTAAACCAAAGAAACCCCAAAACCTTGGACAAGAGTCTGCTTAAAAATAACCTTAGTCTTGGGGGTACCTGGGTGGCTCACTAGGTTGAGCATCTGACTTCTGCTGGGGTTGTGATCTCTGCGTCCTGGGATGGAGCCCTGCATCTGGCTCCCGGCTCAGAGGGGAGTCTGCTTGTCTCTCTGCCTCTCCCTCCACTCATACTCTCTCTCTCTCAAAAAAAAACAAAAACAAAAAACCTTAATCTTGGGGGCACCTGAGTGGCTTAGTTGGTTAAGCATCTGACCCTTGATCTCAGCTTAGGTCTTAATCTTGGGGTCGAGAGTTCAAGGCCCCGCATAAAAATAAATAAGTAAAAAAAAAAAAAAAACCAAAACCTTAATCTTTGTACTTTTCCCCTACTTAAGACAAATATTATGTAACAATACAATTGTCTTTTCTTTGTGAAAATTTTCTACAACTAGCAGAAATGTTAAGATAAGTAGACTGTCTTGGTTAGAAATAGCAAGAAGGGGGGCGCCTTGGTGGCTCAGTTGGTTGAGTGTCTGCCTTCGGCTCGGGTCATGATCCCAGCGTCCTGGGATCAAGCCCCGCATCGGGCTCCCTGCTGGGCGGGGAGTCTGCTTCTCCCTATGACCCTCCCGGCTCCCATGCTCTCTCTCTCTCATTCTCTCTCAAATAAATAAATAAAATCTTAAAACCAAAAAAACCCACAATATTTAAAAAGAAAAAAAAAGAAATAGCAAGAAAGAGTGTTCATATTTCTTATTGATCTACACCTATATGTTTGATATTTAAGTGGTACTTAACGATTTCAGATTTAGGGGTTCTTCTGCCTGCCTCATAGTTGGAAAAAAGTAGCCAAGTAGCTTGCCCAAGGCAATGTTGTGAACAGGGATTTCTGCCCAGGACCGTATTGCTGGGCCATCTTTTCTCCAACAGATAGTGAAAACTTGTGACAAAAATAAAACCAAGTTCACACAGTTTTACTTCTGAATGGAAACTTTATAGTGGCACTTTGTCTCTACCTTTCAGGAAGGCAAAGCCAGGCTAAACACAAACCACCTTATCTCTGCGAAGTCCTACCCTATCCCTCCCAGTGAAACCAGGAGAGAATTCTCTGCCTTGCTTGTTTCTGGGGCTTGGGGGATGAGAAGAAATTTGTTCTCTTCTTTACAGATTTAATTCCTTGAGGGAAGATTTATTTTTTTTAATTTATTTTTACATTTATTTTTTAAATAATCTCTGTGCCCAATGTGGGGCTTGAACTCACAACCCCGAGATCAAGAGTTGCATGCTCCACCAACTGAGCCACCCAGGAGACCCAAGATTGCACATTTTATATGTTGTTCTGGCAGCAATGGGGAAAGGATTTGTATTCTCCTCTGCAATGACCCCCTTATTCTGGGGATTAAGAAAGGGCACTGTCAAATGTCCTTTTTCTCGTTCTTGGGAAGGATGTAGAAAGGGAGTAAATATGCAATCTCTTCCTCTCTCTTATTTCTACTTGCTTCTTACCTTCCTAACCAAAAGAAGCAGAAATCAATTGATTTTGGTGACTTTTTAAAAAATTGTTTAAATGAAAATAATTTAATTCCAGTGTAATTAACATACAGTGTTGTATTAGTTCCAGGTGTACAATATAGTGATTCAACACTTCCATACATCACCCAGGTCTCATCATGACAAGAGTCCGCCTTAATTAATCCCCATCACCTATTTTACCCATCCCCCCACTCACCTCCCCTCTGGGAACCATCAGTTTGTTCTCTATAGTTAAGAGTCTGTTTCTTGGTTTGTCTCTCTCTCTCTCTCTTTTTCTTCTTTGCTCATTTGTTTTGTTTCTTAAAATTCCACATATGAGTGAGATCATATCGTATTTGTCTTTCTCTGACTGACTTTTTTCGCTTAACATTATACTCTCTATCTAGCTCCATCCATGTTGTTGGAAATGGCAAGATTTCATTCTTTTTTACAGCTAAATAAAATACACATATATATATATTTCTCACATCTTCTTTATCCATTCATCAGTTAGTGGACACGGGCTGTTTCTAATAGTTGGGCTATTATAAATAATTCTGCTATAAACATAGGGGTGCATGTATCCCTTTTAATTAGTGTTTTTGTATTTTTTGGGTAAATACCCAGTAGTGTGATTCCTGGATCATAGAGTAGTTCTATTTTTAACTTTTTGAGTATCTGGTAAACTTTTTTTTAATTTATTTTTATTTTTTTAAAGATTTTATTTTATTTATTTGACAGAGAGAGACACAGCAAGAGAGGGAACACAAGCAGTGGGGAGTGAGAGAGGGAGAAGCAGGCTTCCCACTGAGCAGGGAGCCCCATGTGGGGCTCGATCCCAGCACCCTGGGATCATGACCTGAGCTGAAGGCAGACGCTTAATGACTGAGCCACCCAGGCGCCCCTCTGGTAAACTTCTGTGCTTTGTATTAATGAACCTTTCTGGAAGATCTATTTTATTTTATTTTATTTTATTTTAAGTTAATTTTATTTTATTGAGTTATTTTCCCCTTAGAAACATAGAAATATTTGTAGAAAAAAAAAGATGTGGGGCGCCTGGGTGGCTCAGTCGTTAAGCGTCTGCCTTCGGCTCAGGTCATGATCCCAGGGTCCTGGGATCGAGTCCCACATTGGGCTCCCTGCTCTGCAGGGAGCCTGCTTCTCCCTCTGCCCTCCCCCTGCTTGTGTTCCCTCTCTCGCTGTGTCTCTGTCAAATAAATAAATAAAATCTTGCAAAAAAAAAATTCAACTGTTTAAAAAAAAAAATAGTCTTGATTTTTAATTTTTAGGTAAGAACAAAGAGATCCTGGTGGAATTTCAGTGAATAGTACCAGGATATATGTTGGAAAGTCATTAAATGTCAAACTTTATGTAAATTATATTTCTAAAGCTTCAGTACTACTCAGAAACTGTAATTATGTTAGGACAGTGTCTTTTTCAGCAAGAGAGACTCGAACAACTTTCTTCATGGTTATGCTTTGACAACTCCATTCACTTTATTCATAACACTATCCTAAAAGAATTTCCTTTCAGAAAACAGTTAATGAACCCAGCATAATGGGAATTTTCTACACGATTGAATTCACGGAAGAGTAACATTCTATTTCCAGAATAATCAACCAGTCCAGAGACACTCAGCTTCTCACTGAATGATGAATATTTGATATTTCAGAACTAAAGTCAGCAATGTCATGGAAATTGCAGGCACTAATAAAAATGATTTAATTATAATTAAAAATTTATAATTATATAATATAATTATATATTAGTATAATATACTAATATTAACATATTAGTAATATGTTACTAATATGTTACTAGTAACATATTAGTAGTTAATATGTTATTAACATAGTAACATGTTAATAATATATAATATTAAAATATTATATATTAAATATTAAAAATATATAATAATAAAACATGCTGGAATCAGGAAGTGAAGACATCGAGTTACATGGAATGTTCCACTTAAGTCTAGCTCACAAAAGGTCACTAGAATGACTAGCACGTGAAAGGTCAATGTTGAACTTTTCCAAGTTTTGTTTAAAAGAAATGTGTAAGAGAGGAAGGGAAGGGGGAGAAACACAGAGAGAGAATCTTGGTTGGTTCTATCAATGCATTAAAAGCTGTTCTGGACAGAGAACGAGAAGAAAGTTTTAGTAATTTTCAAGAAGTCTTCATGTGCGGTGCCTGGGTGGCTCAATCGGTTAAGCGTCCGCCTTTGTCTCAGGTCGTGGGTCCAGGTCCTGGGAGAGTCCTGCATCCGGCTCCCTGCTCAGCGGGGAGTCTGCTTCTCCCTCTCCCTCTGCCCCTCCCCCCTGCTCATGAGCTCACTCTCTCTCAAATAAATAAGTAAAATCTTTTAAAAAAAAGTCTTCATGTGCTATGCAGATCGATTTTTTTTTTTTTTTTTTTTTTTAGAGTTTATTTCTTTATTTGACAGAGAGAGACACAGCTAGAGAGGGAACACAAGCAGGGGGAGTGGGAGAGGGAGAAGCAGGCTTCCCGCCGAGCAGGGAGCCCGATGCGGGGCTCGATCCCAGGACCCTGGGATAATGACCTGAGCCGAAGGCAGATGCTTAACAACTGAGCCACCCAGGTGCCCCTGATTCTTCTTGATTTGTTGTATTTTATGGTTACATACATGCTGAGAGAGAGAGAGGGAGGGAGGGAGAGATGAAAATAAACAAAAAGAATGAGGGGAAATAAAGAAAACATAAAGAAATATTAGAAGAATGGGTGTGGAAAAGGGAAATAAACGGGAACAGGTTAACATTTAATGAAACAAGCCCCAGGGTCACACGTGAGCCTCCAAGGGGCGGTTAAATCTGGTATCTAGAGTCTCGAGTGCTCAGACCAGGGTGTAAAGAAATGCAGGGTCTCCAGCTAGGGCTCTCTTCCCAGCATCCAAACTGATTCACAGCCCAGTTCGACCCTGGCCCCTCCTACACTGTCAGTTCCTCATCGTTGTTGTTTCTACTCCTTCCCTTTCTCTTGTCTCTGCTGGCAAAATGCTCAGAAAAGGTGATTTGAAGTGTGGTCCCTGGTTGGGGCTGGTCCACAAACTGTTCTCTACTGGTTTCTTGGAAGCAAGCATCAAGAAACTTTTATTAAGCAGTTCGATGGAATAATTTAATGTCTGTAGAATCTAATGAAAGACGGGGCTTCATTTTGTATATTTTTGTTTTTAATTTCATTTCAACTAGTAACTTATTTTTACTGTATTTTACAAAATATCCTCTGTGATCGCTTGGGAAAAAATGGTCTGATGTTACAGTTAGTTAGAAGCATTGCTCTGGAGAACCAGGAGGTAGTGTTTGAAGGAAAGCGTATCTCACTCTTCCAAATGCAGATGCAGCTGATGATATGAAGTGGAGGAGAGCCTCACATTTCTCCCCCTGAAGAGCCTGGGTCAGAAGCAATAGCCTCTAGTTAGTGACATGCTTTAGAGCAAGGATTCTGCAACTTGTTTGTCTCAGGACTCTCTACAAACTTTAAAAAATTCAATTTCCAGGTGTTCATTGCTAATATATAGAAATACAATTTTTTTTTTTTAAAGATTTTATTTAGGGGCGCCTGGGTGGCTCAATTGGTTAAGCGTCCGCCTTTGTCTCAGGTCGTGGGTCCAGGTCCTGGGAGAGTCCTGCATCGGGCTCCCTGCTCAGCGGGGAGCCTGCTTCTCCCTCTCCTTCTGCCCCTCCCCCCAGCTCATGCGCGCGCGCACGCTCTCTCTCTCTCTCTCTCTCTCTCTCTCTGTCTGAGAGAGAGTTCCCTATCGTCACAGTAACCCGTATTCAGCCTTTAGCGATTCATCAGCCACTTTAGCTGAATGCTCCTTTCCAGCTTGTACGGTGCCTGGTGGTACTCACCTTTTCTCTCCCTGTAGGCTTTCTTTCCTCAGATTTCAGGTTAGTTAGTGGCCCTGAAATCTCAGCTTTCTGACAGGTTCAGGAAAAGCTGTGAATTTGCAGATTACCTGATATTTGTTGTTGTTGTAAGTGACATAGCAATGCTCTTTCCAGCTTTCTGTATCTTAAGCAGAAGCCGGAACTTTCCTAATTATTAAAGACCAAAAAAAGGCTTTAGTTAATGTAGGTTAATCTATAGATATTTATCATATTAGAAACTTAAATGAGAAATTTAGAAAATATTTATTAGCTTACTAAAAATGACAATAATATACCTATTGTGTTACTATAAATAACCCATTAAAAATTTTTTTTAAAGTTTATTTAAAGTAATTTAAAGTTTTAAATTAAAAAATTTATTTATTTATTTGACAGAGAGAGAGAGCACAAGCAGGGGGAGCGGCAGGCTGAGGGAGAGGGAGAAGCAGACTCCCCGCTGAGCAGGGAGCCCGATGTGGGGCTCGATCCCAGGACGCTGGGATCATGACCTGAGCCGAAGGCAGACGCTGAACGACTGAGCTACCCAGGTGCTCCAGCCCATTTTACAAATTTTATTTTTTTATTTTTATTTTATTTTATTTTATTTTTTAAGATTTTATTTATTTGACAGAGAGACACAGCGAGAGAGGGAACACAAACAGGGGGAGTGGGAGAGGGAGAAGCAGGCTTCCCGCCAAGCAGGGAGCCCGATGTGGGGCTCGATCCCAGGACCCTGAGATCATGACCTGAGCTGAAGGCAGACGCTTAACGACTGAGCCACCCAGGCGCCCCATATACCTGCTTCTGCATTCAATCTGTTGCAGTATCATCCATCATGAAGTCTCTGAAATACATCCATGATACGTTAGTGACAAAATGAGAGTAAAAAACCAAACAAACAGCATCTTATTAGGAGAATAGTTTTGACCTTGTAGAACCCCAAAAAGGTCTGGGAGACTTGTAGGGCCCCCAGCCCAGACATACTTTGAGAACTTCCGGTTTATCGCATCTGCTCAGACAGTAATAGTGTATTCAAGCAGCCAACGAAGCTTGACTATCCTCCAATATATGTGTATTTGTTCACAAATTATATATCTGACTATCAGCAGTTTGTATATTGTATATAATAGTGAAACAATTTCTTACTGTTAAGCTAAAACAAAATGAAATAGAAAACATAGTATTTCCTTCCTGAGTCCTCTCCTGCCGTCCTGTGTACCCTTGACCCTAATTTGGAGGAGCCACAGGAGACCCTGAACCCTTGCTCTGTGGGGCCTTTCCTTTCCTGTAGGAAGCCACAGGAAAGCAGCCTTTCCTGGAGCAGAAGGAGACAAGGGGAGCGCATACCCATGAAAGAGAAGTCACACAAATCTTGGTCTCATCGACTATAAGATAACCTTGAAGCATCACTCCAAGGGGTTTTATTCTGTGATGGAATTCTGTATTTGAATAACCAGAATTCAGAGCTTCCTGGGTGGCAGCACCAAATTCATTGCCCCTCAACCAGCTTCTTTCAAGAAGAGGGTATTAGCAGACGACTTTGCTTTGTTCCTTCCTGGCCCTGGAGCAGGGCACTGGGTACTAGATTCATGGGAAGACTAGACTGTTCCTTGGCTATTTCCCTATGATTCCAATCCTTTTCTAGCTGGCTGTAGGCATATAGTTTATTTTTACCCAGTTTTCAAGGGAGAGATCAGAGCCCTATAGCTTACGAGTATGAGGAATGTATTATGTATTTTTTGCTGAGTAACAAGCAACCCCAAAGCTTGCAACTGAAAACCACGAACATTTATTATGTCATAGTTTCTTTTTTTTTTTAAGATTTTATTTATTTGACAGAGAGAGACACAGCGAGAGAGGGAACACAAGCAGGATGAGTGGGAGAGGGAGAAGCAGGCTCCCCGCTGAGCAGGGAGCCCGATGCGGGACTTGATCCCAGGACCCTAGGATCATGACCTGAGCCGAAGGCAGATGCTTAACAACTGAGCCACCCAGGCGCCCCTATGTCATAGTTTCTTGAGGTCAGGAATAATGATAATTGCCTGTGGTTCAGAGATGCTCACAGGTGTGCGGTCCAGGAGTTGGCCAGGGCTGTCGTCAACTCAAGGCTCAACTTGGGGAGGATCTGCTTCCAAGGTGACTCGTGTGGCTGTTGGCTGAAGTCGTCAGTTCCTTGCCATGTGGGCCTGTCCCTCAGGGAACACATGGCAGGCAGCCGGCTTCCCTCAGAGCGAGCCAGCAAGAGAACAAGGAAGGATGCTCATAACAGAAGCCACAGCCTTTTTGTATCGAATCTCAGAAATCATATCCCACTGTATTGCCGTACTCTTTGTTAGAAGCAAGTCACTGGGTCCAGTCCACACTCAAGGGGAGGGGACTCTACAAGGAGACAGATTTCAGAAGGGAGGCGACCCCTGGGCTATCTTGGAGGCTACATACCACAGAGGGGGGAAGCCACTTTTTGGATTAATTTCCCATTCTTGGTTACTGACATGTTTTTCTTTATCTCTGTTGCTTGTTTACTAGAACAAAAGCTCTATGAGGGAAGAATTTAGCTGACTCGATCACCCTGTGTACCTCCAGGACCTAAAATAGTACCTGGCAGGAGGGCATACATATTTGTAGAATAAATGCATATATCTCATTAAATGATGGCAAGAGAAGACTCATTATAGAGTTTCTCAGTCCTTCTTATATCTTGTTTTGCTTCTTAATTATTATTTAGAGAATTCAGGCCCAAAGAGAATGGTATTTTCAATCAGTCCTCACTGCAAACCTAAAAAAAATTTCTCATTGTAAATTCATAACTCTGGTGCCCTAATACCTCAGATAAGTGAGAAATCAAAAGTGTTTGCCCAATGGCCAAAAAGCACATGAAAAGATGCTCAATGTCACTCTAGCCAATGGGGAAATGCAGGTCAAAACCATAATGAGATATTCACACCCATTTCGGATGACTATTCTTACCAACAACAATAAAAACCACAACAGCAGCAACAACAACAAGAAGGTGGAAAATAAATGTTGGTGAGGGTGTGGAGAAATTGGGGTCCTAGTGCATTGCTGGTGGGGATGTAAAATGGTGTAGCCATTGTGGAAACCATTTTGGTGGTTCTTCCAAAAGTGAAACATAGAATTAGCATATGACCCAGCAATTCCACTGCTAGGTATATACCCCAAAGAACTGAAAGCAGGGACTCAAACAGACACCTGTACATTAGTGTGCATGGTGGCATCATTCACGACAGCCTACGGGTGGAAACAACCCAAGTGTCTGGCAGTGGATGAATGGATAAACAGAATGTGGCATATACATACAATAGATTATTCTATAAAAG
The DNA here is from genome assembly GCF_964656455.1 of Halichoerus grypus. Classification (NCBI taxonomy): domain Eukaryota; kingdom Metazoa; phylum Chordata; class Mammalia; order Carnivora; family Phocidae; genus Halichoerus; species Halichoerus grypus. The sequence continues at coordinate 67,564,908 of NC_135717.1, forward strand.
GAATGAAATTCTGACACTTGCTATGACAAGGATGAACCTTGAAAACATTATGCTAAGTGAAATAAGCTAGACACCAATGGGCAAATATTGCACGATTCAGGAAGGCACACTGGGGAGGACAATCTGCTTTACTCCAGTCTACTGATTCAAACGCTAATCTCACCCAGAAACACCCTCACAAACATACCCAGAATTATTATTTGACCAAATATCTAGACCAAATATCTAATGTGGGCCAGTCAAGTTGCCACATACAAGTAACCATCACAAGGGCAAAATAAATTCCAGATTCTAACTGCCGCTGGATGGGGCTCCCAAGAGGAACCTCATTCTGGTCAGGCCTGGTGCGGAGATGGTGAGAAGCCAGGCGGAGAGACCCTGGCTGATCGGACAAATCAAAGACTGACAGAATGGGACACAAATGTGCCTCAGATTCCGTTCAGTTTCACACAGAATTAACAGTTCAAGAGGGAGGTTATAAGTGCCCAACACATTTAAATTTCTTTTTTTAGAACTGGTTTACTGAACTAATCAGCCATCTGTAAGACTCCTGGTTGATGTCCTGTGAGGATCTGTGGTAACTCTTCTTCCACCTTCTTGTCCAAGCCTCTAGTTTTAGCTGTTTTGATTTGTGTAGTTTCAGACATCCGTGATTTTATAGTTCCGACTTTTGGTCTTGTTCTCTTCCAGAGAAGCCACATTTATGTATCCAGTTTTAGAATTCTGGGAGCATGAAGACGACTCAAGAGATTGAGTTTGCCATTGTTTCTTCTGACTTACGGGCTTCAGTCTCTTGGAGACTTCCAACGGACTCTGTCAAACCTGTTCCTGAAAAACTGGAGTTTGGTAAAGGCCGTATCGTACTTAATACTTCAAATTCGGGGATCCCACTAATTATTGTTTCCTCTCCTCTGCAAATTCTGGATGTTCCTTAGGATGTACTCTGGGAGGCTGACCTACCGTGTCAGAAGATAGTCTCCATTTGTGGCCATGGATTACTTCTTCTTGCTCTGTGAATTGCTCCAGAAAGTTCCTTTGGGGGCAGGATATCATTTTGGGTGGCGATCTCCTTCTGGAATGCCTTCTCCTTTTTCATTATTTTCACCTTTAAACAGGTTTGGACAAAGCTTCACCACAGAGAAAGAAACCAGGATGTGTCTTCCTGTGTGTGTGGATGTTACAGTGATCATACCTCTGTGGTAATCAGCCCCGGGGTACGAGGCAGTGCGAATGGGCCCCCCCCTCCCTGGGAGAGGGGCTTCAGATGGACTCCACAGCATTTGCTTCACATGAGACATACTAGACCCTCCCACTTGGATGCTTACTTCAGGCCAAAAGATAAAACAAACAAACAAACACCCTACAACCTCCAAACCAGGCCGTTAAAATAATGTCCAATCTACTCCAGACTTTTGGTACCAAAGTCAGAAAAGAAAGAGATTTGGCAGGGAGCCTCGGTGGCTTAGCCGGTTAAGCGGCTGCCTTCAGCCCAGGTCGTGATCCCAGGGTCCAGGGATCAAGCCCCACATCGGGCTCCCTGCTCAGCAGGGGTCTGCTTCTCCCTCTCCCTCTGCCTCTGCCTCTCCCCTTGCTTGTTCTCACTCGCTCTCTGTCGAATAAATAAATAAAAGCTTGGGAGATAGAAAGAAAGAAAAGTAGATAGATATTTGGCTATAGGATCCTCACAGGTAGCCAAAGGCCTTCTGGCAACTTTAAGGGTAAAACTCTTCAAGTAGAAATACTGCCTGAAAAAGAGAGAAGAAAAACTTGCAAATGAGAAAACGAATCAGACAGTTGACCGTGAGCTTAAAGGGAATGAAGCTATCTTTCTCCTTTTTACAAGCTTAGGGCTGAAAGGCAGTCATCCTGGGGATAAATCCATCACTAGGGCCCACAGAGTAGAGGTAGTTTGGGGAGTGAGGAGAGAGCACCAAGCCAGATGCCTGCACACAAATAATAAAATGTTTTCCGTTGCTGTCATCTAAATGGTGAATGAAAAAGGATCCAGGGATAAGACAAACCCCTGAATTGGCTTGGGGAAATTAGTGCTGATGTTTCCCATTAAAGTAGTTGTAATAATGGTCACAACTGAACATTTACAGAATGCATTTCATGCCTGGGATTCCACTGGGCTTTAAAAGAAGAGGATCTGATTCACACCTCCTACCAAGAGAATGAATGAATTTTCATTTCTCAGGGGTGGCATGAGGGACTTTTAACAGGATCTTAGATTCATCAGACTGTAGAGCCAAGTAAAGCCAGAGGTAAGCTAGTCAATGTCTTTTTCTGATGGGCCCAGAGAGGTCGAGTGACTGGCCCAAGTTCACACAGCTACTTAATAGAATTGCTAGGTCTTGAATTCAGTTATGTTTCCTTTGAATCCAAATGGTCACTTTCTAACTGTGTGCCTTTGGGAAAGTCACCCAACCTTTCTGAGCCTCAGTTTTATTATCTATAAAATGTGGATAATAATAGCACTGACATCAAAGCCCTGTTGTGAGGATTAAATGAGATAAAATATGCTTAGAACAATGCCTGGCACACAGTAAATATTAAAGGCATGCTAGCTATTATTAGCTATTGTTCTTTTTAAGGGGTAGCATTCATTTAAAAAAATGCTGATGTGACCTCTTCCCATTTGCCACCGTTTTAGGGTGGAGGAAGTTTGAATCTCCTTTTGAAGGAGCTCTGAAGAATTCCAGATGACTGAATCAATGAGTGAATGGAAGGATGAATCAATGAGTGAATGGAAGAATGTCTTCTTTAAACCACTGCCCAAGGGCAGGTAAGCTGAGCTGACCACTGACCAAGCTAGATGGAGACTCACAGTAGGGGAGTCCAGCCTGAGGAGCTGCAGCATGGCCTCATGAGTCAGGCAAGCGTAGGTCTACTCCTTAAACTCTTTGGGACTCATATCTTCTCCATCGGAGAGCTACATAAGGAAAAAATACGCTAAGCACTTGGTACGATTTTTTGCTCTTTAGTAAGTGCTTATTACTATTGACTATTGGGGCCAAGTTAATATGTCTTTTCAACATAACTTAGATTTCCAGTTATTACAAATAGACACGATTAGCCAACATTCTTCTCTAGCCTCTTGTGAGGAAATCCCCAACTTCCAATTTATTTTATTCCCCCCCCCCCGCAACAGATTGAAGCAGTGACTGGTAGGAATTTTAGTGAGTAAATAATTTGGGGTCCCTTTGGCACAAGAACTTTCTGAGAATGGCTTTGATTCTCGTTCTGTATGAATCCACAGTGGCAGCGATGGGCCGTCATGATTAAAGCCAAGAAGCATGGGGCATTCCATTAAAGGAAACAAGCATTAACTTTCCTTCCCAGCCTGGTTACTCGGGACATTAATCAGCCCATAAAAATGGGATTAAGTCAACTCTCAATTTAGTTTTGTAGTTAACCTCTAAAATGTAACTACTCTTTTGTTTTTTAATATCGGGTGCTCACATTTTTAGATGTAATGAAAGAGCAGGGCTATTTTCCCACAAATTTTCATGGGGATTCGTGACTACAGATGGAACCCTCCCTGAAGACATAATGAACAATTATTCAATCTGGGCAATGGCTTTGGAGGAGCCATTCCAGCTGGGGGTATATAAAGTGAGTTCCCTAAAAGCTGTATAAATGAGAGACCAGAGCAACCCTCAAACACAGTCATTTATTTTCTCCTTTATGGCCTCATGAATATGGCAAAATATCATGAGCCTATCAGCTTGAAACTCTGATCTTGCTCTGAGTCCCCCAAGGCAAACAGATGGGTTTTTAAATCCTTTTCTTAAAGTCTTACTGGATTGCAAGGCCTTTGCTGACATGTGGGGTCTGAAATTTTCCTGAGTTCTAAAACATCCTCCTCAACTTTTAACGGAGATGCCCTGATGCTGTCCTAAAAGTTTGCTTCTCATTTTCCCTTCCCTAGGATCACTAGGCTGGAAGCTATCTTAGCATTCACTCCAAGCCAGTGTCTACGGCTCCCAACTACAGAGGACAGATTAAGGCTAATGGGGGTTTTCCCAAGAAACTACTTTTATTCGATTTAAAAAACTAGTCTTTACTCTGAGATTTTGTTCTTTCTCCCTTTTTGGTGTAAATTGTCTTCTTTAAGTAGGTGATTTTTTTTTTTTTAAAAGTATCTTTCTGAGATAAAATGTTTTTCAAAAAAGCTTTTTTTTTTTTTTTTTAAGATTTTATTTATTTATTTGACAGAGAGAGAGAGAGAGCACAGCAGGGGGAGCGGCAGAGGGAGAAGCGTGGCTTGATCCCAGGACCCTGGGATCATGACCTGAGCTGAAGGCAGATGCTTAACTGACTGAGCCACCCAGGGTGGCCCCTCAAAAAAGCTTTCTTTTAGGGCGCCTGGGTGGCTCAGTTGGTTAAGCGACTGCCTTCAGCTCAGGTCATGATCCTGGAGTCCCTGGATCGAGTCCCACATCGGGCTCCCTGCTCGGCAGGGAGTCTGCTTCTCCCTCTGACCCTCCCCCCTCTCATGTGCTCTCTCTCATTCTCTCTCTCTCAAATAAATAAAAAAATCTTTAAAAAAAAAAAAAAAGCTTTCTTTTAAAAATTCTGCTATGGAATCCAAGAACCCCTCCATTTTGCAGTTAGGAACCCAAGGGCAAGGCCATTGCCCTTCCCCATGGCTGCTGAGTGAGTTGGTGGCTGAGCTGGGTCAGCACCAGGCTTCTGTCTTCCAGCCTGGTTGCTTTTCCTCCATCAGGCTGTCCCTTGGAAATGGACAAAGCAGGCCGTGCTAAGAGAAGGCCAGGGGGAACGTGGATATAGTTCCTGGCAGCAAGAAGGGTCATCAGGGTACTCCATGGGGTCCCGCTTTGTAGCGTGATTCTAAAGGTGGTCATGCCAAGAGCAGAGAAAACCTCATGTGCAGATAAAGCCACGGCTGTGGTTAAATTCATTATGGCTGGCCTCCCCTGTTTACGCCACCTGACAGGTGCCTGCAGGTAGCTGGGCGCGTGATCTGGTTCTGAAAGAATGATGCCTGTGTGCACACGTGTGTGCACCTCCACTGGGAGTGGGCAGTGGGGAGGGTGCTCTTGAGGTGCTGTGGGGTGTTCTGGCCACCTTTCACCAAGTCTCGTAAGGCTCAAGCTTGAACTGGACCGAGATTCTGCTGAGTGGTCCACAGCCCAGGGTAAAATGATCCCATCTCGGATGGAACAGGACAGTCTCTTGGGTCAAAGCAGGATTTCTAAGAGGGCCCGAGGCTCCTAAAGGATCTTTTGGGTTGCACTTAAATCCCCAGGGTGTAAGGAAAGGACCCCAGGTGCAAGAAATTGATATTGTTTTGCAAGCATGAGTCAAGAGCCTTGATGTGATGTCCCAGGGCTCAGGCTGCTGAATGCAATGGAGAGACACTGGTCCCCCCTCGTTCCCTCCCATCCTAAAATCCTTATGAACCTGCGGAAAGCTCTCTACAGCCTGATGCCCGTCCAGGTGAGGTGTTGACAAAACATGCAAAACTTGGTAATCTTCAGCTGGCCTCGTGTATTTCCCTCAAGATCCTACTGCTCTTATCATCCAGACTGCTAGACCAGTAATCTCTCACCAGTTTATTCTAGATAGAAGGCTATTTTTTGTTTTAAAGGAATGCTACTTAGAAGGATCATCAAAAGGTCATCAAGCTTCTTGTTTATTCACTGGTTTTGAAGATCAAGTTTCCTGTTAATAGATGTGGGACTCCAAGAGAGAGCAAGACTCTCGGTCCAGCCCTTACCAGGATTGAAACTCACAAAATCGGTTGAAGGGAAAAGGCAGTTTCTCCTTTAAGGGGAAGGAGGCATGTGGGAGCCGAATTTAATCTCTTACGGTTCCCAAAGTATTTTTTTTTTTAATAGAGCTGAAACCTTTCCGAAACGGTCCAAGATCCAAATAATGTTCTTATCTGCAGTTTTCTTTGGAAACCGTACAGCAGCAGATATAGATGTCCAAACACGTATCCAGCCCTGTCTTAGGGAGCTATATATGGGGAGGCTCTTGTCAGCTAGTAACACACTGCTCCTCCAGCCCCCCTTTTCTTCTCCAAGTTGAAACCTTTTTGTTGTTGTTGTTGTTCACCAGCTTGACCTTCAAAATGCCAACTCCAAGGATGCCAGTTCAAATTTGCTGTATTTTGAACAAAGCGCACCCAAATTCTCCTTGATCGCTCTTTGTATTTTAACTGACGGCGGGGACTTCAGCGTGCAGGAGAACGTGGAAGATCATCAGGTGGCTCCAGGCCCGTAGTCTGGACTGGGCAGCCAAGATAGTGTTTCATGAAGCCCACTTATCTGAGCAGGGTGCATCTAATTGAAGCATTCAGCCTTCGGTATGGGCTCGTACTTAACAGCATCCAAATGGTTGTTCTTTCTAGTTTTATTAAAGGAGCCGGATCCTTCTCATAAGTTTTCCATTAATGGGATTATAAATTGATATAATTTTAAGTCCAAGAATGCAGAACTGGTATGTGGTAAACATAAACATGTGTTTGGTGTTAGATGTAAACTAGTGTAGCCAAAGTGGGCAAGTGCTGTAAACTTCAAACATAAAACAGATGTCAGGTAATTAGAGACATGTAAGTGATGACAACAGCCGTGAGCTGCAGCAATGAAATGAATTGTTAGTTTAGGCAGGAATCACTGTGGCCCTGGTGGATTTATCACATTTCTAGCTGCTGTATGAACTTGATGTTACCCTTCTCTAGGAGAATACAAGAATTGCTTTTTTTTAATTCAAAGGCAGGAAGTGCAACTTGGAAGCATGCAAACCTCGGTCCTCGTTTTCTGAGTCTGAAAAAAATTGATCGGCATTGCCTATCGCAAAATGGATTAACTAGTTGGTTAGCAATTTAAAAATGGTATTTCAACTCATTCTCTAATGTTAGGAGCAAACTCTTAGACCACTTCGGGAGAGGTCTGGTGGGATCGTCGGTGAAGTCCGTGTGGTGGGCCTCCTCTCAGCACTGTGCGAGGGTCGGCTTACTCTTGCGCAGGTGACGGTGGCAGTGGCGTATTTTAGGGAGTACTTTTAGCTTTGGAGCAAGTTTCGCAGTTCGGTAAAACCAAAGTGAAAGACACCCTTGCTATAATTTTCTGATGTCCAGAAAGTAAAATTTTAAGCAAAAAAATCTTGAATCTGGGGGGGAAAGGGCTATGGGATTATGCTCCTATGGTACCAAACTGAGAAGGATTTGATTTAGCTTTTATGGAGTGGGAAATCACTATAAGCCAAAGGATCATTTAAAAATTTTTTTTAAATTTAAATTCAATTTAATTAACGTACACTGTATTAGTTTCAGAGGTAGAATTTAGTGATTCATCAGTTGAATATAACACCCAGTGCTCATTACTTCAAGTGCCCTCCTTAATGCCCATCACCCAGCTACCCCATCTCCCCACCCACCTCCCTTCCAGCAACCCTCAGTTTGTTTCCTGTAGTTAAGGGTCACTTATGGTTTGCCTCCCTCTCTGTTTTTGTCTTATTTTATTTTTCCTTCCCTTCCCCTGTGTTCATCTGTTTTGTTTCTTAAATTTCACATATGAGTGAAATCATTGGTATTTGTCTTTCTCTACTGACTTATTTCACTTAGCAGAATGCCCTCTAGTTCCATCCATGTTGTTGCAAATGGCAAGATTTTATTCTTTTTGATGGCTGAGTAGTATACCGTCGTATATACCACATCTTCTTTATCCATCCGTCGATGGACATCTGAGCTCTTGTGGACATTGCTGCTATAAACATTGGGGTGCAGGTGCCTGGGTGGCTCAGTCATTAAGCGTCTGCCTTCGGCTCAGGTCATGTTCCCAGGGTCCTGGGATCGAGCCCCACATCGGGCTCCCTGCTCCGCGGGAAGCCTGCTTCTCTCTCTCCCACTCCCCCTGCTTATGTTTCCTCTCTCGCTATCTCTCTCTGTCAGGTAAATAAATAAAATCTTAAAAAAATAAAATAAAATAAAGCTGTCTTTAAACAAAAAACAAAAAACATTGGGGTGCATGTGCCCCTTTGAATCACTATGTTTCCTTTGGATAAATGCCTAGTAGTGCCATTGCTGGGTGATAGGATAGCTCTATTTTTAACTTTTTGAGGAACCTCCATACTATTTTCCAGAGTGGCTGCACCAGCTTGCATTCCCACCGACAGTGTAAGAGGGATCCCCTTTTTCCACATCCTAACCAACATCTGTTGTTTCCTGAGTTGTTAATTTTAGCCATTCAAAGGATCATTTTTTTTAATTAAAGATTTTATTTATTTGTCAGAGAGAGAGAGTGCACAAGCAGGGGGAGCGGCAAGCAGAGGGAAAAGCAGGCTCCTCACTGAGCAAGGAGCCCGATGTGGGACTTGATCCCAGGACCCTGGGCTCATGACCTGAGCTGAAGGCAGACGCTTAACCAACTGAGCCACCCAGCATCCCTCAAAGGATCATTTTAACAAGTTATTTCTGATTTAATCAAAATCCAACAACTCCGATGTCATCCGTGCATAACCAAGTTCATGTTCTAACAATCATACTTCAGCACAGCTGATAAGGAGCTTGATTCATTTTTGCATTAACTGGTATAAAAGTGTGTCCTCTGTCTAGCTAGATGTCCAGATCTTGAAAGCACTGGAGGCTGTTCAACAATGAATTTGAAGAAGAGCCTTCAAGTGCTCAGGGGGATGCAAATGATGGATACCACTGACTTGTTACTGGCTGGACAGAGGCCCAAACCAAGCAAGTCATGGAGTTAACACTATCTTTTATTTCAGAGTGCGGCCCCTTCTGGGGGTAATGAAAGCACTGTTAATGAAGTGGTCCTCCTTTCCTTTATGATACCTGGATTTGGAGGCCAGGCAACTGGCACATCCAACCAGAGACCCTTCAGCCCTGTACCTGCAGGCAGAGCATGACTAAACCCCATTAAATTATGAACGTTCACTGCCCTGCCCCCTCACCCTCGGCAGCTTCCAACTTTGAAACAGTTAAGGTGTTCCTCTTGGGAACAACATTTCTTCCGTGTTTACAGAGGCTCATGTCTATCTTAGGTAAGGGAGAACTGGACTTGGAGGTAAATAGGCTGACGCTACTGATTTTTAGGAACGTGAAATGTCCTGGTCTTCTGCCTCCACCTTTATAAAATGGGGGTCATAATATTTGTCCTTCCTGCCTCCTGAGTTGTTGAGTGAGCTATGAGAATTCTTTGTTAGTATTAGCCTGTGTGTTCATGCTGTTGCCTCCATTTGGAATGCCCTTCTCCTGCTCTACCAGGCCGTCTCCCATAGAGCCTTCAAGACCCTGTTAAAATGTTCCCTTGTCTGCCAAGCTTCTTGACTCCTCAGTGCAGAGTGGCACCCTCTCCTGTTCTACGTCTGTCAGCCAACACACTGTATTGTCATTGTTTACATGTGTGTCTCTACCATTGGACTCTGAGATCCTTGAGCAGTGGGACAGTGTCTTATTCACTTTGTGTCCCCATCTTCCAACATCATAGCTGGCTGTAGTGGACGCTCAAGAAAAGTTTGTTTAATTGATGCTTGGAGGACATTGGATGGATCCTATGCTTTGGGTGGAGGATTCTAGACCACCAAAGAATAGACCGCTGTGTGTAATAGCACACAGCCTTCTGTTTTGCCTTTTGTGACAGAAGATGGCCAAGGAACAAAGCGTCACCTGGTCACGGTCAGATCCAGGCTGCTCAGGGTCAAATCTTTCTCAAGGCTTTCTTGGAATTGAAGGAAGGAAAAGCCCCATGAGCCATTGTGTTCACGCTACCCACAGAGAAACACAGCTTTCACTCTGTTGTGTTTAAGTTAGATAGCGTGTGTGAAAGGGCTTTGTAAGGTGCAAAGCATCAGGCAGACGCGAGGAGTTGTTCTATGTGCGCTTTCTTCCCAGTCTGATGGTGAGCTTTCGAAAGGCTAGAATCCTGTCTTCTTTGTCTTCCCTTCGATGATAATCCCAATGACTCCCTTCAACTGATAATCAATACTTAGGTATTGAATACATAGGTCCTTACTTTTACCTTTATAATTTCCCTTTATCTTTAGCCACCATAACCTATGAGGGCAACACCAACTATATATTGCTCTCCTCTCTCATCCCTGTCTGCAGTTCTCCCCACGGAAGTCAATGGATTATTAGAACTGCAGTTGAGGAGTGTGGCCGTGCATGCAAGTTTGAGTATTTGTAGTTGAATATCATATGTTCCCCCCCATATCAGTCTAAAAAATGCTCATCACTTAATTAAAAAATAAGGATATTTATTTGAGAGCCTCTGTCAGTGGTTCCAGTTACCCAAAACGTTGGAGATGATCTTGATTTTTTCTTTCTTGATTTCCTTGGATGAAAGGGAAAATGGTGGATAGTGTCTTCCATTGTTACTTGATATTTATTGATTGATTTGTTTTGAATTTAATTAAGGCACACTATCTATTGCACTAATCCTGCATATAAATGCAAGCTATTGGGGGTGTGTCCAGGAGGACAGATACAGTGTTGTTTTAAAGGAGTTTAAAATACGATTTGGGGATGACACATAAAAATAAAACATACCTTGTAATAAAAATATGTATAATTTGTAGACATATAAATCTATGTATATACACAGACACAAATGTATAATGTGAAATGAATGCTCTGCAATTTAAGGAAAGGGAATCTCTTTGAGGAAAAGAATCCTTAGGTTCTAACGGCAACAGGGTTGTTTCTATGAGGTTTCTTATTTAAAAATGTTCAATGTTTTGTATATATTTATATGTAGAAGATAAGAAAGAGGTGGGGACCCGGAAGGAGAGAAAGAAATGTTTTGACTTAATAATAGGCTGCTGAGTCAAATTTCCTGAGTTTAAATCCCATGTCTAGGTGGACCTTGGCACATTTTTAAAATCTGAATCTCAGCTTGCTTTGCTGCAAAATGTGAATAAGAAGTCTTCATATTGTTGTAAACATTAAATAAGATAATAAATGTGAAGCATGGGACACAGAACATACAGACACTGAATTGTACCTGTTAATATCTGTGTTAATATCTGGTATTTACCGGAGCACCTGGGGGGGGTGTGGGGGGGCAGCATTTGGGGTTTTTACCTGCACTACTGCATCCAGTCCCTGATGGTCCTTGACGAGGTAGGTGCTCTGCTCTGTTCCCCAGGTGAACTAACATAGGTGACTGCCCTGCACGGCCGGCGCCCATGTGAGTCGGTGCTCAGTAAACTAGCCGTTTGCTCATTTATTGAATGGTGCACATGAAACGAGTTACATATGGAAAGGACTTAGACCCAGCACTTAGCACAAATGAGTGCTGCAGACGTGTTTGCTGTCCCTGCCCGTTCTCCCAGGCCCGCTGCCTTTGGCACAGGGGAAGCGCAGAGAACTGGGGCATTTGGTGGAAGAAGGCTCTGGGTCTGGGGCGAGAGCTGCCATGACTGTCTGATGACGGTTTCCTGAGTCAGGGTGGCAGATGCCGGGAAGCAGCACCTCCCTTGTAATTAACCGTTTGGCTGCTGAGCTGAGGGTGGCTTTGAAAGACACCCAGGTGACAGTGGGGTGCCTGTGGTCCCAGACTGCAAACTTACACCGAGTCAAGAGCTAAATGGCCTCTCACATCTACTCATTTTCTCTTAAATTACATGTGATTAGGAATATAATTACCACTCCTTACTCTTCCTCCCCAAAACACTATTTTTCTTTGCCGTGCAGTGCTTTGATAGGGACAGGACACACGGAGGTTGTGCTCAGGGGGGTGGGGAAGGCCTAGGATGAGAGCCAGAGGAGAAGCCAGGCGATGGCAAGGTGGGGGGGGGGGGGGGATGGAGCCCACCCTTTGTGGCCCTGGCGAGCTTGCAAGTTCAAAAACAAAAATCCAGGGGCAAGAGTGGTAATTAGAAAATGCAGGCAAAAGGCTTTGATTATTGAAATCGTACCTGCCCGGGGTTCCTAGGAGAGCCTGAAATGATATGTGTGCTTACATTAGAATTATAAAGCTCAGCTGTTGATCTTTTTATTTTTGGAATGTCTACCTCTACCCCTCTAATTACTTTACAGTCCAAATGATTAAAAAAAGGAGCAGAGAGCAAGAGATGAGCCCAAATTGCTGTGTTTAAAGGAAGCGGGGTTGTCTGTTTGCGTGGGGCTCTCCCTGTAATGAAAGCCACTGCTGGGAGCTGTTTAGACAAACTCCCCAAACGGGCTCCGCGCTCTGGAGCCATCCAGGCTTCCAAATGCGCGGGTTCGCTGTGCCGGGGCCGCGTCTGTCGGGAAAGGGGCGGCGGGAGGAAGCTCCGAGCTGTGTTTTGAATTAATGGGTTCAACTTCATTCTGGGTACAAGTGGGAGGCTATTTTAGAAAAACCTTCCCAGGCCGGCCGGCACTGATGTGGCAAACCCGGCCTCGGAGCAGACAGACTCGAAATAGCCTTGCCTCAGCGTCTCGAAGGCACACGCCGGGGCCTCCCCTTCAAAGAGCGCGGCCCCGCACGACCCCTTTGTCCTCCGAGGCTCCGCCCTTCGGGACGCCGCGCCTCGCCCCCTAGCTCAGCTGGACCGTGGCGCCCGGTCCGCAGTAGTGGGAAGGGGGTGCCGGGCGGCAGCGAGATCCCTCTGAAACGGGACAAAAGGAGGAGGGCCCGAGCCGCTGCGGCCACCGTCACGGCCAAGTGCGTGTCTCCCCAGGTGCGCGGCGGCCAGCGACTGGTCCGCGCCGCGCATTCTCGCGCCAGGTGCACACGACTCGGTGCACGTGGCCCCGGACGCCACGGGAGGCGGCCTCCCTTCGCTGCAGACCACGCCTCTCGTCCGCAGCCACGTGGGGTCAACGTTCATTTCCGCCCAGGAGCCTCTCTGGGGGTCGGCGGGGGGCGGGGTCCTGCCGACTAGCCCACTTAGGACGGGCTCGCTGAAGAATTTGTTATTAAAGATAGCTTAGCCCTCACCGGTTTCCTCCCGTCTCTTAGCGACTCGAGGAGAAGTTAGACCAAAGGCATTTCGCTTTTGCATTGATTTCTTAATTAAAAAATATCTTTCTTTTCTTTTGGCCCAGGCCAAATGACCTTTGAATTTCTTGTCAAACTACGGGGGGATTTTTCACAGTGTTGAAGTCGCTCTTCTCACATAACCTGAAAGAGGCCCCCCCACCCCCCTTGATGAGTAAAAAAAGAGCCGAGTTCTTTGTTTGCAAAAATCTTTAGTGTTTCTAACTTGTTCCGGAGAAGGAATAGCAGATGAAGTCAATACAATCTGGCCACTAAATTAATTCTCCAAGTTGATGAACTTGGCCACATTTCTACCATTATAGGTTTTCCTTTGATGTTTGAAGAATTAACTTTTTCTCCCACGTAAAGCATCTCCACATGTTGGTTGGTTTGTTTAGGGGAATATTTTGACCTAGCAGATTTACAATCTAAATGACTGATATGCCCTCTGCATAAAGTACAATGGATTCTCTATAGAACCTTAATCCATATTCTCAACTTTGATGAAACAATACATAAATCCTTCCATTTTTTTCCCCTAGAAAGTAATGCTTTTGGTAGTGATATGGTATCATGCTTTGCAAAGGGCAGTCTTATTTAATATCTTAGCCTCCTACTTTCCTCTTTAATCTTCTTGAAAAGAGTTTGTGCGTTTAATTCCAATTTATGGATGGGCAAGAGTAGGGCGAGAGTGTTTGGGTGCTCAGCTTACTTTTGCTTATGGCAATGGAAATGAGGTTTGAGACTACCCGTTGATGGTGTCTAGTTTGGGTATTTCCACTGACCTGTGTTGCCAACCCTGACAGGGCCCAGGTTGTGCCCTGGTTATACCTGATGTCAGTAGAACTCTTCTATTGTAGGTGTTCTCATCAGATTAACAATCTGTCAACGACAGATATAATGGCAGGCTGCAGATTCTAGCCAAGAAAGAATTTTGCAGCACTGTAGGTTAAGTCATTAAATAGGGAGCATAAAAGATTAAAGTTAAGCTTTTAAGATTCGTAGCATGATGTCCTGTGACTAGGCAGAAATTTAGTGAATTTTCATAGACTACTAGATAGTAGACAATTTGAAGTTGAATTCAATTTACATGTTTAATGTTAAGACTGAGTGTAACTCTTTCTCTCCTTCTCCCTATCCTTCCCCCAAGCCAAATTAATAACAGTGCTTTTATTTATCTTTTTGCCCATTCTGTAACTTACTTTATTTTTTTTTAATTTTATTTTATTGTGTTATGTTAGTCACCATACATTACATCATTAGTTTTTGATGTAGAGCTCCGTGATTCATTGTTTGCGTATAACACCCAGTGCTCCATGCAGAACGTGCCCTCCTTAATACCCATCACCGGGCTAACCCATCCCCCAGCCCCCCTCCCCTCTAGAACCCTCAGTTTGTTTCTCAGAGTCCATAGTCTCTCATGGTTCATCTCCCCCTCAAATCCCCCCCCTTCATTTTTCCCTTCCTACTATCTTCTTCTTTTTTTTTTTTTAAACATATAATGTATTATTTGTTTCAGAGGTACAGGTCTGTGATTCATCAGTCTTACACAATTCACAGTGCTCACCATAGCACATACCCTCCCCAATGTCCATCACCCAGCCACTCCATCCCTCCCACCCCCCACCACTCCAGCAACCCTCAGTTCTTAATGGTTTGTTTCCCTCTCTGGTTTCATCTTCTTTCATTTTTTCCTCCCTTCCCCTATCTTGTCCTCTGTCTTGTTTCTCAAATTCCTCATATCAGTGAGATCATATGATACTTATCTTTCTCTGATTGACTTATTTCGCTTAGCATAATACCCTCTAGTTCCATCCACGTCATAGCAAATGGCAATATTTCATTTTTTTGTTGGCTGCATAATATTCCATTGTATATATGAACCACATCTTCTTTAGCCATTCATCTGTTGATGGACATCTAGGCTCTTTCCATAGTTTGGCTGTTGTGGACATTGCTGCTATAAACATTGGGATACACGTACCCCTTCGGATCACTACATTTGTATCTTTGGGGTAAATACCCAGTAGTGCAATTGCTGGGTCGTAGGGTAGCTCTATTTTCAACTTTCTGAGGAACCTCCATACCAATAACAGTGCTTTTAAGTGATGGTAAGAAGAAAACAGATTTCAGACATTAAGTTGGGAGCTTTGGACTGCGGACATTTGAGAGCCCTACAAAATGGACCAAAAGATGCTTCTTTCATCTGATGTACTTAAGGAATGGCCCCATGTAGAGAAGCATGTTCCTTCTGTTTTATGGTAGATTTTGAATTTAGAAAAAAAAAAATCTTGGTAGGTGAACTATCCCCCATTTTCTGGGGACAGCTTTTATCCTCATTTGCCTATTTGAGAGGGACAACGCTGACCCCTTTCCGAGTCCCCTCCTACTCACCCCTCCACACGTACAGATCCACTTAAATATGGCCGCCACAGGCCTTCCCTCAGGAATTTGGCGTCTTTTCTTCTCAAGAGAACAGAATATATTGTGGTAAAAATGGGCTCAGGTAAATCCATCATTAAAAGAGTTCAGAAGAACCGTCTGTGGACCATAACTGTTTGCAGGAATTTGGCAGTCAAGTAGAGAAAATGCCGGTGAAGACGGTTAAGCGTGGTGTGCAGGCTCTGCAGTCAGAAGCCAGCATCAGTGGACAATTGTGACAGGAGCTAATTGTGTAGGAAATGATTTTTCTTGTGCCACATATTGTAGTTTTAGGACAATTTCAGTTGTGTTTTTTTTTCTCCCCTCCCCAGGGCAGCGCATTAATATTGAGATATTTGGAAACCTTCACTACAGAGCATGGTTTCAGAAATAATGAAACAATAAACAAGAATCTGGTATTAATATTCTGTGGGTTTTAAATTTTATGCCATTAAAAGATGTAAGGATTAGTAATTTCATGTATCCTACAAAGTAGAACATGCCTTAGGACACACGGGTAAATGATTCATTGGAGCTCAAACATCTGACATCAAACACAGATTGAGTCCCTGGTGCTTATTGGCTCGGTCATGATAATACCTCATTAATTCAAACCCCAGAAAGCCAGGTTTGGGGATGAATCAGGTTGAAAAGACGCCTGGCTGAAGCTTACGTTTGCATATTTGACAGACTTTGATGAGAAAAGTAAGAATTGCCCGTAGTTGAGGCAAGGGTGATGAAAGGGAACACACAGGTCTTGAGAAGCACCAAATACAGACAGACCATTGAGACGATAAATATAATTTATGTAACCTCGATGTCAGAACAGGTTTCCTACAGGCCTCCACAGAGCAACATTTTATTAACCTACAGTATGCTCTAGAAAGAACTACCTTTTCTTGTAAAATACCTTCTTTCCAGAGTGTCTGAATTAACAAAGAATTTGTTAATTCATCTTTTGTAAAGGTCACGATTGGAAGAAAACTCTGCGAAGACATATTTTAATCAAGGCAAGCAGGGGAAATTGCTCCATTTTCTTGGTTCCGAAGAGGAGGTCATCTTGCCATTGGCAGACCAACCACTTCCGCTGGAGATGCCCAGGCAACAGTTCTCAGACTTGTCATTAGTAGAATTTGCAAGCCGTTCTCTCTGAGAGCCAAGTGCCTCTCTGATTGAGGAGGAGGAAGATGAATGTAGCTGGGATATTCTGGATCTTGTCAGCAAGAACATTCGCTCATCTAACCAGAGGGAGGAAGGGGAAGAGAGCCCGGGACGTAGCACCTGGTGGCCTGGCAGGCCTGGAGTTTGCCTGGCCTCCTCCCCAGGGGTAATTTGTCATTGTGTCTGTTCTTGCTCTCAAGAAATGTTAAGTGCCTTAGTGAAAAGCTGCTGTACAAACGCACACAGATCTGAGTGCTTTAAGTTTTGAGTCTGGGGACACACCAAAGCCACTGAGTGTCCCATGGAATAGAAGAGTAGTCCATGTAGTGCAGACAAGTCAGGAACCCAGTTTCTAGCAATGCTTTTGAAATTCAGAACAAATTTCTCTTGCCTCCCGTTGCATAAATGGGACTCCAACACGCTTCTCAATGAATAAGGATCAATTTTACTGCTTTGCTTTGCGATGGTAGAATTTCACGGGGTAGAATCTTCTCATATCATATATCCCGGTGAATCTTTCCAGTGAATTAATTGTGCAAATTCCTGCTCTGCTAGAGAAATAAATACTTCTGCAAAACATTTACCTTGCCTAATAGTCTAATCTTATGCCAACATTGCAGTTAACACCCGCCAAACAGAAAGCCCCTGATAATCCTGGATTAAGTAACATTAATATTATTTTTGGTAGACCAGCAGGATTGTCCAGAGGACCAGTGATAACAGGAATTTATGTGGGTGGGTAGACTCTGCAGACGATAACCTTAGAGTAACATTCTGTACACACCACACGATCTAAGAGCAAAATTTGAAGTGGAAAATATGAAAGCCTTGTCTTTGTAGAGCGCATCGTAGCTTATGAGATGCCTTCATATACAAACTCATATGCTTGCCCTCCCCGTCTGTGAAGATTCCTGCGGAGGTCCGATCAGCTCCCTCTCAGGATGAGAACACTGAGGTTTGGAAATAGTGAGTAGCTCAGCTAGTAGGTAGGAGAACTGGGCTCAAAATCTAGGTATTTTAATTCTGACTTCGACATTATTTTTTTTATGTTTCCACTAATAGGAAATATGTTAGAATGAGTTGGCGTTGCATTATGAGTTTCGGGTTAAGACTCTCAAAATAAAACCAGTATCACAGAATGAGAGAAACATTGAGGCCTCCCACGGGACACGACTCCAGGGGCCCTTTGCCTTTAAAGACCTCCGGAATGTCATCTGCCTTCAGGAGGAACTTCTCTGATGTGCATACATTAAAAAAAAAAAAAAAACAAAGAAAAGAAAAGGTAAAAGTCAAGGCCCAAGGCAAGGTCAAGTAGTAGGTACAGGGCAGAGCCAGGACTGAAGGAGAAGGTGTGGTTGCAAATATTGCCCCAGGCCTTCAGCTGGAGAGTCTGTGTGGGGTTGCCCCATCAGCAAGGAGGGTCTAAAGTGGGCAAGGGTGTGGGGACTTCTAAGAATGTGGGTTTTGAGTCGAAATAGAAACTTTTCCTTACATTCTGACTCACAGGGGATTAGAAAGTAGTGGATGGATTAGAAGAAAATGCTTCAGTTAAGAATTTAATCCTGTTAGGCAACAGTAAGTCACTTTTCTTCAAGGCTCGCTTGCCAAAAAGTGGAAAGAAAAAAAAAAGGGTGCATCCACAGCTTGTGAGATAATTGTTTCTGAAGAGCTGCCTGCCTAAGGCCTCTTGAAGGCTAGTTTTTCTCCCAGTTCGCACGACTTTCTCTTTTGAAGAGAACAATGGATTTTCCGCTGGAGTGTGAGCCATTAGCATAGGGCTTCCCCCGCCTGGTGTCTGCATCCCCAGGGGGAGCTGGCATAGACTGAGGGTGGGGGGAGCCCTCTGGGAGGGACTCTGGCTCCAGTCCTGTTGCCAGAGCTCAATTATGCAGGGGGGAGGAAGATGGAAAACAAAACCAAATGGTTAAACTGATTTTTGCTTTGCAGACTGGAAAGCTGATTCAAACTCTCCCAGTCCCCTTGCTTCACAGAACTCCCCTTACAGGGTGAGGACTTGGCTTAAGATCTGTTTTGTTCTATTGTTTCTATTGTATTTAAAATGCCCCTTAGTGGAGGAGTTGGGGCGGGCAGACCAATTATTGCCAAATTATTGACATGAAGGA
The DNA here is from genome assembly GCF_964656455.1 of Halichoerus grypus. Taxonomy (NCBI): domain Eukaryota; kingdom Metazoa; phylum Chordata; class Mammalia; order Carnivora; family Phocidae; genus Halichoerus; species Halichoerus grypus. The sequence continues at coordinate 67,583,563 of NC_135717.1, forward strand.
ACCAGAGGAACACATAATTACTTGAGCGACTTTCGACACCAGAAACCCCCATAAATTTATATAAAAATTACCATTATGTGCCTAGAACCCTTGTATTGCTGGGAGGAGCTCCTACAGTTGAAGAGTCTGAGGACAGATTTCAGTGACAAACCAATCCAGCTTATGGACCCAAGGAAATGCTGGAGACGAATGGTCAAAGCTCCTGTTGTCTCCTGAGTCCAGGGCCAAATCCTAGAGAGTCGCACCGAGTCTTTGACACAGTGCGTCTTTCCAAGTTGTTCAGAATCTAGTTGCAGAGACAAGAGAGAAATGATCGTGCATTTATTTTATTTTATTTTATTTTATTTTATTTTATTTAAGAGAGAAAGCCTTTTTTTTTTTTTTTTTAAGATTTTATTTATGTATTTGACAGAGAGAGCAAGAGAGCACAAGCAGGGGGAACAGCAGAGGGAGAGGGAGAAGCAGACTCCCGCTGAGCAGGGAGCCTGATGCGGGGCTCGATCCCAGAACCCTGGGATCATGACCCGAGCCGAAAGCAGACGCTTAATCATCTGAGCCTCCCAGGCACCCCTGATTATGTGCTTATTGCCCATAAAGACCATATTTAATATCAGGTTATAAAGGCAGTTCAAAGTTAATAACTGAATGTACTATGCCAAAAGACATTTGTCCTTTTGTTGTGTTGTTCTATTATATTGGGTAAGAGATCGTCAGAGGTTTTCCCTTGGATCTACTACCATGGGAAAAATATATTATGATTATTGTTCAGTTGGTATGGTGGTTAATTTTATGTCAGTTGACTGGGCTCTGGTATGCCCCCACGGTGAGTAAAACATCATCTCTGGGTTTATGTGTGTGTGTAAGGGTGTTTACAGAAGAGATTAGTGTTTGAATGAATAGACAGAGCTAAGAAGATTGCCCTCACTCAGATGAGTGAGCCTCATCCAATCCTCTGAGGGCCTGAATAGAACAAAAAGGCAGAGAAGGGGTGAATTTGCTCTTTCTGCTAGAGCTGAGTCATCTACCTCCTCCTGCCCTCAGACAAAGGTGCTCTTTGGGTTTGGACTGAAACTACACCACTGTCTTGCAGATGGCCCATCATGGGACTTCCCAGCCTCCATAAACTCATGAGTCAGTCCCTCATAATAATCTTTTTCTCTATATCTCTATATATCCTGTTGGTTCTGGTTCTCTGGAGAACCTTAATGTACTCAGTTCATAAGACGTGTGTGTGTATACTTGGGGACCGGGGGGGGGGCGGTGGCGCACATAATCCAGGATGGTGTCACACATTTTGGGGCTACAAAAGGAAGGAACTAATATTTACAGAGTGAGTTTTACCTGCCAGATGCTAAAAAGATATATAAAAACTGTTTACAGGTTGGGGTAAAAATAGTATTTCCTTTTCACTGGCAGCCTCCATGCAATTCTGGATTTTTATCTGCTCAAATTAGTAGGAAGTCAGTGTTTCCTTCATCATTGATTCAGCAAATGTTTATGCATGCCTATGAGTCAGGCCTCTGGGGACTCTCAACCCAACATGCTCAAGAATCCCCAGGGAAACTCACTCAAACTGGATTACCAACCTGGTCATATTGGCCTCTTGCCAGGAGAGCAAATGCTTTCACACATCCCTCCAGGCCGGTGGACTTCACAGCCAAGGGTGTGGAGGTTGCTGGGTTTAGAAGCTGGCCACCAGCATGGTACCACTGCTGTTCTTGTTGCCTTGGGCACTGTGTGCCTGCATCTGGAAAGTCTCTACATCACCCAGATGCTGGGATCCATGGGGTCCTCCCACAAAGTGAGTAGAGCATGGCTTCTTCTGAGTCATCTGTGGTTAAATCAGGGAGGAAATAGAAGGCCCAGAGACTTGGATCTCCAAAGTGTCCAGACACTTATCATAGTGATACTCTTGCTTTCAGCACTATGGGCGTCCCCATTCATTCATTCATTCACTTTCTTCTATTTACTAAGCATCCCTCCACTGTGCCAGAAACGGTTCCAGGCCCTGGGGACACAATGAACAAAACATTGGCCTCTGCCCGTTGGAAATGACATTCTAACAGAAGGAGGTAGGAAGCAAATAAGCAAATGCAGTAAATGGTATGTCTCAGACCTATGGAGGAAAACAGTCAGGGAAGAGTAGACTGGCTACTCTTAGATTGGCTGAGACTAGCCAAGGGTGTGTGGAGGGTGAAGCTGCTGTTAGAAATAGGTGGACAGGAAAGGTCTCACAGGTAAACTGACATTTGATCCAACGGATGTGAGGGAGTGCACCACTGCTTAGAGAAAAATCATTCCAGGCAGGAGGAGTCACAAGGGCAAAGGCACCGGATGGGAGTGTGCCAGGGGCCAGTGTTCAGACCTTGGTGAGCACAGAGGAGAAGGGTAGAAGATACCATTGGTGTGTGTATGTGGGAAGGGGGGTAGATTATCAAAGGCCTTGTAGGCCTTGTAACATCTAGGGCAGTTACCCAAGAGAGCCATTACCCCTGACAAAATGGATTTCTGCCAGTGAGCCCAGGTAGCAGCATGGTATCCAGGAATAGGACTGGACTGTCCCTTCTTTTCTTACTATTGACCTCCTTCAAGGGAACTAAGACAGGCTGTCATCCCAACTCTACAACTATTCTTTTCTCCTCCCTCTCTCCCTCCCTCATTTCCTTCCTTCCTTCCTTCCTTCCTTCCTTCCTTCCTTCCTTCCTTCCTTCCTTCCTTCCTTCCTTCCTTCCTTCCTTCCTTCCTTCCTTCCTCCCTTTCCCTCTCTCTGTCTCTATCATATCTATTATCTATCTCTGTCTATCTATCTATCTATCATCTATCATCTATGTAGTGATAGATGGATAATTTAATTTTTGATTATGTAATACATTCATAACCAACAGGTATAGAAAAGAAGAGTATTTTTTCCTATGATGAGCTCTTTGATATATTTACTAGTTCTATGACTTTTTCCTTTTAAATTTATTTCTGCGTTTATGTCTTTACTAATTCCTTTTGTCCACTTTTATCTGAGTTAGATGCTTTATTTATTTCAATTTTTCTTGTAAATATTTAAGGCTATACATTTCCCCCTGAGCACTGCTTTAGATGTGCTTTGTGGGTATCATATGGCTTCATTAAAGCTCTTCATCGAACCATGAGAGATGATGGACTCTGAAAAACAAACTGAGGGTTCTAGAGGGGAGGGGGGTGGGAGGATGGGTTAGCCTGGTGATGGGTATTGAGGAGGGCACGTTCTGCATGGAGCACTGGGTGTTATGCACAAACAATGAATCATGGAACACTATATCTAAAACTAATGAGGTAATGTATGGGGATTAACATAACAATAAAAAAAATTAAAAAAAAAAAAAAAAAGCTCTTCATATTCACTCCTATGGCCTCTTTCCTGTGCATAAGCCTGTCAGCAGGGCACCTGGGTCAGGACAGGGTTTGAGCCTCACAGATCCAGGGTGAATGCTCATCATTGTTTCTCAGTCCTTAATGAGAAGATTTGCCTTTCATCTCCAACCCTCACGAAGAATTATCAGGGACCTTATAATTCTGTATTCTGTGTAATCAGGATTTGGTTGGTGTTTTCAAGCCCATCCAACATATTTTAATGATTTTGTTTTTGTTTTGTTTTTTTAGATTATTTACTTATTTATTTGAGAGAGAGAGAGCATGTGCATGCACACAAGCTGGGGGTGGGGCTGGGGCAGAAGGAGGGAGAGGGAGAGGCAGGCTCCCAGGCCCCTGAGATCATGACCTAAGCTGAAGGCAGATGCTCAACCAACTGAGCTACCCAGGTGCCCCTAAATGATTTTGAATAGCAAAAGGAAGCTATCCTTTTTCTTCCAAGGGGGTCTTCCTATTTCTATGGGGCAAAGAAGTTGATGGGCAGATTTCTGTCTGAGTCCGCTCAACAGCATTCATGGTCCAAATCCCAGTGGATTGAGGGTGTGGCTTTGAAGAACTCTCCCCTGCCCAGAGTCAGTACCCACACATCTTCTTGCACCTACATTATTTCATGATGATTTTGCAAGGTAATAATTTTTATGCCCACTTTCACACACAGATGCAGGTGCTTAGGAAAGTCAAATACCTTACATGAGTTGACATGCTGAGGGCAAAGATAGGATTCAAACTCAGGTCTGCCTTTGAGTCTAGACCTTTTAAGGTGTACTGTGTTGCCTCCACTGTTTGTGCTTCAGTTACATAGCTATGTCAGGAAGTGATACCTCTTTTCCAAACTGGTTTTCAAGATAATCCAAGCTTAGCCCTTCAAGCACCAACAATCTGAAAACTATGTGGATATAAATATTTCTAGAATGTGCTATATATTTTTCTTTCTCCTTAAACAGCACATTCAACAGATTTTGAATTTTGGTTTGATGATTCACATTATCTTTATGAACATCAATTATTATGTAATGCTGTAATATAGGGAGTTTAAGTATCTAGCCCCAGGCTAGACAGCTGTTAAGTGGGGAGACCGTTCAAATCCAGGCCATCTGGCTCCAGAGCCCATGTTCTTAGCAACCACATGAAGATGCCTCACTAAGGGCTCAAAAGAGTCAGAATCATGTTGGGCTGAAAATGACTTGTTCCAATAGGGTGGGTTGTACAAAGCAAGGAGGCAGGGCCTGGAGGCATCAGGCAGTTCTAACAGAAGGGGAGCTGAGGGTCCACTGTGCTGCCATTTCAAGCCAGAGAAGTGCTAGGTCATAGCCAAAGTCCAGAAAGGACCAGGTTAGAGTTAGGGGTGTATTTCATTAAAAAACAAAGGAATGGAGGGCGCCTAGGTGGCTCAGTTGGTTGAGCGTCTGACTCTTGATTTCAGCTCAGATCACTATCTCAGGGTTGTGAGATTGAGCCCCGCGTCAGGCTCCCCACTCAATGGGGAGTCTGCTTTTTTCTCTCTCTCTCCCTCTCCCTCTGTCTCTCCCTCTGCTTGTGCTCTCTTTCTAAAATAAATAAATAAATCTTAAAACAAAACAACAAAGAAATGGATATCAAGGAATCTATAAATGGGAGCCTGAGATAAAAGACATATGTTAGGAATTTCTTAGAGGAACTGATAAATAGCATCCTCCATCCTGCTCAGGTTTTGAAAAAACTGAGGGACCCAGAGTATCACATGGGGCCACAGTATTTCTTTATTATTGTTAAAGGCTAAGCTAGAAGCCATAGCTCGTTGTGAGAACCAAATGGGCCTGCAAAATAATTCCAAAATTTAATACACTTACCCCTCATTCATGTGGGCATGGGCCAGGTGAGAGTATGGAGGAATAGAGGACAGGGCAGGTAGAGGGCAGGTAAGTTTGCTCCCAAGAGACAAAATGATAGAGCTGAACCAAGAATGCCCAATCTAGTCATCTCAGAAGACTGTCCACCTCTTGGAGGGTGGAGGGGGGCTAGAAGTTACATTAATAGAAGCCCTTTCATGTAGGAAGGTAACACAGGAAGTCCCTCTGATGTTATTGTGAACAGACTTTAATTGTGCATCCTGCAACTTTTCAGCCATCCCGTATTCAGCTAGAATTGATCATACTTGTCCACCCTGTCCTGATGGTGGTGGGCAGGAAATGCTGGTAGAAGAGAAGACAGGAATTAAACTGGGATTTCAAAGATGGGAGGGTTTTAAATAAGTAGAGCAAGAATGTTAGTCCAGGCGGGACCAAATGATCTGAACCAAGAACTATTCGTTTCCTATTTAGGGGACAAACATGGGAGTTGACATGCTTGGAGAGATTTGGGAAAGGTAAGTGTGCAAACCATCCCTGCTGAAGAAGTCGCAGGTTTCCAGAGCTCCCGTGTGCGCAGTCCTGTAACTGAGCTTTCTGGCTGTGAAGGCAAACAAACGAACCCACTGCTGTATAAATGTCCTGCCCCTCTATGTGAGTCATGTGCCTGTTTGCTGTCACATTTATGTTCTACCCTTCCCTTGCTCTGCTCTGCATCGCAGGGAGCTGCGTTTCCGAGGACCCCTTAGCGGGCTTCCAGCTGGGTTTGGTCCATAAGAGGGACTGGGATGAGATTGGAGGGCGAGATGTAGGGAGAAGCAAGATATTTTTTGTTCTCTCTCTGCTCTGGGTGACATCTCCGGCAGTAACTATATCTCTTCTAGGCTCCTGCTCCCGACAGATGTCCTTGCTGTGGTTCCAGCTCGGCTGGGTGGCCCCAGATTCGGAACTCTAGCCACACTGCCTCCTTCATGCTGATGTCTTGATTGTATCCTTGTCTTCTGGATCCCCAGATCCTCCAACACTTGCGTAATCACTTCTGTTGTATTAAAGTCCCTCTGTGTGAAATGTCTAGAGTTGTTTTTCATTTTCTGGGCTGGAGCTGCCTGATCCACTGCTCCCCCTCCCACTCAAATTCAGTAAGGTTTACGACACGATGACAGATACATGCCCAAGTGCTACTTCCCAAAGCAGAGCTTCCAAGTGGGATCCCAGGCTGAGGAGGAGCATGTTAAGATTTGCTCCTTGGAATGATTACTTCGATTACGTGTGGAGAAGCATGGTAGATGCTGAGACTGGGAAGGAGAACTTGGTTGGGAACAATAGTCTAGGAGAGTGATGATGAGGCTCAAAGTCAGGTCGTTGTGGTGCCTATGTAGGGGGAGGGTGGGAGGGTAAGGGACCTGAGATATTCTAAAGAGCTAGCCATGGCAGGACCAGGTCCCTGACTGGACGGGGGTGTGTTGGGATGTGGAGGAGACTGGAATGACTCTCCAGGTTCTCCTGGGTGACTGGACGGAACTCATGCCCTTGGCTGAGCCTAAAGATGCAGGAAGAGGGGCAGATCTGGACTGATGGGAAGAGTGGCAGCGGGCTCCGCGGAGTACCATTCTGGTTCTCAGGAGGGTAGGGGAGAAGAGGTGTAAGTCCTCAGCACAGGAGATGTGGGAAGCCATGTGTGTAGGGAGCTAAAGGCAGAACACGGAGAGCACCAACATGGAGAGGGAAGGCAGAGGACTGAGTGGGAGAAACCAAAGAACTCTGGGGGGATCCAGGAAAGAGTGACATCGTAGAAACCATGGGTGAGAGAGCAAGTTTCAAGAATGGAATAGTCATCACTGTCAAATGCTGCAGTGACTAAGTAGGACCAGTCAATGGAGATGACAATGAAAAGAGTGAGAACAAATAGGTTAAGTGGCAGGTGTGGGGCCTGGAGTTTGAATAAGTTTATGCCTGATGGCCACACACACACAACTTATTGCTGAGAAATTGCTTTTCAGAATTTTATTTTCCATAAGAAAGGCAGTATCATATATCAGCTGAGCAGTCTAAAAGAACGAGGCAATCCTGGGCGGCTGGTTTTGTCGTCTGCCGCACACATACACTGTAGGGGTCCCATCAGGAGACCAGGAGAGCCTTCGGGGCTCAGACCTCTGGTCCCAGTCCACAGAGAATCCCTGGAAGTCCAAATCAATAGCGCCAGAGCTGTTTGGCTACAAAACATGCTCTCCCTTTCTGCTTAGGATGCTTTGGCTAATTTGGTCGGCGATGTCCCTGTCTCTAAGAGTTCTGAGTGTTGTTTTGACTTTAGCTTTCAGTCCACTAGAGCAATACTGCTGGACACAAGGCCATCCAGGTGCTAACATTTCCTGGTGCCACCTGAGAAGGTACTGCAGCTGTGCAGACAGACAAACCTAGATTTTCCTTGGTGTCCGGGATGGCTTTCAGTATTTTATAACCAGGACCGTTGGCCCATATTCTCCTGGGTGAGGTGAAGTGTAGTGGGTATGGAGGAGTTCGTGAGGGGCAAGCAATGACAAAAGTCATTGCCAATATCTGAAAGGATATTGTTTTGAGCCCTCTTCCTCCCAAATTGCCCCTGGGTCCACTGCATAGAGGTGCCAAGATGAGAGTTGAGCCCATTTGCTCAACCACTCCCGAGTCATGAACAGTATCTTTGGCCTTTGGCAGGTTAAGGTGTTTGTATCCCCAAGGAGCCGCCGGAGGGCCTGTCGCAGAGGCCTCCCTGCAGCGGTGGTCAGGGTTCTTGCCAGGGCCACACATAGGCTCCCTTGGGCAACTCTGACAACACCCAGGCCAGCTCTTTATGCCCCGCCCCGTCCCCTTCGGCCCCTGCATTGTGATTCTGTGGGTCCCGGACAGTCCTGACATCAGGGTTTTCAAAAAACTGCCCTAGTGACTCTGATGTGCAACCGGGTTGGCGAATTGCTAAGTTCTAGATGATTCCTTTGGACCCTTCAAGAATATGAACCTTCTGGGGGAGGTTTCGCGCTTGGCTCTGTGACAAAGGCCTTGTGTGGATTTGTTTAATTAGCTGCTCTTTGCCTGACAACTGATTGCAGTCAGCTGCTCTGATGGGCTTCATGGAGGGCGGAGGGGGGCGGGGAGGGGCAGTTTTATTGTTGGGACGGAGGTGGAGTGGGCCGCTGGAGGATTTAGGGAAGATGCAGTGGGCAGTGAGGGACCTTGGTGACCAAGCTCTGAGACCTCGTAGTTTTTCCTGTGGGGCCATAAAGGTGGCTTCTAAAGGATACAGCAGCCTCAGAGACTCCCAGGGTCCAAGAAGAGAGAGTTGGTACTTGATGAAGCAGTCAGGCGACCATTCCCTTCCCCCCACTCCTTAGCTACGGTCACTTCACGGGGGGGCGGGGGGGTCAGCTGCGGGGGTTGCTACAGGGAGATGGCAGAGGACAGTGGGACTCTGAAGGAGGGAAGAGAGCAGAGCACCGGCTGCAGAGAGGAAAGGTACGAAAGGAATAGTTCATGAACTTGAACCTGGACTGCAGCAGCCGGTCAGGACCTGCCGGATCATCCGGCCCCGCTCCCCCATCTGTCAAACACTGGCGTCATTTGTAATTTCCTGGAAAATCACCAGCAGGTAAATGAAGGAGGGAAGAAAAGAATAAAATAAAACGAACCAGAGACTTCCAGGCTCCGAGGATGGGCAGATTCCAACAGGAGGGAAGTTCCGTATAAAATTGGGTTATGACAGTAGTTCTTTCTTAAGCACTTAAAAAAGATCTTATCTGGTTAATGTCTAAAAGAAACAAAGGCAACTAACTCCTGCAGGAGCTGTTTCCTCAGCCCGTGAGGCCAGCAGCTTCCTCATTCATGCTTCGGAGGCACAGACTCCTCGTTCACTGAAGATTTATGGGGCACCTACTGTGTGCTAGGCGCTGTTCTAGATGCTGGAACAGAGTGGTGAACAAAGCAGGGGAGGCTCCCAGGCAGCAGAAGCAGAGTCTGTGGGGGTGAGATAGTCAGCAAAGGCTTAGCCGACAGGCCGAGGTGGCACAGGCAAAGTGAAGCCGGGAGGCAGCAGGGAGGCCAGTGGGGAGGTGAGCTGGGACGCGAGCTGGGAGGCCAGCCGGGAGGCAGCCGGGAGGGCAGCCAGGAGGCTGGTACAACTGAGGTTACTGTTTGAAATAGGGGGGTGGGGGAAGGGCTTCCTAGCAGGGGATTCTGAGCAGAGACCTGGACGATGTGAGTGAGCAAAGCACATGTACAGCTGGGGAGGGCACCAGGCAGAGGGGGAGCCCGAGCGTGTCGGACACAGCAAGGAGGTCGGCGTGGCTGGAGGATGTGTGACCAACAGCACAGCGGGGAGGGAGGCCTGTGAGGCAGTTAGACTCACCTCACAAGGCCCGTGGAGTAAAGGATTAACTTACCCAAAGGGAGCTCCGGTCTTTGCCCTTGACTCCTGGGAGGTGATCGGTAAGGTCTTCGGTTGACTGGCTTTTTACTTGGGCTCTGGGGACACACTGCGTAGTCTAAGGATGTGATTTAGAAAGGGGCTTTGGGGCACGTGGTATCAACTTGATCTCTGGAGGGGCCGGAGACTAAAGGTCAGCCCTGCGGGCAATCATGTCTATGTGACCAAGATCCAGTGACAAATCTGGACCCCAAGTCTCGGGTGAGCTTCCTTGAGTGCCAACACTCTTATGTGTATCGTCACATGTCGTTGCCAGGAGAAGTGAGCACTGCCTCATCGACTCCCCTGGGAGAGGACAAATGGGAGCTCTGTGTGTGTAACTCTCCTGGACTCTGCCCCATGCACCTCTTCTCTTGGCTGATTTAATCGGTATCCTCCTGTTGAGCTAAACTGTAATCCTGAGTAGAACGGCCATCACTGAGTCCTCGGAGTCCTTCTCAGGAGTTACTGAACCTGAGCGTGATCTTGGGTCCTCTCCTTCATTTGACAGGACAGGCCTGTAGGGCATTTAATGACTGGCTTTTGCTCTACAGGATTTGGGGTCCATCAAAAGCTTCTGGGCAGAGGAGTGTCATGATCTGGCTTATGTTTTTGTTTCGTTTTGTTTTAGATTATTTATTTATTTGAGAGAGAGAAAGAGTGTGAAAAAGAGCACTGGTGGGGGGGGGGTGCAGTGGCGGGGCAGAGGCACAGGGAGAAGCAGGTTCCCAGCTGAGCAGACAGCCCGATGCGGGGCTCGATCCCAGGACTCTGGGCTCCTGACCTGAGCCGAAGGCAGACGCTTAACCGACTGAGCCACCCAGGTGCCCCTCTGGCTTATGTTTTAATGAGATTGTTCAGGCTGCTCTGTTGAAAATAGGTTGAAGGTGTGATGAGAATGTTTAGCAGGCCATTAAGACGCAGTTCAGGGGAACGCTGATGGTGGCTTGGACCAGAGTGGCAAGAACGATATTTGAGTATGGCTGGAAGTTGGGGCCTATAGGAGCTGATGGAACAGGCATGTTCAGGATGACCCAGGTTTGGGGCTGAAGCAATCAAAAAACAGGCAAACTACATAGCAGAAGGCACACAGGCAGGGAGTGGGACCAATGTACTAAGATCATTTAGAGTTTTTATGAAGTTCCCACGTGACACTATTGTTCAATGGCTGCACAGCTGACTTAATCCACAGGCACTGCCTTTACCCTCAGGAAAGCGGGGGGAAATATATATGTACTTGCCTACGTCCGTCCGTCTGTGAGTGTGTGTATCTAGAATATGTTTCCTCTAGCTTAAAAGCCGGAGTTGTGACTTCTTTCTAGTAGCAACTACTTATCCCCACAGATGACAAGAGGTGGACATGGAATCCTAGAAAAGTGGTCAGAGCAGGGACTAGGGGTTGGCTTTTCTGATGCCTTTCTGGCCTCAGATGTGAGTGTTGGCCCTGCACATGTCCCAGCGTGCAGAGTGAGCACTGAGCAAGCCATGTGATGCTCAGCTCTAGATGTGGGAGGATGAGCTGAGGCTGTGGCTATAAAAGAGCAGGGGAAATAAAGTCCCGTTTAGGTTGTGGAGAGAGATACAAGACACGCAGGGAAAAGTAAAAGCAATTTTGCCAATTGCCAAATGATATAGAGGTAATCTACCATGATGGAAAATACCATTACAAATACGTACTACATGAAAACATCTCTTCCCTCCCTTACTTGTTATTCCTTTACTTTCTTCCCTCTTTCCTTCCATCCAAAAAATGAGGGCTACTATTTTTCAGGATCTTGAGAACGTAGAATTTTTTGGTCAGGTCTGTCTGTGTGTCTGTCTCTCTCTGAAGATATGACAAAATGAAAGCTCAATCAGAGACACAAGGAAGTTATTAGTGTCTTAGCCTGAGTTTTCCAGAAAGCAGATATGGCAACATAGTCAAGGCTCAAGTGCATGTGCTTCACTGGGGAGTGTGACCGAGGAGCAGACGTGAAGGACAGGGTGTGAGGCAAGGAAGGAGAGCCAATTACAAAGATGTGTTGTTGTTGAGCTTGGCACAGCTTCTGTGCCTGAGCCTGGGGGGTTGCCTATGATGTGTCTTGGGACCATCAGCCTAGGGGAAGAAAGGGGGATGCATTTATACACAGTTCTGTACCGCCAGGGTCAAAGGGTTGCCCCACAGGGCGTTGATGGTCTCTTCAACTCCCAGTTTGCACGTGTGCAAATGCCAGGCTGGTTCGCACATGTCACACCAGAACTGGCAGCCTGGGTGCTGTTGGCTTGCACCTGCTGGTCAGAGCCTACACAGAACTAGTCCCAGCAGCAGGGGTTGCAAAAAGAAGCAGGTGAGGTGGAGAGAATGTGGAGTGTTGTCCAAAGGGCACGTTGAGGGGCGCCTGGGTGGCTCGGATGGTTAAGTGTCTGCCTTTGGCTCAGGTCATGAACCCAGGGTCCTGGGATCGAGTCCCACATCGGGTTCCCTGCTCAGCGGGGAGTCTGCTTCTCCCTCTCCCTCTGCCTCTCTCCCTGCTCATGCTCTCTCTCTCTCTCTCTCTCTCTATCTCTGTGTCTCAAAGGAATAAATAAAATCTTTAAACAAACAAACAAACAAACAAACAAAACACCAAAGGGCACGTTGACCAATTGCAAGGCATCTGATACAAGTAATGACTCTAGGAAACCTCTTTTCTTGGAAATACTACTATGTTATTGATGGAAATCTAGTCTGTGGGTTCCCTCCAAGTCTATTGGTAATACCTGTGGTCTACTATAAAGTAATACCGGTGACAGACACAGATGGCTTTTGCCTATCATGGGCTATTCATTGTAAAAGACTTGGCCCAACAGGATGGGGGTCTTTGTGGTTAGTTCTCTGTCAGAGGGCCAGAGTGTGGCTGGGGTTTGAGCTAAGGAAAAGCAGATGTTCAATCATCTTGAAACCTGGCAGGGAACTACAATGAGACAAAAGGCTAAGTGAAGCCTGAATTGGCAGCTTCCTATATCTCTCTGTTAGACTCCTGTGGGAAGACCTGGCTCTAGGTAAAAAATCTCTCTGTTGAATCACTTTAGAAAAACAGGACCTAGAGAAAGAAGAGGTAAACAAACCATACCCAATATATATATATATTTTTACCCATCCCACCCTCCAACTGAATCATACAATTTGAAGTAGGTGAAAATAAACACCCGAGAGCAGAGAGGGAGATGTCAGACAAGGGCAGAATGAGCTAGTGCCTTATGGCCCATATTTGGAAACCATCTGATTCTACTACTTTCTCTTTCATTTCCACCAGTAGCTCAGAATTCTCGAGACAATGTGCAGACGCAAATGCCTTATTCTCGAGCAACTTGGAGGGTCTGCCCCGGGGGCCGTGGTGAAACATTTTGTATCCCTGAGATGGCTCAGTCCCCACACTTTGAAGCAGGACAGTTGCTGAGCTGTTCTTGTGATGATTTTTAGACTACATATGTCTACACCCAGAAGGCTGACATCCTCTAAGTGCATATGGTTCTTGTTCAAATGAATACACAGTTAGCACATGCTTGGCTAGAAGTTATAATGGTAAATTTAACCCTACTGTCTGAACTGTCACCTTTATTTGGGTTAAGGTTGCTAAACGTCCATTCAAATTTTGTACTATAAGAACCTGCAGCTTGATTTCAAAATCAGCCATGCTTGTTGACATAATAGGTAAATCCATATGTCTATAGAGGCTCATGGGCTATGAAGTGATTAAGGAGTTGCTTTGCATTATGATTGTTTACACCCAAGTCTGATAAAAAATATCCCATTTTTTTTTCAGCCACTTTCCTAACTAAAAAATGTAGAATGCTCCAGAATGCTCCATATCTTTGGAAGATCCTTATTTTTTCTGCAAAAGAAAGTCATATGGGGTGCCTGGGTCACTCAGCCAGTTAAGCGTCTGCCTTCGGCTCAGGTCATGATCCCAGGGTCCTGGGATCAAGCCCCACACCGGGCTCCCTGCTCAGTGGGGAACCTGCTTCTCCCTCTGCCTGCCACTCCCCCTGCTTATGCTCTCTCTCTGTGTGTCAAATAATAAATGAAATCTTAAAAAAAAAAAAAGAAAGTCATATGTTTGGGATAATAAAATGAAATAATGTGAGTGGTGCAGATTTAAGAAATTACTCTTCAAAAGAAAAAACTATTCTGTAGACATGTGTTCAGGAAGGCCAAATGCTCTGTATCAGCATGAAGAAGCTCCAGGAGAGGTGTCAGTGTTTTGTTTATTATTTTATTAAGCTGTTATTTTTAAAACATATGATGTTTGTGCATATGAAAACTTTTTCAGAGCTGTGGAATCTAATAAAAAATGTATAGCAGTGCAAGGAATGTTTAATGTAGAGAAAGTCAGCTGAATTCTTTAAAAAGATATTTATTTATTTATTTATTTGACAGAGAGAGAGAGAGAGAGAGAGAGAACAAGCAGGGGGAGCAGCAGAGGGAGAGGGAGAAGCATGCCCTCTGCTGAGCAAGGAGCCCGATGTAGGGCTCCATCCCAGGACCCTGGGATCATGACCTGAGTCGAAGGCAGATACTTAACCTACTGAGCCACCCAGGCGCCCCAGGCAGCTGAATTTTGGTAAGAAAGCACTGTGCAATTTTTGCTCACCTGCCTGACATCCTCTGTTTCCTAGCATGGTGGCAGCCACTGGAACAGTGACTATTACAACTTGCCGGCATCCTGGGCTTAATGCAGACTTTGTTTTTAAAGTACTATGGCTGTGTGTGTTAACCTCTCTGGTAGTTCTCTGATGGTCTATAAGCATAGAGGCTGCTGCCCTTTTTTCTGCCTACCTTGGGCCAGAGTGGTTTTCTGGGCAGCAACAGAATCTGTTGAAAATTCAACTCTAGCTATATGCAACAACATGAATGAATTTCACAAACAATGTTTAGCTTAAAAAAAAAAAAAAGGTTAAAAAAAACTACCTATAGTCAGATACAGCAGCCTGGAAAAGAGGAGGCTGAGGAGAAAGTTTCTTGGGGAATAAAGGCTTGGAAGGGCTCTCACGTATAATTGGTGAGGCTGGAGTGAAACATGTACACATAGGACTGGGTACATGCACAGAAAAGCCCTGAGAAGACCCTGTGCTTGCACCTATGGTGTATCTGTGTCCAAGGAATGCCCCAGCTCAGAGCCAGGCTACAGAGACCAGGGGAATTTTTTTTTTTTTTTTTTTTCTTTTTAGCTCCAAGTATTTAAGGAAATCTCTGTCATATCACTAATTGGCCTTTGACATAATGGAACAGAGACTTCAATGACAACACATGACAAGGAATACGATCTTAAACAATAGTTTGGAAAAGTCCCCAAACAAATGGATGACTGTAGCCATCGGCAATTAACAGCAAATCCTGGGGAAAGAGAGAATCTGATTTCCAGAGTTACCACATTATATTCTTAAAAATGTTCAGTTTTAAAAAAGGAAATGACAAGGCATGCAAAGAAACAAAAAATTATAGCCCATTCACAGAAAAAAAAAAATGATACCAATGGTCACTGAGAAAGCCCAGATATTGGACTTACTAGACAAAGGCTCTAACTAAAATGTCTTAACCATGATCAAAGAGCTAAAGAAAACTAGGAGAATGAGGTATGAACAAATAGAGACTATCAACAAAGAGAGAAATTATAAACAGAGCCACATAGGAATTCTGCAGCTGAAAAGTACAGTAGCTGAAATGAAAACCTCACTAGAGGGGTTCAACAGGAGATTTGAAGAGGCAGAATAAATCATTAGGTAATTTGAAGATAATGCTATTTAAATCTTACCTCAAAAAAAGAAAAAAAAATTTAGTATGTTAGTACCCATCTCAAGTCAAAGAACAGGCAAAAATAATTTTTGGAGTCAGAAATTAGGGTAGTCGTTGGAAAGAGGAATGAGGAGAGGTTTAGGTACACTCAAATCACAGTTGGGTCCTCTTAGAACCTTGTATTTGTCTGTTAGGGCTTGGCTGTTGGATGACCCTAAGTCTACTTGAGCCTTAACTCAACTTGAACCTGTTTAGAGCCAGGTGTGGTGTATTGCCTGCCCAAATGATGTCACACTGTGATGGTGACTAATGCTTAGGAGAGATTTATCAATCATACTCTGTAATCAATTTTAAAGCGTCTTTGAGAAGACTATGTTATTTAGAAGGAACTTTCTTTTTCCCCCCTATATATTCTCACATGTACACTCAGAGGGACTAATGATCTTCCAGAGTGACGTGACTCTTGCTTGCTTTGTAAGCTTGTGGATTCAGCCTCAATATAGACTCTATTGTGGTCTTTGGTTATTCTTTGAAACTGGTGATGTTCTATTTCTTGATCTGGATGGTGCTTACACAGGTATGTTCACTTTGAGATACTTCATTGAGCTGTATAAACTTAGGATTTGTGTATTTTCCTGTGTATGTGTTAGCCTTCAATATAAGTTTATTTAAAAAAATAGAGTAAAATACAAGCAAAATTCAGATTTTCCGAATATCTGCACAACCAGACTCCTAATCTATTGCTTGTTTCTTGATGCCTCAAGTTTTGAGGTGGTTTCTTGTCAACCTCTAAGAAAATATAACACAAGGATCCTTTGTCTTTGGTTCATGTCCCTTTCTTCCTTGCCCACCCTTTTGATTTTTCTTCTGTTTGGTTAATGAGCTCTGCACTGGTTTTTGACACAGATGATTAATTAATTAAATCATTCAACCAATTTTATTTACCACCTACTTTTGTCCTTGGCATTTAGGCAGGACCAGAGATTCAAGTAATCTTAAGAATCGTATAGTGTGGTGATAATTTTAGCATTGATACCTATTTGGAGTGAGGAAGAAAACCATCGTAAGAACTACTTGCTGTGAAATATTTGCCTAATGATAAGCCAATTATATTCCCCTTCTGTTTGTCAACCTTGGGAGTTATGCCTTTGATTTGAGCAAGAAAAGCAAGGGTATTATCCCCAGGAATTTACTTTTGAACATAGCTTGTAATTGGGGAAAGAATAAGAGGGAAGAGTAGAGATTAGAAGAGAAGTTGTTACCTCTAGCTTCCATTTCTTAGAACACTCGATTATTACTTTGCTTGAGAAGAAGAGAGAAGCACTGGTTATTCTGAAATAGGTAAAGAGCAGAAAGAAGTATGGCAGGGGCAAATTCCGAGTGGCAGAGTGATCGATAGGACAGCTGTAAGAGCTGCCATCGAGTGATGGATGTGACAAATGTGATTTCAGAGCTTAGTCCAGGACTGAGCCACTTACAGCTCTGAGTGAACTCAGCTCAGGAACCGCCGAAAAGTTTGGAGTCTAGAGGTGTGGTCAAAAAAGAGACAGAGAGAAGGAGCTGGGAGACAAAAAGCAGGAAGGGAAGAAAGGGAGAAGTAGAGTACAGCATTTCTTCTCTGTGCTGCGGGCTTTCCTTCTTTGAAGGAACATTGAGCTGACCTTTGCTATAGTTACTGCAAACTTGGTACACAGTGAAGGTTCAGACTGGGTCTGTTCCAACCCATGGCGATAACACAGGGGGATCATTTCAATGAGTCTAATGATTACAAAGTGATGTTTTGTTTTTAAGATTTTTTTTTATTAGAGAGAGAGAGAGAGAGAAAGAGCACGAGCAGGGGCAGAGGGAGAAGCAGGCTCCCCACTGAGCAGGGAGCCCAACAGGGGGCTTGATCCCAGGACCCTGGGATCATGACGTGAGCCGAAGGCAGATGCTTAACTGTCTGAGCCACCCAGGTGCCCTGATGTTTTGGTCTTTTAATGATCGAAGTCTATTGAAGAATTGGGGCTTTCCATTTGGGTGAGATCATTTGAATTATGGATTGATATGTTGGGTAGATTTATTGTTTTTAGTTTTTTTTTTTTTTTTTTTTTTTTAGTTTTCTGCTATAGTGAGGCAAGCATAGCTATACCAATGGCCACCAGCCAAAGACCTTCAGGAACAAACCTGTAGTTGAACAAATTGCGCTTGTTGACTCACTACAATGGGGCAGAACACCCACAAAGGGAAGCTGTGGAGTATCTGTAGGAGGGTGTTAGAAAGGATATTATAGGATTTGGACAGTGTTAGGTGATTTGGGAAAGGATTCAAAGAGGTGAAGTTTTGGTCTGAACTGGGTGCTGTCAGGAAGTAGAATTAACTCTATAATTGGGCATCTTAGTAAATATTATCTGGAAGGTGGGAGGAACATAGCCATGTGAGACCTGTGATTGGTAAAGTTGGTAAAGACAGCAGTCACTCCTATCAGCCGGGAGAGAAAGAGATTCGAGATTTTGTGGTTTGGACAAAGTTCCTGCTTTGTTGGTGCTCAGACATGATATGCACTAGTCTTACTTTGTCTTATCCTTCATGGTCACAGGATGGCCTTGTCTGATGCTGATGTTTTGTGAAATTGCTTATGTTTAACAGGACAACACCAAGACCGAATTGTGAATACCAGGGTGGCTTCTAGCAACACCAAACCCTGGCTGACAGGACCAGGCTAACTCCTAGGTGTCAGGGACTGCTTTTCTCTTTCTCAGCTAGCAGAATATAGCTATAAATAGAGTTTTTAAATCAGGTTATGATATGTTAGTTAGGACTAGGATTTTGTCACATTAAACAAACAAACATCCCCAAATAACAATGGCTTAAGCCATAAAGATGTTTATCTCTCTTTCATATATAAAATAGCTCTGGAAGTATGTCTTACATAACTGGAAAGAGAGCTCTGTGATTATTAGGGAACGTGGGCTTCTGCTATCTCAGTGTTCTACCTTCCTTAGCTTTTGTTCCTTGGACTTGTGGTCCAAGATGGCTGCTCGAGCTCCAGCCATCACACTAAAATCCTATTCAGCACAAAGAGGAAGGGAAGAAGAAGGTCTGCTGGCTCCCTTGTAGGAAACTTCCTCAAAGTGCTATTCGACCTATCTACTCATATTTCATTTGCTAGCACTTGATTATAGAGCACAGATGTTTGTGAAGTATAATCATTTAGGTGGCAGTGGGTTTGCTAGAATAATTTTTTTTTAAATTAAAAGAAAAGTCATAATTGGCTATTGGGGGGCTACAAGTATCTGGAGTTGGGATAATGCAACTGCCATATTGCGTTCCATGGAAGGCAGTTCTAGTGTGGCTTTTGTTGTATGCAAATATCCCTTTCTTTGGGAAAACAGCAAGCAGCTGATTATGTTAAAGGATGTCTCCTTTTTGGTCTTTCTTTTGTAACAATCTCAAGAGTTCAAGTTTCTAAAGTGGATTCGCTTTTCAGTCTTTTGAAGCTGTGTAGCTTGATTGAAAAGAATGCTCTGATTCAGCGGTCAGTTGCTAGGCTGTTTAACAATTTACCTCTAGCAGCGGGGAAGAAATGGCCACGTTGTTGGAAATATTTAACTTAAAAATGAATAAAAATCATTCTTGCAAATTTACTTTTAAGAATAACGAAATTCCTTTGCTCAGAAGAACTACAAAATTACTGTGTGTTCTTCTGCTTTTTTTAAAAGGAGGTAGTAAGTAAGGTGAATAAAATTGTAAACAAAACGTTCACGTTGGCACGATAACCACATGCAGACATCTGGGCTGGAAATGTGAGAAAATTGTAAAGAATTTGGAAAGGTTCAAAGGCTCAGGTTATTAAAGTTTTAATAATCTTCTTTTCTGCAGGGCTCACCCCCTGCTATTCTTTCAATGCAGTAGAAAAACAAAATATGGACAAAATTGTAGTTAATTAGAGCTGAATCTTCCTTGGAAAACCTATAGAAATTGCTTGGGATTTTTATAGAGGCTCAGAGTTGAGAGCCTTGGGTCTCAAAGGTACAACTTCATTTTCATTTAAGGAATGTCAGATTTCAATGAAATAAGATATGTGTTTCTTAAAAAAAAACAACAACAAACCCTATCAGCTGATTCATCTAACTGATTGGAAAACACTATTTTGCAGAATTATCTATGAAAGTAATCTCACGGGGCGCCTGGGTGGCTCAGTCGTTAAGCGTCTGCCTTGGGCTCAGGTCATGATCCCAGGGTCCTGGGATCGAGCCCCACATCGGGCTCCCTGCTCCGCGGGAAGCCTGCTTCTCCCTCTCCCACTCCCCCTGCTTGTGTGCCCTCTCTCGCTGTGTCTCTCTCTGTCAAATAAATAAATAAAATCTTAAAAAAAAAAAAAGAAAGTAATCTCACTTAGCATTTTAACTTTTTCCTCTTTATCAGAACAAAACAAAATCTTTATTGCCCATAGTGATATGCTGATTGAACAAATGACATGTCTTTAGTCAGTTACCAAATTGTCTTAACTAAAGAAACAGCATCCCCCTCATACTTGAAATACGGTGAAAATTGTAAAAATGATTTCTCTTCTGATTCAGACATGTTATGCTTTTACCATAGACTTGTCATGTCAGTGCTGCTATTTTTCTGTTTGAAATTTGTTTTTTTTTTTAAGGCATCTTAAAAGTATACAGTGTACCAATATATGATGCAGCGTGTACTTTACTATATGTCGTATAAGACTATACTTAGTGTATGAAATTTTTATGATAGGTGTGTACATATATATGCAAGAAACTCTGCACACGTTAAGTCACATGTGTATATTTGAAATGTGCAGACACACGGAATACTTTCAATTGTGTTGCATCGAGGATGGGGAAGGAATTTTACTCATTAGGATCCAGCCATGAGCACTGAAATATGATTTGCAAGAGATGAAGTTTGGAGTTGTTTTAATAGGCTAAGTGGTTCCAAATGCAAGTTCAGATCGTAGACTCCCAGGCTCTTTGTGAGACTAATTGACTTTGCTGTAGAGTTTTGGCAAAGCTCTTATTATTTTTACTACATTTTCCTTTTTAATAATGTAAAATTGAACTAACTTCTAAAATTCACGTTCCCTTTATGAGTTTGTTAGCCCTTCCTTCACCAAATTAATGACTGACTAGGCAAGACAGCCAAGAATGCTTACCGCTCTGGGCATTTGTTAATTGGTTGTTCGTTGGACTATATATGAGGGAAAATTATTGCTACTATAAACCAAAGAGTGTAAAGGAAAAGTAGTGATATAAATATGGAGCTGGAATAGGCAGGGAAAGCTAGTGATGTAAAAGTTCTGTTTTTCTGCTAGATGGTTCCCTTAGGATGACTGCAAATACTGAAAATAAAACGCAGCAGACCAGATCGTAATGTAGAGCTTCGTTGTGGTAACTCTCAGAAAAGAAGATTCATTGTTTGGGTTAGTTCGTAAAGCTCTGATGATTAGCTTCTTCTGTTTTTTAAAGACAAGGTGGGCTCAGAGAGCAAACAATAAAAAGTAAAATCTTTTTCACCTTGAAAATTGCTGCAAGAGTGCTTTGAGCCTCTGGACCGGGACAGTTGATCAGGAAGAAATGAAAATTCCACGACTGGAATTTTTGACCCTTGCAGAATGTGAGGTGTACATTCATTCCACTTCCTGAGGCCTGACCTTTCCTGGGAAACTCCCCCACCCCCAGCATCCTGGGGGAAAACCTCAGGCTTCAGAACAGAACCCCCTAGTTCACTCTCTGTCGACTTCCGACCCTGTGCACGGTGCTCTCCTAATTCTCCTTCTAAACGCCAATCAGACAGTTTTAACTCTTGTTTTAAGCTAGGGAATGAATCCAGGGGTTTGGCTCATGTTGCAAAGGTTTCCAACAGTATCAGGTAATTCACGATTAGTGGGGCTCCATTCAGACCTGAAAGCCTGCACGATTCATTACCAATTACCAATTCCCTGGGCCATCCGGTTCCCTGGCAGAAAGGCTTCCGACGAATTTGCGTTGCAAATTGAAAACATGCTGTCAACAGCAACAAGTCCAAAAGATGTTTACCTTAACTTTTCCAAGGCAGGCTTTTACATGTGGATGTTTTTGTTTAAGGAGCAACCCTCTAGATGCCCTCCTGTTTCTGGGGTGGGTGGTATCGTTAAAAAAAAGTGGTCCTCGCAACCTTGTGATGGAGAGAAAGATCAAGTGGCTCTGTGAAGACTCACTGGGACTCTTGTCCATGCCGTGTTCGTGCCTTTTCAGTGGAGCCTGTGACAAAACTTTGCATTGGGTGTGGAGTGGTAGATGTCAAGGCTGACAGCCGTTCAATATTCTTAAGGGTATAGAGACCTAGGAAATCACCCTGTTGAAGGGCTGCTTTTGTAGATAAGTAAACTGAGGTCCAGATTGGTTGTGTCACTTTCCCAAGGACAATTGGTTAGCTAACATCATGGTCGAGTCTAGAAGTTAGGGTTTCTCATGCTTTCCCATACTTTATGGCCACCGGCTGCATAGTTATTAATGATTGATGTGTATAAAATAAAGTATTAGGCAGTAATTAGTTTATAAGTTTCCATCAAAACTGAGAACATGGGGACACAGGCCTCAAAAAAAAAAGAAAAAGAGTTTGACCTTTGAACCTTGTTTGCATCTTGATTGCCAGGTGACATCCATCCACTTTCAAAAAGGACTATTGGAAGTTGCCCCGCAGTTCCACTGGAGAAAAGATGTGTTTTCATCAGAGGTTATAGTAATGCCCTGATGCCCCTGCTTCGTGGGAAGTCCATCTGGCGCCCAGCAGAGACTGGACGATAGAAGTGTGGATAACAGAGGCAGTCCGAGTCAAACCCTGGGGCTCTTGGGGAGCCTCTAGTCTTCCTCTCACGCATAAATTAGAGTTGAGTGTTCTTACCTAGGTTGCATGTCATCAAATGACAAGTCCTCCTCAGAATCAGACAAGCACGTTGAGCAAACGTGAAAAGGAAACTTCGCGCATTGTGAACTTTGGATGAGGAAACACTAACATTTCTGTGGCTGCCAGAGGGAAAGGGAAGCTGGCTTCGGCCAAAGCAGGAAGTAGGAGTCCCATTCACAGTAGGCTGATTTCACAGAGGGCTTTCCAGACAGAGTCCAGGAACCAGAGGAGCTCTGCAAAATGGGTCTCTCAGCCCAGTCCCTATGTGATGAAACTCCATGTTCAGAGAGCATCCTATGAAGCCTGAGAGAAATAAGCACCACACAGAATATTCCCAAGATGCAGGAAATTAAAGTTCAGAAGTGCAGACCTGACTAGAGACAGACCCCCAGAGATTACGTAATTGAGAGAGCTGGAGACAGGACTTCACGAGAAAAATTTGGGGGGCTTTCATTGCATCAGAGCGGAAAGTTCTGGTCACCCTGTCTGGCCTACTGGGAGCATCCCCAAAGAGCTCCATGTGATCATGCCCTTACAGAAAAAGCGGACATAGTACGGCTGTTTCACATTCACGTTGTGACTCTTGGCAAGTCATTTAAAAGTTTTGGTACCTTGCTTTTTTTTTATGGAAAGCAGTTAAATCCTCCTCATCACCAAGCCAAGTGTCTTTCAAAAGGATTTCCCACAGCAGGTAATTGGGAGGCAGTGAGGGAAGATGTTGGGGTTTGGAGTCAAACAGATTTGGGGCCATCGTGTAGAAGCAATCTGTTGCTTATTTTGAGCATTTCATTTTTTGGAATAAAAAACTTCAGGATTTTTGCTTAAAAAAAAAAATATCAAGATGGGAGAGCAAAATATTGACCTGAAAGACCAGAAGAGATCTTATTTAGGCTTGACTTAGAATCACAATTTTATACTCTTCTTGTAGGAAGGTGACCCAGAACATTTTTACTAGAGGTGACAAAATTTCCCAAGTAAGAAATGTGCTGACTTCTAGATGATGTTTATTCCCTACCAAGTTTGCACATCATAAAATCTGACCTCGGCCACTTGGTGAAGTGTGGCTCTTAGGAAAGAGGAATTCACTAGCTCCATCCTTAAGAGGATATTTGTTATCTAGAGCAAACACTAACAGAAAGTGTGTCACCTCAGAGAACTGATCTAGGTTTGGCTTCTATTTCACTCAGTAGCTACAACCTATCAGTATTAGGTGGCTCAGGACTAATTCTGATTGGGAAGCTTGGAAATTTTTTTTTTCCTTTCTGGAAATGGATAGATTTGAAAGTCAGGGCTTAGATGTTGGTTGGAGTTAAGCTCCAGGTTTCTAGAATTCTGTTTCCTGGCTTTCATCAGCAAGTTGTGCCTTGCTTGAGTCAGGGCCATGGGCCTTGGGCATGTTGTCACTCGGGTGCTGGTTGGACCAATGTCAAAAGATGTTAGAAGAAGTGAGTGTCGCATTCTGGGATGGTCATTTAGCCTGATGACCTTCACGGAAGGGTCAATAAGAATGAAAGTGGGAAAGAATCATGTCAAGAATGCCTTGAGCCGTGGAGTGGTAGTGGAGTCAATGAACACCAAGGGTAAGGGTGCAAGCCTACTTCTGCTGTGTCCTGGCCTTGTGGATCTTGTGGGTGAACTTTGGCATAAATCAAGCAGTTAAGTGACATTTACTAATTCTCTGCAGGTACACAGTGGTGAACCTGTCAAGACCCACCCACAGCAGTTTAATTTCCTACCAACCTTAATTACAAGTGTTAATTATTATAAAATTTATGGAAATGAGATCTAAGACACCCTTTGGGGTCTACAGCTGCCTTATTTCTATGTTAGAGAATAATTACACGAGTGGTCACCATCTAAAAAGGACTTTGGAAGGTTCTGTATGAAAACCCCGGGGTAGAGCTTCCTGTGAGGCAAAGCTTGGAGACTTGAGTTATAAGTAGTTCTTCATTTTAACTGAGCTCAGAGACAGTGGCTCACAGGGATATTACTGAGCATTTATATCTAGCCTCCTCTAAAAAACATTCCGAGTGGTAGTAACATGCCATAAAAGGGACCACATTGAGGACTGTCCCAGTTTGGGGGGACATAGGGATTGGTGACCTATGGAGGACAAAAATAGGGCACTGAAAACAAACAAGACTCCAGGCTCCTTCCTCATGTTCCTGGCTGTGTCTGTCATAGATCTCCTGGCACGTTTTGTTTTTGGGACAAAGAACAGCACTGTTTAATCCTCCTGTCCATGCCAAACTGCAAAGGGGATAATTACATTCTGCCTCCTGAAATTCCCTTTGCAATTTCATCTGGACGAAGCACTCTCAATTGCCTGGGGGGTGTTGCTGCACCCTGGGAAGGAGCTGCCATGTTTTCTTCCCAGCTAGGTATTTCGGTCACGGCTGGCGTTAACACCGCACAGTTTGATTTTGGCCCCAGTATATAAATCAGACTGGGGTCTTTTGCAGTAAGATGCATTGAGCAGGGCTGCAAATGTCAGCTCACTGGAGCATTATGTGTCTGTCCCCTGTGCAAAATTGGTTTAATTGTGCCTGAAGAGTACAGTCAATTGGCTAATCTTGTTTTTAAGAAAAGAAATTATTTTAGAGCATCTTTTTTTGGACTGGTAAATATAGTACGAGATAATGGTTTTGTGTACAGGTGAAAAATATATAGTTCAGTTACAATGTTTTGACCCCACTAAAATCATTAAAACCAACTGGAGTTCTATATGTAAGACCCAAAATAGTTCAGTTTGGTTTTCTGGGAAGTAGTTATTCTTTTCTAAACAGCGCTGATAGTAATGTCATTGCAAAGGGGATAAAAAGATTATTAGGAAAAGATTATATGTGTTTGTTTAAATTCCTAGAACAGACCCTCATAATATAAGGAAAATGAACCAAGTTTGTTAGAATGAAATCCAGGTGAAACGTTCTATTATTTCTCTGAATCTTTGGAGAAACAGATACTAAGATGATAATTTCAATTCCCCAAGGGAACTAAGAAAACCTGGACAAGATGTTGGTTTTAATAATGGTATTTCAAGCTGTTCCTAACCTTAACTGTAGTATGGGGTGAAGCTATAGTCATGGAGTGGTGTATTTAAAACCCACCAAGAGGTTTCAGCCTGAGAGCGGAACCAACGAAAGGTAATCATTAACCACAGAAGTGACTGAAGTGGTTTAATAATTATGTTATTTCAAGGGAAAAAAGGATCTGCCTAAAGTAAAAGGGGAAAAGAAGGACAGATAAATAGAACATATTTCTACCCTAGGTAGTCAGCTAGTGAGACTACCAGTGGGAAAGGTCTATTAACTAATTGATCTGCTAGACTCGATAGGGAACTCCAGCTGGAGATCAAAGAACATTCTCTGCTACAAAGGCAAGTGGCAACCTTGGACCAGATGTTTTCCTTCCAGCTCTGTCATGCTTGATAACTGTAGAGTGCGGCTGAGTCTGGCCATCGGCCTGGTCCACCCGACCACTGATATGGAAAGCAAGGGGTATGTGTGTGCACACACATGCACACGTGTGAGCACACATGCTTGAAAAAGAGACAGGAGCAGCTTCAAAGTCAAAAAGGTTCAGAATTTAAGATTAGATTGGGAGCTAAGAAATTATTTTTTCTTTCTTTATTTGCCATGTGAAGGGGACCAAAGAATGTATCAACCGCCAGCTTTTAAAAAGTTTCCTATATCTTAATTGTTCTACAATTGCTATTTATAGTAACTTACACAAATGTATAATACGTGTCTGTTACAGTAAAACCAAGTATGTTTTGAATAATGGATGAAATTACAAAAATTCAACTATTAGTGTTAGCTTATGTGTTTTACGTGTAGAATAAAAGAGAGTGTTAACAATGGAAGTGTGGTTTTTCTTTTGATCATTACCCTAGAACTGTTTGTTTACATGTGTTGCCCACCTTTATCCTTTCCAGCTCTATGTATTCTGGTTCTGGTTTTTTCACATCTGGATAAGGTATTATTTATGATTAGGCAGGATATTTGGTTTAGAAGTTTCTTTGAAATGTATGTATGTGTAATTCTTTTCTATGCACTTTTCAAAGATTCCTACAGTATTAGACATTTTGAAAAATGAGATGTCTAAAATTACCTTGATGTGGTTAGCTTGGTATGGTCTATAGCCTTTCTTAAAATACTACCTTGCTTCCCTAGTTGATCAAAAATATCACCAAAAAGTCATTAGTTCATCTGATTGGGAGATGTATTTGGGTTCAGGAATGTTCAGATTGAAAATTCATTGATCGCAGGCAATCAAAGTTCCTATAAAAGGAAAATTCCCCTAAAATGTTTGAATATTTGTACTTTCTTTTTTTTTTTTAAGGTTTATTTATTTTAGAGAGAGAGAGACAGAGTGTGTACACAACCAGGGGTAGGGGCAGAGAGACAGGGAGAGAATCCTTAAGTAGACTCCCTGCTGAGCATGGAGCCCACATGGGGCTCCATCCCAGGACCCTGAGATCATGACCTGAGCCAAAATCAAGAGTCGGCCGCTTACCTGACTGAACCACCCTAGCACCCCTGAAAGTTTGTACCTTCATGGCACCTAAAATTCTAAAGTGATTCTTCATTTTTTTTTAAGCCAAAGGCTTTTGTTTCTATTAAAATTTAGCTTCTAAACTTTTCTATTCTTTTCATGTGTATGTGTGTATGTATATAAAAGAAGCATTTACTAAATGACATATTTATCAGATAATTTCCTGAAAATGTAATTTGATGGGGGGGGGGGAAGGAGGGAAGTGTAAAGATGTCCCCAAAAGACAAATTCTATATACTTTAAACTTTGCTGAGCGTCTGGTTCAAGATGGCAGACTGAGCATATATATCAACCTTCACCCTTTCTCAAGGTCCCATTGAAATGATTAACTGTTCATCGTCTGTCCATGTAAAAATCTATCTAATGAAACCACAACAATGCTGGACATCAATAAAAGAACCATAAAGTGTGAATAAATGCTAGTAGATAGAAAGCAGATGGATTTATATGAAAAGCAAACAACAAAAAAAAAGCAGAGAAGGGGATTCCAGAGATAAGGGACCGCTGGAAAAGCTCCAAGCTTGGAGTTATCAAGCATAAAGGACAAGAGTGGGTGGCAGATGGGGGGAAGATACTCATTAATTTAAAGTTCTGAATTCAGATCTTTGAGATACCCTTCTTCAACTAGAGCTCCTCTTCTCCGCTGCTCTTTTCTTCCCCACTCTTCAATCTCAGAACAAACATGGGAAAATTGTGACACTGGATAAAACCAAATAATTTCTCAACACTGAAGAGTAAGACACTGTGGGTGCTAGGCCTAAAGAAAAAAGCTGGATTAACCCCCAGTCTTCCGTAACAAACGCTGGGGGTGGGCAGCTTTGCTCAGACATCTATGCCAGAGTTCTTCAAGCCCTATGCAACCCTAGGGGTCTCCAGATTTCCTGCTCATACACAGTAGTGTCACTGCCTGTCAGTACGTCTGCTTACCTGGGAGCCCACAGAACTCTGTCACTTAACAGAGTCCTGAGAAACTTATACCCCCATGATGGTCAGCTTTGTCCTTCAGTCACAGACATAACACTAGATATTTGATAACACCACTTTCATGAAAGAGAAGGATTAATATGAATAACAGAACAACCAATCCTGAAGAAAACAGATTTAACTCAGAGAACTAAAAAGAACTTAAAAATTATTTTCTGCATTCTTAGAATAATTCAGGATGATATTATATCCTTAAAATAAGAATAAGCTGTGGGGTGCCTGGGTGGCTCAGTTGGTTAAACATCTGGTTTCAGCTCAAGTCATGATCTCAGGGTCCTGAGATGGAGCCCCATGTTGGGCCTCCCGCTCAGTGGGGAGTCTACTTCTCTCCCTCTCCCTCTGCCCCTCCTCCTGCTTGGTCTCTCTCTCTCTCAAATAAATATTTAAAAAAAGGAAGAATAAGTTGTTATGACACAAGAGCAGTAAGAAGACAAGAAGAACTCTGGATAATTAAAATATGATTGTTAAAATAAGAAATCAATAGCTGGATTGAAAAATATGTTGGACTGGACTAATGAAATATCTTGGAAGAAAAATAAAGGAAATCTTCCTATATATGAAGCAAAAAACAAAAAATTTGAATGAGAGAAAAGTTGGCAAGTATGAAGATAGGAGTAGAGATCAATATCCATCTCCTAGGAAAGAGGTAGCTAATAGAAAAAATAAAAAGGATAAATTAAGAAATAGGAGAAGAAGATTTCCTTATATAAAGGAAGACATGAATCTTTAATTGGAAAAGTCTGACCAAATACTAAAACAGGTAAATTAAAAACAAAACAAAACAAAACAAACCAACCCAAAAACCTAGTGATACTTGAGGTATACAAGTGTAAAGAAAAAATTCAAAAAAGTTTCCAGAGAGAAAAAAAGCAAGCTTACTATAGATGCTTAATAATCAGACTGACATCAGCAACATAGGACAATAGAGCAGAATCCTTCAAGTCCTCATCAGCAAGGAAACAATGGAGTGGGGACTTGACATTTTGAGGTAGGATTTTAAATAAAGGGAGGCAGACTTTTTCTGTAAGGGGCCAGAAAGTAACTATTTTGGTTTTTGTGGGTCATGTGGTCCCTTGCAGCTATTCAACTCTGCAGTTGTAGCATGAAAAGAGACATAAACAATGCTGTGTTCTAACAAAACTTTATTTACAAAAACAGGGGGTGGGCTGGATTTGACCAGTGGGCCATAGTTTGCCAACACCTGCTTCTGAATGTAGGAGTCTATACCCAGCTAAACTATCAACCAAAGATGAGGGCAAAATAAAGATATTTTCAGGCAAGAAGAAACTCAGAAAGTTTCATAACCATGTGAAAAAAAAATTAAGAAGTTTTATTGAAGCAAAAGAGAAAAGGAATAAATGAGGATGACATGAAGTAGAAGAAACAGTGGCAGCTAAGCATGACCTAGAAGTTTGGAACATTCTCCTTAAAGTGGCAGTAGTTTATGACCTAGAATTGATCATCTTTCCTTCTCTAAGGACTCAATCATATTAATTAGTTCTGCCTGGAATCATACTTATATAATCCTAATATTGTAAGTACTGTATTACGAGATCAAAATTTTAGAATCAATCAGTGGGTAAAGTACTGATAACATTGTCATAATCACTAAATGAGGTAAATACACAAACTTTAACAACATAAAAGTAATAAAGTTAACAAAATTGGACGATTAAAGTGGGAGGTGAAGTGGAAAGTAGTGTGGGTGCACAAAATGTCTTATGTTTGGTAAAAAGAGAGTGGAATCAAGGAATACATGTACATGTGTACTGTTTAGTGTTATAACGACCATCATCAGGAGGGCCGGGTAACAACGCTATTTCCTCTGGTGAATGAAGTGAGGGTGGGCATAGGGAAATGGAGAACTGAACTTTTCTTTCGTTATACTTTGAATTTTTTATCACATACAAATATTACCTTAATTTACAACACAATACTTAAGAGTAATTCTATGGAAAATCCATTTAGGGCTAGGGACTTCATTAACTTATAGCTTAAAGGCTATTAAAAATGTTTCAACTTATCATCAGTAATAAAGTCAGTTTGTGAAAAATATTTTTATAATTTTTCATTGGGCAAGTTCATTGAAAAGAAAATTGACAAGTTTTTTAAAAATTAACATATAATGTATTATTTGTTTCAGGGGTACAGATCTGTGATTCATCAGTCTTACACAGAAAATTAATAAAGTTTTATAAAAAAATTTTTCTGAACCACTCTAACCTTTGCTAATTAAAATCTTTTCCCTCCTAAAAATAAAAAATAAAATCTTTTCCCTCCTTTCTTCCAGGGTCTCCCTTTTTGGTGTGTGTATGATTAAAAACATTTTTTTCTTTTTTATTGAACTATGGTTGATTAAAACTTTTACACTGAGAATATTACCTATCTTTAATAAGGTAAAGTTTTGCCCTAGCTACTTTCAGAACACTTCTTCTTCTTTTTTTTTTAAAGATTTTATTTATTTTTTGCGAGAGAGAGAGAGAGAGAGAGAGAAACAAGCATGAGCAGGGGGGAGAAGCAGAGAGAGAAGCAGGCTCCCCACTGAGCAAGGAACCTGATGCAGGCTCAATCTCAGGACCCTGGGATCACGACCTGAACTGAAGGCTGATGCCCAACAAACTGAGCCACCCAGGTGGCCAGAACACTTCTTATGTAAGAATTACAGAGGTGGGTGGACCCCAGCCCTCAGGTTTGTAAATAAAGTTTGTAAATAAAATTTTGTAAATAAGGCTTTGTTGGAACAGTCACATACATTTGTTTGTATGTCTTCTATGGCTGTTTCTGTATATGCCTGCAATTCCAAAATATTTACTCTCTGACTCTTTAGGAAAAAATGACTCCTTTAGAGCATCAGAATCACCTTGGAGACCTTGTTAAACTCCAGATTGTTGGGCCCCACCCCCCAGCGCTGGAATGGGAGTGGAGAATTTGCATTTCTAACAAGTTCCACAGGCTGCTGATGCTTCTGGTCGAGGGTGTAGACAAACCTCACTTTGAATTTTGGCTTTACCCAGTGCAGGTCTGAGTTTGGCCAAGTTACTAAATTTTTATGCATCTGGGTTTGTTCATCTGTGACATAAGGCTTATGATGGTTCTTATCTTCTTGGATTATT
Source organism: Halichoerus grypus (assembly GCF_964656455.1). Lineage (NCBI taxonomy): Eukaryota > Metazoa > Chordata > Mammalia > Carnivora > Phocidae > Halichoerus > Halichoerus grypus. The sequence goes on from NC_135717.1 coordinate 67,614,517, forward strand.
GTGAGAATTCAATGAGATAATGCATGTAAAACACTTAGCATGGTATCTAGCATATAGTAATGAGTCAATGAAATGTTTACTGTAATTATGATAAAAGCATACCTCGATCAGGGGCTGATCAGGCATGAGAGAATGTCATACACTGCATAGGATGTCATCTGTGGAGAAAATGGAATTTGAATAATTTTTCCAAGCCTCTAGATCTCATTCTTTGCATAAAAATTTCCCTAAATGTTGGACCAGCAGAAAAAATAAATGACTGGCTTTAAATCATGTTTCTTGGAATGTAGTACAAATTGAAAAGATCACAAAGGGAAAGTTATAGAAGTGTTTTCATATTTATTGCTCTCTTGCTTGGAGTAATTTCAAGTTTAAAAAGAAGTTTATAATTTTCCACATGTGAAGGTATGTGGTAATCAGTGGTAATCAGGGAGGGGTAAGCAGGGACACACATGTGAAAGGAGTGGAAAATAAACATTTTTGTCCTCAAGGAATTAATAAGCTAATTTCAGATAAGATAGACCCTCATGAAACAGTTACATGGAATGTCAGGCAGAGTCTAGCTAAGAGCCAGGATGAGAAAGACAGGTAGTATGTACTCTCAGGTTATAGACAACAGTCTGGAAGAGTCAGGGGCCACTTGAAGATCAGGTGGGATTGGGGGTTTGTGGGGAATCTCCCCAATTAGTAGGAGAAATGGCTTCAGCAAGGTATGAAGATGAGGCAGTGAACACAGAACGGTTTAAATTTAACTGGGGGGTGGGGGGTGAAAAAATTAGTCACCATTGAAAACGATGCAGGCAAGTAACTCTTAGAAAAACAAATTCAGTTCTTCAAGCATGTGCACATGTTATGACACCTGTTTTTTGGAGGTCGCCTTGAAAATACTAAAGTAGTCTAAAGTTCAGTAATTGTGACTGATAGAGGGTCTGGCTCAAAACCAACAAAAAAGAAAAGCTCGCTAACTTTGAAAACTCCGTCAACAGATTCAGTCTACTCCATGGAGTCATCAGAGGGGATGAGCTGGAACAGGATAAGAATTTTCCTCATCTTTTCCTCTCAAGGCATAAAGGCTGAGACAGACCACATTTGTGGCCAGAGAGAGCAGTGTGCAGTGAAACTTGGCTTGGATCTTGGATCTCGAAGAGGGCAATCATTCATCAATTGGGCTGCAGTTACAGATGACTTTTCCTGAGTGTCGACAAGGGGACGGGTGAGGAGAGTGTTCTGATGGAGCCATTTTACCTCCTCGTGCCTGCGTCAAGGGCTCATAACTATCGTTGTGCTGTGTAGAAAACTGTTCTCAGCAGCTTGGGGTGGGGGAGTGACTGCCTGTCTGAAAGTTGGGTCCTGGGGTGGAGCCCAAGCTTGTTCAAGCTTAGTTCACCAAGAAAGCAGTGAGGATTGTCTTTCTGATGCAGAGCAAGACAAGCCACACCTCATCTTTGCCTGTAACAGAATCACAATTACGTCAGGGGATAATACTGGAGTGACTAATGATTGTGACCTCATTCAAAGAGAAAGGGGGGCTCCTGGGTGGCTCAGTTGGTTGAGTGTGGGACTCTTCATTTGGGCCCAGGTCATGATCTTGGGGTCTTGAGATCTAACCCCAGTGGGCTCTGCGCTGGGTGTGGAGCCTGCTTGAGATTCTCTCTCCCTCTCCCTCTGGCCCTTCCCCTCACCCCCAGTTCATGCTCTTGCTCCTCTCTCAAATAAATAAATAAAATAAAATAAAATAAAATAAAATAATAAAAGAGAAAGGGTACTACCTTCTGCTACTTAGAGGGATGGTAGCCCTGACTTAGTCACAGTGAAGACAGGCATGGTTGGGTCTGTCACTCATTTATCTCTGGTTTTTAAATTGCCAGGAGAGGAGATTTATGGAAAACCTCTGTGACTTCTCTCGGGGAGATCATCTGGTCCACCCTCCCTTCGCAGAACCCACTCCAGGCTAATCGCCTTAGCAGTCAGACAGGATTACTGGAGAACTTGTTTCTTGGAGCCGTCTTTCTTTATCAAAGCAAATATTGTACAGTTTTGGTGCATTTTGTTCTCCCTGTGTTGTAAATTAACTTTAATTTTAAACATGTTTGTAGGTAGAAGACTGGGATGATTTAGAATAACAACCACAGAAGTACTTCAGTGTCGTCGACTCAATTGTATGTCACTTTCACGGGCAGCAACTGCTGGTGAATCCCCCCTGGTTTCTAGCAAGGTCTGCAAGGTCGCTCCTTGATCCTGACTTCTCTGCCACACGACCAAAGCTATTGCCGGTCCTTGTCAGCTTTTGTTGCTCTTAATTATTCTTACTGACCTCTCCACCAATAAAATAGATAATGAGGGATAGCTATAGATTCATGTGGTTATCAAAGGCTGTCACCTGCTTTGGGACCTCATTTAAATTATCCATGTCTTAAGTTTCTCAGAGTTTTACCAATGGGCATACTAGAAGAAACTAATCCATGCCTTTCTCTGTAAAATATTTATTTTTGTATATATTTGCATATACAAAAATGTAACTTTATATTTATATACAAATGAATATATTTTATATAAAATTACATGTATGTTTCCAAATATAAAATATAAATTTATATTTATATATAAATAAAATTATGTATATATTTGCATACATATAACAATATAATTTGTCACTAAATAGTATATGCCCTTCCACAAGGTTCAGTCATATGGTTCAGTCATACACATGATATGGACAGTAAAAAGCATGGGAATGGATCCATATGTATAGAATTCTCGAGTCACTTAACCTCCCTCCCTAGCCTTATTTTCCTGATCAGGAAGCAGAGGTGAATTAGCTGAGTTCCAGTTTCTTTCTTTCTTTCTTTCTTTCTTTCTTTCTTTCTTTCTTTCTTTCTTTCTTTTCTTTCTTTCCTTCTTTCTTTCTTTCCTTCTTTCTTTCTTTCTTTCTTTTCTTTTCTTTTCTTTCTTTCTTTCTTTCTTTCTTTCTTTCTTTCTTTCTTTCTTTCTTTCTTTCTTCTTTCTTCTTTCTTTTTCTTATTAGCTGAGTTTTCTTAGACACCTCCATATATATTTTCCTTGTATATCTCAGAAATTTTTTAAAAAAACACAACTTCAAATTTACATTTCTTTTGTAGTGCATTCTAATATCTAAGTCATCAAGAGTCAAGATTTGAAAAATGCTGATCCTTTTCCATTTTGAATTTTCCAAGACTATTTTCTTCCTTCAGTGAAGCCCTCTGGGAATACCGTTCAAAGAGGGAGCTCCGCGAGGGCAGAACAGAAGCTCCGGTGTGCTCTTGGGCAGGGAGGGTTGACTGAGAGATTTTGACTGGCCCTTAGTGGCTTCAATCAGGAAATGAGAGGCTGCCCCAAGAGGACACTCTGGGGACTCTCGACAAGGAGGTGGAGGCCCCTGGCTGCAGGCATCACTACACTGGCTTGCTCCGTGCTTCTCAAGTTCAAGGGGGGGGCTTTGTGAGGTGACAATGATAGGCTGGAACTTGGAGGTGACTTTTTGGGGGCATCTCACCAATAGGTCCTAAAGATGCTTCCTCATGATTAAAGTGAAAACAAGATGGAACAAAGTCCCGCCACTGGACTCTTGAGCTTTCCTGTGAATTGGATCAGGCAAGTCACAGAGGAAAGCAACAGATGATATTAAAATATCATTGAGGAGAGTGACACTCTCAAAAAGGCAGGAGTTTCCTGCCATCTTACCCCACAAAGAACACTCATTTTGACAATGACCACAGAGGAGAGGGCCATGGTGGGGATCTGGGAGTCTGGTGGACAAGCTTTAGCACATTGCTAGAGCAAAACCATCAGTCAGTCAGTAAAGCCTGGAGGAGGTGACTGCTTCTTCAAATGGGAAGACTTCAAGGAACAGGAAAAATGAGGAAATACACCAAATGTTAAAATAATTCAGTTTAGAGAGAGTATGATAAACCTATACATCTCTGAGTCTTCTTAGCAAAATGAGACAGACAAGCCAAATCTACTCCTACTTTTCCTCTGGTGCCCGCCTGCATTCCTACCTGGACCCCACTCTGCGGTTCTACTAGTTCAGCAGGGGCAGAAAGTTTTAGTGGTTTGGAGGTTAATAAGTTTAAATAACCTCAAGGATGGTCTCATATAACAAAATGTTGCTGAACTTGATATTGAGTCAGAGAAGAGTCCGCATTACTGACTTTTGCAATTGAAATTAACACATTGCAAGTTTTTCCAAACTAATTGGTAAAAATTTTTTTCAGAGTGACTTGCACTCGTAAACTAGATTTAATGTTTTTTCTTCAAGAACATTTTGTATAAGTATAAAACATGGTTTTTTTTTTTTTTTTTAATGAAACTTTTCAGTTGGGAATAAGTGCAAATTCACCTCTGATTTGAGAACTTCTAGTTAAATCAGACTAGCTAGACTAAACCAGGGCTTAGCAAACTCTAGCTAGTAGACTAAATCTGGCTTATCACCTGATTTATACAGCCCCTGAGCTGAGACTAAAATTTTTAACTGATTGAGAAAAATAAAAAAAAAAGAATATTTTGTGACATGTGAAAATTATATGAAACTCAAATTTCCATAAATAAGGGTTTATTGGAACACGCAAAAAAATAAAATGTAATTTAAGGATATTTGACAACATTTATTAAAATTTAGGGGAACCTGGCTGGCTCAGCTGGTGGAGCACGGGATTCTTGATCTCAGGGTCAGGAGTTCAAGCCCCACATTGGGTGTAGAGCTTACTTCAAAAAAAAAAGTAATGCAGCAATTTCACTTTTTCTTACAGATGTGCTCACGTGGATATGTACAGGACATTCCTTGCAGCATTATTTGTAATGGTAGAACACAGAAACAATCTCAATGCTCATGAATTATGTTTCAGTCATACACATGATATGGACAGTAAAAAGCACGGGAATGGATCCATATGTATAGAATAATCCCCAGGTATATTAGTTTCCTACTATTCCAGCAACGAAGGACCACAAACTTAGTAGCTTAAAACAAACAATTTTATTATAATTCATATATGGAAGTTAGAAGTCTAGAATCAGTTTTACTGGGCCAGGTTCAAGGTGTTGGCGGTGCCAATTCCTTGCGGAGCCTCCAGGGAAGAATCCTTTTCTTTGTCTTTTCAGCTTCTAGGACTGCCTGTGTTCCTTGGCTCATAGCTCCTTCCTTGATCTTCAAATCTTTGACCTTCTGACCTTCACTTCCATCCTCTGATCTTTTTCTCTGCTTCTCTCCTGCATTGGGCTGCCCGGATAATCCAGGCTAATCCAGAATGATCTCTTTTCAGGATCCTTCATTCAATCATATCTACAAAGTTCTGTTTGCCAAATAAGGTTTACAGGGTCTGGAAATTAGCATGTGGGCATCCTTGGGGAGCTATTACTTAGTCTTACAAACTAGAATATACTTTTAGGCAAGCATAGCAAGGTACATAATGGCATGAATGGAATGCTACCATTTGTGTTTAAAAAAATGGGATAGGTATCTAATCTATGTTCTTGTATATACATAGACTTTCTCTGAAAAGACACCTGGGAATCTGGGAACAGAGAATTTGGGGCTGGATGGGAGTCACAAATGGGAAGAAAGTTTGCCTTTTGTAACTTTTTACTTTTTAAATAGAATAGGATTCTATTCTATACAAATTAAACCATGGTTCTGGTCTCTTTCTTACGAAACCTTCACAAGAATTTTGATTGTCAGGTCCTTGTCGTTTTTACCTTTTGGTTACTAATTTACGATAATAAGAGAGAAAGTAGGGGCACCTGGGTGGCTCAGATGGTTAGGCATCTGCCTTCAGCTCAGGTCATGATCCCAGGGCTCCGCATCGGGCTCCCTGCTCAGCGAGGAGCCTGCTTCTCTCTCTCCCTCTGCCGCTCCCCGCCACCCAGCTCGTGCTCTCTCGCTCTCAAATAAATAAATAAATAAATAAAATCTTTAAAAAAAATAAGAGAGAAAATAAAAGAAAGGTAGAAAAACCAAGTTTGATGATAATCCTTGAACTGGTTTTCAGTACCAGGACAATTGAATATTGACTTGCCTTTCACCTTCAAGACTCCATGTGAGAGTCAACTGAAACCGTGCCCCAGAGGGTTAATGAGGTTGAAACTAGAAGAAAGTTTAAAGCTTGTTTTTCAGAGAACTGTTTCTCCCCAGTCAGCTATTGTATGTCTTTTTTCAGACCCCACTAACAAATCCACTAGCTGTCTCTGCAGAAGCCTGGACTCAAGGTCAACTGATATGGTTCCAGCCTCTGAACAAGCAAGTAGGGCCCTGCATTCCTTACTGGAGATAAGGAGCCCACGACCCCATCTGGTTTATACTGGCTCTCAGAGCATGCCCATAGCCCCTTCTCCTTGTCCTAAAATAATCTCCCGACTCAGGGGCTGAATTTAACCTCCTTCTGATGTTAGGTCTCCACCCCAAATGAACACGGGATGTCTGTTACATATGTTCCTCATGAATCGCCATATATCCCCACCATTTTCATCACAATGTTTGTAATCTCAACCCCTGTGATTATAAAAAACTTGTTGCCTCCCCCTGCGGGGTGGCGGACTTGAGACTTGCCCTCCAGTCTCCCCATTGGGCTGCTCCTAGAATAAACTCTTTCCTTGCTACAAACCTGATGTCCAATTGGCTGATTGATGTGATTGGCTTTGCTGCGTGTTGGGCAGAGATTTGGGTTTGGTTACATGACTACTTCCCACCACACGGATCCTCTGTGAAGTCAGTGCTCTTGGGCCCTTCAGCCCAACTTCTCTTGAAAGAGGCTTTTTGCCAAGAATCATCAGAAGACAAAGAAAACCATCTCCTGGGCTCTGGGGGATAGCACCGCTTTTCGAAATTCTTTGAGGAGACGTAGGCAAGACATTTTTTCTAGTTCCCAGTCCATTGGAAGATCTGTTTCTCAGGAGTAATATTTCAGAGCTAGGAGGACTTTGCAATCATCGGGTTCAAACTTCTCCTTTTAAAGCTGAGGAAACAGATGGATATGGATGAGATGAACTCATGGTCAGTGCCAAGTGCAGCCCACGAAACACAGTAAGGACTCACTGCACGGGGACAACATGACAGGCCTTGGGTGAACCGCAGAGATGAGAAGGGTGGCCTGCTCTCAAGGAGCCCCCGGTTACAAATTGCTGCCGAGAGGGGTGGCGAGGTGGCCTGGTGCGAGAGGCCGAGCTGAGTAAATAAACGATCGGTCTCATGCGGTGCGTGGGGCTGCAAATGAAGTGTGACAGACGCGTTAGCCTGCGTCAGGAGCTGGAGTCCCAGGACAGGGGAGCAGAACAGCGTGAGAACACCTGGCATATCGCAGTCTCCACGGCGGCTCTGTAGCTGCGGAGCAGAAAGAACAAGGAGGGAAGCAGGTGAGGAAGTTGAGAAGTAGATGGAGCAAGGTCATGAAAGATCTTGTACATGGGTGGGTTTTTTGTTCTTTACAGAATTATACGCATTGACAAACTTTCTGTAAAGGGCCATATACTAAATGTTTTAGGTTTGGCAGGCAACATATATCTCTGTATGCACATATTCCTTTTTTATTTTTGTACAACCCATTAAAAATGCAAAAAAACAATTTTTTTTTTTTTAAGTAGGCTTCACGCCTGTCATGGAGCCAGAAGTGGGGCTTGAACTCACAACCTGAGCTGAGATCAAGAGTCTGAGGCTTAACTGACTGAGCCTCCCAGGCGCCCCGCGAAAACCATTCTTAACTTGCAAGCCGGATTTAGCTCACAGGTCATAGTTTGCTAATCTGTGTAGGCAATGAAAAGCCATTGGAGACTTTTTTTTCTACTTTTTAAAAACTGAAGTATAGGGGTGCCTGGGTGGCTCAGTCGTTAAGAGTCTGCCTTCAGCTCAGGTCATGATCCCAGTGTCCTGGGATCGAGCCCCGCATCAGGCTCCCTGCTCAGTGGGAAGCCTGCTTCTCCCTCTCCCACTCCCCCTGCTAGTGTTCCCTCTCTCGCTGTCTCTCTCTCTCTGTCAAATAAATAAATAAAATCTTAAAAAAAAAAGTTTAAAAATTGAAGTATAATTAACATACCGTGTTATATTAGTTTCAGATGTACAGTATAGCGATTCAATCATTCTATACATTACGCGGTGCTCAACATGCTGAGTGTACTTTTAATCCCCATTTCACCCATCCCCCCACCCACCTCCCCTCTGGTAACCATCAGTTTGTTCCCTGTAGTTAAGTTCAGGTTTTTTCTTTTCTTTATTTTTTTCGTTTGTCTCTTTTTTTCCTTTGTTCATTTGTTTCGTTTCTTAAATTCCACATATGAGTGAACTCATGGTATTTGTCTCTGACTGACTTAGTTCACTTAGCATTCTATTCTCTGGATCCACCCATGTTGTTGCAAATGGCAAAGTTTCATTCTTTTTTATGGCTGAGAAATACTCCATCATATATATACATATATATATATATATATATACCACATCTTCTTTATCCATTCATCTATCAGTGGACACGCGGACTGCTTCCCTAACTTGGCTGTTGTCAATAATGCTGCAGTAAACATAGAGGTGCATATATCTTTTCAAATTAGTGTTTTCATTTTCTTTGGGAAGTAGTGTGATTACGGGCTCATAGGATAATTGTATTTTTAATACTTTGAGGAACCTCCGTGCTGTATTTGGCAGGGGCTGCACCAGCCTGCATTGCCGCTGGACTTCTAATCAGGAAATGATCAGATTTGAGCTTTGGAAAGGGAGTTCTGGTGGCAGAGATTGGGGGCTATAGGGAGAGTTAGGTGGGAGGGCATATGTCAAAAAAGACCTCTAAGGAGGCTCATCATGATAGTCCAGGGAGAAATAATGAGGGCCAGAACCAGGGTGGTGACAGTGACATCACTTCTTGGCACCTGGGTCGAATACAGACATGCAAGAATGAAAGGATGTGGTGTTACCTTTCTCTCTCCCTCCTTCCCACAAGCTCCCTGGGACACTCTTCTTGTCCACTGGGGATGAGGGGCACAAGTGGTGGAAGGCTGCCATGAGCTTCGGCCCCCTCTGTCCAGGCACAGCTTCACCCTGAGGGACAGTGCAAGCCCTCTGAGCAGGATCCCCCTTTTCCTGGCAGCCCCCGGGGGGGCGGGGTCCAGGTCTCCCGCCTCCTGCTCAGGCTCACACTGGGCTACGCTGACTCTCTTTCCTTTGGGGTCAGAGAGTCTCATTCTCTCTTTGAAATAAGCTTTTCCGCAGAATTATCTTACTGCATCTGCCAGCACCACTTCTGGGTATTTATTCCAACCTCACTCTAACTGCCCGGAGTACAGCTCAAGTGTTATGCTTTTCTCCCCATCTCTTTTGTTTACGGCCAAGAAGTTTCCTGTTTCAGGTGGATCAGGCAGGAACACAGGGACCCTGAGGAGGGTTTAAGTCCTGTCTTTTCCTTCGCTAGGTGCTGATTACATCGTCCCTTCTTGTGGGAATAGGGCTGCCTCCCAACAGACGATTTGTGTACATGCTCTTTGCATGTTTTCTGTCACTTACATTCCTTCTGCTATTTATTGACCCGTTTCCCTTTTATCCCAGAGACCATCTCTTCTTCCCCTTATCTGTTCCTCCCATTTCTCTGTAACTGCCTCTTTCATCTCTTCAGGGTTATCTTTCTCCCCCCAGGACATGGATACTTTTTTCAAGATTTTCTTGCCGTTCCCAGGGTAGAATTCGTGCCCTTTTTACCTCTGTTTCCTCCTCAAATGCTTTATTGCAATTTCTTGAATTACATCTCTAATAAGTGGCTTGCACATCCTGATCAGTATGTGTTTTCGAATGCTCAAATATAGACGACCACAGAAGAGATTTTCTACTTTCCTTTTTTCTGCTATTTCATGGCATAACAATTCATTGTGGGGTTTGGGGATATGAGGATTTCCCTTCAGCTGTACGGGAAAGGGATGCAGACCTCAGGATATGGCCCCTGGTCCTCATTGATGTGTCTTTGTTTTGGGCGTGAGTTCCCTCATTTATGTAACACAGAGCAACGTTTTTGGCCGAGAATGTTCTCTCCTTTTGCCATACCTGCTTTAGTCAGGGCTGGCCTTTATTTTCCTTATTGTTTATGTACTTGATTATTGCTTCCATCATCTGTGGATCATTTTATGAATCTATCCAAACACAGCAGTCAGATGTTCCTATTTGGACCTTAAACTCTTCACCCAAGATGATACAGGTATGGTGACAGAACTCTTACTTAGCCAGGTAAGTTCCAAATTGGAACATTCAGTTCTGTGGTCCTCATGGGTAGCAGTGGTGACAGTAATGATAATGGTGGCCCTAAGAGTTTTCGATGACACTTCAGTGTTTGCCATAGGCCAGATACTGCGCTAAGCTCTTCATTCGTGTACTCTATTTGGCCCTCAAAAATTTTGTTTATTTATTTATTTGAGAGAGAGAGAGAGAGTGAGAGCGAGCATGAGCTGGGGTGGGGGTGGGGGGACACGAGGCAGAGGGAGAGGCAGAAGCAGACTCCCCGCTGAGCAGGGAGCCTGATGCGGGGCTCGATCCCAGGACCCCGAGATCACGACCTGAGCTGAAGGCAGATGCCTAACCAACTGAGCCACCCAGGTGCCCCCAGGTTACAGACTTTTATCCTGTCATTTTACAAATGAGGAAACAGGGTTAGAGAGATTAATGTATTTACCCAAGGCTGGATGATGGCACCAGCATTCAACTGTACTTATCACGACATTTTCACCAGTTTGGGTGGCCATATATGCAGTTGCATTTTCTTCAGGCATCATCAAAGGACTTGTCAAGGCACAGGAATGTTAGTCACAACACTTGGGTTTGTCCCGTTTTGTGTTCTCAGCACCCACCCCTCCCAAGAAGTGTAGTTCAGGATCTCCACTGTTTCTGGGATTAAGCTTCCCTTCGGGTAAGGAGACACTGTAGCCCCCAAAGTGAACCCTGAGTCCACGAGCAAGCACTGAAGGCCAACACTTCACCACGAGGCATAGTGCCCAGGGCCCAGGAGACTTTTAGGGGCCTGCAACAATGTTGCAATTTCTCTTAAGATCGGAAGAAAAATGAACTTCTAGGACAAAAAAAAATGTTTTAATATGTAATACTAATATATTTGTCCTTATACCAATGCAATCATAGATGATAATTTTGATTAATTGATTGATTGAAGAAGAAACCCATGAAGGCAAAAATGCCAGGGCCCGTGACATCACAACATGACCTCTGAGCAGAGCCCACACAGGGCTCTGGGCCTCCCAGCTTTCACTTCTCTTCTCAGTTGTCTCCTCAGCACAGAAGGGAGAGAAGCCTCTGGAGTCACACCCTCTGCCCGGAGCACTTCAATCGGGACAGTTGCTTATCTCCTCGGAGCCTCCTCTTCCTCGCTAGTGTCAATGTGAGGATGGGATGCAACGTTGCTAACCCAGAGTAAGGGTTCCGTTGGTGTTAGCTCTTTTCCAGCAGCTTCCTAGCGGCAGAAGGGGCCAGAAGCCACATCTGAAATACAGAATACACAGAAAAGTACCATGTAAAAGGAAAAGGGATGAATAACCAAACGACATGATTACAGCCACCCAAATAAAAAGGTATTTTATTTTCAGACAACATTGAACTCATGCCCTGAATTCTTGCCTGTAATCTTTTGAAATGTATGTGGGGTCCTGGTTTAGGATTGAGTCACTGGGTCTAGAAGCAGATTGCTTGGGTTGGAACTTGGTTCAATCACTTACAAGCTGTGGAACTTGGGGAGTAAGTAGACCTCTCTGGGCCTCAGTTTTCTCATCTGTGTAGTGGGAGTATTCACTGTAATTGCCTTTCTCAAGTTGTTTTGAGCATTAAATGAGTTAAACAACAAGAGCTTCTAGAATAGAGCCCAGCATATGGTGTGAGCTCAATAAATATTAGTTATATTGTTGCTATTATTATGATAGACCAAGAAAATGAGCTTTCTTCAGAGCTTTGGTTCTCAGACCTTTTCCTCTGTATTTATCTATGATTCTTTGCTTTCTATATCTGGTCATTTACCAATCACGTATAAGACACCACTCTCTTTGATAGTTTATTCTATTTTTAAAAATCTTTATTATGATTATTTTTTTGCAGTCCTTATCAAAACACCAACAGCATTTTTCACAGACTAGAACAAATAATCCTAAAATTTGTATGGGACCACAAAAGACCCCGCATAGCCAAAGCAATCTTGAAAAAGAAGAAACTGGAAGTAACACAATCTCAGATTTCAAGATAAGCTACAAAGTTGTAGTAATTGGGGAGCCTGCCTGGTTCAGTTGGTACAGCATGTGACTCTTGATCTTGGGGCTGTAAGTTTGAGCCCCACAATGGGTGTAGAGATTATTTAAAAAATAAAAAAAAATTATTAAAAAACCCCCACTAAAGTTGTAGTAATCAAAATAGTATGGTACTGGCATATAAATCAATGACCAGAAATAAACCCACAATTATATGATCAATTAATCTTTAACAAAAGTTGAAGTTGAAAAATGGGAACAAAACAGTCTCTCCAACAAATGGTGTTGGGAAAACTGGACAGCTACATGCCAAAGAATGAAACTGGACCACTTTCTTACACCACACACACAAATAAACTCAAAATGGATTAAGGACTTAAATGTGATAACCAAACCCATAAACATCTCTGTAATTTCTCTGATATCGGCCATATCAACATTTTTTTTAGATATGTCTCTTGAGGCAAGGGAAACAAAAGCAAAAACAAACTATTTGGACTACACCAAAATAAAAAGCTTTCGCCTAGCAAAGGAAACAACCAACAAAACTAAAAGACAACTTACCGAATGGGAGAAGATATTTGCAAATGACATATCTGATAAAGGGTTAGTATCTAAAATACATAAGGAACTTATGTAACTCAATACCAAAAAGATAAAAAAAAAAAATGGGCAGAAGACATGAACATACATTTCTCCAAAGAAGACATCCAGACGGCCAACAGACACATGAAAAGATGCTCAACATCACTCGACATCAGGGAAGTGCAAATCAAAGCCACAATGAGATATCACCTCACATTTGTCAGAATGGCTAAAATAAAAAAGTCAAGAAATAACAGGTGTTGGCGAGGATGTAGAGAGAAAGGAAACCTGGTTCACTGTTGGTGGGAATGCAAGCTCGGGCAGCCACTATGGGAGACAGCATGGAGGTTCCTCAAAAAATTAAAAATAGTGGGCACCTGGGTGGTTCAGTCGTTTAGCATCTGCCTGCGGCTCAGGTCATGATCCCAGGGTCCTGGGATCGAGCCCCACATCGGGCTCCTTGCTCAGCAGGAAGCCTGCTTCTCCCTCTCCTGCTCCCCCTGCTTGTGTTCCCTCTCTTGCTGTCTCTCTCTCTGTCAAAAAATAAATAAAATCTTAAAAAAAAAAAAAGAACTACCCTACGATCACACTACTGAGTATTTATCCAAAGAATATGAAAACACTAATTCAAAAAGATATATGCGCCCCTACATTTACTGCATTATTTACAATAGCCAAATTATGGAAGCATCCCAAGTGTCCATCAATAGATGAATGGATAAAGAAGATGTGGTGTATATATACAATGGAACTTTTCTCAGCCATAAAAAAGAAAGAAACCTTGCCATTTGCAACAACAGGGATGGAGCTAGAGAGTATAATGCTAAGTGAAATTAGTCAGTCCGAGAAAGACAAATACCATATGATTTCACTCATATGTGGAATTTAAGAAACAAAACAATGAACAAAGAAAAAAAAAAAGAAACCAACAAAACAAAACAAAACAAAACACCCCAGACTCTTAACTATAGAGAACAAACTGATGGTTCCCAGAGGGGAGGTTGGTGGGGGCTGGGGGAAATAGGTGAAGGGGATTAAGAATACTCATTATGAGCCCTGACTAATGAATAGAATTGTTGAATTGCTATATTGGACACCTGAAACTAATATAACACTGTGTTAACTATACTGGAATTAAAATAAAAAGAGAAAATATAAAAAAATACTTAAAATTATTATTTTTTTAATTGAAGTATAGCTGACATAATATTATTTTAGTTTTAGGTATATAACATAGTGACTTGACAATTATATACATTGTAAAATGCTCACCACAGTAAGTGTATTTACCATCTGTTGCCATACAAAATTATATAATACTATTGACTATATTTCCTATGCTGTACTTATTGTCCCCATGATTTATTTATTTTATATTTGGAAGTTTGAACCTCTTAATCCCCTTCCCCTACTTCTCCAGTCTCCCCACTAGCAAAGGAAGTTTGTTCTCTGTATTTATGAGTCTGTTTCTATTTGTTTGTTTTTTAGATTTCACACATGAGTGAAATACACGGTGTTTGTCTTCTTTGTCTGACTTATTTCACTTAGCATAATGCCCTCAAGGTCCATCCATGTTGTCATAAATGGCAAGATCTCATTCTTTTTTATGGTTGAGTAATATTCCATTGGGTATATATACCACATCTTCTTTACCCCTTCATCTATCAATGCACATTCCATATCTTGGTGATTGTCCATAATGTTGCAATAAACATAGAGGTGCGTATATCTTTTCAAATTAGTGTTTTCATTTTCTTCCTGTAAATACTCAGCGGGGAAATTACTGGATCATATATCAATTCTATTTTTAATTCTTTGAGGAACCCGCATACTGTTTTCCATAGTGGCTGCACCAATCTGCATTCCCACCAACAGTGCACGAGGGTTCTCTTTTTTCCACCTCATCACCAATACCTGTTATTACTTGTCTTTTTGATACCAGCCATTCTGACTGGTGTGAGGTTCTGACAGTTTGTTTTAAATTATTCCTTTTGCAGAGCTTGGACCTACACCCCGGTGCATTTTACTCAGCAGAATGCAACACCCACATTGCATGCCATGCCTGGCTCTTACAGCCGCAGGATAAGATTCTCACTGACACAAACAGAAGGGGGTTTAATGGAAGATGTGGTCATGGAGGGTGGGAGAGTAGGAAAGAGCAGGGAACAGAGAGATCACAGAATCCACAGGATTTGTTCCTTGGAAATGGTCAGGATCCATAAGCACCTCAAAGAATCAAGAAACAAGAAGGTGCATAACTATCTTATAACTAGCACAGCCTGTGAGGCTTTGTCCCTTCCCACCTAGCCACCCCCCCCGCCCCCTCCGCCACGCTTTCTCACACGTCCCTGCTGCAGTAACATGGCGGCATTCCCTTACCCTTGCTCATGATTCAGTCTCAGGAGCGAGGTGGCTGAGCTTGGGTCCTTGCCAGTCCTCTGCATCCGCCAGGTTTGTCGGGAGAAGAAACATCGATTCCTGCAACCTCTGGTTCCCAAGTGGGAAGGCACACACAGGGCCCACTCTGCCTTATGTCTGTGTGCCCTCAAGGAGGAGAATGGATGCTCGGGTCCCCAAAGGACAAAGGGTCCCTGGAGTCTGCCAACACCATCATGTTGCGGCAAGTTTACACAAGGCTTTCGTCTGTCGCATGGGCAGGACGGAAGGTTTGTGTGTCTCCTGGCCGTTGGCCCCTCCCCCACTTCATTAGCTGGGTTTTGGAGAGAGCCTTGAAGAGCTGTCCCATCCCAGGCCTTCAGGACGAGCCACACTCGGACCCCTCCTGACACACGCAGACAGACCACAGATCCCAGAGGCACTTGGTCCCCATCCTTTGTTCAAGGATCTTCGCCCTCGGGAGGCAGATCCGTTACATGTAACACAAACACCTTCTGTTGTCACTTAAGACATTCCCCTTTCCTAGACTCACTAAAGGTCACCCCTCTCCTCTTTTCCAAAATCAAGCTGTGTACAGAACACAGTTCCTGGTTCCTTGAGAGTGGAGGCTGGATTTAAGGAATAGAACCAGAGAAGCTGTG
This sequence comes from Halichoerus grypus, assembly GCF_964656455.1. Lineage (NCBI taxonomy): Eukaryota > Metazoa > Chordata > Mammalia > Carnivora > Phocidae > Halichoerus > Halichoerus grypus. Next base: position 67,630,362 of record NC_135717.1, read on the forward strand.
GTTTTTGCAGGAAGAGAATCTTCTTTTTCCATTGATGTGGGGCTGGGTCAGGCAGGAGAAAGCTGCAGGGGGGATCTGCCTCTCTCCCTCACCACCCCCAGAGCAAACTCCGGATTGTGCTAGACTTTGGGGGCCTGGGAAGAGCAGCTCAGGCTCACCTGGAACCTTCCTTGCTGCTAAACGATTTGGTCTGGAGCTTGCTGATCAGGGGCTCTTGTTTTGCTGGTGATTTTTCTTTTCTAGGAAAGAACGCCAAGCAAAGGAGAAAGTGTGAATACCTCCTTTGTTTGGATATGGTATATTTCAGTGAGAATTACAGGATTTCATCTTCGTTTGCTCCTTTTGGTTTCCTCAGCTCCGGAGCAGCCACCGCTGGTTTCAGACCTTCCAGAACAGCCCAGCGCTTGGGCACCCCAGCGTGGGAATCGAAGAAACAGCTCTGTGAGCTCACAGTTCTTGGCAGTAATACAGGGATTTTCCTGAGGTTTACCTTTGAAATTCCACTTTTCAACAGAGCACTATAATATTTGAGCAGCAAGAAGATTTTAGAGGTCATCAAATAGAATGTCCACTTCATAGACATGGAAATAGAGACCCAGAAGGATTAGAATATTTGGTCAGGTCAGGTGCTGAATGATTCTCAAAGCAGGACTTGACCCCTAGATCCCCAAACTCCCACCCTAGTGGTTTCCACGTGGAGACATTCAGATAACGACATTCAGTTTGTTCCCCCTTGTTGTTGCTCACTGGATAATTTACTTAAACTTACTTAAACTTAAAAAAAAGTCTCTAAACCTTTTTTTAAAAAGATTTTATTTATTTATTTATTTGAGAGAGAGAGAGGGAGCAAGTGGGGGGGGGAGGAACAGCGGGAGAGGGACAAGCAGACTCCGAGCCGAGTGTGCAGCCCCCTTTGGGGCTCGATCCCAGGATGACCTGGCCGAAATCAAGAGTTGGCCACTTACCCGACTGAGTGACCCAGGTGCCCCTAAACTTTTTTTTTTTTGATTAATCCTTATGTACCTCTTGCTATTGCAGACATTGGATAGCCTACTGTCTTTGAGATGTCGCATGTTATTAGCTGTATTTGGTGGTGTCTCTGATTTTATAGGTAAAATCTATAACCATCATCTTTCCTAACTAGAACTTTTTAAAATAAAAAAAAAAGCACTCAAAAATAAGTTTCCTGGGGCGCCTGGGTGGCTCAGTCGTTAAGCGTCTGCCTTCAGCTCAGGTCATGATCCCAGGGGTCCTGGGATCGAGCCCCACATCGGGCTCCCTGCTCGGCGGGGAGCCTGCTTCTCCCTCTCCCACTCCCCCTGCTTGTGTTCCCTCTCTCGCTGTCTCTCTCTCTGTCAAATAAATAATAAAATCTTTCCCGATGCGGGGCTCGATCCCAGGACCCTGGGATCATGACTTGAGCTGAAGGCAGATGCTTAACGACTGAGCCACCCAGGCGCCCCAAATAATAAAATCTTTAAAAAAGAAATAAGTTTCCTTTTTTTGTTCTAGTTCTGTTAGAAACTGCCCAATTTCAGATGCATTTCCAGGGAACTTTGTTTCCCCATTTACTGAAATGTGTCAAACATGCTTGGTGCGAGGTGGCGCTTGAGCTGTCAACGTCTTTGCTGCGTATCTTCTGAAGGTCACGCTGTGTCAAGGGCTTCATGACATGGTTGTAGGTCAGGCTGCCAACTGGCGACTTGTCTGAAGCTTCTCCCTCCCACTTGCTTACATTTCTGGGGCTGTCCCTGATCACAAGAGTGGATCAGCCGTATGCTGGTCTAATTCTCTTCCACTACGAGTTCGGGGAAACAAGTAAAAGGCACGAGGCGTAGGGCCCCCAGACGAAGGCAATAGTTTGGGTGGCTTCACCGTTAGGGGATTGGGTTTTACTGAGTTACAAGGTGACAGGTAGGGCCAGCTGATTACTTACCATCACGCGCACTTGGCCTAAAGACGGTTTCCTTGCCGGGCTGCTGTACCCTAAGGCATTAGATTGCAGAGTGACCCGGGACTGGGCTTGGCTGGGCTTGGCTCCTGGGATACGGAGGTGTATGAGAAACTAGCTGAAAGCCTAATGAATGGATTTCAGGAATTTCCAGGAATACATATTCAATATGCCACTTTTTGTTGAAAAATGAATAAATACAGCATGTGGGAATGAATGAAGCACTTAGTGAGTGTTTTCTCCATTGGCAAAGCGATGTAGCGTATGTGTGCTCAGAGCCTCAGGGAAATACGGAAACAAGGAATGCTTTGTGAAGAGCTGAGAACACACTGGGATGCTTTCTGTGTATCACACAAGCCTCCGCATCATCACTCTGAATTCAACACATAGATTGTTTTATTTACAGGATTTTTTTTTTTTTTTAAACTCAACACAGCCCTTTGACTTGATTTTAGACCTCAATTTCATGGCCAAAGCATACATCCTGGAGGAATAGTTACCTTTTCTTTACTTAAAACAAGGACAACAACAGTATACTGGCTGAATGTTGCATTTATAAAGTGACATTCCCACATCTGCCTTGTGAATTTCTTTCTTAGTCAAGTGGTCATGAAGAAGGGGAAGATAAAAACGAAAAGAAATAGGAGTAATTTAAGTAAAGAATAACTTCCTTTTTATTAGGTTTAACTTGAAACCAGGTATCATATTTATATAAATACTGTGGAAAATATTTAACCTATTCATAAAGGTTAAGTAACTAACTGATAAGCTTTGTAGGGAAAGTATGTTTAAATGCTCCCATTAAACTCAAACCGTGCCAGGCAATTTATCAAATTTTCAAATGCATAACCATTAGGAAACAGGAAAGAAGTCTGAGGAACAGAAAGAATTTCTGATGAACAAACACAGTTGTTCATTGTAGAAATTGTTACTTTATATATCAGGGGGTGCAAAGTGAGTCAAAAAGTCAAAATAACAGGATTTAGACGAAAGCCTTAAATGATACAATTTAGTCTTCAGTAAAGGCTAAGATAAATTACTTTCGCTGCTGGCTGGAAGAAATCAAAGGGGCACGATATTTTAGCTGGTTCTCTTTCTCTATAAATAGTACATGAAATGATCAGAGTAGCAAGGTTGAGACCTGTGGGGATGCAAATGGAACATCTGGGAGACCAGAAAAAAACTGTTTATAAGAATAAAATTAGGCAATGATACATTTGTAGGTTTCTTCCTTGACTAGAATGGCCATAAAATTAATCATCCAACCAGGACCCTTGAGAGTGGAGGTGGACAGTTGGAGAGCAGGTGTACCCTAGGGCTATCATGGGGGATCCAGTGCATGTGGTCACCGTTTCTTTGAACACAAGGAATTAGATAGGCCATTTCAGTTTTGTTTCTTTTGGGGGGACCGGGGTTCTTATGAACATTTTAAAGGATTTGTGTTATTTCTGCTGTAATAAAGGAAAATAATGCTCATAAAATCATCAGGCAAAATGTGTAACTAAAAAGTGAAAATCCCACACACATTCGTTTTTTCATCAGGAAGTGAAAGAACACATACAAGTCCATCACCCAGAGGCACCCTTTATGGCCCTTGGTTATCTACCAATTGAATTTTTATTATTCCTTTTATATATGTATGTATAGTTACATAATACTACTAGACCAGTTGTTTAATAACCTGAGCTTGGTCACTTTAATATTGTCAATTTATTAATATTATCAATATTATGAATCTTTCCATTCAATAAATGTTATTTTTAGTGACTGCATAGTTTTCTATTAGTTCAAAAAGTACTATAATTTATTTAACCAGTCCCCTATTTATGGACGTTTGTTTCCAATGTAATATAAACAACATTATATTAAATGCTTGGGATATGCATACTTTTTAAAATATTTATTTGACTATTTCCTTAGGATTTATTCCTAGAAGTGAAATTGCTGGATTCTAACGTATGTGTGTGTGTGTGTGTGTGTGTGTGTGTGTGTATGTAAATATATAAATATAAATATATGTGCATATATATATATGTTATTTTTCAACTGCCAATAATCTATTTTCCCATTAAAGGTTTTATAAATTTTCCCATCCATCCATAGAGTATGGGAATTCCTGTTTCATCATATCAGGGCTAACATTAGATAGTAATAATTAAACTTTTTCTGCCAATCTGAAAGGTACAAAAGAGCATTTGGATTTAATATCCATTTCTGTGATTGTTAGTGAAGTGAAACATCTTTTTAAATGTTTATTAGACACCAGTCTTTCTTTTTTTTTTTAAGATTTACTTATTAATTTTAGAGAAGGAGAGAGCATGTGAGTGGGGTGGGGAGGGGCAGAGACAGAGGGAGAGAGAGAATCTCAAGCAGACTCCCTGCTCAGCTCGGAGCCTGACATGGGGCTCAATCTCATGACCACAAGATCATGACCCTGAGATCATGACTTGAGCCGAAATCAAAAGTCGGATGCTCAACAGACTGAGCCACCCAGGCACCTCTAATAAGAAATTAGCATTTCTTGGGGCACCTGGGTGGCTCAGTTGGTTACGCATCTGCCTTAGGCTCAGGTCGTGATCTCGGGGTCCTGGGATTGAGCCCTGCATGGGGCTCCCTGCTCAGCGGGGAGCCTGCTTGTCCTTCTCCCTCTGCCCCTCCACCCCACCCATGCTCTCTCTCTCTCTCAAATAAATAAATAATATCTTTAAAAAAATTAGTATTTCTTATGTGAGTTGCTTGTACCTGTCCTATAGGAATCTCAAACTTGACAGATCTCAAAAAGAAAAACACTTATTACAGCCCTCTGAGTCAGCGCTGATTTTATTTATTTATTTTTTATTTTGAGTCAGCTCTTACTCTTACATTCTGTTGTCAGCATCACTCTTTATTCTACTGCCAGGATATAGACCTCAGAGATAGATGGCTTTTACTTCTCTCAACTTCTCCAGCCACTCTCACACCAGGTCTGATTTATTTCATTTCCACCATATTTCTCATATAGGTTCCTCTTTTTCACTTCTTTACCTACTGATCTAGTTTGGAACGTTCTCTTGCTTTATTTTAGAAGGCTCCTAACTAGTAACAAAAGGCCAGAAGAGCTGATGCATGCTGGAGGTAGACCTGAGGCTAGAGTTCAAGTTTCTCAGGTCCCGTAAAAGTCATTACTATTTCCCTTGCTAGACTATTACTTATTCATCTTCGTACCCGGTGCCTGACACATAGTAGGTACCTTGATAAACAAAGGATGACATTGTTTTTCTCATCTCTTGTCTCTCTCCTCTCCAATGAATCTTCTATGCTGTTTTCAGAATTAGCTCTCCAAAACACAAATATGACTGTGACACTCTTCTTTTAAGAATTGTTGCCCATGCCCCATTGACTAGCGCAGGGTTTCTCAATCTCAGTACTGTTGACATTTGGCCCAGATAATTCTTTGAATGTGGGGGGCTGTCCTGTACACTGTAGGACTACAGATGTCAGCAGCACCCCCCCCCCCCTTTAGGGTAACAACCAGAAAATGTCTCCAGACATTGACAAATATTCCTTGTAGGATGGGGGTGACGGGCAAAATATCACCACTGGCTCAGAAGCACTGGCCTGTGCGAAAAAGTCAAAACTTAGCATGTCAGTCTTGCTCTGCTACCTTTCCAGCTTCATTTTGGCCTCTCCTGAACTTCTCAAATGTGCCCTCTACCTTAGCACCCATCTGGCTTCTCATGTGCTGTGCCTTCAGCACTTTATTCATAACAAAGGCCAACCACCACATCGAATAGACAAATGCATGTCGGATCAGACGTAAGAGAAGTTTGTTTTGTTTCACCCAATAGCAAGGTGTGGCTGAACATGTCTGTGACCAGCCTTTCAGGAACCTAGGCTGGTTGACGTTCTGCCATCTTTGTTATATAGCTTCCAAGATGGCCCTGGGGATCATCTCCATTCTACTCGATGAAAAGAGAAAAGAGCATTGAGGAGTACACCAAGGAGATTTTTATGGTCAGGCCTGAAAGTGATGCACATCCCTTCCACTCTCATTCTACTGGCTGAAACTCAGTCACGTGGCCACACTCAATTGCAAGGGAGGCTGGGAAATGTAGTCTAGCTGTGTGCTTAAGGAAAAAGCAGATCATGGATTTGCATGATTAGCTAGCCATCCTTACCGCAATCAGCTTATGAGTTCAGCAGAACCCTGGTTATCCTTTAAGGCCTGGCTCAAATGTCACTCCTAGAAATATAAAATCTGATCTCTTCATTATAACCACTTTTATGCCCCTTGTTCATACTAGTGTACATTATGATATGGTTAGTATGGCATAAAAATAATTTCTTAAGTCATTACTATCTAGGATAGTTCCCAGTATGTGGTGGGTATATATTTGCTAAAAAAATGAATGGATAATGTTTGATTATGGGGATGTATCATGGGAATGGCATAGGTATTCACTGAAAGTTTTTTGTTGTTGTTTATTGTTGTTTTTTGATCTCTGTTCCAGAAATCTGCACTAAAGATGAGACAAGGGCATTCCCAATTTCTTGCAGGACACACAGCATCATTTAAGGCCCAGGAAAAATGGAATGGGAATCTTCTCTTTCCTGTAGGCCAAATCTAATTCCTCTCTCAGTCTCCCTGAGCCTCAGATAGTCATCCGCCCCTCCCTGTGTTACCCACAGATGATCTTTCCACAGGCTTCCCTGAGTTCTCCCCCACCCCTTCCGGCCCACTTCCTAAGGGCCTAGTGACTTCATCCTCCCACCAGAGATCTGCATTTAAAAAGGGGTGATTGTCAATCCTGAGGCATCATTGACTGATTAGTTATATCGGGAAAGAATTTGGGGTCCCGATTCTGAAAAAAGGCTGCCATGTTGGTGGTGGTGGTTTTTCATCTACACTTGTACATTTCCACAGGGAACAAAAGGAATAGTTAAAGGGAGACCTATGCCTACTACCTATAAATTCTAGAGAGGCTTTTTTTTTTAATTACAAATGGGAATTTTGTACCTTAGAAGCGAACAATCTCCTTTTGAATCCTGACTACATAATTGCCAAGGTAAACAGGAGTAAAGCCTTATGTGCCTTTGAGGCCTGTTGTTCTTATTAGCTAAAATGGGTAAGAATGAAAGCACTTTTGCAACAAATGTTCAGGGGATTTGAGCACCCATTTAAGGCTGTAACCAGGCCAGGGTTTCCTTTTTGGGGCCGTGCAGAATCCGGTCCAAAAGCATGAACACAAGAGGAATGTTTCTGGTCATTTTTCTCAAATCCACCGGAGGGTTCCCACTGAAGTTTCTGACACACATAGCCTATGCATTGCATCTGCACGACAAGGGAGCGTTTATGTAAAATGTTTTTTTTTTTTTTTTCCCCTCATTACTTTGACAATTCCAGCCCTCACTTTCTCCTCTGCTCGGATCGACATCTGAGAAGGGAGACCACAACTGCATACCATTTTATAGATCCGCCTGATTAAAACCAGCTCTCCCTATAGGTCCCATCACGTATGAGACACACGGTTTTTGTCAAGAGACCAGCTACTAGCAGAAAGAGTTTTGATGCTATTGCTAGTAAGAAATTAGTAACTAGATCCTCGGTCTGTTTTAAGCCAACTTTATAATTATACTGTTTCAGTGGTAAACCAGACCCTTGAGCCAAGCGTAATTTAGAAATTCTAGATCTCTATTCCTTTCCCCGCTGTCTTAAATGTTCATCTTTGCTGCCTCGCCGTCGTCTTCTTTCAAACATATAATTTTCTTCCATTCCTTCCTCACCCCTGGCTCCTTGTTTATGTGACCTCCTGTCACAAATGGACAAAGGCATCTTGGTCCCCCGCGTCCTGGGACAGTATGGGCAACAAGCGAGGCTGTGTAAGCACAAATCCAGTTCTGGAACGTGTCGCCACTGTGTGAGGGCTCACTGGTTCGCCCCTGGGACTGGAGCCTTAGCCTGTGCTCCAGCTTGCGTGTCCGGGACTTAACCTTTTTTTCCCAAGACCAGAACCACCCCGGAGATTACTTTCTCCAACTCTCGAGCTCTTCCTGATTCTGTAAACTTTTTGTCCTCAGAGCTCTTGTGATATGGGAAGATTTATTAAATATTAAAAATGAAAACCAGGGCTTCCTTGGGGGAAAATTTCAGTCTCCCTTGCCTTTTTACATTGCGTTCTCTCTCCCAGTTCTCTTCTTTCACCTTCCCCTTATTTTATTTTTTTTTCCCGGTACAATTGTTTCTCTGCTCTTTCAAGCTATATTTTGGGATGGTTTTAAAAAAAAAATCTCTTAAGTATACCTTGAAAGCCTACATTTTCATTTCAGCTGAAAGTCATCCAAACCATATGCATTTCAGTCGAACATTCCTCCAGCTGGCCTCTCTCGGCCAAAGACCCTTTTTTATACCTGACCGAATTTCTACAGAATATGGCTGAAATGATATCAATCCAAGATCTCTAAGGGATCCCTGGCACCAGATTCCAGATCCTTCGTTGACACAGCTTGCTGGCGGGAGTTGTTCTGCTGTACTGAGCTTGATAGTGTTTTCCCTCCAGAGTTGCTCTTTCTTGGTTTCTTCCTTTTCGTTTCTCTCTCAAGAACACTAATCCTTTGCGGGGAAAGCAGGCTGGAGGGGTAGCTGCAGCAAGGCTGCCCGTGGTCCATAGGGGCAGCCAAGGTCTCCTTTAAAGACAGCTGCTTTCTATTTCAGGAGTCTCAACATTGTGGCTGTGTGCATAGTCTTTTCACCTCCAGGTCTGGTCTTAGCCCGAGCTGAAACAGAACTACCCATTTTTACCAAGCCCTTGAGGGCCACGGCTTGGGTCTCGTCAGCGGCAAGCCCTCCCTGCAAGTGTCCCCCCACCCAGATGGCATGGGGGTGGGGGTGGGGTCCCTGTAAGCCACACCCCTCCCCCCACCCAGGGGAGAAATGAAGGCAATTCCACGAAGGCCCACTGGTGAGGAGAATTGGCTGATTGAGTTATGACTAAATGGCTTTTCAAATCTTCTCATTATCCGGGGAGAAGGGGGCAAGTTCTGTAGATTGTCAGAGCCTGGTCCCTTGCCCACAGATAAAGCCAAATCCGCAGGAATCCTGTGAATGGGAAGGCTTGGAGGCCATACCTTGGAAACAAACCACACGGCCTCACTCAGCAGGGCTGCCCCTTGGTGCCGAATGCAACCCATTCTTGCCTGTTTTAAGTGAAAACATCCCAGGATGGGAACGTACATTCGAAGAGTGGAATGCTTTGTAGTTACTTGTACTTTGGGGGAAGCATGGCGCGTTCATAAATGAGAGTGCTACTTAAAAGTCCACCCCTTTCTGCTCCCAGACTGCAGCTCCAGAGGGAGCCCAGTGATAAAGATCACTAATATTTTCCCTCTAAGTAAGGGAATCAAAGGGAAGCTTTGCTATCTGCCTTGTCTGGATGCCAAATTAGATTGTGAATTTATTAACTCTTTGATGGCCTCAGTTACCATGGAGACTTTTGCATATATACATATGTATTTATATACAGACTCACATATACATATAATGGAAATATATGGGGAGGTTATAAATACATAATCTCCCTGTGTTATGGATATAAAAATGAACTCTCCTTGCATATTTCCATCTGCTCACATATTTCACCTGGCTCCGATACCCTCGTGATCGTGGACACATCACATAACGTCCCGCCTCTCAGTTCAGGCCTCTGGAAGATAAAGGAGTTGAAGGAGCTGGTGTGCTGGGGGGGTGGGGGGTGTTTCTCCTCCATACCATTCCCCCCCTCTGCTGTGCTGGGCCTGTGGTCGGCTTTCCGTGCAAAAAAGATGTGCTAACGCCTTAGCAGCCACCCAGTTCCTGAGGTTATGTTGAATCCCAACATTCTATGATTCTAATATTTTTAAACAATTCCGTCCTGAAAATACTGGCGGTGGGTGGGGGCAAACAGCCACCAGATCAGCCAGCATGCATATTCTGAGAGACTCCTGTCCTGTGAATAACAACTCACCGGGCTTCATGAGCAAGACCTGGTCAGATGAGCTTTATCTCTTCGTTGGCGATCTTGGTGGGTCTGCTAGGTTAAAGGCCAGGGACAACTTTAATCTAGCTTGACTGTAGTGAGACTTCTGACTCAGTCTTGGGCAATGCACTTATCGATAAACCTTGGAAGAGGTCCTTTCGCCTAGACCCAGATTGCAAATTTACCCATGTTCCAATACATCGTGTGCTTGGCTGCCAGTGTGAGCCTTTTTACATGTCATTCTCTTCTTTGAAAACCTGGAGTGGCTTCTCAGTTGCTTTTTTGATGATCCCTGAGGTCCTCAGCTTGGCATTCAGGCTTCGCTGAGTTTTCAGCCTTTTCCCTCCATCTTTATTTCTAGGAGTCTCCTGGAGACCATTCATCTCTTGCACGAGAAGAGTCTTCCAATTGCTTTATTCCTCCCTGGAGCACCCACACCCCACCCCACATTTGCTCTTGTCCCAGGGCTGCTGTGGGGCAAGCCTGGAATGCATCCTGATACAAAGCCAAGGTCCCCCCCCCACAGCCTAATCCTTCCTGTCAAGCCCACATCTGGACCTGCCTCCTCCGTTGACGTCTCCCCAGTGGATCCGTGGTGGAGGGAACCCACCTTCCTCTGACTTTCCAAGTCACTCGTAGTCTGCGTGACATTGTCTCGTCCTTGTCCCCACTAGCCCAGTCGCTTGGTAGAGATGCCAGGAGGAGTCTCATAGAATTTAAGGGTGTCTGAGGAGCCCAAGGGGGTGGTGAAAGGCTGGAAGCCAAGATGGTTGGGAGTTTGGGAGAAGGAGAGGTACCTCATTGGAAGGAGACAGAGTAGAAGGTAATTTCATGAATCTAAGCATATCGTTAAGTATCAAGTCCACTAACAGAGAGCGATGCATACTGGGGCAGGGGCTGAAATTTCCTTGACTCTGTGTCTTTAAGTTTCATGGAAGCTCTGACTGAAGATAGAAATTTGAAAACATGACACCCCCCTCCCCCCTCCCCCTGCACTCTGCTCGCCATGATCCCAAATACTTTGGCTTTTAAGATAAGTCAGACAGATATTTGACTTGATAAAGTGAGAATTAAAAAAAGTAAATTATAAACACTGGTGTTTAGAAACCAATTTCATAATCCCATGAAAATTTTCCTGTGTTTCTTTTAATCAAGCTAGGAAATGACAGCAATATTACATTTGCTTGGTTCATAGATCTCGTACGAACATACAGGTATTTATGGAATTCGTTATAAAACCAGATAATAGATGTGGCAGGACTTTGACAAAGTTAAGAAGTCTCAAAAGGAGAGAGATTTTTATTGCTAGGAATCACTTTTCTGACCTGGGTTTTCTCTCACTTAACCATCAGGTATATGGCAGGCTTCCCTAGAGCAGGGTAGGTAGTGTGCCCCAAGTGATTCACTGTGGCCCTCACTCTATTTGTCTCCAGACAAGACTCAGCAGACTCAGTCTTCCCTCTCTGGCAGGGGCCTCCTGACCCATCTTCCACTGGAGTCTTGGGTAAGGTTTTTCTCCATCTCCATCACTTTGCCTCCTTTTCTTAGGGAGTTCGATTTTGGGACAAAGAAAATCAACAGCAATTTAGGAAAAACAAAGGAAGTGGGAGAGGGAGGCTAAGCTATTTTGGGGGGAGGGTGATTCTAAAATCACGAATCTTAGGGCACCTCGGTAGCATAGCTGGTTAAGCGTCCAACTCTTGGTTTCGGCTCAGGTCGTGATCTCAGGGTCATGAGATCGAGCCCCAAGTGGGGCTCCGCATCCGCACTGAGCGCAGAGCCTGCTTGGGACTTTCTTTCCCTCTCCCTCGCCCCCAGCCCAATCAATAAAATAAATCTTTAAAAAAATCAAATCAAATCATGGATCTCTCAGAATAGCTGGCTTCCGCTGTGAGAACTGGGACAAGGCACAGCCCCTGGGTGTGGAGACGGGGACACAGGAGCCTGCTCTCTAGAATCGAGAGTCTGTTCAGCAGTTCTCAATGCTGACTGTCACAGGGCTACCTGGGTTCCTTTTGAACAACGCAGATGCCTGGGCCTTATTTGATGATTTAACAGGTCCCCTGAGGGTCCTGTGCCTCCCTATTTGAAAAGCCTGACATGTGTCCTGAGCTCAAACAGCATTAAGAACCATTGATTTAGGCTCCTGATATTTAGCAGTCTCCTTAATTTGTTCCCTCTGCCCCACAGATAACATTTTTTCAAAGGGCTCCAAATTAAGAATTTGGTAAATCCCAAAGCCAGTGCCTTGACTTGTGAAAAACAAAGGGAAAATCTACAAAGATGAGATGGCTTCAGAAAATAAGGCTCCATAAATTAAATTATTTTGGAAATGATTTTTCCTTCTTGTACAATTTTCAGGGGATTTTGACACACACACACACACACACACACACACACAGTCAGGGAGATGAATAAACAGGAAGGAAAAGATTGATTTTTATTGCTCTCTGGTTTAAAGTTAAAAACATTTTTATTCTTTATACTTCAACTTCTTCCTTTTTCCCCTTAGAACTGCATCAAGCTGTTTTCAGGAGGGATAAGTGGTTGGTTTTGGGGAGGGAGGCCGATGAAAAGCATGACATCACCGTGCTGTTCTGGTGGGGTCAGAGCAATCTGCCAGGTTAGGTCGGCTTAGGTTTGGTTCTCTGGATTTAGCAGCTGAATTGCGTCTTTTTCTAATTTGGCTTCAGCTTTTCACTGGAGACGGGAAGGATAATATTTATTCAAAGCTAATTGGTAAACTTCATTTTCAGTTTTAGGTCGGTAATCTAACCTGCCATTCTGTTCTTACAGACGGCAACCCCGAAGCCGGTGGGCTTCTTCCAGGGGCTCGGGTCTCCCCCCACCCCCGAGGACCTACCTGCTCTATTTTAGGTCAACTGTGGGCTATCAGCTTGGAAAGCAAATCCTTCACCTGAACTTTCTGTTGCTGATAAGGGCTCTGCAGATAGCAAGAGGATAACTCACTCATGTATTTAGAATTCGCCGTGGAAACTTCTCCTTGTCCTCCATGTGTGTGTTACTGTCAGCAACTCCTATCCGCTCCCCCCCGCCCTGCCCCGCAGAGGTTTTGAAATGTTCCCTCTGAATGTTAGTATGTTTATTATATTTCTCAAATGGAACTCCTCACTCCTAATAAACAGTCTTCGTTTTGAAAGGACTCACCCCCCACCTTTCATCCCTGGAGACGAACAGACACCTTTGTGTGGATGGTGTCAACAGTGGCCCCGTATGTCCATTATGTTGTTTTCTAAACGAACAGGGATATAGTTGTATTGTTCAAGGAGGCATTTTACTCTGATGTTTCTAACCTATTTATGGGTCCCTGATAGATGGTTATTTTTTGGCAGGCTTGAGATAAGCCTGGGTCAAGGAAACAGCTTGTACTCGTCTTTTCAAGTCGAGCTCGTCTTTGCCATATCATTTCATTATTTCCTTTCCTGTTATCTTCAAACATTCCCCTCAGAGCAGAGCTTGACAAGAACAGGAAGGTTGGCAAAGGTCTGGCAAGGAGGTTGTTTTTCTTCGTGTTCTAAGATGGACGCTCCCCTCCCCCCCATCCTTTCTTCTTTATGACCCACTCCCGGGGGCCCTCTCCAAAGCCCATGGAAAAAAAGTTAAGAACGCCTTCCCCTCTTTAAAGAAGGGTCTCTAAGAGGTTTCTAATCAGCTCACTGTCAGCCTGTTTCCTCTGATCAGCTTAAATAGGTCCACTTGAAGCTCACAACTGCCAAAACCAGTGCTCAGACTGAAAGCATGGGAGCATTTGAGACGCATTTATGAACTTCCACCCAAGATTATCCAGGAGGCTGAAAGCCGAGGGAGAGCGCCTGGCCCACAAACCCTTTCTTCTTGATTAAATTAGCGTTTCCCACTAACAGGAGGAGGAATTCCCATTTCACAGGCTGATTTCTCTTCTCTTTCTAAATCCCCCCCCCCCCCACCAATTAACATGTAAACTTCATTCCTGAGCCCGGCTTTTGTGACCGACACTCCCTGTAAGCCCATCATACACATCTTGGCACAAATGAACCTTTTAACCTCCCATGGATGGTTTTCTGTCTAACTTTACACATGAACAACCAAAAAAGTAAGACCCGTTACCTCTGGCTGGTACAGACATGTGGGGGTGGGAAGCTGGTTTTGCACTGCGTCCACTCAGGTCCTTTACTGAGATTTTTTCCTGCTCTGTCTTCGGAAAAGAATGGCTTTGTTAACCATTAGCCACTGACAAGAGTGTGTCCATTTCAGCAAAATTAATAAGAGATAGCATTTTTCTTCCTTCTAAATGGCCCATGTCGGTAATTAACATCGCCTTTCATTACTCAACTTGAAAGCAGCTTCCTCGGGCTCCCCTTGACCTTGCCCTGGCTTTGTTAAACTGTGGCCTCCAGCCTGTGAGAGACCTAAATGCAGAAAAAGCATTTAGGAGACCCTTGCCAAGGTGCCTTGAAAGAATCATTCAACAAATATTTATGTGCCTACGATGTTGGGCTACCAAGTTGAATGGGATGTAGACCCTTGTGGAAAGGAAGCTGGGAGAAAAGATAAAACAGGTTTATTTAAAGCAGCCCCCAAATAGCAGAAACCAGTGATCACCAGACAGGACAGGAGCAGAACCAGTGTGTGTTGGGGGGGTGGGGGTGGGGGGGTAGGGGTGGGGGAAGCAGGGGCTAAGAAGGGACCCAGGTGGACATTTTATAGAGGAGGTGACATAAAAATGTTGGGAGTTCATTGCCAAAAAGGAATGCAAAGTTTCAAATGATTTCCTTGCTCTTTTTTTTTCTTTCTTTTTTTTTTTTTTCAGATGAAGGGGAAAGAGAACTTTCATAGAGAAAGAGAGAATTTTTTTCATTTTGGTGGCTTGTTTCCATGTATATTTAGCCAATGAGGTGCTAGCTGTTGACATTTTAATAATGGCACTAGATTCTAGTTTAGCCAACTTCCCTAAAAGTGTGTAAAATGTTTTCCTGTCATTTTTTTCCCCCGCATCAGGCCTGTGCCCCAGGAGGATTCTTGGTCACAGAGGTGGAAATGTCACTTTGGGGTGAGTTAAGTTAGACTTTACATCGTTCACAACTTTAGCCATGACCTCCATGTTGACAAGAGCCACCAAGAAAAACCCAAGTGCCCTGTAAGAGAGAATGGATTGAAAACATTCTGATGCAGCTTATGGTGGCATCTAACGGCAACCGTGATGGTGAGGATTTTTAACCATTTACGAAAAAAACAAAAATGGCATGTTCTCATCTTTGGGGAAGAATCTGAACACATACACTGAAAAGTACAGGCCAGAAGACTCAACACTAAAATGTAAATAGTCAATTAAGAACATTAATGGATGAGTGCTGGAAAAGCAAGTGATTTGAATTTTTTCTTCCCTGTGATTTCCAGCATTTTGCAAAATGTCTAAGGGTACATGCATTGCTTCTGTAGTCAGGTCAAATGTTATTAAAGAATAAAGATGCTGAGGGGGAGAGAAAAAAGACTTCTTTATCAAGGTCAGAGTTTAAACAGAGCCGATTATGAAAATGCTGGGACATTCTCCCCTCCCAAGCCACTTTGGGCGTCCTCAGATTTAAAAAAAGAAAAAACATCCTACCCTGCAATCAGGAGTCTCCAAACACAGGAGTCTGTTTTAAGGAACAATGACTATCATTCAGTAAACTCCACGGGAGAGCTCTCTTGGAGCTACTTGGGTTGAAAATTTGTTAGTTGATTCTTTTAGAAATTTGTGTAGTGGAAGAATCATCTCTCTCTCTCTCTCTCTGTGATGAAATTTAGCTCTGCTAGTTTCCGGGTTCGGCATTATTCAAGGGTCAGAAATCTTTTGCAAAGGTTGTGTTGATCACTTTTTTTGGGGGGGGGTGGAGATAGTAAAGCCTTTGTTATTGTCCTCTTGCTCAAGCCCAATGATATGAAAACCTAAAGGCCAGTTATTCATCCAGTGACAGCCTTCGTGCATGCACAACAAACCTTTATTTTTATCTGTTATTTTGTAATTTTCTTTTACTCAAATGACATACATCAGATAAGCTCATTTATTTCACAATTGGTGGTAAGTGCGCAAAATATCTCAAATTGTGATGCAGTTGTCTGCAGGCCGGGAGCAGAGGAAATAGCTTCTGCTTTTATTCAAATCCTGTCCCCGATCATTTGCAATAGAAAAGCTAAGTTGGGGGGTGTGGGTGGCGGGGTGGAGACGTGGAAGGGAATGCAGAGAAATGGAAAAATGCAAACGTGTAGCTTAGGTTGAAATCGGTCCCCAGCTTCTTTCAGCATTTTCTGTCTCTCGTATGCTTCACAATATGAAAATCCTCTAAATTAGAGCAACAACCCCTGCGGGTGCCCTTCCCCAAGATCGGAATGGTTTTTTGACGTCTGAGTCACTCAAAATTGTGGGGCCCAAAACACATAAACAGAATGAGAAAAGCTGTTTGCTGTGAGCACGCAGCTTTGAAAACTGTTTTGGGCCTGGAGAGAAGGGTTCCTCCCATTTTTCTCCTTACAAACACTCAGAAAAATGAAAAATAACAACAACAAACAACTCAAGAAAAATGCTGTCTTCACGATGAAAGGATTCAGGGTTGTCTGTCCTTTGTGGTTGCTGACGGAGAAGCCGGAGGTAATTTGGGGCAAGAGGAACAGCCCCGGACAGAAGGCCTCATAGTCAGTACAGAGCAGCCAGGTCTCCCCAAACCTGGGCTGGGCAAAGGTGGGGGGCGCCTGAGATGGGGGCAGAGCTGACTGACCTTGTCCTTGGGAGTCTCAGGAGCTTGAAGAAAAGATCCCCCGCAAATCTGTTTATACCGACTAGTGTCCTCGATGCTGAGAAGTATTTTCTCCTCTTTCCTTGCCCTGCTTCCCAGATCAAGCCATTTCATAGGAAATACACATTAAAAACATGAACAAAAGCAAACACTGGGTCGGGTAGGTGGGGAGAGAGGACTAGGGATAATGCACACTTGCTGTGGTTGACCAAGCAAGTTAACTCTGAACTTCCTGGCATCAGATGCAGAAAAAAAGGCGGGTTGGGGAAGAATATATGCCCTTGCATATTTTTGGTTCTTTGTGAGGAAAAAGCACATGACCACAGGGAAAGCAAAGCCTTTTTCTACCACTCGGTAGTGAAGAAATTTCTACTGTCTGACTTTATAGAGAAGACACTAGAAATGTGCTTGAAAATGTGCTCAAGAAGTTTTTCCGAGTCCTTTGCTTTTCCTTTCAGCTTCCTGGCCCGTGTACCCATCCAACCTTGGTTATTAAAATTTACTCACGGATAGGTCATCCTGTAGCTTCTCTTGTAAGGATTAACAATACTGTTAAGTTCATTAAACAGGGAAGCCATGAGGCAGAGGAGGTTCTGATGCTTTAGTAGCCTATGGAAGCAAAACCAAAACCTAAGCTTGTAAATGCTTCAAGGTTGAGAGATGGAAGCCGAAGGACAACCAGTCACAAATAACCAACTATGGCTTTTCCAAATAAGGAGAACACTTAAACTATAGCCAATTGAATTGTTTTTTTGCTCTGCTTCCATAACGTCTGTGTAAGTCTCTCCCGATCCTGTCAGTGGATCACTCCTGACCACTTCTGGTTTGGCTCGGCCTGATTAGAGTCGATTTCTGCGAAAAGAAGCTCTTAAAATTTTTAATATGCCTCGGTTGATCTTTTAACAACACAAAAATCAATGATTTGTCTGTATGCCTCCAGTAGGCAATTAGGATTGCACAGTGTCCCAGAATGACCATTTAACAGTAGTTGCTGGGTGCATGAAATGGATGAAAATTAGTAATCTCGCGTGACTCCAATACACAATTAGGAAATGTCACAAAAACATCTTAATGACAGTAGTAAAAGAATCTAGAAAAAAACCTAATATGAAGAACACCATAACATCTTATTGAAGGACAGAAGAAAACTTGAACAAAGAGACACATACCATGTTGGACGGTAGACTCAAAATTGTGAAGGTTGTCAGTTCTTTCCTAAGTAATCTATTCATTCAATGCAATTCTCAGAAAAATTACAAGGGGATATTTCATGAAACTTGACAAGCTAATGTACAAGTTCATGTCAAATAGAAGATGCACAGATGAATCAAAAGATTATTAGAAACAAGCTAACAGTGACAGATTTGTCCTACTTTATATCAAAACATACTTTAAAATGGTGGTGATTAAAGCAGTGTGTTCGTACCTCAAGAATAAAGAAATAGATCAATGGAAGGAATCTATACACGGATCCATGTACTATGTTTACATAAGAATTTAGTGTATGACAAAGGTAACGCTTCAAAGAAAAGATGACTGATTCAATAAATTGTGTCAGAACAATAAGAAGGAAAGAACATTTCAATCTCCCAATACATATAAAAAAACTTATTTCATATGGATTAAAAAACTAAATCTAGAGGAAAAACTATACAAACATTAGAAAAAATAGCAAAACCATCTTATAATTTTCAGACCGGTAACACCTTTTTTTTTTTTTTAAGATTTTATTTATTTATTTGAGAGAGAGAGAGAGAGCACAAGCAAGGGGAGCAGGGGGAGTGAGAGAGGGAGAAGCAGGCTCCCCACTGAGCCGGGAGCCTGACGTGGGACTCAATCCCAGGACCCTGGGATCATGACCTGAGTCCAAGGCAGCTGCTTAACCGACTGAGCCACCAAGGAGCCCACTGGTAATGCCTTTTTAAGCAAGCTATAAAACAGAGAAACCATACAGGAGAAAGCTTTTTAAAGCTACATTAAAAATCTGAAGTTTTAATACAGTGAAACGTTTAAGACATGAACAACAGTCTGAGGTAAAATGTTTGCAAAGTTACACAATTAGATAAATATGATTATCCACAATGCATAAAGAGCTCATACCAACAAGTAAGAAAAAGAAAAAAAGTGGAAAGATGGGGAAAATAGAAACAGTGAAGTCACTGACTTAAAAGTTACCAATTCAAATGTGAAAAGATACTTAATCTAATTAGTAAGTAGTGAACAATAATCAAAGTTTCACCCATTTGATTGGAGATCAAAAAGAAAATAATTCTGTTTCTTTCAACGTTGAGGGAGTATAAAACGGTAGTCTTTTGGAGATCAATTTGGCCGTGTATATCAAAAGTAAAAATGTGTATTTGGCAGGGTATATCAAAAGTAAAAATGAGGGGCACCTGGGTGGCTCAGATGGTTAAGCGTCTGCCTTCGGCTCAGGTCATGATCCCAGCGTCCTGGGATCGAGTCCTGCATCGGGCTCCCTGCTCTTTGGGAGCCTGCTTCTCCCTCTGCCTCTCTCTCTCTCTCTCTGTCTCTCATGAATAAATAAATAAAATCTTTAAAAAAAAAAAAAAGTAAAAATGATACCATTACTTCCAATTCTATGTTTTTGTCTGAGAGAATTATTTGCACATGTGTACAAAGAAGCATCGATAACCATTTTCAATGCAGCGTTGTTTATAATAAGAAAAAATTAGAAACCATTTAAATGTGCATCATTAGGGAAATAAGTTGTGATATAGATAATACTATGTAATAATATGCCACAGTAGAAGAGAATAAGGTAGATCTATAGTACTGAAACGGAAAGATTTATAAGAAATATTTTTATGTGAAAAAGTGTACAGAGAACCATACATACGGTTTAATTCTATTTATATATCTCCTGTATGTGCACGGATTCATGCATGTGTGTGTGCACATGTCTGTGTGCATGGATGCACATGTACAACCAGAGGGAAAAGTGTCTAGAAGTTACACACTGAACTATTACAGTGGTTACCATGGGAAAGGTAAAGATGGCTCTTTTTTGTACTCCACGGAATTCTGTATTCTGTGAACATTCATTTTCATTTTATTTTTTTTCTTTAAAGATTTTACTTATTTATTTGAGAGAGAGAGGGTGAGAGAGAGAGAGAGAGCATGAGCCGGGGGGGTGAGGGGCAGAGGGAGAAGCAGACTCCCAGCTGAGCAGGGAGTCCCACGATGGCCTAATCCTGGGACTCCAGGGATCATGACCTAGCAGAAGGCAGACGCTTAATCAGCTGAGCCACCCAGGCACCCCTATTCTACCAACACTTAAAAGAATATATTCATTCTTAGTTAAGTAAGTAAACATTGTTTTAAGAAGCAACATATAAATAGCTGGTATGTTTTTTATAAAGAAGACATTTTATCCAAACTTAAGTAATGTAAAAGGCCTCAGGAATTCTTAGTCATTAGGACTTTATGTCTTCTTTTCTAGAAGAATTTATTTCCCTTGAATATCACGACCTCTGGTACCCCCCCCCACCACCACCCCGGGCCTGGGGCCCTTCTTTTCTCCTAATAAGGCTAAGGAAGGCTCCCAGGATCCCAGGAGATGTATTGACCGTCTTGTAAGTTACAGAAGGATCAGCGGATTGAGGATGGTCTTAAATCTTCTGCCCATAACTCTCATTTTAGCTGGTGGATTTCTTTCCTCACTGCCCAAGCTGATGTTTTAAAGCTTTACCTCTTCCTCTCCTGTGCTCTCCTCAGGCTTATGTAATCGGGCGAAGTGGTCATCGAGGGAAAGGATTTGGGCAGCTCACACCAAAGCGGTTAGAGCCTTCGTGATTGAAGGCTGGCTAGTTGGATTTCATTCTCCTTCAAAGGTAACAACCGCATTTCCTAAAAAAAAAAAAAAAAAAAAAAGAAAGAAAGAAAGAAAAAGAAGAAAACACCCCAAAACCACAAAAAGTTACATTTGGTGGCCTGGTGCATAAATCAGTATCCGACAAACCTCCCCCTCCCCCAAATGTGTAATGCTCACAAAATGAGACACTTTTGTGGGTCTCTTGGGTATCTTTGTTTGAATGACTCTCCTTTTTTCTCATGACCTGGACTCTCCACACTGTATTTCAGACCCAGAGGCTTTTCTTTTCCCCCCGCATTGGGAAATTCATTTGTGTTTCATTCATTTCGTAAAATCCTTGCTTTTTGGTTCTAAGCAGAAGAGTTTAGTGTCTAAAAAAGTGTCCCTTGAGCAAGACAGCGCTGAAACCAATTCCCAGCCCAGCCCCAGGAGTGTACCTCACAGCTTATACACAGTCTTTAAAAAAAGAAGAGCTAGCTGATCCTAGTAGCTACTCAAGTCACACTTGATTTACATCCCTGTGAAAATGCTTACCTGTATCCTTTCAGATGAATTTTTAAGTTAATACTTTTGCTGGAGTCTGTGTATTTGTGTGTGTGTGTGTAAAGGAAAACTTCCTTTAAACATATTGAAATACCTGCCATCGTTAGAGGTGATGTGTACACAGATACATTGTGATGCCAATTGCCTATCACAGAGAAAAACCATTTTCATACATGAGAATAAGGACCTATATGCAGCAAATGTCTCTTACTCTTTTGTCTGACTCCGATGATGCTTCCCTTCTGGAATTTACCACTCTTGCATGCTGTATCATTCTGGTGGGTGAGTCAATAAAGGATTTGGAATGCCACTCCCACCACGAGGTGACAGGGGACCCAAGCAGGCCAGACAGAAACCTTCCCCAGAGAATGATACGGAGACTGAGAGGGCACAGTCTCTCCAAGGCAGATCAAAGTCCAGAGCTGCTGGGAGTCGTCTTTCTTACCATGTGGGTAGAATCTGCCTGAGAATATCAACACAGAAAAAAGCAAACCACGAGAAAAATAGATGGGTGGATGGGTGGATAGACAACAGATAGACAGATACCTGATGGTGTAATTTGAACTTGAAGGCACCGTACCTGAAGAGTCATGTCTCTGACTTCTCACCTGGTAGGAGGTGTACATTCCCCTTTTTGCTTAAGCTGGTTTGAGGCAGGTTTCTGTTGCTTTCAACTTTGATGCATGCAGGCTATTTTGTATATTTACTGTTCGTTCTATTGGTTGGAGGGGATATTTGGAAGCTGATTCATACTCAGTAGATACACAGCATAGCACCATGGAATAAGATGAATCTACAGTGAAGGGGTCCCATCTTTTTTTTTTCTTTTTTCTTTTTTGGACTATATTTTAGCAAACAGCGTGATTCCAAGGAAGAGAAACCCACTCAAATAAGCCTAAGGAAAAGAACTTTACTGATGGGTTTTATTGATCTTCCAGAGCCCTATTTTATGAAGTAGAGCTGCAGCTGTGGGTTCTGGAACTGAATATTGGACAGTCAGGGACTAAGGCCCCTCTTAAGGGTGAGATGAGCTTTTTATCTCAATTAAAGGCAACTCCCTTCTTCCAGCAACTGTGGCCCAAAAACCTGGGGGTCTTTGTTTCTTCCCTGCAGTTTCTATTGGATCCTGGGTCCCTTTTATATGAGCTGTCTCCCTTTACTTCCAGGGCTGCAAATCGAGGAAGTGTCAGCGTGATGCTGTGTCATTTACAGCCGCAGCTGGCTGTCGGGAAGTGGGACAACCTGTCCTGGTGCAGTGATGGCAATTCTATCCATCCGGAATCCCAGGCCCTGGGAGTCATACTCTGACGCTTCATCCTCAAACCAGAAAACTGTGTTGGCGCTCCCTCCAAAATACACCCAGAGTTCCACCACTCGCCACGGCCGCGCGTGCAGCCGCCTTAGTCTAAAGCACCAGTGTTAGGGCAACGATGTTGTAGCTGATCTCCCTGCTTCTGATACGTCCTCCCCGACAGTCAGAAGAAGGCTTTGATGATAATCAGATCTTGTCTGCTCAAACCTGTCAGTGACTTCCAAGGCCTTTGTGACCTCATTTCCTGTGTGTGTTGCTGATATATAAAAATATATATATTTAAAGATTTATTAATTTTTTAAAAAGATTTTATTTATTTAAGAGAGAGAGAGATAGCAAGAGAGCGCATGAGTGGGGGGCAAGGAGAGGGAGAAGCAGACTCCCTGCTGAGCAAGGAACCTGATGTGGGACTCGATCCCAGGACCCCGGGATAATGACCTGAGCCGAAGGCAGATGCTTAACCGACTGAGCCACCCAGGTGTCCCTCAACTCTTCTTTCTTCACATCACTTCTTTTACTCTTCAAGACAATTGCTCACATTACTTAGTCTCCATTCTCCCAGTCAGTTTCTAGAAGGCCCTTCCTCCCATCACATCTAAATCAGCACCCAGAAGCTCTAGGGCCTGTTGTCTGCAGCATTTCCTTGCACTACATCAATTCATCTTCCATCTTGTCAGAAGCTTCTCGGTAATCTGCAGGTGGTTTCTGGCATGAAATTCCTAATGGAAGGTCTCCATGTTCTGGTGTCAGCTGGTACTTTTGTTACTCCTGTTCACTGTCGAATGGGGCACATACTCATCCCTCTAGATAAGCAAAATTATCTGCAACACCCTGGATCTCACTTATTCACTCTTTTCAAAGAGCTGTCATGTTCAGCCACAACCTTCCTCCCCTTCACTGTCCTTCAAAAGCCTGCCGAACAGGGGAGCCACGTGGAGGGCATCCCCGGGGACAGGGACAGCCTGCTTCTCCCTCTGTCAGCTTTGCTCTCTCTTTCTCTGACAAATAAATAAGATCTTTAAAAAAAAAAAAAAGAAGAGTTGAATGAAGATGTGAAGAAAAACTGGGAAGAAAATGGATATTAATGCTTCCTGGAAAGTTGAAACAGAGTTTCTATTTATTAAGGAAAATGTCCTGGAGAGGAGTCCTAGGCTCCTTTAAGAGCCAGACCTGCTTTCTAGGTTATCGAGGTATCAGGTCCAGATTCTGTGACTGAACCAAAGGATCTACACCAGGGAGAACCATCGGGTGAGAAATTCTGCCCAACAAGATGGTTCCTTACTGGATGGAGGCAAACTGACCCAACAGATTTCTCTTGGGCCAGGAAAATCAAGTGACGTGGGACTAGAGCTCGGGGTGCATTCCAAACAGCACTGAGCCAGCTCTGCTGGAGCCGCCCTGAGGCCCGAGGTGTACCTCCAAGGGTGCGTGCACCACAATTCTCATGCCTTCATGAGACATTTAGTAGAAAGGAAATTCCCCTCAGCTGCCTCAGTCCTCTGTGTGTTCTTAAAGCCAAGTCCCGTCACCAAAGATGATTTGTGTGTCTCATCCTTCAATGTCAAAGAGTCTAGTTAATTCAGGAGATGATTTTCTCCAAGTTTTATAAGCTTAACGATGGTTTGTAGGTATTGCACAGTGTGCGTGGCTTGTAGATATCGGACGGTATGCATTAGGAAGAAAGAGACCAGACCCATTTGAGTATGGATGGCTATTGGTGAAACACTAGTGAACGCGTTTGCCATCTGAAAGAAGGAATGTCAGCTGAGTTGAGTGAGAGGGGTGTGGTCAAGTTGAAAGAGCACTGGAGTGGGATCCCAGAGGACCACAGCTTTACCACTAATGAGCTGTGCGACCTCTTGCTTGGCCCCAGTTTCAATTCGATTCGGAGTTTATGGAGTGCTTCTATGGAAAAGACTCTGTTTTGTCAGGCTCTGGAGGATACAAAACAAGTCAGGCATTGCACCTTCCCTCATGAGCTGGCAGTGTGAAGAGGGCCGAGTTCCAAAGTCAAGCACGCATCTAACTTTACTTCAAGTAGAGTAGGTAGGGCTGAGATGCATGCTCTGTTGGGGTAGAAGTTAAGGGCTATTGAATGCCTACGATGACTGGTGGATCTTGATGGGTCTCTCTAGCTCCATGAGGATGTGCAGCTTACACTTTTCTCTGCCTGAAGCAAGAGTTTATCTTCATTGCTTCCTCATACTGTTGAGGGAGTACCAGGCAGAAGTCGCAGGGTTGGGAGTCTGGGAGATGCGCTGGCTATCTCTGTGCAGGCAGACTACCAGAGTGAGTGAGGGGTGTTCTAGGGGGGCAAGAGAGGATGTGGCACAGGCTCTGAAAACCAAGGTTATTTTATCTTTGAAATTCGCAGATAGCAAGCCAATATGATGCAAGAGAAAGAAAATGTTTTTTATGTTGTTTCCATTTCTCTATTCCTCTGTATCTTCTCAAAGACACATTTTACAGAGCAAGAAAACATTTGATTCTAAGTTTGTTTTGATTTTCAATCATGGGCAGTAAGTCTTTTTTTTTTCTAAGGAGTCACTGACAGCTTTATCCAATTTTCAACCATCCAAATACTTTTCTTAAGCAAGAGCACTAAGGTTTCTCCTTAAATCACCATTTTTCAAGCAAGGGGGAGGATGCTCCTTTGATGGAATAGACTGGTGGGTAGACTCTCTTGGTTTGGCTTTTATAGGTTAAAACATCGTGGTTTTTGTTTGAGGATAAAACAACAACAAACAAACAAACGAACAACAACAACAAAATAGTAATATAGTTCTTTCTTCAGCCAAAAGCTATTTTGACTGGGTGTCTGTCTGCTCAGGCAGTCAATTAGGTATAATCATCCCTCTGTTCACTCACTGTTTCAACAATAATTTATTCAGTGACTAGTAAGTGGCAAGCTCTGGGATAGGGAGAGAGAGATGCTCACATGGAACATCTTCTTGTTGGTAAGACAAATAAGCAGATAATAAAAAAATAAACCAGATGATTTCAGATGTGCAATGAAGACAATGAAAGGAGTCAATGTGATCCAGACTTCTTCTTCTTCTTTTTTTTTAAGGATTTATTTATTTATTTGAGAGAGAGAGAGTGTGTGTGTGCGAGCAGGAGGAGGGGCAGAGGGAGAGGGAGAGAGAGAGAATCTCAAAGAGACTCCCTGCTGAGCATGGAGCCAGATGTGGGCCTCCACCTCACGACCCCAAGACCATGACTTGAGCCGAAACCGAGTTGGACGGGCTCATCAGACTGAGCCACCCAGGTGCCCTTCCAGACTCTTTAAAAACATAGTATCTCAGGGGCGCCTGGGTGGCTCAGTTGTTAAGCGTCTGCCTTCGGCTCAGGTCATGATCCCAGGGTCCTGGGATCGAGCCCCGCATCGGGCTCCCCGCTCAGCCAGGAGCCTGCTTCTCCCTCTCCCACTCCCCCTGCTTGTGTTTCCTCTCTAGCTGTCTTTCTCTCTCTGTCAAATAAATAAAATCTTAAAAAAAAAAAAAAGTATCTCAGAGTGAAATTTGTAGCCTTAAATACATTAGAAAAGAAGGTAGGCTGACAAGGAATGAGCTATGTGTCCATCTTAAGAAGACAGAAAAAAAGAAATAACTGAATAAGCCCCAAAATAGTAGAAAGAAAAAAAATAAGAGTAGAAATAAATGAAATAGCAAACAACACAAAATTGTCAAAATCAGTGTTGCTTAAAAAGACGAACTTCCCAGCAAGACAGATCAAGAAAAAAAGAGAAGTCACAAAAAATATCAGAATGAATAAAGGTCCTCAGTACTGATGCAGCAAAGGTTAAATTTTAAGGGAATATCATAATCAAGTTGATGTCAAATACTTTACAACTTCAGTGAAATTGAAAAATTCCTAAAGAAGTATAAATTATTAAAGTTGACTTAAGAAGTAATAAGCACCTGAAGGATCCTATAATTTTTCAAGAATTTGAGTCAGTAGTTAAAAATCTTTCCATAGAATAAATACCAGTACCAGATGTTTTTGAATGTAGTTTCTACTATATATTTAAGGAACAGATAATTCCAAGCTTACACAAACTCTTTCAAAGAACAGAAAAAGAGAGAACACTTCCCACTCATATTTATGAGACAAATATAATCTTGATTCCAAAAGCAGACGAGGACATTTAGTAGAAAGGAAATTCACAGACCAATCTCACCCATAGATCTAAAGACAAGAATTCTAAGTAAAGTATTTGCAAACTAGAGCTAGCAATGATCAATCAGCATGCATTTTTGAAAGGATTGATTTGACATTATAAAATGTATTTTGTAATTCATCATATTTACTGTTTAAAGGAGAAAAATCATGATCACAATAGATGGAGATAAGCATCTAATGAAATTCATCAACAATTTGAGATAAAACCTTAGCAAGCTAGGTTTAGGATGGAACTTCCTTGATCTACAGTGAACATCTTAGTGGATAATTAGGAAGAGCAATCCCTTTAAAATTAGGGATAAACAAGGGTGCCTGCTCTTACCACTGTTAATGAACATTGCTCTGGAGTACAAGTCAGTGTAGTAAGACCATCAGAAAAGGTGTTAGGATCAGAAAAGAAACAACAAAATATCACTATTTGCAGATGATATGATTTTCCCTATAGAAAATGGAAAATAATCTACAAATTATGAGAAATTATACACACACACACACTCACACACACTCACACACACTGTTCTATTGGCTGGGCTCTCTACAGGAAACAGCATTCTCAATGCAGAGTCTAATGACTGCAAAGATATGTGCAGATTACAGAGAAACCAACAAAGATGGTTAAACTCCAAGGGTAAGTAACACCAGAGGACTGAGTGAGTAAAGGTGAGCAGTTCCCAGAACCTGGAGAGTTGCAGGTCTAGGCAAGAGTCGCAGGTGGAGATGTGTGTTTGTTTCAGTAGAAGAGCACAGCTCTGCTGACTGGCTGCCTGAAAGAGAAGGGCTAGGGAATAACATCCAATCTCACTCTCCTCCTGCTTTCCTGGCCATTGCTTCCTTTTTCCAACCCTCCTGGGAGTCAGGACATAGGGACTTGTTGATGTAGTCTATAGAGTTCGTCTCCTGGACTCAGGGCATTATGGGAAGGATGGAAGGTGCACTTAAGGGCAATGGGAGAAAAGAATACCCACCACACATTTAACAAATGCCGTGCAGGTCCTTTATGTAGAAAATTACACAACTACATTCAATTATAATAAAAAACTAAATAAATGGAGTGATAACCATGTTCATGGTAGAAAGATTTATTAAAAAATGTAAATTCTCCCTCAAGTGATTATAGATTTAATGCAATTTTAATTAAAATTCCAACAGAATATTTTTTGCAGAACTTGATTAGCAGATTCTAAAATTTTAACAGAAGATTCTATTGATAAAAATCACCAAGACATTCTTTCTTTTTTTAAGATTTATTCATTTATTTTAGAGAGAGAGCGAGCATGAGTAGGAGGGGCAGAAGAAGACGGAATCTCAAGCAGACTCCGCTCTGAGTGCGGAGCACTATCCCACGACCCTGGGATCACAACCTGAGCTGAAACCAAGAGTTGGATGCCCAACCGACTGTGCCACCCAGGTGCCCCAACCAAGACATTCTTAAGAAGAACCAGGCAGGACATATAACTCTATAAGATGTCAAGTCTTCTTATGTAGTTTCAGCAATTAAGATAGTGTCTGTTAGCAAGGGAAACCAAAGGAAGAGAGAGCCTAGCAAGAGGCCCATCAAACAGAAATCCGAGAGATGACAGGAGCTGACAGTTGCTGATCAGTGTGGAAATGATGGATTATTCAACAACTGGTGCCGGGATTGGTTATGCATATGGGCAAATCATAACAGCTGTCTTATAGTCCATATTCAAATGATAATACTGAAGCCAGAGGGCCAGATGGATTAAAATCCAAAATGTAAATGGTAAAACTTAAAATTGCTTAGAGGAAAATATAGGAGACTATCTCTATGACTCTGGGGATAGAGTAGGATCTCTTGAGCACTAAGGGCACAAGCAATAAGGAAAAGATTGATAAATTCAACCACAATAAAATTAAGATCCTTTGTCCTTCAAAAGACATCAGTGCGAGAGTGATAAAGCAAGTTATAATCTGGAACATTTCAACACATAGTTGACAAAGGATTAGTATTCTGAAGATATGTACAAACATTTACAAATTAATAAAGAAACAATAACACCCCAATAAAAAAGAGGCAGGTGATATGAACACAGAAGAGGACATGAGTGACCAATAAACACATGTAAAATGCTTAGCCTCATTATTTATCAGGACAATCCGCAAGGAAATATCATCATATGCCCTCCAGACTGGTTGAAATTAAAATGCCTCATAGTACCAAACATTGTCTGGAGTATGGAACAGAGGAACTTTCAAACAGTGCTGTGTATATGCTAGTTGGTGAAACCATTTTAGAAAACATTTTTAGAAAATGAATTATTAGGCCTGGGTGGCTCAGTCGTTTAAGTGTCTGCCTTTGGCTCAGGTCATGATCTCAGGGTCCTGGAATCGAGTCCCACATCGAGTTCCTTCCTTTGCCTGCTGCTCCCCCTGGTTGTGCTCTCTCTCTCTGACAAATAAATAAATAAAATCTTTTAATTAAAAAAAAGAAAACGATTTATTAGGAATTAGGTCCAATACATGCATCCCCTATACGCCAGTAATTCAACCACTTTGACTTCAACCTAATATACATCCTAAAGAAACTCCTGCACTTTTTGATTGGGAGACATGTATAAGATTACTCATAGCAACATTGCTTGTGATAGCTTTAAAAAGCAAGCAACCTAAGCCCAAGTGTCCTATGACAGTAGGGTGGATAAGTATATTAGGGTGTGTTAAGTAATGGAAGACTTTACATCAGTGGAAACGAAGAGCCTATACTCAACACAGATCAAGTCAAAAACAGTGTGCGCAAAACCAAAATAGAACAAAACTAACAAAAAACTAAACTGTGGAAGAACTTACATAGGATTCAAAAACAGGCAAAACTCAATAGTATGTGATACAGGGATACCTTCACATCTTCACATATCATTTATAAAGACAATAAAGGTATGGTTTATGTAAAACTCAGTAGTTAACTCTTAGAAGGAAGGAGGGGAACGTGGCTGGTTGGAGGCATTCATAGGGCTTTAGGGTAATCAGCCATGTTTGTTTCTTAAGCTGAGTAATCGGTACACAGGTATTTGTTTCATTTATTTTTAAATGATAATTCTTTAAAATGTACATATACATTATATGCATTTTTTTGTATATAGTATATATATACAAAACAAAGAGTTAAAAAAATAGAGGTTACAAGGAGAAAAGAAATACATTTG
The DNA here is from genome assembly GCF_964656455.1 of Halichoerus grypus. NCBI lineage: Eukaryota > Metazoa > Chordata > Mammalia > Carnivora > Phocidae > Halichoerus > Halichoerus grypus. The sequence goes on from NC_135717.1 coordinate 67,660,110, forward strand.
GTCTAACTTCCTTTCTATATTGTAGCTATTGAAATGAGTGTCCCTTCTAAGTCCTATTTTCTTCATGTTATACCTCCTGGTATTGGATTATTCTTTACATGATTTGCAAACCATTTATCTTTCCCAGTGCCTAGAATTGGTCTGTAACATAGTAGGCACTCAATAAATATCTTTCATTTTTTCATCAAAGCACCAAGCTAGCCAAATGAGAAAAAGTAAAAATTTCCTAATAATTAAAAACACTGCAAATCAAAACAATGTGTCATTTTTACCTAGCAAATTGACAAAATTTTAAAAAAATGATCAGTCTTTGCAAGAGTACCAGAAATCACATATTGTTGATGGGAATGTAAAAATATAAGTGGTGGCTAGTCTGGCAGTAAGTTTGGAAAGTCCTAAAAAAATGTATTCTTTGATGTTGTAGGTCTACCTATAAGAATTTATGATCATAAAGCCATCATGGATGTGCTTTCCACTTAACATGGTACTTTACATATTTACATAAAAGGCATATGCTTGACAATGATGGTCTTTAAATAAGCTGTTTTAGGGGCGCCTGCTTGGCTCAGTCAGTAGAGAACACAACTCTTGATCTCAGGGATGTGAGTTTGAGCCCCACACTGGATGCAGAAATTACTTAAAAATAAAATCTTAAAAAAAAAAAAAAGTAAGCAATGGTAAATCTATACACTTAATGGAATGGCATATAACAATAATATGGCGTAAAATAGTTGATGAAATAAAACGTTCTTGATATATTAGTACAAATCAGGTTTAAAAAGTATGCAAATTTATGTGTAGACAAAGGACAGAAAGGATACACACAGCTCCTGGCCCGTAATAGATGCTAAATAAATAAATGAGTAATAGGGGCACCTGGGTGGCTCAGTTGGTTAAGCATCCAACTCTTGATTTCAGGTCCGGTCATGATCTCAGGGTCATGAGATCGAGCCCGGTGTTGGGCTCCATGCTGGGGGTAGAGCCTGCTTAAGACTCTCTCTCTCTCTGCCCTACACCCCCTCACCCCCACTCATGTTTCCTCTCTCTCTTTTTCAAAGAAAAAAAAAATGAGTAATAAAGGGATAAAGAATAAGTGACATACACCAAAATTCTAACACTGGTTGCCTCTGTATGCTAAGATTAGGGTTGATAATAATTTTCTTTTTTTGCATGTAGGTATTTCCCCAAATTCTGTTATGTTCATGTATTCCTGTTGAAATAAGAAAAGATCCAAATTATTAGAATTAAAACCGAAGACTACTATGTGTATACACATCTTGTTTTACATCATGACTAGTACCACATTGCCACATATGAGCTTACTGAATGTCTTTGAAGTTAAGGTTGACATTAAGATCTGCTCTTCCGCACTCCTCTTAAATGCCTGTTTTTTCAATATCCTTCAGGTTTGAAACCTTTTAAAACCAATGATTATGGGTTCATACCCAGATGCTGAAAGTGCCCACTTTAAGGTTACTGTTTGGCCAAAATTTAACTAGCTGCCCCATGTGTGCTTGCTCTTGTGGGGCTGCCAACCCGCATGAGCAGAGGGAGGGTTGGGAGGCAGTCACAGGCTCAGAGATACCCCTCTGTGTTTTATCCTGAGGCTGAAAATGGCCCCTGGGGCCAAGAGTTCCAGTTCAGGACCCCTGCAGGCAGGGGGTCTCATTTAGCAATTGGGTGCTGCCTAATATTGTTTAGAAAATTTTGTTTAAGGGTCTAAACTCTCCTAAATGCCCCTAAACTCCCTAACCTGAATGTCCTTAAAACGACCTTGGGTAGATCTTTCCAGGGCTGATTTCTATTAATGTGGCTATTGTTGTTTTCAAATATATTCATGGCGAGACTCGAAGAAATGTTGGATTCCTGTTGAGAATCATGTTATTAGAAACATTACTGTGCTATTGGATACACAGATCCAGGAAATTTGGCAAATCATTCTGGATCTCAAGGTTAGTCTTCTTCCTACAATGTCCTGCGTACACCCTTGGGTGCTGCCTTCCTTCTGGCATTTTTGTGGGTTTGAGGCAGGATCAAGTATTTCCACACCACCTACAGGTTTCATGCTTATTAGTTCCATTACAATTTGAGTCTTCCAGCAATTTACTTCGGAAGAGAAGAAGGAAAAGACAGGGTCTCTGCGATATTCAAGATTATGGGTTGTCTTGAGTGATAGGAATTTAAGAACCTAAAAGGGCATTATTGTTGCGTGGTTTGCTAAATTATGCCAGAGGTTGGAGAACTATCAAAAGCTTCCGTCTTGAAAGGGTTGCACTTGTACTAAAAATATCTCAAAAAACTTGACTTTCCTTTGATGCTTTTAGAATATCTTCCCTGGGTCTTAGGAAGAAATCCCTGACCTGAAAGCCACACTTAAGTAAACTCTTGGAGTTGGATGATAATTTGAAATTGGTGCCTAACAACCTCCTTCTGGAAGAGCTATGAATTTTCTGTTATTTGCATAGGCATGAAATTATTTGGGGCATTAAGGAAAGAGAACTGCCATAGACAGCCTGGGGTAAAATACAAACCGAAAAACACACTTGTCTTACAGGAAAGACTAAAATCATGAGCTCCCAAATGGCACCAACACAGGAGGCTGAGTATACTATAATAACTTGCTTTGGTGAGCATCAGGAAGAGACACTTGGGAGGCTCACACGGTCCTGCGGATCCGTGATAATGATTTCCAGGATGAAAACTGCATGAACGTGAAGAAGGGAGAACTTTCCAGTGGGTTTTGTTTCAAGAATGTAACATTTACTAGATTATCTGAACCTAGTAAAACGTGTTCAAGTACAGCCACTACGGCATCCTCTCATCTCTCTAGGATCTATGGGGAATATGGTTAAAGCCAGGTCATTAGACCACTGTAGGGCATGCTGGAGAATGTCTGATGAGGAAGCAATGGATATGAGGCTCTGGGAGTGTGGAAATCCACAGGTAATTGACTTGAGATACCAAAAGGAGCCAGCTCAGAAATTAACAAATGCTTATCTTCTCTCACAGGGGTGCCTTCTAGCAAGCAAGCAGCCAGATCAGAAGGGCCCACTTTCCTTTTTAATCTGGGGCCATGTTCTGCTTCTAGTGACTGTTGATGGCCCATCGGAAAGGTAGGAGTCCAGGTTTTGCCTGTAGGCAGATATTTGCAGCCACATCTGGCTTTGCTTTGCCATATTGTTAACCCCCCTTTCCCCTGCTACATTTGTTTTCTTTTTATTAAATTTCCCGTCTGGATCCTTGAGTCTGCATTTCTAATGTCAACAACTGCTTTTATCACAGATAATAACTTCCTTTTACAAAAAGGCTGTATCATCCTACATGCATTTCAAATTACATTTTATGAACAAACACTGAAATAGGGTATTTGGCAGTATGCACAATTGGGTATATTTATAGTAATCTAAATTTAAGTTGCAAGAGCCAAAAACTAAGTTGGTTGCAGTTTTCTCAATAATCTATTTCTTGAGAGTGTTGTTTCTTCTCACCAGAACTTAATTAAGTTCACATTGGGATGTTTATGAAGTAAATCATGCGGTGTGCCCAAACATGCTGTAAAAACAATTATCAAAACACCAGAAATTCTTTAACACTCTAAAGTTTTCATAAGCAAGATCATTAAATGTTCCAAAATCGGTTGTTTGTTAATAGGCTGGAATAAGATTACAAATACATGGCTGAGGAATAAAAAGAAAAACCTGATCTTTGCAGTCTTCATGGCACAGGGCTAAGTGAGTGCCTTATATATCTGTTTTTTTTGACTGATTTCTTGTCCTGTCCTGGTGCAGAAGCAGGGATATTGGGAAAGGCCGCACATTCAAGATCTAGGCTCTGCCACTGACTTGCTATGGGTTATTCAAATCTGTCTGATCCTCATTGGCCACTTGAATAAATACAGAGGACAGTTAAGAAGCCCTATGCTTAAATGATATGAAAATGAATGTCTTGTTCCTATTACTAAAGTTATTGACTGTTTATTTACCATATATTATCTTTAATCTAGTGACTAATCCTTCATGGCCATGTGAGGGTGCCTGATTCCATACTGAAAGCTGAGCAAATGATACTTCCACTGAAAACTTAAGCCATGAGCTTCTGATGTTTCTAGTTTTGAGATGTGGCCTGACAGGATGATGATAACCATGCAAGAAAAGCACACAACCCATCACAGTGTGGAAACAGATTTGGCAGAATGGATTACATATTTTGTTTTATTTTTAAAGATTTTATTTTTAAGTAATCTCTGCACCCAATGTGGGGCTCAAACTCACGACCCCGAGATCAAGAGTCACATGTTCCACCGACTGAGCCAGCCAGGAACACCCCCCATTTACATATTTTAATCTCAGATTTATATCATAATGTTTAGAAATGCAGACTTCCGTCTCCATTGCTTTCTTCATGGTGTGCAATTGAAAAAAAAAGAAATGTCTGGGTGTCTGAGACTGGACTGATCCAGCCTCAGGCGCCTGTCCTATTTAAGAGGAAATGTAGGTTAGAAGGGTTGCCCTGTGGCAATTAAGAACTTAGATTTCAATGGCTATCAGGTTAGTTCTCAAACCTGTTTGAGCAGGAGTTAGTGTTTAATTTTTAAATTTCAGAAATAAGAACTGGTTGTATCATCCAAAGATACATTTTTACCTGCCCAGCCTGCATCTTGGAGGCGCTCAGAACATAATGGCTGAAATCTTAATTTCTTTTGCTGATTGTTCTGGGAAAATCTTTACTGGTGCAGTCTGTTGTCTACTTACAAGAGAGTTGTTCTGTGTATACAGTTGAACAATGCAGAAGTTAGGGGTACGGACCCTTATGCAGTCGACAATCCATGTATGAGTTTTATTTCCCCAAAACTTAACTACTAATAGCCCATTGTTGGCCAGAAGCCTTACCAATAATGTAAACAACTGATTAACGCATTTTGTACGTTATATGCATTATATACTGTATTCTGACAATAAAGTAAGCTAGAGAAAAGAAAATGTTATTACGAAAATCATAAGGAAGTGGGGTGTCTGGGTGGCACAGTTGGTTAAGCATCAGACTTTTGGCCTCGGCTCAGGTTGTGATCTCAGGGTCATGAGACAGAAACCTGCATCAGGCTCTGTGCTTAGCAGGGAGTTTGCTTGGGACTCTCTCTCCCTCTGCCTCTCCCCCAGTGCTTTCTCTCTCTCTCAAATAAATAAATCTTAAAAAAAGAGAACATCATAAGGAAGAGAAGAGAAAACACATTTACAGTACTGTATTTATATTAAAAAAAATATGTATAAGTGGACCCACACAGTCAAACCCATGTTGTTCAATGTTCAACTGTACTTTATTCTCTTGGAGGAATGAAGACTTAGAACAGTGGTAGAATTTGGATGGATGTTTGCTCACGCAGAGCTCTATCTCTAAAGAGTGAGTATCTGCGTTCCGTTCTATGGCATATGACAGGCATAGTCTTATTTCTGTTTAGGTTCTACCATATTCTATAAAATAACTTAAGCAGCCTTTCTTGACTACTCACTCATTCCACAGACTCCCAAGTTGGGTGTGGTAAGGAGATACAAAGTAAAGACACAGCCCTTCCTTCCAGTTATTTACTCCCTAGGGGGAAAAGGCAGAATGAGCATATGTAAAATACATAAAAACACCATGTACCTACTGAACTATATATGTAAATGTTGTTAGGTACTGGGTTGGAAAATCGAAGTCAGTCAAGTGCATCATGATAGGAATTCAGCAGAAGGAAAGCACATAGCTTGTGGACATAGTATTTAAGCAGTAGTATTTAAAACAAAAATACTGCAAGGAAGATATTGAATGAAATCCAGAAGTTCAGGTATTGACCCTGGAATAAATGAATCGTTTAGCCGAATATTCATTCTGATGATTGGAATTACTGATTGAACTTGACTTAACATCGTTATTAGAAGCTCCAAGTTCAGTAGTGAAAGTGACAGGTGTTGCAGTTTCCAGGAGCCTGGTTGCTGCACGGATGGTGAAAACTCATGCTGGGCTGACTCCATCTGAGCTTGGAGCTTCTTTTCCTAGTACTGGGGAAACATAGGGAGCATTGGATCTTGAGTCTTAGGGTGGGTTTCGGGATGACATAAGAATTTCCAAAAAAGAAGCTGGAGTATTGAACCACCAGCCTGGCTGAGACTAGTGTGTCTCCAGGCTTGGAAACCAATAGTCCTAGAAAGACAAAGTGAGAGAGGAAAGCCACTGGTGTTGGTGGCCAGAGGCCAGTAGTGGGAGGGTGCAGGTCTCACTCTCATGGAGGATCCCAATGGTCATTTGTTAGTGTCATTGGACAACTTTCATAAGTTACAAGCTAGGCTTCATGTTAACATGATTAAATATGACTTTTCATACTCCTTGCAATGAGTAACGAATTCAGACTATGTGGAGATCAATGTGAATGTACAATGGATTTTATAAACCTAACATCTTCTGCCCTCAGAGAAATGACAATCTAGGTGCAGACATAAAACATAGCAAGTGAAAATTAATTTTGAGGTATCAGGGCATCTGACTAGCTAAGTGTGACATGAAGTCAGGCCCCTGGTGGGGTGATATGAGATTAGATTTAGCATCTCAGGCCTTTGTGCTCTACCTGTCACCTACGGCTGGTGGTGTGGCTCTCCCAGCTTCCACTTGGCCATCTGCGCTCCTCCCAGGCTTGTTGCCGGGGTCAAAGGAGATGATTTCTTTCATTTCCATAAATAGTTTTGCTGGAACTTAGGTGCACCAGGGAGCACCAGGGAGCGTGCACATCGCTGGCGTTGGAAAGATGAGCAAGGCGAGAAGCGCTCTCGAGCCTTGTGGGAGAGGCAGACACTTAAACGGGATGCCAGTCCCAGGTTAGGACCATAAGGAGGAAATGATGAACTCCGCCTGGAGGAGATAACGTGTATTAAGACACGGTACAAAACCAGATGGGAAATCCTATAAATGTGGCGGAGCCGCCAATGTGTGTTGATTCTATCAGATTATTTTCTAACAATAGAAATGATTCTTAACATCAGGAGGAAGATGGGACATTTCCAGCTGAGATAATACCTATTATCTGATAGATATTTGGGAGGAATCTATAGAAACGTCATGGGTAATCCCATTCTCTTCTATGTTAGATGAGACTCTGACCCTACAAACTACCCTAAAGAAAGTGTGGGGGGAAATCTACCTTTTTAAATGAAATGTGGCACAGCATTTGAGTTTCTTGCAGTGTGCCCTTCAGTTGAGTCTAGTGCTAAGATTAAGAATATAAAGGTTGTTTCTTGAATTAGAAGATCTGAAGCACGTCTTGGGTGGGAGGAAGGAACCGTCTGTAGCAGCATCCAGACACACATACACACACGCGCTGCTTGCCGAGTACCAGCCCGTTAGTGTGATAGTGTCACGTGATATCACATGGGTCCTTTGGTCAATCATTCAACAAGCAGATTTACTAATTTAGAAAATATGAGATCAACTATGGACGAGTTCACTTTGCTTTTGCAGTCCTACCAGGGGCTCGTGGAGAACATTTTCTATGATGGATTCGACGTTGACCATTAGCGACAGTTGAGCTTTACGCTCTAGAGGCCGTATTAGGACCCGGGGTTTAAGACCATTCTGGGGCCAGGACAAGTGATTCACATCTCCTGTGAGATAATGGAGGAGCTGTTGCTAGTGTCTGCTGAGAGATGAAGATCCTCCTGCCGACGGAGGGGCAATAAAAACAAAAACGCTGATTTGGAATTTGGTGTTGTTTCTGAGCTCCCCTGCTGCGCCGCCAGAGGGGTTAAATTTGCTCCCTGGATTAATGAGAAAAATGCCAAGAGAGGCCGAGAAGCAGAGGAAAGAAGTGGAAGGGTGATCAAGCAGTTTCTTCGGATTATGTCATCAGCCTCGTTTAATTACGGAGGCAGAAACGCAGCCTCTGCCAAAAATCAGTGGTACTTGGCGCACGCGCAGCTCCGTGATAAGGGCTGCGCCTAATGGCGAGCAGAACTTCCCACAGACACGCGGGAGGACGTACTAACGTACTGCCAGCACGTGGGGCCTCTGCAAGCCACGCCCATTAAACCTGGGGCTCCCCTGAGGGAGTCTGCAGGGCCTGTCCCTGCACACGTTTTCATTGGCGCATGCTCCCTTTCTCTTCCTGAGTGAAGGGATGAGGAGCCGGCTGGTCTGCCCCCTAGAATCAGTTTCTCAACTCTATCTGGGCTTGGATGCATTTGGACTAGCCTTTGGTTTGCGGAATGCTGTGCAACCGTGGCCTTGCTGTGCAAAATTCCTTTTCCAATCCTCTCGATGGGGAGTTTTGACTTGAAGTTGAGAGAAGCCAAGTGAAGAGAGCTCACAGTTATTGTTGATAAGAGTCAGGATTTGGTCTTTACTTGCCTGTTTAATCCAAATTCAATGGAAGACTCTCTGAACACTTTTCTCTAGGCTGTGTTCTGGCCACTCTGGGGAGCCCCGTCTTGCAAGACAGACACGTAAATCCTGTCCAGAGTTGACCTTTGGAAATGTGTTTCCTCCCCTCAAATGTCAATATTAAAAAAAAAAAAATCCTCTGTGTCATGCATGATGCATGCATGTAGGATTTTTTCCTCACGATTCATGGATTTGAGAAATATCATCTTCTGATAGACTTTTGATACATTTTTTTACAGATCCATTGAGAGATTATTTTAATTCCGTAAAATGAGTTTTAAAGTGATATATGTTCATTCAGAGATTGGAAAGAATCAATGCCTCTGGCATCCTCTGTTGGGCCCTTGGGCAGAGTTCTTTGGGCTAAAATGGAGGCGACTTCCGGGCTCTACCTTCTGTGTGTTTTTTTGCTTTAATGATTAAATAATTTTTCATCACTCGGAAGCTCTGAGTTGGTTGACTTTGGGTAGGTGAGTATTTATCTTTTGTTCCTTCTGGGGAGTATAACCTACTGCCTTTGCGTGCTGTTGAGCGGTAGGAGAATCATTAGTGCCAAACATTAACCCTGTGACCTGCTTGTTTATATACCTACTGTAACTATGTTTTGCTTGAATTTCTGAGGTTAGTCAAAGCAAATATACATACCATCTAAGATGGCTGTGTGCAAACTAAAACATGTTTTGTCAAAATTGCTGATAATACATTCCTTCAGACAAAAGCCTTAAAGAAAAATAGTTACTGATATTAATGGAACGGATATCTTGAAAGCTTAAGAGGAATGACAGGATCTTTGGGTTACGTCCATATACCATTTATTCTGTAACACACAGGTGCGGTCCTTCCCCTGTCCCGACTGCATGGCAGGGTAATTTGCTATAAAGAGGCGCTATTGGATGAAATAGCAGATATTTAAATAAATACCAAATATTCTAAAATAAGCATTAATTTCGTTAGCCCATCCGGTATTGCCCATGGCATCATGAAGTAGAAATATTTGGTTTCAAAGGAGTTATATAGGCTAAATTTTGTATATGTATATAAATCTAATTATTGGTAAAGGTATTTAAAGTGTTTAGCAAACTATTTTGGGGGGATGATATTAGACAAAACTTTAAAAATCACACTGACATTGTTTTCCCATTAAAAACCCCACAACTTTAGGCTTGGCAACATAATACCTGTATTTCCAGAATGGAGTTTTTCATATTTTAGGATAGGGAGGAATTTGATCTACACTAAAAGAAAGGCCAACCACCAACTATTCTAGAAATCATATAAATAGATTGTTGCTAATAGTGGGCTTCAGTGTTTTTTTTTATTTTAATAAGTACTGCCCCTCCATATCAAAACTGTTAATGACAATAGTCTGAGCCATATTGTTGAAGCCAAAATCATCCTTCATAAGTCTGAGTCTCTATTAATAAAAACAAGGTCACGTTCTTGGAGGTGGACAGCAGTGCATGCTCTCCACTTTGGGAGGTACAGCTGGACCTCAGAAGGTCCCCTTTTTCTTGGGGATTTTTTTTCTCTAATTGCTCCCCAAATTTCCATGTCAAGGATTTCCTTACAGATCTTCATATTAAAATGAACCATCAGGCCAATTTTATCATTTAATCCTACCTCTGCTTTACTCCTCAAAACTCCAGGAGAATCACCTAGAATTTTCTGCTTTGTCCCTATCATTACGTACATTTGTTTCTCTAGGATGCTACAGAAAGACTTTTTTTTTTTTTTTTTTTTTGGTGCCTGAAGTTAGTATATACTGCTGCTGCCAGGAAAGAAATGGCCTTTCCTTTATTTGCAGTTTTGCAGCCAGGGTGTGATTTAGCCCCTTGCAGAATATACCTTTCTGTCCTTGGTTTTCCTATTACATTGGTGCTTGTGCCTCAGTTACAGCAATTTGCTACTTTGTGTTTATAGTTATTTCTTAATTTGCCTTCTCCCTCTACTATATCCACACATCCTCAAGGTAACATAATTGCTTATTTGGTTCCATAGTATGACCGCAATGCTTTGCACATAGTAAATACTCAACACATTTTGTTGAACCCAAGAATGTATTAAAAATGATTGTCTGATATTATTAGGCTTGCTTTCTTATTAGGAAATTTAAAAGAGGGTCACTGTATCTCCATGCCTTATCATATCTAAAAATAGATTGTTTACATCAGTCCATTGATAGAAAGAGACCTCTCTTCCTCTGGGCTTGGGGTTTGACACCAAATGTCCCTTCTCTGTTGTGGTTATGTCATCTTTCATTCTGGACATCACTCACTTTGGACTGACCACTAAAAGTCTTAGTTCCTGCCCTTGAGTTCCGGGTGGCAAGGTGGAGGGGTTCCAGGAGTTGGGAACGGATGGCAGAGACTTTCAAAATGCAAGATGTGCAGAGCCTTCTGGTCACTGGAAAGTGGGGTGGGAGTTGGGGTGCCTTGGGTGGGGGGAAGGGCATGAATGTAAATGTAAAGCACTTAGCCTGCATCTGCAAAGTAGTGAGCTCTCAACAATTGTTAGCTTTTATTAGTTTTGTCACAGGTCAATGAATTATTGAGGGAAAGGATATATCAGAAAAGGATCAATAGCAATACTTCTAACTTCTGATCTATACTTTAGCTTTACATTCAATCAATGTTATCAAAACCTGTACTGGCTCAAAGGATTAGATAAAACTGTTTTGTGATCTAAATGGCTCCCTAAAGGAATGGGGAACTAAAAAACTCGGGCAATACTGGACTTTTCAATAATGCTTATATACTGACTTGCAAAAATAATATTGGAACATTTAAAAAAACTCACACAGTTCCCATCAGGGTAAGGGAAAACAATTTTATTTTGGCATTTCCCCCTTGAGTGGATGTAATTTATTTTTAAAAAACTTACCTTACTTTACAAGGTATTTGGAGGACTATGGGGTGGGGGGGGGGCGCAGTTTTGTTCACAGTTTCTTATGGCACGCTCCTTTTGTAGAGCAAATTATGTCTGACTGTCATTAATGTTAGGAGAAATAGAACATCTCTGCAGAAATCTTTTCATATCCTAGACTCAGAGCTCTTGGGCCCAGAATCCCATCTGGCATATTTTACTGTTTGAGTAAACCCTTAACTTCAAAAGGAGTAAGAGTGAAGCCTTTCAGATTTAAAAGATAGATTGAAAGATATTTTGGAGGAGATTAAGCCTGTCCCTATTCAGTAAAATTTCTTAGACATTTTCAAATCTCTATGACAACAGAGGTATTTTCCTTCCCCAATTCTTTTCTTTCTTTTTTTTTTTTAAGTTTATGTATTTAGTTTTTTTTTAGTAATCTCTACACCCAACATGGGATTCAAACTCATGACCCCGAGATCAAGAGTCGCATGTTCTTCCGACTGAGCCAGCCAGGCGCCCCTATTCTTTCCCCAGGTGTGATTTCAGATTTCATACGGACATCCCAGCTAATGTTTCACAGAAGAGGATGTCTCTCAGTTTCACAGCTCAGTGGTGCAAAGGGTCACACCCCGGTTAGAGGAACAGCATCTTCCTCTGGAATGGCACCTCCCACTTCAGTTCGTCAGGATTCTCTGCAACACTGGGCACTGGGTGCCATTTTCTCCTTCAACCTTTCTTTTCTCTTGGCATTTGTGACATTGGTTTCTCCTGATTCTATTCTTATATTTAATTTTCCATCTTGGTTTCCTTCATTGGCCTTGTTCTTCTTTGTATCTCTGAAAATACTATTAACTCATTTAATCATTGTCATGGGCTGTCATCCCCTCCCCCCCCCATTCATATGTTGCCATCCTAACCCCTGGTGCCTCCGAATGTGACTGTGTTTGGAGATGGGGTCTTTAAAGAAGGTAGTTAAGTTGGAATGTGGTCATTAGGTTGGGCCCTAATCCATATGACTGGTGTCTTTATAAGAAGAGGCTGGAGGAGCACAGACCTACACAGAGGGAAGACCATGTGAAGACATAGAGAGAAGATCTACAAGCCAAGGAAAGAGGCCTCAGAAGAAATCAACCCTTGCACCACTTTGATCTTGAACATCCAGCCTCCAGAACTGTGTGAAAATAAATTTCTGATGTTTAATCTGCTCCATCTGTGGTTCTTTGTGATGGCTGCCCTAGCAAACTAAACAGTGATTCATTTGATAAATATTTAGAAGGCCCCGACGAAAAGACCGTGAGACACGGTTCAAGGACAAAATAAATGTGTTGTTTCCTGGGAGAAGACAGATGTGTAAGGATGGGGCATAATTCAGAGCTATGTGCCCTGGAAGCACAGAGAAGAAATGCTGCCCTATCCTCCCAGCTGCTCAAGGCAAACTTCTGGAGGCAAGATTCCTCTGTTGCTGTTACATCTCACATCCAGTTGATCAGGAAATCAGTTTGGCTTAAATGGCTTAAAATACCTCCTGAATGCGGCTACCTCTCCCCAGTTGTCTTTTGCCTGGACTAGTGCAAGCCTCCTGACCGTTGCCTTGTGTCCACATCCCTCAGCCCGTCCTCAGCACGACAACCTGGAGACTCTCAAGCTCAAGTTCAGTCACGTCATGCCTCTACTGAAAGCACTGTACTGACTAGAAGCTGTGAATCCACCTGCCCTCTTTGTCCTCCCACCCTCCCAATTCTGTACTGATCCTTAATACCCCAGCCCTACCCTTGCTTATGGGCTTTTCCTTTAGCTGTTTCTTCTGCCTGGAATTCTCCCACCTTCCATATGTATTCGACTAACTCCCTCCTTTCCTTTAAATCTTTGCTCGTGTGTCACCTTCTCAACAAGGTCCATCCTGATCACCTGATTTCATTTGACAACCTGACCCTGGCCCATGGGCCCTGCTCCCCATTGGTAATCCCATTGCCCCCTAATTTGCTTTTCTTCTTCCTAGGGCATGGAAAATCTAACATGCTTTATATTTTGTGTATTCATTGTCTCTCTCCTTCCCCACCACCACTTAAGAACAGAGACTCCATAGGGAAAAAGCTTAGGGATGCTTGTCTGTTTTGTTCATGGAGGCACCATGGGGAGCCGACATGTGGAGGGGGCTGGATACACACTGTGACTTTTGTGACGACAAGGGTGGATCCCACCCATTGAGGGGGACACATGAAGAGGGAACTGCACCCGCCAAGGTCTGAAAGCCCCCGCGGCTGTGAGTTGTTAGTGGGGAGAAGTGAGTGGGGCTGGTGGGCAGGGCCAGGTTCCTGAAGGAGCTCAGGGCAAGATGGAGGATTTGGATTTCATTTTGGAGGCGGGAAGAGTCTTTGGAGGATGTTTTGCAGGTAAGCAACAGGGACAGAGTGGCAGGTTGGGGTGATTATCCTGGTGGCAGAAGGAACGAGACAAGGCAGGGAGACGGGGGAGGAGGCTGATGCAGGAATTCAGACAAAAATGGGGCTGTGCTTGGGGCCCATCTCCTTGGACACTGCTCTCAAAGACACAGACTGGCAGGGCTCCTGTTGAGCTTTAACTCCTTCTGTGGCTTCCCTTGACCCCAGAGGGTGAATTTCAATCTCCTTAACACAGCCTTCAAGATTTGGCCTCTCCCTAGAGCTCCCCTTCCTAGACTCTGGGATCCAGGAAACAAACAAATCAAATCAAACCAACCAACAAAAAAACCCTCAACTAACGTTTATTGAGAACTCAAGTCCAAGTGACGTGTTAACATGTTTATATTTATCTCACTTAAATCTGCAAAGCATGCGGCTGAGCTAAGGACTCTTACTATCATTGTCCCTGCAGGGGATTTGTATGGCAGGGACAGTCTCCTTATTGAGAGGTTAAGGAATGTGCCCAAGATTGCAAAGCTAGTCAGTGGCAGAACTCAAATTCAAAGTCAGCAAAGTTTGTTTGATGCCCAAAGCCTTGTAATTCTCAGAAAACACAGAATTACTTCACATCTCTGATTCTTGTATTTACCCTCTTATTCTTATCACACTCAATTGCGATAGATTTATTTACGTACCTACCGTTCCTTCTGGATTGTGGATTCCTTGAGACCAAGGATGAGTCTTATTCATAGGGTGACCGCACATTCCAGTTTTCCCAGGACAGTCCAGGCTTACACCTGGACAAGTGTTAAGCGCCCTCTTCCTCTCTTAAAAGTGTCCGGGTTTGGATGATGAATTCTATGGCTGCCTACTTACTCATCTTCGTTCTCTTAGAGCATGCATTGTTCCTGGTATATAGGAGGTGCTTAAGTTATGTCTTTGAAGATGATGAGCCGTTTTATTCTGTGAAGATGGTGTAGGGACCATATCATCATTTTAGTTATTGGTATATGAATAGGGAAAGATGAGGATATGCCAACTGCTTTATCTGACAGAAAGCACTCAAATCAGAATCTCACCAGTTAGCCCCATAGCCATATGGCAGCCATGGAGGCAGGATGCTGGATCTCTCTTTAAGAAAGAGCCTGTATCCATTGCAAAGAGCTATTGGAGCCTCCAGCATTTTCCGCTTTCAAGCCACGACCACTCATTCCCCGGGCAGCTGCCAGGCAGTGGCGGAACATGGCAGGGACTCTGGGTGCCCAATAAAGGACCCCAGTGGTCGTCTCTGGCTGAGACTCTATCAGCTCTGCATTGTGGGCACCCCAGTCACAAGTGTCAGATCTATATCCTGATCTGGGGGCTTCTGCTGCTGGAGTCTGATCACACCCCATATTTTTCACAGTTGCTCCCTGAATAAGCCTCTTGTACTCCTCACTTCCTAGTGTCTGCTTCCTGAAGGACCCAACCTGATACAGCTGGTACTAGGCACGAACCAGAGGAGAGGGGTGGCGGGATGGTGTTCGGGACTGGGTCACTCACTCAACTGCCAATGAGCACGGGTGATCTCTGGCACAAGGTGGGACTCAATCACTTAAACTTTCATGATGGTCGCTTGGGAGAATATTCCAGCAGAGGGGGCAGCCTTGGCTGGAGAAAGGATGTAGGCATTTGAGAAGCCGAAGATGTGCAAGGACCATGGAATCAGCTGGCTGTTGCTAAGTTGCATTGAGGCCCTACAGTGGGCTAACAAGAAGCTGCAGACAGTTAGGGAATAATTGAAAACAAAGTGTGAAGGCCAGTGGAGAGGCCTGTTCCTGGAGTCAGGGTAGAAAAAGGAGAAGACCAAACTCAGGACTTAATGGACTTGCTTAGGTTCAAGGACAACTGAACCATTACGCCAAGGTCAGGGCCCTGGATGGGAACATGTAGGACTCTTACACCTGGGATGGGGACCTCTGGGTGCATGCCTCCAAACATTTTGGCTCCCCAGACCCTCTGAACCCTTGCAGCCTGCAGAGATGGTTCACTCTTTCCTTTTACAAGCTAGGACTCCCCCAGTGAGGGATGACACCACAGAGTCCTGTCCCCACAAGGCAAAAAGGGCCTCCTTAGTGTCCCCACTTCCTGGTAAGTTAGAGAGAGAATATGCCCCTTCCCCCTCGACTGCAAAAATTAGCCAACATCCTTTGTCAGGAATTGGGATTGGATTTTGAGGATGCTTGATCAAGGGGGCTGGAACATAAGACTGGGTAAGAGAGAGTTTATGGATTTTGGAGCCCGTTCTCAGGATTTGGGACTTAACACCCTGGCAAAGCCCCCGGGGGATGGTGCAGACTTGCCATTTGTCTGGTTTCTAAAAGACAGGCCCATGATGAGCAGAGTTAGAAAGTCTAAAATGTCATGGCCAAGAGTATAGAAAAGGGTTAAAAGACTCAGGGAAGTAGATATGCTGGAGAGGAGAGATTAGGTAAAGCAGAAGGTCCATCGGAGGATTATGATGGGTATGAAGGCCAGGCCTTGGGAAATTTGGTGGTGGTTCCTTCCTGCCTGTTGGGGGATGGGGTGTCACTGAGCTGAGTCCATGGATAGCAGTGATGATGGGGCAAAACAGATCTAGTGAGGATACTTCTTAATATATATAGATCAAAAGAAAGCAAGAATGGATATCTAGGAGGCTGAGGGTTGCTCTGTCAAACACTTGCAATTCCTTGTCTAGTTTTGGATCTCTAGGTAGATCTGGAACCCACTAATTGAAAAGGTAGCTGGGTTCCTCAGAGGAAGGACCCAGCAACACCATACAAGGTCTGTCATGGGATGATCCCAGTGTCCTTCCCCCAAGACCATGTATTCAGGTGATTCTGCTTTGGAGAAAAATTCCTAAATATTTTGAGGATTATTAGACACAGGTTCTGAGCAGGCACTAATGCCTTGGAGATGTTCTATGTCATCGTAACCCCACTGTTAGAAAAATGGCAGAGGCGACCCAGGTAATAAATGGAGTTCTGGCCAAAGTCCAGCTTACAGTGGCACATGGACCTCCTGCCCTGTGATCATTTGTCCAGGCTCTGAATATAAAATTGGTCTTGATACACTTGGCAGTTTGAATCATCCTGCCACTGGGTCTTTGGCTGAACTTTGGTCATAGTGGGAAAGGTCAAGTTGAAGGTGCCGAAAGTGTTTCTTTTGGCTAAAATAGGAAAAATAAAACAATATTGCATCTTGAGGTTCTATTAACCATGTCTTTTATTTCCTGTATTCTGATACTTTGACATCTTGGGGCCTGGAACGACTGTCCCTCCCCTCCCAGGGCTAGCCAATTTCTAGTGGCAGTAAACACCTTGTCTACGAGAGTGCTTTTCAAGTGCAAAGCAACCAATCCACAACCCACCACCCAACCATCTCCTTTATCAGGTTGTCACATTCCAGGCCACCATCCACCTATCACAGTGATCCCAGAGCCAGGGATTGCACCACTAGGGACAGCCCTTAGATCCCAGAGCCCACTGAAATTATTCAAGCTAGCCAATCCTGAGCCTGCTTTCCCTGCCTCACCCATTCCTTCTCGTGGGAACTAAAATAAAGGCTCTTGTCCCCAATTTTCCCCTCTCCCTCTGCCTCCTGACTGACCCAGGGGCTTCTCTGTGGGGCCCCCTGTGATGGCTTGTGCCCATTTCTCATATAGGAACTGAATTAGAAACTATTTTTTCAATGGCAGTTGTCTTTTGATCTGTTGGCCTTTATGAACTTCACATTTGCTATTAACACAGGAGTGGAAGGATAATGGGGATTAATATCATCTGTCAGGATCTCAGTGACATTATGTGACATTATGTCACATCATGACATAGGAGTGGTAACTCTTCACTCACTTGACCACCGCAGGAACTGGCTAGATCCTGAAAAATGATTGTAAACTGCCAAGTGTTCAACCAAGTAGTAGTGATCACAGCTGTGCGTCCGAGGGGATATTTCTGCTACCACAGAATAATGTGGCCTCAGGGACCTTGTGTGCAACCATTGATCTGGCAAATGCCTTCTTTTCTATCCCAATCAAGAAGGAGGATCAGAAACAGGTACTAATCATATGGAACAGCTAAAAAGATACAGTGACTGATTTTCCCTCAGGCTATGTTAACCGTCCCACACATCTTGTCATAATATAGTCTTTAGATCTGGGCCATGTAGTTATCCTTGAAAACACCATATTAACCCATGACATCAAAACTAGCAAGCTGGCAATGCAGAATAAACAAGAGATGGCTGGAAATGTGCTCCAGAGGTTGAGAGATAAACTTTTAAGATTTAAAGCCCTGCCATGTCAGTAAAGTTTTTATTTTTAATTTATTTTTATTTTTTTATTTTTATTTTTTGTCAGTAAGGTTTTTAATGGTTCAGTGGTCAGACACATATTCTCTCTTGCTCTCTCTCTGTGTATATATATGTATATATATGCACACACATATATGTATCTCAAACTCTATATATGTTCTCTCTCTATATATATTCCTATTGGTTCTGTTTTTCTGGAGAACTCTGACTAACACAGGGCCTATACAACCAACTGAAAGAAAAGGAAGAAATCCAAGCTTGGTTTCTAGTTGGGTTGGCTACTTTGTGTGGAAGAAGTGTTCTGAGGTGAAACTCATGAGCAAAGGCCTAGAAAGTCAAAGACTGGAAACCAGAGGCAAAGAAGTCTTGGAGGTAAAGGCATATGGGTGGACATGGGGAAGAAGGCATGAAGTCTGAAGAGTTTGTATCACACGTTAATGGCTGCCAGAAACATTCACCATGGAAGGGACACTGAACCAAGTAGACAAAATGGCGGGGCTAGTTGACATTAGCCTGCTTTTGTAATCAGCCACCCTAGAAGTGCCATAATGGGCATGTGGATGAAGTGGCCCTGGTGGCAGAGATGGAAGATGCACATAGGCCCACCCTCATGGATTCCCACTTCCCAAGACTGATCTAACTATTGCTGCCTCTTCCAGCAACAGAGACGGATGCTGAGCCCCTAGCATGGCACAATTCCTTGAGAAGACCAACCAGCCACTTGGCAACAAACTGACTACATTAGTCTCCTTTCCTGGAAAGGCTAATGATCTGTTATCACAAGAATAGACCCGTATTTCAGGTATATGAAGTTGCTTCTCTTGTTCATAAAGTTTTAGCTAGCACCACTATCTGGGGACTTATGAGATGGTTGATCTGCAAGCATAAAATCCCACACAACATAACATCCATCAGGGAACACCTTCACAGCAAAGGAGGCACAGAAATGGGTCCATAGTGAGGGATCCACTGGTCTTACGAAATGTTACACTGTCCAGAAGCTGCTGACTAGGGCTCCAGCTTGGAGGCCATGCTCTGGTAGAGTGGCATGCATTCCTTGCAGACAATGCTGAGACCTACTGATTTGGAGACCTCTTTCTGGCATTGTGTCCCCAGTAGGAAGAATACCTGCGATCCAGAACCAAGGGGTGGTGGCAAGAGTGACCCTACTTGTTATCATTCACAATGACCCAGTGGGATACTTTGCGTTTCTTATCTCCAGAACCCCTCAGGGTTAGAGGTTCCTTGCTAGGGGACACAGCAATGTTCTTATTGAACCACAAGCCATGGTTTCTGTCTGGGCAAGAAAAGGAGTCACCATCCTGGCAGGGATAATTGAGCCTGACCAGAAGAAAGAGGTAGGGCTGCTGATACCCAGCAGAGGCAGAGAGGAATTATGGGTAGAACTCAGGTGAATGACTCAGGTGCCTCTTTGTATTTCTTAGCCCATGAACAGACAAGTGCAGTCATCCTAGCCTGAGAATCCTCTGGCCACCCAGGATCCCTCAGGAAATGAGAGTTTGGGTCATACCCCCAGCGAAGCCACGAAGATCAGTGGAGGTAATAGGTCAGGGTGAGGGGGAATTCAAATGGATAATGAAGGGGAGAGAAGAGAGGTGCTGGGGGCAGTCCTGGGACCGACTGCAGTTTGTACCACTAACTCCCTCTCTTAGGTTTCCCTCAAAAAGAGAGCCCCAAGGGATTTTTGGAGGAGCTGCTCCAAAAACTTGTATGGAGAAATAAATCCATGAAGCAGAGGGATGGACTGTGGCAGGCATTGGGGTGTGCTGTTCAGATCTTCATTCAAAAGAGAACACCCTGGGGGCACCTGGGTGGCTCAGTTGGTTAAGTGACTGCCTTCGGCTCAGGTCATAATCCCGGAGTCCTAGGATGGATCCTGCACTGGGCTCCCTGCTCAGCGGGCAGTCTGCTTCTCCCTCTGACCCTCTCCCCTCTCATGCTCTCTCTCACACTTTTTCTCTCAAATAAATAAATAAAATCTTAAAAAAGAAAAAAAGAACACCCTGGGCAGCAGGGGTGCAGTCAGTGAGAACTCCCAGCTAAGGCATCTTTAGGATCTGCCTCCACTTCTGAGCCAATACCACACATTTCCCGGCCACTGACTGTGTGCAGTGGTCATGGCTGTCCAATGCAGGGCGCCTCCAAGAGGTGATTTTTTTTTTTTATAAGAGAGAGAGAGCGAGCATGAGGGGAGTGGGAAGGGAGGGCAGAGGGAGAAGAGGGAGAGAATCTCAAGCAGGTTCCATGCCCAGCACAGAGCCGGACGTGGGGCTCGATCTCACAACCCTGAGATCATGATCCGAGAGGAAATCCAGAGTGGGGTACTTAACCGACTAAGCCACCCAGGCGCCCCTCTAATAGGTAATCTGCTCCAGAGCTCCCTATCAGGTGGGCCAGGTCTTCATCAGACCCACCATGGTTCGAGGCTCTCCCGGCTCCATCTGGTTTCCTCCCCCCTCCCCTTATACAGGTGTCAGATCTGAACCATGGTCTGAACCACCGGCCATCTTCATTCTCCGCTCTGTGTTTTTCACAAACATCACTCCCCCCATCCTCTGAACTTCTTGCCCTTCTGATTCTACCTCACTGTCTGCTTTCCCCGAGCCCCACGACACAATGCTCCGGTCAGCTGGTTATAGTCAGTTTAGCCACGGGTAAGAGCAGTAAGATGCAGTAAGTGGCTAGCAGAGGCATGCTAACACATGGAAATATTTATGCCCATTTAAAAAGTTGATTCACAAAGTAGTACCAGATTTTCTTATTACAGTTATTTTTTTCTTTAAATTCAGGGGCTTTTACTGTTAAAATATTCTGGACGTTGAACAGGAAAACTAAATTGAAAGTATATCCAAGTTAATTACAGATGCAAAATTTTTGTTTTAAATGTAAGCATCTACCCCACTTCTTTTACCCAGAGTTGGGTTAGTGTTCTGTGAGTTGCACACAGACTTTTCTTGCTTATTATGGAATTTGCTTTTTATATTTCTGAAGCAGCTAAATTCAGGGGCAACAAACCCAAACTGGTCTCACATTTCGATTCAACGCCTTCTGTGGCTGAGCCACTTCCTCTGGAAGGTTTGCTAGTCACCCCAAATTAAAAATGGTAGTGGACGAACTCCTTGCCTTCCATTTCAACCTCTTGCCTTTCTGATTTCCTGGTACTGTTGTGGCGCTATGATCTTCAACACTCAGTAGGGTTCAGACACTAGCATTAAAAGTGGCTGCCATTCTGCTCTGGGATCCTTGACAAGAGTCAGTCTCTTGGGTTCCTTACAATGCGTGTGACAGGAGGGGAGGTGGGCAGCTCTGTTTTGTGTTTCTTCATTTCATCCTGGATGAAATCAGTTTTCCAAAATGACTTTTATACAAAAACATTATCGTTTACTTCATATCATTTCATTGTCTTCCCACGATCCAATTTCTTTTCCCTTTATAGCTTCAAGCTATGGTGTCTTAGTCCGTTTGGGCTGGGTAGCCTGTGAACAACAGAAATTGATCGCTCACCATTCTGAAGGCTGGAAGTCCAAGATCAGGGCACCAGCATAGTCGGGTGAGGGTTCCCTTCTGGGCCACAGACCTCTTATTGTGTCCTTACATGGCAGATGGGCGAGGGAGCTCCCTGGAGTCTTTTATAAGAGCATTAATCTCATTCACAAGACCTCCACTCTCATGACCTAATTACCTCCCACCTAAACTGTTCTCTTCCCACCTCCTGGTACCATCACAGTAGACATAAGTTTTCAACATATGAATTTGGGGGGCGGGACACAAACATTCAGATGATAGCACATGGACTTTGAAATGTATTGCATCTTTACATATCAATCTCTTCCCTGTTTCTGTATTAATGGGTTTTTTCAGATCTTACATTCTAGCCAAGCCAACATCCTCAACATCCCCTGTTTTTTCTTCTGATGCTGAATATTCCCAGATTGTTTTCCAGTGCTCCTTGGTTTATCAATATCTCTTCCAGTGTTTGGATTCCTTCTTAGGACCCATTTTCTCCCAAAGGTCTATTCTAACTGCCTCTGAATTATTTCTTCTTCTTTAGTCATTATCTTAATGCTTCCTTATTCTTCCGCTTGTTTGTACAAGTGTAATGCCATAGGTACTTGGCCAGAGCATAATGCCCGTACTTGAGACAAGCAACTGGCAAAATCACCCATTTCTTGTTCTGTGTAACTACAGCCAAACTACCCTGGCTTCATTATCATTACAGGTATGTGTGTGTGAATACATGAGAAATTGCTTGAAAAGCACCATCTTTTGGAGCCCTGGGGGGGGGGGGGGTTCAGTCTGTTAAGCATCTGATTCCCGATTTCCGCTCAGGTAGTGATCTCAGGGTCATAAGATTAAGCCCTGCATTGGGCTCTGCGCTCAGCAGGGAGTCTGCTTGAGATTCCCTCTCCCTCTCCCTCTGCCCTTCCCTCCCCTCCCCACTAAATAAATAAATAAAATCGTAAAAAAAGAAAGAAAGAAAGAAAAGCACCATCTTTTATTTGTAGATTGAAGATTGAGGGAATAATTTGTCTTGTTTATGAGGATTATCGAGTTGTTTGCTGTTAGAACCGAGGGCTCTATTTAAGTTAACAAGTAACTATACTATAAGTATCCAGAGCACAAATACTTCTGTTCTGAGGTGTTAGCTGCTGCGTCCTCTGTACTTAGAACACACCTATGAACACATGCACACGGAAGCTTCTGAAACTTTCATCTATACTGATGTGTTTCTATGTACTGGTTTTACTCATATTCTGCTAAGCCAGACCTCTGGCGTCCTTTGTTGCTTTTTTGTTCCTAGTTCTTGCTCACAGACTGAATATTTGTGTCTGCCCAAAGTTCATGTTGACTTCTAATCCCCAGTGTGATGGTAGTGTGGGGCGGGACCTTGAGGGGGTGATTAGGGCATGAGGGCGGAACCTTCATGAAGGGAGGTGGCGCCCTTGGGAAGAGACCCCAGAGAACGCTTTCATTCCTTCCACCACGTGGTGGCGCAGCGAGAGGAGGGTGGTCTGTGAACCAGGAAGTGAGTCCTCCCCAGACACCAAGTCCTCCAGCACCTTGATCTTGGACTTCTCAGGCTCCAGAACTCTAAGAAATAAATTTAGGTTTTGTATAAGCCACCCTGTTTATGGTATTTTTGTTATAACAGCTTGAATGGACTAAGACACTGTCATAATTCAGTAGATGTTTCTTTCTAAATTTTACTTCTTGACTTCTGTTCCATGTAACACTCTGTCATTCTGCACACCAGAATTGCCTGAAAGTCAGCTTCGAATTAAACAGTAATGAGAAAAATCTAGATCCCAGTGTTTACTCACAGCCCTAGCATCTGCATCTCAGGAACAGAAGGCAGACGTTTTAAGTGTTCTGTCAACTGCAATCAGATGAAATGCTCAGTTATTCATAAGACAGTTAGGTGATGATGGTTCTAAAGCTGGCTTCTGTGTAAATGTAATGCCCGTTTCCTTTCCTGGTTTGTTCTTCTTTCAGTAAAGAAGTCACAATCAGAGTGCCTTTTAGCCTAAGTGCTAAACTGTTCTCTTGCCTTTTTGTCTATTGTAATAATTGTTGCATTGGGCAAGGATTAAATTGGATTTGTGTGTTGTGACCTACTTCAGAGCAAGGGAAGAAATGTTTCTGTCTTCCTGAGAGTCACCACTCTGTGAAACACTTAAAACTCTAGTAGACAAAATGCTGGAGAACATTCCATAGAGGACTCTTTTAATTGGTGATCTGCCTCCTTCCCATTTAAAATTACAAAGTGGATATGGGTTTTGCAGCGTTTAGGCTCCAGACCTCTTTTAAATCTCAATCCCCAAATCCTAATGAGACTAAATAGTCTTTTGTTTTTACAAGTATATAAAAGTTTTTCCGAAACTTTTAGTTTTCACAGACCAATACATTTTCAAAAAAATGTTTTGAACATATGCTTAAGGTTTTCTTTTCTTTTCTTTTCTTTTTTTTTACAGCCAGGTAAGAACAGATATTTATTGTGGCAGATATTATTCCTTCCTTCCTTGCTGACAAAACTCTAATTTTGTTTGTGGGTCTACCCCTCTCCCATGTGAGTTAAAATTAAATGTGAGTTAAAGTTAAATCTTGATTAGTCTAAGGCTCTAAATCAACATCCTTGACAGTGATTGGTTTAAGGATAGGCACGCGATCCCATTCTGGACAACAATGTGTGTTGGGGAAGTCTGCTAGGGGATATGCTGGTCATTTTCCATTTGCTTCTCTCCTTCCAGAATAATTTTCTGTCTTTGTCTGCCTTTCTGAGTGCTCCGGGAGGCCAGCCTCTAAAGATTTCACGAAGGCTCCCTTGTCTGCTCTTTTGCACTGGGTTTGGCTAACGGAGGCACTGCTGCGAGCTAAGAGTTTTTATGACTCTCTACTCCCCTCTTCCTGGCTGCAATCTTGCCCGCAGCTTCATCCCTCTGAGGCATAGGCTTTGTTGGGCCACCTCCCTGCCTCTGAGACAGCTCTCCTTACAGGGGTAGGAACTTCAGTTCTTCTTGTCCCTTCAGGACCTGAAGTAGTAATAGCTCCCTGATATTACTGATCCTTGGCACTTCACCATCTCTTGTTGGTCTGTCCCCTGAACTCTGCCCATGGTCTACACATTGTCGCTCCATCAAATGCACTTCAGTTAAATTCTGTGAATGCAGCAGTTCTTCCCTACCCAAACCTTGACTGATAGAGGGGCCTTTTGGTAGGGGTTGTTAAAAAGAGACATGGAGGAAGACCCAGTTTTTTTGTTTGTTTGTTTGTTTAAAGATTTTATTTATTTATTTGAGAAAGAGAGAGTGTGAGAGATGGGGCAGGGGGAGGGAGAAGCAGACTCCCTGCCGAGCAGGGAGCCCCACATGAGGCTTGATCCCAGGACTCCAGGATCATGACGTGAGCTGAAGACAGACGCTCAACCAGCTGAGCCACCCAGGCACCCCAGACCCAGTTCTTTTTGTACTGGAAGTTGTTGTGTCTGCAGGTGACCTCGGGAGCTTTGTGGCCGCCATCTTGAAAAATGAGGGAGCTAGGTTGAGGGAAACCAACAAACTAGTGAAGCAGGAAGATGGAAGGAGCTGTGTCCTTGAGGCTACTGTGCCTTTGAATGAAGCAATTTTGGAGATGCTCTGCAATGAGACAGCATGCTGTAGGAGCTAAGACATTTCCTTCTTGTTTATGCCACTTTGAACGGTGGTCTCATGTTCCACCAAGCGGAGAGTTTTCTCAAGGTGGATGAAACACTTGAACAGGATGCAATAACAGAATAATGGGGCGAGTGTGGGGGGGAATCTGTTCAAGTAGAGTGAACAGAGATACATTAGGAATGACTTGGACAATGGAAAGAGATGAACAGTGTTCATCAAGAGATGAGCAGATGGGAAAACGATCAGCACTATTTCAAACAGAAGAGGGAACATTTCAACTCTAAACATATAGAAAGAGCAGAAACGGAATAAATGGCAGGTCAGAAATTTAAATAGAATATTTGAGACACTGGTCTGATTTTTCTCAGTGTTTGGTAAGTACTGGTATATATAGTGTCTTTATCCATGGTTTATTCACACTGGTAAAGAAATAACAAAACACTCATTGCAGTCTTATAGGAGGGATTTCACCCATTTTAGACATGGGGTGAAGTCAGTGAAGCTTGGCCATGGCTTCCTGTCCCTACAAGACTGTCCACAGGAAATCACGTCCAGTTTCTCCAATCTGGCCCAGTAGGCCCACTCTGGTCTCTGCCTCACCTTGCTCTTGACTGCTCTGTTGTGGCCCTGCTCACAGGCTCTGGTTTCTCTCCCACCCTGGCCCTCCAGGTTGGCTTGCTCTGTGCTCTCTGACATGTGATCTGGGGCTGTGGCTTCCCCCTGTTCTTCTTTACCCTTCTACCTGACTTTTCCCCCTTGGGATTCCCTAGAGCCTCCTCCCACCATCCTTGAACCATCATTGCTGTGATTTTTGTTTTGGTAAGCTCTACTCCTCAGAAAAATACTGTAATTTTCAAAAACCAATCTTTTCAAACTTATTTTAAGCCAATTTTTAATGTAATCTCTATACCCAGCATGGGGTATGAATTCATGACCTGAAGATCAAGAGTCTCGTGCTCTACCCACTGAGCCAGCCCGATACCCTTATTTTAAGATGATTTTAATTTCAAAAACTATTGTCTATAAGAGTATTTTTCCTAAGTTACACATGCTGCCTGAGCTGACATAATGGGATAAATTGCCCTTATTCTGGGCCTCCATCTTTCCATACCCACTTGCGTCTTGTCACTTCTCTGACTCCCTGCCTTCTCAATTCTGACTCCTTTGATCCTTCCCTACTCAACCTCAGAAGGGAAGTGGGAAGGAGAAATGAGAACATAGGAGGAGAAAGAGAGACTAAAATGATCATTTTCCAATGAAAGTCTCAGAGACTCAGGAGAGAAGATCTGTGAGGCTTTGCTGTTTTTGTGACCCCACTAACCTAACGTTAGACTGGAGGAAGGAACACAGGGTGTGGTATTCCTACTTGGGGGTGCTGTTTGCATGAGCAATCCTGGATTTGGAGGCCATGGGATGAAAATTATTCTATGAAAATTATAGATTAATCCCTATTCACCCAATTTAGTGGGTAAGTCAAGGAAAATGATCCATTCATCCCCTGTAAAGAAATTATTTCCATTGGAAGATAGTGCATAGGTTGGCACTGAATTAAAGCTTTCTGAAGGGGTGGGTGCAGGCAGGCCAGGAGCCACTGAGGTCTGGAGGCCTTTCCAGTTGGGCAGTTGGGGAGTTCTTGGGCAAGAACACATGTGCTGAGAATCCATGGAGTCAGATACTTTCGCTGTAGGGGAGGATGTTAAAGGGTATGGCTCTCAAATGAGAAACGTGCTCCTTGCCATATATAATGCAAAATGAGGGAGAGCACTGAGAGCCCCCAGTCACAAAGATCTTGACCATTGTCTTGGGGCCCTCTCTTTTACCTGGCTTTGGGAACTTCAAGAATTTGCTTAGCCTCTCTAGACTTTCAATGTCATTATCCATAACACTCACATAATCCTGTTTTGCCCACCTCTTTGGGTGGCCGGGATCAAGCGATACAAAATGATTTCATGAAATCAATTTCATGATTTCTGAAATGGAGCATTCTACATACACACATGGTACCATTGAGGTTTTTCTATGATGTGTGACCCATTTACAGGTTCCAGGGGATTGTGACCTCTACTGGTCAGCACCTCCTGCAGGGACGAACTGGAACAAAGGCAGCCCTATCCCAGAGGAGTTTCCTTTGGCTGGAAGAAATCACTTAACCAAGGCTGTGCACGCAGCACTGTGCTGAAGAGTGAGGGGAAGCCGAGAGACAGCTCAACCAGGCCATTTATAGAGAGCTGCCTGCTTATATGGTCAGACTTAACAGAGGACACAGAGTTTAATAAATTTGATAATATAGCTACCTGGCATTTTAAAATCAAGTAGTGATTGTTTAAGAACATCATAAGTGGTTTGATTTTTGATTCAAATTTTGTTGGCTCCTCCTAAGTATTTCTTAACTGCCCCCCCTCCTAACCCTGCTTCTCTCCATCACTACCACCACTTGATTCTGGACCTGCATCACCTCCCATGTTGATCATGTTGGCCTCTGGCCTGGTATCTTCCCTCCAGCAAGCTACTGCCATGCCCACCCAGAATCTTCTCTAGGACTCCAGTCTGATTATGTCCCTTCCCTGCTTAACACCCTCCAAAATCTCCCCCATTGCCTTCAGGATAAAACCAAAATTCCTTACCATGGCATACAAAGCCCTTACTTACTTCTCCAGCCACTCACCTCACTCCTATCCCAATGCACATGCAGGCCATCCTGAATGCTCTCAGCCCCCAGTCTTTCCATGCCCTGGCTTGTCTCAGACAGTCACATATGCTGTCTTTCTCTGCCTTGCTCTACTTAGCCAAACTCCACTCCTCCTTCCCTATGGAGTTCAGCTTTCCTGCATCCCCAAGGCTGGGCTAGGTTGCTCCCTTGTGCTTCCTGAACATGCTCGCCCTATCTTCCGCTTCACCCTCAGCTGATGGCCTCACCTCATGTTTCTTTGAAGAGTGGGAACTCTTAACTTCTTACCAGATCCACAGTCCAGCCACCTTGTCTCTTCCTTCTTTCATCCAGTTACAACTGTCTAAGTGTCCCTCCCTGTCCCCTCACCTTCTCAAGGCTCCTGCATTTATTCTTCCCTCCATCTCCAACCTTGTCATTCCCTCTCTTTCTACTGGATAGTTCCCATCAGAATGCAAACATTCTTAACGTTTTCCTTGGTTCTTTAGAGGATCTCCAGCTGCCGTTCCATTTTTCTGCCTTTTCTGCCTAAAATTCTCACGGGTCAGGCTCCCTGCCCCCCAGCCCCACGGGAGGTAAGCAGTGACCTCCGCTTTGCACACTCTGGGCTCGGTTTTCTGCCTCATTAGGCTGCACCCCCTGCAGCAGTCACCACCTTGCCTGGACTTCCTTCTGGCTCCTCTCCTGCAACCCGCCTAAACCCTGTGCCCATGTCTCTTCTTCTCTTGCCATGCTCCCGCTGGGTGGTCTCAACTTGACCCATAGCTTTACATAACATTTATTTGCTGGTGATTCCTGAGTTTAAAGCCTCAACTCAGACTGCTTTTCTGAACTCCTGACGTGTGCATCCAACTGCCTCCTCCACGTTCCCATTTGACAAGCATCTCGAATTTAATATATCCCAGAATGAACTCCTGATCCTTGCCATTTCAATCGCTGGCTGCCTTGTCTTCTCCATTTCAACCAATCACACTTCACCCATCCAGAAACCCGGATGATCTGCTAGGCTCTTCACTTACCTTCGGAGTCCATTTGTCAGAAATTCCTGCCTTGTCCAGCTCCAAAATATATCTGAGTCTGTTCACTTAGCTTTCACTCCAGCCTGAGCCACCTTCAGCTTTACAAGTGGCCCCCACTTCCACCTGGGGGAGGCAGCTCTAATCTACTGCTGCATAGCATCCAGGAGAAGTGTGATGCCTGAATAAAACCTTCTATGGCTCGCACTGTACCACTTACACTGGGTCTGGCCCTTACCTTTCTTCAAGCCCTCCTTCTATTCCCTTGGCCCTGCCCTTCTTCAGCACCCGCAACCTGTGGCTGGCTCCCCTCATGTCTGCTCGGCTCACTGAGGCATACTCAGCCGCCGGTAACTGGCCCTGGCACAGAGATCGTGCAGATAAATATTTGCTTTGATTGTTGAATTTATTGCTATGCTCTAGATCCTAAAGTAACTAAGATGAGTGAAAGAAAGTCCTTGCTAAACAGGAGCTCTCAGTCTAGTGAGTGACACAAATGTGGACACAGAGAATATTTGCCATTTGATGTGATAGGTGTGATCAATGGGGAAGCCAACTCTGGGGCCACAAAAGGCTTGGGAAAAATTTCTCAGGGAAGGGAACATTTGAAGTGAGTTGATGAACCTCTACAGAAATCTAAACAGCGTATAAAAACAATAACTATAAGCAGTCGAATAATAGAAAAATATGTTAAAATAGTAATATTGGTGGCCTTTGGCTTTTAGCTTGGTGGAAGTTGTTTTTTTCTATTTTGATATCTCCAAATATTCCATCATGAATTTATTATTTTTTATAATAAAAAAATAAAAAATAACTTGGTGGGAAATAGTTTTTACACACACACACACACACACACATGCCCACAAAACAAACAAAAACAAGAAAAAAGGCCCTGACATACAACTTCTTGAGCAATACAAACACACACACACACACACACACGCACATACACACACCAACATGCACATATTTTTATTGTAACACAAGACAAACGGAGGCATCTCACTGTGAGTTTTCTTGTCTGTTTTTGGAAGTCAGCTACAGGTCCTGGAAATAAAAATTTTTTCTTGAAATAAATTTTCCCAAAACAAGAAAAAAAAAACTAGAGGAGAAAAATAAGGAAACTGACGAGAAATCCTTTTACTGAGTTTATGAGTTGAGTGGGTAGCAGGCAAGGGATAGGAGGAGAAAAGAAAATAGGATTTTCTTGTGATGTTCCACTTGTAAAAGTCAGTGGATATTTTTACAGGTACCAGCTAGTCCTTCCTGAAAATCCTCTAATGGGGACAGGCTGTGAAGTGGCAATAGGAAAGATAAATGCTTTTCTGGAGAGTAATTTTAGTGCAGTGTGGAAAATGTGAAGAGAAAAAAATTAAAGATCGAATGGAAAATCCATCCACAGGCCAACCCACACCACAGAAGCGTTGAAGACCATGTGTCCTAATTAGCCCTTGCACCAGGCAGAAGCTTTTCCCTGGGCCAGTGCCCCCTCCTCGTGGAGGGGGAGGGCAGCCTGGGAGGGGGGCATTCAATTACATTACATGCCCTGCCAGTGGCTATCATTTTGGGGGAACAGAACAACTGGAAAGTATAAGAAACCAAGACCACCAAGCTGTGACCTTTCCCCGTTATTCAACAATGCAAGTATAGTTTTCTATAATGGGCTCTTAGATGTTTCCAGAGGTAGTATTCAGAACGTAGGTACTGCTGGTTGGGGAGGGAGGGTCTGTGTTCAATCTCTGGTCCCTCCCCCACTCAGCTTCTTTTTCTACCCTAGTCCATTTTCTTGTAATAACTACAAAGGGCACACAGAGCTTACTAAGACT
Source organism: Halichoerus grypus (assembly GCF_964656455.1). NCBI lineage: Eukaryota > Metazoa > Chordata > Mammalia > Carnivora > Phocidae > Halichoerus > Halichoerus grypus. The sequence continues at coordinate 67,690,773 of NC_135717.1, forward strand.
TACGTCTTCTTCTGTTTTTTTCTCCATGCTGAGAAGATCCCCATTTAGGGCTCTTCTGAAGTTCAGCATTTTCCATGTTCCTCATGGCAAACTTTAGTATTTCCAGTTGCCCTGAATTATAGTTGCCAATAACCACCCAGCCCTGGGAAGCTAAAGGGGAACGGGTGGTGCTCTATGTAATGAGCTACACCCTGTTAGCATGGGGGGATTTGGAGCTTTCTCTCCCACCCCTTTGCTCACCTAGCTTCCTTGTCTCCTCAGGGGCTTCACAGAGAATCTGAAGTGACAGAATATTCTGGAGAATTGCTGAGGGCTCTATACCTGGACTTCCTTAAATACCTAAGAGAAATAGGGGACCCCCTAACTTCCTTCCTGGGGTGGGCTCCCTGGATGATATGGTCTGTTTCAAGAGTAGACAATGGATGAAGACAAAAGTCACATTCCCATATCTGGAGCTGTGTCATTTTGAGCATAGAGGTCTTTCTCTTCCAGTCAAAGGGACTTTTTACTTCCACACTGGCAATCTGTAGATTCTAATGGTTGACTTTGAAGACACAAACAATAAGATCTATAGCAATAATTTCATATTTAATCAAAAACAGTAGATAATCCCAAAGCATTTAGCATAAAAGAGGTGGTCACTGGTCCAATGTTAAGCCACTTGCTGGATGTCCCCCAGACCCTGTTTGGTGGAGACTGTGCAGGTAATAATAGGAACAGTCACTCCTCCCCTTTAATTCCCAGCCCGCAAGTTCATCTGTTTCTTTGTTTTAATTGTGTCTTTTGAGAGGTTTAGTCAGATCTGGTTAGAACCTGGCTTAGAGGGGCTTTATTTATTTATTTATTTTTACTTTGTTTATAATTTAAAATGGTAGAAAGGGGTCAGGGGAGTGCAAACCAGATTGCTATTCTGTCCTCTTGTTGCCAAGAACCTGATCTGATAAAGCAGTGTTTTGAGATGATTGCTTTTGAAATCATGAACTCAGGTAAGCTTCCTTTTTTTTTTTTTTTTTAAAGATTTTATTTATTTATTTGACACAGAGAGAGAAATAGTGAGAGAGAGAGCACAAGCAGGGGGAGTGGCAGGCAGAGGGAGAGGGAGAAGCAGGCTTCTCAAGCAGGGAGCCCGATGCGGGGCTCGATCCCAAGACCCTGGGATCATGACCTGAGTTGAAGGCAGACGCTTAACCGACTGAACCACCCAGGCGGCCCTCAGGTAAGCTTCCTTACAGAAAACAGGCATGAGCTGCAAGATTGCAAGAACCCAGTGCTGCCCAACCGACTTAGGGTGGCCCGTATTCCTAGTGTGCCTGGGGGCCTTCCTGGTTTTATTGATTGATTGATTTAAAGATTTTATTTATTTATTTGACAGAGAGAGAGAGACAGTTAGAGAGGGAGCACAAACAGGGGGAGTGAGAGAGGGAGAAGCAGGCTCCCTGCAGGGAGCCTGACATGGGGCTGGATCCCAGGACCCTGGGATCACGACCTGAGCCCAAGGCAGGCGCTTACCGATTGAGCCACCCAGGTGCCCCGCCTTCCTGGTTTTGCCAGGGGGAGGTCTTGAGTCCTGGGAAACCCTTCAGTCCTGAGAAAATTGAGCTGGTTGGTCACCTCCTTGGAAGTTTGAATGAATCAAAAGCACTAGACACCTGGGGACACACACTTGATACCTGGTTTTCGCTTTCTTTTTGTGTGTGGGACGGATCCTGCTCACGATTATTTCACCAGAGGGCACTTGGGTGGAGAAGGCAAGGAGAAGAAGAGCTAGAGAAAGAAAGTAGAGATGAAATATTTTTTTGCACTGAGACTCTCTGCTTTCAAGGTAGCTTCTTTTTAATAGTGGCCAAATGTACATAATGAATGAGAAGTGATTGCAACAGAGGTCAGGCCTCAGCCAAAGAAAGCAATTTCTGCTCAAAAATAATGGCTGGAGAGTGAGTCTCAGTGTAGAGAATCTTTCTGAATTCGCAGGCTGACTTAGACACTTCTTTGCCTTGTGTGTCTGCGTGTCGTACCCTATTCCACGTCAGCAAACATAAACACGCTGATTTCTGTATGTGCATATAAACTCTTGGTGAGGAGAGACACGTCTTTTCATCTGGGTATTTCCAGCATCAGGAACATAGTGGGTACTTAGTAAATTGAAAAATGAATGAATAAATGCAAACGCAGGGGTATGGGGTTTGTTCAAGGAAAATGGAACATTCTCACCTTCTCTTTCAACTCCAATGTGGACCAAGATAGAAGCATTTGCCTTGTGCATTTAATTTGTATTTTGATTTCTCCCTTAGATACATTCAATGGCAATGCAAAGTGTTTATCTTTTTTTTTGCTGAGTTAGAAAAAAATTATTTTCCTCTGGCAACGGGTGGGGAGAGAAAGGCAGGTGGGAACAGTGAGGCTCCCTTCTCGGTAACTGCCCACCTGGCTGCCATCACTGCCCCATAAGGACACCATTCCTGATATGCCTCTGGGACGCTGGGAAAATGCAGAGGAGAGTGTATGGAGAGCTCTCCTGCCTTACCGGGGAACTGAGGTGAGCATACTAGAGTCCCTCCCTCCCTCCTTCCCATCGTCCTCCATCCCTTCCTCGTTCCTTGCTGCCTGCCTTCCATTTTTCCTCTTTTAGGTGTTTTTCTTTTTTTTTTAATTTCAGAAGTAATGTATGCTTTGTGTACAGAAAGGCTCAAACTATCAGAATGTAGTTCCCCAGAGGAACTGCCTTGTACTCTGTAGCACTAGATGTGATTTCTCCCTTAGATACATTCAATGGCAATGCAATATGTTTATCTTTTCTTTGCTGAGTTAGAAAAAAATTATTTTTTTGTGTCTGGAGATTACTGAGTTACCGAGAGCACTGGGAAAAGATAGAACGACATCCCCTCACTTTCATGGAACTCTGAAGGATAGTGAAGGCTGGTGGTTGGCCTGATGGACACATACTTGCCTGATCTCTTCCCAGAAGGCAGGACAGAAATTAAATAATCTAGATGTGAAGGGACATTTTCTGTCTAGCTCTCTAGAAGACTGAACTTGACTCCAGAGCTGTGGTCAGCCTCAGCAATATAACTGCCTTTTGTGTTGCTTCTGTGTGTTTGTGACTCTGACTTTGTCAAGCTTGGGAAGCTTTCTGTAGCTGCTTCTCTGCTTGGTGCATCCTCCACACCAGGACTTTTTCTTTTGCCTCTCGCCTGTGGCCACGCTCCCCTGAGAACTGCTGCCTGACAGACCGGGTAGAAGCCCCACCGCCCTTCCTCCGTTCTGTTTAAGGAGCTTCCTTGCAAACCTTGAAGCTTTACAACCATTTCTCATCTGGGAAATTAAATTGAATCCAAGTAATGTGTTCTTTTTTTTTTTTTTAAGAGGGGGGAGGGGCAGAGGGAGAAGGAGAGAGAGAATCTTAAGCAGGTTCCACCCCCAGCACAGAGCCCAACACGGGGCTCAATCCCAGGACCCTGAGATCATGACCTGAGCTGAAACCAAGAGTCAGACACTTAGCCAACTGAGCCACCCCGGTGCCCCCCACCCCAAGTAGTGGGTTCCTAATGGTTATTTCTTCCCACCTTGACCTTATCAAAAGTGACAGCATTGCCCATTAAACCCCGTTAGTAACAAAACTGAAATATTCCAGGATTTCTAAATTGGGAGATTTTTTTTTTCCTGAGGACAAAAGTGGCAGTACTGAGGTCAGGCCACACACTTAAATTGCAGTTCAAACAAATGCTAAGGGACAATAGAAAGGATATAGATTTACAAATGAACATGAAGTTAAATAATCTGGTCATAAAATTATATTATTTTATTTTTAGATTGATGTCTCTGCATGGTTGTCTCCTCACAGAGCTTTTCTCCCGCTTTCTCTGGTCAGTGGGCATGTTGGAGTCTACTTCCGGGAAGGACTCTGACGCATTGAAAGATTGCTCAAAGTAGAGAACCAAGAGTCACACCCAGAACATCAGAGGTGTTCCTTCTAGCAGGGGAATCTTGGGGTTCTGTTTTATTTCTCCTCCCCAGTCCTAGAATGTTCCCCCCCCCCGTCCCCCACCCCGCTACAGGGAGAAGCTCACTTGTATCCCGGGCTTGTCCCCTGTGTTCTCAGGAGGACAAGCATCAGACTCCAGCAGAACAGGACTGATCGCCACGTAGAAGGTGCACAGCCCCCTTAGAAGAGGAACTGTTGTATAGCATACAACCCTTTCCTCCTTTCCAGAATGCCGGATATAGATTTTTTTAAACCGAAACCTGGAAACGGAGAAATTAAATTGCTGTACGTGTGTGACTCTGACACCTAGAAGTCCCTTTACCCTTTTCTCGTAACAAAATCATATGGATGATGTCACCTCGAAGTGTTATTGAAATTTGCAGACTCTGAGCCGACCATGGAGATCTTCCCTCACGAAGCTATTTCCCAGCTGATTAACTTCTTGATAGATTATGAAAACATGGCACCAAGCAATGACTTCGACACCAAAACAAAATGATGAGGCCCTGTGTGCCCTTGACCTGGGAAGTTCTGGGGAGGTCTGTTCTCAAGATGGTGTGCATTTTGTTTTAAGTTGACCTAAAGATAATAAAAATATACTTCACAATATAGAGTGTCCATTGCTTCAGTGATCAAAAGGAGAAAGGATTTGTTTTGAATGCGTGATCTGGTTTACACTGTGGTAGGACTGCAGATCTGCCCAGACCTGGTTATTTTGTACCCTCAGTCAACACTCCAGAAACTGCAAGGGTCTGAAGCTGGAAAGAGAGCAACAAAGCCCTCAAAGCTGGTGTGAATCTGACACCACAACAGATTGTGGCCATACTTAAGAAAAAAATTCACTAGGCCAGACATGTTTGAACTATGGGGATGCCTCGTGGAGCCACAATGAAGAGAGATCAGACAGGCATTCCATGTCCCTATCGTAAAACCCAGACTCTAGTTTGTGAGGAGAGTTGGGTGATAGGTTCGTTATTCTGGCTAATTCTCACTTTGAACTGTGAACCAATGTTAAAATGTTAGGATTATTCGGAGGCCTGAATTAATCGATATTGAGTTTCCAAGAAATTGTTAGGGACATGTTTTATTTCCTTTATTAAAAAATTCAGATATTTCTTAAATAAGGTTGATCTCCCCTGGGTTTCCCATAGAAGCAACTGATGACTGAACAGCAACATCCAACAGTTAATTCGAAGAAATGGTATGGCCCAGACATAGAGTGGAAAGTGAGTTACAATATATGTATCTAAAGGTGGGAACTGTCATGGAGTCTGACGGGAATCTGGCAATTCTGGGCCTAGATGTGGTCCACAAATGAGTGTCATTGAAGTTTTCCCTACATCTTGAAATCAAAGTGTCTTAAAGAGTATTTAAAAATTTAATGAAAATCAGAATTTACTAAAAACTTCGACAAGTGAGTAGTTTTTGTCATGATTTGGTAGGCATAAGGCAGGACAAACTTTGCTTAATTGGACTTCTTTCTAAAGGAATCTACAGAATTAAAATAATAATAGTAATAATAATAATAATAATAATACATAGCAGAAGAAAAATACTTGAAAATGAACTTGGAATGACCAACTTTAAGGAATTTCTTGGTAGTCTTATGACCTTGGACATGGGATTATTGCAAAATCGTTCTTGGGATTATTGTGGGGAAAATTGGAACTTCAAATATCAGACATTCTAAATTGTAAAATTTCCTTTTCTAGGTTTCTGTGATAAATTGTTAACATAGTGCTATTTAAAATACCTGGTTATTAAATAGAGCACTAAGTTGTACAATAATAATAAATGTAGCATCATTTTTTATAATCTTCAGAGGACTATTACCAAAAATGCTTAGTTTAACCACACAAAACCCTTGAAGGCTGGCAGTGCACACATATTCTCTTTTTACAGAAGATATAAGAAATGCAAGTTTTGGACTTGCCTAAAGCTGGGAACTGCTAGGAGCAGGACCAGTTCTTCTGAACCCTGGATCCATGCTTACTATATTTCGATGATTGAAGAAGACATTTCTGGTTTGGGTTTTCTCCTGAATGAGACCTAAAACATTAAAAATATTCTTTGCCTGGTTCCAGGTTACGAAATAACACATCATTCTTCCCTGGCGTTTCCTGGTGAATCAATGGAATATGATTCTTCATTTTAATCTATAATTCATTTTAAATTTATAAATTCTAGGCCCCATTTTGTATTATATCTTTGGAATTGTCTGATTCATTTCATTTGCATTATATTTCAATCTGAGAGAATTCACACGTTGCTTCTATGAACAATGAATAGTTTATTAGTTACTATCACTGATTGAGCATAGGCTGAAAACAAGTGAAATTGGCAAAGAAATGAGAAAGGACTCCATATATTTAAAGAGCTTTTAGAGTAATTGGAATTCTTTTTTTTTTTTTTTTTTAAGATTTTATTTATTTGAGAGAGAGAGAGCAGAGCAGGGGTGAGGGGCAGAGGGAGAGAGAGAAACAGACTCCCTGCTGACCTGAGCTGAAGGCAGGCACTTAACCGACTGAGCCACCCAGGCGCCCCAGGAAGGGGGATTGTTATTGTCAAAAGGACTTTTTGGAAATTGTTTTTCATTCAAAGAGGTTTTGCCTAGTAAGCAGTGAGGTATATAATGTATGGAGTTTGGGGGGAAGGTAAGGTGGAGCTGTACACCTGAGAGCCACCAGCATGGGACCCATCATCTAGGGGGTGGGTATGGATGGAGAAGGTCAGAGCCACCCAAGCACCTTCGGCTAGTGCATGCCCACGTGTGGAGCACTGGTTCTTCCCTGACTCCACAGCACAATCATCTTCAGAGATTTTTAAAAACACATAGTGATATCGGGGCCTCCTCCTCAGGCTCAAATGTCTAGCATAGGACTGGGGGATCAGAAGTTTGTAGACCCTACCCAAGTGGTTCTGATGTGCAAGTGGGGCTGAGAACTGCTCTAATGAAGTCAGGAAGGGAGAAGGGAACCCTCAAAGGGGACTGAGAGATAGGAGGAGAAATAAAGAAGAACGGCATCTCGTAAGCCAAATGCAGAAAGTGTTCAGGAAAGGCGTGTTCTACTGCCCGCTGCTGATACAAGAAGGAAGATGAGGCCGTTGATCATCCATGTTGTCAGTGTGGAGGTCACTGTCAACTTGACAAGGACAGTTTTTGTGGAATGGTGAGGATGCAAGTCTCAATGGGGCAGATTCAGGAGACCACGAGAGAGGAGAATATAGGCAATTCTTCAGAGAGGTTTTGTTGTAAAGGGGAACAGAAATATGAGAATGTAGTTGGAAGGGGTTGAAAGTAAGGGAGTGTTTGTTTGTTTTTGTTATTTTAAAGATGGCAGAAATGGCAGCATGTTTTCAAGCCAATGGTAATGACCCAGTAGGGAAGAGGAAATAATGGTGAGGAAATAAAGCACAGTTGCGGGAGATCCTGAGCGTAAGGGGATGGGCCACCAGGAGCGGAGCGGGCAGCTCACCCTTTGAACTAGGAAGACAGGCAGCATAGGTAAGAATCAAAGTGGCAGAGTTGCGGGGGGGAGTGCCCCAAAGGCAACAGGGCCATTGCTTGCAAGTGAGCAGAGGGCAGGAGGGATTGGAGGTCTGAAAAGAGAGGACACTTGAAATAGGCCCCCCAAGAAATTGGCAGGCAGCTTTAAGGACTCATTGGAGCTGTGTGGTCATGGAATTCAGTGACACTGGTGGTCATGGTTGACTGTTTTTCCCCCACACGTCCCGCTCCTGGGACTAGGTGCGGAGGAAGCAGAGAGCTGAGTTTAACTAGAGTTGGATGGATACAGTAGACAATTAATCCTACACGGTGACGGGTTGAATAGAGTAACTGCAGTGTATACACGGTTGTCTGAAAAAAAAAAAAAAAAGATCCGTTATTAATTGCTTTAGAACAGAAGCTGAAAGTTGTAGATCTGGGAGCTGAATCATACCTGTAGATGTGCTTTCTTAAAAATATTTTGAATAAGGTGACAGTATTAAGAAATTGGGAGGTTTTACATTAAATAATCTGATTTCTGGCTTCTCTTGGCATCACTGGGTCTGTTCTCAAAGAGCAGAGCCAGCTGGGGCCCACTTGGCTTTCTCCCTTTGGTGGTGGGCAGTTTGATTCCTTCCCTAGCTCACCTTTCTGTTACCTGCTCAGTGTGTTCATCCTCTGCTGGAGGAACATTCCAGCTCTCCAGTCTGATGTGTTCATGGTCACAGCCTCCATGTGGGGAATGTGTCTGAGGACGTCCCTGCCCCTCTGATGCCCACGTGTCTCCCAGTTTCCTGAAGCAGACCCATATTTAGGAACCTGGTTTCTGCTTTGAGTTCAGCTTTATTCTGAGAATTCATCTTACTTTTTTGGGTGTCAGGCTTCTTGTTTATAAAAATAAATGGTCTGGACAGATCTGTAAGGTATTGATTGTCTGTGATTACCGTGAATTTATTCTGAAATGTCTCTGAGTATAATATGTCCTCTAGCTGAAAGATCCAGAACCGGCAGGAAGGGGACCCTAGTGGGAGTCTTGCCTGACACAGGGATAATGGCCTGTCACCCTCTTGTCAAACCCCAGTGCCGAGTCAATGACTTAGCAGTGAAGGGCATTTCTGAAATACTGGACAAGCTCTCTTGGCTAACGGCTCTGCGTCAGCTGTAAAATGCACTCTCAACACTTGATACTTTTCATTAAGATTAAAGAACTCTCAAGTGCAAGTGACAGAGTATGTTGATATATGATTACCGTCATAACACTGTGCTTTTTTGTCCTCAGAAGAAAATTTCCCAGTCATGGCTTTCACCTGACATTCAGACAACAAAGCTCCCTGATTACATTTAATAAGAAAATTTAATAACCCCCTTATTGAGTATTTTTGCTGCAGCCTTGGATTAACCTTTAACAAATGAAGCTTTAGTTGCCACACTGCCCCAAGATTGTTTCCCTGTGATGAATGTGTCTAAGTCTGTATGTACTCGAGGACGCTGGGGGCTGGGAGAGTCACACTGTGGTTGGAATGACCCCTAGGAAGCCAGTTCTACTGAACTAACCACGCTCGGATACGAGGAATAACTTCCAGGACCCAGAGCCTCCTGATGGCCCTCTGTCACCAAACTACAAAATACAGAAAAACCTATTTCTCCAGAAATATAAATACTAGACACATCTAAATGGCAGAATAGTCCCCAACAGGTTTCTTTATAAATGGTCATCTGTTCAAAAATTGAATGATGGCTTGCTGAGGCTCATGGCATTTTTGGGGGCGATGATGTGACTGGTATTGTCATGGAAACAAATTTACCTAACACAGACAGGAGAAAATGGATCAAAAATGTCCCTATTTCATGTGGTGAGTATCCTGTAAGGGTTATGAAACAATGCTTAATTACTGCTTAGCGGAAGATAGCCCAGATATACAAGCTTGAAGAGGATTTGAAAGAATTTAAAGGAAAACCTGTAGAAAGAATAGGCAATACTGCAGAATCTTTCCAAATGCTTGTTCTATTGCTCTTTCCTCTGGTTTTGTTAGATATTACAGCAAATCCTCCTTCCAGATTTTGCCATACCACTCCCTGTAGATCAGCAGGAATTTTGATTTACTATCTTTTTTATAATGATGGTTGTGAAGATCTTTTAAAGAAATGAGTGTGTCATGCAAATTTGTATATTTTTAAAAAGAGTTATTTATTTGAGAGAGAAGGAGAGCAGGTGCGAGCATGGGGAGGGGCAGAGGGGGAGGGAGAAAGAATCCCAAGCAGATCCCCACTGAACTTGGAGCCCAACGCGGGGCTCGATCTCACGACCCTGAAATCATGACCTGAGCCAAAACCAAGGGTCAGACACTCAACCGACTGAGCCACCCAGGTGCCCCCAAATTTGTATTTTTTTGTGGTTAAATTGGATAAATATAAAGTTTGAGTCACATTTAGTCTCTAATATTTAGAGTTTAATGTTATGAATTTTTTTCATTTTCAGGTAAGTTTAGAATTTTATGATTGACACAAAATAACAGTAAGTACTTATATGCTTCAGTGCATTTGCATGATACAAAAAAGTTTTCTAGTATATATATATATAGTATATCTATATCTATATATATACATAGTATATATAAAATATTTAATATATAATATATATAGTTAACGCATGTTCTAACAAAACCTTATATCCTTTATTATGTACTAGGTCTTCTGTGCTAAAAGTTCTTTTTCGTATCATTGGGTCTGTTTGAAATCAAGATCTCTGGCTTCCAGATATATTTTTAATTGAGAACAGATGTGCCCCTGGACATTCTGGGTAAATTATTTTTGCCTGTGGTCTGTGCTCCTCTAGACTCTGCACCCAAATGCCTTTTTTTCTGCTCCTCCAGGGAGGTGACTGCAAGTTTTAGGGAGGGGCCAGCTCAAAGGTCCCAAGGCCTGGGGAAGACAAGTTATGGTTCAAGTGAACATGAAACATCACCCAATAAACGCCAACCTTCCAGACTGGGCAGACAGTGAGGAAGGAGCCAGCCTTCCCCCAAGAAGGAGTCTGCCCCTATGTGTCTGTCCTTGTCATATAAACCAGGGGACTATTGCCGAGACTAGACAAGCCCCGGAGCAGAGTCTTCCCTTTAGTTTCCAGATTCAATGTCCACATCGTTGACTCTGGGAAACTCTGCTGACCTGCATTCTACACAACGTGCTGACAATGAACAGATGTCCAGATCCCGTTTTTTCCTCTGTCAAGCACAAGCACAAGCCTGCAGCAGAACCAGGCCAAGTGGGTGGTGAGGCTTTGGGTAAAGAGGAAAACAAAACCAAGGTCAGTGGAGGCAATCACTTTATGGCTCAGTGGTCCCTAGAAGATGGAAGGAAAACGGGCGCATGCATTCTGGCCCCTGATGTGGCCCTGCCTGGGACTTTGGGATCGTTAGTCCCCTTGGTGACTGTGACAGCGTCTGAGACCAGCTAGGTGACAAGAAAGCAGCAGTCTTCTGAGCTGGGTCGCACCTTCTGCTGTACTCACTCACACAGCCAAGTGCGTGGGGTGTGGGGGGGGCGTGGGTGGTGGGATCCCCCAGTCTCAGGTCCCATGGAGGGTACATGGGTGGGGGGCTGCCCATGGCCTCCTCCAGTCTTCCCCCAAGTTCCCACTTGCTGATTCAGGTCACAGACACTGATGCGGACTTCTTTCTCCTCTTTGCTCCCCACTTTAACTTAAAAACCCAAACCAACACCAAGAACACACCTTTCATTCCCTTGCAGAAGGAGCTGCAAGGCCAGATGTCGGGAGCAAAGCTGGCTAGTTGAAAGTTATGGTGCCCAAGGGAGGAAAAAGCCTCACCACCCCCGGGATATGGTAACAGGACTGTGGGAGTTTACGCCTAGACACACTTGTCCCGAGTTACTCAATGAAGCAGCCTGGCCTCCCTGTCTGCAGGCTGCTAGCGCGCCCTGTCCTCCGCTCGGCCTGGGGTTGCGTGGCGGCCGCAGAGCAATGCCAAGGCCACAGCGACCTATTCCAGAGCCCAGTGGGGGTGGGGCAGCGGGCACCGAGCTGTGCAGCTCCAGCCAGCCCAGTGGGGCCAGCAAGCCCATCCCTAGCTGCCTGCTGTCTGTCAAGTGGCCCAGTAAAGAGTAAAGAGAAACGGTCATCTTACATGAGCAGAGGGCATTCCCCAGTTGCCAGAGAGATCTGGTCCCAGGGTCCGGCTTGAAGTGGCTGAAGGTGGAATCATGAAGCAAAACGGGAGGTACAAGTGCACCGGAGCAGGGATTAAACGGTTGATATTTCTTTGACAGGCTCTCTCTTTGTTGGCGGGGACTCTCGACTTGAGCTGACTTAATGGCTTAAGGTTAGGGATGTGGGCTGCTCAGTTTCAGAAGTGTGAAAGACATCCACCGCCCAGGGGGGTGCTTGCATTTACAAGGCTGATGCTCCAGTGTGATTTCAATTTTCTTCAGCCTAAGAAACACCACACATGTGAAAGGAAACACTTTATCAGTAGGTATTTACCCACTAATGATGCATGCCGGTGATGCATTCTGGTTGAAGCAACAGAAGCATTGAGGAAAAAACTGTCAATAATTATGTATGTGCATATAAATATGTTATCTATAGATAGATAATGCCTATCTATCTATCTCAATCTATCGATCTATTGATAGATTGATATATCAATATATCTATATACCCAAAAGCAGCTGCATGTTTTATAGATTTGCTGTTCAATTGGCCAAGGGCAGTTAAGCTTTATTAATGTGAACTTAGCCCCTTAAATTAATAAACTCTTGTATGGAGCTATGTGTTGAGACGGTGAAAGGAAGCTATTTAATTGCCAAGATGATGACGAATGCTCTCTTATTGTACCGTTTTCTAGATTTTGCATACTAATAATGAAGTATGGCTTTGATTTCTTTTTTAATTGAGATTTAAGACTTTTTTTTGTTTCGTAAAACTAAAAAAGTAATTCATATATTTTTTTTTTTGAAGTGAACATAACCTCAAGATTTTATTGTCTTCATAATATTAACAAAATATGAAGCTTAGAACTGGATCACTTGGCCCTTTCTCTTCTTATCTCCTCCCAGTTCAAAATGCTTGCATCTCTTAATAGCCAGCATTCTCTTAGATCTGCAATTGGGCTCAACACATTCAAGCCTCAGCACAATCTTCTTTGTAGTTTTAGCCTTTTTCCGGAAAATCGGCTTAGTCTGCCCACCATAGCCTCTCTGCTTCCTGTCATAACGCCGCTTTCCCTGGGCATAAAGAGAATCTTTGCCCTTCTTGTACTGTGTCACTTTGTGGGGCTGGTGCTTGCCATACTTCTTGCAGAAAGTCTGGTGGGTTTTAGGAACGTTCACCATGTTTGCGAGAGCGCTATCGGCATGGAAAGCCTAAAAAAGTAATTCATACACCTCTTACTGGAGATTTGAGTTTTTTGTTTCTTCTTGTTTTCTGGCTTAAAATTCAACATTTAGCTAAGCATGCTTCTTGTGCCTGTAACCCAAAAAGGAAACATATTCGTTTTGGATTGCCTACGCTTTGACTGATTTTGATACATAGTATTCCAATGAAGGTGAAGGAAAGCGCCATAAAGAGGTCTGTGAAAGTCCGGGTTCCCTTGCCCCCAAGGCTGTTCTTAGTAATGAGTGAAGAGCTTACAGATCTGGCTTCTGCCCCAATATATGACAGAGTTAAGGAACTTCTTTAGGTGCCTAATTTCCTGCCAGGGAGGGAGCTTAAAACTCAAAATTTTAGGCATTTACATGTACTTATTGATTTAAATCCAGTTGTGGGCAAACAAAGGAGAACATTTGAGAATTCTCTCTATATAATCATGTGACCATCAGTATCAAACATCTTTTATAACACTTTACTGAGGTAAATTTAAAATATAGTGAAGTGAACAAATCTCAAGACTAAAGCTCAATGTCATTATACGTATGTATACCGCCGCGTGACCACCACCATAGATCAAGATTTAGAACTTTTTTGTCACCCTAGACAATTCCCTTTTTCATGTAATGTCACCACCCCATTTTAACTACTATTTTGATTTCTTTGAATATAGATTAGTTTGGTCTGTTTTTGTGACTTTAGATAAAAGGAATGGTATACTATGCTTTCTTTTGTGTGTCTGGCTTCTTGCACTCAGTGTATGTGGTTTTAAATTTACATGCAGTTGTGTTTATTTTTTTCTTTTTTCTTTTTTTAAAGATTCATTTATTTATTTTGGAGAGAGAGAGAGCAAGTGCATGTGCATGTGTGGGTAGGGAGAAGGGCAGAGGGAGAGAATCTTTAAGCAGACTCTGTGCTGAGATTCCCGGATCCTGAGATCATGACCTGAGCTGAACCCGAGAGTAGACTGCTTAACCGACTGAGCCACCCAGGTACCCCTCACTTTTTCTATGTATACAGTTCTATGAGCTGCAACACATATATAGATTACCACCAGAGTCAGGATGCAGTCCCAAATCTCCCTTTAGAATCTAATGTTCATCCTCCTCAATCCCTGGCAACCAGTGATCTGTTCTCTATTCCTATGGTTTTGTCTTTTCCCAAAATGTCATATAAATTATACATATGTAAACTTTGTTACTGTTTTTTTAAAGATTTTATTTATTTATCCGAGAGAGAGAGAAAGAGGAGAGAATGAGAAATTGAGAAATCACAAGCAGGGGTGGAGGGGTAGAGAGAGAAGCAGGCTCCCCGCTGAGCAGGGAGCCCAGTGAGACTTGCTCTCAAGACCCTGGGATCATGACCTGAGCTGAAGGCAGACACTTAGTCAACTGAGCCACCCAGGCGCCCTGTTACTGTTTTTTTTTGTCACAATGCCTTTGAGATTCTTCCACATGTAGCAACAGTTTGTTCCTTTTTATTGCTCAGTAGTATTCCACTGCATGACTCTATCACAATTATTCATTCTGCTGTTGATGTGCTTACCATTTTTTGTCTTTATGCATAAAGCTGCTATGAACATTTCTGTGCAAGTTTTTTGTGGATACATAGATGAATTTCTTTTGGTATGTATCTAAGATGCAATTACTAAATCATAATCAAATGTAAATTTGACTTTATTAGCAACTGTTAACCACGTTTCCAAACTCTCATCAGCAATGTTCAAAATATCCAACTCCCCTATGTCCTCACCAACACTTGGTATTACCAGTCTTTTTAAGTTTTGTCATTCTGGTGGGTGTCTTTTGATATCTAGCTGTGGTTTAATTTATTTTCTCTGATGATTAATGATGTTGAGTATCTTTGCATGTATGTATTAGCCATTCTTAACATTTTTTACAACTGCGTTTTTATTGTTGGTCTATAAGAACTTTTATGTATTCCTCATACAAATCCTGTGTAAAATATATGCATTGTGAATGTTTTTTCCAGTGTGGACATTGACTTTTCACCCTCTTAATGATGTCTTTTGATGAACAAAAATTTTAAATTTTGATGAAGTCCATTTTATCCTATTTTCCACTTACAATCAGTACTTTTTATGTCTTAGCCGAGAAATTCTTGCCACAGTTCCCAAAGACATCATTCTATGATTTCTTCCAAAAGCTTTATAGTTTAGCCTTCACATTTAGGTATTAGATCCATATCCATTGAGAATTATTTGTGAGCATGTGTGTGTGTGTGCGCGCACACAGTGTGAGGTAATAAGACATCTAGTTGATACCCACAATTGCTCCCATAATAGATGGAGGAGTTTTCTTTCCCACCAGTGCCTTTGTTGAAAATCAAGTGAGCATATGTGTATGGGTCTATTTTGGGGCTTTTTATTCTGTTCCATTGATCTAGTTGTCTATTCTTATGCCAATACCACACAGTTTGAATTACTATAATTTTACAGCATGTCTTGAAATACGGTAGTGCAAAATCCTCCTCCGCTTCCTACTTTTCCTCCTCGCCCTTCTCTTCCTTCTTCTTCAAGATTCTTTTGGCTATTTAGATTGTTTTTATTTCACATAAATTTTATGATCTGCTTGTTTACTACAAAAAAAAAGTCCTGCAGGGATTGTAACAGAAATTGCATTGATCAACTCAGGCAGCCTTGACATCTTAATAATATTGACTCTGTCTATTCACAGATGTGGTAATTCTTTCCATTTATTTAGGCCCTTTAAAAATTCCCCTTGCGATGTTTCTAGTATTCAGTGTAGAGGACTTGCACATCTGTAATTAATTTTATTCCTAGGTATGCGATGATATTGTAAATGGTATTTTTTATTGTGATAAGAAAGACATAATGCAAATTTTACCATTTTGACCATTTTAAAATGTACCATTCAGTGGCATTAAGTACATTCCCATTGTGGTGCAATGGTCACCACCTCTGTCTGCAGAACTTTTTTTGAACTGACACTCTGTCCCCATTAAACAATAACTGCCCATTCCTTTCCCCCAGCTTTTGGCAATCACAGTTCTCCTTTCTGTCTAGGAATTTGACCACTGTGGGTGCCTCATATAAGTAGAATCATACAGTATTTATCCCTTTGTGTCTGCTTTCTTTCACTTAGCACAGTATCTTCAATGTCCATCCATGTTGTAGCAGGTGTCAGAATTTCACTCCTTGCTCAGGCCGAATAACATTCCATTGCACGTATATATCACATCTTGTTTATGCACTCATCTATCAATGGAGATTTAGCGTATTTCCATCTTTTGTCGATTATGAATAATGCTGCATGAACATTGATGGCAAATATCTGCTCGAGTCCTTGTGTTCAGTTCTTTTGTTTATAGACCAGAGGTGGAATTGCTGGATCATATGGTCATTCTATGTTTAATTTTTTGAGGATGTAAATGATATTTTAAAATTTTATTTTTTCAATTGTCTTTGTTAGTATTTTGAAGTAAAATGGATTTTTCATGTTGACTTGCTAAGTTCACTCACTGGTTTTAACATACTGTAGATTCCTTTTGATTTTCTATGTGAACAATCATGTCATCTTTGAATAAAAATAATTTAGCTTTGTTTTTGTTAATATGTATGCTTTTTAATTTTTTCCCTTATTTCACTAGTTAGGACCTTGAGTGCAATGTTGAACAGAAATGGTGACAGTGGACATCTTTGCATTCTCAACCGTAGGGAGAAGGAATCCAATATTTCACTATTAAGTGTTATGTTGCTATAGAACATTTTTTGAGATACCCTTTATCAGATTAAGAGAGTTCCCTTATAGTCCCAGTTTGCTAAAGCTTTTTAAAAATATCATAAGTGGGTATTAAATTCAGTAAATTTTTAGTGTTTTGGATTCTATTCAGATACTCAGTATTGAGTATCTACTATATGCTAGTATATAGCAGTAAACAAAGCTCATAAAACTATCCTCTTGGAGCTTATATTACAATGTATAAAGACAAACTAAACTAAAATAAACAGATACAATATATATTATACTGGAAGGTAGTAATTGATGGAAACAGAAATAAAGCAGTGAATCTCCTGTTCCCCTTCATCTGCAATCTCAAGTTCCTCAGCAGTATGCCAGTCTAGTCTTTAAGAGGTTTGTTTGTCTTTGAAAACAACATGATGTTTAAAGGAAAGCCAAGTTTTTCATCTGATATGCTCTACCATAGAGCTAAGACTCTATTCATGCTGAGGAAAAATAGGCTGTGATGGGCCTTGCCAATAAATAGTAAATTGGACTTCATTTTGTACCTTCTTAAGGAATTTTGAAGGGTAATTGTGGCCATACGCAAGTTCTGCTATAAGGATGACTTTACTCCATCAAAAGAAATGTTTCCACTATGATATCAGAGCAAACGATAGTCCTTTAAACAGAATATTTCAGCCTATGGAAACATATCTCATCGCCTTTATTTTTCTCATTTTGCTGTAGATGGGTAAAAATTTCATTATGGATATTCATCAATTCTCAGAACTGTAATTAAAAATCAGTAATTTAAGGGAATGGTTCAGTGTTTCTATTTGTAAAAACACTTGGGATCTTGGTGTATGAGTTATTTCCTGACCCAAGTCTCAGACAGTGGATGTATCATCTCCTTCTTTGCTGGTTTAAAAGCAGTAAGATGTGTAAGGGCTGGGCACAGAGCCAGGCACATAACGAGGGGAGAAACAAATGTCAGGCCCTTCCTCTTGCTTCATCATCCTTGCCCTCCTCGATCCCACTTCTAAATGTCATAGCTGGATATTTGTAGCTGTGGCTAGATCAAGACATGCCAGAGGGTGGACATAGGTGAGTCTTGAATCAAAGCACAGGTCTTTTTGACCCCTGGTGTCAGAGTGGAGATGGTAGGCAAATTCAGGGTCTAGAAGGAGAGTTGAGCTGATCTCCTAGGATATAAGCCTTGATGGCAAATGTGGGCAAGAGAAGGTCCAAGTGATGGGTGCTGCTCGATATTAGGGACCAACCTGGTATTAGGAAACAGGGAAGCAATGCATATCAGCTGAGAACAGCGGTTCCATTCATTTGAACAAACAGTTATGGAAATCACCCCTATGTGCAACCAAGTGCTCTAAGATTTCTGAATTTGGAACAGCCTAGCATGTGGCAAGTATAACTGATGTTTGATTGGTGACCTTGGGCAAGGACAAGTCTCTGCTCTGGCTGTAGTAACCTGTCTGGGCCAATAAGTCTTACGGTGAGAATTGTGTTGGAGGTGGGGGTGGGAATGATAAATTTCTGCATGTGCTGATGGTTGTAACCAAAGACAGGGCCCCTGGGAGACCCACAGTTTAAATGCTCCATCTGGGTGGACTATGCCCATTTGTGTCTGTCTCCCTCTGGTGCCAGAATTTTTTGTTTTTAGTTTTTTTTTGTTCTATGTATCTCTAAAACTAGAGTTTAGGTTGGAAGGGACATGGTGTTGTAGTTTGGCATTTGACAATCATATTATTAAGTTCCATTATTTGACTTGTATGCTATCCCCCTATGTGAAGCAGTCACTGAGTTCAAGACATTACAGAATATTACGCACAAGGAAGAAAACAGTTCAATTTTCTTTCCTTTTTCCTTCCTTCCTTCCTTTCTTTCTTTCTTTTTCCTTCCTTCCTTCCTTTCTTTCTTTCTTTCTCTTTCTTTCTTTCTTTCTTTCTTTCTTTCTTTCTTTCTTTCTTCTTTCTTTCTTCTTTCTTCTTTCTTTCTTCTTTCTTTCTTACTGCTTACCGCATAAACAACTAACCACTTTAGAAGTAGAACTGAAATAATCCCACCAAGAATCGGCATTGAGTTTCTGGAAGCCCCAGGGCCAGCAACCTTTTTTTGTACAGTGTGTTTGTCTAGGAATTGGGGCGAGAGAAACTTGAATGTTGGTTTATTTTATGTTTCAAACTAAGAGTAATTTGTAAATACTTGAAATTTTGCAGGGGGAAAAACCCTCTTTTCACTAAATGATTGATCTTTAAGAGATGTTTGGATGTGTGGAGACTCAGATTCTTTGAACTTTTTGCATGTAGAACTTTGTATTCAGAAGCAATCTCCAACATTTGGGAATTTGTTCCTGGTAAGAAACCTACTCTTCAGCCTAGTGCTGCATCCTCATTATAACAATCCCCATCGTTGCATACCTGCTGGAACCATCAAGAGCGGTGTTCTTCGTCCTATTCACCTGTGGAGGGCTAGCCAACCTATGAACGGGGGTCCCACTGCACACCCACCTCTAGGCTGAGAGGCCTTCCTGGTAGTAAGGCTGACGTTGTTTTTCGAAGACAGGGAACGATTTGCAAAATCTGATTTAGGAACCAATAAGCTAAATTTAAGATTATGAAAATAGATGGAAAGAAAAGCATTTGGCGAGCAAGTTTAACCCGTGGGAGGGGAAACCCTTCTGTGCCATGGGGCCCTCCCTCGCAGAGGCCCAGTGAGAACCACTGAGGAGCGGAAGGCGAGGCCTGTGCCCTGGCCCACCCCCCGGCTCCAGGCCTCCAGCCCGGGGAGTGCCCATCCTGTCCTGGCAGCGAGCGCTCCGCGGTGACGTCACCGCACAGGGTTTGCCCCTTGAGCCGGCTTTGCCAGGAGGCGGGTCAACATTCTGCATCCCCGGCCCGCACCGAGGGAGGCCTGCAGAGCGTTTCCAGGGGCACTTCCGTTTCAGCTTGTTTCTATTTTAAAGCCTGGAGACAATTAAAGACCAGTGTCTGGTGCCAGTATTTTTTTTTTTTTTTCCACAGTTCACGCTATTCTTAGAAACAGTTGAGCCAGTGGTGGAGTCTCAAGGCTCTGGAATCTTTTCCTTCGTGTGGCCAACAACTTATTTTTCCTGTGGAGGCTCAGTGGTGCTTTTCTTGGGCTCAGCAGTGCGGCTGGTGCGGCCTGGATTACATAGGCGCTGGGAGGACACACACACCACCCTTTGGAAATGCAGCAGGGCAAGGATCAGGGACAGGCAAAGAGGAAAGAGCAGAACTGGCTCCCATAGGCAGCTGCTTTATTTATAGCTCCTAAAATGGTGTTTGTTCAACTATGCTGAACGCTGGTGGAAGTTCAAATGTGGGCACTGTGATCAAAATGCTGAAGTAGAGCGATAAAAATTGTATTTAAAAATTATTTTTAACTGCCTGTGAAGCTAAGGCTGTGTTTTGGTAAAATAAGTTGTTTTTAGTATGGTCATACGGAATGAAAAAGTCATTCAGCCAGATTTTGTTGCGCACTTACTACGTATGACACAAGGTTATTTAACCTATGGTTTTTGTCTTCAAGAAGAAATAAGACATGCCCATGGATTTTTATAATAAAAATAACCAGGGACCACTTTTACCCAAAGACATGTATTAGAAAGGCCATTCGCATGTTGAACTAGGAACTTTCCAGAATGATTCAATGGGAAGCAATATTCCCTTTTGTATATGTTTGAAGTTTTCCCTAATAAAAATTAAAAACTATGAGAACAAAAGAAAGAATAATCTCTATTTTGAAATAATTAAAGATGAACAGGAAAAAAACCCCTGTAGAGTGCAGCCTAAGTGAGACTTTAAATGAATATTTATAACCTTAGTTGCATCCATTAGAAAAGGAGAAAGATTGAAACCTCGTGAGCTAAGTGCTGAACATAATACAGTAAAAAAACAACCACAGAGCAAGCAGAAAGAATGCAGAAGGAAGGAAACCATAAAGATAAGGTTGGCAATTAATGAGCTAGAAAACAAAGTAATAACACAGAAAATCAACTAAAGGAAAAACTAGTTCCTTGAAAAAAGTGATAAAGACTTCTGGTGAAAATGACCAAAGACAGGAGGAGGGAGGGCACGAAAGAGACATGACGTAGTTGCAGATGGAGATTTAAAAACCTATCAGAGAATATTATGGATGAGTTCCTGACAAAATGTTTGGACACTTAGAAATTGGACGATTTCCTAGGAAAATATCAATGACAAAAATTAATGAAATGAAAAAGACTGAATATACCACAAAAGAAGAGAACTGAGTAAAAAAAAAAATCTATGGCTTTCCCCTGGCCCCTTCCCCTCTTTAGAACACAAGCCAGAAGCAGCCAAGATTACAAAATCTTCAAAGAACAGATAAGCACTACTTTGTATAAACGTTTCTGAAGAAGGGAACAAGGACAACTCCCTACATCATTTTATATGTTTAAACCTGACAACAAAACTGAACAAGAAAGATAAAACAAGAAAGATAAAAAGCAAAATCGGAGCCCACTGAAAATTGTGAACATGAATGTAATGATCTGAAATAAGATATTAGCAAACCAAATCTATCAAAATATTTTAAAAAGACATTTTTGCCCAATTGGTGTTTATCCCTAGTGTTGCAGGATGGCTTATGTTAGGAAACCTTGTAATTGACCTCATTTGTACACTTAAAGGTATAGGAATTGCTTCAAGTTTTTTTTCCCCCAATGATTTATTTTATTTTAATTTTAATTTTTTTATTTAAATTCAATTAGCCAACATATAATACATCATTAGTTTTTGATGTAGTGTTCATTGATTCATTCATTGTGTATAACACCCAGTGCTCATTACATCAAGTGCCCTCCTTAATGCCCATCACCCACCCACCTCCCTTTACATAACCCTCAGCTTGTTTCCTGGAGTTAAGTTTTATGTCTCGGTAAAATATGAAACACAATCACCTTCTTCTCTGTTTCTGGGGATGAAAACCGAGGGATGAAATGAGGTGCTTCAATTGTTGCTAAAATGTCTTATCTCTTAAAACAGAAAAAGATCACTGGAGAAAAGTTTCAGTTAAGGGTAATGTTTCTTAGAACCAGTGGATGAGCCCATTGCTAATTGTCGTTTTTTTCTCTATTTTTTTCTGTCAGAGAAAAATTGTGGAAATAGAACACAACTAAACTTTTTTAATTTCAGAAAAAAAGAAAAGAGACAAAATCCACAGCAAATAAATGATGACTGGCACTGTTCTATGCATCTTTTCCATTTTTGTTTGCTTATGCACTAGAAAATGTTCAGTTTATACTTTAATTTGCTCGTAAGACTAAGAAACTGAAGGGAATGTCTTCTTGCCTTTGGTCTTCTATAAAATGTGTGACTGATACTTTTGATTTCTTGTTTTCCACCTAAGAAAAAAATCAAAGTGGCACAGATATATGCAAGAGAAATCAATCTTCTCATCAGTAGCTACCATGACTACACCAGATACAAACCTTCTATTCTCTCTGCACCTTTTCACTTCCTCCAGTCCCCCCACCGTCATCAAAGTGCTTCTGAGATGGAGTTTATTTCTCTCTACTTTCTGATCTCTCTTAAAATTTCATCTGCTTCGTCTCTTTTTTATTCCCAACACCTCTCCTTTCATAATTATCTCCAACAGGGAGGACTCACGGGTCGCATATATTAGAATGTTTTACCTAATTGTTGAGGTGAAGTTTCAGGCAAGTACATTTGCATACAGTAGTATTTGTACACAGTTGATCTTTGGACAATGGGGGGGGAGGGTTAGAGATGCCAACCCCTCCCCCACTGGGAAATCTGCACATAACTTTCAACTCGCCCCAAACTTAACTAATAGCCAACTAGTGACCGGAAGCCTTACCGATAACAGAAACAGTGGATTAACACATATTTTGTATGTTATATGTGTCTTATATCCTGTATTCTTAAAATAAAGTAAGCTAGAAAAGAAAATATTAAGAAAAGGAAGAGAAAATACATTTAAGTACTGTCCTGTTTTTATTAAAAGAAATCTGCCTGTAAGCGGACCCACGCGGTTCAAACTTGTGTAGTTCAGGGTCAACTATATATACAGATATTATGTAGAAAGGAGAAGAGGTCTATGTCTGCACCTGCGCGGCCCGCTGCTGGTCCCGGGCTCCACCACCTGCAGGCGGGGGGGGGGGGGGGGGGGGTTGGGGGGGGCGTTAGGCGGGGAGGAGGTGGGGGGTGGGGGGCTGTCCTACTGGTCACGGAGTCGGGCACCGGCAGCCACGAGATCCTGCAGGGACTGAAAAGGAGCAGGCTGCTGCTGAAAAGGCTGTGACCCAGGAGGAATTTCGGGGTGAACGGACTGCTCCAGCTCCCGAGTTCACGGCTACTCAGCCTGAAGTCGCAGCTGGGTCTGAGGGCGTGCAGGTGGCCTGGGTGCCCGGGCGCTCAGCCGCCACCGAAGGCTGCTCTTGTGGCTCAGGCCACCGAATGGGTCAGAACAACTGCAGAGTGTGGCTTTAAGCTTTAAGCTTTCTTCTCCAGACTTTTATTTTTTATTTTTATTTTTTAAAGATGAACAATTATTATTATTATTTTTTAAAGATTTTATTTATTTATTTGACAGAGAGAGAGACAGCGAGAGAGGGAACACAAGCAGGGGGAGTGGGAGAAGGAGAAGCAGGCTTCCCGCGGAGCAGGGAGCCCGATGTGGGGCTCGATCCCAGGACCCCAGGATCATGACCTGAGCCGAAGGCAGACGCTTAATGACTGAGCCACCCAGGCGCCCCTCCAGACTTTTAAACAACAAATGGAAATAAAGTTGATGGAACATAAAGTTTCTAAAAAAAAAAGAAAAAAACCAAAAAACCAAAAAAAACCCACCAAAAAACAGAGAGAGATTAGCATTGGGGGAACGTGGCAAAAGGAATAGGATGTATGAAAATGATAAATGTATGGGATGTGTGCAGAGGGGAGCATCCCATCTCCTTTGCCTGCAAAAATGAAGGAAGATAACGTGAAAGAAAAGACATTTGGGCTGAAGAATGGATAAATTCGAGCAGGCAAAAGGGCATGGAAGAAGTACGCCTGTCAGGGGTGACGGTGGGGATAACAAGGGTCAAGGCAAGAAATCAAAACAGCAATGCAAAAGAATGGTTTGGTTTGAAGCCCTCCAAATAGGAGACCCTGGTCCCCTCCCAGGAAGCCCGTGTTATCTCTTTCTTTGTGCTGAACAATTCCTTCTATGAAGCCCAGATCTGTTTCCGGAAGCTTCCCGGATCTAGTCTTCGAGATCATGAATAGCAAGTTCCTTCTGCTGGAGATATTTAAAGATAGCTATCATGATCTGGCACTCTGCACACACACTAAAGAGGGCCATACATCCCTCTAGCCTCTACTCTTTCTTTCTTTCTTTCTTTCTTTCTTTCTTTCTTTCTTTCTTTCTTTCTTTCTTTCTTTCTTCTTTTTAAAAGATTTCATTTATTTGAGAGAGAGAGAGAGCACAAGCAGGGGGAAGGGGTAGAGGGAGAAACAGACTCCCCACTGAGCAGGAAGCCCGATGCAGGGCTCGATCCCAGGACCCTGGGATCATGACCTGAGCTGAAGGCAGACGCCTAACGACCGAGCCACCCAGGCGCCCACCTTGACTCTTTCTTAGATGCTATGTTTTCTCATCTCTTCTGATGCTTTCTGGTTTGCAGTTTCCCTTCGCCGCATGTGCCTTTGAACACCTAACACCCCGGAATGGACGAGAGGCTGTAGGTACTGGAGTGATGAAGAATGGGATACGCCCACCTCCATCGTTCTAAGATTTTAAGTATCTGTCATCACAGCCTGACACTGTTTTAGTTTTTAGATCAGTGACATCACACTGGTAACCTGAGAGTTCACTGTCAATAAAGGCAAAGATGTCTCTTTTTATTGATATATTTCCACGTGATATGTGTGCTGGGTCATCAACATGTAATGTTGGCGTATGAATTAGAAAAAGTCGCCCTCTCTGGATGGACTCTGAGGAAAAAGGCATCTCTATGGGCTGATGTAGACGATGGCCACAGCGTGGCAGACAAAACAGGACTGGGTTGGGGGCCCTGTTTGCTCGCTCACTCTGGAACTTCTGTGCAGCGCACATACCTCCCAGCTGAGCACTGTGTCTGATGGTGCCCTCTTACTGTGTCGGTAAAATTTTTTTCTTCCTTCCCTCCCTTTTTTCTTTCCTTCTTTCCTTATAGCTTTAGAATAAAAGGCCTTACATTTCTGGTCCTTATATTTCATTTTGTTATAGTACATCCATTTTTCAACCTTTAAAGACAGTTTTGTCTTCTTCTTTGCATATATTTGCACCTCTTCTGCATCCCATTACCAGTCAACTTGATGAACCTTCCCTTTCCTTGTGCTTCTGAATTTCTGTTTCTGACTTTCCCCTCTGTAAGTGATATTTAAGTAAATATCTTTCGAGCTGAGAACTTAAATTCTCTCTAGACTTAGGGTTCAAGAAAATTGACTTCTTTTGAAAACTTCTGTCTGAATTGCTGCAGAGATTAGCAGAAAAATTTAAAAAATGAAAAGATCCAAGGTGATAAGAGACAAAAGTTAAATAAATACCCCAGCGTTCTCACGGATACTGTTCTAGTCTCTGGCTCCCAACTGCCGTGTGAAGGGGAAGTTCCACTAGACTTCTGCTTCCTCCCTCAACTTTTTAGCTTGTTGCCATCCACCCTCTCTGTTCCCAGGGGGCGGCCTTGATGGTGCCCACTAATACCTGGGTGGGCGCTGGGGCATTCACATAGGGCAGTGAGTGAGCAAACAGCTTGGAGGCCTGCAGGGAGCAGACACTGGGCTAGATGCTTCCTCCTATGCTGTGTCATTTAATATTCAGATCAATCCTGGGAGATACCACTCCCATTGTACAGAGAAGTAAACTGAGGCTCAAAGAGGTGCGTGATCTGTCCAGCCTCTAAGTGACAGATCTCCTGGTTCCAGATGTGAGCTCATTTTCACTAATTGAAATATTTGGTCCATTGAAGTTCACTTGTGCTCACTTTCGCCCAGTTCTTGAAACTTTGAGGTCCCACCTGGAAAGAAGTGGTCCAATGCATTGTCAACACTCACAGTGATGGTAAAGTCACCCATCACTGCCCCCAGTCTCAGTACGGTTTTAACAGTGCTTTCTCTATTTCTGACAGGAGGTAATATTTTGAGTATAGTATCAAAGGAATGAGGAAAGAGCTTTCTGAGGGTGAAAGTGTGGAGAAGACGCTGAGGAGTGTCCAGGAAGACGGTTTTGCCTTTATCTCTGGAGTTTTAAGAAAATCTCTCCTTTTGAAGTAGGATCATGTGAGTCCCATCCCAACCGGCGACAAGATGAGGGACTCTGAGAGTCTCATGAGCCCTAACTGCTCTCAAAGAACAATCCTCTCCCAACCTGTGAGTAAAAAAGAACCCTGTGTGCGGTCCGACCAGGACACAAAGGCCAGACACTTCAGGAGTGTGGGAGGGGCCTTTCTTTTATTCCTTTCTCTTTTCTGTCTGGTGAAGGAGCATTTTGCATTCTTCATTCCTACTGCTGTGATCTAGATTGCCCTGCATAGAACAGATTTTCTTCTTGGTTTTAAGTTTTTCCTCAACTTCCCTTCTGTCCCACAGTTACTAAGGTGACTTCATCCAGCATTTGCCAAAACTAAAATTGATTATAAGCTGTTGACTGGGATCCTTTGGTCTGTTCCTGCTCCCCCCAGAGAATGTTCCCAGCCAAAGGTTTGCAACGTTCAGGTTTGTTGGTAATGACTGGGTCAGCGGTTTTCTTTCTGGTGTGGACTCAAGGTCCTGGGTTCTCCTTCAGTTTGCTTAGGACGAAGGAGGGAGGAACCATCCTCAACCTTTGGGCCAGTGGTGTGACTTTTGCTCAACAGAGACTCAGTAAAACAAAGGACACTCTTCCCACCGAGGCTGAGGCTGGCTAGCCACGTGGGACAAGAGGCCAGAAGGAGAAGGGATGCGTTCATTGGATAAATCTGTCAAATTTCCGTACTTCCAATTTCCTAGCTGTTCATTTAAATTTTTTTAAAAATTAATTAATTAATTAATTTGACAGAGAGAGCACAGCGAGAGAGGGAACACAAGCAGGGGGAGTGGGAGAGGGAGAAGCAGGCTTCCCGCCGAGCAGGGAGCCCGATGCGGGGCCCGATCCCAGGATCCTGGGATCATGACCTGAGCTGAAGGCAGACGCTTAATGACTGAGCCACCCAGGTGCCCCTCCCAGCTGTTCATTTAGATAAAATCTTTTCTTCTCCCCCTCCGCCACGTCACATGAGGCTCTCTCAGTCACAGCTAGGTCTCTCTGCATTTGTCAAGCTCAACACATACTTCTTGAGTGTGCTGCGATCCACCTACTCTACTCTCCTGAAAATGGTGTGGAGAATAAGACCTGCAACGGGGCCTTGTGGAATTTGCCATTTTATGGGTGAGACTGGTAAACCCTGAAGTTAGAGCCTATTTCTGCCACTACTGCCTTTTTCATAGGATTTGTGGTCTATGTGTTTCTTCCATCTTAATTCAGACTCCAGCTTTCTTGGGAAGACTTCCCAGATTCACCTCTCCTCTGGGCTCAAACAGGCATGCGTTCATGTTGTTACTGGGCCTCAATCCACCCTGCAGGGTTTGGGGGGAAGACCAGGGATGCGCAAAGGGACCTGGGTCTGCTCCCTCATCCCACATCTTCTTGGTTATGTGACTGTGCTTCAACTCTAGTCCACTGTCCGATCATTGCAAACGGAGGGTAACACGTGTCCTTCACAGAGCAGTCATGAGAACCAAGGGAGAGAAGATATATGAGATCATGCGCCATACATTATCTGCTTTATAGTAGCTGGTCGTTAGAGATTAGTTTTTTCCTTTTTTCCATATCTTTATTTCCTCATCTGTTAAAGGCTTCATCTATAATTTCTAATTCCTCCTCTGCCTCCAAGAAGCTGAGATTCTGATATACTGTTATTCGATGATTATAAAAATAGTTATCTCATGTGTCTGTTTTCTTTTTCCAGGAATATTAGAAGTTTTTTCTTGAGACTTGTTATAATTTTGGCATCCCTTGTGATGGTCAAGGCAGTGGAGGAGGGCTCTCTGTATGTATTCAGTGGATATCATTCATATATGTGTCATTATATATCCATCGTGTCCGTTTGTTTGGTGTTCCATCATGAAGCCCAGACTCTTTGAGACAGTCTCCTGGCCCCATCCTTTCGGTGCCCTGCTACACTTATCCAAAGGGGTGTTTGATAAACCTCAAGTATGGATGTAAATTACCAACTATACTCCACCTTGGGTCATGTTTTCTTTACACATCAACTCTAGAATTACTTATATTCACTATAATTCATCTTCCATAGAGACTTTTGATTAAAGTGAAACGTTCTTCAGATATCCCGTTCTGATAATAACATGATTCCAAGAGGTCGTCATTTTATCCATCTTATATATTTGTGAAGGGGTGCACCCATGAGGTGTTGAAATTCAAGTACTTGCCATAATTGAATTTCAAATCTTATCTCTCTATTATAATCTGATATATTTCTACTGTGCTTTGGCTCCGAATATAATAAAAATCACATTTCAGGAATCCAGATTTGACCTCAAGGGATATTTCTGCTCTTGTTAATGAACGGTGTGTGTACATTGAACTCTTCTGAAAAAGTTTAGTCAAATGGGCCTTGAGCCTCTTACTTTTTGAAAACTCATTATAGCACATACTAAATACAAAACAAACAGCCCATCTTTTGTTATTAGAAATTCTCCCTGGGGCTGAGTGAGATAAATATTTTAAGAATGACGCTCTGCCATTGCACAGAAAACTTAATTCTATCAGCATACACATACTCAAGTATTGTTTTCATAGACAGCAAATATGATGAAGGTATTACAGCATCTCCTTGTTTGTACTCAAATCATAAAAGTACTACCTCCTTAAATGAGATCTTATTCCCTGTTAACAATTTAATTAATAAGTAGTTAGTTTAAACCTCTCCTAGCACTTAACACTTAAGTAGGCCCTTGGCCCCTGGGAGTCTTGAAGATGTATCTGGAGACTTAAAAAAAAAAAAATTTAAAGTTTAAGAACATCTAAGAAGAGTGCAGTCACATGGGAACTTTTTTTTCTTTTAAAAGAATAATAGAAGTTTGTTGGAGAAATAATCAAACTGTAGATTACATCTCTAAATTGCCTTGAAGTCACTCAGCTTCTGTCAAAGACTGATTCTGAATTCTTTGGCTTCTAATGGCTATAACTGATAGCTTGAAAAGATTGTGGTTCATTGTGTGTGTGTGTACTAGATATTAAAATAGATGATTTGGGGCTAGTTTGAGATATTAAGGGTTAAATTATGCACTTAAAAATATTTATTTATTTGAGACAGAGAGCATGCCAGCTAGCATGCAAACAGGAGGGAGGGGCAGAGGGAGAGGGAGAAGCAGACTCCTCACTGAGCAGGGAGCCCAACGTGGGGCTCCATCCCAGGACCCTGGGACCATGACCTGAGCCGAAGGCAGGTGCTTAACCAACTGAGCCACCCAGGCGCCCCTAATTATGCACTTTAATAATTAAGCATGCTTAACTCCAGGTTCCTAAAAAAAAGAAATGAGTCCTTTTTATTAGATGAAAAAAGGAAAAGTCCTGGCTCACCCCCATCTCCCATCCCTCCGTACTCTCATGGCCTGAGCATTCTTCCCCAGGAGGGAGCAGGCTCAGGACTTTGAAGGTCCATGCCTTTTGGGTCATGACCTGCTGTCCTGAGCACCCATGGTTTGGAATCCTTTGCATGGTCTTACGAGAAAAAATTTCAGGGTTGAGATATGGTCATTTATTTCTTATAACCGCCTCTGTGATTAGGAACCATCATCTTTCCCATTTTATAGATGAGGAAATTGAGGCTCAGGTTCAATAATTTGCCTCAGGTGCTAAATACTGAGGCTGAAATTTAAAAAAAGTGAACCTTGCCTCAAATCCCTGATCGCAACCATTTTGTCACAGATGATACACAATATACTTGAATTGAATTTTCCCCTGACCCTTCCCTCCCAGAAGCACCTGCTCTTAAGAATTTTCCAAATCTTCATTTTTATTGTGGGATTTAAAAAATACAAGCCACATCGCACTGTATGTTTTAATCCGTAACTTAGCTTTTAAACATAAAAACACTTTTTAGAGATTTCTCTAGTTCATTTCAAAAGTGGGACTTTATTATTATATTTTTAATGGTTGCAATGTCCTATGTTGTGGATATGCATTAGAATATTAATCATTTTTCTCCCGGCAGATGGTGATTAGACTTTTTTTTTTAATAAAGTGCTGCAATAAGCATCCTTATGTGGGCTCCCTATGCAGACTCCTCATTATCTTTATGAGGGTAATATGCTAACATTCTGTAGTGTGATCCTGAAAGCACTCACTCACTTCCCCTTTTCTTATCTTTCCAACAAAAGAAATTCAGTGAGAACCTTAGAAAAGTTGCCTATTCAGGTGATCGATCAATTGATTGATTTTTAAATTCTTGCCCCTTACTGCCATAGGGTGGCAGAGTATATCTGGCCCAACACGAGACTTAACACATGGCCACAATGAGGTGAGTCCCTTGCCCTTGGCCAAAAGCTCACTGGTTTCTTCTGCCTGGAGGAGAAAATGACCTTGGGAACAAACCCCTCGTGTACACGCATCTTGTGTATATTCTATATTATGCAAGGAAGACTGGCTTCTGACCTTCTCCATCTCATCTGTGGATGGTTCAGTAGCAGATCAGTGGATTTGCTCCCTGTGATTTCACTGAAATGGGCGAGAAGATCCTTGGCTTCTTTTGAAATCACATTTTCATGGAGAATCACGCATTTCCACTCCGTATCTTCACACCAGAAAATTTTCAACTTTCACTAAATTTTTTTTCATCCAATGAACAGTTTTTCACACTGGCTGGACCACTTCTAAAGCAGTTCTCTAAAGCATTTTTTTTTTTTTTTAAATGTCATTGTAAAGACTAAATAGGACTCTTTTATACTATAGATCTGAGCTAACTGCAGAGCTTTGCATCCTACTCTTCAATTTATCTAAAACTGCTTATTAGGACCCTTGACTTTCTGAAGTATTGTCACCACTTTAATTATCACTAATGCTAATACTAATAACTCTCTAAAAACTAGCTAATTTGACCTCTCTAAAAACTAGCTAATTTGACCTCTCCTCTTTTAAGAAGGGCAGTTTTATTTGCTTTTATGCTACTCCTCAGGGCTTTGTCAATCTATGTAGAATATTCTAGTATCCTAGATTTGGTCATTTTTTTAGAGAATCATAGAATTTGCAAGCCAGGCATTGTTTTAGCTATCATTTACTTTCCATACGAACCTGGTTACATGAATCACCTCATGATGAGCTCAGCGCACCTCACTCCGGGTCAGTGCTGTTCCATCCCACTTCCCCTGAGCTGAGTTACTGAGCTGGAACTTGATGAAGAGTTAACCTAGAAGGAGATCCAAGTTCATTTGGCCAGTGGCTAGGGTTTTCTGAGGGGGGAGAATGGGGCTGCAGGGAAGAAAAGAATCTATGGGGATTATAACACACAGCCAAGCCCTAAACAAAAGTAAAGGGCTCCTATAGGTTGTGGTAGCTGGTGGGTATTAAGGGCATCTAGAGCCACACCGGGCCACTTTTCTCTTACTGGTGGGAAATTTTGGAGGGCTAGAGGCACGGAGAAAAGGAAGCAAGGCAGGAGGAAGCAATCAAGGAATCAGACACTACTGTTAATGCCAAGTTTAGGAGGCGACACCACATCCTAGAGCAAAGGGAAAAGCATATATAATAGCTGCCTCCAATAACTTTGTTTTTTTAATCTGTCCTGGGGCTCATAAGTAGGTGAGCATTTTCTCTTCAATATTGACAATATTATAACTGCATCGAAAGATACATTTTCCTCCAGCTTGACCACAAAAGAAACTATTAATGATATGACTTTGAGGAGATGATACATCCCAGCATATTCTTCTGGTGATTAGCCTTTGTTCTCCAGGCCACAGTGACCTCCGCCACTTTTGGACAAGGGACGAAGGCCTTTCCCGAAAGCACAGAGCGCTGTGTCAGGGTGTGAATGTGGGCTAAAAGTAAATGTTTCTTTAATTAGTATGAAATCACAAGTCTGATTGTGCAAAGCATGGCCTTTGCGGCCACTCCAGATTCTTCATTATTGGGTCTATTCTCTGTGGCTTTTTGGCCCCAGAAGACTCTTTTCTCAATTTCTCTTTCCCACTGAGCCTAGTGGGCAGGATATAGTGTATCCTGGATTCACCAGTTATGGCTTTTGAGGTAAAATTTAAAAATGAAACATGGCTTCTCTGAGACTCTGGGAAATTGAGTATATTGATTTGCCTTTACCATGTCGTAAAAGGCTTTGATTTATCTACCTTTTTAATCTTCTAATTTTGGCACCAAATAGAGGTGACAGACAACTGAGCTCTGAAAGGAGCGTTTTTCCATCCCCTTCTGGGCTGTGTAGGGGGAAAGGGCTGATGGGAACTGACAACCTCCAAATGTCATGACAATGCAGGGGACTGACGGCAGGACCCTGGCAAAGAGGCAGAGCAAGGGGCTGCTCAGTTCTGGAATGTGGTTTGTGGGGGCACAAGGGAGGAAAGCCATTCTGCCCCCATGCTTTCTCCTGCCAAGTCCCACGGCATCTAAAAAGCTGAAATTTGAGATGATCTCTCCTAGGTTAAGTACCTTTGCCCCTGTGTCCTTCTTGGAAGAGGCAAAATGCAGATATTGGAATATATTATCACAGTGCTTTGGTGTAAGTTTATTTCTCAGCCTTAATAGCTGAAAACATCATGGGAAGTAGTTAGAAATGGATCGACGAAGCTAAAGCAGCCCCCTGTTTTTGCAAATCAAATCTCCTTGGAACACAACCGTGCCCATTAGTTTATATATTGTCTGTGGCTGCTTTTTGCCCTGCGGTACAGGATTGAGTAGTTGTGAGAGAGACCACACCACCCTTGAAGCCTGAAATATTGATTATCTGACCCTTTATAGGAAAACTATGCCAACCCTTTGTCCAAAGTTGTGATCTCCAATAGGGTAGCCACTAATAACATGTGCCTATTCAATTGTAAGTTCCTTAAACTGAATATAATGAAAAATTCAATTCCTCATTTGCCCTAGCCACATTTCAAGTGCTTATTAGCCACTTGTGGCTCGTGGCTACCATACTGTACAGTGTAGATATAGAACATTTTCATCACAGCAGAAAGTTCTAGCGAAACTTATATATTAGGGCACCTGCGTGGCTCAGTCAGTTAAGCGTCTGCCTTCGGCTCAGGTCATGATCCCAGTGTCCTGGGATCGAGCCCCACATCGGGCTCCCTGCTCTGCCTCTGCCTCTCCCCTGGCTTGTGCGCTCTCTCTTGCTCACTTTCTCTCTCAAATAAATAAATAAAATCTAAAAAAAAAAAAACAAACTTATATATTAGTTAATAAGTTATATATTAACATATATCAATCTTTTATGTTAATCCACTCATAACCCAAACATATCAAGTTCTTTGATCTCCATCACTTTCTTTGATCCAAGATAAAAGTCATGTCTGGGAGTGATAGTTAAACCCATTGACTGTCTCTGGGCGGTATGGTATGCCTTGTCCCAGTAGTAATTGTGCATTCAGAATTCCCTCCAGTGCACTCATGATCTAATTCGTAAAAGTGATTATCTTCTTCCTCTTCTTCTTTTTTTTAAGATTTCATTTATTCATTTGAGTGAGAGAGAGAGAGGGAACATGAGCAGGGGGGAAGGGCAGAAGCAGAGGGAGAAGCAGGCTCCCTGATGAGCAGGGAGCCCGATTCAGGACTAGATCCCAGGACTCGGAGATCATGACCTGAGCTAAAGGCAGACGCCCAACCGACTGAGCCACCCAGGTGCCCCGATTATTTTCTTTTTCTATGTGAGTCTAAGAGCTGTAAGCATTTTAGTGGTTCCCATATATTTCCTCTGCTCCTGCATTCACAATTCCTTGCTGGCCTTTTGGTGAAAGAAACAGACTCCCTGGGCCATGGACCGGACTTCCCTCGCTCGGCAGGAAGGTCACTCCGGGCCTCAGCCTGAGAACCTGGGCCTGTGCCCTAGATGAGAACACACACTTTTCCAGAGGGAGTGCTGAAGATATCACTGCATCTAAAGTGAGCTGCTTTCCTGAGGAAAGATGGTTGAGGCTGGGGGAATCATTGCCTTCAGTCTGGGCAAAGGTTTCACTCTCTGCGAGACATTATGTGATATATTGAGAACAGGCAAAGACTGGAGTGGGACCTGGGGAAACCCCCTCTGATCCAATCTGAAAACCATGTCTATATTAGGGCAGAAGGCTAAGAGACTCAACAGAGCAAGTGGCTTAAAAGACAAGTGTATTTTTTTCAGAAGATGGTCCAAGGTGAAAGTTCCAGATGTGGAATGCTCTATTCCATAGCTATTTGAGGACACAGGTTCCTTCCCCATCTTTGCTCTGTCTTCCACCGTCCTTGGCTCCCTGGAAGACTTGTCATCTGCATGGTTGAAGGTGGTTGTAGGCATGTCCAAGTTTCAAGGTGTGAGAAGGGGAGCAAGTATGGAGGTGGTAGGCCCTCTCCGCAGAGGCCTGGGCCAGCCGTGTAGCTTCTCGCCTGCTCACGGTCCAGATGCCCAACTCCAAGCAGGGCTGGGAAGTGCAGCCTGGACCTGTGTGGAGAAGTGCAGAGTGGGTCTGGGGACACCGCTGACTCTCTGCTTGATATTTTCTCCACATCCACCAAGGAAATGTATCATTTCTTTTTTTCCTTTCCCTTTCTTTTTTTTAAAAAAAGATTTATTTGAGAGAGAAAGAGAGAGCATGCACAAGTGGGGGGAAAGGGCAGAGGGAGAGAATCCTCAAGTAGACTCCCAGCTGAGCGTGGAGTCCAGTGCGGGACTCCACTGGGGGCTCCACATGGGGCTTGATCCCAGGACCCTGAGATCATGAACTGAGCCAAAACCAAGAGTCAAATGCTTAACCAGCTGTGCCACCCAGGTGCCCCTCTTCCTTTTCCTTTTTACCTTCCTCTCTACCTTCAAAACAAAAAATATTCCAGAAATGAAAGGGAATTAGTTTTTCTACTTGTTTATTATTGTTTAAAAAATGACAAATCCCCAAACACAGATACTGAGCTGAAAACGTATTGCATTTCTATGGGGAATGAGCCCTTTCTGTAGGACTGCTAACCTCTCTGACATGGGAGCTATTTGGTGTTTTTCTGGAGTGGGGATGGTATGGGACAGCGACCCCTCTCATCATATCTTCAACAGCCGGAAACAGATTCAACCGGAATGTTCTTCAGAGCCCATCAGCTGTGTGCAGGCCTCCGAGCCTCATTACTTTGTTTCCTTCATTCCACTAGAGCAGCTCCGAGTCATGACAACCAGTGGGGATAATTGACGTGAAAACGCTCAACCCCAAGTGCCCAAGCTTCCCCCAAACAATTGCTGGATTGTTCTGGGACCTGTTGATGCAACAAGCCTCTTGCTAAGAAGTTTGGCCCTTAATTAGCAAGCAGCAGCTGCTAATCAAATGGTTTTAGGTGATGAAGTGAATGAGACAAAGCCGTTTCTTCTTCTTCTCGGGCAGGAAAGACAGTCAGTGTTTGAGTGAAGCTGACACTTCTGTAAAGGAAACTAAGTGAATTTGGCTTCCATTTCACACTCGTGCTTTCCAGACTGATACCGAATCTGTGAGGCCCATCTCTTGAGCCTGGTTCCCCCATACCGGCTGATGGGGCGGCAAAGTCTTAATGGAGCTCAGGGAAGGCAAGAAAGGCTGCGGGTTGGAAGCCCCATCTGCTTTACGCTTGACTAACCCTTAAAGACCTCTGGGAATTCTCAGAACGGAGCATGTTTAGCTCTCCCTTGACACCAGAAGGAAGTTCGATATGGGATAGTTTTCACCTTGACATTGACTTTTTGTACTGGGGGAAATGTGAAATGATGTCAGGTGAAAGGCAAGTTGGTACTAGAAAAGCACCATTCACTGGATACTTGTGATTCAAATAAAGGTAGATTTTCTCTTATCGTTTACCTGCATTTGGTGAAAACGTCTTGGTGTGAGGGCAAGAGCAGCGGACGAGGAGAAACTGGATGGAAGTTGTCTAATTTCTGTGAGCCTCGGCTGTCTTACCTGTAACTGGGAATATTCGTTAGATAATTAGAATCTTATCCAACTCCAAAAATATGTGAATAGATGGATAGTGTCCTTAACCAAATATTGTAACATACATAGTTACGTTCTTGAAGTGGTTTCATATAAAATCTCTCTCTCTCTTTATAAACACATATTAATATTTATATGTTTATATATATGGGTATGATAAAGCTTTATGGGTACACTGATGCATTAGATATTTTCCCCATATGTTGATACCAGTTAGAAATATATGAGTTCAGTGGTGCCCGGGTGACTCAGTCAGTTAAGTGTCCGGCTCTTGATTTCAGCTCAGATCATGATCTCTGGGTTGTGAGATCCGGCTCCATGCTGGGCATGGAGCCTGCTTAAGATTCTGTCTCTCCCTCTGCCTCCCCCACCCCCCCCAAAAAATGAAATACATGAGTTTAAAACGTGACTCACATGTCTCTGGGTTGAATGAGAGTGGGAATGAGTTACTTAGCATGAGTTACTTAGTTACAATGCATTAGTCACTTAGCATTGACATAAACTGATAGCCACATAGTCATTGTTATTAATATCATCATGCTTACACGTATGAGAACTATAATACTATAAATGAGTTACCTAAAAAGCAGAAATTCTGTTGACACTTTATGTGTGCTAAAGGAACTGTGATGGAGAATCTCTCAAAATAGGAGAATTCCCACTTACTTTAACTCTCACTGCAAATTTACTTCTTACAAAGCCTGCAGCCAATTGTGTCGTTGCAGAATTGGGGGACAACATACAGTGCATAATTGTTCATTGTT
Organism: Halichoerus grypus; assembly: GCF_964656455.1. Lineage (NCBI taxonomy): Eukaryota > Metazoa > Chordata > Mammalia > Carnivora > Phocidae > Halichoerus > Halichoerus grypus. The sequence goes on from NC_135717.1 coordinate 67,727,322, forward strand.
TATTATACTTTCCACACCATGCCATCTCGTGGTAGGCTTTAAATTATAACCAGGTGAAATGAAATCAAACCGCTGGCCTCAATAGCACATGGGCACCTGTGAAATGAATTGAATATGAATATGTATTTGGGAACTTTGTTTCTATTTCCCTCTGTTTCAGATTATCTAATGGCACAAAGCTACAGCTGCTGCATGGCCTCTGGGAGAATGTAGTGAAGAAAAATATCTTATTTATATATCTTATTGAACTTAGAAAATAGCCAATTTGCAGGAATAAAGTTTTCTTTTTCTTTTTCTTCTTTTAAATTTTTTTTATTTTTTGAGATAGAGAGCGAGTAAGCACGTGCCCATGAGCTGGCGGGTGGGGCAGAGAGAGAATCTCAAGCCGACTCTGCACTCAGCACAGAGCCTACGAGGGGTTCGACACGACTCTGAGATCATGACCTGAGCTGAAATCAAGAGTCGGACGCTTAACCGACTGAGTCACCCAGACGCCCCTAAAGTTTTATTTTTTAGTTAGTGCACTTTTTATAATCCAGACTGTTAAGAATTGTAATGCTAGAGAAGGGATAAGTTAATGTGGATATTCAGGAAATAAGCCTTCCTATTATTTTTTTGCCTTTCTTTTCCCCGTTATATTCCCAGCTTATATCCCTTGTATGTGGCACATAGAAGGAATTCAGTAAATATTTTTTCAGTGAATAATTAAAGAACAAATGAATGAATTTGGGAAGAGTTGCCTATCAAGTCTTTGTGAACCTCAGAGTTACATTTTTATAAAGCTGTCCAAGACCAAAAAGATGAAGAACTTCTCATCTATCTGGGGACTAAGGGAATTAAACGTTTTATTGTCAACTAAACCTAGCCCACGAGGTTGTCAGTCATGGAGGAGGTTGGGATTCACTTACTTGGCCTCCGTAGAGACTGTCTTCAAGATTGTGCTGGAATCCGCATATCCATTCTGCTTCTCTCTGAACCCTGGAATTTAATGTCCTTATTGGGACTGAACAACATTTGTTTTTTTTGTCAGTTTTCTCAAACTGTTTGCTGAATACCCACCATGCGTTGGGCGTGCTGCTGAGTTCTACAGATTCAGAAATGAGTGACATAGGTCCTGCCCTTCTTTTGGGGAGTTCTCAGTTTGTCACAGGAAAGAAACACATAAAGAGACGCAGTGATGAGCAGAAGATTTGGAACCTGGCTCTGGCCTTTTCTGGCCACATGGTTGTGACTAAATGCTTTTAGGTTCTTTATGAACAAATTGGGAGGTGGTATCCACATGTATTGCTAGTAAATGGCATATTTGAACTCTAATCTCTTGGAATCCCAAGTCTGCTGTGTCCTTTCTATTGGGTACAGCTGTTTATTATTATTATTATTTTTTATTTTTATTTTTTAAATTTATTTATTTGAGAGAGAGAGAGAGCGAGAGAGCAAGCAAGGGGAGGGGCAGAGGGAGAAGCAGACTCCCCGTTGAGCAGGGAGCCTGATGCAGGGCTCAATCCCAGGCCCCCAAGATCATGACCTGAGCCGAAGGCAGATGCTTACCCGACTGAGCCACCCTGGTACAGCTGTTTGAAGTAGACTGCAATGGAAAGATCTTTTACCGCTGTATTTGGGTCCCTTCTTGGTTCCGATTGACTCCCCAGCATCTCCTGTGCCCGAAGAACTTCAGGCTGGCTTTTCTGCTCATTCCTGCATTTCTGCTTCTTGTTACTTTACATTGGGGTTTCTCTCTTTTTTTTCTTTCTCCCCCTTACTGTGAAAACAGAACATAGTCTTGGTATTACTTTTCTAGCCTCCTGTACCTGAAGCGAATTTACTGCTTATTTGACATTTCTAAGATTCTTTTCCATAGTTGTTGGAAACAAAAGTGAAGGAGGGCTTGTGTGTGCGCATGGGCGTGTTTGAAAGTTGGGTGTGACAATGGGCTCCCTTTGGGGTCGCTTCTTTGTTTGGTCTTCTCCTACAGGTCCAATTTTTTTTAAGCCACAATTGTTGTTGTTGTTGTTATTTTGTACAAAGGAAAACACATCAGGTATATTGTGGAAAAAAATGAGACATGAAGTAAGTGTCCTGGGGTGAAGAGCGTTAGGGAGAGAGAGAGAGGGAGATAAGGACTTATGAAGGAATGGGTGTGAAGACACTGAGAATGTTGCCTTTGAGGGATGAGGTTGATAAATGTGGTAATTAAAAAGAAGAAAAAGGACTGCAAGTTTCTTGACAGTACTCTCATTGAGAGGCGGGGTCTATGTCTTCTCTCTTGAAATCTGGGTGGGCTTGTGACTCGCTTGTGGCCTGTAGAATGCTTCATGATTTCCACGGCTCGGAGGAAAGCGCAATGTAGCTTTCACTCTGTTGACTGGGACTCTCACTGTTGGAGCTCTGAGCTGGCCAGAAGCCCAGGCCCCCTGGAGAGGGCTCTCGTAAGGGCTGTGCTTAAGGCCTCAGTGGACAGCCGGCATCAACCACCAGTTATGTGAGTGAAGGTGCCTCCAGAAGATTCTCTCCCCAGTTGTTGAGTCAGCCGTAGCTGTGGAGTTTTCCCAGTTGAGATTCTAGATATTGCTGAGCAGAAACAAACAATTTTCATTGTACTCTGACCAAATTCCTGAGCCACTAAACTTGTGAGCATAAAGAAATGGTTGTTTTAAGCTGTTAAGTTCTGGGGTAATTTGTTATGGAGCCACGGGGCCTGGGAATAAGGATGTGGAGAGGGAGGGAGCTGTAGCTGCCATGAGGCATTACTCTCCCTTTTTCTTTGGCACCACATATTCTGCCACAGACGGTTCTGCCACGGACGGTTCTGCCCTGAATAAACACTGGGGCAAAAAAGAAAAACTGGGGATAAGGGTTCAGAAGAGGCCTTAGCATCAATTTCAAGGGGAAGAAGGAGATAGAGAGGAAGTTCCTGTGGCCAACAGCTCCAGGCAGCCATTTTAGGCAACCCAACACAAATCCAAGGTAAACAAATCGGTGGGTACCTCTACAAAAGTTCCTTTATAAAGAACCAAAGGTTCAGGAATGGTGATTCTATTTTTGCAAACTTGGAGATATTCATCAGTTTCCTGGTCCAGATTTTTCAAAAGGCATGTTTCTATATGGACTGTGGGAATGGTTATTCTCTTGCATATCTCTTGCGTATCTGACAGAGGGATGGCACAGGTGAAATAAAATCAGGGATCGTCTGTCCAGGCCACGTTAGGTCCACGGAACCTAAGCAGAGAGAGTGGCTATCATCCCAACCCAGAGCGGGGCCCAGCTATTGAAAGTGAGGCACTTGCTCTCCAGAGCCCTCCATCTCGAGGTACAACATGTTTCTCACAGGGCATTGAGATACCCTGCTACACAAATAAAGAGCGCATAGAGATTCGGTGCCCACTATCCCCAGCATGAAGTTTTCCCCTAGGATATAATTTATAAATTAATCTTTTTTCAAAAAAAGAAAGAAAATGATCTCAACTAGTGGAGAAAGGCTTCCAACCCAGTAGATTTCTTAAATTGTTCTTATGAATAGAACTGTTTTTCTAATTTCTTCCCTAAGTTTGTGTATGATATATTATTACACCAGAATGTGAAACCAGCCAAATGAGCCCCAGGAAAGAAATGTTGCTCCAAAGTAAATATAGGAACTTGGTTAATGCCACATGATCAGATATCTTGCAAATAAGACACACAATTAAAAAATCATCGTATATGACATTGGGAGTTACAGATTATATGAGATAGTCCCCCCCATGCTGAAGTGGAAATCTGATATACTTATTGAGCCTTGAGAAGAATTCTGGGAAAATGGAACTTTGAACCCGTATAGGGAGGAGTGGGTGATTATGTAGAAATATGGCGGAAAACTAGGGGACACAGAGGAGAAAAAGCAGATCATAAATCTTTAATAGAGCAAATGTTCAGCAAACCATTGTAGCTGCATTTGTGGACATGAGGCAATTCTCCATTTTTAGTTAGCACCAGTCGAAACAAAACTGCCAGGTTCAATTTGATTAAAGCTATATGTTTAAAAGGATGTTCTCATGGCAAGGAAATGCAAAGTGAAACAGCGGTCTACTTATTTTAAGTAAAACAGTAAAATTCCACTAAATGAAAGAATTAAGGATGGGGTAGTATTTTTTCTTTTTTTAAACCTTGCTATACTGTGGCTTTTACCTTGCAAAGTGTACAATTTAAGAGATACATTAATAAGTTTACCTTTTCATAGCATCAGAAAAATAAGTATAGGGTAGGAAAATGGAAACTGTACGGGACAATAAAACAAACTATGAGAATCTTATTGCATAGCTTAGAAAAAGTCATTGCCTGGGATTGGAAAAATTGTTATGGTAAAACCTTTTTATATTGTGGTATTATTTTACTTTAAAGAGCCAACTTAGACGACTTGGGATATATATTTAGGTAAAATGTTGGGAAGGGACTGTCTTCAAATGAAGATCATTCGGCACAAAAGGATATTCAAAGATTTCCTTAGAAAACCCATTCTAACCTCTCCCTTCCCCCGCCTTTTCTGCTGGGGGAAAGTTAATGTAAATCCCCCCATTTTATGGGGAATGATCAGCTTTGTTCTTTGCTTCATGTAGATGGGACCCCGCTTTCTTGACATTGAGCATCTTTACATTTTTAGGGACATTAAAGTTTTTTCCTTCTCTGAGGTCTTACAAATGGTTGACACGTGTCCAGCAAAATTGTAGACCCTGGTCTTAAAGGACCAAAGACTGAAATGGAGCTAATTTCCTACAATGATTCTACAGCCTGGGGAATTACCTGAGGAAAAACTTGCCTACTGCCATTTATTGAACTAATTAAAAATAAAAACATAGCTTTCAATAAAAAGTATATCTCAGAGCATGATATTAATTAGGTTTTTTTTTTTGCCTTATAAAAAATGTAACCTGATCTTTCTCTTTTGAAGGCTTCCAATGCTCAGTAAATTTTGTTAATTGGTTTATTAAGTTTTCCAACGCTGGTATAGTTCCTGTTCAGACTTTCTTATAAGGGCTCACATTGATATCCTTGTGTCACCTCTGGTCTCAGATTGGGTTTTCTTATTGCAGACCAACAAAAAGAGTAGAATCGGTGTTGGAAGAGAGCTTAAAAGGTGATCTGGTCTCATCTCTGCCTTCCAGCAAGTGTACTGTAAGACAATAAATGAAGACATGCAGTGTATAGACGGGGAGGTGACTAAGTTTAGACCACAGGCAGCTAGTGAGGTCAAGACGAGACAGAATTATACTGCCTAGTGGTATAATTCAGAAATCCAATAATTACCTATTTCAATAACAATCATGCTGTGGGGAAGAGAGCACAAACCCATGATGCAGATTTCCATCAGAATGATACCTGCTAGAATTACTTTAGAGAGTGCGTTTCCAGTGACCTTTGATCATAGCCCCCCCCCCCCCCCCACCCTACCAGTGCTATGTGTGGAAGTCGTACAGGCCTTCTATTCACCTTTTATAGGAGTTTTTTAAGAGGATGTTTGAGGTAGGAGATATATCCCAGCAGTCAGGTCTGTCAAGACCTTATATTCCATCTTTTAATATGGTGTTTGCATGGCTTTACTGGTCTTGGAGAAGTGTGTAACCTTGTGTAATAAAACCATGGCCTTTGAGTAAAGAGTCCTTTCTAGTTTTGACTCATTCAAGGTTTCTAAGTGGAACATTTTTTCACGAAGATTTCCAGTTGTAACCAAGGAGCCCTGAGCTCAGAAGTAAGGTTTTTCCTAAATATTTGTAAGAAAGAGAGACAATTGTGGGACAGATTTTATCTGGTGCACTGAGTACTTTTGAAGTCTTGGGTAAGACTGGACATTTTGCAGGCTTTCCTTTGTGTGTCAGGGAAATTTTCAACAAGGCGGGCAGCTAGATAAAAGAGAAACACCGGCCTCATTGGAGATGAAAGTTTTCAAACCGGGGCATGCCAAATTCATCAGAGAATATTGCCTCAAAGGAAATATTCACTTTCTTTTGAAAATTCATTATATAAAGCCCATTGTGTGATTAGGCCAGTTGTGTGATTACTGAGAAACAACTAAAAATAATAAATGATTGTCTCTTCAAAGGCATATTAACGTTGGGTAAACTTTTTGGTGGAAATTGTGAGATGTGGATATCCTAAATGCCTGGCTTCCCGATGGGTACAACACAATCCGTACCCATCAGTTTCTAACTAGGAAAGCTCCTGTCCAGCTATGGTATGGAGAAGAGTTGAGGCTTTTAAAAAAATTCTTGGGAACATGGAAAATATTTTACATTTGAACTTCAGAAGGAAGATCTATTTTTCTGCTCTGGTTTTGGCTCACCAGAGAGGTCTTGCCCTTTCATAAGTGGCAAAGTTACCTCGTTAACCAGCACTGAGCACTGCTTGGACTCTGCTCTGGGCAAGAAGCATCTGCCCCCCACCCAGGCCAGATCTTATTTTCATGACCAAATCTTGAGAGATCTTGAGGCACTAAATCCACAGCTCTTACTCACTCAGCTCTGAAAAGAAAGCATTATCAAAACGAGCACAGGTGAAGGCAGGTGACTGCAGATGAAACTGTGATTTTTTTTTCCAAAAGACCAGCAGGCTCTGGTCTGGTGATGTTTTTCTGACATTCCCCAGATCTTCCTCCTCACATCCAGTGTAGTGCCACGCTGTGCCTGTCATCAGAATATGGTGTATGATTTCGCTCTTGAGCCAGAAAAACAAGTGAAAATACTCAGTCCTACTTACCTAGTCAAAATGCACATTGAGCCAAAAATAATTGCCTACATTAAAAAGCAAGAAAAATCATCTTAGGAAGACATGACTATCATGTCCCACTGAGCAAGGAGAACCTCTGCGATCAGACATGGTTGACATTAAGAAATGGGTTCCCTCTCCAACCCCTGCCCCTACACCTACATAAAATAAGGAAGTCAAACATAGGCACAGAGTTTTTAAAATAGAGAAAGGATACTTTGATTAAAATATACAAAGGAAGACATGTTATAATAAGAATAAGAAATTGAAAATGGAAAGACCATTTCCACCAAGAAGTCATCCTGGATTTGGCAGGGATAGTGTTGGATTTCTCCCCCTATCACTGCGTGTCTTCTGTTTAATGCTGAATGTTACGGCAAAGCCAAATGAAATATATTACATAGGCCTTGATTTTAAAGGTTCAGGAAGCTCATATCCCAAAATAGCAGAGAGGGAGGAGAATTGAAGCGTTTTCAAAAGTCAGATAACTATCAGACCCAATATATGTAAATGGGTCAAATTTCCCTATCAAAACAAGGCTAAGGCTTTTCTCTCCCCTTTGTCCAGAAATACTTTTCTTAACAGAACAGAGAAATTCACAGAGTTGTGTATAAATGAAGGGTTTGTAACTGCAATCACATTTTAATGTCTTCACTTTTTAAAAGGAGTCTATGATGAATCCGTCCTACAGAGAAGGATTATTTTGTAATATGCAAAACCACCTCTAAGAGATGTGAATATTGGGGCCTCAAAAGGAGGCTCCTCTGTACCAAAGCTTTACTAAGTGGGTGACTGTTTCTCCGATATGTGGTGATTACTTTCTCTTAACTCCTTCCTTTTAATTCAGTTTAATGCTGGTTTCACTTTTGATTATGTTTAAGGCACTCGGGGAGATGGGAGTCATTGGAGGCCATGCCTTGAAGTTGCTTACAAACCAAAGGAACCATAACATTCAGCTTCTGTGTTTGCTTTATGTATGGATTTCCAGGTCTGTCTGTAATAGATTCACATACCTTTAGAGACCAAATTTTAATCTATAAACTATTGAAGAAAGAGACACATACACGATTCAATCAATAGAACAAATGTAGCCTAATATACAGATGAATTAATCTCCTCTAGACTGATACCACTGATAACCACAGTACTATGTACTTTTACAGAATCTAGAAGTCAGGACAATTAGTTCAAAAGTCAATAAAAGTCAGATCAATGGGAACCAGAATATACTCGTGCATATTTCTGAAGCTTGCAATTAAAACTTGCAGCTTGGTAAAGGATCTTTTGGAAACATTTCCTTATAAAATCAGTGGCCTGTCTGTCATTCCCAAGACACACTAGGATAACGTTGGGGAGGACAGGGAACAGGGTCTTCTCTGCTTTGGGGAACCTGAGCGCAACACCAGCGTCAGGGACATAGGCCACTGGGGTCTCTTGGGGATGAAACAGAAAGCCACCACACACTTAGCCTCTGAAGGATGTGAGCCATGGAAGCTCCGGGTCTGGGGCCAAGACCAGAGAGTTCTGATACTGGGGAGAGAAGCTCCAAATCAACCAGAGTGGATGATTGGAAGCCATTTTTCTTTGCTCACTACAGACTCACAACTGCAACCAAAAGAGGAGTTTTTCCTTTCAAGGAATCCTGGGTAGAATGCATTCTGTTCAATGAAATCTTTAAAAAAAAAAAAAGTCAAGATCCCTGTGGTAGGTATCGGTCATTGGTTTCCAGTTACTCAACCCTTTTACAAGTCTTAAGGATCCTATAAACTTTGAAAGTTGTAGTAAAATATTTATAGAGCAAGTCAAAGAAAAGTATAAAACAGTAGTCTAGGTGACATTTTGACATGACGAAAATTCCTCTCTACTCTCTGACTTTTTGATTCATGAGGGTATAGGTACCTGGCCTGTTGAAATTCCAGCTCCCTTCACTCCATAGACCTGGAGCTGGGTGATTCCCACAGCTGCTATGTTCTTTCACTTTCTTTCTTTCCAGTGTTTACTTTAGAAATCCAGGAGACGATTCTGATGAGAAGTGACAGTCCCAATCCACAGTGCCACAGCTGAAATCTCTCAGGTCATTACCCCTTCTGAATTTCCAGGGAAGGGGCGTCGGAGCCACGTCTCCACTGGGTATGAGAAAGCCTGGAGTAGCAATTGCTGTTGCAGGTTTTTAGGGCAGATATAAATTGGAGGCCCGAGTAGTAAAATCTGCCACCCCAAAGCCCTGAGATACTCTTTATTCAAGCAATCCTAGGACCCCGGTGGAGCTCCATTGGGAGCAGTCACATTTTGCCTTTGTGTCCTCACTTTCCCAGTCAAGGCTTAGGGTCCTTCCCTTCCTGGCCAGCGCGCGGGGCGTCTGATGATAGGGTGCTGCTCACCAGCTGTTGCCACACCACTAAACAGTGGGGACTGATTTTAAGCAAGGAATACGGGGTTCATAAACATGTGCGGGGCAGGAAAACGCTATCGCATATAAATGCGTGCAATATTATTCCAGGAAAAACATATGAATGTTTTGGAAGTCCTAAGGGACTTCCTAAATAACAATGGTACGTGGCAGCCAAGAGGTTTTTGCTCAAAGAAAGCCCAAGATCATAACTGAAAGTGTGTTATGAGGCAAGAAAAGGTCAAGAACCACGGACAAAAATAATGTCTTGTTTGGTCCTGCTACCATAACTCTAGGGGTGAAATTAAGTTCATGTCCCTTTCTGCAAAAGTATGCTTATAAAGTAATGAGGTAGGTGTCTCAACAAATATATCTGAATGAATGCCTCCGAATAAACGTGGCCTTCAAATTAGCCCATGGTGAAGACTCTAATTTCTATGACATAACGTTGGCTTACATTCATTTTGTTGTTGCTTAAACCATTTTTTTGAAACTCTTTGCTCAACCCCTCTTACCCCTAGATTTTTTCTTTTAAAGATTTTTTTCATTTGAGAGAGAGAGAGAGAGAAAACATGAGTGGGGGGGGGGCGGCGCAAAGGGAGAGGGAGAAGCAGACTTCCTGCTGAGCAGGAAGCCCAATGTGGGACTTGATCCCAGGACACTGGGGCCATGACCTGAGCTGAAGGCAGACGCTTAACTGACTGAGACACGTAGGTGCCCCTCCCCCTAGATTTTTAAAATCCATTTTTCCCCTAGATTGTGATATACACCACTCCTCTGAGACTCTTGAGGCTTTGTATATATTACTATTGAGAATGTACCTATTTAACTCTGTAATTAGTTATTTTCTGGGTTTATGTCCCATACAGGAATGTATCCTGGCACAGAGTAAAAGTGTACAAAAAAGTGTGTTGAGTGAATGACCTTAAGAGGTAGTTTGTGATCCATGCAAAAATAATTTGCCTAATATTTTGGGCTTATATGTTGTTTTACACCAAAGCAGTGTCACCCGATGTGATCACCTACATTCATTCACCAGCTCTGTTTTCAAGTGATTTTTGGTTGACTTTAAGAATCAAATGCACCTTCTTGGTATAAAGATTTATAACCACTGAGACTATTTTAAAAGAATGTGCTCTTGGCTCTGGAGGCAATCCCAAAGGAGGAATTTCCAAAATATTTTGAGCCATGACTACATCATTGTGTAGTGATGCCCAGTGGAAAAATATTTTTTAAAGCAATAGAGCCATTCTGTAAAAGTTACTCAGAGTTACTAGTGGCTGAGAAATCAACTGGCTGTTGTGGCAGACTTCCTTTGTTTGGGGAAAATCAGCAGAATTTCAATTTGTCCATGAACAATCATTTGTGTAATGAGAGCCATCGTCAATCTGACTCTAGGTATTGTACAATGAGATGTGATGTGTTTTATTTAATATAAATTAAGTCTAGCTTTAGCAGGACACTGTCCCCATGGCTTCTCTGAATATGGATTTAGATTGTGGTGATTGTCTCTAAGATTGTTCGAGGGAGATGTATGCGTGTGTGTGAGTATGCATTGTGTCTGAATGCACGTACGTTTTGTCAAGTTACTCGTTTAAGGACATTGCAAAACCCAGAAGGGAGCCTGACCCTCTCCTCACTTCACATTGGGGAAGACTGGGAAGAGAAATTGAACCAGGTTTAGCCCAGTGCTCTCTGGGTCAGAGTCCTAAGCGTGGCGTTATTAAGGCCAGTAGATGGAAATAAACCATTGATTATTGTGGTTGGTGTTTGGGGCCATAGAAGTTGCATTGCAGCTGGTGTGGGTTTAAAGGTTCCTCTTGTAGGAAGGGGAAGCTCCCCTTGCCAGTCATCTTGGGGTGAAGGATGCAGGCCCCGGCACTGAGGTCTGGGGCTGCAAAGCCAACACTGGATTCAGGGGTGTGAAAGAGATCTGGAGATTTGTTGAGAAGATGCTGAGCCTACTCCCTCATGTGAAAGTTAGCCAAAAGGTACAGGGAGGGTCTGAGGTTGGCTTTTAGAGCTGTGAGCCTCCAGAGGAACCACTTTTAATAAGCATGTAAATGTTTCTCTGAGTGCAATTTTGTCCACCCTCACTCTTCAGTAAAATTTTATTAAACAATCTGACTGTTCCTAACAGTGCTTTGGGGAATTACAGGCAGAGTTGGTGTCTGCACTTGACTTGAGGTGGGGAAGGCAGAGAGGCCTGGAAGAAGCTGGCTCTTCACACACAGCTCTTCACTTCAAGCTCAAGGTGTCCCAGCAATCAGAGTCCACTTTGGCTAACATTTGGGGGATGGCCTCTTCACCTCAGTCAACACTCCCAACCTGCTCCTCAGTGGGCAAGGTGGATCTTTATTCTTCATTTCTCAACTCTGGGGCTCTGCTTTCTCTGCATCTATTAGGGAGCCTCTCCCATGGGCCTTCCAGTATTGGTCGGTGTCTTCAACCCTGCTGGTCTGCACTTGGGGCCCTGCCCCCTGCCACTCACTGTTCTATCTCTTCCTGTCTTCGGCCTTCCTGTTAAAGTCTCACCCACGGGGCGCTTGGGTGGCTCAGTCGGTTAAGTGTCTGCCTTCGGCTCAGGTCATGATCTTGGGGGCCTTGGACTGAGCCCTGTGTTGGGCTCTCTGCTCAGTGGGGAGCCTGCTTCTCCTTCTCCCTCTGCCTGCCACTCTCCTTGCTTGTGCTCTCTCTCTCTCTCTGTCAAATAAATAAATAAAATCTTTAAAAAAAAATAAAGTCTCACCCATTCCATTCTGACTTTTCCTCTACCCATTGTCCTGGATGGAGCCGAAGGTTCAGCTCCATTTGTTATTGGGAGGATGAGGGTGAAGGACAGCAAGTCTGGGCCATGTAGATGGCCCGCAGACTTTTCCACCTGCTAAGGACAACTGCTTCCTAGAGAAACTCTTGAGTATGATTATACTGAGTCTCTTTTGTCCACTTTAAATTGTATTACAAAAGCCCCCCTAGGGTGACCATCAAGAGGGAAAAAGGCTTCCCAATACACTGCTATGAACACAGAAGTCTCTCCAAGCTGCTAACTGCTTGATTTTTAAAAAATCTCCACAAACATTGAAAACTCATGAAGTGCTTCATAAATATTTTCTGACACATTCCACATCTCTGGATCTCCAGGGTACCTGGCAGAGTTGAGAAAGTTTGGGCAAGGCAGTTTCCCTCTTTCCCCCTGGGGCCCAGGAAACCAACTTGACACAATTAGGTTACATTTTTGGTAAAACTGAGTGGGAAGCATCATCAGCAATTTTCCAGCATATAGATTCCCAAACAGGGAGCAGTTTGTGTAGCATCTTATTAATTTGATTGCATTACCAAATCAGAAAATTGTCTGGCCCACTTAGACTGATTTTAAAAATGAAAGACAACTCAAAGACGTTTTTACTTTGCAAGAAACTCTTTGGGAACACCATGTCCTAGGAAAGGATTAGGAAGGAGGTCTGGAATCATGCCTGGTTCCGGTCGGCCGGCCCATCGCTGAAGGCTGAAAGGAGCACTTTATGGTGCCCGAGTGTCCTACGTATATGATGAGGTGGGCGGAGGGCCTCGTTGATGGTGACGTCACACTCACGGCCTTCTTATGTTCTTATGTCCTGATTCCCAGGAACACCAACTTCATAAAAATATTTCGCTCACTTAAACTACACATTAACCTTTCTAAGTTGGCTAATGATTAATGTCATTAGCTTCAGGATGGGATGACAACTCCCCAAGAGGGTATAGCACCCACAAAGTGGGGTGGCTGTAAGAACTCTAGCCTGCTGTCCTCAGTCTGTCTGGGTGTGGAGATAATAATGGTTTTACCTCTCCAGCAGAGCCTTTTATTGCGGCCATAATTATGCATCTGTTCGGTTAGCACCTGCCCTACTAGTTGGGAGAAAGAACCCAAATAACAATGTCAAGTTTATCAGACCTGCACGAGGTGGACACCACAAGTGACGTGGCGACCTGGTGTGTGGGAACCAAAGTCTCCAGGTTCTGAGTCTGTTCTGATTCCCTTTATCCTTGGCCTCATTCTATCAGGTTCAACTTTTATGATATTGCCATTTCCATAGGTCAAAAATAACCAAATATCAGCAACTTCCTAGGGTTCGGGCCAATAGGTTTTGTTCTCAGTTCGTCTAGATCATAAGTCACAGGTCGAAGGCAGCGAGCAAGGAGAATAAGACTCAAGTGAGAGAAACCACAGAGTTAGGCGTAGTACATTTATAGTGAAGGCCATATGGTTTTTGTACACTTTTGTGCTAATGTTATATGCACGTGGCTTTTGAGCAGTTTCCACTTGGGTTGAGAGACATTTAAGGTAATGAGTTCGTAAGGTTTCATGTCATGATAGTGCCTAAAAATAGTTTCCCTGGTATTTTCATTAAGTTATGAGGGATAACAGGGTTGTGTTTACAAAAGAAATGTTTGCAGTCTTAAAGGGCATGTGGGACCCTGCAAATAACGAAGGATGACTGCAGTCAGGAAGACTTGTTTGAATTAGTAGCAGGTGGACTTCGAGACAGCAGAAATCACGACTTGTTCCACTGTTTAATGATGGATAAGGGAAATGAGAAAGGAAGAATTAGCATTGCTTACCTACCCTGTGACCCATCTTTTCATGTATTTTACTTTTCCATCCTCATAAAGATCCAGTGGGACAGGCATTGTTATCTCTGTAAGTGACAGATGCTCTGAGCAGTGTTAAAGAAGGGTCAAGGTCTGGGGGTGCCTGAGTGGCTCAGTTGGTTGACCATCGGACTCTTGATTTCAGTTCAGGTCATGATCTCGGGGCGGGGGGTGGGATGGGGGTGGTTGGGTGGGGGTGGGATGTGAGATCCAGCCCGTGACAAGCCCTGCGCTTAGCAGGGAGCTTGCTGGAGATTCTCTCCCTCTGCCCCTTCCCCTGCTCTCTTTCTCTCAAGTGAATAAATCCTTTTTAAAAAAGTGTCAAGGTCCATATCACTAGACATTGGCAGAGCCAGAATTTACACCCAGGTCAGTCTTATTCAAAGCCTCACCATTTCCTTACACCTAGAATGTTCTGGGCTGGTCTGGGTTGATGCCTTTGCTTCCAGCATACTCAGAAGTGTCCCAGTTGGGGGCTATGCATACTGCTAGCACTTACCTACCTCATCGGTCCTCTCAAAACGGATCTAAGGAGGTCTCTTCCCATATAAAGCCCGGTGTTTTGGGGTTGCATTAACATTTTGCTCAGACACGACTGCTCCAGGCGTCCTGCCTTTAGCTACTCCCAGGAGGGCTTAGAACTCAGAGTCAAGGAAGTATATTCTTTCAGTAGTGTCTCTGATGGTTGTGTTAGCTGCATTTTCTTGTGAGAAATCCAGGATAAAAAGGATTTCTAAATCACTTTTGTACAAGACAAAACGGAACGGTGTTAGAACCTTAAACTGCCAAATTGTTTTTGGGTCATGTGATTGCTCTAGGTTGATGAGCCATTAAAGCAAGTAACAATTATGCCAGGCACTTGAGAGGAGGATGGGAGAGAGGAAATAAATAGTTTTGAGGCTGGCTTTTACGGTTGCGCTGATCCTCAGAGTGATTCTGTTTTAATCAGCGCCCATGGTGAGGGTCATGGATAAACACTACTTTCGCAGGTACATGCAAGTACTAAACTTGGAAATAATGAAGACTAATGTGGTAATTTAATACATATTAATCTGTTTGCTTACTTATTCTGCACCTGTCACAGCCTATAAACCCCAGCAACCTAGAGGCTACTAATTCTACCCGGTTGCTGGACACACAAAATAGAGAAATGCCAAAGAGAAATCACGGAAACTTGGCCTGTCCCTGGATGGTAACTGGATCCATTATTGCTCACGTGCCTTATCTCTCCATTCTGTTTGAGCTTGAGTCAGCTGCGTGCACAGAATTTCCTCCGAAAGGAACAACAAACGTATATAACGTAGCATTCACGGCGTGTTTTTGGCCATTTGCTCCTTGAATGACTAGGAGGTTCCAGTAGATTTTTCAATTCAGTCACTGAGTACAGGATTTGGCATAGGAGGAGTTCAACGAACATTTGAATGGTAAACATTTGCTGAGTTCTTATCCTTATATTATCCAGAAGAAGTGTAAGTACTCAATGTTTTTTTCTGGAGATGATGGAGATATTGATATGAAATAATTAGACCTGAGGCATTTGGAAAGCAAAACCAGAAAGGTTAAAATAAAGTGAATTGAAGGTAATCAACCACCAAGTTAGTTACCGCAGACCCCCAAATGGTCATATCTGTCTAGTTGGCTGCATTTTGGGGAGCACATGTTCCATGGGTCTGAGCTCCAGGGCAGAAAGGGCATGGACAGGGGAGTCTGGGCGACCTGAAGGTAGTAGTTCAACAACTTGGCATGTGGCTTTTCTCCTCTCCACAGTAAGGCTAACCATGTCTACCTTAGGGGATTGTTGTAGAGATTTGCAAAAAGGTAAGCGAGGCTGTACATGATGCATGGCACAAAGCAGGACTCAACGCATGGATGGTGGTCGTTCCGGTCCTTGTGGAGGAGACAGGACTTGACATGGGTCTCAGCGACACATCAGAACTTCAGTAAGTGGAGGGAAAGAGTAAAGGCATCTTCCAGGCTTCTGTGTGGAGTTCTTATTCCTTTATCATCACAGCCATGTAGTTTTGTGTTGTATGAATCTTCTACAGTCTATTGAAGTTTATTTGAGTTGTTCCCACTTTCTGGCCACTATGAGCAATATGGTGTATGCGTTTCCTATGGGGCAAACCCAGCACATTATGCAAATTGGAGGGCTGTGGACAACAGTTATTCTTTCACAGTTCTAGAGGCGAGTCCAAAATCAAGGTGTCTGTCGGGCCATGCTCTCTCTGAAGGCTCTAGGGCAGGATGTATTCCACGCCTTTCTCATAGCTTCTGGTGTTATCATCAGCGGTCCCCAGTGTTCCTTAGTTTGCAGACTCATCCTCCTTTGTCTCTGCCTCCGCTATCCCATGGGAATCTCCCTGTGTGGATCCCTGTAGCTTTTCTTCTCTTTTCATAAGGATGCTAATGATATTGGATTCTGGGCCCACCCTATTTCAGTATGACTTCACCTTAACTTAAATAATGGTGCTTGCAGCTACCTTATTTCCAAATAAGGTCACATTCTTTTTCTTTAGAGAGAAAGAGGGAGAGAGAGAGGGAGAGCATGAACAGGGGGAGGGGAGGGGCAGAAGGAAAGGGAGAGAGAGAATCCAAAGCAGGCTGCACGACAGCGCAGAGCCCGACATGGGGCTCCATCTCATGACCTGAGCTGAAATCAAAAGTCAGACGCTTAACCGACTGAGCCACTCAGGTGCCCCCAAATAAGGTCTGAAGCTCTGGGGAGGACATGAATTTTCGGGGGGCACTATCCAACCCAGTCTATATAGCTATGAGCATTCTTGCACCTGCCCTCTGGTGTACCTGTACCAGGCGCTTTGAGCCACCCCTCCGTGCAGATGTTCTGCTGAGATGACTGGGTCCTAAGGTCTGTGCATTTTCACCTTCACAGCATTAAAGCCAGATTGCTCTTCCAGTCAGTTTTGCCAAATGACTCTCCTGCAAGTTGCGTGTAAGAGCTCCTGTTACGGTCAGAGCTAAAAAAAAATGTCCCTAAAGTCGTGTGTGGAAAGTGGTACATAGGTATGGCTTTATTTGCATGTCCCTGATTAATATTAATACCCTCCTTTGTTTTCTCCTTTGTAAAATACCTACTCGTGTCTTTCGCCCATTTGCTTCTTGGGTGGTTTATTTTATCCTTAACTTTTTTGGACAAACTCCTTCCTGGTTGCATAAGTTTGTGAATGTTTTCTTTCAGTCTGTGGCTTGAATTTTTACTCGATGGGGTCTTTGATGAAAAGAAGTTCTTAATTTTAATGTATTGACCCTTAACAGTCCTTTCCTTTCAGGTTGGGGATTTTTGGTCTTCAGAACCCCCTCCTTCTACTTTGAAGCCACAAAGATCTTTCCCTCTATTTTCTCCTGAAATGTTAAATTCTGTTTTTCACATTTAAGTCTTGAAGGCCACCAGGAAGTGATTTTTGTGGAAAGTTTGAAATTGGGATCCAATTACATTCCCCCTTCCCCTCCCCCATGGATGATCAGTTAGCTTTACATCGCTTTTCCTTTCCTGGTGATCTTCAGTGTCACCCCTGTCATTTTAACAAGCATGTGTATACTTAACATGTGTAAGTCTGTTTGGGTTCTCCAATCATGTGTCTTCCCATCAGTCCTTTGAGTTGTTTCCAAATTTTTGCTCTTATAATGATTGTGTGTGACTCCCAACTTTGCATGTACGTATTTGGTATACCCCTGCTCTTTATTTCCTTAAAATGAATATCTAGGTGTGATTTTGCTATATCAAAGAGTGATTTTGTTCGTCAGGTATGGACACCTTGCTCACCCTCTGCCATGTGTGTGTTCTTACCACACTCAGGCCCCGACTCCCTGCACCAGGCCAGCACCCCCTGTGTGGGCAGCCTCTTCACCTCTCTCTCGGGGCCACCACAGACGAGCTGTGGAAGGAAGGAAAGGGAAGATGACAATAAGAAGAGCGTAGGTGTATTTATTATTTTAGTGATAAATTAAGAAGTCATTCTCACAAAGGCTTTACCAATTCTACCACCTTCCGCCACCTGTGTGTGAGGGGCCCAGGTGACTGAGGGGGAGCTCCATGAAGGCAAAGGCTGCTTATCCTTCACACACTCCCTGGCATGTAGCCGAGGCTCAGTATAGATTTGTCAAATGAATGACTTTACTTCTCATTTGCACCAGGATTTTATCATTAAAAAAAAAAAAAAAATCCACTTTGTCCATCTGGTGTCAAGATGGCGCCTTCTCTAGCTCAGGCAGCACTCCACGGTGAGGCGGAGCAGAGCCCAGAGCCTGTGCCATCCGTGGGCTTCTGCCAAACCTCTTCGGCTGTGCCCTCCCCGTGGCCCAGCACACCACTCTGTGAACTCAGTTTCTCCAGGGATTTCCAACACCCCACCTCAGAGTTCGTCTTCCCAGGTTTGCTGCTTCCCAAGTGAAATATTAAGACCAAAGTGTGCCCAGCATGTGACTGGTGACGTGATTACACAACCAGGACCAGATCTCCTGATTTCCTTTACGCCACTGTGGGTGAGGCCCTGAGCCACAGAATCTAACAGATGTGGGTTAAGTGCTGGCTCCACGATTTGGTAGCTAAGAAACCTTGGGAAGTTTCATCTCTTCCACCCTCGACCACAATTTCCCCATCTGTGTAATGTGGATAATAATGCCTGGCATATAATAATAACGTCTACAGCCTGTTACGCACAACAATTAGGAGCCTGATAGGAACGTCAGCCTCATTAGAGCCTCAGATGGTCTGTTTGCATCAGATTTCTTTACTCAGTGGAAATGGAAATGCACTTCCAGGGGCGCAAAAATTAAAAAAAAAGAGCTTCACTTTTAATTTGGTTGAACAAACTGCCTCTTAAAGTTGTTGTTGCTGTTGCTGTGGGCTTTGATCCCCATAAATTTCTCCTGCCTTGCCCAGGAGTAGTGTACCAGGGGGCCGGGAATGACTTCGTAAAGACAAGTGTTAGGATGGTGAGTAGGAGCTAACTCACTAATAAGCTTCCCCCCCCAGGCAGGCTGCGCCCCTTCAAAGCCCCAAATAATTCGCAGTCCATCTCCCCCTCCTCTGTGGTTTTGCCTTAAAGCACAGCTCATCAAAAGCCACTATCCTGGACTTCCTGACACACAACTAGATGATAATAAGGTAGGGAGAGTATAAATGAACCCAAAGACATCGCTCATTAAAGCTGAAACAGAACATAAGAAGAAATCAAGCTAATAAATGGTCTCCTTGCGTAGTAAAATAGATGCTCTAAGAAGTTGGAAGAGATTTTGTGAGCTGTAATATCCTTAGGAGGAATTTTAAGTGTTTTTTTTTTTTCAAAAACAATCTTTCATCTCTGACTGAAAAAAATAAAAATTCTCTTTCAATGTGACCCAATACAGATGAGGAACTCATTAGCGATGCCATCTTCTCTGCTTCAGAGAGAACGTGTTAATTAGAATAAGAATAAGAAACCAATTTTTTTTCATTAGCAGAGAAGTGATAGGACTTCTAGGAATTTGGGGTAGCTGTTGTTTTGCAGACTTGGCAGACTGAAAACTCATTTTGTTCTTCAAAGACTCACTTAGCTTTTTCTCCACAGCTAGGATGAGGATGATGAGCTGTTCCTAGAAGTATAAAAATTAACAGTACTTGGCATCGTGTCAGTCTTGAAGCCTCTTTTTTTAAAATTCAGTTATTATTATTATTTTTTAAATTAATATATAGTGTATTATTTGTTTCGGGGTACAGGTCTGTGATTCAACAGTCTTACACAATTCACAGTGCTCACCATAGCACATACACTCCCCAGTGTCCATCACCCAGCCACCCCATCCGTCCCACCCCCCACCACTCCAGCAACCCTCAGTTTGTTTCCTGAGGTTAAGAATCTCTTATGGTTTGTCTCCCTCTTTGGTTTTGTCTTGTTTCATTTTTCCCTCCCTTCCCATATGATCCTCTGTCTTGTTTCTCAAATTCCTCATATCAGTGAGATCATATGATACTTGTCATTCTCTGATTGACTAATTTCACTTAACATAATAGCTTCTAGTTCCATCCACGTCATTGCAAATGGCAAGATTTCATTCTTTTTGATGGCCGCATAATATTCCATTGTATATATATACCACATCTTCTTTATCCATTCATCTGTCGATGGACATCTGGGCTCTTTCCATAGTTTGGCTATTGTGGACATTGCTGCTATAAACATCGGGGGGTCTTGAAGCTTCTCAAAAGATCTCTAGGACTAGCCCTGCTCCCTGTTCCCCTCACACTATGTGTGGAGGCAGGAGACTTGGCTGGAGGCTTGGAAGGAAAGGAGGAGGTAGGAATGGCAGGCAGAACAGTTCTTAAAACCCTTTTCTGTGCCCTTGCTCCTAGGTCTTCTCTAGGCTGCCTGTCTGCTGCGTCCGCCCCTTCTCCTGGACTGTTTTGGAACATCCCCTTCTTCTCCCTCTACGACGCAGAGCACATGAGTGCTTTCCCACGGGGATTCTCAGGTGCCTCAGGGTCCAGGGCGCAGAGGCGGTGACTGTAGGGAGCAGCTACCTCCTCTAAGGTTAGGGCGCCAAAAGGAAGGATTTAAGATTATGAAAACACAGAAGCTTAAAGGGGCGTCTTGGGGAGCTGGCGTCTCTGAGTGTGGAGGAGGGATCCGAGGTGCTGGGGAGGGAGCATCATCCAGCGGATGCTGGGGTCTCTGGGGCTGGGGTATGATGGAGCTGGTTCCACAAGTGTTGGAAAAACTGTCAGCTGGGTTCAGCGGCTGCTGTGGGAAGGAACTGTCCCCACAGGGGTGATGTGGGGTTGCCGGGGTGAGGCCCCCAAGAGCAGGAGACAGGCAGGAAGGAACGAGTCCCCGCCTGCCCCCCAGCCCTGCAGTCTCCTGCCGAGTCCCCTCGTGATGGAACCTAACACAGAGCAGAGAAAGGAAGGAAAGAGAGTGCTCTTGGCACTCTCCCAGAGGCTTTTGGAAAAACCCACCGCAGCCGTCCCTTCTAGCTGGGAAACACCTGTGCTCAGCCCCCTCACCAGCCACACGGAACTGTGCTGGTTGCCTTTGTCCCCAGCCCTTCTGCTTGCCCTCTGCATCTAGCCCACCTCACTGCAGACCGCCCCCTGTAAGGACGTGGCTCTGGTAGTTGCCCTGCCATCCCTCCACATCACGGCCATGACAGAGCCATGGTCTCATAGCCATCTGGCTTCAGGCCGGTGGCTTGGCCTCTGCCTCTCAGGGCCAGGGTCTTGACACTTTATGGGTGTGAAATTTATCTCCTTCACAACAATTTCAAGTATGTTTCCTATTTAATCATAAGGTTTTCTGAGACTCAGAGAGGTTAAGTAGCTTGCCCACGATCACACAGCCAGTAAGTGGTAAAGCTAGGCTTCTAGTGCTTGACACTTTAACCCCCAAATGAGTGTTCTGTCTCCTTTACAGAAGATAGCAATTACATGAACCCTTGTTACGACTTCCCCTTTCTCCCAATCTCACCCATGAATGAAATTAGTAAAGGATGCACTCCTTCTGGCTGATTGAATTCAGCCTCAGGAGCTTTCTTAACACAGTGCTCCAGAACATCACTGCCAGTTGAGTGCAGTCAGCTCATGAGATGAATCTCATTAACCATTCTTGCCATAGGCCATCCTGTTTCAGATGTAGAGGAATGACTCCATTGTGTTTATGAGCCAGGAAGCAGAAGCTACTGCTGTTCAGTACTTCTTTTCTTCCATATATATTTTTTAAGATTTATTTGTTTATTTGAGGAGGGCAGGGCAGAGGGAAAGGGAGAGAAGCAGAATGCTGAGGGAGTGTTGAGCCTGCGTGGGGTTTGATCCCACAACCCTGAGATCATGACCTGAGCCGAAATCAAGAGTCAGACGCTTAACCGACTGAGCCACCCGGGTGCCCTCTCCCATATTTTAAGGCATGAATCCTTTTGGGTGGGATTTGAGGCTTGTTCTGGTGCTCCAGATCAAAGCAGAGGAACTTGGGGAGAAGGAGGTGGGAAAGGGGGCAGGGTGACCACAAAGGAGAATATTCCCTGGGTTCCCCCATGCAGGATCCTTCCCAGGACCCCCAAAGAAAGCTGTTCTGTCTTCAGCTCTCGGGCTCTGCAGCCCAGATTCCCTCCAGTGAAACCTGATGCCAGTCAGGCCGGCTGCCCTGGCCAACTCAAGCTAGACAGGAAAGAGGAAAAGCAGATTGTGGCAAAGACCCACAACTGGCCCCTGCTGCTAAAACATGCCTGCCCACTGTGGATTCTGAGCAAGGTATTGTGGACATCCTGGCAGGGGCCTCTAAGGATCCTTGGGGTTTGCATCCTTCAGGGCACGTGTCTGCAGAGGTGGAGTGCAGGGGTGCCCATCTGCTTTCTGTCCCCCTCCTGGGTGTCTGAGTGCCGGACCGGTGCAGTCCTGGTGTGGTGCATGCGGAGTCTGTGACAGGAACTGTAGAGCAAAGCAAACACAGCACTAGTGTGTTGGGCTCGGCCAAGGGAAATAAGGCGGTGGGGCTGGGCTGCCCACCCGAGCGGGAACCGCGGTCCTTAACCCAGAGAGAATTAAGGGGAGAAGTAGCAACAGACCCCCGTATTCATAAGCTCGTGTCACAGAGAGGTCATTGGAAGGCCTTTGCCCAACCACCGTTTCATTTTGGGAAATGCCACCCAACTCCAAAGTTAGCAGAGCAAGGCTGTCCGGGATTGCTTAGATGGCCGCTCAGAGGACCGCCATCGAAGTGTCCGGTCATGGCTCGGGCTGTGATTGGTTAATGTGGTCGGGACTGGCTTCCTGGAGTTTTGAGGTGCGGAAAAGGAGGAAATCCCAGAAATGGGGGCTGTGTGATTTCTCAGAGCCAATTTGGTGCAGAGACAGAATCGCAGGATTCAATAAGTTGGGGACCTGGGTGTTTCAGCATTCCGGAGGAGTCACGCGTCAGGATGCACATTCGAAGGAACCTGATGGACTCTGTCACCTGCCCTTGTGATTAGATCTGGGTTATTTATAGTCCACTGTTTGCTTTACAAGCCCTTGGTCAAGTGATCAGGGTGGCGGGCTGCAAATGTGTGTGGCAGGATGTGTGTGCCTGGATTGGGAAGAGGGGTCAATAATTTTGCTCATTTTGTGATTCTCTGGGAAGCTAGATCCTTTGAATATATATCTCAAATTCCCTCTGTTGTCCAGTACTCAGGGAGGGATTTGCTTGCTCACTTATCACATATTTTTGGTGCCCACTTGCTTAGAGCTATGGAGGGTGAGCGTGATCCGTAGAAGCTGGGAAAGGGTGAAAGGAACGGATGGGCAAGTCCTCCCCCCACACCACTTTGAGAAGGAGGCTGGGGTGACATGCACTGCCTGCAGCGAGCTCCTCTGTCTGATAGGGCAGCGCCTTTGTGTTACTGAGAATAACCTTGAGGACATTCTGCTATCATTCCCTTTATTTTGTTTTTGTTGTTGTTGTTGTTGTTGATTTTTTAAGTAGGTTCCATGTCTAGCATGGAGCCTGATATGGGGCTTGAACTCATGACCCTGAGATCAAGACCTGAGCTGAGATCAAGAGTCAGATGCTTAATCCACTGAGCCACCCAGGCTCCCCGACTCCCTTTACTTTGAATGAAAGTAATTTGTTAGTTTATAGGTCCTAATTTCCCTCATTATTTTCCTAGCTGTGTAAGTTTTAATAGGATCCTTAACTTTTCTGGGCATTAGTTGGTTCATCAATACACATACACACACACACACAAATACATATACACACATACATGTATATATATGTAACTGTGCATATACCTATATTCATATCACATGCACATAAAAAACAATTGCAAATTATTATCTGAAACGATTGACTGAATTTGTGTTCTGATTAGAAATTAAGGATTAAAAAATTTACATGTGCTTTACCAGTGTTCATTGGGAATTGAGACTATGGCTGATCATGGTTAATAATAGAAGTGCAAGTTTCTAATGATCAACATTTCTAAATATTCTTTCCTTTCAGGAAATTAACCAGTGGCCAGTAAACTTATGGAGTGTGAGTAAAATAGTAGCCTTGTAAATTCTACTCTTGAACTTCCAGGGAATATTCGATCCTGTGCTTGTGAGGAGTAGACCCAGGTATCTGTGAGTATCAATTTTAGAGTTAGACAAACCAGAGTTCAAATTATGTTTCTACAGCTAATAGCTGTGTGACCTGGGGCAAGTCACTTGACTTCTCTGAACTTACCTATAAACTTTCTTATCTATAATATAGAGATAATAGTGCTTAGCTCGTGAGTGGTTGTGACTAGATACTGTCTACTGGGTAATACCATGTCTGATTGTATCTGGTTGCAACCACAGGGATCAATCTGGCCTCCCAAAGATAGTGCAATTGAAACATGCGAAGAAGTCAGGTCCCTGATGACATTGTTGAGCTACTGAATTAACCAACCTCAAAGTCACTCAGCTTTCAGACTTCTTGGGATAGGGCATGATATCTCTTTCTAGTTTAGGCCAGTTAAACTGATGTTACTTGCAGGTAAAATCTTCCTAACTAATACAACTAAAAATAGCATAACTTCATCTTAAATGAAATTTAAGATCTTTCTGCAACCAAATCCACAAACTACTTAGAAAATTTTGCTAAATACAGTAACATTTGGACCAAATCCAGGCAGGATGCCTTGGTACACCCTAGATAACATTAAGGCCATAACAATTGAAGAGAATCACAACAGATGTGCTTCCAAGGAGAAGGATCACAAAGGTCGTTACCTTCACTTTTGTTTCAGGAAGCCCTTTAAAGGTTTGGATCGGGAGAGGGCCACGTTTGGAAATTTTCAGGGTGTTATGCTCCTGAATTGCGTGAGTAGGGAGAATGGACTGGAGTGGGTGAAAAATTCTGGCAGGGATATTTCCCAAAAGGCTGTTGTATTGGTCCAGTGAACAACAATGTGGGTTTGAACTGTTTCATGCCTGTGGGAACACAGGAGGAGATTTGAAGGTTTGGTCCATTGAGCGAGAATGTAAGCAAAGATTTAAAATGAATCCCGGGAAATAACGTACCCCAGAAACCAAAGGAAGAGAGAAGAGACTGTCAGGAAGGAAGCAGTGATCGCTACCATTACCACCACCAAGGATAGGATCAGTGACCCAATAGTGAGGGCTTGCCACATGCCAGACTCTGTTGGTCAGCTTCCATGTATCACTCTATTTAATCCTCCCAAGAAACCCAGGACATAAGCCCTCACATTGTTCCCAGTTTCTTTTTCTTTTTTTTTTTTTTAAAGATTTTATTTATTTTATTGAGAGAGAGAGAGCACAAGAGGGGGGAAGCGGGAGAGGGAGAAGCAGACTCCCTGCCGAGCAGGGAGCCCGATGCGGGACTCCATCCCAGGACTCCAGGATCATGACCTGAGCCGAAGGCAGTTGCTTAACCAACTGAGCCACCCAGGCACCCTGTTCCCAGTTTCTGATGAGGGTTCCTAGATGTTGGAGAGTTCAAATCCCACTATTCATAAGAGTGGACCCGGGATTCAGGGTACGTGCTAGTGAAACGTATTGCTTTAGCCACGGGATAACCCCCTGATGTGCAGTGATGCAGAATGTCAAGCAGGAGAGAAAGCTGTTGGACTTGGCGATTAGGAGGTCATTGATGAGAGAAGCTTCACGTGTTGAAGTGTGAAAGGAGAGTGGGAGGGGGCAATAGGTCTTTGAAGAATCCTATGCATGGGTTAAGATACTTTTTCACTGGGTATCATGAGAATTGCTATTGTATTTATTAATCGTAATTCTGGTGGTTTGGGAATTACATGCAGAAAGAGTTCACCCTGATGTCACTTAGAAATCAAAGTGTTTTTAACCTCCCCCCCACCAAAGCAAAGTTTTCTTTCATTTCTTACTGAATCGTAAATAAGAAATTCAGCAATTCTAAGTCTGGTTAGACTGGGAAGTCAGGAGAACTTCTTGTTAGTAGTGTTTGGAATAATAGGCTCCCTCTCACCATGGATGTTGAATGACCATCCTCTGGTTAACCAAACAATTATCTAATCAAATTGATAATATCTAGTCAAAACGGAGAGCCCCTCAAACACTAGTCCAGCAATGATTTACATGTATGAGATTTCTCTTGTGGGGTGGACTTTTTTGGCAACACCTTCTAGTTAAACCCATCTCAGTGTATTAGAAAAACATTCTGGCTGGGTTGCTAGCTCTATGAGCCAATTACAAATGCCAAAATTGCTGTTGAATTGCTTTGGTATAAATGCCAGTTCTCTTCTGGGGCTTCTGAAAAATTAGAATCCTTTTGGTATTCCCAACTCTGCTCCTGATCCTTGGGAGACTGTCCACTTGGTCACGGGGAAAGGGTCTCACTTCCTTAGAATGAGATTAAGGAGAGAGATTGGAGACTGAGTTCTTAGAAAACTGCTTGTTCGCACAGGGTTTAAATGAATCCGAAGTTCTGGCTTTCTTGTTTCCTTGGATTGCGTGTTACTAGGGGAGAGGAACCTTTATACTTCTGTAACCCCTCCTCCATTATCTGGAAACACTCCATGAAGAAGTGGAGGGCAAGTTGAGGGCATACTTTCCAATTAAACAAGAGGTTTCAACATGATGATGTAAATAACTAAATAATTATACTTCCCCAAGGCATTGTTAAACTTGTCCTTTAAGAAGAAGGCAGAACTTTTAGTTTCCTTGTTGATGAAACAAATTTTGTTTTAGCAGGCAAGCTTCTTGAGGCCAGAGACCAGGTCTTTTGGCTCTTTTATAGTTATAATAATCATTATTGCTGTTCATGAACTATTTCCAGGTCTCTCCCCTTCTGGGCACATGGTAGGATTCCATTTCCTGCTCCCTTGTGGGTGGGCAGGGCCGTGAGACTAGTCAGGCCAATGAGATGAGATAGAAAACAACAGGAGGCAGATTTTAGTATCCTATCATTTTGGGAGATTTAGTCTCCTATGATTTCACAATATATACAAATATTGAATTCACTACATTGTACATCTGAAACGAATATAATGTTACATGTCAGTTATACCTTAATAATAAAATTAAAAATTATATGAAATGATTTAGTCTCCTCTTTGGGATTCTCCAGAGCTTTCCTTTCTCTCTGGCATGACAACTGGTAATATTCAAGATGGTGACTGTTTTATCCACTTGGGTACCTGGATGTTTATGAAGAATAGGTTCCCCATGCCAAGCCTCCCGCTAACTCTCAGCGGACATGTGGCATGAGTGAGAAATCAACTTTGGTACTTTTAAGCCACTCCAAATTTGGAATAGTTCACTACTGTAGCATAAATCCTGATGAGTACAATGTAAGATTTAACCTATATTTCAAGTATATATTACATCTGTATTATCTAATATATTCTTAGGGCCACTAGACTATAACCACCTTGAGGGCAGACATGGCATGGTATCCAGTTTGTATTTCTGTCATCTGGCAGAGATAAACAATTTTTTTTTTTAAGAATTTATTTATTTATTTGAGAGAGAGAGAGAGCACGAGCAGAAGGGGCAGAGTGAGAGGGAGACAGATAATCTCAAGCAGACTTCACACTGAGCATGGAGCCCAATGTGGGGCTGGATCCCACAACCCTGAGATCCTGACCTGAGCTGAAATCAAGAGTTGGTTGCTTAACTGACTGAGCCACTCAGGCGCCCCACACCGTGTTTCTTGATGAAAGTTATTGTATGAATGTTTGGATACCTGAAAAGATGGGAAACATGAAGAGAATGAGTAACTGAAATCCAATGTTTCTCCTAAATTTTATTGAAGCTAACAGTTGCAGCTTTTTTTCCTATCACGGCCCTTCAAAAAAAATAGCTTTTGACACTAAAATCTCACTGAGTGTGTTTCTTCGGTCCCTTCACAATCTCTGCAGTTTCTAGTGGGATCATAGTAAGTTGCAGTAAAATAATCTTTGGTGGCGGGGTGGAGCGGGGGGAGGAGGAGAGGGAGGAGGGGGAGGAGGGGAAGGAGGGGGGAGGAGGGGGAAAGAGGGACGGGAGTTGAGAGAGAGAGAGGAACTGGTTGCTGCATGGTTGAGAATGAGCTATGTTTAAAACAAAGGCGTTATTTCTCTTTTAGACAATAGGAACACTTTCAAGATCCACTCTGGAGATGGAAGTGATCTAGTCTTATGGACCTCAAAGATTTCATTTCAAATATTTGCCACTCATAGACGCCCAATAACTTCTTAAGTGATAATTCGTTTTTTCCAAATTTTGATCAGATGGAGTCCATCAGGATCACTGGTTTGGTGGGTTGGAAGAGTGAGAGAACAAGTAATACTGTATCGAATGGTTGTATTTCTAGCCCAAAGCTGAGAGTCATTTCCGTTAACTTACACTGCCAGAATGCAGTTTCTATTGAACATTCTGGAATACTGACAATAACCTGAAGGCTCTCCAGTACTCCCTTTGAATGAATAATCGCCTAGAAATTGCTGGGGCTCACTCCCTCACTCCATTCAGTCCCCTGGCTCTGCTCCTTGACATTGCCATCACCTCACCTCTTGGATATACCCTTTTATTCTTCTTACAGAATTTATGACCCCAAATTCTGTCATCTATTGTACTTGTTTACTGGGCTCTTGTCTACTTTTCCCCACTAGAGCGTAAGCTGCAGGAGAGCAGGAGAGTCATTTCTCCTGCCCACTGCTTTAACGCTGGTACCTGGGACAGTGCCTGGCACGCACTCACCACTCAAAACAAGCTTGTTCAAAGAAGGAACAAACGAATGAGTGAATGAATCCATCTATCCATGAATTGCTTGAATCACAGAATTCATATCTTGACAGAAGCAAAAGGAAACCTAGACTTTTCCAATCCAAAGCCTTATATATATATTTTTAAGATTTTATTTATTTATTTGTTAGTGAGAGAGGGAACACAAGCAGGGGGAGCTGCAGGCAGAGGGAGAAGCAGGCTTTCCACCGAGCAGGGAGCTGGATGCGGGACTCAATCCCAGGACTCTGGGATCATGACCTGAGCCGAAGGCAGGCGCTTAACGACTGAGCCACCCAGGCGTCCCAAGTCCAAAGCCTTGGGGGTCAGCGCTTGGGGGTCATGTCTAGGATCACACAGGTTTGTGGTAGAGCCAGAACCATGATTCATAGTCTGGTGTTATTTCCATTTCAACATACAAATACCTACTACACAGCCGCTGGAGGGTGGGTAGGTGGGAGAATGGTGGAAACACCCGGAATGGATAAGGGAAATGTTGGGAACAGAGGTCTTCGGCGCGTCGCATCTTCCATTGTTGCCCGGCAGGCCATGAGCAAAGGTGTCGAGAAGTATGAGGATTCGGGAGAGGAGGAGGGAGACAAATGTGTTGGGGGCACCAAATGGTGAGGAGGATTAAGAAAGAAGCTGTACTTTTTCTTTTTCCTGACCATCATAAACTTAGCATGCCTTTCCTTCTCCTTGTGGCTCTTTTTAAAATTACGAGCTACTGAGTATTTTAAATGAGCTTTCTGTTATGTCATAAATATTCAGACCAAGAATAGTAATTGTTCCCTGTGATTAATTCTGCTTACTTGGTAAAGTTGTGCAAGGTTTTCACTGGAGGGTATGTCTTTTATGTTTTAATGTGACTCATGTATAATACAATTTGTCCTCAACTGCAGTTGAGACAGTGGAGTTAGGTTAAGGGCTTTTGGGGTCTTTTTCTCTGATGGCAGTATTTGGAAGTACTTAACTTGGATGGTTTGTATTATCCCTCCCCTGGGCTGAGAGGAAGGTAACTGATGGGGCTCAGGGCCAGAAGTTCCTACTGGCCGCTCCCGTCCTATTGGTCTGAGGTTTAATGGAGAAAAGCACCATGTTGAAGGTTACAGCATTTCCCTTTGCTTCCATTTTAATGACATTTGCCTGCCAGTGTTTTCTCTTTGAAGAGCAATTTAATAAACAATCGCTGGCGTTTCATGTCAAGGGCAAGATTTGTAATGGCATTCATCTCCCCGGGAGTTCTTCCTCAGCATGTGATTGGATCAAGCCCTTTGCAGTGAATAGTGAAGTGCTGGTGGCTCAGGGTACACCACGGGTCCGCCCCGCACAGGATGAAGATGGGCTGGGGACGGGGGAAGGGAACGAGCTCTGGAACGATCCTGGACTCTGTTTAAATTTCCCTTACTTTAAAACTATATTCTAAATAAGTCAAACGTGAGCCTGTAATCACACTGGGGACTCCTCAAGGGAGGTCTGAGGGGGGCAGTGGGCATACGAAGTTCTGGAATGTCATTTTCAGCTGGCTGTGTATTTCTGGGTAAGAAGGAAGCTGAACAGCCAAGGGCTTTCATTGTTGTCGATGACAGTTGAAGCTCTGAGCATTGACAAGGAAGATTGTTATCGAATGGTGCTTATTAGGCGCCCACATGAGTCAGACACTGTTCTGGGTGCTATACAAAGCAAGCCCAGGCAAGGGGTTGCATTGCATGCATCCATTTTTGATTAAAATCCCATGTAAATTTATACAGCCAATGAGGGTGGGCCTCCGTCTCCAGTGACGGTGTTACGCAGGTCTGAGTAGGACAGAGCCTGGGCACCAGCACTGAGAAATGAGGAGTTTGACAGTCTCCTGGCTTCTCCTGGGTTGTAATGAACAACAGCAAGGCTCTAGGAATGGCGTGCTGAAGTGGGGAGTGTCCCCAAGGGAGACTGCGGCATGCCACCCAGCTGCGGATGGGATGGCCAGTGGTCATTCATCTACGGGACTGTGTGAGGCCGCAGGGACCCACATAGCTGGTCTCAAAGACCATTGTAAGGCCCATTTCTGTAGACTCAGAGGTTGGCAACATCTCAAATGTGGCAAGCCACTGTTCTTCTTTTCTCTTTGGCATGTCTGGATTGGAGAGAAAGTATAACCAGACATCACTGTTTAGGGTTCTTTTGTGAACAGGGGGTGTGACTTTTAACAGCGGGGAGGGCTGGCCGTGGCCAACACGCAAATGCTTCTCGGAAGGGATGGTGATGGGCCCACTGCGGTGGTAGCTCACCCACGTGGTTGATCGTGGCCATTCCTGTGGTTGTTGACATGCATGCTAGATGTTTCTACATCCTGTTTATCTTTTAAGAAAATTCCACCACAACAAAGTGATATTCTAAGCTTTAGCTAGTGATATGCTTATTATAAGTAATGATACACAACTTATCACAGAGCGATGGCAGGATAATGAGCGTGGCCTCTTGTTGATGGTGGAAATGAGTTGTGAATTACGGGTATGGAAGCAGATGTGGCCCAGTGCATGTTGGGGGTGGGGCTGGAGCTGCCAATGATCTCCTGGAATAGCTTTATAGAGTCAGCCTGGAGCTTGTGCAGATGACCTGGGTCTCTCCCAGGCTGCCACCCAACCTAAAGGCTGGTGCTTTCTTTGGCTTAGCCAGGCACAATATTCAAAGAGTTAGGGTCAGGGTGACCTAACCTTCTTCCATCCTCAACTGCCATCCACTCACCCATTTTTCTGCCTAAGAGTACACTTTGAAATTGTCCTCTAAGACTCCAATTAAATGGAAGAAGAAGAATGGTTTTTCCTCTCTATTTTTCTGAGGGTGAATCAGTTTTGATTTTCGTGGATTCTTCTATAGCGAGAGTGTACGATACATTCACCTGTATTAAATGGAAGACAAGATTGTTGAACGAGGAAGTCCTTTGGAGAGTCATAAAAGGCTGAGTTTTCATGGCAAACCTGAGGTCACTGGGTCCGGCAGAAGGTAGCTTTTGAGAAAAGATTCCAGAACTGTTCACCCGGGTTCTAACCCCAGCTCTGCCATTTACTAGGTGTGTGGCCTTAAACTTCTTCATGCCTCCATGTCTGCTTCTGTAAAATGGGCCTAGCATTAGAACTTACCAAAGGTAAGTGAGGGCCAAGTTACTGTAAGGATTAAATGATTATTGTGTGCAAAAAACACTTTACACTGCCACATGTAAAGACTTGATAAATACTAGTATTCTTCCTTAATCCAGAACCCAAATAGGTATACTTCCTTCCTTCCCTCTCTCCTCTGTTGGCTGAAGTCAGTTATAACATAGATAAATGTGTATTGGGCCCCAGTGTTCTTCCTGAGGAGTTGCATTTACTGGGTTTACCAAAAAAAAAAAAAAAAAAAAAAAAGATCAGTACAAACCCTCATGCCCTTCATAAAAAACAAACAGGGAGGCAAACAAACACATGTTGAATGAGGAGCCCTGTGGGTCTTCTTCCTCCAGGACAGACAGTTCCCATTTCATGTCAGGGTAATAAAGTTAATGGGGGAAAAATGTAGATCTCCATATTTGTCTGGCGAAGTGGAAAAGACAGGAGCGACTCAGACTTATCACACAACTATGAGCTCCTCAATATAGTTGTGCATCAGAAACAGCAGAAAAACTGAACAAAAAATACCAGTCTCTGGACAACCCCCTCCCCGCCCCTCCCCCCCAACGTGCCTGTGATGTGACCGGGCACCTGTATGTCCAAATTCTCCAGATGATTCTGAAGCACAACCAGGTGAGAACCACTGTTATAAGCAATTCTCAGTATAACAAACGAGTACACAGTCTACCCTGGTTTAGGTAAACAGACCTGAACAGAATGCCAGGAACAGAACCATGTTCACATTGAAATCAGTTCTTCCTGTTAATATGTCTCATTATAAAATTAATGATTTTCCTCTCTGTCTGGAGAGGGAGATTTGGCAAAAGGAATTTTAAAGAAATCAGCACTGATTCGGAAGTTATGGAAGTCAGAGTCTCGGCTGGGCGTTCCATGTTATCAATCGGGATGCATGCGTGAAGTACATTAGTGGTCAAAGGCGTCCTCGCACAGTACAACTCACTCAGTAAATATGAATTGAAGAGGAGCACCGGAAACCATGCAAGTAAGTCTGTGATGGCCAGTGAGTTCTGAACTTTCAGAGACACCTTTCCACGGGGTCCCAGGGATTCCCACATGGCACTGCTCCGGGGGCCTGGTTGCACGCTGCCGAGGGCTGACCTTGATGAAGGGCATTTGCCAGCCCTGCAGGAAGGAGTCACATGCTCACGGTCCCCGCTCAGCACGTGCCTGCCCTCGCCCTGTTGGAGTCCAGCAGGGTCGCTCCCTGCTCTCACTCACCTCCTCCCCATCCTCCGCCTCATAGACTTTGGTAAGAAACTAATTATAAACTGTTTCCCTTTGAGAGTCCCAAATTCATGGATGAACAGAGTCCTTCGAAAACGGCCGGCAATCCAAAGATCATTCCTTGGCCCTGGAGATGGGATGGATGGGATAGTTTTATGCCATTCAACTCCCCAACTAAGAGACTCTCTGAGAGGAACTCCTTTGGGAGGTGGCGCCTCTGTTCACGCCAGAGTCCTGGCTCCTTATAGGGTTCTTCCGGAGACTTCCAGGCAGCTCACTGCAGTTAGCTGGAGACCCCCACCCTCATTAGGTCATGTTTACTGAAGGTGCTTGTTTTCTGTCTCTCCATTCAATGGGTGGCAGGACACTGACAGGACAAAGCGTGTTGTAACTGACCACCAATGGAGCTGGCTCTGTTCAGGGATTACGGTTGCCTTGGGAACCAGCTTCGCTGAACTCACCACAGCAAACATGGAATGAATGGCTGGGTCAACACCCCAGATAAAAAGAGGGTTATGCAACTGTTTGCTGAACCCTTGGCAGGATTTTTTTTTTCTGGACATTTCCCAGAATATCCCCATATTCACAAATTCCAAATGAAGAATTCTAATTTCAACCCATAACAAGTATGTTCATTGTTTGCAGAAAAGAGCTGTCGCTTTTGGAAATATAAATGAAGGTCTGTGGAAGATTTGAATTGGGTGTTGCATCAGTTTTGGTAACGGCTAGAAAGCATATTTAACGATAAGCTTTCCCTAGACAGGAAACCAGGGAGGCCACTCATGTATTTCTAATGATCTACATAAATAATTTCATCTACTTAGATTCCAAACTTCAGTCATTAAATGGTTTTACTCTCATCTCAGCTAAATCGAGTCTTGAAAATGAATTTTAAAATGCAGAAATAAGCTTTGGAAAAAAAAATTCAGAGACAGGATGGAGCCTCTCTTTGTGGAAAAGCAAATTGGCAAACAGGACAATTTATTTCAGACAGTGAGTACAAAGGAGCAAGGTTCTGGGATCTCCTAGTCCCTCAAACCATTTAATTCTAGGTAAACAATTAAATGGTAACATAATCCAGGTGGCCGGAGTAGTTTATGTTTATTTCTGTCTCTGACTGGAAGGAAAGTATCTCACAGAGGAAGATAGTAACAGTTGTTATGCCTCGTACCTGGCTGCTTGACCTGCTTTTCCTTCTTCTTCTGTGACTTTCTCAGACCCTTGCGTTCTGACTGCCGAGGTTTTTCTTTCTTTTTTTTTTTCCCCGAGGTGGACCTGGTCTGGTGCTTTATACGACGTAGGCACTAAAAGCCGGTTGTTGTCTTCTTACACAGCTCCTTTGAGCTCATTCCTCAATGCAGGTTTCCCATCCTTCCCTCCTGTTTGCTCCTCAACCCCCAGATGTCATCTCCAAAGATGCTGGCCACCTTTCTTTAAACTCAGGCTTACCATCCTCAGTCCATATCATTTTGTTCTGTCTTTATGTCCACCTGGGAGAGGGGAACCAATGAAATAGCTGGAAGACTGCTTGTTTGTTGGTTTGTTTGTTTGTTTGGTTATTTCTCGTAGCCCAGATAAATTATTCTAGATTGAGTGGTTGTTCGGTGTAGTGAGGTCATTATTAACCATGTAATTTTAAGACATCTTCCTTTTTATTGTGCTATTATTTCCCATTTGTATCCTGGATACAGCCTGTTCTTTCTGGGAAATTCTGGAGAAAAATAATGAACGTAAGTGCTAAAGAATATGTGTTTCTTCCCTAAGCAAATATTTCAAATAGCACTTACTATTATTTTTAACTTTTCATTTGGCAATAACTATATAGATTCACAAGAATTTCCAAAGAAACGTGCAGGGAGGTTTGGCCCCCCACCCCCAATCTCCTTCAAAGTTAACATCTCAAGTGACTATAGTGTAATATCAAAACCAGGAAACTGACATTGGTACAATCCACAGAGTTTATTCACATGGCATCAGTTATACAGGCACTTTGTGTGTATGTGTGTGTGTGTGTGTGTGTGTGTAGCTATATGTAATTTTGTCACATGCAGTTTTGTGTAGCTACCACCACAAACAGATACATCACTGAAATGTCACCACAAGGCTCCGCCATGTTACTGTCATGGTCATATCTACTCTCTCTCCTCACCTGGACAAACTTTAATCTGTTCTCCATCTCTGTAATTATATTATTTCGCTAACATATGAGTGGAATCATGCAGTTTATATCCTTTTGAGATTGACCTTTTCACTCACTCAACATGATTTCCTTGAAATTCACCCAGCTTATTGCATGTAGCAACAGTCCGTTCCTTTTTATTCCTGAATGCGGAATGATCTCGAGGTACCACAGTTTGTACAACCATTCATCCATTGAAGGACTCTTAGGTTATTTCCACTTTTTGGCTCTTGTGAATAAAGCTCCTTTAAATTTTGTACAAGTTTCTACATAAAAGTAAATCCCCCCGCAACCTGGGATAAATGCCCAAGAGTGCATCTGCTAGGTTGTATGGTAAGTCCATTTTTAGTTTTAAAAGAAACTGCGAACTATTTTCTAAGAGTGGTTGTGCCATTTACATTCCCACCAGCAATGTATGAGTAATTCAGTTTTTCCTCATCCTTGCCAGCATTTGGTGTTGTAACTGCTTTTTAATTTTACTCATTTTAATAGGTACATAGCGACATATTGTGATTTTAATTTGAGTTTCCCTAATGGTTAATGATGTCGAACATCTTTTTATAGGCCTATTTGCAGTCTATATATACTCTTCAGTGAAAAAAATCTATGCAAGTCTTTTTCCTATTTTCTAATTGGATTTTTTAGAATGTTGAGCTTTGAGAGTTCTTTACATATATTTTAGATATGAGTCCTCTATTGGATGTGAGTTGCAAATATTTTCTCCAGTTCTGTAATTTGTCTTTTCATCTTAACCAAGTCACTCACAGAGCAAGGTTTTAAAATTTTTATGTGGTCCAATTTATAAATTTTTCTTTTTCTGGATTGTGCTTTCGGTAACAAATCTAAGAAATCTTTTTCTAGTCCTAGGTCCTAAAGAGGTCCTATTTTCCCCCCAAATTTTATATTCTTACAGTTTATATTTAAGTCCGTGATGCATTTTGAATTCATTTTTAAAAAAAGATTTTATTTTTAAGTAATCTCTACACTCAATGTGGGACTTGAACTCACAACCCTGAGATCAAGAGTCACATGCTCCACTGACTGAGCCAGCCAGAAGCCCCTTGAATTCATTTTTGTATAAGGTATGAGATTTAGGTTGAGGTTTATTTGTTTTCCTATATGGATTTCCAATTTTCCAGTATCTTTTATTTATTTATTTATTTTTATAAAGTCTGCCTTTCTTTTATTCAATTATTTTTTTCTTTGTCAAAAATTAAATGGGCATATTTGTGTGGATCTATTTCTAAGTCCTCTTTTCTGTTCTGATCTATACAGCAGTCCACCAGTACCATACTGTCTTGATTATTACAGAGTATAGTACACCCTAGTATCACAGAGAATGATTCCTTCTCCTTTATTCTTTGTTTTCAAAATTCTTTGGGCTACTTTAGGGCCTCTTCCTTTCTGTATAAGTTTAAGAATAAGTTGCCTATTTATATAAAACATTTTTCTAGGATCTTGACAGGAATTGCATTATACCTATAGGTCAGTTCAGGAAGAATTGAAAACTTTATTACACTGAATCTTCCAATCCATTAATATGGTATATCTCCCCAATTATTTAGGTCTTTTTATTTTTTTTTAAATGAACATTTTGTAGTTTTCAGCATACAGATCCTTACATGTTTTGTTAGATTTACACTTACATATTTAATTTTCTTGGAGTAATTGCATATGGTATTGCACTTTTAATTTTGTTTGAACATGTTCATTATTGGCACACAGAAATAAAATAGACTTTCATGTGTTAATATTGTATCCTATGACCTTAATGGATTCGTTTATTTGTTCTAGAAGTTTTTTTTTGTTTTTTTTTTTGTGGATTTCTTGGACGTTTCCATATAGACAATCATCTCATCTGCAAATAAAGAATTTTATGTTTTCCAATTTAATTTGTATATATATTTTTTCTTTTTCTTGCCTTATTGCACTGGCTAGATCTTCCATTACTATGCTGAGTAAGGGTGGTGAGAGCAGGTATCCTTGCTTTATTCCTGATCTTGGAGAGGAAAGCATTCAGTCTTTAACCATTAAGCATGATGTTAGCTGCAGGATTTTTGTAGATGCTCTTTATGAGGTTGATGATGTTCCCCTTTATTCCTAGTTTGTTGAGAGTTTTTATCATAATTGGGTGTTGAATTATGTCAAATGCTCTTTTTGTATAAATTGATGATCATGTGAATTTTCTTCTTTAACTTGTTAATATGTAATCCCACTTTGTGGTAGTATACTATTCCTTTTATCCATTTCTGGATTTTCTTTGCTAATATTTTGTAGAGGATTTTATTTAAATTTATGAGATATATTGATCTGTAGGTTTTTGTGTTGTTTTGTTTGTCTTTCCTGATTTTGTCTGGTTTTGGTACCAGGGTAATACTGACCTCATAAAATGAGTTGCAAAGTGTTTCTTCCTCTTCAATTTTCTATAAAATTGGTGTGAATTCTTTTAATGTTTGGTAGAAGTCTCCAGTGAAACTATTTTTCAGGAGCTTTGAAATTATAAGTTCAATTCCTTTTAGTGTTATAGGACTATTCAAATTATCTACTTAATCTGGGCTGAGTTATGATAGTTCGTGGGTTTTGAGGAATTGGTCTATTTCTTCTAAATTGTTGAATTTATGATCATAAAGTTGTTCATGGTATTCTTTATTATTCTTTTAATGGTTGAAAGATCTGTTGTGGTTTTCCCTGCTTCATTACCGAAATTGGTGATTTGTGTCTTCTCTCTTTTTATCTTTGTCTTGTTAGAAATTGGGTTTTCCCCAAAGGACCAGCTTTTTGTTTCATTAATTTTCTCTATTAGTTTCCTTTCCAAAATTTCATTTATTTCTGCTCTATTTTTACTATTTCCTTCCTTCTGCTTGCTAGGGGTTTATTTTGCACTTCTTTTTCTAGTTTCTTGAGATAGGAACTTAGATTCTTGACTTGAGAACTGTCCTTTTTTCTAATACAAGCATTTAAGATTATAAATTTCCCTCCCAGCGTTGTTTTATATGTGTTTCCAAGATTTTAGTATGTTGTATTTTCATTTTTATTCAGTTCTGTGTACTTAAAGATTTTCCTTTGTGAATTTTTCTTTGAGCCATGGATTATTTAGAAGTGTATTGTTAAATTTACATGTGTTTGAAGGTTTTTCTGTTGTCCTTCTGTTGTTGATTTCTAGTTTAACTTCCATTATAATCAGGAATATACTCTGTATGATTTCAATTCTTTTACATTTTTAAATTTGTTTTACAAGTCATGATATGGTCTGTCTTGGTGAATGTTCCAGGGACTCTTGAAAATAATCTGTATTCTGCTACTGTTAGGTGGAATGTTCTATAAATGTCAATTAGACCCTGTTGGTTGATGATATTATTGAATTCTATATCCTTGTTGGTGCTCTGTCTAGTAGTTCTATCAACTGGTGAGAGTGGGGTGTTGAAGTCTCCAACTATAATAGTCTGTTTCTTGTTTCAGATCTATTAGTTTTGTTTTATGTATTTGAAGCTCTATTGTTTGATGCATAGACTTATTTTTGATACATTACTTATAGACAATATTTAGTTGTTCATGTTTTTTAAATACTCTCTACCAATCACTGTTTTTTAATTGGTGTATTTTGATGATTTACATGTAAAGTAATTATTGATATTAGGACTTAAGTCTGCCATTTTATTCTTTTATTTTCTGCTTGTTCTCTGTTTCTCATTTCTCTATTTGATTTACTTATTTATTCTTATTACTTATTTGATTTACTTATTCATTACTTATAATGTTTTTGAGTGTTTTGTATGGTTTTCTTTGAGGCATATATATATATATATATATATATATATATATATATATATATTCACAGCCTACTGGTATTGATGATTTACTGCTTAGAGTAAAGTTTTGAAACCATTTAGGTCCCTTTACTCTCCCCACTTTTAAAAATATTAAAAAAAAATAACCAACTGAGGGTTCTGGGGTGGGGGTGGGGGGATGGGTTAGCCGGGTGATGGGTATTAAAGAGGGCATGGACTGAATGGGGCACTGGGTGTTATACGCAAACAATGAATCATGGAACACTACATCAAAAACTAATGAGGTATGGTGATTAACATAACATAATAATAAAAAAAGAATTATTTTCAGCATTTGCTCTACATACATTAAACACCACATAAGATGGTGATGTGTTACAATTTTTGCTTTAACCATAAAGTGTAACTTAAGAATATCACAGAGTGAAGAATAGTCTATCATATTTACTCCTAAATTTTACTCATTTAGATGTTCTTTTTTCCCTTATGAAGGTCTGAGCCTTCCAGCCTCTTTCTGTTATTATTTCTTTCTACTTTGAGTGCTCTTTTTAGTCATTCTTTAAGGGTAGGTCTGCTAGTGACAAGTTCTATTGTTTCTTTTCATTTGAGAATGTCTTTATTTCCCCTTCATTCCTAAAACTTGCTGTTATCAGGTAAAGAAATCACAGTTGACAATATGTATCTTTTAGCAATTGAAAAATATTGTGTCATTTTCTTTTGGCCTCCATGGTTTCAAATGAGAAATCTGCTTTCGTTTAAATTGGTGTCCCTCTATGGGTAATATAACATTTCTCTCTGAATGTTACTAAGATTTTTTTATCTTTTGTTTTCAGAAGTTTAACTGTGGTGTCTTTTGTGGCAATCTCTTTGAAGTTATGCTATTTGGGTTTGCTTAGGTTCTTGGATCTATTAGTTTAAATCTTTCACCAAATTGGGGAAGTTTTCAGCCATTATTTCTTTGAATACCTTCTTAGTCCTATGCTATTTCTTTTTGTTCTGGCACTTCAATGATACACATTTTTTAATTTTTATTTTTGTCTTGTAAGTTCTAAGGACCTATTCATTAAAAGTTTTTTTTTCTTTTTTTAAAATTTATTTTCTTTTAGAATATACTCTATTGATCTCTCTTCAGCTTCACTAATTCTACTATCTCCACTTTACCACTGAGCCCATTCAGTGAATTTTTTTTTGCAGTTATTTTATTTTGCAGTTCTACAATTTCCACTTGGTTCTTTTAAAAAGCTTATTTGCTGGTGTGCCTGGGTGGCTCAGTCAGTTAAGCATCTACCTTCAGCTCGGGTCGTGATCCCAGGGGCCTGGGGTCCCCACTCAGGGTCTGCTTCTCCCTTTCTCTCTCTCTGCCTCTTCCCCTGCTTGTGCTTGTGCTCTCTCTCTCTCAAATAAATAAACAAAATCTTAAAAAAAAAAAAAAGCTTATTTGCTAAGGTTTTCTATTTTTTTCAAAATTTTCAAGAGAATTTATAATTGTTTAGGAAATAATTTTTACAATGGCCACTTTTAAATCCTTATCAGTGAAACCCATTATCTGATTCATCTCAATGTCAGTGTCAGATGATTGCCTTTTCTCACTCAAGTTGTGCTTTTCATGGTTCTTCATTTGATGAGTGATTTTGATTGTTTCTGGACTTTTTTTTTAAATTGGGGCAAAATGGTATATAACATTATATAAATTTCAGGCATTCGGCACAGTTACTTGATTTTTTTATACACTACAAAGTGGTCACGACCATAAGTCTAGTTACTATACATCATTTTTAAATTAATTAATTAATTTTTTGGAGGTAAAATTGGTACATAACAGTATATAAGATATCCTGGACATCTTGAATGTTGTTTAGAGACTTTTGATCTTATTTTGGCTTCTAATAAGCAGCCACCCTAGTTTGGTCCTGGACTATTTTTGTGAGGTATAGTTTCAATGAAAATTTAGTTTTCAGAGTCCTTGCAATGTTATTCTGACTTCATTCTTCTGGCTCTGCTCAGATCTTACTTAATTCCTGTAGGGCTGCCCAGTGTAAATGGATGGGTGGTTCTGGAAACATTGGATTTTGGTTGCTGTGGCTGATGATTAAACTGCCACTGCCTCAGGTATGGATTAGGGTAGATCTCTCCACTAGGTCTTGCTGGGGTGCCCCTCTCCTGGTTCTTTGTCCAGGGAGGGCAAGCTTTTCTATTTGTCTATGCCTGAGGGTGATTTCAGGTTGCAGATCTCTGATGCCCAGGCTGTGATAAATGGACCATAGAAAGAAACTACAAGAGACTCCCTGTGATGTTGATCTGGAAGGCTTGAGGTCTCTAGCCAGTGCATCTTCTTATTCCACGTCTAGAAATTGTTTTTTGATTTCTTGATGAATAAGTTCCAGGATATTTAGTTATATTTACAGGGGAGGAGTAGGGAAAAGTGAGTCTATGGCATCTTGTCCCTGAACTGGACAGAAATTACTATTTTTGAAATGAAGAGGAAAAAAAAAAACCCTTTCTTCCTTCTAATAAGAATAATTTATTTTATTTGTTGTAAAACTAAAAAGTAAAGATAAGCAAAAAGGAGAAAATAAAAGTAAATATGAATGTTTTCACAGATATATACATTATTAACCCTTTGATGTATGCCCTTCTTGACCCCCTTCTGTGTGTATGTAATTTTTGAAAAGTCATGGAGTTCTTCTACCTTTACACTAATATATCTTAAATATATTTACAGGTCTGTATATAATCTTTTATTTATACTGACCACTTTCAGTTTTCAAAGAAGACACACAGCTGGGCTACTTAAGGAATGAAAGCTAAGATTAGAATACAGAGGAATCAAGAAAGCTGTCTTTGTAGTTGTTCAGACATTCTGGAGATGAAACTTCAAGAAAAATTGGAACAATGGCTCATCTTTAGAATACAAGGCCAGTTCAATGGACCTCTAGTGATTGGGTCTTTTTTTTTTTTTTCCTGCAGGGATTCATTGTTCCCTGTTACTTTCTGCTCTCAGAAAAAGAATCTGTTTGGATCAGTTTTGTTTATTTATTTATTTATTTATTTATTTATCATTTAATATGGAGTATGTGTACTGGGCAGTCTTGAGCCAAGCCACATGATAGAAAGATGGCCTCCAAAATGACCATCTTATACAACTTCACCTGGATCTCTCATGGCTCAGCTGCAAGTCTCATATATTGTAACCCAAGTAGAAGGGTTCATATAACACAATATGTGACTTTATATGGAATAAAAAAAACCAAAACAAAGTATCTGTGGTCAATTTTTCCATAAAGCAGATGTGGGAGGGGAGACACATAGAAAGATCCTAGGCCTGTATATTCCAAATACGTAGAACATTTGGGTTGATCGCATTTTTTTATGCTTTTGAATTATGCTGCAGCAAACAGCCCTGTGGCTAACTTTTGCACTGGTCTTTTAGATCCTCATTAATATGAGTGACTTTCACAGGTCATAATTAAAACAATAGGAATCATAATTGCTAATGTGATCTATAGACCCTCAATCTGTCAGTTAAAGAATTTCACTCATTTTGCTTTATTTTTGCTGAAATTTTATGCCTAAACATCACATTATAAATAATTGAATATATTTCAGTGGAAACTGAGGACTATAGAGGCATCTAAAGGCACATGACTAAGCTACTAAAAATTCCAGGGGTAGATTCCAGGTCTGGTAGTATCTGATCTATACTATGCTGCCTTTCTCCTCTTAGAAAAAGTGTCCTCCAGAGTGATATATGCAACAGATGAATCACTAAACTCTGCCCCTGAAACTAATAATACACTATATGTTAACTAAATTCAATTTAAGTAAAAAACTAAAAAAAAAAAGAAAAAATGTCCTCTGGAAAGCCAGGCAATAGCACTCTTTAGAAATCCTTTGGAATATTTATATTTTAGGAAGACTTTCAACAACAAAGGTAAAACAAAAAATCGGGTTTTTCTAGTTGGCTCTTAATTAAACAGGAATGAAATTGATGAGAAAATTCCATTCCTAAATATTCTGGCAAATTGAAGATTTCCTCTAAATACGATATTTCTTAGGTGTCTCTCGTGTATAAGTCTATTAGTCACAGCTGCTTGAATTCCCTAGGATGTTGTAGGTTCTCCATTTGCTGCATCATTAACTCCTCTGGTCATATATATCCAGGAGCCCCAAGGGAGCTCATGATGATTATCCCAAAGTATCTACTTTTGGGGAATCTTTGGTGCTTTAGGTGTAGAAGCTTAACAAATGAATATTTCAACATATTACATTTGTGTTTGAAGTAGAAGTCCTGAAATAGAGAAACAAAAATTTTCTTCACATGAGCATGTGTTCACAAGAGTCAAATAATTTAACCCCAATTCGCATCTGACAGCTGACACAGTTATTCATGACATTTTTACTTCTCATTCAGATGTTTGGTATTCCACAGAGTTCATCTACTGGATACTGGAAGAAAGTGAGAAGTAGTGATCCCCGTTGGGCACACTAAATCATTAAAAGAAAATTTGTCAGAGATAGGGTAAGGGGTGGGTGAGGAGAAACTAATATTTTTGAGCAGCTAGTAGGTGCCAGTTACTTTAAATTGTCATCGCTCTCAATCCTCAAAATAACCCTTTGACTCAGTTGTTTCCTCATCAGTCCATTGTAGAGATGAGAAAACTTGAGGTTTTGAGAGGTTTGGTATTTCTTGAAAGGCCCTTAACTAAAAAGTCATAGGGAGAGGAGTAAAATCAAGGTCTGTGGATCTCTGGGACTCATTTCTTTCTTTCCACAATATAAACTGCTTCCTGAAGTTCCCAGGATTAAAACATACTGGATTCTGGAAATATAGGCTATGTCTTTAAATTCATAGAGCATGAATCTTCCACAGGGTTCTGCTCAGTTGAATTCTAATCAGTCCATCTTTAAAACACATGCAGGTTGGAAATTTGAGTCTTTAGTGTCATGAGAGCACAACAACCTGGGACTTGTTGGGTTTGTTGCAAGGCTCAAGGCTAATGTGCCTCTAAATCCCTTAAAGGCACATTAGTGGATAATTACAACAAATAAAGGCTAATGGGAGAACCACATCTGTTTTGTTGATTTGGCTTAGGGAAGAATTCTGGGTTAGGAGATTTAGTCAAATTGCTTGACCCTCTTTAGCCACCCCTAGCCCCAATCCAAAGCATACCTGCAAGAGGCCCATTGTCTAATGGAAAGATCTCTTGACCTCATGTGTGTGTAGGAAAAGCACAAACCGCCACATACT
Source organism: Halichoerus grypus (assembly GCF_964656455.1). Lineage (NCBI taxonomy): Eukaryota > Metazoa > Chordata > Mammalia > Carnivora > Phocidae > Halichoerus > Halichoerus grypus. The sequence goes on from NC_135717.1 coordinate 67,771,352, forward strand.
GATTCTCATCCTGTTTCTGACACAGTGACCTGGCTGATGACTTTAGACAGGCTATGCATTTTCCTGACCCTGGAAAGGCCATAGAATGTGCCTAGAAGGAGGAATGTCATGAATAGATTTTTATCTTTGCTGTCTCCCAAGGGACCTAAAGTGTTTTGCAAATGAACTGACAAAAACCTATTTGAGCGAGAGACTTCTTTGCTTTAATTGCTCCCAAGGTATCTGTAGTCCAGGTGCTAATGGAGTGTAACTGTCCAGGTGGTCAAGCTTTTATTGTTTGAGAAGTTGGTGTAACAAAACTTTCACTTGGGACATAGAGAACCCATTATTAATTTTTTAATGCATGGAGTAATTGAAAACCTGTTCTTGTAGGCTTTCCCTATTATAAGGATGTAATTCAATCTCTCTGTGGTAGAGACACTGCTGCATGATCACTGGATTCCATTTAATTTTCTCTTCCTGAGTATGTGGGATGACTACATTTCTTAACCTCCCTTCCAGTTAGAGTGGACCATGTGACTGGTTCTCACCAATGAGGTACAGGCAGCAGAGTTGTAATCCATTCCCAGATCTGATCTTAGAAAATATTATGTCTGAACACTCAGCCTGCTCTCCCCCAGACTCAGTAACCAGAGAAGTCATATGTTGAATTTACCTCATTAAAAGAGGAAGGCGGCCTGAATCCCTGAGTTACCTGATGGAGGAGAGTTGCCTGGCAGAGTCATCTTCCCCCACGGACTTTATGTGAATGAGAATCAAACCTTCTCTTGTGTTAAACCACTGAGATTGATGGATTTATTGATGCCATGGGATAGCCCAGCCTGTAGTGAATAATACATTCTCTTCTTCATATGTGCTATACTTTGTGTTTCCACTGAGGTCTCACAGAATCTTGGCTTTTCATCCAGAGCTAAAGGTTCTTAGCCCAAACATTCATCTGAGGCATGACTCTCCTCTGCCATATCCTAGTCAGGGGGATTTCATCTCCTCCTCTAATTGCCATTTAGAACAGCACTGACTTCTAAATATTCTCTTTACATTGAGGTAAAGATCAAATAGTGTCTGCTATATTACCATTATACTAGGCTTCCAACCAACATTTCCCTCACTCCCAACTAACCACATCTCAACTAACCCACAGAAGAAAGCCACAAGTGCTAGGGGATATTATAAGCATTTGAACAGTATTCCTAAGTTAATACCACCATGTCTGGGCTTGCCCTCCTCACTAATGCTCCCAAATTTTACAAACATTAAAGTGTCTACTCTCTGCTTCATCTAACATTCTAACTCTGCTCACCATTTTGGACTCTGGTGTTCTGGCATTTTTTCCCTTATTTCCTCTGATGGCAGCATCTTCTATTGTCTCAGGAGAGAGCCCACCTTAGCTCCCAGCTTGACAGAATCTCACCTTGCTTCTGCCCTGGCTTTTTTGTAGTGCTCTGGTCAGACCAGTCTAGCCCTGCCTTTCTCAGCCTTCCCAACCAGAAGCTGGAAAAATTTATGATTAGAACAGGCAACTCATTCTGCACAATAGGCAAGAGTCAACTCTAATAAGATATATGACAAGAGATCCATCCATCAGGCTAGAACATTAGGGATTGGCATAGGCCATCCTGTCCTGGGAAACCTTTTTTATTTTTTTTTAGATTTTATTTATTTATTTATTTATTTGAGAGATATAGAGTTCAGGGTGGGGGTGGGTGCAGTGGCAGAGGGAGAGGGAAAGAGAGAATCTCAAGCAGACTCCCTGTTGAGTGGGGAGCCTGATGCTGGGCTCAATCCTTGGACCCTGAGACCATGACCTGCACTGAAATCAAGAGTCAGACACTCAACCGACTGAGCCAACCCTTGGAAAACTTTTTAAAGATAATTGTGCAGAGGGTGCCTGGGTGGCTCAGATGGTTAAGCGTCTGCCTTCGGCTCAGGTCATGATCCCAGGGTCCTGGGATTGAGTCCCGCATTGGGCTCCCTGCTTCTTGGGAGCCTGCTTCTCCCTCTGCCTCTCTCTCTCTCTGTCTCTCATGAATAAATAAATAAAATCTTAAAAAAAAAGATAATTGTGCAGAATTTTAGGAAATTTTAGATATATTCTCAGAGGTCACCTCATCTGAGAGACCTTCCTTGACCATCTTTTCTATTCTATCCTTCATCATACTCTTTCTCCTTTCCTGTACTATTTTTCTTTATAGCACTATCAACTACTTGACATATGTTAGTTTAGGTTTTCAGCTCCTATCAATAGAAAGTAGGCTTCTTGAAGGAAGTAACTATTTCTTCACTGCTATAGCCTCACACTTAGGACAGTACTTAGTGCATGCTAAGTGCTCAATAAATATTTACTGAATATTGACTTAAAGAACTGGAAAATTAAGCTAAGGAATTTTGTAAGGGTAAAGTACAAAAATCACAAAAAGATACAAAAAGTGAAAGAAAAATGAAAGGATAAGGAGGATAGTTTCAGAAGCTCCATATATCTCAAATTTAAGTTCCAGGAAGAGACAAGAGAAAGGATGAAGTGGGAGAGGGGAGTAATTCTCAAAGCAATTGCAGGAGAAATTTTCCCGTATCTGAAAAAAGACAATGATACTGACATTGAAAGTACTCACTGAGTTCCAAGTAGAATAAATGAAAAGACACCTCATAGAGAAATTCCAGAATACTCAAGAGAAGACAAATCCTCTAAGTATCTAGAGAAAAACATCAGAGAGCTACAAAGCAGGAAGAATATAACACTAGCATCTGCATGGACACAGGTGATACTCATGCAAGAAGACAATGGGACAATGTTTTTAAATTTTAAACATCAATTTGTATAACCATTTTTATTACCATTCAGTGAGGTCACATAAAGCTGAACAAAAGTAGAAATAACTCATGAGAAGGGAAATGAGAAAACAAATAATGGAATATATGTATTCTAATATACATATTAATATATATACTCCACTATCTGTACACACACACATACACACACACACACACAAAGTAGGAGTAAGAATTTTGAAGAGTAAATGCCATGCCATACGTGAAGATAAAATCATCAACTTAGATATACATGAAAATCAAAGGACAACCCTATGACCCAGCAATTGCACTACTAGGTATTTACCCCAAAGATACAAATGTAGTGATCCGAAGGGGCACCTGCACTCCAATGTTTATAGCAGCAATGTTTATAGCAGCAATGTCCACAACAGATAAATTATGGAAGGAGCCCAGATGTCCATTGACAGAGGAATGGATAAAGATGTTGTGGTATATATATATATATATACAATGGGATACTACTCAGCCATCAGAAAGGATGGAATCTTACCATTTACATCAACGTGGATGGAAATGGAGGGTATTATGCTGAGTGAAATAAGTCAATCAGAGAAAAACAATTATCGTATGGTTTCACTCATATGTGGAATATAAGAAACAGCACAGAGGATCATAGGGGAAGGGAGGGAAAACTGAATGGGAAGAAATCAGAGGGGGGGACAAACCATGAGAGACTCTTAACTATAGGAAACAAACTGAGGGTTGCTGGATGGGAGGTGGGTGGGGGATGGGGTAATTGGGTGATGGCATTAAGGAGGACACGTGATGTGATGAGCACTGGGTGTTATATGCAACTGATGAATTACTGAACTCTACATCTGAAACTAAAGATGTACTATTTTAAATAAAAAAAAAAAAGAAAATCAAAGGACAAGGTGTTAGAGCTAATATCAGAATTCAGCAGCATAGCAGAATATGATATCATCATTAAAAATACCCTATTAATATTTTTTACCCCACCACTAACTGTTTAAAGCTATAAATGTGTGTGTGGAAGGAGGGCAGATGGAAGAGAGATAGATAGAGATAAGAGACAGAGAGAGGAAAAGAGAAAGAGAGAGACATAGAAACCATTGAATCCTTAGGGATTAACCTTACAATTAATGCTCAAAATCTTAGATCTTTAAATAAAAATAATTTAAAATTTTACCAAACCACCTTAAAGAATATCTGCATAACTGATAAATTTTTCTTGTTTATGAATAAGACTCATTGTTATAAAGATTTAATTCATCATCAAATAAATCTATATATTCAATGCAGTCCCAATGAAAATTCCTAAAGTAACTTTTGTGTTAGAAAAGTTATCTAACAATTTGTCAAAAATGAAATGAAATGAAATGAAATCTATACTTAAATTATAAAAATAAATTTCATCCAGATTACGTATAACATCTAAATATAATATCTAGATGTAAACATCTAAATGTAAAGAAAATAGAAACATAAAAGCATTAGAAGAAAATATAGACAAGTATATCTGATTTTTAGAACAGGGAAAGCATTCTTAAGTAAGATTCATAAAACCATCAAGGAAAAGCACGATAAATCTGTATCAAACAAAGAAAACAGTAAAACTTAAAAAAATCCTCTGTAAGATAAAAGACATTATTAGCAAAGCTAAAGAGACAGGCAAGAGCACAGCCAAAAATATTTGCAACATAAGCATAAGATAAATTATTATTTCAAAGAACTTTTACATATCAATAAGAAAAGAACAAAATGAGTATAAAAATGAGCAAAGGAGGGGCGCCTGGGTGGCTCAGTTGGTTAAGCGACTGCCTTCGGCTCAGGTCATGATCCTGGAGTCCCGGGATCGAGTCCCACATCGGGCTCCCTGCTCAGCAGGGGGTCTGCTTCTCCCTCTGCCCTCTTCCCTCTCGTGCTCTCTGTCTCTCATTCTCTCTCTCAAATAAATAAATAAAATCTTTAAAAAAAAAAAAATAAACAAAAAATGAGCAAAGGAAAGAACAAAGTCATTCCAGGAAGATCTTGAAATCTGAAAACCAGTATACAAATGAGAAGATGATTAGATTAATGTAATACTATTTTTCATATAATTTGGTATGTTGCAAAGTGACTCGTATGCAAAACTGGAGAGGATGTGGGAGTTTTGATGAGAGTAAATTGGTACAGCCTCTTAGGAGAGCAATTTGCAATGTTAAGATGTGCAAATCCAAGACCTAGCAATTTCACTCCGTATCTGCTGTAAGAAATTCTTGCAGATTCGCTGAAGGAAACATGAATGAAGATGTTCCCTGCAGCGTCATGTATATTAATAAAAAAGCAACAACAATCAAAATGGCCATCAATTGGGAACTATTGGAATAAACTAACGTTATAAAAAGATCTCTGAGAGGGGTGCCTGGGGGGCTCAGTCAGTTAAGCGTCTGCCTTCTGCTCAGGTCATGATCCCAGGGTCCTGGGGTGAAGCCCTGTGTAGGGCTCCCTGCTCAGAGGGGAGTCTGCTTCTTTCTCTCCCTCTGCCCCTTCCCACTGTTCGTGCTCTCTTGCTCTCTCGGTCTCAAATAAATAAATAAAATCTTAAAAAAAATAAAAAGATTCCCAAGATATGTCAAGGAGTATAAAATATAAGTTGAAGAACAGTAAGTAATAAGAAACTATTTATGTGCCCTGCACCTTGTACCTGAGTTCACAGCTGTGTGGCTTTGACTTGCCATCACTGGGGCCACATTGTTACTGCTTTGCACCCCATCGCTTGCGTTCAATCCATGGCTTTGACCCACCATGTCCAGACCGAGCTGCTGCTGCTCTGTGCTCTACCCCCTGGGTCCCGACGTGTGGCTTTAATGAACTATCACCAGGGCTCCTGTTCAGCCACTGCGCTCTGGGTTCTGAGTCAGGGCTTTGCCCCATCATCACAGAAGCTGAGCTGCTGCTACTGCTGCTTTGTACTCTACCACCTGGGTCTTGAGTTACAGGTAAGACTCTATTACTAGGGCCAAGCCGTTGTTGTTCTGCAGCTTGCCCCCTGGGGCCAGAGTTGGGACTCCGACTCACCAACCCCAGGGTCTGCTGCTGCTGCACCCTGCATCCTAGGCCCTGGTTAGTGCTGCACCCTGTTACCCCTGGGCCTATGCCACTGATGCGTTCCCTCCCATACCCTAACTTTCCCCCGTGAGCCTGAGTCACTGTGATGATTGCATCTCAGACACTGGCGCCACCTCCACAGCAAGTGCACCCATGCTGCAGGACCCCAGCCCCACTGCCCCTCTGTCAGTATGCCAGACCTGGTACCATGAGGGATATCATTGGCTAGAGCTTCCCCAGTGAACAAAAAAGGAGAACAGAAGGACCTCAGCAGTCTTTGTCACTGGGGATCCCAAGAGCCCTAGCCATCACTGCCATCCATAGGACCTCTGCACTCTCGGTCACTGAAGACTCCTTGAGTATTCACCAACATTGACCTCAGCTGACCGAACTTTACAGAAACTAGAGACCGTGTCACTGTGCTGTCCCCAGCACCAGAGATGCTCTATCTCCCCCATCTGGAACACTTGCAACCACCTTGAGGTGAAAGTTTTTCCTCACTGACGCTGGTTCCAAAAGGCTGGAAGAGGTGACTGGTCCCTCAAATGTGCAGGCATCAGTGCAGAGTCACTAGAAACACGAGAAAGCAAGGAAACATGACACCAAAGGAACACAATAATTTCTCAGTAACTGACCCCAATGAAATGGAAATCCATGAATTATCCAAAAAAGAATTCGAAATAATCATTTTAAGAAAGCACAGCAAAATTCAAGAAAACACAGATGGACAACTCAGGAAAACAATGTATGACCAAATGAGAAATTCAACAAAGAGATTGGAATCATAAAAAAAGAATCAAACAAATTCTAGGGTGAAGAACACAATGAATGAAATGAAGAATGCAATAGAGAGCTTCAACATCAGCTCAATCAAACAGAAGAAAGAATCTGTAAACTTTAAGTCAGAGCTCTTGATATTATCCAGCTAGAGGAGAAAGAAAGAAATAAGAATGAAAAAGAATGAAGAAAGCCTATGTGAATTATGGGATACCACCCACAGAAGTGATATTTGCATTATGGGAAGAGAAGAGAGAAAAGGTCAGAAGTCTCATTTAAAGAAACCATGGCTGAAAACTTCTCAAATCTAGGGAGAAATATGGCCACCTAGGAACATGAAGGTCAAAGATCCCCAAAGAGGTTTGATCCAAAAAAGATCTTCACTGAGGCACATTATAATGAAACTTTCAAAAATCAAAGAAGAGAGCATTTTGAAAGCAGCAAGAGAAAAAAAAGGCTAGTCACATATAAGGGAATCCTGATAATGTGATCAGCAGTTTTCTCATCAGAGATCTTGCTGTCTAGAAGAGAGTGGGATGATTTAGTCAAAATGTTAAAAAAAAAAAAGAGGGGTGCCTGGGTGTCTCAGTCAGTTAAGCGTCTGACTCTTGATTTTGGCTCAGGTCATGATCTCAGGGTCATGGGATCAAGCCCTGTGTCGGACTCCATGCTCGGTGTGGAGTCTGCTTGAGATTCTCTCTCTCCCTCTTCCCCTGCCCCTCACCCCAATGCTTGCACTTGCTCTCTCTCTAAAATTATAGATAAATAAATCTTTAAAAGAAAAAAAGAATGCCAAGCAGAATACTTTCCCTGGCAAAGTTGTCCTTAAGAAATGGAGGAATGAAGACTTTCTCAGGCAAACACAAGCTAAGAGAATTTATCACCATTAGACTTGCCTTACAAGAAATGTTAAAAGGAGTTCTTCAAGCTTAAATGAAAGGACACTAATTAGTACCGTGAAAACATGTGAAAATATAAAATTTGCTGGTAAAGGTAAATATGTAGTAAAATTCAAAACAATATGCAATGGTGGTGTATAAAACACTTTGGACTCTGGCATGTATGTTATAGACAAAAGTGTTAAAACTAACAATAGTTACAATGTTTGGTTTATGGACACAAAATATAAAACCATATAAATGGTGACATCAACAACATAAAATGTGGGATGGACAATAAATGTGCAGAATTTATCTATGAAATTGAAGTTAAGTTGTTATCAGGTTAAAATAGACTGTTATAAGATGTATTATGAAAGCCTCATGGTAGTCACAAAGCAAAAACCTGTAACAGATACACAAATAATAAAGAGAAAAGAATCAAAGAATACCACTACAAAAAGATCATCAATTCACAAAGAGAGGAAGAAAGTAATAAAGGAACTACAAAACAATCAGAAAACAATGAATAAAATGGTGTTATTGAGTCCTTACCAATCAATAATTACTCTAAGTGTGAATGATTTACACTCTCCAATTAAAAGCTATAGAGTGGATGAATGGAAAAAGAAGACATAATTAATAAGATGCTAACAAGACACTCACTTAAGCTTTTTTAGATTTTATTTATTTATTTGAGAGAGAGAGAGAGAGCAGGTGAGGAGCAGAGGGGAAGGGAGAGAGAGGGGAAAGAATCTTCAGCAGACCCCACACTGAGCATGGAGCCTGACGCAGGGCTTGATATCACGACCCTGAGATCAAGACCTGAGCCGAAACCAAGAGTCAGAGCTTAACTGACTGAGCCACCCAGGTGCCCTAGATACTTAATCCGAGGTTGAAAGTGAAGGGATGGAGAAAAGTATTCCATGCAAACAGAAATGAAAAGAGATGAGAGATAGCTATACCTAAATCAGACAAAATAGCCTTTAAATCAAAAACTGTAATAAGAGACAAAAAAGGTCATTATATAATAATAAAGGGGTCAATTCATCAAGAGGATATAACAATCATAAGTATATGTGTATCCAATATTGAAGCTCCTAAATAGATTAAACAATTATTAATATATCTGAGAACAGAAATAGACAGCTATGTCATAATAGTAGGGAACTTCAATATCCCACTTTCAACAATGGATAGATCATACAGACAGAAAGTCAATAAGGAAATAATGGACTCAAACTACACTTTGAGGCCAAATGAGCCTAATAGACATATAGAGAACATTCCAACAACAGCAGGTACACATTCCTCTCAAGCACTTACAGAACATCTCCAGGATAGAGCATACGCTGGTCACAAAACAAATCTCAACAAGTTTAAGAAGACTGAAATCATATCAAATATATTTTCTGACCAGAAGAGTAAGAAAGTAGAAATCAATAACAAGAAGAAAGCTGGGAAATTCAAAATATATGGAAATTAAACAACATACTCCTGAGTAACGAGCAAGTCAAAAAAGAAATCAAAAGAGAAATAAAAAAATATCTTGAGGAAAATGAAGTGTAAACACAACATACTAAAACTTATGGGATGTGCAAAATAATTCTAAGAGGGAAATTTATAGTGATAAATGTCTGTATTAAGAAAAAAAGATCTCAAGTAAACATCCTAGCCTTACATCCCAAGGAATAGAAAAAGAACACCCTAAACCCAAAGGTAGCAGAGAGAAGGGGATAATAAATATAAGAGCAGAAATAAATGATATAGAGACTAAAAAAATCAATAGAAAAGATCAATGAAACTAAGAGCTGGTTCTTTGAAAAGATAAGCAAAATTGACAAAACTTTGGCTAGACTAAGAAAAAAGAGAGATGATTCAAATAAATAAAATTATAAACAAAAGGGGAGACGTTATATCACAGATATATATCACAGATATACAAAAAATCTTATATCACAGACATACACAGATATACAAAAAATCATGAGACTACTATGAAAATTGTAAGCCAACTTAGATAATTTAGAATAACTGGATTCATTCTTAGAAGCATACAACTTACCAAGACTGAATCATGAAAGCCAAGTCCAGATGGCTTCACTGGTGAGTGGTTCCAAACATCTAAAGATTTAATACTAATGCTTTCAAATTCTTCCAAAAAACCAAAGAGGAAGGAACACTTCTAGACTCATTTTATGGGCCAATTTTACCCTGATACTGAAGCCAAACTAAGACATTATAAGAAAAGGAAACTACAGGCTAGTATCCCTCATGAACATAGATGCAAAAATCCTTAACAAAATACTAGCAAAATGGAATTTTAGAGCACAATAAAGGGATCATATACCATGATCAAGTGAGATTCATCCCTGAGTTACAAGGATGTTTCTACATATACAGATTAATAAATATGATGCACCACATGGACAGAAAGAAAGATAAAAATCATATGATCATCTCAATAGATGCAGCAAAAACATTTTGATGCAACATCCTTTCATGATAAAAACTTTTCACAGATTAGGTATAAAAGAAATGTACCTCAACATAACAAAGGCCATATATTACAAGCTTATAGCTAATATCATACTCAATGGTGAAAAGCTAAAAGCCTTTCCTCTAAGATCAGGAGCAAGACAAGGATGTCCATTCTCAACACTTCCATTCAGTATAGTACTGGAAGTTCTAGCCAGAACAATAACTCAAAAAAAAAAAAAAAAAAAAATTCCAAATCAGAAAGGAAGAAGTAAAATGGGTTCCATTTGCAGATGACATTATCTAATATATAGAAAACCCTAAAGACGCCAACAAAAACTGATATAACTAATAAATGAATTCAGTAAAGTTTCAGGATACAAAATCAACACAGAAATCAGTTGCATTTCTGTACACTAACAACCAACTATCTGAAAGAGAAATTAAGAAAGCAATTCCATTTCAATAGCATCAAAAAGAATAAGATACTTAGGAATAAATCTAACCAAGGAGGTGAAAGATCTGTACACTGAAAACTAGAAGACTGATGAAAGAAATTGAAGAAGACACAAATAAATGGAAAGATAGCCCGTGTTCATGGATTGGAAGAATTAATATTGTTAAAAAGTCCATGCTACCCTAAGGGATTTACAGATTCAATGCAATCTTTACCAAAATTCCAATGGCATTTTTCACAGAAATAGAAAAAATAATCCCAAAGTTTGGATGGAACCACAAAGACTCCAAATAGCAAAAACCATCTTGAGAAAGAACAAAGCCAGATCCATCATACTTTTTGATATCAAACTATATTAAAAAGCTAGAGTAATCAAAAATAGTATGGTACTGGCATAGAAATAGGCACATGGCCCTGTGGAACTAAATAGAGAGCCCAGAAATAAACCCACACTTACATGTCCACTTAATTCAGGACAAAGGAGTCAAGAATATACACTGGGCGGGGGGGGGGGGGCAATCTTTCCAATAAGCGGTGTTAGAAAATTGGATATTCACATGCAAAAGAATGAAACTGGGCTCCTATCTTACATCATTCACAAAAATGAACTCAAAATAGATTAAAGACTTAAATATAAGACCTGAAACCATAAAACTCCTAGAAGAAAACACAAGCAGTAAGCTCTTGACACTGGTCTTAGCAGTGACTTTTTTGGATAAGACACCAAAAGCACAGGCAATCAAAGCAAAAATAAATAGATGGGACTACATCAGACTAAAACTTCTGCACAGCAAAGGAAACAATCAATGAGTTGAAAAGGCAATATACAGAATGGGAGAAAATATTTGCAAACCATACATCTGATAAGGGGTTAACATTGAAAATATATAAGGAACTCATTTGACTCAACAGCAATAAAACCCCAATCTAGCTAAAAAACGGGCAGATGACTCGAGTAGACATTTTTCCAAAGAAGACATACACATAGCCAACAAGCACGTGAAAAAGTGCTTCATGTCACTAATCATCAGGGCAATGCAAATCAAATCCCCATATGAGATATCACCTCACAGTTGGTAGGAGAGCTATTATTAAAAAGGCGAGAGATGACAAATGTGGACAAGGATGTGAAAAAAGGGGGACCTTTATATATTGTTGGTGGGAATGTAAAGTGGTGTAGCCACTGTGGAAAACAGTATGGTGGTTCTTCGAAAAATTACATCTAGAACTATCTTCTGACCCAGGAATCCCACCTCTGGGTATTTATCTGAAGGCAACAGAATCAGCATCTCAATGATATACCCGCACTCCATGTGTATTGCAGCCTTACTCACAATAGCCCAGACACACAAACAACCTCAGTTTCCATCAGCAGATGAACGGATAAAGAAAATGTGTCACACAAACACAGAAATATTATTTAGCGCTAAGAAGGAAGAAAATCCTGTCATTTGTGACAACATGGATGAAACCTGAGGGCATTATGTTAAATGAGATAAGCCTGATGGAGAAAGACAAATACTGCATGGTATCACCAATAGGTGGAATCTTAAAAAAAAGAAAAGAAAAGCTAATTGCCTAGAAACAGAAGGGAGGTTGGGTTCTTTATCCTTTCTCTTGCCAAACCGACTTCAGTAATGCTTTATCTCCACTTCTGCTTTCTTAAATCTCAAACAAAAAAGGAAAACACTTGCAAAAAACCAAAGTGCCGATTCCTTGTGGATTTTCCACAATTTTCTACCTGACCATTTTTAGTTGTTTACTTCTCATCTGGTTTGATGACAATGCTTGTTTTAGCAACTCACTTTAATGTAGCTTTCTAAAATACTCAACTTAGTTTTAGGGGCACCTGGGTGGCTCAGTCCGTTAAGTGTCTGCCTTTGGCTCAGGACATGATCCCAGGATGCTGGGGTCAAGCCCCGCGGGGAGTCTGTTTCTCCCTCTGCCCCTCCCCCTTGCTTGTGCTGTCTCTCCCTCTCTCTGACAAATAAATAAATAAAATCTTTTAAAAACAAACAAACAAATCCAAAAAAACACTCAACTTAGTTTTATAAAAGAAGTCCTCTTTCTTCATCAGTTTACTGAATACCAAACTAAATCACGCAATTATACTAATACACTAATACAAGTGTTATAAAAGGTATTAGCCAAGAGAAGAAGCAAACAACTCAACAGTTGGGAAGAGAAGAGGCCAGGCATCACCTCCAGCTCTGGGAGCTGAGGCCACTGTTCTGTTTGTCTTACAGAGGGAATGGGGAACACCAGGTTTGTCCACGGAGGTGATCAAACAAATTGGTTGGGGAAACTTCTAGTGTTTGCTGATATTACAGCCAGCACCAGGAATGCCTGAATCCACCTGCCCAAGGGTTTCTGAGGGAGACCTACATCAGAAAGAGGGACACCACTTCTTACTAGCAGCATGACTCGCTGGTAAAGAAGGGTTGGTGTAAGAGCCATATTTTAGGTGCTCTCTACTGCCTGGCCAACCTCCATAGCACGGGAGCCCAGCCCAGGAACCAGCACACATTCAGGCCTGGATAGGGAAGGAGGGCTGCAGGGCCTCCCAACTGGGCCTGGAGTGCACTTGTTAACCCAGACTCAGAGAAGAGGACCAACAGGGAAGTATGAAACCAAACACCTTACAGAGTAGATTTACCACCCCAACTGCATGCAAGGCAGAAGTGAAACAGGAGAAAATGTGGTTTGGGTTATTGCTTGTTTTTGTCATTATTTTTAGTGACATGGTGGACCGCTGTAAAGCCACTGTCCATATCCAAAGTCTGAGAAGTGCCTGTGACTTACATCTCCCTGTGTGCTCTCCTCTCTCCCACCAGCACCTTCCACCAAGAGAAGCCAGCGTTCTGGGCCTTGGGCTTATCATTCCCTTAACGAATTTTTCTTTGTGTTAAATATATGTATGCTTATATCTTTTCTTAATCAGAGTTGAAAAGCACACCATTTTCTTTACTACTTGCCCTGTTGTGCCTGCCCTAAAAGTCTAAGAAAAAGGTATTATACAAAATTCTAACAAAACAAAACAAAAAACTCTAATCTGCACATGAATCACTTGGATATTGTTAAAATGCAGGTTTAGCACTTGGGGGCGGGAGGAGGCCTGGGATTCTGCATTTCCATCAAACTCCAAGGGGAAAACACAAAGAGATTTCCAACACTGTCCTAGCGCTGCTGGTTTGTGGACCATACTTTGAGTAGCCAAGAGTACAGGTGAAGTGTTTCTCAGAATGAGTGCAGACCCCGAGTCAGAATCAATGGGGTGGAGATGCTTGCTAAAAAGCAGATTCCTGGGGCCCCACCCCAGACCTCCTCAATTAGGCTCTCTGGGAGTAGCCTAAGACTAACCAACTGGGGATTTTTTTTTTTTTTAAACGCTCATGCTCATGTCCAATCAACCCATCTTGCCCCTTTCCAGAATGTAACTTCATTGGTTTAGGATGGGACCTAGGCATTTTTTAAGTTCATTAAGACATCCAGGTGATTCTAGGGTGCAATCAGAGCTGAGAACCTCAGGTTAGGGCAGTGGTCTCTCAAATGATTCTGAACATTAGAAACACCCAGAAAAACTTAAAAAACTCCTAGTGTCCATGTGCCACCCTCAGAGAGTGGGGTTTCACGGGGCATGGGTGTGGCCTAGGTGCTTGAAAAGTTTCCCATGTGATTCCAATGTGCAGGCAAACTTGGGAACCACCGGGTTAGTGTGTCCATAGTTGAGCACCTCGTCTAGGCAGTTCTTATGCATGTTAAAGCCTGAGAGCGTCTGCTCTGGAAGGAAAGTCAAAGACAACTCTTTTGTTAGCATCAGGGGAAACTGCCTGCAAAGACTCCAGTTATAATTCTATGAGCCGTCTTAGAATGATGACTAAAACTTCAAACATGTGTTTGATTCACTGGATGTAGGAGGATGAAGGTAAGCAACAGAAAGGCAAGGTAGAGAAATAAGACACATGCTCTAACTCTTCCAAAGGGACTTAACTCCAATAGGTTTGCACGGTGTAGCTGTTGGGTTGCTAAGAATTACTGATATGATAGAAGATTAATACAGAAAGTATCTGATTATAAGTAGGTGCTATTCTTCCTTTATGAGCTACCTTTTCCATCATCAGGCTGGAAAATAATAATGTTCCCTGGTGACATGGATTTGTTTTAGTGAAGAGTTCTGTGCTCAGAGGAGAAAAACAAGCCCATAAAAACTGGTATACATCTATTGTTACTGACCGCCCAGCAGACCTTTTGTACCTTGAGAAAAACATTCCCTTTTTTGAACCGATTATTTTGCTTGGGGTTTAAAGTGTTACACTTGAGGTATATGTCCAGCCTTGTGTCATAGAACCTGAACTCATTCCTCAACATCAGACCTCGGCCAAGACACCTAGAGTCCTTTTATAGGGTTTCTCAAACCAGAGCTGGTTTCTCCCTAGTTGTAAAGTGACATGCCATGGGCATCTCCTAGGGTGTGGAGGGAACCTGCCTGCAGTGGGAGAGAATTAGGCCAACCCAACGAGAGGAGCCAGATAAGCCTGGGAAGGGAGACACCCTAGCTCCCATCCCTGAGGTCCCTTCAGACACCTGCTTATATTCTGTCTTATCTCCAGTTCTGTGAGCCATCCTGCTACCATTTCAATAAATCACCCTTTTGGCTTAAGAGGATTTGAGTAAGGTGTCTGTCACTTACAAGCGAAAGAGTGATGCGCAGTTCAATATGGCACCATTCCCTTAGTATATTGCTTTACACATGCAGGAGGGGGCACCAACTTCCTAAAGCTAGACTTTAACAAACGATAAGTCTTGATTACTGAAAATATGGAGCCAGGTCATTGCAGGGCCCAGGATTTTGTTTGTTTGTTTGTTTCTTTCCATCCGAAATGGAAATGGAACCAGTGGCTAGAAGCAAAAGAGAGACTCTCAGAATGTTAGAAAGGAGGAAAAAACCTTTATGTGGATACCAACGGGGAGAAGTAAGTCTGGGTTTTCCATGATGCCTCCCAAAGCTATCAGCTTGCACAACATGAGATCAAAATTATTAAACAAATGTTACTTGTACAGCTTGCCACGTGCTGGGTTTTGTTGGGCTTTCAAGGCAATCAGCACCAATAGTTCTATCACACTTTAAAATTTACAGTGTTTTCAGAAATATTAGGTCACTGTCCAGATGAGGAAAATTCCTTAGAAAGAGACTAAGGCACCCCAAGAACCCAACTCCAGAGAAATTGGAAACAAGACTCATATCCAGGATTTTCTAAGTCTGACCCGGTGGTCTTTATCAATGCGCCACTGTATCTGCCTCTAAGGAATAGATCGTATCAGTGGGGAGACATCAGCAATTCAA
Source organism: Halichoerus grypus (assembly GCF_964656455.1). Classification (NCBI taxonomy): domain Eukaryota; kingdom Metazoa; phylum Chordata; class Mammalia; order Carnivora; family Phocidae; genus Halichoerus; species Halichoerus grypus. The sequence continues at coordinate 67,787,166 of NC_135717.1, forward strand.
TCTACTAGGGAGACATTTCCAGGAAAATATTTCCCCGATGTTGTAATGAAAGCCAACAAGAAAACAGGAATTCTTGCCACTATTGAGTGGCAGATGTGTGTCCGATAACAGAAGTGGGCAGCCATTTCGATAGGAATCTCTGAATGAGTGTTTGTCTCAACAGATCAGTTCAACGGCATCAGGCAAAGGCAGCTTCACAACCAGAAAGACCACAAGACAAGGAAATCAGGCATCTGGATCCTCATCCAGTGCCATTAGATGCTTGTAGGAACCGCAGACAAGCTTCTTAACCTTCCTGGGCCTCGGTTTCTTCATCTGTAAAATGAAAGGGTTGGACTTGATGATCTCCAAGGGCTTTTCCAGCCCTATAATTCTATGTTATTTACTAGAATGCTCGTAGCAAATATGCTACGCCGTGGTTTATAGTGCACCGTAATTACAGGGTTCCGAGTAGGAGAGAACACCAAGTCCTAAATCAGCTCAACGTCTAATTCCTGTTCAGTCACGTCAGGCCAGATTGTTTTTATATACATGAAATTTGTAGCACTGCCCCCTTTTAGAGGAGGAGGTGAGGAAGCTTCAGGTAACCTGTCCAGGTGAAGAAGTCCAGAAAGCTGTAAATAATAATGAGAGTAAGCACCAACTAGGACACCTTCTACTTTTCAAGGCATGCTCACAGTAAATCCATAAGACAGATGGGACAAGTGGTGCCTTTTTTTTTTTTTTTTTAATTACCTTTGTCAGATGAAGAAAGTGAGGCACAGGCAGGTTTATATGATTTGATCAAGGGCCCCTTATAACAGAGCCAGGACTAAGACCCAGATTTCTTGACTCTGATTCTAGAAATCCTTACAACAGCCATGAAGAGTGTGTTTCCTTCAGGGAGTCATGTATCATTATATTCTCATTAGCAAAATGCTCCTTTTTGATGACTAGGAAAAGGAGCTGGCAAGCATCACTTTTGTTGACAGGTGTTGGAGAGAGATATATCAGGGGGGTGCAAAGGTCACTTTTGAATGTTTTTTCTCACTTCTTCAGTATTTACAGAGGCAAAGTCTATGTACATCTTGGGGTCTTCATCCCATGAGCTGAAATAAAAGGAGAACTTAGTTGCATTTAGATAGACCTATCATTATTTCAAATTGCATCTAGCCAAACAGAAATGGGTTTTTTAGAATGTCGTCATCTGCTCCATCCCCTCATTACAAAGCTTGGTTGGAACTCTTGCTGACTCTTTCATCTGAGCCCATTTGCAATTTTGCTTTACATGACTCATCTTAAACTTTATTATCACATTCACTGTAATAACGCTGGTTGACAACACTTTAAATAGTTGGCTTTCCATGATATAAGGTAATTAATTTTTATATTGCATCTTTAATACAAAGTATTGAGACAAAGAAGAGAAAGGGAAAAAAGAAGAGAAAAAGAAAGAAAGAAAGAAAGAAAGAAAGAAAGAAGGAAGGAAGGAAGGAAGGAAGGAAGGAGAAAGAGAAAGAAAGAAAGAAAGAAAGAAAGAAAGAAAGAAAGAAAGAAAGAAAGAAAGAAAGAAAAATGGATGCCTAGGCAACCTTAGTCACTATCTCTTCCCAGTGCTTACCAACATTCATCCTCCTCTGTCTCTTTTCCTATTATTTCTGTTTTTAATTTTTCTGATATTGTCTGGATCTAATTCCTGTAGCCCCAAAACCATTACCTCTTTGGTTTGATATTTAAAGACTTTGTCTCAATGACTGCCTGGGGTTCTCAGCTCTGATTGCACCCTAGAATCACCTGGATGTCTTAATGAACTTAAAAAATGCCTAGGTCTTTTCTCTTCTTTCTCCCTTTCTTTCTTTTGCCTAGGCATTCCTTTCTAGAAGCTTTGAAATGTGGAATGGTCTGTGGTTTTTATGATGAAGCTTATTTCTCCTATTTTTCTGGAAAAAGGATTTAAAAATGACAAGACCTAGCTTACAGGGATATTAATAAAATGGACCCATAAAAGACAAAGAGGAGAGATTATAAATCATCCTGGGTAGAGGGGGATTAAAAAAGATAGGTTCAACGCCTAATCCAGAGAGAACTGAGTTCTTGCTGCCTCGGGCTGTGTCGATGATGGTGCAGGGCTTTACTGAGAGCCCAGGGTGGATGGCAAATGCAGAGGTGGAGGCAGATAGAGGCATGCAGGGGGTAATTACACCAAACAGACTCAAAGGCATGTTTGCTAACCTCAGAGCTTTCCAACAAGGAAAGGAAGAAGTCAGGGAAGTTTGTAGAAGAAGATTTCACTCCAGACTCTAGGACCTGCATTTGAAAAGATTCGTTGTCCCAATGATGGTTGATGGTATTAGCAGGGCTCAGGACAAAACTATGGCAGAAGCCATTTGTCTTTTCAACTACCTCCCTACTCTACTCTATCTTTTCTCTATCTACTCTCACCCTTCTCCCTTCAAACTTCTAGTGCCCATGAACTCTCTCAGGTCAAAGATGATCCTATCAGTTCCACAGTTTCATTACAAGATTTGATTTGAACTCTCTAGTTTTCCCATCTGCTTCCCCTCTGATTCATTATCAGCCATTTTAATTTTAAATGTAAGAGAAAGAGCTCCCTTACCCAGGGGTATTTGCACTTCCAATCCACAGTTAGAGATAGTGGGTAAAAGTTTTGTCTCTTGGACTGTCCCAGAGTCCGTTAAATGATGCAAGCCAGATGATGACCCATTCCACATGGAGTAAGAAGGACTCTGTTACATAGCTCAGTTGCTTAAAGGCACTGGACATGCCTCCTCCAACAGAGCCAGCTGCCGTGGCACACGCTCATTATTTGAAGACGAAGTCCCAACCACTCACCCACTCAGCCTCACCCTTTGCTATGTCCCCACCCGGACTCTTCCCAATTTTCCCAACAGTGACTTAGCTACTTGTATTTCACTTTGTCCTCGCTCTGCCTGTCCAACCTCACCTTGTGGGCTTCCTGGCCAGGACTTTGACTTCCGCTAAGCTTTGGACTCCAGGGGCTTCTTACCATCTGGACTCCACCCTGCGGGCAGGGCTCCAGCAGCCACCCTGACGCCAGGGGCAATGCTCAGACTGTGGAGGAACAGGTATGTCCCAACCTGTTTCACGGGAGCAATTTCATCAACCTCAATTAATTTATGGACTAGAGCAGTGGTTTTTGGAAAATTTTTTGAGCCAAAAGATCCTTCAAATGAAGTCTAATGTGGAAGGCTTCATTTGTAAACCAGAAAGTGCTGATCTGCCATATTTAAAATGGGGATCTGGAGTCTCCTCTGCTTACCCCTCTCACTGTCACTCCCTCCCCCATGGCTATGAGAAGCATGGCTTTGAAACCCTTGAACCAGAGGACTCTCAGCTCTTTTATCACATTCACACTGTCCTTGCCCTACCCCACCCACACCTGTGAATCAGCTGCCCGCATGCACTGGTGAGTCTAAATCACCAACTCCTGATCTTTACCCTGACTTTCAGTAATGTATTTCCTTTTCCTTCTAGAATTTACCCCACAGAGGGCCATAGGTTCCCCAACATGTCTGGAATGGCACCTCGTTTTCCTCCCTGCCACCCCCCGCCCCCCATTTACCTCTTCTATTTCTTGCTTCCTGTGTAAATTGATGGGAATTTAAGGAAGTTAACAATTATCCTAGAGTGCTTCTGTGATCTCAACTCCTGCATAGCTAACTAGCTACCAATTGCTACGGTTCTACCTCCAAAATCTCACTTGGATTTATAACTTATTCTCTATCCTCACTGCCACTGCCTGGGTTGGGCTTTTGTCATCTTGGGTAGGGATCGGGGCATTGACATCCTGACTTAGTCCTCCCCTGAGCCATTCCTGACTCTGCAATAAAGAGGAAGCCTTCACAGAAGTGAGACTTGGATTTCCCACTGAAGAATGGGTAGGATTTTTATAGGCCTTCCTTTGGCCAATAATCATGATCTTGTTATATTCTAAGAGTATGAAGCTCATTTGAGAAGGTTTCTCATGTAAATGTCCATTGAGGGAAATACAAATATAGACCATTCATTGATTTGCTTTCTGTGTCTTCTCTTCTGTCAGAATGACTTTTTCCTTATGCACGGGTGTTGTGTTGTTGAACAGCTGTTCTAATGAGCAGGGAATCCCAGGGGCAACCTACCGCCAATGCCTGTCATTCACAGAAGACAATCTTGCTGTGTTTCTCATTTTGCTTCATGATTAACCCACTGCAAGAGAAAACTAACACACAGAAGTGATTGTTCTGTCTCCCGTAAGAAGGGTCCTTATTATGACAGAAAAGTTATTTTCTTTTCTGTGGTTTCTTAAGGGTTCTCTAATTGGGTAACCCCCTGCTGACCCCTGGCTATGGTAGTTTCTATGTTGACATCTTTGTTCCACTCCTTGCGCACCGAAGCCAGAGATGAGTAATTCAACCCAATGCAGAGCATGAGATAATGGGGCTCTATAACCCACCAGTATTTAAAAGGCAATGACCCCTTAAGTTCACTGGAGTTACCTTCCATTAAGAATTTTTCTCACCTGCATATAACAGATGGGGTATGTGTTACAGCCCCATGTGTGCTCTGGGTGTAGACTGAATTGATCTGTCAGATTTTGGGGGCTTGAACCCTGATTGCTTTGGGATTCATTCACACTCTACATACACTTGGATGATAATTCAAAATAAGCACAAAAGTTTTCTTCTTTTGCAGGGGTGGCATTTAAAATACCGGAAAACATAAAGGATAACAAAAACCTACATTTCTACCATCTAGAAATACTACTTTTCAAATTTTGTCTTATTTTCTTGCAGTGTTTTTTTTTCTTAAAGATCTTATTTATTTATTTATTTATTTGAGTGAGAGAGTGAGCAGGGGGAGGGGCAGAGGGAGAGGAGAGAGAGAATCCCAAGCCGACTCTGCGCTGAGCTTGGAGCCTGTAGTGGGGCTCGATCTCACGACCCTGAGATCATGACCTGAGCCAAAATCAAAGAGTCTGACATTTAACCACCTAAGCCACCCAGGTGTCCCTAGTGTTTTTTGTTTTTTTAAAGGAAATAGAACATTAGAGATGAGATTGAAATCCTCTTTAGCCTCCAACCCTAGGCTCGCACCCATTCCTGGTCCCCTCCCCAGAGGCCACCATCACCAGGAGGTGGTGGGTGTCCATGCAACTCATTCATTTATTTTATTTTCTCCTGCCAGTATGGGAGTTTATTTATTGTATTTTTATTATTTGAGCGGCAATACGATTTTAATATACATACTTCTATTTTTCTCTCAAAGCCCAAGATCAGTCAATATCTCTATCCTCCGTAACAAGGCAGTGGAAGCAGCACACTCTGTGTGTGACCTTCACATGCTGTCCTCTCAACACCATGTTCTCTCCCACATCTTACCGACTTCACACTATTTTCTTTTCAAAGATTTTATTTATTTATTTGACAGAGAGACACAGCGAGAGAGGGAACACAAGCTGGGGGAGTGGGAGAGGGAGAAGCAGGCTTCCCGTGGAGCAGGGAGCCCAATGTGGGGCTCGATCCCAGGACCCTGGGATTATGACCTGAGCCAAAGGCAGACGCTTAACCGACTGAGCCACCCAGGAGCCCCACACTATTTTCAACTCACCAACTTTTCTTTCTTTTCTTTCCTTCATTTTTTCCTTTCTTTCTCTTTCTGTTATTTCTCTTGTGTTGCTTTATTAAAAGATATTTCATTAGGTGCTCTCCCATGTTCTTAATATTTTGTTCTCACGATTGCTCCTTACAATGTATTCCTTCAATATGGGGTTCCTTTCCTTCTTGTGGAGGTATGCTCTTTCATGGTTCTTCCAGCAAATGTCCAAAAATATACTCCTATTTTCTATGTCATGCATGTCTGACAATGCTTTTCTTCTGTCCTCATCCTTACAGGAAGATCAGGGTGGGCAGAGAATTCTAAGTTCATAGTAATTTTGCCTCAGTCCTTTTAAGATATTACTCAGTTTTCTTCTGGCATTTTTTTTTTTAAATTGTTCATGAGAAGTCTGTTACTGATCGTTCTTTTGTGGGCAATCTAATCTTTTCTCTCATAGCTTCTATTGCTTTTTCTTTCTCCTTAAACTTTCTGCAGTCTTTTTTTTTTTTAATTTTTATTTATTTGACAGAGAGAGAGATAGTGAGAGCAGGAACACAAGCAGGGGGAGTGGGAGAGGGAGAAGCAGGCTTCCTGCTGAGCAGGGAGCCCGATGCGGGGCTCGATCACAGGACCCTGGGATCATGACCCGAGCTGAAGGCAGATGCTTAATGACTGAGCAACCCAGGCGCCCCACTTTCTGCAGTCTTAATATGAAATATACAGATATTTAAAGTTTATTAATTCCTACTGGGTATTTTTATTTTGACTCGTATCTTTCTCTTTTTTCCCAGAAATTTCCTCAGTTTTAACAATTTACATATTTTCTCTCCTTCATTCTTTGTGCATTCTCCTTTCTTTTTGGAAATCTGTTAATCACATTCTCATTCTACTCTTTGTGTTTTAAATGATTTGTTTATTATTTCCACATCTTTATCTCTCCGTGCTGAGTTCTGGGACATTTTTTTCAGTTCTGATTTTGAATTCACTAATTTTTACTTTAGCTGTGTTTAGGTCATAAATTAACATGCCTGTATTTTTCTTATATAACAATGGTTATTTCTGGCTTTTCTTGCTTTTGAGTACAACTTTTTTTTTCCTTTGGAATCGTTTAGTATTTTTCTAAAATGGCTATACATTTGGCACAGGAGGCAGTCCTGCACATTGGGAACAGAAGGCAGGGGGTTTAGTATATACTCAATCCATATCTTGATTAGTTTTTTGGATTATAGTAAACTTTATCCTTTCCTGAATGATTGTGTCTAGTATTGTTGCAGTGCCCGTATTTTCCAAACTAAATACCAAGTTTCATGGTCTGACAAAAGGATTGTTTTGTAAGCTGTCAATTTATTTAAATGAAAAGTCTTACAGAAGTATACAAACAGACCACATTTAACAATTTGTTGAAAATAATAAAATTACACGAACCATAATAATCCCACCAAAATCCTGACTGGAAAAGTCACTACGAGTAGAGTAAACATATCTGAATTTGTGTTTATGACTCAAGTAGCTACAAGACCTAGAAGATTCTTTCTTGTTCTGTTAAGTTTCTAGATGTAGGAAGTCGAGATGAAATGAATAGGCACTAAGTAGGCATATTTTGTAGGGTTTTTAAAAAAATCTCAAAGTAAACTGTTTTCTTATGATTTACTTCTTTCTGATCAAAGTAAGGCTAGCCAGACATTCCAGTTATTTGAAATTCCTCTGTGGGCTGATGGCAATTATAATGGTGGATTTTGTTTGTATTTGAGAACTGGTCACATTTATAAACATACAAACTGTATCCATTGTGAAATTCATGTCCTTCATTAAAAGAAACTTTTTTACAAAACATTTCTTCACGTTGCCTCAAAATCATTTTTATATTGTTGCCAAGGCCAGAAGTCAGTAGTAGTAGAGTTAGACAAAGGGAAAGATAAGCCTTTCTTTCTTTCTTTTTTTGTAAATGGAGAAAGGGATTGGATTTTCTTTGTTACTTTCAATACTCATGTTTGAAAAGTTTTAGTTATGAAATCAGGGAATTGTGTTACACTTAAGAGCAAATATCATATATAAATCTTCTTATGTTTTCTTGGTTATTAATTAATGTGCTAATGATGCCAAGAAGTTTCTTAGCTGGAACTTGTGGTTTAAAGTAGTTGTTCTGGAAAAAAAAAAAAAAAGAACCTTGGCCAGATTCCCTTTATAGACCCAAAGACCTCAGTACTTACCATACAATGAATAACTTGTCCCCGTTTTTGGAAAACTAAAGAAATTAGTAATTTGTGATCATGTCAGTTACACTGAAAGAAATCACAATAAAACCTATGTGCACCTTTGCAAAAGACAAATTGTGAAAATTGCAAGCAAACAAAACAGTACATGCAGTGCTTTCAAGACACTGCTAATCACGTATGTCCTGGGAGAGGTCAGGGGAAGGCTCATAACACTGCCCGAGCCCCTGAGGTAATGAGCTGGTTGCAGGTACAACTTCTAGGTCTCCTTGAAAAAGATGTGTGTGGGCAGAGATCTGCTTAGACATTTGAGAAAAGAAGGAAACCCCCAAGCTGAGGGGTAATGTCGATGTAAGTAATATCTAAATCTTTATTCTTTCTATACCTCAAGGTAGAGAATAAATGGGCAATAGTCCTTTCTTTTTTTTTTTTTTTAAGAATTCAAGTTGGGCCTGGACCAGAAGGGAGTCTCTACAGATACTGACAATTGCCTAGATCATTAGTCAAGGGGATTGAACACTAAGGCACATTAGTCACTAAGATTGAGCAGGTTTTGATATCAACTGTTGTCTTTCCAGTTCTCTTGAGTTTCTACATCTGTGAAGTTCTACATGGGTGCTGTTTGCCTTTCCAGATTCTTGCCTGGGAATATTTAGGATAAACATCCAGAAATACACCATGTCTTATGGGATGTTGCCATTTTCCTTTTTTTGTCTTAGTTGAAGATAAAAATTAAATAAAAGGAAGCTACATACTCATAAACCTTGAGAGAGAGAGAAAAAAAATACCTTGAAATACCTTGAGTAACAATCTTTTCAGACTACTTAGTGTTTTCTGTGCGTAACTTTATACATCCTTGCAAGCTTTTTTTTGACCTCGGGAGCAAGAAGTTTCAATTCCTTTGCGCTTATATAAGAAAGCTGAAGTATTCAGAAAAGAAATGACTTCTAAGAGGGATACCAGAAGTCGGAGAAGGCGCTAGAGATAGAAATCAGGTTTCAAAGACCCCACAACCAGAAGGAGAAGTGGCAGAACAACTCAGAGGCCAAGAGAGGGGGACGGTGGCAATATCTGGAAGCAGATTTGCAGGATTTGAAAGCTGACGACATTGCAAGGTGTTTGGTGTGAAGTGTGGTCACAGAAAATTCACATGTATTGCAGAGGAAAGTTACAAAAGGTTACTGGAGTTACCCTCACGCAGCCTGGACAATGATGTGCATACCGAAAGCTCCTCGCGTGAATTTTATGGCTTTTTTTTTCATCGAAATGGCATCTCCCTCTCTTTATTGTAGCAACAGATTTGAACTTCCTAAAAAAAATGTGTATTTTTAATGTTTTTGAAACACCAGGGTGGGGGGCCTGGTGCAGCTGAATAACCAGGGATACCGAATCCACTTCCCAGTGGCTAAGCCCCCCACCCCCCACCCCAGGGAGCCCGACAGGAGGCAAGCCTTGAAGAACGGTGGCCTGAGAGTTTTACCCAACACCCTCCCACTCCAGTGCCTCAGGGTCCCCACCTCCCCCGGCATAATACCTTCATTTATTAAGTGTGTGCCTGGAGTTTTCCCCAGAGCCACATTCACTTCTGTCCACATTTGATCCACGTTTTATAGTGGTAGGTTGTAGCCATGGAGTGGGCCAGTGACCCACCTTCACGAGGATTTTGAGAAACATTCCCATTCTTACATCTCATTTTTAAATGTATACTTCGGGAATAAGGGCGCGGAACTAGGAAATCAATGGGATTAACTAAATTCACTGCCCTCTTAGTCCTTATTTTTATAACACTTAAGGGTTTTTGTCTCATTAAGACCCCAGCTGAGCACTGTGGTGAGGCAGTCCCATGGTCCAGATAGGAGGACTGCATTCTATTTCAATCTGTGGCTCATTGGCTTTAAATGTTTCTTCAGCATCCCAAGGGTGAGTGCCAAGTCACCTCCCTCGTGGAATGAAGAAGGAACCGACTTCAGGAGAAATGGTGTAAGACCACCTTCGTTTTAAGTGTGTAAAAATCCTTGCATCATACTGTATTTTAATCTTTGCAACCAATGGTGCGGGCCCTGCCAAATTTTCATCAATATTGCCTTATTTCCTGTCTCCTTCTGCTTCATCAGCCTGCAGCAACAAGCTGACAAAGACAACAACTGACAAAGAAGCTCAACACAGAACTGGAGATCTCCTTCTCAGGCAGCCCCTTCCTTTGGTCCTGGGAAGGGGATTTCTGCTCCTTTTTCCGACTGGGTTCACGTCTCTAAATATAGTGAAATAATTCAGAAGCTCTGTTTCAAAGACCTCAGGAAATATGGGGAAGAAAGGAAGGAAGCAAAGCGTGGGCCACAGCCCACAGCCTCATGCAGAGCTGTGAGCTGAGCGCCTCGCAGCGGCTGGAGGCCAGATCTCCAGTGTAGGAAGGAGCTGCCTTCTCCTTGGAGGGGAGGGTGTGAGGGGAAGCTGTTGGGGAGCGCTAGGCCTCTGGCCTGAGCTCAGGGCGCTGCCATCGTGCCTTCTGTATTCATGCGCTAGGCCTGCTGTAACAGGCTGCTATACGTGGTGGGTCAAAACAACACAACTGTATTCTCTCCTAGTTCTGGAGACCAGGAGCCCCAAACCAGCTTAGATTGGCCTAAATCAAGGTGTGGGCAGAGCTGTGCTCCCTGCAGAAGGCCTAGGGGACAACCTATACCCTGTCACCTCCAGCTTCTTGGGGGTCCCGGCGTTCCTTGACTTGTGGTCACATCACTCCCATCTCTGCCTCCTCCGCATCACCTTCTCCTCTTCTGTCTGAAATCTCCCTCTGCCTCCCTCTTTTAACACCTGTGCTCACAGTTAGGGCCCACCAGCTCACCCAGAATAACCTCTCTGTTTTAAGAACCTTCTCTTGATTGAATTGGCAAAGGCTTTGCCACGTAAGCCAACACTCACGCGTCCCAGGGATTGGGATGCGGACTTTCTGGGCGGTCATTAGCCAGCTGACCATGACACCTGTTGTTGCCTGGCACTCAGATTTCGGGAAAGTGGCCTCACTCATCTTCTCCCTGAGGAGCAGTTCATTCCAAATCCTGGGGAACCCCATTTTAGGAGTTGTGGTTCTCACGCCAGATAGGGAGATTCCCTTAAGTGATGATCTGTAGTAGGATTCTAAGACTAGGATTTGGTCTGGAGAAGGTGTGTTCATTATACTCACTTAAAGTCTCCCTTTCATCTCCTGGATAGGCAGCAGGACCCTGTGTGCTTTGAAGGATTTGGAGTTATAGGGTGTTTCCTATCGTCTGGAACAGTCTGTCTGTGGTGCTAAGACACTTGCATGCGACAGGATACCAGCCTGGCACTGGGAGGGGGGCAGGGAGCACATGGGAAGTGGAAAATGGGAAACGACCACAAGGGATGGATGGCATTTGTACCAAGGCTGATTCAGAAGATCCCTCTTGGGGCGTCTGGGTGACTCAGTCACTTGAGCATCTGGCTCCTGATTTCGGCTCAGGTCATGATCTCAGGGTCATGTGATCGAGTCCCACGTTGGGCTCTGAGCTAGGTGTGGACCCTGCTAAGATTCTCTCTCTCTCTAAAAAAAAAAAAGACCCCTTTCATATTCTTCTTCATTATCTGGCTTTGCTTTTCTCCATCTTAGCCCTTCTCACATCGTCTCTAATTGTCTGTCTACCTGGCTGTCTCCCTAATCAGGATCCCCTCGGAGATCCCCAGCCTGTGGCATGGTGCCTGGCATAGAGTAGGCGCTCCAGAAGCACAGGGGACATTGAATGAATGAGTGGACAAGAGAGAGTAGGAAATTCTGGGCGGAGGGCTGGCATGAGAAAGTGCTTGGAGGCAGGGCAATTTTGTGCAAGTAACGTGGTGACGGTCCCCAGGAGGAAAGTGGAGCAATGTGACTGACTGTGGCCCGTGGGATGGCTTAGCAGAAGGACAGCAGGGAAGAAACGGCTGCACTGTCCTCATCGTGGCCGGCGGGACTCCCAGGGCTGCTCTTGGCATCTGTGCGGGAGGTGATGGGTGCTCCCGGCCGAGCACACCCCACTGAGGCCACGGGCAGCGTGGCAGGGCCGTGCGAGCGTGGGCCCTGCAGCTCAAGGCCTGCATGACCTTGGACATGTCACTTACACTCCCCAAGCTGTGGTTTTCTTAGCTTTAAAACAAAGGGAGCTGCAACAGCTCTGACCTGTGGGTAAAGGAGCTCACGTAAAGACGGCTGCCTGGTGTCTGGGATGTAGGTAGAGCTGTTATTATTGTGATTATGGTGATGTGTCAGGCTCCTCGCTGGGGGGCTCCGGTCATGCCGTGTGGCTGGGTGCACCTGGCCCAGCAGTTCTGGACCTGTTGCCGACATCTGAGCCTTCTCGTCCTCCCTAGTTGCCATGGGTGACCACTGGCTTGTGTGTCTGTGTTAGGGCCCAGCTCAACCTTGATGAGAAACCTAGGGGTTCTTTATGTCTGTAAGTAATACCAGCAATCGGGCTGTTTCTAAGGACCAAGTTTTGGCCCTGGATCCATAGTTTGTCTCCAGCTTGCAAAGCGCTTGTCTCGTAGCCTTGAGAAGCTGAGCAAAGGGGCACAGGGAGCTTTGAAGCAACCTCGCTCTGCTGGAAAACAAGGGTCAAATGAGGGCAAACTTTGCTGCCAGATCTGATTTTAGAGCCAGACTATGTCTTTGGACCTACTTCTCAAAGAGATTAGACCAGAGATCAGAGCCAATGGGACCTTTTCCAGTGTTAATTGGGATTAATTATAAAGAACAACACAGAAGCTCGTCACCGCTGTCTCTCCTGGTGTCTGTCTTACACGCTCAAGTATAGAACTTGAACACAAATTTTGGAGAAATGCTAGCTGGTTTCAAAGTCTCCACCCTCATGGTGAAGATTGCATGGCGAGTTTCCTCCTTACCAAAAGGGTTAAAGGTCAGAAGGAGAAGTGCATTTCAATTTATCCAACGGCATGGGTAAGACCCATTTACCAGTTGGAATATATATTTTTTTAATAGATGAGGCCCTCACCAGAGTTCTAATTAAAAATCAATGTGATATATAATTAAATTCTAGTGATCACATATGCACCAGTTCGTCTCGTTAGCTTTTAGCCAGAGGCAGAGAAGGAATGCTCTTATTGATCAACTCAGGAGCCCTCGAGGTTGTCAATATGAGATGTCTCGTCCGAGGGCCAGTGGCTGCTCAGCTGGCCTGAAGGACACACCACTGGCTCCAGCAAACGGTCCCATGTGCCCTGACCATTTCAGTGCTCCGTCCGGAGGGTCGGGACCCCATCTGCAGTCTCCACCCTGCTGCCTTCCATCTCTCTGAGCAGCGAGCTCCAAAGAGGAGGCTTTACAAAGAGAGAGGAAACAGATCCATGGTGTGCAGGCTCAGGCTGAGTCAATTCGGCTTCTCTTTCCCCATTCCACCATGGGCAAGTCTCCCTCATTATTTTCAGTGCAGACTGGCGGGTACCAAAAAGGCAGCTGAGTCAGAATGACTAAGGATCACACTGGCTACAGACTTCCGTGAAGACAGCGAACGCCTTTAGATAGTTCAGGCCCGTCCTAGGATACATCTTATCCTACCCCTTTTATGTGGAAGAGTATTATTGATATTCTCCTTAAGGAAAAAAAAAGTGACATTGCTTTGCACGCACTGGTAGTAACCTCCCCGAGCAATTTACCAGCGAAGGTTCACACGTGGCAAGTATATAGTCCTTCTCCAGAGACTTCCACATTTTTGATTTTTGTCCCCTCGTCTGATCCCCGTCACTACATGGCAATGGGAGGTGGGAAGTATTACTTTTATTCACACTTTACACATGAGCGCTTCCTCCTCTGAAGCACAGAGGGCTACAGGATTTCTCCAGGTTCATGCAGCCTGACAGATTTGTGGACGAGAAGGCAGGTCTTTGTGCTCTACGTCCTGAACCGTGTGGTTCAGTGACCATGTGGCTCAGTGACCGTGTGGCTCAGTGACCGCTGTTGATCCACTTGTCCCTGATAGAGCCTCTTGCTCTCCAGAGAGCTTTCTGTCTTTCTCTTTAAGCTGAATTTAATCAATATATTTTTTAATTTATGGCTTTCCCCCCTTTTTTCTTTAGATTGTATTATTAAAATATTAACATATTTTTACGGTAAAAGGTTTAAATTATGTGTGAGAATATAGAGGATGACATGAAAGGGCCCACCCAGGGCTTGGAACACACACACTCGCACGGTCCTCCCGGGCCACCTCCCCCTCCTCCACTCCTCCTTCCCTCCCCCCTTCCCCTCTTCCTCTTTCTTTTTCTCCCTCTTTCTTCCCCCCCTTCCCCCACCCTCTCTGTATATTTAAATAAAACAGGGATACTATTTTGCACAAAGAAAATTATGGTTTTAGAAGTCTGGCTTAGGGGTAAGCAAGAATTTTGTCAAATTCTCTCCTTTATATGAAAGAGAAGGACTGAAAACCTTAGCTCTTCAAATCCTCCCAGCATGTAGAGCTGGGACTGAAGTTGGAAAGGAGGAGGCTATGGAATAGATGAAGGACGGGAGAAGTTTGATGGTTCACTACCCTCGGCTTTCTGAGGAGGCAGGAAGCAAGATAAATAAAACCCAACGAGTCACCTTTGGTTTCTCCCTTTCCCTCCCATCCCATATGCTGTCTTCTCACAGATTTTCTCAGCTCTGCCTTCATATTATTTCCCAAATCCAACTCCTGTGGACCACCCCCCAATGGACATCCCCCTCCAAACTGTGAATATTCCCCTTGGATTATTTCGTTGGCCTCAGTGGTGAGCCAGAGCCAACTTCTGAAATCATCAGAGCCGATTCTTAAATTCCCAGGAACTTTGCAAGGCGGTTGTCGAGTATAGCCATTGGTTAAAAATTAAATAATGTCTATATATATATATATATATATATTCAGCCATGAAAAAAGGGAAATCCTGCCATTTGCAACATCATGGATGGATCTTGAGGGTGTTACGCTAAGTCACACAGAGAAAGACAAATACTGCATGATCTTACTTATATGTGGAATTTAAAAACATTGAACTCATAGAAACAGAGAAGAATGGCGGTTGCAGAGGCTGGGGCATGGGGGAAGATGGGATGTTAGTCAAAGGTGACAAACTTCCAGTTATAAGAGGAATAAGTGCTGAAGATCGAGTGGATAGCATGTTGACTGCAATAAACAATACCGTATTGTATACTGAAAGTTGCTGAGAGAACAAACCTTAAATGTTCTCACCAAAACAACAACAACAGAACAGTAAGTTTGTTCTGGGGGATGGTGGTGGAGGTGTTCACTAACCTTACTGTGGTAAACATTCTGCAATATATATGTGTATCAAATCATCACATGGAACATCTTAAACTGACACAATGTTCTATGTGAATAAAGCTGGAAAAAAATTAATAATATGTTTATCACTAAATTATAAGAACCAAGGTAACGAACATTTAAAAGTCATCACTTCCTAATTTGCTCCATTTTCCTGTTAAATATACTTTTGAAGTTGTTGGCACTGACTGAATTTGTGTGGTGGAAACACTGTGTAATGGCCGTCACTTAGCATCTCTTCCCAATTCTGCTTTCAGTCTTAGCAGGGGCTTGAAACAGCTATGGGGGGATTATCAACACCATGGAAATCAGCAAACACTGCAAATCAGTAGTAGTCAACACTTTATGAAAACCTGCTGTGGATGTTTCAGTCTGAATTAGAAGGCCCCATCTCAAGAAAGAGCTCCTCAGACCTGTCATCTCCCTGTTCCCAACATTGCCCTTCTTCTCTAAGCTGGCTCAGTTTATCCTGTAGGTACTACTCTAGAAGCCTAGCTAAAGTTTCGCCTCACTGATGAAACTTTCTATTTTATTTATCTGGTCTCCTCCTTTTCAAACCCTTTTCACTCCATAGCCTGGTTGTACCCCCTAACCTCTCCCTATACGTCCTCGGTGGCGTTGTAAATTCTTGGGACAGAGTCAGTACCCATTAGGTGCTAAATAGGACATACCGACTGATTCAGACCTATGGACCTAGCCCGGGAAAGGATAATGTTGTCCACAGTAGCAAAAACAGATATTAAAGAACTTTATTATTATACTTGTCATTATTCTCATTGATGGAGCTGATATTTTTACTTTGTCCTTTGTTTCTCATTCACATAATAATCTGTGAGGTAAGCAATAATACCTCCACTTTACAGATGAAGAAGTTACTCGCTCAGCTCAGACAGCTAGTAACTAGACAAGTAACTAGACAGCTAGTTGGCAGAGCTGGAACTTAAATCTGTATTCTTTCTAAGAGGAGGAATTTTGAGCAGACTTTATTCGAGGAAAATGTCTGAGGTCTCCATGAAAAGTTGAATTTTTTGGGGAACTCCAAATGATATTGGAGAATGCTCATTGTGGTACCACAGAAGCCCTGCTTTCCAGAGAAAGAGACCAAGAAAGGAGGTATAATGACTTTCTCAGAGTTGCCAGGTCTATAGAAGGCTTTCTGTGTTCCAGACACTTGTAAATAGGGGAATAAGTTCTATCCTGTTGGGCTGGCCTATTGGAAGTGATTTGCCTTGGCTTCTCAGTGGGGGTCTCAAGTCAGGGGCAAAAATGTCACCAAGCCCTTCTTGCCGCGGGTGCTATGACAAAAGATGGCACGTATCATTCTCCACAGCTTCAACAGGATTCATGGGGACTTCAGAAGTGTTGAGGAAAACGTGGTCTTTGAAGGTCCTCTTCTTCTGGCCCTGTTTGAATTAAATGCCAAGACTGTCATGGTGTTCTCAAAATCGAGTGATACAAGTTGACCCAGAAGCATGGTGGGCCCGTCTGACCTTAAATTTTGCATCCCTTCTCGTAACTTTAGATCATGTCTTAGGACAACCTCAAAAAAAGTACATGGCTGTTGGGATAGATGGATTTAAGCTTGAATTTGGACTTTGGCTCTTCCTGATTATTGCCTGGAGGCAGGTTATTTTGCCTCTCTTGGCCTCAGTTTCTTCATTTGCACAATGGGGATAATGTTGGAATTAAAT
Source organism: Halichoerus grypus (assembly GCF_964656455.1). Classification (NCBI taxonomy): domain Eukaryota; kingdom Metazoa; phylum Chordata; class Mammalia; order Carnivora; family Phocidae; genus Halichoerus; species Halichoerus grypus. The sequence goes on from NC_135717.1 coordinate 67,803,975, forward strand.
GAGATAAAGTATGCAAAGAGTCTGCTAACGTGCCTGGCACATCAAATCTGGGTTTCCTTCCAGAAATGCAGGTCAGGGCCCTTCAGCAGGGATTTGTCTGGCCCCACCTGACGTCGTTCTTCCCACCAGTTTCAAGCTGGGCTGCTCGCCTGTGGCCAGGGAGTGTATTCCAAAGCATTCCTGCTGTTACCAGCTCAGGCCTCAGGGCTGCTGTGAAGTTGCAATTCCTTCCATGGAGCTCATGCGTGTGACAGGGTGTGCCCAGCTCTTAAAGTGCTTTGATGAAAATGCCTTTGTGCTAAAAGCTCTATAAATATAAGGAGCAGACCTGGGCGTGGTGTTTCCAGAATACTCCCACTGTTAGCTGTCATCAAAGGCTCAGGTCATAGAAAAGTTGGAAATGGAGGTGGTTTGCCAATTCGCTGGTTCTCCAAAGCAGAGATGGCTTTTCTTTTTCAACTTCTATTTCCTGACTCACTTTGCTTGATTGTACAAGGCCCATCTTGCCTTTCTTGTATCTTCTGAGCTACAAAAAACCTGATTTCAAGTATCTTTCAAAAAAACTGCCAATTACATACTGTGTCCCTACCCACCTCTCCCCCACCCAACCTACCTACCACCCAACAGCACCCCCTGGTGGTCAGCAAGGGGCTTCTCTGGCTCCACACCTTTACCAATCTCCTTATCCTTCAGTAAGAATGTACTTTCATTCATTCATTCACTCATTCATTCACTTGTTCGTTCAACCACTTTTAATTGGTTAATTATGATGCTCCAGGTATTGTAGACCCTGGAGATCCCAATATGAACAGATATGGTTCCTGTGGGAGTCACAACTCAGTGAGGAAGCAGATGGACAAGTAACTGATTATAATTATAAAAGGATTGCACCACAACAGTGTTCACACAGTGCCAGGGAAGGAACCAGAAGCGTACTTATCTTGAAGCTAAAGGAGCTGAAGCTTCAAAGCATGAGCATTTACATGGGCCCCTTCAGAGCCTCTAACAGCATGTTCATATGGTCATATATTTTTATAAAATTTACCAAAGTAATCTATTTTAAAGATTTTATTTATTTATTTATTTGAGAGAGCGAGAGAAAGAGAAAGAGAGAGAGCATGCACATGAGTGGGGGGAGGAGCAGAGGGAGAGAGACAAGCAGACTCTGCTGAGCGCAGAGCCCGACTCGGGGCTTGATCTCATGACCCTGAGATCATGACCTGAGCTGAAATCAAGACTTGGATTCTCAACCGACTGAGCCACCCAGGCGCCCCCCAAAGTAATCTATTTTAAAGGAACCAGCTAAAATTACTCTTCTCTTCTACACTGATATTCTCCCTGTCATATTTCTCTCTCTATTAGGTGGCATGGAAGCAGCCAAGGGAGTTTTTATAACTGGCTAAGGGAATGTTGAGTTTGGGATACCTTTTGTTTGGATTTAGTGAGATATTTTTATGTGGTTTATAGTTAAGCTACTGTTAGGCCTCCTCATGGGGGAATGACCTCCAGAAATACTTTTGTCACCCCCTGCTGTGACTCACCAGGCTGTGACGTACAGCTTCACAGATCAGAGGTTATATCACAATTTAAACATGTCTCTTCACTCCTGGCACCAGGACTATGTGCAGAATGAAGGAGAAATGTGACTTAAATGTATGGAGCCAGCAGCCAGTCTGTGGAATGTTCTTTAGGTTATCAGACATGTCTGTCACATTATAAGCAGGGGATTTGATAATGAAAATGTTTGAGAGAGGTTTCCCTAGATTTGACAGCAATCTTAAAATTTTACATAATATTTCTAATAGTGAGTTGTGAAGCTGAGAGAAATGTGTTTAAACAATCCATACGATGCACCAAATGACCGTCAACTGTGTTGGAGGAAAGAGAAGATCCTTCTATTCTCTGTATCAAAAACAGAAGGTCTAAAATTGCCTTATGAAGAAGTAACCAAAGAGTACACAGATAAAAAGTAGAGGGAGGAAAAGTATTGTAGAGATATGCAGGGAAGACTATTACAAAATTTATAATATTCGTAAAAATTGTAATATTTTTGGTATTTGTCAGATGTTGCAGATCTATACTTTATTATGCTTGTTTTTCTCATTCTAGATGAACTTTCGGTCACCTAACTCTCTCTTTCAATTTGTATTCTTTCCTCCCATACTGTGTCAACTTGAGACCCTACAAAACTTGAGTCGGGCCTCAGAAAGAGAGCCTAAGGTTGTCCAGGGGCCTGGTGAGCATTCATGGAGCATCAGCGTATGAGCGGAGAGATGGAGGAGATACACAAGCTTGCCAAGTGGCAAGGGGCGAGGGGGCTTTCCAGCCAGAAGGACAAAGGAAAGAGGCCTTCGAGAGCATTTCCACCCAGCAGAGGGGCCTTGTGACTGTGGGCCCAGGAGGCCGGAGAGCCCGGGCCAGGTAATGAAGAGGGGCTTCTGCTCTACGAAGCAGTGAAGCAATGGAGAACCACTGGAGAGTTCAGGCAGGGGACAGGCAGGTGCAGGTTTGGGAGGTCTCTAACCTTCCTGGGTTTGTCACCTGCGGCTTTTGGTTCATTCTATCTTTTTCATTCTTTCTCATCTCTGTGTACACATCCCCTTCAACTTTCCTTCTTTCTTACACTTGCGGTTAATTCAGGAAAATATTTCCCGTCTGCCTTCCTCTTTATCCTGTGCATGCAAATCCTTCCTCTTTCCCCAATTCCTTTGTGAGATGGGAATGAGTACAGTCATCGAACGGAATAAAACAGTATTGATGAGCACTCACTCTGTCATCTGTTTGGGCTGCTATAATAAAATACCACAGACTGAGTAGCTTATAAACAATGGAAATTGATTTCTCACAGTTCTGGAAGCTGGAAGTCCAAGATCAGGGTGCCAGTTCAGAGCCAATGCCTCCTCGCTGCAACCTCAGGGGGAAGGGGCTGGGGAGCCCTCTGGAGCCTCTTTTATAAGGCACTAACCCCATTCGTGATGGTTTTACCCTCATGCCTTAAGCACCTCCCAAAGACCCCACCTCCCAGTGCCGTTGTCTCTGCGGGTTAGGGTTTCCACATATGCATTTGGGCGGGGCACAAACATTCAAACCACGTGTTACGCGCGGAGTGATCTGTTGATAATGAGGACGGCAAAGACTCTGTCTTCAGGAATTAGCCTGGCAACTCTTAGAGAAGCAGGTATCTTTGAGATTAAATGAGAAGAAAATGCAAAGAACATTATAGTTGAATGAAATGATACAGTTTCACCAAACAGATAGAATAATGCCTTTCAAGAGTTTTATAATTGCTTCAAGACCTTTGACTCTTTCTCTTTAGGAACCTGAAAGAGTATCTGGTAAGAGCTCAGGGGCGCCGCAGTGGAGGAGTTCCCTGCAGCTGCTGAAGTTCACGGTTGTGCGACGTCCTTTACCAAACACTCCGCATGAAATATGTACGACTGACAAGTTCAAAGGGAAGTGAAGTCAACGTACTTTTAAGAAGCAGAAATATGTTTATCAGCAACTTTATATTTCAACAAATCTCTTAGACTTACACTCAGAAGAACAGTCGGTCGGAGTGCTGCTGCTTGTATCTCATGTCATGACAAAACCTGGACAATGTTTAGAATCTCAGGCTTTTCAAGTTGGACTAAATTACCTTGACTTCATCCCCCCATCCCATGTAATAATTTCTTTGTTTTTTTAAAGATTTTATTTATTTATTTGAGAGAAAGAGAATGAGAGAGAGAGAGCACATGAGAGGGGGGAGGGTCAGAGGGAGAAGCAGACTCCCCGCCCAGCAGGGAGCCCGATGCGGGACTCGATCCTGGGACTCTAGGATCATGACCTGAGCCGAAGGCAGTCGCTTAACCAAATGAGCCACCCAGGCGCTCCCCCATGTTATAATTTCTTTTAGTTTTCTTTCTTTGGACGAGATGTTCATATCCGTGGTTTTTAGGGAGCATGCCCGAGCCCTGGGATGCTTCTTTCATGCAAGGAAGCCATGAATATTTGTCCGCATAGGCTTGTCCGTGCTGCTGATCTTCCCTGAAGTGGGTCTGCTGTGTTTTGTTTCAATCCATCCCCGCCATCTGCTGAGCTAGTCTTCCTGCAGGTTGCAATTCCTTCTTCCCAAACACGTGTCTCCTGTTCATACCTACTCAGAGACACTGTCCTTCATTGATTCTTTCTGGCAGTGAATCCATTACCTCGCTATGTTCTGACTCTAAAAGGGGTTTGCTTACATCATGTCTCCAGGATAAATGGCATGAAGGTCTTTGTCACGTAAGCATTTGCTGCCTGTGTGCACCTCCAGGCATTCACAATGGCTACCCTGTGAAGTTCCTGCTCCCCCAGGGTTGATGATTTCTGGATTTTCAGGACTCCTTTTCTCTACCAATGAAGCCATGGGTATTTTCTTTTCAAATATATGTTTGCTTTGATATTTCATTACATGAGAACATGGATTGAGCAACTTGAGTATATCAGTGTTAGAGTTGCAGTGGTTTTTCTACAGAAAGATGGGAAAATTTGCATTTTCTTCTCATTTAATCTCAGTGTGTCTTTGTGTGTGTGTGTGTGTGTGTGTGTGTTTTATGAAGGCAAAACAATTTATAATCTATGGGAATAGGATCCTCAAGAGTTGTGCACCTTGGCAGAACTATAGCCCTGTATGTGTTTCTTCACCCAGCAAGAATTTGTAAATAAATATTTCATTTGACAGTACAGTTGACCCTGTGTTGTTATACGGGGGGGCTAGGGGTCCTAACCCCCTGCACAGTTGAAAATCCACATGTAACATACACAGTCGATTGACACATATTCCGTATGTTATGTGTATTATATCCTGTATTCTTATAATCAAGTGAGCTAGAGAAAAGAAAATGTTATTAAGAAAATCATAAGGAAGAGCAAATACATTTATGTATCATGCTGTATTTATTGAAAAAAACCCGCATACAAATGGACCCATGCAGTTCAATCCTATGTTGTTCAAGGGTCAATTGTATTTGCAGTTTGTACCCCCAAAGAGTGTGCATTGTGTGAATTCTCCCTTTTTCAAGAATGTGTTCACTGGACAAATATTTATTGACGGTCTACTCTGTGGGAAGCACTGTGCTTTCCCTGGGCATGTAGACGTCTTACAGCTGGACCTTGTGTGTGTCCTTAAAGAGCTTGCAAAGTTGCCAAAGGGAAGAAAGAAAAGAAAAATGTAATAGAGGGACTATTTGCATACAAACACTAAGGCCAAGTTGGCAAATTTAATAATGGCATCCCCAAGTTAATAGTAAACAACTTTCCAGCCCCAAAGGCTTTTGTGCTCCTGCTGAGGCTGGATAAATGATTTTACCACAAAATATTGGATTAGAAGAAATTCATTTATGGTTTACATGGGTTATAACAAAAACGCGAGTGCCAGTAGAATGTCTTTAACTAGTTTAAACTCAGAAGAACCTCTGAGCCTTTTCCTTTGAGTAAAGAAGTGAATTTTCTTTTAGCTGCTTTTGGATCTGGAAGACCCAGACTAAGGGAAACCAGGGTTTACCCTTGTTTGCCTCCTTCTTTTCCTGTCTTCACCCCTTTCAGGGAGCTGAGCAGTAAGCCCTAGAAATAAAGAGATACAGTTCACTGCCAGAGGTTACTTGGCCCTTAAGTAGTTTTGTTTTGAAGACTAGTCAGAAGTACAGAAACAATCTTGTTGACCTTTAGATCAAAAGCCCACAAGAGGAAGCTCACAGAGGAAGAAAGAACCATCTTGCTCTGACCGGATGATGGTTGGCTCCTCTTGGGGCAGGAACGCAGCTTTCTGCATGGCTTGTGTCTTCCTCGGCGCCTGTGAGCAGTGTAATGTGGAGAGGTAATCTGTATATCCACATTTATTTTTAGAAATTAAGTGGGGGCAGTCCCTGTGAGGCAGTGACATGCATACCTCCCTCTAATAGTTCATTAATCATGCTAACATTTAAAAGCCATAATGTTTCTACTGTTTGAGAGGAAAAATCTGAGAAGGGTCTTTATACAAATCCATTTTTTATGGGCCTTCACATCTGGAGGAATGGTGCAGAGAATAGCTACGCGACCTGCTTAGGGCATGGTTGAGGTTTGAAATCCTACAGTCAATGCCCGGTTCCCATGGCCTCATTTTCTCTCAGGCGTGAGAGCATTTGTCTCCAAAGAGTCCATGAGTCTGCTGAGGATTTCCAGTGGCTCTTCCTTCCTTTGCTTGATCACTTCTGAAAGCGTTCCCTTAGTTTTTCCTCTCTCTAAAACTACATCGTTACAATTCACAGTGTAGATGGAAAGTAGATTTTCTACCTTTTGGTCTCCCAGGAAGGCAGACCTTGAAGTAGAGGGCGAGGCTTGGAGAGGCAGATTTCATTCAATGGAAGGACGCCCTCTGGAGCCATCAGAGCTGCCCTGCGGACTGGCCACCTTGAAAGGGAGTGAGCCCCATGTCGGTGCAGCCACGTGGTGACAGGTTGCATTGTGGCACTAGGGAGATCGGAAAGGGGATGCTAACTTTAGGAGGGAAGTGGTAAAAATCATCCTTCAGGTCCCTTCGGACCCTGAGCCCTTTATATTTCCATGTGCCTGAGCAGGACCAAGGAAGGCATTTTTTTACTTCAGATTCCTGGCCACTTCGAGAAGCATGGCACATCATGGAAGAGGATGAAGCTATATTTTTATGTTTGGCATTTGCTCCTAGGGATTTTTTTCAGCTTATTTTCAGCTCCCGAGCTGTGGTAGGCAGTGTCTGCTATGGTCTGAATGTTTGTTTGGCCTCAAAACCCATACGTTGAAATCCCAATCCCTAAAGTGATGGTATTTAGCCGTGCGGCCTTTGGGAGGTGATTAAGTCACTAGGGTGGAGCCCTCATGAATGCAGTTAGTGCCCTTATGAAAGATACCCCAGAGAGCCCCCTTCCCCCTTCCACTATGCCCTCTCAGAGACTGGCAGTCACCTTGATCTTGGACTTCCAGACTCCTGATATGTGAGAAATCAGTGTTGTTTGCAAGCCACCCAGTCTACTTTTGCCAGAGTAGCCTGCATAGACTGAGACACCACCTAGCTGGACTTTGAGGACTGATGTGTACATGTCCGGTTTCCACACACACTCTCCAGTTTAGCCATTCAGATGAACTGAGCCATCAGTTAGGTTAAGTAGGTGGTTAATCAGGCAAAATGTCAGAGCAGATTCTTATATGGAGACTGAGTCTGTCGACTCTGAAGAAATGTCCTAAGTGCTAGAGTGTAGGTTGAATTTACCATATGGTGGGATAAGGGAACTTCAGGTGGGATAAGGGAAAGCAAGAGATCTCTCATTTAAGGGAGGGGATAGATAACCTGTCAATGCTATCAGGAATGCAGTTAAATGCAGTCTCACTGGCAGGCTCTGGTAAGAATCTAAACGAACATGGAAAGTACCTTCTCCACTCTTGGGCATCCTGGGACAGCTTCCCCGAGGAAGCCCAGACCACATGGACTCAGCACATTCTGGATCCTGTGGCTGAAACACTAGTGCTGTCTGAGCTCTCGATTCAGCAGCACAGAAACACCTCTTGGGAGTTATAGCCTGGCTGCCTGAGGATGCGTCCTTCTAATGTGGCTGCTGTAGAACAAGACAGAATCTGCTAGAAGACTGCCCTGGGACCAGAGGTCACTGATCTTCTTGAGATCTTCAAAGCTTGTCCTCCTCTTGTAGGGAGTGGAGAGATTGAGCTCTGCCCTCTCTACCACTGCCCCAGCAGCCAGCCCTTTCCAGCCCTGCCATGCACCTCTGCCCATCTCCATCCGAGGACCCTTACTCAACACCCAGCAGGGTGTTTCTATAACTAAATCCAAGCCTAAACCTTCGGTCTCTTTTGGGTACTTTTTATTACTGCCACGTAGCCGTAACTGAGAACTTGACCCCCGGGTTCAACGCATGTTATGATTTGTTAGGTGATATATTTTATCTCCCTGTTAACACAAATTGCCTGAAGAGATCTTTGCTTGTTGCATGAAGAGTTATTCCCAATGAATACAAGAACACTGGTGGTGGTGGTGGTGGGGGTCCATTATTTTCTGTTTCCAAAAGAAAGAATTCACTGAAGATCCACAAATGCAATCAACTGTTTTCACTGTAAATACTTGCCTTTTTTTAAAAATCACAAAACAATATATATTTCTGTAGATTTTTGTATTTTTTTCAACAATGACACAATTATTGCACTTCATGCCCATTTTCCCATGCCATTAAATGTTTTCCTATAACAAATATTTTCATGGTTTTACTGTTATTTTGTTCCGAGTATGTACTATAATCCACTGAATTTCTTATTGTTGTATACTTGTGCCGTTTCCAATTTCCCTTTCTTAGCAATACACGATATACACTTCTCCCAGAAATGTAGGCTAACACCCATTTCCCCAAAAACTATTTACAGATTGTGTAATCATTTAAGCAATTTTAAAATTAATCTAATAGGTAAAGAAGGCATTCTATTGTTGCTTAAATTTGCATTTTTATAACAGGGCTAATCATATTTTCAAATGTTTATTGGCCATCTGTGTATTTTCGTGAATTTCCCCTTTTATTCTTTGCCTACTTGAGGAAAGGGAGTGATTTTTTTTCTAATAAAATATAAGGGGCTTTAAAATTATATTATAGATGGGATATATTGCCAATAAATTGAGCATTTTGTCATTTGCCCTTAAATTGCATTTACAGTATTGGTTGTTTTCGACATACAGAAAATTTTAACTTTAACATTGTCAGAACTGCTGGAGAATCCTGGAAGACACCACAAATATGCAATCCACAGTCTGTGTCTTTAAAGGACTTAGCATTCAATTGTGGAGCTGGATCTCAATGCATGTAAAATAAACAATACAATAGAGCAGCAGACTTTCAAGAAGGGGCTTAGCCACTAGGAGATGGGGCTGTTGCTGGCTCAAAGTTTGAAAAAACCCCTTAGGTGCTCCTGATCATCACTATCCCCCTCCCTGGTTGATAATCACAGATTTAAGTATCAGGCTGGGTAAGGATCAAGAGTGTCTCCAAGCAGTGTGTGATTAATGGCACACAAATGTGATAATGCACTCAGGCTGACCCGCCTGACAGTGCTGAGTTATTTTCTCTCTTCTGGGCAACCGACTGCATATTTGTGTCAGCACCCTTGATGATATCAGTGATATAAATTGTGTTTATCTCCGGTCTATGAAAACTTAGAAAAGTATCTAGGAAAAAAACTTAGGGGGAATGAGAACGAACACTAGTGTTCATTGTCTTTTTTTTTTTTTGGTAGCATTCACATTTGATTGTGTTGTCTGTTAAGAGTTGAGGTCTTGCTTGTCTCTGTGTCTCTCCCAGCACATTTGCTAGAATTTGCCATGTGTTTTAAAGACTCCAATCTAATGAGACCTCACTGTGCGTGTGTATGTGTGTGCACGGAGCGGGAGGGGCACAGAGGGAGGAGATGAAGATTGAAACCCTGGGGAGGCAGCTGCCTGAGCTGACTCAGGACCAGCGTGAGGGGGGAGCTGGCTGAGGGGCGCTGTGGGAACCATCTCTCTGGATGGTACGGCAAAGCAACAGGACATGTCCAGAGAGCAGGAGCTTTTCCAATTCTGGTGGATTTCAGCCAGCGGGGTGCTGGCAATGTTTAACAACCAGGTCTCTGGGGGAACAAAGTCCTGATGGGAAGCATTTGCTGATGTCTCTGGTGTGAATACTTCCCCGTGGTCAGCTGCAAGCTTCTGTGAGGTTGTGGAGTGTGGGGCTAGAGAGAGAGATGGGCACCGTGGGCCCTCGTGAGCCAGTCAGTGTGAGCTGACAGAGTTTTGTTTCTGTGCAAGCCATCCGTTCACTCGTTCATGGCAGGACCGCAACCACGTCTTGAGGCAGGGGCCACAGAGGAGGGGAGAATCCAGTGCCACAAGGGAGGCCACTAGCCCAGCCAGCCAGCGTGTCAGGGAAGCAGCCCTGCAAGCTGGAATGGGCCTGGCTGAGAGGCAGCAGGATGGGGTGTGAAGCTGCAAAGCTGAGGCAGAAGTCCCGGGGGAGGGTAGGGGGGACACCTGCACTCAGGGAGGCTGCAGGGGTGCCAGCACTCATTTCTGGCCAATTTCAAAACTGGCATCGTGACTCAGTGATCGAGGGCCGGTGCCTGATGCTGTGGATGTCCTTCTTCTGGTCAGACCTGGCTCAGACACAGACGTGGGGAAACCAGCTGAAGAAGAACACCAGGGACTCCAAAACCAGGGTCCAGCTGGGCCAAGGACTTCAGGGAACACCCAGTGAGTGAATCTGAAGCCTTCATTTACCCACATATGAGGAAGGACACAATCCTGTTGTTTCGGTATTCAGACCTTATGAGGAGTAACATCATTTATTCCATCAACAAATATTTTTTGGTAAGCAAAAGGGATAAGATTTTGCTGTTATGGAGTCTGCATTCTTGTGGAAGAGACAGATGGTGGACAATTTCATTTTAGATTGAGATGAAGTTACAAGGGGCTAAGCTGTGACCAAATGGGGATGGGCATGCTGCTTTTGATAGGGTAGTCATGTTCCTTCTAAGAAGACAATGTTTGAATTGAGGCCTGAAAATTGAGAAGAGAACGGTCATCACAAGAGCTATGGGCAAAGGCAGAAGGTAAGGTAAGTACCAAGGTCCTGAGGCAGGAAGAAGGAATGTGTTTATCTCCAGTCTATGAAAACTTAGAAAAGTGTCTGAAAAAATATTTAGGGAGAATGAGAATGAACGTTAGCTTTCACTATCTTTTTTTTTTTTTTTTTGGTAGCATTCAAATTCGATTGTGTTGTTTGTAAGAGTTGAGGTCTTCCTTGTCTCTGTGTCTCTCTATGCACCCTGAAGTACCCAGCACATTTGCTAGAATTTGCATTTAGGTCTTTAATCATTTTGAGTTTATTTTTGTGTATGGTGCAAGAAAGTGGTCCAGCTTCATTCTTTTGCATGTAGTTGTCCAGTTTTCCCAGCACCATTTGTTGAAGAGACTCTTTTTTCCCATTGCATTTTCTTGCCTCCTTCATCATAGATTAATTGACCATATAAGTGTGGATTTATTTCCAGACTCTATTCTTTTCCATTGATCCTTGTGTCTATTTTTGTGCCAGTACCATACTGTTTTGATTACTACAGCTTTGTGGTATCTCTTGAAATCTGGAATTATGATACCTCTAGCTTTGTTCTTTTTCTAGATTGCTTTGGCTATTCAGGGTCTTTTGTGATTCCATATAAATTTTAGGATTATTCATTCTAGTTCTGTCAAAAATGCTGTTGGTATTTTGATAGGGATTGCATTAAATCTGTAGCTTGCTTTGGGTAGTATGGACATTTCAACAATGTTTGTTCTCCCAATCCATGAACATAAAATATCTTTCCATTTGTTTGTGTCATTTTTAATTTTTTTCATCAATGTTTTATAAGTTTTCAGAGTATAGGTCTTTCACCTTCTTGGCTAAGTTTATTCCTAGATATTTTATTCTTTTTGGTGCAATTGCAAATGAAATTGTTTTCTTAATTTCTCTTTCTGCTACTTCATTATTAGGGTATAGAAATGCAACAGATTTCTGTATGTTGATTTTGTATACTGTGACTTTATGAAATCATTTATCAGTTCTAATAGTTTTTTTGGTGGAGGTTTTAGGGTGCAGTATCATGTCATCTGCAAATAGAGAAAGTTTTACTTCTTCCTTATCAATTTGGATGACTTTTATTTCTTTTTCTTGTCTTATTGCTGTGGCTAGGACATCCAGTACTATGTTGAGAAGAAAAGGTTAAGAGTGGGCATCCTCATCTTGTTCTCGATCTTAGGGAAAAGCTCTCAGTTTTTCACCATTGAGTATGATGTTAGCTGTGGGTTTTTCACATATGGACTTTATCATGTTGAGGTATGTTCCCTCTAAACCCACTTCTTTGAGGGTTTTTTTTTTTTTTTTATCATGAGTGGATGTTGTACTTTGTCATGTCTCTTGAGATGATCATGTGGTTTCTATCCTTTCTCTTATTGATTGATTTGTGAAGATTGATTGATTGGTTGATTGACTTGTGAGTATTGAACCACCCTTGCATCTCAGGAATAAATCCAACTTGATCATGATGAATGGTTTTTTTCATGTATTGTTGGGTTCAGTTTACTAATATTTTGTTGAGGATTTTTGCATTTGTGTTCATCAGAGATATGGCTTAGAGTTCTCTTTTTTTGGTAGTGTCTTTATCTGGTTTTGGTGTCAGGGCAATGCTGGTCTGATAGAATGAATTTGGAAGCTTTCTTTCCTCTTCTATTTTTTGGAATTTTTGACAAGAATAGGCATTAACTCTTATTTAAATGTTTGGTAGAATTCACCTATGGAGCCATCTGGTCCTGGATTTTTGTTTGTTGGGAGTTTTTTGGTTACTGATTCAATTTCATTGCTGGTAACTGGTCTGTTCAAATTTTCCTCTTTTTCCTGGTTCAGTTTTGGGAAGTTATATGTTTCTAGGAATTTATCCATTTCTTCTAGGTTATGCAATTTGTTGGCATATAATTTCTCATAATATTCTTTTATAATCCTTTATATTTCTGTGATGTTGATTGTTATTTCTCTTTTATTTCTGATTTTGTTTATTTGAGTTTGTTTGCTTGTTTGTTTGTTTTTTGATGAGTCTGGCTAAAGATTTATCAATTTTGTTGATCTTTTCAAAGAACCAGCTTCTGGTTTCATTAATCTGTTCTATTGTGGGTTTTTTTTTAGTTTCTATATTATGTATTTCTACTCTAATCTTTATTATTTCCTTCCTTCTACTGGTTTTGGGTTTGTTTGTTCTCCTTTTTGTAGCTCCTTTAGGTGTAAAGTTAAGTTGTTTATTTGAGATTTTTCTTGCTTCTTGAGGTAGGCCTGTATTGCTATAAATTTCTCTCTTAGAACAGTTTTTGCTGGATCCCAGATTTTGGACCATTGTGTTTTCATTTTCATTTGTCTCCATATTTTTTTTTTTTCTACTGAAAAATCAGCTGATAGCCTTATGGGATTTTCCTTGTATGTAACTGTTTTCTTTTCTCTGGCTGCTTTTAAAATTTTCTCTTTATCACTACTTTTTGCCATTTTAATTATTATGTGTCTTGGTGTACACCTCCTTGGGTTGATTTTGTTGGGGGATCTCTGGGCCTCCTGAGTCTGGATTTCTGTTTTCTTTCCTAGATTAGGGAAGTTATCAGCTATTATTTCTTTCTTTTTTTTTTTTTAAAGATTTTATTTATTTATTCATGAAAGACAGAGAGAAACAGAGGGAGAAGCAGGCTCCCAAGGAGCAGGAAGCCCGACGTGGGACTCGATCCCAGGACCCTGGGATCATGACCTGAGCCGAAGGCAGACGCTTAACCATCTGAGCCACCCAGGCGCCCCTCAGCTATTATTTCTTCAAATAGATTTTCTGCCCCCTTTTCTCTTCCTTCTCCTTCTGGGACCCCTATAATATGAATGTCATTATACTTGATTGTATCACTGAGTTCTCTTAATCTATTCTCATTTTTTATTATTCTTTTTTCTTTTTCCCTTCCAGCTCAATTGCTTTCCATTATTCCTTTTTCTAGGTCACTGCCTGGTTCTTCTGTTTCCTCTAGTCTACTATTTATTCCCTCTAGTGTATTTTTAATTTCAGTTATTGAGTTATTCATCTCTGATTGGTTCTTTTTTATATTTTCTATCTCTTTGTTGAGGGTCTCAGTGAGATCCACTCTTTTCTCAAGTCCAGTGAGTATCTTTTGGACCATTACTTTAAATTCTCTCTCAGGCATATTGTTTATCTCCATTTTTTTTTAGCTCTCTTGCTGTGATTTTGTCCTGTTCTTTCATTTAGAACATATTCCTCTGTCTCCTCGTTTTGTCTCTGTATCTGTTTCTATGTGTTAGGAAAGTCAGCAATGTCTTCTGCTCTTGAAAGTAGTGGCCTTATGAAGAAGAGGTCCTATAGCACCCTACAGTGCAGTGTTCCCTGTTTACCTGAACCTGGCACTTCAGGAGTGTCTACTGTATGTGTTGGGTGTGCCTTACTATTGTGGCTGAGCTGTATTTGCCCTCTGTCCAGTTGTCTGCAGTGGCTCTCTTCACCTGTTGTGGGCAAGGCTTAGTCCCTGTGCTGTTAGTGGGCCACTCTGGGGCTACCTTGGCCTTGAGTTGGGTCAGACCAGACATTTACCAGAACTGTAGGTGCATCAAATTGCAGGGCACTCTCCCTGTGTTGCCCCCAAGAGGCTTTCATTCATGGGCAGAGCCTGTAATCAGACCAGATGTCTGCCCCCAGCCCACTGCTGGGGCCACAGTGGAGCTGATGTGTGTGGTTATTTTTTTTCTCCAGGGCAGGAGTCACTTTGGAATGGTGCTGGCCTCTGTCACAGCAGCTTGCACAATGCCAGGCTTGTGGTGACACTTTGGATGGGCCCCTGCCAAGGGCAGGTTGGAGGAGATGGATCTGCAGGAGAGTGCAAGGTGGGGTGCATTGTTAGCAAATGTTTTCCATGTGGCCTCTTCTCTCCGAGTAGCTATGGAGAGTTTATTCTGCCAGTCTTCAGGTCATTTTCTGGGTTATTTACACTGATGTGGGTGTTATTAACATGTATCCATGAGGCGAGGGGAGCTTAGGATCCTCCCACTCTGCCATCTTCCCCGGAAGTCCAAACTTAAAGAATTTTGATGATGATCAGGAGGTGCCATCAATGCCACAGAAAGGTTTTTCTTACATAACAGGTAATTTTTTAAAGTAAACTTTTTATTTTGAGATAATTGTAGATTCACATGCAGTTATAAGCAATAATACAGAGAGATTCCATATGCACTTGATACCCACTTTCCCTCAATGGTAACATCTTATAAAACCATAGTGCAATATCACAACCCGGATATAGTCATTGATGTGGTCAAGATACAGAACATTTCCATCACCATAAGGATCTCTAATGTTCCCTTTTAAAGCCACCCCCACTTACTTCCTGTTCCATTCCCACCATCATCCCTAGCAACCACTTAAAGAATGCTATTTGGATGGAATAATTCTGTAGATAACCTTTTAAAATTGACTTTTTCACTCAGCATAATTCACTGGAGATTTATCTAGGTTGTTTCATGAATTAATAATTCATTCCTTTTTATTACCAAGTATTATTCCACAGCATGGATGTACCACTGTTTAACTATTCACCCACTGAAGGTCACTTGTTTCTTTGTAGTTTGGGGCCATCATGAATTAAGCTGCTAAAAACATCTGTGCACAGGTTTTTGTGTGCCCCAAAGTCTTCGTTTCTCTGGAATAAATGTCTAGGTATACAGTTCTTGGGTTATATGGTAATTGAATGTTTAGATTTTTAAGAAACTACCAAGCTGTTTTTCAGAGTGGCTGTACCAGTTTACACTCCAGCTAGCAATGTATAAGTGATCCAATTTCCCTGCATCTTTGCCAGCATTGGTCATTGTCACTATTTTATATTTTAGCCTTTCTGATGGAGAGATACTGATATCTCACTGCGGTTTTAGTTTGCATTTCCCTAATGGCTGATGATGTTGAACATCTTTTCTTAGGCCTATTTGCCATTTGTGTATCTTCTTTAGTGGAATGTCTATATATATGTTTTGCCATGTTCTAATTGGATTGTTTGCTTTTTCACTGTTGAGGCTTCAGTTCTTTGTATATTCTAGATACTAGTCCTTTGTCTGACATGTGATTTGCAAAATTTTTTCCCCACTCTGTAGCTTCTCTTTTCATCTTCTTAACTGTTTTTTTTTTCCCCCAGAGGGAAAGTTTTTAGTTTTGATGAAGTGCATTTATCAACTTTTTACATTATGAACCATGCATTTGCTGTCAAGTCCCAGGACTCTTTGTCTAGTCCTAGACCCTGAAGACTTTTCCCCAAAAGTTTTATAGTTTTACACTTTACATTTAAGTACATGATAAATGCTGAATTAATTTTTTTATAAAATGTGAGACCCAGGTTTGGGGTTTGTAGGTTTGTTTTTGTTTTTGTTTTGTTTGTTTGTGAGTGTCCTATTGCTCCAGCATTATTTCTTAAAACATTGATTCTTCCTCCATTGATTTGCTTTTGCATTTTTGTCAAAAGCAATTCGTTTATTTGTGTAGGTCTATTTCTGAATTCTCTATTCTGCTTCCTTGATTTATGTGCTATTCCTCTGCCAATACCACACAGGCTTGATTACTGTAGCTATATAGTAAGTCTTGAAATTGAGTAAACTGATCCCTCTTACTTTTTTCTTCTTTTAAAAAAATGTCTTGGCTATTTTAGTTCCTTTGAATTCCCATATAAATTTTAGGATAATTTTGTCCATATATACAAAAAAATCTTGCTGGGATCTTGATAGAAATAATATTAAATGTCTATATCAACTTGGGAAGAATTGACATCTTTACTATGTTAAAACTGCCAAGCCATGGACCCAGAAGATTTGTCCATTTATTTAGATTTTGTCTGATTTCTTTCATCAGCATTGTATAGTGTTCAGAATACAAAGTTCTATACAAGTTTTGTTAGATTTACCCCAAAGTATTCATTTTTGAGAATTGTAAATGGTATTGTATTTTTAATTTCCATGTCCATGTGTTCCTTGCTAGTATATAGAAATACAATTTTTTTTAAAGATTTATTTATTTTAGAGAGAGATAGCACAGCAAGGAGGGGTAGAGGAAGAGGGAGAGAGAGAGTCTGAAGCAGACTCTGTGTTGAGCATGGAGCCTGACGCAAGGCTTGATCTCACAACCCTGAGATCATGACCAGAGCTGAAACCAAGAATTGGACACTTAACCCACTGCCTCACCAAGGTGCCCCTAGAAATACAATTTTTTAAATGTTTATCTTGTATCCTGTGCACTCCTGATCCCATTTATTAGTTGTAGGGAGTGTTTTGTTTTGCTTTCTTTTTGTTTTTTGTATATTCTTTGGGATTTTCCATGCAATTGTGTCATCTGCAAATAGAGGTAGTTTTATTTTTTCCTTTCCAATCTGTATGCCTTTTATTTCTTTTTCTTGCCTTCTTTTATAGCTAGAGCTTCTAAGCACTATGTGGAGTAAGAGTGGTGAGAGTAGACTTCTTTGCCTTGCTCCTGATCTCAGGAGGAAGCAGTCTTTTTGTGGAGTAGAGGAAGCTCCTCTCTAAGATATTTATTTTTATTAACAAATTTAGCAATTCAACATTTATGGACACTACAGGAGTTTGCTTTCCCTTTAAAATTTTTTCTTTTTCATATGATGAAAATCACATTTTTCAAGACTTTTTTTCAAGTTTACAAAAGGACGTTTGTTATCTTTTCCCACTGAAAGGACTTTGTGTTGTTGTTATATCTTTCCTGGATTTGTTATGGAACACACTCCTTACATGGAGAAAATGTTTGCTACCAGTCTTAAGCTAACTTACTAAGAATGAAAATAAGTCTCAGGCTGTAATTTGGCTAGTGAAGGAAACTCTTCTTTATTGCATTGGGTATAACACACGGAAGTTGTTGGGAAACAGCAGAGAATGGGATTTTGGATTGGACAGCCAGGCTTTGGCCATCTGCTGGCCCCTTCTCTTCCTTGTCTCACGCCTCCCAGGACTGCAGCGAGCTGGTGTTCAGGCCAGAGACCCTTCTGCTCCTAACTCCAATTGCTTGGTGGCTACTCAGCACTGCAGATCTCAGATGAAGCCTCTGTTCTCCTCTGATCCTGCCTGATCTATTTGCTTCTAGGTCATCGCTTTTCACCCAGCCTGCTCAGTGGAAACTGCAGGACAAGAAGATAAGCAGTGTTGTTTTCCTTCTTAGATTGTCCAGGCCCTTGGGTTTCTGAGCACACCTCTACTGTGTACCCAGTCAGCCTTGCCCATTACAAAAGTCTCCTGAGTGTTACATATTTGGTCTAAAAAAAAATGAGCTTCAATCCTAGGGCCTATTATGAACTATTATGAGCCACAAAATGAAATGAAAATCTGGAAAATATATAGTTCAGCCTTACAGATATCATGTAGGGTGGGCTTTTGCTTTAATTTGTTTGCTTTGCTTGTGCAGGTGGGTTATCTGCACTGATCAACCCTCTTTGGTAACTTCCAATCCCTTCTAATGCTCTGGCTGGTGTTAACATAATTTACTATATGTCTCCGAGTCTTATTTTGTTCTCCATTTCTGCATTTTCTCTTTGAGAGATGAGAATGCAAGTAGCATTGCCATCCAGGATCAACATATGAGGAGAGTAGTTCATAGTTGCATAGCATTCTGGAAACACTTTTGTGCTCCCTTTAACTGCACAGTACTCCTGATTGACTTCTGGCATTTTTACTGACTTTCTTCTGAGAAGCTCAAAGCACTCCGTCTTTATTGGCAGATTTTGTAAGATGCAACCCATACCAGGGTGGACAGTCATTCCCATGGGTAGTTCTGCATTTTATGGATAAGGGTGTTTTATATAATTTTGAATGAAAATAATATGCACTTCAGCCCACAGACCCTTTGAATAGCCCAGGCTCTGGGAGGAGCATTCACATTTGTTGCTTTGGTTACTAATATTTCCCCAATTGCTCGAAGTGATTTATGTCTTTAAAATACAGTAAAAAAGACCCTAGCTCTCGGGAACTGAGTAGAATTGTAAGGGGAATGGTCAGTCCTTCTCAATGAACAAGGCTGGAAAAGAGGTGGGTTCACTTTCACTGTGACAGAGCCTTAATACGACTGTGCTGTAAAGTTCAATCTTTTACCAAATTCGTCTCAATCAAGCGGTAGCTATCAAGACGGGCAACTTCAGATATTATGTTGCATGGACTGTATCCTATAAGAAGCTTATAGAAACTTAGTTTGAGTTTTGGAGGATTAGAGGGAAAAAATATAAATTGCTGCCTTAGAGGAGGAGTGAGACTAAAAGTAGTCCAATTTTGTTTTAAAAGAATTTTCATTTATTTATTTGACAGAGAGAGAGAGAGCACAAGCAGGGGGAGAGGGAGAGGAAGAAGCAGGCTCCCTGCTGAGCAAGGAACCCGATATGGGGCTTGATCCCAGGACCCTGGGATCATGACCTGAGCTGAAGGCAGTTGCTTAATCAACTGAGCCACCCAGGCACCCCTAAAAGTAGTCCAACTTTAGAAGAAGGGGCATTCTTATAGCTCAAGGCAAAGTAATGACAGCACAGCATTTTCTGGTCACTGTGGCCACACTGACCATAGGCAGTGACATTAATTGCTGGCGAGATGGGCTGGCATGGTCTTTGTATGGTCAATGACTAATGATTTAAGCAAGCGATGTTAGTTTTTAACTGAATTTGCACCTCTGGGACAGCAAAGGGAGGGGCGAGTCCCCAGACAAATGGCCATGCACGAGGCCTGTCCATTATCCGTATTCCTTTTACCAACAGCGAAAAACTTGTATTTAGAAGAGGTGCACACAAACAAGATTCTTACGGGCACATTTCTGTCTTCCTGTCTGGTGATTTGTGTCTGGAAAAACAGCAGCCAATTGGTATTTCTAGTATTGAAAAGTGGCGCATGCTGGTGTAGCTACAGGTCATGTGGGTGTCCACGGACAAAGATCGGGCTGAGAGGTTTGTGAAGATAAAATTCAAGAGAGACACTTGGGAAAGGTAGGGAATAGAAGGAAGTGTGAAAAGAAAAGAAATGGTAGCTATAACCATCAATACATAGACTAGAGATGTATATTTGCCTTCTGTGAAAGTTAGAAATGATCATGGCACGTTCTGTTACCTTTCTAGGAATATACGGGCACCATTCATGTCTACCCTCTTTTCAACACAAATAGCCTCTCTCCTGTATCACTCTCACCTGATCACTCCAACCTATAGGAGGCAGATTCTAGACCATGAATCTTACTCTAAAATACACTGCTTTGGGCACATACATGAAAGATTTTTATATTTTTTGTGTTCACACCTTCTTTCTTTATGTTGTACACTTCCTAAGGTCAGGGCCAATGTCTCCCACTTCTACCCAGCATGGCACTTTGCACCAGTAAGTGCTGGTGAATGTTTTGATTGATGACGGTTGGGATAAAAGTGAATGGAGAAAAAGCTGAGGATTTAAGGAAAAAGACAAAAATGCTCAACCCCATCATTTATGAAATGTAATATTAAAGAAATGGAATGTTTTGCAGTTAAAGTGGTGCTTGAACTCTGTGCATGTGGACTGTGTTCTATCTAGAATGTCCCCGTAAAGCAGTATAAAAATACCATCATGACTCTGTTTCATTGGGGTGAACACTGTTGTACGTTTGCAAGCTGGTCTACGTGCCAAGTTATAGGATCAACTTAAGTGTAGTGATCGTATCTTGAGTAGTCAAAAGAGTAATTGGGGAAGGCAAGATTGGTTTTATAGCAAACGATTACAGGAAATCTTACCTGAATCTTTTCAGTTTATCATTTTCCTATGCAATGTTTCATTAGCTAATTGTTATTGAGACAATGAAGGACTGGGTTCCCAAACAGTCAATTACTTAGTCCAATTTGGGTAATAAAAACGTTCTACTAATTGAAATATAGTTTACTTTGAAAGGAAATCCTGTCTCCCTGGAGGCTGTTAAATGGTTTGGGGAAAATGGTTCTACTACTCGCCTCTTTGTTGCAACATTATATGTTGGAAAAATACGCTTAATTATATTTGGTTGGCTCTAAAGACTTTCTGGTGCAAAATGGTCTGATATTAACAAAGAAAATTTGCATGTGAGAGTTGTATAGGGGAACCTGGGGCCCAGGGAGGTGGTGAGATGAACCCAATGTGCACACAGCGTATGGCAGAGCATGACTTTGAATCCACTTGTCCCCGCATTATTGTTTCAGGCAGTAGAAACTGCAAATAACTCAAAAGGTCCCCCATAGGGTTTAGGTGATGTATCTTATGTGAGGATGCCAAAGTGCTGAGGCCTTTGGGAATTTCTAAATTGTAAACTATTATTATTAATTTGAATTTTTAGTAGTAAAAATGCATATTCTACTCAACAGTTATACTCAACAACCATAACATTTATGCTTCTTTTTAAAAAGCTTTTTGATTGCTTCTAGGAAGACCTACAAATGAATCATTGTCATAAAACAATGTGTTTGGGAGGCCTTATTGATCTTGAATGGTTTCCTTGGCCAGTTTTGTCTTTTCTGCCATGCATTTAAGACAAATCCCTCTTCAAACACTGTCGCTCACCTGGTAGCTTGAAAGGAGTGTTTTCTTGGGGCATAAAGATGGCAGATGTGGTGGCCCCATTCCTTTTGCTTTTTAGAATAGTTTAAACATTTCTCTTTTTTAAAAAATATTGATGTTTTCTCTAATCCCTATGGCAGGAGGGTGCATGCGTGTGCCTGCGTGCACGTGCCCCTGCGTACACACACACACACACACACACACACACACACACGTGCTCCTGAGCCCCATTTGATGCTACAGCTGAGCTTCAGTCTGCTTTTTTTAGGACCTGACTGGATGCATACGAAAGATCTGGAGCTGCCCATGCCTTTATCTGCATGCCTCATCTGAAGGGGCCCGGGGCCGTATTTGCTCATGAGGAGCTATGTCTACAAGTGACCTGTTTGTTTGAGGAGTCAGAGAGCTTGTCAAAGCATGGAGGACATTATCCAAGCCTCTGCTCTTGTCTCTGTAACGGGGCCCAGCAGCAATCCTCCCCATCTGGAATTCTCTGCTCAGTGAGTGCCCCTGAGACACATTCTGTTTTGAGGCCTTAATAAGCACCAAACTGTCAAGCCTGCCTTTGTGAGCTATCATATCCCTGTCTGACTTTAGAGCCTGTCTCTGAATGAATAGAAACAGTTTCAAATAAACTTTATTTTTGTTACTATGTTGTTACTATGATGAAACTGGAAGAGATGTAATATTCTAGGGTCTTCAACTATTATTTCTCTGCATGACACGTTTGCAGAGAGTACCTGTAGTCCCTTTAATACTGTGAGCACATAGTAGATACTAAATTTAATATTGTTGGAACTGAGCTATTTACAAAGTAGAAAAGTCATGTTGTGTATACAGAGGGCATGGCTGCCTGCCACTTTTCAAAATTACATAATATAAAGTTATAGATTTCAAAATACTATCCTCTGTGTTAGATGGATTGAATCAAAGGTCCCAATTCATCCTGAATCCATCATACCCTTTGCAATGTGTTTGCAATTTTTCCCATCAAGAGATGGAACCTATTTCTAACTTGCTTTGGCTAAAGGGATATTAGCTGACGTGAACTAAGCAGGTTTTTTAAAAGGTGCTTGCATATTTCAGCATCCTCTCTGCCTTCACAATGAAAAGATGCCCAGACAAGTCAGCTCACCCCAGTTGTCCCAACCGAGGCCATCCTAGACCAGCTGACAGCGAGCTCACCCTCAGACATATGAGACCGCCCAGTCAAGACCAGCAGAGCTGCCTTGCCTGCTTTGGGTGCCTAGTCACTTTGGGTGACTGTCTGCATAAGAGCGAGCCTGGCCAAGTCCGGAAAGAGAGCCTGGCTTATCACAGAATTGTAAGCAAAATAAATTCTTATTATTTTACACCACTGAGTCTCAGGGTGTTTGTTACTCTCAATTATTGTGGCACTAAATGATCAATAAAATATTAAATACAATGTCATTTTTCTTTGATTCCTAAGTCACTTCAGAATTTTAATCAGAGTAATTGTTATGAAAATTAAATATCTTTGTTCAGTTACGGAGAGAAGGACAGGATAGGGGATTAAGGTGAATCTGCACAGACCCTGTTATAATGACTGTATATTCACTTCCGGACAAAGATTTGGGGCACGTGGTATGATGGGCAAAGGGGGTGCTACAACAAATATATTTGAATTGTCAGATGCAAACATGTACAATTGTTCTACATCCCAACTCACTTAAAAATAAATAGACAACAAAAGCTAAACCAAAAACACTCTTTGGTTTCCTGTCCTTTGTCTTTTTCTAATAAAAAGTAGGGGTTTTGCATTATTTAATTTTATACTTAAATGGATTCCAGATAAGTATAAATTAATGGCTCACATTTACACATTTAGTATATAGAGGATCATCGTTCTTTGTTTGCAGGCAACAGACACTGACTCTGGCTTAACCAGAAAAGGGATTAATTGGAAGCATATTGAGGAACTCGCAGAATCACAGGGAAAGTTGGAGAACTAGCACGGACATGGACAAAAACGAAAGTGTCTCTTAGGATCACAAAGGGAAAGGAATGTAAAAGCAACCAATTTTTAAAAATGTAAAGGTCACTGTATACAGCTGCAGTTTTTGTTTTCTACTATAATTCTTTCCTTGGTTCCCTTATATTGGGGGGAGCAAGGTTGCTCTGAGGGCTGTTTACTGATGGGAAAGCTGACTGGGTTGTTGTCTAAAGATAACTGGGTAAGTGAATCTGCCCCAGTGGTCCCTATGATTAGAGGTGAAGTGAAGCCCCAGGTCAGAATTCCCTGGTCTGTGATGGGAACACTCACACTGCCTGGGAAGCCCACACTGTTGTTCCCTGACAGGCACAGCGGGACAAGCATGGTTTTAGGATGAACAGGTAGGGACCCACCACTTAGGAGCATTTCTCAACCAACCTGAGCCTCAGTTTCCTTATCCGTAAAATGAGGGAAAAAAAGGTATCTGCCTCATAGGATTGTTATCGAAAAACTCATACACAACCACTCACCTAAAGTTAGCCTAGTTCTACTCAAGCGGAACTGGGTGGGAGGATGAGTTGTTTACATTCACAAAGAGTGAAGACTGAGGCAGGCAGGTGGTGAATGGGAAGACCGTGGGCTTTAGGCCAGACCAACTTGGCTTCCACTCTTGATTCCACACCAGTGAAATGTATGACCCTGGGCGATGTTCTTACTCTTTCTGCACCTGGGTTTCCCTGGGTAAACCGCCCTTGGAGGCTTGTCAGGAGGATTGAATGTCTATAAAGTGCTCAGCCGCGTCTGAAATTTGGTGGGTGTCCAAGAGTGAGAATCCCTTCCTTCCCTTGCCTTAAGGTGGCTCTAGGTGTTCTACTCTCTTGGAGCCCTTAATGGAAAAGTGGACAGGGTATGGAATTCAAGGTGTTCATTTTACTCCATCCTCACTTCCAGGAAGGCACATCAGTGGGTAATGAGATCGGTCCAGTGTCATCTTTTGGAGAAGCCCATGTGCTCTCAGCAGAGTCCTGCTTCCAAAATCCCATCCTACTCAGTAGGTGTCCATTCAGAACACTTAAGGAGGGGCACCTGGGTGGCTCAGTTGGTTGAGCGTCTGACTCTTGATCTCAGCTCATGTCTTTATCTCAGGGTTGTGAGTTCAAGAACCGCGTTGGGCTCCACGTTGGGCATGGAGCTTACTTAAAACAAAAACAAAACAAAACAAAACACCCCAAAAGACACTTAAGGACAGCAAAAGCTAAGAAAGCTGAGCTGCTCCCCGCCCTGACATCCCAGCGGGCATCTTCCCTTCCTCCTCCTTTGCTTTCTCCTAACACTACCATTAACACAACTTCAGGTGTCATGGGGAGAAACGCAATCTCATATCTGTGTTTCCCAGTTTCGCTTCCATTTCAGAGGCAAATTTCTTCATCCAAGAGGTACTTTAGTGCAAGAGGGAGAAATGTCCATGTGGGTCCCAGCACTTTGTACACGCACAAGTGAACACACTCAGGTGAGAATTATTTCTGACTTTTTGCGATAATGCTCTTGGCCAAATCCTTTCAACTTCTGGCTGTATTCTTACTCTGTTCTTACAGTTGAGAGGATCTGGGGATAGTGATTGCTTTTATTAAGAAAGAAGAAAGAAAAAGAGAAGGAAAGGAGGAAGGAAGGAAGGCAGGGAGGGAGAGAGAGAGGGAGGGACGGAGGGAAGGAAGGAAGAGAGAGAGAGAAAGAGAAATAAATAAATAAATAAATAAATAAATAAATAAATAAATTCATGGAACTTACCAGGGTTCAAGTTTCCCAAATCAACATTCATGTTCAGAAGACATGATGTCGGATTACGTCCAGCCTCAGCAACTGCAGGGGCGTCCCTGTATCTACACAGGCTGCACTTTGCGGGTGATCTTCATCTCCCCACCTGCTTTCTCAGTCTCTCCCAGGCACGCTTTTTCTCTCTGGCCTAGGATGGAGATGCTGTATCTTCTCGAACGGGATTTCTTAGCGAGAAAAGTTTAAACACTTGGCAGACACTCCTCTGAAAGCCGAGAGCTCTACTTGGGGCAAAGCTATTGAGTGAAAAGATAATGGGACTTGGGAAATCTGGTTCAGCTTAAAATCTGTGACTCATTCACAGAATGAAGTGGGAGCACAGGTTCTTTCTTTAAATAAAAACAAAACAGTAATTTGTTAAAATGACGTTGTTTCTCCCTGTGCCCTTCAGATGGCAAAGCATCCCGCGGGGCTCTGCTGGGTCGGGGCTGACATTTCTGTTTCTATTTCCCCACCAAGTGGTTCACTTGTGAGGTTTTGCTTGTCCTGTTTTGTCGGGAAGCAGGGAAGTGTCTTGGCAAAAGACGCAATGGTTTGGTTGATTCCCTACATTGGTGACTTGGGCAACAAACTGACAATTTAATCATTTAGAAAATGTGTTAGGAATGCTCTCCATTGTTCAGGCCCAATCTCCTTTTAGTCTTAATAAGAGCTAAGATATACGAAATGTTTTGAGGGTTTATTTTGCTCCAGGTGCTGTTCTCAGTGCTTTTGGTGGGTTGAGTCATGCTAATACTTGTGAATGCCACAGGACTTTGGTCTGTTTTTTGGTAGATGTATCCCACAGGCCTCGAACAAATGCCAGGCAGAGAGTTGGTGCTCAATAAATATTTGTTAATGATTAGAAATTCCTCATTACTGCCCTGTGAGGAAGACAGTTGGTGGGTGAGGAACTTGGGAGCCAGAGAAGCTAAGTGACTCTTCCAGGGTCATGTGGCTAGGAAGTGCAGGAGCCGGTGGAGGGCAGAACCTGGCTGTTGGCTACAGAGTGGGAGGTCTTGGCCACTGTGAGATGCAGTCTTGTTTCCCCTCTACCTGCTCCAAGAACCTAATGATCCAGAAAGTCTGATCCCTGCATAAGGATATCACAGTGCTGACATATTCCTGCTTTGAGCCTCACTTATTCCTCAATCAATTACTACCATTCTCCCCTTGCTTTCTCTACCGTCTCTCCTGCTGACACCTGTTAAATCTCATTCATCTGTTATGGCCAGGGAAGCCCCACTCTTCCCCAAGCCCACACTGCCTCTGCCCTCAGGGAGCTCTCCTTGCCTCATGTGCCAAGTTCCTGAACCATGCCTTCAATGCTGATCAAATTGAGTCTTGGTTACCCTTTACATTGATGAAGATTTTGTCCCTCCAATTAGATTTCAAGCTCCTAAGGAATGGTGACAATCTTGGACACCAAGAATTGGGCCTCAATCAAGCAATCGTCACCCTGTATCACATTATAAAGCCATTGCAAGAATTAAATGAGTTAATACAGGTAAGGTGCTTAGATCACTATTCAGATATTAACTATCATTATTAATAAGTGCAAACTAATCTCAGAGTAGCAGATGAGCCTCACCCGGGGAGCCTGGGCCCCCCTATGACCTTTCTTCCTACCTCTTCCTCAGCTCTGAGCACGTATGGGTAAGGTAGCAGTGGGGTGAATGCTGTTCCAGCATAAAAGTATTTTCCAAAGAGGATCTTTCCATGTAAGAACAGGCCTTTGTAAAGTTGCAGATTTACTTTCCTTTTTTTTTGCTCAATTTTCCTGCTGGTCAGTGTGTTGATCACAGAAGATTGGTCTCAGAGACAAGGCATCTTGGGCCTACTTAACTCATCAGCAAGATGAAGTGGTATAGGATGGACTTCCTGGAAAAATGGGTGAATGTCACTTGTTCTGATTGGTGTCACTGACTGAGCATCCATATTAAAGAGAGAGAGAGAGATGGTCAAAATGGAAAGATAGTCCACGACTCTGTAGAGAGTACAAAGGACCTTCACTCATTGATGAAATCATTTTGGAACATCTACCATTTCCCAAATACTATGTCAAATGTGGAATTATAATGGATTTCCCAAAACAAAACAAACAAAGGTTTCTGACTTCATGGAGCTTACAGCTATTCCAGTGGAGTAAGTTTCAACCAGAGAATCATACAAACATATGCAGTTACAATCCCTAAAAGGAGAAGTATACAGCAGTGGAAGTCCTCTGTGATGGGTGAACATATGATTTGGTTTGCCAGGGATAGTCTCAATTTATACCCATATCTCAGCATAATTAATCAGTGTCTAATTTCACTTTTAAAAGGGTCCTGGTTTGGAATAGAAGCTATAAGTGGGATATGATTAGAAATTCCTCATTACAATCAATCCCACCTAAGAGTGAGAAACTTGACCCAGTCAAGAAGGTGAGGAAGTCTTCCTTGAAGAAGTGATCAATGTGTTGAGATTTGCAAGAATAGGAATTAACCAGCCAAAGCAAATGGGGAGAGAGGATAGTCCAAGCAGAGGGCATAGCACTTATACAAAGGCCCTATGAGGAGAATAGGCACAGAAAGTTCCAGAAGCTGGAACTGTAGTGAGGTTGGAGCATGGGGAATGAGGAAGTGCTGTCCTAAAATGAGGTGGTCCAGGTTGTTGGGCCAGATCATGCAGAGTCTTCAAAGCAGGTGAAAGGTTTGGGGTTTTATTTAAGACCAACAAGAAGTGAAAGAAGAGTTAAATTAAGGCAGTTTCATGAATGATCAGATTGAGTTTCCAAAAAAGTCACCCTGGTTGCACATGGACAAGAGAATAAATGGGCCTAAGTGGTAAATGAACAGGGCAGAGAGAGACAATGGCAAAATTCCAGAGATATTTGGGAGGAAAAGTTGACCTACTAAGAGGTGGTCTGGATTTGGGAAACAAGGCGAGGGGGTTTCAAAATAACCACTGAAGTTTCTGGCTTACATACTGGGTTCATCTATAGAGGTAGGAAGCACTGAAAGAGCACAAGGTTTAGGGAAGAAATGTAAGTTTGATTTGACACATAGTGAGTTGAAAGTATTTTTGAGATACTCAAGTGGATTTATCAAGTAGGCAGTTAGATATGTGGGTCTGGAGTTCAGAGTAGAGGCCAAGGCTTCCGATGAGTTTGTGAGTCATTTGTGTATTTTCTGTTGGTATATGCCTGGGAGAGATTGTCTGGAGGGAGAAGTCACCGTAACCTGGAACTTTGGGGAAATTCCAACACTAAAAACATGGCAGAGGAAGCTGACACAGCAAAGCGGCCGCAGCAGAGGGGCAGGAAGCAACCAGAAAAGTGAGGCACCTTTAAGCTGTGGAAAAAAGCGACACAGGAGGGCTGTCAACAACGCTGAATGTGATCAGAGGGATTTTTAGTGTGACATGCCTCGAACAAAGCCTGGTGAGCAATAGCTTTTGCGAGCCCTCCTAGAGAAGGAATTCTGGGTCTCCACAGTTAGCCATGATGCTATGGAAATCAGGAAGGGAAAACGTGTTAGGAGAATGGGAGAGCCAACTGAAAGTCAATTCTTTAAAACTTTCTCTGGGATCTAGGTTGTTCTTAACCATAAAGATGTTGAGCACAACCAAAAGAAAGCTTCTTCAGCCTGACCTGCCCACAGGGCAAGGGTGGGGTGGGAGTGGGGTGAACTAGAAGTTTCAGTGCTCTGGTCAGGAGAGTTCTGTGAGTCTGACTGGTGCCTGGGGTTCCTTGCACGTTGATTGCTGGGCAGGGATTGACACAGCCCAATGTTCGTGTCACCTCTGAGCTTGTCACCACTACATCTCATGCCGGTCACATGCCCTGGGACTGAAATATGGCCTCTGTGCCCTTGCAGAGTTCATGTCCCTGGGAGAGCTGCTCAGAATATAATGATTTCTCGATCACCCAGGAAACACATCCAAATCTCACTGCTCCTTTGCAGAAACCCAAATGTAAGTGGACAGACATGCACACTCACCATCAGCGGCAGACTTGCTTTTGCAATAGATGTGTTCCCAAAATGTTGTGTGTTCATCAGATCTTTGTAAATCAACCAATACAAATGACTTTACATTCCCATCTTAGAGATGATTTATGCTCAAATGACAGTGTTTCTTAACATTTTTGGCTAAAAGTTACCTTCTGTGTTCCTTCTTTCTCCTCTAATTCCCCCACCCCAATTTTTTTTTTTGTCAAGAATTTAATGATCTAAAAACACTTAAAGCCATTAGGAAGTTACCATAGGAGAAGAATCCTTTTACAGTATTATTAATTCATAGCTCTGCTGGGGCCCTGAGGTCCAGCACATGTTTAGAGCACAACGTTCTGGAGACAGGCGTCTGAACCAGAGGACCTCTGACTTCAGGCCCAGTGAAGTTGATGATGCAGGGTAGAAACGTGACTTCTCATCAGCTTTGATTTCTTTATCTGAAAATTTTCTTTCTGGGCCTGGACCTGCAGTGGAATTTTAAAAAGGAATTTCTCAAAGACATGCAACCCCCTCCCCGCCCATATTCTAGTCACAAACATTGGAAGAATGTCAAAGGGGAAGAGGGGAGTCAGGAAGTAGTAAAGTTTAGTTGAAACTTGACCCTTAATTCACCATTTTATGCCTTGGCCACCACAACAATAATATATTGGGGAGCCTTCCAACCAGGGGTGGGAGAGCTACAAATTATGGGTCTGTTCCTTTTCCTTTGTACCCAGAATGGAAAACTGTTCCCAGCTTAGAGTGAACTAAAGACCGTTTCAGCTTGGACAGTGCATACAGAAATAGAATTTTTTTTTCCAGTGAATTTTCTGAGCACTTTAAACATAATTGAGGAAGCAATATTCAAAGATAAGAGAACTATCTATGTAAGTTCTTTTGTTTTTCAAATGGAAAAGAATATGAGGGTATCAGAGATGAGGCTCCTAGCACAGGTTACATTTTGGGGCTCAGTTGCTGGGCCACATCTCTGGCCAGATGAAAGAGCTATTCTAAGTAATCACGTTGTAAGCAGAAGCAGAATAGAAAATTATGTACATGGGGGATTTTACTGCTATAAGGCTCTTTGGATATTGTTCATTGCTTGCCTGAAGAGATCCTCAAACTCTAATTATGGGTCTTTCCCCTTCAATCCCCTTGAGCAGGTTAAGGATGGCCGAACATTCCTGGACATTTGTAATGAGAGGTGGAGTCTCGGTCTCCTCTCGGTGAACCTGGGCAGTCTCTGTGACGATGTTAATGAATCGAGTACAGTGGAGGTGACACCGTGCCAATTTTCAGGCCCAGATCTTGGAGGCCTGGCGCTTCCACTCTTTCTTATGGCCCTGAGCTGCCATATCAGAAGTCCAAGTACCACGGGAGAGACTATGTAGAGATGCTTGGACACCATGTGGAGAAGGAGAGTGGCCCAGCTAAGCCCACGCTTCCTGGTTCTCCTGCCAAAGTGCCAGCAATCTATGTAATGTGTGTGAAGCCATCTTGGACCCTCCAGCCCCGTCTCCTCCATGGAGACTCACCTCATGTTCCTTGTCCGTGCCACAAAGAACAGGAGAAATGCTTAACTGAGCCCTGCCGAAGTTTTCACCCACAGATCATGAGGATAAATACAATAAATTTTGTCGAGAAGCAGGTCTCTGACAAGAACCTGTGAACCATCCAAAAAATAATCTTTTCCCCCCCTGTTTGGGGAACTTCTTTCCAAGACACATGCCTCATTTATAGCCACCTGCAGATTATAATCTACAGTCCAAATTCCAGACAGCATTGGGGCATCTAAATTTGATTAGGCGGACAAAAAATTCCTATATTAAATTCTTATCTGGTTTTGCAAACTTTCTCAGAGATGCCTTGGGAACAGATGCCATTCATTCTTATTGACCTTTGCTCTACTGATTATAATCACATTCCCTGCCAGAAAGTGCAGTGGATTAGAACAAGTCATCATTTTTAATAGGCTATTTCAGGAGCAATATATTAGATTTGTAGAAACCTCATTCCAGAACATCAAGGGCGATTTTATTGAGGAAATGCAAGAACTAAGCCCCTCTACCTCTGCAAGAACATAAAGGTAGTGGATGGCTAAAGTTACAAATTGATTTGATATACATCATACTTGGAGATATTACTCTTCTGCCTAAAATAAATCAATAGTTTCACTCAGGTTTTTGTTCTGTGCATCGTGTGCTCTCTACAGATGGATGAAGGTCTGCTTCTCTAAAATGGTCCGGTAATGGAATGTTCTGGTTATTCAAATATTCAAATATTTTATTAATTGAGAATTCCTATCCATACCATGCAGCACTTGCCAATTTCAAAGACTTTCAAGGAAATGCAATACTTTGTAACTTGCACTGAAAACGACTTTTCCCTCACCTAATGATTCAGAAGGCCCTTGCATGCCCACGGTGCTCCAGGGCGCCCTTAGGAACCTCACGCTGCAGATAAAGTAAGCATGGGAAACTGGGAAATCTGCTGTTGTACAGAATCCACCCTTCGTAGCAATCTGTTCAGTTACCATTCCTCTTTTGGTTTTATAAAAGTAGAGCTCAGAGGGGAAAAAAAATCCACCTGTTCATTTGACATTTCTCGGTACTCTAGTTTGGGGTAATTAGGCATTCCCTGTACATAAATACGTGTCTTTTCCCCGGAAATAATGTTTTTTGCCAAGCTCCCGGAAGTAGTGGAAAGCGTTCCAGCGGGAGCCAGCGAACAGTTAGAAACTCCACGGCAGGAGCAGATGTGCTGCGGGGAAAGCGAGCGCAGAGCCCAGGGCGGCGCGGCGCGCAGACAGGAGGCGCATGCGTGCCTGGGGGAGCAGCGACCCCGCCCCTCTGCCGCTGTGCCTCTCCTGGGGTGCAGTGCCCGCACCGGTTCTTGCCGTCTCCTCGGCGACTCCACGCACTGGCTCTCAAGGGTCTCCAGCCTCAGCGTGCCTCTTTGGCCCAAACTGAGGAGCTGCCGTGGGGATTGCGTAGTAGTCACTCTGCCCGCATTTTCACAGATGGAAACGGAGGCAAAGGCATGGGGGCAGAGCCGGCCGTGCTCCTTCTTCGGCAGGACGCAGCCCCTCCGGCCAGGTGAGCCCAGGAAGCAAAGCCACAGAGGCCAAGTCTGATTGGAGCATTTGTTGTCATCACCCAGATTATAAACCAGCATGGGATGCCATAGGGGTGGGTCGTGGGGTTCAATGCGGGAATGACTCTGGTTCCCTCCAGCCCTGCCCGGAAACGCAGCGGAGCTGTTTCCCTCATGGCCTGGACCACCGCATGGGAGGACTCTCGTAGCGCCTGAAGGGGCTTTGGAGGTCAGCCCGGGGCAGGCCATCGCCCCAGTGTGTCCCTGTATTCGCACATGCAAACACTTCCCAGCCAGTTCCTGGCAGCCAGAATGGTCAGCATTTAGCTTTCTTTACTGAAATTTTGGAGACTTAATCTTCATGGTTGGTATCAGTAACCCCCAATTTTTAATCGGCTTGCTTTCCACCTGCAAACTGGCTTTGAAGCACATGGAATCTTGATATCGGTTCCCTTTCATGGATATTATATATTTTCTGTAGAAAAAAAAAGTAATTATCAAGCCAAAATGTCCTTGTGCTTTTCAAGCATCTGCGAACATGAAGTTCAGGGAGGATATGAATGGATGGTGAATGAATGGATGGCGATTCTGTTTGCTGAATCATCTGTGGCATTTCCCTGCGGTGAACCCACAAATAGCTATCAGTAGGGAAGTCAGACAATCTACGTGAATGAATAGGTAGTCTCGTGTTATCCTTTATATATACCACATGATTAAGTTAATTAGTTAATTGAGTGACACTGGATTTTCCCAGCCTGAACTTTCTGAACATGAGAAGGCTTTTGGCTTGCCAGATGCACACATTTATGCATTAATTCATTAATTCATTTTTCATTCAGCAAATATTGATTGAGCGCCTGTTGAGCATATGCTTGGTTCTGTGCTAAGTGCTGAAGCTAAACCTTGAAACTCCGCGGATGGTCGTGGTCCCTGCCGGCATGGAGCTTACACCCAGAGAGGAAGCCGCATTAGACCTGTTACTATGTAATTTGTTAATTACCACGTGGCAGCTGTGAACATGAAGATGTGCAGGGTCCAATGAGAACATAAAATAGGAGATCCAACCTGAAAAGGTGATAATTCATAGTAAGCTTCCCTGTACAAGAGGCACTGAAGTCCATAGGAATTATTTAGGGCAGAGAGAGAGAAACGTGTTCTGGTGGAAGGAGCAGCAATAGGAAAGGCCTAGAGCCAGATGGAGCTTGGGACATGCCAGGAGCTGAGGGGAAGCTAGTTAGCAGGAGAGGGAGACCAAGATCATTGAGGACCTTACCAAATATTTTAAAGATATGGAATTTTATGCTAATGACAATAGGGAACCACTAAAGGTTTTAAGTGGTGATGTAATGTGATCAGATATGGATTTTTAGAATTATTTGGCCACCCATAGAGAATGTACTGGAAGGAACAAGAATGGGCACACAGAGGGCAGTTAGGAGGCTCTTGCAGAATCCAGGAGAAAGATTCTGGTGGTCTTGCCTGAGGGCTTGAGGTTAGGGACAGGAAAGGAGCTACGATGGTTCCACCCTCTGCCCTGAGCCTTGCTCACTATAGCTCGCTACTCATTTTTTGAAATAGAAATCAGTCACAAGAGAATAGGGTGAGGGAGGGAAAATAGTCAAAAGTCTAATCATTCAACAGATGTTTATCGTGCACCGTGTTAGGCACTGTTTATAGCACTTGAGGGTACAGCAGTGAACAAAATACAAAACTAAACCTACTCCAAGGCAAGCCCCTTAATGGCTATATTCCTGATTTCCTTAACCTTGAACACATCTTGGTCCCACATTATGTACTGTGAGGAAGTGCTAAGGCAATCTTTGCAACTTTCCCTACATTTCCTTTATTCAGCATTTCCTTTTCCTTTCCTCTTCTAATGATTTATTTATTTATTTATTTATTTATTTATTTATTTATTTAAGATGGAGGGAGGGGCTGAGGGAGAGGGAGAGAGAATCTTAAGCAGACTCTGTGCTGAGCACAGAGCCTGACGCGGGGCTTGATCTTACGACCCTGAGATCATGATGTGAGCCAAAACCTAGAGTCAGACGCTTAACTGACTGAGCCACCCAGGCACCCCCTCTTCTAATGATTTAGTCTCAATTTTATTCCACTTTTCTGAGAAATACAAAGATTTGAGAAATGCTATGCTGAAAAGTTGAAAACGTATCCAGACAATTCCCCTCTGCACAGAGAGCTACCTCTTCCTCTGGAGTCTAAATTTGAGATATTTATTTCCTTCACGTTCATTCTGTGCCAGGCACTGTCTGAAGAACTTTGTATGCATTACCTCTCTTAATATTTATCTTCGTAGCATTAGGAAGTGCTGTTATCAGCCCCAGAGATGAGAAAGCCGAGGCACACGGCAATTAAGTAACTTGCTCTGGGCTACACAGCTAGTGACCGACAGAGGAGAGACGTGTAGAATGGCTTCTCCCATTCCAGTCCCTACAGGGCCACTGCCCTCAAATCTAAGCTTTAAACAGGCACACCCAGAAACCCAGCTCCACCACAATCAAATCCTCCCGAGATTCTGCAAACCCATTCTGCCGCTTTCCCTCTGGGTTTTCTCAAATCTTTCCCTATGGCTGCTGATCTCCCTATCAAGGGGCCTGGTTTCCTTTGTGCTTCTAGAAGCCACACTTTCCCTTGCTGGACCCTCAGTCTGTCATTGAGAACGAGGACAATGGGATCAAATGGTACAAAGGCCAGACATAGGGGGAACATAGGCAGAGAAGACCCATTGTTTTCATCAGTGCCCTGGATAATCCTTTGGAGGATGAAGTTAATGAGCCACGAGTGAACCAGAAATTCTGGCTGACCAGATTTTGAGAAAATTCCCATCTGTTTTGTGTTTAAAATGGGCTTTTCATTTGTGAAGTTTCAAATTGGGGATCGTATTAGTACTAGACATGGAAACATTCTTGGAAGTAAGACCATTCAGAGGGGATTTCTTGGAGGGTGTATTGAAGTTTGGTACCTAAGCCATAATGTATTTCCCTGGTGAATGGGCTCACTCTGGGCCCACAGACTGGCTGACAAATAAGGGAAAGGTTGGTGTGGGCAGTGGCAGAGCCATGGAGGTAGGTAAGAAGAGAAAGGTTAAGGAGAAAAGTATTTCAATAGGTCAGGAGGTGTCTCCATGCTTGTGTGGTGTTAAGAGATTATCTACACTGCCCGCTGGTGACAAGCGCAAGTGGATCCATCTTTTATAAAATCACCATGGTCCCACATAGTACCATAGAGGGCTCTGCCATGGAACAGATCGGCTTGATCACTTACTAAGGATGGTTGAGGACATCTTTTTTTACTTGCTATTTTCTTCCAATCCCTGTGGTTCTCATCCCAATGAAGGTCTTGAGAGATAGAGATCCTCATGTCCAAAGTCAGAGAAACGAAACATTCCTAAAATAACGTGGAGAAGCCACATTCATTACTGTCTTTAGAGTGTCTTTGTAGGCTAGAAATCTTGAAGACAGTCTGTTTGTATTCAACGAAAGCATCTTTAACAGAGAGGTCTCAATGAAGAATGTGGGTCACCAGCTGGTCTCCATCTCCACCAAAGAAGACATGATAAGAGGCAGTGGCCCCAGATGGCAATGCAAAAGGTATGTGTTAAGCATAATATAAATAGACAGTAAAAAGGCAAAGTTGGTGTACAGGGGCAAGAATCTGACAGTTCACCCAGCCACCTAGGATCTTTTGGAATGGACCCTAGGATTTTTTTTTTTTAAGTTTACCCTGAAAATGCCTCCGTGTCTCTTGAAATGACAATATTATCATTTTGGTGCACGCAATAGTGATTGTTCTGCTCACCTCTGACAACTTAGACCCCTGGGTCATTATTCCTCTCAGTCCTTAGAGCCCAGGTCATGTCTGCCTCTGGTGGGGGGGCAAGAAGAGACAAGAGCAGGTGCAGGTGGTAAGGGGTAGTACTGATGGAGATGGTGGAGGTCAGGGGCAGAGAGGGGGATGCTGATGGAGGAGAAGGTCTCTGTCCCTGTGAAGCTTGTTAGGGACACAGTCACTTATGACGTTTGAATAATTTTATCTTCTTTTTCCCAGTCTCACTTCAAAAGATTGTAATTTGGGGTAGGAGAATGATAAAACCAAAATACATTCAGGTACCCTTCCAACCCTCAGATACAAAGAGAGTCAAAGGAGGAGCTTCATTCTGACAAAGGATATGAAGAGAACTTCAGGGTTGGCTCAGATTGACATCACTTCCTCTCATTCATGACTCAGAGGGGTGTGTGTGTGTGTGTGTGTGTGTGTGTGTGTTTATAAAGGGAGAGTATGTGCAAAGCTGGTTGCCCATTTCACAGAAGTCATCTTAGTTAATTTAATGATATAAATAAGAGTTATCCAGCACATGTCTGACCATTTAATCTCCTCTTCTGTCTTGATGAGGATTAAAGACAGAGGCTGACTGCCAGTAAGACCTGCCCTAAATATGTTTTCTGAGAAGCTAAGTGATTAGGGATGAAGTCTTGGTAACATGGTAACACCACTTCTTCCTTCTTGAATTCTGAGAGGCTTTTCCCTCCAACAATGAAGAAATGGAATCTCAGACATTAGGATATTCAGCCTTTTATTTCATTTCCTCACCTGAAAGGGAACTTGGAACACCTTGTTGGACTCAGTTCTCTGACTATGACATTAGGGACTGAGAAAATAAAAAGAAGAAGTTCGATTTTTCACAGGATAATTGTCATTGCTGACAGAAATCAAATTTATAACACCAGGAAAGTCTGGTTTTAATTCCCACTGTCTTCCTGGGATAGTGGGTGGCTTGGTTAATAAAGCTGATCTCTCACTTCTGGAATTGGATTGCATTCCCAAGCTGAAACATGTCTGCATTTAATTTGTATATGCTCGCGTATCCTGGGTCTGTGCTATTCGATGAGAAATGGGGCTTAACTTAGGCACTGCAATACCGGCTGAGGAACATTTTAACTTGTTACAGGTCTCCTAAGACACAGGGATTTTAAGCCATTGTTTTTCAAAAGTTGAGTGCGATTGTGTATGTGCCAAAGGGAGAGTGAGGGCAGCAGTGGGGGATATGATGTTTTATAAGGAGTCATTAAAATGGAGTTACACTTAACCAGGCAATTCTCTTTTTGCTTACATATCTAGGAAATAAGCCAAAAACTTAGCAAAGATTCAGCATGATTGCTGATACTGAACAGCTCAAAAATTTCTCCTCTCTCTTAGTTTCTCTTTCTGCCAGTTGAAGACAAGAAGATTTATATTCAGAAGTGGCTATTTCTAGAGGACTCAAATTTCTTAGTGTGAATTAATACAATTCATTATATGAACAGAGCTAAGAATAAAAATCATGTGACCATCGCCCATAATGGTCAAAAAACACATTTGACAAATTTTATCAACAATCCGTATTAAAACATAAGAATTGAGAACACTTTCATATGATGACATGATACACACCTCAGCCCAAAGCCTGCATCTTAATCACTGGGAAAACACTAGAGGATTTCCACTAAGTAAGGAACAAGGCAAGAATGGAAGGGTGTGATTAGCAACATGAAAACATATGAATGTATACAACCCATTGGGGAAGGTAAGTATATAGTCAAATACAGAATAATCTAATGCTTTCAACTCTAGCATAAAAGTTAAAAGACAAAAGTATTAAAAGTAACTATAACTAAAATAATTTGTTAATGGATACACAAGATGAAAAGATGTAAATTATGACATCAATAACATTAAGTATGGAGGGAGGTGAAATGAAAGTGTCATTTTTAGGGGAGGGGGTGGGAGGATGGGTTAGCCTGGTGATGGGTATTAAAGAGGGCACATTCTGCATGGAGCACTGGGTGTTATACGCAAATAATGAATCATGGAACACTACATCAAAAACTAATGATGTAATGTATGGTGATTAACATAACATAATAAAAAAAAATAAAAAAGAAAGTGTCATTTTTGTGTGTGATTGAAGTTATTACCAGCTTAAAATGAAATGTTATAATGATAACATATGTCATGTGAGCCTCATGGCCAACATAAATTAAAAAAAAAACTAAATAAAACCTTAAAAAATTAAAAAAAATACATAAAATATGAAGAGAAAGGAAGCAAAGCATACCACTCCAAAAAGTCATCACATCACAAAGGAAGACATCAAGAGAGGAAGAAAGGAATAAAGGGACTATGAAACAGTCAGAAAATAATTGACAAAATGGCAATAATAAGTCCTTACCTAACAATAATTACTTTAAATGTAAGTGGATTGGGGCGCCTGGGTGCCTCAGTTGTTAAGCGTCTGCTTCGGCTCAGGTCATGATCCCAGGGTCCTGGGATTGAGCCCCACATCGGGCTCCCTGCTCGGCAGGAAGCCTGTTTCTCCCTCTCCCACTCCCCCTGATTGTGTTCCCTCTCTCGCTGTGTCTCTCTCTGTCAAATAAATAAAATCTTAAAAAGAAAAATGTAAGTGGATTAAATTCCCCAATCAAAAAACAGAGAGTAGCTCAATGGATTAAAAAAAAAATCCAGCTATATAGTGCCTACAAAAGACTCACTTTAGCGTTAAGGGCATAGATAGGCTGAAAGCAAAGGGTTGGAAAAAGATATCCCGTGCAAACATAACCAAGAGAGAGCAGGAGTACCTATCTTTATATCAGACAAATAGACCTTAAGTCAAAAACTTTAACAAGAGACAAAGAAAGTCATGTATAATGGTAAAGGGGTCAATTCATCAAGAGGATGTAACAATTATGAATACATATGCACCCAACATTGGAACTCTTAAAATATAGATAGATAATAGATACAGATATAAAGCAAACAGATTTGACAGGAGAAACAGACAGCAATACACTCATAGTAGGGGACTTCAATCCCTATGTAAGGTGATAGATATGTTAATTAACTTGATTGTAGCCATCAGTGTGCCCTGTAACAATGTGTATGTATATCCAAACATCATGTTGTAACCTTAAATACATACAGTTTTTGTATGTAATTTTTGTCAATTATATCTCAATACATGTGGAAAAATAAAAAAAACTCCAGCAAGTTGGTAATATAGCCACATTTCAAGAAATTTTAAAATACAATATTTGAGAGGTGCCTGGGTGGCTCAATCTGTTAAGTAACCTCCTTCGGCTCAGGTCATGATCTCAGAGTCCTGGGATCAAGCCCCCACATCGGGTTCTCTGCTCAGTGAGGAGTCTGCTTCTCCTCCTTCTCCCTCTGCCCCTCCCTCCAGCTTGTGCTCTGTCTCTCTCTCTCTCTCAAATAAATTAATACAATCTTTAAAAAATACAATATAATATTTGATCATACATTCCTAGTTAGATATATCCAAAGAATAAAA
Organism: Halichoerus grypus; assembly: GCF_964656455.1. Lineage (NCBI taxonomy): Eukaryota > Metazoa > Chordata > Mammalia > Carnivora > Phocidae > Halichoerus > Halichoerus grypus. The sequence continues at coordinate 67,843,281 of NC_135717.1, forward strand.
ACAAACCACAAAGAAATCTTAAAGTACATTTAGTAATCTTATTTTTGCATTACCACTGGTAATACATAAATTGTAGGATAAAACAGATGAGTCATTTTGTTAGTGTTATTAGAAACCATGATTTTCAACTAAATAAAAAGGATTGCAAATGAAAGAACAGCTCTGTAACAATGAGCATCCCTTGAACTCAGACTATGAACTCTAAAAACCATTTCTTCCCTGGAGAAGAAAAGGTTGATTCTGGGTTTGGGGCAGGAAACATACAACCTGAGTTGGTGCATCTTAAGTTATTTGTCAAAATCTACTGGGATCTTGTCAGAAGGAAAATTGGAAAAAGGACATAGGGGCCAACGTAAAGGGTCTCTTACTGGCCAAAAATTGTGTAATCTGAGCATCAAAAAGATAACTACAAAAGACTGAAACACATGAAATATACTAAGGTCGATGTGTTACAATGAGCCTTTAAGAAGAGGTCATTGGTCACCTTTGGAGGTTGTTAGGACACCAACTCATTTTGAAAATTCATATAAGAAAAAAAGTTAAATGTCTACCTTGCCTTTCCTGTAAGGACTATCTTTCAAAGTAACCAAATATTTGACAAAAGAATTTTCTTCTTTAGAGAAGAATTACCACGAGTAAATGCAGAAGGACTTACAGAATTAGAAAAAAATCACTAATAGATCACTGATAGAATTAGAAAAATTGTAACTATAATGAAAGAATGGATCAAACCAACAATCAGCAATGGCAGCTAAAACCATTAAATGATATATAGGTGGACAAATTTTATAATAGATAGAGTGGCTGACACCTGAACCCACTTATGTATCTTAGCACCACCACAATTAGGAGAGACAAATATTATGTGCATTCTGATGTAATGCATTAAGAGGTACCCAGAACCCAGGTGAAAGGCCCGTACACCAAGAACTATAAAACACTGATGAAAGAAATTGAAGATGACACAAACAAATAAAAAGATATTACATGTTCCCGGATTGGAAGAACCAATATTGTTAAAATATCCATACTACCCAAAGCAGTCTACAGGTTTAATGCAATCCCTACCAAAATACCAACAACATTTTCCACAGAACTAGAACAAATAATGTTAAATTTTGGATGAAATCACAAAAGACCCTGAATAACCAAAGCCATCTTGAGAAAGGAGAACAAAGCTGGAGGTACCACAATCTCAGATTTCAAAATCTACTACAAAGCTATAGTCATCAAAACAGTATGGTCCTGGCACAAAAATAGACACATAGATCAAAAGAACAGAAAAGAGTGTCTAGAAATAATCCCATGCTTATATGGTCAATTAATCTATGACAAATGAGGCAAGAAAATGCAGTGGGGAAAAGACAGTTTCTTCAACAAATAGTGTTGGGAAAACTGGACAGCTACATGCAAAAGAATGAACCTGGACCATTTTCTTATACCATACACGAAAATAAACTCAAGAGGGTTAAAGACTTAAAACTCCTAGAAGAAAACATAGGCCATAAGTTCTCTTACATCACCATAGAAACATTTTTCTAGCTATGTCTCCTCAGGTAAGGGAAACAAAAGCAAAATTAAACTATTGAGACTACACCAAAATAAAATGTTTTTGCACAGTGAAGGAAACATCAACAAAACAAAAAGGCAACCTACTGAATGGGAGAAGATATTTGCAAATGATATATGCAATAAGGGTTTAGTATCCAAAATATATAAAGAATTTAAACAACTCAACACCAAAAAAAAAAAAAAAAAAACTGTTTAAAATGTGGGCAGAGGACCTGAATAGATAATTTTCCAAAGAAGACATACAGATGGTCAACAGATATATGAAAAGATGTTCAATGTCACTCGTCATCAGAGAAATGCAAATCAAAATCACAATGAGATACCACCTCACACATATCAGAATGGCTAAAATCAGAAACAACAAGTGTTGGCAAGGATGTGGAGAAAAAGGAACCCTCATGCACTGTTGATGGGAACACAAACTGGTGCAGCCACTGTGGAAAACAGTATAGAGGTTTCTCAAAAAGTTAAAAATAGAATTACCATATGATCCAGTAATTCCACTACTGGGCATTTACCCAAAGAAAATGAAAAAACTAATTCAAAAAGATATATGCACCCCTATGTTTATTGCAGCATTACTTACTATAGCCAAGATATGGAAGCTAACCAAGTGTCTACAGATACATAAATGGATAAAGAAAAGGTTATATATGTTTATGTTTATATATAATATGGAATATTACTGAGCCATTAAAAAGAATGAGACCTTGCCATATATATATATATATATATATATATAATATATATAATATGGAATATTACTGAGCCATTAAAAAGAATGAGACCTTGCCATTTGCAACAACATGGATGGACCTAGAGGGTATAATACTAAGTGAAATAAGTCATTCAGAAAAAGATAAATACCATATGATTTCACTCAAATGTGAAGTTTAAGAGACAAAACAAACAAACAAAGAAAATAAGAGACAGAAAACCAGACTCTGTGGTGGTTATCAGAGGAAAGGTGGATAAAATAGATAAAGGGGATTAAGAGTACACTTACCTTGATGAGTACTGAGCAATGTATAAAATCATTGAGTTATTATATTGTACACCTGAAACTAATATAATACTGTATGTTAATTACACTTCAATTAAAAAAAAAAGAAAAAAAGTACCTAGAACCACCTATGGACTATTCTTGTCTAAAACACTGATCCCCGAGGCGCCTGGGTGGCTCAGTCGTTAAGCGTCTGCCTTCGGCTCAGGTCATGATCTCAGGGTCCTGGGATCGAGCCCCGCATCGGGCTCCCTGCTCAGCGGGAAGCCTGCTTCTCCCTCTCCCACTCCCCCTGCTCGTGTTCCCTCTCTCACTGTGTCTCTCTCTGTCAAATAAATAAATAAAATCTTTAAAAAAAAAAAAAATAAATAAATAAAACACTGACCCCCAAACATAACCAAGCATTTAAATCTAACCATGGATTTGCAAAATTATGGGAGGTAGAAGAATATGGTAAATAATACAGTACGAACGAGGAAACTTCCTTTTGGACAATTTGGATCCAATTTCTTCAACAGATAAATAAAAGGAGGAGAGACTCTTACAGATTTTAAAAGACTTAAGAGATATAACAATCAAGTGTAATGTGTATTCTTACTTGGATTCTGATTTAAACCAACGAACTGTAAAAAGACATTTTTAGACAACCAGGAAATTTGAACATTGGCTGATTATGAAGGAACTATTGTCAATTTTGTGGAGTATGACAATGGTGTTCTAATTATATTTTTAAAGCCCTTAGGTGTTAGAGGTATATATAGAAATATTTCTGGGAATGGCATTGTATTTGTGATTTAATTTAGAATACTCCAACAAAAAGTTGGGAAAGGGATTCAAATGAACCAAGTAGGACAGAATGTAGGTACCTGTTGAAACCAGGTGATAGGTATACAGGGATTCATCATACCACTTGCTCTATTTTTCTCTTTTCACATATAAAACATGTTTTAAAACATCTTGGTATTACAAAGGGCCGTTATGGAAATACCATGTAACATTTGAAGTGAAACCTACATAGTAAGAATAAAGAGCTCCTATTCTCCAAATTCAATAAAGGAAAAGACGGTGTGTTCTTCAGTCATAGTCCAAAGCTATGAATTAGTGACCTCTGAAATTGATCTTAAACTCTTTCCAATCAGTGACAGCTTCATGTCAGTACTCTTACTTTGCAAGCCCCTAATCCGAACAGCCTTTGTCCATCATCAAATCCTTCATGGCCAAAGATCAACCAATCCCCAAACATTTCAATTTCTGAGTCTCCCAAACCCTCCACTCCATGCTTCCCCAAACCTTAGAGAAGATCACCAGTTTGCTTTGTTCAGTAGGACTGTAACTTGTACGTACAGCTCTTCTTACAGCAAGCGATAAATTCAGGTCTTTGTTTCAGAAAAGGAGTAGCTTCTTTTGATAAAAGAATAAACCCATTCAAAACAATTTTTGAAAGTTGCTAAAATCAGCAAGATCAAGTGTTGGGACCTTGAACCTGTATTTGTAATCAGCTCAAGTTGCACTAGCCTTTTGCAGGCAAATTCTAGATGAGGCCCAACCATTAAATATGATCTTCCATCTCCCTCTTCCCTGAGTAGGGGGAATAAACCCAATTAATAAGACTTGATGATACTAAACAAGTGCTGGGAAAAGGAGGGACACAGCAAAGTGATGTTTCATAAGATACCCATAAATATGATTTGTTCACCTTCTGTCCTGAAACACCCTGATAATCAATAAATGTTTTCAAAAGGGCATTTGCTTTTATGTACTTCTAAGTAGATTTCAATATGTCTCTCATAAAAAAGAGAAAAAGGCTCAGGCCACTCTCTTAAAATGTGCATTCCACCTATAATATTTATACCAAGTGAATTAAAAAAATTCATGTTCCAAAAGACGTTATTTGATGTGTGACTATTCCTGGGTGATCTAAAGTTTACAGATGTATATGTATAAATGTTGTATAAACGCCTCTAAAGGAATTACTCTCTGATCTATGAGTTCCAACACTTTTCATTTGAGACCTCAAAAGGAGAAGATAATACATATTAAAACATATGATGTGTATGGTGCTTGGATTCATTTATTCAAGATATGTTATAAAAGTGTTTTTTTAAACTTCATTTATCAAAGTTATCATTAGTATACTTGCTCAGGAGTCAATATCATCTGTATCTTATCAGACTGTGAAGCATTTCAGTATGGTAAATTCGGGAGTTATCCAGGAATGTCATATGGACTTTGCTGGTACTTTTTATGTACTAAGAAATGACTTCATAGATTTCTCTGGTGACTTCGATTAAGTCTCTGGTGACTGCCAAACTGATATAAAAACTTACCACCATCTTGAAATGATCAAATGTTAAATACTCAACTGTATGTAATTTGAGTACACCATTGAAAAATCAAATGCTTTGTGAATTAATTCAGTTTAGGAGAAATAATATTTGGGTAGTTGTTCCCTAATATCTTTGAAAATTGAGGCATACTTGTGGATAAAATATTCAACACTTTCTTCTGTGGTCTAATTTTTGGAAGTTTCCATATGGATAACATTTCAAGTACTTCTCTATCTTTCCCAATGTGCAGTACTACCATTCCTTTTTATTTCTACATTGTATGTTCCTTGTAATTTGTTGAGGGTTAGGTAGAGAATTGTATCACTTAGAATAAGTAATAAGTATGGGTATAGTACAGTTACTGAGACAACTAAACCAAACATATGTCCCAAAAGACAATCTTAGTGTCAGTAATAAAGAAAACCCATTTTAAAAAGGAGTTCTCTCTCTAGATTTAGGAGTCAGAAATCTCCAGAAATAGGGACATTTTTGGAAAGAGAATCTTTAGCCTATGAGATTTTTAAAGTGGTCCCTGATTGTACAATTGGATTAAGGCCAAGTATGAAAATGTCAACTTTTGGATGGGATCTAAACATTTCAGCCAACTATCTGGATATTTTGTCTGTAGAAACCAAACCAGCCCCTATTTGATAACTGACCAAATTTTCTCCTTTTATTTGGATATGCCAAACACTTTCATTATTTTTTTCATTCAGGTATAACTGACATATAACATTATATTAGTTTTGGGTGTAAAACATAATGATTTCATATTAGTATACATTGTGAAATCATCACAATAAGTCTAGTTAACATCTGTCACCATACACAATTAAAAAATTTTTTTCTTGTGATGAGAACTTCTAAGATTTACTTTCTTAGAAACTTTCAAATATGCAATACCATATTATTAACTATAGTTACCAGGATGTACATTACATTCCTTTGATTTATTTCATAACTGGATGTTTTGACCCCCTTCTCTCATTTTGCTCACCTCCCACCTCTGCCTCTGGCAATCATCAATCTGTTCTCTGTATCTGTGAACTTGTTTTGCTGTTGTTTGTTTGTTTTAGATTCCATATGTGAGATCAATGGTATTTCAAGCACTTTTATTATTATCCTCATTCTCTAAATGAGGAAACTGAGGCATAGAATGCTTAAGTAATTTATTTTTAAAATTATTTTATTTTACTTTTTGTTAAGTAATTTCTGCAAGATTGAGCTGGGATCTGGGCTCAAAGAGCCCTATTCTGGAGCCCACTCTTTCTTTCTTTCTTTCTTTCTTTCTTTCTTTCTTTCTTTCTTTCTTTCTTTCTTTCTTTCTTTCTTTCATTTAAATTCAATTAGCCAATATATAGTACAACATTAGTTTCAGATGTAGTGATCAATGACTCATTAGTTGTGTATAACACTCAGTACTTATCACATCACGTACCTTCCTTAATGCCCATCACCCAGTTACCCCATAACCCCACCCACCTCCCTTCCACAACCCTCAGTTTGTTTCCTATAGTCAAGAGTCTTTCATAGTTTGTCTCCCTCTGTGATTTCTTCCCATTCAGTTTTCCCTCCCTTCCCCTAGGATCCTCTGTACTATTTCTTATATTCCACATATAAGTGAAACCATATGATAATTGTCTTTCTCTGATCGACTTATTTCACTTAGCATAATACCCTCCAGTTCCATCCATGTCAATGTAAATGGTAGTACTGGCACAAAAACAGACACATAGATCATTGGAACAGAGTAGAGAGCCCAGAAATGGGCCCTCAACTCTATGGTCAACTAATCTTCGACAAAGCAAGAAAGAATGTCCAATGGAAAAAAGACAGTCTCTTCAATAAATGGTGCTGGGAAAATTGGACAGCCACATGCAGAAAAATGAGACTGGACCATTCTCTTATACCATACACAAAGATAAACTCAAAATGGGTGAAAGGCCTAAATGTGGGACAGGAATCCATCAAAATCCTAGAGGAGAACACAGGCAGTAACCTCTTTGACCTCAGCCACAGCAACTTCTCTCAAGACATGTCTCTAAAGGCAAGGGAAACAAAAGCAAAAATGAACTATTGGGACGTCATCAAACCCACTTTGTTAACCACTGTGCGATTCTGTATGCCTGGAGAATAGCTTAACTTCGGGTTAATATTTCAAGATTTAACTCATGAAATTTCTTACACTTAGAGAAAAAAAGATGGTAATTTCAACTGAGACAAATTTCTTGTTTGATATATCTCTCTTCCTTATACATCGTTCCATTGTACCTATTCATTCAACTTTTAATAATGTGGTTTATTGGTCTGTTTCCCTTTCTAGACTTTCTGGACTAGTCTGTTTCCCTTTCTGTGTCCCTTTAGCACAGGGGTTGTGTCTTATACTTTAACCTTACCACTTAGCACAAAGCTTTGTGCACAGTAAGTTCTAAATTAATATTTGCTGAATAAATTAATGCATTTTATTTCCCTTCCTAAGTGTGCATGAAGGAGAATAATCTTGGAAGCTACCACCTTATCTATACTTGGGGTTGGTTGGTTTTGGACTGTATTTGAATATCGGCCAGTGAGAATCTGTCCAGATCAAGTAAAACAGGGTGTTCCAGAAATTCAGATGCCTACATATATAATACCCTGAATCATTTTCCTATCAACGTAATCTGAAAATAGAAGGCAAGACATTATGTAAATTGATTCTCAGATTTTTATTTTAATTATATAGTTAGTCAATACATGGCTCTAGACATTATCTTGCACTGAATTAAGGGGAGGGGAGGAAAACAAAACAAAACAAAACAAAACAAAGCAACAAAGAACCCACAGCCTTTGCCTTTCTTAGGTGCTCCGAGCAAGGATTTATTTGTAACTTGAGGTTGATGAACACCCTACCATGGTATGCAAGATTTGGCTGTCTGTATAAGTGAGTACATCTTTGAATACTCAGATTAAAAAAATACTGCTTTAAAAGGGATCTGTGTAATCTGGCGATAAAAATCACACCTTTCCCTGTGCTGTGGTATCAAAGTGTCCGTATCAGAGTCTCAGCCAGCCAATTCAGTAGTTGTGGGTATATTTGCCTCCATTGCTGCTCCACGAGATCCTTGAGAACGAAGAATGTGTTTTCTTTCATTTTTGTGCCCCTAGCACCTAGCATGAAGCTTTATAAATTGAAAGTTTTCAATTAAAAAAGGAAAAATGCATGGCCTAGAAATTGTAGAAGCTACAGTCTTCTGGAATCTTGCAGAATCTTCTGGAAATGTTTAATCCTTTATTATCATGTATATAAGTTTCTTAATATGTAAAACAGGGCTAATGTTACATATTCTGGGGGGCAGAATAAAAATGCAAATATTTAGCTCCTTCAGAGACTAATTGTAGGAAAAAAATGTAAAATTATTTTTTTTCTGTCTGGAGTCATTAGCTTTTCATTTCAGTTATGAAAAATAAAAGACTAAGTATTTTTCTGACCAACTAGTTTGGTCCCTGGTAGGAGAAATGTGTGTCTTTAGAACACTATTTGTAGCTCAAGTCTTGAGGTCCTTTGAGAATTTCTCCTTTAAAATTCCTCAGACTTTGCATTTTGCTGGGTGTGCTTATTCATGCTTCCAGATGAAACCGATTACCAGAAACCCAGGGGCCAGAAAGCACTTGAGCCACATGGACAGGGCAACACCAGCATTGGATAGAGAAACAAGAACTTGGGTCTTAGACTCAGTTCAGTTATTGACTCGAAGGTGATCTTAAGCATGTCATTTAATCTCTGAGGAACTCCATTTCATCAATCTGTAAAGTGAAAGGACTGGTTTAGATGACCCTGCAGCACCTTTTCAGCTCTCACAATCTATAAATCTTTAACCTAGTTCATTTCCTCTTCTGAGCAGGGACAGCGCAGTTCAGCTTGGCAGTCTAGTGAGAAGCAATCAGTTCAGATTAAGGTACGCGTACTGAATTTCTCTGTATACACTTCAGACCCATTCCCACCTTTTCCACCCTAATCTTGTTCCCCACAGGCTGACCTTTGAAGACTGCATCACCAGGCTCCATTGTCCTCTGCCCTTTGGTTAGGGTCAACACCGGGGTGGGGGTGGGGGGCACCGGCAGGAGATTAGTAGTTAGGAGGAAGGAGAGGTCAAGGTCTCTATTTCTGGCCCTGGGGAGTGGGGCAGAGGTTGCACTTTACTGTGCAAGTGCTGAAGGCCACAGATCCTCTCAGGGCCTCTTCTCTAGCTGCAGCTTAAGGAACTGCTTCTGTGTTTGTCTCTTTTGGTCTAGGGGTAATAGCGCTTTCTGCAGTTACTAGCACTGTGCACTTCTTGATTTTTGTTGTTGTTGATTTCTCTCAGTTTGGCCCTCCTCTTTGTAAAGAGGTCACTCATTAAAGTCTCTTTTACCTTTTCCCATTTTGAGAAGGACGTCAGCTATATTTACACACTTACTGAAAGAATGGTTCTGAAAATCTTCTAGCCATAATATTTTAGTAATCTGATTCAGACATTTGACACAAATAGGAACTTATTAAACACTTTGACAGAAATGGGTCTGCACAGGGACCTGACAGAAGTTACCTATACTTTTGAAATCCCCACAATTACATCATGAGGTAAACACTTTTGACTAGTGTTTCATCTTTCTTAAATTTTACAATGGATTTACCTGCAGAAAATGAAAATAGTAATTTGAAAGTTATAGGCACCCCATGTTTATTGCAGCATTACTTATAGTATTTAAGATACGGGGGCGCCTGGGAGGCTCAGTCGTTAAGCGTCTGCCTTCGGCTCAGGTCATGATGCCAGGGTCCTGGGATCAAGCCCCGCATCGGGCTCCCTGCTCGGCGGGAAGCCTACTTCTCCCTCTCCCACTCCCCCTGCTTGTGTTCCCTCTCTCGCTATATCTCGCTCTATCAAATAAAGAAATGAAATCTTTAAAAAAATCTATATAAAAAAAATCTAAGATACGGAAACAGCCCAAGTGTCCATTGATAGATAAATGGATAAAGAAAATGTGGTATATATATATATATATATATATATATATACACACACACACACACACAGTGGAATATTACTTGGCCATCAAAAGAATGAACTATTGTCATTTGCAACAATACAGATGGACCTAGAGGGTTTAATATGAAGTGAAGTAAGTCAGTCAGAGAAAGACAAATACCATATGATTTCACTTATATGTGGAATTTAAGAAACAAAACAAGCAAACAAACAAAAAAAGAAAAAAAGAGAGACAAACAAAAAAACCAGACTCTTAAGTACAGAGAATAAACTGGTGGTTGCCAGAGGGAAGGTGGGTAAAATAGATAAAAAGGATTAAGAGTACACTTATCATGGTGAGCACTGAGTAATGTATAGAATTGTTGAATCATGGGGCACCTGGGTGGCTCAGTCAGTTAAATGTCTGCCTTCAGCTCAGGTAATGATCCTGGGGGCTTGGGATGGAGCCCCACATCTCCCTTTCCCTCTGCTTGCTGCTCCCCCTGCTTGTGCTCTCTCTCTCTCTGTCAAATAAATAAATAAAATCTTCAAAAAAAAAAAAAAAGAATTGTTGAACCACTATATTGTATGCCTGAGACTAATAAAACACTATATATTAATTATGCTTCAATTAAAAAAAGAAAACAAGTATTGCAATGGAAATGGTTCTCAATTCATTGGCAGATCCTGGGGAGGTTAGGGTTGAAGACATCTCTGTTTATAAAATTGTGCTTTGGTTGATTTACACTGAGTTTAATTTCTTTAGATTACTCTCTTAGAAGGTCTTAAAAAAAAAAAAAATACCCCCAGTATATACTAGAGGACTGAGAACTCTGATTGTGGTTGACCAGTTGACCAAAAGCATAAGTGAAAATAGACTCTTGGCATATAAATGACAAATTTTCTCCAAAACAAATCTAGCGAAACTCACCTTAGTCCAGCTGTATGCCCTGGGAAGAATACAAGTACAGGTGACAATGAGAGAAGATTCTGAGGACCCACTAGAATTTTAGCACATTGAGATCTCTTCTAGAACAAGATTAAAAGCAGAATCAGCAACTAATTCTCTAAAAGAACAGGAGAAATCTAATTGTTTGCTGATATATTAAAATTTGAATAAATCTTAAAGGTGGGATAAAAATTCACAAGTAGACGGGGTAAGGAAGAAAAGGTTTTCAAAGCAAAAAACCAGCACGAGGAAAGGCACTGAAGTATAAAATGACTGTCCATTTGGGGTCAACAAGAATGGTCTGTTACAGAATTCAGGAGGAAGATGTAGCAGAGGACCAGATGAGAAAGGTCTGTATATGCCATGCTAAGGACTTTGTACTTCATTCCATAAATGAGTTACTTACTCTAATGAGTTAAATTGTGTCTCCCAAAAAGATTTGTTGGAGCTCTAACCCCTAGTCTCTGCAAATATGACCCTATTTAGAAACAGAGTCTTTGTAGATGTAATCAAGTCAAGATGAGGTCATTAGGGTGTGCCTTAATTTAATACGACCAGTCTCCATATCAAAAGAGGAAATGCCATGAAAAGACAGAGGCAAAAACTGGAGTGGTGCAGCTGCAAGCCAAGGAATGCTGAGGATCGACAGTCACCACCAAAAGCTACAAAGAAGCAAAGAAGGACTGTACTGAGAGTCTCACAGGGAGATGGCCTTGCTGACACCTTTATTTTGCACATCTAGCTTCCAGAGCTGTGAAGGAATAAATTTCCATCATTTTAAGCCACCTACTTTGTGATACTTTGTTATGGCTGTTCTAGGACACTAATGCACTTATGTAAATACCTGTAGGGACAAGGATTATTATGTAAATAGATGAAGTAGCCAAGTGTTATATGATAGGGAGTAGAGGCAATAGTGACAAACTAGAGAACTTGTACTTATCTTTATGTTAAAATATTTTTAAAATACAGCCTGCAGCAAACAGGAAGAATCTGCGGACTAAATTAGACCCGTAAGTTCTCAGGAGTGTGAGTCCTGCTGTGTAATGGAAATAATCCCAAGGGTTTTAATCTACAGGCTGATATGAGTTGTGCATTGCAGAAAAATTGCTCTGATGGAAATGAAGAGCATGTGTTAAAGGAATATAGTAAGGAGAATTTTGTAAGAACCAGGTGAGAGATGATACAAATGGAAACCAAGACAAGAACAGTGAACATGGAGAGGCGGGACTGTGGGATAAATTGCACTTGGTTTTTTAAGTAAGGATGTGGGGAATTGGGTTGGGGGAGTGCTGAATGGATGACAGTATGAATGAATTAGCTCTCTAGCCATGACTATGCTGTATAACAAATCATCCCAAAACTCAATGTCTGAAAGTAACAATTATTTATTCTCTTGGATCTGAAGGTTGGTTGTGGCTTGGCTAATCTAGGCTGGGCTTAGGTAAGTGACTCTGCTTCAGATTGTGGCAGCTGGAAGAATTCTGCTTTTCACTGTATGTCTGTGGTCTGGATGAAATAGCACTGCTATTCTCTTCAAACTAGTAAGCTAGATGGCATGTCCTTCTGATGGCATTGGCAGAGGTGCAAGACGGCAAGAAGAAACACACAAAGCCTCTTATGACAAGGCTTAGGAAGGGCACATTGTCTGCTCTACCCATTTCCATTGACCAAAGCAAGTCCCATATGTCCAAAGTCAATAGGCAGGGAAGTATACTCTTCCCATAGTTAGGCTATGGCAATGGTATGGATGTGGGAGGGGTGAAGAATTGGGGCCAATAACTCAATTTATAATCATCTGCCATCTGGCCAGAATCATTCATATCCCTTTTCTATGTAAAATTGACTCACTAGCATCCCAGTACCCCCCAAATCTCATCAAACCATGGCATCAGGCTCAAAGTCTAAGACTTTGTCATCTATATCAACCTCAGATGTGGCCCTTAATTCAGAGACCTATGAACTAATAGGCAAATTATTTGCCCCATACATGCCCAACAAACATGGTGAAAACAGGGACATGGTGACCCAACAAACGCTCCCATTAGAAAAGGGAAAGAAAGGGAGACACACAGCACTGGGCCCCCACAGCAGTTTTGAAATCTCACTTGGCAGATGTCAGGTTCTCCTGCCCTAGGTAGAGAATGTGCCTTGAATAGATCAGGGTTCTGTTCCTTGAGAGTGGCTTCTTAGTCCTTTTCTCTTCATGGATTTTGGTTTCCCATTCTAGGATTTTTGGGGCCATTTCTAAAGAGGACATTAGAAATGTGCGCATTTTGGTGGCTGAGCAGCTTTCCAAGACTGCTACCTCTCCTGTAGAAGGTTAGGGGCCCAGAAGTCTCTACAAATTTTGGTAAGTCTTGGTTTCTTTTAATCCAGGCTGGCAATTCTTTCTTGTAGATCTTTATTTACATGCAGCTAAAGTACTCATCTCATGATTTTAACATTCTAAAAAACTTGCCCAAGTTTTTTTTAGTTCATTAAGTACCTGTTTATCTTCCAAGTTATTGTAGGTAATAATTTTACGAAATGCTTTACCACTACATACAATAGATCACCATTGTTTCTGCCTCCTATAACAATTTCTTCACCTCCTGAACCAATTTCTACATTGGTTAGCTTTTTTGTTTTTAAAGATTTATTTATTTATTTATTTATTTGAGAGAGAGAGAGCATGAGCGAGCGCACACACATACAAGTGGGGGAGGAGCAGAGGGAGAGAATCCTTCAAGCAGACTCCCTGATGAGCAGGGAACCCAACATCGGGCTCAATCTCATAACCCTGAGATCATGACCTGAGCCGAAACCAAGAGTCGGACGCTCAACTGACTGAGCCACCCACAAGACTCTGGTTAGCTTTTGCTACAAAAACATCACCCCAAACTCAGTAGCTTACTATGACAATCATTTATCCCCATAGATATGAGATTTGGCTGGCATATGACTGATCAAGCTGCACTGGACTGCACAGGGAGGCCATGGCTAAAATGTGGATGCAGAACACATACTGTTCACCATGATTTGTGAAGAAGGAGAGACCAGACTCAGGGGAAAGGTGAAGAGTATTAATCTTGTGATGCCTGTGGGACGCTCAGGAGGAAAAGACATGTGACTGAAGCCTAGGAGAATCATCTTAGCTAGAGGGAGAGACAAAGAAAGTTACAGGGTCATCAGGTTGTGACTAAGAACATGGGAACAGATCACAGAAAGTGACAACAGCTCTCTTATGAAACCTTAGGGTGCACCAATATTTAAGGGGTGTGGAAGAGAGGAGAAACTCACAAGGGAAGCTTTGATGGGACAGTGTTGCAGGAGAGAATAGTATAGTGGAAGCCGAAGGAGAAGATTTCATTATTGTGGGAATGACTTACACTGCTAAAAACTGCACAGTGGCCATGTCATAGGAAGACAGAAGAGTCTTGGATTTGGCAATTAGGAGATTATTGATAGAGCAACCAAATAATTTGTCTTCAAACTAGGACACACTTGAGAGTGAACAGAGGTGCTGTTAATAATTACAGCAGAACAACACATGTTCTTGGGCAAACAAGGGCAGATGGTCACACTAGTCTCTGGGGATCCCTGCCAGACTGTTGCTGTAGGCTTAAGTGGAGCGCCAGCTTGATTGGCCGTGAGCAGAAGAGTGATATGGGGACATGGAAAAGCTGAGGCAGCTAGAGTAGATTTCTTTCTAGGAGCTTGGATAAGGAGGTGGAAAGAGAGGACAATGACAAAACTATGGGCTTTGTCCAGATGTTTGAATATTCTTCTAACAGAGGTGTCCTCACACCGTTTCTAGGTTGTATATACAAATATATCCGACTGTGAGATTTTCTAAGAGGATTTAGAAAGTAGAACCAGCTCATGAGATCAGCCCCACTTTTTTTTTTTCTTTTAAGCAACACGGGGAAGATCTGTTGCTATCAGAGTAAGTAAGAAGATAATGAACCATGAAAAGGAACAATTACTTGGGCTCAGGTTGGGCTATTTTTTTTCCAGCAAGAACAAACCCATCTTCATATACATAGCCTTGAAATAGCCTATTGTCAGAGGACCTCAGCGTTATAGCAATATGCACAGTGGAAACCCAAGATAAGTACCATCATGAGGATACAAGTAAGTCTCAAACTGTGTAATGAAAGTTAAAACAATTCTGAGGATGATATATAGCTGTGAGTAGCATAGTGCTTCTTCATTCTCTGCTAACTTTTCCTCCGAGTCACTCCCCCTACCACCACCAACACGCCCAATCTGCTGTTAAACATTATTCTAAAACCAGACTGATGGCACGGGTCCCAGTGTAACAAATGCTCTTTGTTCGCCGCATCAGTTGGCCCCAGAGCTCATGTGAGCAGGCATCAGGAATAATTTCATGATAATCTAGGTTGAGTTTTCTCTTTCCCACCAGCGCCAGGGAGTGAGAGCGCCAGTTTCATCGACTTAGGAGCCAGCATGGGGCACAGAAGTGGGCTTTATCGGGGTAGTCATGTTTCTTTGACTGAGCTCTGTGGGGGGAAAACAAAATCCCTGCTCTCAGGCAACACAGTGAATGATTCTGAGAGCCTTCCTTGATCTCAAACCCTATCAGCCCATTTACCCACATTTGGGTTCTTTTTTTAGAACTCTTTCAGTTTGCTAGCAACTCATAGAATAACATTACATTTTGGCTAAGCAGAAAGTGAGAAGCCCAGTTACATTTGAAAAAGAACCTTTTCTTTTAGGGCATAAAAGGCAACTGACTTAACAACGGACTATGTGAAACCCTTTCATCTATAACAGAGTCCCGAAGATTCATCTACAAAGAGTCCCAAAGATGGGGGCCAACTTACTTTAAACATTTCTTGTGACACCTGGGTGGCTCAGTCAGTTAAGCGTCTGCCCTCGGCTCAGGTCTTGATCCCACGGTCCTGGGATCGAGTCCTGCATTGGGCTCCCTGCTCCGTGGGGAGCCTGCTTCTCCCTCTGCCTGCCGCTCCCCCTGCTTGTGCCCTCTCTCTCTCTCTCTGACAAATAAATAAATAAAATCTTAAAAAAAATAAAAAATTTTTAATTTCATTGAAATTTCAAGACCTTTTAAAAAAAATAGAAAGACAGCACTTTAAAGGCAAGTATTTAAGACTTAAATTGCTTCCTCATATTATGGCAGATTGTGGACCATTGTTCCTATTCTTCTTTTTGAATGAGGAGTGGAACATGATCATCAGCTCTGGGTTCTCTGCATGTTATTCCCTGAATAACACAAAGGGTAAGTTAGAGCTGCCTTCAAAATCCTAGCTCCATCTTTTATTAGCTGTGTTACTTTGGGTAAGTTAATTAAGCTGTCTGTGTTTTATTTTTCCTCATCTATAAATAGGGAGAAGTCATAATGGCCACCTCATAGGACTCTGTTGTAAATTTTAAATGAGGCTGTGTTTGTAAAGCTCCTGGTACAGGATTCATTCTATCACAATACAAAACTCTCAGTAAATATTAACTATATTATTGTTTCTCTTGTCATGGGCCCTCACTGAGAAGCTCCAGAAAATAACTTCAAGAACGCCCCTGAAAGTCCTAGTATTCAGGGTAAACTATTGCAACCTTCAAACCTCAGATCTGAACAATGGGGCATGTATGACTCTCTGCACAAAATGTTCAAGTTCAGGGAGCCCCCAGCATTAGGGATATAGGAAGCCTAACTCAGAATAGAACTTTGGCCTCAGCCCAGGTCAGGCCTGCCCTTGAGTAGAATTGGGATTTGGGTCCTGCATGCTCCTTAGGTTAGACGTCTTCAAAATATTGGCCTGCTTCTCCCACTGTAGCCCTTGAACCTTTTGCTTTCTTGAGTCTTGGCTCTACTAGAAATGTGGTCACTGAGCCCTAGGCTTTTGACCTGGTCCCCTAGCTCTGGCCTGTAGGTTGTCTCATAATGATGCTTATCCTTGACCTGCTACTCCTGCCCCAGAGAGATCCCCTCTGCTAGGTGAGGATCTATCTTAGTTCTGCATAAGAACAGGACACCTTATCATTAATGATATGGGATTAAGTAGCATATTATGTCTAAGTAATAAATAAGTGTTACCCTCTGTAAACCAATCTTGCTAGTTGGGTTTATTTGGTTTGTTTAGTCCAATGTATCTGTGTCAAGCTTTCTTTCTTTTTTTTTAAAGATTTTTTATTTATTTATTTGATACAGAGAGAGAGAGAGCACAAGCAGGGTGAGCAGGAGAGGGAGAAGCAGGCTCCCCGCTGAGCAGGGAGCCAGACGTGGGGCTTGATCCCAGGACCCTGGGATCATGACCTGAGCTGAAGGCAGTCGCTTAACCAACTGAGCCACCCAGGCGCCCCGTGTCAAGTTTTCTTAAAACACAGTAGATGTAGAATGATAACAGAAAAGTCAGCCTCAAAATAACTATTATGATTTAGGATATGTTGCAGAACTACTTATTGTAAAGGAAAATGCTAGAGGCTTTCTTCCTTTTTCTTTTTTTTAAACAGTCTTAAGTTATCACAGTTGAAGAGGAGATTGTGTAAAGAGAAAACTTTCTTTGTACGTTCCAATAGAACAAACACATTATACTTTACTGAAACTCCTAAAAGGGGAAGTAATATTGATGACGGCCATTCTACCATCCCTAAGTATGTTTCTCAGTGCTCAAAAAGTCACTTTTAAAGTGTAGGGGCACCTGAGTGGCTCAGTCGGTTAAGTGTCCGACTCTTGATTTCGGCTCAGGTCATGATCTCAAGCTTGTGTGATAGAGCCCCTCATTGGGCTCTGTTAGCAGCGTAGGGTCTGCTTGAGATTCTCTCTCTCCTCTCTCTCTGCCCCTCCCCCCACTCATACACGCTCTCTTTCTCTCTATATATATAAATAAAATCTTTAAAACAAAAACAAAAAAAAATAAAGTGAATTACCAGTTTCATAAGATATCCTAAAAGTTTTAAAACCTCTTTATACAGATATTCCAATTCTGGGGGGTCATCCTACAGGAAATATTTATTGAGTGCCTATGTGTCAAGAACTTCTCTGGACATTTGAGCTATCAAAGAAGAATGACATTTATCACTGTTCTCTCTGAGTTTATTTTCTAGCAGGTGGACACAGACAATAAACAATGCATGTAATAAATAAGTAAATTATAGAGTATGTTTGAGGGATTAGTACTATGGGGAAAAAAAGAGTAGAGCATGTGGGGAGGTATCACGAATGTGGAGGTGGCAAGGAACAATTACAGTATAAGTAGGGATCTATAACATCATTTTTAATGGCTGCGTAGTACTCCATTATTTGGAACCACCAGAATTTGTTGACCAATTTAGCTGATTCCCAACTCACTATTATAAATAAAGCTTCAACAAACATCTTTATATGTATATATGTGTCTAAATACCTGTCTGATTGTTTTCTTAAAACTAATTTCTGGAAATTAAATTAAGTCAAATGCTATAAGCAGATTTCAGGCTTATAGAAAGTCTGAACCAATGTACACTTCTTCCACCACTAACACTTTGTACTCCTGCCCAGTTTCATCATCAAAAAACAGTATCAACTAAATTTTTACCATACGGTGTATGATGGCAAATGAGAAACAAAACAGAACGTATTTGATGTAATGCTTATTAGATTCCACACACACTTGACTGGACGTTAATCCACTAGTGTTCTGACAGATTACATTTCTTTCATTCAACACTCACGATGGGTGTTTTTTGCTTCTTTCTTCATACTTTTCTGTATTTTCTAGGTTTTCTACACTCAATGACAATTTCTTTTGCCTAATAGCTTTTGTTTTTACTACCAATAAAGAGAAATCAATTTTAAGTAAATGAATAACATTGGGAAGTTTTGTTATGGTTTATTCCAGTTTTCCAGATCAGCAAGTTCTGTTTCCTCATTTCCTGTCAGCCTTCCAAAATGGTGAAGGGATCTTAAAGTGCAAACTAACGACACTTTCTGTCCTTCTGGCCCAAGCTTCGCTGCTTGTTTAGGAGACATCAGAACACGGCCCGTTCCTCTTCTGCTCTGTGACTTGCACCCTCAGATTTAGAAATCAGTTTTCCTAAAAGACCAGGCTTAATTCAATTTAAAATGTGCTGCTTGAGATGGGGGATTGTGCAGGGTGGTCCTTCTCCCTGGTCTGCCTAAAGAAGTGGCTCATCTTTTTACACAAAAACATTTTCCAGGGGATCAATTCTGTTAGAAATGACCAAGTCAACTATTTATTTATTCATGTAACAAATATTTCTTGATAGACTCTTCTAAGGGCTGGGGATACCAAAGTGAATAAAACAGACACACACACACACACAAATCCCTTCCCTTATGAAGCTTCTATCCTAGTGGGGGAGACCAAACAATAAACAAGGTTAATAAGTATATCATTGGCAGATTAGACAGCAGTATGTGTTTAGGAGGAAGAATAAAGTGGGAAAGGGGGATCTGGAATAGAGGAGGTTGAGGGGATGCTGAAATTTGAGATGGGGTGCCCCGGAGAGACAGCCTCATGGAAAATCTGCCATGTTTTCAGTTTCCTGCTGTGACCTTGAGACATTTTGACATTAGGGGAATGACTGGGTTGCTGGACTCCAGCTAATACAACCAGAGAAGTCCACTTGGGATCTGGCCCTCTTCTTTGAGGACACGTGGGAGCTGAAGTGATGGGTGGGTAATCAACAAACAGGAAAAAACAGCTGTGAGTGTGGCTGAGGAGCTGGAGAGAAGTCAGGAGAGATAATCAAAGAATTTCCCTGAAGCGGGGAGGGAGGTCAGGGACATCTCTTGTTTTAAGTTGATTTGCCTCCCCTTTGCTTCCCCTCCTTTGTAGTTCTTTGGGTTTGCTCCAGCTGCATTCAAGACACCCTCCAAAACAAATAACCAAGACTCCTACATGTTTAGAAAAGGTACAAGGTAAGAATTTTTTATTGAAAGGCGATTTTGTGCCCTTGTAGCCGCCACTTATTGGCAAGTACTGTGATTTTTTTTTTTTAACACCGAAAACAAATAATACTTTCAAGTGGCAGCCCGTTTTATGTATAGAGAATAAAGGTCAATGTAAAAGAACTCTTAGCATTAAGAGCGCTTTTTTTCTTATGGGTAATTTGCAAATCCCAAGCAATACACAAGCCCTGGTCTTAGTGAATGTGTTCATTCCTTCCCATTCTCACCGAAATATGCGGTTTCTATAGTGCTCACAGCTTGTCCTCTGAGCACCTCTAAAGCAAGTATATCAGTTCCTCGTGAAGGAATTATATCTGTTATGCCAACAATTATATCTGAATGATGTCATGCGGGGAAAGGAGGAAGATGATTTAACAGCAAATATGAAATCCATGCTTTTTGGATAATATAAAAGTATTTTTTTTACCCAAAAGTCCAGAGGCTTTTAAACTTTGAATTATGGTCAAATCTCTGTTTTCTAATGTAAGGGCAACAAGACAGGCAGTGTCCAAAATGCCAGATAATCCCCAACTCATGTTTACTTGCTCTTGGATATATTTTGGTATGACCATTTGAATGCCATTATGTCTGACGTTCAGCATTAATAAGTCCAATAAAATGGAGCCAATTCATGACTTAGGATGCTGGCAGGGTCTGCAGCCTGTTTCTCCATGTAGATTCTATCTGAGTCTCTACCTGGAAAGAACATCCTGTTACCAAGACTTTGTGTTTTTGAAGCTGTTTCAGCTGTCTTTCCCTGGAGAGTAACTGTGCCCACAGTATTAGAAGTACCCAATGTTGACCCAAAGAGTTAAATAAATCTGAAGGCTGAATGATAGTAAAGGTAGTATGGAGATAAAGGAAGGAGGAACTAATTAGAAGTAGTACTAACTCTTGATGGAAAGAGGTGTGTATCACTCTTTTCAGGAAAACAAGCTATCAGGTTCTTCTACACCATCCCTACCTTATTACCAGTTTAACTGAAGCTGGTATGTAACACCTGCTGAGGAGACAGGGAAGAGAGACTCAGGAAATAACTCTGGGCTGTCTTTATACTCTAAACTGAAATATTTAATGTTTTTTTTTTTTTAAGATTTTATTTATTTATTTATTTATTTATTTATTTATTTATTTAGAGCAAATGAGTGAGAGGGGGTAGGGGAAAGGGAGAGGGAGAGAGAGAATCCCAAGCAGACTGCGTGCTGAGCGTGGGACCTACACGGGGCTCCATTTCCCGAACTTAGATCATGACCTAAGCCGAAATCAAGAGTCAGATGCTTAACAGACTGAGTCACACAGGCGCCCCTCTCAACTGAAATATTTAAAGAGAATGTCTATAGTTACTGGAGATTGGGTTGGAAAGCTGGTCATTCAGACCGTTTTGATCCTTCCTTTGTTGGCAAGGGTAGATGGCTCGTGTGGAGCACTTGGGCGGTGCCTCTGTCAGTGTTTGTGGATAGAACCCTGCCATAGTTTCATGGACAGAACGAAAATGTAACCTGATTCAGATCAGATGCACAGTGGTGTGGGCTCTGGCACCAGCCAGCAGCCAGAATTACTCAAAGTCCGGTACACGGAGTGACCTACTTAAAACTTTCTGAAAAAGTTTTTGCTTTTGAAACTCCTTGCCCTCGCTGATTCCAACGGGCACAGGAAACCCCAAGGCTTCAGTACAGACCACTTTAGAAACTGCCTTTGAAGGACTCTAAGCTATCCTGAGGTTCCTGAACAAAGCTTGTTTCTCTCTGCTGTCATCCACGTTTGGGGCTGCAATAGGTACTGAGCATCAGGGGATTTCTTGGCTCTCTGAACTTTTTTCTTTTCCTTGAGGGCACCTGCTCTAGATCACACCTTCTCTCAAGGGGCACCTGACAAAGCGAATCTTTTGCGTTCAGCCCAAACCTTGGTAGCTTAAGGGAATACATTGAGTTTTATGTAGATTCTGGTCTTCTCTCCAGAAATCACCAGGAAGAACAGGTTTGTCCAGTGTAGCTTGTAAGTGCCAGGTCACGGCTGGCCATTCTGCTGGTGATAAAGGTAGAGGGTTGACAACTCAATTGCTTTCAAGTTTCACTGGGAGAAGAGGAAGCCAGGCTCAGAAAGTAAAGCTTAAAAGCACAGCATTTCCAATTGTCCTGGAGAGACAAGAAAATACTCTTATCTATAGTCCTCTTCTACATCTTAAGCTTCTTTAATACGGATGTGAATATGTATGTATATATGTATTTATGTGCATGTGTACATATAGGTATCAGCATCTATATCTTTATTGATGTAAAGAAAGCCTCACATGGGTTTGAAGCTGAAAAATACTTGGCTGTTCTTAGCTTATTGTTTTTATATTTAGTCAAAGTGCTGAGAAAATTTTTCCCCATCCCCACCTGCCCAGATCCCATACATCTTTTAATTTATGATTACACAAGATTCTCCATGAAATTCTTTGCTCCCTGTAGAAAAAAGTGTCTGTGTTTGTGTGTGTGTGTGTACATGTGTGTGTATGTATGTGTGCAAATTTGAACTTGCACAGAACCCTGTTGGCCCCTATCAATTTCTCTCTGATATACTAGTTCTGTGTGCATGGCTGCTCCTTGATGAATTGCAAGTTTTGAATGTTATGCATCTGCGTGCCCTCCAGTACCTGTGTCTGTCTTCTACAGAATACGTGCATGATACATGGGAGAGGAGTTCATTGAGTGTGAAGGTGTAGGTAACAGCTGGAGTAACCAAGCTGTTCAAACTGGTGGACCCCCTGTTGTGGGAACACAGTTGGAGCTCTCTTCTCTCTTATTCAGCTATCCCTAATGAGTGGTTGTCCAACCGAGGCAGCACATTAGTGTAACTTAACAACAACAACAACAACAACAACAACAAATCTGTGTCCAGTTGCTACCCCTGACTTGGGCATTGTATCACAATCAAACCAGCAAACAAACAGCCAGACAAACAAACAAGTGATCTTAACATGCAGCCAGGGGGGTGAACCTCAGCATTAGAGAACTGGTCAGCAGTAGCACTTCTCAAACATGTACACCCACAAGAATCACCTGGGATTCAGGAGTAGACTCTGATACGGTAGTTCTGAGATCGGGCCTGAGAGTTTGAGTTACTAACAAATTCCCAGGCGCTGCTGGTTCTGGTCTGCAGAGCAGATGGCCTGTACCTTGAAAATTCTACTTTAGGAGTTTGAGGGTAGAGTGTGTGAATTTATGTTTTTAACAAGCACCCTGAGTGATTCCTATTATCAGACACATTATGGAAATGCTGATTTTAGTAGTGTTTTGTGACATTACGCGTTCACTAAAAATCACCTGTTTGCTCTGGCCTTCTCCTTTCTGTAGGGCTCTTTCTAGATTTCAGGGATAGGGCCAAGAAGACTACATGCAGAGGTCATTTACATGTACAGGTTGAAGATCCCTGAAGGTGACAACAGTGCTTCCTGCACCATGGGGACAGGCGTGTCCTAGGGTGACACAAAGGATTAATGGGCTCTGCAGATAGAGAAAAGGTCATTGGCACCTGGGGAATGATTAGCCTTGCTATAGCAAATTGTCACATTCTGTAATATGGAAGGTTTGTTTCAGTATCTGTTCCTCATTAGTATAATTTCATGGGCAACCATTCCACTGAAACTTCAATAGACGAAGTTTATTGTACATTTGTCAGTTCATTTGTCTGTGTATTTTCCAATTCTTTCCCCTCTTGGCTATATAAATAAAGCCCCACAATGATTGAAAAGGGTTGGCCTGTCTCAACACCTTCTGCTATGGAAAGCAAGTTTGCAAGAACTTCCTCCCCCAATGTGATGGCCAAGTTAGATGACACTCACCTGCTGGTGCTGAGGACCTTCCTCCACGATGGCTTCAGAAGGGATGAGAAATGCCCCCACCTGAGCACTTCTTTCTGATGAAGCCGATGGGGCTTTGGTTCTGGAAACAGGAGTCACTCCATTTTGTCATGAAAACACTGACCCATCAGAAACCTTGAGCCTTAAGGCAGGAAGGGAAGGAGGAGCAAAAATGAGTCTCAAAAACATTTCCTCCCTTCACATTTCTAATCATTGTGAGCTTTACCGAAGGATACAAATAATATCATGAGGAACTCATTGTCCTTTGACCAGTTATAATATTAAAATTTCCCAAATTGAAAAAAAGATCATTTTTCACCAAGAGAGGGGGTTTATTGACATTTGTTGAGATTCTCCAAGGTACCACCAAGATCACTGGAATGTCCAGCTCTTGAATCTTATATTTACTTGAATTGTGTTTATAATCCGATAGCCCAACTTTGGTTTTGGTTCAGACAAACTTCCCACAATGACAGGTCCTCAACAACAGAGTGGACATGGCCTTTCAAAACAGGAGGTTTTCTCACATAGGTGATGCTTTATTGGAAGCTAGCTAACCATCCTCTTGAGACGAAGATAGAGTGTCTCTGTGCTCTCTAAACCTGACAATTCATCAAAACCACATGGAGTACTAGGAAAACAGATTCTTTTTTTTTTTTTTTTAAAGATTTTATTTATTTATTTGACAGAGAGAGGCACAGCAAGAGAGGGAACACAAGCAGGGGGAGTGAGAGAGGGAGAAGCAGGCTTCCCGCCGAGCAGGGAGCCCGATGTGGGGCTCGATCCCAGGACCCTGGGATCATGACCTGAGCCGAAGGCAGACGCTTAACGACTGAGCCACCCAGGCGCCCCAGGAAAACAGATTCTTAAAATGTATAGAGCTCCTGACTCAGATTTTCTGAATAGAATCAATAAATGGAAATTTTTCCAAATGATCTCAAACCCACCACTGGTCTGCACTCCAGCCAGCATTAGGGAATAGATCTTGGAATAACCTGACTCTAGACCTCTAGGATGCTCTGAATGCTTTTGTAGAGATGTGATAAGTGCTTCATAAACTGGAGAGTGTAATGTAAACATAAGGCACTGTTAGTAATCCCCAAACACCCCCAGGTTCTCACAATGTGTCTACAGCCCTCCTTACAAGGAGGAGAAATCAAGATGAATTCTAAAGAAATGCACTCCCGTGAGTGGCAAAGCTGTGTTTCTCTGGAGTTTAGGTAGCTGTGGACATAGGGACAGGAAATCCAAAGCAAACCTTGAAGGGTTCAGTAGGTATGGGGGTGGGGGGACTTAGAGGAAGATGCTAAGTCAGAATGGGGGGCAAAGACAAAGGACATGAATCAGGAAAAGAAGTTGGAAAACAGCCTGTGGACACATGTCAAACAACATAATGAGCTGGGAGACCCAAACCTGATAAACAGGAATCAGGAGACCCATAGGAGATCCACAGAAGCTTGAGATGCAGGACAAACAAACAAGAGAACTGCTCAAGGGGCACCTGGGTGGCTCAGTCAGTTAAGCATCTGCCTTCGGCTCAGGTCATGATCTTGGGGTCCTGGGATCGAGCCCCACATCACGTGGGGCTCCCTGCTCAACAGGGAGTCTGCTTCTCCCTTTCCCTCTGCCCCTCCCCCTGCTCTTACTCTCTCTCTCTCTCAAATAAATAAATAAAATTTAAAAAGAGAGAGAGAGAACTGCTCAAAATATCATAATGAGGCACTTTGATTATTGAGGCAACATTTCCTCAGGGTGAGTTCTCCTCCCTAAAGGCAGTTGGCTGGGGCCAAGGGGGAGTCTGCCGAGAGAGCGCCCTGGGCAGAAGAAAGTAGCCACAGGTGGGCTGGTTCTGAAACAGGCAGAGCCCCCTAACCAGAAGGGTCACCGAGTCTGCTGTCTCTTTAGGTCTGCAGTGTGTAAAACCCACACCCTGAATGACCTGTCAAGTCTCCGAGTTCCTCAGCAAAATGTGCCATTGGCTGGAGTTGCTACCCTTGGGCAACCAAGCTATGCAACCTTGAGCCTACTGTATGCCCTTGAGCAAATTGCTTCATCTCTTCCTTAGGGCGACCTCTAAGGTCTCTATAATTCTAGGCGTTGCGGCAGACAGTATTTCACACCCAGATGTTGGCTCTGCCAGTGTTATCTCCACACTCAGGTCGGGGGTAGGACACCTGTCAGGCAGCCGAGCGGGGCAAAGGGAGCGAGGCTGGCACTTCCCTGGAAGTCAAGCAGACTGTTCAGAGAGCTGACATACTGCTCGCTAGCATAGACGCTACAAATAGGACACAGATGATCAACCATACTGCTATCATAGCAACAACTGGACTCTTCTTTCTTGATAAATAAGCCACATGGAAAGAACATGTACCCTAATTTCCGCTTTGCCAACTTACAACCTTAAACCTTTTGGGCCTCCATTTCTGGTGAGGTTCAACTGTATCGAATTGCCAATGTTTGGGTTCTCAATCTACAAAAACAACACTTTCCCACGGTTCAAGTCAATACGAGGAAAGTGAGTAGCTTTGACCTGCAGACCCATAGAGAAGCTTCATTTCTATTTTGATTTTTAATAAATATTTAGTGAATAGCTACACTGGGTCAGGCCCTGTGTTAGGTTCTGTGTGCACAATGGTGAGCAAGAGAGTCTCTGTAACTAACCTCACAGGGCTTCCATCTACTGGAGTATAGCTCCAAATTGAAGTCTGATGATTTAAATGATCCTGAAGCAGCATAGAACTTGCATCTTCAAAGGTGAGGGAGAAACCTGCCACCTGGGGAAGAATTACTAAACTTTGTTTAGTCTCTAATGAAAAGATAACCAAAGCCCTTATCTGAATAAGTTCAGAGAAGAATCTGAGAACAAGCAAGCAACAGGATGAACTTATTCAAAGGCTGAGATAATGAGACATCTTTATAATTCATTTGTTTGAGGGAAGGAAGGGTGCAGATATTATATTTTACTCACCCTATGACATAATCAGGCAAATATGAGACGTTATTATATTGTAAACCATGTGGCATGTGCACCGGGAAGTGTTTTGAGGCTTGTCAAAGTTCATATTGCTTTTAAAACATAATCATAAGCTAAAAAATGTAGCTTTCATATTGACAGATCCAATAGGATGTCAAAAAAAAAAACCAAAAAAAAAAAAAACCACACAGGAATATTGGCTTTAAGAAAAACTTAATGAAATGAGCTTAACTAGTCATTTGTCGATAGCATCTTTTAAAAACTGTTGATTAATGGCCTAGAAATAATTAGTTTTATTGAGGCATGGTCTTTATACTTCAGAATTTTCAAAGTGATTTGTAATGATGTGGACAGTGGATAAGTTTTAGATTTCATAGGTTGAATCTCTTGAAATTGAAGGTTTTCAACGATTTTTAACCTATAAAATTAATAATTTCATACGGATCAACTTAATACCTAGTGCAAAACTTCACCGGTTGTTCATAGAAAGGAAATAGTATAAATTCCAAATAGAGAATCCCTTTGGCCAATAAGGAAATCTCACTGATGCAATGGCTCTTAAATTTATGGTAAGGATATCAGCTGTTGCCAATGTATAAATTTCACTCTTCTGAAACTGAGTCAGTGTCTAATAGAAATAGGCACAGAACTATGTATTCTATTTTTGTTCATTATATCACCGAGAAATCTCATTGCGTCGAGAGATACATTTGAAGGATTCTTTTTCTGCTGCAAATGAACATATAAAACAGATGAAGGGTCTATACACTGACAGTGTCTAAGCTATACACTACTCATAGCAGAATAATACTTGCTGTTGAAAGTGATAGCCCAATGAAAAGCATCTTAAATTATAGGACCATTTCTCTCTTTCATGTAAGTGAAAGTCTGAATGTCTTCACACTGCCATCATGCACCCAGGTGCCTTCGCTAATTCTGTATCCTTCATGTGTTGTCCAGGTCCTTGGGCTGGGCAGCCCATGGTTCCAGGGGCCCCCTAGTGCAGGTGTCACAAACACCTCCAGCTGGCTCTTACTGAAGTCTGTTCTCAGATACCCTTCAGGAGACTTTCCCTCAGGTCTCACTGTTTGGAAGCATTTTAGTGTCACTTTATTTATTGAGCCTAGTCCATGTCAACTTTGAGGGTGAGGAAGATTCCAGCCTCTGTTGGAGGCCCTGACCACTTTACTAGAGGGTGAGCAAAACAGAGGTTCTGTTTGCAAGGAAGATACGGAAGAATGCATGGAAGGGAAGGAGCCAAGAGTGTAGGTCTCAATGCCAAAGTCAGTAATAAATCACAGTGGATCATAAAAAAAAAAGCTGCAAGTGGATTAAAATCTGCCCTGCCTTGGATTTTCCATAACCCGGCATCTCTGGATTAAAATCTAATTTCAGATGGAATCCAGGTCACTATATGCTCTTACTTGATGGAACAAATATGTCCCGCCACATTTACTCGTAACTGCAAGCTGAATTCTAGCAAAGTTAATCTAATTTTCTCATTGATTTATTTTATAAAAAGGCTCCCACTCTTTCCTATAGTCTTAACTTGAAACAGTCGACGAGCACATAATTAAGAAACTGATCAGGTCCATAAAATATTGTGCAATATAGCAATCCATCCTTCTGGAAATGCTTTCTAACTGTGAGCACTATTCCTGACCACCATCTGTCCACCTTCAGTTCATCACTTCCGTCCAAATGCCACAGATACTTCCTGTGTCTGACTCCACACTTAGCATTTCTGTCCCGAAACTCACATCCTCTCCTGTGGCTGAGTCTGGAGAAAGTCTGATAGACCTTACTGTGATGTCACACTGAGCCTCCATATTGCACCAAGTAATGCAACTAGAAAGTTCAGGCTGCACAGGACCTGGAGTGATCAGACGTTTATTCACATCTACACATTCTTTTGTCTGAATGATTTGGGTCTTATAAAGGAATTTTGTGCTCTCATTTATCACTGTGACAAGTTAGGAATCCATAAACCAGGTAAAACAGAGGTAAATGTAACATAAAGTTGCGCAATAGCCACAACAGAGTGGCGCTTCTCCTGTCAACAGTAAAGGCTGGTGGACAGCAGGCAAACAGCCTCTTGCTCCAACAGCTAGTGGAGCGGGGGTGGGGGGACTTGCAACAGGAGAGCTTGGGATATAACCAACTAAATAACTTTTGCATTGTTGGGAAGAGGGTTAGACCAAAAGGTGTTGTCTTTTCTCCTCAAATCAGGACGATGTCAAGATTCCTCCCATTATTTAGTACAAAGAGGGCTGCATTTTTTAGCAGGCAGAGTGCATTTGCCTTGGAATAACGGAAATCTTCAGAATTTCTGCATTTTAGGAGGAAATAGAAAGATGATTAGCCCAATCAATGGATACTGAGTTCAGTAATAACAAGTGTTTAGATTTTAAGGCTGAATTTTCGTCAAGGGAACAAAGAACTCTCTGCGATGAATGTATCACCGGAAATTAAAGGAAGGGACAGTAATATGGGACTCATGTCAAGAGAGGGAATAGACTACTGTGGACAGACACCAAGGCAGACCCATGGATGGGCGAAGAAACACTGGATGTTGACATAGGAAAAGAATGTGGTGCCGGTCTAGGTTGGGCCTTTCTCTACTCATTCTGCAGAGTTAATAGTTAATAAGTAGCATATAGCTACACCTTTGTATTATCTGTGGTTACTTAGTAAATGGTACATAGTTCATCCTGTATATGGGTCAGTTCTAAGCTACTTGTGTGCGTGTGTTTTTGTTGCAAAATCTTAAGTTTAAAAAACGTAATAAAATAAAGCCAAAACAACTCCTTTAGGGTTGCTGAAATGGGTTGATCCAAATGATTTTTGTGGTTTTGCACCTGGACCCTGGAGTTGGCAATAAACTTTCTGACATTAAATGGGGCATGTATGGGGCCTACTCTCATTTGTTTCTGCATATGTGTAAATTTATAAACTGACCAAGCAGTACAGGGGGTCCACAGAGAGAGGAAGTGTCCTTTTAAAGATTCTTAAAGAAACTGCTTCTGTATTGGTCAAATTAAAAAAAAAAAAAGCAGTTAAGAAAACTATCATGTCTAATTTTTTTTCCTTTGGGACCCTATACTTTGAGTCATTGCTTCAGTTTCTTGGCAGGTAGATAAAAAGCTTTTTACAAGGTCTGACATCCTTTTATCTCTCTCTCTGTTTCCCTCTTTACCCTCAGTTATAAACGTTCTGATGTCTTTTCTGTCTTTCCAACAGATGAACCTCTGACCCTTCAATGTCTCTCCTCTACCCATATCCCCACTCCAGATTCCAGAAAGCCCATACTGCTCTCTCATTGACAAAACATTTCTTCTCAAGCTCAACATTGCTATTTCTACCCAAACCAAATGAGAATAAATTTATCACTTTAAGGAGGGGCACCTGGGTGGCTCAGTTGGTTAAGGGTTTGCCTTCAGCTCAGGTCATGATCTCAGAGTCCCAGGATGGAGCCCCACGTTGGGCTCCCTGCTCAGTGGGGAGCCTGCTTCTCCCTCTCCCTCTGCCCCTCCCCCTTCTGCTCATGCTCACTCTCTCTCTCTATAAAGTAAGTAAATAAAATCTTTAAAAAAGTTTTTTTAAATCACTTTAAAGAAAAAGGATATGTAAAGCACAGAAATTCTTAGAGTTAAAAGGGACTTCAGAGGTAAGCACCAAACAAGGAAATAACATTTTGTACATATAAGTAAATATCATTATTATATGAAGAGTTAACATAAATTAGGAAGGATAAGATAAACCATCCAAGGAACAAATGGGCAGAGGATATGTACAACAATTCTCAGAAAATAGAGAAGTCCAGTAAACATATATTGAATGTTTTAAATCTTATTGCCCATCAATGGAATACAAATTAAAGAGTTGACACCATTTTTGACGTATCAGACTGTCGAGGACTGAGAAGGATTATGATCCCTGGTGTTGGCAAGAGCGTGGTGAGACAGGCATGCCAAACCCTGCTGCCAGGAATCTACATGTCTACAAACTTTCCCTAGGGCATGTTGGTGGTACCTATCAAAGCCTTAAACATGCTTAGTCTTTGAAGAAAGAGCACTTCCAGGATTTTATCCTAAGGAAATAATTAGGGAATCATGCATTTCTCTCTGTCAGGATGTTCCATGTAGTATTATTATTTATAACATTTTTTTAAAAGGGGTCACTACAGGGGTGACTGGGTGGCTCAGTCGGTTAAGCGTCTGACTTTGGCTCAGGTCATGATCTCACCGTCGTTGGGACTGAGCCCCTCATTGGGCTCCCTGCTCAGTGGGGAGTCTGCTTCTCCCTCTCTCCCTTTGCCCCTCCCCCAGCTCATGCTCGCTCGCTCTCTCTCTCAAATAAAATAAAAAATATCTTTTAAAAAAAGAACTCACTCCGTAATGCTAGAGGTCTGTTAGAGTTTAATAAATTATGGTGTATCCATTAGATGAAAGAGAATGCTAAGCAATAACCATGTGTTCAGAGACTACTTGAAGGGAGGATGTGCACATTATATTATGTAAAAAAGACCTTTTATGGCAGGACAGAGAGGAGGGGGGCAGAAAGAGTTTTGGGGTCAGATGATTGGGTTTGAATTCCAACCTTTTCACTGATTATTGACGTAACTCAGAAAATTACTTAAGATTTCTGTACCTCAGTTTCCTGGTCTATAAAATGGAAATAATACATACTTCATAGGACCGTTGTAAGATTTAATTAGGACGATGTATGTAAAACTGCTTTGCCAAGAATCTGATACATAGAAAACTTTCAAAAAATAATGCTATTTTTTAATATTTATTTTTAAAAATTTATTAATTTTTTTGAGAGAGAGCATGCACAAGTGGGAGTGGGAGGGGCAGGGGAGAGAGAGAGAGAGAGAATCTTTTTTTTTTTTTTTTAAGATTTTATTTATTTATTTGACAGAGAGAGAGATAGCAAGAGCAGGAACACAAGCAGGGAGAGTGGGAGAGGGAGAAGCAGGCTTCCCACCCAGCAGGGAGCCCCATGCAGGTCTCCATCCCAGGACCCTGGGATCATGACCTGAGCCGAAGGCAGATGCTTAATGACTGAGCCACCCAGGCGCCCCGAGAGAGAGAATCTTAAGTAAGATCCTTGTCCAACATGGCTAGTCATGTCTCAATCCCAAGAGAGGACACAATTTAGGCTGAAACTGGGATTCCCACTACATTTACTTATTTAGGAGGAGGCTTTCAGATCATTTAACCAACTCTTTCATTTTACAGGAAAGCAACCTGTGGTCCAAAAAGTTTTAATGACTGAGTTAAGGTCACAAGGCTAAGTAAGTGGTAGCATCTCATGACTGGAGCTGTACCCAAGGAAGCCTAACACAAATTTGATATTCCTTAAGGAAACAAGGAAAGTTATCTCACTGCATAAGACAGAGGTAAATTTACTTAGCTGATCCTAACTCTACAAAGGGAATGCCATGAAATGTGACCTTCATGTTTTATCCAGTTCTCCATACAACAATGTAATTTTAAGACAAAATAACTCAGATTTGTCAAAGGTTGAAAATTTCAGTCCATAATAATACCAGTGGAATGGAGGCTTTCTAAGTGTACTAATCCAGGGTATTTTTGGTTCCTCAAATCCAGTCCCCATTGGGCTCTCCCCATTTCCTCATTCTTTCTGATCTTCCATTATTATCCATTTATAGTAACTACTCTTGTTTGCATTTCTCTATTCATTTCTCTTCTTCCAGAGATAGCTCTAATTTTCATTTTGAAATTCACCTCTGCTTATTCACGTAACTCAGCTCCCCTGGCCATGGTGGTCAGTTAAGAGGTGGGCATTTGATTTTAACTATTAGAATCAGAGGATTACTTAGCACTTCCACTAGTGAAAGTAGGGCCAAGAAATTAAGAGAGGGAAATACCATGTGGCGACTTTATTTGAGCTCTGGAGCAAGCTGTACCTGAAGCCAGAATAGTTCTGACTATAAAGTAATATGAAAAAATAAATTTTCTCCCTCCTCCTTTTTTTTGTTAACCCAACTTTCAAATACGGGGGAGAATGGTTTCTGTCACTTTTGTGGAGGAGGAGAAGTAATTTTTCCTCTACCCTTTTAGGTTCTTGGCTAAGACCTCTGTAATAAAAGACAGATTAACAGGAGAAAAACAGAAGTTTAATAACATGCATACATCCTGTATACATGGGACAGACCCAGGAAAACTGAGTAATTCTCCAAAATGGCACAAGCCACCACCTTAAATAACATCTCCAGGTAAAGACAAATGAAGATGTTGGGCTGGGGTGGGGAGGCCAATTATGTAGGTAACCAACCAAGGGTAGGGTTGTTATGCAGATTTAAGTCAGTGTCTTCTCCATTGATAAGAGTTTCTAGAGGGTAGGGTCCTCCTTCTCTTCCTAGTGCAGAGAGGGAGACACCCTTACAAATGGAGATTTCTCTTATGAATGTAAATGTCTCTTATAAAAGGATAACTTCTCTTAAATTTTCAGAGCTTTTCCTGTGTCTGCTGTTTCTTAAAAATAATCAGCCTAAAGTAATCTTTATGCCAAAGAAACACATTCTGGAGTGGTAAATCCTGCTCCCTTTCACTTGCAAATGAAGGAATCTTAACCATTAAACTATTGGAACAAATGCACTTGCATACACCTATCTCTTAAGAACAAATATTAATTCTAAGTGACAATGTGATCTGTTTGCAAATTAAGACAGAGAATATTTTCCTAAATGCATACTGTTCATGAGTCTTTGCCTGCCATGGAGATAGAGCTTTACATTATGAGACCAAGAATGGCAGCCTTAACTTTGTTCATTTTCCAGCTTCTGAATTTTGCCCAAATGGCTACAAGTGTGTAGGTAACGTGACCTGTCAACACAATTTTCAAACAATGGGACCATCTGCTCCACTGATGGCCACTGCATGACATTTCACAGATATGGTAACTGAGTCCAAGTTTGTTCTGCTCACTGCATGATGGGCCAATAAGTGGAGAGGCAAGATGTTGGGACTTATTCTGAAAGGCAGCAACTCAAGGAGATGGCAGACTATTGTCCCAAAGAACCATCTCCCAGAGCATGATATTTGAGCTTCTTTTATATTAAGAAGAGGGAGAAGCAGGAGGGAGTTGGAGTCAAAAGGTGACTGATGTCTGTAGACATCAAGGAAGGTCGAGTAACTTATTTGTCCTCGGTCAGTTGATCTTTGTGTACAGGAATCTGGTCATGTCATATCTGTAAATCTTAAACATAGCAGAGTCATTTCTGTATGTACTTCCTTATGTCCTCGGTTGAGGTAGATTTGGGATAAAAAGCTGTTTTTGCAGATTTAGCTGTAACATGCCTACGTGCAGGGCTAGACAGGAATTTCTAAGCTATAGGTCACAGCAGCAAGGGAAACAGAAGCAACATGGAGTCAGACATGCTAAGTTTCTCCCAGGTACAATATGACCCAAAGTACTGAAATGACAATCTTTTTATAGAATGTCTGGTCACAGTTCAAAACCTGATTTTCACACTACTTTCTTCAAGTGAAAGGACAGCATTTGCAGAAAATGCGTATTATGCCAGGGCCCCAACAAGCTACCCATCACCCAGTCTTAGGTAGGGAACAGTTATACTTCCCACATATCAGTAGCCAAACATTTTTCCCTTAAATCTAGATTTCTAAATCTTCAAACCTGTCAAGAAGAAACAGGCCCACAATGGAGTCACTTGTGCTAAGCCCACCAAGACTTAATACCTAACCTAATTACAGTTTCAGCATTCCCCAGGAATATAATCTTAACCAGTCAGTCTGGAATTTTCTGGTCAGCACCAATGAGGTAATCTGCCAAATAGGCCCTTTCCTTGCCCCAAAGGAAGATGAAGTAATCCCCCTTAATTGACCCTTTGTCCCTAAAAGGAAGGTGACCTCACCTGAAACAATCTTTTTTTTTTTTTTTTTCCCATTTATGATTTCCTTGTCTTACTTCTAAAAAGCTTTCTTTTCTGCAGCCCTTTGGAGCTCATTTCTATTGCTAGATGGGATGCTGCCCGATTCATGAATCATCATTCAATAAAGCCAATTAAACCTTTGAAATTTACTTGGTTGAGTTTTTGTTATTTAACAAACCCTATTTTACCATTCTCAGGTTGTTTAAAGGACTGATCAGAGTGACAGAAGAAGTTCACACCAGCCTTGGTGAGAAGCTCCGGAGTCCTGACAATCTACAAATAGCCAGAGAAGCCACTTGATCACAACATGAAGATGAGGTCTCTAAAGCCTATGGACCCATTCGCCTAACTGTATACTCAGGAAATACGAAAGACTTATCAAAATCAAGCATAGTGTTGTGTTTTTAACACACTAGCATATGTTAAATAATACACACCTGGAGAAGACCCTCAAGAACTGAATTCCAACATGGGCATCATCTCATTGAGACCTCCTTGAGTTTGGATTAAAGAGATGCAAGTCTTTCACGGTTGTTTTGGCAACTGCGTATGGAACGGAGACAACTCCCACGTGTGTCTCCTGAGCCTCTGCAGTGACAGGGTCACAAACGAGCTCCTTTAGAAGCTTAATTCCTTTCATTTATTCAAACACTTCTTCTTCTTCTTCTTCTTTTTTTTTTTACTTTATTTATTTATTTGACAGAGAGAGACAGAAAGAGAGAGCACAAGCAGGGGGAGCAGCAGAGGGAGAGGGAGAAGCAAGCTCTCCGCTGAGCAGGGAGCCGGATGCTGGATGCCGGGCTCCATCCCAAGATCCTGGGATCATGACCTGAACCAAAGGCAGACACTTAACTTACTGAGCCACCCAGGTGCCCCAGACACTCATTTTCTATCCTCATCTGAACATACTTTGGAACATTATTGTGAATTCTTCTACCACTTTTATAGAAATGTAGTTAACAGAAATTAACTGGGTAAGCCTTTTCTCCCCAAGGTAGAACGAGGCCAAGGACTGGTATTTCTTCACCTCTGTGGGAGTTTAAAGGTCTCGATTTTGGTGCAGAATGAATGCTAAGGCAATGGTTTTCTGAATGTTGTTCCCAGAGCAGTAGCGTCAGCATCCCTGGGGAGATTGTGGGAAATGCAATTTCTGGGTCCTACTCCAGACCTGAGTTTGAGTTTGGGGAGGGGGCAGCAGTCTGTTTGAACAAGCTTCCAGGGGGTTCTAATGCAGCCAGAGTTTGAAGACCACCATCTTAAGAGTCCTCCAGGAAGAAGCAGGCCATTAGCACTTGTGTTTTAAAACACTCCTTCTGAGAGAATGGTCTAGGGCTGTTCAGGTGAGCGCAGGTAGATCAGCGGAAGCCCCACCTCCAGGCAAGTCCCGCGATATTTTTGATTCAGGCAAGAAGTCAGCCTTGTTTCAGATTTCCTGGAATGAACGGGGATGTTGTTCACGATCAGAGCTTCCAGAGGTCAAGTGCATCAACATTCTTCCACAGTGTTCTGGAAAAAAAAGAAAAAATCCAAAAATCTATAAAGTTCAAAAAAGACTGAATCTAGTTATTTTCGTCACTTCCTTACTGGGTATCGGTTGCATGTGAGTGGTTACTTACAGCTCTGAGTGGTTATTGGTGCTGTGGAAATTACTCCGTCAGCTTGATGGCTGCCGCAGGGCAGAGATGGCCCCCGACCTTCAGCAGCACCCCGGAGTGGTGAGTGCTCAGACACTGGGCCGCCTGTCCTAGACCAGGACCATTCCCACAGAGCAATCTGTTGCTTTGGTGCATCCTATTTTGTGTCACGGAAGTAGGATGAAGGGAGACATTAATAAATAGTGTTTTCATTCCTGTTTCTTAAACTGTGAACCTGGGACCACCAAAATCCAACACCCTTGGGGAGGGGATGGGGGAAATGGTGCTTGAGAAAATGCAGATTCCTAGGCCCTACCTTCCAGCTGCTGAGTCAGAATCTCCGGGGAGGTGTTGTGAGGCTCTTTGTTTTAATAAAGCATCCCACCTTTCTCCTAGATTCGGTGACATTTGAGAACCACTGATCTGTGCTGTCTGACGTTGCTCCTTTTTTGGATTTTGATTAGAGTATACAATCGGCTTTTACCGACTGGAATTTGGACCTATAGAAAGAATGTAAACTTGGAAATGAGACTAATCTGGCTTCAGATGGATCCAGCCATGATCAGAGGTTAAGACTTCAGGCAAGTTGATGAACTGGTTTGAACCTCAAGTTTTTCATCTGTAAAATGTGATGATTATAGTGTCCATACTGTGGGAGTACTGGGAAGAGTCAATAAGAAACTGGGAGCAAAGTTATGTATATAATATGTAATATACAATATAGATTTCTACACATATATATTACATGTAACATATAATAATATATAATATATAATTCATGAAATATACATATGTGATACATATAAATATCTGTATATATTTAATACGGGAAGTATGATTTAATAACACTTTCTAGGGTATCCATCTGTTTTCTAACCCTGGATTTTTTTTTTTTAATCTCCTTCCAAGATAGTTCCAAATGGAGGAAGGAAGGAAGGAAAGGAAAGGTATTATAATGTCTGATCTAATAATCACAACCTCCCTGTTTGGCAAGGGTTTTATCATCTAGAGTTTACAGATGAGGCTGCTGAGAACCAGAGAAATGAGAGAGATTTCCAAAGCTCCAAACATCAGGCTGTCTCAGTCTCCTCAAGGGCCAACCCCCGATGCCTGAAATCGTGGAGCTTTACCCGCGCACCACAGGGAATTCGCCTGTGAGGTTTAAGCAGATGTGACCTCAGAGTGAAAGGCCACCAAGTGTCAGGTTCCCTGTGCCCAGCCTTCCCAAACCTCAGGGTTTTTATGTTGCAAGGAATGAGTCAGTACTGTTCCAGCTCTAGCCAAATAAACCATGTTCCAATTACCATGCTAGTAGCGTGTTGTCTGGGAAAAAAAAAAAAAGACCTAAAAACCTGTCTGCCCTTTGTGGTGACAGAAGTCCTGGTTCAACTTTTAATGGCCTTAGTCATTCTATAGGAGTTATGGTGACTTAAACCTTGTTTTGAATGTCAAACTTGATTCCAGTCTTAGATATGGCACCAGGACAAGCCATTAAAGCTTGACTGTGTGTTGCAAGAAGGGGAATTGGTATTTTGGGGACCGAGAGAGCTGAAGATCAAATCAAGTGTCCAGGTCATTGATTACGTCACATGCACCGAATACTGAAACAGTCCTGGGAAAGATCTCAATCCTCGTTTGGAATGTCCCAAGTCCATTTAGGGTAAAATACACCAAACACTTCCCATGCAAACGTCAGCAAAGACACCAGTCACAGACTATGGAGAGTCTAGGAATTGAAAACGGACACACTCAATGCAAACCAGGATTCCAGATCTTTTTTGACTTATTGGAGAGGCAATGGAAAATAAACAATCCCCAGATAATCTAATATTGCAATAAAATTAGCTGTATCTTTTCCTTTCACACAACGTCAAAGCACAGAAGACAAGCTTCTCTTTTCCCTGTGGGAAAGTCAAGTAATTTAAAAATTCCCAAAGACAACAGTTTCTTCGTACACAAGGGCCTTCCACAAATTTGGCAGGTCTTTTCAAAGCACGGCTACAAGGTGATAATGTTTCATAGGTAGGTGTGGTCATCATTATGTCAGTGTGTGTGCATAATCACCCTAAAGGTAACAATTTCCATGGAATAAATGGACTAATAGCAAGAAGACAAGAAGACGCCCTAGTAATATAATTTTTATTGGCTCTTTCCTTCACTCACTGACTTGATAGAAAAATATCTGCCTAATCTCCCAGCACAGCTCCTTGGTGGAACACTCCACTTGTAGGATTTGGCTCTGTGGTCTTATCTGTAATCCTAGGACACCCTCTTCCCACCATAGCCCATATAGTCAGATGGAATCCAATTGAGGACAAAAAGCTTCTGGAGGTTTGCTCTCTGGCTTCCTTCTCAGAGCCATGCGGAGCTGGGAGTGTCCTGTTCTCATGGCCCAGCTGTTTGGGGGAAATCCTGGACAAGTCACTCCGAAGCAGGGAAGGAGCATCTCAATGATTTAGGGGGCTTTCCAGAGTCTCGAAAACCTGCCTGGAGTTATAGAAAATGTAAAGGCAGAGAAGAAGCTGCTGTAGATTACTGAGCATGAGGTAAAGAATGAACTCTTGCCATGTTCACATCCATCACCAAAGCAAATGGGGTGATTTATGTTTTCCAGAAATGGCTGTTTGGAAAGATTTGATGTTCAGCAGTCCTGGGCCCTAACTGACATTTATCCTGCGTTATAAAATATCATCTCAGAGATACATCGATTTACGACTTAACAGAGAAATAACATGTACCTAAAAGTGTGTGTTTGTATGTGGGTGTAAAAAATGGAAATAACAGCCAGATCCTTGCTGGATTAAGGGTACTATGTCAGAAGTCAACTGTTTGGGGTATTAGACTCAGGGGGTTTAAAAGGGAAGCTTTGCTGAGTATCCTCTGCTGAGTAATACCCTCAAAGGGGAGTTTGGTTGGGTTTCCGCTTGAATGTCTCCCTGAGAGATGCATTTACTGCTTGTTGAATCTTAACTTGTCCTCTCTCGACTCTGGATTTTTTTCTTCATAGCAGATCAGAGACTGTTGTCCTTTTGTTTCTCACTCTAAAATGCAAGCAAACCCGTAGGAACTGCAAACTGTCTTGTTCGTAATTTTATCCCCAATACCTAGCAGAATACTTGTACATACATAGTAGGGGCTTAATAAGTATTTGTGGAATTAATGGTCAAAAGGGGCTGACTCTGGGTTAGGACATAAATAGGGTACTTCTGTAACAGCGTGTCTTGAAAGAAATACTGAAAAGAGGAAGACCCCAGGCAAACTCATTTCTAAAGTGAAGATTAGATTAGCTCGCCAATAAGGGGCAAAACTTAAGTATAACACATTCAGTTAAGTCTGATTATTTAGGGATATAGGGATACACTTAGGAATGAAATCCTCACGTCGTCTCTTTGGGATGGCCATACAGTGTTATGAAAGGATCATGGGAATCTGTCTGTTTCCTATGGCACCCAACCTGCACCACATAGGGCCTGGCATGGGTGGGGTATCCAGTCGGAATGTAGGCAATGTGGCATGATTGTGTGATTGCCCTGTTTCAAGAAGAGATGGGGTTCCTCTTCATGATGGCATTTAGACAGAAGGAAACCAGGCATTACCTTTTTAGGATCTGTCTGTCTTGGAATATAAGGTGAGCCAAGGACAATTAGCTTGGCTTGAGAGAATTCCCAACATGGCACTGAGGAGAAACAATTCTTTATGAAACCCATAGTGTGTATCAGGCATTTTACAGCCTTAGCATAATGTATCTTCTTGATAATGCATATAGGTCAGTGCTAGCCCTCTACTTCAAGGGGGAACTGAGGGTCAGTGCCATCCACCTCAGGCCTGGAGGGATTAAGCGAAGGTTCTCTGATTCTAGGACTTTGACTTGAGATCAGCATGAAGGCATAAAGAGTGATCTTC
The DNA here is from genome assembly GCF_964656455.1 of Halichoerus grypus. Taxonomy (NCBI): domain Eukaryota; kingdom Metazoa; phylum Chordata; class Mammalia; order Carnivora; family Phocidae; genus Halichoerus; species Halichoerus grypus. Next base: position 67,883,307 of record NC_135717.1, read on the forward strand.
TTTCCTGTGTGGTAGGCAGAATGAGTAGGGGATCCATCCTATTGGATTACCAAGAAAAAGAACATCTCCATCAAATGTCTGGGGTGTTTGTCTTGTTCTGGTTTTGAATTCTTGCAGATCTACCAGGAATCGTGTGGCCTGCATTTTAATTTTTATTGAGTACTTGTAACTAGCACAACCCCAAGAAGTGGGCTTGAAATCACACATTCAGAGAGCATGCAGAGCATTAGGGAACTGACCCAGCAACTCTATGTCCTAATCTGTAAAATGGACACAGTTGTACCCAGTTCCTGGTGCTCTTATGAGGACAGCTTCAGATAGTGCTTTGGAAAGCACTGTGTCTTACTTTCTCTCCCATCGAAATAAGCCTCTGAGTTAATTGAAGACAAAATAATTAAATTTTCATCCATTATTCTCCCAGGGGATCAAAGATTGGCTTCTGTAGTTTTAAATAGGAAAGAAAGTTACTTTCTCATCTAGTGCCTTTTTATTTGCACTTTCTGATTGCTGAATACACGCCAGCAATTTCTTCACATTAGAGCTGTTGTATTATCCCTTCTGGTGGCCTCTTACGGCTAATTGTGTTTAAGGGGAAAATCAGACGTTTGGAAAGCTCATTGGCCCAGGCTCATTAGTAGGCCCTTCTTATTCTATTGTATTTATAATAGAATTATAAACATGTCATTCTCTGCCCCCGCCCTCACCCCACCTCGCTTTTAAAAAACTTTCGACAAAGACCAAAGCCACAAGTACACATTGTAGATCATCAAAAGCCGGCACCAATTTGACTAATGGTGTGCACTTTGTTTTCAGATTCTCTTAATACTTTAAGCACTTAACTGGAGCCTGTGCTCATCCCGAGCTCTAGCCTGTGGTTTCCAGGCAGAAGTAACCCACCTGACATTTAGTGCCCCGTCTGTGAGTTGATAAGGCCGTCTGGAGTCTTTAAAGTCCTTTAAGTGCTAAGTGTCAAGCTGGAATGGGGGTGCCTCCTTGCTGAACAGTGTGTGTTGTTTTAGAATGATTACTTAATATGAAGAGTTTTCCAAGCGCACTAATGCGAGGGGTATTTAAACAGGGTAATGGGGTATCTTCAAAATGCCTTTTGAGTTGGCAACTTAATAATCTCCCTCTTGTTCAAATATTATTTACACCACAGTACATCTGATACTCTCCGAAAGTTAAACAAGCCATTCAGGAAAATGGGATTGAATTGTGACAAGCTGAATAGAGGCCCTAAAAGGTCCTGAGCTCATTTCTTCATGTATGGTAAGGTACACCTGGGCATGTCTTTTGTCGGTCCTGCTCAGGAGACACTGAGGAATTTCACCTGCAGATAAACAGGAAAATGAGACACATCCAATGGTATCTATCAGGCAAGACTCTGAATATATAAAGAACAATTTCTGCATAAAATTTCTTTCTTTCTTTCTCTACCTAATGGAAACGAGCCAGAGGAATGATCACCTATAGGAAAATGGTCCATTTGATGCAAAAAAAAAAAAAAAAAAGTGGTGCAGAGAGAGGCCCAGGAATGCTTGGGCTCCTGAAGTCAGGAAGGCTGCCGTGCTTGGGGCCTGACCAGCCCAGACCTGGAGACATCATTCTGTGAAGGTGGTGGACAGTCATCATGTCACCATACTCCTGCTGTGGTGGTCACCTCATACATCTAAAGGTGGTGACAACAACCCCCAAACATGTGATCATGTCGTCTTTCCTATTTCTTCCCCCTGAATTATATTCATTCTTGATCACTCAGTGACTCCTTTTTTTTTTTTTTAACTCCTTGACTTAAGAAAGTTTTAATTAGGGAAGAAAGAGGTCTGTGAAGATCAGACTATCAGAATCTAGGACCTATCATTCATATAGTTCAGATGATGCTTCAATTCTGAACTTAAACATAAATTTCCCATCACACACAGTAATAGGTACCTGTGTACGTGTGTATATATACATATATATATGAATACACACACTCACGTATCTCGGTTTCTGAAAAGCAACTAAGAGCTTCATGATACTCATTCTCTAGCTGTGGCTTCCCAGCATGTAAAGATGCAAGTGAAAACAAACAAACAAACAAACAACAATAACAACGACAAAAAAACCCCACAAAACTCTTCCACATCCGGGTGTTTTGGAGAGTCCGCATATTTTGTGTTCTGTAGGCGGAGCCTCTGGTGATTGATGGGTGTGAGGGAGGGGAGGGAGGGAAGGAGAAAGTTCTGTGAACCAGATGATAGGCAGTCAGCCTTGAGCCTGGGGTTCCCAAAAGCCTGGCCCATGACCTTGAACAAGTCTCAGGGCGTTTGTTTTCTCATCTGTCAAGTGAGGACCACAGGATCGTACCAGTGCCTTCCATCCAGATGCATGGTGTCACTGAAAGAGCAAAGAGGGATAAAGGAGCATACTTTCCTCCGATACTCGAGATGCATCGTTGTTTTGACCACCCTTCCTGTTGCATGACCCCAGCTGTCAGGGGCCTATGGCCATTCCATTCCAACAGCCGAGAGGACCCACCAGCAGGTTGTCATAGGCCCACCCAGGAGTGCCTGTCTCCCTGGCCATGGGCCACTGTGAATGTTACTGTTACCAATAACAACCATCTAGGGGGGATTTCCCTGCAGGGTTAGAGTCATCTTGTACAGGGTTTCTCACCAGACCCCCAAATCAAGGCTCTCCAGCCAAAGCAAACAAACAAACTCCACCATTCTCACGGGCCAGGTGGACCGAGTGTTCCTGGGGGTGAGGACTGTGTGCCTGGACACCTCGAGGGCTGTCAGTCCAGTCCCTGCTTGCACACCTGTGACCAGACGTGCAACGGAAAGTGAGCTGGAACATGAAGCCCATCCCCCCAGCTCCTCAGGTCTGGGCTCAGGGTCACCCTACAGGCCCAGCAAGGGGAAGGGACATCCCCCAAGTTCTGTCGAGCGGGGTTCTGGCTTTGTGGCCAAGATCGGGGCCTGGGTCTCCTGGCGTCCAGGCTCCTGTGCCTTTTGGCTGAAAATCTAGTATCCCTGGAGCCACTCTGGTGAGGCTGTGAAGTCCCCATGGCCTCAGTTTCATCACGGAGGAGCTAGGATTAACATTAGATTGGTAGTGGGAGGAAGAGCAGTGTTCCACCAGGAAAGAGGGCAATTTTCTGCTCCTTAGAACCTAGAAGGGGCCTCCAGTGATGGCTGGCAGCCTTTGAAAATCCTTCCCAGCTGCTGGCACAAGAATTTGCCCGGCCTACGTGGAAGTCATTTGATCCTGGGGGGCTGTGGTGCAATTGTGAGAGCCATTCCAACAGTGCTGGGAGCACCAGATCTGTTTTTAGCTTATAAATCAGGTCGCGGGGAACCCTCTGCATCATCCCATCATGGTGGGAGGTGCCGCTACCATCTCAAGGGGCCCGGGGGGCCTGGCTTCACCCCCAGGCTCCTTCCTTCAGAGATGCCCGATAACCGCTCTTTGTTTTGCAGGGCCTGCTGTCTGCAGCGGTGTCTTTGCCCGTCCACGTCAGAACCTACACCAGTGCCTTCGTCAGCCTCTGGTGGCTGGCAGCCCGCCAGGCTGGGCTCCCTACTGCTGCCCACGACTGGGTCCCACCCCTGGAGAGTCCGCTGCAGTCGCCCAGGCAAGATTTCTTTGGTTCACTCTGTTTGGGCCCCGACTCCTCATCGGGGAGGAGCCACTCCTGTCCCTCTTTGTTCAGTCCCTCACGGCCGTGGCCTCCAGGCCCAGCCCAGCCCCGTCCAGCTGCGTCCAGGCTGGCCCAGGGGCTGGGAATGTAGATGGTCCGGATGCCAGGATCACCACGGTGGGGTCCCAGTCACCATTCAAGGGTGCAGAAGATTGCAGAGTGACCCTGCTCAACTGGTTGAGGCACATTTCTATGTAAAACATTAACATAGGGTGATTTTTACCATGAAGATACAAGAAAACATTCTACGAATATGGTTCAAAATTCTGGCACCATTGATTCATTGCCCTGATGAGTCTCCTTGGCCCGGACAGTTGTTTTGCTCTCATTTGGGCAAACAACTCTAAGTAGGATAAACGTCACTTTCCATTCATTCTATCTCCTTGATGTCAGCCTAGGCACCAGTGAGGCACAATGTCTCTTTTATAATTTTCTCCAGTGGCCCAGGGCTGCCAGCAGGAAAAATTACAGCCTCCCCCGTCACTAAATCCAAAAGTCTGGTCCAATGACCTTTGCTTGGAGACTACATTTCTCACCACTGCACCAAAAAATCCAGCAAAGGGCTTTGATCCTGAAAAGCATTAAAAGAAAACAACACTCAAAACAAACAAACAAGTCAGCCCAGCCCAGCCGGGGCAAAGGGAGTTTCTTTTCATGTGGTTTCCTTTGCGCCTACATGCTGTGACAGGTTCAGGATGTCTCCGACTGTAGAACACTGAGATTTGATGTTTGAAGAGAGTAAAGCTGACTGCCCAGCACAGAGCAGTATTCAGAATCCATTGCCAGGCCCCAACCCTGGCCTGGCAGCCGGCCTCACCTCACCAGCCGCTCTTTGAGCTCCTCATTGCACGATGGTTCCTGCAGCACATTCAAGTGTCCTAGAGCAGAGCTGAGGTGCAGGTGGGTGAGGTGTGAGCCCGCAGGACGGAGCACGGTGCGGGCACCATGTCCCCAGCTGGTTCCCCAGCCACAGTGGTCTTGTGTGTCCCATCTGATGCTTTCTGCCCCAGATCCCTCTCATTCAGGGACCGTTCTCAGCAGGGACTGGGGCTGGGTTGATAGGGGTTGCCAGGGGGCCTGAGCCAAGAGCAGTGAGGAGAAGACAGGGTTCTACCAAATTTTACAATCCTTGAGTTGAAGGAAACTTCGAACTTGTGTCTGAGTTCTATGACAAGAGAGTGTGGCGGGATGCAAGTGTAAAAAGTTTCATGAAAACATGGAACACAGAGACACTGCTTCGATTCACATATTAGAGCATGACGTCTGTCCCAAAGGGAAGAGAGGTGTTTGTCCCTCTTTGTTACCCTGGGGGTGCCTCAGGCGTGCTGCTTGCCAGGTGTAAAACATCCCATTGGGTGAACGCCCACCATGAGACAGCAGAGCAGTGGTGGTCCTCTCAGGACCAGGCATGCTTTTGTTCACAAACACAAACCTCCTAGAGACTCTCAAATATTTGAGGGGACTCTTCAGAGGATGAAGGTCTCCTACTTGAGCAGGTGAAGACATTAGTCAATGAGATGTGGGTCATTATTATTGATTTTTCTCCACTTGAATCCGTAGACCCTTTGGACCTGAGGAAGTGCCAGTTATAAAAACTACGTCCCAAGCTGATGGCCCTGCCAGTCAGCTGTGAGAAGCCATGATTCGAACTACACTCAGGCCCACAGTACAGACTTAGAGTAAAGGGACAGTAACATGGGACTCTACTGCAGAGGCCACAAAGCCCTTGACAATGGAACTGATGCCAAGCATCCCTACGTCCTGCGAAACTGCCAAACCACATTAGGAAAAAGCGAACACCAGCCTATGAAAGGCAAGAAACCGAAGAGCTAAGAGAGGAAGATCTTTGCAGAGAAGAGTGCTGGTGTGCTAATAATGCATATCCTCCAACAGGGGGAAAGAAAGGAATACTACCCCCTCAAATCAAGGCAAGTGATAGAGGGGCTGCAGGAGACTCCTTGACGTTGGACGCACGTTCTCTGGAGTTTAAGCAAACTCTGGAGTTTGATTCTATCAAATAAACCAAGAAAAATGGTTTCACTGGGATGTGGGTTTAACTCCATCAACAACATGACAAAGACACCTGTGTTTTTTCCATAAGTCCATTGGATCCATGGCAAGGAGACGGCTCGGAGGCATGGGAAAGGAATCTTCCCTGGAAGGGAATTCTACTGGAAGAGAGGAGTTGAAATCCAGGAAGTCCAGCTGTGGGCTGGAATCAAGGAACCAGAGGTAGAGGCTCCCTGCCAGAGAAAGGGGAGACTCCACACATCTGCTCCTCAGGGGCCCCATGCCAGAGGATGACTGCATGTGAGACTGGCCTAGACCTAACCCTCTATTGACCCAACTGTGGAAAGGGTCAGATCCTGGGGCTGAGAGATAGAGAAGGAATGGAAGATCAACAGCAGAGACTAAAAGAAAGCCAGCCACCCCCACTTCCTTCACTGTAGGCTTTACAAGGGGGAACACTTTACTTTAAAATTAAGTTTGGAGTTTTGATGATTGTACAAGTCTGAATATTTTAATTGCTGAAATGAGATTGCTTGTGGGACTAAAAGGGCTTGGAAAAGCTATGAGATCTGCTTGAGATTTCATCTAGGACAGTGAAGAGCTAGCCCTCAGGATGACTTTAATGGAGAAAGGTGGGAAAGAATGCTTTTTTTTTTTCTTTCTTTCTGCACCTAGTAAATTCAGCTCATTCAATAAAATACTTGGAATATTTCACCATGGGAAGAAATACCCTTATCAAACCCTCACAGTGATCATCCTGACCAAAGAAGGAAAAAGGAGGGGCTGTATTAGTCTGCTAGGATGGCCATAACCAAGTGCCACAGGCAGGGCAGCTTAAACAACAGAAATTTATTTCCTACAGTTCTGGAGGCTGCAAGTCCCAGATCAAGGTTGGGTTGATTTCTTCTGAGGCTTCTCTCCTTGGCTTGTAGATGGTCATCTTTTCCCCGTGTCTTCACATGGTCCTCCCTGTGTGTGTGTATATGTATCTGTGTCTAAATGTCCTCTTCTGGTAAGAACTCCAGTCGTGTTGGATTGGGACCCATCCTAATGACCTCATTTTAATTAGATTTATCTCTTTAAAGACCCTCTCTCCAAATGTGGTTACTTTTTCCATCACTAGTCCCATTAAAATTGTTGATGATTTTCATGTCCCTCCAGTTATAATTTTTCAAAAAGTTAAACACACAACTCTCATAAAAATGCAGAATGAAGCCATGTTTAAAAATGTTTATTCATTAATGAAATCAATAAGATGATAAAACTGATTTCAAGAGCACTTTGAAGATCTATCCATTTGTATATAGTCTGAAATAACATTGAAGAAGTTAAAATAGGATTGTGAGGTTAGATACAAAACTGGTTAATGTCCTACAGGGCCATAAAAACTATGATCTTTGGGGTTATCTCTTCCCTGCACAGAGATCTACAAGTTAACGTGTAACTTTACAGTGTCTGGGTTCTAATCAAATAATAAATAATGAAGTCAAACACAGAAACATTCTTCTAGATAATGAAATGATCTGCAGATAGGCTAGTAAAACATGCTCCAGTATGACACTGAAGAGACACGTCACGCTCATTTACCTTATTTCCAAGTTTTTGATAATGTGTCTGAATATTTACCATGGATGATTTCTTCCAACACTGGGGCCTCTCTGAAGTTCCATGTCTTCATCTTCTCTAATGACCTTGTTCTCCATTTTACCTCTGCTGTACCTCTTCTCCCAACCGTTCTTGTCTTCTGATCATGTCCTACCCATCACTACAAACTCTGCATCATCTCAGTTGTGAACATCCCACTCTCTATTTTTCAGCTCCAATATGAACTATAATCCATTGATCCCATCACTTTGGTCTGTCTCTTATCATCCTCTTCTCTCCACATGCTCTTTCACCCAGTTTAAATTCCATCATCAATCACTCCCTTTGAGAGAACATCGAATTTTTTGCTGGTTTTCCCCACTCCCTTGGCTAAATGACAACCATAATTAAATGCAGCTCTTCTCCTACTTTGTGCCTGTCCCTATGCAGCTAAATGCTGCTGGTGAGAAACACCAGCATATTGGCTTCTCTCACTTGAAATCCATGATCACTACCCTTCATGATCACCAACTTCCCAGATTTCAGATTGGTAAGTATAAGACCCTTCTATTCAGACTGTTTTGGGGAACCAAAGTATGATCTCTCTGGCTCCTTTCTTTTTTTGAAACAAGAAATTGGCTTCCAAATTATTCCATGCAATTCTAGAATCATCTTTCTTTCAAAAACCTATTCAGTTCTCATAAACTCAGTCCATGGATATTTAAATTCCACAAGGAAAATTGATTCAAATTGGCTATGTCTGTTTACGAAACATGTCCATCTAGGAGTGGGTTTCTCTGCCGTCTGAGTTTGTTTTGGGGTATGGATATGAGATTCTGGCTGGGTCCTCTACAGCAAGCCTATTTTCCAGTGCCATTTTTATTGGCAAAAACTTTATTATGCCGATCTAAATGGACTGATGAAATTATTTTGAAAATAATCTTTAAAGGTAATCAATAATAGAGGTCTGACTTTATGGAGATCGGTTTCCTCACTCCCCATCTAGCAATCCAGACTGTCAATCATAACTTGAAAACAGTCAGTGTTTTTTGTACTAGTAAGAAGAGGAGACTGAGCAGCAGAAAAGCAATGAAAAGTTTGACTTCAGGCAGGAGAAACAAACATCTTTTCACTCAAATATCAGAATAAGGGGCATGGATCCCATGGAAAACCGAAAGAGTGCCTGTATGAGTGTAATGTCATCCCTACAGGAAACCAGCCACTTGGCATGTCCCAGGCTGAACTATAAACTACATTTTCCCGTTTTGAGGTCTACTTGTTCCCGGTGTTAGAGGACATCTTCTGGAGCACTTGTAGATGTGGTGAGAGCTGGGTCTACAACAACTCAAACCACCAATCAGCTCAGGGAAAGGATTACTCAAAGTGGTTGTGTGAGATCTTTTAGCCCAAAGAAGCTTTTGGTTGACTGCATTTTTCAATTTTCAGCAGACCGTATCAGCAGTGGTTTCTTCTGAGAGGTTGCAGCAGCAATTTTCTGATTTAGGAAGACAGTCCTTTGGTTGAGTCCTGTTGAACCCACTATCAAGCTGTTTGATGAGTTATCCAGGTTTTCTCTAACTACACAATCTAGCAGGCACTGGGGACCAGGATTGGGAGCACAAAGAAACCAAAGGAGCTCCAGAGGGACAAAAAGTAGGCAACAGAACAATCTCATGACCCAAACAGTCTGGTTGGGAGGTCACCACTATCTATGATAAATGGCCTCCCATGATTCTCTTTTTCTGTCATTCTAAAAGTGTAAAGTCATGAGAGACTCCTTTGCTAGACACTGAAGCATGCTGGTATGGGAGGAGGGAGTGAGAAGTACTGGATCCCCAAGAAAATCAGAGTTTTGTTAGGAAAGTGAGTGGATGCTGGCAGCCAAATATAATGCTTTCTGTTACAGCACACTGTGGGTCCAAAACCTTGAGGGTGCAAATCATTTACATTGTTAATCTAGAACTATAAGCTTACATATAGTAATTTCCATATAATGCCCTACAGATGAATAATGAATGCACTTTAAATACTTAACTATATTAGCAATCTATTGCTGTAGAACAAAAATAACCCCAAACTTTAGTGGCTAGAAGAAACAGACACTTATAATGTCACAGTTTCTTTGAGTCAGCCATCCAAGCATGGCTTAATGGGGTCTTCTTCTGCCTCTGGGTCTCTCACATGACTGCAGTCAAGGTGTCAGTCAGAACTGAGGTCTCCTATGCAGTCTCGACTAAGAAAGGGTCTGCTTCCAAATTCACTTACCTGGCTGTTGGTGGGGTTTAGTTCCTGGAGGGTTGAGGGAACTGAGACCCTTGGTCCTTGCTGGTTGTTGGTTGGAAGGCTGTCTTCAGTTCTTTGCCATGTGACCCTCTCCAACATGTCCACTTTCTTCATCAAAGTCAACAAGAGAGTCTTCTAGGAAGAGGAAAATCACAATCTTTTTTAACTTCATCACAAAAGTTATAGCCCATCAAAGGTGCTGTATTCTAATGGTTAGAAGAAGTTACTCAAGGAGATGGGATTACCAAGGGTGTGAATACCAGGACTCATTTCGAGCCATCTTAGAGACCACCTACCACATAAACATGATGATTATGTTATATTAAGTTGCACTAAGCAGATCAACTTCTCTCAATAATTTGATTAATTGTTCTGGCCTTGTGCAGACAGAGCACAGGTACAAATCCCAACCCAGCAACAGGAGTCAAGGGATAGTCTGCAGCAGCCAGAAAAGGTGGATCCAAGAATGATATGGTGAAGTTTGACCAGAACACTGACTCCACTCAGGGTCTCAGCCTCTGCTGGCCTCTGGAACCACCAAGGAGTTCAGCCCATACAGCCACTGAAGCCATGTGACCCCAGTATCTTGCTTGGGACAAAGAGGCCAGCTATGTCCTTTGAGCCTCACATTTCTCTCATGCTTGCTCAAGTAGAGCATTAGTTCCTTCAGTCGTATCATTCCTTTGTACTTTTATAGCCATACTGTTCTGTTCTTCCTCTCCTATGCCCCAACCTCCCTGCCACCCCCTTTATCTCTCTTCTTTGTAAACCTAAGTTCCTAAGTTCCATGGCAGATGAACTATTATCCTTAGCCCCTTCCCAGATACTTGTTGTGTCTGCAATGCTCTTCTCCCCTCAGAGTAACTTATCCTGCTTCTCTCAGTTTAATTCTCATCACTACAGGGCAGGTTCTTATGACTTGTCTGGCCAGGTTAGGTTCTCATGGTTTAGATATATAACCACACTGCACATTAGAGTTTTTCTCATACCACTTGCCACAACTTTAATTAAATAGCTGCTTTGGTCATTTTTTAGCTTCATGAATGCATTTCTTAGACTACAAATCCATGAGAGCAGGAACTATATGTTTTTGATCGCTACATCACCATGACCTCTGCACAGGTAGGTGGAGCAGTGTCTCTTATATTAAACAAATGTTTTAAAATGTTTGCCTCCTCTTGTATTTCAGAAAACTTGGTTGGCTTTTTTCTAAGGACACACTTGCCCAGCAAACCACTTGCAGAAAGGTTGCCATTCTTATGAGAGCCCAGAGGTTAGTAAGTTTCTTTTTGCCCTCCACATCTGCCCCCAAACCATCACTCATCCACTCATTTGGATTTACCCAATGGTAGAAATCACCATTCCTTTGAAACTCTTGTCATCCACCCATACCACTCTCTGTAATCCCTTGAAGCTATAATCTTTGGGCTTCTTAGTCATTTGCTCATATTCATCAAACTCTTTAGCACCTCACATGCATTGTCTTCTCTCATACCCTAAACACCTTAGTAATTTACCCAGCAGATTCAGGTATGTTGGGAGTACCTAACAAAGATCAAGTCAGATCACAAATCTTTGACCTGTGCCACTTCAACAACTGCTATCTTCCCTCTAATTCAGCCAGCACCACCCATAACCGCACTGGACCTTCTTATCGCCTGGGACTAGCTGCCATTGACACCTTAAACTCTGGTCTTCCTCTAGCCATCTGATCAACCCCTTTATGCTTCTGGTGTCCTCATTTTCTGACCTTCACACTCTTTCTTCTTTGATCCTATCAAGATATCCAATCTCTGGCACCATTCTTGCTACAGAAATTCATTTTGTTTTTTAATCCATCACATCCATTATCCATCATTTAGTGGGGGCTCTGCAGTTGGACAGCATCAGTTGAATCTAGATAACACTACTTACAGCTGTATAACTTGAAATAAGTTGTTTAACCCAGCTGAGTTACTGTTTTTTCATCTGAAGATGGGGACAACAATATTACCTATTTCATAGATTTGTTGAGGATTAAAGGAAATCCATAATGAATGCAAAAGCTTGGTAGAATGACCAACAAATAATAAATGTGAAATAAAGTGTATTGTTCTGATCATGATGGTGGTGGTAGTTTCTCAGCAATATCTTCTACCCCCTTTTTTCCTCATACCTAATGCATCAGCCCTGCTCTGTATCCTACCCCATTCCACTTTTCAAGGCTTCTCTAACTCACCTCACCTCCAGCAACCCTCAGTTTGTTTCCTATAGTTAAGTGTATACACACACACACACACACACACACATATATATATACACACACATATGTATATATATAAAAAGAAGAAGTCGTATATATACCACATCTTCTTTATCCATTCATCTGTTGATGGACATCTAGGCTCTTTCCATAGTTTGGCTATTGTGGACATTGCTGCTATAAACATTGGGGTTCATGTGCCCCTCGAATCACTATCTTTGTATCCTTTGGATAAATACCTAGCAGTACAATTCCTGGGTCGTAGGGTAGCTCTATTTCCAACTTTTTGAGGAACCTCCATACTGTTTTCCAGAGTGGCTGCACCAGCTTGCATTCCCACCAACAGTGTAAGAGGGTTCTCCTTTCTCTGCATCCTGGTCAACATTTGTTGTTTCCTGACTTGTTAATTTTAACCATTCTGACTGGTGTGAGGTGGTATCTCATTGTGATTTTGATTTGTATTTCCCTGATGCTGAGTGATGTTGAGCATTTTTGCATGTGTCTGTTGGCCATTTGTAAGATGTTCCAATCTTACCTTTGTTAAACAAATAAGAAGAAACCTTTCTTAATTCTATGTCTTCCTTACCTTTCTTCTTTATTTCTGAACCAAAGTTCCTGAAAGACTTGCCTTTGTCCTAATTATTCTATTGAAACTGCTTTTATTGAAATTACCCCACCTTCTTCCCAGCTTTCCAGGCGGGGCAGCCTCTTCTAAGCCATAAAATAGTTCCAGTTACATCATCTCCCTGGGGAATGGAGACCTTCCCTCTTTACAACCGCCACACTTGGATTATTCTTCCCTAGACAGAGAAGATCTGCTCCAAAGTGATGGTGGCTTTCTCAATAGAATAACCTAGAAATGGCTGATACCTTTTAAAGAAGACACACACACACACACACACACACACACACACACATATACACAATTTCCACTCAGTCTTCAAATCCCCACTGCATTTTTATCACTTCTTCCTTCTTCTGGCTGCTTTTTTATCACTTCTACCTACCAGGACATCTCTTGATATTTACTTTAACTCAACTTTCTGCGTGTGTGTGTGTGTGTGTGTGTGTGTGTGTGTGTGTGTGTTTTAGAAGGTGGGAAGGAAGGCAAGGACAGAAACCCAGGCTGCTATAGTCAGGCTTTCTCAATCACTCATAAAGATGATAGCCATCCCCTCTTATTGAAATTTTACTCAGCCCCGCCTGAAATCTTTCCCAGACACTGTGGCCTGCACTTATCTTGCTTTACAATCACAGCATGGGAAGAAGGCACCCAAGTCAGAAGCTGATTGTTGTGTGTCAAATTTATCATTTTGGGCCCAGATAGACAGTGAGCCCTTTGAGAAAGGGACCATGCTCTTTGCTTTTCACCCTTCCATCCCTAGCCACTCTGCACTGAACATAGTAGGAATTTAATGAAAATTTGTTGATAGATTAATTGCATCTGCTACCTTGTCCTGTTGTAAAAGCAGAAGCTTGTCTTTCTGAGTCCTGACTCTATTGCTTTAGAAGTCCCTCTGGCTAGACAGAGAGAGAACAGAAACCAGAAGCCTGAGCCCTTGGAAAGCCCCACAAATATCCCCTTTGCCATGGTCAAGGAGAGCAGATAGAAGCTTGCCTGTTCTCTGCTCCAGATTTGTGCTCTCTGGCCTTCACACCATCCCTGGTTCATCCTTCTTGTAGTACCTGCTTCTGTTCAGCCTCAGGTGCAAATACCCTCCCCAACTCTTCCTGCCCTAACCTTTTAGAGAGTAAGGAGTGGGGCAGGGTCTGCCCTCACCTGGCATAAAAGAAAGACCTTGAGCTGGGAAACAAGATACCTTGGTTCTGGTCCTGGGCCAGATACCAGGTTCAGAGACTTGATGCTATCTCCCAGTAAATAAGCATCAGGATCTGTTCTGAGGATGTGGGAACTGGGTTCAACCTAAATCTCTTCATCTTTACTGGCCATGAGTCACCTGAAATTCTTGCAGGTCATTCAGACCTCTGGCCTCTCTCCTAGAGGTTTGGGTTCAGGGGGCTCGGGTGTAGCCTGCAGACAATAAGCACATCTGATCAGGAAAGTTTGGGGAACACTGGTTTAGATGACTTTCAAGTCTTTTCTAGCCCCGGCGGCTCTTGCTCAAGTGCCTTAAAGTGGGGCTTCTGAATAGTGGCCATTGTGGGCTACCTTTGTGATATTTGCCACATTTGTATACTCCATGGACTTGTTAGCTTCATGTTTTCCTTTAAATTATCATGCATTAAAAAAAATCTTCTGTAGCCCATTTTCTGTAAAATCACTGTTTTGAGGTGCAATTTCCCCCTCATATACATTAATATGAATATATAATTCAAATCTAAAATGTTGACCCTTGCACCAACAAAAATCATTTCAAACACCACCCCACCATGCTATGTACCACTTCAGAATGCCAGAACACAGTCAGAAGGTGCCCTCAGGGTACAGGGAGCTATAAGACCACGATGGGGCAGAGGGTCTCCTGGGGGTGGGGGGAGTTGTGAGATAAGGATGGGGCAGGAGACCTTCCCAGAAGCTGGCCAGTTTCTCTGTCTTGACCTGGCTTGTGGTTACAAAGGAGTTGCTTTACAGTTAGTCTTTAAACAATACATTATGTTTTATACATTCTTCTTTATGCAGCTCAGTAAAAAAAATAACCAGGACTTAAACAGTTAAAACACTTGAATGGTTCTAAGAGCAGCTGATGTAGTTGGCATCCCATCCCCTAAGTGGACATTTAAACCCTTTTCACCCTGCAATCAGAATGCTGCAGCCCAATACCCCAGGCTAGGGTGGGAGCAGCTGGGGAGGGGTGAGGTCTGGGCCGTTTCCAGAAGCTTTGTGTTGTGCGCTCCTGACCCTTATCTCTGGAATTAAATTGCTGAGCATGGATAAGACTGACACAGAAAAGCTCTGTTTAATCACAACCACTAGCCGAGTTCTTGGTGGTGTTACTTTGGGAAAAGAGGAACGCACACCAGCCGGGCATTATACACCAGTGTTCCCGGTATCGTCACATCCCTGTCTCCTTCCCACTTCACACACACACACACACACACACACACACACACACACACACACACACAGGCCTGTCTTTAAAAGGAATCCAGTTAAGGTAAGCATGATACCTTAAAAGCAAAGCCTTATCTTTCCTCTCCATCAGGCTCCCTTGAAAGAGCAATGTTGTCTGGCTAGTAGTTCTCTAGGAATCTGTTTTCTTTGGGGCAGCTGCTGAACCTAATGAATCAAGCCAATAAACTATTTTGACAGCATCTGCTTTTTTTTGTTCTTTTCTCTCTCCAATCCCAGCCCCAATCTGAAAGACTCAGACACCATCCCCGCCTGCCCCCACGCTGGAGGCAGACAGTCTCTGTAACCCATTAATGGAGCCATTCTTCAGCAGATCAGAAGGCCTTGGCAGGAGTCCAGCACCAGGGGAGGAATCAGGTTCTGCTTTCCAATCAACGCACTGATGAACGCCTTCACCGGACTGGGGCACCAGTGGGGTGCGGGGTGGCTGGCAGGGCTGGCTGCACCCAGATACATCCTTCTACTTTGTCACCACCTCTGGCAGTCAACCATTTATTCTCTTGAGATTTGTTTTGCTTAGTTTTTAGTGTTTTAGTCTTTTGGAGTTTTCCATCCAAAGCTCAATTCCCAGAGACGTGTAGTAACACCTCAACTTAACACCTAGCAGGCTGAGTCAGTACCTGGCTAAGGGGCTGGGAGGGAGGGTCCTGGGTTACCTGGAGGGTGGAGCTCGCAAAAGGAGAGCTGTTTAAGGATCACAGTGAGGAGACAGTGGAGGGCACTCAGGCCTCTCCATGTCTTACGCTTGGCTGACGTGGGTTGGGCAAGCACAATTTAGCAGGGCCACCACAAATGGATCATTGGTGTGAGGATGGTCTGAATTCTCTGGGAAAGAAGAAGTTGCTAACTTCCCAAGCTTCCATGCCGATTTCTTAAATGTGGAGAAAAATGCAAAGATTTGGTCATTAATGCAACAGGTGGATCATTTGATTTCTAGGAGAGTTGTTTTTACCAGATAGTGAGACAACTAGTGGAGTCTTTATCTTCCATAGAGGTACTTACACACTGGTAATGGAAAAGACAGGTATAAAAAAAAAAAGAAAGAAAGAAAGAAGAAAGAAAGAAAGAAAGAAAAGAAAGAAAAGAAAGAAAGAAAGAAAGAAAGAAAGAAAGAAAGAAAGAAAGAAAGAAAGAGAAAAAGAAAGAAAAGGGACAAAGGGGTAAGAGCCTCTACCCTTGGACTTTGGGGTAGGCCTGCCCAGTACCTACCCCGTCGGTGTCAGGGAAACATTTGTGGGGCTCCTGCCACATTCCCAGAAGCACAGTGCCAGGTGCATGGTGGAAAATCAAGTAATATAAGTTGGATGTATGAGTGGGCTTGACACATAAAGTAAACCCAGAGGGCAGGGAAGCTGACGCAGCTCTCTTTGCCTGCGCCAAGACTGTGGGCACATATCTTTACAGAAAAAGCTGGCTACAACTATTACTTAAGTTATTAAAACCATAGAGATCCTGACTTGTATTCACTGACATGGGCTTCCATCAGCATTTCCCCTCATAACCTCAGATACAGCAGAAGGCAATTAAAGCAATAACACCCTTGAGGTAAGGGCCTTGTGTTCATTTAGACATTATAGGAGGAGGTTCTGAAGCCTGGTGCATAACTGATTCTGAAAAAGTAGCACATTTGTGCACTGACTGAACAGTGTCCACCACTGGCTATCATCATTCCATTCGTCGTGTAATAGTTATGAAGCTGAGATCACATTCCTGGACCCTGAGAAGTCAGTAGGCTTGGAGTAAGAGCAGACCTCGCACCTGAGGAGGGGACACAATGCGCAGAGGGAAAAACAGCTGAGAGCAACCTGGAAAGCAGCCATCAACATTCCACTGGCAAGTATTGAAATGTACAAGTGCAATGAACAAAGGCTTAGACACAGTGTGGCCCATCAGACCGGGGGTCCCCAGGAAGCAGAAAAGAAGGTGCAAGATCAGATTGATGGGTAGTTTTGTGCAGGGTTCACATCCCAGTGTTAGAATGTAATTCAAAACAAAGTAGACTTCATAGCCACCATGGTTAGACTTCACCTGTTGTACAAGGTGGACAATAGATGTGGGTGGGCCCTCCCCGGAAGGAGCAGCATACTGATTTGGCTGGACACCTGGGAAGAACTACCAAGATTTTCTAATACATTTTGTAGACCATGAATGCACTATTTGAGGTGCTCCTGAGCAACTTATCTTGCTACTTGATTGAATGAACCCAGCTGACTTCCAGCTTAAGAGGTGATTCCAATTTCAGAAGTGAGCAAGAGTTTCTGTCAGTTTGAACTCAGAGAGGCCTTGGTCTAGGTGCTTATTTTGAACCAAGAGCTAGAAGTACATGTTATTAATTTGCTAAGACTGCTATAACAAAATATGTGGTTGGCTTAAACGACAGAAATTTATTTTCTCACAGTTCTGGAGGCCAGAAATCCAAGATCAAGGTATTGGCAGGTATGGCTTCTTCTGATGCCTCTCTCCTTGGTTTGCAGATAGCCACATTCTTGCTGTGTCCTCTCGTGGTCTTTGCTCTGTGTGCATGCGCCCCTGGTGTTTTTGTGTACCCTAATCTCTTCTTCTCATAAGGATACTGGTTAGATTGGATGAGGGCCTACCCTAATGGCCTCATTTTTAACTTAATTGCCTCTTTAAAGGCCCTATCTTCAAATATAGTCACATTCTGAGGTATGGGAGTGTTTCCACACATGAATTTTGGTGGGGGACACCATTCAGTCCATAACAGTAGGGAAAATTACGGAGGACACCAGGTATGTGCTTTTCTCTTGGATACATCTTCAGTGTCCTGCTTCTCCCTGAAGAGCACCTTCCCTGGACTGTAAAGAGATATTGCTTTTGTTTCCTGATGTGCCTACCCTAGACTCCCCCTTGACACCATCCTTCCTCGTGATTTTGGGGACAATCCAAACAGTCTCTCTGACTTGTAGCAGGAAAAACACGGTGCAAGATAAATATTGTGTATATTTAGCATGACATGTAAATATTTTATAGAATCTAAAGTAAATAATGTATATATTTGAAAAGTCAGTGTAAATATTTTATAGGCTGCAGGACGACTGGCAAGTGTGGAATCTGGTATGCTTGGAGCTTCCCACAGGACCAGTGGCAGGCAGGGGCAAGGTCAAAGGAAATCAGAATTGGACAACCTGTTTATGGTGCATCAGAAAACATCTCTCTTTTTCTCCCTCTGCCTGGCCATTTCTTTGAACACACAACCTACTCTCAAATGAATTATCCACAACGACTCAGGACCAACTCCTTTAGCCTGAGAAGCTGCCAGAAAGAGAACGGGATTGCGTCAAGAGCAGCATGTAAAACCCTAAATGACTAGCTGAAATTATTTTATTTATTTCTTTACTGTCTGTCTCACCTACAGAAAGCAAATTCCAGGAAGGCTAATTTTACATATGCTTTGTGTGCTGACACATGCTAGGCAGTCAATGAATATTTCTTAAATGAAAAAATGATGAGATTTGATATCGAATTGAATACCTCTTCCACTACACAAGTTTCAAAACATTGCAACCCCACCCTGAAGGGCCAACATTTTAAATCTGTAAGTCAGGCAAATCTTTGTGCATTTATCCACATTGACTGTAGAACGAGCTGAAGTCATCTTCTGTGAGGAGATGTTATTGCTGTTTACTTGGAATTAGAAGGAGGTATTTGGGATCACAGGGCCCCAGGGTGGATGCCACTGCAGCGGAGAATCCTCCAGGAGGCCTTGGGAAAAGGGAGAGGCACACTGCAGATGGGGAGAGAGGAGGCAAAAAGCCAAAGATGGGAGGGAAATGGGAAGATCCTAGAAGATCTTTACTACCTTTGCAAGTTTGCCCATGAAGTACCTCTTCACAAACATAACCATGAGTGTTTCAAAATTAAGTGTAAGCAACTATTAACTGTTCCAGAATTTTTAGTCCACTCAGAATACAACCAGTAACAGCATTAATAGCAAACACTTACTTAGTACTTACCATGTCCCAGGTACTGTTCAGATTGCTTTGCATATATTAATTCATTTCATCCTTAGAACAATCCCATGAGGAGTAGAAAGTAAAGGTGAAACATAAATACAGAAGATTATGTGACTGAATTATCTAGAACTTTTAATTAACCATTCTCCTTTCACCCATGATATCAAACACTGGTGTCAGTGGTTAAAACATGTTCCTCCTTCTAGATACTTCCCCTTCATGTGTGTGCGAGCACTCACGTGCGTGTGTGTGTGTGTGTGTGGTCCTTGTATGAAGGTAGAGTATTTGCCAGGTAAACAGAATCTGCTTGGAAACAAGTCTCACCTCTCACAAAATCCCAGAGTCTGAGGAATGTGGAAAGACCCTGAGAGATCCCAGCTCCAACCCATCTACTGGACAGATTCGAGGGGACACTAGTTCCAGGGAGCCACCATCACGTGGCTGTCCCTCAGCTCATTAGTTGTGCACAAAACTGTGTGATGCCCTGGACCGCACCCAGGAGCAGATCTGTTGTCAGTGTTCAGAGCATGGTGAATACCAACTGGCTTTGTCAATGGGAGAGATGTGGGGCAGGGAAGGGACAAGGGAAAAGACAAAGAAATAAAACAGAAAAAAAAACAAAACAAAACTGTTTTTCATTTCTGATATTGCTGTTAGGAGAGCATATGGCAATGGAGCAATCAATCCCAAGCTTTTCTTATTCTTTTCTCAGTTTAAAACCAAAGCCATAAATTCTCTGCACCAGAACTCCGCTAGAGGCCTGTGCTGCTGTATATTGTGTTCAGCAGGAAGAACAACTGTCTTCTCACATCCTACCCGGCGATGCTCTGCGAGGGTTATGAAAGGTGGTTCAAGCCACAGTGTACCTATCACACAAGTCACACTGCTGTGGGGAGTGTGCCCACCCACCGTGCCACTTCATCCATGGTCCCAGAGTGCTGTAGACAAAGCCAGAGTGAGCTAGATGTCTCACAGGATGGGAGGGAGGCATGTTGTGGGCCAGTGTTTAGTTCTTGATGCCAGAGAAGGAGATGGGACTCCCAGAGGCCTGAGTTGACACATTGGGCCTTTCCCCAAGGGCAGCTGCTGGGGAGAGGACACACTGCTCACTGCTCCTCTTGGTTCTGTGACCAGGTCCTCAAGTTCTGCCATTGAGTCAAAGCAAATGGAACACACTTCCTCCTCCTTCTACATGTACAACAATAGCCTGCACCAGGCTTCTACATCACCTTGGGGTTTATTCAAGTCATTCATTCTTGAGAGGTTCTAACGCAGGTGGGGCCGGGGCACCTACCTGTACATTCCACATCACTGCCAGGGAACCCCAGAGTCTATAGCTGGGACAGAGCTGGGCTTGGGAATATCCTGAGCCCCCAGAAACATTTAACTGCACTTCACAGAAGTACACTTGTAGACGGATGCATTTTACTGACACTTTCAATACCATGGAATTGAACACAGAGTGTTTTGTTTCTTTCTTTTTTACTTTTTTTTGGTCTTATTTTTTGTTTTGTCTGATTTTGGTTGACTTTGTTTGGGTCACCTCATGAGGCAGAAAATGCAAGGAACAAGAAGATTCTTTTTTGTTTTGTTCGGATAAATAAATATTAAATGAGTGACTACCGATTGCTAGATATATGTTGCCTCTGTGGATTGAGAGATGGATAAAATATCCATTCTACGTTTACCATGGGACAATTGCTAGAGAAAATATGTGTATAGGGAGCAACAGGAGCAAGGACAAGAGGTTCCCAGCTCAGACAGAGAGTGCGGGGACGGCGGCTGGAGAGGTTCTGGTTGATTGAGTTTCCACATTTGTATTTTTTATTTTATTTTATTTTTAAATTTTATTTATTTATTTTGAGAGAGAGTGAGAGAGAGAGTGGACAAGCAGTGGAGAGGGGCAGAGGCAGAAGGAGAAGCAGACTCCCATCTGAGCAGGGAGCCCGATGCGGGACTTGTTCCCAGGACCCTGAGATCATGATTGAGCTGAAGGCAGACGCTTAATGACTGAGCCACCCAGGTGCCCTACATTTGTATTTTTAATGTACCACGTCAGCAAACCCAGAAATAGAGTTCAACAGAGCTGGCTTCAAATGACAGCTTTGACTCTTACTATCTGTGTTAGGGTACACCGACTGCTGTAACCAGTTCCCCACATCTCAAAGGCCCGATGTAGTAAATGCTATATGTCTTGCTCAGAACACAGTCCAGTGCACATCAGTGGGGTTCTTCTCCGTATGGTCGTTCATGTTTCTCATATTCACTTCTCCTGTGCCAGGGCCTCGGCTCCATGGCACTCAGTTGTAGAAGGGAAGACAGTGGAGTGCGCTTGCTTTTAAGCTGCCTCAGTCCAGGAGTGACCCACATCCCTTCCGTCCACTTACCATTGATGAGAACAAACCATGGGGCCAGGAGGAAGATGTGGGCGAGTCACAGCAATCTCTGCCATACTAGCAAGGTCGTATCAGTCAAGTCACCAAAACACAGTGGACACTGGACACTGGCTCTGACTCCAGCTTCCACCGTCTGGGTAAAGCAAAGACTTATATCTAGGGCACCTGTATGAGTCTTTGTTACCTGGGAGCATTTCAATCACCTGCTGTGATGGTCACATCAGGCAACTGGTCAACAAGTGTATGTCCGGGCTCTGTGCTGTCTGGGAATACAGCTGTGGTCCCTGTCCCGATAGAGACACATTGCATCTGGTTTTCTTGGTATTCTAATTTTGAACAATCCTTTACAGTAAATTGTATGTATATTAAGAGGGTATCAAGTATTTATCCCTTTCTTTAGGCAGCTTAATTTAAGCAGATTGCCTCTAACCTTTGAATCTCAGGTGTTTTCTTAGAGCACTGAAATGTGACTCTTTTTTTCACGTCTGGGGATAACAAAAGACCAGGTCATAAGGAGTGACCCTGGCCTGCTGTTTTGCTTCCAGAGTGTGAGGTCGTCCAACATAAAATACTCCAGATACGTTTCCTGGTACAACATGCCTTGGAAATTATATGCTTTCAACTCAAAGCATAATTGGATACAAGAAACTAATGTTCATGCTGTTTTATAACATGTTTCTCATAGCCTGTGGCCTTTCCTCCCACCTTCCTCCCCCTCCTTGAGTGCACAACTGTTTCAGAGAAGAGATTAAACCTCAAAAGAATCCGAGTATAATCTCCGAGCGGCGATGGATTTGTCAGGAAAACCCTGTCTCCACGGCAGGCTGGATACTGTTACCTGCACCACATTTGTCACTGAATCCGGACTGCCAGTGTTTTTACAGACAGTCGGGATGAAAAAAAAGGAAAGATAAAATTTATGGATGCCCTGGGGTCCTCCCCGTAATCTGACAGTGCTAATCTTTGGTGTTAACGGTGTGGAAGCTACAGACTGCCCCTTCAGAAACTGAAAACGAAGGCATTTAAAAGAAATCAAAGAGCAAATATCACACAAGCCATACCTCTTCCATCATCTATTCCGTCGTCTGTGTACCCTCCATGCTTTAGGCTGAGAGAGCACTTGAGATTCTGGGGGCCTTTCAGGAGCTTATCTGTATCAGTTAAGGCTTTGAAGTAGAGGTTTCTGGCATCTCATTACTGACAGAGATCCAACACCGAGGCTGGAGTGCAGTCTCCAGCCTGTGGGGCTTCATCCACACATCACACAAGCACTAAATTATCAAAGTCGGGGACAATCTTTATGTGCTACCTGCTTGGCCCCTAATAACCCTTCCTGCTTCCTACCACCTTTCTCTTTCTTGTTCTTGCTTTTCTTTTAGCCTGTGCTAATTCCCTCTGTTTCTCCTCAGTCGAGAAAGTCTTCTTAAAAGTTGGAATGGCCGTTCTCTTCAAACTCAAGAACTTGTCTTCAAGACTTTTGCAAAAGAAAAAAAAAAAATGAGGCTTCCGTGAGGTTGAATAGCTTGAGTCGAAAATGTGCTTTGGATGGAAAAATGTCCTAGCAACAGGTCACTCTGTGGTGCCCTGGGGGGTTTAGCCGGAGAGTGAGATTGTGTTACTTATGGTCTGAACCTGGTACTGAAGGGGCCCAATGAGTTCGCAAGCTTTACCGCACCAGGTTTGTGAATCTAGACTGGTAGCTGGCACAGAGTCTCCTACCCTCAGTGCCATGACCCTGGTGGGCAGTTTGCTGGGATGGTTGGAAGAGATAGGTAGGACATCTAAGCAGCTGTCCTCCTTGCTGTTCAGATTTTCCAGAAAACTTTTTACTTCTGAGGAGCAAGGTGGGGGTCAGGTTATCATGGAACAAAGACGCAGGTCGTCGTGAAAACTTTCTCTTCCCTTGGCTTTCTTTCCTCTTCTTGCTCTCTCTGTTATTCTGGGGCCTGCTATTCTTTTGCAAAATGTCAATTATTGCTCCTGTACTTAGGTCAGATTCACTCAATAAAATGCCAACCCTGAATAGATCCATTCACCTTCACAAATCCCATAACTCCTACCCCTGCACTGTTGGGTGCTGCTAGAGATAGTCAAATAACTATGTTTTCTTGGTCTCCAACATCAGTTTGGCCTTGCAGCCTTTCTGGGTTTCTCCAGCTAGCTCCCTGCCATTCTCCTCCCAGGAAAACTTTCCTTTCTTCTTAAGTCCCTATTCATCACCTCTCCCAACCCTCAGGACTAATGAACTTGATCCTCACCATGATGAAGACAAAAGTCATTGGGTAGGAACTCCCTCAAATTCTAACCCACCCCCTCTCTCTGACCTGTAAATTTCCCCACACTCTGCCTGGCCTTGTTCCTTCTTTCAAGTTTCTATAAGATGTAAGTCCTTCCTCTTGACCATGGCCATCCCCACCCTAGTTGCTCAAGATTCCACTCCCCACTCGTAGGAGCCTCAACCTATCCTTCCTCCTCCTATATTTGCAATATCTCCCATTCTCATAGCACATTCTCACTCATATTTACACATGTTCAGATGTCTCCCACCTGAAAAGCAACGCACAAGCCCATGCTTTGACCCCATGTTTCCTTCCAGTCATGGCTTTTTGACCCTGATTTTCTTCTCAGTCAAGATTCTTAGAGTTGCCTGAACTGAGTGTCTCCATGTCCTCATCTTCTACCTCCTCCTCATCTTATCACAGTTTTGTCTCTGCCCTGCTGCCACCATACTATTGAAACACTTCTCCCCAGAGATGACAATGCTCATCTTACCATCAAATCCAATGGCCACTTTAGTTTGTATCTGACTTGTCTTCTCATTGGTATTCGGTCCTTTCTTCTTGGAAGACTTTCTTTGATGCCAAGCTCTCTTCATTTTTTTTTTTTTTACCTCCCTATGTGTCCCCCAGAGAAGATTTCACCACAGAGTAAGTACTTAATAGATGTTTGAACAAAGAACTTGCATTTATTATCCCTTTATTCCTGTTTTCTGTTTTTTTCTCTTTGTTTTTTTATTCTTCCTTGCTGTGCCATGGATCGATCAGCTTCTTGCTCTCTGGTGGAAGATGGGGAGGAATTCTGGGCCCCTACCTTACCTTGCATGACATAAACCCAGTGATCTGAATATCTATGGGAAGTCTACTCAAGGGAAATGGAGCCCTGGCCCCAGCCCTGATGTGTGATCATGAAACCAGCTGAAGGGAAGGAGCCATTGAGTGCAAGTCCATGAGCTGGATCATAATTTCTCAGGAAGTGAGAAGGCATTTTGGCAACATGTTATCAACACCTCAAAACTAGGGGCCATATCTGCTTTCTTCTTTAAAACCCCTCAAAATACTTATTATCTTTGAATAATTTTGGCAGCTGAAATCCCCCAACAAGTGACTCTATCTGGAAATTATGAAATGCAACTTTAAGCCTAATTTTTGGATAAGTCAACATCTTCTTTCTATTAACAGAATCTGGCCCAATGGAGGTAAGCAAGAAGTTTTGTACAACTCTACCTCTGTTCTTTTTTTTTTCCTGGCATTTTGGTAGCACTATAATTGCCCATGGTCACGGGGAAGGAGATAGCAAAATAAGTAAACTAAAAATATATTTGAATTATGAGGAGCATACTTGATGCCAAGAACCATGCTATGTGATTTACATATATCAGGCTAATCTTCAGGTCTATAGGTAAATATTATTATACCCATTTTACAAATGAAAAAAAAACAGGTTAAGAGGAGCCTTAACCATGTAGGCCATGTAGATAGCAAGTCAGAGGGCCAGGATTCGAACCAGCTCTGATGGCCCCATAGGCCTCCACGTGCTACTCTTATCAAGGTCAGCACTGACCATCATACTGATGAACCCACCAGGTACAATAACCAGGACCAGTAATATTTACCCAGAGGTGCTGATACATTTATATTTAACTACCATAGATCTTATGTGCTGTTCCTCTCTGTGGAGGGTGCTAGGAACAACAGAAAGAGTAAATAAAGGAGAATGAAAGAAGAGAAGAGGGTAGATCCTTTCTCAGTGTAGATCCTCATTCAGTCATTCAATAAAACCATTTATTGAGCAAGGAATTTTACTACGTACTTGGGAGACTCACAGATAAAGAAAATCCTATTCCTACCATCAGGGAGTTTATAATTTAGAAGAGGAGATAAGGCAATTGTCCAGAATTGCAAAGTTATGAGGAAGAATGTGATCTATGCCAAGGAGTTCAAAGGGCTCTGCAGGTGAGGAGAGTGGACTGATATTTGGGAGCTGTGGGGGTCAGGATTACATCACCAAGAATGGACACTTCCAAGAGCACAGAACATTCACTGTGCTTGGTGGGTGGCCGGGCGGGGTGGGGAGGGATGCACACCCATGTAGGAATAAACCCATAGAAAGAAGGACAGAAACAGTGGAAAAGAAAGAGGGGCAGGGAGAAACAAATGTTAACTATGAAGTTAAATTTTATTTTACAGTAGTCCTAAACTATTTTTTTTCCTCTCTCTCCCTCTCTGTGCCTGGAAAAAGACAGCCATAAAGGAAAGAGGGAGAGAGAGAAGGAACACATGTGAAGATCTGATTCAGAGTCAATCTTTGGCCACTGAAATCATCTGGCCCAGATGAGAGATGCCACAGCCCCTCCAGTGTTTGACTGCCACAGGGCAGGGCCCTTAGGAATGCATCACCAGGAGGAAATGGAGCCTCATTTAAATAACTCTAAAGCCAGATTTCGACTGAGATTGCCCCGAGGGTGCTTGGAGAACCAGGAGCAAAAGCAGATAATAAGCAAAATGGCTTGGCTTTTTTATTTTTTTTTGCTCCCATCTTCTATCACAGAGCTTGACAGACAGGTCTTTCTGTCCCAGTGTATACGCTTTCCTAGGGTCCAGCAGGGAAGGATGGGCTTATTAAACTGGGATCAGATCTGAAGGGTATGTAGTTTCTATTGTGGGGTTGTCAGGACAAAGAGGGCGAACAAAGAGGAAGATAACGGGCATCTGGAGCATTTGCTGAAGCATGAAGAAGGGCCAAAAATATCCATACTGATCGCACCCCTGTCAGATTTGTGCCACATTCTTATGTCAGTGAATCACTTCTGCTCATTGAACCATAAACGCCAGACAAAGTGCATGTCCCCGAGTCTCCAGGTAGCCCTGCTTGGACTGCCTGCAAGGATGTTTTGAGGATGGGGCCCCCAGACTTGCAGGGCACTGACAGCAGTGGGAGTAAATCTATTTGCCACATTTGGACTTGATGTGCGGTTTCTAGGATTAGTGGGAAAATATTTATATGGGATAAGAGTGGTGTTTCCTCATGAGCTTCATTTGAAACTGGAGGGCTCATTTCTGTCCCCACTCTGTGAAGTTTGGAAGAGAAAGGTAGGGCAACAATTGAAGGGCTGATGTGTTTGTTGGGTCAAAACTGGGCCCAGCAGATAACTGACCGGTTCTAAAATTGTCCTTTTGCTCTCTGGCTCTTTCCCAAAAGTGAGCCACATGTTTTATTGCTGTCATCTGTTTGTGTTTCAGACATTTATCGCTCTGGGAGGCTCACACTGCCAAACTTGGTTGTTCATGCCCTGCGCTCCTCTCTGGGGGAAGAACGACTTTTGTCAAACTGTGAACTGCCTTATAAACAAGACTGATCTGTGAATACAGAAGTGGATCCTCAAAGCCTCTGCTCGAATTGTGGTCAGACTAGTATGGAGGGCATTTGGTCTGAAGTCCAGTCTCATGCAGAGTTTCTGGCATAATCCCAGTCCTTCCTGTTTCCTGAGCTGCCTTCAGGTTCAGCTCTGGTCACATCTTCTAGACTGAGAGCTGGCTGTGCCCCTCCCCCACCACAGCTAGCTTCTCTGGGTCTCTCTAAAATGGTGCCTTGGCCATTTAGGGCTTCGCATGTTAAGGAGGCAAAAACAGGTTGTTGGATGAAAGATCAAGGGACAGTGAATATACTTCACCTGGGGCTCATTGCCATGCAGGGTCAACTTGCTCCAAGAAGGTAAGATGACTCTGGATGACGTTGAGTAGTTAGAAGTATAATCCTTAGTATTTTAGTGTTCTCAAAAGACCAAAACCAAACCAAACCAAAACAAAACAAAACAAAAAACTACGTGCAGAAAGAACAGATTATGTTAGGGTATAAAAATCCTTGTATTTCAAAATGTGTATGTATATGTGGGTGTCATGAGAATAATAATAACTAATAATAATATTCAGTTTCTGAATAGCATACAGTCTTTCATTCAACAAAAAGTTATTGAATGTCTACTAAGTTCCAGGCACTGTTCTGTACTGTGAAGATACAAAAGTGAACAAAACAAAAATTTTTCCCACGTGGAGGCAGGAGAGGGGAATAAACAAATAGTCAAATTATGACACTTCATATGACATACAGTAATAGGTTTAAGAAGAAAACAAAAACAGAATGAGATGTAGAGAATTCTAGAGGCAGAAGAAGGCTTACAATTTTAAATATGGTGGTTGGGACAGGGCTCACAGAGAAGGTGGCATTTGAGAAAGACATAATAGAGAGGAATAATCATGCAGCTATCTGGGGAAAGGGCTTTTTAGATGTTCATTCATAATAAAATGTATTTTAAAATATCCAACAAATATGAATTTTTTGTCAGTGGCCCTCAGTCTAAAAACTTCACCTATCAGGGACACATGGGTGGCTCAGTTGTTTAAGCATCTGCCAGGTTCTGATCCCAGGGTCCTGGGATTGAGTCCCACATCAGGCTCCCTCTCTCCCTGCTTGTGTGTGCGCGCTCTCTCTCTCTAATAAATAAATAAAATCTTAAAAAAATAAAAATAAAAGCTTCACCTATCTCTTTGAGGCCTCATATTTTGCAAGAACACTGAGACAGAGGGACCAGCCACACCCTGGGCAGGGTGAGTCCCTTTCCATGTAAAACAGAACCTTCCTCAGGGAAGAATCAGGAAGTTTCTGAGTGGTGAGGGGCACAATGGAGCAACTGTGTATCTTCAAGCAAAACCACATACACATCAAGCAACCAAAGTAAATGATGGAAACAGGATAGGGGCTCTCACCAAATGGTAACCTTTTATATCCTATTCTTTCCTACTCTCATCCAATTTTCAATAATGTTCGATTCAATTCAGATATAAACTGTTATCAAATGTGTGAATAAATGGCTCCCAGATTCAACACAAAATTGTGCATGCTGTTCTCTAGACACTTGCAGGCAAAACGGAGGAAAGAACACATGACTAGCCCAGGTCTTGTCTTCAAGGAGGGGCCCACAGAATTAACTCCAGGGAGTAACCTATGTAGTTAGTAAAAATGAGCACACTTCATCCTCTACTACAAAAACATATGGAACTTGGTCACTCTCTGAGAGGAGAACACAATGGCCCCATTCTGCTGCCGAGGTCCCACGGCACCTAACATAAGAGGAATGACACTCTGAGTGCCATGACTTCTCTCAGAGGCCTTAGGATTCATTTCTCTGCCTTTACCCTGACAACCATCAACCAAATAAATGCGGGCAACACCCCGCTGCCCAATGTTAGCAATCCACAGAGTTCCCCAATGTAAAAACTCATGTGATCAGAATCCATGGCAGCTAAAAACCCACACAAGAATCTTTTTTTAGCAGACACAGTGGAGCTATCCAGCCTGAGGTGAGGAATTGTGTGTGTGTGGCAGGGTACTGAGGGCAGGGGGCACCGGTGTGTGTCTGGAAAGGAATTTGTGAGAAAAGTCAGTGGAAGGTGCCTCAAACTCTAGCAGAGTCCCTTTGGTGATTTCCTAAGTCTATTTGCCTCAGTTTCTTCATCTCTAAAACAGACTGTGGAAACAGTCTGTGTGTTATGAGAGTTAAATGAGTTAATATTTGTGAAGCATAACAGTTCCTGGAATATAGTAAGCACTTCATAATAAGTCTTTTTATTATTCTCAAGGAACAAGGAAAGATCTGCATCTCTATTCTTTGCCTTTCTGTGTATTTTCTGAATTTTATGAAACCCAATCTCAAATTCTGCTGAAAAAGGACTGCAAGATGAAAAAAGGAAAGGCATAAGCTCTCTCTATGGAAAACAGAACCTTATGGAATGTCTGATTGAGCCATGTTTCAGGTACACTTCTTCCTCCCCTCCCCCTCCTCTCTTCCTCCTCCCTGTCCTCCTCCTACTTCTGTGTCCTCCTCCTCCTCCTTTCTCTTTCTGCTCCTTCTCCCCCTTCCTCCTCCTCCTCCTCTTCTTCTTCTTCCTTCTCCCCCTTTTAGAGAGGAAGGAAGTGGGAATTGTAATTCTATACATATTTTAAAGAGTACCAAACATTAACAGTATTGTTTTATACAGTCAATTTTATTTTAGATTTGCCCACATATTTACCATGCTCATTGTTTTCCACTGCTTCCTACATCTCCAACCTTCTATTTGGGATTATTTTCTTTCTAACTTTCTCTTCTATATCTTCTATATTCTCTATCCATTTGACTCTCTGTTCTTCATTCTATAATATTTTCTTCTGGTTTATCTTCCACTTCACTGATACCTTCTTCATCTGTGTCTAACTTGCTCTTTTACCCATTTATTGAGCTCATAATTTTGGCTTTATGTTCTTCAGTTCTACAATTTCTATTTGCTTCCTTCTCAAATCTTTTTTATCATCTTTCATACCTTCTAAATTTTTTCTGAAGTTTTTGAGTTTTTGGTCCCTTTTTTCCCCTTGAACATAGAAAGTTACCTTAAAGACTATTTCTGGTAATTGCACCATCTGGAGTCCCTCTGCATTTATGTCTGCTTTCCATTGTTTCTTGCAGTTTTCATTTATGTTGTCTTGTCTCTTCTTTTGTGCCTTGATATCTTTAATTTTTGTACTTGAAATTGTACTTGAAAAACTATAAAAATTATATGAGATCTTTTCTTCCAGTAAAGTTTATTTCTTCTTTTTCCAGGCATCTGGGTACACTAGCACTCTTGGATCATCTCAATCCAATTTCAAGGACTAGGATTTTCTGTGCCACCAAGATTATTTGAAGCTGAACTACAATCCACTTTAGGACTGACTTATCTTTCTTCTGGTATTTCTCCCTTCTGGGTCTCCAAGATTGAAGGGTTTGCCAGAGCCTCCCACACTTGGTGAGCCTTAGACACCTATTTTTTGTCCTCCTAGCCCCATGAGGCTTCTGTCCTATTTTTGATTTGGTTTGATTAAATCTTATTTTGGTTAGCTTCTTGATACCTTCAAGAAGACTTTTGAAATAGTTTTTCAGATTTTCTAATTGTCTTCGGCGAGAGAATTTGTTCAACTTGACCCAAGGGTACTATTATTTATCACTCCTTCCACTGAGACATTTTTCTGGGGTTCTGTAAATGGTATGGCTGAAAGATCACTACACAAGTCTTGTCTTTACTGCTAATAAACAGTATGAATTTTGGCAAATAACCTTAGCTTTCTGGATTTTATTTCTCTTTTACATCAGGAAATTCAATTAGATGATCTTTAGTCTTCCTTCAAAGTCCAAAATTTTATGATTCCTTGGCTTAGGACTTTCCAAAGAGAAAAGTATAATACATTATGAACAGAGTTCCTCAAACTTGTGGGAGTTTAAAATGACTAAAAATACCAAACATGTTTGCTTTATTGTAATCCCAGTATTTTTTAAGGAAAATATTTCCTGATATTCAAGCTAGTGACTGATTTCATCATTCTTTTATCTGAGGATGGAGGAAGCCTGAAGCCCATCTGCATCATCAAGATCCACTCAGACGGTAGCAACCAGTCCAGCTTTTTAGAAGAGAAAATTTAGGGTAAGTAATCGTTGGCCAGGTACTGGGGAATTCTAAAGGTGAAAAAGGAACTCGTAGGTACTAAGTGCTTCGTTGTAGCTATCTCCCCTCGAGCTGGAGGATCAAAAAAAAAAAAAAAAGGGGGGGGGATGGAATTACTAAAGCATAGAAGCTTGGAAGAAGGGTCTGTGGAGACAAAACTCAGACCTCTGAGTAGGGGACCTGCTGGTGCCGGTGTCTTAGGAACTTTAAGCAGAGTCCTCAGGGGCTGGAACTCAGCTTTTGAGGAGAGTCCCTGTTGGATAATCAGGTGTTGCTGACGGGGCACAATCAGGCTGGTTCTGAGTGCTGGAGGAGTTGCCAACCGCAATCAATGACTGCTAGAGGAACAAACTTCTGTCCAGGGAAAGACAAACACAGAAAGGAGCCAGTCTCTTCTCTCTCATCCAGCCTTCCAGCCTCTCTCTACTGCCTCCAACTGGCAGAACCTCACATAGAAACTGCAGGCAAAGGAGAAACCCTGCCTCAGCATCACAAAGATGATTATAAAAGGAAGGGTTTACACTTGACAGACAATATTTTAATAACCAGCACACCATCTTTGCAATCTGCACTGATTCTGGTTTATTTTGTCATGCTGTCACTGTGGATTATTGGAGTTTTAAAATAATAAGCTGTGTTTATGCCCCAGGTGTTTATGTTGTTTTACTTGGACATACTAGGTACACTAATAGCAAAAAATAAAGAAGCAAGGCTTCAGAGCAATAATTGAAAAGATAATCACTTTAGGAAGCAAAAGCTTATTTCTTATTCCCATTTTCAACCTATCTATATGTTACTATTTAATGAATTACCTTGTCTTAGCTCATACAACACTCACTTCACTGTATTGTAATATACCCTTAGAAAACAATTCTTGCCCCTATATTCCCAAACTAGCAACATTTGAAAGCTCATTTTACTGAGTCTCTGAAGGGTCTCTATGATTCATATACTCTAACATGAGCTTCTGCCTAAATACACACAGACTCCAAGGGAGCCTTCCCTCAAGTGACCTGTGATTAATCTGGTTACTTGTAAACAAATAAGCTTCCTTCTGCTTTGGTTTGCTGCATTTCTCTGTCCCTTCCTTTCTTTGCCACTATAAAAGGACTGGCTCACATTGTGTTAAAAGTCAAATTTCATTTACAATGAACTCTGCAGTGGTATTTCAATTCTTTTTATTATTGTGGCGTTTGTTATATCTAGTAATATTTGTTGTTATTCAACTATTTAATTGGGTTTCCCGAATCCTTGTGTTACACTGAAACAGTGATGTTTATTTTGTAATAAATGAGTTACTTATATATGGTAGAATGGTCAGGGGATTTTCCAAACCAGCTGAAGAAGAGATGAGAGCTCTGTGTTCTAGAAATTTATACCCTCCAATATCAGCATGAGTACCAATACATTTACCAATATAGAGCAACCGGCATAAGCCAAGTCCAAAGCAGAGCATTATAGCCATTAAACGTGGACTTTGCTATCTGTTAGGAATAATGATATGAAGAAGGACCTCACGGCATGACGTGCTTGATACCACCATTTGTTAATCAGCCTTCTCCAGTTGCAAACAATAGCAACCCTGTCCAGTAAATTTAAGTAGACACAGAATTTACTGTAAAATATTTAACAGTGTACAAATTCTCTGCAAGGGCCAGAGCAACAGTCTTGGAGGCAATGCCTCAAGGAACAGTGCCCAACGCTAGCACCACTCCGGTGAAAATTGCAATGGCCCTCTAATGAAAGGGCCATTAGAGGTCAAGCAAGATGATAAGTTCTAGAAATCTGTATGACATCACACCTATGCTCAACAATAGTGTATTGCACACTTAAAAAATTAAGAGGGTAGGTTTTATGTTAAGTGTTCTTACCACAATAATATAAAAATTTAAAAAATACATAAAAATAAAAGGAGTCCAAGGTATAGACACTGTAAGTTGTTCTTTTGACACTGAGTTCTGGCCTCTACCAGTAGAAATGTTCCCTCTAAGCCTGAAGCTGTCTGGGTTCTGGACAGCATTTCTTTCCGGTATAGTCTTATGTGACCACATCTGGTTGGTTGAGTCTAGCTCACATCCCCTGTGCCCTAGCTGCCAAAGAGGCTGAAAGAGCATGTTTCTGCCTGCACGGAAGGCTGAAGGAGCAAGTCTGGGAGGCACTGACTCATAAGATAGGGAATTCCCAAGCACAGGAAGAATGTTTAAAGGTACTGGCGACCAAAAAGAATGGAAAATGCCTAAGTCATTTCTCAACGTGTGATACTAAGCATCTGCATCCTAATAACTCAGGGCGCTGATGAAAATGAAGATTTCTGGGCCCTGCGGCCAAATCCAATGAATTAGGAACTCTGCAAGGGAATCAGCAACCTACATTTTCCAACAGGCTCCTCGGATGATGGTGATGAATGCTACTGAGTGAGAAGCCCATATGCAATTTATATTTTCAAAAGCACTTTGAAAAATTGTATTTGATTTACTTTTAGAAGTGAGTAAGAAAAAGCTATTAACTGCTGCCTCAGTCAGAGATCAACATCTCTGTAATTCTATATAGAAAAGCCTTCTGCTATGGACAAGAGAAATGGTAGATATTTGCTCTTCTTTCCTCAGGAGGGGCCTCAAAGGAGAGGACAGAAGACAGTATGACAGTGTGTTCCGGAGCACGGACTCTGAAGCTGGACTGCTTGGGTTTGAATACACTTTATCCCAATTAGCAGTGTGGGGCAGACTATATTTTCCAAAGATGGCCACAACAACATCACCCATCCCACATGCTATGGAATCTCTAAAACACTGACACCTCCCCATCAAGAGATGGAGGCAGTTTCTCCTCCTTTTGAATCTGGGTGGGCTGCTTCAGCCAATTGAATGTAGCCAAAGTAATGTTTCGTGACTTCTGAGACAAGCTCATGCAAATCTTGTGCATTTCTACCTGGTCCTCTCGGGACACTCACTCTGGGAATCCAGCCATAGTATCACGAGGAAGCCCAAGCAACCCACGAACAGGCTGACACCCTGGCTCACAGACCTGGCCCATCTCCCCAGTGACTTGCCAGCCATGTGAGTCATCTTGAAAGTGGATCCTTCAGCACCCCCGCCCAGCTGAGCTGTCCTACCTGATACCATTTAGCGCAAGGACAAGTCATTCCTGCTGATCCTTGAAAAATGGTAGATTAGTGAAAAAAATAAGCGATTGTAATTGTTGCAAGCCACTAAATCAGGGTGGTTTGTTACGTAGCAATAGGTCACTGATGAGGAGATGAGTTCTTTAACCTCTTTGAGCTGCAGTTTCTCTGTGTAAATGGGGGGACAATAATTGTATCAACTTCATAGAGTTGTAATGAGCATTAATTATTATTAAATGTAGAGCACTCAGAAAATAGCCTTGCGAACTTACAATAGGTGCTGTTTAAGTGTTGGTTTGAGGAAAGGGGTAAGGGTGGATGTGATGAACACGAAGGACATAGGCAATCCAGAATTCCTTTACACATGTAGTAAAATTGCCCCAAATTTCACATATTCCAGCTGGGGCAATTTAAATTTGTAAGTACCCAAATGACAACTTTTTTTTAGAACAAAAAATTAGTTTCATTTTTAATTTTCCCTATAATTTCAGCTAAACTAATTTCAATACATATTAATTAAACCGTATTATTCATTCTTACCATGAATCATTGATTTTTATCATTTCCAAGTCAGATTTCAGAGGCTAGTTACCTGGTTCTGTTTCATAGCTCCCTTTCCCTTTGTGAATGACCCTAGCCAATTACCTCAGTTCTCTCCCGAGACTTAGTAATTTCCAAATAAGCACGTGGAAAATAAACAAATAATCAGACATGATACAAACGTTACTTCTTCCTGTTATTCCAGCACATGGTTGTTTACCAGGCAGATAACCTGTTGGGAATAGCAGAGCTGAGAATCAGAAAATCTAACACTGCAGCTTGAATATGATAAAATCTGCCTGGGCACTAAAATGTCATAGGAATGAGGTGCCAGGGGCTGGGCCATTGCTCAAGGAGACAACAGTCATAATTAGAAAGATCTAAGAGGGCAGGTGACCCTTGTCAGGTCACAGTCATATAAACTTCCATCATCTAGCAGATGTCACTGGGACAGGGACAGACTGCCTAGTTAACAGGAGTCCTCTCTTTTTCCCACTATCTCAAAATACCTGCAAGACAGTGTATTCATTCCTTATTGCTGCAGAGAAAATTGCCCCCCAAACTTAGCAGCTTAAAACAACAAACACTTATTATCCTGCAGTTTCTGGGGGTCAGGAAGGAAGGGTAGGCTTAGCTGGGTGGTCCAAGATCTTATAGGAGGTTGTGGTTAAGCCATGGGCTGGGGTTAGAGTCTCATCTGAGAGCATGACACAGGAGGATCTTCTTCCAAGATCACTCACACGGTTGGTGGCAGGAGGCCTCCAGTCCTCACTGGCTGCTAGCCAGAAGCTGCAGTTCTTCAGCGAACAGGCCTCTCCATAGGGCTACTCACAACACGGCAGCTTGCTTCCCATAGAGCAAGTGGTTCAGGAGTGAGAGACAGAAACTTAGAAGGAAGCTGAAGTATTTTCATAACCTAATCTTGCATATGGCATGGCACCCTTGCTACAGTATCGTGTCTGTGTCACTGAACAACCCTGGTGCGGTGTGGGCTGGGACCACACAAGGTAAGGATACCCGGGGCCACGGATCGCTGGGGCCATGTTCACGACTACTTACCACAGACATCTCTGTGTGAAAACTTCTTTTCTTTGTGCTCCTTTCAAGTCTTCTCTCAATGGTTATCTTAATCATATTTCATCTGTATCAAAGTATGGGCGGAAAGCTAGAGGATACTTGAAGCACCCTGGCATTTCCCTGGACTCCAGTCAAGTCATGTCAGCAGCTCTCCAGCCAGGCACTACCATGTGCATGGCTGTGAGCTGGACACCACATGGGCTGCAGACATGAACAGCTAGGGTGCCTGTCCCCTGAGAGCTGGCATTCTTCTGAGGGCAAAGGAGTCAGATCATGCATAATTACAAGACAAGACAATATATAGCAGATACAAAATAAAGAAGTTGTGTTTACATCAAGAATGTAGTGAAGTAGTATTTATGTCTAACTTTTCATTAGTAAATTGAATGAAGACATTAGGCTAAGTGATCTCAAGAACCTGTTCAACTTTTAGTTTTCTGAGGATTGTGTGCCCAAAGAATATAGAGAGTGGAAGGAGACCTAGCCTGGCCTCATGATCAAGAAGCTTCCAGAGTTGGCTGAGATGGCCTTCTGGCGCTCAAGGAACTATGGGATGTGTGGGCTAAGAAGGGAAGGGGTGGAGGTTGAGGAATGTAGTTCATTCCCAAGTGTCAGAAGCCAGAACTCACAATTTCACTGTACTCTCGTACAGTGCCCTAGCCTCTGTTTCCTGGGGACAGAGCATCAGCAGTACCTGGGGTCTTGCTAGAAATGCAGAATTGCAGTTGCCATCTGAGAGCCGCTGAATCAGTCTGCATTTTCAACAAGAGTTCCAGGTGGTTGGATGCACATTAAAGTTGAGAAGCTCTGTTCGACAACTGTCATCGAGAGTTTGAGTGTTACTTGTGCTTCTCGATGGTATGCATGCACCCAGACCAGGCTGACCGATGGACATGGTGAGTATCCGGAACGTTCGGAGATCTCTCCCTCCCTCCCTCCCTCTATTTCTCCATCCCACTTTTTTTTCCTCCCTTCCTCCCTGCCTTTCTTCCTTCTTTCCTTCCTTCTTCCCTTGCCCCCCCTTCCTCTCTCTCTCTACCCCCTTCCCCTCTCCTTCCATCCCTTTCTTTCTCCCTCCCCCTCACCTGCATTAGCATTATCTTTTTATTTTTCTATGGAAATATTGAAACAATTGAGACTTGTTTTTGTTTTTCTCCATCACTTGGAGCCGATCCCTTTCATCTTTGATTCAGCCAATTCCCTTCAAAGCTAAATATTAAACAGATCTGTCTCCTGACAGCTGACCCTAAATTGGGACATGCCGTGGTCCTCCCCTTGGGGGTTGAGAGCTGAGCCGACAAAGGTAGAGGAGAGACAGGATGGAGCCAGTTCCTGTCCCCTGGGGAAGCCCAAAAATCGTGTCTCTGCCTTCACATCAGCCAAACAGCCAATAGCCAAACAACCGATAGCTTCTGGAAGGCATTCTTGTAGAAATTCCTTCTTTTGCCAGAGGGTGAAAGGGTTGCTAATTGATTTTGTCTGCCTTTCAGATGGACTCAGAAAGACACAGGGTTTGAATTCTAACAGAGAGATAATGTTTTTAGATACTGGACCGAAGTTTTTATGTACGCCATGTGACCTAGCTTGGCACATTAGTACTTTTTTTTAACCAGCCTGTCATTCTGTTCAGTGAAATAGGAGCAGTAAAGTTCATTAGTTTGACCACCTTCTAAAAAACATGCTTATTTCAAAATCATTACTTATTCACAGCAAATTAATAAAAGAAAGCTAACTCTTCCCAAATGCTCTGAGACACAAGTGGCTCTGCCTCTCAAGGTGGAGATGGGTGGGGGGTTCAGTCCTGAAGACAGACCCCCGGCCAGAGAGAACCACCTCAGACTGCTTACAACCTCCAGGGCTTGTGCCTAAACACAGCGTGCTGCTGGCCTCACGTCGGAGGGGCTGCGTGCTGATCCACGAAAATATGGAAGAGAGGAGTTGTTAGAGAAAACAGAAATGACAAAACACCAGTTTGCCTTACCATTTCATGCTCTAATGAGAGAGAGGGAAAGGGAGAGAGAAAGAGATTAACCTCGTTCAGAGCTTTTGTTTTTCTACATCACCTTCATATATCTTTCTATACTTTACATATTTCTCTAAATGGGTCTAAAATCTTTCTAGATCAAGCAAGAATATAAATTTCTTATTTTGATAACTGTTCAGAGTTAATTTTTATTTTTTTCAAACCTGAAGTTACTCTGGAGTTCAGTAATCAAAGGCTTTGTAACTGCTGTTAAAAACCAAGGGCTCCTCCTAGTGATACTGCTGAATCAATGCAGTGTACTAATTCCAGGTACATTTGTTGTTGTTGTTGTTGTTGTGTAACAGGTTCATTACCCTTACTAAATATGTACTGAGAATCTATTGAGTTCTCAGACCAGTAAGGGATGGATTTTAGCAAACTGCAGTAACTCTTTCTGGCCACTAGGGGCCATTGGACTAAATTATCTTCCCACTTCAAGGGAGAGTTCCCCAGTGGACCACCAGGGGGTAAAAGGAAGACTTGCTCCCACTCCAAAGTGGGATATTCTTAGGGGTAAAATCAGGCTTATCATATTCAACAGTTCGGTATTTCTCCAATTTGGTTATCATTCAAAATGTCTTCAAAAGGGAAACCATGTATATTCCCTCAGTATTAATCCTAGAACCAGTTATTCTACAATAGTGATGCACCTACAAAGAGATTGCTCTGGCTTATTTATAATCGTCAGCAAAAGCGGAGTAGAATGAAAACAAAGAAGCTGACATCCCTTTTACTATTATCTGCTGTAGCCACGATTGCTTGCCTACTCCTTACCCTAACAAAGAACTGTAGCTACAATCACTACTGCCCCCCTTCCAAACCCTCCGTCTGCTACCCCCTTTTATCCT
Source organism: Halichoerus grypus (assembly GCF_964656455.1). Lineage (NCBI taxonomy): Eukaryota > Metazoa > Chordata > Mammalia > Carnivora > Phocidae > Halichoerus > Halichoerus grypus. The sequence continues at coordinate 67,921,972 of NC_135717.1, forward strand.
CTGGCTAAGATGAGAAGGATTGCACCAGATGCTCGGGGGAGAAAAGTGTTATTTTCTTTCTCCTTCCCTGCCTGGGATGATTTATTAAGCAGTACCACTGCAGGCCAGGTACACGAGGCACCATCATCTTTTCGAAAGTGCTCAGCAGAATTTAGAAGACACCAGCTCCCTGGTTTTACCGATGTTTGGCACCAGAAAGGACTATTGGACACTACAGGTAACTGCACAGGTCCTGGAGACCCAGGTGGCTTTGCGGCATTGGCTGGAACACGAGCAGGGCTCGGCCGCCTGCAGGAAGGCCTCTCCTTTCTTTTGATGAGGTTACAAGATGGTTCGTCTGTGAACTTGTGGAAATAGCTTTGAAAGGAAGTACTGCAAGCTGGTTTGTTGTAATTGTATTTGAGTACTGTTGAATGTAAAATTGACGTGTCCTCCTCATAATTAAAGTTGTCATCTCCAGGTTTTATTCAGTTTTAATCATGCTTGAACTCGCAGATTTGCCTTAAAGCTTAGATGTTTCATCTCAAAAGGCAACTGGCTGTGTGAGCAGAGCAGAGAATCCAGTAGCAGGCTAGAATTTTCTTCCATAAAGCATTGTGTTATCGCAATGCGGCCCCCGTCATCTGGACAGCCTGTTCCTGCCACGTAGGGTGATTGCTAAAGACAGGATTTCAGGACTGGTGGACATTTTCCCTTCTCCTGATGCCCACTGTGTTGGGATATCAGGGTGAGGACTGACTTTTCTCGGTTGGAGTCTTGCTGTGGTTGCAGCTTTTTTATGGAATGGTGGGGGAAGTCAAGTTTGAGCATTAGGATGTGGACTGCAGGCAGGAGCTCTGCCTGCAAATTATAGCAAGGTCTGAGCTCGCGGGGCCTGGCAAAGAGACAAGGTGGCCATGGTTGGCTTGGGCCCTGAGCCAGGGCCCTTACAGCGCAGGAGCCGAGCTGGGGCTTCCTCTCTGGGCCACTGCAGCTCGGCGCATGCTTGGATGACAGACAAGCTCTTTGCTGCTTCTCCTGAATCATGGAAACAAACAGACTGGGCCAGGATGGAATAAATGAAGCCGAAGATTAAAGAACATTTTCAAAGAGATGTGAATTAGCGATCTGGAGAAGCCGATTTTGTCTTTCCCACTCTCTTTTATTTCAAAGTATCCTCTTGTCGGCCTTCTCCTTTCAGCCTTGGGCCCGTTGGCTGCTCGGGCAGCTCAGACCTCTGCAGGGACTTCTGGAGGCAGAAGTGCGGGGAGGACCCGGAGCCAGAACCTTGTCTGTAGGCTTCTTCATCTGGACCGAGAAGGTGCTCAGGGTCCGTACCTCCTGCAGCCTGTAGTCTTCCCAGAGAGCTGAAAGGAAAGAACAGGGACACTCACAGAGCCCAAGTTTCCCTGGTTAGTTCTACACTCTACTCCTTCCTCTCTCCCTACAAACTCCAACCCCCCCGGGATGTCAGGTTTTTTTTTTTTTCAAGATCCAATTGAGCTCACCATGAACTGCCCATGGCGAGAGCATCAATCTGTCTGTCTCTTGAGACAGTCTCGGGTGTGTTTATGAAATGAGCCCCGAAGAGTCCAGTTTCACAATCAACCATGTGCCTAAAAATAGGAGAGGTTTTGTTCCAAGATAATTTTGTCTTTAAACAGCAAGATCAACAAAAGATGCCTTCAGGGAAGTGGTGGTCCTACACTCAAGTCTAATGAAACTCTGCACTCCCTCTCCGAGAAAGGGCAGGGATGTGGCTCCAACACGATTCTCTTCCCATCTTCTCACGCTCACCAACAGTAGGGATGAAGCCTCGAACAGTAAATTATGACTGGAAGCCATTAGGACCCTGTCACCTGGGGCCGGTGGTCCTATTTAATGAGCTATCTCAGGGCAAGGCGTGGTATAATTGGTTGGAAAGCTTTTTATGAAGCCCAGAATGCTGGTTGCCAAGCCTGTTTTCCTCTAAATTTTTAAATCCCTGGATAATTCCCTGGAAATGTAATCCGGATGTTTCTGACTCATGTATTTTTAAACCTGCCCCATTATTGTTTTCAAAAGGCATTTGATAAAAATTCAGACTGAGCTTTTTTTGTCTTTATCCAGTCAAAGACTCCTGTAAATTAGATTCCCGAAAGTCAGCATGGGTTGCTGTGAAGTCTGACTATTTCTGTCTTGTATTTGCTTACTTCTTTCTTACTGGTCTTGTTAAATTTCCAAAGAAGCCAGGAAAGAGAGGTGTTATACCATACCATACTACTTTTAGGGTGGAGCATCCTGCCTTTGAGCGGGCAAACTGGGATCCCATCAGGAAGCAATGAGGTAGTATGGAGTTTCTAGCAAGTCAGCTTAGGGAAGGGAGTAAAAAAGAATAAAACAGAACTGAATATCAATTCTCAGGTTCCTGCTGCGTTGTAGGAAGCACTTTCTATTCTAGCTGGTAGATGTGGAGACAGTTTGGTTTTGCTGTTATGTCAGTGGGTAACAGATCCCCAAACACAACTCAGATTCAGTCTGAGGTTTTGGAGTCAAAGATGGATAGGATAGATCTCCTAGTAGGTAGGGAAGAGAATCAATATTTACTAAGAACAGACCAACTACGTGCCAGACCCTATATGTACTCCACTTTCCAAGGCTGTGATTTTGTTTGTGTGGGCAGAGTTTTGTGGAATTTGTTTGAAAGTTCTAGCAAAAGATCTGAAGGAAAGTCCTAAAAAAAAAAATCCTCCAATTTCCCTGCAGAAGGTCATCCTCATCCACCAAGCACACAGCTTTGAGAAGGATGCATAGAGAATGGTAAGTGAAGAGGAGGCGAGGACTCAATCAGTCCTTGAAGTAAAGGGAACGAAGAATCCCACATTCTTCCCGAAGGGATTTAGCTATGCCTCTGTGCAGTACTAATGCAGGTCTGGAAAATATGGAAGGGGGAAGATTTTTCTGTTCAGTACTTTGTTTGTGCCAATGACAAGGTTTCTAATGCTTTTCAAACCAGCAGCAATTGGCTCTGTTCAAAAGGGCTGATAGTAAGTGGGTGCTCTGTCCCCCAAAAGATTCCAGAATCCCACGTTGTCTGTATCAGGCCATCCCGATTCAATTACCTTTGCTCTGATGGACAGAAAATATAACTCTCTATAGATATGTGTTCTAAAAGTCCTTTAACTACCCTGATTTTAAAAAGGAACATGTTTGCAGGATTGAACTAAGATGCTGGGATAGGAATGGACAGTGTGGTTACAACAGATAAAAATAGGAATAAAAGAGCTCATGAAAGTGGGAATGCTTTTCTTTTTTTTTAAACAGTTGACTCACACAAGAGATAAACCCCACAGCCATGTTTATGTTATAGACTTTGTAGAACATTGCTTCCTAAGAAATGAAGGTTTCCATTTCACTGAATCTACTGGAGCATATATTAATCTCCTTTTTATTAGGGGAGGAAGAGAAACACATGACAGAAAAGATATGAAGTGATTGAAATGTCCTTTGCTGTTTCCCCAAAGCATGATTAAACATAAGATTAACCTCATAATATAATCTTATGAATATCTGTGTTTGACATGAATCATAACGATGACAGTAGAAACTTCTACTTGTTGAGCATTTATCCTGGCCCTTTGACATAAATTACTTCATTTAATCTTCTGAGTAATCCTATTGAAAAAAATTGAGACTCAGATTTGAAATAATTTTTCTAAGACCACATCCATAACGCAAAGATTTGAATTTCATGTCTCTTTGACTCAAAAATCCACACTAATCCACGCCTCTTGTTTTTAAAATGACATTGACGTATAAAGGGAAAGGGAACTGGGGATGAAAGGCGAGAGCCATTGACAACTGTTCAATACCTGGTCTACATCAGGTATTTTAAACATATTTACAAATGTCCAGATTTACATAATTAATAAGTAGGTGGGCTGGGATTTAACACTAAGTGGATCTGCTTCTGTAGTTCTCCCATGTTCTCTCACCTGGACTTGCTGCCTAATATCCTTGAAATCGAGTTACTTTATGTGAATTTTTAAAAATTGAAATATGATGGATGAGTAAACAAACAAACAAAACACCCCCAAAATTGAAATATCTATTAAAGTTAGATTAGGAACTACCTATTTTTGAATCTAACTAAAAGCAATATTGGGAATTAAATTTCAAACATTAATGTTCTGATTATCCATTGCTGCATAACAAACTATCCCAAAGTATAGTGGCTTAAGAGTAACAATTTATTATTTTTATAATCCTGATTCTGTGGGTCAGAAATTTAGGCAGAGCACAGCAGACATGACTTGGTTCTGCTCCATGATGTCTGGGGCCTCAGCTGGGGAGACCTGAATGGCTGGAGAGTAGAAAGGCTAAGGACTGAATAAGCATTTCCTTCTCTCTCTCTCTCTCTCTTTCTCTCTCTCTCTCTCTCTCTCTCTCTCTCTCTCACACACACACACACACACACAGCCTCTCTAAATGGCAAGCTTGTGTTTCTTCCATTATGGTGGTCTCAGGCTAGTTGGACTCCTTAAATGGCAGCTCAGAGCTTCAAGAGTAAGTGTTCCAAGAGGTAGGAAGTGAAAGCTACTGGTGTCTTAAGTCCAGGATATCCAGAAATGGGGTCCATAGTCTGTTTCTACTAGATTCTACCATATTTTGCAGGTCAAAACAGCCACAAAGCCCACCCTGATTCAGAGGGAAAGAATAGTGACCCTACCTCTCAATGGGAGGAGTACCAAAGATTTTGGGGTCAATTTTTAATCCACCACAGTTAACTTCAAGATTGTCTAAATACATTCATGTTGGCTGAATCACTGATATTATCGTGACAGACTACGCATTGAACTGTTTTTCCTTCTAGGCATTATCCAAACTTGTCAATAGATATTAACATTAGCCAACTACTATAGATATAAATCATCACTTGGTCTTTATTGTGCCTACATGTGAAGATCTTAGAATGTACCTGAAGGGAGGGGTAAAGGAATATTTATTAGTAGGTGACCATGTCCAAAGCAACCATGGAAGGCAGTTTGCCTAGGATGGTTCATTTAATCCTCTCAGTTACCTTAATGAATTATGCCCATTTTACAGACAAGGAAGCCAAGCCTCAAAGAGACCCAAAGTGGTTTCGAAATATCAACATCCTTGGTACCTCCACATCCTGCAAACATTCAGGGTCATTCTTCTTTTAAAACTTAAATTCAAATCACTCTGGCCCATCTCACATCCTATGGGTTGGAGGACTCCAACATCTGCAAACTCTTGAAGACTTAGGTCTCTTCCTTGTTCTAATTTCCTGTTTCTGCCAAATTCTTGATCAGATCTTGTCTGTCTCCAGTTATTGGTCACATCTTTTTACCCTATCCGCCCCCCCATGTGAATCCCAGACCCCTTTCTACTGATTCCATACAACTCCTGTTACAACAAGGCTGTTTTGAATGTATCTGGGTTGTCCTGAAGTTTTGAAGGTAGTGGGGAGATCACATCCCACTTGGCAGAGAAATGTCTTTTAAGTGAATACTAGGAAACACTCTTTCCTAAAGTACCTAAGCCATTTCAGTCCCTGGGAATTTCTCACTGGTCATTTGTTTGTACCATGAACGCAGGGTCCTACCCTTGTCCTCCAACCTCTTGGTCTCTGACTCCCTATAGCTTTCATCCCACTCCCCTACTGGTTGTTGCTAGAAATGAATATTCCACCAACTGGCTTTATGACAGCAATCAGGTCCCACTCTGTCTTGCCCTGGACCTCTGCAGCCATATCCTCACCTGGTAGGGTCTGCTTCCACATCCAGAAGGGCCATCAAAATATTTTCATGTGCGATGACATTTCTCTTCCCAATAATTCTACTGTTACCTTTTATAAAAATGAGGGTTTCCCCTCTCCCTACTACCCCAAAATTAAACACAGGCCAGTCTGATTCTCTCTAGCTGTGATCCTGTCTCTGTCTCCTGCTGCCTTTGAGAATCGGAGCTAATTGTGGGTGGCACAATGAAGCTGGGCAAGGGTTTGCTGTCAGTGTTCATGTAATGGATATGCCTTTGGATTTACCTTCAATTCAAATGAATATTTTGAAAATCTAAAATTCATTTAGCACATAAATGTGCTCCACGTGTAATAGGTATTTAGTAAAACGTGGAGAATGAGTAAGTGAATGTTAGTGAATAAGAAGCCATAACGCTGGGTAGTAGAGAAAGCTTCAGTCCTTAGTCTCATAGTTTGGCAAGTAAACTAGCAAAGAACGAGTGAAATTCAGTGAGGGAAAACATGAGAATGCGTTAAAACAAACACCAAGCACAGCTGAGGGAGATCAAGGAAGAATTATCAATGGCCATGGATGAGGTAGAAGAAAAGAAACGGTAGCAAAGTCCACAGAAATTAGTACTGATTGGATATTTTTATAAGTTTCTTTAATAAATACTTGAAAGAATAAATGCCTTAATAAAGCTTTCAATCATGTACAAAGTGTTGTGAATGTCAGGAAGTCATAATGCAGTAAGAGATTACCTAAAGAACTACAAGAAGGATTGTTCTTGGAATTTAGACAAAGAAACTTTAGAAGTAAGGCAGTTCTGAATGAAGACAGAACCACCTAAGGAGGAAAACAATGGAATCATTTAAATCCGCATGCAACTAAAAGCCAACACATCCTTGTTTTTATGAATTTGTGTTCTCCTTAGAGCTCAGTCCTGCTATAACATCGCTGAGTGACTCTGTTACACAAGATGGTGGATCATGGAAACTGTGGTGCAGAACCATGCCCTGTCTTTAGCTCTCTCAATAACCGTCCTCGGTCTACTCGAAGTACACAGTGTGGGCTGATATGTGGAAAGGAAGCTTTCCCACAATGCCAATTAAGTTAAATTTGGAGGACTCAGTCACTTTTTCCCCCAAGGGCTTAGCGTGAGCCCACTGGAAAGCATCTCGATCCCCAGATATCATACATCCCTGCTGAGTAGAAAGGATGGTTCTCCTGTGACACGGAGCCCTGCTGAGGTCGTCAAACTCCTCTGACCACTCATAAATTTAGCACTTCCCTTTTCTACGTCAACAAATCCTGGACAATGATTTTCATTATTTCACTACATTTTTAAGAGCAAAGGGCACCAAACAAACAAAGAAAATAATAGTTCCAGTGACAAGCTATAATAACGCAAGAGAAAACTTGTTTCCACATTCGATTAAACCCATTGGGGAAATGCACGTTGCAGGGTATGCTATCATCACTACTTTCGTGTACCTTTATTTTAGAATTCTTAGTCTCCTCAGAATGTCTAAAATAAACCAATTTAAAAAGCGAATGCCAGCAAATGAAAACCAATACTTATACATTTAAAAAGTGATGTTAAGAATGTGTTATCTTGTAGGAAATCGAATTCTAGAATATATGGTGCCTGGTGCCTTGAGATGATTTTAAAAATTCACTGATCTCATCAATTCCACCAAGTCGGTGGCTGCCTTTACTTTCCCCGGATGCATTTTAGTTGCTTCTAAATTTTGTTTGGGGATGTAAAAAGCCTTTTTTTTTCTTTCTTCTTTTTTCTTTTCTTTCCTTTCTTTTCTTCCTTCCTTCTTCCCATTGGATACAACCCTCTTAAAATTAAGTAACAGGAAAAGCGAGTATCTTCTGAAGCAGGGAAATGCTCCCTTTCATCAGATGCTGAAAACAATGTCACCCATTGTGTTTCCTCTTTCCCTAAACTGCCAGGAAGCTCAGAATTAAATTTAATGTTAAGCTATAGTAACTATTTTAAGTTTCCCCTTTTATACGCTTTCTGATTTTCTAGTTTAACGACCTTATTTTTGATTGCACATTTTATTGAAAACTGCCTAAGATATTTTCTGAAAGAAGGAAGAACAGAAGTTATTCTCTAAACCAAACCAAACCAAATTCTAATTACATCGGCATGCATGGGTAATTTTAGATGAAAATCCACAGGTCTGTCTCCAATTGTTATTCACTTGGGATGATCTGTCCCACCCATTCCCTCTGTCCTCGTGCATAAAAACACCAAATTGAGAAAAGTAGAGAGGCCATTTAGAATTTGACTGCTTGATGAAAATCTACCTTCTGATTTGATTGTCTGCTTAACTTGCTCCTGGCATGAGAGGCAGAAATAAAAATGCCACCTGAGTCTGACTTTTTTCTCCCTAAGATATTCCCAAGTGACAGTGGGGTTCCTTGCCCCAGACCAGTACCCTGTACGGATCCTTGCCTTGGTGCACGTGGTTCTGGGAATGAAAAACCAGGCAAAGGGCTTGTTTATGGACCTTTACCAAGAGATGCTTATTCTAGCTGGCTCCTGGAGAGGTTTAGAACGTTGTCCAGTCTGCCTTTCTGGTAATGATATTAGTACTCTAATATCTGATATTACAAATTCCAAAGGGCTAAAAAATACAGTCAAAGAAAGCCAACCAAATTGCTCTAAAGCTTTAAAAATAAACATTTGCATTTCAATTACGGGTAATGGCCTGGGAAAGAAGAGAAGAATCTGCAAAAGTATTTAAATTAAACCAGTTTGCCCACCTCTGAATCACATTCTCAGACTAGTGACACATTTGGGGGTGGGGGAGGGGCTGTAAACTCCTTGTCATTGCGTGGCAAATAATACCTTTTTAAAAGATCTTATGAATCGTGAGTCGAATCTAATGCTGAAGCCCAACACTTCCTTTAAAAAAATATGTAGTCAGTAAAATCATTCTTTATAACAGAGAGCCTGGGAAAAAATTAAGAGAGGTCACATAGGAATTTGTGGAATTGGTAACCAATCAGAAAGCCTCAGATAAAAACAGTTCGTATTCAGTATGACTTAAAGAACATTTTGGAAATTCAATAAACCTGGGGCAGAGTTATTTGAAATCCCAGTAATAAATAAAGTGGTTAAATTCCACTCATTCCTGCATTCGTGCAGAGCTCTTGGCTTGGGCCTTATCTTTGAGCACAACACCCAAACCCACAGAACCCCGGACTCTATCTGCCGCCCGTGGAGGGCAGGCAGGCTGTGGGAGAAGGGAGAAATCAACGTGCCTTATCTTCCACAATGTGTACTTTCTACCAAGTCTGTCACCTTTTACTTCTCTCCAAACTGGAAATTGAGAAGCAGGGCCTCCCCGACAGGAGAAGCGGGGCCTCCCCAATGGTAGGGGCTACTGATGTTGGGAATAAATATATAAATGAAATAAAAACAGAAACAAACAAACAAAAAAACCCACATGAAAACAAACTCCTGAAATTCAAGGCTCCACTCAACCCTCTCTAAATAGACAACAGACTTAATTCAAAGGTAACTTGCCAGATGTTTGGGTTTCTTTTAAAAAGCCTAAATATATACTAATATTTTTTTAAATAAGAACACTTAGTCTACTTAGTCTACAGTAAAGAATACTTAAATATATAAACCAAGTCATTTTCAGACAAAACATCATGTTCTTATAATACTAAACCAACTCATGCCAACAGGAATTCCACTGCTTGACTGTGTTTTTCTTGTGATGTATAGCCATGATTTCTCTCTGCTGTTGGGAAAGTGCTGGAAAGTGTGTCACCTGGCATGGGGAGGACAGGAATGGCTGCTTTCTGTGCCGGAAAGGGAATTTCAGTTGGCTGTTTCTTGGCCTGCACATGCTCTCTCCAACAAGACCCCTCTGCCTTGTTGCACAGAGGGCATCTGGGAAGAACAGAAAGTTACCAGGTGCTAGTTTGTATCACAATTTATGAAATACTAATAAACGCTAAGTCTATGACGTCTTTCTATTAGTCTTTTCTGCTTTTCCCCAGTGGCGTTAACCACAAACCATCCTTCTCACTATAGACCTAAGAGAAGTGCCCGACAAAAATACAGTTCCTTTCATGATAAGCAGAAGCATAAAATGCTGATGGATACATATTTTATTGTTTGAGTTGAACATGAAGTTCCATGGCTTTTGGGGATGTATGGTTTTCCTGGGGATTGGCCGCTCTTACCATGGCAGTCCCGGGTCCTTGAACCTTGCCACCTGTGTACGTGTGTGCAGGGATGAGGACACAGGTGTACAGTGATGCTAGGGCAGCAGGACCTACGGGCACATGGCCTCCATAAGTACCGGCGGCACATTTTCAAATGGTATTTGATGGGTAAACTCATAAATGCCAAGGGATAAAGTTTTATGTGCTAGAAACCAGTGGCGTTTTGCTTTTCCTCCATTTCCCTTCTAGATCGTCTTTCTGTGTTTCTCTGCTCTTCTCCATCCCCTGGAACCTGATGCCTGTAGAAGGCATCGCTGGGGCATCCACGGCCCTTTGACTTGCTATGATTTCAGCCAATGGCAGCCCCTCGCAGCCAATCAGCCGGTGGCGACAGTCCTTTCCCAAAAGTCGCAGCTCCTGTTCCGTGACCCTAGAGCTCTTGTTAAGTTCTAAAACTCCTTATATCCTTGCTTTTTAGGCTTAAAGGTAGCACTGACTTCCCAGTGTTGCTCGCTTTGGAGGGGCTTCACTGCCCCTGGTTGGTTTCTCTGCCTGTGGCTTTGGATAACATCTTTTTTTTTTTTTTTTTTAAGATTTTATTTATTTATTTGAGAGAGAGAGAGAAACAAGTGGGGGAGAGGGAGAAGCGGATTCCCCACAAGCAGGGAGCCTGATGTGGGGGCACAATCCCAGGACCCTGGGATCATGACCTGAGCTGAAGGCTGATGCTTAACCAACTGAGCCACAACGGTACCCCAGATAACATCCTTTTTATTAAACTCTTTGCAGTTACCACTTTCCAGACACATCTTTTTCTGACACATATGTGTAACCGTGAAGATCAGGAAGGATAACCGTACTTACAAAATCAGTAAATCAGACATCTCATTCATTCATCTGGCTCCCCCCTCTCCCCCTCGGTCCAATACATTCTGCAATATTGAAATATGAGGGTAATTGATAAAGACTATCCATATCAAGTTTGGAGTACTTAGATACTAAATGTTCTATGTAGCTCATGTCATCCTCACTACCACTCTATGTAATCCTTACTACCATTCTAGAAGGTGAGTGTTATTATCCTGTTTTCCACACCAGGAAACCGAGGCACAGTGTTAAGTCACTTGCTGGCCTCTAGAGCTTATGGTCTTCACTCCATGTGCAAAATCACCCAGTAATTTCCTGGGCTCAGAGCAGCTGTTCTTAAACCCACTCACCCTCCTTGCTTCTACACCTTGTTTCTCCCTTTCTGGCTCTCCTTCTGTCTTCCATCTCATTGTCTCGCTTTCTACCCTTTTATTTGACCCCATTACCTCCCCGCACCCCCCCCCCGCCCCTTTCCGCTTGTGCTCTCCCATGAGCTAGATCATCTACTCTTGTGCAACACAAAATAAAATGACAGCAACAACAGACCATTGTAAGAGTAAGATATAGACATTAGAGGGCGCCTGGGTGGCTCAGTCGTTAAGCGCCTGCCTTCGGCTCAGGTCATGATCCCAGGGTCCTGGGATCGAGTCCCACATCGGGCTCCCTGCTTGGCAGGAAGCCTGCTTCTCCCTCTCCCACTCCCCCTGCTTGTGTTCCTGCTCTCGCTATCTCTCACTCTGTCAAATAAATAAATAAAATCTTAAAAAAAAAAAAAAAGATATAGACATTAAAAATCACAGCTATGGAAAGTTCTTAATAATATGGAAAAGCTGGACCATGAACTCCCTAAAGCAGCACCTATCTTGGTCACGGTGCACCCCAGAGCCCAGTGCGGGGCAGGTACTCAGCTGACCTTCAGTCCATCTTTATTTAAGGAATGCAGTATGGACCTAAGAAAGCAGGCCACACAGAGAGCACAGAGATGCAATCTCAGGAACAAAACACGAGTGCAGCGTGAAGATTGGAAAGGTATGTGCCCATATAGCAGCAGTTGCTTTGAGATCATGGCTTTTCACAGTGTTTATCTGCATCCTTAAATTCTCCCATGTTTTCCAAATTTCCCACACGGGGCATGTGTTACTTTTTTTAGACTTATAAGTAACCAAAACAAAGCAAAAGGGTCCTGTATAACTGGATAGGAAGCCCCGATTCTCCTGGCATGGCTGGACTCTGCCCCCAGGCCGTTTACCTACACCTGACAGCCCTTCTGTGCACCCCTTGGATAGAATCAGAGGCACTGAGTCCCGAAGGGCCGGGGAGGTTATCTAGTCTGACTTTATCCAGTGTCAGGCAGAGAGTCCGGAAGAACACAAGCTAAGACCCTGGTCACTGGGATCCTAATCCAAGGCTCTCCTCAGTCCTCTTTGCAGCTCCCTAACCTGGCAGAATCGTTCTCAAGGCTCGCTGTAAAGCATTTTTAGGCAACAAATATTTGGCTGTAATTTCTATTCTTGAGATCAAGCACTATTGAAAAGACACAAATGTGTCTGGTCCTCAAGGCACTGAAGTAAAAGGGGCCATTTCATGATGCTTCTAGGTACAGTTGCCAATGATCGGCAAGGGATGCTGTCTTCGGACAGGAATCCCATTTCCTGAGTGCAGTTTCCTGTGTGCAGGCAGCAAGGGGATGCCGTGGTGTGAAGTGTGCAGAGAGCGCAACGTCTGGGCCCCACGTTGTCCTACTGACAGCTTCTTCGCAGAAGCCTCCGTGGAAAGGACCTATAACTGCCTGGAGCTAGCTAATGTAGTTGGCAAACACACTCAGCGGCTGGCCCCGTTTGTTACAAACAGGAAGATGTAGTTAAGCATGTAAATAGTTCTTGACATTTGAATACCATCAGTTGCATCCTCTTAAGAGGGATTTGATCCTTTTAGAGAGAAGAAGCAAACAATTTAGAAATGATGGCCTGTTTAAGACCCTGGCCATGGAGCCCCCTTTCCCAGGATACGTCCTGGGCACAGAGATTGCAGGAGCTGGAGAGGGACAACCGAAACTTGATTTAAAAGGCTTCAGACCAAAAACACCTTCAAGGACAAGGGAATTCTCCCCAGGGCCCCGGGTGTCTGAAATGTCATGGAATCGAAAAGTTAGCTCTCTCTCGTCAGGAACAGGAAAAGATCTCGCAAACAAGGTCTGACATATTTTTAAAAGCGTGGTTGTTTTCCTCCTGAAGACTCTCTTCCCATTTTCGCTTTCTTCCTGGGGACTCCTTTCTTACTGTCTGACGCTTACTCTTTCAGAGACCATGAAAGTGATCTAAGTTACAGGGAAGGAGAAACATCGAAGGGGCCACTCTGAGTGTGCTGTGATTTATTTACGTTGATGTAACTAGGTCTATTAGATTATAGAGCCTCCCAAGGGTAGAGATCAGTTTTTTTAATTTATATTTTTAGTCTCTTACGGTGTTGCTGTGTCTAAAATACAGAACACTCTAAAAACAAAATCTGCTGAGAGAAAAGAAAATGAACATATTACTTCCCTGCAGCGTGGTTTTTCTGAGGCTCATAAAAGTGTCCTCTTTCTCTCTTTTACAAAAGCTTATTATCCACGTTACAATGCATTTTTGGGAATCTGGAAAAATGCACTGGAAAAAAAGGAGCTGAACTGGGCAAGAGATTAATTTTAAGTAAGTTTACAAAAAAGAAAATTGTAGGGTTCTGGTTGATTGGATCTACTATGAATCAGGGTTTAAACATAAATTCTTTTTCAGCCAGTTTAGTCCCAGAGATGTTTATAGAGCACATCCTTTGAGCAGGAATCCTGTGGGCCATGGTGGAAAACAAGGATGAGCAGGACAGAGTCCTCGCCCTCAGGGCGCTCACACGGTTAGTGGCCTCAAAAGCTTTAGATTCAAGCTTTAGGTTGGCCTATTGAAAGACTTTCCCCGCACAGATAAGCAGGCATTACTTTATACATCCATGTTTATGCACTCAGGATTTCAGGTCCTCATGCAGGCCAGAGATGCTCCTTAAATCGGTGCAGCTCCAGACTCATTCACAGCAGTGCCTGCCCGGCACCGAATCCGGATCCCCAGCCAGCATTTCTGTCCCCCCCACCCCCACCCCGGTGTCCATCACTGAACAGCGACTGCAGCCTCCCGTGTGCCAGGTACACTGAGCTGGACTCCTCCATTTGCTCTGTCTTCAGGACTTTTACTAAAGTGACCACTCTGGCCTGGCCACTGTGACATCCTTGTTGTGGGCGGCTCCCGCGAGTGGCTCTCTGCACCCTCCCCCTCAACCCCCAACACTATTCACGGCACTACAACCAGAGTGATCCCTTTAAGAAGTCAGATCGTGAGCCTTCTACTCCTATGGCTTTTCTTTTTTGATTTTGATTTTTATTTATTTAAGAGAGAGAGTGAGAGAGAGCACAAGAGAGGGGTGAGGGGCAGAGGGAGAAGAAGACTCTCTGTTGAGCAGGGAGCCCATTGTGGGCCTCCAGGATCATGACCTGAGCCGAAGGCAGCCGCTTAACCGACTGAGCCACCCAGGCACCCTTTCTAGGGCTTTCTATTTAGTTTAAAAGAGAAGCCCCCATCCTTTCCGCGTCTGTTCAGTGACTTTTAGGTTGTCGCACAGTCTGGTCCCCTCACCCCCTATCACAGCACATCTCCTGCCACACTCCCGCCTGGTCTTTGGAAACACCAAGCCCACCTCAGAGCCTTTTTAACGTTTGCTGTTCCCTCGGTCTAGAATGTTCCTTCGGGGATAGCCCATAGCTCATTCTCATTCTCTCTTCCTTCAGTGCTCTGGTTAAAATGCCATCCTGCCTAACCAACCTGCATGAATGGCGCCCCCTACCCCTTACCTGCTATGTCCAGTCTCCTCTCTGAGTTTATTTTTCTCTCCCAGAGCTTCTAGGCTGATCTATTTTATGTTTACTTGTTTATTTGTATATTTTCTGTCTTCCTTCCCCTCCCCCATTCTATCTCACCACTTGAATAGAGGGCAGGGTCCCAGTCTGTTTTGTCCCCTGCTCTGTCCCCCGCACCTAAGCAGTAACTAACATCTCAAATATATTGCCAGTTCCAAGTCTAAGAAAATGTCAAGCTTGGGCTGACTCTGTTCACACCTCCAGAACTCACAAATTCTGTTCTGATTAAGTCCATTCCACGGGCCTATTTTCTTTTGCTCCTTTCATATCAAATTGATTCTACATTTTGGATTCTGATCATTTGAGAAAGTCATTGCCTGAGACTCTTTTGACACCTAAAAAATGACAAAGTCTAGGGACGCCTGGGTGGCTCAGTCAGTTAAGCAACTGACTCTTGGTTTCGGCTCAGGTCATGATCTCAGGGTGGGGAGACTGAGTCCGGTGTCAGGCTCCACGCTCAGTAAGGGGTCTGCTTGAGATTGTCTCTTCTCCTTCTGCCCCTCCCCTGGGCTCACTCTCTCTCTCTCAAATAAATAAATAAATCTTTTTAAAAAATGACAAAATCTAATTAGTAACATAACACTTTTTTCCTTCATTTTCCAAATGACTGCTTCAAACTTCATCTACCTGAAGTCATAAAGGTGAGGTGAGTGCAAAATAATAGTAATAGCGGCTTTTCAAACAGACATTATTAAGAAAAGTATTTTTAAAGCTGAATCTTCTTGGGGCACCTGGGCGGCTCATTAGGTTAAGCCTCAGACTCTTGATTTTGGCTCAGGTCATGATCTCAGGGTCGGGAGATTGAGCCCCTCATTGGGCTCATGCTGAACATGGAGCCTGCTTGGGATTCTCTCTCCTTCTCCCTCTGCCCCCCTCCCCAACTCTCTCTCTCTCTCTCTCTCTAAACAAAACAAAACAAAACAAAACAAAACAAAACTCAATCTTCTTTCAAGTTCATGATGGTATCGAACAATAGTTCAGAGTTTCAGAAACAGTCTGAAGAAATCCTGAGTGCCAAATAAATTCTAGCATCAGGAGTGAAGCTGAGAGACCCAAATATTACTTTTGTTACTGATAAATATAATGTTGGAAAAATATGACTTTTATCTGCAGATAAGCTGAGTCCCTAGTACTGAATCCCCAAACCCAAGAGGTTTATCCAGCCAGTCATAGGCAGTGCTGGCCCAGCCTAGACCTAGCATGTGCAGAGTGGGGCCTATGAGACCCCCACAGGAGCAATGTGGAATGTCTGCTTTCTGTAGATAGTCACTTCTAAGAGAAAGGGCAGAGAGAGGACTGGGCTGCACATACCCACTTCATTGTCTCAAACTCAGCAGTTAAAAAGCTCCTCCTCCTTCCCTGGAGAGGATTATCATACTAGTGAAGCTCCCTCCATATGCAAAGGCAGAAGCATTCTCCCTGCAAAGTTTCTTACCGTAACCTCCAGTAAAAGCCAAGAATATACTCCAGAGCACTCTTGGGATGCTCTGACCTGATCCCAGGAGAGAATTTACAATCCCTCCAGGAATGGACAAATAACATGTCCAAATAGTCTTCCCTTTCCGTGTGTTTATTGAGTGACCTCTCTGTGTCAGACATTTTCATGCTGGGAACACAATGATGAGCAAATACACTGACACTGAGCACACAAATGTGTAATTGCAAACAGTGCTAAGTGCCACGGAGGAAAGGTACAGGCAACCTTGTGTATATTCAGTGGGAGACTGCTCTATGGTGAAATTCTAAGAATTCTTTCCAGAAGACATAGACTTTGAGCTGAATTTTAAAGGATGCCTAGGTAAGAGAGGAGTAGCATCAGGGAGAGGGAATGTCAGACGCAAAGGTGTAGAGGTAAGAGGACTGTGATATGTTGGAGAAAGTTACAGAAGGCAAAGGGCAGGGGGGAGGGGAGAACAAAGATGCGAGGTTATACAGGCACATGGGGGGCTTTGATCTTCATTACCAACACAGTAGTTTTCAACAGAGAGGGTAACATGGATCAGCTTGACACACAGTCTTTGACGAGTACTCACTAGCAGACCAAGTCCAGCTTTTTATACCTGCGTGAGGATCCCATACTGGTGTTTGATGATGGATCATTCTACTTAGGGCATCATATGCCCCAATGATCTAACATTCTGCTAGTAGGTTAAGTTACTTAGCTTGTGCTTTTCTTCCCAGGCACACTACCTACCATCTCGCACAGTGATACTGCGAATACTTCATAGGAGACAACTTTCTATAATTTTCAAAACTTATACAACTATTCAGTTGGATCCTTATGTACACATATCTTGGGTTTTGGCAGAGAAGATATGGACTTGACCTTTTTTTCCCCCCCAAAAGATATTTTATTTTATTTTTAGCCCATTTTTGATAAAATTAAATGTGGCTTACAAAAATATATAAATTGTTGGGGCACCTGGGTGGCACAGTTGGTTGAGCATCCGATTCTTGGTTTCGGCTCAGGTCGTGATCTCAGGGTGGTGAGATCGAGCCCCGAGTCGGCCTCTGTGCTCAGTGCAGAGTCTGCTTGAGATTCTCTCCTTCTCCCTCTGCCCCTCCCACTTGTGCACACACTCTCTCTCTCTTAAAATAAATAAATAAATCTTAAAAATATCTAAATTGTAGAATGAAAACATAACATATAAATATGTGACAAAGGAAATCCAAGGATGGTGGGGGTGTGGGGGCAGGTACTTTCAGTGCCTAGAACTGTAGCTAGTGGCCCGCACCAGCCTTGCTATGGGATGGGGGTGCTAGTGGGGCCCAGACAGTTCTTTGGAACGCCTGATTCTGAGCATCATGGTCTTCCGCTGCACCTGCCTGAGTGTTTTGACTGCAAAATATACCTCTGGCAACTGAAAGTGCTAAAATGATGGCATTTGGAGAATATATATACAAGAAAATAATTTTAACTGTGTCATAACGAACACTATGCCATTATTTCAGGGAGTAATTGGTTTACCTGAAAGATCGCTCCAGGTCTATCCTCAGAAATGTTTCATCAGCACATGGAAAGGTGTTTTACTTCCTTTAGTAGGTAGTTCTACATGCAATGAATCTAGAAGAGTTTGCTATCATTAAGGGAAAAATAATAAGGGATCAGAACTTAAATGTTTTACACATTTGAAAGCGTCTTGTCTATCTAGAGTTTAACCCAGTGGATCTTGATTCCTGGGGTGCAATTCAAGTATAGGTTCTGCAGGAGCTTTCATATCCCACTCATAGAACTCAGCCAGACTGTAGAACCCCCTCAGGATAAATGACCAGCTAACGGTGAATGAGAGATACTAGTGATCTCAGCTTTATGGCGGACTTCTCCATAAAATTAAGAGATAAAAAAGTAGCTCTTCATGAAAACCTCTTGCTCCTTGAGTAAGAGTCTCATTAAGTTTTTAGAAATATCAAAGAAATTATAGGATTTTTATTGAAAGCAAACAACCAGCAACTATTTGTTCTTTGTATCTATCATTCAGCATACTTCCTATCCTTCCAAGCTTCATATTGCCTGCAAATATAATGAGAATGCCTTCTACATATTCACCCAGGTTACTGATAACAGAACTAACTAAGATCAGACTGAGAACTATCCCTCTCAAAAGTCTGTTCTGCAAGGGGACATCAGTCAGCATCCTTTGCATCTTTTGTTCTCCACTAGCTACTAATGCACCTCATTATTTCAGCTTTTGGTCCACACATCTCTATCTTGTCTACAAAACAATATGAAATATCTTGTCACATGTCTTGAGGAAAGGTCGGGTCTGCTGTGCTTATTCCTGGCTGCCCTTCTAATAAGCTTGTCCAAAGTGGAAATGGATAGTGGTTAGACTTGACTCATCCTCAGTAAACTCTGATTTCTCTTCATTTTCCAAGATTTTCCTTTAAGAATTCATCTAGAATCCTGTCCTTCCCGTCTCGGTTAAAGACAACCTGAGATCTGGATTCTGCTTATTTTTATGTGGCCCTAGCAAGAGTCGTTTGTCAACACATTGGATTTCATTGACTTCCTATTTGACCTTTGTCAGTTTTAACCAGACTCTCTATGAAGTGACTCAAATAAATACCATTATACCAAATTTACATATCTGATACAAGATTAATCAAAGTTTATCATTCGAAGACATTTATAGTTTTCCCAGCTTGGTTTTGACAAAGGCATTTACACACACACACACACACACACACACACACACATGCAAACACATACCCTGGGGTAAGGTATAATAAATTTGTTCTTACATATTTTTCTATTAGGCCTCTTCCCTCATTCTTCTGCAAGACTCTTTCACTTTGTTTTCCTTACCGGTCTCTCCAGGAACTTTTGATTATTGGCGTTTCCACATCTATTTCAAACCTTTATTGAAATCCTCATATTGACCTGCCTGAGGAGTTTTCTATTCATGCCTAATTATTCAGCACGCTTGTCTCCAATGCGACTTCCATTGCTTATCTGCTACTTTTTGTGAGCCACAAGTGTAAGCCAGCTCTTCCTTAATTTTCTAAGGATAAAAGAATAGTATCTGCTGATTTTCGTTCCTATTGTAAAAGAACGTTGTTATTACTTTGTTGTCAGAATCCATTCCAAAAACAAATGTGGAGTTCTGAGTGATGGTGCTTCTGCCAGGTTCTTGCAAATATTGTGTCTCATTCTGTGAAGGTCTATGGACTGGCTGGGATGGGCAATTCTCAGTTCCTTTGTTTACTACCAATAGTAGTATCACCAAAAAACAAAACAAAATAAAACAAAAAAACCCAGCAACCCCCAAATAGACAAAATCAGTCTGCTAAAGGTTAATGGGTCTCTGGCTCCTGATAGCACTAAAAGAAGCAGCTTTGTGTGAGCAAGAAGCAGAAAATACCAGACGGCCTCTGCTGTGCACATTTGGACAGCATAATCGCATATCCCTGAGCTCCGGCAGGTAAGGTGACTAACTGACCTCCCCTTCAGCTAAAGCAGCTCTCTTGCACTAAAGTACTTGCCTGTTTTATCTTCGTGGAATTGATGGTGCTGGTCCAGTCCTGCCCCAAGATAAACTTCTGAAGTTGCAACGTCAGTTGGGAGAGAAGGACTGCAGCGAATTCCAAGGGAAGCCCTGGGGTTATCACAAGCCCAGTGGCCGCATTATGTCACCTTGCCAACTTCAACAGAGCTTGACCTCAAGCTGAACTCCACTTAGCCAAGCTGCAGAGAACTAAGCCGAGCAGCTCTATCGAGCATATAGCCAAGCAGGAGCCACCTAAACAAACCGATTGCCTGTTCCCAAGAGAACTTTCTGATTGTTTAGAAA
This sequence comes from Halichoerus grypus, assembly GCF_964656455.1. Lineage (NCBI taxonomy): Eukaryota > Metazoa > Chordata > Mammalia > Carnivora > Phocidae > Halichoerus > Halichoerus grypus. Next base: position 67,941,987 of record NC_135717.1, read on the forward strand.
TAAGGTAATGAACGGTGCAGGCCCCAGCCTTCTGGCTCAGGGGAGAGTAGTCAAGATGTGTCGGTATACATTCAGAGCATCCTGGGTACCCCCAAACTGCCGGTCTGTACCCACCAAGAGTGGCTCCTTCTCTTCTTGGGCCTCCTAAAACTCTTGAGACCCAGGCAGAGAGGAGAGTGACCTCAGTTTAGTAAGGGCTAATGGGAGTCTGACTGTTCTGTTAAATTAATTAAACAAGGAGGCCATTAGACAGAGGTGGCCCTAACGTCCTGGCACCCTACATAAGCAAACCAAAATCTAGGCCTGTAAATGCCTCAAGGTCAGGAAATTGAAACCAACGGACAACCAATCACAAGCAGCCAAAGAGGCTTTAAGCTATAGCCGATCAATAATTTCCTAACCTTGCTTTTGCCTTTTCTCTGTGAAAGTATCTCCTTAAGGTCTAGTTGGTGGAGCATTCCTAGCCACTTCTGGCTTGGCGCTGCCCAATTCCAACTGATTTTTGCCTAAATAAACTTAAAATTTTGTATATGCCTCAGTTTATCCTTTAATACTTCCTTTTCCCCTGGAGGTGAGGGGTGAAAGCCCTTGGGTTTAGTTTCCAGATTTGATGTCCTAAAATGATAGCTACCTTCACGGTATGCCCCAAAACATATTAACACATATTAACTCATCAATCCTGAGGACAGCCCTCTAGAGCCACCTCTCAAGGGCAGGCAATGATAAGCTCCACTCACGGTTGGGAAAATTCAGGCACAGAAAGGGTGAGTCCCTTTCCCAGCTAGCAAGCAATGGAAGTGGGGGAAGGGGGTGATCCTGGGCAGTTTGAATGAGGGGTCTACAGCTTTACACTCATTCTGTGCAACCATAGTCACAGAGCAGAAAGGAACTAGACTCAGGATTCGGGGTCAGGTGGGCTGGAAAGTCTAGGCATTTCCAAATCTTTAAGTCCAGAGGAATGGGAGAAAAACAACAAAAGGGACCACAGCAAGGGTTCTCAGCAGAATTCAGACCAGACTAAGAGGGTTTAGTGGATGGAATCTACCCCTCCTTTGCCATCCCATCCCCAACCCCAGCCTGCAGGCAGAATCCAATTGTAAAGGCATTTCCATTCGGAGGCTTGCCCCTAATTATGTTAAATTCCTGGGGGCCATAAATCCCAATTCATCTAAACAGAGAAACCAGCCCTGTCAGTGTAGAGAATGCCCTCATTCTTTCCTACAGTCTACCTGCCAGTTGGGACATATGGCACCCTCAGTGCTGCCCTCCACCCACCATGCTGTCTCACTGCACTTGGCCAAGCTGCCCTGCCTGGGAACTCTAGCAGCTGGGATGTTCCACTGGTTGGCACCTCTTACATCTTCTGTACAAAGAAAGCTGATGCTCATAAGGTGACTTTGATCTCCTGCAAGGTCTGGGCAGACTCCAATGCCCATTAAAGATTCAATTTTCAACATAACTTTTGTTTGTAAGAGCATTTTATATAGGGTCTTTGGAAGTTGGCATCATATGTGACATAGCAAATGCAGTAGCCTGAATTATCTGAGTCTACCCGCCTGGCTCCCATTAAGGGCTCTCCCTGTTAGTAGGCATAGCCCCCATTCAGGTAGTAAAGCGTAAAGAATACTGCTTATCAGATGCCAGGAGAAGGACTACAAATATCACTTGGGTCAACCAGCTCTAGGTACCTCAAACTCAAAAGTGTACACAAAGGATTTGTGGATCTTGTCAAAATTCTGATCTTGTCAGATTCTGATTTGGCAACCCCGGAGTGGGGCCTAGGATTCTGCATTTCTAACAAGCTCCTGGGTCATGGTACCGGTTAGGGATTATACTTTGAGGAGCAAGACCTTAAAGGTTTCATCTATCTTGAGACTCAGTGCCCCTGACTGATTTTGCACAAATTGATACAACCCAGAATCTTCTGGAGGATATGCTTCTTATTAGTGATATCCCCGGAAAGAAAATGAAATCTTCCTGAGCTGTTTGGATGGGAGGGTCTTTTTAGAGGTTGATGGTTTTAAAATCCTTGTCTGAGTGCTTTCCCTTTACTTGGAAAATATGTCTTAGTTGACTGGTTTTCTGTCTTAATACAAGCATCTCTACCTCAAAGGAATACTCTGTCTCTGAGTTTAAGCAGAATAAGACTTTTTTGGGGGCTTTGTGGTTGGTTATTTCATGTCTCTGCATGTGGGTTACAGGATCTTGCTGAATTGGGTTTGAACAAATGTCCATTCTATTAAAATTGGAAGGATTGGATCAAGAACTTGAAGCTTTTTGAGGACAGCTCCTCATCTAACCTTAAATGGGCCAACAACGTAAGTGCAATACAGCAGGGAAGCAAGACCCAAAGCTTTGCGGAAACAGAGATCCCCAACCAAATTCAAGTTCTGGAAACCACAAGAGTTGTCACATTGGGTAAATTACCTAACCTTAGCTTCCTTAACCATAAAGCAAGAGGGCAAAGTGAGAGAGATGGCAACACACAGAAGGTAACACTTGGGTATCTCACAGTTTTGCCTGGGACAAAGTCTTTTTTTTTTTTTTTTTAAAGATTTTATTTATTCATTTGAGATAGAGAGAGAGGGAGAGAGCATGAGCAGGGGGAGAGGCAGGCAGAGGGAGAGGGAGAAGCAGGCTCCCCGCTGAGCCAGGAGCTCACTGTGGGACTCAATCCCAGGACCCTGGGATCATGACCTGAGCCAAAGGTAGATGCTTAACCGACTGAGCCACCCAGGTGCCCTGAGCCTGGGACAAAGTCTTGATGGGCCCCATCAGAGTGTTCTGGCACCAAAGGTTGTTAGCCTCTCATGAGGTGAATCTGACCTTTGATGTCCTAAAGAAAGCTCCTTCATACTAAGAAAGCAGAGACTCAGTCCTGGGATCATTGGTAGGATTCCATTTGGATTTTCTCTGTGGTGCATCTCCACCATTTTGATTGGTGGCGGGTATACATATGATCCCAGACAACTTGATATTGGCTGTATTCTGCAATAACCCCAAGCTGATGGTGGTTTATTGTACCACATAAGAAAGACATTTTTATAAGACACATTTTAAAGTTTGTTTTTTGGAAAAACAAAGCTAAAAACAGGTTTCCCTGTTTAAGGTTCTTGGCTGAATGCTTTTGTATTCCTTAGAAAATGTTTATTACTTGGTCTTTTAAAAAAAAAATCTTAATATAGGTATCTCTATCTCAGAGGGATTGATTAAAGTGGTAGGCTGAGCACCATTCATCTACCTCTCCAGCTTGCAGTCCTGTTAAAACACACATTCTAGTTCAGTAGATCTGGGATAGGGCCTGAGATTCTCAATTTCCAACCAAGTTTGAGGTAATACAGATGCTGCTGGTCCACAGGCCACACGCTTTGGGTAGCAGGGCACCAGCAATAGCTCTTGCCAGACTGAACTGCAAATACTTTAAGCTTTCAGGTCCCCGCCCCGCCCCCCACCCCATGCACGACCCTCACCTACATGTGCTTCTCCCTACCTAGGAACTCTTGGCTGAGTACCTGACTTTAATCTCCGCTTCTTGTCCCTCCTTGACCCTATGTCCTCCCTGCCAACCTAGTCAGCATTTTGGGCTGAGTGTCTCCAGCCTGATTCATGCTCTATAGCTCATGCCTCCAGTTTGGCACCTTCAGTGTCTTACTGAGGACTCTTCAATACAGCCTTCATGATCTCTGCCAGTGCCTTGGGCCAGCCTATTCTGAGCGCCTGAAAGCAGGTTCCTTAGAACCTCACTATGGCCACCCCAGCAAGCAGAAGCAGAAATGGGCTGTCCACAACAGGGCTCCTGTGACCAACTATATGTCATGTCTTTGAACTCTGGAGGAAGAGGCCTAAATTTCACATGCCTGAGGATCATAGCATCTTAAAATTGAAAAGAATCTTGGAAGCAGTCTTACAAAATCATCATGATGAAGGAACTCAAGGTCAATAATAATAATGACCACTTACTGGACATTTTCTGTATGCTCTTTAATCTTTACCCCACCCTCATGAGATAGGTATAATTATTATGCCCATTTAATAGGGGTAAAACCGAACCTTGGAGTGGTTAAGTAACTTGCCCAGGATCACTCAGCTTATAAGTGATGCAAACCCAAGTTTCTTTGATTCCACACTCATGCTCCTCACTAAGCTTGGGGAAGACTTTCAATCAAGAGAAGCTGAGAAAGTCTCTCTGCAGCTACACAGCAATATCCGGGACTAAAATGCACGTCATCTGACTCATGGATCTTTCCCCTAGACAGTAGGATGTCTTTATCTTAAATAAGCAAGTTTAATGTCTCATGTTTCTGGCCCTGAGTCTTGAATTTGAGTATAATTACAATAATGAAAAAAGGTTTTTCTCTCACGAAGCATTTATAACTGAATACACAGTAGTATAGAAATAATATGCAAATCACATCACAACACAGATGAAAGGCTTAATTCTACCAGTTCCTTTTTGAAAGGGCACATCAGATTTCCTATTGAGTCTGAAATTTGTATAAGGGGTACCCACTAATGAATACACAATGCCTCAATGACATAGCACTTTTGATAGCTATTCCCACACATAGGTTATATCTACCTAACTTCAAAAGAATTGATTGAAAAACATTTTTCAAGCCAATGAATCAGTTATTTGATGTTGTATGCAACAAAGACCTTCCTTAAACTGACTAATCTTCCAAATAACAGACTGGCTTTTTGTATTGTAAATGTTGCTGCAATGTCAAGTTCTTACTTAAGCGCTGAAATTCTGGAGTTGTGGACTAGCTGTTTTGTCCAGGTTGGTAAGGGGATAGGAGTTTAATGGGCTGGAGGTAGGGGCAGGTAGGAAAAAGAATTAGTAAGAGATTATCTGAACTTGTCAGAGAATCCAGAACAAGAGTTGTTGACCAACATGCTACAATAACACATTTCCTAAGGAGTATCCCAAACCTACTGGAATGTCTTGATAGTTACCTTAGCAGGGCTCAGGGGTTGTGGGGGTGGAGAGATGGGGGACAGGGATCTGAGAGGACTCCTTATCTCTACTTTCAGAAACCTCCCTCTTTTTTCTTCTCTGCAAGAAATTGGGGTCCAATTAAATGTCTTGTCACCTTAACAATAGTCTTCTTTAAGCTCTGCTCCCAAACATGGCTGGCTTAGTACTTCATTTATCCAGACCCAAGCCTGGCCTGTGCATTGCTGCACCCTCTGTCCACACCTAGCCACAGCCACAGGATGTGTTTACTTGTCCCCCAGTGAGAATTTAAGCTATGGGGTTCCCATGACAATATAGCTATAAAGTCCCCAAATCTGAGAATATTAGAGTGAGGAAAGGCTTTGGAGAGTGTCCAGATGCTTTCAAGCTGTCCTAGGGTAGTGTTTTGTCCACAGCAAAAATCTTTATTCAAAACAAATCCTGCTCAGTCATACTCTACAAGAGAAGTCAGGCAGGAGATGTTCAGGGTGAAATAGGGGATAGGTAGAGTCTCACCAGGTTTCTTCTTTCTTGATTCCTATGTCCTTGAGGTTTTTCCCAAAAAACCCAACAACTCTCCAGTAGACTGTTCAAAAACCTCTAATAATGGAAACCTCAAACTAAGAGAATAGCTTACCAAGATCCAAGAGCTTATAAGTGTCTGAAAAGAGCCTATGCTGCCTGTCACCTGGCACAGAATTTATAACTCTTTGGCTCCTAGCTCTCTTGTAGAAATGCCTTGATTCTGTCCAAGACCAGGACGGCTCATTTGAGCCCCTTAGGGCAACTCCTTACTCATGGATGTACCGGGGAATGGTATTCAAGTTTCCTGAGGCCTGGAGGACTGAGTTTCTCTATGGAGCTGACTTTGGTCCCTTACGTTCAGACTATTGGGTTGAGATCTAGATGTTAGAGTCTGATGCTCAGGCTGTAATTATACATTTGGATGATGAAACAACAACAAAACCAAGACTTTGCTAGGTCTGTTATATGATGGATACATTTGCATTAAATCAGAACATAGGGAAATTCAGGGACTTCACTGTCCATGGGCAGAGTTCCTCTGCTTGAATATTCAGGTTATTCGTAGTGCTCTTTGCAGCCAGCAAGCATGGAGTATAGGCAGATGTTGGACAATGCCGGCCCACGTGAGAGGCCTTTGTTTGCACTACAAGGAGGAAGTGCACGGCATTTTTGGGATATGTTAATAGCAATGGCTGAAAGACCACAATAAACACCCAGGACACCCGCGGGAGTAGCTCCTGCAATGGTGGAGGAACACAGCACATCAGGGCCCTGGGAGACAGAAAATCATTGTGCATTAAGCCCCAGAGTGTTCCTTCCCATGGGCCCCACACAGAAGGCATTGTTTCAACACCCTGGACACATCTACAGCTTATTCTAGTCCATGACAATAACTTAATTACCAATTTAAAGCTTGACAACAAATGCCCCCAAATCTCTATGGGTTAATAAAAGATGATACCACAGGGCTTTATGTGTGAACACATTGTTTGCTCAAAACCACTTCTACTGGGAGCCTCTGCATCCTTCCTTCCCTTGTCTGACAAAAAGTAGCCCAGCTGATTGGACATATTCTTGCTGTAATGCATCAGATGTATCCCCAGTGTGTCTAAGGGAGCTGATGTCTTCCATCATGTGTGATACCTGAGGATGTGGACAAAAGGATGGGCTGAGTCAGGGGAGCCCTGGACAGTGTGGACTCCAGCATAGAACGCTAAAAGTGGGCTCAACAGGACTTGTAGGAGTTTGCATAAGATTCATGTGAGGTAGGTGAAGACTGTGCTAAGAGAAAATGGAATGGAGAAACAGAAGCCACACAGTCATTGGCTTATGTGGTTCTTAAGTCTGCAATAAATAACAGTCCCATTCCCCAAAAGGGACTGGCCTGCAAAGGTCCCAAGCCTCCCAAATATCCCAGAAACCTCTCCTGCCAAAACTCCAGGAAGCCTTTACACCAAGAAGACTCAGTTCTCCCTTTTTGAAGGCAGGGCAAATTCAGTTTTCTTCTTGGGAAGAGGCAGGAAATTGGGGATTCTCTAAGGGCACTTTTAGAAAATTGAACACAGAACCTTTTATCAGTGAATGCATAGACGGTTTTTGGCCACAGCCCTCACATTCATCAGAAGCACTTCAGGGAGAGAAAATTAATGATAATCCTAAGTACATAATGACTTTCTGGAGACCGGAAGGCTCCACTCTGATGGTTTGACTGGAGGCTTGCCTCACAGTAATGAAAGATGCTGCCTGTGAGCTTGACCCTGATATTGGTTCACGCTTCAGAGCAAAGAGCTGCAACGTTGGTACGGGCTACTTAATCTCTTTCCTGGTAACTGAAAGCAACTCAGATTAGGATCATTGGTAATAGTGCTGTATTTGGTCATTTAAACAAAAAGAAAGGAAAAAAAAAACTCCTTGCTTTTAGGACTTCTTTTCAGTTTAAACATAAAATCTCACAGAGCCCTAGGAGAATATTATACCAATCACAAAATAACAGGTTATTGTGCAAAAAGCACTCAAACATGGGTGCAGCCTTCCTGTTAGAGCACATTAGTTCAATGGCATGCCTGCAGACAGAAACCAATTACTCCTGGCCTAGTGTGTCAGTGAAATTGAAGCTTTGCACTTTCCAGAACATGAATTGTACAGCTATTACCCAGCAAGAAAGTTTGAAATGGATTTGCTATGTGCTGCCTTCCTGCTCAATGCTGATCTTGGGAGTGATTGTTTTAGCTCACTTTGATATACTCAGAGTGGTGGTCACGCATTAGACTCTAAAGCAAATTTTAGAAATATTCTCACTAAGGTATACATGACTGATACCAGAGTTTATTCCTGAAATCAGAGAGGGTGGGAGAAGAAGCCTGGGACTCCCCAGGTACCCAAAATGGGGCAAGAGCTTTGTGGAGCTGTTAGAAATTGCTGTTTGAAGGGGAGACTAGAGAGAGGTGGAGGAGGGCTTCACGGTTTTGTTGAAGTGGCCTCACTGAGGTATTTTGCTACAAAGAAAGGATCTTGCGAACAATAAAGCCACATCCTAGATTGCCTGAAGCAAACTTCTGGTGCTTGAGCTGGTTGACTCATCCTGACCGCCCTTCCTGGTTCTGCTAGGGAGCTGGGCTAGGCCATTTAATGTTCATCTCTAATCACTTGTGTCTGTATTCTTGTCATTAGAGTGTAAACAGGTTTATAATAGGCTTGAGTTTTCTGTGCTGAGATCAAAGGCAAGCCAGTTGGAAGATGGCAAAGAGAGGAAGAAGGGAGAGGAAGACAGAGGACAGGGTGGTTCTGGCATTTCTACTGCTCCATGGCAGGGTTGGGCCTGCTGTGGCATGGTAATGGCAATCGGTTCTTCAGAAGCCAAGGTCCTGGCTTGCCCAGAGCCACTGGGCATTCAGGGATTGGCTTTGTCTGGAGCCTCAGGAAGCTGCTCACCTACTCCTTCCAAGGGCCAGGGGCCTTTGAGGTTTGAGAACCAGCCTTTCACAAAGAGGGAAGGAAGCAGGAGCAGTGGAGGATTAACTTCCTCAAGGCAGTGTCCAAATCCAGTGGCTGGATTTGTGGAGGTCTGCCAGTCCACATGGCCATGAGAGTTTCTGGAAGAGCACTAGCAGGGCTGGTCTGTCCACTCTTGGATTACAACTGGGACCAGATCACCTTTTACAGAGGGTGACCTGCTTTGACACCACATCCATGACTCTGTACTCTGCTTCCCTCTCCTTTTAAAACCTCAGGTGCTATGGCACAGGGATCCTTCTTCACCTGGTGTCCTAAAACCTTAGCTACTGTAAGGGAGGAAAACTTTTCTCTACCCTCTTAAATTCCTCAGCTGGACCCTGCATGTTAGACTGACAAGACAGATTAAGAAGAGAAAAAGCATATACATTTTATTTGATGTTAATATTTTAAACTTTATGTGCAGAGAGGACTTTAAAGAAATAAAGTCCCAAAAAAGTGGTTAAACTTGGAAGACTTATATACCATTTTAACAAAGGACAACAAATTGTGGAGAAGTGACAAGACAAAGGAAAGGGGGATTGGGCTTCTAGGGGTAGTAAATTGTGGCAAGATAAACATATGGTGTAAACTAATGGAAGTTAAGGGTTAATTAGGAAGTTTTTGTCTATGCACTCATATCAGGGCCATCTCCAACTCTGGTGATAAAAGTTGTTCTTCCCTTCCTGGTACAAGAGTAAGGGACACCTTCATAGTGGACATTCATGCTCTGCTTTTAGGCAGATAGTAGAAGAGCAGATTGCTTTTCTTGTGTGTACTTTTGCTTTGCCTTCAGCTCCAAATAGTCCTTATTTCATAGTGGCACAATTTGGGGTGGCAAAGTCTGATCCCCTTCACTACCCAAAGCTCATCAAGCCTTCTGATGGGAACCCAGGGTCAACTAGGTAGTTCAAGAGCATGCCTAGAACATAATTAGACACATAGGTGAGGACTGGAGCAGGCCCTCAAAGGCAAAGCCATGCCATTTAAAATGTAGCCATCCACTGCCACAGCATTTGCCTTCTTTAAAAAAAGAATACTATTTTAAAAATTTTTATTGAGGTACAATTTTATACTTAAAATAGCTACATCTTAAGTGTAGATTTGTATAGTTTTGTCTAATCTATGTACCCATGTAAATAGCACCCAACAAGATTTAAATTTCTATCACCCCTGACATGATCTTCCCAGTCACTCCCCCATCTCAGAGGTGATCACTGTTCTGATATCTGTTCCTGACATCCTTTGTCTACTCAGGCAGTGACTCTAAAGGTGGAGATTTCATGTCCCATCACAGACCTGGACCTTGACTTGGCCCCCTCTCTGCTAGGCCTGCATTTGTTCGAATACACCAGGTGTGGGGCAGGTCTATAGGAAAGTGGATGGCTGAGATAATAAAGGGGAAGGATAGGAGACTAAAAGAAGAGAATGGTAAAGTGTTACTGATTTGCCTGCGGCAGGTGCTGAGCTGGATTCTGATTGATTAGGATGGGAGGCAGATCTTGCTTGATTAAGGAGGGAAGTATGCAGAGGAGAAGAGAAGATGGATGAGAAAAATTTGTCCATGGGGTGAAAGGCAGTATGGTCTCAGAGAAAACAGTCTGGGGTTAGGCAGACCTGGCTTTGGATCCTCAATCAATAGCTTTATGACCTTGAAATGTTCTCAGCTTCCTCATCAGTTGAATTGGAGTAATAATTTGGAGGCTATCAATCAAGGATGTAATGAGGTTTAAATGAGATAATGTATGTGAAAGACCTCTTGCACTGCCTAACACTCACTATGATAGGTACTTAATATAGGGTAGTAGCTTATTATTGCTGCCAGGTAATCCCAACTTTTGGTAAATAGTTTTTATTTATTTATTTATTTTTCTTAAGCTCAAAATGGTCAACAGGATACGGATCTGCTAAAATCAGAGAAGAAGCTTTCACTTTGCAATGATACATTAGAGACACTAGCATTCTCTTATCATGGAACAAATTACATCGCAGTCACAGGATGTGCTAATCTGTGCCTTATAAATGAGTAAAATCACATGTTTCCTATTAGTACTTACTGCCACTGTGAGGAAACAACTAACATAATTTTGTATAACTACGTTAACCATAGTACATTTCCACTTGGCCAATAAAATGACAAATCATTCAGGATTTATACGTCCTGTTTTTAAATATATAAAAAGTCATTATTAAAGAGTGTTTGTCTGTTACCATGAGCTGGGCTTCTTCTAAACTTTTATTTCCACAACAGACCACCAAGTAAAAAACAAAACAAAACAAAAACTAATGGATATGTGTTCAAAAACAAAATAAAACAAACAAGCAAAAAAAACCCCAAGCCCCAATTAAGCAACTTAGTAATCAAATAAGACCAGAAATACTGGATTCATATGGATCCATCTATTCTGGAAAAAAAAAAAGAAAAGATGGCACAATCCAAGTTCCAGTCCAGAGTATAAGCCAGACCAGACAAAGCTGGTTGAGCACATGGGAAGTTTTCTGGATGTTGATTTGGCTTAGTGTTCAAAATTCAGAGAGAAGAAATAAGCCACTGTACAGTGGGAATTGCTGGGTCAACTGCAGTCAGAGACTCACACATAGACACACAGACACTAAAAAATACCCACACAACTAAACTTCTGTGAGAAAGGGCATGTTTCTTATCTATAAAGTAGGGTAATAAGAGAAAGGTTTAGGGTACCTCTGTTTCTTTTTTTCTTTTTTTAGAGAGGGAGAGAGAGAAGGAGGGAGGAGCAGAGGAAGAGGGAGACAGAGACTCTTAAGCAGCCTCCATGCCCAGCACAGAGCCCGAAGTGGGGCTCAATCTTACAGCCCTGAGATCATGACCTGAGCCAAAATCAAGAGCTGTACACTTAACCAAGTGAGCCACTCAGGCACCCCAGAGTATCACTGTTTCTGATTATGATGTAGAAAGTAAAAAGAGGCTACCACTCTTACCCTAACAACCAAAACAAGACGAATCAATGGGAAGAGGAGAAAGATACTATAGATGGTAGAGAAAAATCCACCAAACTTGTAAGAAATTGTAACGACAGGGTTTGAGAAAATGTGAAAAAGTAGAATGCCAAGGAGGCCCAGCCACAGAGCAAATCTGTACCCACCTTTCAGCTTTTCTATACAGTATTTTACCAAGTTAATGGGAAATGTGTTGAAGGCTGGGAGCAGAGAACTGAGAGAGATTCCCCCATGAGTCATGAGGGCTCTTACCCAAGTGGGAAGCAGCTGCCTTCTAAAAGTGGAGGGCAGGGCAGGAGAGCTGAGAGAGCAGCTGAGGCACCGTAGGCTTTCAATGACCAAATGGAAGGGAATGGTCACTCCAGGCTTTCACATTTCAGAAGAACAGAAACTTGGGGGTAGTTCCAGAGAGCTTACCAGTGACCCTAGCAGCCAGGCTATAAGGCAAAGAAAGATCTCCTATGTCTTGGAACACTGGCATCTTTAGATAAACCATAAATCTCTGGACTCTGTTAGGTGCTCAGATTCTAAGATCTGCCAAAGGGAAAAACTGACCTCTCTCAAAACATTTGAAGCCAGCGGGGAACTGAATCAAAATAAAGCTGAAATAAAGTTCAGACCCAAGTTGACTACATATTAGATGGACCCAGCTCTCCAAGTTTGAAGCCTTACAGAAGAGATATAACATCTCTTAGAAATATTTACTTCTTTTGCTAGTGTTCTTTTGTATAAAATGTTCATCATTCAGTAAAAATTATGAGACATTTGAAGGTGAAAAAAAAAGTGACCCATGGTCAAGAGAGGGAATAGCTCAATAGAAATACACCTAGAGATGGTACAGAGAGGAATTTTAAAATAACAGTGATAAGTATGCTAAAGGATATAGTGAAAAAGGAAACAACATGGAGAAAAAGATGAGAATTTCCATAGAGGGATGGAAACAATGAAAAAGAAGCAAAAGAGGGCTCCTGGGTGACTCAGTCAGTTAAACATCCGACTCTTGATTTCAGCTCAGGTCATGATCTGGTGGTCCTGGGATCAAGCCCCGCATCAGGCTTTGTGTTCAGAGGGGAGTCTGCTTGAGGATTCTCTTTCTCCCTCTCCTTCTCCCCCCACTCATGCTCTCTCTCCCTCTCTCTAAAATAAAAAATAAATTTTAAAAAAAGAAGCAAAGAAATGCTAGTGGGATTCTACTTATAACCAAGATGGAGTAACAGTGACTAGATTTACCCTTCTGTGTGAAACAAAAAATAACTAGAAAAAAATACATAAAACAAAGGTTTTTTGGAACACTGGACATTCAGCATCAGAAAACAATGATTCCTCAAACACGGAAAATAAGCAAGAGGTGAGTCCTATGAATGCCCCAGGTTTTGCCTTGTAAATGTTTTCAGGCTGTGACACAGGGAAGGAAAACCGAGGTGGAACCCATAAGACTCTGAGTTTAGGAGATGGAGCTGAACATTCAAGAAGAGCAAGTTGGCCAAAGTTGGTAGGATAGAGTACGAGAGAGGGAAAGCTGCCTAAGGAAAGATCTCTGCATAGCTACAGAGGGTCCTCCATGAGTACTCAGCAGAGTACTGATCAGTGCATGTCTATGAATTCCTCTGAGCCTGGGGGAAAAAAAATCACCTGAAAATATGAGAGGGGACAGTAGCTGGTGTCCACACAGGGCTCAAAATTATTCTTGTTCCTGCAACTTAGAGAAGAAAAATCTTATAAACTACATTGCATAGTGTACTTGGAAGAATCTTATCTCAGTAGTGGGAAATTATTAGTCCTAGATTAAGCACTGTTCTGATCTTGCATAAAAGATATCTTAGAAATAAGACTTGGAAAGTTCAAACCACTTCCAAGCAACCTAACTGCACCTCAGAATGAAGATCAGGCATATTTACAAGAGTACAAAAATGTCCTGAATCCAATAAGGTAAAATTCACAATTCATTCAATAAAAAATTACCAAACATGTAAAAAAAATCAGGAAAATATGACACATAATAAAAAGATAAATTAATCCATCAAAACTGACCCAGAAGCAAGATAAGTGTTAAAATTAGCAGAAAAGGACATTAAAACAATTATTATACCTGTATTCCATAGTTCAAAAAATCAAGACAACGAAGATATATTAAAAAAAAAAAAAAGACTGAAATCAAACTTTTAGAAATGAAAACTACAATGTCTGATATGAAAATACACTGGTGGTATTAATAACAGATTAGACATATAAGAAGAAAAGATTAGTAGGCTTGAGGAGATGCCAATAGAAACAATTCAAAATGAAACATAAAGAGATAAAAGAATACAAAAATAAAGAGTTCATCAGTGAATGATAGGAAAACTGTTAGTCAGGGACGCCTGGGTGGCTCAGTTGGTTAAGTGTCTGCCTTTGGCTTGGGTCATGATCCCATGGTCCTGGGACTGAACCCCACATTGGGCTCTTGCTCAGCAGGGAGTCTGCTTCTCCCTCTCCCTCTGCTCCTCCACCCCCGCCCCCGACTTGTGCTCTGTCTCTGTCTCTCAAATAAATAAAATATTTTTAAGAAGTAAAAAAAATAAAAATAAAAACTGTGAGTCAACTAATATACATGTAATTACAGCCCCTGAAGAGGAAGAAACACTGAGGGGTAGAAAAAAATTTTGAAAAAAATAATAGCAAAAAAAAAAGTTCAAATTGGATGAAAACTATAAACTCACACATCCAAGAATCTCAACAAACTCCAAGCACAAAAAGCTTAAAGAAAATTACAAACATTATCATAATCAAATTGCATAAAACCAATGATAAAGAGAAAATCTGAAAAGCAGCCAGAAAAAAAAAAAAGACAAGTTATATATGGAGAACAAAGGTAACAACAGATTTCTTATTGGAAAGAATGCAAGTGAGAAGAAAATACAGCAACATCTTTAACTTATAGAAGGGAAAAAAAAACAAAAGAAAACAAAACTGTCAACCTAGGATTCTATACCAGGTGAAAAAATAATTTGAAAGTGATGGCAAATAAATCTTTTTTTTTTCAGACTTACAAAAACTTAAGAATTATACAAGAAATATTGAAGGGAGTCCTTCAGGCTAAAGGCAAATGATACCAGAGGGAAATACAGTCTTTTATTTATTTTTTTATTATGTTATGTTAATCACCATACATTACATCATTAGTTTTTGATGTAGTGTTCCATGATTCATTGTTTGCATATACACTCAGTGCTCCATTCAATACCTACCCTCTTTAATACCCATCACCAGGCTAACCCATTCCCCCACCCCTCTCCCCTCTAGAACCCTCAGTTTGTTTCTCAGAGTCCATAGTCTCTCATGGTTCATCTCCCCCTCTGATTCCCCCCCCTTCATTTTTCCCTTCCTACTATCTTCTTTTTTTTTTAACATATAATGTATTATTTGTTTCAGAGGTACAGGTCTGTGATTCAACAGTCTTACACAATTCACAGTGCTCACCATAGCACATACCCTCCCTAATGTCTATCACCCAGCCACCCCATGCCTCCTGCCCCCCACCACTCCAGCAACCCTCAGTTTGTTTCCTGAGATTAAGAATTCCTCATATCAGTGAGATAATATGATACATGTCTTTCTCTGATTGACTTATTTCACTCAGCATAATACCCTCCAGTTCCAACCACCTCGTGGCAAATGGCAAGATTTCATTCCTTTTAATGGCTGCATAATATTCCATTGTGTATATATATATATTTATACACACACACACACACACACACACACACACACACACACACACCACATCTTCTTTATCCATTCATCTGTCAATGGACATCTTGGCTCTTTCCATAGTTTGGCTATTGTGGACATTGCTGCTATAAACATGGGGGTGCACGTACCCTTTCGGATCACTACATTTGTATCTTTGGGGTAAATACCCAGTAGTGCAATTGCTGGGTTGTATGGTAGCTCTATTTTCAACTTTTTGAGGAACCTCCATACTGTTTTCCAGAGTGGCTGCACCAGCTTGCATTCCCACCAACAGTGTAGGAGGGTTCCCCTTTCTCTGCATTCTCGCCAACATCTGTCATTTCCTGACTTGTTAATTTTTGCCATTCTGATTGGTGTGAGGTGGTATCTCATTGAGGCTTTGATTTGTATTTCCCTAATGCCGAGTGATGTTGAGCCCTTTTTCATGTGTCTGTTGGCCATTTGGATGTCTTCTTTGCAGAAATGTCTGTTCATGTCTTCTGCCCATTTCTTGATTGGATTATTTGTTCCTTGGGTGTTGAGTTTGATAAGTTCTTTATAGATTTTTGGATACTTGCCCTTTATCTGATATGTCATTTGCAAATATCTTCTCCCATTCTGTCGGTTGTCTTTTGGTTTTGTTGACTGCTTCCTTCTGTGCAAAAGCTTTTTATCTTGATGAAGTCCCAATCATTCATTTTTGCCCTTGGTTCCCTTGCCTTTGACAATGTGTCTAGGAAGAAGTTACTGAGGCTGAGGTCAAAGAGGTTGCTGCCTATGTTCTCCTCAAGGATTTTGATGGTTTCTTGTCTCACACGTAGGTCTTTTATCCATTTTGAGTCTGTTTTTGTGTATGGTGAAAGGAAATGGTCCAGTTTCATTCTTTTGCATGTGGCTGTCCAATTTTCCCAACACCATTTGTTGAAGAGACTGTCTTTTTTCCATTGGCTATTCTTTCCTGCTTTGTTGAAGATTAATTGACCATAGAGTTGAGGGTCCATTTCTGGGCTCTCTATTCTGTTCCATTGATCAATGTGTCTGTTTTTGTGCCAGTACCATACTGTCTTGATGATTACAGCTTTGTAATAGAGCTTGAAGTCCAGAATTGTGATGCCGCCAGCTTTGCTTTTCTTTTTCAACATTCTTCTGGCTATTTGGGGTCTTTTCTGGTTCCATACAAATTTTAGGATTATTTGTTCCATTTCTTTGAAAAAAGTGGATGGTATTTTGATAGGGATTACATTGAATGTGTAGATTGCTCTAGGTAGCATTGACATCTTCACAATATTTGTTCTTCCAATCCATGGGCATGGGACGCTTTTCCATTTCTTTGTGTCTCCCTCAATTTCTTTCATGAGTATTTTATAGTTTTCTGAGTACAGATTCTTTGTCTCTTTGGTTAGATTTGTTCCTAGGTATCTTATGGTTTTGGATGCAATTGTAAATGGGATTGACTCCTTAATTTCTCTTTCTTCTGTCTTGTTGTTGGTGTATAGGAATGCCACTGATTTTTGTGCATTGATTTTATATCCTGACACTTTACTGAATTCCAGATGGAAATATATTCTACACAAAGAAAAGAAGACTGTCAATAGTAAATCATGGGAAATACAATATTGGTTTATTTATATCTCTTTAAAAGTAATTTACTGTCTAAATGAAAATAATAAGGGGAAGTTTTAATATGTGAAAATAAAGTGCATGACAAGAGACAAAAGGCCAGGAGGGAAGGAAAGGAAATGTGCTGTTGTAAGGGGTAGAACACATGAAGTGGTATAATATTACTTGAAGGTAGACTGTGGTAAGTTAGAGATTTATACTAAAACCGTAATGCAACCACTAAAATAAGAAGACATTTTTGAGGACATTTAGGGCCCACTTGCGTAATTCAGGACAATCTCCTCACCTCAGGATCTTAATTACATCTTCAAATACCCTTTTTCCAAATCAGGTAACAGTCAACAGGTTCCAGGGATTAGGAAGTGAACATACCTTTGGGGCCACTACTCAGCCCACTACAGCAAAGTTCTCATCTGGAGGCTGGACTGGGGAAGGATATGTTTACAAACTGACACATTTGTTGGCAGAATTCAGTTCTTTGTGGTTGTAAGACTGGAGGTTTCTATTTCTTGATGGCTCTTGACCAGAGGCTGGCCCTAGCTCCGAGAAGCCACCCACAGTGCCTGGCCATCAGAGGCTTCCCCAAATGGCCATTTCCTTCCTCAAATACAGCAAGGGAGCGAGAGACTCCAGAGAGACAGGTGCTACAATCTTATATAATATAATCATATACATGGAATCACATACATCCTACCACCTCTATCATATTTTATTGGTTAGGAGAAAGTCACAGGTCCTATCTACATTCAAGGGGGGAGGGAATTATGCAAGAGTATGAATATAGGTGGTGGGGATCATGGAAGTCTGTCTGCCACTATCTGCTCTCTGACCTTAATGATTAATGTCCCTCCCATATATAAAATACATTCAACCCTTCCTAAGAGTCTAATCTTTTTATGGCAACTGCTCCAAGCCCAGAGTTGCATTATCTGAATTAGGCTGGTGTAGGTGAGTCCCTTGGGAATAGTTCCTCTGTCAATCTGTAAAACTAAAGATACAAATTATCTTCCCCCAACACAGCCAACAGATAATTGTGGGAGAGGCATAGCACAGCAGCATAAACATTCTTATTCAAAAAGGAGAAAATGGAAGGTGAAAGGACTCACTGGTTCACAGTAATTCTGAAATTTAGCTGGGAAAATATTGAGTTCTTTGATTAGATTTAAACTCTTGGGAATAATTCTCCATGGCTCTAGAATCAGCTTCCTGGGATCTTAATTATACCTCCTGAGTTATTTTTTCCTTTTTCTAATGAAAGGTTGCACATTGTGATATTGTGATTTATAGTAAGAAATATATATTTGGTTTTTGTCCCTACTTATTCATCCCTGTTTTCAAACTCATAAAACTCTTGAAATTTCCAAAGTGATGAGGGCAATAAAGGTTTCTTTTGTTATGTTAATGAGGTGACTTTTGGAAAGTCCTTATGTAACCAAAAGATGGGGGTTGATTGCCAGGGGGGCAATCATGTGATTAGAATTTTGGAATTTTTGGTCCCACCTCTGTCCCCCACCAACCTACTGAGAAATGAGAGGGGTTAGAGATCAAGTTCTCTATGGCCAATGATTTAATCAATCATACCTATGAAATGAAGCCTCCATAAAAATTAAAAGGAGAGGGTTCAGACAGCTTCTGGGTTGGTGAACATGGGGAGATTTGGGGAGAGTGGCATGCTTGAAGTATGGAACCTCCACACCCTTTCCCCATACAATGCCTTATGCATCTCTTCCATATAGCTCTTCCTGAGTTATATCTGTCTATAATAAACTGAAGATCTAGTAAGTAAAAGTTCCTCTGAGTTCTGTAAGTCATTCTGGCAAATTAATCAAATCCAAGGAAGGGGTCATTGGAACCCCCACCTATAGCCAGTGAGGCATCTGAACGGGGGTGGGGGCAGTCTTGTGGGACTGATCCCTTAACCTGTGGCACCCGACACTATATCTAGGTAAATAGTATTAGAATTGAGATGAATTGTAGGACACCTAATTGGTGTCAGAGATTTGCTTGTTTTTGTGGGGAATCCCTGCCCCCACATTATAAATGGGTGTGGAAAATTTTACATATGTTTACAGCTGAGTAGTTTTTTGTTTGTTTGTTTGTTTTTGTTTTAAGAGAGAGAGTGCGCATGTGCGTGAGAGTGCAAACAGGGGAGTGGGGAAGGGTAGGGAGGGCAGAGGGAAGGGAGAGAGAGAATCTCAAACAAGCTCCATGTTCAGTGTGGAGCTTGACACAGGGTTCGAACTCACCACCCTGAGATCATGACCTGAGTGAAACCAAGAGTCGGACACTCAACCAACTGAGCAACCCAGGCACCCCATGCAGCTGAGTAGTTTTATCAACCTGCTTCTTACCAGTAGAATTTGAGGTCATAACAGTCTCCTTTCATTTTGCTCTCTGTATTTTTTTAACCCCAAAATAGATATTTTAATATATGCTTTACATTAAATGTTTAATGTCTTTATATATATTTAACAACATTAATCCCATTAACAAGATATCAATCATAAAATAATTACTTCTGTTTACAGAAATGTGTTATGGTCCTGATGCAACAATTGATTGGTTTTTAAATTTAGCAAATAAAGAAAAATTTAAACTTTTGATGAGTTGAAAAGACATCTTGAAATTAAAGCTCACTGTTAATTGTCTATTGTGGCCTTTCCCCAAAGTCATTAACATTTTGCATCATTCTCTTTATTTTTTTCCTCTCAATAAACTTTTAAAATTTAAATTCAATTAAGTAACATATAATATATTATTTGTTTCAGGGGTACAGGTCTATATGATTCATCAGTCTTATATAACACCCAGTGCTCATTACACCACATAGCCTCCCCAACGTCCATTACCCAGTTACTCTATCCCCCCTCCCCCCTCCCCTCCAGCCACCCTCAGTTTGTTTCCTAAGTTTAAGAGTCTCTTATGTTTCTCTCCCTCTCTGGTTTCTTCTTATTTCATTTTTTCCTTTCTTCCCCTATGATCCTCTGCCTTATTCCTCAAATTCCACATATCAGTGAGATCATATGATAACTGTCTTTCTCTGATTGACTTATTTGGCTCAGCATAATACCCTCTAGTTCCATCCACGTAGTTGCAAGTGGCAAGATTTCATTTTTTGATGGCTGCATAATATTCCCTTGTATATATATACCACATCTTCATTATCCATTCATCTGTTGATGGACATCTAGGCTCTTTCCATAGTTTGGCTATTATGGACATTGCTGCTATAAACATTGGGGTTCAGGTGCCCCTTCGGATCACTACATTTGTATCTTTGGGGTAAACATCCAGTTGTGCAATTGCTGGGTCATAGGGTAGCTCTATTTTCAACTTTTTGAGGAACCTCCATACTGTTTTCCAGAGTGGCTGCACCAGCTTGCATTCCCACCAACAGTGTAGGAGGGTTCCCCTTTCTCCGCATCCTCGCCAACATCTGTCATTTCCTGACTTGTTAATTTTTGCCATTCTGATTGGTGTGAGGTGGTATCTCATTGAGGTTTTGATTTGTATTTCCCTGATGCCGAGCGATGTTGAGCCCTTTCTCATGTGTCTGTTGGCCATTTGGATGTCTTCTTTGCAGAAATGTCTGTTCATGTCTTCTGCCCATTTCTTGATTGGATTATTTGTTCCTTGGGTGTTGAGTTTGATAAGTTCTTTATAGATTTTGGATACTAGCCCTTTATCTGATATGTCATTTGCAAATTCTTCTCCCATTCTGTCGGTTGTCTTTTGGTTTTGTTGACTGTTTCCTTCGCTGTGCAAAAGCTTTTTATCTTGATGAAGTCCCAATAGTTCATTTTTGCCCTTGGTTCCCTTGCCTTTGGCAATGTGTCTAGGAAGAAGTTGCTGAGGCTGAGGTCAAAGAGGTTGCTGCCTGTGTTCTCCTCAAGGATTTTGATGGATTCCTGTCTCACACATAGGTCTTTCATCCATTTTGAGTCTGTTTTTTAGTATGGTGAAAGGAAATGGTCCAGTTTCATTCTTCTGCATGTGGCTGTCCAATTTTCCCAACACCATTTGTTGAAGAGACTGTCTTTTTTCCATTGGACATTCTTTCCTGCTTTGTCGAAGATTAATTGACCATAGAGTTGAGGGTCCATTTCTGGGCTCTCTATTCTGTTCCATTGATCTATGTGTCTGTTTTTGTGCCAGTACCATACTGTCTTGATGATGACAGCTTTGTAATAGAGCTTGAAGTCCAGAATTGTGATGCCACCAGCTTTGCTTTTCTTTTTCAACATTCTTCTGGCTATTTGGGGTCTTTTCTGGTTCCATACAAATTTTAGGATTATTTGTTCCATTTCTTTGAAAAAAGTGGATGGTATTTTGATAGGGATCACATTAAATGTGTAGATTGCTTCAGGTAGCAAAAACATTTTCACAATATTTGTTTTTCCAATCCATGAGCATGGAATGTTTTTCCATTTCTTTGTGTCTTCCTCAATTTCTTTCATGAATATTCTGTAGTTTTATAAGTACAGATCCTTTGCCTCTTTGGTTAGATTTATTTTAACCAGGTATCTTATGGTTTTGGATGCAATTGTATATGGAATCGACTCCTTAATTTCTCTTTCTTCTATCTTGTTGGTGTATAGAAATGCGACTGATTTCTGTGCATTGATTTTATATCCTGCCACTTTGCTGAATTCCTGTATGAGTTCTAGCAGTTTCGGGATGGAGTCTTTTGAGTTTTCTACATAAAGTATCATATCATCTACTTTGCAGAATCTTTACAAGTCATTATCAGATATGTTCTGGAGTTTCCAAGGAAACCCATAATAACCAGCAGCCCTCCATCCCAGCAGGGATTTTATATGTTGTAATATAAAATAATAGATTAAATAAGGAGCCTAAAATATCATTTTTATTAGATATCACTAAATTGGAGAAGGTCATTTAGTGTGATAACCAATGGGCTTACTCATTGACCTCCAGATTTAGGCAGAATTATCTTCTCAATAAAGCAATGTTGAACTGGTTTAGGTTCCCACCACCTACTGAGTCTTGCTTCAGTAAGACCAAGGACTGGAGGAACAGGTGGGAACTCATTTTCTATGGGGAAGCTTGCTCCCAAGAGGAGGAAATCAAGCTATATATGCCATATTTTTGAGCTATATATGGTACATATATATTCCTCTAATAAATATACATATGTTACTCCTCATATATATATATTTATTTATATATATATTTCTCTAGTCCTACTTTTCTGTTTTCCTTAGATGAATAGTTTTTAGTATTCTATTTTAACCCCTCTATTGACTTTTTCTTTAGCTCCTCTATTGACTTTTAAACTATAACTCTTTGTTTGCCCTAGAAATTATGACATGCATATTTAGGTTCACTGTCTATTTTTACATAATATTATAGTACTTCATGTACAACATAAGAACTTTACAAAAATATAATTCAATTTAAGCTCTTCACACCCTATGCTTTTGTTATTTATATTTTTATATATACTACTATAAATACAAAATTAATTACACACACACACACACACACACACAGTCTTTAATATTTACCCCTTGTATTTACCCTTTCTGGTGGTCTCAATTCTTTCTGGGAGTTCTAGGGTTTCATTTGGCATCATTTTCCCTCCGCCTGAAAACCTTCATTAACTTTTCTTGTACTACAGGTCTGTTAAGATGAATTCTCTCAGCTTTTTTTTTTGGTGTGAAATTGTCTTTATTTGACCTTCCTTTCTCTGAATGATATTTTCTCTGGATACAGAGTTCTAGGTAAATTATTTTATTTTATCTTTTAGCACTCTGAAGGTGTAATTAATTTTCTTAATGCTTCTTTTGATCAATTTTTTTGTGTGTCATTGTTTCATTCTATGTGCTCTATCTTTTTTTTCCTCTGGCTACTTTTAAGACTTGCTTTATTTTTTAACAGTTTGACTACAATATTTACAATATTCATCCTGCATTGAACTCACTGAGCTTCTTGAATGTGTAGGTTATATCTTTCTTCAATCTTTCAAACTTTTCTGCTAGATCTACTCATATATCTCTTCTATTCTGTTCTCTCTTTCCTCTTTTCATGGATTCCAATTACATGTATATAAATTGCTTGATATTGCCCCACAGATCCCAGAGACATTGTTCTCCTTTTTTGTCTGTCTCTGTCTCTTTCCATCACTTCCATTCCTTATCCTCTGGGAAAATCATTCTTTCTTTCACCATTAAGCATAACGTTAGCTGGAGGCTTTTTTGTAGATGCCCTTTGTCAAATTGAGAAAATTCCTTTCTATTCCTAGATTGTTAATAATTTTTATTCAGAATGAGTTTTAGATTTTTTAAAGTATTTTTTCTATACTTATGGAGATGATCCAGTGGTTTTTCTTTTATAGTTTGTTAGTATGGGAAATGACATTGATTAATTGTTGAATATTAAAGTGACTTTGAATTATAGGGATAAAGTCTACTTGATCATTGTGGCAGACAAATATAGCATGGTCTCTAGAATCCCTACTTTCTGGTATTCATACTCTCATATCATCTCCTCCCCTTTACTGTAGACATGAACTGTGACTTGCTTTGACCAATAACACGCAGCAAAGGTGATAGGATATATATGATGTATATGATCATGTGATTATACGACATAAAATTGTAGCGACATTATACGACAAAAAATATGTAGATTCTACGACATAGAATTGTAGATTCATCTTATAGGAATCTCTTACTCCCTTGCATCTTTGAGGAAGTCAACAGCCATGTTGCCTCCCCCATGGCAAGAAACTGCAGCTCACCGCTAGGAGCTGAGGGCACCTTCTGGCCAACAGCCATCAGGAAACAGAATTATTCGGTATTACAGTCACAAAGAACTGAATTCTGCTAACAAATGCATGAGTTTGGAAGCACATACCTCCCCAGATGGGAACCTAGTCCTGGCCAACAGCTTGATTACAGAGAAACCAGCTAAACCATGCCCAGATTCCTGACCCACAAGAACTGAAAGATAATATATGTGTGTGTTGTGTTCTAAGCTGCTAAGTTTGTGGTAATGTTGTTATGTTGCATAAGATAACCGATACAAATTTTGGTAATGGAAGCAGAGCGTCAATATAACAAATGTCTAAAAATGTGGGAGTGGCTTTGGGACTTGTCAGTGGACAGAGGCTAGGGGAATTTGGAAGAGCACAGTAGAGAAAGCTTACATTGTCTTGGACACACTGTTAATAGAAATCTGAACATTAAGGATGTACCAGTGAGTACTCAAAAGGAAGTGAGGAACACGTGGGAATCTGGAGGAGGGAGGATCCTGGTTAACTAGTGATGGAGGGTTAGCACAGTTGTCTTCTGCAATTACGTGGAAAGTGGAACCTGTGAGTGATGAACTTAGTTATCTAAGGATACTTCCCGGGAAAGTGTTGAGATGCCACTTGGTTTCTTCTTGCTACTTAGAAGAAAGTGTGTGAAGAGAGAGATACATTGAAGGAAAAACTGTTGAACTGAAAGGAACCAAGACTTGATGATTTTGAAAATTCTCAGCCTCTCCAAATGGTAATATTGAGAGATAGCTTCCAAGTACTCTCAGGAAAGTGCACACCAGAGAAAAAGCTGAGGGTGTGACTATATGATCTTCTACTAAAATTTCAGAAAAATCAAAAGGTCATGGTATTCAGCCAAACAAAGAACCTTTTCAAAGATTAGGGGTGTGCCTCACAGATCTTAATACAACCACAGATCCTCTAGGAAATGTAAGGCCATTGCCCCTTAGCCATCTATATCAGCAGAAGCCCAATGTAGAATCATGCTTTTTCAAAAAGATCTGTAGGTGCAGCTTTTGTCTAATGGAGTGAACCCCAGGAAAATCCATGGGAGGCTCACAAAGTTTTTGAGAATATTGTTTCAGAAGGAACACTGTCAACTTGGATGAAAAAAAACAGAGAGCATCCTCTCACTTTCAGGGTAACTATTGAAAGATATGAATTTGTCATGCTAATGGACATCAAAGGAAAGTTGGGGTGGCAATCTTTATATCAGACAAATTAGATTTTAAACCAAAGGCTGTAATAAGAGATGAAGAAGGACACTATCATAATTAAAGGGTCTATCTAACAAGAAGATCTAACAATTGTAAATATTTATGCCCCTAATGTGGGAGCAGCCAATTATATAAACCAATTAATAACAATCAAAGAAACACACCAATAATAATACAAAAATAGTAGGGGGCTTTTAACACCCCCTCTCTGAAATGGACAGATCATATAAGCAGAAGATCAACAAAGAAATAAGGGCTTTGAATGACACACTGGACCAGATGGACTTCACAGATAGATATATTCAGAACATTCCACCCCAAAGTAACAGAATACACATTCTTCTCAAGTGCACATGGGACATTCTCCAGAATAGATCACATCCTGGGCCACAAATCAGGTCTCAACCAGTACCAAAAGATTGGGATCATTCCCTGCCTATTTTCAGACCACAATGTTTTGAAACTTAAACTCAATCACAAGAGGAAAGTTGGAAAGAACTCAGATACATGGAGGCTAAAGAGCAACCTACTAAAGAATGAATGTGTCAACCAGGAAATTAAAGAAGAATTTAAAAAATTCATGGAAACAAATGAAAATGAAAACACAACTGTTCAAAATCTTCAGGATGCAGCGAAGGCGTCCTAAGAGGGAAGTATATAGCACTACGAGCCTTTCTCAAGAAACAAGAACAGTCTCAAATACACAACCTAACCCTACACCTAAAGGAGCTGGGAAAGAACAGCAAATAAAGCCTAAACCCAGCAGGAGAAGAGAATTAATAAAGATTAGAGCAGAAATCAATGAAATAGAAACCAAAAGAACAGTAGAACAGATCAGAAAAACTAGGAGCTGGTTCTTTGAAAGAATTAATAAGATTGATAAACCCTTGGCCAGACTTATCCAAAAGAAAAGAGAAAGGACCCAAATAAATAAAATCATGAATGAAAGAGGAGAGATCACAACCAACACCAAAGAAATACAAACAATTATAAGAACATATTATAAGCAACTAAATTCCAACAAATTAGACAATCTGGAAGAAATGGGTGCATTCCTACAGATGTATACACTACCAAAATTGAACCAGGAAGAAATGGAAAACCTGAACAGACCCATAAGCAGCAAGGAAATTGAAGCTGTAATAAAAAATCTCCCAACAAACAAGCGCCCAGGGCCAGATGGCTTCCCAGGGGAGTTGTACCAAACATTTAAAGAAGAATTAATACTTATTCTTCTGAAACTGTTCCAAAAAATAGAAATGGAAGGAAAACTTCCAAACTCATTTTATGAGGCCAATAGTACCTTGATCCCAAAACCAGAAAAAAAACCCCATCAAAAAGGAGAATTACAGACCAATATCCCTGATGAACATGGATGCAAAAATTCTCACCAAAATACTAGCCAATAGGATCCAACAGTACATTAAAAGGATTATTCACCACGACAAAGTGGGATTTATTCCTGGGTTGCAAGTTGGTTCGACATCCGCAAATCAATCCATGTGATACAATACATTAATAAAAGAACAAGAACCATATGATCCTCTCAATAAATGCAGAAAAAGTATTTGACAAAGTACAGCATCCTTTCTTGATTAAAACTCTTTACAGTATAAGAATAGAAGGTACATACCTCAATATCATAAATCCATCTATGAAAAACCTACAGCGAATATCATTCTCAATGGGGAAAAACTGAGAGTTTTTCCCCTAAGATCAGGAACACGGCAGAGATGTCCACTATCACCACTGCTATTCAACATAGTACTAGAAATCCTAGCTTCAACAATCAGACAACAAAAAGAAATAAAAGGTATCTGAATCGGCAAAGAAGAAGTCAAACTCTCACTCTTTGCAGATGATATGATACTTTATGTGGAAAACCCAGAAGACTCCATCCCAAAACTGCTAGAACTCATACAGGAATTCAGTAAAGTGGCAGGATATAAATCAATGCACAGAAATCAGTTGCATTTCTATACACCAACAATGAGAGAGAAGAAAAAGAAATTAAGGAGTCAATCCCATTTACAATGCACCCAAAACTGTAAGATACCTGGTTAGAATAAATCTAACCAAAGAGGCAAAGGATCTGTACTCAGAAAACTATAGAATACTCATGAAAGAAATTGAGGAAGACACAAAGAAATGGAAAAATGTTCCATGCTCATGGATTGGAAGGACAAATATTGTGAAAATGTCTATGCTATCTGAAGCAATCTACACATTCAATGCAATCTCTATCAAAATACCAT
Source organism: Halichoerus grypus (assembly GCF_964656455.1). NCBI lineage: Eukaryota > Metazoa > Chordata > Mammalia > Carnivora > Phocidae > Halichoerus > Halichoerus grypus. The sequence continues at coordinate 67,969,023 of NC_135717.1, forward strand.
CAACTTTTTTCACAGAAATGGAACAAATAATCCTAAAATTTGTATGGAGTTAGAAAAGACCCCAAATAGCCAGAGGAATGTTGAAAAAGAAAAGCAAAGCTGGTGGCATCACAATTCCAGACTTCAAGCTCTGTTACAAAGCTGTAATCATCAAGACAGTATGGTGTCTTGTAATCATCAAGACAGTATGGGGCGCCTGGGTAGCTCAGTCATTAAGCGTCTGCCTTCAGCTCAGGGTCCTGGGATCGAGCCCTGCATTAGGCTCCCTGATCTGTGGGAGGCCTGCTTCTCCCTCTCCCACTCCCCCTGCTGTGTTCCCTCTCTAACTGGCTCTCTCTCTGTCAAATAAATAAATAAAATCTTTAAAAAAAAAAAAGACAGTATGGTACTGGCACAAAACAGACACATAGATCAATGGAACAGAATAGAGAGCCCAGAAATGGACCCTCAACTCTATGGTCAATTAATCTTCGACAAAGCAGGAAAGAATGTCCAATGGAAAAAAGACAGTCTCTTCAACAAATGGTGTTGGGAAAATTGGACAGCCACATGCAGAAGAATGAAACTGGACCATTTCCTTTCACCATACTCAAAAACAGACTCAAAATGGATGAAAGACCTATGTGTGAGACAGGAATCCATCAAAATCCTTGAGGAGAACACAGGCAGCAACCTCTTTGACCTCAGCCTCAGCAACTTCTTCCTAGACACATTGCCAAAGGCAAGGGAACCAAGGGCAAAAATGAACTATTGGGACTTCATCAAGATAAAAAGCTTTTGCACAGCGAAGGAAACAGTCAACAAAACCAAAAGACAACCGACAGAATGGGAGAAGAATTTGCAAATGACATATCAGATAAAGGGCTAGTATCCAAAATCTATAAAGAACTTATCAAACTCAACACCCAAGGAACAAATAATCCAATCAAGAAATGGGCAGAAGACATGAACAGACATTTCTGCAAAGAAGACATCCAAATGGCCAACAGACACATGAGAAAGGGCTCAACATCGCTCGGCATCAGGGAAATACAAATCAAAACCTCAATGAGATACCACCTCACACCAATCAGAATGGCAAAAATTAACAAGTCAGGAAATGACAGATGTTGGCGAGGATGCGGAGAAAGGGGAACCCTCCTACACTGTTGGTGGGAATGCAAGCTGGTGCAGCCACTCTGGAAAACAGTATGGAGGTTCCTCAAAAAGTTGAAAATAGAGCTACCCTATGACCCAGCAATTGCACAACTGGATGTTTACCCCAAAGATACAAATGTAGTGATCCGAAGGGGCACCTGAACCCCAATGTTTATAGCAGCAATGTCCACAATAGCCAAACTATGGAAAGAGCCTAGATGTCCATCAACAGATGAATGGACAAAGAAGATGTGGTACATATACACAATGGAATATTATGCAGCCATCAAAAATGAAATCTTGCCATTTGCAACGATGTGAATGGAACTAGAGGGTATTATGCTGAGCCAAATAAGTCAATCAGAGAAAGACAGTTATCATATGATCTCACTGATATGTGGAATTTGAGAAACAAGGCAGAAGATCATAGGGGAAGAGAGGGAAAAATGAAACAAGATGAAACCGAGAGGGAGACAAACCATAAGAGACTCTTAACCTCAGGAAACAAATAGAGGTTGCTGGAGTGAGGGGCAGGGGGAGGGATGGGGTGGCTGGGTGATGGACATTGGGGAGGGTATATACTATGGTGAGCGCTGTGAATTGTGTAAGGCTGATGAGTCACAGACTTGTGCCCCTGAAACTAATAATACATTATATGTTAACAACGAAAAGAAAAGAAAAAAAAGATTCTGCAAAGTAGAAAAGCAATACAGTGTAGTGATTAAAATTGAAGGCTCTGGTACCAGTCTATTAATATTTCAATCCCAATTTTAGCCCTTCCTAGTGGTGTCCTTAAGCATTAAATCTCTTTGCCTCAATGTTCTCATTTGTAAAATGTGGGAAAAAACAATACCTGCCTTATAGGGTGATTTTGTAGGTTATATGAATTAGTATGTGGAACACTTGGTATAGTGTCTAGGACATTGTCAGTAAATGTCAACTACCATTACTATCTTTTATAGTGTAGTTATATACACTATCTGCATTTGAGTAAGCACTTAAGAACTTATAGATATTAGCTTTTATTTTCTTTAAGGGGGCACCTGGGTGGCTCAGTTGATTAAGCATCTGACTCTTGATTTTGGTTCAGGTTGTGATCGCAGGGTCGTGAGATCGAGCCTTGTGTGGGGCTCAGTGGGGAGTGTGCTAGAGATTCTCTCTCTCCCTCTCTCTCTACCTGTCCCCTCCCCTCTCAAATAAATAAATCTTAAAAATAAAAAAAAAAGAACTTATAGCTACTATTGTCACCACTACAGTGGCCAATACAGAAGAGACATTTGTGTTATTTAGGCTAAATTGGCAGTGTACATATGCTATAAAAAACAGACCCAACTATTCAATGGCTTAGAAAGAAATTTATTTTTCACTCATGTAACAGTCCAGAGAAGTGAAGACTTAAGTGCACACAAAAACCTATACATGAAGGTTTATAGCAGCCTTACTCATAATGGCCCCAAACTGGAAACAACACAGACGTTTTTCAGTCGGTGGATGTCTAAAGGAACTGTTATACATCCATACCATGGATTACTATTCAGTAATAAAAAAGCATGAACTCTTAATACATATAACCCGGATGAATCTCCAAAGAATTATACCGAGTGAAGAAAAAAGGCAATCCAAAAAGATTGTATTCCATATGATTCCACTTAGGTCACGTTCTTGAAATGACAAAATTATAAAAACAGAAAACAAATTAGTGGTTGCCAGGGGTGGAGGTAAAAAGGAAGTGGGTGTGACCACCCACGTCATGTTGGGAATGTTCTATATCATTATTGCCTCAGTGTTAATATCCTGGTTGTTACATTGTACCACAGCTTTACAAGATATTACTATGAAGGGCAACTGGGAAAAGTATACTCTGGGTCTCTCTATTATTTCTTCCAACTGCATGTGAATCTATAATTATCTCCAAATAAACAGATTAATTTATTTTTAAATCCCATGATTTATTTCCTAAAAATAAAAACAACAAAAGGATTGAAAACATAACTTGCATTTTTTACTCCTACCTGATTTTAAAAGGCAGTTCAAAACTTATTCTTAAAAGAAGAAAACTCACTGGAAATCTTATTCTCATTGAAGAAATACAAACACATTTGTAACAGTTTGCAACGGTTTTTCTCATGCTATGTTCATTACTCAACCTACTACCTGAGGTCAGTCGTGACTACGTTTGCTGTGGCAGATGCCATTTTATTCAGAATAGACAACTCTTCAGACAAGCAATCAAATTCTAAAAAAGCCAGACCTGCTGCCAGTTTCTGGGGAGAAGCACAAAGGAGGAGCATCCACTGCTCTTGACTTTAACGGTCACATTGTGGCTCCAGGATCCAGGGTCTTGGAGTTTCTGAGAGACAGTGCATTGGAGAAAAGAAATTCTGGTATTCTCCAAAGGGCCGAGTCTCAGCACTTCAAATGGCATAAAAATGTGAATGGAGGCTGGGATCCGGTGCTGACTGGTTGACCTACTTTCTTTCTCTTCCACATGACATCCTGCCATGGTTTTATAGGTCCCTCTTGTGATACCTCTTCCCCTTCATGGCTGTCCTTGATGTCCACTTTCACCAGATTCTCTGACCTCTTTGAAGAGTAGTCATTTGTTCAAAAAATAGTCATGGAGTCCCTATATTGTGCCAAGCATTGATATACAGTGATGAACAAGGCAACCCTTACGTTTCACCATTATTAACTTCCTTATCTTCCTAATGTACCCTGTATTTATTGAGTGCCTTCTATAAACAAGGCATTAGGCATAAAATTCACTGAATCTTATAAAACAAATACTATGTGATCCTCACTGTATAGCTAAAGAAACATAGGCCCAGGAATGCCAAATGTGCCCAAGTTCACACAGGGACTCTGAGCTGATCCACACTGTAATATCTCTATTTCTTCTGGCTCTGGCCATTGGTGCTCTGAACCTTGAATTAGGAGATTGAAATGAGCTTTCCCTGCACAGATTTGGTTAGATATAATTCTAATCTCTATTCTTGGCTTCATTCTCACTTTGCTCCATTTGCCTTACGTCATCTTGAACCCCATGCTGGTGATTCCAGTCTGACCACCTGACTTCAATTTTACATTCATTACTTGGAGTTTCTATGTATCATTTTTTATCCAAACTACTTTCCAGCAATCCAAGACAAAACTTAGAAAGGTGGCATAAGGACTTCCATCACTACTGTTTGCAAAACCATTACATGGAGAATCCTGTGAAAATCAGTGCCCTCTCCCCACCAATTCCTTATTCACGAGAGTGAATACAACATCTCCACTATCCACTTACCAGCATCGCCATGCCCTCCTATGCCCCCTTCAAGAAAACAGTGATACTAGCTAATATTTAGGGAACATTATTGTCTTCCTTCACTTAATCCTTCATTGACTCCTTTAAGACAGTTACTATCATTATCTTTAGTAACATATAAAAAAAATAGAGGTTTGGAGAGACTGTAAAATATCTCCAGGGTCATGCAGCTAGAAGAGGCAGAATCTGAACCCTGTTTGCTGGTGTTACTACTTCCCTGCACTAATCTATCTCCAGAAAAATGGCATTTACCAACTGAGTACACCGTCAAGCTCTATCTTGGGCAGCACCTTGACTCTGCTTAACCATGTGAATAACTGGATCAGCAGGAAGGATTACTAAGTGCCTGTGTTGCAATTATTCTCTCATGGTAGCTACTAGCTGGTTTGCAAGAGTAATGATCATATCATAGAAATATAACACTCTAATTAACAGGTTGGGTTCTGGAATCCAACCATGGGCACAACTCCTAGGCCACTGCTTCTAACTCTGTGACCCCAAGTAAGCAGGTTCCCTAGCTTTTTCTGCATCTCATTTTTCTTCTCCGCAAAATAGGGCTAATAATGACACCTCTCTCTAAAAGTCATACTATTTATGACTGGACCTAAGTCTACCGATACGCTGATGCATGGAGTATTTCCTTCTTGAGTTTTGCGAGAGGTCCAAAACGGATCATATCATTTTCACAAGATCCTCAAAACCCTAAGTACCTTTTAATCACACCTCCATTAACCAGTCTCCTTTCCAGACTAAACTGTCCTAATCTTGGAAATCTTGCTTCCTTTGGAGCTAGGATCACAAGTACCAAAGTAGAAACAAAAACACTCTCTTTGGCATTTATGAGGAAAAGTGCTGCAAAGTGCTCGTTCTCAGCAGAGCCCTTCCTGTGGAAAGATTGAAAAATTGAGGCAGAGAAGTTCAAAGACTCAGAGCTGCTGAATAAAAACAAAATCCCTTAAAATTACACTGATGGTTCTTCTAGATAAGCAGGTAATTCTTTGAGGTAATTTGGAGAGAATTCAACAGTGTTTATTACAGGTTCACTTAAGAAAGCCAAACATTCAGCCCTAAAAGCAATTTCAAAGCAAAACTCTAAACAGTATTTTAAAATAGGGATGAAATTATATGTACAATCTTATCTCCCAGGGGTTTTGAAGGATTAATGAAGGGAAAATAGAAGCTATGGAGGGAATGACAGAAAATTTAAGAAATTCACCGTAAGTGGGACAGTCTGACAGGATATAATGTCCATAATGTGATTTTTAATAGACATTAAAAGAATACCTATAGGTAGATTGACTTTCTACTCAATGGTTCCACAACACTTGGGGAGGCATGATCGAGTGGAGCTAGAATTACTATAGAAAATGGAAACTAGTTTAAGCACACATTAGTTTTTTTTCTTCTTTGATTCTAAATGTCAAGGGAGACTTAGTATTTTCCCTAAAAGAATATCTTAATAATTTCTTGGAGTTGCAAGTCAGACTACTTTATTTACTGAGAAAAATGACACATAAAATATCAGATTTTATAATACTTTTTATGATACATCACAGAGAGTGCCTCTAATGGGGGAAAAAACAATATTATTCTCCAATTAGGACAGAGAATATTAAAATATTCAACATTCTTAATAATGATAAACAGACAATGGGTGAATCTAAGGCCTTTCATAAATATAAAATCTGAGTCTATTATGTTATTCTAAGCCTTCATGTGAGTTCTTCCTGGGAAGACTGAAAAATGGGCTGGGGGCACCTGGGTGACTCAGATGGTTAAGCGTCTGCCTTCAGCCAGGTCATGATCTCAGGGTCCTGGGATCAAGCTCCGGTCGGGCTACCTGCTCAGCGGGAAGCCTGCTTCTCCCTCTCCCTCTACTGATCCCCCTGCTTGTATTCTCATTCTCTCTGTCAAATAAATAAATAAAATCTTTAAAAAAAAAAAAAAGGAAAATGGGCTGGACTTCTCTTAGGAATACTCTGGGGAAAAGACTCACAAGAATAACTCTGATCTTTCTGGAAGCCATTGTTTCAAGACCTTTCCTCTGTATCTTACTATTATAGTGATTACCCCCAGAAAACCATTCTCCTCTACACATGGAGTGACAGGTCGGTTTTGTGTCTACTCTTTCCCAAGGGCAGTAGTATATCCTAGCATGGGTCAAAGCTCTGGACTTAAAGGCTTGCAGCTTCATCTTCTCTGATGTTAGGGGCTTAGAGTCAATGTAGTATCATCAGAAGCACACATGCTTTGGAATCAAAGTGATCTGGGTTTGAATCCTGCCTCAACCCTTCCTAGGTATATGGTGTCAGACAAGTTACATACCTTCTCATCTCCAGTACCCCATCTGCATGATGGGGAAAGAACACTTGCATAGCAAGGTTGTTAAAATGACTACATGAGATTATGGTATCTATGTCATTGTTGATATGGTGGTTGTCATTGCTCCAACCCAAAGCACTTAGCCTATGGAGGTATCATAAACACCACACTGACCTCTAGCAATAGGTTAGTGACAGTGCTGTCTTAGAGTTGGCATTTTCTCTCAAAAGATGAGGTTATTTTTCTTCCAATGCCAGACTTACTGGTTCCTTACTTATGGACCACTCCATACATTAAACCTTGTCATAACCATGTTTGTTATAGAACCACTATGTTTTGAAGTTTGTCCAAGGTCAACTTGCCAAGGATGATCATCAAATATGAGGACCCCACTATATCAAGAATTTAGTGCTTTTCTTTTATGATATACTTAAGAAATTTTCAGAAAAGAACACTTAATCCATATAGACTCAAAGTTTAGAATTTTGCCATATGAGATGCCTCTTTCATTTTAGGTGCATGTCGGATTTCTTCAATAACTTTTTTAAAAATTGGCCTGATTGAAGTGAAGCATTCTTATATCCAAGTGCTGTACTCATTCACAGGAGTGATACATCAGAACTGTATTATTTTTCTGAGGGAAGAATGCTGGGGATCCTGGTTAACACTTCACTTGAAGAGATTCCATTTATAATAGTTTTTCCTTCCACTTAATTAAATAAGAAGAAAGCATAATTAAGCGGTACTTCTCAAAGCATTGTCAATTTTGGAATAAGATTCTCAAGAATGAAAAATTTATGACAGCTCTCAGCATGGTAGGTAAAAAGATTGCTTGATAATTATGTGCTTATTTGAAAGTTACTTTTTCCCTATACTTCGGCGTTTTGTTAGAATGCACACTAAATACCTAGAACCTCTTTCTTTTGGAAAAGGAAAAGTTATCTTGTTAAAGGAATAATATTCCCTGGGATAAAGCCCCACACTGATAACTCCATAAAGAGATTAAGAGAGGAAATCAAGGCAAAGTAAAAGGAGAGACACATGGTTACCGACCTCATGGATTCCACAGCATTTTCCACATAAAATGTTGTCATTGTCTTCTGTCTAGGAGAAAATTAGTCTTGGAATTAACTTGTATCTAAACTCCATTTCTTGTTTTGTTACTGCTTCCCTGGCTGGCCATGCAAAATACATTTATTCTTTTGTACCTTGGTTTTAACAACTATAAAATTATTTAATAACTTTTATTGGGACTCCTGTGTGGCTCAGTTGGTTAAGCCTCTGCCTTCGGCTCAGGTCATGATCCCAGGGTCCTGGGATTGAGTCCCGCATTGGGCTCCTTGCTCAGCGGGGGGGTCTGCTTCTCCCTCTGTCTGCTCTGCCTGCCACTTCCCCTGCTTGTGCTCTCTCTCTCTGACAAATAAATAAATAAAATCTTTAAAAAAAAATATGTAATAACTTTTATAATGGATTTGTTGATAGTTATCTATTGCTGCATAACAAATTGCACCCAAACTTAGAGGCTAAAAACAACTAACATTTATCAGGTCATAATTTCTCTGAGTCATGTCTATGGAATCCAAATATGGCTCCTTTTGGTAACTTTGCCTCCCAGTCACTCAAAAGGCTGCAATAAAGGTGTCTGCTGGGGCTGCAACTTTATCTGAAGGTTCACCTGAGAGAGAATCTATGTCTAAGCTTACTCACGTGGTTGTTGGCATGATTCAATTCCTCCTAGGCTATTAGAATGAGGGCCTTACTTCTTTGCAGTCTGTTGACAGTTCCTTGCCATGTGGGTTTCTCCATAGGGCAGCTTACAATATGGCATCTGGCTTCCAACACAGTGAGCAAACGAGAGAGTAAGGCAGGTTTGCAAGACAAAAGCCACTGTCTATTTATAGCCTCATCTCAAAAGTGACATTCTATTACATTCGTCCTGTTTTATTCATGAGAAACAAATTTCTGGGTCCACTCTCCCCACCCTTACCCCCCAGCCTTTGACAACCACTAATCTACTTTCTGTCTTACAGACTTGCCTATTCTGGACATTTCTTATAAATGGAATCATACAACATGTGGCCTTTTGTGTCTGGCTTCTTACTTAGCACGTTCTCAAGGTTCATCCATGAATTCTTCATTCCCCAGGGGAAGAGATCCCACGTGGGTGTGACCACAGAGGACAGCGATTATTGGGCCATCTTGGAGGCTGCTTTCCATAGACTTAGTCACAGCCAGTCTAAGGGATCAGAGGGAACCATGCCTCTAGGTTATGAGAAGTCTCTGAAATTTCACCTTTCCAAATTTTTTTTTCATTCACTCACTTGGAAATATTTGCTGTATACCTGTTATTTATAAGGCACTGTGGGGAGCACTTCGAAAGAAGTGAACAATTTGGGTAGCATAAAGTACCCTTTGATGGTGAAGTTGTCTTCTTTGTTGGAGTGTAAAATACCACACAGTGACTGGATGGCATGAAGGCAGAGGTGGAGTACGCATGCAACCATAGCCCCAGCCACTCTTCCATCAGGGGAAATCTTGAAAAAGGCTCTGGACGGGCAGAGGGAGAGGGAGAAGCGGACTCCCCACAGAGCACAGAGCCGGATGCGGGGCTCCATCCCAGGACCCTGGGATCATGACCTGAGCCAAAGGCAGAAGCTTAACCGACTGAGCCACCCAGGTGCTCCTACATAGAACCAATTTAGGGAGAACAAACCTAGGATCATCAGTTGAAGGGCTTCTAGGGGCACAATCTCATTTACATGTGCCCCCTTTCAGATTCTTCTCTTCCACTCTGGCTTTCTTGAGGTTTTAGGTTAACCTTTCCTGCTCAAACCTTTTTCTCTATGAAGACATGGATTCCTTTCCATCATGCTTTGCCGAAACTAGCTTCTGCTCCAGCAACAGCCCCCATGTGTGGGGCAATGGGCATCAGGGCCTCTTCCAAGAAGGAAGGAAAGAGGGAATATCCACCAGCCAGAGAGCACCCACAGCCCCTTCCAGAAGCACAAATGTAGGTTGACTCCTTTGCCTTTTCCTTTGGTACTTTTCAGAGTTTTTCTATTTAAACACAGGGACCCAGGTCTACTATGATAGCAGTAGGTATTTTAATGCTCAAATATCTTTATCCACTTTGGGAATGTGTTTCCTGTTTTGACTTGTTCTCTAAATATATATAATTTTTAAATTATAGGTTTACGTCAGAAGGACAATTTAGTCAAATATAACTTTCTTCACAAAACATGTTCTGGTTGCAGCACAAAAACTGTGGAATGTGAGCAGGCTCAGAGGATGCACGAAGCAAGTCATCCTCTCCCCCACTCCCTGCTCCAATGTTTTAAAAACATGTCTCTTCTCTTTTATAGCAACAAACTATAAAAGGAGCAGCTCTCCGAGCAAAGGTAGTAGGGACTAAAACCTTAGCTGATGTCACCCAAATAGAAAAAAAATCAAAATTTTGTCAGAGTGATAGAAAGTCCTCCTCCTTTCAGCAGGAGGAACTTTTAGGTCAAGAGTGGTGAGCAGGGCACAAGCACTTCACCTATAATCCCTTAGGCCATCTGCTTAGTGGGCGCCTGAGTTTCTGAGCAATGGCAGAGAGGACAGGTGACAGCCTAAAGAGCTGGGCTGTGTTACTCATCGTGTGGGTGTACGTGAATGCAACCCAAGAGCGTTTCTTCTTCTGTATCTCACTCTATTTCTGGAGTGTCCATTTGTGAAGTCAGAAGAAGAGTTTTTGCCTCGGAATCTCAAACCATAGGTTTTAACATTGAGAGCACTTAGCTCAGATTGGAAAACAACAAAATAACTAGAATAGATTGTTTAGTAAAGGTTCAATCAAAGCAGACACATTTAAATAGGTTGATATATACAGAACACAGATGAAGGATAGACTTCCATGGTGTCACAGGCTGGGTTTCCTGAAAAGAGATTCCAAGATGGCGATTTGCATGCAGATGGTTTATTTGGGGGAACACTCCAGAGAAGAATACCTGAAAGAGATGAAGGCAAGTAAAACTGGCAAAGGGAGAAGCTGAGCCCCCATGTAGTAGTAACAGAGGGCTCAGCTGCTCCCACAGGGAGCACGGAAGTTGGGTGGCCCTTCAGAGTTGTCACAAACTGGGCATAAGGACCGGGTCCTATAATCCCTTCTGCACCTTCCTCACTCCCTTTGCCATTGGGCTGCCCTAATGACAGGGGAGAAGAAGAGACATCTTGGAAAGTACAGCTCTTTTTATGCTGTGGGTAATTCCCTGAGAGGAACTTGGCTGTGGGTTGATGGCAGCCCACACGCCCAGCTGCTGAGGGAGGGATTACTTCACTCCAGGATTGGGAATGGGGTGGCACTCTATTTTAAACTGAGAAAAATGGAATCAGACAAAAATCTGGGACTTGCAACAGAAAAAAATTAAATGTTTATGTAACATTATATATTATAGTATTATATATTATATAATATTTAATTATTGCATATAATATTAAAGAATTAATATATACAAACTAAATAAAAGTAACAAAAAAGTAACTCACAAGTGGGTAGAAAGGAACCAGAAAACTCCAGGAATGGAGCTTTCTGTTGAACATTGGCAGATTCAGTACCATCCACTGCAATCAAAGGAGAACATTAATAGAGGGACGTTGTTAACAATGGTGGATAAAGAGGATGACTTTCGAAGCAATATGCAACAGGGGGATACTTCTTTTCAAGCTTAAATCTGGAGAGATCAGTGAGATGCAGGTGACATAACAGTGGCCTCAGGATGACTTACAAGAGAGATGTCACAAGCATCTGACCAATGGCATGAGTACGCACATTTACGCACTCAGAATTTCCAGTGTTTGCAGTGATTTGTGCCAAACAATTAGAAACAGGAAAACATCAGCAATAAAAGAGTTGATGAAGTCTGTGTCATTGGGCAGAATGTAAAAGTTTTGACCCTCAGTGATGGCAGCCAATTAGACTCAGAACCTGATTATTAGTAAATCAGGCACAAGACCTGTATAGGGGTAAGAAGCAAAAGCCAATGAGTGCTGTGGATCAAAGACGGGGGAAGGGTGTGGGGTCCCAGCTAAGCCAGGCACCATTGGACTTGAGCAGACTAGGTTGGAGACTGAATTTCAAAAGCAAGATCACATTAAAATAAAAGTTGTCCTGGACCTGGAGGGGCCATCCAACTGGACTTGAACAGACTAGGATGGAGACTGAATTTCAAAACCAAGGTCACATTAAAATAAAAGTTGCCCTGGACCTGGAATCAGAAGGCCCGGCTCTACCACTTGCTCCCTGCTCTCCCCCGCTGTCCCCTGCTCTCCCCTGTGCATGCCCCTTGAAAGACATGCCATTGCTGGCCTCAGGCTCTGGGTAGGGATGAAATAAACATGGAAACTGGAAAAGGGTTCTGTAAACTGCAGAGTTCCAAGCGAAAATGTTATGTGTCATGATAGACCTTCATCTTCGTTTCCAGGGATGTTTGCTGAGTGAGTTGTGACGGATATTAAAATATGGAAAAATCACATGGAGGAAGAAAGCGGTAAGAAGTTCCCTTCAGCCCCTCAGGGTGAGCCCCGTCGCCATAGATCTCCTCTCTGACTTAGCACTTGTAGAACAATCAAATGTTTGAGCCTGTGGCTGGCATTCCAACACTTTGACCAGTTGTGATCCTCCCTGGAGATCCTATTTCCAGCTTGCTGTTTTACGCACAGGGTCCTGACCTGGAAGGGGGAGACTAAAGGGCCCAGCCCCTGGCTCTCTCTCCTGCCCTGTTAGATCAGGCCTCCAGCAGGCAGCTGGGAGAAGGCACACAGGCTCCAAGGAAGGGCTGAAAAGGAGCAGGGAGACCCTCCAGATGAAAATCCACACTGTAATTTGGGTTCTCTAAGCTTTGAGGCAGGAGATCTAGTCCCATTATTTTGTGGGCAGGGTGGAATTCCAGGAAGCAGAGAAGGCGAAGGAATTCTCTGCAAGTTTTCAGCTCAGAACAAAGGGTAAGAACTCTCACTTTGAAATATTTGTACCTCTTAACTCCTGACATTTCACATTCACAAAAATTAGCCGTTCACAAGCTTCCCTTTCCAGAATCGCTTAAATGCAAAAGCTATTATTATTAGCTCCACACCACTCGTGTATGAGGCAAGGCAGCCTCAGAGGTCTTCAAGCAAGAGAAATAGATTTCTGCTCTAGTCAAAGAGCATGACCTGTGCTTTGGGAACCCCCCACTCCTCCAGAGTGCCCCCCACTGAAGGAACATCATTCCTCTCGACGGGGTGAACCACAGAAAGAGTCCAAGCCTGGAGGTCGAGTCCTGTGTTCTAACCCAGCTCTGCTGTGGAGAAATCTGGGCCACTTCTCTTTGGCTTGGTTTCCTAGGCAACAGGAAGTGCTGGGTTAGATTCCAATAGTGGTTCTCAAACTTGGTTGCCCATGAAAATCACCAGGGGGAAGTAAAAATTCCTCATGCCTGGCACTTCCCTGACCAATTAACTCAGAAGATCTGGGGTGGGACTGGGGCAAGAGGAGTTTTTACATTTTACAACTCCCCGAGTGACTTCAATGCTCAACCAGTAGAACACCACTGGTTTAGAAGGTCAGCAGTTCTCCACGCTGGCTGTGCATGAGAATCACGTAAGGAACTTTAAAAATACAGAGCACAGAGTCCCACTCTAGCATAATTACACTAGAAGTCTCTGGGGCTGATCCCCGCTATGGTGTGCTTTCAATTATTCCCAAAAGATTCTAATGTATAGCTAGGTACACAGACCTCCAGGTGAGATGGTCTGCAGGGACGCTCCTTGACCCAAGGTTCTAAGCTTCTGTGAGTGTGCACTTAGGGGACTTGAAGCATTTGTACCACCTTCGCAGGAAACTAGCTGTTCCAATTGTTCTCAGCAGCTGCCAAGTTAAGCAACTCTGTCTGACTCTGAGGAACAAGGAGATTTTCACATCTTGAGTCTTCGTTTTGAGTCTTAGACAATCAGGAAGGACCCTCCCCCTTATTTACAATCAATCCATACAAAGGTAACCCTCGACTTGATCTCAGCTCCATCATAACCTTGTTGGTTACACCAACCCCTTTGAGAACCTCATGAAAGCTATAAATCCTCTCCTAAGAAAAATTCACTTCTGCATTTGCACATCAAATGGAGCATACCATTTTAATGGGTCCCTGAGCCCCTGTTGTAAAGAAAATTCTATTTTATTTCCCCATAATAGAAAAGTAAAAAAATTGACTTAACCCAGGCAAGCAGAAGTTGCAATGCAGGAGGAGGAGCTGGGACTGAGCATTGAGTCCTGAGTTCTAATCCTGGTTCTACCTCTAGCATTTGACCCCTAGGAGTCACTTTGCCTCAGTTTATCCATAGGTCCAGTCAAGAATCATAACATTTGCTCTACCATGTTTCTGCCTTACCTTCCACTCTCCTAAAGAACTGGAATATTCCTCACATACATACACTCTGCCCCAATTGTCTTTGGGAACACAGCACCAAAGTGTGTTTACTTGTTAACTTACTCTGAGTGCCTGTGTTGACCACGAGGCCATGGAGATCATGGTATATCTTCCAGGCCTTGGAACCTGGAAGACACTGGATGAAGGGATTGCACGCAATGTCCTTCTACTTGGAGTACAGCTCGAATCTGACCTCAGGAGGGACAAATGGAGAGCCCATGAATCTAACACACACCAGTCACAGTCCTTGGTGGGGAAAGTCTGGAACTGGAACCAGATGTCTGAGAAGCAATCTCCCAGACTTCACAGGAACTGCCAAGTTGGCCACGGGTTTGGCAGAAACATCTGTCTGGTGAGTGCCAAGTGGTTTGGAGAGAGCAGGAGCGCGGCCTGGCGTCTGAGCACGGGCATCCGGGACGATCTATGTTCCCAAGCCTCACAGGCTACTCAGGCCGTTAGAGCTCTAACCTGACAAGTGTGCCAATCAGTCCCTGCCAGGAGGGTGGGTCCGCGGCTCTGAGGGGTTCCATATTTGCTGCCTTACCAGGAGAGCACGGGATTGTTCTACCATGAGCTTGGGGTGGAAGTTGGCCTTGATAGGTGAGCAAGTGCAGAGATTATGCTCCTGGTCAATCTCCCCACTCCCCATTCTGTCCCCAGCCTGTCTTCTCTGACTTCTAGACCGTCCTTCTGGAAGCACGAGATGGGTGAGAGAGGGAGGTAGCAGTGTCTGTCTTGGACTCTAAGCTTCTGCTCAGTTTGTTCACTTAGAGACAAAAGAGAAGGCTCCAGTGCCCCAGGAGAGCTCTTGCTCTTACCAGTATGGAGGAAACAATAAAAGAAGCCTCCGACCAGAAGTGGTGATATGTGTGCGTAAGGTGAGACTATCTGGAGATTCTCAGAGAGCCTGAGGGCATTCTCAGAGACAGAGGAAGAGTCAGGAGCGCAAACGAGCCTAGAGTTTTGATGGAACTTTGTCCGTCACGTAAAATATGAAGCATGCGCGCACACACACACAAACACGCGTGCGCGCATATACACAAAAACCCCCTCCCCTCCTTCTCACTTTTTCTAGGGAGCCTGGAAGGAGTGCAGGCTCAGTTCTAGAGCTGCTTTGGGAGTGCTTTTGTTTTCTGTCAGCCACATACCACACATGCATATACCTCTTGGCTACACTGGGCTGTCTGGGAGCTGCCAGATCACTCAGCAGCAGGTCCCCACCCCCACCCTCGGGAATCAGAGAAATCTCCACGGGATGGGGAGGGAGTTGTCCAAGGAGGCAGCATGCCAGTCTCTGAGCACTATACCCCAAGGTGGTCCTTCCACTCCCCAGACCCTCGGCAGAGCTGTCGCTGATGGCTGGCAGTTTGTTACAATCACAGGGGAGGTGGTGTGCGGTGGAGCTAGGGCTTCTCATCCCCGGCTACTCTGGGTTTCCAGGAATGACACTGCTGCACCCTTCCATCCCTCCAGCACATACTTTCTTCTTGTTTTGTCCTATTGGAAAGGAATAACTCCTGGCACCGTGTGACGGCAGCGCAATGCGGCTTTCTTTTTTATTTCCTTGCAATTCCTCAGTTGCAGCTCCTAGACTATTTTGCAACTACTGTTTCCAGCTGGGAGAGAGGAATATACACAAGCTGTATATTTTTTGAAAATATTTACTTCATTGAAAATAAAGATAGGTATCTCATAGTTTCTTCCCATAAACCAAGTGATTTGTGTCTCCAAGCTGGGGCATCTCTTAATGTCTGTAGATCTGACAGATGGATGGGTTTCTACCACAGATTCTTTTTGATTTTTGACACCATTCGTTGGAGAGAAGGCTTCACTCTCTGCCCAAAAGTGCTTTCCACAGTATATCTGAATCACCGTGAGAAGAGACAAACTACTGTTGATGAGCACAGTGGGAAACGGATCTTACCACTGGAAAGTGGCGCTGCAATTTTCCTTCTTGATGATTTGGCAAAGTCTAAATGGGACCACTGGCCAGAGGAGGCCAAGGAGAACCACTTTTAGGTCTCAAAACTCACAAGCTTTCTTGTTTGCAGCAACTCAAGTCTGCAACTCTGTTCTGAGGAGGTGAAGGATGTAGTCCCCTGGATGGTGATATTGCACCCCAAGTTCTTTGCAAACCTAGGAAGAAACTGAACAAAGCTCTCACATCCTCCACTGTTGAGGAAGCTGCCATGCCAGATTGTTCTTCTTCACTCCTGTTGCGGTGGGGTGGGGCACCGGACCTCTCTCAGTTCCCCCTCACTGTTTGGAGGACACTGTGCTTCATTTTTTATCAGCCAGAGTCCCACCAGGAGCCAGAAACCAC
The DNA here is from genome assembly GCF_964656455.1 of Halichoerus grypus. Taxonomy (NCBI): domain Eukaryota; kingdom Metazoa; phylum Chordata; class Mammalia; order Carnivora; family Phocidae; genus Halichoerus; species Halichoerus grypus. Next base: position 67,985,557 of record NC_135717.1, read on the forward strand.
ACCACTCCGTCTAAGAGGGAATCTACTCTAAAGAACTGTTAACTATATATTTTGAAGAACTAAAGGGGGAAACAGAACTTGGGTATTAAGATGATAGAAACTGGAGGAAGCAAGTCCTACCCTAGGGTGGAGGGCCTGAAGGAAGAGGCTGAAATTATTTAGATTTAGAGCTTTGACGTGGGCCCCTTGGAGCCGGACCTCTGACCTTGGAGAACGGGATACCACCCAGCTGGAGAAGTTATTGCTCGGCGGATGCAAAGGGGCTGTTGGTGAGAAAACTACAAGCTGGACTCCACTACTGATCTTAGAAGGGACTGCTACAGCCAGGGTGAAGCGCTGCTGCGGGCTGACCCTGACCGGAACAGGAAGCAGGGGAATGAAGGAGTCCCTTCTTCCTCTGCAAGCCCCTCGCTGCCGCCCCCTACTGGCAGCGCCTAGCAGGCTACAACTGGTAAAGAAGAAACATCCCTTGTAGCTGCTAGCCCATCATCAAAGGTGGAGAACTGTGGCTGAGAGGCAATAGCGGAATTAATTGGCATACTTAGCTAGGTCTCCATTGCTTTATCACCATGGAGCTACTTCCCCCCTCCCCCCCCCCGCCCGCCCCTTTCCTTGATCTACCATTATAAGCTGTAGACCTGGCCCCTTTTGTTTCCTTGAAATGGCTACGCTTAGGTGGAAAGTGGATTTGGGGAAGCCTCATATTTAGGGGATACCAGCATGCTTCTGACCCGGGGTTTTTCAACCTCAGCTCTTGACATCTGGGGCTGGATAATTCTTTGTATCAAGGGGCTGTTCTGTGCATTGTGGGATGTTGAGCAGCATCCCTGGTCTCTACCCACTAGATGTTTGTAGCATGTCCCCACTCCTGTCCCCAGTTAACCAAAAATGACAACCCAAACAGTGTCCAGACATTGCCTATATTGCCTGGGGTGCAAAATCTCTACCAGTTCCGAATCACTGTTTCAACCTCTCTCAATATTGCTGTCCTGAGTCTTCAGCCCTAAGAATTAGAATAAAATTAGAATAGCAATTTATATGTCTTCTTTGGAGAAGTGTCTGTTCATGTCTTCTGCCCATTTTTTGACTGGATTATTTGTTTTTTGAGTGTTGAGTTTGAGAAGTTCTTTATAGATCTTGGATACCAACACTTTATCTCTAGTGTCATTTGCAAATATCTTCTCCCATTCTGTGGGTTGCCTCTTAGTTTTGTTGACTGTTTCCTTTGCTGTGCAGAAGCTTTTTATCTTGATGAAGTCCCAAAAGTTCATTCTTGCTTTTGTTTCCCTCGTCTTTGGAGATGTGTCTTGAAAGAAGTTGCTATGGCTGATGTCGCAGAGATTACCACCTATGTTTTCCTCTAGGATTTTGATGGATTCCTGTGTCACATTGAGGTCTTTCATCCATCTTTGTGTATGGTGTAAGAAAATGGTCAAGTTTCATTCTTCTGTATGTAGCACCCCAATGTTCATAGCAGCAATGTCCACAATAGCCAAACTGTGGAAGGAGCCAAGATGCCCTTCTACAGATGAATGGATAAAGAAGATGTGGTCCATATATACAATGGAATATTCCTCAGCCATCAGAAAGGATGCACTGAGGAGGATTATGCTAAGTGAAATAAGTCAAGCAGAGAAAGACAATTATCATATGGTTTCACTCATATGTGGAACATAAGGAATATGTTCAGAGGACCATAGGGGAAGGGAGGGAAAACTGAAGGAGGAGAAATCAGAGAGGGAGACAATCCATGAGAGACTCTGGGGGAGTGGGGGGATTGGGTATTCGGGGGATGGGTACTGAAGAGGGCACATGTTGTGATGAGCACTGGGTGTTATATGCAACTAATAAATCATTGAATACTACATCAGAAACTAATGATGTACTAATTGAACAACAACAAAAAAATAGCAAGGTTGCCCATGCATTTCTTTCTCTGCTTTATTTAAACTTATTTACATAGCCCCCAGGAGGCAAGGAGGGACAGATACTATTGTGTCTACTTCACAGACAAGTCAACTATGATTCAGAAGGGTTAACTGACTTCCCTAGGAAACCCTATCAAGGCAGAAGCGATACTACTCTGAGGTCCCTCATCCTCAAAGTTTTGGAGGGGAGCAGGGGTGGCTGGACAGCTGACTGGCAGAGAAGGGAACGCCCCCCTCCCCAAGTTACCAATAATGTTCCTTTTATTTTTCTTTTAAAGTGTCCTGCTATTGCCAGGAATATCATATAAAACAGCTTTATGAAGTGAACACAGGGCCCCAGCAGCTTCTACAAGCTGGCTGTGTCAAGGGCACCAGTGTTTCTAATTAATGCTGCGGTCCAGGGTTCCATGCGAGCCCTACCTGCTCCCTCTCCCTTAGGTTTTGACTTCTGGCTAACCTGCACGGGGGCCCTTGTGCCTATGACTAATAAACACTCCTGACATTTCTCACTGGGTCTGGGAGGGCGGAAATAAAAGTCTCGTCCAACTAACCACGTTCCAGCCCGAACGTGGCCCATTCAGAGCAGGCACCAAGGAGAAAGCTGTCTTGCCCTGTGCTGTCCAGCCGAAAAGCACTAGCAAACAAGTGCCTCTCCGTGGTCTGGCCTCCTCATTTTGGATATGCTTGACATCAGGTGTGGTCACCCTGTGGCCTTCGGGGGACAGCAGAAGGAGTCTCCTCACCACCCTATAGAGAAATCATTCTCAAAGTTCCAGCAGGCCTCTTCACAGCCTTCCCCACGCTAGAGATTTCTGGTGTTCTTAAAGGCCAAGGATGAGAATGACATCATCAGACAAAACAAAATAGGGACAGGTGTGAGCTTCTGTGCACGCATGCGCGAATATGCATGTGCATGCATGTGTGTATACATATTTACCCGAAACTTCTCCTGTGGAGCTGATGGAAACCAAGGTCCTGGAAGTGTAGGCACTTTGCTAACTTCTTAACTAATTGATTAATTAGAATAACAGGGCATTAGAGCTCAGAGGAGACTCAAAGATCATTTTGCCCGACCTTCTCTTTTTACTAGTGAAATTAAGATCCAGTGACATTAGGTGACAACTCAAAGTGCTCCATCCATAGCCAGTTGGAAAAGCTCAGAACTGGGACTTCCCAGGCAAACAGTTTCTTCCTTCATCCCCACACCACCCCTTCCCAGCCACTCTCTACAAGAGCCGTGTTCAGGGTTGACAGCACCCAGATGTGTAGCCTGGCCCCTCTTTCCCAGAAGGAAGAAACTATTTGGTTAGTGCTTGCATGTGTCCACTCCTGTCCCCTCCTCCTGTCCCTATTCCACCAATGCAGATGGGCATGGGCACCCACTCCAGAAGATCAAATCCTGGCTGCTGGGAGAGGCTGACCCTTGAGTGAGAAATCGTAAATAGTAACCAGTCCTTGTGTTCCTAGTAGAGAAAAAAGCCATGAAAAATACCTAGATGTGTTATACAAATACTTGGAAATATTCAGATAAGTTACTCTATTTCCCCCTAGTTATCGACACCGAACATTTTTAAATAAAATCTAAATCCGGACCTTTGCAGTGCAGAATTCATAATTAAATAGGAAGTTCTGTTTTGGCAAGGACTGTGTTGTAATTTTCTTGAATTTCTCATGGCACTTAGCATAATTCTAGAATGGCAATGGAACTAGCATTCCATTGACACTTGTTAGTTAAATTGTAATGGTGTAAAAATAAAATGCTCACTCTTTAAATGACAAGTTGACATCTAGGGTCAGGTCTTTCCAAAACAATGAGGGGATTTTTCGTGTCTGTGCTGTGATTATCACAGCACACCAGGGGGAGGGTGAGCTCTGAAGCAGTGGGCAGCTTCTAGGTTGACAAGGACAGTTGTGACCTCGAACTTTATCCCCTATAAGAGATGTTGGTTTATATGAAGTTTTTCAATGATCCTGCAAGACAATGAGAGCACTTGGTTTGGAGTTCACTTCCTAACTGTGTGACCCAAGGAAATTCCCTAGACATTTCTAAAAGGAGAGTAATCAAATCAGTATTCACATCTAAGGTTGTTGTGAGGATAAAATCAAGGAAGATAATGTAAAATACCATCCAAACTGTAGGGTACTGTCTAGGAGGGGGTTGTTACTAATGTGGGACGTGAGTTAAACCATCTAAACTAAGGGTAGTGGACTCCCCGGGCATTTGAGGACATGTGTTCAGGCATGATGTAGTCACATGGTAACAGCTCTGAGTGCTTGGATTTAGGGGGTACCTCAGTGCAAAACAAACTTCCTAATTCAAATATAAACTTGAGTTAATGAAATCATAAAGAATAAGGACTAACTACCTACTGGTATGTCTGGAATTATGAAATAGTCTTAGAAGTTTGCTTATGAGGAAACCAACTTACAGCAACAAAGAAGCAATTTGTTAAAAAAGGAAACAAAAGTATGAAATACGGAGGAAAATAATTGTCCACATTCCTAGCCCCCCAGAATTCACCACCTTTATTTTTCTTATTTGTTTCCAGACCCTTTCATGACTTAAAAAGTGTTAAAATGTAACGATACACAGGTGAGACAAAGATCTGCTTAGGCTGGGGCTGACAAGTGGCTGAACCGGCCCCCTCCACCCAGCAGCAGCCTGGGAGAGGAGGGGTTCCCGATAGAGGGGCAGGGGGTGGCTCGGCTTCCGTCCGTTCTGCTGGAGTGGCCTCCTTGTTTCATTGGAAAGAGAACCTCAGAACCAGAAGTGCATTCCAAAATCTCAGGTAATTGTGTATTTTCCCACCTCCTGGCTGCCTGGAATCAATGATTCTGCTTTGCTGTGATTAATACAGATACGTAACTGCTAAAGCGTGACCCAGTTCTCATTGTTCCAGATGCACCAGTGTTGAGTTCTGTCTTGCTGGCTTGGAAAGAAAGCAGAATAAACAAACCTAGAAAAATAACCCAGAGACTACATTATGGCTAAAACTAAGATAAAGTATAAGGCATTGAGTTAGAAACAATTTCTACCACTTTGAAGTCTTAAGAATATATTTTCGAAAGAATACAGAACAACCATATGCATGTATACATAGTGCCATATACAATGTCTAATTTGCACCAATACATTGTGGGGAAAAGAATGCAACAAATGGAAATTTCTCCTAAAATCTGGCAAAAAGCCACCCTTCCGCTCTGATTTGGAAAAGAAGATTGTAAACAGTGTGGTGGTATCTGGTTTTACATTACAGATTATTTGCAGATATCTTTGATTATAGTTTAGCTTTTTAGATTTTTATCACAGAAACTTATTTCAAAGAGCCCTAGCGTGGACCTGATGGTAGAGAAGCTTATAAAAACAAATTCTTGGGCTTCTTTAAGTAGAAGGAAAACAAAATAAAAACACGGACAAACTGAGGAAACCCCGCTCACTGGTTCATGTCCCTGGGTTTTGCTCTGTACCGCCAAGTTCTTTGTGCCCTGCGAGCAGAACGTTCACTCTCGAGGTGCAGTGTGAGTGGTGGAAACGACATGAGCACACAGGAAGGGTCCAGTCAGCACCCAGACCCCAGATGGTCCAGAAAGGGGGTGTTCCAGCTGGCTCGGTGGCAACAGAGAAACTAACAAGAGACAAAGGTCCATTTTCCTCCAACCCAGCGAGGCGTAGTCCATGCATAGCTGGGCACAGCGCCCAGGGCGAACCACACTCCCCCACGCTTGGGTACTGCAGAGGGGACACAGACATCAAAAGAAGCCTCGAGGAAGAAGAGCAGTCACAGAAATACAAGGCTGCCCCAAAAGGGGAGGGGAGGGGAGGGGCAGCTTGTACTGCAAACCCACCCAACTTGCCAGACAGCCGGGGGGGAGAGCAAGCTTGATTTGTGGCTTTCGTGCAAAGGGGAGCCTCTGCTGCGGGCTTTCTAGCCCTGGTCGCTTCAGACCACTTCCTGGGGCTTCCCTCGGATGGTCTCTGGCCTCACTAATTAATTAATGCACATGTATCGAGGACCCATCACGCTGCCTTCGTATGCTAAGCATTAAAAGGAGAAAGGGTAAGAGCGAACTGGGGCAGAGGACAAGACCGGCTCTTGCTAAACTTCGGGGCTGTTTGGAGGCCCTGTCCCTAACATTTCCCCCACTTTGTCCAGCCTTGCCCTCCCTCACAAACCAGTGCTTTGACACTCTCCCTGCCTGTCCTAACAGCGTCTCTCTGCCTCACCCGTCTCCGGACATCTGCAAGCCTTCCAAAGACAAGCAGAGGAATAGAAGGCGAATGAAGAGTGGAATTCTGGGCTCCAGTAAAAAGATGCTTTCTGCTGGGGGGCAGGGGAGAGAGGGAGAAGGTCTCACTTGTGTCTGTGAAATTATGTGCACAGGGGAGGCCACCCTTGCTGGGAGGAGCCCTGTGCTAAGTGTGAGGCCCAGGGGCCAGCCTTGAAGAGCTTATGGTTAGCAAGGCCAAGGGCCCCATGGAAAAATCTCTGTGGAGATTGGCAGTCCTAGACCCCCTCATGGCTCTTGTCATTTCCAGCCTTGGGAACCTATCAAGTCACTTCGCTTCTCTAAGCCTTAGTTCCCTCACTTGAAGAACGGACCTATGGGGGTGCCCTATGGGGGTGCCCAGTGGGTTAAGCGTCTGCCTTCGGCTCAGGTCATGATCTCAGGGTCCTGGGATCGAGCCCCACGTCAGGCTCCCTGCTCAGCGGGGAGTCTGCTCCTCCCTCTCCCTCTGCTACTCCCCCCTACTTGTGCTGTCTCTCTCTCTTTGTCAAATAAACAAATAATCATAAAAAAAAAAAAAAAAAACCAGACTTGTGGATCCCAGCCCTGTATATGTCTGAGACCATGCATATGAAAGCTGTTATGGAAATTAGATGTTATTAGTCACAGAACACTAAAAGCCTGAATGTACACGGAAGTCCCCAAAGTGGCCCCGTGTGAACACTGTCTCGGAACGTGGACAGTGTGGTCCAGCTGTTGCTGTAAGAGAGCAACGCTTCACCGTGTGGCCCACATAAAAAAGTCGGGAAGCAGCCTTTTCCCGAGGTGGGGCCCGGCGCCTAACAAAGCTGCCACACCCACCTCCCCTCAGGATTTTGAGAGAAGGTGCTTCGATGTTCTGTGCAATCAGCCTGAACTGAAACACAAATCACTTTGCGCCAAGTTCTGGGGGCTTGAGTTTCCTTTCCTGAGGGCAGTCCTCCCATGAGTCAGTGGGAACCGGACCAGTGGGAGCTTAGTGGTTTTACTTGAGGGGAACCTACAGGAAATCATTTAAGAAGATAATAAGGGGGATTTTTTTCCTGTCTAGAAATGAGGCCCATGGGTCTTTGCAGATGACATTATTCGCTCCTAATCACTAATAAATGCAGAAAAAGAGCCTCAGCTGATACCTAAGTCAGTACAATCAACAGTACACAGACTCTCATGGAGCACCATGGGGCTTTAATGCCTTCAGGTGGGCCCAGGGTCCCGAGGGCCGCAGACTGGTGGGGTTGTCTTCAGGAACCCTCTTTCTAGAACCCAGTGATCCAGTGCAGTCTGGGTCCTGCCTGAGCCTGCCTGAGCCTTGCGTCCCCATTCTCCCACCCACCCCACTGGATTTGCCCAATTGTTCAGAACTTGATTATCTTTGCAGCTAAAATCATAAATTAATTCCCAGTGAGGTAGAGGGTAATTACTTCGTGTGGCACTCTCTGCCCCCATACATAATTTTCAGGTTAACAGATGGTTTGACCCCCAAAAGCTTACCGAAATTTAGCATTCAGAGCTGTCTGCCCAGGAATTTGTGTTTGGGAAAGGAAAACCATTGGGTAGAAACCTAGAAAAAGAGGCCCATCAGAATGTTGGGGCATGGGGTAAAACCGACTCTCATCTCTTCATGTCCTAGGCCCCAAGCTCAGTGAATATCACATGAATAAATGAACCCCTGAACGAATGAGGGAAGGGAGCCGAGAGCTGGAGGTGTTACCAGAGGTCATCTGGGGTCCTAGGCTAACGGCTGACTTTCTGAAAGAAGGAGCTCGGGCTTGCAGAGACTGCAACCTACGCCGGGTGAAGCCCTGGTCAGTGACGAAGGAAGGATGAAGGCCCAAGTCTCCGTGGAAAAGTCTCCGACACCCTGCGCGCCGGGCCTCTGGAGCCCCGGGAGAAGGCCGGAGCTGGGTGACGGCCCACGCTTCCTCCCTGGCTCCGCAGCACTGTCTGGTCAATGCTGCCAAGACCTGCTGTGGGGCCATCAGGGTAGCTTTCGTCACTCCCACCACCAATATGAGGGAGGCAGAATAATATTAGTCTGGGAGAGAAACCCCCTCGCTCGGTTCTCACGATTCCCGTTTCCTCTTTCCTGGCTGTCATCCTATCTCGGGTCAGTCTCCAGTAAACAGAAAAGAGCCTGCTTTATGCTATCACAGATTAAGTGACACCAGCTAAGGGCTCCATCTTTCACTCTTTCTTTGAAATGGATCCTCCCACCCATCACTGCATTTTGTCCCATGAGAGGAATGTTCGGGGGAGCGGGTTTCTTTTTCACATCCGAACACAGGGAAGTGGCAGGGCTTTGGCTGCTGGGGCAGGCCTTGTTGGGCAGTCCGGAGGATTAAAGCGACACCGAATTTTAGAGCATTTCCATCTTTATCTCTGTCTTTTTAGGCATGGAAAGACCATCCTAGAGGGAAAGCGGTGGGGTCTCCGCAGTGGTCCCAGTGAGTCAGGATGCAGGATGTGGGCAGAACGCTCTCTGGCAAAGGGAGGGAGGTGCTGTTTGCTTCGTTTCATATCTTGGTGCCATTTCCTCAAGTCATAACTTGCATTCAATATCCTTGATTTCTGGGGCACCTGGATAGCTCAGTCGGTTATGCATCTGCCTCCAGCTCAGGTCACCATCTCAGGTTCCTGGGATCAAGCCCTGCTTCTGACTCTGTGCTCAGTGGGGAGTCTGCTTCTCCCTCTGCCCCTTCCCCTGCTCATTTTCTCTCTCTCTCTCTCAAATAAATAAATAAAATATTTAAAAACAATCCTTTGGGGCGCCTGGGTGGCTCAGTCCTTAAGTGTCTGCCTTTGGCTCAGGTCATGTTCCCAGGGTCTGGGATCGAGCCCCGCATCGGGCTCCCTGCTCAGCGGGAAGCCTGCTTCTCCCTCTCCCACTCCCCCTGCTTGTGTTCCCTCTCTCACTGTCTCTCTCTGTCAAATAAATAAATAAAATCTTTAAAAAAAAATCCCTGATTTCTGAAATACCTAATGGTGGATGCCAAGATGAGGACCTTAAATTCCCAAGTATGGGGCTAGGAGACGGGGAGCCCGCCTCAGCTGCTCTGTAATGCCGGTAGGAAGACAATGTGCAACTACTGGGCAGAGCCCTGAACCATACAGGCCTGGGGGGTGCTCTGAGCTGCCGCCCACCAGAGCAGGTGAAAGCAATTCCTATTTCTGTTTGCTGTTAGAGCCCCAAACTCAACTTGGTAAGCTATACTGTTGAACCCAGTTATACGGAGAAGTAGCGAATTCTAATGATGGCACTACTTCACCTCGCTTGAAAATTCCATTTTGCCCATTATCCACCTGTGATACAAAAAGCTTGACCCACAGGCCCAGAGGCTACGCATACAGGTGGAGCGGGCGTGAGGCTAAAGCATGGGAGGTCCGATAGCCCTGCCCGATGCAGATCACAGTCGCTGCCCTGTACGCCCCGACCTGGCAGGCGGCTTCAAAATTCAGCTTCACTGACAGAAAAGGCTTTGGAATGAGGAAGAGGATGGATTCTGTGTCCCTTGAAGGTCAAATCACAGCTTAAGGACAACAATTTTTTTCTACGAGGCAAGTTTTCATAAGGCAAAGAAGATCTAAGAACTCAGGTCACTAGGGAGCATTTTTGCTCCGTGTGACTTACGAATCTATTAGGCCGATGGTGTGGTCCCCACGGAGAGGTGGCCCTGTGTGTCACAGGTAGCCCAGGGCACGCCGGGGACTGCTCAGAAGGCGTTGTTTCCCTGCTGGTGAGTGTCAATGCTGCCATAATGCACTTTTCTGGCCCAGAACATGGGGATTTTTCTTTGAGCTTTCACGCAATTCAGGATTTGCTCCATGTTTCCTTTCCTTTTTTTTTTTTTTCACTCCAGTTCTGATAAACCTGTTTATTATTTTTAGGTTGCAAAAACAAAATAAGCTTACAGAGCTATCTTTGTTGTTGTGATTCATGCTGAAAGTAAATAACTTTTAGTTGGCAGCCTGAAACTCTAGGTCCTACCCACTCCCTCCCACCACCACCACCACCACCACCATCGCTGTAGCCATCAGCCTTTTCTCTTTGGGATGACCCATATAGGATGTGATTAAAACATAACAATGGGGAATGTTTTAGGAACACAGCTATTCTAATAGAACGGCAGTTGGCTTGGGGTATTATAATTTTGAGAGATTTTGATGAGCGAAAGTGAATTCCAAGACCAAAGGGGTGAAGGATCTAGAAATCAATCTGGGGGAGCAGGGAGGAGTGAGGATGTTGGGTCACAGAAGAGTCAAAGTTCTGCCACGTGGATATGTCCTTTAGACCAAACCCGTGCTTCTGCCAAATGTGGGAGCAAGACCACAATGTCAGTGTCACAGGGACTCAGATTTCTAATAATTCGAATTGCTCAAAAAGGAACAGGTTGCTCTGTAAGGGAGTGACCTTCTTGTCAATGACAGAATTCAAGCAAAACCTGGATGACCCTCTGTCAGGAAGATTAGAAAAGGGGCTTCTCCAGTAATGCTAAAATGAGGCATTCTCCACTGGGATCTCAAGAGGGTCGGGGAGGCCCACAAGGAGGGGGCAAGGATGAACATGTGTGGACATAGGTCACCGGACACTATCCCAGATGAAGAGCCTGTCCCAGTCACTCTCCTCCTGCAAGATCATCTCCTCCAGACTGATTTCTACCTTCTTGGTCATACCTTTGAATTCACTTTAATTTATACAATCACTCCCCTAGAAAAACCTGAAATGTCTTCTCCAGCTGGCTCCTACCACATGCTCCATGTTCTGATCCCACAAGAACAGACTCTACCAGGGGCCACTGGTGAAGCTCTGTGTTAAGGAAAACTTCCTGGAGAAGCCCGTCCTATCACATGCATATGGGTGCTGGCTCACTCGGTGCAAAGCTCTGTGTGTGTGGTGATGGCTCAAAACCTCACTGGCCCGCCAGTGGTGTGAAAGGAAGCCCTTGGTGTGTCTCGGGGTGAGTCTCCAACCAGTCGGTTTGAGAAACTCTGACCACATAAAGGCAGATGCTGGGCCCCTTGGTTTCCTCAATCCCTTTGTGCTCCAGGGGACTCCTAATCCACATGTTTCCTCCTAATTTACCCTTCATTTGTCAAAATATTATTTCATAAGAGCTTTTTGATGTCTGAAAAGCCTGATGAGTCTCTTAAGCCCTTTCCTGGTTGGTAGCATGAAATTGTGTGCTCCTAGCACTTAATGGGACCAGGAGCCAGAAAGGCTAAAGTCTGCTTTGCAGGCCTGGGGCTGTGAGAACAGCCTCGCAAACCGTCTCTGGTCAGTACAGCAGGCCAGCTGTCGACATACCAGGAGGTGAGAAGACAAGCCACTTTTCTTTACAGGACTCTTTGGGTCCTGCCTCTAGGGATGGCCCAACTCCATTGGAAATGCAGTAAATCACATCATTCATTCGCTTCCTCTCTGAACAACTGTTTAATGACTATCTGCTGTGTGCCAGGCATTGTCCCGGTGTTGGGCAATCACATATAAACAATGCTCAGTTCTTGCCCTTGGAGAACTCGCATCCTGGTGGAGAGGATAAATGCATAAGTGGAACATTCCAAAAAGTATACTTCTGCTAGAGTGTAGAGTACTATAGAATTAAGGAGAGCCCCTTGGGGTAGAAAAGAGGTAGTCATGAAAGACCTTTGAGGCCCTTCAGAAACAATGAAGTCATCTTGAGATACAAGGTAAAAATTCCCAACTGCTTGTTTAATGTCTCTCCCACCCACCAAATGCAGTATTTTATAGGTAAAGGAAAAGAGGAGGAGGAGCCTGGAAGCTTTCGATAGTCAAGGCCTGACCTGGGTGCTTTAAATAAGGGATACTCTGGTGTCTTAGCTCCATCCATGTGATAGCAAATCTGACTTTTTTTTCAAGAAGCACAAGCTGGGACCCTCAGCCTCAGAGTTGTTCCAGCCTTTGTGGGCCAGCCCCGAGCTCCAGCTCAGGCTGTGTGAGGACCCGAGGCACCAGCTCTCGAACCCAGAGCTTCACTGCATCTGGAGGGCTGGGGGCAGGCTGAGCAGACGTGAGCGTTTCACATGGTGGGATATTGTGTGTGGAAGTCAAGGGCAGTTTTAAGAAGAAAGATTTTAGTTCCATCCACTTTGTTGCAAATGGCAAGATCATGCTAAGCGAAATAAGTCAATCAGAGAAAGGTAAGTATCATATGATCTCACTGATATGAGGATTTTGAGAAACAAAAGGCAGAGGATCATAGGGGAAGGGAGGGAAAAATGAAACAAGATGAAACCAGAGAGGAAGACAAACCATAAGAGACTCTTAATCTCAGGAAACGAACTCTGGGTTGCTGGAGTGGAGGCGGGTGGGAGAGATGGGGTGGCTGGATGATGAACACTGGGGAAGGTATGTACTATGGTGAACACTGTGTAAGGCTGATGAATCACAGACCTGTACCCCTGAAACAAATAATACATTATATATTAATAAAAAAATTTAAAAAAAAAGAAAAATGATTTTAGACTTTCCTATATGAATTAGAGATGATGATATTTGGTGCAGGTTTCAAATTCCATTTTTATTTACCTGCCTCAATTACTAACAGATTATCTAATTTTCTTTTCTGATGATAAAAAGTAATACCTTTACTGTAGAAATTTTAGTTCACTGAATACAAATGTAAAACAGAAAATAAAAATCACCCATGACATTACCCAAATAGCCAATTAGATGTTTTAGATATTTGCCCCTCTGATGAGCCGATTAAATCAAACACTTTGTTAAAGTATATGACTATTTTAAGCTTCATGATAAATAACCTACAGAGGATTTTCTTCTCATGACTGGGTCTCTTCTTTCTGTACTTTCAGGCCTCAAGGTCAAATACTGCCCTAAGTTAATCTTGAGTTCCTTCACCTAAGCAATGGCTAGCTAATTGGCTAGGTCCTAACCCAAAAGGGATAGGGCATGTAGGCAAAATGGCATGGTTTACAACTTTGAGCCCCCCAGGATCCAACCTGTTCTTTGCCTACAGGTCTTGCGACCATTCTGTCAAAGCTACTGATACCAGACTTTGAATTATGGAAGGGTCATTGCATCCCACCCCAGTTTAAATACTTGAACTTGAAATGTTACCAACTCTATAGAGGGTCTAGAAAAGGAAAACTCTGTTTTCCATCTCAAAGGAAACAGTCATGAGATTTTCTTGTGATGTATGAGGGAAGGCAGAAGGCAGAACTTTCTTTTTTTCTAAAAACTAAAAGGAAAACCAACTTCTCTCCTTTCAAAGCATGATAAATTGCTGTACTGACTTTCTTCTCAAAAGAGGAATCCCATTTGCTTGTGTGCTAGTATGCTAATTTGTTCTTTGCGGTTTGGGGTCAAAATTTGAATTCGCCTTGCAAGTTCACTTTAAAGTTTAGCTTCAATCTTTTTAAAGAAATCCTTAGAGTTTCATAGTCTATTTGGAAAAAAGAAAAATAAAAGTTTCAAATATTGGCTTTAGTAGGATATTTTGACTGTATTTCAGCTCAGCAAATGATCAGCAAATTAGTAGATTTATCCATTCCAATATTTTTGTTGTAACACTAACAGTTCTGAGCGTGACTAGGATCTTTTGGCATATGAACAACTATTTTTGCTGAATGACAAGGCTTTAGCCTTACAAGTACTTACTTTTTTGCCAGGGAAATTGTAATTGTTCAAACTTTTTAAAAACAGGCACCATTTTTATTTGCTTAGATCCCCCCTGGTTAAAGTGTGTTATGTTGAGATGAGACATGTCATAAGCAAAATCTACTTATTTCACTATGTATGCTGGAAATCAGCTGAATCCAGAATAAAGTTGAATATAATTTCAGAACTGAAAAATAGTTCTTGTTCTTTCCTGTGATAACAAGTACTTAATATATTTTTAGTATAATTATTCATACTGTTAGATTATAACAGTTACTGTTTTTATGAACATAGCTTTCCTATAACTTGTCTGGAATGATTTTATATGATTGCAGAATATTTGTAACAGAAACTCAAGGGAATCATGAACCAGTTCAAGAAATTGTTTTGTTTTGTTTTGTTTTGTTTTTCAGAAATTCTGGAGCCTGGAAAAATCCTCTCTGTTTGTCTTTAGAAAGTACATAAAATTGCCAAGGCTGCTAGAATACATGTCATTTGCTAAGTCTTTCTTTATAATTTTTCTCTATCACCATCTGTTAGCAAAGCAAACTTCACTTTATAAATAAGACCTTACAATTGTCTCATGGTTTTTGGTTTACAAAATCCTTGTATACATCATGTCATTGTCATTTTAATCCCCTACATATCTACAGAGATAGACCAGACATATGTGATTATCTCCATTTTACAAAACAAGCAAATGAGAAAGAGAATTGGTATACCTAAATCACCTACTTAGTAAGTGTCATCATTAGGTTCAAACCCAGATGTTCTGATTCCAAGTGCTGGGCTCCTTCCATAGCATAAAACCTAGCTCCCCAGAGTGATGCTGAAGGATGAAAAGACATAGCCAAAGAACAGTCAGACACATTTACTTTTGAATCCTTGTCCATGTATTAGCTAGGTGACATTGGAAAAGTTATTTAACCTTTCTGAACCTCATTTTTTATATAAATGGAAGAGGGATAATATTACATAACTCGGAATTTTAGATAAGATTAAATAATCTATGTAAATTGCTTGGCACTAGAAATATTTCATAAATGTTAATTGTTGTTACTGTTTTGGTATTATTATTACTATTATTGGCTTGGTAGTAGAATGAGGTAGCTAGAATAACCACTCAAGATTTCAGGGTCTGATGTTGTTCTTAGAATTCCTGTGGGTTGCTAATTCCCCCATTCTCTTGATTTGATGCTTGGCTAACTGTACAATTTCACCACAAAGTGGAATGGACAAAGATGAGACTTAATATAGATTGTTCTTACTACCTTTGTGGTTGGTTTGCCAAGAGTATGGAAGCAGTAAAAACAATAAAGGAAAGAAATTTCCCTCCTAGCTGCTTCTGTTTAATTACATGAATGATTCTATCTTTAGTGGAGTGAGATGTGTGATGGGATAAATTTAGTCCATTCTTAGATCCCCTCCAAAGGATATTGAGTTTGGTAACAGCCCATGATAATGCAACCAAGGATTAGCATCACTGAGAGTCTCTGAGGTGGGTATTTTCCATTGAAAATTGTAATGTAGGTTCTAAGCAATGAAAGAAGATAGGGCTTGTATTTGTGACTCCCACCCTACTGCGCACTCTCCTCTTACACACACATAGAACTTAACTATTGCTATTTATTCTCATCTTAGAAATTTCTCAATTGCTTAGAGAATTTTCAACTAGAACTGCTTGTCAGTTCCTACAGAGCCTGAGTGTATGCACGTGAGTGTATTTGTATGTGTGTTCTTTTCCCTTTGCTTACAATGCTCACCCCACTCCACAGCTTGGCTAGTTGTACCTCATTCTTTAAGGCTTATTTTAGGCATCATCTTCTCTAGAAGTGTCTTGGGACATTGTCTCTGTCCCCTGTTGTCTCCCCACCCCAGCTGCAGTTAGAGTCTCCCTTTGGATATTTTCAGAATTCCTCATACATTTTCTACTTTGTTCCTCACCACATGGTGTTAAATTACCTGTTCATATATCTGTTGCATCAACTCAGCTGAGAACTTGGAGGGCAACAACTGTGTCTTATTCACCTTTGTAATCTACTACTAGCAGAGTAAAATGTTCAATAAATAATCTTTAAATGAATAAACTTAATGGTCAGACTATTGCCTTGCCTGAACTAATTACTGACAGTTGCCTTTGAGTAGCATGTTTGAACTAATTACTTAATATGCAATCCCACTTCTTTATTCTCTTTCCAAAGAATATATTATATATTTCTAATTTATAGCTCATGTTAGTTGCCAACTCTTCTAGCCTACATATGCAACATTTTGACTATTGTTGCTAAGGAGTAAAAAAATATGTATAAATAAAACAAAGGATACACAGTGAAAACTGTATGCATTGATAAACTTTATGTACATTTATTCATATTATTAAATATATACACATGTGTTTTTGAGTGCAGTAGATAGCACATGCATAATGTACACACATCCATGTGTATGTATCTACGTATGTATCTATGTATGTATCTATGTATATTTTTACAATTTCTCATCAAGGTTCTGAAACTGTTGGCTGCAGTTTTTGGTCCCTTGTTCATTCAGTCTTTAGCCTCACTGAGTCTTTCTGTGAACGCTGAAATGACAAAGCTATTCAAAGCCACAGCTGCTTGGCATGTCTGCTTTTTTTTCCCATTGCCCAGGGTCTCTGCCATAGCATTTAGCTATTAAGGCATTCTGGGGTTCTAAACCTCCAGTCTCACCAAGATACCTGCTAAGATACGGTTATTTCCTCTTCTCAGGAAGAAAAATATAGAAAAACAAATGATCTCTGCCTCTTCATAGATATTCAAGGCACTTTGCATGAGGAAGACAGAGAAAGCTGGAGATCTCTGAAGAATAAGATCTTTCAGAGTTGCATCTGCTGTTGGGCCTGCCCTATTTCTCAATGGCAACTGCTCTGTGGGGGAGGCAGCTCTATGGTCAGACTCACAGTGAGTGAGCTGGGGCCATGGTGGGAGCTCATCTTTTTTACCCAAGAGGGCCTATCAACTCTCATCAAGGTGTTTTCCTAAATCCAAGAACCAGATTTGAATTCGTCTATTTCCCCAGAAGGTAGAAAGCATTGCTGTCAGCTTTTGCTTGTATAGATTTTCCTTTCTTACTATATGTGTATGCACAGCACCAAACCTAGTGACGGATATACTGAGAATGTTGAATTAAATTAAATGAATGGAACTGTTGAATTTGAGAACTATGGGGAGAAGAAAATTACATCCAACTGAAATTTTTCTCCTTAAAACTTTCTAGACCTGGACTGTTTTTTGTTTTGTTTTGTTTTTAGAATGACAGAGAAGACAATCTGCTGTTTCAGAGAAAGACTCTGAAAAAGGGACCCAAGACTTCAACTTCTTCAGAGGACTACGGACTGCTCCCCAGAGATTAATCTAATCTTATGGAATAATATCTCTGAATTACTTTGAAGATTTGGATTTTCTATTTTTTCTTTCATCCAAAAATCTTAAGCTCCTCTACTTCCTTACGCTTATAACTCAAGACCCAGGTTGGCCTTCTCACCTTCAGCCTTTTGGCTCAATCGTCAGTAAAAAAAAAAAAAAAATTCTGTGTCTGAAATTATGTTTTTATTTCATAGGACTGAGGCAATGGGAAAAGAAGGAGTGTGCTTTACTAAGTGATTTTATATTAATTTGTGACTACTTTTTTACCTTATCTGAGTTGTTAATGTGAAACCCCAAATGGACTGTGAGGATGAGCTAGATTAATGGTCTATTTATGTTAGAGCCGCTGCCTTCTTTGGTTGATCACTAGCACCTTCTCATGTCAAATCATCCACAGATAATTTTTTTAACTTATAGATACATAAGAATGTGTCTCTGTATTGAAAATATTGTGATAGCTCCACAGGCCATGGCATGGAACTCTGGAGTTCATTTGCTTGCTTACAAAACTGCTGAATGTGAAAGTGGTCTGAGATGCTGGTGGACCGTTTTAAGGGTTCATCTCTATTTTCCTACAGACACACAAGAGGATAGAAGGGTGCCCAGGCTAGGGTAGGAAAGGGCTGGGGTACATGTGAGCTTCAGTGCCAAATAAACCTTCTTCTAAAAGGTCAAAAGCAGGTGAGGCATTTTGCAGTTACAAATGTAAAAAATCACCATGGGTAGCAAGACCACTGGCTGAAAGTTATTGGGAAAGGGATAGTCACAGGGTCTCAAAATGCTATCCGTCAGATTGTTAATTGTTTACAGAGAAGAAAAGTTACCTTCAAGTGGAGAAATCTATTGGATAAGTAATCAAACTTAGCAAATCTAATAATGGAGCATACTTCACGTGCTTTCTGATGTGATATGCAGAGTAAGATTTAACATTACCCATGTGGTATTCTTCCCCCAAAACATAGAATCTAATCTAGAGAAAACAGTCATATCCAAAGTCTGTGTCATTCTGCATATGTAAATTATATGGCATTGCACAAACCAGCTGGCCAGGATTCTTCAAAATTGTTGACATCATCAAAGAAAAAGGAACGTAAAGGAATTTCTGGATTAAAGGAGAATAAAGAGACAAGGCAAATAAATGCAATCTGTCATCTTTGGTTGATTCTTGACATCTCCTCCCACGCCCTCCCAAAAAGCTATCAAGTATAAAATACACATTAGATAATATTATTGATTCAATGTTAAGTTTCTTGAGGTAATAATAGTATTGTGATTATGTAAAAGAATGTCCTTGTTCTTGGGAGATACATGCTAAGGTATTTAGGGGTGAATTGCCGTAATGTCTGCAACTTACTTTTAAGTGGTTAAGCAAATGTATACACATAAATGTGTGTATATATACACACGAAACTGTATATACATGTGTGTCTGGAGGGAGAGAGAGCAAATAGGCTAAGGGTGAGATAGCTCAGCTCATTTGACAGGGCCCATATGGAAATGCCCAGCACTTGGCAATGGCCAGGCTCCTAGAAGAGGTCAGATGGTCAATAGTGGCCTAGCACATGGCCGGAGATGGTCAATGTCTTCTTAACTTCCATGCTGTTACAGGTCTTAACTTCCATGTTTTTTCTTCGAGACTCTGCAGATTTTGCTCATAAGATATGGCTTCCACAACTTCTTAATCTTTCATATACCGATTTCCTTTGAAAGGATATTATTTTATTTCATAATATGGCCCTAGGACCAGATTGGAACCAGGTTTTAATCCAGGCTGTTAATTTACTAGCTATGTAGATTTGTGCAAGTTACTTCATCTCTCCTGATCTCAGTACCCACATTCATAACAGATGGATAACAGTAATAACAATCTCATAGGGGTATTATGAGAAATGAAGGAGATAAACAATGTTCTTGGCACAGTGTCTTGCACATCATAAGCACTCAATAAATATTTGCTTATCAATATTATTATGGTGCATACTGTTCAGAGCTTGCCAATAAAAACTACAATTATGAAAGTAAGCAACAAAATGTACTGAGCAGCTATTATGTGTTAGGAACTATTATTGTTCAATGAACAACAGTGAAAGATCCCTGACTTAATGGAATTTATATTATAACCAATGCTTAATATACACCAAGAAAATTCTGAGTACCTTACAGATATTAACTCATTTAATTTTCAAAATATCTCTGACTCTAGAGGTCTAATCTCAAACAGTCTGCCTAGTGGTTTGGCTTGGTGGAATTTTCTGGGGCTTCTGAAAAATAATTGAATTAACATTAGGATGTGTCCAGGGTTAGTGGGGAGGAGTTTGTTTTGCTATATTTTGTTTAGTTTTTTCAACTCTGTGAAAATGTTCAATGACAAAAAACCATTGTCTGGTTGAGCCAGAAGCTAAAGATCATATAGAAATAATTGATGAAATGCACTCCTCATTTTTAGGTAAATGATGTTCCCTGGAGTGGAGGAGGGTAGAAGAGAGTAAGAAGAAAGCAAAACAAAGAATAAACTCACCTCTTTTTCTTATAGACAGGTTTTAAGAAGCTTGGTTCACAATGTTCTGGATTTCTACCAGATATCCCCATTCTAGCCAATGTCACCATGATTCTATGGACTGGGGGAGAGAAAGCACTTGGCATCTAAAGGAATACAGTGCTGTGCGCCATATCTGAAATTCTGAATCGTTTCCATTGGCCCATTCCTGGGTCCCCTTTTAGCAGTACCTATGTGATTTGCTCTAGCTCTCTGCCAGTGGGTCTCTGATCAACTGCCTAGTTAGACCAGCACTGTTGTGGCTCAGCATGAGTCAGAGGGGAGATTCTGTAAACTCTTTTGTCAGCTGTCTGTCATCATTCTCTTACTTGCGGTTCTAGACCTGGAGATGCATCTTTCTTTGTTGGTCATTTTTGGTGTGTCAATGAATGTCGTACATCTCCAGACATGTTCCAGGACTATCCCAAATAATTTTTACCTCCCACAAACCGCAAAGCATCTTTCTAAATACACTTCTTTTCATTTATAAACCCCTGCATATTTCCAGGAAAATATTATCCATGTTTCTGTTTTGTGTCCAGTTACCTCACCCTACTGTTTAGTAAGAAAAATTGGTGTTCTCCAAGAAGTCTCATAATTTTTCTTTCATCAGAGGAAAGGATGGTCATGGTCTTAACCAAATTCAAGTGTGGCTGGGGACTCAAAGCCACAGGCTTTCACCTTTGCAAATACTACCTTTCTTCCTAGTCAAAGAGGCCAGGCTGAGGATCCAGGAAGAGCAAAACTATTTTAACAGCAGGATGGACAACACAAAAGTAAATTAGCTGTCACACAGTTTATGTTCTGTTGACAATGTTTTCTTGAGTACATAAAATGTTCTTATTCTCTGACTTCAAAATTTTACTACTAAAAAACTGTCCTAAAGACATGGTCAGAGATAAACAAAGAGATTAATGAACACCATAATATCATTTATTATAGTGGAAAAATTTTATTGCTTTTAAACTATCCAACAATATGTTATTGATCTATAAATTACAGCATGTCCAAAACATAAAATACTATGCAGCCATTAATGAATATTTTGTGACAGAGGAAAATGTTAATAACAAGTAATGAGGTAAGTTACACAAGAGGCATGAGAATTAAAAATTCATGAGGAACAATAACCGAGGAATGTTTAGCTGTGTCTTCCATTGCCATTTTAGGATCTTTGCTCCAGAATGAAAGGAAATCTCCATGTCCCAAGAATACAGGCAGAGCTTTGGGTTCTGGGGAGTTGGGGGTTCTACACGTAGAGGACCATTAACAAACCTTTGTTTTCAAAAGCCCAAGGCCTTTGAAAGGAAGGGGATGGAGGCTGTGCCCTTTGCGGAGGAAAAGATGTTGGCTTTTTCAACATTCTTGTAGGAATTGGAGTCCCCAGGACTGGGAAGGGACAAAGCGTTCCAAGGGGGATCTTGCTGACATGCAGTTCCCAGGAAGAGGGGATCATGTGGGCCCTCAAGCATTAGTATTAGGGCATATGGCTTACCATTATCTCTGTCCCTCCTTCTATTGGATTATTCCCATGAGGATACAAACATGCTCTGGTATTTCTCACCTTAGAACAGTAAACTTCCTTAACCCTGTATTTGTCATTACCTACCTCTCCATGTTTGAAAGTTTGTCAGTGGTGGACCGCCTTCACTGCCTATTCCATGCAGTGTTCTATGTATTGCCATGCGTGTTTGCCCCACACAGTAGCACAGACAGTAGTGAGACTGCTTTCATCACCATCACCCAGGAGCTCTCTGTTCCCTTTCCTCATTGTTCTCCACCTCATTCAAGGCAGTCAACCATTAAGCTCTCTACAAACATCAACTGCTTTCAGCTTCCACAAAGTCTTGCTCTCTTGGTTTTCCTCCACCTCATTGGGCATCCCAGCCCATCTTCCTTTACTGTCTCCTCCTCAACATGGATGTACTAAGGACACAATCTGCCTCTGTTTCCTCTCTCATTCTTCTCTCTCTAGGTAATGTCATCCATTTTCAGAAATTTAAATACTATATTTATTCAAGGTCATTTTCATACCTGTGTAGGTCTAGGTATCCTGACTTTTGGACCCCTATTGCGTATCATATAAAATGTATTAAGATGCACCCATAGTTCAAAGTAAATTTACTTTTTGGGAGGAGGGGAGTGCATTTTTTTTTTATTATATGAAATATACATAACATAAAATTTGCCATTTTAACTATTTTTAAGGTAAACATTTTGGTGGCATTAATTACATTCAGATGGCGTACCACCATCCCCACTGTCTATTTCCAAAATTTTTTCATCACCCCAAACAGAAACCCTGTATCCCTTAAGAAATAACCCGATTTCCTCTTTCTTCCCAGCTTTCATTAACCATGTTCAGTCTCAATGAATTTGACTACCCTAGATTAAATGTGCTTTCTTGCTGTTAAAAAAAGAATTTTATCATTTTATTTTTGAAACTGTTTGGACAAAGCATTTATTTTAAAATTGGCTCTCATTTTCCAGCTACCACCAAGCAGAATTGTATCCTAAAACTTGACAATTAATAAAGATGATCTAAAGCTGCATTTGTAGACATTTAATGCATTATTTATTAAGTTTGATGTTTACTTTCATGTGAATTTTTTAAAGATTGATTTATTTATTTGAGAGAGAGAGAAAGAGTATGTGTGCACATGTGCATGCATGAGTGGGGGGAGGAGCAGAGGGAGAGAATCTTCTAGCAGATGCCACACTGAGATTGGGTCCTACATGGGGCTCAATCTCACCACCCGTGAGATCATGACCTGAGCTGAAACCAAGAGTTGGATGCTTAACCGACTGTGCCAACCAGGAGCATGTTTTTAATTTTTAAAAAATAATTTCATACTTACATAAAGTTTCAAAATAATTACAGAGTCCTCCTACCCCTTTCACCCAGCTTCCTCTAGTGATATCTTACATAATTGTAATTCATTATCAATTATCTTGACTTTATTTGGTTGTCATCACTTTTACATGTATCAATTATGGGTGTGGTTGTGTTTACAACAACTTTTATCATATACATATTTCTAGGTGCATGTAACTGCCAGCACAATAAGAATACAGAACGTTCCATCACTCCATCAGGACAAAGAAATTCTTTCATGCTCTCCCTTTACAATCACCCGCTCCTGTCCAGTCGCCTACTCTGGCAGCCACTGGTCCATCGTCTGTCTCCATAATTATGTCATTTTGAGAATGTTATACACATGGAGTCATACCTTCAAGATCGGCCTTTTTTCATTGAAAGCCTATATTTTTCCTCATCATGCAAGTACCTGTTCTCCTAGAAGGTGATCTCAATGGCCTCATAGAATTGGTGGGTAGAGAGTGATATCTCAAAAGGAGAAAGGGGCGCCTGAGTGACTCAGTTGGTTAAGTGTCTGCCTTCAGCTCAGATCAGGATTCCCCCAGTCCTGGGATTGAGTCCTGTGTCGGGCTCCTTGCTCAGTGAGGAGCCTGCTTCTCTCTCTCCTTCTGCCTGCCGCTCCCCCTGCTTATGCTCTCTCTCTCTCTGTCAAATAAATAAATAAAATCTTAAAAAAAAAAAAAAGGAGAGAAATTGTCCTGTGTGTCAGTGATTTGGTCTACTAAACCCAAAAAATAGGTAACAGATTCAACAGACTTCTAATCATTTGGCATTCCTGCACTCCTTGCAGAGACATCTTCAGGAAATAAAAACCACATTTCTACCTTTGTCTCTGTTGCCTACATCCATTCTTTCACCTTTAACCAAGCTGCCATGTTCTCTCACCTGACCACTCCAGTAAGTCTCTTAACCTTCCCCCCCGCCCCACTCCCCCCTCTTTTTATCTTTCCCAAATCCACTCCCCAAAATCCATTCACAGCCTCTTTGATCCTTGCATAATCTCAGCTCTGAAAACATCTCTTCAGAGAGACTTTTCTGACAATCCCATCACTTTTTCCTCCCTAAACCCTCCCAACAAGTCACCCTGCTTTATTTTGTTCACACACTTATGAAGAATTTCATAGTATTTATCTTGTTGATTTATAGTCATTTATTGTTTATTTGTCTTCCTCTTTTCTGTAAAATCATGCTGATGTCAGCAACTTCCTCCTGTCCCTAGCACCTGGGACACTTGGCCTAGCCTTATGATCTCAGTAAATATTTATTGATTGAATGAATGACTAAATGAACATTTATGTGGCTTAAAAACTGCCCTGGAAATGTAGAAAGTAAGACAGCTGTCCTTACTTCACTATACAATTGCTCAGAAAATGCAGGAGAAAACTGAGACCTGACAGCAGTTGGGGATACGCAGACTGGCAGGATATTGTTGATGATTTTAAAATCCATCACCATGCTGAGTTCAAAACCTCAACACTGTGGAAAATGCTGTTGGACCTTGTGTGGTCACAGTGGTTAGGATGTTGGCTTTCACCTGAACTGCTTGGGGAAGAAAGATCTCTCTCTGCTCTCTTGCTGTTGCCTTATTTGATTTCTTTGTATAGTGATCACCCACTTGTGAACTCCTAAGCCACATGCCAGTGGGAAGAACATGGCAAGGAGAGGTGAGTTTTGCGCCAGTGCAATGGAAGAACTACTCCAAATCAACTCAAGTTTAGGTTCACGTGAGACACAGCACTCTATTTGGCTCTAACATCCCAATGGTAAGACCAGCCAGCTCAACTGGATTGAATATTTCCTGCTTCAGCAGGAAATTTATGTACTGATCCATTGATGGAGGTGGTGGGGAGAGGTTGATATTTGGCATTTGCAACCAAAAACCAAAACTGATTCATGTTTCATAAGAAAAAGATTTTTCTGAATAAAAAAAATTTAAAGGCCTTCTTCCTTCAAATAAAATGAGGCTAATCAAGGCTAATTGAGAAAAAAAAAATGGTCCTCCAAATAAAATATTTCTGTACCATTCTGATAAGACCAGGGCTGGTCTTCAGCATGAATGAAATCTTTGGCCATCCAGATAATAATGGATTTCTGAAAGATAAAGCTACTTAAACAAAAATGTGCTTCTCCCTACTGAGCAGGAATTCCTTGGGGTGCCAACTGAGGAAGGTCTCATTAAGGATATGTATCTTTCTGTGTTCCCAGGGAGTCATAGCTCATGGGCAACCTAAGACGTCAGAGGAAGCCAGTTCATCTAATTAGGCATCATAGTCATCTGGACAACAGGGGTTTTGGGGAAATGGCCACCAGGACAGAGAGGGTGCAATCCAGAGTAGAGTTACTCTTCCTCCATTCTGTGCCTTCTTTCTTTCACCATCAAATATTGACTGGACCTACTATGAAAGTGAAGGGAAATGGAACGGATAGTATGAGAGATTCCATGATGAGTGAGACACAGTTCCCGTCTTCAAAACACTTACCACCTAAGTATAAGAGGGAAAAACATGTATGGATAGCTCTAAGACCACATGGAGAAATGCCACAAGAAAGTTAGAGATAAAACGTTACGAAAGTCTGGAAAAGATAAAACTTATTTTACTTGGCTGAGGTAGGAAATGGGAAGAAAAGGTGAATCAGAACATTCTTTGTGGAAGAGCTGACATCTGCAAGGGAATTGCAAGATGCGTGGGGTTTGACCAGGAGGATCTGAGACCAAAGGGGATTCCTTACAGGTGGAAGCATCCACAAACTCACCAGCAGAGGAACGTCTCCCTGAGATGGCAGAGAGGGAAATGGAGAAAATTGGCTTAATCTGTTCTGAAAAGAGCAGAGAAGAAGCTGTAGACAAAACTTCTTTGATTCACAATCAGTTGGATATCAGCTTTGATTCACAATATACAGACCAAGATTGTATACAAGAGCCCGAAGTTCAGTCCAGCAAAATATGGTTCAATGGGACAAATCAATAAATACCCTGAAGACTTTTGCATTCCAGACTCAGAGTTGCCTCAAACTAGGTGTGGGCTCCTGGTAACTTCACTGCTTCATCTCTTAGTGAATTCTCTGAGCTACCTCACTGGCTTCTCCTGAATTATGAATGAGATCACTAAAATTTAACTTCAGAAATATCCTGGAGACTTTAGAGGCAGAAATTCATAGTGGCTGAGAGCATGGGCTTTTGGAGTCAGTTTGTTCATATTTTAGTTATAACGTCTCCTCGTATTTATTTTGTAAACTTAGACAAACCTTTCCAAGCTCATTTCCTCATTCTCTAAAGATGGAGATAAAACACTATATACTTCACGTGCTAATTCTTAAAGGTTAAATCAGAACATTTGTATAAAGATTTTAATCCAATCTGGGCACCTAAGAAGTTAGCTATATTATGAGTGAGTAAACAGTGACCCCTCATCAGGGAATTCATGCTGCATTATACATTGCTACAGATGACAGCTTCATGAGGAGGGTAATTAACTGACCCAAGAGATCTAGGATATCATGGTGTCATTTGATTACTTAGAATATAGAATAAACCAGCATAAATGGATTAAGATCTCTTAGCCTGGGTTTTCTGGTTGAGTGAAGAGTCAAAAGGGATGACATTTAAAGATGAACTAGAAAATACCATTCAAGTAGAAAATTTTGAAACTAGAAAATCCAATTCTCTCTCTCTCTCTCTCCCCCCATCACCATTCTGGGAAGTGGGCCCTTCCTATGTTGTAGTTTGGAGCATAAAAGTGTTCTCCAGGAATAGTCATTTCACTTGTCATTGGAAGAAGCCCTCCCACCATTGCCAATGGAGTTCCATTCTTCATGTCTTTCAAATAAAATAAAAAGCTCCCAGGGTTCATTTGCCTTAGGATTTTCCCTGTGATATTTTTCATCCAAGGTGTTCACTGAATAATCAGATGGACTATACATGCAGTGGGCTCACATAAACCAAACTTTCAAGCTTTTGGTACCTCCCCACACCTGGGTCACTATGGTAATATTCTGTTTCACTGGAATTTTAATATCTTCATTTAAAACAAGAAGTTAGGCAACTTTACACAGGATATTTTAGAACCTATCCATGTCTTACCCAACATTCTCTTCAGAGCTCACTTCCTCTTGCCTATGGGAATGGGATAAAATATACAGTTTATCCAGGAAGGGTCACGCCAAATGGAGACATAGCACTTTGTTTAAAAAGCAGGTATCTTATTACTTACAACCCTCACCTTCTGGCCCAGCCTAATGCCATAATTACTCTCTTAAATTTCCTTTTATTTAACATCATCCATCCTGTCTTCTTTTGTTACCATTATTTAACTAACTAAACAGACCAAATACAATACCAAAGGCTAAAGGAGGCACGAATCCAACTCGTGGAAATCTGCTTTTAATTTCGGATTATGGGGCCAGTTTCCTAGAAATTGCCACATTTTAAAGAAAATGGATTTTCCTTATTTATGTCAAGAGATGGCTGATCTAATTAAATTCGGTTTAATCTAATAATGAGTCATGTTAGAGCTGTCTTCAAAATTAACATTGTAGTTCCAAATCCAAACTTTAATCATCAGATGCATCTTCTTCCTAGTCTAAATCAAAGATTGAATTATGAAATTCCCATGAGAACTTTCCCCACTCTCCTAGAGACCTGTTAGAAGGTATGAAGATGAAAAGATAAAACAAAATTACATTGGCCACTATGAAATGTTTTCCTTCTAAAGAGACACTGAAATAATAATAATAAAAAAATACTGCGGGGAAATCAGGAAGTTCTGCATAAATGTAAGCTCCTGGAGAGTCAGAGGTGTAATTAATTTTCGCATGCCTGGTGCTTCACAGCACATCACAGGCAAAGTTGCTGCTCAGGAAGTGAGTGCTGAAGGCGTGTGGACTTCCGCCTTGCAAAGACCACGCCAAAAGTGAGTTGGACCCAAGATGGACAATTCTTTTCTGTTTTGCTCTCTACTACTTGAAAGCTAGTTATTGGATGAATGAATGAGCGACTCTGAAACTGACCAGACACCCCTGATGAGCTTGCTGTGTCTAGTTCGTATGGAATCTTCAGGCGGTGACCAAACTATACTGAGATCCTGGACAACAAGTAATGGAACCAGCAGGACACTAGACCTGCCTCCCAGCGTGAGACCTCGGGGAACCAAGCAAATGATGATTTCACATTACGTCACTTGGACCATTAGGAAGCCTTAATGTTCTGCCAAGTTTGACCAGTTGAAAACGCAGTTAGTAGTCCAGATTCCCTACTTTATTCTGTTAATAATAAGAAGTGGAAGGCAGCGTATAAAGAACTAAAGAAATCACAGTGAACTATAGGAAATTTCCACCTTAAACACGTGAGGTAACTTTAGAATAGTCTGTAAGTGGTTGGGATATGCCCTGACCCAGGACAAATTGTTTGGGAACTCACGACTTTCTCTGGGGAGCTTTTGCAGCCTGGGTGTACGGAGACAACTATTGTTCTGTATTTATCTGGAGTGAAGCACATTCTTTGTTATACCGATAACACAGCTCCCCAAAGATGCATGGTTTTCACATGTCGATGAGACCAACCAGCTGCAAAAAGCATCTCTTGCTGGAGACATCAAAACGGAAAGCCTCTACCTTAAATCTTTGTATTATTCCCCTAAGTCTGAAAAACACCATCTTGACTTGGGTGGAATGATATTGCAGGGAGGGGCTGGAAGCACCGTGAAGATAAACGAAACTCAGAATCTGTCTAGATTTAAGCAAAGAATAACAACAATGACCACAAAATCACAGAATTCAACAATTATTATAGAAATGCGCCACTAGAATTGACTCATATAGCTTGACTCTTCATTAGCGACGCTGGCTTTGTTTATGGAAACTGGATTTTAATAACACTAGCCCTTCTTCAAGTTTTCATAATAATTTCATAAAGATAAAAGCTGATTAGCATGTGGAATATATACATATTCTACCACATATTTACATGGATTTGTGTGCAAGGACGTGCATACCGGGAAAGAAGGCTAACCATGCTGGCCTCTAAGATAGAGCTGTGCTTGGGGAGAAACACAATAGACATTGAACTGAACAAATCAAAATTGTTTAATGGTTTTCTGACGTGCCTTCAGGCAATGGAGAATAGCATGTCCAATTGGAAGTGCAGGGAGAATTTTGAGGCAGTCAAAAAAGAAATGAATCCTTCTCTTTCTCTTTTGCTTTTTGAACTCTATAATATAATTTTTCACCATTGTCCTTTTGAAGTCTGACATTCAGCTGAAAATTCCTTGAGGATTGTGAGACCCCGGAATGCATTACAAAGGAGGGCACGGAATGTCCTTTAATGTGGATCTTTAGGAGAGCAGACAACCAACTGAACATTGAGAACCTCTCAGTCCTCTAATTCCAACATCCTATCAAAATGGATTTTAACTCTGCCTGACTAGCATGAACAGAACAAAAAACAAAAACAAACAATTACCCCCTAGTTATTTCTACTCTTACTCCTGATAGGATAAGCAAGCTGCTTAGGAACAGGGACGCTCTTCATCCTGTTTTGTCCCTCTCCTCTTCTTTATGCACATTCGTTCTCAAGGGCTCTGAACTTCCTTGCTGCTGTATCCTTTTGATGTGTTCGTCCACAGATTCCCACATTGCAGAGCAGGGGTGTCCCGCACTTTCCCTCTTGGCAGCAGGCTGACCACAGCCTCGGGTCTGCATCCCTGTGCACTTGTGATGACCCATTATGTCACTCATCCACCATTCAGCTCTGTTGCTTAGTTCTCTTCAGGACTACTCCAAATCTCTATCCCCCTCAAGTTTTCGGGCATGAAAATTCATTTCCATCGGATAGTGGGACCAAGCCCTAAATCCAGGTCCTGAGTGTCCTCACCTCTGGGTAGGACAACCCCATCAGTGCCCTCCACCCCCACCCAGGCCATGACCTCCTACTTTTGGAGCAAACAGGCCTCTCGGTGTGAGCTCCTTTGGCTTCTGGCCCTCTGTCTACAGATTCATCCACCTCCACACCAGGCCTAGTCTGCTTCCAGTACCAGAAAATGAGGCATGCCTCCTCCTGTTCAAAATCATACAACCCTCTGGACCCTGCACCTCAAGCTTCCTATTGGACTTCCTCAGCCTTCTCTTCCATATTTTCCATTTCATCCTCTTCTCCATCTTTCCAACCTTCCCTCGTTTCCCCATGGTTTGTAAAATTGTTTAAATCAATTTCACCTAATTCTTTAAAATAGAATAATAATAAATTCTGTTGACTTCCCTACCCTTTTCTTCACAGAACCCCTTTTCTCATCTAAACTTCCTGAAAGTAGAGTTCTGCACTTTGTCTCCCTTTTGGCATCTCTCACTCACTCCTCAAACTACCCCTCACAGTTTCAGGTCCTGGCCCCTTTTTCCTAAGGACATCAGGGACCTTTATAATAAAGACACCTCAAAATACTAAACATCTACCTCATCTGACACTGTTGACCTCTCCCTCCTTTTGAAATGCTCTCTTGACTTCCTTCTGGGGCCCTGCACACTTCCTGAGCTTGATTTCTTATTACTCTCCTCTGTGGATTCCTCTGTTTCTCCCATCCCTTTAAATGGTGGCCTTCTTCCAGGGTTTGGTCTGTGGCCCTATCTTCACTCCACACTGTCCTTGGTTGAGTGTCCCTAATCTCATAGACTTGGCAATCATTACATATAAAGGGTGGGTAATTCCCTATTTCTTTGCCACATCTCCCCACCCCATCCCCAGCTTCCGATTCCCATATACTCCTGCCTTGTGATATTTTCCTTTCCATATCAATTAGCATATCCAACTCAGTATGTCCAAAACTTCCCCTCGATCCAGACTCCCTTCATATTTTGTCTCAGAGGTGACAACGTCATTCTTGGTTGCATTACCCGGCTTCAGGTAACCTTTGCTCTTCAGTCCACCTGCTTTGTGCTGCCACACTGCTAACCAGTCACCAAGTGCTTGGATTCATTTTCTAAACACATCCTAAATCGGCTCCACTTCTTGACAACCAATGCCCCAGCTGAGGTACATGTCATCTCCCATGAGGATTTGTGCAACGGGCTTCAAATGCATCTTCCTGCACCCAGTTTCGTCTCCCTCAAATACATCCATTATACCCCACCAGAGAGATCCATGACCTAAATCTGACCTGTCATTCACCTCCCTGCTAGCTACAAGATGAAGTTTAAACCCTTCAGCTGGCTACATAGAGAGATACAGCATAGGATTTCCAATCAAGAAAAGCTGAAACAAACCAGCCCTGAGAACGCTCGCTTCCATATGGCAAAAACCTGACTTGTCAGCCTGTCTACTGGTAATTATAGTAAAATTATTTGCATGTGTGCTTATCTTCAAACCTAGATTGTCTTGAGAGAAAGAGGCTGTCCCCAGGGAAACGGGCACGGTGCCTGCAAAACAGTGAGAATTTAGTAAATGTCTGTTGTTGAAGTGGGCATGGAGAGATCTTGCTGAATTTGTTAAGGTTCTCTGGAACTGGCTCCCAGAAATCGGAAGAGATGGAGGGAGAGTGGTGGGTAGATATTCAAGGCAAAGGGAAGAAGAGGAAGGTATGACAGGAGGAACTAACAAGAGGCAATGTGTATCTGGCTCCATGTGGCTGATTTTAACAACAGAGGTGCCTCTGATTAGTATGAAGGGCTCAGCGACAGCAAAGAAAAGGAGAGGTAGAGATGCAAAGGAAAAGAGTTGTTTCAGGCCTGCCCTTGCCCTGTGCTGATAAGCCCAGAATGTA
The DNA here is from genome assembly GCF_964656455.1 of Halichoerus grypus. Taxonomy (NCBI): domain Eukaryota; kingdom Metazoa; phylum Chordata; class Mammalia; order Carnivora; family Phocidae; genus Halichoerus; species Halichoerus grypus. The sequence continues at coordinate 68,016,949 of NC_135717.1, forward strand.
CCCTGGAATCTCTCTTTCTATATATATATCTGTCGTTGGGAGAGCGGACTGTCATCCCCATAGCCTTGACCCAATCTATCAGGTGTTTACCATATAGGTGTTAGTATCCCAGGGGACATGATTAAGCCCAAGAAGTGTCTGCATTCAAGGAATAATGAGCTGCTGTGTAATGGATGAACCTTTCCTTAGTAGGGAAATACCTCTCCAATCTCTTCGTAACACTTCCAGAGGGCCAGAAGATACAGCCTCTATCTCTGTGTATACTTAAGCTCCAAAAGGTCCCACAAAGACCAGCAGTTAAGGCCCTAAAAGGAAGTCTTGAGTCCTTTATCACAGTACTGGCATTTTCCTGCTTATCTAAATGTAAAGAGCTGCCCCCTCCCCCCATGGATACTGTCTTTCTGGGTTCTTCCTAAATCCTGGTGAATATGGTTTGTGAAGTTCAAACTGTAAACAGATCTGGGGCTTTACTGCATTATTATGATCAAAATCTTCCTGTGCTTATGGGCAAATAATGAAAACAGACCTCTTTTGAACCTAACTACTTTTTTTTTTTTTTTAAAGATTTTATTTATTTATTTGACAGAGAGAGACACAGCGAGAGAGGAAACACAAGCAGGGGGAGTGGGAGAGGGAGAAGCAGGCTTCCCGCCGAGCAGGGAGCCCGATGCGGGGCTCGATCCCAGGACCCTGGGATCATGACCTGAGCCGAAGGCAGACGCTTAACGACTGAGCCACCCAGGCACCCCTGAACCTAACTACTTTTAAGAAAAGAAACTTCTTTGGTTATCATTCTTCTTGCCTATTGATTGACTCCTTTTTTCTGGAATCGTAATTTTCTGATCATTATTCAAATTCTCAAAGGAATTCTCTGGTACCGCCCACAAGGCGAAATTTTCGTGGTCCATTAGAAAATCATACTGTGGAAAGCTAGGTGGATTATTGCAGTGTTACCCAGAATCTCCAAGATACAACATTTAGAACGATGGTCACACAAGACTATCGGTGCGGTGATGAAGTCCCTGATTCAGAGCACATACTTCCAAAACGAAACAAAGAGAACTATCATTTGTATGAAATTTCTCTTTCTCCCTCTTTGTTATTTTGCTGTTTTTTTTTATACTCTGATGTTATTTTCCCATTGATTTCTGGCTGGGGTGAAGAGTTATTGATCACCTTATGGTACTTCTTTTTATCTTGATCCCACTAAGTCTCAGCAGGTTACTTTTTCTTTTTAAGATTTTATTTATTTATTTGAGTGAGAGATAGTGAGTGGGGATGGGGGGCGGTGAGAGGGAGAGAGACAAGCAGACTCCCCGCTAAGCCCAGAGCCCGATGTGGGGCTTAATCATAGGACCCCGAGATCATGACCTGAGCCGAAACCAAGAGTCAGATGCTTAATCGACTGAACCACCCAGGCTCCTCCTCACAGGATTTCTAAGTTGAAGGTGAGGTTCAAGAGAGAGTCAGATTAAGGAGCTGGAGAAGAATCTCCATCTCACTGTTGGTATATCACCTGCTCCTTTTATCCTATTATAATGTAATTAAAAAGAATCCTATGATTGTGATCCCTAAATTATTCCTATAGCCATTCCAGAGGGTAATTTGGCAACATATGAAACGTTTAAATGCGTTGTCCTTTGACCCAAGAAAAATTACAGGAATGTGTCTAGAAGGATATTCATCGATCATAGCATTATTTATTAAAACAAAAATCTGGAAACAACCTGAAGAGGGTATCATTTAAAAAAAGAACAAAGAACAACTAGGCAGACATTAAAAGTAATGATAGCCATAGTATAAGAGAAAAAAAAAAAAAACTATTGTAAAAAGGATATATAGTAAAATTTTCCTTTTTGTCAAATTGTGTGTGTCCATTTTTAAAAGTCTATAAGAATATTCAAAATGTTAATGGTAGTTATTGCAGGGAAGTACCATGTTAACTATTTCTGAAAACCACATTTTCATGCTGTCTTGATATGCCATGAGCATATATTATTTCTCATTTGAGGAAAGAAAGCACTAAACTTTGATACCAGAACTTTTGCAAGGTCCACAACAGGGCATCTCCCTGACCCCCAGAAGGAGTTCAGGAGACAGGAGGGCCTTCCCCTAAACCTGCTTGCCCAGAACATTCGGTGAGTTGTCTTGGCTCCACTGAGCAGCTGGGATCCAGAAAGGTCACTATGGCAAATGCATACTGCAAGCGAAGAAGCGTCACCATCTTTGGCTTACTGCCAGAGAGGATTCGAGAAAACCCAGGCTCTGGGAATGGTGGTGCCAGCTTAGCAGGTCACATGACACCCGTATGAGACAAAGGTCAGAGGCCAGCCCAGAACATTACCTGATAGCTGAGTTCCACTCAAGGCTGGAAAGGCCCTAAGAACCACCGGTGAACACGTTGACTTGCTCCCTGCTCATTCTGGCCTCATCCCTCCGTGCTGACCATGGTTTCTAATTGCGCTCAGGGACAGACAACCCTGGGTTTACTGGTGTAAATATTCTGTGCATGCTAGACAGTACTTTCAAAACAAAACACAACTTGATTTAAAATAATAAACCTTCCATTGATGTTGATAATGAAGGAGATATATTACGAGGTCTTGCCTAATTTTGGAATCTTGAAAGTAATTCTTAGCATGTGGGACCAGTTATTTTATAATAAATAAATGATTCGAGCTATTTCTCCTTAGACTCCATAACAAGCTTTTTTGATTTGGGGTTTGTTTTAACAACAGTAGCATGACACAATTCTCAGATTTCCCAGCCAGCAGGAAGGAGTCGCTGGCTAAATCTGGGTCACCTACCATACGCCTGGTTGCTGGTCGCACCAACTCCAGACACACTGCTTGTTCCAGGGCTTTGGTTTTCCATCCTTGTGTCATCACTAGAGTCTAATTCGAGGCTTCTCTGCCTCCAATCACCTTAGCAGAGCACCAGCAGTAATGTTTCCGTGTTCTATACCAAAGAGACCCTCAGGAACGAGGCAAAGCTCGGCCTGAAATGTGTCTGTGGGAGAGGCCGACCTTCTGGGAAGGAGCATCGGGCCCTTCTCACTTGATGGGTGGGCGCAGGAGTAAAATGAGGAGTGGGACAGGTGACCCGGAACCAGAGATGTTGTTCAGGCTGGGGGTGAGTGTGGACAGGAGCGGGAGGAAGGGCTTACGTTGCATGAGCACTTCCCAGATGTAAGATGCTTCACTGGTGTTAGGAAGAGCTGACCTCTGCAGAGCACCTACCATACGCCTGGGGCTGGGCCAAGTGCTTTCCACCTGCCATCTGCTGAGGGCAGCCATGGTGGCCGCGATGAGCCCAATTATCCCCATCGGACAGGAGAGAAAACTGAAGCTTAGAGGTCACACAGCTGTAAGTCATGGAACCAGAACCACAAGCAAGTCTAACCCTAGAGCCTGAGCTCTTGACCATTAACTGAACTACAGCACCTCTCAGCCACTCAGAGAAGGCAACCAAGCCTGAGAGGCACCAGTAATTTGCCCAGAGCCTCACGGCTAACAGCGCAGCAAAGTAAGGATTTGAAAGCAGATCTGATACCCAAACACATGTTCCGTGGACTACACACGAGCTTTCCCCAGATCCTGGCAGTGAAGGAAGATTCTCGTCCCACTTAGCGGTGCTGCGGATATCTTCGTAACTGGGTCCAGCCTGAAACCCAGAACACACTTGAGAAAATTAAAAAAAAAAAAAAAAAAGATGCATGGGTTTCTGTGACCAATAAGCCACACTAACCAAGACAGTTTTAGACTAAGTTTCAGAGATCTTAAGACACATGCTGTAACTTCTGTGGCATTTCCTTCTGTTTTGTTTTACTTTCGCTGTGCACCTTTGTGTTGCTGACTTCACGAGCACCACAGCCAACAGGGAGAGAAACAAATTCCTGGGCCGAGAGTCAGCAAAAGGTCCAGACCTGAATACAAACCTGATGTAAGGATTTCTTTTTTTTAGCTTGTCTGCTTTTGCTGGAAGGACCTCTCATTTTTTCCCCTCCCTACCTTGGGAAAACCAGCTCCCAGGCACCTTGACCAGCCTGGGCATACAACTGGTATCTCATTCTATTGACGCCCCGATTGCAGTGGTAACGTGTTCATGAGTGAGTCCGTCAGGCCACAGCTCCAAGTCTCCAAGTTTTCTTTGTGTCTCATGTGCTATGCACCAGAGTCTCAGCGAGTCGTGGTTGCCTTTGGTCTCCCTTGACCTCTCTTTGCTTGGCCCCAGTGAGCAATGGCGGATGTTTACTGTTCTCATCCTCAGGTCAGGAAACACCACCATTACCACTGGGAAAATGGCTCTAGTGAGAACAGAAAGGTCCCCCGCCTTTCTTTCAGGCTGCTCGGTGAAGATACTTCTGGCTCCTGGGCCTTGTGGACTTGGTGGAGAGTCCAGACATGGTTCACTGCCCAATGCCTTGCTGTATCTTGTCACCAGGGTTCCCGTGTGCCTACAAAGACTCTCAAGAGAACAGTTTCTTCAGCTACCACGCTCACCCCTGCCTGAATGAAGGGCAGAGTCTAGGCTGCTCTTCCCCATCTCTCCCGAACTCTACAGGGAACAACAAGCCTGTCTTCCTTCTGCAGACATGAAACAAAGAGGCCCCACCCTGCTTAGCAAGAAAAAGTGATGAGGGTGTACGTGGTCGGCAGCTTCTGAGCGGGCTCCCAGTGACCCCTTCTTGGTACTCAGGCCCTTGTGTGATCTCCTCCCCTTGAGTGAGGGTCAGACCCAGTGACTCGCTTCTAATGAATAGACTATGACAGAAATGGTGAAAGTCACTTCTCTGATTAGGTCATGCTGGGACTGAATGTTCATGGGCGCCAAAATGCATAAGTTGAATCCTCATGCCCAATGTGACAGTATTTGTGGGGTCTTTGTGAGGTTATTAGGTTATTGGGATTAGTGCCCTCAGAAAGAGGCCTGAGAGCGATCCCTTGCCCCTTCCACCATGTTTGGACACAGGGGGAAGATGGTAGTCAATGAGGAAGACCTCAGACACTGAATCTGCCGGCACCTTGATCTTGGACTTATTCCAGAACAGAGAGGAATAACTGTTTGTTGTTTATAAGCCACCCAGTCTGTGATATTTCGTTATGACAGGACTAAGACAGGTTACAAAAGACTGTGACTTAGGTCTGCCATGTGATGAGCCACCCTGTGGAGAGGGCCACATGGCAAGAACCCGAGAGAGGCTTCCACCTGACCCCTCATGAGGAACTGAGTCCTGCCAATGACCATGTGAGCCAGCTCAGAAGCAGGGTCTTCTCACCTGAGCCCTGAGGAGGCTGCAGCCTCGGGAGAGGGCCCAGCAAAGCCACACTTGAATTCCTGAACCATGATATCTGAGAGAAGAGCGGTGTTTTTATTTGTTTGTTTGTTTTAAGACTCTAAGTTTTGGGGTCACTCCTTACTCAGCAATGTATAACTAAGAACAGGAAGGAAATCTCTCAGACCCATTAAACTCAGTAGTCAAGTTCCTCTGGAAAAAATCCCAGCTTTGCTTGGCCAGGCTGGGGGTTGGGGGCGGGGGTTTCCCACACCGAGGCAAATATAGCTGAGCTCTTCGAGTCCCTGGTGACAGTGGCCCAAAGGATTTCCATCCAGCCATCTGCAAACGATGCCTGACCTCAGGACTGAGCAATGAGCAAGCCTATGGATCCCTCCCTTCCACATTCAGAGCGACCTTGTTGAAGTCCCCAGAGAGGCTTCACGTGGAGGGTGAAGCTGAAGCTCTCTGGATCCACTTGGTCATGTGCCGGGTCCTAGCACATCAAATGCATAAAATATGCTTTGAGAATTTACTAGCTGCCAGGAGCTGTTGCCATATCGGGTCCGGAGCAGGCACACAATAGTATTTGTTGACTAGCGTACTAGATGTGGTGGTAGTAGCAGTAATGATATTGCTAATAACAGTAATGGGCATTTACTTCGTGCCTTCTCTTTTGCCAAGTACTCTGCCAAGTGATTTGGGTTCTTTTTCTCCTTAATCCTCACAACCACCATATGAGGTACGCGTTGCTAGCCCCATCTTGCCCATGGAGGAAGCTGAAGCCAAGGGAGTTAGAGCAGCTTCTTCAAGGTCACACCGAGGCTGTAAGATAAAAAGGAGCCATGGGGTTCTGGCTTCACTCTGCCTGTTCCCGGCATGGATGACCAGGGCCCGCGCCGGGCATTGTGGCCCGTGGGTGGGGGAGTGGCGGACAGGCAGCTGCAGCCCAGAGGACTGCCCGGGTCCTGGGTAAGTCCATTCCCCCTTGCCCTGAACAACTTCTTACAAATCTTGCTAAGGATCTCGGTGCCTGCCTAACTACCCCAAGGACCGTGCTGCTGTGGCTGCAGATCTTTTACCTTGGAGACAGATTCTACCTCGTGCGCTTCGAAAGAGAATTCCTTATGCTACTCTCAATCCTGAAGGGCATGTGGCTCTTGAGATAAGTGGACCAGCACATACCAACCGCCAGTGCCAGGGCCCCTGGCTGAGAAATCGCAATTACTTCTGGTCCTATCTGCCCCACTTTTCCATGTCTAGTGTATCGAGAAACATGTTTAGGAAACTGGAAAACAAAAACACCTCCTTGAGATAAGGACTATTTCAGAAGGAGCCTAAAAATAAAGTACAGTGGCGATCAGCACACACCTACATGTTAGACTGGCCCGCTTGAGTTTTGTCTGAAAAGCGTCAGCTGCATGATGTCAAGCAGGAAGGTACTGTCATCTCTGAGACCCCCCCCACCCCAAAATTCATTCATCTGTAACCGCGCTGTCCCACACGGCAGGTGCGGGCCACTGGAAACGTGCCGTCGGGGTAAAACTCACACTGGACTTCAATGCTTAAAGACAAAAAAAAAAAAAAATGTAAAACAAAACCATTAATACATTATCATGAGCTCCATGTCCTTCGTATTATTGTTAGTAGTTTCCCATTGGTTTTATTAAAAATTATATTTTGGGTATATTAGGTTAAGTCCAATGTATTATGAAAACTTTTTAACAAGAGAATCATGATCTAGATTTAGTCAGACTGTCCTCGTGAGCTTAATCCAAAACGACCCTGCCTTGGGAGGGGGCTCACTGGGGCCCCAGGAGATGCTCGCTACTCTCCTCAGTAAACGATGGGCAGGGGAGTACATAGAGGGGGTGCTGGGGACCAGGGCAGAGGGAATCAGAATCCTGTGGGCATATTTAATCTTCTGAACTCTTTCTGAATTCACCACCAAGTTTATTACTTGTTTGTTGCCCTCTGGGCAGAAGGAATTAAAACTTAAAAAAAGAGAAGAAACTCTCCAGTGGAGAAATAGATCAAAGGCAGCTGAACTTGGTCAGTGGCATGCAGGATAAATATTATTTCGTGGCTCAAACAAATCTTCTGGCTGCCTGGGCAAGACATGTTGATAAGGCACTTTTATGTCTCTTCTCTCCACTCCCCATTCCCCCAACCCCGGTGACCTTTTCTTCTTAGTTCTCTGAGAGGCCCCTTGTGATAGTTTAATAATCAGAAAACAAAGGCAATCATCTGAGCAGAACTGAGGTGAGGTTCCTGTTCCCCGTTTGCCTTGCTAACCACCGGCAGGGTAGGATGTTTGATGTGTTGTTACTTTGGAAAGCCATTTCTCTTCTGTGTTTGAGTCTGCGTGACCATAAGCTACATAATTTTCTGGCCCTATCACTTCCAAGGAGATGATTTCAATGTATATTTTGAAAGTGCCTTGTGAAAAATGGAATTTTAGGATGAGCGCCTTTTAGCCCGGTGATGGCTAAGGCTGATAGGGTCCTGGGCACTTGGAGCCGAGGGTCCCCGCACCCAGGAAGTTAGCAGACTCTCCGGTATCTTGTGATAACAAGACAGGTTGCATTTATTGAACAGTAGCGAAGTACAAGGCACACTGTCCATTTCTTTGCAGACATTGTCCCATTTGATCCTCACAGCAACCTGCTGGGTATTCCCGATTATTCTTCAATTTTTGCTGAACTCATCCAAGGTCACACAGCTACTGAGTGTCAGAGTCAGAATCAACATCAAGTCTGTGTGATCCCTAAGCCGGGGCTCTGAACCCCTAAGCTCTGGTGATCCCACGGCCACGTCTTTTGTACTATGCTCCTACACTTTCAGTTAAACCATCAAATTAAGCATCTTTCTGACATCCTTTTCTTTTTCTTTTTTTCTTCCTTTTCTTCTTCTTTTTCTCCTGGCTTCCTTAATGAAGAAGTTTTCCAACCAGGCCCTGCTACTTTTAGAGTTTCTGTTACCATCACACATCTCTTTCAATTTGCGTTTATTTGAAGGTCATTGTCCAGACAATTCAGGGCCACTGCTACAGTTGTTCTTCATACAGCTCTGGGAGGTACCATCCATTATGATGTTGTGCAGCGCACAACGCACACAGTGGTGCACAGGGCTTGTCATAAGGAAGGTGAGACGGTCCCTAATTTACTTGTTACCAGCTCCTATCCTCCCATATCATTCCTCGATGAATACGCTAATGTCATGAATATGATGAATATGCTAAATGTCAAAAGGGTCCCATAGCATTGACTTAAATATCCCCTGGGCTTCTTCTCAATGTATTTAAGATAATTCACTTAACTTCCAAGTCACTTCTTCTGTGGCTCGCTTCTCTAATCTTTCTTTAGGTAAAGTAGTGAGAACCAGAGACTCAGCGTGAAGGAAATCGCTTCTGGCGCTATGATTGTATGAGAGTCTGTGAAGTTGATGAAGTTCACCTGCCAGGTCACAGGACTTGGACTTTAATATGAAAAATCCTGAAACCTACGTATACAATGAGTTTCCTCTGAACAGATGTGTGGATTCCTTGATGATTACTTTTGGAGACTGCCTCATTTTTCCTGTTAAATAGCCTCAAGAGTGATTTTTTTTTAAACTTTTTTTTTTTAATTTGAGGTTTTATTTGATTGGGGAAAAAAGTAGTCAAGAAAGATATGAAAGCTTTATTAGTAAAACAAAGTGAGATACTGAAACACTGATTCTGATTTTCTAGTGTTAGCTTGCAAACAGGCTCATGAAAATTCCAAGAGATGTTTTACTATACATTGAGGGATAGCATCGTCTTGAAACAAATATGATCATTGTAAAGAAAACTAGTCATTGGGTCTAGAAAAGTAAGGTTTAAAAGAAATACCTTATTTCTTCTTAGTCACGTCTATCGTGAGAGAAGAAGGCACAGTCCTTGGTGCTGTGCTCCTGATTGCATGCTAAGAAATACAAGGTAAAAATAAATTTTAAATAACTACCCCCAAAATGCTAAAATGAACTCTGTGGCTTGGCATAAAATTTAGGACTTATGTTTAAAAACTTACTTTTAAAAGAAAAGCAATTCAGAGGAGGGAGAAACCACTGAAACTGTAGTTCTTCTGCCAACTTTAGCTCCTGACCATTGAGATGCCTGGCAACCAAATGTTCCATAAACTGCAAATGCCAAGTAGCAGCCTCGGGCTGCCTCTGAGCCTCTGAGCTCACGCGCACACACACACTTGCTCAGAGTATTATTTATTATGGCTAGAGGCCAGGTTGTTTATATATCTGCCATCAACAGGGCTTCTGAAACCCGGACTTAGGCAAAGGGGTCCTGCAGCCATGCCGCGTCAGAAAGGGCAGGTGCTGAGCCACGGGAGGAGCCAGGGACCAGTGCCCCCAGGAGGGTTCCCCAAAGGAACAAGGGCAGAGCCTAGCATGCCCAGTTACCTGAATGTGCCAATCAGATAAGCCACCCCACTTTCCCAGAGGTCTGGTTAGTGAGTGAGAAAGGCAAGGAGTGTTCATCTACCAGGATGGAAATACTAAGGGTATTTTCTCCCTGACTAGCCAGCTAGCATGTGGGAAAGAGCACACGGAGACTTGAACTCAGCCTTTTCCCCACGTGCTGGCTTTTCATGCCAATCCCTTAACAACATGTCTGTTACAGAATAAGTAATAACTACATGTTAGTTATTACAGTATTATCCCGAGGTCCCTATTTCTCTGCAAAATGAGCTTCTTGGACATGGTTTTCTCTGAGGTTCCTCCCAGTTATGGAATTTGAAAACAACTCCCTGTCTGACTAAAATCGTTTACACAATAGCCTAGGGTTTGACTAAATTAAAGTTTTCCCCCCTAAGCCAGTCACCTTGTGTCAACACAGCCAGGGACGCTTTCCCCCCAGTGACAGCCAAGCGGTGTCTGGGATGCCGAGAAAGAGCAGATCTCTCCAGAGGAGGTGCTCTGTGGGTGCACGGGACTGGTTTGGGAGACAACCTTCGGTATATTTACAAATGGAAGCCATTACTTAGAGAAGAAGAAGAAAACCATTGGCTACAGGAAGAAAGGCAGAATACAGAGCCAAAAAGCCAGCAACCAAGGCAAGCAGAGACAGCGATAATCTCGTAGAAAGGTGGCCCCGGGTAGTGAAGACTCCATCCACGAAATGTAAGCATTAATAAAAAGCACCGATCCTCATGTTTGGGGGGGCAATGTCAAAACCTGACACTTTCCCAGCACCAGTACATTGTCATTTTTAAAATTAGAATTCTTTGAAAAGAAATGTGTTTGAGTGTTACAGGCAAATGAGCATACCTTTACTGCATTGGTTCAAATTATAAAAATGAGCCAAGAAGATAGATGCAGAAAAAGCATTTGACAAAGTACAGTATCCTTTCTTGATTAAAACTCTTCACAGTGTAGGCATAGAGGGTACATACCTCAATATCATAAAAGCCATGTATGAAAAACCCACAGCGAATATCATTCTCAATGGGGAAAAACTGAGAGCTTTTCCCCTAAGGTCAGGAACACGGCAGGGATGTCCACTATCACCACTGCTATTCAACATAGTACTAGAAGTCCTAGCCTCAGCAATCAGACAACAAAAAGAAATAAAAGGCATCCAAATCGGCAAAGAAGAAGTCAAACTCTCACTCTTTGCAGATGATATGATACTTTATGTGGAAAATCCAAAAGACTCCACCCCAAAACTGCTAGAACTCATACAGGAATTCAGTAAAGTGGCAGGATATAAAATCAATGCACAGAAATCAGTGGCATTCCTATACACCAACAACAAGACAGAAGAAAGAGAAATTAAGGAGTTGATCCCATTTACAATTGCACTCAAAACCATAAGATACCTAGGAATAAATCTAACCAAAGAGGCAAAGAATCTGTACTCAGAAAACTATAGAATACTCATGAAAGAAATTGAGGAAGACAGAAAGAAATGGAAAAATGTTCCATGCTCATGGGTTGGAAGAACAAATATTATGAAAATGTCTGTGCTACCCAGAGCAATCTACACATTTAATGCAATTCCTATCAAAATACCATCAACTTTTTTCAAAGAAATGGAACAAATAATCTAAAATTTGTATGGAACCAGAAAAGACCCCAAATAGCCAGAGGAATGTTGAAAAAGAAAACCAAAGCTGGTGGCATCACAATTCCGGACTTCAAGCTCTATTACAAAGCTGTCATCATGAAGACAGTATGGTAGTGGCACAAAAACAGACACATAGATCAATGGAACAGAATAGAGAGCCCAGAAATGGACCCTCAACTCTATGGTCAACTAATCTTCGACAAAGCAGGAAAGAATAGCCAATGGAAAAAAGACAGTCTCTTCAACAAATAGTGTTGGGAAAATTGGACAGCCACATGCAGAAGAATGAAACTGGACCATTTCCTTACACCATACACAAAAATAGACTCAAAATGGATGTCAGACCTTCGTGTGAGACAGGAATCCATCAAAATCCTTGAGGAGAACACAGACAGCAACCTCTTCGACCTTAGCCGCAGCAACTTCTTCCTAGACACATTGCCAAAAGCAAGGGAAGCAAAGGCAGAAATGAACGATTGGGACTTCATCAAGATAAAAAGCTTTTGCACAGCAAAGGAAACAGTCAACAAAACCAAGAGACAACCGACAGAATGGGAGAAGGTATTTGCAAATGACATATCAGATAAAGGGCTAGTATCCAAAATCTGTAAAGATTTCAAACTCAACACCCAAAGAACAAATAATCCAATCAAGAAATGGGCAGAAGACATGAACAGACATTTCTGCAAAGAAGACATCCAAATGGCCAACAGACACATGAAAAAGGGCTCAACATCGCTCGGCATCAGGGAAATGCAAATCAAAACCTCAGTGAGATATCACCTCACACCAGTCAGAATGGCTAAAATTAAGAAGTCAGGAAATGACAGATGTTGGCGGGGATGCAGAGAAAGGGGAACCCTCCTACACTGTTGGTGGGAATGCAAGCTGGTGCAGCCACTCTGGAAAACAGTATGGAGGTTCCTCAAAAAGTTGAAAATAGAGCTACCCTATGACCCAGCAATTGCACTACTGGGTGTTTACCCAAAGATACAAATGTAGTGATCCAAAGGGGCCCAATGTTTATAGCAGCAAAGTCCACAATAGCTAAACTATGGAAAGAGCCTAGATGTCCATCAACAGATGAATGGATAAAGATGAGGTGGTATATATATATACACAACAGAATATTATGCAGCCATCAAAAAATGAAATCTTGCCACTTGCAACGACGTGGGTGGAACTAGAGGGTATTATGTTAAGAGAAATAAGTCAGAGAAAGACAATTATCATATGATCTCACTGATATGAGGAATTTGAGAAACAAGGCAGAGGATCATAGGGGAAGGGAGGGAAAAATGAAACAAGATGAAACCAGAGAGGGAGATAAACCATAAGAAACTCTTAATCTCAGGAAACAAACTGAAGTTTGCTGGAGTGGAGGGGGTTGGGAGGGATGGGGTGGCTGGGTGATGGACATTGGGGAAGGTATGTGCTATGGTGAACACTGTGAATTGTGTGAGACTGATGAGTCACAGACCTGTACCCCTGAAACAAATAATACATTATATGTTAATAAAAAAATGAGCCAAGGGGCACCTCATTAAAGACATGAATCTGGACCTACGGTCCCCAAGAGGGTGCAGGGGACATTTGGCAAGGTCTGGAGATATTTCGGGTTGTCACAATCGGAGCTGGGGTACTACTGGGATCTAGTGAGTAGAGATCAAGGATGCTGCTTGGCATCCAACAATGCACAGGACAGCCCCCCACAGCAAAGAATTGTCCAGTCCAACTGGCAATAGCATTGAGGTTGAGAAGCCCAGGGCTAGACTGGGGCAGAGTAAACGAAAGATGTAGCATAATCGTGGTGACTTTCTAGCTATTCACTGCCATTAGAAGCAGTATTTTTTTTAAGATTTTATTTATTTTTTTATTTGAGAGAGAAAGCACATGCGCAGGTGAGCAGGGAGAGGGGCAGAGGGAGAGGAAGAGGCAGAAGGAGAGAGAGAGAGAGAATCTGAAGCAGACTCCGTGCTGAGTGCAAAGCCTGATGCAGGGCTCGATCTCATGACCCTGAAATCATGACCTGAGCCAAAACCAAGAGTTGCACGCTCAACCGACTAAGCCACCCAGGCACCCCTAGAAGCATTATTTTATATGATGCCAGGGGCTCTTGAAGCTCATAGTTCCCTGGTAAATTTGTTTTCAAATCTGCCTTCCTCATACACAGGGTCGGCGGGTTGGCCCTATTAAATGTTGGTTGGCTCCCCCCAGGGGCAATACAGAATCCACCAGGTGCTTGCATCCCATGAGTTTACAAGCTGAAACAGTTCAGTCTGGAAGATGCGAATATGTGATAACTGTTCTCTGAAACCATTTCCCTACAGAAAGAAGAAGCTAGAGATGGTTGAAATCGGGAAATCAGGAGTTATCTTGCCGTGCAAGCCAGACCACACGAGCCTGTCTGGCAAGTATGTAAGTTTAAGGTAATATGCCCCCCTGACTGGTTGGAAAGTTGGAAGGGGCCCCACATGCATACTAAATTGCTTCTCACAAAAAGATTAGACAAAACTGGTGATCCAGAGAGGCAAGGCCTAGATAGAAAAGATTAGTTAGCAATGGGAGAATGGAAAGTTCTAGATAAACTTGTTGTTATTTTAAGACCTAAAAATATTGCTCACAGGAGCTTGAAAGCATGTAGTTAGACCTTGGATAAGCAAGAGTCCACATTCCCTAGTGAGAAATTTCCACCACTACCCCAGCTTCTTTCCCGAAATATCCAGTTTCACTGGGTGTCCCCTTGTTTCCTTTTGTCTGCCTGCCTTCACCTACACCAGTGGCCCCCCCTGCCATGTTGTGGGCAGAGATTCCCGATCATCCATCTACCTGCTGCAAAGATGGAAGATAGGAGCTGGTTTTGGATCGACTCCACCACCTTAGCAAAGATGCCTCACTCAGGAGTGCCACCTACTGGACGAAGGGAAAAGGGCAGAAAAACAGAACTCAAAGATGAGCAGGAATGAGTGATTCTATTCCTAACTCCGCATTCTGGTCAGAGCCATGTGCTAAGATGGTTCACCTAGGTCCAGATTTAATGCAGCTTGCTCTACTTTGAGTTTTAAAAATTATCTCGGGTCAGAGGTAAAAACCGCTGGTACAGCACCTGACCTGCAACCTAGATCAGGGATAAAAATTAGTGCTCATCCCTAAGGCCAGGCTGGTGCACTGCTGGGGCTACCTGGAGGCTGGAGGGAGAAATATTCTGAAAATTGCCCAGTGTAATTGAGAAGACTCGGGGCAGAAATGGGAAGGAGTGTCACTATATGGTCCCAGTGGTCATGCTCAGTGCTGGTAATGGAAGGACAACTAGACTTTACCATGTATTTCTGCATAGCAGAATTTCTGATAAGATGATTTGAACCTCTGGTCAACATACACCAGTTCAGGGTTTGGAAAATTAGGATTTTGGCCACCTTATTAAGGCTTCCCATTTCCAATTAGGAATCGAACTTTAAGATCCTATGCTTAACTAATTTTGGAACATGGCAGAGCTTGAAACCTAGCCTTTTGCAGCTCCAATTTACACCCAGTAAAGAAAATAAAGTCACTAAGTAGTAGTAGTAGTAGTGCGGCATTGAAATCTTATTCACATTTTATATGGGGGGAAAACTCAGGCTTTCAGTCACTTCTATTAAATTAGGCATCATTAAAATCATTACTTGGTGAGTTCCCTCCATGTCCAAAGCACTCTCCTAGGCAAATTTGCTCTCTGGTAATCCTAGGTATTGTACCATTTTGTAGACAAAGAACCTGAGGAAGCTCACAGAAGCAGAGGTAACAGAGTAAGTGACTGACGTAACAGAGTAAGTGACTGAGCTCTCTATAGCCATCCTGTCTTTGTCTGCTGCATATAACGTCAGACTCCAGGACTTGAAAGGGAGGCAAAGGAATTTCTTCAGTCTTCTTAACTAACTGGAGTCATAAGTGAGTTCCCACTGGTGGTAGTTTTTGGGGGACCGTGTTGGAATCTCCTTCTCAGAATTTCCTGAGAGCAGCATGGCAGGAATTCTCCAGTCTACAATATGGCGGACCACGGAGACAAGGGGGGCGTCAGTGACTGTAGACCATAGCAGCAAGGAGAAATGTGGGGATAAGGATAAGATAGTCCATGATCCGGGCATGGGTTTCTCTTTTCTTTCATTTTATAAGAATATGTGAGTATTGTGGTTCATATATTCAAAACCTCATTAATAAATATTAAGATAGTAAATGTCCATTTATTAAATGTTAATAACTCATCGGGTTTGTAGATTAAACCTCATAACTCTAACAAATTAAATGAAAATAATGAGGTCGAGAGGAAAGAACAGTAGATGGAGGGGAAATGAATGTGTTCTGAAACCTCATTTTTGGTTTTCTTTCCCCAAAAGAGCACCCAGCCAGAATGAGCTTCAAATATGAAAAAATACCACAAAGAATGTGTTTTCTGTTCTTACCTCCCTGCCTTATTGAAAACTCCATTCACTGTTCCTCCAGTAAGTTCCTTCCCTCAACAATCAGGCCACTGTCCCTGAGACTTGGCAAGGGCTTTTGACATAACCAACAGCAAGGGAAATATTTTAACAGCTCCGTTAATAAGGCAACAGAGGTTTATTGTTATCAAACAGACACTTTGGGCAGAACGACTGTAGCTTCCACAGGCCCACCTGCTCTGCTTGGAGGACCCGCCGACTGAAAGGGCCAAGTCCCTGTAAGGTGGAGGATTAGCTCTCAGGCTGGCGAGCAGGGACCACAGAGCACAGAGATTTGAAGTCAGAGATTTGGAGATGGCGAGAGCTGAGTTTGAGTCCAAATTCTCTGACAGGCTCTGTGACCTGTGGCAAATTGCTTAATATTTTTAAACCTAAGTATTAAAAAGCTTAGCATTTTACCTGGCACATAATAAGCACTCAATAAACAGCAGGGCTTTTTTTTTCCTTTAATTTTTTTTTAATTTGAGTTATTCTATATATAATAAATTGCATAAACATGTATTTGCCTAAATCTTCAGGGTAAACGTTGATGATTTTCTCCATATATAAACATCACCCAGATCAAAATATAGAGCATCTCTAGCATCCAAGAGGGCTATATCATGCCCCTTCTCCATTATACCTGAGCCCCTCAGAGGAAACATCTTTCCCTATGTCTATTACCAAATGTAGATTTTTGACAGTTCTTGAACTTTCTAGAAATTTCATCATACAGTATACACACTTTCCGTGTCTGGTTTCTTTCACTCTGCATTTTGTCTTTGTGTTATTTTGTGTATCAGAAGATTGTTCTGTTTTGTTGAATGGTATTTTATTGTGTGAATACACCATAATTTATTTCTCTATTTTACTGGGGATGGACATTCGAGTTTTTTCCCGTTTGGGGCTATTGTGAACAAATCTGCTATGAACCCTCTTGTACCATGTCATTATTTTTTATAGGCAGAGAGTATGAAATCTGCTTCCCTCATTACTGGTAGACCAAAATTGGTTCCAAAACCATTTTTCTCTTCTGCTTTTCTCATCTATCATTTCAGTGAATATATTCAAATACTAACTGCAGCAATTTCTAATTTTTTCCATTTCTGTATCTCTCCCTGTATACTGTATTGTTTAGCTTCTGAAGAAAAGAAGTATCAAGGTACCTGGAGAATCCCACGAGTTCATTTTTTTAAATAAATATATAAAATGATTGGACCTAAAAATTTCACAGAAACTGTCTGCTCTTTTCTTCAGAAAGTATTTCTCTAGACTAAACTATGAGACAAGAAATGTGCTCTAGAAAAAAACAAAGATTAGCATGATATGATTCTTACTCTCAAAAGATGTCCATTTTCAGTCACAGTATTACAGGGTGGAAGGTGCTTAAGTGCAATAGGAGAGGCTCAGATAAGTCCCACAGAAGTTCACAGGAGGAACTCACAGGAGTCCTCTTTCCCACACAAATCATCCTACTGGAGCACAGAACCCTCCAGCAGATACCACGTCACTAGTAAATGGAGTAATGTGAAACTTAAATCTGTCAATATTTATCAAGAGCCTACAAAGGCATTGTGCAAGCCTGTGTGTTGCACATTTAAAGAATACTATGATAAAAGGTGTTCTCAAAACACAGGGCTGATTGGATGGAGAGTCTCCTCCAACTTAATGGCCTGGAAAGAAATGTCTTCCATTTTAGTTTGCCCTTAATGTCAAGTAAAAACCCCGTTTACCTGAAGTTCTTTACCTAAGGCTGTAGAGGAGGGTCATTACACTTTCTCCAAGTCAGAGGGGAAGCTGAGGCACAAAGAAATTGAATGCATTTAATCCAAATGTTTTAAATAAAAGATATGTTGGTTAAAAAAAAAAAAAACAAGTAAGGACACTGTACAGGAACCCAAGAAAAGTGTAGCCGAAGCTCTCTGATCTTATATCTCAGACATAAGGGCTCCCTTGGAAGCAAGCAAGCAATCCTGGGCCAACATAACAACGGAGAGGCAGACCTATGGCGGGACAATGCAAACACAGCAACAGTGAAGAGAGTCGGTCATTGGGTACCGGACGTTTCCCTAAATGTGTATTTTTCTATAGTTACATGCATGTGTGCGTCTCAGAGACTTTCTACTCAAAACATGGGTGACTCTCAGGTACAGCCCAAACACCATCTCCTCCTCCCTCGCTCTTGCACCCTTTAAAAATCAATACTATGGCCCCCATGATGCCTCAGGCAGGGGAGACCACCTTAAGTGAGCATTTGTCTGACATTCCAGAGGTCTAGAAATTGTGCAATAAATGTCTGTTAAATATAAATATTTATGTTTCGAGTTTTTATATTGGTAGACAACTTCACTGTAAGTATGAAAATGAATAGTCATAAAGATCTGGTTGTTCTCACTAAACTGAAGAGTGTGAGTCCAAGCCTCAGACAATAAAATCCCTCTCCCAGAGCAAAGCTCTTTGCTCCACCCTGTTGTTTGAAGACCTCTGCCCGGGGTGGGTGTGCGTGGAACGCCTGCCCTCCATCTGCCCACAGGATTTCCACTGACGTAGGTGGGAACCCTGGATTCCAAATATACAACGCCAGAGAGGTCAGGAAGGGAGGCCTGTCACAAAAGGGAATGTGTCTTTCAAATGTCAGCGTGTGACAGCTTTCATGGGAGAAAAGTCATAGGAACCCAAATACTTAATCCTCTGCTGTCATTATTTCAGCGAATAGGCCTTAATTAGAAAGGATGCTTAGCAGCAGCTTCTGTCCTTTTTCTCTGTAACTGGAGTAATGTCTCATCGCGAGAAATCCCTTCTTCATCGACCTTTTATAGACGAAGAGATTAATGCAGTATGGACATCTCTTCAAAGCTGCTCCGGGATCCCGAAAGGCAAGAAAAATGCAAACGCAAGGAGGGTCAGTCTCACTTGGGTTTGGCTTTGCCCATGTGTCTGGTGTGACACTTGGTCTTTACCAGCCGTGTCCCGAGCCATGCCGGGAGCCCCGTGCTGGGCAGCGCGCCGATTCCTCTCTGATGTGTCCTGGCGGGGCTGAAATACTATTTCACGGGGGGGTGGGGGGGGGGGTGAGTTAAGTTGTGGTCCCAATAAAAAGAGAAAATTAAGCCTAGTAAAAGAGAAAATTAAGCCTGTAGACTTATTTCAATTGGACAGCTGCTTAAAAGTTGGTTGGGAAAGAGGGAGTGAAGGGAGGCAAGTTGGAAGGATGAGCAAAGGGAAAAGCCAGCCGAAAAGCCCTGTGTGCTTGACACTGGAGAAAGGGCTCTCTGAGAGCAATGAGTGGGCCAAGTTCCCTCTCCTCGCAACTGGGCCGAGCATCAGCCCTTCGAGTGGCTTTCAGAAAGGTTTACGAGGCTAAGGCTTTTCTGTTTGCTGTGACACCTACCACATCATAAACAACATGCTACATTGCATGATCGCACTTGATTCATGCAACCGTCCTAGGAGACAGGTACGGAGAGCCCATTGTATGGATTCAGATTTTCAGCCTGACCTGCCCATCGTGGCACCGGTCGTGAGTGGGAGTGCCCATGCTCTCCTGCCCACCCAGCACAGCAAGGCCAGGTGCACCCACAGGCCAGGGATGCTTGGTCCATAGAGATGGCAGAAAGTGATTGCATTCAGGTATCATCCAGCATCAGCTTCAGGCATCCCTAAGGGGAGGCGACCGGGGAGGCTTTGTCACCACTCTTATTTCCATTTTGTGGTCCACGCTGAAAATAAAAGAGCAAGCTGCAGCATCAGATGCCCCGAAATTGACAGGGAGATAAAAGAGCGCCTCTGTCATTCTGCCAGCCAGCTGCAGCCAAGCTTTCTCCCCAGCCCATCTTCCACATCGGTTACACCGCTGAATGGAACCCAGGGATCACATGGCACCACACCCCCAGGAAAGGTCCAAACCTGCCAGTGGTGGTGGAGCCTGCACCAAGTTCCACTTAGAAAACCGTCTGGGAGGAGCTGGGACCGGGATTAGTGGGTGGAGTCGCGTTCTTGGCTGTCACATCAGGTATCCGATCACCGTGTCATCTACTTTCGTCAGTAAACAACGTGCACTTGTGTAGTACTTTAGAGTTGACAAAGGCTTTTTATTCATTGCTCCATTATATCCTCAAAACAATTATGAGAGGTAATTCCTGATTTTACAACTAAGGAAGCCAAGAGCTTGAATGACTGGCTTTGCATGACCTGGGTGATGAACATCAACGTCAACATGGGAATCCCAGTGTTGGGTATTTTTTATTATTAAATTTTTCAAACATGAGAGAGAGAATAGATCATACTCTCTATGCCCATCACCTAGCCTTAATAACTGTTAATATCTTTCCAGATTTGCTGCATCTATTTTTGGTTTGCTGAAGTTATTTCCCAGACATCCCATCATTTTGCCCCAAAGAGCTTGGTATGCATCTCTTTAAAAATAAAACCACCTGTATTTTCTGACTTTAAACCCTGTGCTCTGCCCACTACTCCCTAATATACCAGTGGAACTCACTTTCATCATCTGTGCTTGCTGAGCTCGTGCTGGACGAGGTGAGCTCTGGGCTCATTTCCCTTTTGAAATTTCTGGTTTCTGGTGTTTGCAACCAAAGCAACATTCACCCTGATAGTTTTGGGCACTGTTCTCTTCTCACCTTTCAAAGTGTTCCTTCTCCTGTTCCTGACTCCAGGACTTCATGGTTCCTCAGCAGGTGAGCCGAGACAGCCAAGTTGGGGAGACTGATAAAATCAGAGCTGGGTTGCCCGGTGTAAACAAACCAAGTGCGTCCTTGAGGTATCAGCAAAGTGGAGACACTTGAAGAGTTTTTAAAAAATGGATGTGAGGGCGCCTGGGTGGCTCAGCATCTGACTCAGTTTTGGCTCAGGTCATGATCTCAGGGTCATGGGATCGAGCCCTACGTCAGGCTCTGAACTCATTGCGGAGTCTGCCTGGGATTCTCTCTCCTTCTCCCTCCCATTCTCTCCCTCAAATAAATAAAGAAAATCTAAAAAAAAAAAAAAAAAAGATGTGAAAAATTACAAACTCAGTATTGAACTATTTATCTTGAAAAAATAAGAACTTGATTGGTCTTTATGACACTTATTCTATGGTTTAGTAAGGTTTGTATATTGGATTTTCAGGGAGCACCATAATTTTGCAGTATTTGGAGCCTCCAAAGGACCCACCCTGGCTCCCACCAGTATAAGGAACCGAGAATTAACAAAGCTGCTGAGTAAGAAAATGGAATTCCAGCCTTGTCTTCAGATCCAGTGAAAGACCCTAGGTGTTTGGTAATTGGGAGACAGATTTTCTAAGGCAAGTGGATGGGATAAGATTCCCCTCCTCACAACTTGGCTGAGCACCAACTCCTCAAGTGGCTTTCAGAAAGGTTTACGGGACTTTTTCCTGTTTGCTGTGACATCTACCACATCCCTAAATGAAGGGCTACGTTGTCAGGGTCTCACCAGATTCATGCGCCCCCTCCTACGAGACAGGTGTTGATAGCCCCGCCTTGTGGGTTAGGACGTTCCCCCTGAGAGGTTCAGGGGGAAAGACATCCCATGCAGAAAGGATATTCTGCAAATGTCTCGGAAATAGGGTCACTCTTGTGTGACCAGTAGCTGCTGCCACAGCGTGTAAGAGGGTGGTGGAGTCTGACTTAACCCTCACCGTTCTTGAGGTGAGCTGTCTGCCCGGAAGACCACCTCAGTGCCCCTAGCCATCCTCACTTCCCTCGGGGGCAGGGTCTAAGATGAGTCATGTTTCCCGTGGAGGCACTCTCAGGGTGCTGCCCCCCAGGGCCTTTCACCCCGAGCTCCCACCTCTGGGGCAGGGCCAAGCTGGAAGCCTGACCCAACGCCTCGGCCAGCCCGCCTGGAAAGCCTGCTGTAAGTCTGGGCCTGTTATAGCCAATATACTTTATACCATGCAGACAATGTATACCAGACGCTGTCTTGAAGAATCTCGTCTCGAGAAGCAGTTTATTGATCTGGCAGATGATTAAAAGACAACAGAGATGAGCTCAAGTGATGCTTTGGTTTTTCCATCCTGAAAGTGAATCTGAAATTTCCTTGGGGGATCATTAGCCCGTCTACTGCTGCAGGAGAGACAGATGACTCCTCAGAGCAGGCAAAGGTCACAAGAGTGTCCCGTCACTGTCTCCTGGCTCTCGCCCCTTCTCAGCAAGACACCCTGGGGAGCCACACGTTCCGCCTTGGCTGGGGGGCATGCCAACGCCTCATTCCAGATCATGCCTCTGCCAAAGGAGCCCTCGTACTGTCTGTCGTAGGGGCTCTGCTCTCCTCTCTGTTTATGGGACGAGCGAGATGCTTGTTGGACTGCCTGTAAGGTTTGAAGCCAGCTCCAAAAGAAAAAAGAGGAAGAAACTGGCTTATACACCTCGCGGAGAGCTGACCACTTCCAGCGAGTAGGGAAGAGGGATGGAATTTGGACTGGTGTGCCTGAACTCACCTGTCATTTGAAACGGACATCACTCCCGCCAAACCCTGGATGACCTAATGTGCCACTCCGCACAGTACTTGGACTTGTCACTGAGCAGATAGCTACGGTCTGAGGAGAAATTACAGGGGGTTCAATGCTCAGGCAGCAGATTATTTACAACCTGTTCCTAATGCGAGGGCTTTTACAGCAGTGGTTTTGCGGACAAAAGTACATATTAAAAGGCTAATGTAATCGCTCATGTTGGCAGTGAGATATAACCAGACTGGGTTTCAGCAGGGCACCTACAGCAATGGCCCAGGCTTCAATCTGATCAGAGAGCCAACAGCTAGCTCTCTCCTGGAGCAAATCATGTACTCCCCAGGCCAGCACTCAGAGAGCCTGAGCAGCAAATGAATCCTGGCAATTAACTTCTTCAAAGCAAACTTCTCTTTCCTCCTCTCACACACTCTCTGACACCGCGTTGGATTTGCACATGTCTGCTCTTTTATACAAGACTCAGCCTACCAGCTCCTGAGCTACCAAAGAAAGCTGATTTTGCTTTGGAAACCTTGAACAACAACAACCAGACCTGAATTGCCCTTCTTGCCTCAAAATTCTCTGCAAAGCTTGCTTTATCGTAAAAACACTGTGGCCCAGAAAAGCACTCATACACAAAATTAGACGGTGCCGCCTTGCAGGAAACCTCCCCAGATGTTTTTATGGGGAGGGGGCATTTTTAAAGATAAAATGAGCCCGTTTACCATTCCCACCCCCAACAGCCCCTCCCTGGCAGCCCACTGTTTTTTGTCAAAGATAGTTGGAGTTACAGCTCATTAATCATCCACCATCCAGACGGACCCTGCCAAGAATGCTGATAGCATCGGGGTCGCTGGGGGCAGGCTGCAGAGGCAGGATAGGACCGGTGGCGGGGCGACATTCTCTCCAGCCCTGGTCTGCCAGGCCAGCGGCCCAAGTGGCTTCTGTTTCTTGGTTTCGTTTCCAAAGATTGAAAGCTCATGCTCTAACTCAGGCTCAGATCGGCTGGGCAAGCTCTCTGACAGTGGAGTTTTCAGGACCCGAGTAGTAACCACACTCCCAGGCCATCGAAAGTGCTGGCATGATTAAAAGCAACCAGAAGCAGTCAGCGTTCAAGACATTCCCTGTGCTGACTTATGCTCTGGATGTGCAGGTGAGTTTTGTTCGATCATAACATCACCAGAGCAATTCTATTTCTGGATATCAGCTAGACCCATTTGTTAATTAAATAGTGTAAACACACACACACTCACACACACACACACATCCTCAGAGGAAACATGCAGTGTGTGTTTTCACATATTGGCCATTGTTTCTAAACCCAACATTGGGACAGCTAGTGCAAAAAGCAAGGGCCATATTGTTGCATCTGGGGAAAGTAGATGTATCAAGGACAAAAAAAAAAAAAAAAAAAAAATCAACAAATCATGTACCAGATCCAAAGTTCTCCAGATGAGAAGTTTCAACAAGCAAATCATTTGCTTTCCTCCTAAAGAGATACACTAATATCAGATGATCACATTAAGACCCAACAAGAGTTTTTAAAGAGGAGAGCCATAATTTGTTCACAAGTATTTTTAAGTACTCTTGAGAGGCAACACTGACTGCATTTTAGAGGTGAAAATTTAGAGACCAAAGATGAGAGGCCTACCCCATGTCACTTGGGGAAGTCTTATTCTGTAACACTCTATTTCATACCCATTCCATTAGCCCCCTGCCAAAGATGCTTATTTCCTTCCTCAGGCACTGACTTTAATGGACATAAAGTCAAATTTTGGCATATGGCAGACCTTACTTCCTTTATCAGTTCTCTGTTCCAGGGAGATGGAGGGGGAGAGAGGGAGAAACCCAGACAGTAGGGGTGGGTGGTGGTGATGGAGCGTCATGGCTCATGTGTTTGGATTTCCCTGCATGGGGGTTGGTGGGGGGGGGGGGGTTGTGAGGACTTGTTACCTGAAATTAGATGGGATCTTGTGAATATTCTGAATCACACTAGGAGGGGTTTGTGTGAGTCATGGGATTTTAAAATTATCAATTAAAGAAAAGATTTCAGGGATAAATGCAGCACCACTCCTTTGTTTAATAACATCCTCTCCATCAGCCAGTATAATTACCCAATTAGGAAACCATGTGACCCAGGGATGGGTTGGCAGCTTAAGGAGTGCGTCATCTACTTGGTCTTATTCAATGTCATTAAAAGCTCGCTTTAAAGAAAGCCCCAGAATTCAGATTATTCAAGCACACAGAAGTTTGTTTGTAAACAGGAGCATTTACAAAAGATCTTAGGCAAAATATTAAGATAAGAGAAAGCTGCTTCGTGAGATTGTGCAAGTGACTCACTGACGCACAGACATGCTCCGTTAGGCACGGGGAGGTAGTCATTCAAACAGCGTGATTCTAGAACCCGCACCCACTCTCCCATTATCCCATGCCTGAAGTCCAAAGAAGGTCAAATTAGCGGGAGTTGTAAATAAGAGTTTTCAAATGAAGAGGCACACAGAAAGCCTCAAAGTGATGAGGTAAAACCAAGGGTTTTAGACAAGTAACTTTCATTAGTGTTAATGTGAGCTGTCCTACCTAAAACCAACTCTTCAGCAAGTTAAATAAATACTCTCAAAGGTATGAAACAAAGTCCTCTCTCTTTACATTTGAAAAAAAAAAAGAGAAGGAAAATTTAACAGCAGGGTCCAGACATGCCACAAGACTCTCTCCATAAATAAAAGGCTTTATTTAAAAGATAAGGTGAACTCTGGGCCCCTATAATAGTCCCTCTCTGTGAGATCAATGCTATGGCATTTGTAGAAAATAAAACTCTCAGAGAAGCCAAGACTCTTCTTGTCAAAACAAGGAGATTATTTTCTAGCAACCAAGTTCAGTCCTTTTGACCTTGCCTGCCCTTAAGGTAAATGAGATAATAAAAGAGCGAGCGAGAGATCGAATCAGATAGCTAGTGTGTGGGGAGAAGGAGAAAGGTATTTAGATCTTTGGGGAGAACTCCCCTCCATCCAGATGCTTTTAGGAAAAAGGTGCATTCTCCGTCGCTTCCCACTGTATTGGAAAGACAGAACCAGCTTACTTGGAATGGGGTTTTGTTTTTATTCTGGACCTAGAGGCCGTGTCTGCTACGTCAGAGGTGATCCTCACTCCCTCAGCCATGGGCTAGCTGCAGACATGGTGCACACTTGGGGTGGGGGGGCGAGGTAGTGCTGGGAACATGCTGCCATCCCTTTTTCAGATGTGCTGGCAAGAAGGGCTCTGGCTGGCCTTGTAAAAGTAGCTCCAGAGCAAATCATTAGCACATCTAACCTCAATATTTTGAAATCCAGAAACAACATTGAGTCATGCTGGTTGTACTGTAAAGTTTTATTGAGTTTTTTTAAACGGAGTCAAAAACAAGCTGGGGATCGTGTGAATTATCTCTTTACATGTGTCAAGCCCAGGAACTTGGCACATGGAGCACAGTGATGGAATGGAGCAGGGAAGCCACTGCGAATTTGTCATTAGAGAAAAATTGCCCAGGGCTCGGCCATGTAGGGCACTTCATCAGGCGGGTTCTCCCATTGTCTGAACCACATACCTGGCATGGTGTCTGATCTCAGAGAAACCGGGGCTATAAATACCTTTCGTCCTGTACTAAAAATAGAGACTCCTTTAAGGCAAAAGAATCCATAGGGAAAAAGTATTGACCACTGCTGACATCAATTTGTGTCTTCTAGTATCCGTGTTGTTCTGGCCGTGCTCTCTGTTAGCCTGCAATGCTGGGGATCTTAGACAGGATTTTCAGGAAAAAAAAATTGAATGAAGGAAGGATTCTCCTCTGGGGAAAGCTCCGTTTGCATTGATGATGAAAACAACCCATCAGCATTTCCTAGATGTTTTCATGAATCTCCAGGTCCACCTTCTCTGGAAACAGCCCACCAGAATCACCTTTCGTGTCAATGTTGTAAAAATGCTTGGTTTCAGGAGGGTCCAGGAATGACTTTTTAGCCTATAGCATCCAAGGCCACAAGAGCAGACAATGTTCCAAGGTTCCCAGGTGCTCAAGGGGACCTAACTAAACTGACCATAATCCAAACTAACAGATGAGAAAATCCAATGAAGTATTTCAGAAGACAAACAAGTAGACTCGCGGTGCCAGGCACTAAAATAGATTATAAAGCTACAGGAGTTACACAGATATGGCATTAGAACCAGAACCGGCAAAGAAATCAATGTTTAGAAAGTGTAGAACAGATCTCAAAATTCAATATTACATGATAAAACTACTATGTCCATTTGGTGGCAAACACATAGGTGATTATTAAGTTGTTCAAGTATAATTGGTTAACTCTTTAGCAAACAGCAAGTTAGAGATTTACCCCCATGGCTTATACTAAGAGAAATCCCAAATGGATATAAAAGGTAAGTATTTAACATAAAATTATAAAAGAAGAAAATATAGCTGACTGTTTATATAGAGTTGTTTTATGAGAAGGGAAGGATTTTTTAAAGCATGAGACAAGAGGCAGAAACCATAGAAAAAAAAGAGCAATGGATGCAAAACAAAACACACATGCAGAGAGAATAATGGGTAAAGGAGATGAATAAGGATTCCATTAAAGAAGACGTACACACAGCCATGGTGTGAATAGGGCAGCACTTGGCTGGCTGCCCCAACCACCATTCGTGAAACTCTTCTCCCTTATTCATTTCCACCCTAAAAACTGAAAAATCTCAATAGTCACTTTCTGCACCTGCAGACACAGGTGCCCAGATGACGCAAATCTGCATGAAGAGCTGTAAGAAGGTTTGCAAAATTCTTTGTTAGGCAATTCATGATCTCCATTTCTGTAGGGTTGCCTACTGGAAATTTATTTTGTTTCAGTTTTGCTAGATGAGTAAGTTCTAGGGATCTGCTGTATGATATCGTGCCTAGAGTTAACCATACAGTATTGTATACTTTGAAATGTGTTAAGTGGGTAGGTCTCGTGTTGTTAAGTGTTCTTACCACAAACAAAACAACAAACAAACAAATGAAAAGCACAAAGGAACTCCAGGAAATTCTGGGAGGTGTTGGATATGCCTATCTTGATTGTATGTGTTAAATATGTACAGTTCTTTGTGTGGCAATTATACCTCACTAAAGCTGTTGAAAAAAAAATAAAAGTTATGTATGGAATGTTTAAAAAAAAGTTCATAGAAGGTTGCCACCACTCCTTCATTCCTTCCCATCTTGAATGAGGGTGTGAAGCCTGGAGCAGGGACAGCCATTTTGTGACTTCGAGAGAAGACTAAGGGGGTCACAGAGACTTTAGCTTCAACACGGATGGCCCTCAGCAGTTGCCAGTCTCTGGTTATAGAGGGAAAACTAAACCCCATTTGTCTGAGGTAACTTAAATCTCTATTACTTTGTTGGAAATGCATCCCTAACTGATTGAGGGTCACAACTGTTAGCACCACACAAACACACAGTATCCACCAACCCCCTAATTTCCAAAAGAAAAGCAGGGGAAAGAAGATATTGGGCAGAATAACATTTTATTTTATTTTTCAATAACTGTGCTATTTGGAATAAGATGCTTAAATTCCAGAAATATCATTAATTTATAAAGTTATGCCTGAACATGTTAGATAAATAATCTTTTACTAAACCTTTAAAGAGTCTTTAGAGTGACCTATTCGGTTAGCAAATCAACAAAAAGTAATAAAGACATATTATAAAATGTGCATTCAAAAATGTTCATTTGAACATTATACTGTCCAAATAAAAAAGGAGAAGCCAAAACACAGCAGTCTAAATATGAGAGATTGGTTAATGAATCATTGCAAACTATAAAATGAGATAAAACATGGCCATTATCAAGCAGGTTGTAGAAGAATATTTAGCAATATAAGAAAATTGATGCTATGTAATTAAGTGAAAATTGTAAGACAGAATACACAGTACATGATCATTTTTCTTGAAGACGAAGACCAACTGAATCTTGTTTATCACTGTATTCCCAGTGCCTAGTACAGAGTCTGCGACATAATAGTGTGGTTTTTAATTTTTTTTAAATAAATTAATGTGTGAAAGAAACATAGTAAACTATGACTAGAGGTTTTTTTTTTCTTTTTCTTTGATTAAATGCAATCCCTTTTTTCATATTTTTCCGTTATTTTTCATTAAATATATATGACTTCTTTAATTAGGAAAAAGTTAAAACGAAGTAAACCTGTCTTTTCCCCAACATCACTCCTGGCCTTGGTATGGATGAAGAGTATGCATACCTTATTTCCTATGGGCCACACTTGGTGTGGATCTCAGCTGGTCTTCGCATATACCATCCCTTGAGGCCATGCTGTAGGGGATGAGCAAAATCCACAGCCTTCTCCTTGCCCACGCAGCCCTTGCTGTCCCCGGGATCAGCCTGCTGCTCTTCCCCTGTTGCTGGCTTCCATGGAGGGCTCTTAAAATCCTCACTTTTCTATTCACCATCCTCCTCTCTCTTCACCCCTCCACGAAGAATCCAGACAGATTTGCTCTGCACCCCATTATCTGTGTTCCATCGCTCTATTTTGTGTTTGATAACTTGACAAGAAGCTATTGTGAATGGGTGATTTCTTCCTTTCCGGGGTAATATCGTCAGTAGAAAATAGCCTTTGTTTATCCCAATTTGGCCCAAATGGCAGAAATATGACGATGATGCTCCCTCATGAAACCTCTAGACAGGTTCAGGTCTAAAATATGGGGTTGGTGTCAAGTGTGAAGGGTAGGCCAGGTCAGTTCCTGGAGAGCAAAGGCGATTGTGATGGAACTGGGGTAAGAATATGGCAAGTCACGACAAACTCACTCCCCTCAACCCTATTTCTACCATCACTCCTTTTAAGGTAGCACTTTTGGATATGCCGGTGGAGAGAAATTTCATTGCCTTCATGGAGGGAGCCCTAAGACCTATAGGACTATATTGCTTTTCTTCTAGTGAACAAGTTCAGACATTTCTGGAAGAACATGCTCGTGCCAGCCTGTCCCTCCTCTGTGCTGACCAGCTGTCTTCCTCTCTCCACCTGCCTTTCTACCCAGGCTCCTTCCCATTTGACAGTTCCCAACCATCACACCAACTATTCATTGTTGAGGGTCCCTGCCTTGTGAAGACCCCACTCTTGCCATCGGCTTCATCATTTAAAACGCGTCCCACTCGCCCTGTGCTTATGTGCAGTCAGAGTCCCCATTGCCATTGCCATGGTGGTATTTTGGAGATCTTGCACCTACCTCACAGCAGAAGGAAATCAAGATTTTCAGAAATGAAGAAGAGCAATATGGGAAAAGGAAGAACAGTATAGGGGGCCGGGGGCTTCTAGAATTCTCCAGATGCTCCGCCGAGAGGTAGTACTTGTGTTGTCAAGGATTTCATAAAAATGGGCCCAAGTCCCTGAGAGACACTCGAATGTTCCCCGTTCCCAGGACCTCTCCGCTTTGCAGGATCCACCTAGACCACCACAGTCACCCGGGCTTACCAGGGACAGAGGTCTGAACCTGTAGCAGAACTGCCTGCCCAGAAGGGGAGAGACGTGGAGCAGAGGAAAGCCATGTTTCCATCATCCCACTTTCTTTTGAAAGACCTGCACCTTGGGCCCCACTTCTGTTCTCCCATTCATTGGCCAGCAGCTGGCTGATGGGGCACTGGCCCAGGGTGTGCCCGAGGGCACAGCAGCCCCTGCCAGCAATCCCCAGTCTTCCCTGCACTCGGCTGCCCCGCGGAAGGACTCCGGGGAGCTGCGTCCTGAGCACAGGCTCAGGAAAGGGGGGGACATTCCTTCAGCCTTCATCTAGCGTCTACTATTTAGGGACATGATGCTGAGGTACAGAGATGAAGAAGATGTCCTCAAGAGACTGGCAGAGCACAGTTTGCCCAGCTGCCACATCATGGCTCTCTGGTGACACTAGCCCTTCTCACTGAGGAGGACACCGAGGTGTTGATACTTAGCTGTTTCGGCTCCTTCCCCATGTCAACTTTCCATTAAGAAACATCAATGGCAGAAGTGGGAAACACCACAAAGAATGACTAAACCTGTTTTTAATCTCCTCTTACATATTTTTTAAAAAGACCTTGTTAGAAACTCACTAAAACCCAGCTCGTCTCCTCTTGTCCTTGTGCATTCCATTCCTGCTGAATAAACCCCTCTTCCGTCATTCAGACACACACACATTCGTCCCTGCAGTAGCTACGAAAAACAGGTTCTTGGGTTGTTTCCTATTTTTGCTGGGTCTGATCAAGTTGAGTCAAAGTTAGTGCATTTTTTTTTTTTTTTTTTTTTTTTGGTGATCTAGAAAGCAAAAGATATAGTTTAGAGCAGTGTTTTCAAAAATAAAAATTCTGTGGCAGCCCAGAGTGCCCTGGAAGTCTGTGGGGTTATCCAGGGCCAGCTTTTGTCTACAAAGTGAAGAGCAGAGGCTCATGGACGGTAAGCACTGCCCTAGCAATAGGCGACATAGAATGCACATGGCTTGCACAAGAGACTGAAGGATTAAACCCCACATGTACATATATTTCACAGTTAAATGTATGTATGGAAATGAAACAGAGTGAATGTGTCTACTGTGTTTATAACACAGATAAAGACAGAGAGAGAGGTCAACAGCACCCAGGAATGCTCTCTTTCTCACCCAGGGACACCCAGGGCTTGGCAGTAGCCAGGGCACACTGACCAGAGTGGGGTCATCTCGATTTCTTTGCGTGGCCTTAGAAAGAAAGGACACTGCTATGCCCGTATCATATGCTGAAATACCAGGAAATTCCAGAGCCTATGTGTTGTGCCCTGTTGTGAAAAGCATCCATTAATTTTCTAGCTGACGCAGGAATGGCTTCGCCCAGAGGTACCACACTGAATCTTCTTTCCTTATCTTTGCACCTATAGACGTGGATTCATACTTAAGTTGAAAAATACTCCAGTTGTCAATGAGAGAAAACACAGAGAAAGCCTAGAGGACAAGAGTGCAAGTTTCAACAAATTAAAGAAAGTAAGGAAAGTGTTTAGAGAGTACAAGTAGTCTAATTAGAATGAACCCCTTACTTCCCTCTGCCTCTAAGGCAATCTGGAGGCTTGGTCCCTTGGTTTGCCAAGTGAAATGGTTTTTTTCTGCTCCACTATTGACCCAGCAAGTTACATGGTGTAGTTTTATTGAAAAAACATGTGCAAAATGTCTCCAGAGCAACAACGGGGATGAGACTACTTGCTCCACTCTCTTTAAAACAACCAACACTGGGGAGCGTGTGCTAGCTAACTGATGAAAGGACCAGCATTCCAGGCTCCCTGAGCATTAGTTTTCAAAGCAGCGAACAATGGTCATAAATCTTTGCGATGAGCCAAGTACAGTACTTAGCCTGACTTACCCTCATGGTGTGTGTGTGTGTGTGTGTGTGTGTGGTGTGTGCTTATGTGTGTCTTGTTTTTGTTCTCTAGTCCTGGGATCCATCTCCATTTCTGTACTTGTTTTGTTTATAATTCCAAAACGCAAATTGTGACTTGCCGCCTGGGAACACTACAAAGTCCTTCCTCAAACACTGAGGAAACAGAAAACTCACAGATTTCCCACAAAAGTGGCTTTCC
Source organism: Halichoerus grypus (assembly GCF_964656455.1). NCBI lineage: Eukaryota > Metazoa > Chordata > Mammalia > Carnivora > Phocidae > Halichoerus > Halichoerus grypus. The sequence continues at coordinate 68,048,808 of NC_135717.1, forward strand.
ACTCCTATTAGATACAGTGATTTTCATAATGGTTTGCAGAAAATAAAACGCTTTTTTGGGGGGGGGAATGAGAAATAGGAAACTCCGAGATCCACCTGAAGTAATAGAAGAAACAGGGCTTAGTGGCCTCTTTACTGACTTTAAAAAACAAAACAAAACAACCTTAAAAACAAAATCCTCTTGAATTTTAACAGAATTTTATAGAATTTTCTTGGGGCGTCTGTGTGCTTCAGTCGGTTAAGTGTCTGCCTTCAGCTCAGGTCATGATCCCAGGGTCCTTGGATCGAGCCCCATGTTGGGCTCCCTGCTCCACAGGGAGCCTGCTTATCCCTCTCCCTTTGTCTGCCACTCCCCCTACTTGTTCTCTCTCTCTCTCTCTCTCTCACTCTCTCTCAAATAAATAAATAAAATCTTAAAAAAAAAGAATTTTATAGAATTTTATAGAACTTTCTATAAGATATAGACAGTTATGGTACCTTTGATTACATAAAAAAAAAATTGATGATTCCATGGGTATGTCCCTTTTTCCATAAAACAGGTTAGAGACCATTTTTAAACAGGGCTTCCTTCCTAAATAGTTCTCATAGAAAGCTGGTACAAGAGTTAACCTCGGGAGAGGATCTGTATTAGGAATAGATGAAAAGTTCCCAGCACTGGCTATCTTTCTCCCCACTCCCCAGAAATCTCTGTCTGGCACATTTGTCAGTTTAGACATGGTTGGACACAAAAATTCTACTTTTATTCTGGAAACATGAAGATGTTCCCCTGGGCACTGTGGATCGATAGCATTTGTCCATCACTCTAGGACAGGTCCTTCTGTCCAAGAGAATCTTCCTTCTGAAATGCTCAGCTCTGTGTGTCTGCTGTAATCATTGCTACCAAATGTCTGGTACACCCAGATCACTTTTCAGGGGAGCTGAAAACAATAGTTTGGCTGACTTCTAATGAGGACTAAGGAAACATTAGTCAGGAAGGTGAGTCTTTAAGAAATGGCACCAAAGGCCCTACCTTTCTCTGTGTGAAGTAATCTGAGTTCTTTTGTAATCCAAATCTCTGTACCTCTCCAGCTGGGGGCCTCCAATTCACAATACTGGTCTCCTCTTTAAGGTTAAATCACAGAAGACCCATTTTAAAATGCAAATACTTCATTCAAGAGGGACCAAGTCCAGTGAAGCATGATTAAATCTGAGCAAGAAGAACAGAGAATGGCCGTTGGAGGGAAGGGCAGAGACGTTCAGATGTCAATAGAGTTTAGGCATAGACAAAGATTGGAAGAATGTGTTTCTGCCAAGGTTTGTGGGCCTGGGCAGGATGCTATAGCAAAGGTGGCCTGGGACAACAAGAGGATGCTGGACACTTCCAGGTCCATGGGGATGGAATGAGGATGCTGCAGAGGAAGAGGTGGTGGTGAGGCAGCATGAAAGTCCTCCACTAGATAATTCTACTTTGGGCCAGGTCTGTGCTGTCCAGATAAGGATGTTGTCTTTGAGATCCTCATCAATCGTGGTTGTCTATCTCCAGACTTAGTGACATCTGATCACAGTGGATGAATATGATCCCAGCATCTTTTATACCAGCATTTATCACAAATGTGGTGGTCAGTTTTCTGAGCCTCCACTCCAGATAACCCAAAAAAGCAAAGGAAATGAAATTAATAACTGTATCACCTGTCAACTCCTTGTTCAAGTTGTATTTCAAATTAATGAGTTCTTCTAGCAATGTATATTGCTATAAAACATTTGGAGGAAAACAGCTGAGATAAAATGACTTTATGTATCTAGGAAAACAATATTCCAGGCAAGGAGTCAAAATCTACCCATTTCACAGAGCATATTGACATGAGAACATCAAATATTTCTTAAAAATTATGGCTTCTGAAGGAAAATAAGGAAATGACACAGAAGTAAGCCTTCCGTGTGTTTTTCAAGGGGACATTGTATTATTAGGATTTTGAGTAAGTCTGAGTTTCTCTTTGAAATGATAGAACCCACGATGAAGATGTGTTTAAGTTTGGCACATTTATCTGTCCATTGGTGAAATAGTTCCTTGAGAAATGAGATGATAAATGTATTTTCTTTCAAAAAATCTATTTCTGGCCTTTTTCAGTTAGTGTTTAATTGGCAATGAAATATTTTCCACACATTGAAAGAGACACCTCAGCATCTTATTTATAACCCATTGGGACAGGGCGGGTACATGGTAGTAAAATGATTCCGGCTTCTTTGGAAATGCAGAAATGAAGCAGGATCTGCCAAGGTAGAAGTGTTTTGACAGCCATCTAATGTGGGGATTCGTAAGGCAGGTCTACATGGAGGCTTGGGGGTGAATTCCCTGTGCATGTATGCATGTTTATGTGTTAATATACATGGTCCGGCAGCCATGGTTTTCATCAGATTCTGAGGAGACAACTCCAAAAAAGGTTAAGAAGCTTTAGTATAAAGTAAAATAAAAGTGAAAGAGTCAGTAAGAAACAGAAGTGTATTTTGGAAAGAACAAACATTGTGGAATTGAATAATTACGGTAGAGGAAGGATTTGTTTACTCTAACATTTTCCTGGGGACATGGCGCCGAGGTCTGGGGAAGGGCAAAGGCAGAGTCTCATTCCTACAAGAGGAAGGCAGCCACCGAGCAATCTTAATGTCCCCAAAGGCAAGGTGTAGTTTTAGGATTTTATAAATGTATGACAGGATAAAAGGTCTAGACTCCCTGTGTCCAGAAACTGAGATGAAAGAGTTCAGGAGGGGGAAAACATATGAGGAGCAGATCCAGTGTCAGGAAGAACAGGCTTGGAAGGACACAGACCAGCACTACTTCATACTTGAAGTCTGAAATTAGGCGATGGAAGAGAATATATCGCAAACAAAATGAACCCTTTGTAATTGTGTGGGGTTCCATTTCTGCAAGAGGATGTCATCTGGCCTACAAGTGTTGAAGTTAATGTCTTTCAACATCAGCGTGGTCCAAACTCAAGACTGAAGGTAATACAAGTCACAACCTTACCACACACCTACATCACACAAAACCCAGCTAGAAGAGACAGACTGTATTAGGGTTCTCCAGGGAAACAGAATTAATAGGAGTTCTCTAAAAAAATAAGGAATTGGCTTATGCAATTATGGAGGCCAAGTCCCAAGACCTGCAGTCAACAAACTGGAGACCCAGGAGAGCCTATGGTGTAAGTTCTAGTCCAAAGACCAGCAGGCTTGGGGCCCAAGAACTGATGTTTCAAGCCTGAAGGCAGGAAAAGACTGATGTCCTGGCTTAAAGTGGTTAGGCAAGAGGAGTTCTCTCTTTTGTTCTAGTCATGTCTTCGATTGATTGGATGAGGTCCTCCCACACCAGGGAGGGGCATCTGCTTTATTCAGTCTACCATTTCAAATGTTAACCACATCCAGAAATGTGCTCACACCCAGAATAATGTTTGACCAAATGTCTGGGTACCCCATGGCCCAGCCAAGTTGACACGTAAAATTAACCATCACAAAAAGCCTGAATCTTTTTAACAGACACACCAGTTCCTACACATCCGAAAGTCCATTATCCTCTTCAAATCTGCCAATTCAATAAACTTCACAGTTCTGATAATATTGGCTGGTCTTCCCTGAGCACTTACTGCATGCCAGGAAATATCTGGACACATCAGATGGATTGACTCACTTGATCCTCACCACACTCTATAAAGAAGATTCTACTCTTCTCCCCATCTTACAGATGAGGAAACTGAGGCACAGAGAGCCCAAGATTGTGCAAGAAGCAAGGAAAGGAGCTGGGTTTCAAATCCAGCCAGTCTTGGTCTTGGTCCCAGCGCCATGTTCCCAAACCGACTCTCATCTTGCCTCCTGCATTTGCTCTGATTCTATAATGTTTCCATAGCTCAAAATGCCTTAATGCTTCTGTAACTTCTTCATGCCTGCATATACTACTTTGAAATTGACTTCTCCTAAAGATATATATATGTATATAATGAATAAATATAATAAAGTATATAAATAAACATAAAATCTTTAAATATATATTTATGTATATTTTAAAGCCAAATTTAATTTGATATCACATGAGGGTAGTTGATGAACTCTGATAATACTAACGATAACCTAACAAGGTGGATCCCCAAGTGTTTTTCATATATTCTCTCTAAAAACAATAACAAAGGAGGGTTTGGTCAGTGTGACTCAAAGATGCTTTGAAAATATTCTATCCTAACCAAATATGACATTAGAAATTTAATGTTAGTAATTTCAGGAATCGCTAACAAAGCGTGTTGTGATCACACATGTTAATCTCCTGCCTGGATTCCAAACATATAGCATTAACAGGTTAAAATAAATTAATTTTAAAAATCATAACCATAATAAGAAAAAAATGGATAAATGACTCATAGGCAGGCCATGAAGAGAACAGAATACATAGAGTAAGTAGGATTCAAGACTGAAATGTGCAGGAACTCAGGGTCTAAGTTGGGGCTCCCCATTTTGGATGGGCCTCCGTGCTGGGCTGTTAAAGCTGCACAGAGCTTCTACCTGTTGTGCTAGGAGGGAACAGAGGCAGCTGTATGATCTCAAAGTAAGTAAGCCCTTGCTAGCTTAGGAACAGTGACTGTCACATCCCCACAGGGCACACCAAAAGAAGAAATGGTTCCAAACCAGGGACCTGGGGGGACAGAGACAATAATAAACTATCCACATAGAGGCATTAACGTGGGGAAAGGAAAACACTCACAGATGTGTGCACACACACATGCACATGCATCTTTCTCAAGGTGAGCTTGAAAGCTAAACCAAGAACAAGACATTAGGAAACAAACAAACAAAAACAGAAATACTTGAACCCAGAACGGGAAGATGACAAGAGACAAATGCTAGAACTCAAACAAAAATACATAAACTGCAATTTAAAACTAAACAGAAAGGATAATAAATATCAGATTTGTCATAGCTGCAGGATCAGTGCTGTAATATTGTTCTCAGTGCCCCAGAGGGAAGCACAGACAGACAAAGAAAAGGGAAATATAGAAGAAAAGTCAGGTAACTCTCCCTAAGGGACATAATAGGAGTTCCAGAAGCAGAGAATATACAGGATGGTGGAGTGGCAATTTTTGAAGAACTAAAGAAAAATTGAGGATTTTCCTGAGTTGAAGGTAAAAAAGAGTCCTCATACATACAGTGCATGCCACGTGTGGAAAGGATAAAAAATAAATAAAATAACACTCTACCTAGACACTTTGTAGCGAAACTGTAGGTCATCAGAGAGACAAATTTTAGAAGTTAGAAGAGAGAAATGACAGATTTCCTACAAATGAATAACAGGTGGGTGATATATTAGTTTTCTATGCTCATAAAAAATTAACACAAGTTTGGCAGCTTAAAATCACATGCATTTTTATCTCACGGTTACTGTGTGCTAGGAGTTAGGACACAGCTCACCTAGGTTCTCTGTGAGGCTGCAATCAAGGTGTCAGCCAAGAGTGGGTTCTCATCTGAAGGCTCAGTTGGGGAAGGGCTCACTTCCCAGCCTGTTCCAGTCGTCAGCAGAGTTCACTTCCTTGCAATCATATAAGACTCACAGCTACTTGCTTCTTCAAAGCAGCAAGGAGAGGGAGAGTGTAGAGCCAGTCTGCTAGCAAGGCAGTCTTACGTAACATAATGTAATCCCAGCAGTGACCTCCCATCTACCTCGCCACATTCTGTTGATTAGAAGCAAGTCACCCACACTCAAAGGGAGAGATTATATAAGAGCATGAACACCAGGAGAAAAGATCATGGAGACTGCATTAAAGCTCATCTGTCATAGGCAATAACAAACACTTCATCAATAATAGATATCAAAAGACAGTGGCATAATATCCTCAAAGTGCTGGAGAAAGTAGCTGTCAGTTGTACCAGGATGAGAGATGCTTCAATCATGAGGGCCAAATAAAGTCATTTTCAAATATCAAAGCTTAGAAAGTTGACTACCTATAGAGCCTTCCTAAATTTTTAAGGAATATAATTATTAGCAAGCAGTGTTTGTAGGGACACCTGGGTGGCTCAGTCGGTTAAGCATCTGCCTTTGGCTGAGGTCATGATCCCAGGGTCCTGGGATCAAGTCCCGCATTGGACTCCTTGCTCAGTGGGGAGCCTAATTTTCCCTCTGCCTGCCGCTCCCCCTGCTTGTGTTCTCTGTCTCTCTGACAAATAAATAAATAAAATCTTTAAAAAAAGTGTTTGTAAAATATGTTGATATAGCTAACTACTATGAGCTAAATATTAATAATTGATTGTATTATGTTTTTAAAGAGGTAGCCCTGAAATTCCAGATGGCAATAACACGGAGATGGAAAGTATGCAAAGCATTCCAGCCGACTAACAGCGCCTGTGCTGTTTCGGAGGAGGACAGAGGCACTGGATAACTTAAGATATCACTAGGGAAATGTAAAATAAAATATATACATTGAAATTTTGCCTAAAAATGAAAGATTATAAGCTGTACTATTCAAGCAAACGTAGAGGGCAGAAAAGTAGATCCTGAACCGCCACCGCCCCCACCACCACCAAAAAGCGTCAACAATTCAACAGATGTCAGAAAGCTTAAAAAAAAAAAAAAATAGCTAAAGAAAAGAACATGGTACAAGAAAGGTGGCAGGAAGTAGCCCAAATGTATCGATAAATAGAATAAATGTAAAATAATTTACCTTCACCTATTAAAATATGCTGCTTTTCAAAGAGTAAACATCAGAAGAAAGCTTAAAAATAAAAGAATGTTTTTAATTCATGGATTTCAAGGCTCCCTATTGCTTTAGTCAGCGAGTCTCCAAACTTCTAATGAACACCTGAAGTATTTGCTAAAAATACAGATTCCTGGGCCCCGGGCCAGAAATATTGATTCAGTAAGCCTGGGTTTTAAGCCCAACTATCTGGAGGTTTAACCAGTTAGCCAATTGTTTCTGATGAAGGTGATCAGAATATGAAACTCCAGAACATCAGATTCTTCAGAATTCAGTCTTGCCATCAAAACCTTCCATCATCAGATAATCCTACTTCTCTCAGCTTAGTTTTCCCGGCTCCCCCAACAAATGATATTTTTCCTTTCCCCATCCCCAACATGTCCAATGCTCATTTCCACCAGTCTATGAGCTTCCTGCAGACATGAGTAACCTCTCCTGTGTCATGCTGAACCCTTACAGCACTTGGTATGGTGAGCTGATATGTTAGGCTATATCATTTTCTGGCTTATGAAGAAGTCAAAGAACGTGTGGAAAAAAATAAATGAGATGAGACTGGAGATAAAATAGCACCAAAAAGGGGGCGCCTGGGTGGCTCAGTCGGTTAAGCGTCTGACTCTTGGTTTCCAGTCAGGTCGTGATCTCAGGATTGTAAGATGGAGCCCGGCGTGGGGCTCTGTGCTCGGTGTGGAGTCTGCTTGAGATGCTCTCTCCCTCTCCCTTTGCCCCTCTCATTCCTGCTCTGTCTCTCTAAAATAAATTAGTAAATCTCTAAAAAATAAAACAGCACCAAAAAGAAGAGGAGGAGGAGAAGAAAAGGAAGAGGATGCGGAGGAGGAAGAGGACGAGGAGGAGGACAAAGGACTGAAAGAAGCAGAGACATCCCAAGGGAGACAGGAAGAGGGAGAAGAGCACAGCAGAGAAGGAGAGCAGAGAGCAAGGAAGCGTGACTTCTCTGGTTGATTGCTTCCCAGGCTCCAAATCTCTGGGGTTAGGCCCAGGGTGCTCTACGGCCATTGTTTCTGCAGCAGCAGAGATGAAAGTCAGACAAAATAATCCAAAAGTGCTGAACTCGGCTTGCTAAGTCCTTAGGGGTTTATTAGACTTTACTTTCCTCAGACATTGAAGAAAGTCTTCAGCTGAAGTCCATTAAGCAAATTAAAAAGCAGGAGAAAAATAAACATAGATGGATAGAGATAGCAGTTTTATGAGGCAAAGGAAGCAGTTAGTTCTGACAAAGCTCCTGGCCTTACTTAGACTCTTGGATTCCCCCACCCTTAAAACTCTGAAGATATTGTTCCCTCCACGACACCCTGCTGGTCGTCATAAAAGAAAGCTAATAGAATTTTTTTTTTCCCCCGTGAAGACAAAGGCTGGTACAAACTAAAGTAAAAATATGATCCACATTGTTCCTCGGTACAATTCCTGACCCAAATCATTTGTCGTTTTGTCTCCGAGCAGGGTCCTAAGAAAAAAAACTCCAATACTGCTGCATATATATTGTTATGGGTTATATACTGCACATGCCGTTGGCCCTAAAAGGAAACCAAACTACATTAATATACATTCCCCCCGAATCGAGACTTGTACGGTAACGAATCACTTTAAATTCATACTTTCTTGGAATTATCAATGGTATCTGAAAAACAAGACATTTTATAATGTTCCAGATCTTTAATAACCCAAGTCCAAAAGAAAAAAAATAAAAGATTCGTTGCACACCCACGATGTACAAAGTGCCATGTTTGGGCCTCTGACACATGCAAAGAAACTGAACAAAAGATCTGCATTCAGCTCATCTTCCTTGCATGACTCTGTGAAATTATTTTAGACCCGAAAAAATAAAGCCACTCTTGGACTTGGTCTCCAAGGCAAGGAATATTCCCTCGGGGCAATGACTCTCTGCGCTCTCTGCATATTTTCCTCAGGGGCGGGGGCAAAGCCAGCACTAGATTTTCCATTTCACATTCTGTGGCCGCTTCAGACAGCTGAGCTCTTCCTCACCTTGCCCTGAGGTTATGGAAACCGAGCCTGGCACCAGACTCACTCTCTCTCGCAGACTGACATGCGGCCGGCCCCTGGTTTCCGTCCAGGACCCAGGGCTGCAGAAGGCCCCTGGTGCCTAAATGCAGTTGGTCCTTGGGTTTTTCTAAGCCAAGTAAATTCAGCACTTCAAAATATTCTTACATTTTAAAAAACTCAGGCTTTCCAAATACTGCAAAATTCTTGACTTCCAACTATCTCCGGCCTTTGCTTCCTATTTGCGTTGTCATAGACATCATATATTTCCAAACAAATAAAGGGGGATATAAAACAAAACTGGGCCATCAAAATCTATCAAAAGTGCAAAGTATTGTTTTGCAAAAATGTCACAGTACTTTTTTAACGGGAAAAAAATTAAGTTGTACTAATTTTTTAACAGATGAAAGCACATTTTCATCTTTTATAGCAATTAGTTACAAAGGAGTGTGTCTTGAAAACATAAAGGACCAGATTCTCCCTTGACCCAAGTAAGTATCTTCAATTATCTCCTAAAAGAGCCTGTAATAATTCCAAAGCTAGTCGCTGGTCTCTTGACGCCAAAGTCCAAATTAAATCTAATTATCCTTTCTAGTAGGACACAGGAAAGGCATGCCAATTTAAATCCACAGAAACCCCAAACCTCATTTTTACCAATCATTTTAACATTTTCTCCCCTGAAATCTTTTACAAGAGCTGCCTTAGGGCCGATTTGAGCTTCTCTCTTGCCTTTCTTCTCTCACCGGTTAGTGGAGATACTAACGACCAGGAAAATGCATGGATTGAGCGGGAAGTTCAAACACTCCACAAACCAGGTTACCAAAGGAAAAATTAAAAAAAAAAAATAAGAGTTTCCCCAAATCCCCAAATAAAATGAGAAATAATAACCCCTTAGAAGTGCCCATGATTTTTACCATCCGTGGAATGCTTGGTTGAGTTAATATCAAATATTGTTACCACATCTGGGTTAGCAAGTGGAATTTCCATGCAATCTTGGATCCCGACTTTTCTTTTGCAGCCTCATTAGTGACACAAACCCTGCTGTGAAAATCTATCCAGATTTGCAACCAGCGTTATCTTTTTGTCAAAACGGCAAGAGGTGTAAGGCAAAGTGTAAAATCCTGGGCCCTGTGCATGTGGGGAGTAGCTGTGAAATGAGGACCTGGCTAGGTGGGGGGGCCTCATGGAATCAGGCTTATGACCCACTGCTCCCTGAACAGATTTGGAGGGGGGCAGCAGGGAGCCCACCTTCTGAGCACTCAGGGGCTTGGCAGGGGCAAGGAGCTCTGACTAAGAGAGGGGGAAAGAAAGGACAACTTCAAGGGTCAGAATGCCTTAATCAAGATCAGCCACCATGAACAGAAGTACACTTGCCAACTGACTTGTGTAAAGGGTAGTGGACGATGGCAGCAGTGGGTCATTCTTGTTCAGAATTCTGGGACATGATTGCTATGTTCAGAAAAGCAGTGAGCACTGCAGTCATATTTTACAGTGGGATGGGCTGGTTTGTGGAGTGTTGTGTTCCTGGGTAAAATGGTAATTGCTTTTCATTTTTTAGGCGAGCTTCCATCGATATGTCCTATTAACTCAATATTTATTAAGCTCTCACTAAGTGCCAGGCACTTGGAGACTCTTTCTTATGGCAAGTCACTTAATCACAAATATTCATTCAATAAGCACTTAATGGATGCTTATTTGGAACCAGACTTTGTGCTGCATGTTAAAATGCAACAGGGTAACAGGTAACTTCAGCCTTTTTTTTCTTCTTCCTTTTTAAAAAAATTGAGGTGTAATTGGCACACAACATTATATTGGTTTCAGGTGTACAAAGTAAATGATTTCATATTTGTGTCTATTGCAAAATGATCTCCACAATAAGTCTAGTTAACATCTGTCACTACACACAGTTACAGAATTTTTTTCTTGTGATGAGAACTTTTAAGATCTACTTTCTTAGGAACTTTAAAATATGCAATACAGTATTACTAACTATGGTCACCATGATGTACATTATATCTCTATGACTTACTTATTTTATACCTGGAACTTTTTGCCTTTTGATCCCCTTTACTCATTTGCCCCCCACCCCCACCCCCCCCCCACACCCTACCTGTGGCAACCACCAATCTGTTCTCTGTATCTATCAACTTGATTGTTTTTTTTTTGTAAGATTCCACATATAAGTAAGATCATACAGTACTTCCTTTCTCTGTCTGACTTGTTTCACTTAGTATAATGCCTTCAAGATCCATCCACATTGTCATAAATGGCAAGATTTCATTCTTTATTATGGCTGCATAGTATTTCACTGTATATATAGCACATTTTCTTTATCCATTCATCCATCAATGGACACCTAGATTGTTTCCATGTCTTGGCTACTGTAAATAATGCTGCAGTGAACATGGAAGTGTATATATCTTCTCAAAGGAGTATTTTCATTTTCTTTAGTTAAATACCTTGAAGTGGAATTGTGGGATCATATGGAATTTCTTTTTTAATTTCTTAAGGAATCTCCATACTCTTTTCCATAGTGGCTATACCAGTCTACATTTCCACCAACAGTGCATGAGGGTTTTCTTCTCTATAACCCTATCGACACTTGTTATTTCTTGTCTTTTTGATAATAACCATTCTAACAGGTGTGAGGTAACATCTCATTGTCATTTTGATTTGCATTTCCCTGATGATGGGTGTGATATTGAGCATCTTTTCATGTACCCGTTGGCCATCTGTATGTCTTCTTTGGAAAGATGCCTGTTCAGATCCTCTGCCCATTTTTTTTTATTGGATTGTTTGTTTTTATGCTATTGAGTTGTATGAGATTTTTATACATCTTGTTTATTAGCCCCTTAGCAGATACATGATTGGGAAATATTTTCTCCAATTCGGTAGGTTGCCTTTTCATTTTGTAGATAGTGTCCTCGGCTTTTTAATCTGTAAAAGAAGGTACTCTACAACATTTCTAGGGTTTCTTCTTGTTAAAAAAAAAAACGCATTTTGATTGGTTTTATTATTTGTTTATAAATAGTTTGTCTTTCATTTATAAACTTTAAGAATCTAGATTCGTTACTGTGATGTTTCCTGGGTCTAAATTATACATTAGAAAGTTCCCTCGACAATACAGTTCTCACCATGGGAGCCTGCCAGAATTGAGAATGGAGATAAATAACTGGAATTTTAAACACATGCTTACAAATTACTGCAAACCTTATATACAATAAATAAATGACAGCAAGGGAATCAAGATCCTTAGAATTATTCACATAAAACTTCTTTCTCACGTAATAGTGGCAACATAACCAGGATTCCAGCAGAGACAGAGCCCTCCTTTTTGGGGACACACCTAAGGCTAAAGGTAGTTTGGCTGGGACCTCATACCCCAGTTGTGTGGCCCACAGTAACAGACATTTTGCCACGGACAGGAGCCCGAGGTTGTAAACCTGCTAGGTTTCTGATTTTCCTTATTCTGGGAGTGTGCAGTTGGATTAACTGATGGAAAAAGTCATGCCACACAAACATTTTCCTTTCAAGAAGTTAAAGAGAGTTCAGCCACAGTGCAAGTTCTTTCTGCATTTATCTTGGACTTAAAAAAAATTGGAAATGGCTACAACATGACATGCTGACATATGAGAGTACAAATGGGGAAGGTTTGAAAAGATGATGGCAAAGAGAAGAGGTTGACCAATAGGTGAGCATTTGTGGGGGAAAAGTAGTAACAGTGTAGGGGGAAAGACTGAACGTTAATATGCCCGTACATGTGTATACACACACATACACACAGATTCTCCCAAGGTTACCATGAAAGGATTGAAGAAATTCTTGGAGTGCCACAAAATTTAGTAAATGTGTGTTTCATGGAGGAACCAACGTTATCCTGATGTCCTGAACCATGCCCCCCAAATTTTAGACTGGAACATTGGAGAACTTTCATTATGCATTCAGCATACATCAAAAATGTCAAAGAATAGAAACAAGAAAGAGCGAGTGCAAGATTAGTGTGGCATGAAAGACAGACCAAGGATTCGTATCCCACCCTGGCCGGGTCTCCCGGCAGGGCAGAGTGCTCCAGGGGCAGAGCTGTCGAACCTGGCTGTGTCAGTTCCAGTAGCAGTTCTAACATTTTGGAAGCCTCGGATTCCTTTGAGAATTTGGTAAATTTAGAGTCTATCGCTAGAAAAATGCACACAAATACCCCCATTTTGCATATAATTACAGGAGATTTTCAGATCCCCAGAAGCTTTGGACTAAGAATTCTAACTAAAAGATCCCTCTAGACCTTTCTGATGGATGAAGCTTTATGCTGAATGGTCTCATATTTCTTCATCAAAAGAACTACCAAACCTGCCTTGTTGCATTTGCCTCAGACTTCATTTTCTTCACCATGCTAATAAAAAGTCATCATAGTTGTAATCCCTATAAATGATGATGATAACCAGCATACGGTGAGCTCTTATATGTCAGGCAGTATTCTAACAGCTTACATGTATTATCCTACTGGGTCTTCATAGTGACCCTATTGAACGAAATGCTGTTATCAACCTATTTTACAGATGACACCACTGGGGCACAGAGGATTTAAAGTAACAAGTAGTAGGTGGCAAGTCCAGACTCTGACAGTCTGATTTCAGACCTTGCATTCTTACCCTTCTGGTTTCTTCTACTCATAAAAATGTTTCTCCCCTATACATAGCAGTAGAAACTCTAAAAACAAACACACAGAACAAAAAACAATGAACTGAAAAAAATTTTTTTAAGAAAATTGTTTTATCTTCTTTCCTTAGTATTTCAGAGAAATAATAGAGAAAAGGTTCAGAGAAAGTCTTAGCATCTTATTCAAAGGATCCATCCCTTCTCCAATTCCAGTGGCCAGTTGCCACCCATCACATCCCTGAGCTGGGTGGTCCTTGGGTCCTTCATCTCATTTTACATGGCCACAAATAAGTGGATTGAGAATCACTTATCCATTCCTTCCTGTCAGCTTATTGTAACCTATGGCAGTTTAGATGGCACAGGATGTCACCAACATGGTCCCATTTAATTAAAAATTAAGTAAGATCAGACTATATTAGTAGAGTTAATGATATTAGTCATTAATATGGTTAATTGTATTAAAATGAGGCCCTTAAATAGTAGAATCTTTGCAATAATTTGTAATGAGAAGAGGGATTTCGAAAATCTTTTGTGCCACATTTTATTGGGCTTTTCACTGGCAAAGTAGTAAAAGCGTTGGCAGATTTAAAATCATTCATTTTTAGTTTACAGTAATAAGTCCAATATGTGTGCTTGTATGTGTGTTTTTCTGACACCACCAAGCAATTCTCCCATGCTTAGCGGACCCTGCCTGGATGTCTTACAGTTTAACTCAGTTCTGACACTACCTACCTCCAGGTAGGTAGTGTCAGATCCCAAGGGTAAGGGCTCAGTCCCACAATCTGCCCTCCACCTCAGATACCAGTCACAAGACCAGATTGTCATCTGTGCTTCTGACCAACTGGCTATAAATTGGAGGCTCTAGAGACTCCCCTCCCTGGGTTTGACACATTTCCTACAGCCGCTCAGAGAACTCAGAGAAACCCTTACTTATGTTTACCAGTTTATTATAAAAAGATAAAACTCAGGAACAGTCAGATGGAAGAGATGCACAGGGCCAGGCATGGGGGAAGGGTTGTAGAGCCCCCGTGCTCTTTCTGAACACACCACTCTCCCCATATCTCCTGTCGTTCACCAACCCCGAAGCCCTTTAACACCATCCTTTTTGGGTCTTTATGAAGCCTTCATTACGTAGACACAATGAATTAAGTCATTGTCCATTGGGAATTGGACTCCACCTCCAGACACTCTCCCCTCTGGGAGGTCAGGGGAGTGGGACTGAAAATTCCAGCCCTCTAATCACAGGGTTGGTTCTGCTGGCAAATAACCCCCATCCTTTGGTGCTCTCCAAAAGTTACCTCATTAACATAAACTCAAAAACATTAACATTAAAGGGATTTGTTAGGAATATCAAGACACTTTTATCACTCTTATCGCTTAGGAAGTTCCAAGGGTTTTAAGAGCTTTGTGCCAGAAGCAGAATGAAGACCAAATATACATTTCTTATTATAAATCACAATATCACACAAGTGTTTCAAATCTGCTCAACTTTTCTGTTATAAGGGCCTATCAGCAGTTATGTGAACTAGCAGATGTTTAGACTTATTTTGGAACAATTTTGGATTTACAGAAAGGTTTCCCAGGTAGCAGAGAGTCTCCATATACCCTTTCCTCAGCTTCCTTGACGTTAACATCTGTCATATCCACAGCACATCTGTTAAAACTCAGAAATTAACATTGGCACAATGTGTTAACTACAGGCTTTATTCAGATGTCACCAGTTTTTCCAATATTGTCCTTTCTCAATTCCAGGGTCAAATCCAGGATATCACACTGTATTTAGTCATCATATCTTCTTAATCTCTGCCAGTCTGTAACAGTTTCTCAGTCTTGTTTCTCATGACTTTGGCACTTTTGAAGAGTACTGATGAGGTATTTTATAGAATGTCCTTCATTTGGGGTTTGACTTATTTTCTCATGATTAGACGGTGCTTGTAGATGCTAGGGAAGAAAACCATAGAGGTCAAGTGCCCCTCTCACACATCCTATCAGCGGGTACGTAATATCACTCCTCACTGATGAGTTTAAACTTCATCACTGGCTAAGGTGAGGTCCATCAGGTTTCTCCACTACAAAGTTACTGATTTCCACTTTCCATACTCTATCTGTTGGAAGCAAGTCACTAAATCCAGCCCCTACTCAAAGGGAGGAGAATTAAGCTCCATTTCCTGGAGGGGGGGATTATCTACATAGATTATTTAGAATCTTCTGTAAGTAAGATTTGTCCTTTTTCCCCATATATTTATTTATCCAAGCACTTATTTATATCAGTATGCACTCATAGATATTTATTTTATTTCCTGAGTTATAATCCAATATTATAGTTATTTATTTGGTTGTTCAAATTGTTCCAGCTTTGGCCATTAAAGTTCTTTCAATTTGGCTCCTCTGTCCCTTAGATATAATACACCTCTCTCTCCATCTTTCTCTTTTTAAGCACTTCCTCAATATCTAGCACTAATAAGATGCCCCAGGCTCGTCTTGCATTTTCCATGCCCCAGGCTTGAAATCAGTCAATTTTCCAAGAAGTCCTGGTTTCCTTCATTAGAGAATGATGCTAGAAGTAAGATCTGGGTCCGGAGTGTGCTCATTGCTACTGAGTGTCACATTTTCTAGGTCCTCTCGGAAGATGGAGTTAAGAAATAAATGTGTATATACTAAGTCATGTATACACACAAACCTACATTTATTTCTCTATCAAAGCTAAAAGATATATAAGTATATATATTCAATAGATATAGTGAAGATACATCCATTGAACATATGAAAGATAGGGAAAAATATAGGTCTGTGTGTATACATGTGTGTGTGCATGTGTGGATCTAGCTGAAGATAGGTATGTAGATAGATAGATAGATAGATAGATAGATAGATAGATGATAGATAGATAATCTCTGACTCTAACCCAGCACCATGGGGTTCATTCTCAATTTCTTCTTTTGCTTATTTGTAACTTCTTCCCGACAGTGTAAAATCTGGCTCCCATTATCCATAATTTACTTACTCACTTGTTTAATCCTAGTATACAGGTAAAATAGTTTTAGAATTAACTCTTACCTCTCTGAGAAACTAATTTATTATAGTGTTGATATACAGATCTTTTTGTCCTTAGACTGAAATATCCAGTGAAAACACTGTTTTCCAAAATTATCTAGATCAGTAACACTTTTCCCACCCCTTCAATGAGATTATCTCCCACATTTGTAATAGTTAGATTTGTCACAGTCTGCATTACACCCTGGGATCACCCAACATCCTGGTTGATTTTTTTAATTTGCATACAACAAAGTTCATGTGGTGCACAGTTCAATAGGTTTTGACAAATTCATAGAATCATGTATCGAATACTCCAGGACCATAGAGAATGGTTTCATTGACCTAAAATTTCCCTTGTTCATTCTCTTTGTAGTCAACCCCACCCTTAATCCTTGGCAAACACTGATCTGTTTTCAATCCCATAGTTCTGTCTTTTTCATCGTGTCACATAAATGAAATCCTATAATATAAAGTCTTTTGGGTTTTTCTTTTATTAGGCAAAATGCACTTGAAATTCATCCATGATGTGGAAATTGATAGCTTGTTCCTTTTATTGCTGAGTAGTATTCCACTGAATGGATATGCCAAGTTTTTTATAGTTTCCCCTATTGAAGGATATCTGGTTGTCTTCAGTGTTTAGTGATTATGAATAGTTGTTATAAATGTAGGTTAACTTTTCATGAGAACAGAAGTTTTCAATTCACTTGGATAAATACCAGAAGTGTGATTGTTGATGTGATTGGAAAGTCTATGTTTAACTTTGTCAGAACTGCCAAACTGTTTTCCAAAGTGACTATACAATTTTGCCTTCCACCAAGGATAAATGAGACTCCTCACTGATCTACAGCTTCTTCATCATTTTGTATTGTCTGTTTGATTTTAGTTATTCTAAGAGGTGTGAGTGGTATTTCATTTTGGTTTCAGTTTACATTCCCCTAATGCCAAAAGATGTTGACCATCTTTCTTCATGCTTATTTGCCATCTTCCTGTCTTCTCTGATGAAATGTCTGTTCAGATCACTTGCCTATGTTTTGAGTTGTGTTGCTGATCTCACTAAAAATATTTTATTAATAATAACAAATTATAATGACATTTTGTGCTATTAATATAATTTTTAAATGTTAATTTCACCTCTATCTTATCTCTTTTCAAATTTTAGTTTCGTGTATGTTTATAATTTATGTAACATTAGTACAGAAGAACATGAGTGTGATTCATAATTTGATATATACCTACTAGGGGTACGTGCTCATTATTGGTGGGATTTGTGATCAAGTTTGGAAACTGTTGCCTGAGAAAGAAGCTTGCACTTGGATGGGAGGCCCTGGTGGAGTTGAATAGTGAGGAGAGCTGTTGGGGAGGAGGAAAAAAAAGAGAGAGAGGTAAGGAAGGCCCAGAATGTGGTTATCACCCAACTCCCAAGAAATGGGATTCTAGAATCTCTGGGTAGTTGGGAACAAGAGTTAAGAATTCTTTTCTCTCTAAGGCTCTGAAGAAAGATTCCTGGTTGAAGACAGATCACTTGTGCCTTGTAAGAATCAGAGATGGCTTCATGGGGTGCAGGAAGCTCATGTGAGCTGCCAATCACTGATTGAGTAAGTAGAGCAGTATTCCTTTCACAGAATTACCTGAGCAGGCTCTCTGGGGCAGGCCCCAGGAATCTGCCTTTTTGATAAGACCTGAAGTATTCCAATGAAGCCACCTGTCCCAAAGAACCAGCAATGGCAACCTCTAGCTTGAAGGACACCAAACATTGTGTTTGGGGCTACCACTGCTGTGGGGTCTTGTTTTGTTTTGTTTGCTACCAGTGCGATTCTAAGGCAGGAGATGGAAACCAACCTAACTGGTAAGCTCTGCATAGTAAACCTCATGTGTCTCCCTCTCAGTGCCTGGCATATAACTCACTGCTTACATCACGGACCATTCCTGAAAAGGGCCAGATAATAAGTATTTTAGATTTGTGGTCCATATTTTCTCTAACACAACCACTCAACCCTGCGAAAAGCAGCCATACACTCTATATTACCAAATGGGCATAGCATTGTTCCAATAAAACTTTACTTACAAAAGCAGGCCTGGTTTGCTGACCCTTGTTATTCACCAGTATGTATTCTATATACCCTAGATGACGTGTAGTTACCTTATTGCTTACTTTATTTTTTTAAAAGATTTTATTTATTTATTTATCAGAGAGAGAGAGCACGAGCAGGGGGAAGAGTAGAGGGAGAGGGAGAAGCAGGCTCCCCACCAAGCAGGGAGCCCGATGCGGGGCTCGATCCCAGGACCCTGGGATCATGACCCGAGCCGAAGGCAGACGCTTAACCATCTGAGCCACCCAGGTGCCCCTGCTTAGTTAAAGACTTCATAGTGATTCTTCTTCTGGCCCTTCTGAATACTCAGCCCTGATTTTAGCCTCACCTCTTAATTGGAGAATGTAACTCTAAGAGAGGAAACTAATAACTTTAGAAATTTCTAGGTGGGGCAGAAAATGATGCTGGGTGAAAATATGTATGAATATCACGTTCAGTATCAGAAATTTCACTCCACCCCTATCCCAGCAAGGTTGCCATATTTGGGGAAGACACTGCTTCAAGAGAGGAAGCACTTCTAGAAAACCAATAGCCAGCAAGGCATGGAAATCTCTGTCACTTAATTTGTAAGTGGAAGGCAGTTCAAACAATTCAGTGGGGGTCTCTTTATGGCCTCTTTACTCCATCACCAACACTTCCCTCCTCTCATGACCCATGGTCATCAGTCCCCCTTGCTCATCGGTCAATACCATGACTTTTAGGGGGGCCCACGAAGTAGCGATGAAAGAACTCAGAAAAACATTGCATTTGCAATATAACACTGATAGTTTTGAAACAATGCTTCCACATTTGGAGCAGTATTAAGAGATTGGATGAAAGACAAGGTGCTAAATCTTCTTGCTTCAATAAAGCCTCAAATAATAAATCTTAAAGTTGTCCATGCAGACCCGTGTGTATTTCATCTCTGGTTGAAACTGGGGTGTGTGTTTCCACATATATAGAGAATGCTTCACTCTCCGTATTCTATTTTTTTCTATTCATAGAACAAAAATGAGAATCCTGGGTATGTATCACCCCCTGTGATTTCTAACTAGACATCAGTGAAGGAGGGTTCATTTCTGTGCTTGCCCAATCCCAGGAACATAATAGCATTTACTTGAAAGTGACCATGTAGGGGCGCCTGGGTGGCTCAGTCATTAAGCGTCTGCCTTCAGTTCAGGTCATGATCCCAGGATCCTGGGATCGAGCCCCACATAGGGCTCCCTGCTCTGCGGGGAGCCTGCTTCTCCCTCTCCCACTCCCCCTGCTTGTGTTCCCTCTCTCACTATGTCTCTCTCTGTCAAATAAATAAATAAAATCTTTAAAAAAAAAAAAAAGAAAGTGACCATGTAGAAAAGTATCTGCACTCATTCCTTCCTTGTACTGTATATTCCTGTACTTTGGTTTCCCCCATGCTGGTTCTGAATGATTAAAAGAAACAGGAAGTAGAGGGATGGGCAAAATGGGTGCAGGGGAGAGGGACACACAGGCTTCCAGGTATGGGATGAATAAATATTCACAGGAATAAAAGACACAGCAAAGGTAATATAATCGATACTGTAATAGTGGTATATGGTGACAGACGGGTAGCTGCACTTGCACTGAACATGGCACAATGTATAAACTCATAACTTGTCAAATTACCATGTTGTGCACCTGAAACTAATGTAACACTATCAATTATAATGGAGAAAACAGTTTTTTAAAATTTAAAAATTCAAATAAATATAAATAAAATGAAAGTAACAGAAAACATCTAGGCAGAGCCACCCACAACCGTGGCAGAATTTAAGTTCTCAGTGGCAACAGACTGAATCTTAGGACTCAGGACAAAGCAAGATTGTTTGACCTGGTCTCCTGATCTTTCACAGGCTCCGCTTCCAACAGACCTGGGGATGAAGACTGCCATCATCTTGGCCCTGATTGGCTGCCTGGTCACGGTCACTGAGCCCAAAGTCTACACTCGCTGCAAACTGGCAAAAATATTTTCGAGGGCTGGCCTTGACAATTACCAGGGCTTTAGCCTTGGAAACTGTGAGATTTCTTCCTTCCTGTTCTTTTTCTACCTTTGATCTCCCTGCTGAGATTCCAAAGTCTCCCCAACCCCCCAACTTTGGCTTGTCCCCAGCTCTTCCATTCACTGCCCCCCTCCCCAGGGACACCTGCTAGCTATCCATAAGTTCTCCTCAAATGATGCTCTCTGGGGCACCTCTCCTCCTCCCTACCCGTCATGTCCTCACTCCTGGAGTCCTGCGTGAATGATACCAGCAAGGGAAGGAGAAAACAATGCCCCCCCTTGCTGGCTTGGTAGGGACAGACCTGACTTCCGGCCTAGTCCAGGCGCAGCCGCTGACTAGGTGTGCAGCTTCGGAAGTGCCCCATGGGTGTGCTACTTGCCCTGTCCCTCCCCAAGGTCTGTTGGGACCACAGCGTTATTGTAACATGTATAAGGGAGCTCTCCTCTAAGAGCAGAGCTGGAGAAAAAAATGCATTTCTTTTACTGGCATTTCTGGCTTTCTCTCCCTCTAGGGATCTGCATGGCCTACTATGAGAGCCACTACAATACAACAGCTCAGACTGAGCTAGAGGATGGGAGCATTGACTACGGCATTTTTCAGATAAACAGTTTCACGTGGTGCAGACGGGCTAAGCTACAAGAGAGGAACCACTGTCACGTTGCCTGCGCAGGTACGGTTTTGATTTTCCAAAAATAATGTTCTCAGGAGTAAAAGCAGGAAAGCTGATAATGGAATGTCTACCCATTTTCTGCTTTGACAAAAACTTGGAGTAGATGTGCAAGTAGGTCTATACCCTGCCAATAAATTATTCAACAGTTCTCCAGGGTGACACTCACAGTCCTGTGGCCTACTTGCCCAAAGATGACTTATTCCTTCTAGGATGGTTTTTGTGAAACAACCATAAAAATGGAGGGGTGGAAAAAGGACCTTATTCTTTCATGCATAGAGACATTAAATATGTTCAATAAGAAGGAGAAAGCTGCTTGCCAACTGCTTTCCATAAAGCAATTTACTCAAAGTATGCGTTTATACTTCTTTGTAGAGAACGAGACAAATAAATACACTTTACATTTCTTAAACAGTAGAAATTAAGCTAGAATTCACTTCCAAGGCTTCTACTTCAATCATTTAAGAAATATATGTGTGCACAGAACTGAGGCTGGCAGAAAGCATCAGACATGAATTCAGGTATTTGGAAAAAGAATATATGCTTTAGGAAGTTAAAGGACTATAAACAGGTGTGGGTTGAGTGTTGCGGACTTCAGAGGACAAAGACATCATTGATAATGTCATGGAAAGTCTTGTAGACACAATGATATTTGATCTAAGACTTGGAAGATAGGTAAGATTTGGACATTCAGAGATAGATAAGAGTCATTCCAGGTAAAGAGAACAACAAAAGCCAAAAGATGCATGGTGGGAAGAAGGTATGGGGCACACACAGGGAGCAGTGAGACATTTGTGTTATCTGGAACAAAGGGGATGTGAAGACAAGTAACAGGACATGGGGTTGGAGCAGTTGATTACTACCTGACTCTGAAGGGCCTGGGAAGCCAGGTAAGACGTATGTACTGATTTCTGCCTGCAATAAGAAATCAGTAGAGGTCATTGATTAAGCATTGCTCCAGAAGGATTAATCTGCAAGCAGGGTATGAGATATTGCCATTGCAAGTGGTGAGGTGAGAGATAGAAAGACCTGAATGATGGTCATGGCTGGGGGCATGGAGAAGAACAGGCAAGAGATGCTCAACAGATCCTGCCCTCTCTCTACAACATAAGCTCCATGAAGGCAGGAATTTTATCTGTTTGGTCACTGATACATCCTCAATGCCCAGAGGGGTGCCAAGCCAGAGTTTTGGAATTCAAAAGATATTCATTAAATAAATGAATAGAAGGGGGGAGCCTGGGTGGCTCTGTCATTAAGTGTCTGCCTTCGGCTCAGGTCATGATCCCAGGGTCCTGGGATCGAGCCCCGCATCGGTCTCCCTGCTCAGCGGGAAGCCTGCTTCTCCCTCTCCCCCTGCTTGTGTTCCCTCTCTCACTGTGTCTCTCTCTGTCAAATAAATAAATAAAATCTTTAAAAAAAATAAAAAATAAATAAATAGGTAGATAGTTAGAAGGAATGAGGAGCAAGGGTGAAGACAAAGAGTTATAAGATATTCTGTGACAAACTCCTTACGAGCAGGAAATAAACTTTTAATTTCTCTTTGACACAAACAGGATAATCAGTACGTATGTTTGAATGTATGAATGATTGAACAATGTGTTAATTTTCTAATAAGTTTTCCCTACACCTACTTTACAAGAGAATGCTCACTAACTCCTGAAGCAGATCATACAATTGTCAATCAATTCCTAATTTAGAACATTTTTCTGTTAGGCCAAAATCTACCTCTTTCTAGCTTTCTTCCATTAATTCTAGTTTTTCCTTCTGGATTTATTTAAAACAAATTTGCTCACTTTTATACATAGAAACTTATTAAAAGCTTGAACATGACTAGTAGATATTTCTTATCTTTACTTTCTTACCTTCTGGGCTAAAACTAGTTCAGTATTTTTACCTTCCTAGAGGTATGACTTTTAAACCTCTCCCCATCCATGGCCAATTTCATTAGCAGTCCCCAAGAGCTTGCCAATGGAGTCTTCCAGTTAACCACAACAACTGGACATGTACATTTTTAGAAGTTGAAAAGCAGGAGGACAAGTACTGGCTAATTTAGTAATTAGAGAAATTTGAGTCCTACTGACAGTGGGAAAGCCAAGAAGCAACCATAGAATCCTAAAAGGGCTCAGAAATCAGCAGGATCAGCTAATTCTGGAAACTGGAATGAAAATAGGTAGAAAATAAGAGGATTGATGGGAAGTCCAATTAAGCAGCATCTAGACCATCAGATTCCCTTCCTGACTCCATTCAGCTACTGACTTCTCATCCCCAGTCCTGGCAGAATACTGGAGCTTTCCTTTCTGAACAGAGTAAGTAGAAAGTCTCTCAACTGAGGGACCTCAACAACCTGTGAAAGTGAGAGTTCCATACTGAAGACATGGGAGATTAAAGTTTCCATAGTCCCAGGCACCTTCCTCCACTTAGATCCTAGAATGATGGAAATCAGGCTAGACTCTCCAGAAGGGAAGATTCTGTTCTGGAGATTTCACACAGATGAAAAGGACATAGCTAAAGATTCTGAGTAGGAGCTCTCCATGAACAAAACTAGCCAGACTTCCCCTATAGGGAGATACACAGTTGAAAATCCCCGTGTCTGTGTACAGAACTCCTAATCAGCTTTTTAGTCTCTCTTTCTTAAATAAGTGCAGATAAACAAGGATCATCAGACTTCATATAAGTGTCATTGACATGAAAGAATGGGACAAAACAAAACAAAAAACAAAATCAGATAAAAGTAACTTGTTGAAAGCAGAGATTATATAGGGAAATGAAAATTTCAAATGAAAAAGGGAAGTGTCATTGATATTTTCAGCTAGATAACATGTCTTATCAATGAAACAAGAAAAGGATGCTTTATTAAAAAAGAAATACTTGGAGAAAAGCTCCTAGAAATTCAAAATATGATTACAGACACACAAAAAAACTCAATAGAAAAGTTGGAAGATAAGATTAAGGAAATCTCTCTAAAAGCAGAATGAAAAAGAAAGAGATAGGTGGAAAATAGGAGAAATAAAGATACGATAAATAAATGGATCTGAATAATACAAGTTTCAGCAGGATAGAAGAGAAACAGTAGATAGAATGAAATCTTTAAAAAGCATTTCCAGAACTGAAGGGCATGTGTTTCCAATTTATAGGATCCATCACATAACCAGTACAGTCGATTAACATAGATTCACACTAAGGCACATCCTCATGAAATTTCAGAAAACTAGAGAGAAATAAAATACAATATAGTCTTCAAAGAAAGAGTAAAACGTGTTCCATACAAAAGCTCAAGCATCAGAGTAGTATCAGACTTCTCAATATCAATATTAGAAGCTAGAAGAAAATAGAGTAATGTCTTTAAAATCTTGAAGAAGAATTATTTCCAAACTAAAATTTTATGCTAGCTGAATCGTCAATATGTTGTGAGTGTAGAATGAATATATTTTGAGACAAGCAAGTTGTCAAAAAATTTACCTTCAATAGAAAGAATCCTGACTGGAAAACCACTAACTCAAACTAAGTACTACAAGAATTTTTTAAAAGGGGCTACTTACAGAAGCGTTGTCAGATTGCAGGGAACCCCCAGGAAGGAATGAAGTAAAGGATTAGAAACAGCAGATCATTACTAACCCCTGGCCCAAGTGGGAATGGAGAGAGAGCTGTGACCCCTACCCAGATACAGTCTGCATGGAGAAGTCTACCTTATAGGAGTTGTGACCTTCAATCAAGGGACACAGTTTGTTCTTAGTGATTTGACAGAAAAAAAGGCTGAGGAAATATATATATCCCAGCTTCACTGTCCTTTTCCCTTGCAATCTCCTACTAACACTCGTTGTTCAACTCTGCCAGAGGTCAGAGGACAGCGGAGGTCTACTGATGTCATCCATGTAGATCAGCCTCTTAGTGCACAGAGCAAGGTAAAAGAGGATAGAGGGTGGCTCAGTGGGGGCAATGAAAAGATATTTAGCACAGAACTTTTGGAGAAGGTGTTGCATTAAAAGGATAAAGTAAACCAAGAAATAGGAAGACATAGATCCAGGAAACAAGAGATTTCAATAAAGGAGAGAGGCAAAGGGAATGCCCAAGATGATTATGAGGGATGATCCCAGGATGAATTTTTATAGTTGATTTCTAAATTGATTCTGTTGTAGTCAGAGACTATAGTGTATATGGTTTCAAACCTTTGAAATGATTTGAACCTTATTTTGTGGTATAGACCTAGGATCACCATACAGTATATAATTATGGTGAATATGCATTTGAAAAAATAATGTGTATTCTACAATTATTAGGTGGATATTCTATACCATCTATATATGTATATGTACTCTATAATATATACGTATATTATATACTTACTTATTTTCTTATTTTATTAAATGATGAGAAAGATGTATTGAAATCTCCAACTATAATTATAATTTTATGTATTTCTCCTTTCAGCTTTGTCATTTTTGAAGCTCTGTTATTAGGTACATACACATTGAGATTGTTAAATCTTCCTAATGAGTTGACCCTTTTATCATTAGTGCCAGTGCCCCTCCTTAACTCTGATAATATTTCTTATCCCAAAATCTACTGTACCTGATCGTAATATAGTGACTCAGTTTTCTTTGCATGATATATTTATTTCCATTCTTTTACTTTTAATTTATCTGTATCTTTACATTCACTGTGAATTTCTTATAGGCAACACATAGTTAGGTGTTGCTTTTATATCCAGTCCAACAATTTCTGCTTTTCATTAGGAATTTTTAGAACAGGGGTCAGCAAACTTTTTCTAAAAGGGCCAGATAGTAAATTTTTTAGGCTTGTGTGCCTATACAGTCTCAGCTGTAACTATCCAACTCTCCGTGTAGCACAAAAGCAGTCATAGACAAGATGTAAATGAATAAGCATGGCTGTGTTCCACGAAACGTTTATTTAGAAAAACAGAGGGTAGGCCTGTGGGCCATAGTTTGCTGAACCTTGGTTTAGACCATTTATATTTAATGTAATTACATATGGTTACTTTAAAATCCACTGTCTTGGGCGCCTGGGTGGCTCAGTTGGTTAAGCAACTGCCTTCGGCTCAGGTCATGATCCTGGAGTCCCGGGATCGAGTCCCGCATCGGGCTCCCTGCTCAGCGAGGAGCCTGCTTCTCCCTCTGACCCTCCCCCCTCTCATGTACTCTCTCTCATTCTCGCTCTCTCAAATAAATAAATAAAAATCTTTAAAAAAAAAAAATAAATAAAATCCACTGTCTTGTTTTTTGTTTTTGTGCTGTCTGTTTTTGGTTCATTTTTTTCTGCTTCTTTTGGATTACTGAATATTTTTCAGTATTCTCTTTTATTTCCTCCATTGGCTTATTAACTACACTTCTGTATTATTTTTAGTGGTTACTCTAGGGCTTACAATATGCATCATCTTCTCACATTCTACCTTCAAATAGCATTATGCCACTTGACATATAAACATGAGTTTTATGACAGTATACTTCTATTTCCCCATCTCATCTTTTATGCGATGTTGCTCTGCACTTTCCTTCAAGTTATACACCTCATGCATTTTTGCCTTAAAAGGATCTCTTTATATTTGCCACATATTTACCATTTCCAACACTCTTCATTCCTTTGGTGGATTCATTTGGGTAGGCAGGTAAGAGATATCACTTTCCTCTACCTAAAGAATATCCTTCAGGGGCTTCTGAGTGGCTCAGTCGGTTAAGTGTCTGACTCGTGGTTTTTGCTCAGGTCATGTTCTCAGGGCTGGGATATCAAACCACACTAGAGCCCAGCTAGAGCCCAGCTAGAGCCCAGCTAGAGCCCAGTTAGAGCCCCCTTGGGCTCTGCCTTTAGTGGAGAGTCTGTTTCCCCTCTCCCTCTCCCTCTGCTCCTCTCCCTGTTCATGCACCCCCTCTCCTTCTCATTCTCTCTCTCTCTAAAATAAATAAATAAATCTTTTTTTTTTTTTTAAGAATATCCTTCAATATTTTTTTGGAATGGAGGTCTACTAGAAAACATTCTCTCAGCTTTTGTCTATCAGAAAGTGTCTATAGGGCACCTGGGTGGCTCAGATGGTTAAGCGTCTGCCTTCGGCTCAGGTCATGATCCCAGAGTCCGGGGATCGAGTTCCACATCAGGTTCCCTGCTCCGCCGGAAGTCTGCTTCTCCCCCTGCCTCTCTCTCTCTCCCTCTCTCTGTCTCTCATGAATAAATAAATAAAATCTTTTTAAAAAAGTGTCTATATTTCACTTTCTTCTTTGAGGGATATTTGCTTTCTATATAAAATTTTAGGCTGGCAGATGTTTTTCTCTCATTTTGTTAAAGATAACCCTTTGTCTTCTGGCTCACCTTGTTTATTATGAGAAATTGGTGATTTTCTTATTTGTATCCCGTGTGTAATGTCTCTTTTTTTCTCTACCTGCCTTTAAGATTTCCTTTCAATCTCCAGTTTTCAGCACTTTGATTATGATGTGTGTTTTCTTATTTATCTTACTTGATGTTCATTAACATTTTGGATCCCTGAGTTCATAATTTTCATCTTTTCTCCTTCTAAAACTTGAATGATACATGTATTAGATTATTTGATGTTGTCCCACAGGTCAC
This sequence comes from Halichoerus grypus, assembly GCF_964656455.1. Lineage (NCBI taxonomy): Eukaryota > Metazoa > Chordata > Mammalia > Carnivora > Phocidae > Halichoerus > Halichoerus grypus. Next base: position 68,076,543 of record NC_135717.1, read on the forward strand.
CAAGGCTCTTCATTTTTTTCAATCTTTTTCCCTTTGTGTGTTTTATTTTCAATATTTTCCATTGTTATATCTTTGAGTTCTCTGATCTTTTTTCTGAAGTGCCTAATCTATTAAATTCATTAACTGAATGTCTTATTTCAGAGATTGTATATTTTCAGTGCTAGGTAATTGCTTTATATATTTCATTTCCCTCATTTTATTCATGTATTTCTTTAAGTCCTTGATATAAATAAGCATATTTATAAATTGTTTTAAATTCTTGCCCGGTAATTCAATCAACTGTGTCATTTCTGGGTCTTAACATTGACTGATCTTTCCCCTGGTTGTGGGTCACATTCGTATGCCTCTTTGCACATACAATAACATTTTGTTGGATACTAAAGATAGTATATATTACATTTTTAAGTGTCTGGATTGTTTTCTTCCTTTAAGGAGTGTTGGATTTCATCCTGGCAAGTAGTTAATTCTGATTAGCTTGACCCTTTTAAGACTTGCTTTTAAATTGTGGTAGGGAAGTTTGAGAGTCATCTTTATGGTGGGGCTAATTTAATGCTACTACCAAGGCATGGCTTTTCTAGTGTCTTTTCAATGTCCAGGGGTTCACCAACATTTCTCCCTCCTGACTAGTCAGAAATCAAATGTCTCCCAGCCCTGTGTGAGCTCTGTGATTGTACAGGTTCCTGGTAATTGTTTTCTAGCTAGCTTCATGGAGTTTTACTCTTTGCAAGCCCAGTTTAAGCCTTCAGCCAAAGACTCCGTGGAATCCCCATGAGGATTTCTGGTGTTCTCCTTCTGGGTGGCCCCTTACTCTCAGGTATTCTTCTCCACAAATTGCAGCTCCCTTAGCCTCTTATCTCTGTCTCCTCCACTTAAATTGCCATCTCCTGCCTGGGTTTTACCTTTCTGGTCTGGCAAGTGCCTCTGGGCAGAAAGTCATGGTAATCATAAGACTCCCCTCATTTTGTTTCTATCTCTCAAGGGTCATGATCCTGCCTTGTCTTTTGCCTAACATCTGAAGATAACGTGCTCATATATTTTGTCTAGTTTTCTAGTTGTTTACAGTGGGAGAGAAAATCTGTTACTCCATCATGGCCATGCTTGACTTTACATGCAGTTGACTAATTTAATATTGTTCAATTTAGTTTCAAATAAGGAAGTCTGGGGCAAACATATATCTGTAAGGCAATCTTGAATTCTAGGAAATTAAAATGTTGGACGATTCATGGTTAGAGGTGAAGGAACACTCCTATCTGCTTTCTCATCATAAAGAGCATGGGATTTTTAGAGACAGCTTTAAAATAGAAAACAGGATGTTGGTTTTATATCCTAATCACCCCTTAGTAGCTGGCCTCCCTCAGCCTCAGGCCAGAGAAGCTTTAATTATGGTCAATGTCATTCTGTCCCATGTATTACAGAAGTAGAGATATTTGTCATGGGAACCTGGAAACAAGTTAGCATTATGGTCTCTTTAGGAGAAACATGACATTTCATATATGTACGGGTTACGTGCACCTCCTGCCCATCTTCCAAAGCTATGCCTTCTCCTCAATCCCATACCCAAGTCTATTTCCAAAATTCCAGCTTACCTTCCCCAAACTATTTGGACAGAATATTTTTATATATACATATATATAAACATACATATATGTTTACACACAAATAATAATATAATATTAATCTTTATTTTCCTCCAACAGCATAGACCTCTTTAAAGTAGGAGATGTTTACGGAAAAGGACGGTGATTGTTGTCTCTTGTATCTAGTCTCTTCCACTTATATTAATCTCTATTTCTCAGCAGCTGGGTATCCGAGTTGGCTTTTGTCACTTCAGAGTGGAAGGAGATGTAAACTGTGGGCATGATAGTGATACTGTAGGTGGGAGGCAGGAGGATGCTGGGGAGAGACAGACTTTGAAGCAGAACTAACTTACCTGAAAATAAGTAGTTCTTTCCGTGTAGATTGTTGCTGTTTTCTGTTGTTGATGTGGGAGAATAAGCTATTCAGTTGAATAATGCTTTGCTGTTCAACAGAACCCTTTGACTGCAGAGACTTGTCTATTTAAAGTAAATTGAGCAGAAGCAATTCTTGGCATGGATCCTTAGAACTACTTGCTCTCTTGACTCATTTCTGCCCCTCTGCTGCCCCTCTGTGGCAATTTCATTGTGTCTTCACATCTCAGCACATCAGTCTTGTTTCCCAGCCCCCATCTTCCTTAACGTATTTTCCTAAGCAAATTCAAAGTCGTGTCCAACTAGCACTTTCAAGACATCTCATTAGGGTAACAAAAAGCTACAGCAAAGTGAGAGACTGACAAACAAACTACAAGGTCCCCACCACATGGGCCTGAGCACCTAATCTCATCAATGGTACACAGCATCCCCAGCCAAGCAAACTGCCTTACCCCAAACACAAGCCTTCCACAATGTGTACATGCCTCTGGTGTGCTCCAGTCCTGGCATGATAGAATACTCTCTACTTCTTCCCACTATGTATAGTCTGTTTCCTTCCCACCCCTTGAGGCCCCACTGGACCCACTTCTCCTAGGAAATAGGCTCCAACAACTTTCAAACACGAACGGTATGTCAGCTCTTACCAAGCATTTGTGCACACAAAATAAAGTGTTTCTAGGTAATTTGAACATGTAACAGATACCAAGCACTTAAGTTTGGATCATCTCTTAATAAATAATTACTTGAAAAATGAACAAAGTACTTATATTTCTTTATCAACTTCATTAGCATATAGTATTCCATAGCATCCAAAGATTCCAGGTATCTTTGCTTAAGTGTCTGTGTTGGAAGGAAGTAGTCGAGGACAATAGAAGTTAAGCCCTAAGTTTGAATGCAGGCTCATTTACTGAGTATGGACCTCAGTTTAAAGGGCTAATCATGGTACTCACCCACATAGTTGTTCCGAGGCTGAACGGAGATAATACATGAAGAGACTTAACGTGAGCTTGACACACAGTAAGTTTTCAATAAAGGTTGGCTCTTATTAATAGCGACTACTATTCTAACTACTTATCTTTCTAGAAATAAGGCAAAAGACATAATCTAACAAAGCTTTAGTTTTCACTGTGTATCAAATGCTAGTGAATTTGCATATTGTCTCAATTTGTTATCACCTATAGGTCCTATCTTTTGTTAATTTTCTTTTGGTTAATAGAAGTTTTTTTTTTTTTTAATATTTAATTTATTTATTTGACAGAGAGAGAGAGAGATAGCAAGAGCAGGAACACAAGCAGGGGGAGTAGGAGAGGGAGAAGCAGGCTTCTTGCCGAGCAGGGAGCCCGATGAGGGACTCGATCCCAGGACCCTCAGATCATGACCTGAGCCAAAAGCAGACACTTAATGACTGAGCCACCCAGGTGCCCCTAGAAGTTTGTTTTAAATTAAAAAAAAAAAAAAAGATTTAGAATGAATTTGCTTAAAAGAAATCTATCATTACCTTTATCTTTTAGCTAAGCTTATCTGAAAAAGCAACCTAATTAGCAACTAAACTGGCATACTCAAGAAAAAACTTAATTTTCAACTGAGTTTACAAAATAATTTTGTATTGTAGTGATCTATTTAGGCTAACATTATTCTTTTTGGTTATATTTTTCTGAAAATCAAAATAATACATTTCTATTGTAAAAAGTTTAGAAATATGCAGTGAAGATTTAAAAGCACTGGTGATCCCACAACTCAGAGCTAAACCTTCAAATATTGGTGACTATAACTATCTTTTTATTTTCTCTCTCAACCAATGTTGTCCAATAGTACTTTCTGTGATGATGGAAATGTTCTCTGGCTATCCACTATGAGAACCACTAGCCACGATAAAGATGCTATAAAGCATCTGAAATGTAGTGAGAACAACTGCGAAACTGAAGTTCTAATTGTATCGATTAATTTAAATTTAAATAGTCCCATGTATCTAACGGCCACCATATTGGACTGTGTAGCTCTAGGAGGATATTTTCTACAATATTGTGAACCTTACACTGGGAACATTTTCCACTATTATGAAATCATGTCAACACACGATTTTAAATGGCACCTTATTTCATTCTATGGAGGTATTATTATTAATGTGATCTAATTATAAGATCTAATTATAAGGCAATTAGATCTTTTCCATTTGGAAGTAAATTTCCTCTTGTAAACAAAGCTACAATAAACTACTTTGTAAATAAATCTTTGTCTAGATTCATAAGTAGTTCCTTAAGATAGATCCAGAAAGAGAAATTACTAGGCAAGAAGATAAGAGCCACTTTAAGGCTCTTGACACATTCTATTAAATTGTTTTCCTGAAAAGCTGAACTCATTATACTCTTACCACAAGCACTGAAGAGTGCCTATGTCATTGCACCCTTGTCAACATGGAGCATTACCTTGTCCTTTAAAAAATCTTTGCTTAGGGGCACCTGGGTGGCTCAGTTGTTAAGTGTCTGCCTTCTGCTCAGGTCATGATCCCAGGTCCTGGGATCGAGCCCCGCATCGGGCTCGCTGTTCGGCAGGAAGCCTGCTTCTCCCTCTGCCTCTCCCCCTGCTTTTGTGCCCTCTCTCGCTGTGTCTCTCTCTGTCAAATAAATAAATAAAATCTTTAAAAAAAAATAAAAATAAAAATCTTTGCTTAATTGATAAATAAAAATGATATCAAATGGTGTAGGCTTTTGTGTCTTTGATTGGTGGTGGTGATGGGCAGAGAGGTGGACTTCCCAGATTCCCTTTGAAGGGAAGGTGTCTGGCTCCAGTGGCATCTGTATGATTTGCAGACAGTTTACCTGGCACCTTCTTCAGTGTCGTTTTAGCTGCAGAGGAGTGCGCCATCCAACACTGTGCCCCTCTGGGGCAGTCCACACCCAGGGACTAAGTGAGGGGGAGTCATACGGACTTAGCCTTTTGGGCACCCCTTGGGCAACTTCGATGGGCCTGCATCACAACAGGACACATCCATCTGCCCAGTCCAGCTTTTGCCCCCTTTCTTTCACAGATGTGGATCTCTTATAAATACTCTGCACCCCAAGCCCATGTCTGCATTTACTTCTGAAAAACCCACCGTGCAACAGAAGTGATGTTTGACTTTATATTTATTTGCCTTTTTCTGTCATGTTTGCATGGAGGATTTTGAGGCCACTTCTGGGCAAGCAGGAAAGAATGCTAAGACCAGTGAATTCATTGGCAATCAGAAGATCTGTTATGTCAGAAAGCCATAAAAAAACTAACAAAGACTAATGTGTCTGGCATAAAAATTTTTGCATATAAAAAACACCTTGGATTGATTTTTTTTATGCAAAAAACTGGAAAGTTAAATAGACAAGTTTACTATTTACTTATAAAGAGATCGTGTGTGTCAAAGCATCCGAAGTAGAGGAAACACTGTACTGTCCTCTTACTTATGTATTTCTTTAGGACACAGAAAACATTCTCCGCCTGTGTCTATTCTAAACACATTTCCAAAAACCCTACAGGACTGAAATTTCAAGAAGCCCAGATGTGGCTACTCTAGAAATTTAAAAAGAAAATTCTTTGATTTGTGAAGAAGCTCAACAAAAATAAGAATATGGTTCATAGTTCTTCCCACCCTCCTGTTCCAACAAACAGTGAGAAAAGTGAAGAAAACCTGATCGGGGCTTCCCCTCAAATAACAGTCTCAGCTAATACTATTCTCCTCTCTCTTATAGCCTTGATCACGGATGACCTCACAGATGCAATTATCTGTGCCAAGAAAATTGCCAAAGAGACAGAAGGGATGAACTATTGGTAAGAGTCTTTCCTTGGCAGACTTTGGCTGACGTGGCTAAAACCGACACTGTCCATTCATCACGCCCAGCGAGCACTGACAAACTCACCTCTGCAGAGAGGTCCGACGATGGTAATGTGACCTTGTCTCTACCCTGCCCCGTGAGTGTGTGGGTGGACAGCGAACACCGCGAAAGGGGTTTCTACGGGGACGAGAGACGGTATGAGTCATGGTCATTTGCAATTGTTTTTCACATTAAGGTATTCCAAACAACAGAGCAAGAAGTGCTTTCTAATGTGAATTGCCAGTGAAAGCAATACAAGAGAGGAGAAAAGGTTGAGTTTGCTCTCCACTTGGACAAGATCTTGGAGGGCTAGGGCAACATTTTGTGCGGGGAGAGAACAGGCAGCAGCGAGAGAAAAATGACCATGTCAGTTACACCATACATTAGCAGGAAACTTCCCGAGGACGGTGCAGAGACATGGTTTCTGGTGCTCGAAGTAATCTGAGGCTGGGTTTCCTGTGAACATTGCTAATCAGGCCACCCACTTGGGGAACCCAAATTTTCAGAGGTGTTGGTGTTGAACTAAATGACCCATCCTTATAAAAGCTGTTTACCTGTTACTAAGGCTAATAAGGGCTAGGAGAAAACCTAGGAGAGAAAAGTCTTAAGGCAAAAGGATAGGGTCGTTAGATCTCAGAAACAAAACTAAATCCTGGGCACCGCTTACAGTTTTGGTTAATTACCTATGGTTTCAAACCTACGAATATTTGGATTGTCATGTTTCTTTCTGTTGCTCCTACTTCCCTCTCCTCCTTAGGCAAGGCTGGAAGAAACACTGTGAGGGCAAAGACCTGTCTGAGTGGAAAAAGGGATGTGAGGTTTCATGAATTGGAACTGGACCCAGGATGCTCTGCAGCCACTCCCTAGGATTTGTCACCCTTTCCCCCCTTCCTCCCAAAATTCCTTCTCGAAGTTGGAGAGGGAAAACTAATTTATAGTTTTAAGGAATTAAATATTTCTATTTAACTATCTTTACTTACACTGACTTTATTTAAGTGATGTCACAAAAGCACAGTGGTGAGATTTGGAGTCACTTGCAAAACATTCTAGCCCCAGAAGGAACAAACCTACCGCTTCATTCTAAGGATTACTGGCTCCTGTGGCCCTGAAATGGCTTTTCATTTAAAAAGAAGACTCCCGGGGCACCTGGGTGGCTCAGTCGGTTAAGCAACTGACTCTTGGTTTTGGCTCAGGTCATAGGATCGAGCCCCTCATCGGGCTCTACGCTCAGTGTGGAATCTGCTTGGGACTCTCTGTCCCTCTCCCACTGCCCCTCCCCCCTGCTCTCTCTCTCGCTCTCTCTCTCAAATAAATAAATAAATATTAAAAAAAAAAAGAAGAAGAAGAAGACTGTCAAATCAAGGAGAGCAGTAGATGAATGACCATAGTTTGCTGACCTCTTTCCTGAAGCATTAGGTCATTCTTCTCTTGGTCAGCAGACCCACGATCCCTCCTCAACTCACCACTGCCAGAGAGAATGTTCCTGTGAGATGCAGACATTCCTGATGGACACTCTAATAGAAATAAGTGGGTGAAGTTGCAGCTCTCATCATTAATGTTAAGAGAGTTCCCCAGGTTCCAACATCTATTTAAATTAAATCTATCAAATTCAAAACTAACATCATCATGGCAAAATTGCTTCCAGCCTTAGACCTATAGATTTTATTAGTTTGGTCAGGAAACTGGTGACTATCTGAAGGACACTTCATTACCTTCACACTGAGCCGAGGAGCTCAGATCCCAAAGAGCTGTTCCCAGAATGCCCTCTGTTCCATGCAGGGACAGCCCACAGGGCAGGGCAGCTCTGCTCTGCTGAGTTTTCTCTCCTCCGTTCTCCGTCCTGCTGGGGCAGACGTGGTTGGGGCTGCCATATTGCAACGTTACATAGCAAGCTCAAGTTGAATGCAATCTGACCTCAAGAATGCACTCAATTAAGGTTTGTTAAAGAAATGGTTATGCCTACAGATAAGTTTCCCACTTAGAAGAAAGTCCGCACTGGTCAGGCTGATGGGTTTTGTGACAGCACCTAACTGACCCATAAACACTCTCTCATTGCCAACTGCCTGGGCTCTGCCATTGGCTCATGTCACATCCTGGCTTCACTTGCAGGCAGAGGCTTTAAGAAAGTCTGAGCTGCTACTTGCCAAAAGAATATAAACATTCCATATTGTCTAAACAAACAGAATCCAGTAACAATTTAACAGGCATCACAAACCATGGGAAAAAAAGCTTTAGAAACTCGCAGAAGAATTGAAAAAGAATTCTGTAAGATGGCTGAAGAAAATGTGAAAAATATTGAATCCATTAAGTTGCACTAAATCAACAATTTATGCTTCTACAAGTCCATAAATATGCATCTTTCATTACTGTTGTCCTGTTATCCATCTGCCTTGCCCCCCCCCCATTCTTAGCCAAACCTCCTCCATTAAACCGGTGATACCGTGTTCATGACCGAGGTTGACATGGGACCCGTCAGCTGCACAAACACTAGGGGAAAGACTAAACAAACAAACAAACAAAAAACCACTCAACTCCAAAAAAGGAGTGCTTTGAAATTACAAATGAAGAGAGGTTGGCTGGCCTTACAATTTGATCTATCTTTTCACAAAACTCAACATTTCTAAGCATGTAATCCTACTATTTCTCTCCCTAAGTGTTTCATTTATTAAGTATTTCCATAAAGATTTAGGATAAAAAAATTGCATTGTCCTGGATAATTTTTCATAATTAATGCTCTCAGAAATTCAAGAAGAAAATATTGCTCCTGTTCCTGAGTTACCTTTATTTAACAAAGGTATCTTGAAATAACAACTGAAACGTATATTCCCTTTTACAGTTTCCAAGATATTTGGAAATAGATTCTCCATTTCTCCTCACAGACACCTTAGCAGCTTCCCAGATGTCACTGCACAGACAGTTGGATATTAGGGTTTGGAGAACTGCTTAGGTAGATGCATTCTTTCTTTGGAGACTCAGCTCTGCCTGGCTCTTGGGGCCCCTCCCCCAGTGCCTGTCCCTGTGTGCCCCAGCTCGTTCTCTGTCATTCCTCAACACTTTCTGTCTGGCTCAACCACTTTTTTCTGAAAAAGAAATGCCTCCTGAACCCATATACCATTTCCCCTTGGGGGTCCGGTTTTCCCCAAACCTGGAAGACTGTGCCACTTCCCGATAGCCTCTTCAAGCCCCGCCTAGCCTACAGGGAGCCTCTCTAGTCCTCCAACCTCCAAACACTCTTTTCCCTATGATCTTTCCCAACTGGAAACATACAGGATCATAGAAGGAATACAAACAAGACATTGCATTTGGAACATTTTTATTTTCAAATCAGGTGCACATCCAATATTTCAAATGCTCCTCACAACTACCTTGGGACACAGTGTAACGTAATCTTTACTCTATACAGAAGACACTGAGTTATCGAAAGGGTGACTGTCTCCACAGTGCCACAGTGGGGAATCGAGGGTAAGCCTGCCCCCCTATAGGAATCCTCAGAACTCAGTGAAATAACAGTGGCCTAGTTTCTTTAGGGACAAGGAGTGCCTGAGCCCCTCATCTGTGTTCATCACCCACCTTTTTGAGGACCCCAATACAGCAAAAACGTTAGCCAGGCCTAGAAAGATCTAGAAGAAGAGAGTAGGAAATGCTCTCACCCAAAATTTAATCTCTTCAAGGTGAATTAAAGAAATAAAGCCTCCATTAGGAGACCAAGAAAGATTTCCTCTGTCCTCCCAAAATAAATGGAAAATGTTCTAGATTTCTGAAACTTGAAACAAGAACATGTATTGCTTTTCCCAACAAAAAATTTACATTTTTTAAATTAAAACATGAAAATTATTTCTTCCAATGGCCATGTCTTCCAAATGGCCACTTCAAGCCCGCTCCCCTGGAGTCAGGCTCCGCATTTCCTCTGTGGGGCCGCTAGACAGAAGAGTACATACGGCCAAGGAAGCGCTCTGGACATGACCATCATCCAGGTCAGCCGCTCCAGGGAGCATCCAGATGCTGGAAGCTCCACACATGGAACAGTCAAGGGATGGAAATCCTCACAGCTTGTTTGCACAGAAGCCCCTTCCCTGGGGGAGCTGAGGATCCAGGAGGAAACCTGACTGTAGTAGAATCATCTGGAACACAACAGGGCGCCCTGACGGACCCGGGGCAGCTACACGGCACTGTGACTCGGACAGGTGACTCTGTCTCTCCCTCATTTTCCTTCCTTGCTTTTCCAGTTTATTCACAGTGCAGGAGGGGACGGGAAAGAGACACTCGGAAACTGTCCTAAATCACGGACACAGCAAGCACATCTGTTTAATCCGATCCTTCTGTAACAGCACAAAGGGGGGAAACAGAAGGTCAGAAGCTAATAAACAGTCTCACAGAAGAGGGGAAGGGAGGAGAGAGACAAAGCTGATATTTTGTTACACGAGGCGGCAACTCGAACAACTTTCGCCATGGGGGCCCCCTTCCTGGTGGACAGCCCAGACCCAGCACTGCATCTCGAGCAGGGGCCTTTGCACTGCCTTCGTTTTCATAACTTTATCAGTTGGGCCCTGATTATAACCAGAATCCATATTCATTGGGGAACATATAGAAAATAGTTTTCCAAACAATAAAAATATTCTCACTACTCAACGATAACTGCTACTAATACTCTTGGCTTTTCTTCCAGTTTTTTTTTTCCTATCTTTTATAGGATTGGAATCAGAATTTTAATTTTGTAACCTGATCTTTTCACTGAACATACCACACGGATTTCCCCCAATTAATATTTGCCAAAATACGGTGCCTACGAGCAGCAACACAATGGCTAGGCTGCTCCATAATCTCTTTGCTCTGTCCTCCCTTGTTGTGTAGCTGGCTCAACCAGCAACATTTTCAGGCCTGGGACTCTAGGCCAAGTTCTGGAAAGGGCTCTTTCTTTTCTCACTGCTTATTCTCCTCCAGACTTCACCAAAAGCCCTCCGCACGTGATTTTTCTGGGGCCCATCTTTCCATGGACTCCTTGACTGCTTTGGGGAGGACCTGGATCAAGACTAGAAATAGACTAGGCCACGGTTTCCAATCAGGATCCATCATCTGCCATTTGGCCCCACATTGAGAGCAAAAAAAGATGAAAGTCTGTACTGTCCCGAAAAATCCAAAGCATGTGGTTAGCCATGTTGTTTCACCTCCTGAAAAATGGGAAGAGCATACTCACTGCACACACTTATAGTGAGGGTTTGCAACAACATGAGAAACACACGGCACAGATCAGGCTTTAAAAAATAAAATCGGTGGGGCGCCTGGGTGGTGCAGTCGGTTAAGCATCGGACTCGGTTTTGGCTCAGGTCATGATCTCAGGGTCGCGAGATCGAGCCCCGCATCGGGCTCTGTGCTGGGCATGCAGTCTCCCTCTCCCTCTGTCTCTCCCCCTCCACGCTCTCTCTCTCTAAAATAAATACACAAATCTTTAAAAAAAAAAATTGGTTACTATTATTTTATTTCTACATTTTTCTCTCTTCAGTATGTTTAACAGGTGATTTCTAACAGGTACGGCAGATACTTCAATAGGATGAATTACATTTTGTGTGAAATAATGACATTTCTGAAAAGGGAAGGGAGAAATCTTTCCTGAAAGAAGCTGCCAATAAAACCTTGGCTGCATTTGTTTTACTTAGGTCCCTGCAGCTGCGATTTTCAAGCTACAGGGTAAAAAGTTAAAAGCGCTCTTGAGTCCCCTGCCTGCTCACTACCACGCCCCCTCTGGCAGCATAATTCTTGGTGAGGAAGAAAAAATAAATCTATAGTTGCCTTGAAAAGCATTCATGCAAAATAAAGCCCAGATTCATAAGTAATTGGACTTCTGCATCACTTTTCAAAACAGTATCCTGTTACGAGCTAAAGCAAACAGAGTGGTTTCAACCCCAAGAACTGACAGGCAGTGCAGAGGGCAGATTGGAAAAGATTAAATATTTGTGCAAAACGCCACATCCCCTTCACAAAGAGCCGCCTGAGTCTGGAATAAAAGGAAATGGGAATCAGAGGAAGGGGATCCAGGAACTGAGAAGAGAGTCTTATCTTTCCAGAGGAAGGATTGGTTTTGGAGGAGTTGGTGGGGAAGGGGAGAGGGGCAGAAATGAGGCGGAGGCGGGTGCCAGCGCTCAGGTCACTGCTTGCGCCCAAGGCTGCACTTTTGACCTGTGCAGGGCAGTCAGGCCACAGGGGCTCCGGGGAAGATGGAAACAGGATGGCAAGAGCTTCGAGGCTGCCAGGCTGTGGTGGCGGAGAAGCAAGAAAGAGGCACGCTCGGAGAAACCCACCGTCGGAGCAGTACTATGTTAATTTGTAAGGGTGGGAGGAGAGGAGGGTGGCCAGGGCCGAGGCCAGCGAAGCGCACTGTGCAAATCGGCAGTCCAAAGGCCCGCCAGTGGAGCAAAGGACAGACCAGAAAAGGGGGGTTTTAGAAAATTGTTTAAAAACAGCAGTTTTCAACTCTGCTAACAGTCTATCAAAGTTGGATTCTGCTTCTGAGACGTTTTAGTGTCTGCCAGGAACTTCGAATTAAAAAAAGGAAAAAAAAAAAAAAGGAAAAACCTCGTACAATAGAGCATTCTGTGTAAGCAGTAGGGAGATTGCTGATAAGATGAAAATCTTTTAGGAATTGGGATTTTTTTTCCCGTAGACTTTGGAGCTCCTCAGGGCCCCACCACGAAGACTAACACAGGGCACTCCCCATGAAAAAACAGTGTCCGGAGCCCTTTGAACATAGCTCAAGTGACCCATGTTCAAGGAGAAGGAGAGCCCATGGGAAGCACAGCCTGTGTTCCCATGTGCTGGCTTAGAGACAACACTAGAAGCAGCGGTTCTCAACGCTGGATGAGGCATCCGGAGGCTTTTTTAAAAAAATGCCAGTACCCAGGTCTGGTTCCCCTGTGCTAAGCTGGGCTCCCTGAAGGTGGAGCCCTGAAGTGGGTATTTTTTTTTAACTCCCCAATTCATTCAAATGTGCAGCCAGGGCCACGAAGCCTAAGCAAGAGACTTTAAAGGGGCCCTGCTGTTGCACCCAGTCTCCCCACTGGAAGAAGAGTATCAAGTACCCCCATCTTCCAGCTGTATCCTGGGTCCTCAAGAAGTCACGCACCTTGGAAGGCTTAGAGCCAATCCCAGGATCCGAGGAGTTGAACCTAGTCATCAGAGCAGACGGGGTGGCGGGGGGGGGGGGTGGTGGATAGAAATCGTCCAACTGCCAACAAATATTTAAGCAACCACCACGTGCCAGGCTCTATGCTGTAAAGGGAGCATAGACGTTATGGCAGGAGATCCCAAGGCTCTGAGTGTTCTGGGCAGGGAAGGGTGGCCGAACTGTGCACAGCCTGCAGTCTGTGAGCACAGAGAATGTTAAAGTACCATTTTCAAAAGGGTCTATATATAAATGCAAATATAAAATAAGCACATGTCAAGGGTTTTATTCAACTCATTAATTAATGAGAAAACCAGTAAGACCTCAAGACCGGTTGGAAGAGATTTGAAGAGCTAGGTATTTATAGGCAATTTACAAAAGGAATATTATGGTCAGATTGCTGGGTTAGATCTAAAATTAATATCTTAAAGGAAATAAATTATAACCTTTGAGGGTTTTTTCTTTTCTTTTCTTTTCTTTTTTTTTCTGCTGGACAAATGACTTGCCTTTCTACCAAAGAAAAAATCTACAACTTAATAGGTAACTTCACCGAGTCTGGGAATTTTTAACAACGGTGAACAGTGAGTTGAGGAAGCGCATTGCCCTGGCTAATCCTCAGGTGGGCTTTTGCCCCATAGGTCAGTGCAAGGACATGCTGCCCACCTGTCAGCCTTATTTCCAAGTTTTTGATCATTTTTCTTGATCACGAGCGGCAGGTGGCCAGACTGCAGGTCTGGGGAAGGAAGGCTGAGCTGGTAGCTGCAGAGTCACCCAAGAGAGCCCCGAGCCCACGCCGCAGCACACCCAGCCGGGGCCAGCTGGTCTGGGTGCCCAAGTAGCCTGCTGGGGCGGTGCCCACACATCAGCTGGGGCCTCCAGCCCCTGAAACTTCTGGGCAGATGGATTCAACCCCACACAGTCTTGGAAAGCCTAAGGCCTTCTGGAGATCTCTGAGAATTCCTGAGGAGTTCGTGCTCCGCTGGCGCGCGACTCCTGCTCCTGCTGGCTGGTCCCTGCAGCGATCCTCGCGCGTCTCAGGGACAGAAAACGTGTCCCTTTCTTTAATGTGCACAGCGCGAACATAAAATAAGACCCAACCATATAAGACATTGATACGGACTTTACTAGAAGGCTTAGGTGGATAGAAAGGTTTAGATCTGCTTCCTTTCCCTGGTCTTTCCTTCTCTAGTCTCTTTTCTCTCTGACTTAAAGGACCTATTTACCCCCCCTTTTTTTTTTTGACTTTTAAAAAACTTTAATTACCATTTTAATAGAGAGTATTTGGCATGGTTTGTAAGAGTGCTATAATCATTCTTATTTACGTTATGATATGCTCTGGGTTTCTGCTAGAGGCTGGGGAGGGGGCACTATTTGCCATTTTTTTAAAGCATCTTGACAGCTAATAACTCAGATGTTCTGAGTTTTATCTCCTCTTCAAGCAGATGAGTAAAAAGTAGTCTGAAATGAAGTTTGATCTCTCCTCTAAGAAAAATTTTGGTGTTGGCTGATAAGAAAGCAGTATTTCTATCCACTTTGACAATGATTATATATATATAATATATAATGTATACAATGATTATATACATTATATACGATATATAATTTATACAATATTATATACACACACACACACACAGTTGACCCTTGAGCCTAAGGGCTCAACTAAGTGCTGTATTCTATATATATATATGTATATATATATAGAGAGAGAGAGAGAGAATATACATATATGTAGCTGACCCTTGAACAAAGTGGGGGCTAGGCATGGTGACCCCTGTGCAGTCAAAAATCTGCATATAACTTTTGACTCCCCAAAACAACTACAAATAGCCTATTATGGACCAAAAGCTTTACAAATAACATAAACATATTTTGTATGTTATGTGTATTAGATCCTGTATCCTTGCAATAAAGTAAGCTAGAGAAAAGAAAATGTTAAGAAAATCATAAGGAAGAGAAAATACATTTATAGCACTGTTCTGTATTTATTGAAAAAAAATCTGTACGTGGACCTGCACAGTTCAAATCCCAGTTGTTCAAGGGTCAGCTGTAATTTATATATATAATAAAGTCCCCTCTTCCCACCCGCAGTGCTGTTCGTTGGATCCCAGCTCCCACCACCATAACTTAACCTGCTCTCATCCTGGCCATCAGCTTCTTGCTCTTCCCCCAGGCCCCCAATAAGTGGATGCAGCACCCAGGCTGGGACTGGGCCAGCAGGACACTCTCCTCAGCTACTAAATGCAAGGGCCACTGGGACACCCAGTTGTCAAGTTCAACAATATTTTAAAGCACTGTTTATTTACAATATTTAATGCACTAAATTAATGCAAAAAAAACAAACAAACCCATGATGAACAAAATGTCAAATTTTTAAATAAAGACAGAATCAATATTACCACCTTGTCTTTTTTTTTTTTTTAAAGATTTTATTTATTTATTTGACAGAGAGACAGCGAGAGAGGGAACACAAGCAGGGGGGAGTGGGAGAGGGAGAAGAAGGCTTCCCGCAGAGCAGGGAGCCCGATGTGGGGCTCGATCCCAGGACTCTGGAATCATAACCTGAGCCGAAGGCAGACACTTAGCGACTGAGCCACCCAGGCGCCCCTACCACCTTGTCTTTTGCCTCAGGTTTTAATATGCCCTTGCACAGCACTGTGAGTGATCTTTTTCTTTTTAAGATTTATTTATTTATTTGAGAGAGAGAAAGAGAGCAAGTGAGCAGGGGGTAGGAGCAGAGGGAGAGGGAGAGAATCTCAAGCAGACTCCCCACTGAGTGTGGAGCTCGATGTAGGACTCGATCTCATGACCCTGAAATCATGACCTGAGCTGAAATCAAGAAACAGACGCTTAACTGACTGAGCCACCCAGGTGCCCCTGTGAGTGATTTTTATTTAATTTTAAAATTTTGGTATTTTGTTCATTATGGATTTTTTAATATTGATTTTGCTATTTCAAAAAATAGTGCTTTCAAATGTTATTTATTTCAATTACTAAGTGTTTTGACCCCTACTTAATGTTTGTGCTAAGGCCTCACCTGGCCCTAGAGGTATTTTAATCAAGGCAGATAATAAAACTAGTTGGAGCTCTTTCTGACAAATAAGTAAAGAGAGAGAGAACTTTGTGAGAAATGCAGACGACGGAGAGAGACACAGGGGGGCAGTTAGGAATCGGACTGAAAGCAGGTCAGCAGGCTAGCTGGGGAACAACTGATAAGCAGGTATGGTGGCTGAGGGGCAGAACAAGCTGAGGAGACACTCTGTCAGGCCCCAGTCTCCACATCTGAAAACTAAGTGGGTCTCATTAGGCCAACGGTTCTCACTCCTGGTTGCTCACAAGAATCCTCTGTGGAGATTTTTCAAAATACTGATTCCCAGGTCCCACCCCACAGCCTGTAAAGTCATAGCCTCTCAGCTTGTGGCCCTGGAATCAGGGCCCCCGCAATGTCATGCTCCTGAGGCTGTGAATACCTGGCTTCTTCCAGCTCTCATATCCTGGACTCTCTCCATCTGCTGCTACTTAACCGTCTTTGGATTACAGAAACCTTTGGGAACCTGAAGAAAACAATGCACCCCTCCTTAGGAAAAAAAATGCTCATTTGACACATACCCCATTCAGTCCCCAACCCCCCTCCTACTCTTGAGAAGCCATTCACTGGCTCTAAATTAAAAATTCCCCATCTAGAGGCGCCTGGGTGGCTCAGTTGTTAACTGTCTGCCTTCAGCTCAGGTCATGATACCAGAGTCCTGGAATCGAGCCCCGCATCAGGCTCCCTGCTCAGCGGGAAGCCTGCTTCTCCCTCTCCCACTCCCCCTGCTTGTGTTCCCTCTCTCGCTGTGTCTCTCTCTGTCAAATAATAACATCTTTAAAAAAAAAAAATTCCCCATCTATTGTAAGTAGGTATGGAGATTGCCTGTACGTGGCCACGTGCTGAGTGCTGTCTAAACGGTTTGCGGGGACCCATTTCTCTCTTTGGAAGGTGAGCTGAGATACGAGTCTGAGACGTGACATTCCCCCTGACTCCGCTTCCCATCCAGTAGCCTTCACAACTCACATCTCGATGCCTTCCGTCAACCGTCCAGCCCAGATTGCCATGTGACTCACCTGAGAGCTTTTAGCAATACCCGTGCCGGGGCCCCTTCCCCCAGAGACCCTTACTTACCTCATCCGCAGTGGGCATCAGCACGTGTTAAAGCCCACCTGTGCCTCCGACGGGCAGCCGGGGGCGGATGCTGCGGGAGGAGACCCAGACGCCGCGGGGTGCAGCCGGCCCCTCCGCACTGACCCCGGGGCACTTACCGACCTAATCGCACCCAGCTGCACGGGTGAAATTCAGTGGTTTTATAAGCTGCTTAAATTTAATAATCCAAAAATATAGAGTGCCTTTAGCATCGTGTAACAGGAAGAGGACCAGCCAGGGAATGAGAAATGTGGGGTTCGGTCCTGGTCTCCCCCGAGCCTGCCTCCCGCACGGCGGTCAAGGACACAGCCTCGCAGGCTGGGCGGCCCTCAGTTCACACCCAGCTCTGCAGCGTAGCAAGTAACAGCCGCTCCTAGCCTCTTGTGTGACCTCCAGACCGCATGACAGCCGTTACCTCAAAGGGCCTGATGAGCACAGAAGCGCCTCGGGAAAATTCTAGCACGTGGCAAGAACACAATGAGTTTTTGCTGTGATTATTAGGATTCGGCCCAGCAAACCTCTCGGAGCCATTGGTGAGGACGGTGGCAATGATGCAAATGTAGCCTTCAGTGAACCACAAAGCATTATAAGCTGGAGTGACTGTCACTGAGTTCCGGGCTTTAACCAGGCTGAAGCCGGTGCATGAGGAGGGCTGATTCCCGAGCTCCCGCGAACGGGACTGGCACCCGACCCCTCCATACTTTCAGAGGGTCTTTTGAGACCAAAATGTGAGCGAGCCCCATCTTAGATGGGGGACCACTGTTAGGTTGGCCAAGCAGTCCTGTAATGGTGTATAGCTACTTTCTCACCTACTTCCCCACCTAGCTCTCGGGCCTGAGTCAAACCTGAGTACCAGGGCCACAACAGTGATTGAACTGAATTGGTCAAATTAGATGAGAAAAAAAAAAATCAGATGAGCGCTATCTCCTGATGGATATTTTAAATGCTCCTATAGCAGGTTCTAGAAGAGCTTAGCGTATTCAGAGATACTTAGGAGGCATAGCTCAGAACCTGCAGACATTTTCAAAACTTTGTTTTGTGTCTTCTTTACAAGTGCTGCCAAATGCACCCTGAAAAAGTGACTGAGCTCCCCAAATTCCTGGATATGGGTGAATAGGAAGCTTGGGGCACGTATCTCCCTGATTAGTCATGAAAGAATCTCTTAGGTTTGAAATTGCTTTCACCACTTAAGGAGGTCTTGCTATATTTAATGGCAGAGCAGTATGAATGAACTCCGCCATCCGGGTAGTAGCCTGCTGCCTGTTTGAGCAAAGAAAAGGAAAGAGGGAGAAAAACAGCAACTAAATTCTGAAAAACATCCTGCTGCACTGAGCACAAAGGGGAGCAGGGGATACTGGTTGGCCAACTGAGGCATCAGTGTTCCTTATGCAGAAGATTTACGGGGCATTGCAGAGTGATAATAATGATGAGGATGATTAATAATAATAATAATCAATAAATGTTCCTATATGTGGGGAACACAGCTAAGGACTTTTTATACATACTAGCCAACTGAATCCCCTTAACGATCCTATGAAATCAATATTATTTTCAGTTTACATGTAAGAAAATTACAGTTGAGAGAGTCTAATACACTTGCCCAAGGTCATACAAGATTAGTTAATTAGTTCAAGTAATCCAAGTAAAGGTCTTTCTGACACTAAAGCTCTGCTTTTAACCATTGCACAATACTACCTGAATACGCATCCCAAAACATGTCACCCAGAATGTCAGTTTCCTATTCCCAAGAAAAGGTTAACAAATTCCACAATAGGAAGAAGACAGAGTCCTGTTTTTCTCTGGGACCTTCCCCTCCCTGTTTCAGAGAATAAGTAACCGAGATAACCAAAGGGCAGGCCACAGGAAGAAGGGACCAATGAAAAAAAATCTGAATTGATGAAGAGACAATTGAGCAAAACACCTTCAAATTCACAAATCTTTCAGAAAGTTTGGAATCTTAAAATCTCTTTGCAAGTATAAAACAGGAAATGTGTTAGCAAATTTTCACTCTGAATGAAGGACATAATTTTCTCTATTATATTCGTGGCTCCCCTACCTTCTGACCTGGGAGTTTCAACTGTGTATAGCCATGGGATAATATACCCAGTAGGCTTCTTGTTAACTTTTGTCTTACTGAGCAGCCATGTCATCTTTAAACTACTACAAAAACCTAAAAGGCAAAAGAGAGGAGGAGGAGAGAAGAGACAGTTCTGATTCAGCCACTGTATCAGAACACCAAAAAAAAAAAAAAAAAAAAAAGATACAAATGAGGGCCAGGAGCAAGGGTGTCTAAAGCGGGACAGAAGCTTCTAAAAGTTCTGCAAAGAGGGCATCACTAGCATTTGTGTGCTTTGCAGAAAATGCCCAAACTTGGGATCTCCTGCTTCCTGAGAAGAGAGCTGTTCACTACCTAGGACTCAGTGACCCCCAGTGCCAAAGCCGATTAAAATGTGAGTTACATCCTGCATTTGACCATCCGATCCACATTTTCCCGTGAGTTAATAATTTGACCCCTCTGAGGGGTCTTGCTGTGTGTACTGAAAACTGTCTGTTAACTCTCCTATGGACTGCTGGGTTCGTATTTCATTTCCAGCAGGAATTTCAGAAGGTCAAAGTCCCCATCTGTGAAGAATGCCATGTGAGTAATGAAACAAGGCGGGCAAGTTCACCCTGGAGGAGATGGTAGTCTTTAAGCATGGTTGACAAAAGACCTTTAGACTGTAGACATTTGGGGCCTAGGGTGGAGTAAACAGAGAAAAGAATTAGTTCAGGGAGAGAGATTCTTAAATCAGTGGGAAAAAGCAAAACATACGATATGCAGAGTCGCAAGCTACTGGCACATTTGGTTTCCATTAACTGTACAAGCAATGGTTTGGGTTGTTATTGTTGATGTTGTGTGTGCATGTGCATTAGGTTTAATGGGCAACCGGAGCAGAGGCAGTAATAAAAATGTAGCAGAGTAAGTATGTGAAAGAATTAAAGCTAGAACTTATCAGGGTGGGGGAAAAAGAAATCCAAGTATTTGCGGGTCCTGGGCTCTCCGAAGCCTATGGTTTCCCACACTTAACAGAGAGAGCCCCACAAGGTGTCAGCTTTCTCATTTCAAAGTCAAAAGCAACCAAAACCAAACAGGAGCCTCACAGCTGAGTGGTTTCTCTCTGATTTACACATCAATGTTTCTGTGAGTGTTGATTTAGTGCAGTCATCCCTGGCTGCACCCTGCAGACAAGGGCCTCTTCCTGCTGGTCCCTGTGACACTGTCAGCCCTCCAAGGGTAGAGCTGTGACAAGACACTCCATGCTCAGTCTGAGGGCGAGGAAATTTCCTGTACTTTCTCAGATTTCCATTTTGTAACGTCGATCCCAATACTGTCATGTACATAGTTCTTCTTCAGGTTAGTAATAGATTACGTAGGTTACTGGACATGAATATACTCAGGCCTCTCCTTACAGAAGGGCACCTGGGGAAGGGAGGTATTTACCCACTGGCATGTTCCATGTCAGCATTTTTGTGATTGGAGGTCAGAACATCTAAGCGACATGAACTTCTGAGACTCCAAAGACAATGAGAGTCTACTGCAGCTACCACCAAATCACTGTTTGGAGGATTTATAAAATAATAATTTTGGGGCGCCTGGGTAACTCAGTCGGTTAAGCGTCGGACTCTTGATCTCAGCTCAGGTCTTGATCTCAGGGTCTTGAGTTCAAGCCCTGCATTGGGCTCCAAGCTGAGCGTGGAGCCTACTTAATAGAAAGAAAGAAAGAGAGAAAGAAAGAAAGAAAGAAAGAAAGAAAGAAAGAAAGAAAGAAAGAAAGAAAGAAAGAAAGAAAGAAAGAAAGAAAGAAAGAAAGAAAGAAAGAGAAAGAAAGAAAGAAAGAAAGAAAGAAAGAAAGAAAGAAAGAAAGAAAGAAAGAAAGAAAGAAAGAAAGAAGAGATAAAAATAATTGCTATCTTTTACTGGGAACTTATAATGTCAGGCATTTTTCATACATTAGATGCCCACTTCTAGTCTCAACTTCGGGCCCTCCCACAGTATTCCTTTTCTCCAAGACCTGATGTGATGCCAAAAGGGAACCTCCTGAATTTTTTTTTTAACAGTTGTTTAGTGGATGCAGAACCTATGTGAGTCAAACTTGGTGAGGTGGTTTGTTTGTTTGATTTTTAGCACCAGCATGGAAGGACAGTTTGGAACATGGTTACCATAATATTTCTTCAGGAAGCCATCAGTACCTAAAACTTTGGGAACTGCCATTCCTCTGGTAGGCTTTCCAAATATGAAGAGTGATGCCAGGAGCAGAGGGAATGGCTGGGAATGGTTTGCAGCATTCCTGAATTAGCTGCTGGGTGTATGATCTGTTGCTCACTCTGGGGGTTGGCTCTGCAGAAGCTCATCAGCACCTGCTACCTGCTACAGCAAACACGACCCACATTTTCGCCCCCCGACCTTCTCTTGTTTTTGGAAAGCCCTTTGGCTCTCACTTATTCTGAACCAATCCTGCGTATTTCTATAACTACCGCTTGAAAGAAATTTAATTTTCTACTCAGTGCATTCATCTCTCTTTGAAATAGATGTGAAGGGCACTCTGCTTTATAAATTCTCCCCAAATCTGAAAGAGCACGCTGAGAGGACCCTGAGAATAGAGCATCTACACAATTCCTACCCTAAAAAACATTGTGTCTCCTCTTAGGTCAAGAGTCGATAGCATATATTTGGTCCTCAGTAATATAGATTTACATCTCTTGTGCTGTGCTTCTCACAGTATCTGGCATTGAGTAAGTACTGGATATGGTTTGTTGATCATGAGTTGGGGTGTGTATGTGCGTGCACATGCGCAAAAAGGAAAGGGGGGGGTTCAGCAGTGAAGGCAGGCAGCAAAAAGAGAAGCCCAAAGAATTAGATCATTTCTATAATCAGTGTTGTTTACTTTTTATTACCATGGGAAAATACAGTTGCAATAGAGAATGCTTTCTGATTATAGGAGAGAGTAATACTGTGTATCTTAGGTTTTCTCTTTCTTTTTTTTTTGCCAATATAACATTTAGACACACATTTTTGCCTTCAGTTGCAATTATCAGTAAACAGCTGTTGAAAGACTTTGTTGATAACCTTTCTAAAGTCAATGTCTTTCAAAAGACCCACTTCTATTCCACGCTTTCATTGGAGGGCCGGGGTCAAAGGAACATGGAGTGTGCATATGCATCCGTGTCTCCCTGTATTTTCCCCATCTCATCTCTCCTTCTCTTTCTCCCACTGCCTTTCCTACCCATTATTATACTATCCGGGTTTTGTCAGTTAGCCAGCACTAAAATACGATGTCGCCGCATATTTGTATAAAATAATGCAACTGAGGGGTGCCTGGGTGGCTCAGTGGGTTAAGCATCTGCCTTCGGCTCAGGTCATGATGCCGGGGCCCTGGGATCGAGCACCGAAAGGGGCTCTCTGCTCAGGGAGTCTGCTTCTCCCTCTCCCTCTGCCCCTCCTCCCTTGCTCATGCCTGCTCTCTCTCTCTCTCAAATAAATAAATAAAATCTTAAAAAAAAAAAGAAAGTCCTCCATCTTCTTCCTGATTAACTACATGGGTTATCAGAATGAACAATGATCTTTAAAATCGTAGACTTTAGGGACGCCTGGGTGGCTCAGTCAGTTAAGCGTCTATCTTAGGCTCAAGTCATGATCCCAGGGTTCTGGGATTGAGTCCCACATCAGGCTTCTTGCTAACGAGGAGCCTCGTTCTTCCTCTGCTACCGCTCCCTCTGCTTATGCTCTCTCTGTCTCTCTCTCTCTGACAAATAAATAAAATCTTCAAAAAAATAAAATAAAATTGTAGACTTCAGATTCGAGTCCTGGATCATTCACTTACTAAGTAAGTGATGGAAATGTATTTAATCTCTACAGTCGACTTACGTGTAATGTAAGATAATAATACCTGCCTCACAGTGTTATTCTTAAGATTCAGTGAACAAATGTGGGTAGAATATGTGGCACATCGGACATGACGTACAACAAGTACTCAATACATATTGCGTTTTTTCTGAGGTTCCCTTTGGCAGAACAGGTAACACACCAAAACCTCAGCCTGCCCATCAGTAAAGCCGAGAATGCCAATAAAGAAAAAAAGTACAAGACTCGTATAGAACTCTGGATCTGATTTTTCTTTCAGTTATCATATTTCCTGGCTCTGTCCTAATGGGTCAGCCTAATTTTGTGGAGAATTAAGATTTTTCTGAGAGAAGAGGACATTCAAGGGTGATCTCTCAATAGACGTTGGCAACCTATCCTCCATCTACACTATTTGTTCCTGTTTTTAAACATTTTTTAAAATAGCAATGAATATTGCCATTCATTGATGAGTTATGAAGAATTTCTTTGGTGTTTGTTCAATCCTTGCCACTGAGGACTCGTCATCAAAGAAAATGAAAGGAGAACTTTCTTTTCCCTCTCCCATCTAGTGTGGCTAAGTCTTTGGACTTGGAGTTCTGGGCTCAATTTCCCCAGCCCAGTCCCTTGAGGTGTTACCTCAAGGTGGGACAAACTAGATCATCCCAGAGGAGGAAGGGCATGGCCACTCGGGATTTTAACACATGGCGGAGACACAGCATTACTCTGATGGGAGAAGGAGACCAAGCAGGGGGCGGGCTCAGTGCGGTGGACGTGGATACCACCAGCAGAGCTGCTGCCTTGGAAAGAGGACTGAGGATCTCAGGTGCAACTATTAGTCAGAAAGCTAGATGATCTTACCTGATTTTCCTGGAGCATGTAAGATTTGGAGTTCTTTTCTCCTCGCAAATGATGGAAAAAGACTCACAAAAACGACTGAGATTGGAAGGCTTGCCAGTCCGGTGGTTGGAGACAGAGAATGATTTAATTTAAGACAATAAAGAAACGTGCATATCTTGCACTATGGGCTGCAGAGCAATTCATCCCCCTACTCTACTTTTAGTCCAGTTTCATAGAGCTGCCCCTTTTACTTTTAACGATACCCTTCCTGCCCTTCTAATAAAAACAAAACTTTTGAGGATGAGGATAAGAGGCTTCTCTTTTGTAGTGTCCCAGACAAACCTGGCAAACAGCTTCAAGAGTGGTCAGTGACCCAGTTCAGACCCCACAGTAATCAGTGACTGGTCCGGGATGTGAACATAAGTGGCTGAAATTCACCTTTGGGAGGAAAGTGAGGCATGAAAGATGCAGAGACATTGGAAAGAATTCCACCTTCTCCTTTGTTGTTGTTGTTGTTGTTGTTGTTGTTGTTATGGAAACATTCAAGTCAAAACATACAGAAGCGGAGCCACACCAAGACAGAAGGGACAGAACCTACCTATTCTCCCTTCCCTTTCCACCATCGTGTAGTTGGCCGATCACAGGGTCAAGTCATCACTGACATCTCTTCTCTAGAATTCTAAATATTGAGTGTTGACAAGGTACTAAGCCAGGCACTATCATGGAAAGAAAAGAAAGGTCTGGAATCACGTGTTTGACCCTACCTCTGTGGATCGCTGCCCAAATTACCAGCTCCCCATGATGTCCAGAGCACTGGTGGAGCCTTCAAGGATCTGTCATGTTGTTAATAATATATGGCACCAAATACTTACTAAGAACTAGGGTGAAGGAAGAGAAGCACTCAAGGATCAACCTGCATGACCCTGAAAATATCTCCTTAAGCTTTGTGCACCACTAATAATATAATTCTAACTTTTATGCAATAACTTCCATGTTAAGTCTCAAGAAGTCTTTAAGTCTCAAGAAAAAAACCATTGGACAGTCAGGGCAGATATTAAGGTCCCGATTTAATCAACAGAGAAACTGAGTCTCGAAAAGTGTATTTGAACGAAGTTCACAGCTGACCTGAGCTGAAACCCTTCCTTTTCCTACCCCTTCAACTAGTCTCAGTTCCTGTCCTTCTTAATCCCTACCAGTTGAATGATTTGTGTTCCTCTGAACTAGTCCAATCCACTTGACTGACTTCTGACCTATTTCATAAGATTTAGGAACTAGAAAAATCTCAAAAGGACCTACATACTGGGGATGCTGTTTTATTGGTAAACAGTAAGACAGTTTCCGTTTCTTGAGGTCACACCACTAGGTGAGACACTGCAAATCTGGTCCACCTACACTGATGGCAAATCCATAGTCATTCTGGCATGTCCTGCATGGCTCTCCAGGGCAGGGCACTGACCAGGGATGACCGCAAGTGAACCCCATAAGTGATGAGAGACGGCTCCTCCCTCAGTGGCTCTGGCTGCAGGCAGCCTCCTTCCTTTAGCCTGATGTGCCCTAGAAATATTACTACTCTCCATATATGCCAGGAGAGGTTTGGGAAACATCTGTATCATTCTGAAGTGAAATTCTTCACCGTGATAATCACCATCTAAGACGGGATACTGTAAAGACAGGTGAAGTTACTAGAGTCACACTTGTGTTGTCATTTTTTGCTATTTTATTATTTACATCTCTAAACCTCTCTATTAACCTATAACCTTTCGGACCAGTAAGAAAAAAGTGTAGTTTACTTAAGACCATGTCAAATTTTACGGCCATGTCCAATGTAGCCACAAGGAATCTATGGTCACTGGCTAAGAACCACCAATCACTTCTGCAGGGAGAGAGGTTTAGAGCCAAGATGGATCTGACCAAGTTTGTTCCTCTTTATAGGCCGCTTGGCAAGAGACAGAAAGAGGGAGGGAAGGAAGAAAAATGCTTCCTTTAGCCAACTCCTCAAGATGTGAACCAAATGCGGGAGGTTCATCTATAAATTGAACTCCTTTAAATCTAAGATCTGATGTCAGAGTTGTAGCAACTGTTTCTGCATTTTCAAAATACTCACCAAGTACTCGTGCTCCAGATGGGACTACTGCCACGTAAATTCTTGAAGATCACCCAAGAATGATAACTGACTGGAGTGGTGTGGAAATGCAACCCCCAAAAGATATGTCCAACCAGAACCTCAGGATGTGACCTGACTTAGGATAAGGGTCTTTGTGGATATAATTAATGTAAGGATCTGGAGATGAGATCGTGCTGGATTAGGGTAAGCCCCAAATCAAATGACAACTGTCATTCTAAGACACAGACAAGTATCAGGCACAGAGATCCCAAGCACCCAGGGCCATGTGAAAGCAGAGACGGAGACTCTGCAGGAGGTTATACAGCTTCAGGCCAGGGGCCACTAGAAGATGCCAGAAGCCACCAGAAACTAGAGGACGCCTGGGATGGATTCTCTCACAGAGCCTCCAGGAAGAACCAACTCTGCCAACACCTTGATTTCAGACTATTGCCTTCTAGAACTGTGAAAGGATGAATATCTGTGGCTGTAAGATGCCGAATTTGTGGCAATGTGGCAGCTCCAGTTGCCTTCTCAAGAAACCATCTATGGACCCACTTACCACAGAGCCTCAATGAAGAGGAAAGAGACAAAATGTTATTATCTCTTCTTACTGATAGAGAAACCGAGACCCAAATAGATAGTATCTCTGCCTGGTTGATAAGCCAGTGACCAGGGCAGTTCCCCTGATGCCCAGCCCAGGGGTCTACACAGAAGACTGACCCCCTCTGATGTGGAGAGAGCAGCACCTGAAGACATTTAAGGCCACATCATTACTCTGGTAAAGACACAATCAGCTACAAAAGTCCGCAGTGAGCAAAAGCCTCAAGGATCTACTTTGTATTGTCTCCAAGCAGGTTTTGATGAAGTCATCTACAAATTGCAATGCTATCTCCCACCTCCTGTATTCCCATGAAGTCCAAAGTTCTGGCCACTGATGATAACACGTGGAACCCTATCAGACTATGAGCTCCCAAAGGCTCGTAGTGTCTCTTTCCCTGTGGTACCCTTGGTCCCTAACACAGGGTTTAAAGAAGAATGGTTGGGTAACTTGGTATTTATAACTTATTTATATAAGTTATCCAATCTTCCAGGAAGAAGCACAGTCACTGGACTAAAAGTTGGGAGGCCTGAGTTCTAGTCCCGGTTTTGCTGTGAACCAGCCATGTGACTCTGGATGAGGCAAAATCCCTCAGGACCCAAATCTCTATAAAATTAGAGAATTCAACTAACTCATCTCTACTGCTTTATAATTTTGTACTTTTTAAAAACATTTCATTTGTACCACATCCCTTAGGTCCTTATGAGAATACCAAAAAGTAAAAGCAGCTCTCTGCTTGAGGGAAAAAGAATGATTTTTTTTTCTTTCTCTTTGTCCTCTGAGGTTTTCCCAACAAATTTTTCATATTTCTAATTAGGATACTAAATCCCTTCTTCATATGTCAAAAATAAATAGCTGCCCAAAAGTTAAAAAAAATACAAATTAGATTAGATTAGGTTAGGTGAGGTTAGATTTAGGGGAATGCCAAAAAATGTAAAACAAATTAAACTCCTTCAATAATTCCATACCTTGGGGGTGTCTGGGTGGCTCAGTTGGTTAAGCGTCTGACTCTCAATTTCAGCTCAGGTTATGATCTCAGGGTCATGAGATCAAGCCCTGTGTTGGGCTCTGCACTGGGCATGGAGTCTGCTTAAGATTCTCTCTCTCTTTCCCTCTTCCTCTGCCCCCCACCATGCTCACTCTCTCTCTTTCTCTCTCAATAATAATAATAATAATAATAATTCCATATCTTTACCTTTGAAGGAAAAAACAGATCCATGTTCAACAACATTTGGTAAACACTTTGGCCCATACTTACCACAGTAAGAATGACTATCATAATAACATAATAATAGAATTAGTAGGATAAATACAGCACTAGTATAGTAGTTTAAGGTTTGTTGGAATTGTTCAAGCCATGACATCATGTTTTTATTTCATCATCCAGAAATTGTTTTGGTTCAAGTTCTGAGCTAATTAAACTTTAAGACTAATGACATCATTTTCACTTCCAAACAATGTATGCGATGTAATGATGTGAATATTACTTGAGTAATGAAAAGGAATGATTTCTGGCTTTAGAGTTAGTCTTTCATATTTGGTAAGTATTGAGGAGAAGGAAAAGAAAGACATGGCTTGTGAGCATGGAGTTACGTTCAAGAGTAGAAAAAAGAAGAAAAAATTTTTAATGCAAAACTGGTGCATCTACATATAATGCTGGGGAAAACACCTCATGTTATTGTATAAGATTACTCCCTGGGGTTTGCCAGTTTTGTATGTGTTGGGGGTTGGAATGAACATAGCACATTTCATTTAAAATATCGATTATTATTGGAAAATGGGATTCAATATAACTATTGCCATCCAAGATTTATGCTCATGAAAATCTACTCATCCTATGTATCTATAGGACCACCTTGTAGAAAAGGCTCTGTTGTAAACCCAAACTTAATTCATTAAGCACTTTGATGACAAGGACCTCAGTAGCCAGCCAAGTACAATCATTAAGATTGGGTTTTTCTTCTTCCTAAACAGTCCCCTGTATCTGGCCTTCAAATAGTGTCCTAATTCCCCTGTGTACATACCTGCAGCTTCCTCATCCTCCCTCAGAGGGTGCCATGTGACACTCTCCATGCCCTGCCCTGTCGTTCAAGGTGTTAATACAGGTCTTCATTATATATTTATTTGCAAGATTATTTGATTAATATAATTCCATGTCCCATCACTGGAACCACAGTAGATTACAAGCTCCTTGAAGGTAGGGACTGGCTTTGATTGACTCCCCAGAGCCTAGCATGGTGCCTAGCATGTAGTAGACATTCAACCAAGTTTCATGAACTTGCAAAAGGCTGCACATGGTGCTTGTGCTGTTTTCCAGCTGCTGACCTTATAGGGTAAAGAAAGTCACACAGGTGCCCAACAGAGTCTTTTACACATGTGTCTGGGTAGCCCTGCTTTTGTATCACTGCTCTCAGATACCAATGTCTGGGCAGGACGGCACACATTTTGGAGGCCAGTGGGGCTTATTCATGTTATATTATCATTTATCTTTTTTTTGGTTGATGCTTGACTCCCCAAGAGGTGCGTATGCTTTTTGAGTGCAAGGACTTATGTGGAATTCACCTCCTAGGCTTGGCACTAAGAGGACATGGGCCCTTTGCCCTCAAGAGCTTCCAGTCTAGGAGGGGCCAGTGTGGATACCATTAACTCTAATGTGATCAAATTTCTAATTCTGTTGTAACATTCCCTGAATGATCCAGGAGAACTGAGGAGGGAGAGGCTTCTCAGATGATGTGATATTGGGTCTGTGACTCTGAAGGATGAATAATAATGGTGGCAAAAAGAAAGGCTGACCTGCTAAACTCGTCGGTGGAGGCTAGTGCCTCTTGACTCAGCTCACCCTACTTCCCGGAGACTGATGAGTGTCAAGATTCTTGGCATCTCTTATGATGCCTACTTTGAATGCTCCATGTCTCTGAATCTGCAAGAATTGTAGGTTCAGAACGGTAGTCTGTCTCCTCCCTCTGCCTTCAGACATGAATGGCTCTGTGGTTATTTTTTTTTAAAAGATTTTATTTATTTATTTGACAGAGAGACAGCTAGAGAGGGATCTCAAGCAGGGGTAGTGGGAAAGGGAGAAGCAGGCTTCCCGCCGAGCAGGGAGCCCAATGTGGGGCTCAATCCCAGGACTCCTGGATCATGACCTGAGCTGAAAGCAGACGCTTAACAACTGAACCACCCAGGCACCCCTGGCTCTGTGGTTATTAAAGCACATCGGCATCCAATACCAACCGCAGATGTCACTGCTACTACTTGAGTCTCCTTCCAAGCCAGTTCTTATCCAGAATAAGATTATAAAGGCAAGCATGCAAATAAATGAGATATAATGACTTTGTTACTATATCGATAAGGATGTTGCGACTGTGAAGTTATCCACTGTCTGGAGCCAAACTGTCAGCTTCGCATTTCCAAGGCTTTTATTTGCGTCCATTCCATTCTCCTCTGTAATCTTTGGCCCATTGCTGGGCCTTTTTCTACAGCCCTGGTAGAAAAAGTCAAGGTGTGGTGCCAAGGCCAATCTATTTCTTCTCCCGAGATGCTCAATTCCCCACTTAGTGGAAGCTGGCTCGCAGGAGTTGGTGCCTCTGAGAAATCCTCTCCTCCGCCCAGAGTTAGCCAAGGCCCAGCTCCTGGGAGGTCCCTCCCTTACCTCACGGAGCCGGGGAGGTTCCCACCTGGCGGTCCACGTGCAATTGTCAAGTCTTTCTGATCCTTTACTTACAATTAGGCTCGACCCCAACGTGAAAGCGGTGTGTGTGTGTTTTTCAGTCTAACTTCCTGTGGACCTGAACACACTGACAGTTTCTGACAGCTTGAATTTTATCTTTCCACTCTGGGAGCCACACAGCCGAGTTCTATTTCTTAGTCAAACAAATGAACTACAGAGGGTCCATTCTGTGGCTGCTTCAAAACAGGAAGCGGAGGTTAGCGATGGCAATAGCTGCTTTTACATAATGAGGGCTGCTTGGGGCTGTGGGGTCTGCTCCCCTCCAGCCGGGGAGCCTTTGTTCGGCTTGGACCGCCACACCCTCAGACCTGGATGACCAGGCTCCTTTCCCAGGACACATGCCCAGCCCCCACATCTGCCACACCTTCCGCGCTGCCCTTCCTGTGCTCCGAGAGCTGACAGAACCGCCGAGAACATTGCCAAAGACACTCCCCATTCATCCACTCTCCGATGGGTCTCTAGGGGGAGTTTGCCTCCGGGCCCCATGTAGGTGGGCCCAACCGCAGAGGGAAAGCTCCGTGACCTCTTACGGATCCCACCAAAGGAAGAAGAGAGCGCGTCCAAAGGGTCCAGATGTGAGTGATCTGAAGACAAGAAGGAGGAGAATGACACCGGCCACCTCTCCTCACCTCCACCGTCACCCTCGCTGGATGCGGTGAGTGCTTCCCTTTGGAACTTTGGCTCCAGTGACTACAAAGAACCTTCCAGAAGGCCACGGGGAGGTCCACATTTGAAACACTGATCATTTCCCCTGCTGCTGAGAAGCACGCCAGAGCAACCTAACCTCGGCTTCACCTTGGGTAATGCGGCCTTGGCTTGCGGAGGTTTGAAAGGGTAAACTCCGGGTAGGCCTCCTGAGAGCTCTGTGCGGCTCATTTATGAAGCTTTAAAACAATCGCAAGTCTTCTGCAAAAGGCCTTCAGGGGCCACCCACTCCGGACATGAATCATTTGTATGCGTATCTGTGCATCGCCCAAGAATGCCACCCACAGGCTGCAAGGACCCAGGGGCTTTCGAAGGGAAATTTCAGGCAGGGAAAGAGGCCCTTTCTCGGCCCCCCTTTCTCCGCCCGGTTCACTGCTCTTTGGAGGGTATGTATCCTTCAGGCCACGAAGGAGTCAGAGCAGACCTCCTGTGAAATCCTTCCTGGCCACCTACACAGAGTTAGTAACACCAGTAGGCACTCGGTTTCCTTATCTCCTACCCTGGATTTCCTAACCCAAGACAGGGCCCCAGAGAGCAAGACAATTATGACCAGGGGTCTTAGGCTCCAAATTAATATATGAATTTCACAATCAAAGGTTATTTAAGAGAACAACTTTAGAAGATGAGTTGTATGCAAATTTTCATTTCTACTTTTAAAAGAAAGTAGAAAGTTGGCACCTCTGTCAAAAGTCACCACGAGAAATTGGAAGTCCATTCTTCCCCAAGCACCTTGTATAGCTGAACAGTTCCAGAGCCTTAACTACCCCACCACGTCTAGGGTACCCAAGCCCTGTGCCCAAGCAGAAATATATTGCTTCATTTGTCCGAAAGAAAGAAAGAAAGAAAGAAAGAAAGAAAGAAAGAAAGAAAGAAGAAAGAAAAGAAAGAAAATCAGGCAGAAAGATACTTTCAAGTTGCAGAAATGCAGACTTCAAGCTATAAGTACAACTGATTTATTCCACGCTACTTTCCGCCTAAAGAATGTTAAGATAAGCTTAATTTGATTATAAAGAGACTTATACGCCCACCAGGTAGAGGTTATGAATAATTTGGGGATGCAATTGGCTTTCAAAATGGAAAATGAACTTCAATCTGTCAGGTAAAAATGTTCCTGTGAATTAATAATGCAAATAGCATGGTGCTTTCTGAGGGTGGCTATAAAGGAATTAAGTGACCTCCTATTGTGTCAAGCTGTGGATTAACTTCAATGGTCAAAGGCTCCCAGGATCCAGGAGTCGGGGTCTGAACTCCTTCTGAGAAAAATAAATGTCAAAGCCTGCCTTACCACTGTGTGAGGCATCCTATTATCCCCACTGCATAGCAACCAGTCCCTGTGGGGGGAGATCCCTCTGACTTTGAGCAAAAGGAAGTGCCCAGAAACCTTAACAACATTGTGAGGAGTTTATGTAAAAACAATATGAATATTTAAAAGGCTTAGCATCCGATCAAAAATGGACTGGATAAGATCAGCTCGGGCAGGTAGTATAGTGGCCATTACCCTTCATTATCATTTCCGGAGAAGACAGATATAGGCAAAAGTCAACTGGGGTGAAGACTTTAATTAAGAGGATTGGTCCTACTCTGGAAAACAGCATGGAGGTTCCTCAAAAAGTTGAAAATAGAGCTACCATATGACCCAGCAATTGCACTACTGGGTATTTACCCCAAAGATACAAATGTAGGGATCTGAGGGGGTACGTACACCCCGATGTTTATAGCAGCAATGTCCACAATAGCCAAACTGTGGAAAGAGCCAAGATGTCCATTGACAGATGAATGGATAAAGAAGATGTGATATACACACACACACACACACACACACACACACACACACACAATGGAATATTATGCAGCCATCAAAAGGAATGAGACCTTGCCATTTGCAACGACGTGGATGGAACTGGAGGGTATTATGCTGAGTGAAATAAGTCAAACAGAGAAAGACATGTATCATATGACCTCACTAATATGAGGAATTCTTAATCTCAGGAAACAAACTGAGGGTTGCTGGAGTGGGGGGTGGGAGGGACGGGGTGACTGGGTGATAGACATTGGGGAGGGTATGTGCTATGGTGAGCGCTGTGAATTGTGTAAGACTGTTGAATCACAGACCTGTACCTCTGAAACAAATAATACATTATATGTTAAAAAAAAAAAAGAAGAAGATAGTAGGAAGGGAGAAATGAAGGGGGGGGAATCAGAGGGGGAGATGAACCATGAGAGACTATGGACTCTGAGAAACAAACTGAGGGTTCTAGAGGGGTGGGGGTGGGGGGATGGGTTAGCCTGGTGATGGGTATTAAAGAGAGCACCTATTGAATGGAGCACTGGGTGTTATACACAAACAATGAATCATGGAACACTACATCAAAAACTAATGATGTAATGTATGGTGATTAACATAACAATAAAAAATCCACAAAAAAGAGGATCGGTCCTCATGTCAGCATTTAGGACCTCCATTTGGCCTGGGTGGGTCATCTCTGAAGCCCTTGTTACTCCCAGTTGTCACAACGGTGCTCCTCACGCCTTCGGGGAAACAATGGGAGAGCAGAGGGCCACAAATTGGGAATATGGTGGCAAGAAGTGCACGGTGGGTCACAGAGTGGGGGTGGGGGGGCATTCAGCGGTGAGGTGACAGGAAGTAGCCTTGTACAAAGGTGCCGTCTTCATTCCCCGCCACTGTGGAGAGTCCCTTAAACTTAGCAAGACCTTATTTCCGACACAAAATAAGCCCGAAAGGAAATGAATCGGGGAAGACACCTCCCCAAGGCCCTTGGCCTCTCCCAGCCTCCATGCCCATGTTTCCAGAAGGTAAATGCCCACCTCTGTGATGGGTTTTTCTCAAAGTCTCCTCCTCCTCCTCCTTCATTACTGCCTCCAGGAGGTAATGAACTTGCCTAGATGGTATTTCACAGAGAAAGCCTGGGAGTGATTTTGAACACAATGGGTCTTTACAGGCTTCAGCGAGTGCTCTCCCACAACTGTCTCATTTGCTCCTCAGACGGGCCCATGAGGTAGGGACACACGAGAGCCGGCTTTCTTTATTACAGAAGGAAGTGATCAGATCATTGCAGCCTGTTGATAAATTGCACCCCGCCCTTCCTAAGGGTGAAATAAAACAGGAAACAATGAAACTGAGGGACGTGGGAAGCCTGGGAATGATGCAAAGGAAAACCAACTTTGTTTGCAAGATATGAAGAAGGCAAGGGTGAGGACGCCTCCTCTGGGATCTGCGTGTGAAAACCTCTGTCCTGTCCCCTACCACGTGGATGTTAACGCTCCAAAGGCCACATCTGCAGCATTTTGGGTTCCCAGGCCTTACTCCTGCCTGGGACACAGTCGCAACTTGGTAAGTGTTCCTGAATTAGCAGCGTTACCCTGAAAGTAAACAGCCACAAGGAGAGGCCAATAAGCATTTATTTAGGATCAAAGAAGCTCAAGTCTGGGAGCACAGATCAGGAAGAAAGCGAAACAGTGCCCTACCTGTAGGGTGAAAGCAAGGGGTTTTGATAAGAAAAAGGAAGGGAGAGGGGCAACTCCATGAGTTAAGAAGAGAAAAAAAAGGCCCAGCTACTCTTGGCTATACATTGATGGACTACCGATTCTATTTTCAGTAAGTCCACAACCATCAGCGTTGTGACCAGGATGTCCCTTCTCCTGCTGACTTCTCAAGCAATTGCTTAAAACAATTGCCATTTTGCCTAATCCAAAGATTCTGGCCCCGTTCAAAGACCCAATAATGCACTTTCTCTGCAGCGGCCATTCCCACTTTATTTTAAAATGGCTCCAGTCATGTCCATTTTTTCACAGCAGGTACTAAAGGAAATAAGTTGGACCAGGTTGAACTTAGATTGTTAAAAGAAAGGTGTCTCTGCACTTCCCACAGCCTGTCCACAGAGAATGATTTGAATGAGGATAAATGTGAAGGCAGAATTCCTGAAGAAAATCTCAGCAGACAAAGGAGGGTAGGAGTCTAGGTTGTTCCTGCAGAATCCTCAACAATCTTCGCAAATACAAGCCGCCTTCTTAGCTTTGGATGAGCAAAGATGCACTTTCTTCGAGGTAGGAGCATGGGGCAACCATTCATGCGGGTTAAAAAGGAATTCAGCAGGCTATTAGAGGACCCTCCTTGAAATCTCTCTGGTTGGGATGGGAACCCTGGCCAGGGGAGTTCTCCCAAACAAATATAGATACATTGAATTTCAAGCCTCGGCCTGTAGAAAGCCATTTGCTTTTATTTATTTATTTTTTTTTTTGAAAAAATTTTCCACCCAAAATTTGAATTCAGAAATGTTTCATTTCTAAATGGAAAACTGAAGCATATGAAAAAGATATACTTTTTATTTGATTTTATTTTATTTATTTTATTTATTTAGAGCAAGAGTGAGCAGGGAAAGGGGCAGAGGGAGAGAGAGGTACCCCAATGATACACTTTTTAATAATAACTTTTGTTCTAGTGGCTAAAATACTGAGGGGAATTTTTTGTTTATTTTGGGGAGAATAGCTCACAGTATGTTTGTCCTAAACTTCAGCAATCTTATGGATATCAAGTTTGGTTGCTAATTTACCACTCTGCTTCTTAGATTGACAAAAGGAGCTTTCTATTTTCAGCCAGAAATTCTTCTATGGGATAGAAGAATTTGGGGAGATTTGAAAGAGAACTGTCAAGGCAAGCCTTACAGATAGGCTAAAACAAAGAAAAAAAGGTGCTCTACCTTCTCCAAATAGCCCCATACCCCTACCATGCCTATACTCCCTGGGGTCTGAGATTATTGCAACAGTATAAAGGAGTAAACCATCCAGTACCCATTTCCACAAAACTCTTACAGCTGTAGACTCCTCAGCTGAGACTAGCTCCTTTGGGTTCTTTAGTTACAGAAAATGTTCCATAATAACTTCAATATCATTCTTCAATTCTTTGTTCCATTGTTCTCCTTCCTAGCAGTACCCCTCCTTATCCATTCATTAGTCTGGCATTCATTCATTCATTCATTGGTTCCTTTCATAGTAGGAATTGAGTAACATAAGGTCCTGGTGCTCACGAAACTTGCATTTCTTAGTGGAGGTCAGCAATCAAGCAACAAGCCCAGAATTAAATACAATGAAGCATCTGGGGGTTTCCTGCAGGATGAAGAGAAAGTAATTTCATTGACCCCAGAAAAAAATATACCCCCTTAAGTGTAAATGGTATAAGGTGTAGGGCAAAAGAAGGGCCTTGTTCAGACCCAGAAGTCCAAGGGCAGCCTGTGATTCCACATTCCCATTAGTAGGACCTTGCTCATCCTTAGAGAAGCTCCGTGCTAATGCATCTTCCAGTGCTCTGCTCACAGGCCCCACAAAGTGACTTCTTTCCAGCCAAGGAATTATTTATGCCTCAGGAATCCACTTAAATGAAATGACAGCTGGAAAATTCATCACAGGACATTTCCAGAAGAAACCCTGCCAGGAGAGAGTAGAGTGTGCACCCAGGCCTGGTCCACCTGTGGCTGGACATTTTTACCCGCGGCTCTCACAGGTCCTCTTGAACCCTGGTCACACTATTTGTTTCACGGGGCCTCAGGCAGAGGCTGCCTTTTTTTTTTTTTTTTTTGCCTTTTCAGGGTGTTTATAGGTTCCACCTGCAGCCAATCAGATGCGGGCAGAAGTGCACATGGAATCACTGCTTGGCCTATGGTGATTTGCTTTAAGAAGAGGTCTACACCACCAGAAAGCTTGCTGGTGGTGATACCACCACAGTCTGATTCTCTGACATGTACAAATCTCAGCACCCACAGCTTTAATGTCTACGGGCACTCTTCACAAACAATCCCAAAGGGCTATGGCATGGGTGCTGGGTGATTCTGATGAAACCGAAATCCAGCGACCACAATGTAAGAGCTCCATGAGGGAAAGCATTTTGGTTTGCCAATAATAGCCTAGCTATCTGCCCAGGGTCCACATTCAATCCAACCTCATCATTTTAGATGTCACACAGTAACACTACATATTTAATAGGCCCCATGAAGTCCAAACATTGTTTCTTAGTTAAAAAAAAAAAAAAAAAAGCCCACATCTTGAAGGAGAAAAACAAGCTGGAGCACTTAAACCACCAGATAACAAACACTGTTTTAAAGCAATAGAAATTGGGACAGTGAGTTTCAGCACAAAGATAGGCAAACTGACCAACTGACAAATTTGGAGGTCAGAGACACACCAGTTCCTAATATGATTACCTGATTCTGACAAAGGTGATACTACCATTTCATTGAAAAAGGATCCAACAATAAATAATGATGCTGGGTCAGTTGGGTGTTCTTTGGGGAAAGAATGTATCTTGACATTACATCATATACACAGGAAAATGAATTCCAGATGGATGCTAGATGTCAAGGTGAGAGGTAAAATAATAAAAGAGAAAAACATAAAAAAGCATCTTTATGAACTTGGGATTGACAAAGGCAACTTAAATGGGACATAAAAACACTATTCATAAAAGAAAAATGCAGTAAATTGGATTATATTAAAACTAACAACTTTTGTTTTTCAAAAGACACCATTAAGAGAGGGTAAAGGGCAACCCACAGATTAGAGAAGATACTAACTAACTATATATATATATATATATATATATATATATATATATATAAAGGACTCATACCGAAAATACATGAAGCTCTCTTAAAAATCAATTTTTTTAAAAGTTAGCCAGTAGAAAAAGTGACATAAACTTGAAAAGACACTTCTAAGTGAGAATGTCCAAATGGCTAGTGAACATATAAAAAGATGCTCAGGGCACCTAGGTGCCTCAGTCGGTTGAGCATCCTACTCTTGGCTTTGGCTCAGCTCGTGATCTCATGGGTCTACACTCAGTGGGGAGTCTGCTTGAGATTCTCTCTCTCTCTCTCTCCATCTATCTCTGCTCCTCCCCCTGCTCGCTCTCTCTCTCTCAAATAAATAAATAAATCTTTTTAAAAATTTTTAAAAAGATGCTTAACTTTATTAGTCTTCAAGGAAATACAAATTGAAACCACAGTTAAGTTCTGCTATGCACCACCAAGACAACTAAAATTTCAGTAAAAATTGCTAAATATTAACAAGAATGAGGAGCAACTGGAACATCCCACACTGCTGTTGAGCGTGTTAATTGGTGCAACCATTCAGGAAAACCGTTTGGCATCGTCTCCTAAAGCTAGCACATGCATACCTTTGATGGGCAACAGAAATGTGTGAATTGCACACCCAAAAACACGTCCCTGGACTTTTAGAGCAGCTTTGTTCATTGGAGCTAAAAACAAAACCACTTAAGTGCCCCACACCAGAATGGAAGAGTGCTTGTATTATACGCACACAACGGAATACTATACAACAATGAGAAAGAATAATATACAATTATTCACAACAATATGAGTGAAACTCACAGTCACACTATTGAACAAATGAAGGCAGACATAAGAGAGTATTATCCACTCTGAGTCCATGTATAAAACAGGTACAAACAGGTAGGATAATGGCCCCTTTTTTTGGGAGGAGTGACTGGAAGATGACCCCAAAGAGTATTCTGTTTCTTATTCTGGATTCTGGTTTCATGAATGTGTTCAATTTGTGCATATTCATTGAGCTTATGACACGTGCACTTTTCCAGATACATATTATGCTACAATAAAAAGTTATAAGCAAACAGCAGTTCTTGTTGATATTCCCACAGTAAAGACATATATATATATATATATATATATATATATATATATATATATACACACACATATATATATATATATCAACTCTGCAGCGTCATGACATTCAATTCAAGACCTAAAGTGTGCTCAAAATCTGCCTTTAATGTATTTTCTATAATAACATAAGAGTTGGAGAAATCTACCACATACCAGCTCCAGAGGGTTTGGTTATGTGCACATACGCAGGAGGTGGCATGAGGTTTGCATTACTAATGCACTAAATAAGTATAATAGGAAAAATATGATGCCCAAAAGAGAGCCAACTGCTTCTGCTGCTATGGAACTGGACTGAAACTGAGAAAAGCTCCGAAATGTTACCTGGAAATTTCATGGCAGAAAGCACATGCTACGGTTTTATTTTCAGGTTGGGAAAAATGCCAAAGTTTTTAGCCAAGTGTCTATGACACCTCATTGCATTGCTAATTTTTTTAAAACCTGTAACTCTGGTCTCTCCAACTAGACTGTAAGCTCGTTAAGAGCAGGGTCTTGTTCTATGTCCTCCTTAAACTCTAGGCACACTAGTGTCATTTTCATTTTTTGATAGTTAAATGTATTCACAGAGGGATCTTCAATTCTGAAATTGGAGAGAATGCATTTGAGGCAGAGGTGGAGGTTGTTGGTGGCAGAGATGGTGGTTTGGATGGTATGTAGGTGACTGAGCTGATAAGTTGATTCCTTGAGCTTCTTTTGTCCTTTCTGGCAGAATGGCTGGTTGGAGAAGGGGAAGGGGAGACTCCAAACTCTGACTCATGTTTGCAGGTATGAATCAAGGGGGATTAAGTGATGAAAAGAATACTCCTGGGCCAACCATGGAAGCTCATTGCAAAATTGCTCACAAAGTGTGGTCCCAGTGACTTAAACCTTTTGTCATATCTGGGACTTCAGGTTTCAACTGTTATGGGTTAAATTGTGCCCCTACAACCACCAAATTCATATGTTAAAGTTTTAGCTTCCAATACTTCAGAATATGGCTTTATTTGGAAGTAGGGTTGTTACAGATGTATTAGTTAAGATTTGATTGTACTGAAATAGAATGGGCCTCAATCCAGTATGACTGGTGCCCTTATAAAAGGGGAAAATTTGAACACACACACACACACAAAGGGAGAACACCACTGGGGGTGATGCTTCTATAAGCCAACAAACAGTAAAGATTGCCAGAAACTACTAGAAACTTGGAGAGAGGCACAGAATAGATTCTCTCTCACAGCCCTCAGAAAGGAACAACCCTACTGAGACCTCGATCTCAGACTTCTAGCTTCTAGAGCTGTGAAGCAATAAATTTCAGTTGTTTAAGTCACCCAGGTGGTGGTACTTGGTTATAGCAACCCCAGCAAACAAATACCCTAAGTATTGAGATTTCAATTGTCCATTATAAGTCATGGACTTCCAGCAATGCACAAGAGCATGTTGGCAGCATTTGTAATGAAATCAAAGCTATGTGTATCTATACTGAAATTTCAGAAAGAGTTATTTCACCTCCGAAAACAAACCAAATATTTTGCCAGCTTTTCCCCCCAAGTCTCCAAAGTTAATGCGTCCTCAGTGATTCCATAAGGCCCAATCCCCTCATTTTAAAGATGAAGATGTTGAGGACCAGGGGTGTAAAGTGACTTGCCCAAGGTAAGTTAGCCTGTTGGAGACAGAACTGAGAATCCTGGCTTCCAACTCCCAAGTTAGAGATTTTTTCCACTGGATTGCACTCTGGCCTGTGAAAATCTTATGCAGACAGACAAGAGAAATGTACAGTCTTCCTTTGAGTTGCGGCTATGAGCAAAGTGGCAGGAATCCCACCAAGGCCCTGGAGAAACCATTACTCACACCATAAAGATTAAAAAACAGAAGTAGCAAAATACTTTAATATTCCCAGTCCAGCATAGTCCAAAGAAGAATAGAAGAGGCCAAAATCTAATTATGCCTCTGAATCTTTGCTTAATCCCACAAGCTACTTGGCATTCCTATATTTTCAACATTTTGGGGGATTCCAATTTGGAACTAAACACATTGGTATGTTTAATTTCAGACTTGTAACAAATCACATGTGCCAAACCACACAACTCTACCTCAAGATAATTTTCCCCAGTGGGAGAAAATATAATACAGTAGCAGCAAAAATGCATACATTAGTTGAAAACACTGACATTCCCAACTTAAGTCTTATGCCACTATCATCTCTCTCTCTCTCTTTCTCTCTCTCTCTCTCACCCTCCTCCACTCTCTCTGAATCCTTTCCAGCTCTTTGATTCTGCCAGGAAATGAAAGAAAAGAGACTTTCATGCCAAAACCTAGATGATGGATCAATTGACCTTGAAACCACGTTCTGTTAATTCATGATTATGGTGAGTGAACTTGAGTAGCAGAGAGGGCTGCTGGAAAAATGCTTTTCACTCTGAAGGGTAGAAAAGCAAGAATGATAGCAAGGTTCACCTTTCAGACTATGCAACCTTGATATGACTGGAAAATTGCATCTTGGATAGTACATTCCAACTTTTTAGTACTCTGATAGCAAATGAAAATAAATAGTTCACATTTGGCAGACAAGTAGTTAATATTGACCACTCTAAAGGCCAATGAGATTTTCAGGAAAAAAACAAAAACTGCCCTAATTACAAAGGGAGGGAAGTGCAGGTTTTTTTTTTAAAGGTTTATGTATTTATTTTAGTGAGAGAAAGAGTGAGTGAGCACGTGAGTGTATGGGGAGAAGGGCAAAGGAAGAGAGAGAATCTCAAGCAGACTCCTCACTGCGTGTGGAGCCCAAATAGGGGCTCTATCTCACAACCCTGAGATCATGACCTGAGCTGAAATCAAGAGATGGATGCTTAACTGACTGAGCCACCCAGGCACCCCAGGGCAGTTTTTAAAAACACAATAGATTGAAAAAGATCTGACAGGGTAGCTTCTAAAAGCTGTTAATATATCCAATCTGTATAGTGTCTACATAATATTTTTTATGATTTATAATAATTATATCCAAAATGAGTATTTGACTATAAGCCAGTGGCCTTGGATAATAGCTTATGTAAATATTTTATTAATAATTTCACATTTGAGGGGTGCCTGGGTGGCTCAGATGGTTAAGCCTCTGCCTTCGGCTCAGGTCATGATCCCGGGGTCCTGGGATCGAGCCCCGCATCGGGCTCCCTGCTCCGCGGGAAGCCTGCTTCTCCCCCTCCTTCCTGCTCAAGCTCTCTCTCACTATCTCTGTCTCTCTCAAATAAATAAATAAAATATTTTAAAAAAAAATAATAATTTCACATTTGATTAAAAAAATTTAAAAAATTTAAAAAAAAATAATTTCACATTTGGCATATCAAAAACACAATGAGATATCACCTTACATCTGTCAGAATGGCTCAAATAAAAAACACAAGAAATAACAAGTGTTGGCAAGGATATGGAGAAAAAGGAACACTCATGTACTATTAGTGGGAATGCAAACTGATGCAGCCACTGTGGAAACAGTATGGAAGTTCCTTAAAAAATTAAAAATAGAGTTACCATATAACCCAGTAATTACACTACTGGGTATTTACCCAAAACAAAAACAAAACAAAAACACTAATTTGAAAAGATACATGGACCCTTATGTTTGTTGTGGCATTATTTTCAATAGGCAAGGTATGGAAGGAACCCAAATGTGCAATGATAGATGAATGGATAAAGAAGATGTGGTAGATATATATGATGGGATATTACTCAGCCATAAAAAAGAATGAAATCCTGCCATTTACAACAACATGGATGGGACTGGAGGGTATTATGCTAAGTGAAATAAGTCAGACAGAAAAAGACGAATGCCATATGATTTCACTCACGTGGAATTTAAGA
Source organism: Halichoerus grypus (assembly GCF_964656455.1). Lineage (NCBI taxonomy): Eukaryota > Metazoa > Chordata > Mammalia > Carnivora > Phocidae > Halichoerus > Halichoerus grypus. The sequence goes on from NC_135717.1 coordinate 68,119,068, forward strand.
AACCAAACAAATAGAAAGAAATAGAGAAACAAAAACCAGACTCTTAAATACGGAGAATAAACTGGTGGTTGCCATAGGGAAGTTGGGTGGGGGATGGGTGAAATAGAGGAAGGGGATTAAGAGGTACACTTACCTTGCTGAGCACTGAATAGTGTATAGAAATGTTGAATCATTATATTATACACCTAAAACTAATATAATACTGTATATTAATTATACTTCAATTAAAAAGAAAATTTAAAAATAATAATTTCACATTTATTATTTTGCCTGTTTTTTCCTTTGAGATGAAATGGTGGTAGATTGGCATAAACTAACACAATTTAAAATCTACCAGATAAAACTGGTATAATTTTCCCTGTCAATTCGTCCAGCAAATACTTTTGCTACACCAAGACCAGAGTGAGGATAGAATCCTCAGGACTTGTCCTCATCCCTGCCCCTGCCCCAGTGCTGAATCCAGAGCTCTTTTGGGGTAACTGATGCAAAATAGGTATTCATTCAACAAATAATCAGAGAGAGTCACTGTGTACATATGATGGTTCAATAGAAAATGCATTTGTAAATTAATTTTTAGGAAAGAAAGCTTCCCATGCTCACCAAACCTGAATGCTCAGTACATCCCAAAGTATTTGAAATCATGCCTTTCAAAAGAGAGCTTTCCCTGGAAGAATAATGGCCAAAGAGACGCTACCTACTGGCTGTGGTGTGGCAGTTCTGTAGGGGAAGAATCTCAGAACTGGATCTGTGCAGCCCTGGGGCTACATGAGGACAGAGCAAATCCATTTTCAGATTCTCAACTCCCACACATGTCCTTTACTAAAACTGCCCAGAAGAGAGCCTGCGTTTTCCTGTTCTCCTCTTTCATTTTGCCTTTCACACTTACTCTTCCCTCATTTTACTAAGGTGCCTTATCCCACTCCACATCTCACTGGACATGCATTTCCCTAACACATAAAAATGCAACCATAGAACACAGCGGTGGGGGGATTCTCTCGTTAATCTGGGTCCCAAACTCATTCCCTTCCTTCTCATCTCCTTGAGATGTGGTTCCAATGTATGTTTACTTTCAAGTTTTTTAAATAATTATTTATAATTATATTCATAATATTTTTATATTTTAAATATTTTATATTTATATATTCATAATATATTTATTATATATTATTTATTATATGCTGTTATAATTATAAATAATTATTTATAAGCTTAAGAATTATTTATAAAAATATATATGTTTTCATAAACTGCTTACTAATAATAACTATATTGATAGCTATTGAAGAAAGGAATGAAAGTATTTTTGGACTTTCATTTGATATTCATGTATTTGGTGAGGGATGTATGAGAGAGTTACCAGTAAGGACCTTTCCAGCAAAAAATACACTAGGATAATATTTGGGGATGTAAATGAGATACAAATATGATCTCAAATAAAATTTCCCGCTCCTAAAGAACTTGGTCACGTATTTTTTAATGAAGGCTGTTAGGTATCAAATAGCTGTATGTTCAGATTCTACTAGATTTATTTAAAGAGAACTGTAAGGGGCTTATTTCCAATGCCCATGTTTATAATAGACTGGAGATTTACATCTTTTATAACTATTCATGTTTATGATGAAAAATTTTAGATGCCAAATTAAAAGTGGCCCAGCAGATATGTACTTTTTCAAAATCATTTTAGGACAACTTGAACAAAAGGTCGAAGGCATGAGCTTCTAGTGGTTGGAGCGAGAGGGAAAATCAGAAAGAGAAGCAAACCATGTCGAATCTTGAGCTGAGCGTTCACTTGACGCCCAAATCCGTAACAGGAGGCACAAAGTTACCAAGGTCTCTTAAGTCAGAGTTAAGAAATGCTCAGAGTGAGTCATGGCAGGTTTCTACAGTCTGAAGCTGAGGGGAGAGGTATATCAAATATGTGTAATCAGACAATAATCACTCCGGAGTAAAAGCATTCCGTATCTCCCCATGTGTTTGGAACTTGACATACTCCCTTCCACTCAGAGCAAAAGGCACGTGGTGGTTTTAAAACCCCATAGTAAAAGCCAGGGCTAGAAACAAATAAATGGGGTGGTTATTCACACACATAGAAATTTATGCTGGAGTTCTTTCGACTATGGAAGCTAAATATTAACTTTAATATTTATAATCTTCCTCCTAAGAGCTAAAATAAAAATCTCAGATTGGTCAGAGTATTCAGAGTAGTCGATTTTAGTTAATTGTCCCTGTCTGGAAAAGCAAATCGTTTTTCCATAGTGTGTGGTTTTCACAAGTGCGTTAAAAGCCACTGACTGGAAAAAATAATGAACACAACTTCATTTCTTCTTTCCTGCTTTTGGATTAAGAAGAAAACAATGATTGATATTCACTCTGAAATGCATTTCACAGATAAGCTCTCTAAAACAACGTATTTATAAAATGGGGTTTCTTTAAGGAGATCTAGAGAAGGCACTCCCAGGAAAGGCACAGTTCTTAAAAAGAACTTCCTGTTGCAAGGGATGCCCATGAGAACATGGCCGACTCAAGGCAATGTGTGCTGCTGGCCTTTGGGGCTTCTCCCCTCTTCATTGCATGGCAAACCTCTCCAGTTCCCTCATGTCTTCATGTTCCTCTGGACTTCTTGTGGAAACCCTGAAACTGAACTCTTAATATTATACCCCCAAGTACACAGAGACCACACACCTATGTCCACTGGGCCTCTGTATTTTTACATCACTCATGGTGCAGGAAACTACCCAGCTGTTGAAGTGAGAAACCTGGCAATCATCTAAGATTCCACCTTTCCCTCTGTCTTCTCCATGATCTGTGAATTCCCTCTCCTGACATCTCTCAAGTCAATGCTTCTATTCTCATTCACACACCTCTGCTTTGGTTCTCCCCTGCACTCTTGTGGGGCCTCCTGACTAGTCTCCTCCACTCTGTTGACAAAGGAACTTTCTCACATGCAGATCACAGAAGGCACCTTACCTGCTGATAATCTTCATCTTTCGGATAAAAGCCAAACTCCCTACCATGACAATGGAAGCTACTGAGGAATTACTTTCCAGCTTTATTCCTTGCCCTTCTCTTACATCTATCAGTGTTACAGCTATCTCCAAACATCTGTAGTCTCAAAGCTCTCTTTGCTTTTGCCTTTTGCCTTTGCACGTGCTGTTCCCCTTGGCTGGAATAGCAGACCATGCTTTTCTTATGGGGCTACCTGTACTTCAGCCCTTGGGCCCCTTCCTGGTCTCACTTCATCATCAACCCTCTTTGGACACCTCTGCTCCTTCAGCCTGGATGTTGTGTGCCCTTCCCCATCCGCTCCTATAGTGCCCTTCCTGTTTCAGACCACATCATATTAATTGTTTGCTTGTCTGTCTTCCCCACTGGACTATCAGCTTCTGAAAAGTAGACACCATGTCTTTGGCTACCTGTCTTCCAAATATAATACAATGCACCTGACACATAAAAGACATTCATGAGTGTGTAAAGAGAAGAATCAGAAGGGAGTAAGGGAGAAAGAAGGACAGATAGACTCATTTCCTATTCAGATGTTCAGGACTAAAGGTTTTATGCCCCTTTTATGGGAGGAGGACTTTTCTTTACCCATTCAGCAAACATTTTTTTTTTTTTTTTTTTTGAGCTTACACTTATGCCAGGCTTCCTGCCAGATCTGGAGGGAGCTACCTAAGTAGCAATACAATCTATCCTCCAGCAACTCAGTGGAAAAGTGGACATCTAAAGGTATTATGACAATAAAGCAATTATTAGTTAGTGACTCAGTGATCCAGTGTGTTCTTATAATCTCAATATCTCTTTAACGGCTACAGCAGAGAAATAGAGGAGCAGAGAGAATTGGAAAGGAAATACTCTCAAAGTCCACTATCCTCCCTGTTTAGGATGAGTGGAAGTTACCTGAAAAGGTTGCAGGGCCAGTAAGAGACATGTGTCCCCCATCATTACCCAACCCTGAGTGCCCAGAGAGGCCAGTGTATCAGGGTGGGGGGTTATATATGAGGCTGCCTGGATCATCAGTGATAGAGCAAAGTAGATATTAAGAGGTTGAGAACCTCATTCTTCTTAATCGAGAACATGAGGCTTGGAAGATGTACTGTCCTAAGCAATTTCCTCCAGGGCCAGTGTTCTATGTGTGACCTTCACCTTGATTCACACTGACCTGTTCCAAAGTATCCTCAGGATGGGAACCCCACCGTGCTCCCAGGGTGCATTCTCCTCTGGGAAGACATTGTCCCTGCCACCTCACAGGCCCTTTGTTTCCACCCAAGAGGACTAGAAGAATTGGAATTCTCCAACTGCCAAGCCTTCTCCACTCACTCCTACCTGCTGCAGGTAGGGAGGCCCCCCATATGATATGTCCAACCTGCCTGGAACCCAAATTATCCTCAAGGAGCCAATGGTCCTATCTCTTCTTTCCCAACCAATTTCATCCTTGGAACTGTGTTTCTGAAGCTGTCCCTCAGAGCTCTACAATCTGGAAAGTCCATGAGATGAAACCAGAGCTGCTGCTCCAAGAACTCAGAGCTACTCATAATAATAAACTGTCAGAGGAAATTTTCCAGTGAGGTCCTTACAGAAGAAACCTCTGATGAGATTAATCAACATCTTCACAATAAACACAATGTAACTGGGTGCTATTTTTGAGACTGAACCCAAGATTTTTGTCTTTATTTTTTAACCTAGATAAAATAAATCCAAAATATTAATAACTCAAAATCTACACATTTTTTTTTTCAGACTGACAAGAGGTGAAGACCTACATTCACAAAATGTCTTTGCTCTGATGTCCTAGGATTGTCTTTAGCTCTATGAGCCTTCAAGAATTTCTTGATTTGGGAGTGAAGGAAGAAATTGTATTGGTTTTGTATAAAATTGGAGTGTTGCTTATTCTTGTAGAGTTTCAATTAATTGTTCTCAGGAGACATGCAAAGTAGCTGAATGCAGGAAATGCCTATAGGAACAATATCCACTACCTCCTCTCCTTTAGAAAGGAGCCTGTAATTATGTCTTGGACTGGCATACTGATGCCCTCTTCTCTGTGTTATTTAAGACTTAATATCCTAAAATGAAATCGTGTTGAAGTTCTATGTTCTCTAGAAATTGCCTTTTGAAGGCCAAAGAGAAGATGATCCACTATCAGTCACCCTGAGAAGACAATCCTGGCACAGAAGTTATGGTTTGGGAGGAGGGCCTTGAATTGAAGGTGGGGAAGAAAACCTATCCCTCTCCATGGGCCTGACTCTCAAGGCGCAGATATACTGTGTCAGGCCAGTCCCCTCCCCCCCCCACTCCGCACACCAACTCCTAAATGCAGATGGGCATGCAGGCAGTTTATTGAGAAGGGCTCTCACATCAACAGCCATGATGGTATATAAGGAGCAGGATGAGCAGAGGGAGAAGTGGACTTGCAACCATCACAATGAAGACTTCAGCCGATCTTGTGACATACCTTGGAGCTAGATGGAATGTCCTTCAAAGTTGTTCCAAATTGTGGAGAGGGTTCAGTCACTGGATGTGGGCTGCTCCAGGGAAGAGCAGAACCTTGGGCAAGATAGCTCTCTTCAGTGCCAGCTGGTCCATGGTCCCTGCACTAACAGCATCAACATCACCTGGGAACTTGCTGGAAAAAGAAATTCTGGGGTCCCATCCCAGACTTTCTGACCCTGGGGATGGGGCCCAAGCAACCTGTGGTTTAACAAGCCTCCAGGTAACTCGATGCAGAGTAAAGTGTGAGAACTATGCTCTGGAGCAAGGACTAGAGAAGAACTCTATTGACAGCCAACCGCCCAGCAGCAGGGGGAATGCATGCTTCATGCCTAGACATGATGTGTGTGGTACACCACGAAAGCCATTTCATATTCGTAGAGTCCTCTCAAGGGTGGGCATGGATTGGCCCCTGCCCCATAGAAGCAGACCAGGAGCCAGGCAAGGAGGTGCAGATATATATCTGCCCACAAAACAGCCCTGGATCCTGAGAGCAGAGGTTGTAATAGCAATTCTAACTGACCCTCTCCATTGTCTTTCTCTTACATTATCCCCAAATCTTCACTAAATCCTGTACAAAACTGCATCCCATATATCAGTGTTATATGGAATTAAGATGTACCTGTACTCTTAGAAAGTACTTAGTCTTCTCTCTTTGTGTTAAGGAAAGAATAGCCTCCCCACCACCACCACCAGGACAGAATGGGTTGCAAGGGTGAGTGCAAACAGTGTCCACTTTGTGGGTGGCTCAGTCATCTCCTGAGGGCCAGTGGCTGCCGAAGCAGCACTGTGTCGGTTAATAGAAGGCCAGAAATAAGATAGATGATGCATTTCAAAGCATGCACAAAAGAGCACCCTGAACAACCTTTGAAAAGAATTGAAAGCTCTTTAAGTCTTCAGGCAAGGGCTCAAAGTCCATGGTAGTTCAGCCATTTACAGGGTATATGACATTCTTTTTCATTCATGAGCTCCAGAGCCCCAGACACACCAATTACAACACCTGTGCGGCCATTAGTTCAATGGGGAAGCCAAGCTAGGGCTGTTTTTATTGCCCTGACTACTCTTGGGCATGACTGGCCTTTAATACTAGCCCCAGGTCAACCAGATGGCAAATATGGGAGCTGGGACTTAAGGGGAAAAAATTGATCAAGCTGGTGTGGTGGCCTTAGTATGATTAAAGTTTGCGATTTTTAATAGGGTAAATGGTGAACACAGATTCCAACACCAGTGAAGTTTGTCAGATCAACTTAATGACTCAAATCAACCACCCAGCATTTAATTTCCATTTAAACTCCTTTCAGTTCTTTATCAATGCCCAGAATATCAACTTACGTAAACCCTTAAAGTTAGTAGGTATACTTACTATTTTCTGCTTTTTTCCTCCAGCTCCTATTAAAAACAGTCACCAGGAAATCAGAAATTTGGTAAAATATTCCAAAGAAATCTTCAAATAATGATTCTATAAAGGAAATTTGGGAGTTGTGAAAATCAATCAAATAAAACATCCTAGGAGGAGGGGGGAAAGATGGCGGAGTAGGGGACCCTATTTCAACTGGCCCCCGGAATTGAGCTGGATATCTACCAGACCACTCTGAGCACCCACGAAACCAGCCTGGATGTAAGATCTGGATCTCTACAAACAGAATATCGCAGGCGGTTGATTTTGAGGTACGAATCGGGGAGCCGTGATTCTGTGGGCAAATATCGGAGGATAAACAGCAGCGGGAGGGTGCCTGGCCGTGGGGATCCTACACCGCCGGTGAGTGACAGCCTCGCTCGCGCGCTGCGGACGGGCACAGACTTGCAGACCAGTAGCAGCAGGGAAAGGACTTTAGGGCAGCCCCCAGGGCGGAAATCTGGAGGGGCCAGGTCGCGCCTGCGAACTGTAGCCCCCGGGACGGAAACCCCGAGCTGCAGGTCGCGCGCGCCCATGAACTGGGAGCAGCTGGCAGTTTTAGAAGCACAAAGGGCAGAGACGTGCTCCGACCTGGAGGCAGGACTGGGGCACTGCAGAGGGGCACACAACCCAAGCCGCTGCAGTTTATAGCAGCACGGACAGAAACGGAGACAGTGTGGCCTGGAGAGCTCACTGAAGAACAGACTGCGGTCTCTCTGCTCTGAGGCAGAGGGTTGGAAATGGTCTCTTCTGCTCTGACTCGCAGAAGAGACGCAGAAAGCCGCCAGGGAAAGCCGCCAGAGAACAAAAGCCCCAAGAACGGATTCCCGCTGAGCCCATCCCCTGCCACAGGGCGCAGGGCAACTCCGCCCAAACAGGGTTGCCTGAGTAACAGCCCAGCAGGCCCCTTCCGCAGAAGACAGGCTGGGAAAACAAGAGGCCAGCAACCCTAAGGTCCCAAGAAAACAGGTGCATCTTGCTTGGGTTCTGGTCAATAATTTGGACTCTATACATTCCCTCAAACACCCATCAACAGAATGACTAGGAGGAGGAGCCCCCAAAATAAAAAAGACTCAGAGATTATGACTTATACTGCAGATTTACAAATGGATGCAGATATAACCAAGATGTCAGAGATGGAATTCAGACTAGCAATTGTGAAGACAATGGCTAGAATAGAGAAATCAATTAATGGCAACATAGAGTCTCTAAGGGCAGAAATAAAAGGTGAATTGGCAGAACTCAAAAATGCTATCAATAGATCCAATCCAATCTAGATAATCTAACAGCTAGGGTAACTGAGGCAGAAGAGAGAATAAGCAACCTGGAAGACAATATAATAGATAAAAAGGGAAAAGAGGAGGCCAGGGAAAAACAACTCAGAATCCATGAAAATAGAATCAGAGAAATAAGTGATGCCATGAAGCGTTCCAATGTCAGAATAATTGGAATCCCGGAGGGAGTGGAGAGAGAGAGAGGACTAGAAGATGTATTTGAGCAAATCATAGCTGAGAACTTCCCTAATCTGGGGAATGAAACAAACATTCAAGTCCTAGAGGCAGAGAGGACCCCTCCCAAGATCAAGGAAAACAGGCCAAGACCCCAGCATGTAATAGTAAAACTTGCAAATCTTAGAACCAAGGAAACCATCTTAAGGGCAGTTAGGGGGAAGAGATTCCTTACGTACAGAGGGAGGAACATCAGAATAATGTCAGACCTATCCACAGAGACCTGGCAAGCCAGAAAGGTCTGGCAAGACATATTCAGGGTACTAAATGAGAAGAACATGCAGCCAAGAATACTTTATCTGGCAAGGCTTTCATTTAGAATGGATGGGGAGATGCAGAGCTTCCACGACCAGCAGAAACTGAAAGAATATGTGACCACTAAGCCGGCCCTGCAAGAGATATTAAGGGGGCTTCTATAAAAGGAGAAAGACCCCAAGAGTGATATACAACAGAAATTTACAGGGACAATCTATAAAAACAACATCTTCACAGGCAACATGATGACAATTAATTTGTATCTTTCAATAATCACTCTCAACGTGAATGGCCTAAACCCTCCCATAAAATGGCACAGGGTTGCAGATTGGATAAAAAGACAGGACCCATCCATATGCTGTCTACAAGAGATTCATTTTTAACCTAAAGATACATCCAGACTGAAAGTGAAGGGATGGAGATCCATCTTCCATGCCAGCAGACCTCAGAAGAAAGCTGGGGTAGCAATTCTTATATCAGACAAATTAGATTTTAAACTAAAGTCTGTAATAAGAGACACAGAAGGACACTATATCATTCTTAAAGGGTCTATCCAACAAGAGGATCTAACAATTATAAATATCTATGCCCCCAACATGGGAGCAGCCATCTACATAAGCCAACTGTTAACCAAAATAAAGAGTCACATTGATAACAATACATTAATTGTAGGAGACCTCAATACTCCACTCTCAGCAATGGACAGATCATCTAAGCAGAAAATCAACAAGGAAACTAGAGCTTTGAATGATACATTGGACCAGATGGACCTCGTAGATATTTACAGAACATTCCACCCTAAAACAACAGAATACTCATTCTTCTTGAGCACACATGGAACTTTCTCTAGAATAGACCCTATACTGGGTCACAAATCAGGCCTCAACCGATACCAAAAGATTGAGATTATTCCCTGCATATTCTCAGACCACAATGCTCTAAAACTGGAACTCAATCACAAGAAAAAATTTGGCAGAAATTCAAACACTTGGAAGCTAAAGACCACTCTGCTCAAGAATGTTTGGGTCAACCAGGAAATCAAAGAAGAACTTAAACAATACACGGAAATCAATGAGAACGAAAACACATCGGTCCAAAACTTATGGGATACTGCAAAGGCAGTCCTAAGGGGGAAATACATAGCCATCCAAGCCTCACTCAAAAAAATAGAAAAATCCCGAATTCACCAACTAACTCTACACCTTAAAGAACTAGAGAAAAAGCAACAAACGATGCCTAAGCCATGCATTAGAAGAGAAATAATTAAAATTAGAGCAGAAATCAATGAATTAGAAACCAGAAACACAGTAGATCAGATCAACGAAACTAGAAGTTGGTTCTTTGAAAGAATTAATAAGATCGATAAACCACTGGCCAGACTTATCCAAAAGAAAAGAGAAAGGACCCAAATTAATAAAATTATGAATGAAAGGGGAGAGATCACGACTAACACCAAGGAAATAGAAACAATTATTAGAAATTATTATCAACAACTATATGCCAATAAACTGAGCAATCTGGATGAAATGGAGGCCTTCCTGGAAACCTATAAGCTGCCAAGACTGAAACAGGAAGAAATTGACAACCTGAATAGGCCAATAACCAGTAACGAGATTGAAGCAGTGATCAAAAACCTCCCAAAAAACAAGAGTCCAGGGCCTGATGGATTCCATGGGGAATTCTACCAAACATTCAAAGAAGAAATAATACCTATTCTACTGAAGCTGTTTCAAAAAATAGAAACAGAAGGAAAACTTCCAAACTCATTCTATGAGGCCAGCATTACTTTAATCCCCAAACCAGGCAAAGACCCCATCAAAAAGGAGAATTTCAGACCGATATCCCTGATGAATATGGATTCCAAAATCCTCAACAAAATCCTAACTAATAAGATCCAACAATACATTAAAAGGATCATCCACCACGACCAAGTAGGATTTATCCCCAGGATGCAAGCATGGTTCAACATTCGCCAATCAATCAATGTGATAGAACACATTAATAAGAGGAGGGAGAAGAACCATATGGTCCTCTCAATTGATGCAGAAAAAGCATTTGACAAAATACAACATCCTTTCCTGATTAAAAGTCTCCAGAGTATAGGGATAGAGGGAACATTCCTCAAGTTCATAAAATCCATCTATGAAAAACCCACAACGAATATCATTCTCAATGGCGAAAAGCTGAGAGCCTTTCCCTTAAGATCAGGAACACGTCAAGAATGCCCACTCTCGCCACTATTGTTCAGTACTAGAAGTCTTAGCAACAGCAATCAGACAACAAAAAGAAATAAAAGGTATTCAAATTGGCAAAGAAGAAGTCAAACTCTCTCTTTTCCCAGACGACATGATACTTTATGCGGAAAACCCAAAAGACTCCACTCCCAAATTACTAGAACTCATCTAGCAATTCAGTAATGTGGCAGGATACAAAATCAATGCACAGAAATCAGTTGCTTTCTTATACACTAACAACGCAACTGTGGAAAGAGAAATTAGAGAAACGATTCCATTTACAATAGCACCAAAAACCATAAGATACCTTGGAATAAACCTAACCAAAGAGGTAAAGGATCTATACTCTAGGAACTACAAAACACTCATGAAAGAAATTGAAGAAGACACAAAAAGATGGAAAAATATTCCATGCTCATGGATTGGAAGAATAAACATTGTTAAAATGTCTATGCTACCCAGAACAATCTATACCTTCAATGCCATCCCGATCAAAATTCCAATGACATTTTTCAAAGTGCTGGAACAAACAATTCTAAAATTTGTATGGAATCAGAAAAGACCCCGAATCGCCAGAAATGTTGAAGAAGAAAAACAAAGCTGGGGGCATCACGTTGCCTGATTTCAAGCTATATTACAAAGCTGTGATCACCAAGACAGCATGGTACTGGCACAAAAACAGACATACAGACCAATGGAACAGAATAGAGAACCCAGATATGGACCCTCAACTCTATGGTCAAATAATCTTTGACAAAGCAGGAAAAAACATGCAATGGAAAAAAGACAGTCTCTTCAATAAATGGTGCTGGGAAAATTGGACAGCCACATGCAGAAGAATGAAACTCAACCATTTTCTAACACCATTCACAAAGATAAACTCAAAGTGGATGAAAGACCTCAATGTGAGACAGGAATCCATCAAAATCCCAGAGGAGAACATAGGCAGTAACCTCTTTGACATCACTCAGAGCAACTTCTTTCAAGATACATCTCCAAAAGCTAGTGAAACAAAAGCAAAAATGAACTTTTGGGACTTCATCAAGATAAAAAGCTTCTGCACAGCAAAGGAAACAGTCAACAAAACAAAGAGGCAACCCACAGAATGGGAGAAGATATTTGCAAATGACACTACAGATAAAGGGCTGGTATCCAAGATCTATAAAGAACTTCTCAAACTCAACAACCAGAAAACAAATAATCAAGTCAAAAAGTGGGCAGAAGATATGAAAAGACACTTCTCTGAAGAAGACATACAAATGGCTAACAGACACATGAAAAAATGTTCATCATCATTAGCCATCAGGGAAATCCAAATCAAAACCACATTGAGATAACACCTTACACCAGTCAGAATGGCAAAAATGGACAGGGAGAGAAACAACAAATGTTGGAGAGGTTGTGGAGAAAGGGGAACCCTCTTACACTGTTGGTGGGAATGCAAGTTGGTATAGCCACTTTGGAAAACAGTGTGGAGGTTCCTCAAAAATTTAAAAATAGAGCTACCCTATGACCCAGCAATTGCACTCCTGGGTATTTACCCCAAAGACACAGATGTAGTGAAAAGAAGGGCCATATGCACCCCAATGTTCATAGCAGCAATGTCCACAATAGCCAAACTGTGGAAAGAGCCGTGATGCCCTTCAACAGACGAATGGATAAAGAAGATGTGGTCCATATATACAATGGAATATTACTCAGCCGTCAGAAAAGATGAATACCCAACTTTTACATCAACATGGATGGGACTGGAGGAGATTATGCTAAGTGAAATAAGTCAAGCAGAGAAAGTCAATTATCATATGGTTTCATTTATTTGTGGAACATAAGGAGTAACATGGAGAACATTAGAAGGAAGGGAAAAATGGGGGGGCAGAATTAGAGGGAGAGATGAACCATGAGAGACTATGGACTCTGAGAAACAGGGTTTTAGAGGGGAGGGGAGAGGGGGGATTGGTTAGCCCGGTGAAGGGTATTAAGGAGGGCACGTACTGCAAGGAGCACTGGGTGTTATATGAAAACAATGGATCGTGGATCACCACATCAAAAACCAATTATGTATTGTATGGTGACTAACATAACATAATAAAATTAAAAAATAAATAAATAAATAAAGTCGAAGAGCAATATGCAAAAAAAAAAAAATCCTAAACTGAAACAGTTCTCAACACAGAAACCCTCAATGTCTTGTTTTCTTTTTCTTTTTTTCTTCCACCAGGTCAAGTGTTTATAGACATAGAGTAGACAAAACGGAAACTCAAACAAATAGCAAAATAAGCGGAGGAGTTGAAGACACTCAGGTTTCACCAAACACGACTGCGCAGGAAGTGGCAGCCACACCAAAGCAAAGCTGCACAGCACCCACCACGGAGGCCAGCACCACGTCAGCCGAGCTGCAAGTGCAAGGCCACTGTGCATTCCGTACTTCCCTCCACAGTGCCTGGCAGCGTCACCCTTTTGACAATCTCCATTCAATTTGGTGCATCCTTCTCTTTCATTTGATATCTCTTGTACACCTTTCTTCATACCCCACCCCCAAAGGAAATAAAAGGAGAAAAAGAATCAGAAATTTAAGGAAAAAAAATGTAACTAAACATCAGAACTTTTTCTTAAAAAGTCATACCCTTGTCCCTGTTTCATCTTTCCTGGGTTTTGGGAGCTTGTAATTGTTGTTTGGATTTTGTTTTTGTTTGTTTGTTTGCTTACTTTCTGTGCATCTTCTTCCTCCAAATGGCAAGAAAGTAAAAAAAAAAAAATCGTTTTTGATTCTGTCAATTTTTCACATGTATTAGCAGCTTTAATTAAAATAAACACATAAATACCAGGGATGAACTTGAAACTTTGGCCATTTTTACTTCCCTTGCTGTTCGTATCTACCACTACCCATTTCTAATAACAAGTTCACGTTACCTGCATCTCCCCGATTTCAGACAATGTGCCGGGGTAGTGAGATGCCCTGGCCTCCGTGATCTTATAAAGTGTGTCTCAACACAAACAACATGAAAAGACATATTAATTCAAGGGAGGAAAAAGCAGTTTGATATAACAAAGCAGAGGACAAGTCAGTGTGTTTGAAAGAGCTGAAAGCCATTTGAAAAATTATCTAGCAAAAACTCTTCTACGGAAAAATAAAGAAAAAGAGAGATTGGCTGTGACTTGCCCCTGGCTGCTCCCCTTGACCTTGGGAAAGTGCTTTGCCTTATGCGCTCCAGTTTCCTGATCTGGGGAAGGAGGCTGGCACCAACACCCACCTCACGGGCTGCCTGTAAATGAATGTAGTAATCCCAGCGCCTGGGACACAGTAAGCACCCGGGTACTACTAGCTGTAATAAAAATATCGTTATTATACTCGTTCTTCCGGTGGAGTCAGGACTGGACGCTAAGTGTCCTTGTTCCCGGTCTTGTGTTTCGTGAACCGGTTTGCTTTTCCTTTCATGAGTGTCTTGACAAATGAAGGGTATCCACACCAGTTCTGTGGGACATCTGAGTTCAAGGTTGAGAGCACACCGTTTGGAACCAGACAGAGCTGAACAACCAGAACATCACAGCCTTTTGTCAGCCATGTGAGCCTGGGCAAGGTATTTGCCTCTACGAGTCTCAATTTCCCCATCTGGAATGAAGGAAAGGAAGGCAGTGATGGTGAGCATTTACCAAGGTCCCAAGTGCCAAGAGCTTTCGCAGAACAAATACTTCGTCCGTGGTGGCTCCTAGCAGGGACCTATCCTGGGAGAAGACAATAATGCAGAGAAGGAGGCTTGAGCGCCAAGTTTTGCTCCTTAAAAAAAAAAAAAAGGAGGAGGGCATATTGGTGACATTGCACCTGCCCTCTTTGGAGGCCCTTTGGAAGTGGGAAAGGTCTGGCCGATGCAGGTATGGAGAGGACACAGGGAAGGTGAGAGCCACCGTCTCCAGAGGCCTGACAGGTACACATTCTCTCATTGCTGAGTAATCTCTGAAACCCATCATTTATTTTTCAAAAACTGTGTTTTAAACGGTGACAAGTAGAAACACAACTGCTCTCCATGAAAGTAAGTGGCTCAGCTAGGGAGAGGGAGCTACCAGGAAACTTACCCAAATGAACATTTCCTAGGAAAACCAGATCAGGCCGAGGATTTACACCTCTTCTGAAAGAGCAAAAACATTTGCTTTCCACGTCATGCGAATGTTTGTGGCTTTGATGCCAAACCTAACCCGCTAAGCTCGGGCAGGCGAGTCAGGCTCGGGCGCAGTCATGTGAGCTCTGCCATCCGAAGTTCAGGAGCCCTCCGTCCACATAAATCACAGCTCCACACTTTGTGGAGGAAATGAGCTCAGAAGAACGCCAAGTGTGATAAAAAATGAAACAGATTGACATTCCAATAAAATAAGCTCTTCTACTCTCCGTACACCCCCCTGGGTCCCTGGAGATGTATATATTCCAGAAATAGCATTACATTCACATCATATTCTTGATTCAACACTACCAGACCAGGGCTCTGCTATCCTATCCCTGCCAGAAGGGCAGCTCTGACTAATGTTACATGTTATTATTACTAATGATGACAGATCATTCCCAGGGGAAGGTTTTCATGGAATACATAGCCTTGAGAACACAAAAGGGGAAAAACGCATTAACTGATGTTAAAAGCATTAGGCTCAGGCAGCAGAATGTGACATTGTCCCTATTTGGCGTAAGAGCATTGGGCAAGGAGGGGAGACAGAGGAGGCTTACCAACCATTACCAGATCTGGGTTCCATCCCTTTTTAATGCTGATCAGGCCCCGGGGTTAATCGCTATGCGGCTCTACCCAACTTCCCTGCAAGCTTTAAGGGCGAGTGAGCTAACGATGCTGAGATTTGGAGAGAAGAGGTAATAGAGTCACACATGGCAATTTCTGGACTTCTGAAAGAACTGTTTCGGAAAATTGCAGCATCTCTGGACAGGACCGAGGATATCATGCTTTTTGTGTCCTGCCTCTGACACTCACGGTAAGGGACACTGTTCTTTTCTTCCACCCCTGTGATTAAATGGCCAAGGGGAGAGTCAGGGGGAGGGCAGGGAGAGAAGGCAACCATATATTCAGGCAATTGACTTGTTTCTATTTTATAAACAAGTATTTGAGGTAAGGGTCAAAATCCAGTGACATCTCTCAGGATATAAGATTTATACCTACTTAAACTTCAGGTCAAGAAAAGAAGACTTTGGGAAACCCCCTTGACTGGATGTCAGGAGGAAAGGAGTGGGAATCTGGGAAGCATTTCTGATCTGGGTGTTCAAGAACACTCTTGCTAATGTACATTAACAAATTATGTGGCAAATCCTTAACTTATGCCTCTACCTTGGAATCCCCTCCCCTTTCCGATCTAGTTGAATGACACCTCTTCCTTCTGCAAGCTGTTCTTTAATATCGTTGTACAAAAGTAAGCCATGCTCATTTTTACAAGTATAAATAGTATGACATAGAGAATAGGACTAAAGATCTCCAGTCACGCTCCTATTTTACCCCTCTTTTAGCCAGAGGGAAGCGACAGCTAACAGCATGTCGGTGCACTCAGAAATGGTGTGCTTATGTGCATGCCCATAGTGATAGGGCTGTTTTGTTTTGTTTTTAACACTATTATTGAGACCATACTATATACATATATATTATATTGTATTGCATATAAATACTACCTCTTTCTCTAATGGTGTATGAAAGACATCTTTCCATCTCTCTATTTATCTTTATTTCTGTAGAGTCATAATCAAACCCTGCCCCTTCCATGAAAGGGCAACTCCAACTATTCTTTCTTTGAAATAAGAGCTGCAGTAGAACTGAGGGTCTTGTGAGCACCTGGGCTCATGCTAAGGACTTTGTACTTCCTATCTTGAATCTTCACAACAACCTTGCAATGTTGGTGTTACGATGCCCATTTTGAGGAGGGAAATTGAAGCTAAATGAAATTCATTACCTTGCCCACGGTCAGGCAGCTCCTTCTTCCAAGGAAGAGCCAGATCCTGATCCAAGGACATGCCAAGGGCTTTCATTCTTTCACCCCACTTGTTCAGCAAATTGTATTGAGTATCGTTTCTGTGCATTACTCTGGGCACTAGAGATTCAGGGGTGAGCAAACGCAGTTTTGACCTCATGGTACTTACATATTTGTTACCTTATAATATGTCCAGCTGTACTGACAGAGTACGATTTGCCATTTGCACAGGTGTGATGAGGGGTTTCTATTGAACTAAACCAAGGCTCAGTAGAAATGCAAGACATGTTGCCTTACCATAAGAACACAAGGGCGAAAAAAAATCATACTATCTTTTAAAAATCCAAAATGTGATGTTTTTCTCATGTGTTTAAAACCACTGGATAAAAGTAACCAATAGCCCTTTTCTTAATCATATTTGCATTAGTCTGCATGGGCTGCTGTAACAAAATACCAGAGATTGAGTGGCTTAAACAACAGACATTTGTTTCTCACAGTTCTAGAGCCTGGGCAGTCCAAGATCAAGGTGCTGGTTGATTCAATTACTGGTGAGAGCCTTCTTTGTGGCCTGCATAGGGTCTTTCTCCATGTGTCCTCAAATGGCAAAAAAGAGAGCAATCTCTCTTTCTCTTCCTCTTCTTATAAAGCCACCAATCCCATCACTGAAGGCTCCCACCCTCATGACCTCATCTAACCCTAACTCCTAAAGGCCTCAACTCCAAATACATTCACATTGAGGGTTAGGGTTTCAACTGACAAAACTAGGGGGTAGGGAGGGAGATAATTCAGTCCATAGCAATATTCTTCTCTTATCTTATCCTTATGGTGAAGAATATTTATTATTGAAACGTCAAAATCCCTTTGAATTTTAAGCTCATTATTTCTATCTTTATCATTCATACATGGTCTTTTCAAAATAATTACAAAAACAGCAAAACAGGGACACCTGAGTGGCTCAGTCTGTTGGGTGTCCGACTCTTGATCTCAGCTCAGGTCTTGATCTCAGGGTAATGGCTTCGGACCCCGAATTGGGTTCCATGTTGAGTGGAGCCTACTTAAAACAAAACAGATCTTCACCTAGTTCGACAAGTAAAATCTAAAATCATTTTTGTGTATTCCCAGGTTCTCTTTCCAATTAAAAGATACACAGGGACACATGCCCCAGAGATGTGCCTCGGGAAATCAGAGGTATGCAGTTTGTCAGTTTAGGTATGTTGCTGCCATTTGGAAGCTGTAGAACCCAGCTGCTGACAGAAAATGAGATGGATGTAAGAAGGTAAAATGATTCTACTTAGAAAATATCAATTAATCAGAGTAGACAACTTTAAATTATGTATAAATATTGGCCCCATGGAAATTACATCACAGGGTGTTAGGGGTGACTGACTATTAGGAAAAAATACAAAGGATGTATAGTATAAACTTGTTAAGTGAGGGGAGGGGGAAAGATCTCAACACGATGCTATGTTAGTCAATATGAGAATGGAAACATTGATCTCTTGAAGCACATGCTTTTTAAAACTTTTCAGAGCAAAAAGTTAAAATTTACATCCAAAGTTTTTTTTCACTGAATCACACGTTGACCAAATATGTAGGGGAGGTTTCTTCATTTAAGAACTTTTACACTTACCCGGTTATAAAGGAAAACTTCCACCACAGATAACCTTTATCTCTTTTAGGTTTTTCTTCCATACAAAGTTTTGAAAAAGTAGAAACCCTATATGAAACTGTCTTGCTTGATATTTATAATATAAAAGCAAATGTAAGCATGGCAGAGAAGAATCATCCAGAGGTCACTAATGAAGCATTATCTAGCTTATAGCCATGGGCACTCAGGAGGGGAGCAAGCTATTTGCATAAAATCCTAACCCTGTGGTATGAATGCATGGATGTCAAATCAGAACCAAGTAGTCATGCACCAAATAACTCAACAGAAGAACTGGGCCCATAGGCCTCCCAAAACTAAGTTCTATGGCTGAGGCAGAAGATAAGTAGTGATGTTACACTGCACCCATATTCAACAGAAATTTGAAAAGTAGATCACCATGGGTAGGTACTGAAAAGCACATTGCCCCAGCCCATCACTATTGTGAATAATTTCTTTGGATTAAGGAATTCTGAATCCAGAAATTTCTTTTTTTTTTTTTTAAAGATTTTATTTATTTATTTGAGAGAGAGAGAATGAGAGAGAGCACATGAGAAGGGGGAGGGTCAGAGGGAGAAGCAGACTCCCTGCCGAGCAGGGAGCCCGATGCGGGACTCGATCCAGGGACTCCAGGATCATGACCTGAGCCGAAGGCAGTCGCTTAACCAACTGAGCCACCCAGGCGCCCCAGAAATTTCTTATTAAAGGGAAAAGAAGTGAAATTGAGGGAAGACGGCACAGATTAGGAGGACCCTACCCTCACCTCATCCCACAAATACAACTAGATGACTATCAAATTATCCTAAATACCCCCAAAATTGACCTAAAGACTGGCAGACCAAACTCCACGGCTAAAGGTAGAGAAGAGGTCACATCAAAGAAGGTAAGAAGTTCGGAGAGGTGGTTTGGGATAGAAACAGAACACGGTTGCTGTGGTGGGGAGAGAGTCACAGTTATGGAGAAGGGTGACAGACAGAATAGCACCACAAGAGCCCACACGGGGAAGACAAATCCCCATAGCAATTGGCTGGGAAAGCAAGAGGGGTCAAATTTTGTGAGTTCTTGCAACCAGTGGGGCTTAAAGCCTGGAGTTTTAAAAGTCAATGGGCTTGGCTTAGGGAGAGCCCGGAGATATTGGGGCTGTACTTGGAGAGAAGGCAGAGCAAACACCCTGTGGACATACAGCAAGGGAACGGCAATCTGGAAAGAATGACTGGGCCACACAGTGGGGAGGTTATTTGCTCTTCTCAGAGCACATCCCAGAGAGACAGCATTCATAGAGAGACCCCTCCAGGAACAAAGGAACTGGCAAGCATCATTTCCTTCCCCCAACCCCTCAGCATGAGCACAGGGCCACCTGCGAGAACTAGTGCAGTACAGACATTCACTACCTAACTGGCTTACACTAAGCCCCTCCCTTGTGCTCTGGTGGCACCACTCTTCCCAGCCTCTCTTGCCTCAGTCCCAGTGTGGTGGGTCCCCTCCCCCAGAAGACTGGCTGAAACCCCTGCCACTGCCACATCCTGACCCAGGAATTCTTCTTCATAAGGCCCTTGCTCTCAGGAACAGGAGAAGTAGCTGACTCTCCTAATACACAACAACAGACACAGAGACTTAGACAAAATGAGAAGACAGAGGAATTTGTTCCAAATGAAAGAACAGGACAAGGCCACAATCAGAGATCTAAATGAAATAGATATAGGTAACATGCCTGATAGAGGATTTAAAGTAATGATCATAGAGATACTCACTGGGCTTGAGAAAAGAGTGGAAGACATCAGTGAGACCCTTCACACAGAGATAAAGAATAACATAGCAGACATAAAGCGCTAAATAAACAAATGAGAAACATGCTGGATGGAATGAACAGCAGGCTGGAAGAAACAGAGGAACAAATTAATGACCTAGAAAACAGTATTGGAAACTAATCAAGCAGGGCGCCTGGGTGGCTCAGTTGGTTAAGCGACTGCCTTCGGCTCAGGTCATGATCCTGGAGTCCCGGGATCAAGTCCCACATCGGGCTCCCTGCTCAGCAGGGAGTCTGCTTCTCCCTCTGACCCTCCTCCCTCTCATGCTCTCTGTCTCTCATTCTCTCTCTCGCAAATAAATAAAATCTTAAAAAAAAAAAAAAAAAAAGAAACTAATCAAGCAGACCAAAAGAGAGAAAAAAGAATTATGCAAAATGAGAATAGAATTAAGGAACTTAGTGACTCCATCAAATGTAATAACATTTGTATTATAGGAGTCCCTGAAGAAGAAGAGAGAGAAAAGAGAGCAGACAAATTATTTGAAGAAATGATAGCTGAAAACTTCCCTAATCTGGGGAAGGAAATAGACATCCAGATCCAGGAGGTACAGAGAACTCCCCCAAAAATCAACAAAAGCAGATCCATACCTACACATATTATAATTACAATGGCAAATATAGTGATAAAGGAAAAAAAAAAGTTTAAAGCAGCAAGACAAAATAAGACAGGTACATACAAGGGAAACCCCATAAGGCTATCAGGGGATTTTTTAGCAGAAACTTTCCAAGCCAGAAGAGAGTGGCATTCAAAGTGCTGAATGGAAGAAATCTGCAGCCAAGAATACTCTATCCAGCTAAGCTATCATTCAGAATAGAAGGAGAAATAAATAGTTTCCCAGACAAACAAAAACTAAAGGAGTTTGTGACCACTAAACTAGTCCTGCAAGAAATATTAAAGGGGACTCTTTGAGTGGAAAGGAAAGACTAAAAGTGACAGTATGAAAGTAGGAAACACAAAAGCAGTAAAAATAAATATTTTTGTAAAATATCAAAGAACTCACAAAATAAAAGTATGTAAAATATGACACCATATACCTAAACCATAGGGTTAGATGAGAAAAAAAAATGGGTTTAAACTTAAATGGCCATCAACTTAACATAGACTGCTATATGCAGAAGAGGTTATATACAAACCTAATGGCAAACCACAAATCAAAAACCTCTAATAAATATGCAAAGAATAAAGAGAAAGAAATCCAAATATATCACTAAAGGAAACCACTAAACCATGAAAGAAAGGCAAGAAAGAATCAAAGAAAATCTTCAGAAACAACCACAAAACAAGTAATAAAATGGCAATAAATACATATTTTTCAATAATTACTTTGAATGTAAATGGACTAAACACTCCAATCAGAAGACATAGGATGACAGAATGAATAAAAAACAAGATCCATCCATCTGCTGCTTACAAGAGACTCATTTCAGACCTAAAGACACCTACAGATTGAAAGTGAGAGGATGGAGAAATATTTTTATCATGCAAATGGATATCAGAAGAAGCCAGAGTACCAATACTTATATCAGACAAAATAGACTTTAAAACAAAGACTGCAACAAGAAACAAAGAAAAGCACTATATAATAAAGGGGACAATCCAACAAAACCATAAAACTATTGTAAATATTTATGCACCCAACATGGGAGCACCCAAATACATAAAACAATTAATAACAAACATAAAGGAACCAACTGACAATCATACAATAATAGTAGGGGATTTTAACACCCCACTCACATTAATGGACAGATCATCTAAACAGAAGATAAACAAGGAAACAATGGCTTTGAATGACACACTGGACCAGATGGATTTAACATATATATTCAGAACATTCTATCCTAAAACAGCAGATTACACATTCTTTTCAAGCACACATGGAACATTTTCCGGAATAGATCACATATTAAGTTACGAAACAGGCCTCAACAAATTCAAAAAGATTGAAGTCATACTATCCATCTTTTCTGACCACAATGCTATGAAACTAGAAGTCAACCACAAGAAAAAATCTGGAAAGACCACAAATACATGGAGGTTAAATAACATGCTACTAAACAAAGAAATAAAAAATACATGGAAACAAATGAAAATGAAACACAGTGGTTCAAAACCTTTGGGACACAGCAAAAGTGGTCCTAAGAGGGAAGTTTATAGCTGTACAGGCCTGCCTCAAGAAGCAAGAAAAATCTCAAATAAACAACCTAACCTAACTTAAAGGAACAAGAAAAAGGATATACAAAAACCTAATACCAGCAGAAGGAAGGAAGGAAGAAAGATTAGAGTAGAAATAAATGATATAGAAACTAAAAAAAAAGCAGTAGAACAGATTAATGAAACCAGGAGCTGATTACTTGAAAAAAAAAAATCACTAAAATTGATAAACCTCTAGCCAGACTTACCAAGAAAAAAAAGAAAAAGTTCTCAAATCAATAAAGTCACAGATGAGAGAGGAGAAGTAACAACCAACACCACAGAAATACAAACCAAAAAAGAGACTATTATGGAAAACTAATATGCCAACAAATTGGACAACCTAGAAGAAATGGATAAATTCCTAGAAACATATAACTTACCAAAACTTAAACAGGAAGAAATAGAAAATTTGAACAGACTGATTACCAGCAAAGAAATTGAATCAGTTATCGAAAAACTCCCAACAAACACAAGTCCAGGACCAGGTGGCTTTCCAGGTGAATTCTATCAAACATTTAAAGATGAGTTAATGCCTATTCTTCTCAAACTATTCCAAAAAATAGAAGAGGAAGGAAAGCTTTCAAATTCATTCTTTGAGGCCAGCATTATCCTAATACCAAAACCAGATAAAGACTCCACAAGAAAAGAGAACTGCAGGCCAATATCTCTGATGAACATAGATGCAAAAATCCTCAACAAAACTATCAAACTGAATCCAACAATACATTAAAAAAATCATTCATCATGACCAAGTGGGATTTATTCCTAGGTTGCAAGGGTGGCTCAACATTCACAAATCAATCAACGTGATACATCACATCAATAAGAGAAGGTGTAAGAACCATATGATCATTTCAATAGAAGCAGAAAAAGCATTTGACAAAGTACAACATCCATTCATGATAAAAACCTTCAACAAACTAGGTTTGGAGGGAACATACCTCAACATAATAAAGGCCATATATGAAAAACACAGCTAATATCATCCTTAATGGGAAAAAGCTGAGAGCTTTTCCCCTAAGGTCAGGAACAAGACAGGGATGTCTACTCTTACCACTTAAAAAGGCATCCAAATCAGTAAGGAAGAAGTAAAACCTTCACTATCTGCAGATGACGTGATGCTATATATAGAAAACCTCCACCAAAAAACTGCTAGAACTGATAAATAAATTCAGTAAAGTCGCAGGATACAAAATCAATGTACAGAAATCTGTTGTATTTCTATCCACCAATAATGCAGTGGCCAAAAGAGAAATTAAGAAAACAACCCCGTTTACAATTGCACCAAAAATAATAAGATACCTAGGAATAAACCTAACCAAAGAAGTGAAAGTCTTGTAGTGGAAAATTATAAAACACTAACGAAAGAAATTCAAGATGAGGCAAAGAAATGGAAAGGCATTCCATGCGCATGGACTGGAAGAACAAATATTGTTAAAATGTCTGTACTACCTAAGCAATCTACACATTTAATGTAATCCCTATCAAAATACCAATAGCATTTTTCACAGAACTAGAACAAACCATTCTAAAATTTGTATGAAACCACAAAAGACCCTAAATAGCCAAAGCAATCTTGAAAAAGAAAAGCAAAGCTGGAGGCATCACAATTCTGGACTTTAAGTTTTATTACAAAGCTGTAGTGATCAAAACGATATTGTAGTGGCACAAAAATAGACACATAGATCAATAGAACAGAACAGAAAACCCAGAAATAAACCCACAACCATATGGTCAAGTAATATTTGACAAAGCAGGAGAGAATATCCAGTGGGAAAAAGACAGTCTCTTTTACAATGGTGTTGGGAAAACTGGACAGCCACAGGCAAAAGAATGAAGCTGGACCACTTTCTTACACCATACACAAAAATAAATTCAAAATGGATTAAAGACCTAAATGTGAGACCTGAAATTATAAAACTCCTAGAAGAGAACACAGACAGTAACTTCTATGACATGGGCTGTAGCAACTTCTTCCTAGATATGCCTCCTGAGGCAAGAGAAACAAAAGCAAAAATGAACTATTGGGACTATAGCAAGATAAAAAGCTTCTGCACAGCAAAGGAAACAGTCAACAAAACTAAAAGGCAACCTACGGAATGGAAGAAGATATTTGCAAATGACATACCTGATAATGGATTAGAATCCAAAATATATAAAGAAGTTATAAAACTCAACACCCAAAAAACAAATAATACAATTTAAAAATGGGCAGAAGACATGAACAGACATTTTTCCAAAGAAGACATACAGATGGCCAATGGACACATGAAAAGATGCTCCATATCACACATCATCAGGGAAATACAAATCAAAATTACAATGAGATACCACCTCACACCTGTCAGAATGGCTAAAATCAACAACACAAGAAACAACAGGTGTTGGTGAGGATGTGGAGAAAAAGGAACCCTTGTGTACTGTTGGCACAAGCCATTCTGCAAACTGGTGCGGCCACTGTGGAAAACAGTATGGAGGTTCCTCAAAAAGTTAAAAATAGAACTACCATACAATCCAGCAATTGTACTACTGGGTATTTACCCAAAGAATACAGAAACACTGATTCAAAGGGATACATGCACCCCTGTGTTTATAGCAGCATTATTTACAATAGCCAAGATACATATATTTCATCCATAAAAAAGAATGAAATTTCACCACTTACAATGACATGGATGAAGCTACAGAGTATAATGTTAAGTGAAATAAATCAAAGACAAATACCATATGATTTCACTCATATGTGAAATTTAAGAAACAAAACAAATGAGCAAAGGGGAAAGAGAGAGAGAGGCAAACCAAGAAACTGACTCTTAACTATATAAAAAAAATGATGGTTACCAGAGGGGAGGTGGGTGGGGGATGGGTGAAATAGGTGATGGGGATTGAGGAGGGCACTTGTGATGAGCATCAGGTGATGTATGCAAGTGTTGAATCACTGTATTGTACACCTGAAACTAATATAACATTGTATGTTAACCAACTGGAATTAAAATAAAAACTTATAAAAAAATGTAAAGGGAATATAAGCTCTTTGAGGTGATGGACACATTAAGCCATCATCATCCAATATCACTTAGTACAGATCATTCATTCAGGAAGTGGTGTTTAAAATTCTGCTACTGGAAAGGTCCCACGCCAGGCACTGATGAGGGTGGATTAGGTGTGGACCAAACATGTAAGTCAGTTATCATGAAAATCAAATGAGAGAACCTAGTCAAGGTACATTTGATCCTTTGAGCATCTTCCCAATGTTGTTTGTTCTGATAGGGGATAAGAGGATGTATCTGGAGCCAGACCGCCTGGTTGAATTCAAGCTCTACACTTCTGCTAGTGTCCTTGGGAACATAAAACAGGGACAATAAGAGTATTTCCTCATGGGCTAGGTGTAAGAATTAAACTAGTGATATATGGAAGTATTGAATATTGCCTGTACCTAGCATGTGCGTTGTTTTTGTTATTAGTACTGCCGGTACAACTCATTTTTACTGGAATGTCTCTTACATAGTCTAGGAGCCCCATAAATTGAATCCTCATGTTCTTCAACAGATGAGCTAAAATAACAACAGCTGAATACAACAAATAGAAAAAATGTGCAAAACTCTATAGCAGAGTGGCGAAGGTTTAGTGTTGGAGATGTAGTCGTGTGAACCCAGGCAAGTTCCTTAAAATTTCTAAGGTTCAGTTTGCTAACCTTTAAAACGGGGAGGATGCTACTTATCTTTTTGTGGAGATTAAAGAAGGCATTTTATGCAAAATGTTTGGCAGGTCCTATTAAGAGTGCCAATCTTTAAGTTAGTTGTCATTTTTAATTAAGAGAAAAGTACTCCGGCCAACTCAGGATGGCCACTAGGTGGTGCGAGAAAACAATGTCTACCAGGAAGCATTCCTCTTCAGAGACCCGGCGTTTTGAGGGCATCAGAAAGCACATTTCTGATAAACACTCCAAGCTACATTCCTTGCATCACTTTGGAATTTTTGCCTACTCTCGGAGTTTCCAAAGATTTCTGCCCCACCCTGCCTTCTGAGTAAAATTCTCGCTCAGCCAACAAAAAGTTACGGAGTGCCTGCTCTAGGCGAGATGCTGGAGAGGCAATGTATACATGAGACTCGGTGCTGACCGCCGCCACGAATCCCACCTTGAACGTGCCGACTGGAGCTTTCTTTAGCGCTTCCAGGTAGAGCTGTCCAACAAGCAGTTGGGTATTCAGGCTGAAGCTCGGGAGTGACATCCAGAGCTTAGGTTTTACTGGGGAGACATCACACCTGGTTCGTAGTTCATCAGGAGCGTGGAACACATCGCTTTATGAGAACGGCCCGAGCAGGAACAGGCTGCTGTGGGCTGTGGGTGTGCCGGCAAGAAGAGGGGCTGTCAGAGTCCAGAAGGCAAGTTCAGAGATGGCCGTCAGAAGCAGGACAGGGTAATGTCAGAGCAGCCAGATGCATGAAGAGGCAGAGCGAGAGTGTCACCGAGAAGGCAGAAAAATCCCAGTGGATTTGGAACAGGAAGAAGCCCCTTGACAGGTGCTTAGGGACAGGAGGGGAGAGGTGTTAACATAGGCAGCTCCTTCGAAAGTGTGGATGAGGAGAGGTCAGAGGGCACCTGGGGGGGCCACCGCTGGTGTGGGGGCAGGAGGGCTCTGAGTTTTTTTGTTTTGTTTTGTTTTTTTGTTTTATTTTACACTGAGAGGAGATTAGATGGTATTTATAGATGGAGAGGAAGAAGCCAGTAGGGAGGGACAGACTGACAACCAGCCAAAGTGAAAAGGATTAACATGTCTGTTCTCCCACCTCCGCCCCCTTTGTCTCAAACACGCTATGTGCTCTGGACAATGTCCTGCCCCCTCTCACCATCAGATTCCTCATCTGTAAAAATATGCAGAGTAAAAGGGTGAACCACAGATAAGGTCTCTCCTAGCGCTAAACAAATTCCATTCCCCAATTTCAGCTTTTCAGCTATCTGCGCAGTCCAGGGAAGAACTATACAGGTAAAGAGTGTTTAACTTTCTTTGAAATGGAAACCAAAGTGGCAACCTTATCTCTCCTAATGAACGCGGTTCATAAAGTGCAAAGTGGCCTGTTCAAAATAGTCATTCACTAGTGCGCATTTGACTGTGTAAATGGCGTGTGTCTTCCTTCCGCACACGAATTAGTGGCCCCCTTGCCCCAGACTCACCGTCCACCCATTATGTGGCAGTGTGGTCTTCAGATGGAGCTTGTCAATATTTCTATTCTTGAACCCTGGGTAATATGGTTCTGGCAGAATCCTGTTCCAAACACACGGTTAACACGTGAACTTATAAATCATTTATAATTGGCCTTCCTAGCCGATTGCAATAGAGTAATCTGCATGCATGCAAAGACATTCAGGCATACAGAAAATTAAATAAATAGTCTATATGTATATCCTGCAAATTGCAGGAAACATGTTCAGATTTCTCCCATTAAGGCCCAGGCCATGTTTATGGGTCCATTCTAGTAAGGAATGTTCTGTCTATGATCCTCACGAGATACTATAGCACTCAACAGAAAGCCACAATTTTCTTATTTATGAATGTCATAAAACTTGTGTCCATGGAGCCCTTGGCAGGCTTGTTCTGTGCCCCAGCGATAGAAAAGAAGTGGTGACTTCATAGCCTTGAAGCAAAGACATCTTGAATATCTTCATATACACTTCCGGTATCTCCTACACCCTGCATCTAGAAGAAGAGCTATTCTGAGTCCCTCGGGCACTTAATAAAGCCCTTTGAATGGAGTGACACAGACAAGCAGAGAGCCAACTCCATTACCCGCCCATGACCTAACAAGTGGCCGGGGCACTGGTTCCTCCTGGCTCATGCATGCAGAGGTCTCGACCTGACAGCATGCAGGGGTCAGTCCACTATAGAGGGCGGGAGCTCCAGAACGAGGGTCTCTCAAAGAGACAAAATTTGATGGCCATATTCCTCCATCTCAAATGGCATGAACATCTCCACTTGGGGACAGTCTTGAAGTGTCTTGAGTAGTGATAATAATTGTCTCGTTCAAAGATCATTCAGAACCCTTGCTTTCCTCCTTCCCCTTCTCCACTGGGCTGCCTTGTGGTGGGGAAACAGAAAGAGCTGAAATCAAACTGGTGTTCTTGTTTCCACGGTCGGTCCTTCAGGTGGAAAGATGTGCTCCTGGGGAAGTCGGGAGGTTTGACTAGAAGGAAAAGATGAACAATGGCTATCTGTTTCCCCATTCCCCAAAGCTTCCTGTGTCTGCGCGCCTCTGGGGGCTGCTTTCCACCTCTCTGACACCAGGGAGCTGCCAATGAAGGGCCGCTTGCCTTCAATCTGTTCAAACACTCAGTGATTTTAATTAACCAATTGCCGTTCCAAGAACCGACATCAAATACTCTTGTGATCTTTGATGGTGAAGCAGAAACCACTGGGTAGAGGAGACAGGAAATAGCCCTGCCCCCAGCTCCTGCTGGTTACCCTGTGCCAGGCCAGAAACACCCCATAAACCCTCAGGCCGTCATTTATTAGAAATAATGTCATTGAAATGGAAGTTGCCATGGTACAGTGGCCCCCAGCTGAGCCCAGACCACTGGGGAGGCAGGAGGGAAATTGCACTCAGGCTCTGTCTGATTAAACGTTACCTTGACTCCCA
The DNA here is from genome assembly GCF_964656455.1 of Halichoerus grypus. NCBI lineage: Eukaryota > Metazoa > Chordata > Mammalia > Carnivora > Phocidae > Halichoerus > Halichoerus grypus. The sequence continues at coordinate 68,148,179 of NC_135717.1, forward strand.
GCGTACAGACAAAGCACAACAAAGGGAAGTTGGTGGCGATGTTATTAACAAGGTGATTCAGGTGAGCTTTCCTTTTAACTCCACTGAACAAATGTTGCAAAGACATTGGGGGCAGAGGAGCCAAATCAGAAGCTGAAGCAAAATGACTTAATTGCTTTGCCATATACAGGCGTTTTTAAAAAATGAGAGTGGCAACAGGAAAGATTGCATCAGTGAGACTTTAAATCCTTGGTTACCGCAAGCAAACACAGCAACAAACGTGGATGGAGAGTCCATCCAAGTTGAGAGAAATGCAATGTTGGCTTTATGACAAATGGGTAGAGGTATGGGCTCACTGGGGCAGACAGCTTCTGAATTCTTTTTGCCTGAGGTCATTTTAAAGAGATGTACAGCTGAGCACGCTGACCCAAAGGAGATGGATTCAGATCAAACCAAGTGTGTGGTTTTGTTGTTCCGCTGTTCTGGAAGTCCTGTTACTTATTGACCCACTTTCTGGTTTGTGTGGATGAGCCTCATTTTCCTGATGCAATTAACACACATAAGCTATTCCCCCTCTACCGTGACCTATCACCCTGGACACACATAAAATGTGGAACTTGAAGTGGTTTGTGGCACCCAGCAGACTCTGGCCCCTCGGGAGTCTGGAATCCTGCCCTGCCTCCTCCTAGCCTCATGACCTTGGGCAAGTTAGTTTCTCGGGGCTTCAGGTTCATCTTCTGTAAAACTGAGTGAATAATAATAATAATAATATCCTCTGTATTCATTATCTATTGCTGCCTAACAAATGACCCAAAATTCAGCAGTTTAAAACCATAGACATTTATAATATCGCACATTTTCTGAGGGTTAGGAATCTGAGAGTGGCTTAGCTAGGAAGGTTGGTTTGGGTCTTCTCAGAAGACAGGTGTCAGCTGAAGCTGCGGTCATCCGAGGGCCCGACTGGGGCTGCAGGGGCTGCTTCCAAGGTGGCTCCCTCACACAGGTGTGGGCGCAAGGCCTCTGCTCCCCACCTCAAGAGCTTCTCCATAGGCTACTTGAATGGCTTTAAGACATGGCAACTGGCTCCCCCCAGAGTAAGTGATCCAGGAGGCAGCGAGGCCGAAGCCACAATTTCTTTGTAGCAGAACCTTGGAGATGACATACCATCACTTCTGCTCTATTCCATTGGCCGCAGCGACCAACCCTGAGAGAATGTGGGGGGGGTTGCAAATGCACAAACGCCAGGAGGCAGCGATCACTGGGCGCCATCTTGGAGGCTGCCCACAAGGCCCCCTTGAAAGACATGGTGGAGATGGGTGAGTAGCCATGTGCAGTGAGTGGCAGCTGGTTGAGGCTCAACAGAAATGAGAGAGGACTGATAGAGAATATCAGAACTGATAGAGAATAGAGAATATATATATATATATCTCAAAAGGGTCAAATAAAAACAACATTCACTCATTCAACAAATATGTATGGAGTGTCTCCCATACTGCTCTAGTTACTTGGATTATGTTAACACACGAAACCAAGGTTGCTCTGCTATGCAGCATGCAGCTAATATTCCAGGGGAGGGACAACGAGCATTAAAGCAAATATAATAGACAAGGAGTCCCGCAGCATATTATAAGGCAAGAAGTGCCATAATAGAAAGAGGAGAAGGAAACACAGGTTAGATGGCATTAGGAATGCAGGTGGGGGAGACACAGATTGAAATCTTAAACACGGGGTCAGGGTAGGCCTCCCTGAGAAGGCAGAATTAGGAAGACTTGAGGGAGGGAGTGGAGGGAGGCCGGCCAAACAAGCACGCAGAGAAAAGCAATCGAAGCAGAGGAAATGTCTGGAGTGTGGGCCCATCACACCTCTTATGAGAAAGAGGCCTGGACAGTGAGGGGATATGACTTAGGAGTGAGAGTCAGGGAGATGGGACAGGGTCTCGTGGCCTTGTGAGCCGTCTGCAGCAACCTCAAAAGCTCCGCTCTAGGGAGGGAAAGTGACCCAAGGCCAAGCTGCTTGGTGTGGAACCCAGGCTGTGCGGTGCCAGGACCTCTCCTCCCAAGGCCGCTCCCAGCCAGCGATGGATGGGGTGCAGGAGGGCTAGGGGGAGGCACTTTCCCGGGAAACATGAACTCTGATGGGCATGCCCAGCCTTCCTGAGGCCACATGGAGACGTGGGGCCTGCCCCCCTAATTTTCTTCCCATCTTGGCCTCGCCTGGGGTCGCACCGGCTTCGCAGTCTGACAGCTCTCTCCGCCTCCAATGCTCCTTCCCAATTCTCTGTCATTAGATCCTCTAATAAATGCGTGGCTCGGGTAATCCCCCCTTGGCATCTGTGTCTCAGGGCCCTGGACTAGCGCACGGGGTTAGGGGCTGGATTTTACACTATGTGAAGAGGGCCGCCGTTTACAGTGTTCTCAGCGGAGATAAAACACGATCTGAGACATTTTTAAAGGATCATTCCGGCTGCAGTTTGGAACAGAAACCTCAGGAGAAGCCCGAGTGTAAGCAGACCAGCTGGAAGGTCCTGCATGATCCAGGCCTTAAGGGGGCTGCTGTGGGGCGGGGGGCAGCAGAAGGCATCAAGTTGTATTTCATTCTCAGCACAGTTTCAAGGCAGGGCCTGCACGGTTTCCTGGTGGATCCGATGTGAGAGGTAAGAAAAAGAGGAGTCAAGGATTTTCCACCTAAGAAACTGGACAAAGGGAGCTGCCCAGAACGGGGGAAAGCTGCAGATAGAGCAGAATTGGGGGAAATTTAGAGACATCCAAGCGAAGATCTCAGGTGGGATTTGGATATACAGTTGACCCTTGAACAACATGGGGGTTAGGGACACCAACCCCCTCTGGCAGCCAAAACTCCACGTGTAAATTTTGATTCCCCAAAATGGAACGAACAGCCTACTATTGATCAGAAGCCTTACAGATAGCATAAACAGCTGATTAACACATATTTTGTATGTTGGGGCGCCTGGGTGGCTCAGTCTGTTAAGCATCTGCCTTCGGCTCATGATCATGAGGGTCCTGGGATCGAGCCCCGCATCGGGCTCCCTGCTTAGCGAGGAGTCTGTTTCTCTCTCTCCCTTTCCCTCTGTGTTCTCTCTCTCTCTCACTCTCGCTCTCGCTCTCTCTCAAATAAATAAATAAAATCTTTTAAAAAAACACATATTTTGTATGTTATATGTAATTCTGTAACTGTATTCTTACAATAAAGTAAGCCAGAGAAAAGAGCATGTTATTAGGAAAATCATAAGGCAGAGAAAACCCATTTACAGCACTGCACTGGACTGATGGAAAACAATCCACGTGTAAGTGGAGCCATTCAAACTCATTCAAACCATGTTGCTCAAGGGCATGTCCATGTGTGCCATTCGGGAGAGGTCTCGGCTGCAGAAGGTCATGTCTGATGGTCTCTAAAGCCAAGGGACAGGATGAGACCCCAGCGGAGTGAGCGCCGGCGAGGATAAGGAAGCAAGAGGCCCAGGTCACGGTGACAGGAAGAGAGTGAGCAGCAGAAGGGGACCCCCGGCAGGGAACCAAGGGAGGGTGGGGTCTGGAAGCAGTGAAGACAGCCCAGGAAGGGGGAGGGAGGCAGCACCAGGGCCAAACGCTGCCGAGGCCGGTGAGCTGGAGACTCAGCACTGGGCACTGCACTGAGCAATGCGGAGATCAGAGGTCCTTCGTGAGGAACAAGATAGTCCCTGCCTTCCCGCTCAGAAACCACCCCCTCACATGTGGGCGCTCTGCCATTCTCCCTGGGACCCGAGCCCTGGACACCCCAATTCCTCATGTCCACCACACACACCTTCCCAAGCAGCTCCGCGTGCTCTAAACCCAGCCTTCGTGTGAGAAGCCTCTACCCCGCTAACCCGAGACCGGAGGCCGAGCCCTTGCGTGGCGGCTGCACACCCACGACTTAGCAAGGGCCTTCCAGAAGCAGAGTATGTCTCAACCAAAGGAAAGTGCTTCTGTGGATGTTGTTTCACCGGGAAGAGCAGGTCTTGGGTCTCAGATGCAGCACAGGGAATGAAGGAAGGTGAACGCCGGGCTGAGGGTGATGGGAGCGGGGCCCTGGTCCAGGTCTTTAGGAACTGCTCTGTGGGGGCACATCTCCCCCGTCTTGGCCTTAGCTCCTTCATCTGTGAAATAAGGGGTTCAGGCCGTGGAAGGCGAAATGCAGCGGGGTCACTGACGTCAAGGGGTTTGGAGGTCATTAAGGAGATGGGTCGTATGCACCTCCTCACCAGTGGAAGCATGAACTGGGGCCAGACAGCAACGACTCCAAGGACTGAGCCCCAGGCCCTGCAACCCGCTACAGTGAGAGACTCTGCTCCGTGACAGTCAAGATGAGCTTTCTGCTGCCAACGCCAATCAAAAATTCTTTGTAAACAACGAATGCAAGCATGCCCTTTTTGCTTAAAAAAACCCCGACTTCTGCTTCCTAGTGGGACACTAATTGTGTGGCTACCCAAATCTGTTTACCCTGAACTGCAATTCTTTGATCCCAAATAAACGTTCTTTCTTCCTCATTGCCTCTTGGCAACTCCAGGCTGAAGTGACAGACAGATCCTCATGCCATTGGGATGAAAACCTCCACATGTCACTCTACGCATCATGGCAGGACCTTCTCAGAACATCATGGATTTCTGAGAAATCTAGTGTTAGCCGAAGAAATGTAAAAAGGGGATTTTCAGCAAAAAAAGGAAAGTAGAAGCCTCAATTCTATAGTCTTATTAGACTTACCCGACTGTGTATGTTTATTAGACATGGGCATTGGAGGAGGGGAAGAAGCAGCTGTTGACCCCAGCTCATCTGTCCCCAGAGTCTTATTCTAGAGTCATTTGTTGTCTATTTAGTTAGAGAGGGTAGTAGATACAACGATTTAGGAAAATTATACAAAAGGAAACTTTGAATTGAGAAACTCTTATTCATCACCTTATTTTTTTCCCCCAGGACGTGGAAAAATCAGCCACCAACTGGTTGCAATTTTAGGGCACTGATGGCCACAGTAAACCAGTTTTCCAGGCCAAGAGTCACTTACTAGACCATCTCTCTGGTCCCCTCCAGCTGTCAGGGTCTAGGATTCTACGGTGACAGCCCCCTTGTCCTCCACGGAGAGCCCCCGGGGGAAGCCAGCTGCTGAAGCCACCTAAACTAGTACAGCGTGGGCCCCTGAGGCCAGGCTGCTTCCCCAGAAGCTGAATGGCTTTATTTTATTTTAGTTAATGAATTCAATAAGGTTCCTGCGCAGGGGGCTTCAGACAGATGGCATATTGCAAATGGCCAGCTACGTTCCTCCGTGAGCGCGAGGGAAGCCAAAGGAGTGTGTAGAAGGACCACTTAGATGTTTCAACCTCAGAATCGAAATCTTTGGGAGGACACGGACACGTATGAGCATTCCTTAGAAGGTAAAGCGAGAAGGGGCGCCTGGGTGGTTCAGTCGTTAAGCGTCTGCTTTCGGCTCAGGTCATGATCCCAGGGTCCTAGGATCGAGTCCCGCATCGGGCTCCCTGATCCCCAGGAAGCCAGCTTCTCCCTCTCCCACTCCCCCTGCGTGTGTTCCCCCTCTCGGTGTCTCTCTCTCTCTGTCAAATAAATAAAATCTTAAAAAAAAAAGAAGGTAAAGCAAAGCAAAGATGAACTGACACGACATACTTCTCTCCAGATCACCCCTTCATTTTCTCCTACCACAGAAAGCTGCATGCATGTAGTTACCCCATTAGCCTCTAGATGGCAGTCAAGGAAAGGAAAGATAAAATTCTCCCATCTAATGGGGGAGACCTGCAGAATCGAATAAAGGTGGGATTAAAGCTACAAAAACAAGTATCATTTTTTTTTAAAATACGGCATCATAAGACTAAACAGGTAAAATGCGTAGAAAAAACTAGAACATGGAATTCTTGCATATAGCACATAACCAATTCTTGAGGAGAAATCCCATTCAAAGCTACTTAGAATTCTAAAACTATAGGAAATACATAAATCACTCAGGATACATCTTTGATACTTCACAGTTACAATGCCAATATTTACGTCTCACTTTATGCAATAAATGCCATTCTGGTAGGTGACTCCTAACGTCCCTCTAAATTCTAAAATTCTCTGAAGATACTCCTGAAAAGTATAAGCAATTCACTTTTTGCAATTTGATTCACATTTTCTTATAGATTTTAACACAGCCTTCTTGTTGATCGTTCTGCTCTGCCTAGCCATCCGTAACCCTTTGGAACTCATATCTGAAATAATATCGGTGATATTTCCTCCATCCATTCCTTTGTGGGAGAACCTGTTTGAATCTGTCTCCTTTCCTGGGCTGTGGCCACTCTGGACACTGTGCCCTTAAGAGTCTGGAGCCTAACACAGGTGCTGGGTGGACTGTGTTCACTGCAGTGAGGGACCTGTGTGTCATGGGTCCTTAAATGGGGCAGCAGATGTGCAAGGATGGGCCCCAGGATGCTCAGATGCAGAGGGCATGAGCGCAGGCTTGCTGTCCAGTAGCACTCAGCCCCCACCACTTGAATCCACTTCCCCAGAGACGCCTGGAGTGCAGAACTTGGTGGGGACAGGCGCTAAGGCCAAATGGCTCTTGGAACCAATATCCAAAGAAAAGAAGCCAGACCTCATATCCAAGGACAGCCAAAATTGAAGCAAGCCAGCAACCCAACTGCAGTAAAGGAATCTGGCAAACACAGGGCCAACTCTCCAAAGGACAAACTTCCAGCTTATATGGATGAATTTCTTCCTGGCAGCGTGCCCACTTAAAACTTTACTGATATGCAGTTCAAAGAGGAAAAAAAAAAGTGTGCTCAACAGTCCAAAGTGTTTATTATTGAAAATTCTTTTCTTAAAAAAAAAAATAAGGCTCTTTCACAAAGACCTAAATTCACAGGGTTGGAAGAAATCACCTTGTCTACTCTGAACCTCTAGGTCTGAATTGAGACAGACCTAGATTCAAATGGCGATGTGAGAGGAAGCAAGCTACCTTGCCTCTCAGATCTGTGCTTTCTATGTTTGTAACATGAGCATTAGAACACACACCCATTAGAAGTGTTGCAAGGCTTGCATGAAATATATGTAAACAATTACACATGTTGCTTGGCCATTATAGCTAATCAATAAATATCTGGTTCCTTCTGTTCCTTCCTCCTGGTGGGGAAATGGCTGGGTTATCATAATCACTGGGGACGTACTATTGAAATTTAATGGTCTGGGTGTCACCAACTTGGCGTCCCTTTGTCAGTCCACATTGCAGGGGTTCATTCCTGGTGATTCCAAGCAGAGGGCTGTGCAATCCACCCATCCATTAGGTCACAGTTGCATCATTATGGGGATTTAAAAGTAAACTCTGGGGGACGCCTGGGTGGCTCAGTCCGTTAAGCAGCTGACTCTTAATTTCAGCTCATGTCATGATCTCAGGGTCGTGGGATCGAGCCTGCAATAGGTTCCGCTCTCAGTGGAGAGTCTGCTTGAGGATTCTCTCTCCCTCTGCCCCCCCTCAAATAAATTCATAAATCTTAAAAAAATAAACTTTGTGTGAAGGAGGTTATAGTATCCATTCATTTGGGGAGTTAAAACAAGGTACTACATTTATTTTCAAGCAGGCATTGGGTCTGATAGGCAGAAACAAACCTGCAAAACCACAGCAGCTGCAAAAGCTCGGTGCAGGGCTCCCCTCAGCCACCTCCCGTGTGCATGGATCTGCAGGAGCAGCCCTTCACTCGGAGGGTCCCAGCAGCTGCGGGGACACTCTCAATGCACCCATGGTGTCAGGCCTGGGTTCTTAGCAGCAACCAGCTTTGAGTGAGGTCCAGATGTATGGTGTTCCCCACTGGGCCCAGGGGAACCCCCTGGCATACCCCATTCACCTGAACTTTCTTTCCCTCCAGCTGCAGGCCCTGAGGGAAGCCAAACCTCTGTCTCTTACTGCCTCTACTAGTGAGGGAAAGACCACTGGGCAGCCCGGTGCCGAGTTCCATGCTGCCCAGGGACAGTCCCAGAGGGGTGTTCACTTCCCCATTCACCCCCTTCCATTTCCCTACCCACTACAGCTGTCAGACTTAGCAGATACTTATACTGAACCACACAGTATTTGGGACATACTTATACTGAAAAAATGATACGCTATTTATTTGAAACTCCAATTTCATTAGACTCTGTTTCATCTGGCCGCCCTAGTCCTGATGCCTCCCCCCCACCCCAGGTGAGAGGTGAGAGGAAAGTCAGGGAGGCCATGGGGAAGGAGGGGTGGTGGGAGAACCTGGCTCAGAGTGTGGCCAGGACAGGAAAGGGCTGCCCTCCGGGGCTGGCTACTCTTTCATCCCCAGGACAAAGCTTGCCCCACCCTCTGAGGGTTAGGAGTTAAGAAAATATTTAGAGTTAAGAAAATGTAAATATGTCTTTCTATGCTGATGGTCTCCAAGGTCATTCCATTTTAAAGTGAAAGAAACAGAGAGAAGCACACAACCCTTCTGACTTCAAGGTAATCCTTGCGTTAAGCCTCTGGGCTCCCCGATAACCATAGCTGGTCACAGAACCAGAGTTAACAAGAGCTTAGAGGTCACCTGTGGGGCCATCTCATGCTCCAGGGGGGCAAACCCAGGCCAGAGAAGCAAGGAACTTGCTCTTGACCCCCAGAGCATTGTTCTTTCCAGGCTGCTGTATCAATAAGACAGCAAGGGACGAGGATCTGGATTATAGCCACAGTGAGTGGGATAGTCAGCCCCTACATCTCCTGAGAACTCAGAGTCACCCTGAAAAGTTAGGAGTTGATGTGTCACTGAGAAAACTCTGCGTACTGGGCAGTAATGTTATCGGCAAATCTGGATCTCTTGAAGGTGGAACCGGGGGTTGTGAGAATAGATGAAAGTCTTTGACTCTCAGGTTTTCTCAAAGCCAAGGGTCTTGTGACCTAAAGGTATAAGGCTTGTGTGCAATATTTATGACAAGACACGTATACCCTCTTGTGAAATAATAGAAAATAGAAAATATCGGCCTCTGCCCACCTCCCACCCCCCGGTCCTGGCACAGGGCTACTAAAACCCTTATAATTTCCTAAGTGATGAGAATACCCAGAACATCTTTAATTCTACTATTTGGTCTTTGACCCCGATTCCTGACACAGGACTTCTAAATCCCTTGTGATTCCCTGGGTGGTAGCGGTGCCTTTTGTTCTAACGAGGTGACTCTTGATGGGCCCCTGGATGGGAGCTGGTCACCAGAAAGACCAAGCCATGATTAGAAGCTTAGAACTTTCAGCACCACCACCCCCCATTTTCCAGAAAGGGGAGAGGGGCTGGAAATGGAGCTAATGGTCAATCATGCCTATGTGATGAAGCCTCCATAAAAATCCCCAAAGTACATGGTTCGGAGAGCTTCTGGAAGCTGGAAGAACAATGTGTCTGGCCAGGACTTGGAAGCTCTCACCCCTTCCCACACACCTTTCCCTATGCATCTCTTCCATCTGGATGTTTATCCATATCTTTACTGTACCCTTTCATAATAAACAGGTAAATAGACAGTAAACCGCTTCCCTGAGTTCTGTGAGCCATTCTAGCAAATTCATCAAACCCAAGGAAGGGTCTGTGGGAACCTCCAAACCATAGCTGGTCAGTCAGCAGCACAGATGACCACCTGGATTTGCGACAGGCATCTGAAGTGGGAAGACAGGGGAGTCTTGTGGAACTGAGCTCTCACCCTGTGGGATCTGACCTTATGTCTAGGTAGATAAGTGTCAGAACTGATTTAAATTGTGGGACACTCAGCTCGTGTTTCAGAATGGCTTGATGTGGGGGGAAAAAAACTCGTGCGGTGTCAGGAGTGTTGAAGTGTAACCGTAGTGTGAGAGTTAAGGAAAAATGCAGGAGGAAGAAGGAGGTTTTTTCTACTCACCTCTGCTAGCAATAGTTAGGGACCCCTCAACCTTGAACTAATCCCTAGAGGGGCTGAGCACTCCCCTGGGGGCAAACTTACGACATTGCATTTTCTAGAACCTAAGGAGGTATCTCAACATTCTTTGTTCGAGGGCAGGTGGGGGGGGGACTGTCCTGCGCATTTTAGGATGTTCGAGAGAATCTCCACCTATTCAAAGCCAATGGCAAACCCCTCCCACGCTGTGACAATGAAAAATGTCTCCAGATATTTCCAGATGTCCCCTGGGGACCAAATCGCCTCCCCACACTACTGAGGAGCCCGGATCTACAGCACCAGACCCCGTCCTCTGTGGGCTGGTGGCCGCACCATTCCTGCCTCGTGTCCTTTAATCATCAACTACACACACTTGGTTCAATCCCACCAGGGAGTGTGACAGTGATAGTCTTCAGCCAACACTCAAGCCTAAAAAGTCCAGTTGTCAGGACCAACACCCAGATGTGACCGATGAGACAAGATTATCTCAGTGGATATGTCTGCATACACCCCCAAAACCTTTAAATCAGGCAAACCCACACACTCACACCACTGGCCCTTGAAAGCAAGTGTGAGCTGCAGGTGCTGCTTGAAGCGGTCGTCTCTGACCTCCTGGAGCATTTCCATCTCCTTGGACCCGGGACACCTGCTCAGCATCCCTCCTGTGTAACTGCTCCTGGCCTTTTGTTTGGGTAACTCTCTGAACAATCCTTCTAGCTTCTAGACTCCTGCATCCCTTTAACTCAGGTGACAGACTCCTTGCTCCAATCTGACCCAGCCTCTCACTGCTCCCCAGGGAGGCAGGGGTCCCTGGGGATTCAGATAGTTTCAGGAGCTATCACAACTACCCCGGTTTGCCCAGAAGTTTCCATTTCTGGTCACCGGGTGAATAAATCCAGAAGAACATTCCAAGCTTCTCTCTTAGCCTCTTCTCACTCAGAGCCAAAGGAAGAGGAAAGCAGCTAGCAGAGGAAGAATGAGGGGTAGAGCATGAAAGGAATCTTTGTTTTGTGTTGTGTTCCACCAACATCCATTAGGGTGAGCAGTAACCCATGCTAACGGGCCTTATCAGGAAAGCAGTACTTGCCCGAGGACAGGGAAACTAAAAGAAAAACAAGCAGAAGTTTCGTGGAAAGCCCATGGGTGAGAATAGATTAAGTGGATCTGGTGTAAACTGTCTCCCAGGCCCTGTTTCTTTTCTCTTGTGTGGCAGTGGGAAGTCACACATTCACAGAACCAGCCACATCCCCACAGCCAGGGATCTTTGAGAGCTGCAGGGGCGGAGGCAGATGGCAGGAAGGGGAAAGGAGCAGCACCCAGCTGGGAGAGCGGGGGCAAATCCGAACCTTGGAGTTGGTGAGATGGAATCTCTGTAGCCAGAAACATTTTGAAGATGTTTTTGCAAAGCTGGTGTACTTCATTCGTGGTGAGAGACAAAGGGCCTTTCTGACTCATACGAATTCTGCTGGGGTTGGGTGACCTGATTGTTAAAAGAGATCTCAGCTAAGACAATCAAGAAGGTTCCAATAGTTAATCACTCATGAGGCTCCCAAAGTGCCAGGCTGCCTGATGAGAGCACACACTGTCTTGCCCTGATGGCATAATTTGTCATCAAGCCCTGGAGCAAGAACTGCGACACTCTGATTTTACAGATACCTCCGTCCGTTGACATGAGCTAGGAACAGTGAACGAGCTTCCTGTGTCAACTGCCACCACCTCAGGCCTTCAGAAATGTGGCCGTGCTGTGGCCTGAGGTATGCAGTCTGTCTTTGTCTGTTTGGGCTGCCATAACAAGAGGACCGTAATCCGGGTGGTCTAAACGATAAACATCTATTTCTCACAATCCTGCAGCCTAGGAAGTTCGAGACTAGAGCCCAGGCAGACTCTGCCTCAGGAGAACCGGCTTCCTGGTTCACAGATAATGTCTCCTCTCTGTGTCCTCACATGGCAGACCAGGGAAAAGAGCTCTCTGGGGTCTCTTTGATAAGGGCGCTGGTCCCATTCATGAGGGCTCCCCACTTCTGACCCAATCACCTCACGAAGGCCCCACATCTCAACATCACCACATTGGGGGTGAGGATTTTAACACTGAATTTGGGGGGATCATAAATATTCAGTCTTCTGTACAATCCTACCTTTATTCCTGCACATTCTCTGGAGGAGGGTCAGTCATACTTGGGTACAAGGAAATGTCCGTTTAGTTTGGTGCGGCAACTGGATGTATCCTGAAGTTTCAGATGTTTCTGATTTCTAAGCTCACACCTGCACTGTGATGCAGACTCTAGGTGGTAGGCCTCCCTTCTTTCTGTCTTCATAAATCCTACACTGTTAGCCCCTGGCTATCCCTCCCCCTCCCCCTTGCCCATTCTTCTGTCCACACTGGACGCTGCCCCCGTTCCTGCCTGAGGGCCTTTGCTTGCTGGAACATTCCTCCTCCATATAGCCCCAGGGTCACTCCCATAAACCCTTCTGATTTTGTTCAATGAGGCTTCCTCTGGACACTCTTTCATTTGTCTCTCTCCCCTACTAGAACGCAAGTTCTATAAGGGAAGAGGTTTTTGTCTCTTTCATTCAGTAAGTAGGACCATGCCTGGTACATAGTAAGTGTTAATAAACATTTGTTGTTGTATGACTAAATGGCCTCCTGTCACTCAGTCATTGTTCCTTCGGATGACGGGATTCTGATAAAATTTCCTCCACCTACTTTCCCAAGGACACTGCTGTTTCTCAAGAAAGGAAACTGAGTTACTGATATGCGGGTGGAATTTTCTCTAATTTCCTGCATGGCTATGGAGTCTTTTCTGTTTTTCATATTTCCTCATCCATTCATTAGAGAACCAGAAAGTCAGTGCCTGAGGATATCATTTTACTCAGAAAAAGGGTCTTTTATCTTTAACCAAAATTCCTCTCCTGACTGTTCACATCTACGCAGAACTCAAACACAGCCTTTATATGATTACTAAGATGCCAAGTACATGACAAATCTACTAGATGATTGATTCTGAGCTTAAGCCATTGCTTGTTAGAAAAGGGAAATCTCCTACTTGCCTCAATATTTGATATCAGACTCAGTAGGAGGAAGACAGCATGTAGGCACCAAACACTGACAGAAAACTGAAACAAATCCATCGTTAATGTTCATCACATGATATCTGAAACCATAGTTTTCTTACTAGGAAACATGAAATGTAAATAGTCAAAGAAGTCTTCAGAGTGAGATAGTTCTAAAACTCCACATGTTAGTAAAAGGGAGTGTTTGAAAAATGATTATTGTGTTACATTGAATCATTCTCTTTCTTTTTGTCAAGAAAACCGCCTACCCAACTTCTTTTTACCAGAACAAAAGGGAACATGCGGAGGGACAGCTAAAAGCTGAGAAGTCACTTGACTAGGTCTCCAGTGTCCTTGAGTAAAAAGATTTGCTCTCCAGTAACTGGCTGTGTCCCTGCAAAAATCTGTAGGCCTCAGGGGAACCCTCTTATACTGTTGGTGGGAATGCAAACTGGTTCAGCCACTCTGGAAAACAATATGGAAGTTTCTCAAGAAGTTAAAAATAGAGATACCCTACGACCCAGCAGCTGCACTTCTAGGTATTTACCCCAAGGATACAAATGCAGTGATCCGAATTGGCACCTGCACCCCAATGTTTATAGCAGCAATGTCCTCAATAGTCAAACCATGGGAAGGGTCCCGATGTCCAACAACAAAGGAATGGATAAAGATGTGGTATATATATACAATGGAATATTACTCAGCCATCAGAAAGGATGAAATCTTACCATTTACATCGACGTGGGTGGAACTGGAGGGTATTATGCTGAATGAAATAAGTCAAGCAGAGAAAGGCAATTATCATATGGTTTCAGTCATATGTGGAATATAAGAAACAGTGCAAAGGATCATAGGGGATGGGAGGGAAAACTGAATGGGAAGAAATCAGAGAGGGAGACAAACCACGAGAGACTCTTAACTCTAGGAAGCAAACTGAGGGTTGTTGGAGGGGACATGGGTAGGGGAATGGGGTAATTGGGTGATGGGCATTAAGGAGGACATGTGATATGATGAGCACTGGGTGTTATACGCAACTGATGAATTACTGAACTCTACATCTGAAACTAATGATGTACTATATGTTGGCTAACTGAATTTAAATTTATTTATTTTTTGAAAGATTTTATTTATTTATTTGACAGAGAGAGACAGAGCAAGAGAGGGAACACAAGCAGGGGGAGTGGGAGAGGGAGAAGCTGGCTTCCCGCTGAGCGGGGAGCCCGATGTGGGGCTCGATCCCAGGCCCCTAGGATCATGACCTGAGCCGAAGGCAGATGTTTAACAACTGACCCACCCAGGCACCCCTGAATTTAGATTTAAAAAAAATTTGTGGGCCTTAGTTTCCTCATTTGAAAAATTTGGGAATTGGATCTCTAAGGTCCTCTTAAGTCTACAAGTTTTTATTCTGAATTTCTCTCTATCACTGATACTAGAACAACCTCCCCCCTCCCCAGCACACACACACACACACACACACACACACACACACACACACACAAATGTTCTGCACCCCACCCCACTCTTCCCTGGGTTCCTACAGAATTTGCAGACATCACTGGCTCTGACTTGCTTACTGCACATCGGTGTCCCAGGCACGAATGCTGCAAGATCTACCTCACAGGACTAAGTCTGTCACTACAATGTATATAGTTTAAGTCTTTCTTCATATTAGCACATCATTCACAATTCCCTCCCCCCTCCCCCCCCACCCCGAGTTTGGCTTTATTGCGAATAGCCCTCCCCACCTGGATAGGCAGAGAAGTGTAAGCAGTGAAACTCTAATGCTCATCCTGGGAGGAAGGTCATCTGGTTGCCCTTTCTGAGGGCCCAGGAGAGAGTGACACGTACACTGGCCAATCAGCATCTGCAGCTCTCAGCATCTTGACAGGGATTCTGCTGGAGCCTCTTTGAGGGTATCAATGTTTCAGGAGAAGGGGCCACACTAAGCTCCTAGGGAACCTGCCTTGGAAACATGGCAGGTAAGATTTGCACTCCTAATCACAGAAGTGGGTGTCATAAGTTCAAAGATGCAAAGAAAAGAACGCCATCATGTAGGCCAAACTGGTGAGACAGATCAGAGATATCCAATGGAGACCTCCACTCCAAGGCTGAAGGAAGCTCATCTGAGAACCTCCTTTGTACTTCCCTTTTTGCCCATTCCCAAATCCAATCTCAATGCTATAGAGGCCAAGGGCAGGCAGCCCCAAGAAGGCCATGAACATTATTTTGTGTTAAAAGCAATCAAGACCCATCAGATTCAGGAAAAGGTCTTTACCTCCCCCTCAACTGCCTGCTTATACCACCAGGAAGAGAGCTATTAACACAGATTCCTCTTTACCTAGGAAACTTATCTATATAGTAGGGCAAACTTTGTTTCCCAAACATCTCCTCTCACCTTCTTGCTAATGGTCTGTCTCCGCTTTGTATCCTCAGACCCTACCCCCTCCTTAGCTCATATAAGCATCATGTTGCCACACTGTCTTTGGAATTTCCACATCTCTGTGGATTCCCTGTACATTCGCTATTAAATTTGATTTTCTCCTGTTAATCTGTCTCATGTCAATTTGATTCTTAGTCCAGCTAAAAGGACCTTGTAGAGTAGAGGAAATTCTTCCTCCCCAACACCACTAAAAATGCTCGGAAACCTAGTCATTTCTGTACTAATATATCAACACTAATAACTAAACTCACATACATTAGATACATAAATACTCTGTTGTATTTTCCAGGACCACTTATATTCACAGAACATTGAGGCAATTTCAGGAAAGGATACATTTTTCTCTGTAGTAATTATATGTAATCCTAATCCCACATGCCTTCATGAACAAGATTTTATTTGGTTTAGTAGAAATTTATTTCAAGAAAACAAAACACCCAGCACCTTGTACACACTCAAGCCACGTTCATTCCCCTTTTCACATTACAACTGGGTTTCTCAAACTTTAACGTAACTAGGTAACACCCGAGATCATGTTAAAATGTGGATTCTGATTCCACAGGTCCGGGGTAGGCCCCAGAGTCTGCATTTCTACCAAGCTCCCAGATGATGCTGATGCTCTCGGTCCATGCATTGCACATAGAAGAGCAAGGAGTCAGGTTGTGCTTATGTAATTTGATGTGATTTTAGGTGTTAAAAAGAAAACCACAGGCCCAACATGGAATCACATAGACCAGGTCACTAAACAGGGGTTTAATATTTAACAAAATAGCAGTTTCAACCTCTCCTAGACATGTTGTCTTACTAGTCTGTCAGCAATTCTCTGCTCAGCACCAGTGAGGCCCATCTGCCACAGGGCCCCACCATCCCTCATAGGAAGATGGAAGATGAGGTGATCTGTATGACAAGACCCCCCAAAGGAAAGTGACCTTACCTGAAACAATCTTTTCTTTCCTTTGCTAGTAACTTCTTTGCCCCATCCTCCCTCCTATAAAAACCTTTCATTTTGTACAACTCTGCAGAGCTTCTTTGCTTGCTAGATGGGATGCTGCCTGATTCCTGAATCACTTAATAAAGCCAATTAGATCTTTAAATGTACTCGGTTGAATTATGTTTTTTAACATAGGCCTTGCCCAGCTGCTGTCAGTTTGGCTTAAGATCTCAGCACTCAGTTTTCTGGCTTTGAGTGCTCCCCGCTAACTAATCTAATTGGCCAATTAGCTAGAAATTGCTAATAGAGTCCTCTCAGGGAGGTCTACACTACTGGACCTAAATGTGACTTTACCCAAACTCCCAAGAGGAGAATGGTTTCAGCCCCAGCTCAGTGAGACCCTTTTGTTCACAGAGATGCTCTGCCGTTGAAAGTGGTGAAGGAGGCCCCATCAGGAATTATAGGATGGTACAGACTTAACTTTCCCATAATTCATCCCAGATCTTCTCTCCAGCCTCTGATTTTTGCTGAGACCCACAATCCCCAAGGAACACAAGCTCTCTTACCCCCAACCCACAGTAGCCAGAATTCAGAAATCCTTAGGGAGCCTAAGATGCATGGGTTTATTTGATTCATTATGGGTTTTGAAAATTAAAATAATTCCAAGTGCATATGCCAGACAAAAGGGATCATTAGATATAAACCAGGGCAAACTTCTTGTGCCAGGAAGTAAGGAAATCTCAAAGAATGATGGGAATATATCAAAAGGATACAGGAGCTAATTTGGGGCTCCTGATAGTAACCCCATTTTCTAGTTCCTATATTTGATGATTTGACATCTGGGGCCTTGCTGACCCTGGAGGGACTGTCCCTCTGGGGGTTAGCTAATCCCTAAACATAGTCCTTGACTCATCTTTTCACATGCAAACCAAGCATTCCAGAGCCCACACCCCAACCTCTTCCTCTATTTGGTTTCCACGCTCAAGGCCATTCTTTGCCTGCCCTAATCACCCCAGGACCAAGTATTAGACAACTGGGGACTGCCTCTTTGCCCTGGGACCTGCTGAAATTATTCAAACTAGCCAATTTTAAGCCTGCCTACCCTGCCTTGCCCATTCTATCCCATGGAAACTACAATAAAGGCCCCACATTTTCCCCTCACTTCCTCTGCCTCCTGACTGACCCTGGTACTTTCCCCTGTGTCCCTGTGTAGCATGCTATGCCTCCTGTTTCTAGGCATCTGTGCATATAAAAAGTGTCTCCCTGCATGACAGTCATTTTTGTGTGTGATGTTTTCATACTTGACTAAAACCACCCTGGGTATCCTTAAAACACTCCCACTGGCCAAAGTGGGGACAATTTGAACATCAATTATAATCCATTACATACACCCCATTAGTTCATATTGATAATAATGAATAAATGAACAGAGAAGTTAATGGGGAAAAGGGAAAGCTCTTCCTTATGGTAGAGTGCCAGCCAATGAATGTAGAAGGGATGAGGGAATCAGAAATGCACTAATACTAAATGCTGAAGCTAGCGGGTGAAGGTCTGATAGGAACAGGGTATGGATATGGTCTCAAAGTATCTCCCTGTAAGTTACTTATTAATTAGTAACTTTATAGAATAGAAACTGGCAGACACCACCTTAACTCAGAAGGAAGTCCACCAAATGGTGGATACTGATGAAGCAAGCAAGAGGCCATGAGAAGCTTAGAAAAATCTATAAGAAAGGTCACATCAATAAGGACTTTAAAAGAAAAAAAGATTTATTTATTTCAGAGAGAGAATGTAAGAGAGAAACTCAAGCAGACTCCATGCTGAGCGTGGGGCTCAATCCCACGACCCTGGGATCATGACCTGAGCTGAAATCAAGAGTGGGACACAACCGACTGAGCCACTCAGGTGGCCCTCCATAAGGACTTTTAACTACACTTTTGAAAATAGCAGAAAATCAAATTAAACAGAGGATCTTTTCCCCTGAAACTCCTGCTGGTTGAATATTGATGCCCAAGCAGGTTGCAACAGGGTGGGATGAGCTAAAATTACTTGTCATTTGGGTAATTCTGTCATTTCCGAAGTACTTGCCCAAGTATGATCTCACTTGATGCTATTTTTCACAGCAATTCTGTGATCAAGATATTGTTATCTCCTATTTTACATATGAGCAAACTAAACCCAGAGACAAGTGACTTGCCCAAGGTCATAAAACAGAGCCATGACCTGGCCCATGCTGTTCGCCTCCCTCCCACCCTGCATCGTCACCTGTACCCACTAGCACCATCTGTGCCCTTGGAAAACTGCCAGGTGACTCCACATTACAAAGGGAAATGTCCTTGAGGGGGTAAGAAAAACATTTTCATATTTTCTTTTAAATCGCATTTCATAAGTACACTTAAACTGGATCACTGTGCTCCTTCTGGTAAAATTCCTGAAAATAAAAACAAATTTCAGGAAAGTAAATTAACAGAGGGGTGTGTGTGTGTGTGTGTGTGTGTGTGTGTGTGTTTTAATGCTTGTCAAGTGAAATGTGAAAGACTAAAACACCAAAGAGATGAATTTCCATCCATCTGGAAAAGCCAAGGAGACAAATACCATCATCCCCCCACCACCACTTCTGTCTTCATGCGCACACAGGCCTTCATCAATGCTGTTTTCCATGTCTTCTGCTCCATGTACATGACAAGAGTTGGTAGAAAATCAATACTCTTAGAATGCTATCTTTGTCTCTTCAGATTGCTATAACAGAATACCAGAAATTGGGTTTACAACAACAGAAACTTATTTCTCCCAGTTACGGAGGCTGGCAAATCCAAGATCAAGGCACCAGCAGATTTGGAGGGAGAGTCACTTGCTCATAAATGGCCTTCTTCTCTCTGTCCTCACATGATGGAAGGGGCAAAAAAGCTCTCTGAAGTCTCTTTCTTAAGGACACCAATCCCACTCAAGACAGTTTCACCCTTACAACTTAATCACTTCCCAGAGGCCCACATCCAGATACCATCACCCTGGGGATTAGGTTTCAACATGCGAATTTTGGTGGGACTCCAACTTTCAGTCCATAGCAGATACTTTTCCTGGTTGTCCTCATGGTTCCTATCGATCACAGAGCAATCACTTGTTTTCCAGAATTAATGCCTTGGTTTCTTTTGTTTCTTTTAAACACTCTGTATTTGTAATTTTGAGAAATCCAGAAAATACCAGAAAAGTCAAAATCATTTAATAAACATCATTTATATAATTTAATATAAAAATAAAAATATCATTTAATATAAAAATCATTTCATAAACATCCTTAAGCCTATTTACCCTGAACTGACTACTGTTAAATTGTTGATATTTCTTTCAATCTTTCTTTTTATAAAAAAAGTAAAATAAAATAACAATACCATAGATAAAACAGAAGTTCCCTTTGTTGTTCTCCAGCTAAATTTCTTCCCCTTCACCTACAAAAAGCAAATCCCACATGAATTAATTTATAAAATATTGTAAATGCATATTTATGTGCTTAAATAGCATATATTATTGTTTATTATCCACTACTTTATCGAGAAAAGATAAAGATGTATAAATCTTTGCAGTTCTGAAATCTTTCTGGCTAAAATTGAATTCTCTTATTTCTTCCCAACATAAATAAAACTCCATTAGGTGAATAATGATGATAATCATGTGTGTGTGTTTATAGAAATTGTATATGTATCTACAATGTGTGTATATATTTGTATATATTTATTTATATATATTATATATTATAATCATATATTGTATTATATATTATATATTATGTTTATAAATTCAATACCTTTGTTGGCTACCCATCTCTCTTGCCCCTGGGAACACCCTTTCCTCTTACTATCTCCACAGATCTCTGTAATTCAGGACTCCCTGTCTACCTTTTTGAACTTTCTGCCCATTAAAGTGACTAGACTCACCTGCTTCTGATGGTTAAGTGCTGCACCTGGCCTCTGCTACTGTAGCCTTTGTCCCTATTATTACTGTAGACTCCAGTTCTATGACAGCATCTCCTACCATCAGCTCTGGCCCACATCCCCCTCTGAGAATGTCAATAGTACTGGGGCTCCCCTGGAAGTTATCCCTTGTTGCCTTGGTAAATTAGTCTCCTGGTCCTGCTGAGGGACACGTCTGACTGAGTAACAGACCCATCTAACGTGCTCAGTTCTCTAGGTCTTCCTTCACAGTCTGCCTTGAGACCTTCAGATATCTGTGCTTACCTAAAGAGGGCCATCACTTTTTCCAAGCTACCAACAGTCACATGAGAACTGGACCCAAGGAACATAGAAAAGATCTTCAAAAGGTTTCAGAGAGAAAAAAAAAAAAACAGGTTATATGCAGAACACGAATCTGAATGGCATCAGATTTTTTAACAGCCAAACTGGAAGTTAGATTCTAAGCAAGGCCTTCAAACTTCTGATGGAAAAAAAAAAAAAAAATACTCTTTCAATATAGAATTCTAAACTCAGCAAAACTACGAATTAAATCTGAAGACATTTTCAGACATTTAAAATCTCAAAATTTGCCCTTTTTAAAGAAGCTACCTATTATGAATTGGATGTTTGTGTCCAACACCCAAAATTCATATTTGAAGCCCTAAATCCCCAATGTACTAGTACTTAGAGGTGAGACCTTTGGGAGGTGATTAGGTTTAGATGAGGTCCTGAGAGTGGAGCGCCCAAAATGGGATTAGTGTAATAAGAAGAGGAAGACCAGAATGTCCTCTCTCCTTTGCTCTCTCTCTCTGTCCCTCTCTCTACCTCCTATGTGAGGACACAGTAAGAAGGCAGCCATAGGCAAAACAAAAAGAGGGCCCTCACCAAGAACCAAATCTGCCAGCACCTTGATCTTGGATTTCCAACTTCCCGAATTATGAGAAATGAATGTTTGTTGTTTAAGCCACCCAGTCTATGGTATTTTATACAGCAGCCCAAACTAAAACATTACCCCGATACGTGCTCTACTGTGATGAGAGACTACACCAAGAAAGAGGAAGACGGTGGCATTCAGGAAATAAGGAATCCATCCCAGGAAATAAGGCAGGGAATTCCCAAAGAGCTTTGGAGGGCTCCAGGAGGGATGTGTACAGAGGATCTGACTATTTGAGAGAACTGACTATTTGAGAGGATTGACCAGGTAGAAACTGTTTTTGAGAAGCATTTTGTAGAGTTGCTCAAGTGTACAAGATTTAACCAAGGAGTCAAAGAAACACATGCAATTTTTTAAAATTGAGTCAATTATTAACTCCAAGAAAAACAAAAATTACATAAAAGGTTAGCTTGACTCATGTGAAATTGCCATTTTCATAGGTCAAAATGAACAGATACTGAATGGTGTAACCTGACATAATCAGAGGGAATTACTCAGCTATCCAGTGATCAACTTTTACTTATTTAAAATTTTGAAAAAAAAATTCAGCATGTTGATTTAAACAAAAATCATGACATAACTATGTGGGGGATAGAAGGGAACAGAAAAATGACTCAAATCCCCAACTACCATGACTGGAAGTCAGAACAATGCATAATGTTTAAAATGTATGAATGAGTAAAGAAAGAGCAGAAAATAAATTCAGAAGATGCAATGTTTGAATACGAGTTGACTTTTTAATTATGTGCATGTACTGCTGTGATCAAAATTGACTTTTTAAAAAGAAATGACCGTCTCATAGTTGGGCTAAGATAAACACATCAGTGCTTCCCACCACAGGACGGAAGAGGTTGTGTCTCGTACACCAAGGGTCTTATGCTGGGAAGTTCAGAGGCGGGAGAGTGCCCGCCATCCCCCCACCCTACCAGGGGTCAATTCCACAACCAGATTCAAGCCTCAGCAGTTCTGCTCCCCATCACAGCTTGGCCATAATCCAGCAAAGTGGTTTTTCTATTGAATTGGGAGGGGTCTCTGACGGATGAGAAGGTTCTCATAAGACCAACATCTAACGGCTGAGGTCAAGTGATACTTCACCTTAACTCCATCTCTGAACAACAGATGCTTCCAAACTTTGGGGGAGATGGTTTGCTGCCATTCTGAAGATTGAAGAAGTTCATCAATACAGTAGGTGGTTCTCCCTTATTCATGGTTTCTCCTTCCGCTGTTTCAGTTCTCCGTGGTCAACTTTGGTCTGGAAGCAGATGATCCTCTTCCTGAGGTATGGTGGGAAGGTCAGTAGTAGCCTCATGCTCTGCCATTCACCTCACTTCATCTCATCACGTAGGCATTTTATCAGCTCACTTCATGCTGAGGAGGGTGAGTATAAGACAATAAGATATCTTGAAAGAAAGAGACTACGTTCACATAACTTTTATTTCAGGATATTTTTATGATTGTTCTATTATTAGTTATTGTTAATATCTTACTGTGACAAATTTATAAATTAAACTTAATTACAAGTATGTATGTAGAGGAAAGAACATGTATATATGAGGTTTGGTAATATCCTCGGCTGCAGGCATCTGCTGGGGTCTTGGAATGTATCCTGCACAGATAACGAGGGACTACTGTAATGAATGATCGTCCTTTAAATAACTCATGCAACATCCACCAGAGGAGGCAGGCTTTTTTCCCTTTGTATAGGAAGCTAAGTT
Source organism: Halichoerus grypus (assembly GCF_964656455.1). Lineage (NCBI taxonomy): Eukaryota > Metazoa > Chordata > Mammalia > Carnivora > Phocidae > Halichoerus > Halichoerus grypus. The sequence goes on from NC_135717.1 coordinate 68,171,075, forward strand.
TCTGATATTTCTGGTGTAAGTTATGGAGATGGTAGAGAGGTTTCCTTTGAGGTATTGGAAGGTGAGCTAGATGCATGTTGACCCAGATCAGTGTGCAAACCCTTTGCTCCAGCCAGCAAGGTCTTCTTTCTGTCCCTGAGAACACCACAATGGTCTTGCCACTCACTTCCCTATTATGTCCGTGTTGTTTGCCATGCCTGGAGTGCCTTCCCCTTCTGTCTCCTTACCTAAATGTTCACTGTCCTCAGGAGATTTTGTAACACCATGGCTTCAGGTTTTAGATTTTTATCAGACCTGGGTTTAGACATACAAAGACAAATACCTTAATCTCCTGGAGCCTCAATTTCCTCCTTCATAAAATGGCAATAATAACTGGAGCTACATCGTTTGGTTATTCTGTTGAGTAATATATGTGCTGTATCCAGGAAGTGCTCAATAAACAGCAGTTACTTTTAAGTAAATCTTACTTTATAGAAGTTGAGGATGAGAACAAACATTAGGGAGGGCATCCTTCCTCTGTAGATTAAGAAATTGAAGCCCAGAGGTTTAAGGATTACCCAGCACAACTGGCCCTAGAGTCAGGTCCAGTGGCACCCAGTGCAGCCTCTGCTTCTCCCCATGAAGTGTTGCTCCTTCACCATGAAGAAGTCTCTATTCCCTTCACGTCACAGAAACATCCCTCCTCTAAAATCTGAGCATACCAACTACACCACTCTGAGTAACTGAATTATTCTTTGTCTTCCCAGATGGATCCAAAGTTCCTTAAGAGTATGATATGACATTAAGTCCATGTCTGATGTACCTTTGCATCCTCCCACATTGCCTAGGTAAGGCTAGCAGTTGAAAGAACATCAATAAGTTCTTCCTGTTCCTGAGAAAGTAAAGCTGTGAAATCACTCTGAGAGCAGAATCTGGTTTCTCCATTTCCTCGAGGTCAAGTCTAGGCCAACTTCTCTGTAACAGCAGAATGTGCCATTTTGAAAGGTCTCTATTCACTCAACACATTGAAACAACATGGAGATAGTTTCCTTCCTTGGAAACCAATCTTGGTGGTTCTCTTCATCTTTTTGTATTTACATTTCATGGAAGGTACCTCCACCACTATGGCTCCTGTGTCTTTCTTCTGGCCATCACAGTGACGGTTATAATACTAAATCTTTCAGAACTCCATTTTTAGAAACATTATTTCCAGTGTTACTTGGATGAACTTTCTGCATAGTCTTCTTATGTCCACATCTTAAATTAAAAGAAGGAAGCTTAGAAGCCTACCAGAAAAATGGCATTTCCACATCTGTGCAGAGAGATAGCATGAGAAAGACAAAGGTTCAAATGTAGGTTTGTGCCAAACATGCGGAGGCCCCATGAACAGAAAGGCCGACTCAGTAGCCACAGTGGGCCACTGGCCAGACCTGGCCAATCTCCATAAAACTTACTTGGATAATGAATTATTTTACCTGCTGGTCCAAAGCTATTTATCCGGGAAGAAAACACCTTATTACAGTGCTATGATTTCTCCATAGCCATTTTTCAGCTGGAGTAAATAATTTACCATGTTGGTGTTTCTTTAAAACTATTATCTCAGCAAACTGCAATGTGTTAGTTCCTCATATATGTAATGATGAAGCAGTCGAGTGGAGTGCTTTAGTGCATGGACTCTGGCCACACAAACCTGCATTCAACTCTTAGCTACAATACTTACTCCTGGGGAGGGCTTGAACAGTTATTTAATCTCTCAAAGATTCAGCTAATTCATCTATAAAATAGAAATATTAATACCACCTACCTCATAGAGTTGTGAGAACTAAAGGTGATATAAAGACCATAACACAGTTTCCTACACATAGTGAGAATGGGATAAATGGCACCTGTGGTAGTGGTGATGATGATGATGATGATTTTCTTTGCATAAACAGAATGATACAACCTACCATCAGTAGGGCATGTGCTCCAAGATGTGTTTCTAGCTATGGTAGTAGCAGCGGTGATTCGCACTGAGTTACTTCCACCTTCCTTACCAAGTAACTACCCTTGTGCACGTTCACAAGAGAATCACTGGCAGGAGTTGAAGAGTCAAAGTGACCCAACACAAAACACCATACCCTCATGCCTAATTGCCATCCATTCTTTTTAACTTAACTCCTATTTTGCTTACCTCACAAAGCAACTTCACTGTGGTAGACTGTATAAACTATCATGGGCTAATAGAGAAGCTGTGGGTAATGAGTACATGTACGCATCAGCTCCAGGCTTTATCCACTCCATTAAAAGACAATTTTTTCAATAGAAATACTGACCCATACAAAATATTCATTCCCTTTGACCCATACCTGTAAATTTAGTCTAAAGAAATCATTACAAAGAAAATAGTTGAATGCATGAAAATATTTCCAGCAGGAGCATTTATAATCATGAAGAACTTGTAAACAACATATAAACCTAACAACTGGAGAAGATTAAGGAAATTATGAAATATTGTTTGATGAAATTTTATGCAACCACTAAAATGACTGCATGTAAAATGGAGTAGTGAGGATGCAAAATTAAGATGCAGAAGTCAATTGTATTTCTATACACTTGCAATGAACAATCTAAAAAATGAAACTTAAAAAAGTAACTCCATCAGAAACAAAGAAAGGGTGTCCCTTACCACTCCTTTTCAACATCAAACTGGAAGTCCAAGGTAATGCAATAAGATAAAAAAGAAAAATAAAAGATATACAGGTTAGGCAGGAGGAAATAAAACTGTCTTTGTTTGTAGATGACATGATGGTCTATGTAGAAAATACAGAAGAATCAATAACAAAAAAACTCCTGAAACTAATAAATAATTATAGCAAGGTGGTAAGGTACAAGATTAATATATAAAAGTCAGTTGCTTTCCTTTATACCAGCAATGAACAAATGGAATTTGAAAATAAAAATAATACCATTCACATTAGCATCATAAAAATAAAATAGATATAACTAACAATACATACAAGATCTATATGAGAAAAACTAGAAAACTCTGACTAAAAATGTCAAAGAATAAATAAATGGAGAGATATTCTATGTTTATGAACAAGAGAACTCAATATTGTCAAGATGCCTATTCTTCCCAACTTGATCTATAGAGTCAATGCCATCTCAGTCAAAATCTCAGTGAGTTATGTTGTGGATATTGATGAACTTACTCTAAACTTTATATAGATAGGCAAAAGATTCAGAATAGCCAACACAATATTGAAGGAGAACGAAGTTGGAAGACTGTCACTACCTGACTTCAAGACTTACTATAAAGCTACAATAATCAAGACAGTCTAGTACTGGTGAAAGAATTAAAAAATAGATCAGTGGAACAGAAGACAGAACCCAGAAATAGACCCATATAGATAGAGTCAACTGTTCTTTGACAAAGGAGTAAAGGCAATACAATGGAGCAAGGATAGTCTTTTCAACAAATGATGCTGGAACAATTGGACGTTCAGTGCAAAAAAAAAAAAAAAATCTAGAATCTAGATCTGTGTCAGACCTTTACACTTTTCACAAAAAATAATTCAAAATGGATCATAGTCCTAAATATAAAAGGCACAATTACAACACTAGGAAAAAATTATAACATTAGGAAAAAAAGCCTTGGGTATGGTAATGACTTTTCAGTTACAACAGGAAAAGGCCCAGTCCATGAAAGAAATAATTCATAAGATGGACCTCATCAGAATTAAAAACCTCTTCTCTAAGAAAGACAAAAGAATAAAAAGACGATCCACAGGCTGGGAGAAAAATATCTGCAAAAAACATGGAAAAGTATATAAAAAGATGCCAAAACCATATGCCATCAGGAAATTGTAAATTACAATAACAATGAGATACTACTACACACCTATTAAACAGCCAAAATTGAGAACACTGACAACACAAGATGTTGACAAAGATACAGAAAAACAGTAAGTAGCATTTATTGCTGATAGGAATGCAAAGTGGTACAGATGCTTTGGAAGACAGATGATTTCTTACAAAATTAAACATACTCTTACCACACAATCCAGCAATTGCACTTCTTGGTATTTATCTAGAGGAGTTGAAAACTTATGTCCACACAAAAACCTTCACATGGATATTTATACAACCTTTATTCATAATTTCCAAAACTTGGAAGAAATTAAGAAGTCCTTCCATTGCTGAATGAATAAATAAACTGTGATATATCCAGACAATAGAACATTATTTAGTAGTAAAAAGAAGTAAATTATCAAGCCCTGAAAAGACATAGAAGAAACTTAAATGCATATTACTAAGTGAAAGAAGCTAATCTGTAAAAGCTACATAGTGTATGATCTCAACTCTATGACATTCTGGAAAAGGAAAAACTGTGAAGACAGTAAAAATATCTGTGCTTGCCAGGAGTTGGGGTTGAGGAGTGGGGGAATGCATAAGCAGAACACAGAGGATTTGCGAGGCAGTGAAAATACTCTGCATGATACTATAATAATGAATACATGTCATTACATATCTGTACAAACCTACAGAAAGTACAAGAGTGAACCCTAATGTAAACTGGACTTGGGGTCATTATGATGTGTTGATGTAGGTTCATAGATTGTAACAAATATACCATTCTGATGTAAAATGTTGTTAGTGGGGGAGCCTGTGCATGTGGAGGAGTGGGAAGTATATTAGAACTCTCTCTACTTTCTGCTCAATTTTTCTGTGAACCTAAAACTACCTTAAAATATAAAATCTATTAAAAACAATTTCTATTTACAATAGCATCAGAAAAAATAAAATATTTAAGAATAAACCAACCAAAAACAGTTTAAAAACTTACACTCTGAGAAGTACAAAATATCATTGAAAGAAATTAAAGACAGCTTAAATAAGTGGAAAGACATTCCATGTTCATGGACTGGAAGACAATATTGTTAAGATGGCAATACTACCCAAATTCATGTATACATTCAATGCAATCCCCAGATGCCTTTTTTTTTTTTTTTGGCAGAAAGTAACAAAATAATTATAATATGGAAATGTAAGGAACTCAAAATAGCCAAAACAATTTTGAAAAGGCAGAACAAACTTGGAAGACTCATACTCACACTACCCAATTTCAAAATTTACCACAAAGTTACAGCAATCAAGACAGTGCAGTACTGGAATAAGGACAGATATATAGATCAATGGAATAGAATGGAAAGTCCAGAAATAAACCCATACATCTATGGTCAACTGGTTTTCGAAAAAAGCACCAACACAATTCAATGGGGAAGAAATAGTCTTTTTAACAAATAGTGCTTAGACAACTGGTAATTCACACACACACACAAATGAAATCACATTCCTTCCTTATACCATACCCCAAATTAACTCAAACTGAATCATAGGCCTAGTTATAAGAGCTAGAACTATAAGACTCTTAGGAGAAAACATAGCAGTGAGTCTTCATGACCTTGTGTCAAACAAGGATTTCTAAGATACGACACCAAAGAAAAAAATAAACTAGACTTTGTCAAAATTAAAAACTTTTGTGCTTCAAGGAACACCATCAAGAAAGTGCTAGGATAACCCAGAGAATGGGAGAAAATATTTGCAAATCCTACATCTGCTAGGGGACTCATATCCAGAGCACATCAAGAACTCTTAGGACTCAACTACAAAAAAAAAGATAACCCAAATAAAAAATGAACAAAGACCATGAACAGACATTTCTTCAAAGAAGATAAACAAATGGCCAACAAGAACATAAAAAGATACTTGACATCGGTAGCCATCAGGAAAATGCAAATCAAAACCACAGGGAAGTACCATTTCCACACCACTGGGATGACAAGAATCAAAAGATAAATGCCAAGTGTTGGCAAAGATGTGGAGAGAGTGGGCCCCTCATCTGCTGCTGATAGGGATGAAAATGGTGCAGCTGCTTTGGAAAACACGTTAAACAGAGTTCCTGTGTGACCCAGCAACTACTCTGGAAGGTATGTACCCAAGAGGAATGAAAACACATGTTCATATAACAATGTGTGCACAAATATTCAGAAAGGCATTATTCATATTAGCCAAAAAGTGTGACGAACCCACATGTCCATCAACTGATGAATGGATGATAAAATGTGGTCTAACCACACAGTGGAATATCACTCAACAATAAATAGGAATGAAGTACCCACCCCATGCTCCAACATGGACGAGGCTTACACATTTATACCAAGTAAAAGAAGCCGGGCATGAAAGGCCACATAGCGTATGACTCCATTTGCATGAAATGCCCAGAATAGGCACATCTAGAGAGACAGAAAGTAGACTAGTGGTCACCTGGATCTGGGGGAGTCAGGGGAACGTGGGAGTGACTGCTAATGTGTCCAGGGTTTCTTGTGGAGCCATGAAAAAGTTCTAAAATTGATTGCGGTGACAGAGGCTCAACTCCGCGAATATACTAAAAACCATTAAAGTGCACACTTAAAACCATGTAAAGTGGAAATATGTCGATAAAGCTGTTATTAAACAAATGAGATGTGTCCTAAATCTTAAAAATATATAAATTACACCGACGATACAATTAATGTAAAAATTAATGTGAGATAGATGAAGAATGGAACACGTGGTGAAATCTGAACGCTTTTTAGCATTCAAGGGGTGGATTGTGGGTGGAGTTACTTTCAAGATTTTTTTTTTTTAATAATTGCTATTTTCAGATAGGGGGTGGGGGAAGAAGGGATAATATTTTCTTTTCTTTTTTTAAAGACGTTTTATTTATTCGAGAGAAGCAAGAGAGAGAGCACAAGAAGGCAGAGCGGCAGGCAGAGGGAAAAGCAGACTCTCCACTGAGCAAGGAGCCCAATGTGGGGCTTGATCCCAGGACCCTGGGATCATGACCTGAGCCGAAGGCAGCTGTTTAACTGACTGAGCCACCCAGGCACCCCTCTTATTTTCTTTTTATTGTTCCAATAAAAAATGGGAAGCACCGGGCTGAAAAACAGAAAAGAGGCTACTGCTGGTCCACTTTGTGATTTACTTCCTCTTGGTACTCATCAGCCACATTGGGCATCTACTTACCAAACCTTGCCCAAGTGGGCCTTCTTGCTTCCTGCATTTCTTTCGTTCTTCATTCTTTCTTCATTCTTTTCTTTCTGCCTACCTACCTGCCTTCCCTCAAATAAGTGGATATTGAGCCTCTGCCACGGGGCAGTCCTTGTGCTTTGTCCTGACCTATAAAAATGGAGTTGGACATTCCCAGACCCACACTATCTACATGAATCCACAGCCCTATGCTCCAACCACACAGGATCATGACATGATCACATTTTTGTGCTTCTGGTATGCCAGTGTCTTAGTTTGGGATACACTTCTTTCCCTTTTTCGGCCTACCAAAGTCCTATTTGTCTTTCAAGGCATGGCTTTTAAAACCACCTCTTCCATGAAGTCCTCCCTGATTTCCCTGATCAAAATTACTTCTTCCTGAATTTACATTCCTTAGTAAGTTTGCTGATATCATTTGCTCTATCATTTTGTTATTTTTTATGAGTATGTGTTAATAAAGCTTTATTGAATCATATATATTTAGATCCCAATTTTTCTGGTTTGAATTTTACCAGTGTATTCATACCAAATTTCTTAAGTGATGTAAAATCTTTTGAGGTTTAGTTATCAGTTTGTTGTGACATACCCAAGTTTATTTTTTCAATTTGAGTGCAGAGTTTCTATGACCCAGAATATTGTTTATTTTGGCGAATATTCCATGTGTACCTTTATCTTATTGTTTATTGTTTATTTTATTCTATTTGGTATCATAATTTGTCGTGCAACTGTCTTTGACTCTCATTAGGTATTAAGTTCCTTGAAAGCAGTGACCTCATCTTATTGATTTCTTATTTCCCAAAACCTACCATAGCGCGGACACACAGGAGCTGCCGAATAAATGTTTGTAGAATTGTCCTGCTATTTTATCCTTAATACTTTTTGCATGATTTCTAAACGTGCCCCAGTGTCAGAATATTTATTCTTGTCAAAAGGCACATGAACTGTGTTCTTACTTTTGAATTGAAAGAAAATAGAAATTGAAAAATTAAAATCCCAAAAGGATATTTCAATTTCTTAAAATTGTCTGCCACATGAGAAAAAGTTACTTCCTTTAGCTCGGTAAACAACTGACATAGAGGTGTTTGGGAATTAAGGGGAGGAAGAGATATTCAAATAATTACAATGAAGAAACAACCTAAGATAAATGAAAGTACCGCCAAGGATTTCTTGCAGGTGATTTCAGTGTATGCTTAACCAGGTATCAGAGTCTATGGTGAAGCCTTATGACCAATTTGTTGACTTCCGCAGGGGGTAAAAAGAAAAGAGAGAGAATATGGCTTTTCGTTTGGTCTTTTAACAAGTCAGTTCAGGACTAGAGTGACAGAGAATTATCTCTCTCCCCAGCAGCAGGGGCAGTCCTGGGCTAGGTCAGGGGACCATAGCTCGCCTAGGTCACTTGATACCATACCCTAGGCCCGCAGGGTGAGTCAGGGAAACCCGAGCGCAGACAGCTCCAGCCGAGTGAGCACACTGCCACCTCCTGGTAGGAAGAGATACTGCAGCTATCCGGCCCTGACCGCAGTCCCCCGGAAGAGATCGGGGATCCCCAGGGGGCCGCCTGTGGGTTAGGCCCGTCTCTAAGGCACACAGGCAGCAAACAACCCGGAAGCCTGGGTATGCAGCTCTGAGGGAAGTCTTACCAGCCACCTTTCGTGTACTCTGAGGCACTATCTAGACTCTGAGACATAGAGGGAACAAAACAGACCAAAATTCCTACCCCCCAGGGGCTTAAATTGTAATGGGGAGACAGACAACAAACAAAATAAAAATGCAAATTATGTATAGGGAAGAAGGTACTAGTGCTTTGGGCAAAACAAAACCCGGGAAGGGGGGGACTGGAGAGCGCTGGGGGTGGAGCGAGGGGTGCTGCAATTTTATCCAGGGGTCCAAGAAAGCCTCCGTGCAGCCTGGAGGGCGCTGGCCCCATCAGAGGCGCGGTGAGGAAGAGGCCCTGCAGAACAGCGAGGCCCGTGGGTGGCATCCTCAGAGAGCAGCCGGGAGCTGGGGGGGAGGGCAGACTGGGGGGGAGGGGTGGAGAGATCCTAGGAGGTGAGATCCGCGGGGCATCACTTAAGGATGTTTGACTTGCCCAGTGAGTTGGGCCCTTGGAGAGTCTCCTAGGGAGGGGCATGATCTGACTTGCATTCCAAAGCTTCCCTCTGCTTGTGCCTCCAAAAGAAACTCTAGAGAGAATCCAGAGGCCAAGAGGAGGGAGGCTACTGTAGTAAGGCAGAGGAGAACCAGAACCGTCCTGGAGGCTTGGGCCAGGGGGCAGCAGCAGGTCCAGAGGAAGCCTGCAGGGTCAGGGAGCTGGTCCTCCAAGAAGATCCCAGATGTGTCATGGGGGGCTAGCAGGGTGCAGGCACTCCAGGAAGCCCAGCTGTGGGCTGTGAGCAGGGGGATCAGTGCCCACTTGGGCCCAGAAGTCCCTTGGACTGAGATGCGAAGCTCTGCTCAGGTTCTGACCAGCCACGTAATCTAGACAACCACTAGGCCTCTCTAAGCCTCATTTTCTTTATCTATAAAAAGGGGATCAGAGTTCATATCATCATGGTGTTTGGGGGATAAGTACATTAAATAAGATAAAAGCACATTGTCGGTGCCCAGGAAACCATAGCATTCTTGAAAATGAACTCTCTATTCGGCAGACATGTCATCATGACCCTCTCTCCTTCTTGCGGGGCAGGCAAAGGAAGCCCGCCTTTGGGATGCAGAACTGCAGATTGCTGGGGACTCCAGAAACATCGGTTCACAGCCCTCCAGCTGCACAGTTCTCAAAAGCCAGTTCCCCTCCCTAGGGAAACTCTTGCTAAGGAAAAAGCCCACTAACCCGAAACTCCCTGCCAACCAGAAGTTGAGGGGATGCCGAGCTTTGGCTGGTGGGTGCCTGTGCCAGATGCTGGGTGTGACTCGCGCTTTGGGCCAACTTGTGCTCGGCCTACCTGACTCCCACTTGGGGCCCGAGCTTGTCGCATGGCAGTGGGCTAGACTTTTCCCAGACTTGAGTCAAGTTTCACCAGCTTGAGTATATTTTCCATTACACGTTGTATACACTCTGACATTCTAGATATCTTACTTAAAAGACAGAGATTTGAGGGGCGCCTGGGTGGCTCAGTCGTTAAGCGCCTGCCTTCGGCTCAGGTCATGATCCCGGGGTCCTGGGATCGAGCCCCGCATCGGGCTCCTTGCTCCGCGGGGAGCCTGCTTCTCCCTCTCCCACTCCCCCTGCTTGTGTTCCCTCTCTCACTGTGTCTCTCTCTGTCAAATAAATAAAATCTTTAAAAAAAAAAAAAAAAAAGACAGAGATTTGACAGAGCTAGTAGCAACTCTGGACTTCTTCGCTTCTGTGGTCCCTTGCCCACACTGAGCCGTATTGTGGCAAGTCACCGTGCCACCTTCAGCAGGCTACCCAAATCCAGCTAACGAGCCTCTTCTCAAGCAAAGGGTACTTTGGGTCTAACGTCTGCATTAGTAAGAGGTACATTCTGATGTCTCTTCCCTAAATGAAAAGACAGCTGCATGGATTTTGCTCCTGTTCTCTTCACCAAAAGGGATGGTGAGTTCACATACTAAAATCAGAGGCACTGTCTCCCCATTCAGATGCTTCATTATATGAATAGCATCAGATGCTGCATTATCTGATAATCTGGGGCGGGGGGGTAAGTCCATTCCATGTGAGTCCACTTAAACTTGAGATTAAAATGTCCTAGTAAAAAGTGGACTAAAGCATGACAGGTGATCACTTAAAAAGGAAAAAAAAATCTCAGTAGCCACTTCTTGAAGATTCTAGGAAACCAACTCAGTTTTATTTAACTATGAATGAAGGGAAATAATTGAGTATTTATTCTGTATTCCTTATATAAACTGTCCCTTGAGGTAGCCAGATAGGGATGATGAAGGAAGTTTCTAGAAGTATTGTGTCTCAGACATGAAGAAACAATGACCACACACCATCATGTTGCAAATCCATAAGGACTTTGATGGATCTAAGCGATGACTGTCTATGGCTCACGAGAGCCAACCAGGCAGATATATTTCGAAGGGTCTCACTCCACCTGTGAAGTGTTCTTGCCAAAATATCAAACCTGAATCTGATCAGACTTCTGGACCTAACCACCAATTTACAGAATACACATGAGACAAATAAAGACATTATAAACATCACTGCAGCGAGCAGTGAGGAAAATCAGCCTGTGAGGAATTCTGCAGAACAAATGTCCAGTTTCTTCAACAACGGTGCAAATTGTCCTGAGGGAGAGAGAAGAGAAGGATGAGGTGGTGGGAAGGGGAGGGGGACAGAGAGAGAGAGAAAGAGAGAGGGAGAGGGAGGGAACCTACAGATTAAAAGAAGTTTAAGAAACCTTTTTATTTAGATCATGATTCAAACAACCTGCAAAATTTTAAATTTATGAGACAGTGAAATGTACACATTCAGGATATTTGCTGACATTCGGCTATTATAGCTAAATTTAAAAATGTGATTATGGGATTATTGTTATTTTATTTTGTTTATTTATTTTGGAGAAGACAGACTGTGTGCAGCTGGTCTATGGTGTTAAAAGTCAGGACGTCACTACTTTGGGGAGGAATGGGCTAGAAGGGAGCCTCCTGGGGCCTGGTGACATTGTATCTTTGATCTCCATGCTGACTAAATTGAATTTTAAGTTTGAGAGAATTTACAAGCCGTACTTTGAATGACTTTGCACTCTTCTATATCTACATATTTTTGTTTTTATTCAATAAAAGCTTTTTAAAAAAATTGGCCATGAGTAAATAATTGTTCAAACTTGGTAACAGGTACATAGGAGTTTATTATAGAATTATCTATGTTCCTGTTTTAGATTTTCTATCATAAACTAGAATTGTTATAGTAAATAGACCAAAACTAAGAACTGAAGCTTTATTTGAAAAGCCAAACTAACCAAGCCAAAAACAAGTTTGTCTGACATTTAACATGATGCAAGTTAAAATTGTATCCATACACTAATTCTTAGAAGGAACAAAGTGAACCCTGAGTAGATCAGTGACATATTTGGTGGCACTGAGTTTCACAATGAATCTATAAAGTGGGTCATGTTTTGTTCCATTATAGTCTTCATCTGCTTCCCCAGGGGCCTCCCCTAATCCTTCGATAGTAAAATCACACTCTGCCCCAGCATGGGGCATCATTCTTGCTGAGTGTCTCTCCTATTGTTGACTGTTCCAGTTCGGCCGATCCTCATTTGTCAGTGACTTTGCAGATGTTCTGAGCTGTTCTCCAGTATCTATTTCAACACTGTCCTGAAATCCCACCTCTTTTGCAAGATTTGAAATTTACTATGCAGTAATATGCAGTCTGTTTGGGTTGTTGCCATTCAGAAGCTTACCACATCAGTCAACGCAGAAAGGGTGACCAACAAAACAATGGCCGGAGGCCAATTCTGCTACTTCATTCTAGATAAAAAACACAATATACAATATACTATATATATTATACTGTATATACTATATACAACATACAATATACTATATACAATAAACTATATACTCTATATACACAGTATACTATATACAACATACAATATACTACATACAACATACAATATGCTATATACTATATACAATATACTATATGCTATGTATACGCAATATACTATATACAATATACTATAATTTAGGAGGAAGAAATGGGGAGAGATGATTTAGTACTGACTGACTGCCACTATGTAGCCAGTCCATTAGTGAATGTTTTTGTGCTAGTTAGCTTGGGCTTCCCTCAATAAACTAGCAAGTGGGGCTTTTCAGTTAGTGAATAGTCCAGTAGCGAGGACTCCTGTGTCTAAAGAGTAAGAATTTATCACTCCTGGCATAAGCAAGTGTTGAAGAATTTCCTGACATTTTTTGAAGCATACTGGAAGAGGCTTACATATCTCCCATATCCCATATTAAATGAGTTCAGACGTTCTTCTTAGACCCTGCAGCCCCAAGAGTTATTCTTATCTCCCTGTTCCTCCTGTCATGTCCACCTCTCTCTTGATCCCTTTTTCCTCCCTTTAGCTTAGCATCTTGCCTCCCCCCGCCCAAAATGAAACTCAAAATCCTTCCCCCTCTATTATATAGAAAGGTTCAGCTTGGCCCCAGCCCTGATCCTCAACCTGCATTCCCCGCTCATCACAACTCAAAGCACAAGATGACCCCACAGCCACCCACATGTCTCTCCTTAGAGGGGCATTCAGGAGACCAGACTTTTTATTTGAGTTTCTCTTCTGTGGCCTCCACGGACCAAAACATCATTATGTTCCTTTCAGACCCAGACAGTGCTCTTCCCAGGACAAACTCTGGCCAATAGTGTTCTCTTCACCCTGGGTTTAAGGAAAGAAAACTGAAAAGTTATTTTAACATAGGTTATCTCAGAATGGTGTAATTGTGAGAGCCTTGTATTTTCTTCTTTTTTGTTTATCTGTGTTGTTTAAATGATATAGAATATAAACCTCTACTTAAAACATTTTACCTTTTTTTAAAAGATTACATTGAGCACCAGAAGTTAACATGTATATAATAATGTCCGTGAAGCTGACTTTTTACCTAACCATCATATTTTAGAAAGAAAGGTGTATACTTTTTTTTTCTTTATCTCAAAGTGAAGAGGCATGAAAGATTTTATATTTATTTTGTTTTTCCCTATCTATTAACAATTCTATGCTCCATTGTTTGATTTTTCTCACATCATTTTTGGGAAAATGTTATTTAACAAGAATTCTGGTAACTGTAGTAGCATTGGCCAAGGGGCAGTTTGTAATCAGCACACTGCTCATATAATCAGCAGGGTTGTAACGATTCAGGAAGGAACTTCCTGCCCTTTGTTTAATTAAAACAGCTTCTCTTGAAAAAAAAAAAAAAAAGAAAGAAAGAAAAATCTCTTTCCTGACCAATATTTACACAAGGAACTGCCTGTGTTAAAAGAGGCAGCAATCCGTGCAGCTCCATCATTCAGCCAGCTATGCATTGCATCGTGCCAACGACCATTGTCAATGGGGAGATGAGAGCTATCTTAACCTTGAAAAGATAGAAAATCCTGCCTTGGCCACGGTGATCAGGAAGTGAGGTTTAGATCTCCCCACAGTGTGATAACAGCTTCTGGGAAATTTACTGTGTATCTATCACTTGCCCTAAATCAACAAATTTGCCATCGATTGTGTCATATTGCCACCGTACCTAGCAAAGCTTGACTCTCTTCCTCATCCTCCAGCCAAAATCGTCTCCCGGCACAAAGGATTAAGAGGATGGGGCAAAGAAGGCAAGTTCCAATTGGATTAATTTAACCAGTTTTCTGTCCAGCAAAACGAGCCAAGGACTAATGGTTCTACTCTGGCAGGGAGTGTCCCACAGAAGGTCAGAGAGGTCCTTTTCCTTGCTGATGGTGACCTGGATCTCTTCCTGTGCCCCAGTGTCAGGGCTCTACCATCTGGCTCCAAACCAGATGTCCAAAAGTCACCCTTAACTCTTTCTCCCTTACCTCCCACACCCAATTAATTTTAAGTTCTGCCAGCTTAGCCTTCTAAAGTTTTCTTAGTTTATCTCTTCTTTTCATTCTTGCCCCTTGGACATGACAGCTCTTTTCAGTTCTTACTTACAGATAATTCTTTGCAGCTAATTAAGCTGAAGAAATCTGGGGGGAAAAGTTTGAAACAAAGGTTACCCAAGTTTTGCCTAGTAACAAAACCAAAAAACTGGCACTACTCTCTTCCAGGTCTTCATTCTGTATTAGGTATAGCTTCCAGGGGTCTTGCCCTTTCAAATCCATCAGATCTTCAGCATCACTCCTTTAATGAAATCTTCCAGTGGCTCACTATGTGTGACAAGCTGAAGTCTGCTCCTCAACACGGGGCTCTCGAGCCTCTTGCTCTGGCCAGACCCTCTAGCCACCCTTTCCTCACCTCTGCCTCACACTGCATGCTCCCTGTGTGCACCTGCTCTGCATAGTTGTATCTCAGCCCATGTGCCTGCTTCCAACACCCATTCAATCCTATGCTTCTCATGACAAACTCCTATTTGTAATTTACATCTGAACTCCAATATATCTTCCTTCCAGGCCTTTCTTTATACACGCACACCCCCAAACACACCCACAGTCCTCTGAACCCCTGTAATGGCTGTGCGTGTCTACTATTACACTTAGCATGTTGAATTAATATTATTCTTCAATAATCATGCTTTTTCTTGCTGAATATTTAGTGATTAAATGCATAAACATCAAAGAAGAGCCACAGTGACGTTAAAGTTTTGGCCAAAAGATACAAGATTTTTTAGATAGAAAAGATGAATCAAAGAGACGCTTCAAGATGACAGCTTAGAAAGATCCCGAACTTACCTCCTCCCACAGACACTACAAATCTATAGCTATATATGGAATAATTTCCTCTGAAGATGTCCTGCACACTAGATGAAGAATGCCTCTGCAACAAGTAATAAAGAGCCACACTGAGACGAGTAAATGAGGCAAAACACCACCCTATGCATGGTGATCCACAATTGGGAAGGATCCCAAAAATATGAAGCTTTTCCCTGAGGTGCAAGGAGTTTGTGCCCATATCAGGCACCCTAGCCCTTGGGTCCTAAACTGGTGAGATGAGACTCCAGACTGTAAAATCAATGGAGATTATGTCCAAGGGAACCATAGAATTGTAGGGAACAGAGAACCTATCCTTAAAGGGCTGGAGTACAGATTCATAGGTCCTGGGACCCAGGAGTTTGAAAAGCACCTAGACCATATGTGAGGAAGACTCACTTACTAATTAAAGTGACTGCCAGAGAGGCAGGAACCTACTAGGACTCCCGTCAGAGAAGGAAGTGTTGCCAGGCACCACTTTTGTGATCTCACTCTACCTTGCTAATGCTGGGGCTGATAGGTGCCATCTTGGCCATCTTCCTCCAACCTGCTAGTGCAGATGGGTGTGCCCCACTTCCTCCACACCACAGCCACACCACAGCCAGCCAGGCATGCACCTCACCTCCAACACACTACAGCTGAACCACAGCCAGGCAATTGCCCTATCCCTGCACACACAACATGGACATGGGCCCGCCACAGCCAGCAAGTGTGTTCAGCCTACACCGGGGACAACCTTGCGGTGCCTGGTGGCCAGGAGGATTGAGTTTCTGATCCCCATGGGTCATGTTCTATACAAGGCCACTCCTTCAATACTGGGAGATGTAGCTGTTTCCCTTGGTACAGACAAACACAGAGAATCAGGCAAAATGAGGAGACAGAGGAATATGTTCCTAGTTAAAGAATAAGACAAAACCTAAAAACAAAGCAAAAACAAAAACAAAAACAAACCCTTAATGAAATCGAGGTAAATAATCTACTTGAGAAAGAATTCAAAGTAATGGTCATAACAATGCTCACTGAACTAAGGAGAAGAATGGAAGAAAACACAGTAAGAACTCCAACAAAAGGTCAGAATATAAAAGAAAGTACCAAGCAGAAGTCACAGAGCTGAAGAATACAATAACTGAACTAAAAAATATAGTAGAGGGTTTCAACAGCTGACTGGATGAAGCAGAAGAACAGATCAATGAGCTGGAAGACAAAGCAAGGGAACTCACCCAAATAGAGCAGGAAAAAAAAGATTTTAAAGTGAAGCTATTTTAAGGTACTTGTAGGGCAACATCAAGCTGAATAACATCTGCATTATAGGGGTTGCAGAAAGAGAAGAGAGAGAGAGAGGGCCAGAAAACTTATTTGAAGAAATAATGGTTGAAGACTTCCCTACTCTAACAAGGAAAGAGACGACTAGGTCCAGGAAGCCCAAAAAACTCGAAAGAAGATAAACCCAGAGAGATCCACACCAACACACACTATAATTAAAATGTCAAAAGTTAAAGATATAATCTTAAAAGCAGCAAGAAAAAAACTCGATATGTACAGAGAAAGCCCCATAAGGCTATCAGAAGATTTTTTGGCAGAAACTTTGTAGGCCAGAAGTGGCATGATATATTCAAAGTGCTGAAAGGAAAAAAACTTCCAACTAAGAGCATTTTCCCCAGCAAGATTATCACTCAAAATAGGAGAAATAGAGTTCTTTGAATAAGCAAAAACTAAAGGAGTTTATCACAACACTGACCTTACAAGAAATGTTAAAGGGACTCCTTTAAGCTGAGAAGAAATGGCTCTAAATTAGTGATGAGAAAATATACAAAAGTAAAGGTCTCACTGGAAGGGGCGCCTGGGTGGCTCAGTCATTTAGTGTCTGCCTTCAGCTCAGGTCATGATCCCAGGGTCCTGGGATCGAGCCAAACATCAGTCTCCCTGTTTGGCGGGAGGCCTGCTTCTCCTTCTCCCACTCCCCCTGCTTGTGTTCCCTCTCTCACTGTCTCTCTCTCTCTCTCCCTGTGTCAAAAAGTAAATAAAAATCTTTAAAAAAAAATACAGGAAGCCCAGTTACATTTGACTCTCCAATACACAGTGAATAAATTAAAAAAAAAAAAAAACTCACTGGAAAAGGTAAATATATAGTAAAAGTAGTGGATGAATCACTTATAAAGCTAGTGTGAAGGTTATAAGACAAAAGTAATAAAATTAAAACTGAAATAATTTGTTAAGGGATAAATAAAATGAAAAAAGATGTAAAATGTAACATCAAAAACCTAAAACATGGCAGGGGAATAAATTTTTTTAAGAAAAGAAAAAATGGATCCTCAATGAGGGATACATTCTTATGATGATATTTAAAGGATGACTTATGAGCAAGTGGTTTATATCTAGCAATTTTCCTACCATGCAATTCTGATTTTTTTTTCATAGTGCCAATTCCTGTTATAGAGGACAGGGTTTTATACCAAGATTTATATAAATGGTATTTATAATTTCAGATGATTATTATAGAATCATATATTTAATTCTTGGGAGGCAATCAAAATAAATATTAAGAAATCTAGAGAAGGTTCTTCTTTCGTAATTAAGGGACATCTTTAAGAAATTGAAAAGAAGAAGTAATAGAGCTACATATGGAAGAACTACAAGAGTGCCCACAAAGCAAAAGAAATTTCAACATTCTGGTATTACCCCAAGTGGAGAGAGGAATTTGTGCAGTTAAAATATCTAAAAAGTAGAAGTCACTGAAAGAGAAACTAAAATGAAGCGAAGGGACAAAATAGAAGGACAGGAAATGTCAGAAACAAAGCTGCAGTGACTAATGTCCAGTTTCATCCAGTTTCAAAAAAAATTCTATGTATTCAAATAGGATATTGGCAGCTGCTCTGTTGAGTCTTTGAAAGTTCTGAGTGGATGGGGGTTTCTTCTGATTCTATTGCTGATTTCTTCCACACTTGCATCAACTGTGATCTTCTCAACAGTAAGATGTCCCATTAGTTGTGTTATTTAGCTATAGCTGTGTAACAAAATACCCCAGAACTTAATGGGTTATTGTTCAAGATTCCCTGGTTGGCAACTTGGGTGGGGCTCAGCTAGGCAGGTCTTCTGCTGATCCCACCTCAGGTCACTCATGGAGTCCCCAATCATCTGACAGACTGCTTGAGATGACTGATCCAAGATGACTTCATATGTCTGGAAGTTGGTGCTGGCTGTCCCTCTCAATACATTTTTTTATTCTTAAGGAGACCAGCCCGGATTTCTTTACATGGAAGTCTCAGGCAGCAAGAGAGACCAAACTCCAATGCACAAGTGCTTTTTGAACCAACCAATGTCATGTGCACTAATGTTCCATGAACCAAAGCAAGTTGCATGGCCATGCCCCTGTTTAGAGGGGGGAGCCAACATACTCCATCTCTTGAGGGAAGGAGCAAAAAAGTCACATTGCACATGGCATACACAAAGGAAGAGGAGGAATTTGTGACAATAAACAACTTACCTCAAACATCATCTAATTTATTTCTGAGGGTTCTGCAAATATTCAAGATTCCAGTAGAATTTATATCTGGTGCTTCCAGAAGTCAATGTAATCTGCTGGCGGCCAGTAAGGAAATCAAATGAGCAAAAATCTGGGACCAAGATTTTGTCTGTGGTTTGAAACCTGTCTCCTATTCATTCCATGCTTGCACTCATCATGTCACTTTCTGTTTAAAAATGACCCTCTGGATCCCTGTTTCTGCAGTAGTAAACCCAAATTCCTTGCTGTGGCATTCGAAGCCCTTCACTATTTTCCCTCCTTGACTGTGGTTTATTATTTATTAGTTGATTTATATTTAGTAAATATACAGTAAGCTATTAGATTTAATATATAATGAGTCAAAGACAATAGAATCAATTCCTTGCTCACTTAAAAATATTGGTGGTGGGGCGCCTGGGTGGCTCAGTCGTTAAGCGTCTGCCTTCAGCTCAGGTCATGATCCCAGGGTTCTGGGATCGAGCCCCGCATCGGGCTCCCTGCTCAGCGGGAAGCCTGCTTCTCCCTCTCCCACTCCCCCTGCTTGTGTTCCTGCTCTTGCTATCTCTGTCTCTGTCAAATAAATAAATAAAATCTTAAAAAAAAAATATTGGTGGTGAAATATTAGTAGGGCAGCCCTTTTCACAAAATCATTAAGGTTGCCAGGGTGATAGAGTCTCTGCTCTCTTCAAATATGTCTTTTATAGCCACCTGAGAGGTATCCTCATTCCAGCTATCTGGAAGGAGATAGAGCATGGGAGAGCATGCATGGAAAGTTTTAATGGGCCAAGCTTGGAGTGATGCACATCACTTTTGTTTAATTCCTTTAGAACTTAGTCACATGGCTACTAAAATAAAGCCTTATTACCCCACTTCCAAATCACTCATTGCTTCCCCACATCTTAGTGTCTAATGTTCTTCTGTCCTTTCTCCAACTGATAAACTCGCACTTATTATTTAAGATCTTGCTTTAATGTCACTTTCCCTGTGAAACCATTCCCAACCCCAGAAAGTTTATTCACTCTTTATACTTATCCCCATCAAAGCACCAAATGTACTGATTAACTAGATGTATTATTAAAAGTTCTGATTAACCACACTTAAATAGATTATAAGGTCTTCCCAGTAGGTAGATGCAATATTCACCATTGTCTAGGGATTGCACAGCTTAGTGTCTAGATAAAGTACAAAATTGTTGAGTGAATGAATGCAGTTGTAGTTTCCAATTCAGGTCTTCAGGTAAATCACAAAAACTCCTCTCTTTGTTATGTGCTCATTCAGTGCTATTCCAGACTATCCCAAGTCATACTATGTAGTGATCATGGAAAGCTTGAAACTCCCATTTCTTCATTGTGATAAAATTATACACCACACTTTTTCTTCATGTTCTTTAATATCTGGGAGACCCTACAGATCCAGAAGAAAAGAGGAGCTCTGTAAGAGCCAAACCAAAGTTCAGTAGTGAGCCTGACACCAGAGAACCATTTTAATTGCACTAATTCCCTTATCAAAAATTTGAAACAATATGTATCCTCACTGATGATAAAACACAAATTAAAATATCCACACTTTATTTTCTATCATCTTAGCAAATATTTTTAAAATTTAATGCTACTCATTGCTGGAAAAGGTGAGACATTTTTCCTCTTAATTTAACAAAGCTTTAAACAAGTTTTAAGGCTTAACACACGGGAAGGTGTATTGAGACAGCCACTGCCAGAGTCTTCAGAGAGAAGTAGAACCTTAGTACACCGAGGAAACAGCTTGGCAATACACAGCAAAAAAAAAAAAAAAATTAAAATGTTCATATCTTCTGCTCTGAGATTCTAATTTTAGAAATATATACTAAATAAATTAGCAAAGATATCAGCAAAAACTAAACGCACACTTGTTCATTATAATATTCTTTATAATACAACAAAAGAAACAACCTTAATGTGTAGGTTTAAAAAGACATAAACTTTTAAAAGATAAGAAAATACACAGAATGTTTAAATAACATGAGTCAATACTGATATAAACAATGGAATAGCAAATAATTGGGGGAAGAAGAGGCAAATTTATGCAGAAGAAGTCCAAATAATTTCATGTAAATACTCCATTTCCAAAGAGGTGAAGCATAACTCCCCACTCCTGAAGTGTGGGCTCGGCAGAGTGGCTTCCTCCCAGAGGACCATATGGAGAGGAGGGTAACTTTACAGCGGAGAAACCTGACCAAGGCTACTTCAGCCAGATGATGCAAGTGAGCATCAACATTGATCGATTACGTTGATAGCATGTGCCCTTGATATGATGTGATGAGAAGAGTACTCCACTTACGTGGTCTTCCTCCCCCAAAACCCATAGTCCCAGTCCAGCCATGAGAAAAAAAATATCAGGCAAGTCTCAACGGAGGAACATTTTACAAGGAAACTGACCAGTGCCCCTCAAAATTGCCAATGTCATCCAAAGCAAGGAAAGTCTGGGATTGCCATAGCCAAGAGGAGCCTAAGGAGACATGACAAATAAACATAATGTAGTATCTTGGATGGGATCTTGAAATAGAGAAGAGACATCTGACAAAAACTAAGAAAATATGAAAAAAGAACAAACTTTAGTTAATAATAATGTGTCTCTATTCATTCATTAATTGTAACAAACGTGCCGTATTAATGTAAGATGTTCATAATAGGGAAAATTTGGTGTGGGGTATAGGGGAACTCTCTGGACTATCTTTTCAATTTTTGTGTAAATCTAAGATTGTTCTAAAAAATAGTCTAAATCTAAAAAAAATAGTCTAAAATCTAAAAAATTAAAACTGTATTAAAAACCCACAGACTGGAGTATAATCTGTAGCCTAAGACGTGGATGACAAATTAAGGTCACATCTCTTTTAATTATTCAAATTCAGTGATTCCTAGTGTCCATGTGGTTACCACGAAATTATCTTTTCCTTCCTTATCTTCCCCCTTTAGAAACAAAAAAAGTTGTGCTTGGGCCTAATGACATTGGTAATAACAGTAATGATAATTGCTAACATTTATTGAGTGCCGGTCACTGTTTTAAGCACTTTGTGTATATTAACTCATTGAATCCTCACACCATCCTGAGAAAGTCCTATTTTATTGCATGCCCATGATGATGTTTGGCAGTTTCTTATAAAATTAAGCATATACCATTTGGCCCAGCAATCCTGCTCTTATTTATTTATCCAAGGGGAATGGAAATTTACATTTATACCAAAACATGTACGCTTATAACAGCATTATTCATACTAGTGAGAAACTGGAAACAACCCAAATTTCCTTCAATGGGAGAATGGATAGACAAATGGAAGTACATCCATACAATGGAATACACTCAGCAATATAGAAAAACCAACTATTGATCTCCATGCAACATGATTTCATTCTTTGCATGATCATGATACTGTTTAACATGCTCCTCTGTGCCCTGCGTTTCCCATAAACAGGAACTTAGATTAGCTGTTGAGATGTTGAAGAGATTCAAGTTCACTTTTTTAACAAGACTACTTTGTAAGTTCTTCTATTAGGAAAAACATAATTTCTGATGGTCTCTCTTTTGTGAGGTTAACACCATTGATGATCATTGCTTAGATATATTAATTCACTAAGGATTTGCAAAATGAGGAGATTCTAATTCTGTCACCCATTCTGGAATACTTCTGCAAAGAGAAACTTCCCTTCACTGACTATCTGGTCAACCACAGGCACAAGATAAATGTTTAATAGGGATTGCACAGCTCAGTGCAAAGAGATTGGTGAGTTTTCCAAATGTCTATGCTGTTAAGAGCAGGCTTGCACCAGCCGGAGTCCTTAAATTCTGGTGCTTGTTCTGGGAGCTGGGACATGCTGCTTCCTGCCCAAGCAGAGCTGGTGACAAATTCAAAAAAGAGCACAAACTCATGAAGCATCATAAAACCCCCAATTTAGGGTTTTATGGTGTGATGTATTTTCCCAAACAGTCCATGAAAGATACACAAAGGTAGAGAGAAAATGCAATCCTTGGGAGGGACTACAAAGAGTTTCAATCTGAGTTCCAGTTGGAAAAGTAAAAAGGCAGTGAAGTCACCTGTGAAACTCCTGGGACTTTCTAGAATTGGAGAAAAAGATGTTTCACCTGAAACTGTCTGTGTATTTTCTCTAGTTCACAATTTCAAAATGCTTTGGAGAACTTAAAGGGGAACTTCCTGTAGCTCTTTGGGTCAGAAATGGGAATATGCTAGGGGTGACTAATAACTCTCAGTGTCCTGACCTCTGAGATACTAAAATGTCTAAAGATTGTGGAAAGACAGCAACAGAGAAAGTGTCAGTATTCTGACTGCAATCTAGGGCAAGGCCACAGCTTGCTCCAAAGCTGAACTAAGTGAAAATTCATGTTAGCTTACCAGAGAGAAGGCAGTGACTCACCAGCTTTTCAGATGACCACAGACACTTCTTAAGCCAACATAGTTCTAACTTACTCATCAGGCTAAACCTAGAAGTCAATGTCATGGCATCCGATGTAATACTAAAGAAATGGAGAAATGCAGAATTGCAGAGAGCTGACAGAGCATTTCCTCCTGTCCAGGGCTGTTTGCTCAGCTGACAATGGGCACACACAATGATTGATGTCATGGGTAGATCACGTAGCGAGCCACCAAGAGCATTTAAATGACCATGGTATAACACAAAGATGTTTTGTACAGCTAGGCACAGTAAACTAACACTCAAACACACCAAAAGCTGGGAATGGAGAGGAAGAGTATATTCCTCTTGTGGTTTGGACCTGAACAGGTCCTATGACGTCCAGAACTAAATTATCTTTGTGTCCAAAGGAAAATGAACAGTAGGGCAGGGCTTGAAATGCCAAGAAGGATATGACAATGTTTA
This sequence comes from Halichoerus grypus, assembly GCF_964656455.1. Taxonomy (NCBI): domain Eukaryota; kingdom Metazoa; phylum Chordata; class Mammalia; order Carnivora; family Phocidae; genus Halichoerus; species Halichoerus grypus. Next base: position 68,194,866 of record NC_135717.1, read on the forward strand.
CTCTGGAGAAAAGAAGACTGAGGCAAGACAGAAGTCTTCAAATGTTTGAAGAGCTATCATGTGAAAGAGAATTTGACTGTGCTCAGACAGGGGGCAGGGGCCAGTGTGAAATGAAACAGGGAGACTTTAACTCCCTAAATTCTGTAACAGCTAGACATCTCCGAAATGGAAGGAGCTGCCTGGAGAATAGAGCTTTTCTGCTGGTGGGTGTGTGTGAGCAGATGCTGGGCACACATCATGCTGACTGCAAAGACCCCATTCAGCCCCAACTGAGGCCAGGATTGAGAATTCAGCCTTGTGCCCTCCCAGATGGCAGGTACAAGACCAAGGCCTTTGGTTATATAAGTAGAACCTCACAGGTCTGGGTTTCATCATTCCTTCCACATTGCAGATGAAGAAACTGAGGCTCAGAGAGGCTAAATAGTCTGCCTGAAGTTGCCCCACTATTACAGACCTATACTCAAATATCGCATGCTCTCCGTCACACTAAATAAAGCATTAGCCTCTAAGCTTCTTAAGGAAGCAAAGGTATTATTTTTAAATGTTATCAAAATCCTATGTTCTTAGAGCCATAAATAAAATTCTCTCAACTATAAAACCTGATGATTCCCATCGGGGTGCCTAGATGGCTCAATAGGTTAAGTGTCCAACTATTGGTTTCAACTCAGGTCATGATCTCAGGGTCATGAGATCAAGCCCCACATCAAGCCCCACACTTGGCATGGAGTCTGCTTGAAGGTTCTCTCCATCTCCCTCTGCCCCTCCTCACCCCTGCTTGTATGTCCTCTCTCTCTCAAATAAATAAGTAAATAAAATCTTTAAAAAACCAAACCAAACAAAAAAAACCTAATGGTTCCCTAAGGATCTGATGGCACGCCAATGGCTCTCTCTGTTGGAAGTCCAGTGGTTTCATAATTAACAAAAGGAAATAGAATGAACAAGCTCTTTCTGAAACTCCTATTAAGGATCTCAGAAATTAAAATTTGTGTTATTCATACCATAAAATTATGGCAACACTATTTCTTAAACTAGTGGTTTATATGTTTTTGTGGCTACCATACTTGTTTTATCTTGTGACCATGCTGGCTCTACATCAGTCATTCTCAAAGTATAGTCTGGGGATCCTTGGGGGTCCTCAAGATCCTTTTAGTGGGATCCACAAGCTCAAAGCTAATTTCAAAAAAACATGAGTACATTGTTTGCCCTTTTGGACTCTCATTCTTTTCTCTGTGTGGTGGTTTTTTGCAGAGGTTACATGACCTAAGATACCACAACAGATTGAATAAAGAAGCAGATGTGAGAATCCACATGTCTTCTGTGAAGCCAGGCATAGAGAGATTTTCAAAAAATCATAAAATAATGCCACTTTTGCAGTAATTTTTTTGTTTTGCAAATTAGTTATTTTCCTAGAAGTTACTTATGCTAACATGTAATTGTTTTATCATTTAAATAAATTAATGAATAAATATTTTTAAATTTCTCAGTTTTATGTTCTAATACCATAAATATCAATAGACACAATGACCATGAACAGGAGCTTTCTGGGATCCTCAATAAATTTTTAAGAGCATAAATGTATATGTGACATGTGTTACAGAATAAAACTCAGTTTAATTAATAGCAATTTAACTTACTTTACTTTGAATTTCACACACCATAAAAGGTGTTTACCTGGCTTCTATTTCTAACTATTGATATCCACCTTATAGGCATCCCTCTAATGACTTCCAGGAATTTGAATTCTCCCTGTCTCCTGCCAGATAGGGCTCAGCCAACACACCCCAACTGAATGGCAACTCAAAGGCCTGGCTGTCTAGTAACTGTACTCATCTTTCCCAGTTTTATGGATGATGCTAACACTTGAAGGTTGTAAGTTTGTTTATTTTTTTTTTTTTTAATTTTATTTATTTATTTGAGAGAGAGAATGAGATACAGAGAGCATGAGAGGGGGGAGGGTCAGAGGGAGAAGCAGACTCCCTGCTGAGCAGGGAGCCCGATGTGGGACTCGATCCCGGGACTCCGGGATCATGACCTGAGCCGAAGGCAGTCGCTTAACCAACTGAGCCACCCAGGCGCCCCGGTTGTAAGTTTGTTTATTGAGCATCTATCCATCTCATCTCATTGGTGCCTCCCGGTGACTTAGACTTCTTGGCCATCTGAAAAATATGTCATTTGAATCACCATGTCACTGAGTCACTGATGTTTCTTGTTATTCTATATGTTATATTCAAGAACTTGAACAGTTTGAGATTTCGCCCTACTTGCAAGCTAACAATTTAGCATGACACAATTTCATGGATACTGACAGAAGACATGAGACTCCTGGGTCAGAAACAAAGGACTTTATTACTCACAGTAATAGCAATAGTCTGAATGTCAGCATTTGGGCCACTTCTCCCCATCCCAACTCCCACAAGGCAATGAAAAATGGGCCAGGTGATGCCTGCACACACACTGAGTCGAGTTACAGGAGAGGAGCATTGAGCATAAGGAACCCAAATCTTTTATAATGGGCAGTAAACCTGCCTGATTTTTGTCCCAGAAGAAGACATTATCTTTATTATGCTGGACAGTAAATAAAGCTGTCCTTTGCTCCAGGAGACACTATCTTAATCTTATGACGCTGTTTACTACATAAACATCCTTGAATAGATGGTATAAAACAAAAGCAGTTAGTCCCTCTGCAGATAAGACAGAGAGGAAATGGAGAATTGTCTCTCAACAACCCCTCTTCCATTTATACACAGTCATCAATCTTGGGCCCAAATTTGCACCACCATTTTCTTCTTTTTTTTTTTTTCCCCAGTCTTACGAACAGGCCATAAACCCTTCCCCTTCACTTATTCAGGTATGATTATCCTTCCAAAGAGTTTTCTGGGTTTGTTTGTTTTTTTTTCCTTTCCACCCAATCCAAGGTAGGTATTTGAACACACTCTCCATGCCCATAACAAAATTCAGAAACAAATTTTTTTTTAATTTTTATTTATTTATTTATTTGAGAGAGAGATAGCATGAGTGGGGAGAGGGGCAGAGGGAGAGGGAGAGGCAGACTCCCCGCTGAACAGGGAGCCCAATGCGGGGCTAGATCCCAGGACACCAGGATCAGACCTGAGCCGAAAGCAGACGCTTAACACACTGAGCCACCCAGGCGCCTGCAGAAACAAATTTATAGGGATATCAAAGTAAGAACTAAAAAGTAAAAGAGGAGAGGGGAGATTGCAAAGTAAACACCAAATAAAAAACTCATTCTAGAGGAGCCTGGAAGATATGAACAAAATGGCTCCCTGTCCTTTTCAGAAGGGGCATTCTTAATTTTCTGTAAAGAAACTTTCTCCTAGACCAAATAAATACGATGTCCAATCCAACATTCACCTTTTAAAATCTACTAAAATTTCTGGAAGCATACCCAAGGAACTGTCAGTAACAATGTCTTCTGGAAAGAACTACTCTGGTCAGAGGAGGGAAGAGCACTTTCACTTTATTGCATTCTATTCTGTTGACTTCTATGAGAATAATTTAACACTATTATTTGGTGTTTGCTTTATTGTCCCCATTGTGTAGGTTATCTGGCCACGGGTTTCCCAAACTGAAGCTGTCCCTTCTCTGCATCTTGACCCAGCAACCTCTCCACATCTTACACTTGGCCTAGCAATAAGCAAAGCTGGAGATATCAAGAATGTCTAATGTGAAGAACCCTAACACAACAAATCCATTGGAGCAAGCCTGCCACTCAAAGTAGGCTGAGAAATGTTTCTTTGTCCTGGATACTCTTCTTAAACAGTCTCACAAATGCAGACAGACCTCACCAATACCAGGGGAATGGAAAGTGAAAATACTGGACAAAAGTCTTTGTATTTGAGACAGAAATACCATGAATTTCAAATTACCTCATAGCGAAGACAACATGTACTCTAACAATCTTTGAAAGTTGAAGGGGACACTTCTCATGAAAGTCAAGGCTTGTCTACCTTTATTTTCTCCTGTAAATTAACAGCACATTATAAGGGAAAGAAGCTAAGGTGAGGAGTCATTAACATCTGGGTTTGCAACCCAAATTCACCATTAATCAGCTGTGTGACTGTGAGCAAGTTACTTGACCTCCCTGAGTTTCAATTTCTCATCTGAAGAAATGGGAATAAGAACATCTACCTCTATTTGATTGCTCTAAGTAAGTAAAGAGTTTGTTGCAGAGCCTGGTACACAGTGGGTGTTCAGTAAGGTGTTGCTGTGTTGACAGGCAGGAATTACAGTTGATTTGTTCTCCACAGCGTCAGTGACACTGTGAGTCGTCAGCTCTTGTTTGCTGATGAAATTTTGTGCCCCGACTCAGAGCTCAATGTCAACTTAGAACGGGATGCGAAGTTGGATGTTAAGAATGTGGATTCTGGAGTCACACTGCCTAGGTTCAAATCCCACATCCACCATTTCCTAGTTCATAATTCTGGACACATTCATAACTTCTCACCGCTTTAGTTTCTTTGTCTGTGAAGTAGGGGAAAACCAGCTTCATACAGCAAAATGTTAGCTTGCTTGCCACTTAGACAACACTAAATAATAATACAAATAACACTATTAATTTGCATTATTAGAAGGGCAAGTCCAGGAGTCAAGCAGAATCATTCCCCAAACCTGAAATTCAAAATGAAACAGGAAATGCAGATGTCATTTTTAGAAATAGAAAGGTCTCAGTGATTCGGGTGTTTGGAAGAACTTTCTGAGAAGAGGCAGCTGCCAGAACGGAAGGGCTGAACTCCAAAAATTTCCTGTGCTCTCTTTTGTGTGTGGAAAAATAAACTAGTTGTCTTTTTTTTTTAAGATTTTATTTATTTATTTAGAGAGAGAGACACAGCAAGAGAGGGAACACAAGCAGGGGGAGTGGGAGAAGGAGAAGCAGGCCTCCCGCGGGGCAGGGAGCCCGATGTGGGGCTCAATCCCAGGACCCTGGGATCATGACCTGAGCTGAAAGCAGGCGCTTAACGACTGAGCCACCCAGGCACCCCTAAACTAGTTGTCTTCACAGCTAGTTTTTAATAGTCCTGCGTATGAGCCTCACATTTACATAGCAAATACTAATCAATCAAATTTGTTGTATAAAATACAGCATATGAAGAGTTGAAACCCTTACCTGGTAATGGGAGGAAGCCCTTGAGAGACATCACTAATTTAAATAGAATCTTTCATAATAATAATACAGTAGACCCTTGCCATTCATGAGTAATATAATTGTTAGACCCACAGATCCCCAAACTGATGGCAACACAAACAATACTAGAGCAGACAATGAGCTTTTTCATGCATCACATTTCTTTGAGGGACATGTTCTCTTTGCAGATCCTCCAACCACTTGTTAACTGTCATTTAAATTTTAAATAAGTTTTGTCGCATTCAGTGGAGATTTTTCACAAAGAAACACACCCTTTTTCAATTCATAGAGCTACCGGATGCACTGTGGACCTGCAGCCAGGCTGCCTGGATTCAATCCCGGCTCATACTTCTGGCAGAGGGACCGTGGGCACATCACCCGGAGTCTCAGGACCTCAGGTCCCCATATCCCACCATAAAATAACAGCCCCTACTTCTCAGGCTTGTTGTGGGGCCAAAGCGCATAGATATGTGGTCAGAGCCCCACCTGTGTAAAATCTGTGCCTCAGTGAGACTTCGTTTACCATGTGATGTCATCTTCTGCCAGCTCATAAAAATAAAAAGAGATTGTAAATCTGCAAATGTCAAAGTCGAACTAATATCATCTCTCGGAGTATCGCAGATGTTCCGGGTGTTACATTATTAGTTCTAATCTCTGCAGCGCTGCTCTAAGGTTATTATCTTCATTTCACAGAGAAGGCAATTGAGGTGCAGAAAGATTCATTACCTGCTAAAGGTCACCCAACCAGAAACAGCTGAGGCTGTTCAGCCCCACTTCTACAGCCCCCACGCCCTTGTGTTAGGCCATGTGGTCTTTCCATAAACCTTTATCCAACACCCTGCACAGAACACCTGCTTTGTAGCAGGCCCCAGGGCCACACAGAGGCACAATCCCAGGACCCTGACCGGAAGGAGTCCCATCTCTTTGGTCACCACTTACTTTTCTTTCCCAACAATTCCACCGATGATGACATAGGTGATAGAGCTTTTCATACCCCTGATGCATATGCTTGAAAATTTGTTTGCCTCGTTAGCTGTTGTCATGCAAGATATGTCACCACCTGCCAGGATGAATTCATAATGTCTTACAGTACTGGATAAGGAATAGGCTTTATCAGGGAAAGGCAAAATTAAATAGGTCAAGGGTCAGCAAGAGAGAAGGCATGAGGCTTTATTTCAGGAAATAGGTACAAAAATAAAAATAAAACAGACACAAGCAGATTTCATAGAGAATATAAGAAAGCCAAAGGTTTTGGAGGTCGGGATTTCCAAGAGCTTATTAAGCAATACAAGTTATTAAATCCAGTGCACCTCCACATCAACTCTACTCCACAGAAGTGCTCCAAGTCAGTGATTTTTACCAATGGGACCAAGAATAAAGAATTCACTCCACTTATACAAGGGTGGCTTAATATTTGCAAAACAACAAACATGATACATCACACTGAAGAGAAAGCATAAAAGCTATATGATCATTTCAATGGATGCAGAAAAAGCATTTGGCAAAGCACAGCATCCTGCAGAGTAGGTCTAGAGGGAACATATCTCAGCACAATAAAGACCTTATATGAAAAACCCATAGCTAACATGATCCTTAGTGGTAAAAAACTGAGAGTTTTTCCCCTGAGGTCAGGAACAAGACAGGCATGTCCACTCTCACCACTTTTATTCAACATAGTACTGGTAATCTTAGCCATAGCAATCAGACAACAAAAAGAAATAAAAGGCATCCAAATCAGTAAGGAAGAAGTAAAACTTTCACTATTTGTAGATGACATGATACTTTATATAGAAAACCTGAAAAACTCCACCAAAAAACTACTAGAACTGATACATGAATTCAGTAAAGTCACAGGATACAAAAATCAATGTACAGAAATCTGTTGCATTCCTATACAGTAAGAATGAAGCAGCAGAAAGTGAAATTAAGAAGATAATTCCCTTTACAATTGTAATAAAAACAATAAAATATCTAGGAATAAACTTAACCAAAGTCGTGAAAGACCTGTACTCTGAAAATTATAAAACACTGATAGAAGAAATTTAAGATTACACAAAGAAATGGAAAAACTTTCCACGCTCATGGGTTGGAAAAACAAATATTGTTAAAATGTCTATACTACCCAAAACATCTACAGATTTAATGCAGTCCCTATCAAAATACCAACAGCATTTTTCACAGAACTAGAACAAACAATCCTAAAATTTGTATGGAACCACAAAAGACTCAAATAGCCAAAACAATCTTGAAAAAGAAAAACAAAACTGGAGGTATCACGATTCCAGATTTCAAGTTATATCACAAAACAGTAGTAATTACAATAGCATTGTACTGGCATAAAAATAGACACATAGATCAATGGAATAGAACAGAAAACCCAGAAATAAACCCACAATTACATGGTCAATTAATCTTCCACAAAGCAGGAAAGAACATTCAATGGGGAAAAGACAGTCTTTTCAACAAATGGCGCTGGGAAAACTAGACAGCTAGATGTAAATGAATAAATCTGGACCGCTTCCTTACACCATACACAAAAATAAACTCAAAATGTATTAAAGACCTAGATATGACTCTTGAAACCATAAAAATCCTTGAAGAGAGCACAGACAGTAATCTCTCTGACATCGGCTGTACCGACATTTTTCTAGATGTTTCCTGAGGCAAGGGAAATAAAAGCAAAAATAAACTATTGGGACTACATCAAAATAAAAAGCTTCTGCACAGTGAAGGAAACAATCAACAAAACTAAAAGGTAACCTACTGAATGAGAGAAGATATTTGTGAATGCAAATATCCAAAATATATAAAGAACTGATACAACTCAATACCCCCAAAACAAATGATCCAATTAAAAAGTGGGCAGAAGACATGAACAGACATTTCTTCAAAGAAGACATCCAGATGGCCAACGGACACATGAAAAGATGCTCAACATCACTCATCATCAGGGAAATGCAAATCAAAACTACAATGAGCTATCACCTCACACCTGTCAGAATGGCTAAAATCAACAACACGAGAAACAACAGGTGTTGGTGAGGATGTGGAGAAAGAGGAATCCTCATGCACCGTAGGTGGGAATGCAAACTGGTGCTGCCACCGTGGAAGACAGTATGGAGGTTCCTCAAAAGTTTAAAATGAACTATCCTATGATCCAGTAATTGTACTACTGGGTATTTACCCCCCAAATACGAAAACACTAACTCAAAGGAATATATGCACCCCCAATATTTACTGCAGCATTATTTACAATAGCCAAACTATGAAAGCAGCCCAAGTACACATCGATAGATGAATGGCTAAAGATGTGAGGTATGTGTATATATATATATATATACACACAATGGGATATTATTCAGCCATAAAAAAGAATGATATCTTGCCATTTGCAATGACATGGATGGAGCTAGAGAATATAACGCTAGGTGAAATCCATCAGTCAGAGAAACACAAATACCATATGATTTCACTCATATGTGGAATTTAAGAAACAAAACAATGAGCAAAGGAAAAAAGGGGGAGACAAACCAAGAAACAGACTCTTTTTTTTTAATTTTATTTACTTATTTGAGAGAGAGCACAAGCAGGAGGAGAGGGAGAAGCAGGCTCTCCGCTGGGCAGGGAGCCCAATACAGGTCTCGATCCCAGGACCCTGGGATCACGACCTGAGCCAAAGGCAGACGCTTAACCGACTGAGCCACCCAGGTGCCCTGAGAAATGGACTATTAACTATAGAGAACAAACTGATGGTTACCAGAGGGGAAGTGGGTGGGGCATGGGAGAAATAGGGGATGGGATTAAAGAGTACACTTATCATGATGAAATAAAATAAAATAAAATACATTGATTAAAAAAAGAATTCACTCCACTTCGAGTGCAAGGTCTCTCTCTGGGAACCATCTCACTCCCTGCCGATGAGACCTGCTTCACTCTGAATTCTAACCCTCTTGTGTGACTCAGAACAGTGAGGTTCTCTCCTAAGCCCACTCTCCTCACCAAAAGTAAATCTATTTTATTACTTTCTATCGGCCTCACTTTCGTGGGATTAACAATTATGCTTTTGCTTTTTCCTCACATCCCTGTGCAAGACTATGCTTTTGTATTCTGTTCTACTTCATTTTTTCCGATGTCCCTCACCACCCACCACATGGTTTCACAACCCACTCTGAAAAAATGCATCTACGGCGAAAGCTCCACTAGAGCAGAGGTTAAGTCCTTCTCATTCTCCGTCACATGTCCAGCATTGAGGGGTATGTGGGTGTTGAATAAATGAATGAAGAACCAAATGAGTGAAAACCACACAAGGTCCTCTTAAACTTCAAAAGTCAAAGAGAAGGCAAATTTCACCAATGTGTGGATCAGAGTTGGGCTTTGGGGGCTAATTTTTTTTCATCTCTTGCATTAAAAATGAAGAAATAAAACCTGATTTTGGTTTCCCATCTCTAATATCTTCCCATTCACCCACTTCCCTAAAAGAGTTTTTGGTGGAGGATTAGGATATTCAAGGTTAATAATCACAACCTTAGGGGCACCTGGGTGGCTCAGCTGGTTCTTGATTTAGGCTCAGGTCATGATCTCAGGGTTGTGAGACTGAGCCCTGCATCAGGCTATGTGCTAGGCGTGGAGCCTGCTTAGGATTCTCTCTCTCCCTCTCCCTCTGCCCCTCTCCCCACGTCTCTCCCCCTCTAAAAAAAAATAAATAATAATAATAATCACAGCCTTAACCCATCTCAGAACAGAAGTATGTCAGTCAACTTTTTAAGGTACCAAGTGAGACACAAAACAAATTAAGACTTTCACGTAAAACTCCCATGGATACTCGTGTGCACGGGTCAGGCTATAAGACAGAGGAATGTGCCCCATGACTTCTCCAGGGGCTTCTGGTTCTATGATGTTCTTTAGCACAGGCATGGCGTTGGCTGAGGTGGCTCATTAGATTCCTAGGCTTTCCAGGACAGTGTTGGAGAGGGAGACCGCGAAAATGTGAGAGCGAGCCTGAACTTTGAAAACTCAGCACTAGATGGCATCACATATTTGTCAAGTCACTCAAAGAACTGGTTTTTCTATGTTCAGAACTCATCTCTAATAAAATGCCATTGAAATTTTTGGTGCAATATTTTTTTTTAACTCGTTGATATCCTGCTGTGACTATTTTTTAATGATCATTCTATAATCAGCAACATGTAAGCCTGAAACAGATGCATGAGAAGCCTGTGAGAGCCTGGTGGGGAAATACGATCTCCAGGTATGCGGCCTGGCCAAAAAGTAGCTCTCCGTAAACCATGGTTATCAAATTTCTACCCAACCCACTCTCCCATGCAGACTTCAAAGGCTGAGAGCAGAAGGATGTATACAAACAAAAGATGAAACAAAATTCAGTTCCGAATAACACCATTCAGTGTTCAGAGTTTGTGACATTTCCAAGGTTGAGTCTGTGCCTTTCGACAATAGAAGAACGTCAAGTTTTAATTGGGTCACGATATGATACATGGATTATTGCTCCTGCTATTGTGTTTTCTGGCCCCCCTTCTCCTCCCCCACAGACTTTTCCTGAGTGGAGAATTTCAAGTTCATGAGTCAAGTCTAAAGACATGAGTCTCTAGTGGCCAACCAGACTTGGCCCCTGTCATTGACTTTGGGTGCTAAGAATGATGCTCACCAAATAAGTGTGCAGCCAAAACTATCTATAACTCTTCAAGTCTCTGGCATTAGCCCAAATGCTCTCCAAGCTAAAAACAGTAATAGCTAACATTTACTGTACACCTACTGCATGCCTGGCGATGTGTTAAGTCCTCTGAATGCATGTTTCATCCGCCAAGAAGCCTTTGAAGAAAGTACTATTAATATCACACCCATTTTATGGTAAATGAAGAGAGGCTTATTTACATAACCTTCCCAAGGTCACACAGCTAGGAAGTAGTAGATCTGGGTTCAAACCCAGGTTTAATTAATGGCTACATTATGCCACCCCCCGGGACCAATAAACTGCCAAGAAATTTTTTAAAAATTCTTCATGGAATTTTCCTGTTACACAGCAGGGGAGGTTTACGGGGGTTGAAGGGCAGGGCTGAGCCTGGGGTGTGTCTACAGTTGGTCTGCTGGGTGGCCTCTGAGGGGCCCAATCAAGTGGCCCTTTATAAAGACTGTTACTGCACCTTAGGTAAGCTGTTTCCCTGGAGCTGGGAAATGGCATATTTACCACTGGACCGTGGGGCGCCTCATACATGCACGTGCGACCTGGGAAGCCAATATGATAGCAGAAGTGAGAGGCCAGACTTACGTAATGGAGTGCCTGATGTCTCTCTGTATACCTAGTGAGAGAGAGAGAGCACCTTACACTTTTCAACACACTTCCTCTCACTCCTCATTGGGTTCTCACAACCTAGCTGTAAGGTAGAGAGAGAGGTGTTGTTATCATTTCCACGAGATATACCAGGGAACAGCTTTGTGCAGGGCTGGCTTGATTTGCGAGCGGTCAGTGCGCTCACCCAGGGCTCCACACTCCGAGGGCCCGGAGCTTGCGGTTTCATTAATTCCCAACTGAAACTGTGGCTAATGCGATCTTTGAATCTGCGCTCTATAAAGGAAGTCCGGCAGGACAGTGACACGTGAGCCGGGTTGGAGTCTCGGCTCACCCGGAGTCCTGCCCTCCTCTGGCCCCTGGCCTCCAAGTCCTTGGCCGTGAAGTCTCGCTCGCTGTGTCTTTCTACCTGATAGCTGCCAAGGGCCCCAGAGAGTGCCGGGAGCATGGTCCACATGCTCACTGATGAATGGCCACGGAGTAAGTGGCCGGGAGGTGGCGGGGTGGGGGAAGGGGGGGAAACCTCCTCAAGAAGGAACATGAATTGCTGGCTCTACCCTCCGCATCTGTCTGGCCAAGTTCCTATTTGCCTTGGGTGGAGGACTCGGGGGCCAGGCGCACCCAGCCACGTGAGGCCTCCGAGCAAAGCGGGCCCCCGGGGCAGGAAGGCAGGAAGTTGCAGTGGTGAGCCACGGTAGTTCCAGTCTGCAGGGTTTCACAGATTTCACAGAACGTGGACGCAGGCTCTTGTAAAGGGCTGACCACAGAGCCATCGAGGCTTGCGTGCTTTGCCCGGCTTACCTGAAATCACGTGTCCCGAGGCCAGTGACGCACGGAGGAGTTTCAGCAAAAGTCGCCTGGCGGGCGAGCCACCTGGCCGAGTAATCTATTTCCCCTGGAATACATTCAGTTACACAGAACTGTCAGAATAAAGCCTTCGTGATGCCACACCCAACTTCCCACGGAGATCTACTTCCCCACCACCGGGGAAAAGAGACAATACTTACTTACTCTTAGAAAAGAGACCTTAAAGAGCCATGCAAATGGCATTTAGGTGTCTAAAGACTTAACCGTTTTCAAAATGACAACATTGCCATCAGTTGTCCTCCAGATTCACAAAGGGCAAAACAGAAGGAAATAGATAAACGTTTTGGAAAAGAGACTTTGAGTAGATTGAGCAGGAGCTTTTTAACATAAAGATGACTAATCTATGAAACAGGCTTCCAAGAAAATTGTAAGACCTCCCTCACCTTTAGACAGAGAAGGCAAGGTACTTGCATATTCACTCAACACACATTTTAACAAGCCCCTGACAAGTGCACAACCCTGAGCTAGGTGCCAGGGCGGACATAAAAGACATGCAGAATAGGGACAAAAGGAGAGATGGAACTCAATGTGACACGGTTGCACAGCAATCACACCTTCATCCAGCATACAGGTGAGTGCCTGCCAAGCAAAAAAATGTATGCGAGACTCTAGAGCAGCTTATGAAATCGAGTAAGAGTCCTGCTTTTGGGAATAAGGTAGACTAGAAATCCTGAAACCCTCCTGCTACAAAACCTATACATTTCAGGTAAAATACAGAGTTCAAAATTTTCAATGAATGGAGAAGCTTGTAAGAAACTAATGGAGGGAGGCTAGCCAACCGTGCCTCTGGCTGATCCAGCCTAACTTCTACACAGCCTCATTTAGGGACGCAGGAGACAAGCCTCGTGCGCCACTGGAAAGGAGTCAGCTCAGTGAATACCCCCCATAACCTGAATACACACACAGCCCAGGCCCAATGGTGACAGATGGTGACTACACTTACCGTGATGATGAGCACTGAGTAATGAACAGAATCATCGAAAGCATTTTGTGCACCCAAAACTAATACAACATTGTATGTCAACTCTACTTCGATTTAAAAAAGTCTCCACTTGTGGCTTTTCTAGGCTGTGCACCCCCTACTCACATGAAGGCTGATCAGTGGCTATGAATACTCAGGGAGGATTTTAAAACCTTATCCTAGCGCCAATGCAGAGATAGACCTAGTCTCCCTCTCCCTCGGCCCCTTTCCACTGTGTGCTGTCTTGCACTCGCTCTCACTCTCTAAAATAAACAAACAAATAAACAAATCTATCTTGAAAAAAAAAACTAAAAGACCTTAAAGGAAGCCAGAGAGAAAAGACATGTACAAGGGAATGAAAATAAAATGAACAACTATTTCTCAACAGCAAAAGGAGAAGTCAGGAAACTGACTGAGGATATCCTCAGTATTAATGCGGCAAGAGAGTGAATATCAACTCAGAATTGTCTGCCAGTGAAACCATCTTTCAAGAAAAAGAGTATAATGGAGACATTTTCAGAAAAAAAAAAATGAGCATGATTACCATGAACAGATCCTCCAAAAGAAACTCTTCAATAGACTTTAAGACAAAAGCTATGATCACAGAGAGAAGGTCTGAGATACAGGAGTTTTGCAAGTAAAGTGTAGGAAAATTATGTGGGGAAATCTAAATAATATGAGTCAATATAATTTTTAATATGTGAAATTCAAAATGACTGAATGGCAATAGCGTGTGAAGTAGGAGTAAATAGATTGGTGCTAAAGCATTGTAAGATTCTTTGATTTGGGAGGAGAATAAAGTTTATTAACTAACTTTGGGTTTTGTAAAGTATTCATGTTAAATCATCAAAGGCACCCAATAAAAGAACAGGTAACCTACAAATACAGGGGAGAAATGAATGAAAAAAGGCCCTACTCCACATGGATGAGTCTCAAAAACATAATTTTGTGCCAAACCAAGTTCACACAGTAAAAGTTGATTTATATAAAGTTAAGAAATAAACAAAACTAAGTAATACACTTATTGTTTAGCGATACATAAACATTGGTAAAATTACAAAGCAAGACAAAGGAGTGATTAACAAAATCAGGATTACTTAGCTCTGGGAAAGGAATGTGAAAAGATACTTAGTAATGTTTATTTCCTAACTTGGGGTAATACATGTATGTGCTTTTCTTAGTTTTAGTGTATTAGTATTATTATTTAAAATGTACTTTGGCATTATAGAGCTGGTTCCCAAATTTGAAATGTGTTCATACTTAAATTAGCTTACCATTGCTGAGAAACACACCACACCAAAACTTAGTGGTTTTAAACAAGAATCTTTTATAATTGCTCATGCATCTGCAGATTCTCTGGGGCTCAGCTAATCTAGGCTGGGTTTGACAAGGGAAGAGAAATAAATATGCTCTGTTGCTTGGGAGGAACTGTAAAGTCAGATGGCAAAAGTTATTAATAAAGAGAGAAGTGAAAACTTGAGGTCAATAATGTACCATATCGCAGCTCTTAAGAAATTAAGAAGTTCAATAACTCAACACATTTATTTCCTTCTTTATTGCGGTAAAACACACATAACACCTACCATCTTAACCATGGTTAAGTATACAATTCAGCAGTATTAAGCACACCTACATTGTGTGCAGCCATCACCACCATCCATCTCCAGGACTGCTTTCATCTTGAAAAATTGAAACTCTCTACCCATTGAGCAATAATTCCTCAGGGCGCCTGGGTGGCTCAGTCGGTTAAGCGTCTGCCTTTGGCTCAGGTCATGATCCCAGCGTCCTGGAATCGAGCCCCGCATCGGGCTCCCTGCTCAGTGGGGAGTCTGCTTCTCCCTCTCCCTCTGCCCATCCCGCTGCTTGTGCGCGCTCTCTCTCAAGTAAATTAAAAAAAAAAAAAATCTTTAAAAAAACAATCACTCCTCCATTCCTCTAGTCCCTGGACACCACCATTCTACCTTCTGTCTTAACGAATTTGATGCTCTAGGTCCCTCATATAAGTGGAATCATACACCTGGGGTTTTTTTTGTTTGTTTGTTTCCTTTTTGTGACTGGCTCATTCCACTTAGCATAATGTCCTCAAGACTTACCTTTTTGTCAGAATTTACCTCATTTTTAAGGCTGAGCAATATTCTATTGTATGTACATGTTACATTTTGTTTATCCATTCATCCATAGACAGAGATGTAGGTGGCTTCCTCCTTTTGGCTATTGTGAATAAGGCCGCTATGATTAAGAGTGTACAAATATTTTTTCAACTCCCTGATTTTGTTTCTTTGGGGTGTATACCCAGAAGTGGAATTGTTGGATCAGATAGTAATTCTATTTTTAATTTTTGGAGGAATCACCATTTTGTTTCACATTGTAGCCACACCACATTACATTGCTCCCAAGGGTGCACAAAGTATCCAATTTCCCCCCATGCTCACCGCACTTGTTACTTTTCTGGTTGTCGTTGTTGTTTCTTTATAGTTGCTATCGTAATGAGTGTGAGGGAGTATCTCACAGTGGTTTTAATTTGCCTTTATTCAATGATTAGTGATTTTGAGCATTTTTTCATGTTTATTGGCTATTTGTATATATTCTTTGGAGAAATGTCTATTCAAATCCTTTGTGCATTTTTAAATCAGGTTTGAGGGGGTTGTTGTTGAATGGTAAGAGTTCTTTATATATTCTGGATATTAATCTCTTGGCAGGTAAGTGATTTCCAAATATTTTCTCCCATTCTGTGGGCTGCCTTTTCATTGTGTTGATTATGTTCTTTGATGCACAGAAGTTTTTATTTATAATGCAGTTAACTTATCTATTTTTTTTCTTTTGTTGCCTGTGCTTTTGGTGCCGTATCAAAAAAATCATTGCCGGAAAAAAAAGGAGGGGGGGCGCCTGGGTGGTTCAGTCGTTAAGCATCTGCCTTCGGCTCAGGTCATGATCCCAGGGTCCTGGGATCGAGCCCCGCATCGGCCTCCCTCCTCCACAGGAAGCCTGCTTCTACCTCTCCCACTCCTCCTGCTTGTGTTCCCTCTCTCGCTGTGTCTCTCTGTCAAATAAATAAAATCTTAAAAAAAAAAAAATTGTTGCCGTATCTAAAGCTGTGATTTGGAAAATAATTTGGTTTTGACCTAAGCCTTTCCACTGGTTTCTCCTAAGAGTTTTATAGTTTTAATTCTCATGTTTAGGTCTCACATTTAGGTCTTTAATTTTTCTATATGGTACAAAGTTCCAATTTTATTCTTCTGAATGTAGATATCCAGTTTTCCCAACATCATTTGCTGAAAAGACTGTTCTTTCATCCATTGAATGGTCTTGGCATCCTTGTCAAAAGTAATTTGACGACACATGAGGGCTTATTTCTAAGATCTCTATTCTAGTCCATTAATCTATATACCTTTCTATAAGCCAACACCAAACTATTCTGATTACTGTATTTTTGTAGTAAATATTGAAATCCAATCCAACTCTGCTCTTCTTTTCAAGACTGTTTTGGCTATTCTTGAGATTACATATGAAGTCTAGGATAGGTTTTTTGATTTCTGCAAAAATGTCATTAGGATTTTGATAGGGATTGCACTGAATATGTAGATTGCTTTGGGTAGTATTGACATCTTAACAATATTTAGTCTTCTGATTCATGAAGATAAGATGTCTTTCTATACACTGGTATCTTTAATTTCTTTCAGCAATATTTTGTAGTTTTTAGTATACAAGCATTTTGCCTCCTTGGTTAAGTTAATTCCTAGGTATTTTATTCTTTTTGATGCTGTCGTAAATGAAATTGTTTTCTTAATTTCCTTTTCAGTGTGTTCATTGATACTTGATACACTTACTTCTTTTTTTAAACATGGTGACTTAAACATATGCCCAAGTGGGTCATTCATTCATTTACCAATTATTTCTTGAGTACAAAAAAGTTAATATTGGAAGTAGATATGTTGTATAGTCATAGTGCCCTTAAAGAAAAGTAATCAATAATTAGGTATCTTATCACAAAGAAAATTCAAGCCCCAAAATTTTACAGGTAATTTTACCAATTATCCAATTATTCAAGGATTCAAAAAGTTGAATAAACCAATTCTTTAAGCAGACATAAAACCAGGGGGCACCTGGGTGGCTCAGTCGGTTAAGCATCTGCCTTCAGCTCAGGTCATGGTCCCAGGGTCCTGGGATTGAGCCCCACGTCGGGCTCCCTGCTCAGTGGGAAGCCTGCTTCTCCCTCTCCCTCTGCCTGCCACTCCCTCTGCTTGTGCTCTCTCTCACTATCTCTCTCTCTGTGTCAAATAAATAAAATCTTAAAAAAAAAAAACAGGAAAATTCCCCAAAATATTCTATGAGGTTAATAGAACCTCATCATTACCAAATCACACAAAGAGAGTATGAGAAGGAAAATATGACTCCTGAACACAGATGCAAATTTGTATACAAAATATGTGCAAAATGAATCCAAGAACATATTTTAAAAGCACACTGTGACCACTTAATTTATTCCAGGAATGCAGCAAGATGGCTTAATTTTAGAAACATTCATATATTTCACCACTAAATACATCAAAGGAGAAAGTTTATGTTTATCTCATAAAAAGCGTTTGCTCTTATAAAAGCATTTGATAAAATTCACCAGCAATGCATTAAAAAAAAGTCTTAGCAAATATATTAGGACCCTGCACACTCAAATGGGGTAATTTGAGAAGAATTTAATGATTTGCAATGGCAAGGGCACAATAAAGGAAAACCAGTTGAGATATTGTATCTTCTAGGTCAAGTTCCCTTAAAAGGCTTGAGATAAGAGGTCAGATGCATGTATTTGTTGACAGGGTTCTCAGGAGAAAGGGAGTGAGGGAAGTAGGATATGGCAAGGAAAGAAGCTAGAAAAGATGTGATTTCCCCAAGTCTAGCTTCAGTCTGATCCCATAGGAAGTTCTGCAGCATCGTATGCGCCAGCGTTGATCCCACCTTTAGGCAGCCTAGGGAACCAGCCTTTTTGTACCCCTGTTTTACTCAGTTCTTAGTTATGGGCTACCCCAGCAGGGGGAGGTGGGAGTGAGAGTTTATTAATCTCTCTGAATAGACAGAGCTTCAAGCTAGAGCTTTTCTTAGGCCAAAAGTAATTCTACTTGTTGAGGACACAGCATCACATAATGATCATTGGTTGAAGGTATATAATGAGTCCTGAAGCATAGTAATCTAGCCCCACAGAGCGTCCACTCCAAGTTGGCACCCCAGCTGCCCCTTCAAGATGCCATTCCATCATCCTTCCAGGCTAGCCACTTCTGAATGACACAGAATACAGTAGGACCTAAAGTCATGTACCTATCATCTGTGCCCATCATCACACCTACTTGGCTATAAAATGAACCCCTTAGTCCAAGACAATGTCAAAAGAATCCCCTATCAATAGATCAGACATTCTGTGAAATCTTGGGTAGTGGTTCTGGCCAAAGTTCTACAGGCAAGAAAGGCAACACCATGCCCCAAACACATGAGAGTCTCAGTCATGGTGAATTATTGTCCTTTCTGGGATTAAAGGAGGTTGATTAATCAACTTGCCACCAGTGGCTGGTGGCCTCTTCAAAGGCTGGTCATATTTTAGGAGCTCAGCACTGGTCTCTGTGAATGGCAGGTCAGTGCTAGTGGCTGGGTCAGCCTTGGTATTGTACTGACATGTGGCCTGCATCTCTCCACCATCTCTACTCTGAGCCCATTGTACCGCACCGTCATGTCGAGGACAGGAACTGGTTGGCATCTATTGGCCAAGTCATCCTATCCGCATGGTAGTTTCGTGCCTCTTCTATGGTGGATGCTCTTTTGAGAGCATTAACAAGTGATAGAGAAATTCTCACACTTGGTGTCCCCTCCCATACAGTCATCCACGTGCCTCCTCTCCAGACCTGCATTTCTTCAATCTTTAACCATGCTTCTTCAAAGCCCCTGACCAATCAGCAAAGCCATTTGGTCCACATATACCCTTTCCTCTTCATTTTTCTCTCCTCACAAAATAGATGCCCAGGTGGACTGCTTGAAGCTCTGTCTATTCAGAGGATTTTTCCTCACGACTCTTCAGCTCCACTCCTGAGTGGTACTCGGGAAAAGCAGCAGCCCGTTCTCCAGTTGCCTCATCTTAATTACCATCCCTCTATGAACTGAGCCTAGGCGTTTTACTCTAAGCTGAGCACTGGAAACATTCACCCTGTCCCCCACCCACCAGTGTATGCCACGGGTGTGATCTGAGGAGATGTTTGGACAAGTCCTTGAAAGAACGAGTATTTTTGAATTGCAGTGATCAATAATAAATATATTTCTTATAAAAAATGTTAATTGGTAGATGACATGAAACTTACATGTGCCTCTGGACTTTCTCTATTTCAATCCTATATGTACTATGTCCATTTTACAAAGGATTTCTGCTGGCCAATCTGACCTTGAGACTTGATGGGTCTGACTACGTCCAACTCAGGATGGAAAGTTTTGGCTTCAGGATCATTTGGTGTCACGTTGTTGGACCCTGTCTTTACCAGGACCCAGAAGCACATCAGAACCTGCTTTTCAAATCAGTATAATGTCCTCTGCTCTAGATAGCCTGTTCTTGCTCCAGAACCCTAGGAACATTTGACCTCCTACTAATACTTGCTAGAGACTCCAAAAGATGTTTTTAACAGTGACAGATTTCTAGTATACCAAAGATCTGAGTCATATGTCCTAAATTTCAGGACTGCTTATAATGCATCCTAGACCTGCTACAGATTACTTTCAGTATCTGGCCTTTATTCAAAACCAGCATCATTCAACATCATGTGGGTCAGAACAGTATTCTCAAGCATGGAAAATGCTGACTCTGAATTTGAAGAGAGTTACCAAGCATTGTGCTTCTTCTGAGTGGTAGGAAGTGCAAGGCACATTACTTGTCCTTAACTTTAGAATGAATGCCCTGCCATGTTCTGGACCATGAACCACTGCAAACTGCACCAATGTGTAGGTCCTTAATTTTTGTAGGGTTTTTCTTTTACCCTTTGGAGCACATATGCCTTACCAAAGCATTCAGAATATCTGCCACTTCTTGCTCATCTGAATAACATGACGTCATCAAAATAATTAGCCAATGAGATTTTCTGTGGAATGTCCAAATGGTCCAGGTCCCTTGTGACGGAAAGCAGAGGGAGGAATTCATGTAGTCCTCAGGCAAGACCGTAAATGACTGTATCCCATTGTCCATTCTTAAGTGAATGCAAAGTATTTCTGATCCTATTTTCCAATAAATATCAGGAAGGATGCATTTGCCAGATCAATAACTGCATACTAGACTCTGTTAATCTGCTTTAATAAAGATGCCCCCTCTGGCCCAACAAGTGCAGCTGGGACTTAAACTTCGTAAAGTTTGCTATAGGTCACTGTCATCCATCATGATCCATGAATTTTTTTGCAGGGACTAGACTGGCAACATAAAGGATATGATGAGGACCACTATGCCTGCATTCTCTGTCTCTGAGGATGGCACCAATCACCATCCCCTTCATGATTTTAGGGGATACTAATTGGCTTTTTCTGCTACAATAGCTCTTACTCTAAAAATCAAGATACAAGTGTAAGAGTTCCAAATACTACTAGGTACATTCATTCAGGAATCCAGGAAGTAGCCATTGGGTGAGTCTGTGCACTTTGTGGACCCACTGTGAGATGGATCTGGGCTAGGACTCCACTTACCACCTAATCTCAATATGCCCCTCCTCTAACACAGGTCCAGGATGGCAGGAACCAGCTCAACTTGGCCCTCTATCCAGTAGTCTTCAAAAGATGTGAGCCTACCACTTTCCTCGGTATATAATTAGCCAAGTAGATGCTTTGGGGAAAGGACTAGGGAAATCACTACTTTATGCAGTTACCATGATGCTTCAGGATCCTTTACGGTGATGTGGCCTTTCCATCAGCTGATGAATTTTAAGCCTCAGGGCATTTCAAGTCCAGAAACAGAGAAAGAGGCCCTGACTTCCCATTGTGGTGACTGATCTCAGCCTTCTGTCCACCTATTTTGGAGGTCTGTTGATTTTACATATTGAATAACACCCATCTCTCTTGTCCTAGGACCGACATACTCTATTAACCCTCTTGATAGGCCTCAAGGGATGAGGGCCATTCCAACTGTGCTGTCCATTCTGGTCATTACACTCACCTGTCTTCTGAGAGTTAAATGCTGCCAGCTGGCATCACCTTGGCTCCAAGAAATCCCAATTCTGGAACAAATTTCTCCTCCCATCCGCCTTGGCCCAAGGAGATAACCTCCATTGAGCTTCCCCGCAATATCTGCGCTCCCCTAAAGAGCACATTCCTTATTATCTTGGTAAACAAAGAGTCCTCCAGGGCCTCCCCAGGAACAGTATCAGCTGGTGGTTTCCCGGTCTTAAACAGTAAATCCAGAACTGCAGGCCCGCCTCTCCGGGCCTTTTTTGTCCCTTCCTCCACAGTCTCTACGTCAGTTAGCATGACCCAACACTTTTCCTGAGCAAAGCCATCCAGCCAAGTCTTTGCTCTTGGGCCCTCACCAGCGTTTTCATTCCTCCATAATAGGAGAGTTTCTTTGTATTGACAGACACTCCTTTTTCCAGACTTACATGGATCCACCTTGATCCTGCACCCGCAAGAACTCTTGCACAGTTGCACCAAGAAACATGAAAAGAATGTTCATAACAACATTGTTAAAAAATCAAAAAGACCAGAAACAGCCCAGTTGTCCCTTAATGGGGGGATAGATAAAGAAATAACAGTATTTTCTTATAATAAAATATTATCCGTTACTGGACCAATAATGAAAATGAACAAACTACAGGTACATCAATACGAATGAGTCCCCAAAATTTTAAAAAACAAATTGCTGAAGAATACACTCAGTATGACATTGTTTTTATAAAGTTCAAAATTAAGCAAAAGAAACAATGCTTAGGGACTCATACAAGCATGATAAAAACTAGAAGCAAAGCAAGGAAATTCAGGAAGACAGGTCTGGGTGGAGGGAAGGACATGGGGTCAGAGAGGAGCACACAGGATGTTGAATAATATCAACTCCATTAATAACATGTGTGCTAGATTGTGCTCTATGTATATAATAGTTCATAATTTTTAAATAAAAAATAAAACTTATCAGCCACAATCCTTTGCTTCAAGCTACTCACAGTCTAGGAAGAGAAGTCAGACATATAAAAACAAACCCTAATACAAAATGTATGAGAAAACTGCATCAGGGAAAAAATACCTAATTATAACTGGGAAGATCAGGAGAACCTGGTGACATTTGAGATGAGCTTTGAGGAGATTTCTAAGGAGGAGAGAGGGAGAGAAGAAAGTTCCATCCAGGGCTGAAGCATATTAGCATATTCCCTGCAGAGGATGCTGGGAAATGAGGGAGATGATCCATGATTCCATCTCTTTGCTCTTCCTCCTGCCCCCGCACCTTAAAACAACTTCTACCACATGCAGGGCGTACTCATTTTCTCCAGTGAAATAGAAACAGCACAGCTTTTGAGCATAAAGAATGGTGGTTTGAATTATAGTTCCACCATTCACCAACTCTCAGCTGTACTCCATTCTCCTGTGTAAAATGGAGACGTCATAGGTACCAAAGAGTTATTTCAAGGGATGAAAAACGTAGGTGGATGTTAGCTCCTTATTCTCAGGACGCATGTCTGTCAGTGGCTTGATTTTTTGTCTTTGGCTTGACTTTATCTTTAAATTCCAGGTAGAACAGATATTGTTTCCTTGGCCTCAGAGAGCCAGTGGCCTCAAAGCCAACCCAGACATGACACATAGCACTGCAGGAAAGTTTTTGACCTCCCTGAGCCTCAGTCTCCTCACTTAAAAAGCAAGAGGAAGACTGAATCCAGGGTAGATACATAGATTTCATCTCACTTGCCATCCATGAGCTGTGGCTACCTCGCCTGAGCAAGGAAGGTTTCTGAATCTGCCTTTAGCTTCTGTGGGAGAGAAAAGTCCTGGCCAGTTCCTGTCTGATCAATGGGCCGGGAGCAAGGGTGGCGGTCTGTCCTCTTTTAAATGCCCATGAAGTCAGAGGCAAAGTAAAACAGCTCGTCAGCTGGGCAGACAGTCTAAATAATGAAGGTTATGATGAATTCCCTGCCCACCCAGCATTTCTTCATTTAAGTAAACAAGTCAATTTATGGTTTAGGCTGATTTCATCCCTAAAATGAATGTTACAAAAAGCTGAGTGTACTCTTAGGAAACGTCCCCTTTTAAAGAGTTTGTATCTACGGTGACATCATGCAGAGGCTTCCAGATGGAGAGGAATCTTTTCTGGAGGAAAGTTCTGACCTTTAAAGAAGGGTATTCAATAGCCTATCCTCACTGCAACCAGGCCTTTGAGTTCCAACTTTGATAATCAATGCCCATAACACTTAGATGTGAAATTCTGATTTGGTGTATGAGTCACCGTAGGCCAGCATGGGACAGGGGAATACCCTGTCCACTAGAGAGAAACCTCACTATGGCATGGCGGGGGGGCAGTGAGTCAGTCCATAGCTACTCCTGAGAATCTCCGAGCTGATGTTTCCCCCACTAATCTCAAGTAACCGTGGGGCTTTTTCCTTTAAAACAAAAAAAGTCACCGACACACCAGACGGGATTTCAGAAGCTAATTTCCAAATTGTTCCAGTCCAAATTACTTTGAAGGAATCTTTTGTTTCTTTGTATTAACTTTTTTATTATGGGACATTTTTAAATTATATAGAATCAGAGAAAATAATAAAACAAACTGCCATGTACTGATCACTCAGCTTCAGCAGTTAATGAATTCACGGACAATCTTGTTTTATCTTTACCCCCCACCTGCTGCCCCACTCCATCCTCTGGGTTATTTCGAAGTAAATCCCACATATATCATTTTATCAGCAAATTCGATGGGGTTCTTATACTTGTGCTTCACAAGTTGAAAAAGTTATGGCTGGGGCGCCTGGGTGGCTCAGTTGGTTAAGCATCTGCCTTCGGCTCAGGTCATGATCCCAAGGTCCTGGGATCGAGCCCTGCATCAGGCTTCCTGCTCAGCGGGGAGCCTGCTTCCCCCTCTCCCTCTGCCTGCCGCTCCTCCTGCATGTTCTCTCTCTCTCTCTCTGTCAAATAAATAAATAAAATCTTAAAAAAAAGAAAAAGAAAAAGGTGGGGCCAAGCAAGTCAGCTCCATCAACATTAATATCATATCTGTTACTACTCCCTCTTATAGGCCAGACTGCAACTGGCCCTGAGTCCCAGGGATAGTAAGTGACAGAGCCAGAGTTTAAACCCAGGCAGTCCAGCTCAAACCAGAAGATAAATTATTTAAACTCAGGGCCCTTATCTGATGGCAAGTGACTCCCTAATAAGAAATACTGAACGCGGAAGGTAACTGCTAGCTTGCATAATACACTCAACTAATATCTTTCAAGCACCTAGTCTGTTCACGATAAGCATTTATACATAAATAGTGCCCTGCAATGTACAAAGCTATTTAAACTTCCAGATGGCCCTTGACTAACTATGACTCTGCAGATGTTATGAAGTAACAAACTAAAGTTCTGAGCAGCCAGCTCAAACATTTGCTGGTAAGAGATCTCCAACTCTGACTTCAAGGACAAGTCTCCTTCCAATACAGGATCTGTGTTGCTCTCAGCAAAAGGAAAGCCTGGAAAAGTAAAAAGCATTGTACAGATGTAAGTTACATGTCTCCCTCTCTACCCAAAAATGATGTTCCAAAGAAAACAAATGAATAGTGAGCAGTGTTTCCCGAAGGAGAGTAAACAGTATCAACTCCTGAACTCCCTGCAAATGACCTGTGAGTATCTAGAGGACTCATCTTGTGAATGACTGCACCAGCATACTGTGGTAATCAACTTCAGTCTGAGCAGATGAGATGTGCTCTAGAGAAAATGAGAGCCCCGATAGGAAATTCTGAATTTCTGAAAACCACTCCTCTCCAGCTCGGCCCTACCCCACCCCAAGCCTCGTGGCCTGGCCCATCCCGTGGGAGGAATGGGTTTGTTTGGAGATGCTAGACATGACACAATGCAACATGGGGAACATCCGTCTGAGAGCGGCCTCAAGAGGGAAGAAAAAAATGCAATAGATAAAGGAATCTCAAGAGGCTGCAGAAAAAAAAAAATATGAGTACTGAAATTACATTTCCTGCAGTTTCAGGGAAAACATGCGTTGTCATCGTTCTGTGAAACATTGTCCACTATTCTGCTTGTGGGCAGGGAATGCGAGGAGAAGGCTGTGGTGTTTCCTGCCATCTTCACTCCTGTGAACTCACAAAACCACCCATCTGAGTCCAAGACTGTGAAGCCTCTCGACCAGAATATTTAAGTCACCCTTTGCACAAAGTGTTCTTTCTGCACACTGAAAAAATGTGTGTATTAATTTTTTCAGTGTGCCCAAGGAAAACATGTTTACTTCACTTATGCTCCTTAAGAGCATATGTGCTCTTAAGCATATGTGCTTCCTTGAATTACTTTTGCATGAAATACTTACAACATATTTCTAAACAATCAAATATCTACTACAAGCGCATTTCAAAGCAATTTGAGGGTTAGTATGTTCTAGTGAATTATTTCCTGTATTGCAGATTTAACTAAAAAGAGTCCTTTGAAAAGTCATGATTATTTTTTAAAATAAGAGCTAAACATTCAGTCAGCTTGCTGAGTGTTTTTGGCTATGATTTTTAACATTTTTTTTACTTTGGCCTATCTTTTCCCCGGATATAAGCCAGAAAAATCTGCAGTATCTGGAGATATTTTTAAAGCTACAGTAAGATTACCAACTCCAATGAGGCAGATGAAACGTAGTTTCTCCTATGAGAAGGGTCTAAGGTAAGATGTGTATCTTCCAGGAAGAGACAACTGGGTGGGGGTGGGGGGAATCAAAGCAAAGACATTGCTGGAAAGTCTACAATGATAATGAATCTTGTGTGTGAGTGGCATGAGCTTGCTTGCATCATTGACTTTTGCTTCCAATCCTTACAGGGTCATGCCCTGCTGGTTTCCTTAAAATGAAATGTCCAAGCTATCCCTACGTCATTCCCACCCCCAAAAAACTAATAGCCTAAATTTCAGTTTCATTGTTACTGTTATTCCAGAGGATCAAATCAGACATTTTTTCTCACTTGAGCTTAGCAAACATTTGTTTGCTGCTGTGTTCTGGTTCTCCTGGGCTGTGGAACCAGCTGGGGACCTCTTGTCTGGTGGAGGTACGAAGGGTCAATAAACATTTAATGAGGATTTGGAATTGAAGTTTATTTTTTTATGGTGAAAAAATTTGTATTTAGACTTAGCCAACTGGACTTAGCTTACATGATCCCAATTTGGTTGGCAACATCTAAAGTATCATAGTCAGGAGCCAGTTGAACTTCTTCTGTCTACTAGGCCTAATTTGTGACCTTGACCATGGCAATGTCACAAAACTTCTTCACAGCCTGTTTGATCTGGTGCTTGTTGGCCTTGACATCCACAATGAACACAAGTGTGTTGTTGTCTTCTATTTTCTTCAGGGCTGACTAGGTAGTCTGGGGGAACTTGATGATGACTTCGTGGTCAAGTTTCTTTACCCTGGGGGTGCTTTTTCAAGGATATTTGGGCTGCCTTCGCAGATGCATGTCTTGGGTCATCAGAGTGTAGGTGATGTGTGGATCTTGTTTTTGGGACTATGGACGCCTTTGAGCACTGCTTTCCTGGCCTTCAAAGCCTTTGCTTTGGCTTCGGCTTGGGGGGGTGTAGTGGTGTGGGGGTGGGAGGGACAGGGGCTTCCTTCTTCACCTTCAGTGCCATCTGCATGAAAGGTATCTTGATGTTTAGATGCTGCAGACCACAAATTTATTTTTTAAATACACTCTTAAGCAACAATCTAGATCTTGTTTGTTTTGAAGAACAGAGCACTAATGATGAAACAAAAACACATATACCAAATGTATCTCTGCTCCAAAGGAACCAGAATGAATTTTCCAACCACATCTCCTTAAATCTCCAAACAAGGGATTGAATGAGTGACCTGGTATCCTCATTTTCCATGTGAGAGTCTGATGATCCAAGTTCCTCAGAGAGTGAAGTCAACTTCTAAAGCCATATCTCTCCCATTATAAAACCTGGTTTTTAACCAAAGTGTAGACCACTACACACTCTACACACTGAGTTTTGCGTACTTTATGTATCTGGGCAACCTAACACCATGCATATAGAATATTAGAGGGACATTTGTCTGGTCTTACAAATACAAACAAGAACAGATAGCATATGACAAAGAAGGAATATGGAACTTTTACTTTTTCAGAGCCATAAAGAAGGTTTCCAGGCTGAGGAGTAAATTGTTATGAATGGTTATTTGCTGAATTATCTGTGTGTTCAGCTAATGCTTAACATAAGGAGTCATCATTTAGTGGCAGAGCATAGATAATAAATACAGCATATTCTACATACTATATTTCAGTAGTTCTCCACCTTACACCAAATGCTTCCTTTACTATTGTGAAATGACTTGGTAGAAAATAAAACCTACACACATATCAAAAAAAATTTAATGTATAAAGATTTTGGGGGACTTAAGAGAAGTTATAGAGTGATGTTGTTATAACAAAGGAGAGATTAATTGTGCTGGAAGAGTACCTTAATGACTTCCATTTAAAGATGGTGAGCTGAGCACACGTTTCAATCTCCATGTTCTCCTGAAGTTCCACTAATATATAGCAAAGGATTTTTTAAAAGCATAAACCATAAAGACCAAAACAAATGGGGGGAATTGGAAAGTTATATGGCAACAGACTTTGCAGAACCAAGAAATTGAACACTAACCCAGTATTGGGAAAAGTCAAGAAAGAACCCGATATAAATGGTAGACCTCCAGAATGCTGAAGAAACAGCATCATCTGATACTTCCAGAAAGACTGAACACCAGAGAGTTGGTTAAAAGTCTGTTTAAGTAGCAGTAAAATCTACACATCTAATCCCTTACTTCTGAGACTGTCCCTCCTTTCCTGGTGCAAGCCTGGAGGTATATTCTCTGGAAAGGGTAGAACAGAGGGCGTCTGGGCTGGGGGAAACCAAGCATCATTGAAGGTGATGCTTAGGTTCCAAGGAAAGAAGGATTCAGTGAAGACGTGCAAAATGTTGAGACCCTGACCACACTTGGCTCCCAAAGGCTGACAGCCAGACTTAAACCACCTGGACAGCAGACCAGACAATCCAAAATCCACTTCAAAAGGAAAGACCTAGAGATACAAATACTGGTACAAAGAGTGAGTTTTTCCCAATGAAATAGCATATCTTGATCATGCTAAAGTGCACCCCACAGTTAAAAACCAGGCCCAGATGCCCAGCACACCCAGTCAGCTCTGAGCGCCCAACTGCTAACTATGAGTGGACGGCCAAGGAGTGGCAGACATTTGAAGAAGCCTTTGAATAGGAAAAATAGAGGTCAAAGCAAATGAATCAACAAGAAAACATAAAGGAAAAAGAGAAGAAAACTTATAAAAGAAACTACCATCAATTTCTTCAGAATAAAATAAGACAAGATATTCTCTCCATGAAATAAGAACAATGTTTTCAAAGAGGTTTTTCTAAGAACAAGGTGCTTTAAAATAAAAATATAATCAGAGAAAAAAAAATTTTAATCTCTGCAAAGTTTTAAAGTTAAAATTGAGGAAATATCCCAGAAATTAAAAAGTAAAAGTAGAAGGAAACACACGCACACACACATGAAAATTGTAAAATCTAATGAAGAGTCCAGAAGAAGCTCACTGAAAAAATGAATAGGAGAATAATATTAAAGAACTTATGCATATACATCTCCCAAATCTGAAAACTGGTTTCCAAATTAAGAGTCTAGAAGTCCAGAATCATGTGCTAAGACACATGGCCATGAAGTTTCAGAATACTGCAGTGAAGGATCAAGAATCTGCATGATTTGAAAGTTGTCAAGAACCACACTAGAAGGTAGGATAAAATAGAACAAAATGCCTGCAAAATGTTGAAGGGAAATCATTTCCTATCTAGGCTTCTATACTCAGGCAACTATCAATCAAGCATGGGAGTAGAATCAAGACATTTTCCAAAATACAGGTTCTTACAACTTTGCCTCCCATGCACTGTCTCTCAGGAAGCTCTGAGGAAAGTACTCTCATGAAATCAGTAGGTAAGAAACGTACTGATGGTAGGAAACCTCTTGATGGTGAAAGGTACTCTCAAGATCTCCAGCCTCGTCTCGTGGTTCTGTGGAGCAGAAGGCACAACGTTGAGCAGAGGACTTAGAGATCAACCAGTCTGGGATGATGTGGGTGAGCCCCTCAGTGCTTCCTTCAGGAGGGCACCTGCTGGAAAGGGAACGGTCAGGGACAGCCTCCAGCTGCCATGCTGGGCTGTGCTTTCCCCACGCTGCTCCCGCCAACACCTGAGCACTTTTGCCCAATGTGGGATTCCTCTAGTGACGCTCTCAACCAGCCATGCCGGGATTTCCTCAGAGCTGCCCTGAAGCCTGAGGCTTTTCCTTCCCTCTTTCCTTTCCCAGATGTCAGAACTGCATCCCGCTCTGAAGGCTCTCCCTGCCTCCCCCTGCCTTCACCCTCTATCTTTCCACAGGTATTTCTCCCCCCAAATCTCTCATTCTTCAAATACCATCTTCATGTCTACTTCCAAGGACCCAAACTAACACAAATCCAAAACACAGGTTTAGAAGCTCCTGGGAAAGATCCATCAAGAAGACAAAATTATTCAAATACCCAATATGTTTGATTTTATTGAACAATATTAACACAAATGGAGGCAAGCTGGGGATAATCAGTGATAAATACATAGACAATTAGCCCCCCTCTGTTGGAAAAACAGAGATGGGAAGTGTCCAAGAATGTGGTAGGTGGTTGGGTGTGAAAGAGAATTAAATCTTCACCTTTGGGCGCCTGGGTGACTCAGTCGGTTAAATGTCTGCCTTCAGCTCAAGTCATGATCTCAGGGTCCTGGGATTGAGCCCCGTGTGGGGCTTCATGCTCAGCGGGGAGTCTGCTTCTCCCTCTCCCTCTGCCCCTCCCCCCTGCTTATGCGCTCTCTCTCTCTTTCTCTCTCTCTCTCAAATAAATAAAATCTTTAAAAAAATAAAAAAATATATCTTCACCTTTAATATTGAGAAAATAATAGATAATGCCTACAACAAGAAAATAAAGAAGCAGCAAGTATGTTACATAGTGAAATAAGGTGAATGTTACCAAAAAAATCAGAATCGTTGAAAGGAGTTGCCCCTGAAGAGCAGATAACGGAAGGGGGTAGTTCAGGGAACTGGGTTTTTTTGGGGGTTAAAAACCATAAAGAACAATTTAACTCTTAAACTATGCACAACTATAACTTTCATCAAAAAATACATTGCAAAACAAAAGAAGGCATTGCAAGGAAACTAAGTGTGAAGCAAGGGGAAGGACCTAAGCAGACGGTGAAAGAGAGGAAAGAGTGAGCCATGGGAGGTGGGTGGGGAAGGCCTGGGGGCTAGAACCAGCAGCCTATGCTGTGCCTGAAATAGAGGGACTAGAGATCAGCATGGCTGGAGTGGGCTGAGCAGTGAGGAGAAAGGCACGCGAGGAGCCTGGACACACAGATGGGGACACACAGGGCCTTGTCAGCCGCATTATCTCAGGACCTTATCTTAGGAGCCATGGGAAGACTCTGAAAGGTTTCCCGTGGGAGGATGTCTCACATTCATGTTTAAGATCACGGTCGAGGGTGCTGAGAATGTGTTGGAGGGAGATGAGAAGAGCAGCAGGGTGAGAAAGAGGGTGCAGTCCCGAATGATGGCCAGTTGTCTTCCTTGAGGCCTTGGGGGGGTTGGCTGTGAATTGCTAGGAAAGCACATGAAGCATATACTGAGGCGAGGCAGACGTGGGACCAGAGATAATTTCAGTTTTGGTGACGATGGGTTTAAGTTTGCCTGAATCTAAGTCAAGACGTCAAGTAAACAATTAGAATCACAGGCCATGGGTTTAACAGAAAGATCTGGCCTAGGGGCACCTGGGTGGCTCAGTCAGTTAAGCGGCTGCCTTTGGCTCAGGTGATGATCTCAGGGTCCTGGGATCGAGTGGGGAGTCTGCTTCTCCCTCTACCTCTGTACACACTCTCTCCCTCTCTCTCTCTCACGACTCTCACGCTCTCTCTCAAGCGTGATGCTGGTCACAAAGCCTGGGGCGCAAGAAGAAGGTTGAAATGATGCAGAAAAAGAAAAAAAAAAATACAAGAAAAAAAGACATTGTGACAAACTGGAAATTAGCTAAACTTCTGAGAGTTTGACACCCAACTTCATAGGTGAAAAACTGTTGTAACCAACGGGCTTGTTTTTTGATGCATGAAAACTAACCTGTGTTATTTCTTTGTTTTTTTGTCATCTATTTGGTCAGATTGATGCAAATGCTCACATTGCTTTACCCTAGCCACTGATGTGTGTCGTTTCTGGATGGTTCCTCCCATCAGCGGGAAGCCTGGGGTGTATATTGTCAGAACCTCCCGTTCTGCCATCTGTATTTATCACCCTCTGTGACTGAGGTTTTTCCAACTGCTGAAACCACTTCCTAAGTATGAGAAATGAGATGTTTTTCTACTCAGGTAAAACATAAAATAGAAACACAAGCCCTCTTGAAAGGGTAACCAAATAATAGTATGCCAAATTGGAATACCTACTTGAAATGTGTGAAAATAATAAGTCTTTTGTGGAAAAAGTCTTATCGATTGCTGTTTTCTCTACACACTGTCTTAATAAAACAACATTTTAAAAAACCTGATTGGAAGGCATTATAACATTTTCCTTCAGAAAAAAAAAATCAACACAGCTGAGTGTGCACAAGCTTCTGGTCTTTGGAAGGGGCATCTGGGTATATTCTGCATAGATTCTGCGTATTGTCTTGATTGTTGTGCATAGTAAATAAATAGTAAATGCCTCAGGAGAAGACTGCTTCATACCAATAAATGCTAACTCATAGGAGTAAAAATAGGGTATCAGAAAAATCACAGAAAAATGGTTTTGACCACATAGGCCACATTTGTATGGTCATATGCTGCAATTAAAAGGAAATGCTTACTTCTTTTATTTTGTTTTCCCAAAACAATGCTTGTTAAATAATGCTTTGGAAAAAAAATAAAGGAATATATATATTTTTCTCTTCTCATTTATTTCTTTACTTCTTCATTTGCATTCCATTATTTCTGTGGCTTGAAAATGTAGGCGAAGGGGATGGGTGAATCACATCCAAAGTTCAGCTACCTGGAAAAATCTGTGTATTTTGATCACAGTCCTTGATGGCAAATGATAAAAATTGTCTCCGGTAAATTTATGCCAAACTTATTGGAAACATAGTGAATGGCTTGGGCACAGAAAACAGGTAGCAGCCAAAGGAGGCCAGGTGGCTGAGCATACCACAGGTCAGGCGGCTTAGAATGCTGCCATTGGCCTTCACTACCAGATCCCAGTCACTTTCCATCTTTGATTGGCCATCCTTCTGCCACTCAACCCCATCCTGCCACCATAGTAATCTCTACCTGCCCTGAGTCTCTTCTTCAACCCTTCAAGATTCAAGGTTTTAGGTAAGAACATCCAGTTGTGCTAGCTTGCTAATGAGATCTTACTCTGGACTCCAGGGAGAGAGGCTACAGAATATGTTTTTCCATTTGCATTCTGTAGGGTCTTGTCTTCCTCGAGTCATACAATTGGGCATTCCTCAATACCAGAAAGGGTGTTCCAATGCTGGACAACCAAAAAATGACATGACCACCATAACAAGTTTCAAACTTTTTTGACTACGATTCCTAATAAGAAACACACTTACAGAACACACACACACACACACACACACACTCATACCCATGCATATAAAGAAAAGTTTCATATGATACTTATCATTAGTTATCAGACCCACCACCTTATGACCTGTGGGTGGTGCACAAAATACACTAGGGCTGTCATCCACATAAACTAAAATGCAAATGACATTCTTAAAGTGTGTAGTGCACAACCTGACAACCATACCTAGCAGCTTGGTGAGCAGTGCACTTTGTTCTCTTTTTTTCTATTTAAATTTTTGTAAATGTTCATTGCAAACCGCTAAATTGACTTCATCACTCATGCAATGTACTGATTGTGTCCCCCACCACCACACACACACACCAAAATTCAGATGTTGCAGCCCTAACCCCCAATGCAATTGTATTTAGAGATAGGGTATTTACATGGTAATTAAGGTTAAATGAGGTCATCAGAGTGGAGCTCCAATTCGATAGGACTGGTGGCCTTTTTTTTTTTTTTAAAGATTTTATTTATTTATTTGAGAGAGAGAGAATGAGAGAGAACACATGAGAGGGGGGAGGGTCAGAGGGAGAAGCAGACTCCCTGCCGAGCAGGGAGCCCGATGTGGGACTCGATCCAGGGACTCCAGGATCATGACCTGAGCCGAAGGCAGTCGCTTCACCAACTGAGAGGACTGGTGGCCTTATAAGAAGAAGAAGAGATCTCTCCCCCATCTCTCACCCAACAAACACACACTAGGAAAGGCCATGTGACCACACGGCTAGAAGGTGAGAACACACCCCTCTGCAAGCCAGGAAGAAAGCTTTTACTAGACACCAACTGTGCTGGCCCCCAGATCTCAGACTTCCAGCCCCCAAAACAATGAGAAAATAGATTTCTGCTGTTTAAGCCACTCAGTCTACGGTATTTTGTTCTGGTCGCCCTAGCAGACTAAGACAACCCCAAAGTGTGAAAAATACTACATGACACCGTGCTTAGGGCGATGCATCAGAAACATGGGGACCCCCTTAGCCATCCATTTCTAGCTGCAGAGGTTGCTTGATCATTCCGGCTGCAGCTGTTTCCTGAGCAAAGCCTACCTATTCTTCATTTCCACCTCCCATTTCTCTCCCCAGGGCTTTTTTCTCCCATTCCCTTCTCATTGGACCACTTCATTAATTCCACGTGGACAAATCAAACAGGCCATCTTCCTTCTTTCCTGGCTTGCCTGCTTGATGTTTTTCCCTCCTTCCTTCTTTTCTTTGCTCCCTCTTCCTTCTTTACTTCCTTTGATAAATGGATTCTTTAAGATCTCAACACTTCCTTAAGCTACAATATCTGTTGAGAGTGTGCTCATTAACTCACGGTGGATCTCAAGTGCATAGGGATTAAAATTGGATATCTGGCTTTGAACGCTTTGTTAAGCTTCTCTTACCATGAGCATTCTCTTATTATGAGCAAAACTGGAGCTGTTACAAATAAAGACTAGAAAGGCCAATTTTTTTTCTCATTTTGAAAGCAAGCCTAGCCCCGCCCACTGTGTAAAATCAAAATCTAATGTAGTCTAGATTAGAACATCACCAAGACTGGTCTCTATCAAAGGGAATAATAAATTAAGGGAAATTACCTTAAAAATTGTGTTGTCTCCCTTGTACTCTGTTCCTGCTTGTCTTATTCATCTCCTCTCAGCACTGAGTACTGGCTTGCACTCCAGATAAGAATGTATTTTCAATCGCCTGTTTCATCCAATCTCTCCTTTGCCTTCTTCTACTCCTTAAAATGTTGAAAGGCTGGAGAATTATCTTGCATTGACATTTACTATATTCCACTTACTTTGTATGTATTATCTCACCTTATCTTCACACCCGTGGGGTAAATACTCTGAATCCCACTTTACAGGTGAGGACTTGGAGATTCAGACAGTTCAAGTTCCCACTGGAGTGAGTTATGGATTCATGTTTGTCCAATTTCAAAGATTGAAATTCTTTGTTCTATACAACATTGTCTTCCAACTGAATAGTTGTGTTCAAATCCAACTAGAGTACTATCTTTCAAAAATTCTGGATTAGGATATCAGCATGTCATAGACATTAGATATTATAGCCCACTGCTCGGCAAGAGCTCAAGAGTCCACGCTCTGATGTCGGGAACTGCACACAACACCCTTGGATGACGGTGTTCTTCCCATAAGAATTTATATTCTCCAGCCAAATGGGCTTCCATTGAAGATTCTGGTAAATTTTGAAGATAAATTCACCAGGCTGAAAGCTTCATGGTTTTCCTATTACTGACCACCTTAAACTTCTTACATCTCACTTTGAAAAATATCTCCAATTTGAATCCATCCAGCCTCATCCTCGCACTGTAAACTATGATATGATGGGCCTCTCTCTTCCGTCTTTTGGACCCTGTTGTCATAGAAGTAGGACAGGGTCCGTTGTCAGAAAACCTGAGGCTTTCCTTTTGGTTTTGACTTCTGGCAGCTCTGGGTCTTTTAGACCATCAGCTTCCCTTCTTGCAAGATTGTCTCAGCAGCTCTGCATTAACAGAATTCTACTACATCCTTTCTAAGGTCTCTTTTTGCTCTGGAATTCAGTGATCTTTTCGTGTTATTTACTTTTCAGGGTTTTGTTGCCATAAGACTTTTAAAAAAGGTGCTAAACTGTTCTCTTGAGTTCGAAATACCTCCAATTCTAATTCTAAATGCAGTCGTTTCGAATCAACACTGTTTTCTGGATTAGGAAAACTCATTTCTCCAAAGACTTAGGTACGAATACTGTAATGTTTTTAGATTGGCAGGGAAGGTGTGGGAAGGAAGTGGTAAAGGTGAGGTGCCTGTAGTGCGCTCAAGGAGGTAAACAGTGGTCAGTGAGGTCCGGGGAAATTTCTCTCATTGGCCCTGCAATCAGAACTGCACGCTAGAGCGATTCCCCTAGACACCTCTTCCGGAAGTGCCCCGGGGTACCCTCGGCTGAGACCTGGCTGTGGGCCTTGACTGACCAACTGGTTTACCTCAGGCGGCCAGGGAGATCTGCTCTCACTCTGTCTCTTCGGTACCTACAGGTCCTAGAGGTGCCTGGGAGATCTGAGGTACAACAAGACCACACAGCGCCTCCTTCGTGGTGGATCGACCTTGCAGGTGGGTGGGGATCCGGCTGCCTACACCGTGTGCTTTGAAGGGCTTGGGAAGGATAACTCTTCCCCCGTCCTTCCTACAGAACAGGCTTCTTTACAATGCCTGGAATTTCGCCACCTGTCATTTGTTCTCTTAGTCAAGCGCTGCCCTCTCTCCAGTTTTCATTCAAATTATAAATACCCGGGAAATAGACCAGGCTCACTCACTGGTACTTTACCATGAATAAGTCTACTACATGGGACTGTGAAGCAAGGAAGGCAGGTGGGGACAGAGGTCAGATAGGAGGGGGAGGTGGTGTCTTACTAGGGGAAAACCTCCTAACTTCACAGATGTGCCTGGAACCAGCCTCATCTCTATGCCACACACTTTCCTCCCACTGCAAGGGAAAATCTGAGATCGTGGGTGTGTTTTCTTGAATCATTAAAGCATCTTCCGAAGATGGCCTAGGTTTGAAAACAATATGGCAAAGGAAAGATGCCAGATGAAAAAAACAGTAGAGCCTCTTGCATGGTTCCTGTCACTTCCTAAGTGTTCAGCAAATAAACGTTCCTTCCTTCTTTCCCTAGTGCTTCAGTGTTTCTACTGAATTAATTCATTCCCACACAGTTAGATTTCCTCACAGTGTAGCTTTCATGTCCAAATGACCAGAAATTCCAAATAAAGTTCATAAGAAATCGGCACCTGTTCAACACAGGCTGGCTGCTTCCGGCTTCCAGTTTAACTGGAGGTGGGGGTTAAAGAAAGTCAGCAGAACAAGCAGGTTAAAACGTATCTAATACGGAAGGCACTGGGATGGAGCTCACTTCTCTCTAGATCACTTATTATTGCAAATATTTCTGTTGCCATTTCATTTATAAGTGCTCTAACCGTACATGGCTGATTACATCATACACTAGGATCACAGCTCCTTGGTCTTCCATAGTAGTTTGGGCGTCTAAAGGAAACAGACTTTTCCTGTTTGCTTTTATACACATGGAATGAAGATGCTGTCTTCACTAACCCCACTGAAGTCTTCACCGACTGATTTATTCGAATTCCCACTGTTCAGTAAGCGACAATGTTTCCCGTATTGTTTCTCGCGTCTCGATCCCTGCAGCCCGCGCCTCTAGCCTTCATGGTACATTCACGGTCCTCTTTCCACTTCCCTCCCTCTTTGCCTAGGTCCTTGTTTGATGTTTCTGTCCTTTCTTCTTTCCTCTGCGTCCGTGCCACGTCCCGCGTGTCTATTTCTCACGGTTGTTTTCCTCACTCCCTACGGAAACCTTCATTTCTTTATGAATTCACTGAACACACAGCATGTACTTGGCATGGTAATAAATTCAGGGGAAACAGAAATGAAAGGCGCAGTCTTTCTTCAAGGGACTCACAGTGGAGGGTGACAGAGGAATCAACCAGTCTTTGTCACATAGCACAAGGAATAACCTGGCCTGGAGGAGAGACTGAAGGTGGCAGGGACCCTTCCTGGAGAAGTTGACACTTGATCTGATTCCCGAGAACCTAAATCCCCACTGGTTAAGCAGGCAGAGATGGGGCTGGAAGGTGGGAAGGACATTTGTCAGAGTGGGCCGTGTGCTCAGCGCCCGGGGTTGCCAGGAGTAGGGCCAGAATGGGTAGGGCGTGAGGGGGGGAGGAGGTTAGGAAACGGGCCTGGAGAAGTGCCAAGGCAAGGTGATTGTGCATGACGTGCAGGGTTAAGGAATTTTAATTTTATGTGAAAAGGATGTAGAGCCCTTATGCTTAAGTAGTAGAGTGACGAGGCATGTCCAGAGTCCCTAGGCAAGAGGAGCAGGGAAGCAGAGGGGAGTGTGAGGCAGGTTACAAAGGCTGCAATGTGGCAGTGGGGGACACAATTCAGACATAGAAGATACAGGATTCAGTGAGCAAGTGGAAGGTGCAAAGAGGGGACAATGCAGAACAGCTCTCAGAATTCCAGCAAAGGCAACGAACGGGGTGCATAGCAATGAGAGTCCCAAAGATGTGGGAGAAGGAGTGGGCCCAGGAGAATAGGAGAAAAGTTTCCTCCTGACCCAGCCCTGACTTGTATGATGATCCAGATGGGGGTGAATGGAGCTTGGGCGGGGGGAGTCTGGGCTGGAGGGACCCATTGAGGTCTCCAGGATGGGGCGGAGGCGGGTGGGCTCAGAGAAGGTAAACCAAGGGCTCGTCTCCCTGGAGCTGGTAGCCGTGGGTGACCTGGCCGCTACCCACCCTGACTCCTCCTGACAGGACCACCACTGGGGCCCCTGCCATTTCTTGCCAGCCTGATATGACCAGCAGTAGCAGCCCCTGACGTGCCCCAGCTCACCCAGCACATCGGACGCCAGGAGTCCCATGGCTGCCGCCTGACCGTGGTCTCCGTGTCAGGGGCCACATGCACGTGAAGGAAGTGGATGAGCAGATGCTTGAGGTCCACAACAAGGACAGCAGCTCTTTTGTTGGGTGAGCCCCCAGTAAAGTGAGAACAGCTGTCTGTGACATCCTACCCCCGGGGGGGGCTAAAAATGACCCCCACCTTCATCAGCAAGAGCGCAGCCATCCAGGGGCGGTTCTCGCATCTGGAGCAGGTCAAGGTCACGTTCTGGTGCACGGCCTGCGGGCACTGGCACATGGTGGGGGGCGGGGACCACACGGAGTTCATGAGGCCGAGAGCGACACGGACCCCTGGTGGCCAAGCCCCCTCAGGACAGGACGGCTTGCGGAGGAGGGCAGAGCAGAAGGTGGTCTAGAGCTGTGTGGTCCCCGGTAAAGCACGGCAGCCACGTGAAGGCTTCACGCCTCACGACCCGTTCGCTGCCTGCCATGTCGTGCCGGCGCCTTTTCCTTCCGGGCAGAGTGCTGTGCGGATGCCGCCATAACAGATTTCCCGTCGTGGAAAACAGAGCAGAACAGCGTGGCCAACACGCCAAACTCTCTCCCGCCCGAGGGACCCGGTGCTTGTTACGTCCTCTGCCTGGAAAATTTTCCTTTGTTTTCCACCACTTGGTTCCTCAGGTCTCTTCAGAGAGGACTTCCCCGGCCTTCTGGGCGGGACAGGTGTACCCGTATTCTAATAGCGCCGTGCTTATTCCCTTCCTAGTACTCAGGGCAGCCTGGGGTCAGTCATGGACTGTTGTCATGGTCTTTCCCTCACCCAGCTTCATGCCGGCAGGGCTCTGCTCTGTCTTGTTCACCGTTGTAGCCCTGCGCCCAGGGCAGCGCCTGGCTCCCTGCAGGCCTCCACCAGCATCTGCCAAATAAACGAATGAATAATAAATCCAAAGTCTCTGCAAAAGAGGACTGTATCAGCAAGGCCCCCACGGGAAGCAATGATGAACTTAAATTGAGGAGAATTTAAAGATTTATTTATTTTTATTTATTTGACAGAGACAGCGAGAGAGGGAACACAAGCAGGCAGAGTGGGAGAGGGAGAAGCAGTAAATTGAGGAGAATTTAATAAAGGGACTGCTTGTCAGATGTGGGAGAGTGAGGAGAAACCAGAAGGTATAGTGCAGTCCACTGGGCGAGGAGCAGTGGGGGCTCCATTACCATCCCAAGGCCCAAGGAGCATGGAGGAAGGGGTCACCAGAGCCAGGAGAGAGAGCAAGAGAGGGCCATACGGCAGCACCTGGGAGCTTGTTACAGAGGAGAACCGAGGAACTAAGTGCCTAACCTCATGCTTCTCCTCCTGTCCTACTGGCCCTTCTCATCCAGATGCAACCAGTAGCCAGGAGGGAGGGTGACAAGGGATCCCCAGCACACTGGTGTGGTTGTACAGGTCAGCCCTCATAGTGGAGGGCACGGGGAGAAGGTGGGGGCAGCCCTGGAGTGGTGGATGGAGAATGTACAACCTAAGGACCATAGAACCCAACAAAACACACACACACACACACACACACACACACACACACACTGGCATCTCCCACTTGAAACTCCTAACAACCAAAAGAGCATGGCTGTTGGTTCACACCCGTAGTGCAAAGGCTCCTGGAGGCAAAGGCAAAGAGGCACCCTCAGCCCCGGAGAAATCGGGTCTGTTCTAAGCAGTCAAAGCCTAGATGGGTCTCATTTCCAAAGCATTTTCTTAGATGTGCTTCTCAAAAAGAAGCTCTGTGTTACATTAAAAAAAAAAAAAAAAAAATGGGTACCAGAGTCAAATAAGTTCCAAAGGTCCTGGGTTAAATTGATTTTTCACTTCAAGGTTTGTGAAGCCCTTTACTATTCTAGTGTACATGGTTAATTTCCGAAAGAGGGGGCTTCTTGGTAGCATCGCATGGGCCGGTGAGTTCTTCAAAATACACCTAAGCCCTGCCCTGAGAATCAGGCCACTGCAGCTTTACCTCTTGAATTAAATTCGGTGTGGACACTGCAAGATGCCTAACTCCCAGGGATCTCCTTTACATTGCCTGCCCGAGTTAAGGGGTGAATCTTAGATGTTCGTCTTTTTAGGATTCAATGTCTATCCCAGAGCCAGCGTTGCCCAGTCACCCTGGATTTCTCAGAGTAAAAAGCTTGAATCCTCCAGAGAACTCAGAGCGACAGCCTGCTCGGAGGGCTCACGGTGTCTGTTTTCTGTCCTTGACCTTAGTTAGTCCCGAACCTGTTTGTCCTCAGCTCTGCACCACTCTGGTCCCTGGCAGTGACACACGCCGACCCAACTGCCTGCAGCAAATTACTCATCCCCGGGATTCTGCCCCGTCTGGTTCTACCCCCGTGACTCATTCATCTCCATCTGTGACACTTCAGTGTTCTCCAAGGTCATCCACGCTGTGCCCAGGATCACGTGTCCTTGTGGTTCTGAGCTCATCAGATCTCCTCAGTGGCTCCACCTGTTCTGTCCTCAACAATTTTCTTCTGGCTGCTGATTTTGTCCCATATCATTTTTTTATTCTTTCTACCTTCCTCTTTTTTCTGACCAACAGTGGGCAGTAGCTTCATTTTTTTCCCCTTTCTTCCCAAAGCTGCTCCTTCCCTCCTCCCCTGCCCTCTCACTGTTCCCTGTGGCTTCCCTGCATTCCTCTGGGCAGAAGTTACCATTAACTGCCATGTTGGGACCTTGAAACCCAACCCTCACTTCCATCGTGACACACTGACAAGTTAGCTGTTCGCTGGGGCCACCACAGAATTTATCATTCAAACCAGGATACTTTGAGTACGAAAGAGGGTGCTGTCAGTCAGCACACCAAAACAAGAGGTGTAAACCAGGACTGTCCCAAATGGGGTTTTATGGTCAACCCAGTGTTTGTAGACCTATAACCTGCCAAACTGCTGAGATTTCATAGAATTTTCTTTTATGAGATGCGTGTATGTCCTAATCCTGCAGATTTGAGTCACTACTCCTGAGCATATGGTTTCTTGAGTCACGTCTTGCATGTCTCAGACTGTCCCCCAGATCAGCCAGATTCCTCCTCTGAATGACAAGCTCCCCAGATGGGTGGCTAAACCCACTGTCGTATTCACGGTCATAGTCACTGAAGTTGTAGTTGCAATAACAGGGGCATCTGCTGCCTGGTCTTCCCCTCCCCTTTCCCCTTCCCTCCCCCAAGTTTTTATGCTACTTCCCTTATCCACCTTGCCCCAGCTTTCCAGGCACCTGCAGCAATATCCAGCAGGACATTCCCAAAGTCACGAGCAAGAACTTGTGGCTCACGGATCCCCAGACCGTAACCAGCCTGCTTCTGCTGTGAGGTCTGTGCCCTTCTTCCTCGGCAGCCAGATACCTTCTGGCAAGTGCCACGTGGGTTCCAGTAACCTCCCCATGTCAACGGTAAGGGATAGACCCCCAAGGCAAGCTAGTTTAGCCCCAAAGGGGAATTTATTGATTCAAGGATCTAAGTAGGAGGGACAGGGATGCAGCGGGGCTGGAGGAAAGCTTAGAACCAGAGATCTGAGGGCCACCCGGACTCCATCTGCAGCTCTGGTCCTATTTGGGGGCATCAGCTTGAGTGTCTCTCTTTGATGGTTAGCATTACCATATGCCAGGAAATGTGGTTTCTGAGCTCCCAAGTTTTGCACCTTGGTGGGGTGTGTGTGTGTTGTGTGTGTGTGTGTGTGTGTGTGTGTGTGTGTG
The DNA here is from genome assembly GCF_964656455.1 of Halichoerus grypus. NCBI lineage: Eukaryota > Metazoa > Chordata > Mammalia > Carnivora > Phocidae > Halichoerus > Halichoerus grypus. The sequence continues at coordinate 68,237,087 of NC_135717.1, forward strand.
TGTGTATGGCCACGGGAATAGTTCCATCAATTCCTACGTATGAACTTGGGGCAGGACAACCAGGAACCCCTGAGAGGACCCAGAGCGTGTAGGCATATCTCCTCTCAGTCTCCTCTCAGGAGGATCGATGAGGTCTCTGCTTGGACACAGGGGAGAGATTTCCTAACTGCTTGGTTATTAAGGCCTCTGCAAGAAATAGGTTTATTGGTGGTGTATGGACACTGGTGATGTCGCTTACATTCTCAGATTCTTCTGCCAAGTTTTGTTGATCCCTGGGGAAGGAAGAACTAATTTTGTTTAACTGATGTCCTTGGTGAATGTTTGACAGTGCTTTTGACCCAGAGGTCAACATTAAGATCACGGCATTGGGTATCCAGTCCCAAGATCCGACTTTGCATACCTAAGCGAATCAGCCAGAGCTGGAGCGAGAAGGGTGGGGGGGCATTTCCAGGAGGATGGATTTGCCAGGCAGAGAGGTCCAGAGGCTCCTGGACGATGAGTCTCCTGGACCCCTGGCACTGCCCACCTCAGCTGGGGAAGTCCCACTTCTCATCGCCCCACTTCTCATACCCCCACCCCCGAGGGCGTGCCTTCTCCCGCCCAGCGTGAAACACACCCTCAGAAAAACCCAGGCAAGCTTCCTTTTGTGTTGTTGTTTTACTTTATTTGTTGTTGTCAGCTGCTGCCGAGGTTGTTATTTTAGGAAGGTCCCTATAAGCTGTCATTACATGATTGCCCCGGCCTGCCACCAAACAAGCCAGAAACCGTCCCCGACACTCCCCTCCACCCAGACTGCTCCAGCACAACAAACAAGCCCTGACTTCCTCGCCCTGGCTCACCCCTCCAGTTCCTGCCCTCGCCTGCCGGGCTCCTCGCTGAGTGTCACCTCATGGTGATTTACTCATTTTTGCTCCCGTCCCAAGTGTTCTTCACCTTTGACACCTTTCCTTCTGGCACCTTGCACTTTTTTTGGTAGATAGAATCTGGTGTTCCCTTTTGTCAAGCTGCATGTACCCTTCTTTGAATTTCTCCAGGGGTCTTTTCTGAGGGCCCTGTTGCCCATGTGCCTTGTGATACACACACACACAGTCCCCACCACACACACACACGCACACACCACCACCACTCAACTCGATCAGATGCTCCTCTGTCCCTCCCCCTTTCCCCCTTTAGGGATCTAAACCAAGCAAGGCCATCCTTGTGCCCGTGGGGCTGATCAGCTCCAGGCAGTGTCCTGTGGCTTCTCCAGGTCATTCCCCAGCTTCCCTTCGCCTTTCTTCAGCATCCTCTGGGACATCCCTCATTCCTGCCTAAAAACGTTCCGGCAGGCTCTGCTCTCTGGCATCCGGCCTGCCCTCTGGGCACGTGCTACCAGCCCTGTGTTTTATTTCCCTTCTCACTCTGGGCCCACCTTTGCTGCAGCCAGCACATGGGTAGTTTATACAAATGTAAACTTCCCTCCACCCCAAGGTTACCCCGGGTGTTTTTTTTTTTTTTTTTTAAGTCAAATCCCAGTTGTTGGCACTACGCTTGAAACACTACTCTCAACTGCATGGTTGAATTCAGAGTTTCCTCTTTTTTGTTGCATTTTAAAAATCACAAAGTGTGATTCTTTGTCATTGTAAAAATAACACATAGTTGCAATCAAAATGTAGCAGTTAAAATATTAACATTTTAGGGGCACCTGGGTGGCTCAGTCGTTAAGCATCTGCCTTCAGCTCAGGTCATGATCCCCGGGGTCCTGGGATCGAGCCCCGTCATCCGGCTCCCTGCTTGGCGGGAAGCCTGCTTCTCCCTCTCCCACTCCCCCTGCTTGTGTTCCCTCTCCCGCTGTCTCTCTCTGTGTCAAATAAATAAAATCTTTAAAAATAAATAAATAAAATATTAACATTTTGTTGTGTGGTATGTCCTTCCTGTTGTTTAGAAGATATAGTTGTTTTCTTTTTAAGATTTTATTTACTTGTCAGAGAGCAGAAGCAGGGGGAGTGGCAGGCAGAGGGAGAAGCAGGCTCCCCGCCAAGCAGAGAGCTGGTCGTGGGGCTCGATCCCAGGACCCTAGGATCATGACCTGAGCCAAAGGTAGATGCTTAACCGACTGAGCCACCCAAGCGCCCCTGCATGTGCTTTTGAAAGGAGTCAGGAGTTGGAGTAGGGAGAAAGCATAGTGATAAGTTGACAGTGTACACACTGACCGAAAATGTACTGAAAACTCACACCAACCCTTTTCACACACTTCCTCTTTTTTTTGGGGGGGGACCTTTTTTTAGTTATCCCAGTTTAGTTCTTAATTACCATCAGTGAGAGTAGAAGGGGAAGGAAGCAAATACCACCCTTCTTGAGTAGTTGGGCTATTTTAGGTCTAACGTGAGGAATCCACAATTAAAGCTTTGAACTAAAAGTCTTATTAAGCTTCACACCAGTGTTGTAAATTACTAAACCTCACTTCTCCAGTTTGGGTGTCAAAAAGCCAAAACATGTGTTGGCTATAACTATTTAGGTATGGTGGGATCCCTCCCCTCCATGTTATTTCCTACTCATGCAAACTTTCTGTTATTTTGCCCTTTCTTGACCACTTAGCTTCCTCTCAAGTTAAATTTTAATTCATTAAGGAAATGGTTCATAATTTTTTGGTTTTTATGGTTCATAATTTTTTGGGTTTTTTTATAGTTCATAATTTTTTGCTAACTAGGCTATGTACAACCAAGATATTAAAAGCCATGCCAAAGTTTATAAAACTTCTGGAGCCCCTTCACTAATAAACTATCTCATCCTTGGTATCTTTTGAGGGTATTTTCAAATCCCTTCCAAGCCCTATTAAGATTCCACATGTTCCTTTGTGCAGAACAGGGATTGCCAGATAGAAGGGTCCTTCATTCACTTCTTCATTCACTTTTCCATTCACTCATTTGTTCAAGAGATGTTTATTAAAGCACCTACTATGTGTAAACTTTGTGATACACCCTCTCATCTACCACAATCTGGCTATAGTGAAACAGGATCCAAGTCCCAGCCCTAGTGTCAAAATTCAATCAAGAGTTGAGAAGTTAGGGGTGTCTGGGTGGCTCAGTTGGTTGAGCATACCACTCTTGATTTTGATTCAGTTCGTGATCTCAGGGCCATGAGATCAGGCCCCGTATCAGGCCCCGTGCTCAGCAGGGAGTCTGCTTGAGGATTCTCTCTCTCCATCTCCCTCTGCCCCTCCCCTTGCTCATGCTCTCTCTCTCTCATTCTCTAAAATAAATAAATAAAATCTTAAAAAGAAAACAAACTAAAGAGTTAAGAAGTTATTCTCTGTTCTGAATACCTTAGCAAAAAGGACCTCTTTGTATAACTTGCAAAGATGACTCTATCACAGTGGCAGACCTACCATAACCCCTGGAGTAGATCACTCTTTAATACTCACCTCCTCTATAGGACAAAATCGCTTTCGATCGTAATCATAAAATGAAGTAAATTATAGTTGTGACCAGAAAATAAGCCCAGACAATGAAAATAGTTTCTTACTGAACTTCAACTGTATAACCATGCCAGTAAAAATAAATAAATAAATAAACAGAAATACTACATTTAAAAGATAAAGGGCTAGTATCCAAAGTCTATAAGGAACTTATCAAACTCTACACCAAAAAACAAAAAATCCAGTCAAGAAGTGGGCAGAAGACTGAACAGATATTTCTCCAAAGAAAGCATACAAGTGGCCAACATACACATGAAAAAATGCTCCATATCCCTTGTCATCAGGGAAATACAAATCAATGAGATACCACCTCACACCAGTCAGAATGGCTAAAATTAACAAGTCAGGAAACAACAGATGTTGGTGAGGATGCGGAGAAAGGGGAACCCTCCTACACTGTTGGTGGGAATGCAAGCTGGTGCAGCCACTCTGGAAAAGAGTATGGAGGTTCCTCAAAAAGTTAGAAATAGAACTACCCTATGACGCAGTAATTGCACTGCTAGGTATTTATCCAAAGGATAAAATGTAGTGATCTGAAGGGCCACCTGCACCCCAATGTTTATAGCAGCAATGTCCACAATAGCCAAACTGGAAAGGGCCCAGATGTCCACTGACAGAGGAATGGATAAAGAAGATGTGGTGTATATATACAATGGAATATTACTCAACCATCAAAAAGAATGAAATGTTGCCATTTGCAACAACGTGGATGGAACTAAAGGATATTATGCTGAGTGAAATAAGTCAGTCAGAGAAAGACAAACACCATATGATTTCACTCATATGTGGAACTTAAGAAACAAAACAGATGACCATAGGGGAAGGGAAGGAAAAATAAAATAAGATGAAAACTGAGAGGGAGGCAAACCATAAGAGATGCTGAACTCTAGGCAACAAACTGAGGGTTGCTGGAGGGGACGTGGGTGGGAGGATGGGATAACTGGGTGATGGGCATTAAGGAGGGCACTTGATGTAATGAACACTGGGTGTTATATGCAGCTGATGAATCACAAAATCCTACCTGTGAAACTAATTTTTAAAAAAGCAAAAATTTTAAAAAGAGAGAAAAATGTGAAAGATTAATATTTTTAATTGCATGAATGTGTTTTTGAGAGAGGAAAAAACTATTTCTTTTCTGTTGCAGTTAAGAATAAATTATAGTTTCTGGTTTCCAGCTGTTACTCATGCAAATCTGTCGATGACAGACTGATCTTTGGTCGATCTTCTCTGCATATGCATGTGCAGTACACTCTATAGCAAGGTCAGATTTGTACATCTTTCTTCACTTACAGAAGTGAAGTTGATTGATTGAAGAGCAATGTTTATGAATTTTAATTACAAAGCGTTTCTTCCACATGAGACAACAGATATACACATAGTTACAAAAAGAATATAGTTTAACAGAGATTCATATAAATGGCACTTCACAATAAGAAATCGGAATACTGTCAATGTTTTCGTTTCTTGGGGGTTGATCCCAGTGGCTTTCAAAATCTTCGCATTAAAAAAATTTCCATTATCTTGTAAATATTTTCTCCAGAAAATTCACTGTAGAGTTTTCTCTATATTTGCTAAAAACTTCCAGTTTTCCTTCTTCTGCAAAAATCAGAGCATGAACACTGACATTGTTTGACCTATTCCTTTATTTTTAAATTTTTAAAAAAGATTTTATTTATTTATTTGACACAGAGAGAGAGAGAGAGCAGAAACAGGGGAGCAGCAGGTAGAGGGAGAGGGAGAAGCAGACCCCCCAGCTGATCGGTGAGCTCGACGCAAGGCTCAATCCCAGGACCCTGGGATCATGACCTGAACTGAAGGCAGACACTTAACCAACTGAGCCACCCAGGCACCCCCGACCTATTCCTTTAGTGTCTAGTTCTTGGGGACAACAACTGGGGCATTCAAACATTGCACTTTGGGTTTCTTCTGGCAATGGAAGGCCAGCATCTTTTGTCATTTCTCCATATTCTTCTTCAAAATTTAATTCTATTTTCTATGTCAACAGTCCTTGTTCAATATTTTGTGGCTGCAGAATCAAAGGCCTTCTCCATAAAGTCTAAGCTGATCCTCCCAACTTCAGAGTTGGGATTACTTTTTCCTAATTAGTCTTTGTGGTCTGCACAGCTTCATACTGAACACTCCATTTCTCTGGGAAAGGCTTTGGGTTTGTTACCTACAATCTATGGTCATTTTTAATTGATGAGGTGAGATGACAAAGAATAAATACAATTTCCCATAATTCCAAAAAAGATCACACATGAAATAAACATGTCCAAAAGTGAGAATGATTTGCAGAAGACACAAATAAGAACGTGATCTATCTCTTTGGTCTTTGCTGGACACCGGCACCAAATTGGGTATGTTCACCCATATCCAATTGTTCCAAGATTTCTTTGATGCATTTGGTAGCAATCTTCCCTGAAATACAAAAGATGTCCAAAACTGATTACTTTATTTTAATTGACCACCTTCCATAAGGACATACCTAATCACTTCAAATATTAAATAACTGTGAGAAATATCAGGAGTGCAAGAAAAAGAATGCCAGTGTATTCTGCTTTTTTTTTTTTTTTTTAAAGATTTTGTTTATTTATTTGACAGAGACACAGTGAGAGAGGGAACACAAGCAGGGGGAGTGGGAGAGGGAGAAGCAGGCTTCCCGCGGAGCAGGGAGCCTGATGCGGGGCTCGATCCCAGGACCCTGAGATCATGACCTGAGCCGAAGGCAGACGCTTAACGACTGAGCCACCCAGGCGCCCCTGTATTCTGCTTTTTTAAACCTCTACCACTATTTTCAATTTGATGTAATTTTTCGGTTGAATAAATGAATTTTGAATATTTTGGAAATGTGCATGAAATAAAACTCTCCTCTAAGAGAATAGTATGCTTAATTTTTACAAAATGTTCCTTCAAAACTGGACTGCAGTTTGAGACCGGAAATATCCACCAGTGCCAACAAATTTCCTTTGATTCAGAATGATGTATCTGCTCCTTAACCACAGAGAAGTTCAGCTGGGCTAAAAACACAATTAGGTTCAAATGATGATATAAGATTTCTCACGCTTTTCTCTTTCCTCATCTATTTTCACTTGATAGATCTGATCAGTAATTTTTAAGAGTTTGCATTCCGTTGCCAGGGTTTTCTGCAGCAAGAGAGATGTGATGCAGCTATCTCGCATTCACGGACTTGAAGATCAAATTTCTTCAGGTTTTAAAGCCAGACGCAAAATTGAATGTTCCATTTTTTTAATCTCATCAGCAAGCAGTCTTCAACAGAAACAAAACACATTTTTAAAATTGTAATAAACCATCTATATTCTCTGCAGTTTGGGTACTTGGGAGATACTTAAAAACCATGAAGTTGTCAGATGTCAACTCTCTGTTTCATACTTTTCTCCTTTTTGTGGAACAGCAGAGAAGGAACCATCTTTATTGTGAGAGGCTCATTTTTCCTCTGCACCAGGTTATTCTTCAAATGGTATTGCCCTCCCCCAAAAAAGGTTTTTGATCTATTTTTTAGCTTTAAAACCGACAATTACTAATGTAACACTATGTGTCAATGACAGTTCAATAAAAAAATGAAACCAACAAGTAGGAACTACACAATGATTTTAATTTTAAAGATGTTATTTAAATTTAAAATATGTCCTGTATGAACCAAATTTTACACTTACCAACCAAAAATACTTTGCCTCACAGTGTGCACTCTATTTTACCATTTAAAATTTTAAAACACAAATAAGAATTCCAAATGGTCACATAGAGTGACTGAATTAAAATCATATAAATTCTGTTGCTACTTCTCTAAAACCACTGGGCTGTCAATCATTGTTCATTGTGAATCTCCTGTTTAAACATAGGGATCTGTGAGATCACGGGGCTACAGACCCCAACCACACCTGGATGAACTTCATTCTGTGACATTAAAAACTTACTCTTGAGACGCATACATGTGGCTGAGTTCTCTGTGGGGTAACTTTATAACTAGTTCCCCAAAGTAGCTACCACCTAATGTTTAGTGAAAGATAAGTAATGGTTCCACTCTTGGGAGGCACTTAGGGTAGTAAAATTCATAGAGACAGAAAGCAGAATGGTGGTCACCAGGGGCCGGTGGGGAGGGGCAACAGGAACTTTGTTTAATGTTACTGTTTAATGGGGACAGAGTTTCAGTTTTACAAGATGAAAAAAGTTCTGCGGATGGCTGGTGGTGAAGGTCACACAACCTTGAAATGCTTAATGCCACTGAACTGTACTCTTAAAAGTGGTTAAAATGGTAAATTTTATATTTAATGTGGTATATTTTATCAGTTTTTTAAAAAAACAACTAGTTTAAAAAAAGGGAACGGGTAATTAAAATGTGGTAACTTTAAGCATGTCTGTATTGTTAAAAGTCAATTGGTTAGAATTTAGAGCAACAAAAGAGTTCTTTCAGGAAGCAGCGTTTTATCACTGACTAGGGCATAGTAATAATCAAAAGCACATTGACTTCTAGTTGATTTCATGATTGTCTGTGAGTTCCCTATAGACAACACATCTCCTTGTCCCCTGAGCTCTGGAGGATAGCTCCCACTGCCCCAGGCTTGGTGCACCACCGTTCTGTCCTTTCCTTGATAATAACCCTGGTTGCACATGTCAAGATGAAGAGATGATTAAGTGGTGGGTTTCCCAATCTCAACACGTCCCAGCTGAGCCGGTCATCACCTCAGTCCCCACCCTTGCCCTAGAGGACCACCTATCTCACTTTCCTCTCTCGGTCAAGAGCCATGTAATTTCAGTCCCCCAGACTTAAACATTTATGTTCACGGGCTCATTCCTTTCCTTCACCTCCACATCCAGCAATACACAACTCCTACCCATTTTCCCTTTGAAGCACGTCTTATGATATACCCTCTACCATATTCAGATCCAGGCTTGCATTAAGTATTAAGTAAATATATAACAGTTTCCCAGCGAGACTCCCTGGATCCAATTCCCCTTTCTTTTGAAATGGATTTATTGTTTCTGCTCGGCTGAAGTGCCTAAGTGCTGCTTTCATCTCAAAACCTTCAATAACAACCTCTTTCCGGCCACACCAAGGGGAAATGGACCTGCCTGTTCTCAATGCCCTTCAAAGAATGATCCCACCCATTTGCCAGTATTTCTCACAATCCTTCAACTTCTGTTGGGTCAGGATGACCCCATTGGTGCTCCACAAATTTGTCTTGCTCATTCCTGCCCCTGGGCATTTGTTCACTCCGCTTTCTTTGCCTGTGGTAAGCTTCCCTACGCCCAGCCATATCCTACTCACAGGTCTCTCCCAGGGCTATAGCCTCCAGCAAGCTATATCATCTCTCAGATAATTAAAAAAAAAAAAAAATGGCCGGAGTGAGAAAGACCTAAACTAGGTGCTCTCTGAGACCCTGTGCCAGAGATCTGCCAAATGCCCCTCCAGATCAGACCTCCTCATTCTCCACCAGCTTTTAGCCCAGGGGGTGACCCCCCATGGCTACCTCAGTAGACTCTTACTCTCTGGTTTCTGATGGGAACAGATACCTTCTAACTCCTTTGTGCTATTGCCCTGGGGTTGGCCATGTCCATTGACCAAAGGTCACTGCACCTTTCAAGGTGACTTCTTCTACATGACTGTCTTTCTGAGTTCAGTAACTGCTCTTTCCCCTAATTCCCTCCAGCCTGGCGTTGGTAACAGTTCTGCTGCTACTAGCCTGAAGCTATCGAATATTCCCCCGAGCTTCCCCTACATTGCTATCTCTGGAAGAGTGTCACTGTGAATACAGTTTTCTCGGATTACCTTATCTCTTGAATAGGATACTCCAGAATATCCTATCTCTTGAATGCCCCATCTCTCTTCTCATGGAACTCTGTATCAGATGCAATTTACACACCTCCTCAGATGCGCTTGACCCCGCTTGTCTCCAGTGCCCTTGGTTTGCTTACTCATGGAGACTCCCCCCACCACTGCCCATTGCCACAGCTGCCAACGCTGACCATCTCCAAGTCTCCACCGAAGTGCCAACATGGTCTCTGTTGCTCATGCTCCGGTGGGAGCCCCAGCAGTTCGGATGCCCAGGCCTGACAGGCCCTCCCGTCACTTATGGATTTGGATGAAGTGATAAGCTACAGCACATGGAAACTGGCTTCCCAGGAACTGCGCCAAGGTGTCTGGAGACACAACCCAGATTGTAGGGAGGCTGACACTCATGCAGGAAGCTAAACCAATGAAAGAGAAGATAGGAGGGGGAGAGAATGAGTCTCTTTCTCTTCATCCCATCAGGAGGCTGTTCTGGGACACAGTGTTCTTTCTATACGGCCCCTCTGAAGATATTTGGTGTGATGAAGCAACCAGCTGTGTGTCTTTTCTTAAAGCTGTGGCCTGTTCAGTAGTATTACTGTTCATTTGCTTCCCATCCTTTCCTGTCTCACTTCCTTCTTCCTTCTCTTCCCTCCTCCCTCCCTCTCACGGCTCTAGGATTGTACATCCTATAAAACATCAGCACGTAAACTCGGGCTCATGCTCTCTCTTCTGGGGAGCCCTGTCTAAGAAAGACCCTAACTGAAGCAGACCCCTTCCTGCTCTCATCACAGCTCTTCCTCCTTCAACTTTATATTCTCTGTGTACCCTACACAACACTGTGCCATGCCATTATTGAACTACATGGAGTGACTTGGTTGCTTTGTTTATGGGTTTTGGTCTAATTGGACAGCCAGACTGTAAATTTTTTAGGAGCTAAGACCACATTCTATACAGTTCTGTTTGTACTGGAGAAGAGGTTGTGTCCCAGTAACAAATATTGCAATAATTCGAGTAACTATTTCTAGAGGTAGGCATAAGGTAGCGGTCAGGGGATTTGGATTCTTACCTTAATGAGGTTTGGTAGGTAATTTCTTTCCCCAGTGACACGGGGAAGCAGTTGAGTGTAGTGAGAAGGGCATGAACTTTGGAATCACATGGACCTGGGTTCAAATCTCAGGTCTGCCATGTACTGGGAATATACCCTCACATGACTCACTCAAACTCCCAGAGTCTCGGTTCCCTGGATTAGTAATATACGTAATGTCCCAAATGTCAGCCGCAATGCATGCACTCAGTAAATGTCAGGCTCATTTCTTCTGAGGCTGCTCCCTTGCTTGACAGTATGAAACCTCACATAACAATGGCTCAGTGACAGGTTGGCCACGTCTAAGGAAACAGACTTTGGAAATCCTGAACGCAGCCTTCCCCTGCCCAGGCCAGGGCTCTGGCTTACAGGAGGCAAACAGGATCCACTCTGGCCTCGGCCTTCTGAGTCTCAGCCACCGAGCTACGTGACAAAAGAGACTAGCACTCCCCGCCATACCTGCCAACTCTAAGGTTAAGGTTAGTTTGGAAGAGCTTTGCTTTTAGGACATTTGGCATCACTTGCTGAATTCACAATTGATTTGATTGATTCTGTGATGCTATTGATTCTAAACAGAAATAATAATGCTGTAATACTGTTATTTATAATAAGAAATATATATTTGGTCTTTGTCCCCGTGTCCCATCGTAAAACCCTTGGAATTTATAAAAGTGATTAAAGGGGTCTTGATCTTCATAACGAACTCTTCTTGATCGCACCTGAGTTTATGTTAATGAGGTCACTTTTGGAAAGCACCTAAGGATGGAGACCAGATGCCAAGAGATCCACCATGTGATTAGAGGATTGGAAGTTTCAGTCCCACTCCCCTAACCTTCAGGAGGGGAGAGGGGCTGAGGGCTGAATCAATCACCAATGGCCAGTGATTTAACCAATTGAACTTCTGTAATAAAGCCTCTATAAAAACCCAAAAGGATGGGGTTTGGAAAGCTTCCATGTTGGTGACCCAGGACACGTGCCCACCACGCCAGGCCCCAAACTCCATGAGGATTAAAGCTCCTTTGTTCAGAATCTCGCCACATGTATCTCTTCCTCTGGCTGTTGATTCCTATCCTTTAATATCCTTTGTAATACACTGGCAATCTAGTAAATAAAATGTTTCTCTCAGTTTTTTGAGCCACTCTGTCAATCAAACCCAAGGAGGAAGTCATGGGGACCTCTGATGGATAGCCAGTGAGTCAGCAGTCTGGGTGACAACTCAGACTTGTGATTGGCATCTGAAGTGTGTTTGTGGGGGCGGGGGGCAGTTTCGTGGGACTGAACCCTTGGCCTGTGGGATCTGATGCTGTCTCCAGGAAGGCGGTGTCAGAATCGAGTTGAATTACAGGGAACACAGCAGGTATCAGAATTGGTGGTAGTTTGGGGAAACCACCCTCTACGTCGGAACTGGTGACTAGAATCCGGTTAAATGCCAAAACTACAGTGTGATTTACATGGAAGGGGTTTGATTCCCACAGAGGTATTCATTAGAATATGACTATAGCCACAGCTACATCCCCAGATCTTGAGCACGCAGCTCGCACTTAGCAACACCCTTTGTCATCGTTAACTTTAATGAGCAGCTCTTGGCTTTGTTTTCTATACCAAACACCATCAGTTATTCCCCTGTCCCCATCACCTTGAATCTGCCTCCATGTGTAGAACCTTTTCTCCCCTGCGTCCTGTACCCCAGAACCTATTCTCATCCACATAGATCACATCCCATGACATCAACCGGAGATAAGATCCAGCCTCTTGGTATCAGGACAAAGGAAACTTGATCAGTCTAGCCACGTCGTTCCTATCAATTCCCCACACCCCAAAGATTACATGAGTATAAACTGCTGTCTTGCTTCAGCTCTAGGATTCCTTGGGCCTTCGATAGCCTGAGGGCAGCCGTGAATGGCAGACAGCTGTGTGCTCTTGTGTCAAGGTCCTGATGTAGAAGAGAAGGACTTTGATCCCCATCCCTGCTCTGTGCACAATTAGATTCAGACCTTAGATCCGTAAACTTGTTACCATTCCATTTCCCTTCCTATAAAGTAAAAAAAAAAAAACCAGAGAGAGTGTGGGGCTAGGGGGTGGAGGGAGGCAGGGGGAGACAGAGAGAGAGAGAAAATCCCAAGCAGGCTCTATGCCCGACGCAGGGCTCAACCTCACGACCCGGCGATCATGACCTGGGCCGAAATCAAGAGTCAGATGCTTAACCGGTTGAGCCACCCAGGTGTCCCTAAACTAAATTTTAAAGATTTTAATGTCTGGAAGCAAACTGAGAGGTCATCTACTTCCAGGCCTCATTCCCAGAGGAGGAAAGAAAAGCAGAAGGAGAGCCAGATTCGAGCCTCCCGCTTTACGGAAGAAGTGGTTGGTAAAAGCTTTGTGTAAGACAGATGTAAGACTTATGTTAAGTAAGATTACTCTTATTATAAAACACTTCCTTCCATAATGGGAAATATTCTGTCAAAAAAACAAGACATAAAGCTATGTATAAATCATGCTAGCAGGTGTACATTTTATTGTTGTTTTACAAAGAAGGGTGTTGCAGAATCACATGTTTGTATATGCATAGAATATCTTTGCTAGCAGCAATTTCTTCTGGAGAGCTGGCCTGGGGAATTGGGAGGGGAGTGGGTGTCAGGCACGAGAGGTCAGGCTGAAACGGTGAGTGATGAAAGCACTTGCCAAATCTTTTCTGTTTGCTCTTGCCTGCCGGCCAGACGAGAAAAGAAACTTTGGGTTTCAGTGAGAAAATCTGAATTAATTACCTCGTTCATTCTCTTCCTTTCCTATGTGACTTAATTAAGATAGAAACAACTGGGCCTTTTTGGCTCGCTGGCCCTGGCAAGGACTCGCATGTTCCACACAGAGAGAAAATCTAGCATGAGTTAAAGAAAATAATAAGAGCCAACACGGGTACAGCAATGCTGTAACGCCCGCAATCGTTAGTGGTATTCGTGCGATGATACAGTGATAGGCGGGCTCAGGGCACCTCCCCGCGGAGCTGTGATGAGAGGATGCTGTGCTCTCTAGCTGACGCCTCTCTGATCTGCACTTCCAGTGGGCTTCCGTCGTCTGCTCACCAGAATGAACGGGATCTCCTGAAACCAGCTACTGCGCGCTGGGCAGCCCCATAACCAGCTTTTATCTCGTGGCATTTTGGATGCAACAGGTATCTCTGAATTTCCTAAGTACCCAGAACTTTAAACTAACCCTGAAAATAAATGAAGCATGCGCTCTGTTCTCAGATGGGATCGCTCCGAGCGGTCACGTCTAACTGATTCTGGAGGGAGACAAAACAGATTCCCCACATCTGGGTTAACTATGGGTGACATGGGGGGAGATTGTAGTCCGCGTAGAGGGACGAGCCAAGCTCCAGCTGTTGAGGAGCAGCTGAGTAGGGAGCAGGATTGCTGGCTGTCCCATGCTCTCTCCCTCTTCGCTCTGTCCTGCACGCCCTCCCGAGAACCCATCAAAAATCCCGCTGAGGGTGCATACAGATGAGTACAAAAGTGCTTTGTCCATAGCTACTTTGCATCTCTCCTCTCTCTGGCCCCAGGTGCGCTTTGAAACCATGTTATTGTAATCATGGTTTTCTTGTGCATTTGAGATTAGATCGACATTTAAAAATCTAGCTCACAGGCAGAAGGTAAAACTGCAAGTAAATGCTTGGCCAAAGAAGTCTTTGTTGAAACAGCGGGGACGTGCGTCAAAATAGTCTCCTAACAATTGCAACATAGAAGGCGTGTCCTTTCAGCGGGGACTGGATACTTGAGGGGCTGGGCCCTCTCCTACTTCTCTACCCCGCAGGGGCCAGCACAGTTCTTGGCACAAAGTAGGTCTCCAATAAGGCTTCAGCTCTCCATCAGAGCTGGCCTGCTCTCCACTAACTAGGTCTGCTCTCCCCTGGGTGCATTCCCTCCTGGCTGCCCTTGAGGGGTTGGCCGTGGACCTGTGGCATCAAGCAATCTTTACTCCCAATCACACTGCAGACCTACAAAAAAAAGTCCCCCCAGGCCCTTCAGAAAACACTGGTGTTTTGTTCAGGGCAAATTAAGCTCAGAGACTGAGATTCTTTGCCAATAATTTATTTGACACAGACTCATTACGGGAATTAAAATTCATAATAATAATATTTCACAAGCCAATAGCATACCAGATAATGCCTCTTAATAAGCCAATAAAGGAATAACACACTCCAAACCAATGACAGATAAATTACACTATTGTTCCAGGCAAAGGGAAGGTGAAAGAAATAAAGTCCAAATTTCGTTGAGGGGTACCTTTGTACAAGTTGGTTCTCAGTGGAGTAGTCAGTCCTTCCAACTAAAAGCCGGCTATCAGCTGCCGGCGTAGGTCCCTCACTGCTGGGGCCTGGAGCTGGCGGGTGATGGCGCCGTCGTTGGAAGGCAAGGTGGGCTGCTCCGAAGGTTATTGGTCCAGAGACTGTTCCACGGTTTGCACCACGGGCTACAAGGAGTGGGCTCGCCAAGGTAGGAATAGATGTCCCCTCTTCTTCCTGAGACTGTCAGCCCTACTGACCGAGAATATCCCGGCCACGGCAGAAGCAGGCGTCTCAAGATCTCTGGAGAGCTCTTTAGATCAGCAAAGAGTAGTCTTATCTAACCGGACGCCTCTCGAATTGCTGGTCAAACCTCTTGGTTTTGCAGCTTAAAAGTCCATCGAGTGAGGACAGCACAGCCGTTACTGTGGTGTCAGTAACACAATGGTCCTTTCTGCTCCAGGTGTGAGAGTTCGAGAACAAAGTCCTAATATCCAATTTCAAAACCATTTGATCAAAACAAGTTACTCAAAACAAGTTCAAACCACAAACAACGTTGTCCATAAGGGGCTTTCTAAACATGGATTTGAAATCACAGCAAGTCTGTACACAACCACTGGCTTTCATATTGAGGTACGAGACTGACATCTGCTATCAAGAAAAGATGGATTGGCTCAGTCGGGCTGGTAACGGGCATGCACTAGGGAGGAACACAGGGGCTGACGGGAATCCGTGCCGCGGACTTCCAGGCCGACTGCAGCGCTTGGCACCGTGGCAGACACCTGGTGGAAACTTCACTCCAGAGCTGACCCCCGATGAGAGCTGTCCGTCCAAGGCTGGGCAAATCCCCCCTAGGGCCAGCAAATTCCTGGTAGGCAGTCTTCCTGACCTGTTTCAGGTTATTGTACAGACCCCAAGGCAAGCACAAGGTAGTATAAAATGTATAAAAACAAGAAGGCATGGCTCCAGCATGTGCCACGTGACGACCAGCAAGTTTATCTATAGACCACCCTATCCAACAAGGGGCTTAGACACGATGATCTCCAGACCCAAGCAGGAAAGGTCCAGTCTGTCTTCCATGAAGCATTTCAACGTCCGCACATAATCGGAAGCCTTGTTGCCTGAGGCATGATTTATCAAGGGGGCAAGAAGTAGGTTTTAGGGTGTGATCATTCTGTCCCAGCTACACTCAAGCCTGACAACCCCCCTGCTTGCCTTCTCAGGAAGCAAATGATGGGTTCCCTCAGGGCCAACTCAGGGCCTCCTTCTTCTCTTAATCTGACTCTGTCTGCTGGCCCATCCCAGGCTGCAGCTCTTGGCTTCTTAGGTCAACAGCTCTGCAGGTGCCCCGTGCACAGATGCCAGCCCTGAACGTGCCCTGCTAGCCCTCAAGACCGCTTTCTCGGCCCCCACCGCCCCTGATCATCTTTTGGCAAACATTCCCAGATCTTTCCATGAGAGCTCCAATTTATTTAAAAGGCATGCTTTTTCTCCCAGTGGAATTTGTTAACTAAACAATTCATATTGACTGTTTCGGTTTTTCAGGAAAATCATCAAAGGTTGTACACCTTGGCCCAGGGACAGGTCCAGGTTTTGTTGGACCTGATGTAGGATAATATAGAAGCAGGCACAGGGCCATGGGGGTGCCCAGGCAAGTGAGGGGCCCTGAGGCTGAAGCTTCATTAGGTTGGTGGTGAAGCCACCTCTGCCCTTATTTGGAGATCTGAATCCCAGCGAGAGCACAGGGCTTTTCTGCAGCAAGACAATCCATCACCTACGACGGTCTATCACCTGCCAGGAGCACAAAGAGGAAGAAAAGGCGAACTAGAAGTAGAAAGGCCTGGCTTCCACGACCAGCTCTGTCTCTTTACCTGCTCTGTGATCTGAAGCATAAAGTGACCTACCTCACTGTGCTTTAATTCCCCCTCTGAAGAAAACCCGGAGGCAACGGTCCATCTTTCATGCATGTGCTGTGAGGATTCCAAGGATGGCTTTAGGTAACACACATAGAAGTGCGTCATACGGTTTGCTCAGAGAATGAGTGAATCCAACTCCCATCCAACAATTTTCATCAGAATTTGTGTTCAGGATTAAAATTTACCTTATACAAGGCAAGTTAGTTATTTTATTTATTTCATTTCGTTTTTTGAGAGAGAGAGTGCACAAACAGCCAGGGTGGCGGTCAGAGGGAGAGGGAAAGAGAGAATCTCAACGAGGCTCCGCGCTGAGTGCGGAGCCCGATGCAGGGCTCCATTTCACAACCCATGAGATCAGGACCTGAGCTATATAAACCACTGTCCTGACGCTTAACCAACTGAACCACCCAGGCGCCCCCAAGACAAATTAGTTATTAACTTGACAAACAACAGACACAGAACCGACAAGCATGTATTCCAAGGTAGTATAAAATGTATAAAAACAAGATGCAAAACAGAACCACACTTAGCCTGAACCAGTGACTGACGATTCTTTTTCTGCCCCATGCGCGGGAGGGACATGGCGTAATCCAGACAACAACAATGGCTTAAGGCTGCAACAATAGAAGAGGGGCTTATAAATAATTTGCAAACCTCTCAGGTGTTCTTTGCTTCCTCATGATACACGTTCTCCTCCAACCTATATCCCAAACCCCATAACCCACCCCCAGTCCCAGTTGAGAATCACACTCTTTCCAAGAATTAAGGTAAAATACTGAGTTTATTCAGTTGATTTGACCAATTATACTGGATAAAAGTGTTGGTTTCATTTGCATGATGTAAAAACATACTTTAAATGGGAATACTCACATATTAACAATGGTAAAAATATATGTATAGGTAAGAAAGATTCATGGAGGCATTTGATATAAAACATACACAGTATGCTATTTTAATACACAAATGCTTAGAAGAAAGTAGAGTCAGAAGAGTTACAAAAGTAGCATCATTAAGAATTTAGAAATGTTTCCATTTTTCTTAAAGGTCACATTCTCATCCTTTGGGATGTACAGAAATTATGTGGTTTACACAGTTTTATCCACATTCAAAACATCATGTTTTAAATGTTTTAAGCATAGCATATACAGTACAAAATGTTTCCATAGGAACATAACAGAACCTGTCACTAGTGGTCTGCTGTCAGATGGCTCCTAAATAATCAGCCATTTTTAAGACACTAGTCCAGCTTATTGCTATAATATTCAAGTTGTTCTATTCACCCAAAATACAATGACTTTAATTTATACTAGAACCTACCTACAAAGGCTCAAGGAGTTATCATATAATATACACCAATATATATAAAACAACTATTCTGAGTTAAATGAAGTTCTCATCCTTAAATTAGAACCAAGAATAGTAATTTCAGGCTAAGACATTATCCTCGTGATATCCTCGGTATTTTTAACATTTTGAGCAAAGTGCACAGTGAATGGAATCAATCACCAGAAATGATCCTTCTACGAACTCTCAGCTTCCTTTGAGTTACACCACCTGAGACATGAGAACCTTTAGACTGGGGGCTACCAAGGCAGCTTCACGAATCAAACCCATGGGAGCCACGTGGAGTCACATTCATGAGTCACAGGGAGCCCATATCCGCTTCCCTATACAGAGCCCCGGTGTCGAGTCAGCAGAACCAGCTTCCAGGAGCCCAGTGATGAGTCTTAATTATTTAGAGCAAATGATGCCACCGATCAGCCATATTCTAGTGTTGGTGGACCCCGTACAAGGTTGAAATAGCCAGCCAGGGCCCCAAGGTCTATGTAGAGAGAACGTTGCCTCTTTAGCATCTCAGATTCCTCAGTGCTTCCTGTGCATGATGAATCTGGAAAGGGAAACATTGAAAAAACTAAAATTAATGACCAGGTGACATGCTCAACAACAAATACTTGTTTTTTTCTGGGGGAAAAAAAAACAACAACGAACACTTGGCCCTAATCAAACAGCATTCAAGCTATGGTTTAATTAAAAACCTACAGACTTAGAGTTATAGACTGTGGGCTAGTTTATGTAATATGACATAGACGAAAGGGTTCGAAAAAGAGTCAATGAGGACAAGAAATTAGCTAGAAATTCTGGCATGTTTTCCAACACCCCAGATGGTTCTCTTTAAATACAGAAAAGTCAGACAAGAAGAGGATGAAATGCAAATAAACATTCCAGGCTTGACATCTGGGTTTGGACCTAAATGGATTAAGAATGCCACAGATTTCAGGAATAAAAATAGAAACCCTCTCCGTGCATATTCAATGTTCCTGGAATGTGTACTGACTTTGCTAAGTGGGAAAGATTCATAGCTGGCAAGGAGATTTTAAGCAGAGGAAGACAAAAATGCAAGTTGACTTCAAACTCCATATTTTATCTGTACAGGAGTAGTGCCCTGATGTCTCCAACCAAGGACTGGCGTGGTTTACCGTAATTGCATGAAATAAAACCCTGTTCAGAACCAACAAGCAAGACTGCCAGGCTTGATTTGTTTTTAAAGGCAAATGATACTCCCAAGTGCAAAAAAGCAAGTCAGAGGCGATTCTCAAGGACTGTTGTTACCTACATTTGTGCTGAAACATGTTATGATTTGCTGGTCATTTAGCCAATTTTTATTTCAATGCTTTTGCTAAATAACATTCTTGCTGAGACTTCTTAGACAACTTATGGCACTCAAGAAGTCACTGCATTTTCTTTCCACTGCTTTCGTGAACAACGTCGGCAGTCTGAGGTAGACAGAGAAAGAAGGGAAGCAAGGGGCACTGCACACAGCAGGTGTCCATACCCGCAATGTTCTCAGGAAGCTCCAACTCCTTCCTACTCAGCAGCCTCTTCCGCTCAAAGAGGGCAGAGTCCAGACTCTGACAGCGTGGCTGATCCTCTCTGGGGGGGTTCAGGGCGTCGTGTTTGAGTAGGTCTGCTGCCCTCGGGCGGTGATTGGGGTTCCTCTCCAAGGCGGCTTCTATCAGCAATCTCATGCCAGGGCTGCAATCATCCGAAATATCTTCCAACGGAGGCGCCTGCTTGTGGATCTAGCAACACACCAGCTCTCTTAGCACCAATGGTATGAAAAGACACCCTCAACAGTTCAAGTGTTGTAGTGAACAAGACCTGGAAAGTTATTTGTTTCCCACTACATGCCCTGCAGCCAATACAGTCATGCCCTTACACGAGTTTCCCTTTAATTCCATAATCACCCCGAGTTAAACCCATCCTTTGGGTGAATGAAGTTCAAGGGTCACTGTGCTGTAAAGGGGAAGGATCTGCTCTGTGATCTCTCAGTGGTAAAATGGAAGTGGCATGTTTCATTACGTCCATGCTGGCTTGGGGATCTATAATCTCATCTCTCTTCTACGAAAGTGTTCAAAGCACATATACACAGTTTCTTTGGCTCAGACATTTACGCTACTCAGACTCTCCTAAGTGGCATTTTATGAGTCATGAATAACAGAATAGCATATAATTTATGCCCAACGCACATTTTAGCCAATTCCCACTGCAACAGCAATGCCTTCTTTGCGGGAATGGGACTTTCCTCCATGTAGGAAGAACTTTCAGCTTCGCCTCCTGAGTTACTAGTTCACATCATCCCACTCGGGTGTGTTCCAAGAGGGACAGCAGCTCTCCTGAGCAGGTAGACCTCCCCTGCACCCTCAGCCCTGGCTGACCCCCACTTACTATGTACAGGTAGGAGGGATAGGCTGAGCGAGGGTAGCGCTTCACCCAAGGCGGGGTGCCCGTCTGCATATGGATGAGTGTGGCTCCCAGGCTGTAGATGTCTGCTTTGGTTGAATGGCCTCTGCATAGGATCACCTCTGGGCTCATGTAAATCTAAAAAAGAAGGACAAAACATCAGTCTGACTCTCCCCCATTTCCTGGGGTGTCCATTTCCCTCATCCATTTCTGGAAGCTGGCTCATCCACCTTTACCATATTTACTGCACATTTCAGCCCTCCAGAAGAGCATGTCACAGCTGTGCTCCCTGAAGCTAGGGAGAGGGACACCCTTGGGGGGTGGAGGGGGGTCAGGCAGCTTTGGCCTGAGGTGTCCCTGCAGCCTAATGAAGAACACTCTTTTTCCACATACTGAACACACAGGTAGACCTGGCAGCCATGGGCCTGCAGCCAAGAACCCATCTGGGGCACCCACTCATCAAGGTTCTGGAAGGCACTGACCGAGGCTTAACTTCTCTATTAAAACACCAATTCTGGGCGCCTGTGTGGCTCAGTCAGTTAAGTGTCTGCCTTCAGCTCAGGTCATGATCCCAGGGTTCTGGGATCAAGTTCTGTATCAGGCTTCCTGCTCATCGGGGAGCCTGCTTCTCCCTCTGCCCCTCCCCCCCACTCATGCGCCCACACACACATGCTCTCTCACGTACGAGCACAAAAATAAATAAATAAAATCTTTAAAAAAAAATTCCTTTCAATATTTAAATGGATACTACAAATACATGTCTTCACGTTTGTCATTAAATTGCCAAACCTCTACTTATCTGCCGTGATAAAAGGTGGCAGAGATCCATTGGGTATTAACACCAATCACATGGGAGAGAAGCACTTCGAGTGTAATGTTGTAAAAGTGGTCCTAATTGGTCATTTATACAAACTACTTCTTATTTCTACCACCACGTAGCCCGGTGACTAAATATTAAATGCATGCCATTTTAAAATTGGTTTCAGGCTGGAAAAGCAGGGCTAGTTTCAGAAACAGTTCTTCTAAGAAGTCTCTGCTTATAAACTTAAAAAAGAAAGAAAAAGCAAGCAAATGCTGGTGACCAATGATCTGTATTTATGGCTGATACAGATACCGTAGTTAAAATCTTAATTATCAATATTTAACATTAAGAAATGTTTATGCTGCCCATCATCTGAATATGGAGAAAGGGGTAAGTGTTCCTGGAATATATTTCAGAGACAGTAAGTAAAAAAAAAAAAAAAAAAAAAAAACTGGCTTACAAAAACTGGGAAAATTTCCCAGTTTCCCCATCCTAACCATATTCAACACCATCCTACAACACACTTCCTGGCTGGCTTGCTTTTGTTCCCTTGCTCATTTGTCTGTCTGTCTCAACGAACAGGCTAAACTGAGCTCCTTGTTCTCAAACATTTCCTGAAGTGAAGGCAGAGCATTTGGATCCCCACAGACTTTCTTACTAAATATAATTACAAAGTTAAACACATGCAGTGGGAAGGATTATCTGCCCATAGAGGATGTGTATCTCCTCTCCCCTTGTTTGCCCTCCTAAGCAAAGATCAGGCAAAGTATTTACTGTTGGTGTAACCCACAGCGGCTCTGTATACAGGGCTCTGGAGGCCCCCGGGGATGTCACATTTGGGGATGCAGCATTCTCTCCACCTGGTGACGTAGCTGCTCCCCCCCCCCCCAGGCAGATCCCCCAGCGTTCCATGGCTCAGAGCTCCTGCTTCCGCAGCCCGTACCTGAGCCAGAGCAACGGGGCATGGTGTTCGAGAACTCTTCAGGCTGGCTGACTGCAAGCATGAAACAGGCCCAGTGGGAACCATGCAAGGCTCTCTGAGACCTGCACAGCCTCAGGCATGGGCACTGGAGCAAGGGAACCTATATGTCCGGGGGTCGAGGCCTTCACCTCTCAACACATTTATTAGAAATGTGTCACATGTGTGTGTGCGCGAGTGCACGCGTGCATGTGATGATGACACGTTAACTTACATCAAGTAAGCCCAAACACAGACTCAGAAGAAAATAAGAGCTTTTAAAAAAGAATCACGCTATAAAAGTAATTCTAGGGGCACATGGGTGGCTCAGTTGATTAAGCAACCGACTCTTGATTTCAGCTCAGGTCATGATCTCAGGGTCATGAGATCAAGCCCCACGTTAGGCTCCGGGCTGGGTGTGGAGCCTACTTAAGATTCTCTCTCTCTCCCTCTCCATCTCCCCCTCTATCCCCACTCTCTCCCTCTCTTAAAAAAAAAGGTAATTCTAATTAGCTATTTACATTCATTATTTTTCTCTGTATGATGTAATTAAAAAACAGTAAGTTAAATATATGCCAGATTAACCCTGTGCTTATATTTTATGGTTACAGTATAATGTTCTGAATATGAATGCTGGGAGAGACCAAACACAGACCAGCTACACTGCAGGGATCAGCAATCATCTACAGCTATTCAGCAGTCAAGTGATCAAGTTCCAAAGGAAAGTAAGTCTACATGGTTGATTTTGACTAACAACATCTTACTGGCTCTTTAACTAGGAAGAGTTAAAATAAGCTCGCTGAAAGCTTTCAACGGGGATTTCACACCGTTATCAAACTTTGACTGGTGAGCACCATACAGATAGTAAATGCAGGCTGATTTGAAGAAAGTTTATAACTCTCAACATCAAAGTCAGTTTAGTGCTTTGTAAAAAGCAATTTACATTTGCTGAAAATAACTCAATCCAAAATACTATTTAGAGTAAACACTATGTTATTATCTCATGTTCAAGCACACGCTCTCTTTCTGTTAGAGAATCCCAGGGAAGACATTTCTTTGTCCAGCCATTGCAAAATGTTCAATTTGATCACACTGCCGGGAAGAGAAAGGTATTTTCTATCTTTAATACCATAAATAGTTTGTTTCTCAAACTGGCTCCAGGAAAAAGGGTAGAATGTCACATATCTGAACTTCTGACTAATGCCAAAATATGCTGAAACATTTTCCAAAAAAAACATGTCATAAGCATTAAGTCTTATTAGATTTTGTGCTTCGGTGAAGTATTCTTAAGATCTGGGGACTAAAACATTCTTTTAAAGAAGTCTACAGTTTTCTCTTCTAAATATCATTCTACTCAAAGACAACTATCGAGGATCCTTCCTCAAGTTTTTTACAGAATAACTTCAGTAATACCAGCAATTTCTTCTGCTTCCCAGGAGAGTTGTTGCTTTGAGAGAATTAAGAAAAAACTAATACAATCTTGGTTTCAGACGATGATTACTTGTTTGCTTGTTTTTGCACTGCAATTGGGTTCAGTGCAATATATCTATGAGCTAGACTAAGGGCTGTCATTTGGTTGAACACTAAGACTGACCTGGTAATCTTTTTTTTTTTTTTAGAAGATTTTATTTATTTAATTGAGAGGGCAGTAGGGGCAGAGGGGGACAAGCAGACTCCTCACTGAGCGCAGAGCCCAACTTGGGACTCGATCCCAGGACCCTGAGGTCATGAGCCGGGCCGACCCCTGACCTAGTAATCTTAAGGCAAAGGCGCAGCCAAGTGCCCTCTCTCCATTTGCTGGGGGCACTTAGAGCAGAGAGAGGGCATGGGGCTGGGAGGGTCTGATAGTTAAGCATGGGCCAGGGAGGCAGCTTCCACTCCCATTTACCTTCCCAGTTGCATCCAACCCCACGCCCATCATAATCTACTATGAACTAAACTGTTGCTTTTTTAATAATTCAGGTAAATTTAAAATAGGTCCTCTCAGCAAAGAGTGGGGGTTGCTGAAGTACCACCAAGTCCACAGTCCTTGTTGACCCCTGGCCAGTGCTCCTGATACCCACAACGGCCTGACGCATAGCGATGCTCAACAGATGCTTCTACATGAATCCATTCTTCAGCCCAATCATGTATATGTTAAATTAAATATATTATTTGAAAACCCATGAATGCATTCCTCACAACCTCATTTATATTCAGAAAAGTTTGTGGTTTGGTTTTGCTTTTGCTTCACAAATGAAATAAATATTAGAGCTAGTTTATATCTTTAAATACAATTTATTTGTGGTATAATAAATTTGACGTTTATTATAGGCTCTCTAGAATTAAAGATAAGCCTAAAATATTGTTGTTCCTCAATATATATTATTAACGACTATGACAATTATGACTATAATTGAACCAAAACAATAATACTTAGTTATACCAAGAATATATATATATATACATATACATGTTATACTAAGAATATATACATTAGTTATATTAAAAAGTTACATAGTAGTTAGAATTTAGACTCCAAAAAAAATTGGTTTAAGTCCCAGATCTGTCACTAGCTGAGTAACTTTGGGCAATTTATTTTAACTTCTTCAAGCTTATTCCCTTATTGTAAATAATAGTATTTGCCTACAATAACAGTATTTACTAATAATAGCATTGTAACAAGGATTAAATAATATAATTAATTTAAAATGCTAAAATTAGGGGCACCTGGGTGGCTCAGTTGTTAAGCGTCTGCCTTCAGCTCAGGTCATGATCCCAGGGTCCTGAGATCGAGCCCCGCATCGGGCTCCCTGCTCAGCAGGAAGCCTGCTTCTCCCTCTCCCACTCCCCCTGCTTGTGTTCCCTCTCTCGCTGTCTCTCTCTGTCAAATAAATAAATAAAATCTTTAAAAAAAAAAAATAAAAAATAAATAAATAAAATGCTAAAATTAGTACTTGGCACAGAGCAAGTGCTCATTAAATATGTTTCAATGATAATAACATTTGATGCAATGTTTTTCCTCCCCTTTTTTGTCCTTTCTGCAATAACACCAGAACATTTTTAAATTTTACTCTTAAAAAGGTATTGACTTTTCCTGTGGGAATAGAATTACCTCTGTTCCACGAAGGTCCTTAGGAAAATAGATATCTTCAGTCATTTGAACACTTAGGCCAAAATCCACCAAAACAGCTTTTGTAGACATGAAGACAATGTTGCTAGCTATAAAAAGAGGACATTTTTTAGTATAAAATTGTCTGTATACCCATAAATAAAATAAAAACATCATCTGAAACGATGAGTCCCAAATCAGAATAGACTGAAATGTGCTCCCTACTGAGATGACTATATTATATTCAAAAGAGGAGGATAAATCCAGGTGAGAATTCAAGTGAAAATCACTTCATATGTGCCAAGAGTGCAGCCAATGTGGGAGTAAATGGTTGAACACACTAATAACGCTCAAGATACAATGGCCAAGTCATGGAAGCAACCTAAGGGTCCATGACGGATGGGTGGATAAAGAAAATATGATGTGTGTGTATATGCATATATAATAAAATATTATTCAGCCACAAAAAAGGATGGACTTCTGCCTTTTGCAACAACATGGATGAAACCTTGAAGATCTAAGTGAAATCACTGAGATAAGTCAGACAAAGATGAATACGGTACGAATCTCACTAGTCTGTGCAATCTAAAACAAATGAACTCATAGAAAGAGAGAACAGGGGCGCCTGGGTGGCTCAGTCGTTAAGCGTCTGCCTTCAGCTCAGGTCATGATCCCAGGGTCCTGGGATCGAGCCCCACATCGGGCTCCTTGCTCGGCGGGAGGCCTGCTTCTCCCTCTCCCACTCCCCCTCTTGTGTTCCCTCTCTCGCTGTGTCTCTCTCTGTCAAATAAATAAATAAAATCTTTAAAAAAAAAAAAAAAAAAAAAAAAGAGAGAACAGATCGCAGTTGCCAGGGGTCGGGGGGGTGGGGGAAATGGGTGAAGGCGGTCAAAGCGTACAAACTGCCAGTGATAAGATGAACAAGTTTTGGGGGATGTAATACACAGCATGGTGACTATAGTTAATAATGCTGTATTATATATTTGAAAGTAGCTGAGAGAGTAGATTTTAAAAGTTCTCACCACACACACACGATTTTAACTCTGTGAGGTGATGGATGTGTTAACTAAGCCTATTGGGGTAATCTTTTTGCAATATATACATATAGCAAATCATTCCATCATATACCTTAAGCTTACACAATGTTATGGCAGTTATATCTCAATAAAGCTGGAAAAATATAATAATGCTCGAGAGCTGGACTTTCAAATCCTAAGATATAAGCATATTATTATCAGGCCACTTTCCTAAAATGAAAAAGTAAAATACCCATTTTTTTTAAAGTAAAAGTTTTGTTAGTTCAATGTAGCATTAAATATTAAGGGTTGATAGTGGGTCTTTGTTGTGCATTTCCCACCATCTCTTACTCCTAGAAAGCAGTCAGCGAAGGCTTGTTTAATGAATTATTACCAAAATGGTGTTCAGAATTAAAAAGCTGTTTGTTTCGCAAGAACTATGTAACTCTGTGTGTGTTTAAAGTACATTACTATTTTTTAAAGCCTTATGAACAAGGGCATAGCCAGTACTTAATAGACGTATGGCCATAATCTTCCACAATTGGATAATCATCCTTCCTCATGACTTTGAAAGCTTTAGTGATCCCATTTGGTGCTAAAACATGTTGCAGGAGCACAGGCGAGGAAGGTGAAAAGCCCTCAAGGGCAGCTCTCCTCCCCACCACCGAGGATCTTTAGACTGAAGAGAGGAGCCCATCTGCCTCCTGTCCAACTCATCTCTAAGCCAAAGAGGTTACACATCCAAATGTAACTCACGTTTAATATCATGATGAATCACTTTCTTTGAGTGTAGAAAATCGAGTCCTTTGAGAACATGCTTTGTCACCCAAATAATTTCAAATTCTCTCATTGGTCCACAGCTCTCCAGTTTCTCAAGAACAGACCCTCCCTCGCCTGCTTCCATAAAGAGGTGCACAGTTTCACCCCAGAGCACCGCGCCATATAACTCAGCGATGTTCTCGTGCCGGAAGCAGGCCTGGATTTCCACATCAGATGGCTTAAATTGATCTACTGGGATCTAGAACACAAAAATACCAGTAAGATTCTAGACAAAAATATATACGAGATAGGTCAACTCACAATCCAGAGGGCAAATAAATGCCTTCAAGGAGATCATGATCTGCATGAAATTATACTGCCAAGTTAAAATAATGTTCAAACCTGCTTTTACATGACATCAGCTTTAGGTAAACAGTTCAAAATAAGAAAATGAGAACAAAATGTAAAATATTATTTTCATTTAGAATGTAGCAATCCAACCAAAGAATTATTTACAATTGAATCAAAAGAGAGATAATTTCCCATCTATTTTGCATGTACTTTCTATGGCACCTAGATTTTAGGTTGTCTTTTCAACATTTCCACTTGTTATGAAATAATATAATGTCTTTGGACCCACAGTTCATGCTCTGGCAATGCATTTAAAATCTATTCTAAGGAAAATCAAAAGTCATTAATAAAGAAAAAAGTAGATCTTTCAGTGCAGATAGATATGTAATGTCTCCAAAATACAGTGTCGGATGAAGAAAGCAAGACGCGCAAGTACATGTATTATGCTCCCATTTGTAAAAATCTCTTAAGCTATACATGACACATGTCCATAGAAATTTTCTGGAAAGATGTATAAGAACTCATTCACAGTAGTTGCCTCAAGGAAAGAGATCTCATTCTTCAACCTACATTCTTTTGAATCTTCTAAGTGTTGTTAATCATCTTACATGGTTTTCCTTTTAAGAAAAAAATACAGCTTAAAAATTAAATGTAAGTACTCTAGGGAAAACAAACCTGCAAAGCTATTTTTTCATGCCTTTTGTGATGAAACTGTAAAATAGGACATTTTGGTTCTAAGACCTTTCTAAAATGTCACTAGTCTCTTAAAAGAATTGGAACGTGTCTCTTCTAAATGCAAGCTTCAAATGGCTTATTATAATATCTCCTTGTTTTCTTTTGATAACAGATACTCTAGCAAATCTTTATGAAGGAACAAATGAGGCCAATATATTGTTCGTCTTTTTTTTTTTTTTTAATTACAATAAGATAGACTATGGCCAGATTCAGCAAATCAAAAGGCAGTTTATTTTATTGAACTCTTAAAAACTTTATTTTTTATTTTTTTTATAGATATGGGTCACTTTTTTATTTTATTATGTTATCTTAGTCACCATACAGTACATCATTAGTTTTTGAGCACTCTTAAAAACTTTTAAAGTGAAACAGACATACCAAAATGCATAAAACTGGTTATGTATCAAACTCAATGAATTTTCAACTGAACACACCCATGTCACCACCATGTAGATCAAGAAACAGAACTCTACCAGCCCCCCAGAAACCCTTTCCTGACCTCTGCCAATCACTGCCCCTCAAGGGCACCCACTATCCTGACTTCCAACAGCACGGATTTGTTTAGCCTATTTTTGGCCTGTATAGAAGTGGAATATCATAGAGTAGATCTTACTTGGTATCTGGCTGTTCGGGCTTAACATATGGTGATGAGATTCATCCACATTATTACAGTTGTAAACCATTTGCTCTCTTCACTGTACAGTATCCCACTGTGTAAATATATCACACTGTGACATCTGGAGAATTTCCAGTTTGGGACTATTACAAAGAGTGCTATGATGAACAGTCTAGTGCATAGCTTTTGGTGAGCAAGTGCACATGCCTCTTGGGTGTGTGCCTATAGGAGTAGAATTGCTGGGTCATAGGGTTTGTACGTGTCCAACTTCGGCAGTCTTCCAAAGCAGGGACGCCTCAGCAATGGCTACTTAAGAAGAGACAGGGTCTTTGCAATAATTGGTCTATTTATACTCAATCCTTTAATCTACAGTCTTGCGAAGCCTTGCGGCTTTCCCAGCTTGGCTTCCCTGCCTGGTTCCCTTCCCTGTGGGTGGGATTAAAGGAGCAGCACACAGATTTGCTCCTGCAGGAGAGCTCCCCTCCACTCCACCCTACCACAGAGGGATGACGTTATCCAAGGTCCTGCTATAGAAGCCAGCAGTGTTTTCTTTTTTATCAATGCAAACTAGATTAAAACCAACTGTGCACTTAAACAGACTTAGGGACTGAACCCCAGGGAGCAAGCAAGTCCAAAAAAAAAAAGAAGAAGAAGGATGTTTTCGGACAGGGCGCCCTTACATAAGATCCAGTCAAATGGCAACAACCTTTGAGTAATGCAAGCAAACAAGAGCCACAATGCTAAACATACATACGGCGCAGGATATCTGGTTATAAAGTACATACCAATTTACACGCCATTCTTTTCTTAGTCTTTATATCTTGTGCTAAGTACACTTTTCCAAAGGCCCCCCGAGGTATGAAATCAGAGCCAATATTCCTATAAGTCAGCTTCCAAGGGATGAGGAGAACATCAGAGTCTATTTGATAGCGTCCATTCTGGGGAGTGATTACCTACGATAAAACAAACAGGCAGGAGGGTGAGAATTCCAGCAGACTCCTTTTCTAAGACACACCCTTTAGAAACTGGCTACTTTAGATCAAAAAGACACACCTTTAGAAACTGGTTACTTTAAATTGCATTCCTACGCAGTGTTTGAAATTAATGTCACTGTTATGTAATCCTAACAGTGTAGGGAGACTATACTTAGAGCTTCAGCAAGCCAGAGAAAGCATGTAACAGAAACATGTCCCTGGTCAGACCTGATCGTATTCCACCTCCCGGTGAGTAATTAATTGTCAAAATTTTAAAAATTATTTATCTAAGGGAACATGACTATTGTGACCAAAAGGCTGAAAATAAAGATTGCATAAATATAAACTGTGCCTGCAAGTTGACTCGTTTCCAATTATAATGTGCTAACCTGTTAGTCCGCATAGCTATTACTCACACATGACGCATACGGAGAGAGAGCATGGAAATAAACTGATGATCGTAGAGGATTCTGGAAAATAAGGTGTTATGCCAGAGCTATGAGTTGACAGTGCTGCATAAATCAAGCAAGGGACAGAATTATTTCTCATCTACTTGCTCACTTAGTATTTACTGAGTGCATAAAAAGCACCAGGCACTGTGTTTGGTGCCGAGGAGGGCAGCTGTGAACGAGAGAGATGACCCTTAACCTCCGAGAGCTCCTGAACAGGCCAACACTGGGAACAAGTGGTTTCAAAACCAGTTGACTCAAAAATTAAAAGACATATATCCTGGGAGCAGTGTGGATGCTTTTGTCCAATCTCAACAAACCAGACATTTAAGGTCTGTGTATTTCACTGCATATAAAGTATATCTCAATTTTAAGAGTAAAAATAAATAAATAAATAAATAAAAGGAGGAAGAATTATAATGATAAATATGAAAATAAATTAATAAGATATGTTATTTTGAGTTATGACCTGGAGCATATGCCTACAATATGTTTATCATGTTCTCTCGAGGGGAACAGGGTCTCAAAAATACAAGGTTTGCCTCCGTGTAATTAGCAACTTTACGACTTCAGATTATGAATTCAGGAAGTGTGAAACTATTCAAATGACATTAAGTTATTTCAAGTGCAGAAGAGGCTGAAGGGGAATGCGGACCACATGGGAAAAGAATGAACACCTGATTCATCGGCAGATGCGCGGGCCCCTCAGCAGGCCACTGCCAAGAGAATAGTTGTAATAATCCCAGGGTTATTCATTCAGGCTCCATTACCGCTCATCTTAGCTGTACCCCACAAATGGATGCATGTGCTCTTAGTCAGGGAATGAAGAGGAGGACGACTCCAATCCTTCAAGATGTGAAGTCACTACATTTAAAATGAAGTATTTCCTGAGCACTCCCCTGAGCCAGCCCCCGAGTGGAGCCCTAGCAGGAAAATGAAGAAGCACCACAGCCCAGGGTCTTGCCTTGTTTGAAATATGACCTCCTTTCAAGAAGTGTGTCACCTCAAGTTACTGAAGTCCTCTTTTTACAACATGCTAAGGACACGATAAATGTAGTCCCTTGCCACATGTAGACAGAACCATACCCACGGCACTCAACCGTACTTGCTCATTGCCTCGTTCTTGTTATTAAGTATTTACGTTTCCTGTTTCACTTCAGCTCCAGCTATCCACTCAGGGTTTCATTCGTGCAAGTTTTACTCTTGTCCAGCTCAATCTGTGATAGCCCAATTTGACCCAAGGGATAAAGAAGACTCATTGCAGCCATGCAATGAGTGCTAATTATAAGGAGGGCACTGTGCTCAGCTCTCATCTAGATCTCCCAGCCATCCTGGGAGGTAAGTACTATTTTTATCTCCACTTTACAGATGAGGAAACTGGTTTCAAGAGGTTAAGTAACTCATTAGGCCATGATAAAGTCAGGATTGGAACTCAGGTCTGTCTGACCCCAAAGCCAGAGCTCCTGTGTGCCTTCTATCTTCCAGAAGACAGGAATTAAAGCTCAGCCAGGATCAAAAGCCAGTTACTTTAATCCTACATTTACGAGTCACTGAGCACCTCAGCCTTCGCCTCTTTAGATAGAATACTGCAAGTTCCTTCATCCCTGTTTTATAAGCTCCCATGTTCCGGGGACATGCCTCCAAAGGCAGGTTCTCCTTTGATGATAGGCCCTGACACATTCAGTGTGATAGGCGAGCACAGACTAGTCAGTACTTCTGCAAAGTCCCCGGTTCTTCCCCTGGCCCTAGACCTTCCCTCTTTGGGTTTGCAATGGTTTTTTTTTTCCCCCCTTCTCCTTTTTTTAGGGACCCTACCAAATAATCCTATGGAACTCTATGCTGCTCATGTCTGCCAATTCTTCAGCTTAACCAAAGCCACCATCAAGTGCAGACGTTATAAGCATGCTTTTGAGTTCCTTCTCCAGACTAGTGACACTAAACAATGCTGGGCCCAGCAGCAGGCCTTGAGAAAAATTCTTAAGTACCTTAATAGGAATAAATTCCATAAAGAACCTGTAGGATATGGCTGCTAGGACACAAATACAACCTTGGGCTATTATCTAGAGGCATATTATCTAGAACAAAGGCAAAGGTGGCTCTTTCCTACTCAATGGACTGCCATGTTCAAGTTCAGGGCTGTAAGGCAGGCACTGACCCGGGCTTGAGTTCCGAGGGTGCAGCCCAGGTTGAGGATGAAAGTAACCCTCCGGTAAGTGACAAGTAGCAGACACAATGAGAAGTGTTTGTGACAGAAGCGAGAAGATGTGGGGAACATGCAAGTTTTAAAGTATTGGAAAGACCGTCCTAAAGAAAGAGAGTAACAATTATTTGCAACAGCAGCTACCACAATGGCTTGCACTCTTTCAACACTCACTCTGTGTAAACAGGTCCCGTGCATTCCTTACTTGTCCCACACAACAGCCCCACAGAGTGAGTGCTATGATGTGACCCATTTTACAGATGAGTAAACTGAGCCGTGGAGGGGTTACTAGCCCAAAGTCACACAGCTAATCCATCTCAGAGCTGAAATACATACCCAGGCACTGTAATTCATGGGCCTTCATCCTCACACTACTCGACATCTCTACCTTTTTTATGGCCAAAAAGTAGGACTAGGGCTAAGGAGAGTCAGAGACGGACTTCAGTGCATTACGAGGGAGGACTTTCCTACAATCAGAATTGGCTAAATATGAAATTAAATGCCCCAGTATGTGATAAACTTTGTCAAAGGAGATTTTCAGGCACAGACCAAAATGTTCCAACAATTATTGGATATGATGACCAGGGTGATGTAAGCATCAGACAGAGGGCTTGACTCAAGTATCTTTAAGGTTTTTCCAACCCTGAGAAGCCAGGACTCCATGACTAACCCCTGAGGAACAGCATTCCCACATCTCACACCCGTATCTATGAGCGAACCCTTTGGGGCCCTTTGGCTCCCCATCTAATCACCAATGAGTTCAGTCTTTGCAACCCATTTTCAGTTATTCATTCCCCACTCAGGTTATGAATTGGTCTAGAGTGTAAATAACTCATAGCACTCTCATACCAAGCAACGCCTAGGTTGGTCTCCTAAAGTTTCTTCCCCAGGTCCTGCTGGATGTCGGTAGAATCTTTATCAAATATTTTTAGAAAAAGAGCACACATTTGCATACACGTGCAGACCAACATTTTATGTGCCTCTGTTGCAGGATATTTTTGTAATTCCTGATCCTCCACCCTGTCTAATTAACTCCATGGGCTTTATGGTTGTTGGCTGCCAGGAACACACCACGTCTCTATGCCCCTGGGCCTTTGGACATGCTATTCTCATCTGGAACACTCTCCACTCTCCATCCCCTTTATCTGGAGGATTCCAACTCAACAGTTTAGGCATCAGTTCCTTTTAGAAGCATCTCTGGCAGTCTCTCTTCCCTTGTGGCCACATGAGGTGTCCTGTCTGAGCATCCCCACAGCAATCAGGGTGTAGTTGTATCGGGAAGAAGCACACGGCATTATAATCACCTGTTCTACTTACCTCAGGCCTTCACCAGGCAGTAAGCTACCAGAGAACCCAGACTCTTCCATACTGGATCTGTAGCACCTGGAAAAGTACTTGATACATTGTCGATATCTGACCTATGTCTAGCAAGTGAATGGATGAATACTTGAATGAAGGCATTTGGTCCATATGCAGATACACTTTATAGATGAAATTTACCTTGGAACCAGCCTGTCTGTCTGTTAGATAATGAGTGATCATTTATTAAAGCAAGTGAAGCCCAGAATGGAAAAGTTTTGATAGGGTCTTAGGGGGAGGGCCTCAAGAAGACAAAGATCTCAAACACAGGATGGTTCCAAGGAGAGCACCATATAAGGATGAGTGGGAGCCAAAAGCAAACCGTGCCTCCTTCATCATCTTGTCTCAAACTGCCAAAGATCAAGCATGGCAAGTCATGATTCCTATGCCATTATTTATAAAGCACGGACCTGGCATTGGTTACTAGCAGTCATAGGATGTATACGATTCTTAACTTAGTGACAGAAAAGTCAACCACAGCCCCGAGAGTCATCGACCACTGGGATGATTTTCCCAGTGAGGCGTGGTCTGCATTCCTGCAGATTTTGAGGTTCTCCTGTTATTCCACTCTGGTTTTAAATCTTCTTGCTTTATATTCTTGATCATTTTTAAATTAAAAATCTTTTTAAAGTTTTAAAGATCCCTGCTTTTATGATATGTCTTATTCTTAAATTTTCTCCTGAATATGCATTTGTTCACTTATTGAGCATAGACTCCACAGCGGGGACTGACAACATTTTACTCCTAACCTTTGCTGATAAAATTTGCACTTCCTTGTAATGTCTTTGTTTCTCTCCTTTTCTGCATTGGCTTTTTTTTTTTTTTTTCCCACTCCAAAACCTTTAGGAAGCTCTTTCTTTGTATTCCTTATAATTTTCCTGAACTCTCTTCTGTACATTCCCAGTAAAGTTCTATGGCCCACCTCTCTTCAGTCTGATGGGCCAGGAGAAATGAATGCAAGTTTCTACATATTTATAAGCAAAAATATTTTGTTTATGACAATGTTAAGAAAATTAGGTAGTCCTAATGTTAAGAAAATTAGGTAGTGCTCCTAGTTCGATATTACTCCCATGTATAAGAAGAAATAATATTCTCAAGGTAAAGTACTTAGTCAACTATTAAACACAGTTTGGTATATCCAGACCAAAGCAAGTCATGCAACTATGCAAAAAGTAATCTTGCTCCAAATTGAGCTGGAGCTAAACACAACTGGTTTCTAACAAAACAATTTACTACATAGCTGACCTAAATTACTGTGTTGTTTTCAATTGAATGAATGTACTACTTAAAAAAAAAAAGTTAAGTACTCTGTCCAGACTCCAATCATTCAACACTGACCCTCCCCCTACATTAGCCATTTTGCCATATAGAACTAGCACCAAAGGAAAAGGAGTCACTTCCGCCAATATGCACATTTTGCAAGTTACTACCTACTCCTTTGTAAAATGTCCTTTTTAAAAGATTAGATGACCTCTAGCCAACACCTACATTCACCTCTGACACACTAAGACTGCCAGAATCGCAGGCACACCCAAACACATCATCTGATCAACTATTGTGACAACGTGTTGTCACAATATTTTGGATTATTTGCATACTTGGTATGACTAAGGAAATATCTCATTTGTCATTCATACTTTGCCAATTAAAGAGAGTGAATCTATGCATTGCTATTTATTGCCTGCAAACTATATTTCTGCAAGAACTGAAGTTAACCAGTATTAATATTGTGACATTCCAAGACGTGACAAGAGAGGAGCAAAAAAATCCAGTTTTCAAAAATATTAATTAAAGATAAAGTATTGATTCCCCTCAGATGAAGAATTCTCATTAAGTCTTCTTCTGCCTACCTGATGAATGAGCTTTCTAATGAATTGTTAAGTTAAAAGACATTCTTCTTAATGACCTATTTGTACGACTGTCACTGACACATGGAAAAGATTAAGTGGAACTTTGAATGAAGACCTTTTTTGCATCTTTAACATGGAGATGATTCTTACAGATACTATGTTTTTAAAAGTCGTACATGGTAGCCAGTCTAAACCGAGTTTAACTGCCCCTCTGCATTACACGAAGCTGCAAGAGTAAAGCTGAACACACAGCACTCAACTGATCAGGAAAAAAACATACCATATTTAATAAAATCCCAGACTCCTGAGGTCGGTGTCCATAAAAACGCTTTGCGGTGTTGGATATGTGGTTTGCAAAGGCAAGCAAATCCTCCACAGTTCCATAACTGACCGATGACAACCAAGGCACCTCTTGGCCACTGAGCAGCAGAGATTCTGAACGCTCCTCATTTTGATTACTATCTTGACACATGGTCATGAGACTGGGTTCATAAACTGCTGGCTCTTCACTTGTGTAAAGATTTTCCATAATGTCTATTACATCGGACACGTTCAAGTGTTTAATTAATAAATCGATCTCTTCTTTATTGTCACTTCCAGTGCTCATGTACTCCATCACTGTTATGCTTTCTAGAGAGTCTGCAAAAGAAAAGACAAACAGTTACCATATTTGTATTTGCCTTTAAGATCAATGGGAAAATGACATCAAAGGATTGGGAACAGCTTCCATATGCCTCGGTTTATAAAATGAGGGCTCTGTGTCAACAGTGTGTGTAAATTCAAGTTGACAGATGGTGAAGAAAGGGACCTTAGATAACCTTTAAGTCCGGCCGTTCACTTTGCAGAAGGGAAACTTGAGATCCAGAGAGCTTACTCCTTACTCACTCACTCACTGAGCTGGTGGCATGAGCTATAGCCACTGAAAATTTCACTAAACATAAACACGAATAAGAGCGGCTCAGAAATCTGAGGAGCTGAGGCTCCTGGCCCTTGACAGCTTCCAACCCTACTGTTCCTCCAAGAGAGCAACCCTCCCCACACAGACCTCTGTGGCTTCCATGCCCTGGTGACTTTAAAGAAAAAGAACTATCTTATTGGAGCACCTGGGTGGCTCAGTCAGTTAAGCGGCTGCCTTCAGCTCAGGTCATGATCTCAGGGTCCTGGGATCCAGTCCCACATCAGGCTCCCTGTTCAGTGGGGAGTCTGCTTCTCCCTCTGCCTCTGCCCCTCCCCACCACTCATGCTTTCTCTGAAATAAATAAACAAAATCTTAAAAAAAAAAACTTTTTTTTTCTTAAATAAAGAAAAAGAACTATCTTATCAAATTCAGGAGCTAACTTGGCAAATAAAATTCAGGCCGTGGAGCCAAAAGCCTGTAAAATGGACTCGAATCTAAGCAAACTGATGATGATAGATCAAGTTTCAGGAATAATTCCGATGCAAATAAACAGCTCATTTAGACTGGGGACCACAAGCCTCAAATCCTCCTGCCAGCGACCTATGAGAAAGGGGAAGATTCTTTTAGCTATGAATCAGCTGTCTCCTCTTGAGACCAGAATTCTTTAATTGTACAAAGCATGTATCTCAATGACCCAAGAAAGTTAATGTAATATTTAGATCAATCACCCTCTAGAAGTTGTGGTATTACAAAGAGGCCAGGACAGCCGAATCTATCCTAAGCAAGACGCAGGTAAGGCCAGCTAAGCTAACTACATTAGCCAATACTGTATTTTAGTTCTTGTATGCAAATCAGGTGCTACATCTTGGGATCTGTAAATGAGAAAAAGAAGGTAAACCCAGGATAAAAAAAAAAAATGATGCTGCTGCTCAGGATTTTAGAACAATTCCATTCCAGAGGATTAAAGATAAAAGGATTTAAGACATCTAAGAGAATTTAGAGGCATGAACATCTACTTAAACTGTTGTGCTCCTGAAAACCTCTCTGAAAGATGCTTCTGGTTCCTGAAAGCACAAACCTTTAACACATTCAATACTCAGTGCTAAAAGCCACAGGCCTCCATCTGAGGAGCTCAAGTACAAAGCTCCAGGAAATGTTCCACCTGGAGGGTTGGGGGGAGCACCTATAGCTCTCATGACTACCACTCCACTTTTGGTCTCTGAGCCAATTTCATTTGAGAAAAGACCAAGGCAATCCAGGGACGCTATTCACTTACTTGATGACCATTTTCTGCCGTGCAAGCATTCTCTGCAGAAAGCATGCTATCTCGCATCCTGCAGTCTGATATTCCACCTGGACTCAGGCTGCTTGGGCTGGACTCCCAGCCCTTTCTTCACGGCCTACACGTTCCTAGGCAGGCACCTTACCCACTCTGCACCTCTACTTCCCCTGTCTGTGGAATGGAGGCATAACAGCACCTACCTCATA
The DNA here is from genome assembly GCF_964656455.1 of Halichoerus grypus. Classification (NCBI taxonomy): domain Eukaryota; kingdom Metazoa; phylum Chordata; class Mammalia; order Carnivora; family Phocidae; genus Halichoerus; species Halichoerus grypus. Next base: position 68,274,898 of record NC_135717.1, read on the forward strand.
GGGCGGTTGTGAGGTTTAAAGAAGTTCAGGTGTGTCAGGTGTCCGGTGCAGAGTCAAAGAGCTCTGCCTTCTGTAGCTGCTGGTACGTGCACAGCACAGAGAAGTCCCGGCTTTGCAGATACTGCTTAGGCCTCCTTTCTTCTCAGCAAATGGGGTGCGGCGACCTGTTCCCTGCGTTTCTTCACAGTAAGGGTTTAAATGCTGTATCGAGAACAAGAGACAAAGACAAAAAAGCAAAAACCTCTGAAATGCTTTGATAGCTGTTAGCCACGGTCACATCTAGAGAGCGAAGGAAGTTCCCCTCACAGATCTCCTATGTCTTTGAGGAAGACTGATTCAGGCTCCTGGAGTCTTGAGTTAGGAAAGGAATTGCTTAGGTTCACGGAGGAACATTCGACTCTGATTTCACTGGGCCATTCAGTTGCAGTTTCTGCTTGTAGAATTTACTGAGAAAAGGAAGTTAAAACAAAACCAGCCAGATGGAGGACCCCAGTGGCTGAAAAGTTCCAAGGCTCCAGGACTTAGCTAATGGCTGGCTGGAGAGAAAATAAAGTTCCCAGGAGTAACATGACTCAAGAAAGAAAGAAAAAAAGTCCACACAGTTTACAAGTCAGTCAGCTGATCCAGTGAGTAAAGACAGGTTTTGATTTTTAAGTTCTGCAGAAAGTCTGGAGCATTTATGTGTGAAGCCTAAGAGGTCTGAACACACACACCCCTAAGTTATGTGCTGAGGCAGAGGCGGAGGAAGGGAGTAAGGGAGGAGGAGAGGGGAGAGGGGAGGGAGGGCAGTGTAGGACACTGATGCCAGGGGTAATTCCTTAGCAACAGCAGGGCTCCTGTCACGCAAATCAGTACACCCCAGCAACCCTGATGACCAGTCAGCCTGCTAAATGCCCCTGCAAAAAGCCTCAGCACTTTCAGGCCTTCATTAAGCAGACAACATGCTAGTGATTTCCGAGTTATACCGATCAGTAGCCATCTAGAAAAACTGGATTGTGAAGGTATTCTACTTTACCAATAAAGACTCTTCCCCACGTAGTTTACTATAAAAATCCTCATAAAATCCCCACTTGACAATGGAGTAGACAACTACAACCATCTTAGAAATGGAGAAATGGGTAGATATTGTCAAAATGATTTGCTTCGAGTTATTTCAGAAATCAGCAATAACACCAAGAGGAAATCCTATTCTTATTCATTAATGTTACACTCTTGGCTACTTCCATTTACATAAACAAAAGTGGAGAAATTCCTAGCAAATGTGAACGAAAAAAGGCCAAGATTATAGATATAAACCTCTGCCTAACAAAGGATAATTATACCTTTGGTTACTTCCCATTTAAAAGATTTTACTGCCAAAATAGTACGTTGCCCCTCAGGGCATATCTCTTATTATATTTTTTCTCCAAAAGCCCCAGAATTACACATTCTAGCTATATAGGAGCACAGCCACTCTGCTTCAAAACCTCTAGACACCTCAACTATCCAATTTTCCTTGTAAGAAAAAGGCCTTAAGGGCCAGCTGTCACAAGTACTGCATACAAACCTCAATCCATGAGAGTTGGGGGCGTCTGTTGGACTCAGATTATATTCTACTTGGCAAATACATGAGACACAGGCCACAGATACCTAATGCAACTGTAGTCGTGTTTCTTTCCCTGTTTTTAGTAGGAGTTCTTTATTCCGTGCCAAAATGTCTTTCCAAAAGTGAAATAGCCGTTTCTCTTAAAGGCAGCTCCTGGCCTTCCTTACTAACTTTTGGGGCAATCTCTGTGCACGCCGTTCTTCTTTCTAATCGTCATTCTCCGCCCAGAACTAAAAGAATTTTGGAGTCCTGATATCACATTACGACCCTCCCCTCAACATTTCTTCTCAGACCGAAAGCCCAGCATTCACGTTCTTCTATAACGACCCTTTAGTCACAGAATAGCGTCCGGGTTACATAAGCATGAAATTAAGTTTCAGCTATTCAAAAAGTTCTCTGCTCCGTCAACCGCCGCCCCCACTCCCCTCCTCCTATTCTTTAAAGCCGGGGAAGCCTACCAAGGGCTTGTGAATTATAAAAAGCCCCCACGATTTGGGCGGGCGGCAGCCGGGTCCCCAGCCTCCGAGGCGCACTCACCGGCGTCGGCGGGGAGAGTGCAGCAGGCCGGGCGGTGTATTCGGCGGGAGGCGCGGTGACAGAGGGTCTCTGTGTCCCCGCGCACTGCCCAGACCGGCACTGCTCGCGCGTTAGGGATCCGGGAAGGAGGAGGAAGGGGGAGGAGTCGGAGTCTGCACCCCGTGAGACCCTTGCGCAAGGTGCTTTCCAGCTGTGCCGGCGGCAGCCGCGACGCGAGAGAACCGCGGAAGCGCAGTAGCGCGGCCGGCGGGTACGCCCCCACCTCCGGGAGCCCGGGAGTTCACCCCTCGGCCTGGGGCACCCGCGCTCGACCGTCGGGGCTCCCTGGAGGGCTGCCACCACAAAGACACCCAGAAGTCGCCGAACGGAGGGTTACCTGGCGGGCGGAGCGCTGCAGCCGCGGCCCCCAGACGGCTCGGTGCGCCTCCGGTGGCCCACCCCCCCCGGAGTCGAGCGCGCGGGGACGGCGAGGTCCGGCGGCAGCGGAAGCTGGAGCCAGGGCGACCGATCCCGGAGCGTGGCGCGTCGTCCCGACCCGAGCGCACCAGTGAGCGCGGGACCTCCAGCCCAGGCTGTCCTCCCAGGCCGCCCTTGTCCGCCCCTGACTCACGGCGTCTGAGCCGGCCGAGGGGCGGCGCAGCGGACGCCAGCCGCCGCCTCCCCGCCTTTTCCATTTCCCCTTTCACTCCGTAAACAGAAACAGACTGCCGCGTTGCGGGAAAGCCGGAGCCCCCTCTCTGGGAAATTCCGTCGTCCCCCTCCCCCCCCCCTCGCCATTTGTCCTCGGGGCGCCCGGGCGGAGCGGAAGGCTGGACTAGGGAGGAGCAGAGCGCGGCGCCGGGAGGGGCGCCGGCCGAGCGCTGGAGTGGCTACTCGCCACGCCACCCGAGGGGCCCCGGGACAGCAGCCGCGGCTCCAGTCCAGGGCCTGGGACACCTAGGGATTTTCCCTCGGACCTGGGGACCCGACAACCTGGTGGTGTAAGGCGCCCCGCGACCGCGCCTCTGCACCCCTTCCTAGTCCCGGAAAGAAGATCGTGTCCCTAATGTGCCGGCGCCCTCCGCGCTACTCCGGTGTCCTGGGCCGCGGCGGGGAGGGCGAGCGGCCCTGGCCCTTTCCTGCGCCCACCCGCACGCTCCGGAGGACCGAGGCACAGTGGGCTTCTGGCCTTCTCTCAGAACCGCGTCCGTGCACCCGACGGCGGGTAGCGCCGTTCGCCCTGCCAGGTTTCGGTTCACGTCCACGCACAGTGAGTGCCAGGATCCGTGGTCCGCACGCACGGCCCCCCGTATAAAGGTTTGGCAGAGGTTGCCGCAAGGTGGGCCAGAACCTGGTGGTGTAGCACCTGGAGAGGGGCCGGTGTCCTCCGCCAGCAAAACCTGGTTTCGTTCTCTGCAGCCTTTCTTGGAACGGGTTGTTTGGCGGCACCGTCCCATTACGAAATGTACCTGTACTGATCGCCCCCTCCTAACCCCCGCTGCGAGTCTGGGGTTTTCTGTACAGCTTGGGAAGATCAAAGTGTGTTCATAGTATTCTTCCTTGTTGAGTGGAAATTGTTTCCTCCAGGTGAAGCGGGAAGCGAGTTCTAGGGAAAATAGCGCCTCTGTCCACGAAATCCACTCTGCAGGGCATTCCCAATACCTGAGTCGCAACTCACTACCCCCTCGCCTCTCAGTACTCCCCTAGTATCAAGCACCCACCATAAACCAGACATTTTGCAAGACGGCCCGGAGAAAGAGAGAGAATGTAAGGTGGATATTCTCTGGGTCTTACCGACCAGGATGTTGGGCGTCCCAGGCAGAGAGCCCACATTCAAAAGCCCCACGACTCTGAGTCCACGCCCGGTCTTTTCCAGTACCCACTCTCATTCTACCCCCGCGCTTTCAAAACGGCGTCGGACCCGCTCTAGAGCTTTCCACGTTTCTTCTGTGGAAAGTGAGTTGCTGTTCCGATCCAGAGGAGTCCTATTGAAAATTGCTGACGGACCTAGGCTAGCGTAGGTGAGAAGCAAGGCCCTCGTAGGACCTTAACTCCTATCATTTCTTTGTGCTTCCGGTCAGGCAGGGATGAGGCTGAAAAAGTGATTGACAAGTAGCTGAGCCCATCAGTAAAAGTGAGCCGAACTAGCAAATAAACGGCCAGGGCTGACGGACTATGTCGGCACTAAATCCCCCCCCCCCACCCAATTATTTTAGTTCCCAGAGTGCTGTGACATGAATAACGCGGGATGCGTGCCAACCCCTGGAACCGTCCAGGTGGTCTCGGGCGGTGAAGGGGTCCCCAGGGGCCGGAGGAGAAGCCCTTCTGCGCACCGGGGCTTTTCTGGTCGTGGAGGGAGGGACTAACTTTGCCTTTGCCGCTCTGACTGGGGAGAGGCAACGTGTGCAGAAAACTGAAGTCTAAAGGGCTGTAGCTTTTTTTCTGGGAACCAGGTTGTCGCCCTTGTTATCTCTAATGGTAACGTGAGAGACTTCTCTCCTTCTTCTGTTGTCTTTGAGCAACAAGGGATGATCTTTATAAGTATTTTAAAAATAGAAACATGGAACCACTCCCGCTTCCACCCCGTTGAATGAGCTCATTAAAACCACACCTCATCTTCTGGGAACTAAGTATTAGCCTTACTTCCTACAGAGAGGGCTCCCAAATACAGCTGCGTTTTAGGGAGCTGGTGAGATGGCTGCCCCAGCAGGGTGCTCTGGCTGTTCATGACATATAGGAGAACAGATTTCATGGGGGGGGGGGGTGAATTAAGAGGAAGTTTGACTTAAAAGCATTTTTGAAAGTCTAACAAAGATTGGATCTGGTGTCCTGGAAGAGGCTGGACATTGGAGAACGAGTGAACAGGCATGAAAAAGTTTGCAGACTGCTTGCCTTTTTCTTGGTCAGGACTGTTGCAACAGACTTGCAAAAGCAATCCTGCTTTTTTAGGAGCTTGCTGGGAAAGTAAGGTTTCAGCTTGCCAGGGAGAAACCACCTGAGACAGCGCCAGTGCACAACCATAGGGGAGTTACTCAAGAAGCCATTATGATGTACATTACAAAACAGCTCTTTGGAAGCTGTTGGCAGCCAACAAAATGCCCTTTAAAGTTGAGTTGCAACCGGTTGCAGTTTACTTGAGGTTTTCTCCACCTAGAGCTTGGCACAATAGTGGGTTTGTAAACTGTAGTTTGCAAATCAGAACTCATTTACTCATGGAAACAAAATAATTAATAATGGGTAGGTCAGGGGGCAGAACATTGATCTTATGTAACCCCAAATGGGGCTCTACACTAATGAACAGAATATGAGACGCTGCTTTCCAATGTTTTTTTGTGTTCACAAAATATGATGCTTAGGGGCGCCTGGGTGGCTCAGTCTTTAAGCGTCTGCGTTCGGCTCAGGTCATGATCCCAGGGTCCTGGGATCGAGCCCCGCATTGGGCTCCCTGCTCTGCGGGAAGCCTGCTTCTCCCTCTCCCACTCCCCCTGCTTGTGTTCCTTCTCTCGCTATCTCTCTCTGTCAAATAAATAAATAAAATCTTAAAAAAAAAATATGATGCTTAGAGAATACTGGAATAAACTGGAATAAGCTGGGAGATACCTGTATGTAGCTTGGTGAAAAATGTGTTCTGTTTTCTTAAATAACAGTAAAATATGAAGTATTTGAAGTATTTGAAGATGATAATTAAATACTGAATTTGAATAAAGCTTTAAATAAGTTTCGTTTTGTTTTGTTTAGAGAGAGAGAGAGAGCATGCACAATGGGGGGCTTGCAGAGGGAGAATCTTAAGCAGGGGCTCGATCTCAAAACCCGGAGATCATGACCTGAGCGGAAATCAAGAGTTAGACACCTAATTGACTGAGCCACCCAGGCGCCCCTAAATAAGATATTTTTAAAGTTAAGAGGAACTTGAGGCTGATTTCATGAGCATAACTTTTTTCTGCAGGTGTTTGTTGTAACAACTACAGATATTTACCAGTTAAGATATTTGAATAATGATCTGTCCAAACTTCTGATAATAACCTTCAGATGAGACACTGTACAGGTAGACATGTGGGTAATAAATTTAGAATCATTATTATAATCTTTAAAATTTTTTAAAGTTGAAATTCTGTTGAGAAAATCCAGTAGCTCTTTTCTTTCACAGGCACACTTAAGTTTCTTATGCTAATGTACGTGGGTTTCAATTACAATCAGAGTCTTTCATATTTAAGTCTTTCAAAATGACAAAGCCTTAATTTGCAGAACATGCATGCGCTGTTATAGCAGTTAGCTTGGACAACACTAAAAAGACACATCAGCCCAGAGGATGAAGTATCCAGTGGAGGAGGAGATTCAGGGCGGACTTCCCCTGCTCAGGGACCACAGGCCTCCCTCGTGCCTCACCCCCACTGCTAACTCTCCGTGACCTTGGGCCATGCTCCTCTGGTACCTGAAACAAACCCTTTCCTCCAGCAGGGCCTGGGTCATGGCAGCTGCTGGCTGATGGACTTGCTTGGCCTCACTCACCATCTGGAGGTGGATTAGGGATGTCCCTTAGATCTGTAGAGACCACATGGTATATCATTAAATTCTGCTCTGCCCTAGCGGCACCCATCCCAGATGAGATTGCAGAGGGGACAGGCCCTAGAGCCCCTGGCCCCACCTGATTGCCTTAAGGAATAAGGGTGAGTCTCTATAATGCCCTCCTAGAACATCTGTGTGCAAGACTATGCCCTCAGCTCCTGCAGCCCTCGCCACTTCAGATGCTCCCTAGGACTGTTGGCTGAGGGGTGCAGCCAAGGATGAAAGGGACAATTTCTCTGTGCTCCTCCTTCCTTTTGCCTTCGCCTCACCTTTTGGGACACTGTACTCAGAAACTTTTGTCAGCACTATGCAAAGTGGGAACAGCAACTGAACAAGGGAAATGGGGCTTGAGGCAGAGATGGAGTCCTCACGTGGGGGGAAGGGGAGAAAAATCCCCTGGAAGCCTTGGGAAGGGAGGGGAAGTTCCGGAATACTCTCGACTGTGGCCACTGTTTATCTAGGAGGGCTGTGTGTCAATTGGGCCTGTATGCAAATCAGAGATCTCCTGTTCTCATGTGCAGAGAGCTAAAACGTAGGTCTTTCAAAGTGCCTAAATTGCACTGCTCTGTGTGATCTCTATGATGTTTTTATTAATTACTCTGTGCTATGACTTCCTCAAATTTGAGGTCCTTGAGCCACCCTCTGAAAACAGAAACTACTCTATGCTTCTCTCTTCCACCTCCTAAATAGAAAGTCCTGCCTGGTACAGCATTTCTTAATCTTGGGCTTCCAAAATTGCCACACGGCTCAGGCTGCCCCCCAGAAACTGTGTAAGGCTCTGGCCTGGGGCCTGGGCAAGTGCTTTCATTTTTCACATTTTTAGAGAAGGAGAAAGGCCCAGCAGTGGGGCTCCCCCAAATTGCCTGGAGCAGTCCCACATGAATTTGTGGAGCTTATTCATGTGCAACCTCAGGTGCCTCCTGTCACTCCTGATTAACCTCAGCCCCCCACCCCAATACTGTGCAATCACGTGCCAGGGGTGCGTGGAAAAAGGACTGCCCAGGATGGGAGGGAAGTAAGTATTGGCAAGGTATTGTTTGCTGAGGGGAGGCATTGCTGCAAAAAGTTAAGTACAGTGACGGGCACTGAGTAATGCACAGAATTGCTGAATCGCTGCCTTGTACGCTTGATGCTAATGTAACACTGTACGCTAGTTATACTGCAATTAAATTTTTTTCGTTAAATATGCTGGAATTGGGTGCCTGGGTGGCTCAGTCGTTAAGCGTCTGCCTTCGGCTCAGGTCATGATCCCAGGGTCCTGGGATTGAGCCCCGCATTGGGCTCCCTGCTCAGCAGGAAGCCTGCTTCTCCCTCTCCCACTCCCCCTGCTTGTGTTCCTGCTCTCCCTGTCTCTCTCTCTGTCAAATAAATAAATAAAATCTTTAAAAAATATATGCTGGAATTAAAAAATAAAAAATAGATTACTGCAAATGTAAATGGATAGTAGGGGGAAAAAATCACACTAGAATAGCACACCCTCCCCAAATAATGACCTTAACTCTTCTCCTTTGAGATGGTATTCTTCACACACAACATGTGGGGCAATAGGTCGCATTATTTCAGCAGCCTATAAAAGTCATGGCGTGCTTATCTTCATGTGATTTGTTTTAAGTCAAGTGAGTCAAGCACATTTTGCGGTTTGCCCTTACGGTTATGTCACAGCGCTAGAAACAATTGCCAACAGATTCCATCTTTTAATTTTTTTAATTTTTTATTTTTTAAAGACTGTATTTATTTGTTTGAGAGAGAGAGAGAGCAGAGCAAGAGAGAGCACAGTGGGGGGGGGGGTGGGCAGGTGGGACAGCGGGAGAGGGAGAAGCAGGCTCCCAGCTGAGCAGGGAGCCTGACACGGGGCTCCATCCCAGGATCATGACCTGAACCAAATGCAGATGCTTAACCCACTGAGCCACCCAGGTGCCCCCAGACTCCATCTTTTTAGTGTGTGTGTGTTGGAGGAGGGGGTTGACTCTTTCCTTTCTTAATTAAAGCCAGGGATTACTGTTCATCACAACTTTTTTTCTTAGTATCAAGATGCTCTGATGGATGCATTTCATAATAACCAAGCATCATTGTACACTTGGACCATATTAAAATAACAGTGATAGCTACTATGTTTTAAGGATTTACCATGACCCAGGCACTCCCTTTAGCCAGATTACTTCACAACAGTCCTGAGGTGGGCTCTAGTGTCTCCTTTTGTGGGGGGGGGGGGGTTTACCTGTGTTTAAAGAGCTTAAGTAGTGTGTCCAAGGAAACTGGATTCTAATCCATGCCTGTCTGACCCCAAGCCCAAATAATAACTTCCTGCATCACCCCGCACGTGGGTGCCTCCCACGGCAAAAGCAGCTCAGTGCGTGTCTGGCATTGGAGAAAAACAGGACTGACCATAGGCCAATTGTGAAATGCCCCGGATTGCTTTCCCATCCTGGCCTCTCCTTTCCTCTCACCTCTGGCCCCTTCCTCATGACGTGAGTGGATTTCAGGCATACCTCAGCCAGGTGTTTATATTTTTAATTTTTGATCTCTCATTGGGAGTGGAGAGGTTCGAAGGAATTTCAATGATATTCCAGGAGTCGAGATGAGGGGGAATGCTGAGCCCCAGGAAGCCTCCAGAGTAGGACACCAGTTTTGCTTATCCTTACAGTAAACTGGCTTTAATTCCTCTTGGGGTCTGCAGGAACCCAGAGGGACTTCCTGAGCCTCTCACCCCGGTGCTGGTGGAACGTAGGCTTGTGTAGGTGCTGCTGGGGCCTAAGATGTTCTTAAGGCGGGTGAGCACTGTTCCCACTCACCCACCCACCTCTGGCACAGATACACAGTCCCCAGGCCAGCACTGTCCCCCAAAACAAGAGTCCTTTGCCCAGACCCCTACAGGCAGTAACATGATGGATGGAGCCCGTTTTTACCAGCTCACGGAGCCAGTGTTGAACTTTGTAGGATCTGTGAGAGCTGCTTGCTAAACAGTCATTATGAAAAATAAAATTATATGGAATCACAAGTAAGTAAATTAGATATTAAAGACGAAGGTAATAAATACTAAAATAAATACTGAAAACTTACCTCTGATTATTTTGTTGCATTTTATCATTTCCCAGGCTCCCGAGGTTACTCACGTCTATTATGTGTGTGTGTGGTGGAAATACTACACTTTGCAACTCTGCAGTCGGTGGCCTCACATTGGTAGCTTAAAATAGGCCACGGTGGGAGTATTCACACCACAGAAACCAGCAAATGCTACAAACCGGGGCAGGGTTTTGAGAAGGCTGGTTGTTAAATAGTTAGCAGCGCACCATGGCCTATAGATAAATTTTATGTTTTCAGGTACTTTCGACACATTTGAGGTTATTGACTTTGTTTTTGCACCCTACCCTCGCTTTCCTAATATTCCATGATACATCTAAATACCTCATTTCCACCCAAGTAACAAAATCTTCAATGATGTAGGCTGACGACAGGCGTCCACCTGCTGTGAGTGGAGGCTTTCCTGTCCAGCTCCATCCCTATTCTAACAGCAGAGCCAGGAAGGGGAGAAGGGCATCAGTGGCCATCAGGCCCCTGGGGCACGGGGCACAGTGAACCTGGCCACCCAGCAGTGGGCAGTGGGAGGAGACACTTTCACTCCTAATCTGAACTCCCCTGCTGACCCTGGCTGGGTTTGGAATCCGGGCTCCACGTTGGCCTATAGGAACTACCTGGGGAAGTCTCATTCAGTAGATGACGGCCCTAGGATCTGAATTTCAGAAAACTCCAGGAGAATGTTACTGGGAAATACTGGGCAAGTAGAAAGAGCACTTCTGAGATTCAAACCTCTGCTTTGTCACTTTCTGTCCATGTGACCCAGTGCTAATCACTTAAATTCATGGAGCCTTGGTTTTTGTTTTTTGTTTTATGGAAAGGAAAACAAAAGCTACTTTGTTTTCATTTTACTTTTTAATGACTGACTTTTTACAATTTCAAAGGCTGATAACAACCCACAGCTTTGACATTAGGAGAAAAGTTAAATCAATTATTATGTGAACATCCTTGAGTGTGTGTTTATGCAGTTCTGGCTTCTGGGAAATAGCAGTGGACAAACTCAGTGGCCTTCAGGGAGCCTACAACTTGGTGAGAAAGAGGCACATACAGGAGTATAGTTTGTGACAAGCGCCCTGTAGGAAATGAACAGAGTGGAGGAAGTTAGAGGGTGTGAGAGATGCTTATGGACTAGACCTTGCGTAGGTCAGAGAGGACTTTTCTGAGAATGTAGCCCTCACATAAAGAGAATGATGTCTAATGCAACCTGGTACACATCCAAAGTTGCTGTGTAGGAATAGCTGTTTGTCACTTAAATCCATGCTTCAGTTGTATTATTAGTTGACATGGATAGATTCTCAAAGTAAGCAAAGATCCTAGAGGTGATTTCATCCAACACCTTCAACTTATAAATGATGAAAAGGAGGTCAAGGGAGTGACTTAGCCAGAGTCACGTTACTGGCGAATAACAGAACCATGTTCAGAGGCTAGCTTTTTTGACCCACAGATCCTGTCTCTTATCATTGTAACACACAGCTCCTTTTAGAGGAGAGTAATATAAAGAAATGTTGCTCTGTGTAGTTCCCATAAATACACTGTAATCAAATATAATCACCTGCATGATCTTTTTTTTTTCCCTGATGCAAGTCTAGGGCGAAAGAAAGTACATGTTTTAGTGTTATGTGATGTCCAGACGTCTTTTTTTTTTCTCCTTTCACTTGCTGTGTGATTTGGAAAAGCTGCTTAATCCTTCTGAGCTGTAGTTGCCTTATTTAGGAAGTGAGGATGCTTAGTAAATATGGCTATTATTCCAATGTTTGAATGGAGAAAGTAGTAAGAGAGTACAGGGGAAAAATGGCACATCCAGTGATAAAATTTCACATCTTCTAGGTATGGGGTGTAGAGTAGACTTTGGTGGTGGTTGGGTTTTTCTTTCACCTGAATAGGGCTCTGATTAGAAACAGAAACCCCGGGTCAGTGCATGGAGAAACCTGAGGAACCATGTCAGCGGGTCAAAGCCATCTTGCTGTGGTTTTTCTTTTTAAGATACCAAACCTTCCGGTTTTCTTCAGTGCTTCTTTTATTATACTTTATTTGTTGCATCATAAGCTACGTGGTTGTGGTTTCATTTTTACCATGTAAACTGGATTATCCCACTGCAAATCTCCCTGGGGTTCTTGGAAAAATATCTAAAACTGATAAGAAGCAGGACATTTTTAAAGAAAAACCCAACTAAGAAATTACTGAAAGTTTTCCATAGCTTGTAGAGGTTTTAGGAAGGTCTTAACTGTCTCTTTGGAAAGGTCAATTTAAAGGCTTATTCTATGTCTCAGGGAACTGCATGGAGTACTTATTTTTTAGAACACTGGAACAGACTGGAATAAGCCTAATTTTTTTTAAAGATTTTATTTATTTATTTATTTATTTATTTATTTATTTATTTGAGAGAGAGAGAGAGAGCACGAGTAGGGGGAGGAGCAGAGGGAGAGGTATATGAGCAGAGAGCTTGATGTGGGGCTCAATCCCAAAACCCCAGGACCATGACCTGAGTCAAAGGCTGATGCTTAACCGACTGAGCCACATGGGCGCCCCTGGAATAAGCTTAATTTTTGATGTCTTGGAGCCTTTAGCTATGAGGCTCATCAGGCAGGCTTCTCTTTTTCTAACCCAGCTGGGTGGCCGCAGACCAAGCAGAAGTGGCTTGATCTGGGGAGAAAATGCTGGCTCCATCCAGAGGGGTAGGATCACTCTGTTCCCAGATACCAGTCTTCCACTAGAGGCTGGTTTCTTCTGACTTGCAGCCCCGGGGAAGATGTTTCTGCCCATAAGAAGACAGTCCTCCTATAGCTTGGTGGCAGCGACATTTCCAGAGGGGTGGACAAAGGGACCAGTGACACAGGCTCTGAGAGGGAGCAACACCCAGAGGAAAGAAACATGGCAAAACCATCTCCCTTCCCTCTTGCCTCTTCAAAGGATCTTTTCTTTCTTCTTTCTTCCTTTCCTTTTTTAAGGAAAAGAAGATATGAGTTAGTATTAAATGTGGCAAGAAGGGAAATGAGTATCTCTACACCGGTGACTATGTGTCTGAGTATGTGGGCCTGTTAGGGTCTAAGGTCATAGAACTCAATATTAAAGTTGGCTCCACAATCAAAATTCACATATATGTGAATCCATAGAACTCTTTGTAACCTAAGTATAAAAAAAAAAAGTATAAGCAAATTTAACAAATATAGCTATTATTATTATCATCATCATCATTATAATTATTACTCTGAATACGGCAAAAAAAGCACTAACCTGTTCTCCGGGGAGAAAAGTAACTCTAGCAATAACTAGATCACGTGACGTGTTTATCATGGGGTAAAACAACTTCTTCAGAAAAGTGTAGACTTCCATGGGATCACACACACATGGTGATCGTCTTCGGGGGAGGTTCCCCAGTTATAGCACACCGAACAGCTTGTAAAAGAGGCGGATTCCTGAATCCCACCCGTGCATAGTCCGATTCAATAAGTGGGCAGGTAAAGCCCAGAACTCTTGTATTGTAATATCTCGCCAAATGCTTCTCAGGAAAGAGTCAGGTCCCTGGACCAACTTTAGAAAGCCTAGCCTCCCAAAAAGAGAAAAAACACTCAGGCTAGAATATACGAAGTCAAACTGCAGTCACAAAAGCTGGTGTTCACACATTTTCAAAACATTTGTTTGCAAGCCCTGGTACGTGAGGTTAAATCTAATTGACCATTCATGTTCCCAAAAGAGCAGTGATCGCTTAGGAAAAAAAAAAAAAAATCTTACAGGAAAGAGAAAAGTTGTCAATGCTACTCATTTACATAAAACATTTCAGAGGGTAGTGAAGAAGATACAGAGCTCTTTCCCTGAAGGCAACTCTGTAGCTCAGAGCTCTAGGTAATTCATCAAATAGAAGGCGTTCTTATAGCCCTGATGGAAATGTTTCCTATGATTTCAGGCTTGTCCAAAAGTCCTCTAAGGTGTATTCTAAGGTGCCTGAATTACTCTCTTTGAGGATCTTTGATAGGTTTTTTTGGGGGGGGGTTATTTTTTATTTTTTAAAGATTTTATTTATTTGTTAGAGAGAGAGAGAGCACAAGCAGGGGGAGTGGCAGGCAGAGGGTGAAGCAGGTGCCTGCTTAGCAAGGAGCCTCACACAGGACTTGATGCCGGGACCCTGGGATCATGACCTGAGCCGAAGGCAGACACTTGAGCAACTCAGCCACCCAGGCATCCCTGGGTTTTTTTTTTTTTTTAATATTGTTAAAATATTAAATTTTTCCTTCAGACAGAGGAGGAGAGAGACACACAGTGATCGACCAAACTGGGACTGTGGGTCACCCCGATCACTATTCTACCTTTACTTACAGCCTTTTTTTTTTTTTTTAACCTCAGGCAAATTATTTAATTTCGCTGTGCCTCAGTTTCCTCACCCATAAAATGAGACATGATAATAGCTTATTTTATCGAATCTAAGATAAACATTTTCCCCAAATTTTAAAATCTCTGAAATCAAAGTGTACTTCACCATGACAATGAGAAAGCATTGTATCCTAGATTAATTGGCAGCATTTTTGTTAGTGGCACATAAAATGAGGGAGTGTTTTATAATGATGGTATCTTAGACTAGATGAAATATGATAATAATAGCTCTATTCTAGGGTTTTGTGGGGGGTTAACTGAGTCAAGAAACAAAATGTTTAGAACCATGACTAGCTTAATTCACTTAATAAATTAATCTATTAATATTCTAATCTGTGGATGGATTATAAATTAACTAGTGTCTCCTTGTTGAACCTTTAGATTGTCTCCAATAATATCCCTACATTATATACTGCATTGAACGTAAACTTTTATGTGCCTCTCTAATCCTAGAAGTGGAATTACAAGGTCAACAAGCATGAACATATTGAGGGGATGGACTTATAATCATGGTGACTAGAAAGTCAGTCAAACCTGGGTTAGAAGAAAAAAAAGGAAAACCAAAACCAAACCAACAAAAGCCTGGGTTAGAGTTACTACTTTGTGATCTTGGTCATTTTACTTAATCTTTCTACATCTGTTTTTGCATCTATAAAAGAAGGATAATAATAACAGTCACAGGCATATTGTGAGGTTTAAATAAGATGATGTGATTAGACATAATACAGCATAGGCCCATTGTGAGTTCCAATTAAGTGTAAGTTATTTTTATTAAGACATTGAGATACTGGTAGCATTACATGGCGGCATCCTAGCTTTGGATGAGTATGACCACCAGTTCTCAACAGTGTCCCCCTGTGGCCATAATGGAAATAGCAGCAGCAGAAAATTCTGTGTAGTCAGAAATGATCAGATTCATCAGTTCTTCTGGTGGTGTTGACAGGACTGTCTATTTGGAAGGGAGAAGCCTGAGCCTAGGATTCGTGAGTGACCCAAGATAGACAGACTCAGGAAACAGTGAGTGTTGCCAATCTGAATATGAGGGCCTAAGCGATTGCTTTAAATATTGAAAGACGATCTCATTTAGATCTCATATATGAACCGATGAAGAGTTCAACATCATTTCTATGGATACATCATAGGAACAGCTTATCTCTCTGCATAATATAACCATGAAAAATCACTTCAGCAATTTTATTTGGGCCATATAAATCCTGGCAAACTCTAAGACTGAATTTTAGTGAATGGTTGGGATTGGCATACTGATATCCAAGCTATTATTCATGAAAGGCCTCTGGGCTTGAACTTCTGGACAAATGGGATGCGTAGAGCTTAGAAAGACAATCAGAAGTGATCATACAATGAGCATGTTGAATATATTCAACAGCTGGCTTGTCAGGTAATAGATTTACATATTTCATTAATTTTATTTCAGAGAACATCATGTCAATCTTAATTCTGTGGCTTCTACAATTTACTCCTAAAGGTTAAATAGGAGAAATATGATTTTAAAATAAGCTTTTACTATCTTAAGTATATTAATATCTAGAAGTATAGAGCTATAAGTGACAGTTTTGAAAAATTACTATCAGTAGCAAAACCATAAAACCCCGAAGATATGAATGTAGATGGTCAGTTTGAATTATAATAAATTTAGAATATATAATTAGGAAGGTTTATATGATTTTTAAGTTTAGTTTGACTGTATTTAGGAATTTATATAATCACTTAATTAACAAAGTGATATGGAAGCTCTAACATGTTCAAAGGTACTTCCTTTTTTTCCCCTAAATATGCATGGTACAAAATTTAAAAGGGGCAAAAATGTAGATGATGAAAAGTAATTCTCCCTGGCTCCCCTGATAATTAGATATTCAATTTCTCTCCTTTGAAGCAAATGGTAGATCTGAAAGCATTTTACATTTTTAATTAAGAAGTGTTTTAAATCTTTAAAATAAAATTCAGAATTACAACATGTTTTTTAAATATTTAAAAATTTAAAGGAACAAAAGGTATAAATAATCTCCTTCTCACAGTTGGTTCCATCTCCAAAGTCAATCAAAGCTACCAGTTTTTTGTGTATCTTTCCACAAATAGTTTGTACACATACAAGCCAAGTGTGTGTGTGCATACTGTGTCCTACCCTTTGTTTGTTTTACTTAGCAATTTACACAATGTATCTTGAAGATAGTTTCAGATCAGAAAATAAAGATCCTCCTCATTAATTTAGGTTATTTTGTTATCTCTTGCTGTAAGAAAGTAGCTCCAAGATCAAGGAAGTATATACAATACATTTATAAAAGTAGAATTGTCGAATCAAAGGTTTCATTCATTTGCAATTCTGGTAAGTATTGCCAAACTATCTGAAGGACACTAAGAAGTTGTTCTTTAAGTACCTAAAAGAAACTCAGAGTTGCATTTTAATTTTCACTGCAAATCCTGGTTTCATATAACAGAAAGGTAACTGTAGTCTAATCTCTGTCCAAACTATCTTAACTCCAAATTGGTAGAATATTAATAAATTCTTTAAGTTTTAAAGCATATAAAATTATAATAAAAAGTCTGCTTGCTTTAAGGGAGCAAATGGAAGAAAAAAGATGATCAGGTTGGTTGAAATGAGAAGCGACAAGCAAGCTTATGAATATATGTCCTTTGTCAGCACAAGTATGTTTAAAATTTTTTTGTTCATAATTCAATGATTTGTGAACCTACTGTGTTCTTACTGCTGGAGAAACAAGATGAATAAATCACAGTCCCTAATGTCAAATTGCTCACAACCTTGAGTGTGTGTGCCTGTGTGTTTACCACTCTTGTCAGTTACACTGGCTCCCTCCTTCCCTCTTCACTGCACCATACCTTTTGGGGAACATCTGCTTTCTACTTCTTTATCCCTTTTAGCGTTTTACCGCTAGACCGAAGTCATCTACTGACTAGTCTGTTTTCCTCAGCAGAGAATGGACTCCATGAGGGCAGAAACACTTGCTATAAGAAACTCTTTGTTTTTTTATTTTTATTTTTGTTCGTTTGTTTGTTTTGAGAGAGAGAGAGTGCACAAGCAGGGGAAGGGGCAGAGGGAGAGGAAGAGAGTGAATCTCAAGCAGGCTCCACACTCAGCACGGAGCTAGATGTGGGGCTCGATCTCAGGACCCTGAGATCGTGACCTGAGCTGGAATCAAGAGTCCGACACTTAATCCGCTGAGCTCACCCAGGCGCCCCAAGAAACTCTTGATATAAGTCTTGTATAACTTTATAGTACTGGCACATAATTTTAAGGGAATAGGTCTGAATTCTAAGTCTTTGTGTTATGATGAAACAGAAGATCCTGTGTTCCTCTTTCTGCAGTTTAGCAGACACAAGGGACGAAAGCAAGATGTTGAATTCCTTTCCTTAAGGACATGCAGAGCAGGTTCCTGGTAGAGGTAGGACTAGAATCCAGCCTCCTGACTCCCAGGTCAGTGCTCTTTTTCTCTCTTGCCACTTGTGCCTGATCTTCAGTTCATATTCAGGGACTGCCCTTGTGCCAGGTGCTAGGCTAAGCCTGGAGGTGCAGAGCTATGAGATGTGCTCTTTGGACTGACTGATGAACTGAATGAATGAATGAATGAATGAATGAATAAAAATATATATCTCTGTTTACCTGATAACTAAGTCAGTTTTTCTACGTGTATTAGTCTAAAGCAAGTGAAAGGGGTTTGTGAGTTTTCCTCGCTCACGTGAAATAAAAGGTTGGGCAAAGTCAACCACTTCACTTACTAAGAGCCATTTATCCAGAGGGGTCTCCCCTTATTAGATGATGTGATTGAACTAGAAAGCAGTGAAACATTCAGTTAAGTCTTCTACTGAACACCCAGGCATTTAATAAAGGAGCTCAAGAAGTCTCCAGGATTAGAGCTGTACCTCTCAGATGAGAAGGCAGGAATCTCAGGCATTTGGGGATGGGGGAGAGCATAAGATCCATGGACTGCCAATCCAATTTTACTTAAAGATGATTTGAAAGGAAAAATAAAGTAATTCAGCTGTATGGTGAGAAAAGCATTATTTTTCTACTGTTCCAAATATATAAATATTTAGAGAATGCAAAATTTCCTTGATCTTAAAGATAAAAGATACAATTTCACAGAAATTGAAAAATTGCATTGGTGCATACCTTTCAAAAGTCCCAGTGTTTGCTTTCCTGAGTTTGCTTTTCTCTGCTAGTAAAATTTTCCCTGGCACCTCTGTTTGCTGAACTGTTCTTAGCTGATGTATTTGGCTTTGAACATGAAAATCCTTCTTGGTGACTCGAATGGGAAACTAGGATCTGAAAAGAGGTAAGGTAACCATATAATTTATTGTCCAACTGGAACACTTCTGAGAGTGAAAGACAGTGTTTCTTTTTCTTTTTTTTTTTTTTAAAGATTTTATTTATGTATTTGACAGAGAGAGACACAGTGAGAGAGGGAACACAAGCAGGGGGTGGGCAGAGGGAGAAACAGGCTTCCCGCTGAGCAAGGAGCCCGATGCGGGGCTCGATCCCAGGATCCTGGGATCATGACCTGCGCCGAAGGCAGACGCTTAACGACTAAGCCACCCAGGTTCCCCAAGACAGTGTTTCAATAATTACATGGTCACAAACAATATATATGGTCTCTGAGCCCTAAATCACACATGTTCACTTTTTACCAAAGACTAGCTTAACTTACAATAAGTATTTTAGTAGCATGTGAAATGTACACACAATATTTTGCTCCTTTCCTATTGGCTTCCCAATCTGCATAGGAATCTTTTTTCTTTTTAATGATGCAACAAATATATTTGTTTTTTAAGATGGCAATATGTTAAAAGTCCCTCATTTCTATGCACCTAAGCCTCTGATTTCCTTCCTTATAGGGAACTGTCACTGCTGACAGTTTGGAGAGTGTCCTTCCAGACATTTCCAATGCTATATTTCACAGGATCTCTCAAACGAGAGAAGGGTCGGTTGGCTTCGTGATGTGAAATGCATTCAATCTGATTGATGACTATGGTCTGATGTCACAATAATATTGATAATAACTATAAGTATAGGGCAGGCTTATTAGTTTGCTAGTCCTGCTCTTAGCAAAATGGCACCATTGAGGTGGCTTGAAATAACAGAAATGTATTGTCCCACAGTCTGGAAGGCTAGAAATCCAAACTCAAGTGTTGGCGAGGCCATGTTCCCTCTGAAGCCTGTAGGGGAATCCTTCCTTGTCTCTCCCTAGCTTCTGTGGTTTGCTGGAAATCTTTGGCATTCTTTGGCTTGCAGCCACACAACTACGGTCTCTGCCTTGTCAACATAGGGCATCCTTTCTATGTCTCTATCTTCACATGGCCATATTCTTATAAGGATACCAGTCGCATTGGATTAGGGGCCCACGCGACTCCAGTATGACTTCATCTTAACTAATTACATCTGCAATAACCTTATTTCCAAATAAGGTCGTATTCTGAGGTACAGGGGGCTAGGACTTGAACATATCTTTTTTGGAGGACACAATTCAGTCCCTAGCAGTCAATAAACTTTGTAAACCAAAAGATTAAGGCTACCGTCTGTAACAAATATTCAGTGATATCCAGAAGTTTGACTTCTTTCTTCCCATGTTCGAGAGAATCTATGTGGGCAATTCTTGATAGACATAGAGAAAGCCGAATGAACTGACCTCAGCTAGTAGAACCCCCAACTCTTTGACAAAGATTTATTTGCACTAGCCTTTTCAAAAGAGAAATCATTAACAAGACAATAATCAGATATCATGGGTATAATGTTTTATTAAATATTGAATAGATACAAAATGGTATTTACAAATATGTGTATGGTAAGAAGAATTCTAATACAATGAACACCCGTGGCCCCACCACACAGTTTAAAAAATAAAACATTACCATATCTTTGAAGTGTCCTATGTGGGATTTTTTTTTTTTTTAAAGATTTTGTTTATTTATTTGACAGAGACACAGTGAGAGAGGGAACACAAGCGGGGGGAGTGGGAGAGGGAGAAGCAGGCTTCCCACCGAGCAGGAAGCCCGATGTGGGGCTCGATCCCAGGACCCTGGGATCATGACCTGAGCCGAAGGCAGATGCTTAACGACTGAGCCACCCAGGCGCCACTCCTATATGGGATTTTTTAATGGTAGAGTTAATATGTTGACACATGCTTATTGTAAAAAAATTGTATATAATTAGAATTCTATGATGTAAAAATTTGAAGTCTTTTCAAGCCAGAGGTACCCTCTAGACAAAGTAACTCACTCTTTGTAATAAAGGAAGAGAGTTTCATGGTATGTCTGTACCCTAGTTGATGTAACCAACGATTGATGTTGGAGTTATTTCCATTTTTTTGCTTTTACAATTAATGCTGCAGTGAACCTCCTTGTATATATAACCTTGTACACTTGTGCATGTATATCTATAGGGTAAATTCCTAGAAGTGGAAATGTTGGTAAAAGTCATGAATGTGTTTTTTAAACTTACATAATTTGAGTTGGTTTTTGATACATCACATTAAAATGCTTCCAAGTAAAAGAATTGTTGCACCAGTCTTCAGAAAATGAGAACAAGTCAGCACTTGAACCCAGATTTAATATTGTGGACTGTAACCTAGTTGACTATATCACATACAAAGATGATCTCAGTTTACAAAGGAGATCAGGGAAAGCCCCACGATGTGAGGCCACTTGCTGGAATTTCCTGGGGCAAGTACTTTACTATTATGATCAACAGTGAATCATTCATTTAACAAACATAACACCTACCCACATCATCTCCATATAGTCCATATTCCTAGTCCAGTCCCTTCACTAGGGAACTAGACTACATCCTCTCTCAAGAACTACTAAAGGACATAGCTCAGCAATTTTCTCTTCTGTCTCCCATAATACCTATTTTCTATCTCTACTGGGATTGTTTGGATCAATGTACAAATATGTTATTTCTTCATACCCCATTTCTCTATTCACCTTAGTAGTAAGATCCCTAAAATAATTTTCTGTACCATCTGTTTTAAGTTTTCTCCTCTCATTCATACCTGAACCAATTCCAATTGCATTTTCATATCCATCTTCCATTAAAACTGCTTTTACCAAGAATATTAGTGACCTCCATATTTCTTGCAAAATCTTTCTCTATGTACTCATCACTACTGACATACTCCATATTTTAATTATATTTGTTTATTGAATGTCTCTCCCTACTAAAAGATAAGCTCCATAGGGCAGGGATTTTATCTGGATTTTTTTTTCATTTTATCTCCAGCACTTAGAACATTGCCCATAGTAATAAATCAATAATACCTGTCCAATAAATATACTTACTTGGGCTTATGCTGTACTTGAGGAAAGACAGATAGTAAGCAAAGTAAGCATAGAAACATATATATAATGTCAGATGGTAAAATATGCTATCAAGAAAGAGCAGGTAAGGAGAATGGGGAATACTATGCCATACTTGCCATGCAAGTTTTTACCCAAAAGCATTGTTATTTTATAAAGTGATAAAAAAAATGCTTCTCTAGTGAGGCAACATTTGAACAGAGACCTGAAGGAAATAAGGGAATAAGCCATATGGGAGAAAAACAACCAAGGAAGAGAATACAGCAAGTGCTAATGCCCTGAGGTGCAAATTTTCTTGGATTTCTGAGAAATATCAAGGAGACTAGTATAGGAAGAGTAGAGTAGATGAGGCACAAAGTGCCAGAAAATGTGATCTAGAAGAATTGGGACGCTCATTTATATCAGATCTTTTACTCTGGAGTGGGAAAGAAGTCCCTGGAGCATTTTGAAAAGAATGACATAATCACAACACTGTAGCCAGAGGGCTGAGAACAGACTATATGGAGTACAGTAGAAAGAGGCAAACCAGTTAAGAGATTAGAGCAAAAATATAGGTAAGCTGAATGCAGCAACATGTAAAAAGGATTATACACCATGACCAGTGGGATTATTGCAGGAATGCAAGATTGGTTTAACACCTGAAGATTAATTAATGTAATATACCATATTAAAAGAATGCAAGACAAAAGCATAAGATCATCTTGATAGATGCAGGAAAAAAACAAAACAAAACAAAAAAATAATCCAACACACTTTCATTGATAAAAATGCTTAACAAACAGTAAGGGAAGGGAACTTCCTCAACCTGGTAAAAGGATCTACAAAACACCCACAACTAATAACATAAACTATAAGGATGCTTTTCCACTAAGAACAGGAACAATACAGGATGTGCATTCTTACCACCTCTATTCAACATTGTACTGGAGGTTCTAGCCAGAGTTATTAGGTAAGTAAATGAAATAAAAGCTTCCAAACTGTAAAGGAAGAAGTTAAACTATCTCTTTGCAGATGGCATGAAGTTATATATAGAAAAATCTAATGCAGCTACCAAAAAACTATTAGAACTAAAACTGAGTTATCAAGGTTACTGGATACACTATTAACATACAAAAATCAATTGTGTTTCTATTGCAATGAACATTCTATTGAATGTTCTATCTACTTGCAATGAATAATCCATAAACAAAATTAAGAAAACAATTTCATTTATAGTAGCATCATAAAGAATAAAATACTTAGAAATAAATTTAATAAATATAAGATTCATACACTGAAAACTGGAAAACATTGTTGAAAGAAATTAAAGGAGAACTAAATAAATAGAAGGGCCTTCCATGTTCATGTTTTAGATTTAATGTTGTTAAGATGACAATACTCCTGAAATTGATCTACAGATTCAACACAATTCCTATCAAAATCTCAGCTGCCTTTTGGGCAGCAACTGAGAAGCTGATCATAAATTCATATGGAAATCTAGGGACCTGATATAGCCAAAACAATCTTGGAAAAGAAGAACAAGTTTGGAAAACTCATACTTTCTGATTTTAAAACTTACTACAAAGCTACATTGATCAAGGTAGTGTGGTACTGGTGTAAGGATAGACATATAGATCAATGAAATAGAATTTAGAATCCAGAAATAAGCCCAGATATCTATGATCAACTGACTTAAACAAATATGCCAATACCATTTAATGGGCAAAGTAGAGTTTTTTAAACAAATAGTACTGGGACAATTTGAATATCCACAAGCAAAACCATGAAATTGGACGCCTACCTCATACCATATATAAAAATTTACTCATGGGGCGCCTGGGTGGCTCAGTCGGTTAAGCGTCTGCCTTCGGCTCAGGTCATGATCCCAGGGTCCTGGGATCGAGCCCTGCATCGGGCTCCCTGCTCAGCAGGAAGCCTGCTTCTCCCTCTCCCACTCCCCCTGCTTGTGTTCCCTCTCTCACTGTCAATCTCTCTGTCAAATAAATAAATAAAATCTTTAAAAAAAAAAAAAAAAAAAAAAAAAATTTACTCAAAATTGATCAAAGACCTAAATGTAAGAACTAAAAATATTAACATCTTAGAGGCAAACATAGGGGTAAATCTTCACAACCTCAGGTTAGGCAATGTTTCTTAGATATGACACTAAAACACAGGCAACAAAAGAAAAAAATAAAGAAATTAGATTTCATAAAAATTAACTTGTATGTTTTAAAGGACACCATCAAAAAAGTGAAGTTCAACCCACAGAATAGGATCAAGTGTTTGCAGATAATATATCTGATAAGGACTTATATCCAGAATATATAAAGAACTCTTAAACAGTAGTAAAAATCCAATTAAAAATGGGCAAAGGATCCGAATAGATATTTCTTCAAATACACAAATGACCAATAATCACATGAAAAGAGCTCATCATTCATCAAATGCAAATCAAAAGTGAGATACTACTCATACCCATCAGTGTGGCTATTAAAAAAAAACACAGAAGGAGCGCCTGGGTGGCTCAGTTGGTTAAGCGACTGCCTTCGGCTCAGGTCATGATCCTGGAGTCCCGGGATCGAGTCCCGCATCGGGCTCCCTGCTCGGCAGGCAGTCTGCTTCTCCCTCTGACCCTCCCCCCTCTCATGCTGTCTCTCTCTCTCTCTAATAAATAAATAAAATCTTAAAAAAAAAAAACAGAAAATAACAAATATTGGCAAGAATGTGCAGAAATTGGAAACTTCTTACACTACTAGTGGGAATGAAAATGGTGCAGCTGTTTTGGAAAAGAGGCTGACATTTCCTCCAAAGATTAAACATAGAGTTACCATATGGCCCAGCACTTCCACTCGTAGGTATATGCCCAAGAGAAGTGAAAGCATATGTTCACACAAAAACTGATACATGAATGTTCATAGTAGCATTATTTATAATAGCCAAAAGGTAGAAACAGCAGAAATGGATAACCATATGCAGCATATCCATTGTTAAAAATAAGACAACAGGCCCCAAACAGTCACTTGTTTAAACCCCATGTAACCAAACCAAGACTTCATTTGTTTCAACTCTCCCAGAAATGGAATCTTAAGCCAGTCAGTCAGGAATCACCGGATCAGCACTAGCTAATTAATTTGCCTGATAGGACTGGGACATCTCCTAAAGGAAAGTAACTTTGCAATAACCAACAGGCTTTTTGCTTAGTTTAACTTCCTTGTTCCTGCTCTCCTCTGCCTATAAAAGTCTTTTGTTTTTATTTTCAAGTCTCCAGGCTTTAAGAGTCCTTTCTATCTGCTAGATCGGATGTTGCCTGATTTGAATTGTTTTTTTCCTCAAATAATCTCTTAAAATTTTTAATATGCCTCAATTTATCTTTTAACACATGTAATGGAATGTTATTTTTGGTCACAGGAAAGAATGAAGTACTGGGGCGCCTGGGTGGCTCAGTCATTAAGCCTCTGCCTTCGGTTTAGGTCATGAGCCCAGGGTTCTGGGATTGAGGTCCGCATCAGGGTCCCTGCTCCGCGAGGATTAAGGGTTAAGAGTCAATACAAGTAGAGCACTCACAACAGTGTCTGTTAAAGAAAAAGTGTTGGCATTTATTATACGCTAAGTATAGATTCCCAAGTCAGTGCTCCTTCCTCATGACCTTGCTCTCTGGTTCTATTTTCAGGACTATTTTAAAGAGCAGGTGGTGGGCTCGTTCTATTGGGGAGGGGTCTTTTAGAGAACTGTGGGAGAGCGGAAAGGAAACAGGTCCAAAAGCAAAGGCATCTTTAGTCGGCAGCTTTCGCCTAGTTTGACCCTCTAGGCTTCCCATTCCTTTCGCTCCAGCGCGCATGCGCGGGAGCCTGTGCCCTTTCGTCTTTCCCGCTCGTGTTACTTTGACAATGGCGGCTCGCGGCCTGTGGATGTTGGCCTGTTTACCCCTATGTGCTCAGAGAAGTCAAGTCCTGCGTCCTACTCACAGGCTTCTCAGTTGCTCAGGAACTGTGGCAGCAGACGTTAAGAGAGACGAGCAGTCCTCGAGGAACGTGGAGACAGGTGATGGCGCAGGGTTCTCGGTTTGCTCTGTATCGGCGACCCACCGCGGGCGAGGGAAAGGGAGAGAGACTGGGATCGTGGGCGAGCGCGTGGTTTGTGCGTGGAGCCTTTGGCAATAGGGTGAGGCCGTGTCCCGTCCTCCTCTAATCTCATCAGGGGAACGCAGGGCCGCTCCTTGCTCGTGGTGGTAGTGGGGTGGGTGATGTTTCTTTGAGGACGCCTGTGTACAGTAATGAAAGTATTTAAATATTTGTGAAGTTCAGACTAAGAGAACGGCTTGCTAATATTTTATAATTTGGCAGAACAACGTTCCCAATGAAAACAGTGATGCCACACATCGGTCAGTTGCTGAATTTACAAATGTATCTGATTTTATAAGTTGTTGATGGAGGACGAGTAGTGAAGCATTAATGAATAACAATATTCGCGGCTCCCAAATGTAGTATTCTGCCTGTGGACATTACTGCCGTTTGCTTTATTCTTTTGGCCATTTTGGTAACCAGGTAACAGATTTGCATTCACCAGAACAGGCTGCTGCCCCGTAAACGTTCTAAATTTATATGCTTCTTTGTGTATTGAGAAGCCCACTATTAGTGAACCCCTCGTGTGACCCAAAACTGCATGTATCTTATTTACAATTTTTAAAACAATCTAGCAAAGACTGTATCATCTGTCTCCACTTAACAGGTGTACAGAGAGGCTCAAAGAGCTAAGTAACTTGTGCAAGGTTACATAGCTGAGTTCATTTAGACCTCGAATCAAATTATTAAGCAATATGTTGATTTCTGCCATTTCTTGGGGCTATAGTTTTAAGAGATGAAATTATTTCTGGGAATATTTTTGTAGTAGGCTAATCAAGTAAAATGTTTTCCCTTAAAATAAATGGTGGGATTGC
Organism: Halichoerus grypus; assembly: GCF_964656455.1. Taxonomy (NCBI): domain Eukaryota; kingdom Metazoa; phylum Chordata; class Mammalia; order Carnivora; family Phocidae; genus Halichoerus; species Halichoerus grypus. The sequence continues at coordinate 68,301,252 of NC_135717.1, forward strand.
TCTTCTCATCAGACTGTATAAATAAAGGTTCATATTGACAGGGAGTGAGAATTGTTACTTAATATGACATTTCACTGACATACTGATTGGATTGTATTTGGTAGAAACTGCTTCTGTTAAAAATACTCAAGTAACTGAAAATTTAAGTAAGGATTCTGTCAAAGAAGCTATTGTAATTTGACATCCGTATAGTGGTTTAGATTTGGGAGTTTTTTCTTAAGCTCTTTGAGAAATAAAACTGTAAAGTTGGTACGGAAGGAGTTATTACTGCAGTTTATAGATGAGGAAAAAGGCTAGTCCAAGTGGCGAGTTGAAACTTACCCATCTATGAAGTAGCAAAGATAAGGAAAAAACCTGATTCCAAGACTATACTCTTCGTTCATACAGCTTTGTTGTTTTTCTTAGGAAATGTGCTTCATTTTGTATCATAATTGGCTAAATATTCAGGGACTTTTGGGGTGCCTAACAAGATCTTCATCTGAATTTATTTTCCATTTTTTAAAAGAGAAGAAGGTACCTGCACTTTATACTCAGAAGCATAACATATTATAATTGGAAGAAACTTGAGAAATTTCCAGTTGAGGTTTCCATTTAGTATGAGAACTTGTTGGAAAACATTTCTAGTAATATTTTCTAGTAAGAAGGAATACAGTATTTCATAAATCAACCAAATCCATTTTTTGGTCAGGCTCTAATGGTTGGAAAATGTTTGTAATGAGCTAAGTAAGCTTAGCTTTGACATAGCTTTCATTTGGGTAGTGGAAAAGACCCCCAATTTTAAGAGTAAGAATATGCAGTGTATTATTCAGCACTCTTTGGGGTACAGGTGACAGAAGCTAACTTGAATTAGCTTAAGTAGAGGGGGGAGGATATACCAACCCATGTAACCAAACGTCAGAGAGAGCTAGATGCGTTAAGGTGGATAGATATGGTCAATGTGGGGTATTGTTGTTTGGTTGCCCCCTTATCTCAGATTCTTCTACACAGAGGCATGGCCACAGCAGCTTCATGTTTACATGCTTGTAGCCTTCGCCAGAAGGAAGAATAAGATCATCTTTTACCTGAATTTGAAGAAAGAACTTTTGATTGATCACACCCCGCCCCCCCCACCCTTTGGACCCAGAGGAGCTATCCAAAATAGTCTAATAATCTTAGCCTATCTAATGGGGTGAGGGTCAGTGTCACAGGTAGGATAACTGTATTGACCGCCCCCCTACAACTTCATATAGCGGTTTTCTACAAGCAGGATGTGTTCTAACTCGAATAAGGGGGCAGATGCTAGGCAATCAGACAACAGATTAATTCTATAAGTGGCTACTTAGCTTATAGATGTTTGATTTTGTGCCGTTTTTCCACCAGTTATAGACCCACTGTATCTCAAAAATTATTGTGAGATTCTAAATAGAGTGTATATGTGAAGGTGCTTGGAAAACTGAAGTGCTGCACGAATGGAGGGCTCACTGTTATATTTGAAGACAGCTCACTGTTATATTTGAAGACAGCATTTGGGTTCTCATTAGTTTTTTTTCCAGGCTGTATTTACAGTAATTCTCTGTCAGTTTCTAGACCTTTTACTGCCCCTCTCCAGATGTTCTCTGTTTGTTTCTTTTTTTTTTTTTTTTTTAAGATTTTATTTATTTGACAGAGAGAGAGAGTGCACAAGCAGGGGGAACAGGAGAGGAAGAAGCAGGTTCCCCGTTGAGCAGGGAGCCCAATACGGGACTCGATCCCAGGACCCTGAGATCATGACCTGAGCCAAAGGCAGACGCTTAACCTACTGAGCCTCCCAGGAGCCCCTCTCTGGTTCTTTAAAATCCTTTATATCCATTATGTCCAGAGTAGAACATATACTGCATATGTGGCCTTGCCAGTAAATAGTAAAGAAGTTCTGTTATCCCTTGAATTTGGATTTTTGAAAACATTTGTTTTAATAAAGTTTGGAGTTTGTTTTGTTTTTTAAAGATTTTATTTATTTATTTGACAGAGAGACACATCGAGAGAGGGAACACAAGCAGGGGGAGTGGGAGAGGGAGAAGCACCGCTGAGCAGGGAGCCCGACGTGGGGCTTGATCCCAGGACCCTGGGATGATGACCTGAGCCGAAGGCAGACGCTTAACAACTGACCCACCCAGGAGCCCCAAGTTTGGAGTTTTATATATGTTTATTTTCTCCCTATCCATATCCCAGCAATTAAGACATTTCTTTGACTAATTCTGAGCGTTGATCAAATTAAACTTTTAGGCCTCTTATATGCAACTACTCCTAGATTAATTTTCTTCCCCGTTATGTCATTGTATCTTTATGTTGTTTTTAATTTTAGATGCAGGACAGTATTTAGTCTTATTTTTTGTGTTAAGTTTATGCTTACCAGATTATGTCATCAATGCCATAAATTGCGTTGGTCATAAAATACTAGCACTCACTACTTTTTACTCTCAACTTTGTGTCATTGGTAGATTTGATAAGCTTTTTGTGAGATAATAAACTACCTGAATTCTTTGTCCCCTCCTTCACAACTTTGTCTTGTCCTCATCATTTTTACCTACTGTTGTTCAAGGCCAGAACTATTAATACTTTGGATTCTACCTCTCCTATCTTCTCAAGCACATTTCTTCATCTTTTATCAGATTTCTCTATCAATCTTAAATTCAGTCTCTCCTCCCTAGTGATCACCTGCAGGGATATACTTGCAAAAAGGTGCAAAGACATTGTATGCAGATGATACTGCAGTATTGTTGTAATAGTGAAGAAAGGAAAACCACCCAAATATTTATCAGTAGAGGATTGACTAACCTATGATGAATTAACAAGAATACTTACACAGTTGCTTAAATAATGAGGTAAACATATACAAACAGAGATATCACCAATGTATTAAGTCTTTAGAAGCATATTATAAAACAGAATGTATAGTATGATTTCAGTAATTTTTAATTATGTAAAAAATGGTTCTTTGTGGAGAAATACAAATGTGTATGTTTATATATGCCTTAAAAATATCTGGAAACATAAATACCAAACTTAATAGTTGGGTGTTATTAGGGGCAGAGAACTAGGGAAGGATTTATACTTTTACTTTATAAAATTTAACAATTTGGCTTTACTTTTACAGTAAGCACTTGGACATCAGTCTAGACTCAGTGAAAACTAGAGACGAGAAAATATAGGTAGTAATTACAAAGGGAAAAGTGGGTGAGGTGGTCTAGGCAGAGCCTGTGTCCAAAAAAAAAAAAAATAGGAACAAATTGGGAGGACTGTCAATAGACTGAGATCAAAGTGAATAATAATAGTCTCTGTCCTCAATATGGAAGACATATTTGTCCATATTGTTAAATAAATACAATACCATGAATTACCTTCTTTCACAGATGTTGAAGTAAGGTAATAGAGGTAGAGGAGAGTCTGTCCTGGAAAGTCGAAAGTCTTCATATACCTCTGGGAGGGTGAATGGGAGTTTTTGAGGCAGAAAATAAGAAAGCGGGCATTCCGTTCAGAGACAGGAAGATTTTAAAAGTTCACAGTATGTGGTAGTATTGTGTATGGAATACCTTAAGTGCAAAAGGAGGAAATGGTAGAAATTGACATTGAAGAGGAGCAGTGGGACAAAATGCCGGTAACTATACATACCCACGCTGTCAGGTTTAGACTTGATCTTGAATGCGGTAGGGAAGCTACTGAAGGCTTTGAAGCAAGGAGGTAAAAAAATAAGACTTTTTTAAAAGATTAGTTTATAAAGGTCACTTTGGCAGCAAAGAATTGCTTGAGAAGGAAAAGACTAGTGTGAATGAGACCAGTTGAGGAATCAGGCCTTGAAATAAGAGATGGATGTTAAAGAGTTGGCATTCAGAATGGAGATGTGGACCCCTATTTAAGAGATGTGTTTTCAGTATCTAGTACAGTAAATGCAGGAAAGGTACTCAGTACCTGTTTGATCAATTGTTGGATATGGGGACTGTGTCAGGGCCAAGAGTTCTGTGGTGTGCCATTAGAGACTGCCTCTGGGTCTGTACTAATGAACACAGTTTAGGGTTCCGCAAGCCCTTACTGGCCTTAACGCACATTTGTCTGTCTGGTCTGTGAGGATGTATTGGAGTTTGCTGAAATTAAGATAAATTAAGTGTGTTTGTAGTTTTGTAGTTTGTAGTATTCCTTGATCCATCAGTTTTATAACCTTTTGAAAGAAGAGGAGTCTAAAAGCATCTGCCAATTTCCACATACCGATTCTATTTTCTGTACTATTTATTCTCTTTGGAATTTCTTTAGAGTATTGATATCAGACTTGGTGGTTTATAATCTCTAGAAGCTACCATTCCAGACTTCTGGAAACACTTTTAAGCCACCCAACTAGAAGTTAAATATATTGGAGGAAAAATGAGTTGCTAAAACTCATTGTTTGGCTTTATACTTAGTTGTTGATCTTTCCTTTGTGGTCAATTGATTTATTAATATCTAATTCTTGACTTTCACAGCTCTTGTCTTCATTGCCTGTGATTGTAAAACCCCCAACCCCTGGAGTGTTTGTTGTTTTTTTTTTTTCCCCAAAGATTTTATTTATTTGAGAGACAGAGAGAGAGAGGTAGGGAGGGCAAGCACAGAGGGAGAGTGAGAGGGAGAAGCAGACTCTCTGCTGAGCAGACAGCCCGATGCGGGACTTGATCCCAGGACCCTGGGATCATGACCTGAGCCAAAGGCAGTCGCTTAACCGACTGAGCCACCCAGGCGCCCCCTGGAGTGGTTTTTTATGAAAAAAGAAATAATCATGTATTTCATTAGTAAAATTATCATGAACTTTTATGGGCAGCAACTCGATTTTAAATTCTTTGATTTCCCTGTGATACACAGCACGGTAGTTGGTAACTCATTGTTAATTGTTTCAGCCAGATCAAAGCCCACGACAAAGAAAAACTATAATAACTTACTTTAATACATTAAAGTTCTAAACTCATTCTCGTTACACTCAGGCTTATAATAATTTCTTTTAGGCTTTGGAATGTTACAGCTTATACAGATTTTGTATGTGCGTATTTATTTGGGGAGGTGTTACACGAGTGATTTTACATTCCTGATTTTGCTTTTATAATTTTGTGGATCTCTCTCTTTTCAGTGCTATGCATTGAATACAGTAAATCAAAACTGGGAAAGTGGACAGTATTAATGATAATTACAAGAGAATGGTAAAATGAAAATCAAAAGTAGTATAGCTTCATTCTTACATAGGTAAATAAGAAGATGAGATTTGGATTCATTTAGTCAGCTATAAAATCTTTATATACCTTATTGAAATATGCTTTAAATTTTATATCGGTGTGTGTGTGTGTGTGTTTGTGCTGCAAACGTTTTTGTCTCATTCACAGGCTCTGAAGACAGGACTCCCAAAAAGAAATTCTCTGAGGTGCAGAAAGAAAGACGAGAACAGGCACAGCGAACTGTTCTAATACATTGCCCAAATAAAATCAGTGAAAAAAAGTTTCTGAAATATTTATCCCAGCATGGACCTATTAATAGTCATTTCTTCTATGAGAGCTTTGTAAGTATTTGAAAACAGTCTGACATTCATGCTTTTGAAAGGTAAAGGTCCCATTTGTTACTTGCAATATGGTAAAGTTAGATTCTCTTTTGATATCTTACATCTTTCTTTAAATTTCTTTAATGATTTTTTTTTTGTATGAGAATAGACATCCTTATGGCATTACTACAGAATTATAAGTAACGTATAACTGACTGATTCCATTATTTGAATACTTTAGTCTGTTATCTTAGGGATAAAGGCTGGGGGGAGGGGATTTTTGTTTTGCCTTATGATTTTCTATTTCATCATTGTTTTCAGCTTCTGTTGACTAGTATCACTTTATGGTGTTCCTTTTCTTAGTCTGCTTATAATGATTAAAACCAGTGCTTGTGTTAGAAGTGTTTCATTTGTAATGAATCTTTTTTAGTATTATGATAATCGTTTGGAAATTTGAACTGAAACACTATGTAAATATGTAAAATATATCCTTCTGAGATGTCTTCTGCTTTTCCTTATGATTTTGGCATAGGGTCTTTATGCAGTTGTAGAGTTTTCACAAAAGGAAAGTGTCACTTCACTACAGAATGTAACTCGAACTCCGAGTATGGAGACAGAGGCTGCAATTCCATTCAAGTCACGTTTCTTCAATTTAAAGATGAAGAATCCATCAAGCCAGACTTCAGAACAGTCCTGTATACAAAGCAGTAATCATTCCCCTCCTTCAAACAAGAAGCTTTCTGAATTACTTTGTTATGCAGAAAGTGTAAGTTTTTAGGTATACTTCCCCAATTTCTAAAAATATGTGTGTGTATATATGACATTAGTTTGTATATTATAGGTTCTTTTTTTTTTTTTTTTTTTTTTTTAGATTTTATTTATTTATTTGATAGAGAATGAGAGACAGAGAGCATGAGAGGGAGGAGGGTCAGAGGGAGAAGCAGACTCCCCGCCGAGCAGGGAGCCGGATGCGGGACTCGATCCCGGGACTCCAGGATCATGACCTGAGCCGAAGGCAGTTGCCCAACCAACTGAGCCACCCAGGCGCCCCTGTATATTATAGGTTCTTATCATAAAATAGACTACAGAATATGTTGAGTGAAAAGTGAAAGTAATCCTTCCCCGATGCCCGCCCCCACAGCCCCATTATACTCCTCCCAAGTAACCACCTTCTTCTAGAGTTTTCAGCCTTTGGACTGTTCAGGTTTTCTTTCTCCAGTCAACGTAATGACATATAGTTGTACCTGGCATTTTTCTGTAAATTTAAAAATATCTCAAAAAAAAAAATCTCATTTCTGATTTAATCTATTTTGCTGCCCTAACATTGTTTATATTAGTTTTAGTTTTTCTTACAAAGGCTTGTCAAAGGTTTAGCTAGTTTAGTAGTCCTTTCAAAGAATCAGTTCATGATTTTTATCAAAATGGTATTTTTTGGTTTGATTTTCTAACCTTCTACATTTCCTTCTTTTCTTTTACTTATTTTTCTTGAGTTGAATGCTTAGTTCAGTTAATTTCAATATTATTTCCAAATAAGGGCATTTGAGGCTATGATTTTTATTTTAAATACTTGCACAGTTTCAAAATGTGATGCCTTTAACACCAGTTTTTTGGTGAAGATACAGGATTATTATTCTGAGGAGTTGAGGGATCTTGGGCCTTCATTACCTAAAGCATTGCTTATTTCTAGTGTTTCTTGTCTTTAACATTGCTTCTTCCTTCCCCCCAACTTCATTTAAAATGTGATAAAAAAAATGTCTAGCTTTGTGGTTGTTTTGATCTCTTTCTGGAGCATACTATTTTCATTTTCCTAAAACAATACTTTAATTGTAAAGTAGTGATTTTAGTTCTGGCCAACTTTGATTTTGCCAGTGTTATCATTCCTCAGTTCTTTTTAGAGGGATATTTAAAAAAATCTTTTCTTTTTTTTTTAAAGATTTTATTTATTTATTTGACAGAGAGATAGAGAGAGAGTACAAGTAGGCAGAGAGGCAGGCAGAAGGAGAGGGAGAAGCAGGCTATCGGCTGATCAGGGAACCCGATGCGGGGCTCGATCCCAGGACCCTGGGATCGTGACCTGAGCCGAAGGCAGTAGCTTAACCAACTGAGCCACCCAGGCGCCCCTAAAAAAATTTAATCAACTTTTATGGTTGAAGGAAAAGGGATATGTTTTTATGGTAGGTCTCCAAAGCCATCAGATCTCTGAAAGTAAAATGACAGTTATTTTATATGACCTGTACATTTTCTGTATTTTGTTGGTTTTGTTCTGGCCAGCTAGATGGATGATCAGCTGAACACTCTCCTGAAGGAGTTCCAGTTAACAGAGGAGGACATTAAGCTCCGATATCTCACCTGTTCTCTTATTGAAGACCTAGCAGCTGCATATTTTCAGGACTGTACAGTGAGACCCTTTGGCTCCTCAGTGAACAGTTTTGGGAAATTAGGATGTGATTTGGACATGTTTTTGGATCTAGATGAAATTGGAAAACTCAGCACCAACAAGGTAATTATATTTCTTTAGATCACTAAAGTTAAGATATTTTAAAAGTAATTTTTGGACTTAATAAAATTATAACTGTTGGTTTCTAAACTTTAATAAACATTGTGGCTAAAGAATGATCTATTTGATATTGATTCTTTGGAATTATAAAGTCTTTCTTTGTATTGATAAAATATACGATCATTTTTTGTAAATATTCTACACATACGCAGTAAAATGAATAATTTTTTCCAAGAGTTCTGAAGTTTTTCCCTTAGGCCAAGGTTATTTATTGTGTTATTCAAATTGTCTGTATCTTAACTAATTTTTTAATCTGTGTGATCTGGTCATTGAAATATTTTGAAATCTCATGATTTTTGGTCTTGTTAAGTTTTCCTAGGAATTCTTTTGATCTCTTTTATTCAAAGGCTATGTTAGCTACATGTGGGTATAAAGGTATATGATTATTATGTCTTCTTACTGTTCATTTATCATTAAATTATGTCCTTTATCTCTATATATGCTTTTTCCTTAAATTCTTTTTTGTCTGTTAAGATAACCACAGGTTATTTGCTTCACGTATCTTCGTCTGTATCTTCATTTTGACCTTAAATATGCTGTTATACTTTGGGTGTCTCTCTGAGGAATAGCAGATCACTGAATTTTGTGCTTTAATTCTGAGCTTTGAGTCTTTGAAGTCAATGTATTTGTTCATTATTACTGATGAGTTTTGGATTCATTTCTACTATCTTATTTTTTATTTATGTTTTTTTCTGTACTTTTTCTTTGCTTTTCATTCCCTTTCCCTTACTCTTACTGGATTGCTGCTTTAAAAAAAAAGCAAAACTGAAGTATAGTTGACATATTGTTACATTAGTTTCAGGTGTGCAGTATTTGAAAAGTTTATATGTTATGCTGTCCTCACCACAGGTGTCTGTCTTGTAGCATCTGGCACTATACAATGTTGTTAAAGTACCACTGACTATATTCTCTCTGCTGTACCTTTTATTCCTGTGGATTACTGCTTTATTCCTGCCTCATTCCACTTTTTCCTTTTATAGTTTGGAAATTATATATTCCATTTAGTACTTACAATATGCATGTCTAACCGGTAAAGTTAACCAATATCTCTGCCATCCTGCCAAACAATATAAAGGATGCTTTAATTTAATTAAAACTTTGGAAAGGCTTCTGTGTGTTTATAAAATGTAGATTTTTATGACTCTGTCTTATGTATTTCAAACTAGTAATCCTGTCTACGTGGATGTCCAGGTGGCCCTTCAACCTGCTATTTTGAAAACAAAACTTTTTTCATTCTTTGCAAATATTCTTTGTAAGTTTTTATAAAAGTTCTTATATATGTTTCATATGTTAATTAGTGGCATTTTAGTTCCTGACATTTGCTATCTTAATTCTGTTTTAAGTTATTTTTTCTCTCTCCCTTTACATATATCCTCAAACCAAAGTCACACAGTTCCTTGTAAACTCTCACAGTATCTTGCTCATGTTTCTTTCTCTCTCCACAGTCCTTCTGTGTTATGTTTAGTTAGTGGCTGATATATTCCTCCCACTATATCATAAGCTAGGGCAGGGCAGAAGCCGTCTCTCTTCATTGTCTTATCCCACATAGTGCCTGGCATAACTTAATATGCTCAGTATATACTTACTGAATTAAAACTGGCTAAGGAATGCAAAATACATCAAAATGAAATGGATCATTCCTCTACTAAGACTAATACGTATTAAATTCCTGGCAGGGACACTTAAATTGCGCTGGGTTATTCCTAAGGTAGGTAAAAAGACTTTGCAAAACAATCAAGGTGCATAATAATGTATTGTGATGGTTAAAGCTTGTGCTCTAGAGCCAAATTGCAGAAGAGTAATTCTTTTACATACCAGTTGTATGACAAAATTTATTTGTCTTCTCTGTGCTGACATTTTTCTAGTCATGAGATTGGGATAGTGCTATAACACCTATCTCATGGAGCACTGGAGGGGCCAACTGATTTAATACACATGACACTTAGGATGGTGCTTGGCATGTAATAAGTGTCAAATGTTGATCACTATCAGCAACAGTGTTACTAGTTAATTATTATGCAAATAGGAAGCACAGCTTTTTCTTTGAAAGTAGAGGAGTTGGAAACTTTTAGTTGGCTCTTAGATTTCTGAAATATAGAGGCGTTCCGAAAAGATTTCAAAAGACAGTACTCCAGAGGCTCCTGGGTAGTTCAGTCGGTTAAGCGTCTGACTTTGGCTCAGGTCTTAATCTCAGGGTCCTGGGATCAAGCCCTGCATTGGGCTCTCTGCTCAGCAGGGAGTCTGCTTCTCCCTCTGCCCCTCTCCCCAACTCATTTTCTCTCTCACATAAATAAAATCTTTTAAAATAAATAAATAAAAGACAGTGCTCCAGTCTCACTAAATAATTTGACATTATTTGGTATGTAGGTTTAACTAATGAAATGTGTTAAAAATGTATACTTTGAAATATGTGCTTGTTTAAGATTGTAACAGCTTTGCTAATAGAAACATTAAAAATGAATTATAATGAAAAGCAGAAGCACTTTTGTTTAAAGATTTTATTAGAGAGAGAGAGCGTGTGCTCCCAGGAGTGGGAGGGGTAGTGGAGGGAGAAGGAAAAGGTGCCCCCAGAAGCACTTTTAAATTCATCAGCTTCATAAAAGAGCCTGTTTGCTTCGTGCACTTGTGAACTCTCCTTCCTCTTTCCTCTTGGTGTGTGTCTCCTTTGGCACACCACCTTGCTCTATAGTTCCGGGTGTTTGCTTTATTCGACCCGAATTGAGGGGAGTTAGGAAGAGGGTGTTAGACTCTTGTATATCTTTTGGCACTATGTAGAATATCCTTGCACCACAGGCACTAAACAGATGTTTTGCTAATGAATAAGTGAAAGTTATTTACCAACTACACTTGTAAACTTGTGTAAGTTTCTTAATGTGTGAAAGATGCTTACAAGTGAAGTGTGCCACCTAACTTATCACAAAGATCATTTTAGCACAAAATTTTAAGCTAAAATCTGCCTTTGCTCTTTTCTTTAGTTTTTCTTTTTCTAAAGGGTTTAAATCTGACAGGGTTTAGGTAACAGAAATAAAAATTGGTGGCTAAGTCCTATTCTGTTGTCTAAATCATTGCTGTGGACAAGGTGCTTACCCTGTGTTTTATTTTTATTAGATATTGGCATAATCCCTGAGCAGTTAGGAAGAACATGCAGTAATGTTTTAAAAATTTGTCTGAAACATAGTGCCAGAGGTACAGCAAAATTAGTAAATGTTTATTGATTAGGTGTCTGAAGAATTTCTCTAAGTTTTATTTGTTAGAGAAGTGTAATTTTGGGGAGGATCTTCGTTTTGCTCACAATAGGTATGGTTTTCATAATCTGCGTCTTCCGTAATTGCAGTGTTTTATTTCCTTGCAGAGTGCATTTATGTAAGTAGAATTACCTCATGTGGTTCTGGATCTCTTGTTTCTTACATTGGCCGGTTTAGGCCAGGTTATGCCTTGGTGATAAACAGCTCCCAAATCTCAGTGATTTAGCACATCACCCTTTATCTCTTGCCAGAGGCTGTGTGGCCAAAGCAGGTAGGCAGGGGGCACTCAAGCTCCCAGGCTGACGAACTTTCACCACCCGCGCCTGTGCTTCTACCACTGAAGGCAGTGGAAAGGCACAGTGGAGAACTGACCGCTGGTTCTTAAAGCTCTGCCTGGAAGTGGCTTGTAAAGCCTCTGTTTATATTTCATTGGTGAAAGCAGGTCATCACGTGACTGTGCTTAACTCGGACAGGAACCTGATAATCCTACTAAATACCAGAAAGGTGATGCAGAATATTTGGTGAATAGCTTCAATAACTGGCACATTCCCACTTATAGTTCACAGTTTCTCCAATTTCTTGGCCCTGATTCCTTTACTCAGATCTATTTTTCTCTGGTGTCATTTTCACTTGTTACTTCAGTGATTTTATTTTTCTCTCATTTATAGTATTTAATTAAAAAATCTCATTATCCCCTTTCTTCTGTGTATTCCTAACCCTTCCCATGCATCTGAGTTCAGCATGACTCCTCTACCGTCTGGTCTGATACCACTCTCCCAGTTGCTCTTCTTTTGCCATCCTGAGATTATTTGACCCCAGATCTGTCTCTTTCTCCTGGTACTGTTTAATCCTGACAGAAGATGTTTCTCTTTCTTTGGTTTTCTGTTGAGGAGCTCTATGCTGTATTTGTTGGTTACTCTTGTTTGGGTTCCTGCTTCCTATGTAAATTGGTATGTGCTTTAATTTTAAAATCAAATAGACTAGGGAACCAAAAGTTATAAAGATGTTTTAACAAAGAGGCTAAGCTAGATTTTTGAAGTTTTAATGTTTTTAAAGGAAATCCTTTAAATACAAAAATCTGTCTGGATTACAGAATAAGTAGAGAAAGCACAACGTATTTATTTGTGGAGATTGTTTGTATACATGTCATATCTATATAAAGTTTTCTTTTTTTTTTAAAGATTTTATTTATTTATTTGACAGAGAGAGACACAGCGAGAGAGGGAACACAAGCAGGGGGAGTGGGAGAGGGAGAAACAGGCTTCTCGCCGAGCAGAGAGCCCGATGTAGGGCTTGATCCCAGGACCCTGGGACCATGACCTGAGCCGAAGGCAGATGCTTAACGACTGAGCCACCCAGGCACCCCATAAAGTTTTCTTTTATGATTATATAGTAATAGTTACAAAAATGTGTAATGTAAATATCTTTGATGGTCCCACCACCTCCAGAGGTAACTACTGTGAATTGTTTAATGCGTTTTGTTCTGGACTTTTTCCTTTACATGTAGAAATTCTTTTTTATGACAAAAACCCCTTAATCTTTACAGATTATAATTTGATCTTTTTTTTTTTTTTCTCCAGTTAATATTGTCATGGCAATTCAGTCTACTGCATCCTTTTCAGTGGCTGCAGAGCACCGAATGAATGTACCGTAATTTACTTAACCAGTCCTTTATTTGTTAGACAGGGTGGTGTATTTTCCCCCCTTCTTTATTGTCAACTGTATTAGTTGATACTCTTTGGTTGTTCACAGAAACCAACTCAGACTAGCTTCATTGAACCCAGAGCCAGGAATGTGGATGAGTCTTAGGAAAGAACTAGACGTAGGAAGTGTAAATTATCAAGAGCCCATGAAGTATTCGGTTTCTTTCCACTTAGTTGCTTTATTTTTCTTTCTCCCCTTCATTCCACTCTCTGCACCCCCACTGATTTTCTTTACATTTTTGTCCTTGTGATGTAGAATGTGCCTGCTCCAAAGCTTCTGAGATACATATTTCAGCCACATGGTTGACTCTGAACCTCAGTTCCAATTCCCAGAAGATTCATCTCTGGATGAATATATGGTACAGTCGTCTAGTGCTTACGTCAGCTGCCATGCCTGGTCCACTCAGCTGGGAGTAAGGGGGTGGATTTCTATGATAAACATTGTTAGGGCCTAGGAATGGGTTCTGAAAACGCGGTGGTCGAGGGTAGGTAGCCTTATTAAGCTAACTAGAATTCCCAAAGGGTGTATACCACACAAATAATGCTACAGTGAGTGAACAGCTTTGTAAATCGGCTCATCAATGCAAGTGTTTTTTTTAGGATAATTTCCTAGAATTTTAGTAGCTGGTCCAAGTATACATTTAAAGTTTCAGTAGATACTGAAGTTGTCTACCAAACATGTCCTAGTTTACGCTCCCACTGACAGTATATACATGTTTCCCTGCACCCATCGATAGTGATCCTGGCAGCCTTTTTGTCTTTGGCAGACTGATAAATGAAAAGTCCCAGTGTTGTTTTAATTTCTTCTTTAGTTTCTAGAAAACAAGAGCATCTTCTGTTGTCTTTCTTAGCCATTTTTATTTCTTTTGCTATTTCTTATTCAAGTTTTTTTTGCCTGTTTTTAGAATTGGGTGAGTTTTTCTCCTTTTCATTTGTATAAACGCTTCATAAATTTGGGAAATTAGTCATTTATATGACATGTATTATTGTTTTACTTTTGTCTTTTATCTAGTAGTGAATATATGCTTTACCTTGAGATGGTTTCAATCATATTTCTTCTTTTGTATATTCTGGAATTTTGTGTCATGCTTAGAAAATCCTTCACTACTTGTAAAAACATTCATTGTCTTCTAGTACTTTACTGATAAAACTTTTTGTGTGTAAATCTTTGATTTATGTTGAATTTACTTTGGTTTCAGAGCTAAAGTCAGGATCTAGTTTATTTTTTTCAATGGCCACTTGACTCATTTGTTAAATAGTAATTTTACCCTGGTGATTTTTGGAGTCCATTATATTAAATTCCTATATATAGTTAAAGTCTGATTATACTCTGTTTTCTTCTATTGATTTGCTGTTTGATTTGATTTGTACATGTACTTCCCTATTCTAACTACTGTGGGCTTATAACATCTATTAAAATGTAATGGCTAACTAGGAAAAGGCAGATGTATGGTCACTGAATTTATAGAGTCAGTGGTTCTACATGTAATGTTTGTGATATATAATACATAGTGGCGTATAAGTTAATTATAAAAAGCCAGTGATTTTTTAGTTTAGTACTTTGGAGAAACAAAAGACAACTGGAGATTTTTTAAGTCTGCAGTTGGCTGTGATTTCATGAAGAACTTTTTGAGTGTGTGTTCCTTGTTTTTTGGTTTTTGTTGTGCCAAAAATGACTTAGAGCGTCCTTCTAGAAAGTTTAAGAAATTCCTTCTTATGAAAAGCTCCCATTTACAAATGTTTTTATTATTCAGACCTCAGGAAATTTTCTGATGGAATTTCAAGTGAAAAATGTTCCTTCAGAAAGAATTGCAACTCAGAAGATCCTGTCTGTGATAGGAGAATGCCTTGACCACTTTGGCCCTGGTTGTGTGGGTGTACAAAAAATCTTAAATGCTCGGTGTCCTCTTGTGAGGTTCTCACACCAAGCCTCTGGATTTCAGTGTGATTTGACTACTAATAATAGGTATGATCTCTTAATTTTATCATCTTAAATGTGAATATTATAAGGTATTAACATAGTTTTTCTTGTACAGAAACAGTGGCTTTGGACTCTTATACATGCTTTAATAATAATAACTTTTAAAAATTTTGAACACAGATTTAAAAATTGGAAATATTTTCTCATACGTATCTTTTGATTTTTTTGGTCTTCATGAATAAAATGTTAGGATATTGTGTTTAAAGTGTTATCATACCTAAATAACATCATCTTCTGAGGAGAACTGTTTCATCATTCTTAACTTATGTAGCCTGATAACAACATGAAAGCACTGTAGTAGAACTTCTGTATGTAGTCTTCCAAGTATATTTAGAAAATAAAGTAGCACCTTGAGTTTGACCTCTGAATCGTCTCCAGATAGCGTCAACTTTGGGTCCTAAACCTGTATGATGTTTGCTTAGGTCAGAAAGTGGTGTATGCAGCTTCAGACTGCATAAGTTTTTCCCTTTAGCATATTTTCATTTTATTATCCAAGCAACCTGCTTCCTTAAAAAAAAAAAAAAATGGGGTGTGAATGACAGATTCTTTTATACTTTGATTCCTTTTCTTTTGTTCTCAGGTGGGGAAACTTCTCAATTGAGTTTATTTCATAACTCTAGTATTCTCATTGCATGCATTAGATTTCACTATATTATTTGTTAGATTAATAATCATTACTCAAAACAGATTTAGAAAATACATTCCAGAGCAGTTTTGCTTCAACTCGTGTTCACTAACAAGTCAGTGCTGAGTGCTTTGGGATTTCTCTCAAGTAGTTCAGAGAGTAAAAATAAATAAAAATACATAATATACTTCCTATCGTTATTACATTTTTCTTATAGTATGTAAAATAGAACAAAATGACATCTTTGTAGTAGTAGTATGTTTATTGTCTTGTTGGGACAGGTTTTTAAACATTTGTCTCACTGTCTGTCCTTCAGGTTTTTATAAACTCCTGCATTGTTTCTTTATATAAAATATCTTGCACTATTTGATATTTATTTTCAGCTTAATTTAGATTCATTTATATAAAACATTTAATCACCTTGAATTTCTAATTTGCCATTTCTTCTGTTCTCTTTAAACTCAGGAAGTAAATGCCATGATGAAACTTTATAGTTTGAAGTTGATACTGTTAATGGTTTTGTGCCCTCTGTCAGTTCTTTGGGAAATTACAAGACATGTTTTGATCAGTAGGAGCTTAATTTTAAAATATTTCTGATTAATATTTTTTTGCATTATAAAATTATAACTAGAAAACTTACTGAAAATAGGTTCTGAAGTTTGATTTCTTTAAAAGGTATTTTATCTTCATGGGTTTTGGTTTTTATAAATGTTAGACTTATGTAATTTTGGCTGAATTTTAAGATGTAGATACTCTCTTGATAAAATAAGTAGAATATTTTCCTTGCTTGCCAAAGGACTAGATAACTAAGGTGTGAAAGTGAGGTGTAGAGCCTCTCATTTACAAATGTGTCAGTGTCTTTATCGATAGTTACTGAAGAGCACATATATATTGTGTTTCCCTTATTAAGTCATGTTTAGGAACTTTGATTTAAAAAATCTAAGTTTTACAACTACATAATAACTGTCAACATTTAAAAGAATGTTTTAATGTTAATGAATGTATTTGATATTCAGTCATTCACATTAAATATTATATTGCAAATACATAATGCTTTTGATTATCTGATCATGGTGTTCTGAATATGCTTAGACATAGTAAGATATTTATGTATGTTCCCAGGTATGTATTTTACTCTACTCTGGAGCCATAATTTGGGGGTTTGAAAATTCTTTTTTTTTTTTTTCTTTTGAAGGATTGCCTTGAAAAGTTCTGAACTCCTTTATATATATGGTACTCTGGACTCAAGAGTGAGAGCCTTGGTGTTCAGTATTCGATGCTGGGCTCGAGCACATTCGTTAACGAGTAGTATTCCTGGCTCTTGGATTACAAATTTCTCTCTTACAATGATGGTAATCTTTTTTCTCCAGAGGAGATCACCCCCTATTCTTCCAACACTTGACTACCTAAAAACTCTAGCAGGTAAGACTGGAAGCAGTCTATTTTCTCTTTCTGACATTTTAAATGAATATAATTACCATGTATTGTCAAAGACATGTGTGTTTGTTTATTAGTCATAAAATTTGTCTTCTGTATTTTTTTAAAGTTTTGTGAATCTAAAATTTAAGTGCTTTTTATTTTTTTAATGCCCACTAGGGGTCATGAGAGCAGATGATTTGCGTCGCTGAGGCCTTTAGAGTTCTGTCCTATTTGTGTCAGTTGGCAAGGTTGTTTACAGCTATCATGAGACATTTGGAGCCTCTCTCTTAGTTGACCGAGCCTGGAATGACCTTGGGGGAAAAAAAAACATCCCAGATAGAGCTCTTGAGTGGATCACAGTTTCAGTGATGGCTTTCCAAATCTGAATTTATTTCCAGATTTTTTTTAAAGATGCTAAAAACTGTTTTATAATGCTTTAAAGATCCTAAATGTGTTTTTTAGTTAAAAGTTTACAAGCAATCTTAGGTGAATTATTTTAAAATTAGTATATTATTTAATTTATGTCATAAATGAATTGACATTTTGGTAGACTGCTGGAGGAGATACTAAAGTATTAACAGTTCTAAATTCTAAAAAGAAGGTAAATAAGGGATACGCTCAAAATGTAGACACTGTATCTTCTACGCATCCTGTGTACTGCTGCCAAATAATACTTTTAAAGTAGATCTCTGAATCTTCCCAGTTTAAAATAACCTTAAAGGGGATTTTATGCCCTATGGAATAAATCTCCGCTTACTTAGCTTGGTATTGAAGATCTTTTTTTTTTTTTTTTTTTAAAGATTTTATTTATTTATTTGACAGAGAGAGACACAACGAGAGAGGGAACACAAGCAGGGGGAGTGGGAGAGGGAGAAGCAGGCTTCCCGCCGAGCAGGGAGCCCGATGCGGGGCTCGATCCCAGGACCCTGGGATCATGACCTGAGCTGAAGGCAGACGCTTAACGACTGAGCCACCCAGGCGCCCCGGTATTGAAGATCTTCACTTACCTAGCCATACCTGACTTCCCAGCCTCTTCTCATGCGTTCCCACATTGCGCTCAGTACCGTGATACCCCTCATCACATTCTGTCTTAGCTCTTTTGTTCACACTGTTTGTTTTTCTGCCTGGACTGTGACTTCTCTCAGTTCTCTCTTCTGTGCCACCTTCTCTCATTATCCGAATTAGAAGTAATTCCTTCCTGTGAACACTGTTAAGTACTAGTATAGCTTGAAACTGAGCTTTAAAAAAGCTCTGTGTGATAGGATAATGGAGAGTAGGGAGTTTTCAGAAGGTAGGGTAGTGGTCATGTATCTCGGTTGCAGTGAAGGGGCAACATCCATGGCTGTGCTCATTCATTGTTTGGTGTCATTCATTCACTGAATATTTATTGGTTACTCGTTCTACATTGGGTGTTATTTTTGGTGCAGTGAGGAGATATGGATGATATTCTCAGGTAACTCACATTCTGGTAGAGGCGTAAGACAGACCCACATACAGACAGACAGACAGAAAATGTGGGTATTTCCTCACAATAAACAACCTGTAAATAGCACTTCCTGTTCAACCTTTGCTGTGTGTGCTGATGCTTAAGACTGCCCTCACAGAGACCGTTTTGGGGAAAAATCATGGAACTTTTGGAGTTTAGAACTAAGGAAAGCAGAAGCTATAAAAAGGGAGAACGAAGACAAGTTGATTTTGGGGGCAAACTATTCCTGACATCTTGTTGCTGTTTTCCAGTCTCAAGCGTACTGCCACTCCCGCCAGATTTGGGCCCTTGACATTCCCTTCTTGGGAGCATTTATACTACCTTCTCTCCTTACCTCCATTTGTTTCCCACCAGTCTATTTGTAACTAGCGATTGTCAAAACTTCGTATCTCATTATATTATTCTCTATTGAAATCCTTCAGTAACCTCCTAGAATCTTTTTAAAAAAATTTCTGCTAATTATTTTAGAAAAAGAATGTGATTGATGGACAAACTTAAAATGACACGTTTAGTTTTTATTTCAAATCTATTTTTTAAAACAATTTAACTTTATTTGCCTCTGATGGCATCAAAACAGACACAACTAGTTTTGGAATTCTTTAATTTTGTATTTTAAAATACCAAATTAGTTGTTTACAATATTTTTTCATTAGCTTTTAAACACCGTAAGAGAATTTTTCAAGTTGTTTTTTGCAGTTACTTCTCTACACATAGCACATTGTGGGTGTGAATTGCCAATAAATGAAAAAGCAAATTTGATAGCATTATCTTTGATTTTTGAAGTTCTGACAATACCTTGAATTTCTTATAAAAGAATTTTTCATAAATGAATGTATATTAAGGATGTGAAGATTATTTTAAGAATTTATCAAAATATTTTTTTTCTGTTCATTTAGGTATTTTTCAAATTCCATGTTTTTTATACTTCTGATTTTAACCAGTGGTCCCACATTGGTATATATTCAACAGGATCTGACTAAGAATAAAAACAGTGTTAAACTTTGAAACAATAAAACCATCTTGAGTGCTCTATGGTTGATTGGTTGAGTGAGTTAAGTCTTGTGTACAATCATTTTGTTCTTCTAAGTTGTACCTCTCCCTTGATATTCAGATAGAGGCTCTCAATTTGTCTTTTTTAAAAAAGAAAAATATTTACTTGCTTGCTTGCTTGCTTATTAATAGAAGGCGGCATGAATTTCTGGAACACCTTCTAGCACTTCTAGGGCTTTATAAACCTGGTTGGAACCTAGAATAAATCCAAACATTATAGAGTTATATTTAGGGTCTCTTTGATCTTCCTTTTCCTCGTCTTCTCTTACATTCACTTCTGTGTGCAAATCTGGAGGCTCAGCATTTTGCTGATCCTCAAATATTTTGTTCTTGTTTACATCTCTGTCTTTGCCTGAAATTGCCTTCTTCTCACTACCTCCTCTTCTCCCATGGAGGGAAGCTCTTCAGGGTTATGCCAGGGAAGAGAAGATAAACCCAGTCCAAGATCCCATTTGTTAGGTCACTCCTGGCTGGCTCCCTCCTGCCTTCCTCCTGGGAGGTGGCGCTCTGTTGGCCTCCACGCACCTGGTACACACGTGTGTTGTAATGGCTGTCACGTTGCCGACTTGTTTTCCCTGCCTGTGTTGGCCAAGCCTTTCTAGGGCAGGCAGTCTTTGACGCATTTCTGCATCTTCTGTTTCTGGCATAGTATTGGGTCCATAGGAGAAGTTCAGTAAATAGATTTCAGAGGATTGGCTGAACGTTTTACAGTTGAAAGCCTTTTGTACTGAGCATGATGGCAACTTTTGTATTTTGGTTACTCTTGAATTTCTGTTTCTTTATGTTTTCTTATAATCTCTACTCCTTTCCCCACTGTGTCTCTTATTGTGTGTTCTCTCCCATTTTGGCTTTGCCACCTTTGTTACATTTACTTCTGCGCTTGGTGCTTTCTGTGGCATTTTCCTTTCATAAACAGTTGTTTGATTACGGCTTTTTGTTTAGGATCCCTGTGCTTCCTTCCTGTGATGAATTAAAGGTTTGAGGAAGAAATGACTGGGTATAGTATCTTTGGCAGTGTTGATGCATAAACCCCAGAATGGAAGAGAATTTTAATTGTGACGCAGTAACAATTTATTGGGTGCTAACTCAGTGCCAGGCATTGGCTAGAAAGTCTTATACACCATTTCATTCAGTCCTCCCAGCAAATCTTATGAGGCACATTTACTGTTTTCATTTTATAGGTGAGAAAACGTTGAGAGGTTTTCCAAATTTCTTAAGGTAACTGAAATATAATACACCTAGAAGTACATGTGTGTATATGTATCAGTTTTCACAAACGGAACACACACATGGAAACACCACCCTGACTGAATGAATACCGCAGAAGCACTAGCTGTCTTCCCTTCTGGTCCTTCCACGCCCTTCCCACCCCCCCTTTCAACAGCATGGATTCATTTTACCTGTTCATGTCTCATACAGTGTGTATTGTTTTGCGTCTGGTTTCTTCCCTCTCAACATTATGTTTAGAAGATTCATTCCTACTGTTCGTGTATCTGTGGACCACTCATTTTCATTGTGGCACAGTACTATTTTACATGAACATACCAAAAAAGATTTTTACTTCTACTTTTGATGGGCATGTAAATGATTTGTATTTTGGGACCATTGCAGGTAATAGCTAATATCATTCTAGCATATTTCTTTTGGTGAGCACAGGCACTCCTATCTGTTAAGTATAAACTAGGAATAGAATTTCTGAGTCTTGGGATTTGGGTATATTCAGCTTCAGTAGACACTGCCAAACAGTTTTCCAAAGTGTAAACTCCCACAGGCATTATGGACAAGTTCTAATTGCTCTATATCTTTGCCAACACGTGGTATTATCTTTTTTTTTTATGGTAGCTGTTCTAAATGTATGTGTCGTGGCATCATGGTATGTTCTGGTTTTCTTTTCCCTAATGACTAATGAAGTTGAGCACTTTTTCATATCTGCATCAGTCATTTGGGTAATTCTTGTGATGTTTCTTTAAGTCTTTTGCCTATTTTTCTCTTGGCCTGTCTTTTTCAAAGATTCATTTGTAGGAATTTCTATATTCCACATGAGTCCTTTGTCACATGTTATGGATTTATGTGTATATCTTTATATCTCAAATAAATACATACTGTGGTTCCCTTTTCACTCTCTTAATGGTGTTTGGTGAAAAGAACTGATTTTTAAAGTTCAGTTCTATCAAAGTACAGATGCACATAGTAGGTAAAGAGTAAAATATTCTACAAACTTGGTAACAGTAACTCACACTCTGAGCCTGTGCCTTCTGTTCCTTTTGCCTTGCTCTGTAGGCAACCACTTTTAACTCTTTTAGCTGATGTGTTTGCCGTTATAAAATATATTTTCAGAATAAATTGTCCTAATTTCTGTATTTATCTGGGGAGTGTAATAGGCATATACAACATTATATTTTATGTATAGAGCGTGATGATTCAGTATTTGTATATGTTGCAAAATGATGACCATGTTTCTTGATTTTTAGTTTTAGACATTATGTATGACTTCCCTGTATGGAAGAAGAGGAATTACCTTTTATCCTCACCATACATATATCTCTTACACCCCTCATATTCTGAATATGGCTATGGCTTAATTTTGCTATGTGCTCTTTATACTATTATGACTATATAAATGCTATTCCTGTCTAATCCATGGAGTAAACTAAAATTAATTTCCTTTCCTGCCCAACTTTTTCTACTCTTTGGAGTTTATAGTTTTTAATACTACTTATTTTCTTGCTTGTTTAGTTTTTTATGTACTTAACATTACTTGAATCTCCAGCTTGCTACTAGTTGTCTAAATCTTTTGTCAAAACAGTCAGTCATCAAATACTCTATTAATTAATTCTTATTATGTAGCCTCTGTTTTTCTAAATATTTTTTTCATTTTATTTCATTTTTCATTTTAAGTTTATTGTCATGTTAGAGGTCTTCTTCAGGTATCTGATAGTCTTTGATTTTCTGGTCATGTTTGAGTTAGGAACTAAAAAGTTCATTTGAATCTCTGAGCTTAGGTGGGGCTTGTTGACTGTGAGCTTTATCGTAGGGTAATGTAGCTGGACTATTTTATTGGTGGGCACTTTTTATGTCACTATCTCTAGGTCATTCTTCTTGAGCTATTCAGATTCCCCAGTAATGACTCTTAATATTTTTCTGGAAGTAAAGACCCCGTTACTAGCATGCTGTCACTTTGACATTTACTATGCTTTTGTTCACTTACTGTTGCTTTTAGAACAATTTTCCTACCCTCAGCTGTGTCTCCTTATCTTCCTGTGTAGATATACTTTCTTTTACCCTCTCCAAAGTAAGCCTAAGGTTTCTGTCAGGGAAGAAGAGATCTGGGGGAATCTAACTGCTTCTTCAACCATCAGGCTTCCAGTCTTGGTGCTTCCAGTTAGACCTGGTGCTTGCAGTTCCTGAGTTGTTGGGAGCTCTGCCCTGTAGATGGGTTTTTTCTTGGCTTTCTTTACTGCTAGTTTAGGAGTCAGTCTTTTCAGATCTCCTGAATCTTAGCTACTTGTCCATCTGTTCTTCAACTGAAAAATTTTTGTTGTTCTTATTTCTTCTGTTCTCCATCTTTAAGATTTTGTGTCGTTTTACTGTCGTTTCATTGGTGGTTTGGGAGGGGGTGAAGGTAGGTGGTTGTGTTCATTTCATCATCTTTACCCCATAGCATGTGCTCTTAATCAGTATATAGGCTCCGTCCTGGAGAGGCTGAGTGTTATTGGAGCATATGGCATGGTGGGCGAAGCAGGTAGAACTTTACCCTGTCTGTTGATGAGCGTAAGTGATTAATAGGGAACAATCTGTATTATAGTTGTGTATATGTGAAGAATATTATCTGAGTCACATTCTGGAGTTGAGTGAGCTACGAGGCAATAAATAAAGCTCCTTTGAAACATGGATATAACCATAACACTTACATTCTTCACAAGGTTAGATCCAAGTACTTGAGAGGCAGTTGCTTGGATGTGCATTTCAGAAAGCATTCTGGCTGGGTGGGTTAGAAGGAAACAAAATGGCAATGTGTCTAAGTGTATAGCACCTCTGCCCCCTCGTATTAAACAGTCTGCATTAATTAGTACAGCAGAGATCTGTAATCTCAGTTGGCTTTTCTGTTGGCTTCTCCCATTTAATTACTACTGATCCATGGCATACTGGATAGTTATAATAGAAGCTGAATATAGTTATATGATTTTTAGCTATTCAAGTTTTGTTCCAGTAAGCTCCTCTTATAAAAATGGGACATCATAAAAGATTTGTTATCAAAGAAAAAAATAGTAAGCCTTCATATGAACTGTATTCCTGTTATGCCCCTTACATATGTGCCTATCAACTTCAAGTGACTTAGTAGACATACATGTAGCTGGCACAGTGTAGATTTTGTTCTTTTGACCGGAAAGATTAACCTAAATAATTATACAGCCCATAGACATGATTATCTGTACTGCAGCCCTTGAGTAATCTATTAAGAATGCCAATAGTGATCTCTGTGACTAATTATGAATTACTCTAGTGTGGCTATCAGTTCCCTGGAAAAATGTGGGTGAGTTACCAATCTGGCTGTGTCTGTGAGAACATTACTCAGTGAATTTCATTTGTCATGTGTACTCTGCTGAAAAAGAGTAATGGATGTACCAATCATGAGGCTCTGAGGTTTCCAAAGGAAGCAAGGAAATCAAATTTAGTAAATATATAACCTTACTTTTTCATAGTTTCTAAGTTCACTTAAGGTGAAGGTGAAGGAATGTGTTCTCAAGCTCCAGTATGAGTTAATTAAGGTGCTTACCTGGCTCTCTTCCTCACGACTGAGAGTTTGTATTTACTTACAAATTTTTGTCATGGTTTCATAACAATACTTTTAAGAAAAGAGTGCCGCAGGTTTAAACTGATAGCGATAGGGTTCATATGTCTGAATAGGTTGAGAATCATTTTTCTATTGCAGCACTATCCAGTAGAACTTTCTATGATGATAGAAGTGTTCTATATCCATATTGTACATAGTAGGGTAGGCACTGGTCACTTGTGGCTGTTAGGCACTTGAAGTATGATTAGTGTGGTCGAGGAACTGAATTTTTTATTTTAATAGCCCCATGTGGCGGTGGTTATTATATTGGATGGTGTGGATGTTGTCTGGGTGTTATAGTAGACAGATGGGGGAGAGAGGATAGGAGGGGAAGGACTTGACAGCCAAGCTGCTAGGTTTGAATGCCTTAGGGATTTTGAAGAAACAAAGATGGCCCTATCTTAAATCAGAGGATACTTTTTTTTTTCCTTCAAGTTTTAATACTTCTGTAAAAACTTTTAGTGAAGAGCAGCAGTCACAGAGACAGCCTCAGGTTTTCATTATTGTGCAGTTCTAGAAATATTTTAACGTGGATCTCAAATTTCTATGGTAGTAATGCTTTAATTGGAAATAAGTTCCTGAAAAAAAGACACAGCAGCTAAAAGAACATCAATATATGTGACTGGCACTGTGTCACAAGAAATATAACTGTTGATAATTTGAAAGAGTAACACGTGTCTGGGTCTCCTAAAAAATAGATCTAAGTGTGGAGTGCCTCAGTGGCTCAGTCGGTTAAGCGTCTGACTTCAGCTCAGGTCATGATCTCAGGGTCCTGAGATTGAGCAGAGTGTCAGGCTCCATGGTCAGAAATCAAGGTTGTCCCTCTTCCCTTCCCCTTACTCCTGCACACGCTCTCTCACGCTCTTTCTCTCTCCCTCTCTCAAATTAAATAAAATCTTAAAAAAAAAAATAGATCTAAGTGTAACTGTGTATAAGTTCTTCAGGGTACTAGAAGTTATATAATAGAGGACATAAAATTTGCTATTAAAATTAATATGTGGGGTGCCTGGGTGGCTCAGTTGCTTAAGCATCCGACTTGGTTTCCACTCAGGTCGTGATCTCAGGGTCCTGGCATTGAGCCCCACATCAGGCTGTACTCAACACAGAGTCAGCTTCCCCTCTCCCTCTGCCTCTCACCATGCGCATGTTCTTTCTCTCCCTCTCTAAGTAAATCTTTCTAAAAATACATAAAATTAATATGTTACAATCTGGAGTAATTTTTGAGAAATTATATTAGTAACCCAGGTCTTAACAAAAAATACAAAAACCACAAAAAAAGGGAGACAAAAATTTGAAGGACCCTTATTTATCTCTTTCTGATTTCTGTATTTAATCCCCCTGCTGGGGATTATAACATTCAAAATGTAATTGATCATTCAGATTACTGGTTATGTGCCTGCTGTATGCTAGACACTTGTGGCTAGACTGATGTGGAGAGGGGGAGTAGTGAATGGGACATTTGTAATCCCAGACTGGGGTAGGGGAGTGGGCAGCATGCATACACAATCACAATGAAGTCAGATAAGTGCTCATGGAGTGTGAAATAACTAACGGAGAATGGCCAACTTGGAGTTAGGAAATGCTTTCAGATGAATTGGCTGTTAATTTGATTTTCGAGGAGTGAGAATTTGTCTGCTTATTGTACAGTGGAAGGTAGATTAGCACGGGTGAGGAATTTCATGCTGGCTGTGTATTTATCGTGAGGGGAATGATTCCTTCTGAAGATACAAATACTATTAGAAAAGGTGAATGCTTAAGTCCAGGGTGCCGTTTACTTTGTGGTAGTGAATTCTAGTTGCTAGAGTACTGCATTTTAGAAATTACCAGAAGTTCTTCAAAACTCTGAGAGCATTCAGTTTGTGTCGTGGATGGCTTGTTGCAAATATATGCATGACGGGGTGGTAAGGATGGAAATGGAGAGGAATTAAGTATTTTGATCAAGGGTACTGCCAAGATTTGAGTTGGTGAAAGATGGGAACCATCTACATTTTCATTTATAACTGAAAAACTGATGACTTCAAAAGATTAAGAATTGTTGGGCTTTTGATAGATGATTTTAGTATGCTAAAAAAAATGTAACGCTAATTTTGCTCTACTGTAATTAGTCTCAAATCTTTTTGGTAAGGAGTTTTAAATCCTATTAACTGTAAATATCTATAACACTGACTAATAATAGGACACATTAGTCTGTAACTTTGATTTAGTTAATTATAGATTCCTTTTCTGAAGTAGGCAATATCTTTGAAATGTGAAATATTTTCCATTTCTGTTTTTTGAAGATGCAGAAGATAAATGTATAATAGAAGGCCACAACTGTACATTTATTCGTGACTTGAATAGAATTAAACCTTCAGGAAACACAGAAACACTAGGTAGGTATTTTTTTTTTCCCTTTGTTCGTTTGTTTTTAATTGAAACAGGCCTTCCTCTTATTTTCCTTGTTTTATTTTCTTGCAGAATCACTACTGAAAGAATTTTTTGAATATTTTGGCAATTTCGCTTTCAATAAAAATTCCATAAATATTCGACAGGTAAATAATATTTGATGACGAAGTATCTAGTCTTCTGCTATATTAGTATTTAATTAGTTTTCAGAGCACTCTTAACATGTTAGTGTATTTCAACTCCACAGTAATAGATACTAATAAGGAAATTGATGCCTAGAGGAGCTGCGTATCAGATCATTCATCTAGTTATTTGGAAGAGCAGAAGCCAACTCTTTCAGCATCTAATACAGCATCCTTCAAAATGTGGACTCTTCTGAAAATTTTTCTGGCAAACATAATTTTATATACAGTTCTTGTTAAACTGCTTTTGTGTTCATGGAAGAAGTAGGATACATGGCCCTATAGATTTTAGTAATTCTCTCAATTTGAGCTCTAAATTTGTTTAGGCAAATGAATTTATGATTTTGGTTCATATGAGTAGCTGGAATAATAGACTTTTTTTTTAAAAAAAAAAGCAAATCCAGAGCAGAATTCTAGGCAAAATTTGTTACCAAGTGGGGGATACTTGAGATAGCTCTCTGTTTGGGTCTATTCTGCTTAGCATTTGGGTACTTGGTTACAACCATTGTAAGATTGGCTACATAAAACACGTAATCAGATACTCTTTTTTGTTGTTTTATTCAACTCTTCCTTTTTTCATCCTTGCCTCTTAATCCTGGTCATGGAGATTTTGTTTAACAACAACAACAACAAAGTGGGGGGGGAGAAGGAGGGGACACAGAGCCCTGGGATGCAAGCTAATATGGCATTAAATTCCATATGAGAAGAAGGTCACTGATCACATGAAGTTCTTTATCCTTTCTGTCCTCTTAGCCTAGACGTCAGAGTTGCTGGACAGGCAGGACCCTTGCTGGGCAGGGCATGACAGAAGTGAGGGAATAAAGAGGTGCTGCTCACACTGGCGAATCTTGGACATTTGTTTTGTTAATATTTTAGTAATACATGTGATATGGTCATATAAATCACAGCTTTAGCTTTTCTTTTTATTTCTATGAGACGTGGTCTTACCTGTCAGGGCCTTATGTAAGTTGGATCTTTAGGAATGTAATAGGAAACTTTCAGTGTTTTAAAATGAATAATGAATAATCCTTTGTTCCTTCTCTTCCTTTCTGACTTTATTCTTGGGAAACATTAATTACTATATTTAATTTAAGGATTCTAATTTTGTGTGCTTCTATTATGTTTTTAGCAAGTCTCAAAAATAAGTGTGTCTTCATTTTATTTTCTGCTATTTTTCATTTTTTTTCCCTTCCTTGCTTTATCCTCTTAGGTCAAAGTTGATACTTTAAAAATACTTCTGTTGATTGACTTAGTCTAGATACCTCTCATCTGAGCATCATCATCCGTAGCTCATAAACCTAATTTATTTTTCTCTAAAGAATAATCACAGAACTACAGTGGTAAAAAAATCAGCCAGAAGTACACAGACACACACACACAAGTACATAATATGCATACATACCCAATTCTCTTAGGAAAGCAGTTCTTTACTCTGTAAATGCTGGGATTTGCCCTGTTTTTGACATTTTGTTAAACTAAATCGTTCCTATAGCTGAGCCTTTCATATATTTATACATTTTCTCTTCCTTATAATCATCTATAGGGAAGGGAACAGAACAAACCAGAGTCTTCTCCATTGCACATTCAGAATCCTTTTGAAACGTCTCTCAACATCAGCAAAAACGTAAATCAGAGCCAACTACAAAAATTTGTAGATCTGGCCCGAGAAAGTGCCTGGATTTTAAGTCAGGAAGATAAAGACCGCCCTTCCCCATCAAGTAATCAGCCCTGGGGGCTGGCAACGCTGCTGCAGCCTTCAGTGCTAAGCAGTGTGTCTCTTGCCAAGAAGAAAGGGAAGAAGCCTGCAAGTGAGCGAATTAAAAATTTGCTGGAATCCATAAAAAGTAGCAGTCCAGAAAATGACACACACACCAATGGGAAGAGAACAGTTAGTACTCAGGCTTAGTGGCTACTCCTTTGCTTGAAGAACTGGTTTTCCCTGAGAACATTGCTCTTTCGACCGCCTGGAAGAACTGGTCTGAAACTCTCACAGGTACCCACTGGCATGGGGTGTCTGTTTTCATGATCTCTCACTGGACCTCTTTCTGGTCTGAAGTTCTGGGATGTGTTCGGTGTGATAAGCCTCAGATCCACTGCCACAAGGAATAGGTGACAGAGGATTGGAATGTACTATAAATAAACTATACAAAGCAAGTGGTAAAAATCAGTTTTAGAGTCAAACCATTATTGATATCTACATGAGGCCCTGGGTGGAAATCGTTTAAAGGAACTTCTGGGTATGTACATACGTAGTCAGCGAATACAATAAACCTTCAGAATTTGCTAGTACTCTTAGTATGTATTTTTTGTATTCTTCAAGCAAAGTACTCTTATTCACATATAAATTAAAACAGGTTTTCCTGTTTCATTTCATATATAAATTAAAACAGATTTGCAAAAACGTTAATGTTTTTAAAAGATAGGAATGCAGACACTTCATTCACCGCATTCTAGTATTCTAAGCCAGATATATAAAAATATTGGTACATTGTATTCTAGAATGCTAGGTACTTTTTCTGCTTTCAAAAATAAAACCCTGCTTCTACTATATGATATTCCCAGTATTCTTTTTCTTATCTTTTGAAACCTCCTTTCTTCCTGTTCAAAATAGATACATATTGAAATATAATTTCCATACATTCCCTGTGGAGTAACTTTTGTTTTAGAAGCCAAGAGAATAGTGCTTGAAAACAGGGGACTTGAGCCAGACTGGTTTCCTAGTAAATTACTCAGCCTCTCAGGGCCCCCGTTGTTTTCTCTGTAAAAGGGGGGCAATAATAGTGCCTACTTCACAGATCTTTGTGAAGATTACATGGGGTACATCGGAAAGTGCTAGGTCAGGAGTCTGGCACGTTATACGTGTTAGTTTTATTTTTTATTTTTTGTGGTATATAAGTTATTCTTGCTACTCAGAATTCAGATTTACAGTTTATAGTGGTTTTCAAAATAGCTTCCCATCTAAATTTTAGGTCAGAAACCAATGAGCTCTGCTTGGGATATTTTGGGGGACTCACTAATAGAATTGTTACGAAGCAGCAGAGTTCTACGCTCGTGTGGCCCTGCTGTTTTGATTTCACATCTGAAACCAACATACAAGTATCCGTATTCTTTCATACATATATGGCGTTCTTTTATACAAACAAGTAGCAGTGTTCTTCTATACAGTTCTTTTATTTTTTATTTATTTTTTTAAAAGATTTTATTTATTTGACAGAGAGAGACACAGCGAGAGAGGGAACACAAGCAGGGGGAGTAGGAGAGGGAGAAGCAGGCTTCCCGCGGAGCAGGGAGCCTGATGCGGGGCTCAATCCCAGGACCCTGGGATCATGACCTGAGCTGAAGGCAGATGCTCAATGACTGAGCCACCCAGGCGCCCCTAAATGAGGTGATTTTTTGTTCCAGATATTTGATTGGAGGGTTTCTTTTTTAGGTTGATGTTAAGTCAAAAATGATCATTTAGGCACATGAAATATGTGTTGGCATTTTCTTTCTTTTTTTTTTTTTTTTTTTTGTAATCTATAGAACAACTTGGACCTGTACGTTTGTGTTACTTTTCAGGCTGAGGTTTAATTATGTGATGGATTTTAATCTACAGAGATATTTTAATCTAAAATTTTTAGTTCTAGTCAAATGAACATAGACTACAAACAAATTTACTGTTTTCTCGTAACTTCTTTTTCACTTCCCAAATTTTTAAAATGTGGTTTTTATTACATATTAGAGATAATCTACACTTAACTTGTCATTGCCACTTCTTACTTAAAACTGATTTTAAGGTCGGGAAAAAGTTTTGTTCAAGGTGTTTCTTTTCTAGCTGTTTGTTAACTAAGCTTCCATTGAGTAGCCTTTATCTACAATGAGTTTTGCTCAGTATGTGAAAGAATTTGGATATAAGCCTACCTAGATCAGATCGATTTCACTTCTACATCATTCCGGATTTTATGGCCCACCAGTATAATTCCTGGAGTTACTACCAATCCTTAGGAAATTAGAGAATTGGCCAGAGGCATTCTAGGAAAAAATCTATAATCTTATTTCATTCACAAATCTCTAGGGATCATAGAGAAGAGAAAATACAGTTGAAATAGGACTTCCTGCTGTCATTTACTACGTGCCTCTTCCTTTTGCTCACGGGCTGTGGTCAGGTGAGAACAGAATTAGAATTGTTTCAAGTTACGTCATGTTCCTAGAAATTTCTTGGCCTTTAAAGTACAGCTCTATTCAGTTACTTACAGCTTGCTGGTACCACAGTAGGGAAAAGCTACATTTGCATGTGTCGTTTAAGCCAACACAGGGAACATCCGCAGCAAAGCCAGCAGGAAAAGCAACTAAGCAGTCACAGCTTGTCCACGTAGCAACTCTGCACTTGCCAGAGTTTGGCATTCGGTTGGTGAGTAGCTGTCCTCGGGTCTCCATTCAGTCCCTTCAGGAAATCTTGTAGGAGTGCAACATTGAAAACACCATAGAAATGAATAAACCATTTTTGCCTGAGATGATCGGAGAAAGCTTCATTGATGAATAGCGTAGGTAGACCTTGAAAGGATAGGTAGACTGAGAGAGGGGCATAGGGCTTATTCTGGAAAAAAGAGGACAGCCTGAGGAAGAGTCAGTAAGAGGGAAGTGTATTTGGAGAACTGGCAGTTTGGGTGGGTTGGGATATAGTTTTTACTGTGATATTCAAAAAGAGTTAAGGTTGAGTGAGATCATGAAGGACTGCCAATGGCAATTTAAGGAAGTTGAGTGTATTTTCAGTGGTAAGCTATTGAAGGTTTTTGTGTAAAAATAATAAAAACTAAGGCAGTGCTTTTAGACAGTCTGTTCATACCAAGTAGTTTTAGATCACTGCTCCTTTTTTGCAAATTTGAGTTCCATGGATCTCATCATTAAGGGTAGATAAAATTTGGCTGTTAAATTTTCCATAAAGGTCCAGAAGCTGACCCCCATATACCTCAGAGGAGTCTTTCTTCTTAATATTTAATAAGGAAGTAAGGTTTAAGTAGTTTTTAAAGTTATCATTCAGGAAATACCAGGTCATGACACACAATTTCATGTAAAGCCTTATTAATGAGAAATTCTTTGCAATATATACTTGGAATGAAAGCATAACCTAAAATCACTTTTCACCTCAGGATGATGTTGGAAAATTTATTTTAAATACTTGAAAGGCTTATTTTGGTTTCATGCAGAGTTCAGTTACTTGTGGATATATATTCCAAAGAATATAAACATTACAGTGTTCCTCTGGAATTCCCATGGAGCAACTCCCAGAATATGTCTATTTTAGATAGAATCTTTAATCTGTAATATGTATAATACAGGATATATAAAATCACCACAAGTTATTTAAAAATACACTGTTGTATGTTATCTGTGGTATGTGTATCCCACCCACCTTTAAGAACTCAGTGGAGTCAAAGCTAGATTAAAGGCATTATTCACTTTTTCTGTCTACTCTTAGATAAATGCACTTAAACTTATCTTCCCCCTTTGGTAAAGTTTCGAAGCTGTTAACGTGTAGTGCTAAAACATTTTAGTTGTTTTTTTTTTTTTTTTTAAGATTTTATTTATTTATTTGACAGAGACAGACACAGCGAGAGCAGCAACGTAAGCAGGGGGAGTGGGAGAGGGAGAAGCAGGCTTCCCACTGAGCAGGGAGCCCGATGCGGGGTCAGTCCCAGGACCCTGGGATCATGACCTGAGCCGAAGGCAGACGCTTAACGACTGAGCCACCCAGGTGCCCCAGTGCTAAAACATTTTAAAAGCGGTATTGGAAAGATTCAACTTGATTAGTAAATGTTACACTTTGAAGCCAGTATAGCGTGGCAAAATACCTAATTTGGAATAGGCCAAGGCAAAATTAACAAAAAAATACAGGTTATAAATTGAAAACTTACTGTGATGGATGCTGTCAAATAAAATGGCTTCAAATTAACAAAAAGATTACAGATCAGGTCTGTATTATGTTCTGGGTTACCAGAATTCTTTAACTTATTAAATTGTTGGTACAATGAAGGTCTTATATTTTTTAAGCTTTTCCTGTTACAAAGTTACTGGTATTTGGCTTAGATTAATGCAGCTTAATGATTAGGGTTTTAATTAATCTTTGCAGAGTTTACACATGGACTTGGAGCGTGGTGTAAAATAGCTTTTGACATGTTCTCTGTCCCAAAGTTTAACAGTAAAAGGTGGATTATGAAGCTGACTGATGTCATGAGATGGAATCTGAAACTTAAAGACTCTTTTTTGTTTTTTTTTATTCCATCTAAAATGTGTATTGTAATTCTATAAATACACATAACAATGTAAAACTCACACAAGCTTCACCTAAATTAGGAGAGGTAATCAAGACATGAACTAAGCTAATGGCAACAGAAATAGAAAAAGATTAAACCAAACAAAGGAGGGAAAACAGAGTCTAAAAGGATGCCAGCATTTGAGCCAAGCTTCAACTTGCTATTCTTCGTTAACAATTAATTTTGGTGATTTAGAAGGGCTGTTTGTTATTGATTTATGTGATAATGTCCCTTCACATCCCCTTCTTTCCTCCCATTCTCTAATAGACCCAACAGTAAATATCTTTGGAGTTTCCCTGCTTGATTGCTTGGCATTACTGATTATAAAATTCAGTTATCAATATTGACTGGTTTCCTTTAACTTTATGTAACTGAATTTTTTAAAAAGAGAACCATAATACCTTTTGCATATTTTTATATTTTACTCATTCACCTTTTTTTTTTTTAAAGATTATTTGAGAGAGAGAGCACACGAGTGGCCAGATGCGTGACTTGATCCTGGGACCCTGGGATCATGACCTGAGCCGAAGGCAGACGCTTAACCGGCTGAGCCACCCAGACACACCATCATTTACCTTTTTTTTTTTTAAAGAAGTAACTACACTTAGAATAAGGGTGAGCAGTAGCACTTCATTTATCTTTTGTTAACCAGTAAGATGGGTTCAAATAAACAGTTTTCAGATAACATTGATTTCTATAGCTTCATCATCACTTCTGGGCATATGACTGTCAAATCATTGTCTCAGCCCCACCTGCTGGTACTTGATCTTGATTGTGCACTGGACTTTGCCTTGTCGCTCCTCACCTCCAATTCAGCCTACGTTAAGTTAAAATTATCATCTTCCTTAAAATTGACTAACCTCATAATTTGCCTATTTCTGTGGTTAGTGCCATTATTCTCTGCCACCACAGCTCAAATGCTGGGATCCTTTTAGACTCTGTTTTTTCCCCTTTATTTGGTTAATCTTTTTCTCTTTCTGTTGCCATTAGCTTAGTTCATGTCTTGATTACCTCTCCTAATTTAATGCAATAGTCTATTAGCTTGTTTTTTAAACTAATGATTTCCTTCTTTAGCTACCCATTTAAACTGTTAATTTTCAAATGAGTAGGATTTAAGAGAGTACAGGTTACGGTAAGTGAATATGAAATTATGTGTATGTGTTTGTTGTGGTTCTGAGGATACCTTGGAATTGTACAGAGCTTTAAGGTCATTCTGAATATCCATGAAAATTTTTGTACAGGTGTACAAAAAAGATACCGATTAAAGGTTTTAATTCGTTAGGATTTTTTCTGTAACATCCAAAAGGTATTCTGTTTATAAGCTCCACTGATTGCTTAAAAGTTTTCAGACTTTTCTGATAATGATACTTAATCCCCAAATACTGGTTCAATAGAGTCATTCATTCAGTAACCATGTTTACTATGTACCAGACACCATAAATCAAGACACATTGCTTACTAAGAGATATGAGAGGTTTGAATTACTGGAAAAAAATGGTTTTTGTTCTTGACTAGAAAGGCTTAGTATAAGGGTAGCAGTTTTACTCATATTTATCCTATGAGGATTTTTAAATGTGAAAATCATCAGAAGTATATCTCGAATAATCATACAAGAATAGCTAGGAGAAATTTTTTAATTTGGTAAATAACTACTACAATATAAGACATAAGTAAGTGAAACAGAATGCTACTGGTTTGCGATAGACAAGTCAATGAAATAGCCCAGAAGCAGATTTAGGATGTATGTGGGAATTCAGTAACCTAAGTGCAGCATTTCAAATCAGTAGAAACATGGATTATTCAGTAATTTGTGTTGGGACAGCTGATAGCTATTGGAAAAAAAAATAATTTGGTCCCATTCTCACTCTTAGAAGTTCCAGATGAGTTAGACTTTAAATGTAGAGGCGGAAAAAGTGAAATCAGAAAGTACTAAAAGAAACCGTGGATGAACATTATAATAGGGAAGTATGTCTTTTTAAGTATGACATACACTGATAAAAGAATATATTGATAAATTTGACCACTTTAAAATAGAAAGCTATGCCACAAAACAACCATAAACAAAATGAAGAATTCTGGCATCTAATGAGAAAGGGCTAATTTTTCTAATACATAATAAGATCTACAAATCTCTTAAGTAATAGGCAAAAACAAAGACAAAGATCACAGAACCAACTAAAATGCACATGTAAATAGTAAAGATGATCAAGAGTACCAAAATAAGTCTATAAAACTTTATTATGGAGAATTTTGAACAAAAACTGAAAAGTACAATGAATTTGCATGAATCTATCACTTATTTCAACACTTATGGCAAATTGTGTTTAATTTATAACCCTGTTACTTGCCCTGTTTGTATTAAGCAAATTTCAGTCATTCTATTTCATCTGTAAATATGTATCTCCAAAAGATACTTTTTCTGATATCATCACATCCAATTAGTGTTCAAGTTGTCTGACAGATCTCACAGTTGTTTTTTTCCCAAGGACGATTGTTTGAGTCAGGATCCAATTACTGTCCACATACTGTGATTGGTTGGTCTGGTTCTGAAGTCTCTTTAACCTTTAGGTTTCTGTTTCATCTCTCTTCTTACTTGCTATTTATTGAAGATAATGGTTTGTCTTAAGAAGTTTCCCACATTATGGATTGTGTGGATATGTCAGCACATATAATTATGTGCTATGGAGTTGTTCAGCATTAACTTAATGACCTAAAAATAATTTTTGTCAGTTTTAGAAAACTTTCAACCATATTTTATTCTGTATTTTCTATCATTTTCCCCATCTTCATTCTGGATATTTCTTTCTGAAACTGTGTTAAAGTTTACTATTTTTTTTCTTAAGCTATATCTAATTTTTTAAACCCATTCACTGAATTATCATCTTTAGTAGGGTTTTTTTTTCCAATTCTAGAATATCCACTTGGTACTTGGAAAATTTTTTTCTAATTTTCTGAGAAAGTTCTCAGTCTTGTCTGATTTTCTTGTATTAAACAGTCACTTTAAAGTCTGTATGTGATAATTGGATATCTGCTGCGCTGTGGTTCTGTTTTTCATGATGTTGATTTCTCTCCTAGTACACCTACTTGTTATTTTGTGTGTTGACATTGAATGTATGTGAGAGAGAGGAGAGATTATTTCCGGGAGATTGGTGTCTTCCTTCAGAATTGATTTAGTTTTGCTTTCAGAAGCCAGGTAGGGGTACTTAGGATCTTGAATCACCTTAAATCAAGAAAGGGCTTGAGATTTTGAAGTTGGATTCAGTTCCTGATTCTAGTTACTCTTTACTCTCAGAGTGTGTCCCCATCCAAAGCCAGAAGCCTTTACCAGAGTCCTTTCTCCTTGATAAGCCCTGAACTTTTTGTCCCCTTTCCTGTGAGTCTTTTGAAAGCCCTGCTCAGCTTGCCTCGTCAGCAGATGTCCCTATGAGAATAGTAGCCCCAGATGCTGGGCTTACCTGTGTACGTTTACTTTTCCACTGTCCTGTAATTTTCCACTGGCTTGTTGGCATTTGGATGCTTTCAAGTAATTGCCCTTGGTTTTACCCACCCTTTTTAGTGTTCAGAGTTGGTGTTTATTACCTAGTGTGCCATTACATTGAATTCTTTGTGATTCTAGCTTCCCATCCCTATATGTGTGTGTGTGTGTGTGTGTGTGTGTGTGTGTGTGTATTAAATATATATATATTTAACCTTATAGAAATGATATATACTCTTCATTTCATTTCATTTGCTTCCTTGTAAGGAGCTTCCAAATGCTGTCTCACTTACCAACATGTGTTGATTTGGTCTTTGGGTAACAGTGTGAACACCTGTCTGCAGTGAATGCCTAAATTCCCCAGTAAGGAAACAGGGCACTGCAAATATTCTTTCATGCTGTGTTTCAGAAATTGCTTTTATTTCTGGACTGTGATTATATCTGGACTGTGATTTCCTCATACAGGATTTTGTACATGCCAGTTCAAAGTTTAAATTTATGCCATGTGTGAATGTGTGCAAAATGCCCAAATAAGAATGGGGAAAATATCTTCTTTTTCCAACCGTCTTGAGACACCTCAGACAACTATGAAATACAGTTTTTCTTCCAGTTTTCCAAAATATTTCTCTGGGTTGAGACCAAGAATGAGGTATTTTTGGCCAAAATGCTTCTTAAAATTTTTATGATTTTATAAGAAGAAATTTTCTTTTGAACTTCAAGCATATGTTATCATGATATTTTATTTGTGAACACAAACATTTCAGTGCATTTTTACATCAGTGAAATAATTTAGGTGTTCTATATTATTATGAGTCAGTTATTTCTCTGATGTTTGGCCGTTTCATATTTGTTGTTTTTCAGCTATCTCATCAGCCTGGGTTTGTGTAGTAACAGAACTAACTATTAAAAATAGCCATCATTATTTTGAGTTGGTTTTCAACTTGTGTTTATGATTTGCTGCGTATATTCTAACATTACTATATTACCAAAGACTTTCATACAGGTCTTTAAATATTTAATAAAACCATTTTGAAAACTGAAATTATTTGATGTTTTTATCTTGATTGCTCTGCACAAAGACCGTACTTCAAACTTCCCCTTGGTGCTTCAGGATGAAAGTCGGGTTAAGCAATATTTGAATTTAAATGTGGTTTAAAATGTTTCTTAATTCTGAAGTCCTTTGTAGTTTTTATTTTCCAAGCGCAATATTAGCTGTATTTGATCTTCTAGATGAAGAAAGATTTGACTATGATTAAATATGTGCAGTGCCATCCTGGAGTAAATTTTATTCATAGATTAATAAAATCTGTCCGGCATGATTTAGGAGAAGATATTTTAGGCCATTAAGTTTGGTTACATAAGCTACAGTCTGTTTTAAATTCTGTGCAACTAAAATCTGTTTTGCTTTAAAAAAAAAAAAGTTCATTACGCTGGGAAATGTGGAGTATTTGTTTTCCAAAACCATCAAAAGCATGCTCAGTCACTCATTTAGGAAAATTTGGAAGTACTAGTTTTAGCCTTTCAACTTAATGACAGTTACTATCATTGTCTAATTTTCTTCTCTGTACTTAAAAGCCTTAAGAACATGCTAATAATTGATTTGACTACATGCTTTTTTTAGTGCCCCTGTGGTTCAAACGCTGTTCTTTTCTCAGACAGGAAGTAAACTATAAAGTAAAGGAATCTAGCACCCTACTCAGCATATATTTGGTAATCGGTAAATTACTTTCTCCCCTCAGCCCCCACCACACACACATTTTAGCCCTGGTTTTAAATGTGTTAAGATATAAAAACAATACCAAGAAGAATTTAAGAGCTCAGCTTCCATTTAAATCTTTAAACTTCTTTTTCTAAAAGAAAGATTCAAAATTAATACATGATGTTGTAGGCAGAATTCTGCTGTGGCTCCCAAGATTCCCACCCCCTGGAGAATACACCCTGTATCGCCCTGTGTCCTTGAGTGTGATCAGACCCGTGAATAGGATGGACTAGTCACTCTCTTGGTTGGGTTGCATTAAATGCCAAAGGTGATGGTTGCATCATGCCTGTGATTATGTTATATGATCTAAGATCCTTTAGCCCACTGGAGAGAGGTTCCTGCTGGCTTTGAAGAAGTAAGCTGCTGTGTTGTGGAGGGCCACATGGCTGGGGCCTAAAAATGACTTCTGAGAGCTGAAAGCTATCCCTGCCAACAACCAGCAAGAAATCAGGAACCTCAGTTCCAGACAAGAAGAGACTGTGAGATAATGAATGAATAAACTTTTAAGAGGATCCCCAAGCCTCAGGTGAGACCACATCCTGGACAACATCTTGACTTTATTGAGCCTTCTGAGACCCTGAGCAGAAGACCGGTTAGATCAGTCTCTGACCCCTGAGCCGCAGAAACTGTGAGAAAATAAATACATTGTTTTAAAGTGCTAAATTGGTGGTCATTTGTTATACAGTAACAGAAAATTAATATATTTGGAAAAATCTCTCTCTGTCTTTGTGTGTGTGTGTGTGTGAAAGTTTAATCATTATCTTACATTGTAAGTACCTGTGTTCAGGACCAGCAGTGAAAGGATGAAGATTGAATGGGTGGACTCACCAGTAAACAAAGGTTATTAGATGCGGTAGGCCGAATAATGGCCCCGTGTCTACATTCTAATCTCCAGAAACTGCTTATGTTCCTTTACATGGTAAAGGGACTTCGCTGATGTGGTTAAATTAAAGGTCTTGAAATGGGAAGATTACTCTGGATTATCTGGTTGGGCCTAATATAATCACAAGGTTGGTCCAATATAATCACTTACTAAAGGGAGACAGAAGGGCCAGATGGAGGGAAGAAGATGTGATGATGCAATCAGAGGTATTTAAAGATGATACACTGCTGGCTTTGAGGATGGTGGAAGGGGGGGCCGTGAGCCAAGGTGTGTAGGTAGCCTCTAGAAGCTGGAAAAGACAAGGAAACATTTTCTTCTAGATCTCCACAAGGAATGCAGCCCTGCTGCCACCCTTGTTTTAGGACTTCTGACCTCCACAATTGTGCTGTTTTAGGCCAGTAAGTTTGCAGTAATTTGTTTGGCAATAGGAAAATAATACACAAGGTATCTGAGAAACACTTCTTAGTGGGAGAAACCAAAACAGTGATTTATAGAACATACCCCTATCCAGGAGGAAGAACACCTCAAAGATAGAAACTTTCCCTAACAGGCCTGTAGAAAGAAGTGTATGTATGCATCCATGAAAGAACAAAATGATACATATACATATACATATACATATAAACACTCAAAAAAAAGTCTTAAAAATTGAAATATAATAGAATTTTAAAACTCAATATAAGGGTTGGTAGGTAGAGTTAAGGAAATTGCTCAGAAAGATTAAAAAAAAAAAAAAATAGAAAACAAGAAAGAAAAGGTAAGAAAATTAAAGGAGCAAAAGCTGTAGGTCCAAAACCTGAAGAGTAGAACGTCCATTGAAAGAAAGGGAAAAAAAGGGGAAAAAAATCATTAGGAAAATTTGCCAAAGTTGAAGGACATGAGTTTTCAGGTTGAAGGTGTTTACAAAATGGATAAACTCATCTCATCCTAAAGCACATTATCATAAACTTTGATGGAAGCAATTAGAAAATCCTACAGGCCTCCCGAGAGATGAAGGGAGTGAAGAAAAGGAAAGATCAGTACAAAAAACAGTGTATACCTACAAAGGAATATTATCAGGAATAAGAATAGCTTTGATCTTTTTAACAGCAAAAAGGGAAACAAGGTAATAGCCAATGCCTTCCAAGTTCTTTTGGAAAAGGAATTCTGACCCGAAATTCTGTGCCTACCCAAGCTATCATATACACACTGTTGAGGTAATTTTATGGAAGTATCCTTTCTCACAGTACTCCTGAAGGATGTCTTCCATAACATGAGGGAGCAAACCAAGAAAGAGGAAGACAGGATTCAGAAAAAGAACAAAAACAGGAGAAAATTGAAGAGATTACCTAGAATGATTGTTGGGGGACATCCAAGAAATGCCCCAAAGCACAATCCTTAGAACTCTTTTCTGTCAACAAGTATTCAAGGTGAAATTTTCAATCTTTTTTTTTTTTTTATTTGAGGAACAATTTCCATATAAAACACTGCACACATCTTAAGTGTAAAGTTTCATAAGTTTTGATATAGACATGTACCCATCACCAAAATCAAGATACTGGATATATTTATCATTTCCAAAAGTTCCATGTTGCATCCTTGCAATCCCTTCCTCCTGTGTCTCCCCCCCACCCAACCAGCACCTTTGTTCCATTCCCAACCTGGTCTCCAGGCAACCATTTCCTGCTTTCTATCACTGTAGATATTTGCAAGTAGAAGTTATATAAATGGGAAATTACAGTATGTACTCATCATCTTTTAATCTGCACAATTTTTCTGAGATTCATCCATATTTTTACATTTATTACCTGTTCAGTTTTTTAATTTATTTTTTTCATAAACGTTTTTTTATTATGTTATGTTAGTCACCATACAATACATCATTAGTTTTTGATGTGGTGATCCATGATTCACTGTTTTCGTATAACACCCCAGTGCTCCATGCAGTACGTACCCTCCTTGATACCCATCACTGGGCTCACCCATCTCCCCACCTCCCTCCCCTCTAAAACCCTCAGATTGTTTCCCAGAATCCATAGTCTCTCATGGTTCCTCTCCCCCTCTGATATCCCCCCCTTCATTTTTCCCTTCCTTCTCCTAATGTCCTCCATGCTATTCCTTATGTTCCACATATGAGTGAAACCATACGATAATTGCCTTTCTCTGCTTGACTTATTTCACTTAGCATAATCTCCTCCAGTCCCATCCATGTTGATGCAGATGGTAGGTATTCATCCTTTCTGATGGCTGAGTAATATTCCATTGTATATCTGGACCACATCTTTTTTATCCATTCATCTATTGAAGGGCATCTCAGCTCTTTCCACAGTTTGGCTATTGTAGACATTGCTGCTGTGAACGTTGGGGTGCATATGGCCCTTCTTTTCACTACATCTGTATCTTTGGGGTAAATACCCAGTAGTGCAATTGCTAGGTCATACGGTAGCTCTATTTTTAACTTTTTGAGGAACCTCCACACTGTTCTCCAAAGTGGCTGTACCAGCTTGCATTCCCAACAGTGTAAGAGGGTTCCCCCTTTTTTTTAAATTACTGAATAGTATTCCATGTTATGAACTATTTGGGTCATTTCCAGTTTGGGACTATTATAAATAAAGCTGCTATGAACATTCCATGTACAAATCTTTATTTGAACGTATGCTTTCTTTTCTCTTGGGCAAATACCTAAGAGTAGAGTTGCTGGGTCATAATGGTCAATGTCTATTTGGCTTTGTAAAAAATTGACAAATTATTTTCCAAATCAGTTGTATATTCCTTTCTCATATATGTGTTGGCTCCACTTCTTCCTCATCCACACCAACATTTAATATAGTCAGGCTTTCTAATGTTAGCCACTCTAATGGTGTTTTGGTCATCTGGTACTGGTAGGATGGACCCCCAGCTAAAGTTTGGTTTGGATTTCACGATTGATGGTGTCACACACAGACAGAACAAGGAGGTAGGAAAAGGATTATCACATAATAAGACTTTCTGAGGAGACCAGGGCAGGCTTCCTAAGCTGCTTTAAAATTAGCTTGAGAGAGCAAGAAAAGGAGAGTGGCTTGGGGTTTAAGTGCATGTTAAGGGGTGGGGTTGGGGTGAAGGTTTCTCTAGATGGGCTGTGGTTGTGTGGTGTAAACTTCCTGCTGGCACTAATTCTGGGAACACCTGTTTTGTTTGGGTTTTTGTCTTTAAATTCACTTTCCCAGTTGTAGGGAAGAGGAAAAGATGGGCTTGAAAGCTCTTAGCAATCAAACATCAAAATTGGAGTCAGGTATTTTATTACAAATGATCATGCAATGATATTTTGGTGCTAGTTTGTATTTTCCTAGTAACTAATGATGTTTAACATGAGCCTACATGCCATATTTATAGTTAAAAAAAATTGGTGAGGCATTTGAATCTAAAATACAATTAGATTTTATGCTTGAAGTTGCACCCCTGGTGAAGTTCCTTTAATACAACCTCTTTATTTTCTTCTTTTTAAACAGTTTTTTCTTTACAACTCGTTTTATTCCCCCCTTCAGCTTTATTGAGATATATTTGACAAATAGAAATTGTATATATTTAAGGTGTGCAATTTGATGTTTTGATAAGCATATACATTGCAAAATAATCACCACAGTCAAGCTAATTAACATATCCATCCCCTCATATAGTTACTATTTCCTGCCTCCCTCCCTCCCTTCCTTCTTTTCTTCTTTCCTTCCTCCTGTCCTTTCTTCCTTTCCATTCTTCCTTCCTTTTTTGTGGTGAGGATATTTAAGATCTACTCTTTCAGCAGATTTCAAGTATACTGTTCAGTATTAATTATAGTCCCTTTGAAGATATATCTTCAAAACTTATTGGTCTTGCATAACCAAAACTTTGCACCCCTTGAACATCTCCCCATTTTCATCTCCCTCCAGCTCTTGAGAACCACCATTCTACTCTCTGCTTCTATGAGTTGGACTATATTAGATTTCACATATACATGAGATCATGCAGTATTTATCTTTCTGTCTGGCTTATTTCACTTAATGTAGTGTCCTCCACATTTATCCATGCTATCACAAATAACAGGGTTTCCTTTTTTTAAGGTTGAATCATATTCCTGTGTGTCTGTATGTGTGTATGTGTGTAATTGTAACTTTCCTTATCCATTCATCCATGGATGAACATTTAGGTTGTTTCTGTATTGAGGCTATTGTGAATAGTGCTTCAGTGAATGAGAGCACAGATATCTCTTTGAGATACTGATTTCATTTTCTTTGAATATATATCCAGAAGTGGGATTGCTGGATCATATGGTAATTCTATTTAATTTTTTGAGGACTCTCCATACTGTTTTACATAAGGCTGTATGAGTTTATATTCCCATCAGTGTACAGGGGATCCTCTTTCTCTACATCATCTCCAACACTTATTATGTTTTGTTTTTGTTAACAGCCATTCTAACAGGTGTGAGATATCTCACTGTGGTTTTGACTTGCATTTCTCTGATGATTAGTGATGTTGAGCACCTTTTGATATACCTATTGACTATTTGTATGTCTTCTTTTGAGAAATGCCTATTCAGGTCCTTTGCCCATTTTTAATTTTGCTATTGAATTATGAGTTCTTATAAAATTTTGACATTAACTCCTTATTGGATATATGGTTGGCATATACTGTCTCCCATTCTGTAGGTTGCCTTTCACTTTGTTGATTATTTCCTGTTCTGTACAGAAGATATTTAGTTTGATGTAATCCCACTTGTCTCTTTTTGCTTTTGTTTCCTTTGCTTTTGGTGTCATATCCAAAAAACCATTGCCAGACCAATGTCAGGAAGCTTTTTGCCTATGTTTTATTCTCGTTTTTTGACTTCAGGTCTTACATTTAAATCTTCAATCCATTTTGATTTGATTTCTTGTGTATGGTGTGATATAAGGAACCACTTCCATCCTTCTGCATGTGGATATCCAGTTTTCCCAGCACTGTTTATTGAAGTAACTATTCTTTCCCCATTGTGTGTTTTTGGCACACTTACTG
Source organism: Halichoerus grypus (assembly GCF_964656455.1). Classification (NCBI taxonomy): domain Eukaryota; kingdom Metazoa; phylum Chordata; class Mammalia; order Carnivora; family Phocidae; genus Halichoerus; species Halichoerus grypus. Next base: position 68,345,621 of record NC_135717.1, read on the forward strand.
AAGATCAGTTGACCATATGTGTGGATTACAAATGATCATTAATGATATTTTGGTGCTAGTTTGTATTATACTTGTAACTAAGAATTGATTTCTGGGCTCTCTATTCTATTCCATTGGTCTGTTTTCTTGTTTTCATGCCAGTGCAATACTGTTTTGGTCACTGTAGCTTTGTAATATATTTTGAAATCCGGAACTGTGTCCCCCCTCTTTGTTTTGTTGTTGTTGTTGCTGTAATTGTTTTGTTTTGTTTTCCTCCAAGATTGCTTTGGCTATCCAAGGTCTTTTGTGTTTCATATGAATTTTAGGATTTTTTTTTTCTATTTCTGTAAAGAGTGGCATTGGCATTTTGGTAGGAATGCATTGAGTCTTTAGATCACTTGGAGTACTATGGACATTTTAATAATATTCTTTCAATCCAAGAACATAGGATGTCTTCCCATTTATCTGTGTCTTCTTTAATTTTCTTCATCAGTGTTTTTAATTTTCAGTGTACAAGTCTCTCACCTCTAAGTTTATTTCTAAGTATTTTATTCTTTTTGTTGCTATTGTAATGAGATTTTCTTAATTTTCTTTTCAGACAATTCATTGTATATAGAAATGTGACTGATTTTGGTATGCTGATTTTGTAGTCCACAACTTTACTGAATTGCTTTATTCATTCTAACAGTTTTTGTTGTTATTTTTTAAAAAGATTTTATTTATTTTTAGAGGGAGAGAGAGCAAGCAAGAGTGGGGGGAGGGGCAGAGGGAGAGAGAGAATCTCAAGCAGACTCTGCACTGAGTGCGGAGCCAAGGCAGGGCTCAATCTAACTCACCTGAGATCGTGACCTGAGCTGAAACCTGGAGTCAGATGCTTAACTGACTGAGCCACCCAGGTGCTCCTGTTATTGTTATTATTGTTGTCTTTAGGGTTTCCTACATCTATGATTGTGTCATCTGCAAACATAATTTTACTTCTTTTTAGATTCAGATAACTTTTCTTTCTTTTTCTTGTCTAATTGGTCTGGCTAGGACTTTCAGTGCTATGAAGTAGTAAGAGGAGGTATCTTTTCCTTGTACCAAGTCTTAGAGGAAGAGCTTTCAGTTTTTCCACATTGATTATATTCACTGTGGGATTTTCATATATGGCTTTATCGTGTTCAGGTAAATTCCTTATATACCTATTTTGTTGAGAGTTTTTATCGTGAATGGATGTTGAATTTTGTCAAATACTTTGTCTATTGAGATGATCGTATAGCCTTTTTCTTTCATTCTATTAATGTGGTATATCTCATTGATTGATTGCATACTTTGAACCAATCTTGAATCCCAGGCATAAATCCCATTTGATCATCATATATGGTCCTTTTAATGTACTACTGAATTTCGTTTCCTAGTATTTTATTAAGGATTTTTGCATCTGTGTTCATCAGGGATATTGGCCTCTAGTTTTCTTGTGATTTTTTTGTTTGACTTTAGTGTCAGGGTGAGGCTGGCCTTATAAAATGAGCTGGGTGTTCTCTCTTTCTATATTTTGGAAGAACTGAAGAAGGATTGGTGTTAATTCTTCTTTGAATATCTGGTAGAATTCACATGTGAAACCATCTGGTCCTAGGCTTTTCTTTTTGGGGTGGTTATTTGATTACTGATTCAGTTTCCTTATTTGTTATTGGTCTTCTCAGGCTTTCTTATTTCTTCTTGGTTCTTGGTTCATTTTTGATAGGTCGTATGTGTCTAGGAATATATCCATTTCTTCTAGAATATCTAATTGTTGGCATATAATTGTTTATAATAGTCCTTTATGATCGTTTTTTTCCCTGAGGCATCTATTATAATGTCTCCTCTTTCTTTTCTGATTTTATTTGCGTCTTCTCTCTTTTTTTACCTACATGGCTAAAAGATCATTGAGTTTATTTTTTCAAAAAACGAAGTCTTATTTCTGTTATTTTTTTTATTGTTTTTCCATTCTCTTTTATTTCTGCTCTAATGTTTATGATTTCCTTCCTTCTTCTAATTTTGGGCTTAGTTGTTGTTCTTTTTCTAGTTCCTTGAGGTGTAGGGTTAGATTATTTATTCAAGATATTTCTTTTTTAATGTAGGCATTTATTGTTATATAACTTCCTCTTAATACTGCATTTGAGGCACACCCCATATTTTGGTATGTTGTGCTTTAATTTGCATCGATCTTGAGATATATTTAAAATGCCTTTTTGATTTCCTCTTTGACCTAATGGTGTTTGACAGTATGTTGTTTAGTGTCCACACATTTTAAAATTTTCCTATTTTCTTAATTTCTAGTTTTATTAAATTGTGGTCAGAAAATATACTTGGAATGATGTTGATGTTCTTAAATTTGTTAAAACTTGTTTTGTGACCTAACGTGTGATCTGTCCTGGAGAATGTTCTTTGTGCACTTGAGAAGTCTGTGTGTTCTGCTGGTTTGGGGTAGAAGGTTCTATATATGTGTCTTAGGTCTATTTGGTTTATAATGTTATTCAAATAAACTGTTTAATAATTAATTTTCTGTAGGGATGTTCTCTTCATTATTGAAAGTAGGTGATTGTAGTTGCCTACTGTTACTGTGTGGCTGTTCTTTTCTCCCTTCGGATCTGGCAATATTGGCTTTATGTATTTAGGAGCTCCGGTGGTGTGTGTGTGTGTGTGTGTGTGTGTGTGTGTGTGTGTGTGTATTTGTTATATCTTCTTATTGAATTGACCCTTTTTGTCCCTAGAGACAGTTTTTGACTGTCTATTTTGTCTAATATAAATATAGTAACCCCTGCTTTCTTTTGGTTACCATTTGCATAGGATATCTTAAGCCACCTCTTTACTCTTAGCTTATATGTGTCCTTAAATCTGAAGTGAGTCTCTGATAGCATAGCACTGGATCTTTTTTTGTTTATTTGTTGGTTTGTTTTTTATCCATTGTCTTCTGGTTGAGGAGTTTAATCTATTTACATTCAAAGGAATAATTTTGTTAGGTAGAAACTTACTATTGCCATTTTATTAATTGTTTTCTGTCTGTTTTAGAGAGGTTTTGTTCCTCTCTTCCTCTCTTACTAGCTTCCTTTGTTGTTTGATGATATTTTTTGTGTGGTGATTTGCTTTGATTCTTTTCTCTGTATCTTTTGTGTATATATTATAGGTTTTTTTCTTAGTGGTTACCTCAAGATTTGCATAAAAATTTTGTCATTATAACCATCTATTTTAATTTTTATACAAAAACACTACATTTTTTACTCTCCTCCCAACACATTTTGTGTTCTTCTATTCAGAGAGTCTTTCTTTTTATATTGTGTATTCATTAATATATTTTTATCCTTTAATTTTTATATTTGGGTTAAAAGTAATTTACATACTATCATTACACAGTTATAGTATTCTGTATTTGTTCATATAATTACCTTACCCGTGAGATTTATGCTTTCATATGCTTTTGCATTGCTCTTTAGTGTGTTTTCACTTCAATTTGAAGACCTCTCTTAAGCATTTCTTGTAAGGCAGGTCTAATGGTGACAAACTTCCTCAGTTTTGTTGGTTTGGGCAAGACTTTATCTCTTCTTCATTTTTAAAAGATGGCTTTGCCAAGTACTCTGAATATATCTTCCTCCCCTCTCCTGGCCTGCAAAATTTCTGTTTAGAGACCTGCTGATTGTCTTATGGGGGCAGGGGTCCCTTATATGTGATGAGCCATTTCTTTTCTTGCTGCTTTTAACATTCTCTTTGTCTTTGACTTTTGACAATGTAATTACAATATGTTTCATTACAGACCTCTTTGTGTTCAACCTACTTGGCATCTTTTGGGCTTATTTAATCTGGATATCTGCTTTCTTCCCCAGATTTGGGACTTTTTTGGGGGGAGTAATTATTTCTATAATAAGCAGCTGCCCTTTTTCTCCCTTCTCATTGTGGGACTCCCATAATTTGTGTATTGTTTTTCTTACTAATGTCTGATAAATCCTATAGGCTTTCTTCCCTCTTTTAATTTTTTTTCTCCTCTGACTGGATAATTTCAAATATATCCTTGAGTTCACTGATTCTCTCTTCTGTTTGATTTCACTGCTGTTGAAGAGCTCTATTGCATTTTTGTTTCATTCATCTCTAGAATTTTTGTTTAGTTCCTTTTTAGGACTTCTCTCTCTTTGCTGAACTTATTTTGTTCATGTATTGTTTTCCTGATTTCATTCAGTTGTCTTTCCATGTACCCTTGTGGCTCACTGAGCTTCTTTAAATCAATTATTTTGAATTCTTAGTAAGGCAATCTATTTCTCTACGGTCAGTTACTGGAAATTTATTGTGTTCATTTGGTGACATCATGTTTCCTTTTAATGTTTTTTCAAGTTTCTGTAGCCTTGTGTTGGTGTCTCTACTTTTGAAGTAACAGTCACCTCTTTCAGACTTTGTGGACTGGCTTTGGTAAGGAAAAGACCCCCTGCAAGTGAGCATGAGGGCCTTGGCTAGGTGGTGTGCATGACAGTGGGTCAGTACTGGGTCCAGTGCTAGGTCTGAAGACACTGCTTCCAGGAGTGCATGAGGGCACCAGTTCTGGAGGTGGGGGGTGAGGGGGAAGTTGTCTGTTTCAGGGGTAAGTGCAGTATTTCCAGGTCCATAGTGTGTGTATGAAGCACCAGAGCTGAGGGATGGGGTATGATATCTCTGACCCTGGGGATGCATAGCAGTCCCTGGGTTCAGGAGTGCAGTAGTGGTTCTGGCTCTGGGTAGCTCTGTCAGCTGTGGTCAGCATCAGTAAAGACTGAGGAATTATTTGACAATGAAGATTTCAGATAGGTATAGCAACATCAAGAGCTGCCAGGGTCCTCAGTGGCTAAGCCTGCTCGAGTTCTCCTGTTCTCCCTTTCCCCTGCAGAGGAAAGTCATGGCTTAGGCAATCTCTTGGTGCCAAGTTATACTGGCTTGGGGGATGAAGTGGCCGGGTAAAATGCTTCCTAAACTTCAGTATGCAGCCAACCTGTGTTTTTGTGTTTCACTGGGTTACTGCAGCTTCTTAATTGTACTCCAGATCCCTCCCAGATCTTCATTAATCTGTGAGTAATTGTTAAATGATTGTTTTTGTGAGAAGTTTGGGTTGGACCTCCTAGTCCACCATGTTGCTGATGTCCTAGTTCTATCTTCTTTATTCTTATTATTATGTAAAATATACTTAGTTTATCTTTATATATGTTTTATATTTATATATATATTCTTTATTAAAGTGTTTGGCCAAATATTTTACAATTAAAAAATTAAGTTCTTTACATTTTAAAAAATTGGGGTATAATTGACCTATAACATGTGAGTTTCAAGTGTACCACACAATGATTTGATATTCGTGTATATTGCAAAATGACTGCTACAATAAGTCTAGTCAACATCTGTCACCAAACATACTTACAATTTTTTTTCTGTGATGAGAACTTTTAAGATATACTCTTAGCAACCTTCAACCTTTTGTTTTCTTATTATTGAGTTTTAAGTATTTTATTTTTGGGTTCTGGATCGTCCTTTATCAGATACATGAGCTTCTGATATTTTCTCCCATTCTGTACCTTATGTTTGCATTATTTTAACAGTATCTTTTTAAATGTTACATTAGTTTCAGGTATACAACATAGTGACTTGACAACTCTATATGTTGTGCTATGTTCACCACAAATGTAGTTACCATCTGTCCTGTCATCCTACAGTGTTACTACATTACCACTGACTATATTCCCTATGCTGTACATTTTATCTCCATGAGGTATTTCCCATTCCCATTCACCCATTTTGCCCATCTCTCCACTGCCCTCCTCCCTGGCAACCACCAATTTGTTCTCTGTATTTATGGATCGGTTTCTGTTTTGTTTGTTTTGTTTTTTAGATTCTACATATAAGTGAAATCATATGGTATTTGTCTTTCTCTGTCTCACTTATTTCACTTAGTATAATACCCTCTAGGTCCATCCATGTTCTTGCAAATGGAAAAACCCCATTCTTTCTTTTTTTTTTAATTGGGTTTGTTTTCATTGGAAAGCTTATTATAATATCCAAAATGTCTTCTGATTCATTAATCAAATAAAGTAATTGTATTCCATAATCAGTTTGCTCTTAGTTTTTTTTTTTTTTTTTAAGATTTTATTTATTTATTTGACAGAGAGAGACACAGCGAGAGCAGGAACACAAGCAGAGGGAATGGGAGAGGGAGAAGCAGGCTTCCTGCCGAGCAGGGAGCCCGATGTGGGACTCGATCCCAGGACCCTGGGATCATGACCTGAGCCGAAGGCAGACGCTTAACGACTGAGCCACCCAGGCGCCCCTGCTCTTAGTTTTTATAATACAGTAGTTGAGTTGTTAAGAATGTTCACTCGATGATGACTGAAAATAGAAATAGATTCATAGCTAATTAATGTAGATGAGCTCTTAAGGTCTTCTGGTGCAGTACCTTCACCATAGATAAGGAAAGAGGTAAACCTCAAATAAGTTTAAAATAATAATGAAACTAAGGCAGAACCATTCGGATTAAAATGTTTATTTCACTCGCTAAAAACTTACTGACAAACTACTGTATGAAGACTTCTAGCTTACATCTGAATTCCCCAAAACATTTTTTTAAATTTTATTATGTTATGTTAATCACCATACATTACATCATTAGTTTTTGATGTAGTGTTCCATGATTCATTGTTTGCATATAACACCCAGTGCTCCATTCAGTACGTGCCCTCTTTAATACCCATCACCAGGGCTAACCCATCCCCCCGCCCCCCTCCCCTCTAGAACCCTCAGTTTGTTTCTCAGAGTCCATAGTCTCTCATGGTTCGTCTCCCCCTCCGATTTTCATTTTTACCTTCCCACTATCTTTTTTTTTTTTTTAACATATAATGTATTATTTGTTTCAGAGGTACAGGTCTGTGATTCATCAGTGTTACACAATTCACAGCGCTCACCATAGCACATACCCTCCCCAATATCTATCACCCAGCCACCCCATCCCTCCCACCCACCCCCCACTCCAGCAACCCTCAGTTTGTTTCCTGAGATTAAGAATCCCATTCTTTTTTATGGCTAATATCCATTGTGTGTGTGTGTGTGTGTGTGTGTGTGTGTGTACACACACACATACCACATCTTTTCAATCCATTCGTCTATTGATGGACACTGGGGTTGCTTCCATATCTTGGCTATTGTCAGTAATGGAGTACATATATCTTTTTGAGTTAGTGGTTTTGTTTTCTTTGGGTAAATATCCAGTAGAGTAATCACTGGATCATATGATATTTCTAATTTTTGAGGAAACTCCATACTATTTTCTTTAGTGGTTGAACAAGTTTATAATCCTACTAACAGTGCACAAGAGTTTTCTTTTCTCCACATCTTTACCAACACTTGTTATCTCATGTCTTCTTGATGATAGCTATATTTAGAGGTGTGAGGTAAGCTTATTGTGGTTTTGATTTGCATTTCCCTAATGATTAGTGATGTTGAGCATTTTTCAGGTATAAGTTGGCCATTTGGATGTCTTCTTTGCAAAAATGTCTATTTAGTTCCTTCACCCACTTTTTAAATTGGATTTTTTATATTTTTGTTATTGAAATATAAGATTTCTTTATGAATTTTGGATATTAACCCTTTATCTGATATGTGGTTTGCAAATATTTTCTTCTGTTTTGTACGTTACCTTTTCATTTTATCAATTGTCTCTTTTGCAGTGCAGAAACTTTTAAATTTGATGCAATCCCACTTCATTAATTTTTTTTTGTCCCTGTTGCCTGTGTTCTTCATTTCTTATCCAAAAAATCATTGCCAAGACCAGTGTCAAGGATCTTCCTCCTCATGTTTTCTTCTAGGGGTTTAGTTTCAAGTCTTATGTTTAAGTCTTTGATTCATTTTGAGTTAATTTTTGTGAATGGTGATGGTGGGAGTCTAATTTCATTTTTCTGTATGTGGCTTTCCAGGTTTCCCAGCACCATTTGTTGAAGAGGCTATCCTTTCTTCATTAGTGTACCTGATTCCCTTATCAATATTAGTTGACTGTCTATGTAGGGGTTTAATTCTGGGCTCTCTATTTGCTTCCACTGGTCTGTCTGTTTTTATGCTAGAACCATAATATTTTAATTATTATAGCTTTGTAGTAACAGTTTGAAAGCAGGAAGTGTGATGTTTCCGGGTGTTGTCTTCTTCTTCTTCTTCTTCTTCTTCTTCTTCTTCTTCTTCTTCTTCTTCTTCTTCTTTCTTCTTCTTCTTCTTCTTCTTCTTCTTCTTCTTCTTCTTCTTCTTCTTCTTCTTTCTTCTTTTCTTCTTCTTCTTCTTCTTCTTCTTCTTCTTCTTCTTCTTCTTCTTCTTCTTCTTCTTTCTTCTTCTTCTTCTTCTTCTGATTGTTTTTGCTCTTTGGGGTCTTTTGTGGTTCCATATGAATTTTAGGATTTTTTTTTCTCTGTGAACATTGCCATTGGGGTTTTTATAGGGATTGTACTGAATCTGTAGTTGGCTCTGGCTGGCATGGACATTTTAACAATATTAATTTTTCCAGTCCATAAACACGTGATGTCCTTGTATTTGTTTTGTCTTCTTCAGTTTCTTTCAGTAGAGTGTTACAGTTTTCATTCTACAGATACTTCACTCCCCTGGTTAAATTTACTAGGTATTTTATTGTTTTGATTCTTTTGTTCATAGAATATCTTTTTCTATTTTTTCACTTTGAGTCTAAATGCATCCTTAATTCTGAAGTGGGTCTCTTATAGTTAGTAGATTATAGTTGGGTCTTGCTTTCTTTAAATACATCCAGTCACTTTGTGTCTTTTGATTAGTGAATTCAATCCATTTACATTTAGAATAATTACTGATATATAAGCACTTACTAATGCCATTTTATTAACTAATTTCTGAATGTTTTATATTTCCATTGTTTCTTTTTCTTTGTTTCTGCCCACTTTTGTCAATTGGTTTTCATGGTGGTATACTGTTTCCCCTTTCTTTGTCTTTTGTGAATCTACTCTAAGTTTTTGTTTTGTGGTTACCATGGAATTTACATAAAACATCTTATAGATAAGACTGATAACATTTTAGACTGATAACAACTTATCTTCAATCACCTATAAAGGCTTCAGCCTTTTACTCTTTGTGTTTGTATTAATGATGTCACAATTTACCTCTTCTTATGTTGTGTTTTTGTTAATAATTTATAGTAGCTATAGTTAACTTTACTACTATTTTCTTTTAATATTTGAACTATAGTTGAGTGGTTAATACACTCTCCTAATAAAGAGTTACATTCTTCTAAGTCTGACTGTATATTTTTCACCTTTACCTGTGTGTTGTGTACTTTCATATGTTTTCTCTGTGTTGTTGCAAATAGCAAGATTTCATTCTTTTTTTATGGATGTCATATTCCATTGTGTATATATACCACATCTTTACCATTCATCTATGGATGGACATGTGGGTTGTTCTATAATTTGGCTATTGTAAATACTGTTACAATAATCATAGGGGTGCATATATCTTTGAATTAGTGTTTCCTTATTCTTTGGGTAAATACCCAGTAGTGAAATTGCTGGATCATGTGGCATTTCTGTTTTTAATTATTTGAGGAACCTTCATACTGTTTTCCAGAGTGGCTGCACCAGTTTGCATTTCCAACAGCAGTGCACAAATGTTCCTTTTTCTCCACATCCTCTCCAGTGCTTGTTGTTTCTTGTGTTTTAGATTTTAACCATTCTGACAGGTATGAGGTGATTGATACCTCATTGTGGTTGTGATTTGCATTTCCCTGATGATGAGGGATGTCGAACATCTTTTCATGTGTCTGTTGGCCATCTGGATTTCTTCTTTGGAGAAATGTCTGTTCATGTCTTCTGCCCATTTTTAAATTCAGTTATTTGGTTTTTTGGTATTGATTTTTATAAATTCTTTATGTATTTTGGATACTAACCCTTTATCAGATATGACATTTGCAAATATTTTCTCCCATTAAGTAGGTTGTCTTTTAGTTTTAATGATTGTTTCCTTTGCTATGCAGAAGCTTTTTATTTTGATGTAGTCCCCATAGTTTATTTTTACTTTTTTCCCCCCTTGCCTCAGGAAACATATCTAGAAAAATGTTGCTACCGCTGGTGTCAGAGAAATTACTGTCTGTGCCCTCTTCTAGGATTTTTATATTTTCAGGTCTCACACTTAGGTATTTAATCAATTTTGGGTTAATTTTTGTGTATGGTGTAAGAAAGGGTCCAGTTTCATTCTATTGCATGTCGCTGTCCAGTTCTCCAACACCATTTGTTGAAGAGACTGTCTTTCCCCATCTTATATTCTTGCCTCCTTTATCAAAGAATAATTGACCATATAATCATGGTTTTATTTCTGGGCTCTTTATTCTGTTGCATTGATATATGTGTTTGTGCTGGTACCATACTGTTTTGATTACTACAGTTTTGTAATATATCTCAATATCCAACTTGTTAATGGTAATGATTTTTGTAATGTATTCTTAGATTTGGTTTACTAATATTTTGTTGAGGAGTTTTGCATCTATGTTCATCAGAGATATTGGCCTGTAGGTTTTGTTTTGTTTTGTTTTGTAGTGTCTTTATCTGGTTTTGATATCAGGCCAACCTCATAGAATGAATTTGAAAGCTTTCCTTCCTCTTCTATTTTTTAGAATAGTTTGAAAAGACTAGGTATTAACTCTTCTTTAAATGTTTGGTAAAATTCACCTGTGAAGCCATCTGGTCCTGGACTTTTGTTTGTCATGGGTTTTCTGATTATTGATTTAATTTCATTGCTGGTAATTGGTCTGTTCAAATTTTCTAATTATTCCTGAATCAGTTTTGGGAAGATTTATCTGTTTTTTTTCTAGTTTGTCCAATTTGTTGCCATATAATTTTTCATAATATTCTCTTATAATCCTTTGTATTTCTGTGGTGTTGGTTATTTCTTCTCTTTCATTTCTGATTTTATTTGAGTCTCTCTGTCTCTCTTTTTTTGATGAGTCTGACTAAATATTTATCAATTTTGTTGATCTTTTTAAAGAACCAGCTCCTCATTCCATTGATCTGCTATACTGTTATTTTAGTTTTTATTTCATTTATTTCTGCTCTAATCTTTATTATTTTCTTCTACTGGTTTTGGGTTTTGTTTTTTCCTCTTTTCCTCACTCCCTTAGGTGTAAGTTTAGGTTGTTTATTTGAGATTTTTCTTGCTTCTTGAGGTAGGCCTGTATTGCCATAAAATTCCCTCTTAGAACAGCTTTTGTTGCATCCCAAAGATTTGAGACTGTTGTGTTTTCCTTTTTCATTTTCTCCATGTGTTTTTGGATTTCCTCTTTGATTATTGGTTGATTCATTCATTGTTTAGTAGCATGTTATTTAACCTTCATATATTTGTATTGTTTCCAGATTTCTTCTTGTGGTTGATTTCTAGCTTCACAGGGTTGTGGTCAGAAAAGATGCATGGTATAACTAAGATCTTTTTGAATTTGTTAAGACTTGTTTTGTGGCCTATTATGTGATCCATTCTGGAGAATGTTCCATGTGTCCTTGAAAAGAGTTTGTATACTGCTGTTTTAGGATGGAATGTTCTGAATATGTCTGTTAAATCCGTCTGGTATAATGTGTTATTCAAAGCCACCGTTTCCTTGTTGATTTTCTGTTTGGATGATCTATTTATTGATGTAAGTAGGGTGTTACAGTTCCCTACTATTATTATATTACTATTGATTACTTCCTTTATGTTTGTTATTAGCTGCTTTATGTATTTGGGTGCTCCCATGTTGGGTGAATAAATATTTACAATTGTTATATCTTCTTGTTGGATTGTTTCCTTTATGATATATACTGTCCTTCTTTGTCTCTTGTTACTGTCTTTGTTTAAAGTCTGTTTTGTCTGATATAAGTATTGCTACCCTGGCTTTCTTTTCACTTCCACTTGTGTGGTAAGTGCTTTTCTACCCCTTCACTTTCAATATGCGTGTGTCTTTAGTTTCTGAAATGAGTCTCTTGTAGGCAGCATATAGATGGGTCTTGCTTTTGTATCCATTCAGTCACCTTATATCTTGTGATGGGAGCATTTAGTCCATTTATGTTCAAAATAATTATTTATAGATATGTACTTATTGCCATTTTGTTACTTGTTTTATGGTTGTTTTTGTATTTTTTCTCTGTTCCTTTATTCTCTTGCTTTCTTCTGTCACAGTTTGCTGGCTTTCTTTAGTGATATACTTGGATTCCTTTCTCTTTATTTTTTGCGTATCTATTGCCAGTTTTTGATTTGTGGTTATCATTAGGTTTATATATAACATCTTATGCATATAACAGTCTAAATTAAGTTGATGGTTGCTTAAGTTCAAACCCATTCTTTACTCCTCTCCCCCAATATTTTAGGTATATGGTGTCATAGTTTACATCCTTTTATTTTGTGAATCCCTTGACTGATTTTTATAGATATACTTACTTTTTTTTTTTTTTTAACTGCCTTTTACTGCTTTTGTGCTTTCTACTTTTCTTACTCCTACTTATGGTCTTTCCTTTTCACTCAAAGAGTTCCCTTCAACATTTCTTATAGGGCTGGTTTAGTGGTGATGAACTCCTTTAACTTTTGTTTGTCTAGGAAACTCTTTATCTCTCCTTCTATTCTGAATGCTAGCTTTACTGGTTAGAGTATTCTTGGCTTCAGGTTTTTCCCTTTCAGCATTTTGAATGTGTCATGGCACTCTCTCTGGCCTGCAAAGTTTCGGCTGAAAAATCAGCTGATAGGATTATGGGGTTTCCCTTGTATGTAACTATTTTCTTTTCTCTTGCTGCTTTTAAAATTCTCTATCATTACTTTCTGCCATTTTAATTACTATGTTTCTTGGTGTGGATTTTGTTGGGGACTCTCTGTGCCTTCTATATCTGGATTTCTGTTTTCTTCCCCGGTTTAGGGAAATTTTCAGTTATCATTTCTTCAAATAAATTGCCCCCTTTTCTGTCTTTTCTCCTTCTGGGACCCCTGTAATGTGAATGTTATTATGCTTGATGGTGTCACAGAGTTCCCTTAGTCTGTTTTCATTTTTTATTATTACTTTTTCTCTCTCTTGCTCAACTTGATTGCTTTCCATTACTCTGTCCTCCAGGTTCACTGATTGATTCTTCTGCTTTCTCTAGTCTACTATTTATTCCATCTAGTGTATTTTTAATTTCAGTTATTGAGTTCTTCATCTTTGATTTTTTTTAATGTTTTCTATGTCTTTGTTGAGGGTCTCACTGAGGTCTTCACTCTTTTCTCAAGTCCAGTAAGTATCTTTATGACCATTATTTTAAATTCCCTACCAAGCATATTATTATCTCCATTTCATTTAGCATTCTTGCTGTGATTTTGTCCTGTTCTTTCATTTGGGACATATTCCTTTGTATCCTCATTCTGTCTAAATGTCTGTGTCTGTTTCTATGTGTTAGGAAAGTCAGCAATGTTCCTGCTCTTGAAAGTAGTGGCTCTATGACGAGTTCCTGTAGTGCCCTACAGTGGAGTGTCCCCTTCACCAGAACTTGGTGCTTCAAGGGTGTCTCCTATGTGTGTAGCCACCCAGTGTGTGGCTGAACTGCATTTGCCTTCAGTTCAGTCATCTGCAATGGCTCTCTTTGCCTGTTGTGGGCAGTGTTTGGTCCCTATGTCATTAGTGGGTCAGTCTGGGCCACCTTGGGCTTGAGTTGTGTCAGACTAGGCGTTTGCCAATGTTGCAGTAGTACCAAACTGCAAGGCGCTTTCCCTGTATTGTACCTTGAGAAGCATTTGTTGTTGGGCAGGACCTGCAGTCAGAGCAGATGTCTGCCCCCAACCCACTGCTGGGGCCAAAGTTGGATTGCTGTGTGGTTATCTTTCCCACTCCCCAGGGCAGGAGTCACTTTGGAGTGGTGCTGACCCCTGTCAGAGCTGTTTGCACACTGCCGGGCTTGTGGCACTGCTTTGGATGGGCTCTAGCCAAAGGCATATTGGAGGGGGGGCAGGTCTGCTGCATCTTAATGGGGGGCTGTTTGTTGTGCTATCTCTTCAAGGGCAGGGACTCTGACTTCCCAGCTCTCTCAGAGCTGAACCCACTGATTTTTAAAGTTCCAGGTGTTAAGCCCCACTGATTATTAGACCCCTATGGTTTTCAAAGGCAAATGTTATGGGGATTCATCTTCCCCGTGTGGGCCCCCTGTGGAGTTGCTCTTCTCCCCTCTCTGAGCCTGCAGCATCCCTCCCTCCTGCAGACAGTCCCATGGGACTGTTTAGCTCCCCACCACATCTCCACCCTTTCTACCCTCTAAGATGTGGCCTATTGTCTACATTTAGCTGTGGAGAATCTGTTCTGCCAGTCTTTAGGTTGTTTTCTGGGTTATTTACACTGATATGGGTGTTATCTAGTTGTATTTGTGGGAGGAGGTGAGCTTAGAATCCTCCTACTCTGCCATCTTTCCCGGAAGTCCCCTCAGCTGTTATTTCTTTTTTTTGTTGTTGTTGTTATTTCTTTAAATAGACTCTCTGCCCACTTCCCCTCTCTTCTCCTTCTGGAACCCAAATTATTATTATTTTGTCTTTCTGATGGAATTCCATAGCTCTTGTAGGCTTTCTTTACTCTTTTAAAATCTTAGTTCCCTTTTTTCTTCTATTTGTGTTATTTCAAAATTCCTATTGTCCAAGTCATTTATTTTTTCTTCCTCCTGGTCTGCCCTGCTACAGGCACTTTGTATTACATTTGTCATCTCATTCATAGAATTCTTTTGCTCCAGAATTGCTGTGTGGCTCTTTCAAATAATTTTAATATCTTTGTTTAAGAACTCATTTTGTTAATATACTTTATTCCTGATTTCATTGAATTGTTTTTTGGAGTTTTCTTGTAGCTTGTTGAGTTTCTTCATAACAACCTTTAAAAAGGATTAAGGTTATTTAATTTTCTTTGTTAAATTTATTTTTATTTTTTTAATCTTAATTCCAGTATAGCTAACATACAGTGTTATATTAGTTTCAGGTGTACAATATAAGGATTCAACACTTTTATACATCACTCAGTGCTCATCACCTGTTTCACCCATCTCCCCCTACCTAACTCCCCTTAATATTTTCTAATAGCCACATTAAAAAGATAAGAGGAAAAAAAGTGAAATTAATTTTAATAATATATTCATATACATATTTTAAAGATAATTCAATTTTTATTTTATTTTTACATAGTTATGCATCACATACATTGTAGGTGCTGGGTGATATAAGGGTGACAAAAGCAACATGGCTTCTGCTGTCATAGAACTTACAATTTTTGGGAGAAGATAGACATTAATTGAAGGTTTACAACAGAAAAAAGTCCAAATATCTAAGTGGGAGTGTTTCATTCAAGATCATAACAACTGGGCGCCTGGGTGGCTCAGTTGGTTGGGCGACTGCCTTCGGCTCAGGTCATGATCCTGGAGTCCCTGGATCGAGTCCCGCATCGGGCTCCCTGCTCGGCAGGGAGTCTGCTTCTCCCTCTGACCCTCCCCCCTCTCATGTGCTTGCTCTCTCATTCTCTCTCTCTCAAATAAATAAATAAATAAATCTTTAAAAAAAAAAGATCATAACAACTATTTTGAATTTTTTATCAGTTAGATCACAATATTTTGTGTCATTGAATTTGTTTGCTTAAGAATTATCATTTTCTTTTTGTGATGCTATATTACCTTGATTTTTCATATTCTTTCTAGTTATGTGCTTATGCTTTTGCATCGGAAGTAGCAGACACCTTTAACTCTGCCCTTTTCCTTCAGCAGATGGAGTGTTATGTTCTATGGTGTTGTTATTATCTGAGGGTTTTTTTTTTTCTTCTCTATCTCTGTGAAAGGGTATCTGCCTCACTTTTCTTGTTCCCTCTTGTGGATGAATTTTTAAGCTTTTATGTCTACTCTCGTTCTTATAATTCACCCTGCTGGATATTGGAAACCTCTCATCTTTTCCATCAGGTGGCACTATAGTTCCAGTTTGTGGTCTGCCCCTTGCCCACCAACCTTGGCCTGTTTTCTTAGCCAGCTCCCTTGTTCCCCCAGGTGGATTCCTGATCATGCACAAAGAGCTGGTTGCAGATAAGGGGGAGGTATGAGTTTAGCACTTCATGCATTGGGGTGCCCCTGAACCTAATAGAGAGATCTCCAGAGGTGGTACTCCCAGAGGCTTGTGGGTGGACTTTCTGCTGAGCACAATCTAACACTGTTTGAAATTCATATCTGCCTCTTTCTCAATATGCTCCCTCCCCTGCTACCCCTTATCCCCCTACACTCCTCCCCCCCCCATTTTAGAGCTTCCACCTTAGTACTGTGGGTATTGATGGGGGAGAAATGGGTTTCTTCAGCTGAGTTCCACCCAACTGGTATAGTTAAGCTGTCACTCACCACTTTCCTATTTCCCTGTGGGAGAGGTCACTTCCTGATAAATCAGTCCATGTCAGTGTTTCCTTGAGAGAGGGGTGGCACTGGGAAAGTTTCTCTTACTGTCTCCACTGCAACCAAATTTGTATTTTTCTTTCTTCTCTCCCCCCCCCCCCCACCCAGTGGTGTCCTACAGTCTCCCTTTGGGAAGCCTGAACTTCTGTAGATTCTCATGCTACAGTGCCTGTCCAGGATGGCACTAACCTGGTTTTTGTCCTGACAGCAAGGAGAGGGGTCTATGCCATTTCACTGGCTCCATGGTTCTATAGCCCTTACAGAGGTTTGTCTGTATCTTACAGGCTGGGCTGTACTCAGGGGCAAGATTCCTAAAGAGTCTCTTGGGGTAAAGTACTGCGTCCAAAAATACCCACAAAAGTACTTTTGTTAGTGTATGGATGTTTAAGTCTTTAATTTAAAAGGGTGATAAAAAGCAGGAACATCTTATCCCACCATGTTGCTGACATCACTCCCTATACTATGTAACAGTATCTTTTGAAGAGCCAAAGTTTTACATTTTGATGAAGTCCAGTTTACAAATATTTCTTTTATGGATCATGCTTTTGGAGTCATAGGTAAGTAATCTTTCCCTAATCCAAGGAAACAGATTTTCTCATTTGTTTTCTTTTAGATGTTCTATTATTTTACATTTTAAATTGAGTTTATCTTTCATTTTGACTTAATTTTTACATATGGTATAGAATATGGATTGAAATTCATTGTTTTGCATACAGATATCCATCAAATTGACTTTGTACCTTTGTCAAAAATCAGTTGTCCATGAGTGACATTACTCCTGGTCAACCATCATTAAAATGATTTAGTAAGGAAATCCAAAACTCCATCCCTTTCCTGAAACAGTGATTAAGCTAGAGAAAACTTTCAGAGTCAACTTTTCTGGAAGTTTGCAATCTAACAAAAACTTTATACAATGTACTGAAGGATGCATAATAAAGAAGGAAGCTGATGAATTTCAGTAAGAGAGCTCTGTGACATTTTAATTCACCTGCTTGCCATTCTGTAGTCTTCAGCTTGGCAGTGGCTATGAAAACAGCAGCCTGCATTCTTAATGTAGCTTCCTGGTTCAGGGGGAGTGTTATGGACCCTACTCTCAAAAAGTGCTGTTATGTGTTTAGCCTTGTTTGGTGACTACCTGAAGAATCATCCCAAGGGCTTGGCTTTCATTCATTTTCCTGAGAGCTTTATCAGAATCAAAACAGAGTCTGGGAAGCATTTGTCAAAACACTTAATAGCAAATATACTAGCTACAATTGCCTGGGGCGGGAGATAACAGTCAGGGCAAACAGTAGATATACTGAAAAATCCTGGGGGAAAGACTGGGAAAGGGGATATGTAGGGATATAAGAGCTATGGAAAGCTCTCAGGTATACAGAAAGTCACACACGTGCACAGGACTGGAGGCTTGCTCATAAAAGACCTGAGCAGATCCTGAACTTTCATCTCTGGCTGATCTTTAGGCTCCATAGAAGCAGAAAATGAAGAGTTATATACAGCTTGGCTAAGAATTGAATGAGTGTCCAAGTGGAGCCAATCTGCAAAGACTGGGAAATGATGAGGATGAGGATGATGATTACTGGCTAAAGTCACTTACAGAAATCTCTGACAAGTCAATAGCCGACCAATAAGCTTATATAACAGAGACTAAAGTGGCCACTCATGACAAAGAATATAGGTCTTTACAAAATTAGTTTAGAAAAGTCACTAAACAAGCCAATAAAATCATGGGGAGGGAGAAGGACCTGATTTCCAGTTACCTCATTATAATGTTCAAAGTGTCCATGTTCAAAAAATTAGGAGGCATGTAAAGAAACAAAGTAGCACCCATTATTAGGAAGAAAAGAAATTAACAGCAAGTGTCCCCAGGGAAGTAGAAATTGTACTTACCAAAGACTTTAAATCATCTTATACATGCTGAAAGAGATAAAGGAAGTCATAAACAAAGAAGTAAAGGGAATCAGGAGAAGTGTCTTACCAAGTAGAGAATATCAAAGAGATAAAAACCATGAATAGAAATCAAATAAATGGAGCTTAAAAATTATAACAATTAAAATAAAAATTCTCCAGAGGGGCGTAACGATAGATTTGATCAGGTAGAAGAAAGGATCAGTGAACTTGAAGATGGTTCAGTTGCGATTATCCAGTCTGGAGAGCAGGAAAAAAAAAAAGAAGAAGAAGAAAAGGAGACAGAATCTGACTGACTTGTGGAAACTTACCATGATTGCCAATCTACACATAATAGAAATCCAAAAAGGAGAGGAGGGAGAGAGGGGGCACAAAGATTATGTGAAGAAATAATGACTTAAAATTTCCTCAGATTGGTAAAAGATATGAATCTATACATCCAAGAAGGTCAACAAACTTTGGGTAGGATAAACTCAAAAGAGATTCACACCAAGACACATTACAATTAAACCACCAAAGCCCAAGAGAGTCTTGAAAGCACCAAGAAAAAGGTGACCTATTGTGTAGATGGAATCCTCAATCAGGTTAACAGCTAATTTCTTATCAGAAACCATGGAGACCCAGAGGTAGTGGATGATTAATTTAAAGTGTTGAAAGAAAAAAACCTGCCAAACAAGAATACTATATCTGGCAAAACTATCCTTCAAGAAGAAGGAGAAATAGTACTTTCCTAGATAAACAAAAGCTCAGGTAGACCTGCCCTACAAGAAATGATGAGGGGAAACTTAAGCCTTAAATGAAAGGATACCAGACATAATTCAGAGCATATGAAGAAATAAAGAACACCAATATAGGTTAACTAGATGGGCAATAGAAAAGCCAGCATTATTATATTTTTTGTTTGTAATTTTGATTTTATTTTATATATGATTTGAGACAAAAGCATAAAATAATAATTATAAATCTATGTCATGGGCACACAGTATTTAAAGATATAATTTGTGACAATTACAATATATAGGGGATGAAGCTATATAAGAGCAGAGATTGAAGCTACTCTTCTACTATTGAAGCTAAACTGGTGTTAATTCAAACTAGTTATATTTTTAAGATGCTAATTTTAAACTTCAGGATAACCACTAAGAAAACAACTAAAAGGTATACAGAAAAGTAAGTAAGAATACAATAAAAATTGTATCATAGAACAAATAAACACAAAAGAAGGCAGTAATGGAGGAATTGAAAAAAAGATGACATATAAAACAAATACCAAAATGGCAGAAGTAAGTACTTTATCAGTAATGCTTTAAATGAAAATTAAAAGGCAGAGATGGCAGAATGAATTAAGAAACAAGATCCAGCTATATGCTGTCTGTGTACCAACACCCTAAGTATTCTGCACTGAAAACTGTAGTGCCTTGATTCAGGAAGTCCTCATGTTTCTGCCTGACTTCCATTTCCTAGAACTTCAGCTGGAACTGGAAATTCTCAAGGCAGTAAGCTGGGAAAAACTTAGGGCTCACTTCATTTCTTTCCCATTTCTCAGAGCTCACTTCTTTTTTCCTTTAGGTCTGAAGTCATTAAAAATATATTTTTTTTTTCGTTGTTGTTTTTGTTTTTCCCCATATAGTTTGTCTGGTATTTTAGTTATTCTAAGTGGGAGAACAAGTCCTGTCCTTGTTACTCCATCTTGGCTGGAAGCAGAAGCCATTATTAATTAAAATTTATTCATTTATAAAAGTCACATAATGGGTTAGGGTTATAATTTTTTCACCTATTAAATTTGGATTTTATTAGTAAACTTGGGTTTTTACCAATTACTCTATAAACTAGGCTAATATTGATAACCATATAATTGTTCAAGACAAAAGTATTTCTTTGGCCTTTAAAAAATCATTTTAATGATGAGAAATATCTTAATTGAAAAGACATTGCAGTCTTTTTTTAGTATAGTATAAAATAATAGTGCTTTAACTGATCTTAATGAATAAAGTCATTTTTTATCATTTTCTCTCTCTCATTTTTTTTAAAAATTTTATTATGTTATGTTAGTCACCATACAATACATCATTAGTTTTTGATATAGTAATCCACGATCCATTGTTTTCGTATAACACCCAGTGCTCCATGCAGTACGTGCCCTCCTTAATACCCATCACTGGGCTAACCAATATCCCCTCCCCCCTCCCCAAACCCTGTTTGTTTCTCAGGTCCATAGTCTCTCATGGTTCATCTCTCCCTCCAATTCCCCCCGCCCATTTTTCCCTTCCTTCTCTTAATGTCCTCCATGTTATTCCTTATGTTCCACAAATAAGTGAAACCATATGATAATTGACTTTCTCTGCTTGACTTATTTCACTTAGCATAATCTCCTCCAGTCCCATCCATGTTGATGTAAAAGTTGGGTATTCATCTTTTCTGATGGCTGAGTAATATTCCATTGTATATGTGGACCACATCTTTATCCATCCAGCTGTTGAAGGGCATCTCGGCTCTTTCCACAGTTTGGCTATTGCGGACATTGCTGCTATGAACATTGGGGTGCATATGGCCCTTCTTTTCACTACATCTGTGTCTTTGGGGTAAATACCCAGGAGTGCAATTGCTGGGTCATAGGGTAGCTCTATTTTTAAATTTTTGAGGAACCTCCACACTGTTTTCCAAAGTGGCTGTACCAACATGCATTCCCACCAACAGTGTAAGAGGGTTCCCCTTTCTCCACAACCTCTCCAACATTTGTTGTTTCTCTCCCTGTCCATTTTTGCCATTCTAACTGGTGTAAGGTGGTATCTCAGTGTGGTTTTGATTTGGATTTCCCTGATGGCTAATGATGATGAACATTTTTTCATGTGTCTGTTAGCCATTTGTATGTCTTCTTCAGAGAAGTGTCTGTTCATCTCTTCTGCCCACTTTTTGACTTGATTATTTGTTTTTTGGGTGTTGAGTTTGAGAAGTTCTTTATAGATTTTGGATACCAGCCCTTTATCTGTAGTGTCATTTGCAAATATCTTCTCCCATTCTGTGGGTTGCCTCTTTGTTTTGTTGACTGTTTCCTTTGCTGTGCAGAAGCTTTTTATCTTGATGAAGTCCCAAAAGTTCATTTTTGCTTTTGTTTCACTAGCTTTTGGAGATGTATCTTGAAAGAAGTTGCTGTGAGTGATGTCAAAGAGGTTACTGCCTATGTTCTCCTCTAGGATTTTGATGGATTCCTGTCTCACATTGAGGTCTTTCATCCACTTTGAGTTTATCTTTGTGAATGGTGTTAGAGAATGGTCGAGTTTCATTCTTCTGCATGTGGCTGTCCAATTTTCCCAGCACCATTTATTGAAGAGACTGTCTTTTTTCCATTGCATGTTTTTTCCTGCTTTGTCAAAGATTATTTGACCATAGAGTTGAGGGTCCATATCTGGGTTCTCTATTCTGTTCCATTGGTCTGTATGTCTGTTTTTGTGCCAGTACCATGCTGTCTTGGTGATCACTGCTTTGTAATATAGCTTGAAATCGGGCAACATGATGCCCCCAGCTTTGTTTTTCTTTTTCAACATCTCCTTGGCGATTCGGGGTCTTTTCTGATTCCATACAAATTTTAGGATTGTTTGTTCCAGCACTTTGAAAAATGTCATTGGAATTTTGATCGGGATGGCATTGAAGGTATAGATTGCTCTGGGTAGCATAGACATTTTAACAATGTTTATTCTTCTGATCCATGAGCATGGAATATTTTTCCATCTTTTTGTGTCTTCTTCAATTTCTTTCATGAGTGTTTTGTAGTTCCTAGAGTATAGATCCTTTACCTCTTTGGTTAGGTTTATTCCGAGGTATCTTATGGTTTTTGGTGCTATTGTAAATGGAATCGTTTCTTTAATTTCTCTTTCAACAGTTGCGTTGTTAGTGTATAAGAAAGCAACTGATTTCTGTGCATTGATTTTGTATCCTGCCACATTACTGAATTGCTGGATGAGTTCTAGTAATTGGGGGTGGAGTCTTTTGGGTTTTCCACATAAAGTATCATGTCGTCTGCGAAAAGAGAGAGTTTGACTTCTTCTTTGCCAATTTGAATACCTTTTATTTCTTTTTGTTGTCTGATTGCTGTTGCTAGGACTTCTAGTACTATGTTGAACAACAGTGGTGAGAGTGGGCACCCTTGACGTGTTCCTGATCTTAAGGGAAAGGCTCTCAGCTTTTCCCCATTGAGGATGATATTCGCTGTGGGTTTTTCATAGATGGATTTTATGAGCTTGAGGAATGTTCCCTCTATCCCTATACTCTGGAGACTTTTAATCAGGAAAGGATGTTGTATTTTGTCAAATGCTTTTTCTGCATCAATTGAGAGGACCATATGGTTCTTCTCCCTCCTCTTATTAATGTGTTCTATCACATTGATTGATTTGCAAATGTTGAACCACCCTTGCATCCCGGGGATAAATCCCACTTGGTCGTGGTGGATGACTCTTTTAATGTATTGTTGGATCCTATTAGCTAGGATTTTGTTGAGGATTTTGGAATCCATATTCATCAGGGATATCGGTCTGAAATTCTCCTTTTTGATGGGGTCTTTGCCTGGTTTGGGGATTAAGGTAATGCTGGCCTCATAGAATGAGTTTGGAAGTTTTCCTTCTGTTTCTATTTTTTGAAACAGCTTCAGTAGAATAGGTATTATTTCTTCTTTGAATGTTTGGTAGAATTCCCCATGGAATTCATCAGGCCCTGGACTCTTGTTTTTTGGGAGGTTTTTGATCACTGCTTCAATCTCGTTACTGGTTATTGGCCTATTCAGGTTGTCAATTTCTTCCTGTTTCAGTCTTGGCAGCTTATAGGTTTCCAGGAAGGCCTCCATTTCATCCAGATTGCTCAGTTTATTGACATATAGTTGTTGATAATAATTTCTAATAATTGTTTCTATTTCCTTGGTGTTGGTCATGATCTCTCCCCTTTCATTCATAATTTTATTAATTTGGGTCCTTTCTCTCTTCTTTTGGATAAGTCTGGCCAGTGGTTTATCGATCTTATTAATTCTTTCAAAGAACCAACTTCTAGTTTCATTGATCTGATCTACTGTGTTTCTGGTTTCTAATTCATTGATTTCTGCTCTAATTTTAATTATTTCTCTTCTAATGCGTGGCTTAGGTGTCGTTTGTTGCTTTTTCTCTAGTTCTTTAAAGTGTAGAGTTAGTTGGTGAATTCGGGATTTTTCTATTTTTTTGAGTGAGGCTTGGATGGCTATGTATTTCCCCCTTAGGACCGCCTTTGCAGTATCCCATAGGTTTTGGACCGATGTGTTTTCGTTCTCATTGATTTCCATGAATTGTTTAAGTTCTTCTTTGATTTCTTGGTTGACCCAAACATTCTTGAGCAGAATGGTCTTTAGCTTCCAAGTGTTTGAATTTCTGCCAAATTTTTTCTTGTGATTGAGTTCCAGTTTTAGAGCATTGTGGTCTGAGAATATGCAAGGAATAATCTCAATCTTTTGGTATTGGTTGAGACCTGATTTGTGACCCAGTATATGGTCTATTCTGGAGAAAGTTCCATGTGTGCTTGAGAAGAATGAGTATTCTGTTATTTTAGGGTGGAATGTTCTGTAAATATCTATGAGGTCCGTCTGGTCCAGTGTATCATTCAAAGCTCTTGTTTCCTTGTTGATTTTCTGCTTAGATGACCTGTCCATTGCTGAGAGTGGAGTATTGAAGTCTCCTACAATTAACATATTGTTATCCATATGACTCTTTATTTTGGTTAACAGTTGGCTTATGTAGATGGCTGCTCCCATGTTGGGGGCATAGATATTTACAATTGTTAGATCTTCTTGTTGGATAGACCCTTTAAGAATGATATAGTGTCCTTCTGTGTCTCTTATTACAGACTTTAGTTTAAAATCTAATTTGTCTGATATAAGAATTGCTACCCCAGCTTTCTTTTGAGGTCTGCTGGCATGGAAGATAGATCTCCATCCCTTCACTTTCAGTCTGGGTGTATCTTTAGGTTCAAAATGAGTCTCTTGTAGACAGCATATGGATGGGTCCTGTCTTTTTATCCAATCTGCAACCCTGTGCCGTTTTATGGGAGTGTTTAGGCCATTCACGTTGAGAGTGATTATTGAAAGATATGAATTAATTGTCATCATGTTGCCTGTGAAGACGTTGTTTTTATAGATTGTCCCTGTAAATTTCTGTTGTAGATCACTCTTGGGGTCTTTCTCCTTTTATAGAACCCCCCTTAATATTTCTTGCAGGGCCGGCTTAGTGGTCACATATTCTTTCAACTTCTGCCGGTCGTGGAAGCTCTGCATCTCTCCATCCATTCTAAATGAAAGCCTTGCCGGATAAAGTATTCTTGGCTGCATGTTCTTCTCATTTAGTACCCTGAATATGTCTTGCCAGGCCTTTCTGGCTTGCCAGGTCTCTGTGGATAGGTTATTCTGATATTCCTCCCTCTGTACATAAGGAATCTCTTCCCCCTAACTGCCCTTAAGATGGTTTCCTTGGTTCTAAGATTTGCAAGTTTTACTATTACATGCCGGGGTGTTGGCCTGTTTTCCTTGATCTTAGAAGGGGTCCTCTCTGCCTCTAGGACTCAAATGTTTGTTTCATTCTCCAGATTAGGGAAGTTCTTAGCCATGATTTGCTCAAATACATCTCTAGCCCTCTCTCTCTCTCCACTCCCTCCAGGATTCCAATGATTCTGACATTGGAACGCCTCACGGTGTCACTTATTTCTCTGATTCTATTTTCATGGATTCTGAGTTGTTTTTCCCTGGCCTCCTCTTTTCCCTTTTTATCTATTATACTGTCTTCCAGATCGCTTATTCTCTCTTCTGTGTCAGTTACCCTAGCTGTTAGATTATCTAGATTGGATTGGATCTCATTGATAGCATTTTTAAGTTCTGCCAATTCACCTTTTATTTCTGCCCTTAGAGACTCTATGTTGCCATTAATTGATTCTCCATTCTAGCCATTGTCTTCACAATTGCTAGCCTGAATTCCATCTCCGACATCTTGGTTATATCTGCATCCATTTGTAAATCTGCAGCATAAGTCATAATCTCTGAGTCTTTTCTGTTTTGGGGGCTCCTCCTCCTAGTCATTCTGTTGATGGGTGTTTGAGGGAATGTATAGACTCCAAATTATTGACCAGAACCCAAGCAAGATGCACCCGTTTTCTTGGGACCTTAGGGTTGCTGGCCTCTTGTTTTCCCAGCCTGTGTTCTGTGGGAGGGGCCTGCTGCGCTGTTACTCAGGCAACCCTGATCTGGGGGAGTTGCCCTGCGCCCCTGTGGTGGGGGATGGGCTCAGTGGGAATCAGTCTTTGGGGCTTTTGTTCTCTGGCGCCTTTCCCTGGCGGCTTTCCTCGCCTCTTCCGCGAGTCAGAGCAGAAGAGACCATTTCCAACCCTCTGCCTCAGAGCAGAGAGACCGCAGTCTGTTCTTCAGTAAGCTCTCCAGGCCACACCGTCTCCATTTCTGTCCGTGCTGCTATAAACTGCAGCATCCTGGGTTGTGCGCCCCTCCGCAGCGCCCCCAGTCCTGCCTCCAGGTCAGGGCACGTCTCTGCCCTTTGTGCTTCTAAAACCGCCAGCCGCTCCCAGGTCGCGCGCAACTCCGCCGCTCCAGCTTTCCATCCCGGGGACTGCAGTTAGCATGCGCGCAACTCCGCCGCTAGGGGTTCCCACTCCGGGGGTTGCAGTTCACCGGCGCTACCCCGGCGCACCGGGTTTCCGTCTTGGAGGCTGCAGTTTGCGTGCACACGACTGTCGCTCTGGGTTTCTGTCCGGGGGCTGTGGTTCGCGTGCGCGCGACCCCGCCAGTCTGGTCCTCCACCCCAGGGGCTGCCCTAAAGTCCTTTCCCTGCTGCTACCGGTCTGCGAGTCTGTGCCCGTCTGCAGCGCGCGAGGCTGTCACTCACCGGCGGTGTAGGATCTCCACGTCCAGGCACCCTCCCGCTGCCATTTATCCTCCGATATCTGCCCGCAGAATCACGGCTCTCCGCTTCGTACCTCACAACCAACCGCCTGCGATATTCTGTTTGTAGAGATCCAGATCTTCTTACATCTCAGGTTGGTTTCGTGGGTGCTCAGAGTGGTCTGGTAGATATCCAGCTCAATTCCGGGGACCAGTTGAAATAGGGTCCCCTACCCCTCCACCATCTTTCCCCCCTCCTGGCTGTCTCCCTCATTTTTTAAGTAGGCTCCATGCATAGCATGGAGTCCAATGCAGGGCTTGAACTCACAATCCTGAGATCAAGACCTGAACTGAGATCAAGAGTTGAATGCTTAACTGACTGAGCCACCCAGGTGCCCCTGTCTTTTTTCTCTTTAAGAATAAGAGGAAAAAAATTAATTTGGATGTCTTGATAAGTATTAATTGCCAATAAGCTATTTCTCATGTCTCCAGAAAATACCTATTGTGTGTACTTGGCTATTATGGACTTCTAACTTATATTAACTACAGCAGTTACAGTGGGAAGGAAAGAAAGCTTCATCAGGCATTCTAATTACTGACCTGGAAGCAGTACAGCTGGAAATGTGGTTCTAAGTTCACTTTAAAAAATAAAATGCTTTGATCTAAAAGCATTAATTTAGGTAGCAGGAAACTCCCAAATTTGGACATTTTATATGTATTTTTAGGTTTAATCAAAACAATTTTGTGCGTCTATGTCTATGCTTGACCTCTCCCTCTGAAAGTTGCTTTAGATTAGAATACTCTGTTCATTTAAATGAAAACTTTAACCTTCAGTGATGGAAAAGTAGAAATTTGATGGCTCACTAATGTTGATATGAAAAAAGAATACAAGAACAACGGTGGATATTGTTTTCATTTTGCCAGTATAAGTTACAGTTAGGATGAATAACAAGATTATATATACTCTAGATGTGATACCAGAAAAAAATAATGCTTCATACATTATGAAGTAATAATACTTGATCCTGTATCAATAAGCCATAATACATTTTTGACATAATATTTATTGTGATGTATATTTCCTGACATAAATATTAAACTATGAAGAATTTTTGGTGTGATTAAGAAAATGATTTACATAATTAGTCTTTGATAGGAAAATTTTAGAAATGAATTTAATAGAATATTTGCAAATAAGAGTTGTAATGTAGTAAATCCCTGCTGAATGGTATTTTATGCTTTTTGACAGCTTACTTTTGGGGCAGACAGTAAGGTTGGATACTGGTCAATAGATCAGAATCCATAATGTCAGTTTATGGATAAATTGAAGCTATTATTCCAGTTTTGATTGGGTAGTTTTAGAATGGTGCATGGATGGATGAGTGAATGAATTTTGAGCCAAATCAGACATATAACAGGAGAATAGCTTCATTTAAGAGTGTCCTAGTACATCTCTTCCCCCAACCTTGATACTCTTCTGTCTTGGCTTTCTACCTCCTAGCCAGGAGGAAAGAGAATTAGACTTAAAAGGACACATCTTCTTCTGGGCAGAGAAGGTAAGTCAGCTACAGAATGCATCTGGAGGGTTAATTGTGTTGTGTCACATTACAAAAGTTATTCAACATGACCAAAACAAAAGCAAACTTCTGATAATAAAAAAATTCTGTATAAAAAAATTACTTTTGTTTTTCTCTGCTGTTAAAGCAGGTGGTACTGCTTCTGTGGACTAGAAATTTTATTGTGTGTGTGGTTTTTTTTTTAAAGATTTTACTTATTTATTTATTTATTTATTTATTTATTTATTTATTTATTTTGGAGAGTGAGAGAGCATGCATGAGGAGGGGAGAAGCAGAAGGGGAGGGAGAGAGAATCTGAAGCAGACTCTGTGCTGAGTACAGTGCCCAGTGCAAGGCTCCATCTCATGACTGAGAGATCATGACCTGAGCTGAAACCAGGAGTTGGACACTTAACTGACTGAGCCACCCAGGCACCCCAAGAAAGCTTATTCTTAAAAGGGCTGGTATTCCCTGAAAATACAATGGCAAAATTAGGGGTGTCATTAAGCTCCCAAGTAATAGCTTCACAGAGATTTCTGGAAATTCACTAAAATGTAATTATTCTCATATGTGCCCAAGTGAGTTAAGAGCAATATAGACCTGTGTCAGAATGTACATTCTGAGGTAATAAAACACTTGTTACTCTGTGGAGGAAATGTAGGTGAGACCTTATTTTGGGAATTAGGGGGAGATGGCTTATATCTCTTTCAGGTGCTGTTACCCTAATGTACTCTGAGATTGTAGGATCTTCTTATATTATAAAAAGATATATCACATAATACTATAAAATGATAATTTAGTACCTATATACTAGCTCAATGTTGTTTCTATCTGAAAATATCTTCTAATGCCTCTTCAAGCTTATTTCTATTTTTTAGCCAAGTGATTTTTTTCTTAAAGTCCAAACTAAAAATGAAAAGTCGGCCCGATTTATTTGCTTGTATTTATATCTAGAATTTGATTTCCTTTAGTTTTCTCATCCTCTAGCTCCAACCCATCGGCATGTCCTGTGGGCTACTCTGCAGAGGATAGCCCAGATGTGTGTGCTTCCCATCATCCCTACTGTTATGCCCTAGCTCAAGCTGCCATCATCTTCTTACTCTTCTCCTTACTTCCAGTATTGATTTCCCCTTTCCACTTACCACAATAGTCTACTAGGACTGCCATAACATAATACCACAGACCAGGCAGCTTAGACAACAGAAATTTTTTTTCTCATAGTTCTGAAGTCCAAGATCAAGATGCCATCAGGATTGGTTTCCAATGAGAGCTCTCTTCCTGGCTTGTAGATGGCTGCCTTCTCACTCCATCCTCACATTGTGGAGAGAGAGAGAGAGAGAGAGAGAAAGAGATCTGGTGTTTTTCCCTCTTCTTATAAGGACAACAGTCCTATCAGATTAGGGCCCCACCCTCATGACCTCATTTACTTTAATCCTAATTAGAGGGCCCTATCTCCAAATATAGTCACCTTGAGAGTTAGGGCTTCAATATATGAATTTGAGGGGGAACACAATTCAGTCCATAACAGATGAGTCTTTAAAAAGTTAAAAGCAGATCATGTTTCTCCCTGTTTAAAACTCCCCAATGGCTTCTCATCACTTTGAAAATAAAATCTAAACTCCTTACTTAGACTTTCAAAACTCTATGTAATCAGGTCCCCCTGTCTACCCCCTCTCACCCAGGGCCACATTGCACCACTCCAGGAGTCATGGTTCCTACATGAGAGAATCAATAATGCAGAGACCCTCATCTGTACTCCTTTCAGTACATCTTGATGTATCATCAGGCATCCTCCCTCTTTGGTCACCTGCAGAGGCCGATAGACCCTCCTCACCCTAAATTCAGTTCACATGTCCAAACAGATGATGCCACACACACACATGCTAAGAAGGTATAACAAGGTTTATTACTTACCTATCTGAGATTTTGAGGAGAGCAGGGCAAGCCTCCCAGGCAGATCTGAAGTGGCTTTCAAGAGCAAGGAAAGGAGATTGGCCTGGGTTTTTTATTATGGATAGGGGTAGGGCTGCAGTAGCTAGGAAAGGGGCATGCCTTGTTTGAATCTCCTGCCAGCAACAAAGGAGGGAGTGCCCAGCTTTTCTTATCAGCTTGTCCAGATATAGAACACAAGGGAAGAAGGTGGAGTGAGGCTCTCAGCAATCAAATATCAAAAATCAGTAAGAATTATACTCCCCTAGCTTCTTGTTCTTCAAGAGGTTTTGACTCTTTTTGGCCCTTTGCTCTTGCATATAATTTTAAGGATCATGTCAAATCCCATAAAAAACCCTGTGAGGATTTTTATTAGAATTGCATTGAATCTATGTATAAGTTTGGAGAATCATTGACATCTTTAGGATATTGAGCTTTTCCATCCAAGAACAGTGTGTATCTATTTAAGTTTTCTTTAATATTTCAACAAACATAAATAATTTTCTCCATTCAAGGTTTTTGTAATATTTAGTCATATGTGTGTTACATTTTTTGTTGCTTTTATGAAATTGTTTTATATGAAATTACATTCTTAACTAAATTATACCTTATCAGGTAAGATAATGCTCCTTATCAGGTTAAGGAAGTTGCCTTGTATTCCTAGTTTGCTAAGAATTTTTATCAAAGATAGGTGTGAACTTATCAAAACTGTTTTTTTGCATATTACTATACCTTGTACTTTTTTGCTGAAAGCCAGACATGATGTACTGCATAAAAAGAACTCTGGTAAGTAGTCTTTTATTAATGTAGTGATAAAGTGTAGGAGGGAAAGTGTTCTAGAGTCCTGTGATTAGATCTCAGCTTCTGACATTGGGCTGTGAAATTTACCAGTAGTTCTCAGATTTCCCTTCCCACTTTAGAAGGGACAGGCTGGTTTGAGAAGTCTGGAGGTATGTATTTTGCATCCCCTACTTGGAATACTATAGGGGGGCTCAATTTGGATTTTTCTCTTGTCGCACATAGGAAGGCTAGAGCCAGGTGAAGTTGAGTACTTCCCTTCCCCAGGTTGGTTAGGCTCAGATAAAATCCCCAAAAGGTTGGCCTTTGGTAAAATAGTTTCTTTTGAGGGCAGGCCTTATTATGAAAAATAAAATGCTCTGGTGTATTTCAAAATGATTATTTTTCCTTCCTCCCTGTCAGAAACAAGAGTTTTTGTTTTTGTTTTTTTTCTCTTATATTCAGTATGGGAACTTGGTAGGGCTTCTGGAGGTAAAAAATCACCAAGGTGTGGGGGCCCCTTTGATGACTGGGTCCCGATGGAGTTTTAAATTCTCAGACTTGTCCACACTGAGCCTCCAGCAATTCATCAATTATAGTTTAGATTTTTTTGTACCCTGGTACTGGTTCTTGCGGATGTTTCTGCTCCAGTAAGTTGTAATTTTCTATTTTCACCTATCTTTTTCTTCAGTTTTCGGGAGCAGCAGTTTGGTGTGACCTCACTTTTCAGACAGATCTAAGAAGAGTTGTTGATTTTTTAGTTTGTCTATCTTTTACTTGTCATTAGATTGAGGCACTGACTTCCAAGTTCCTTATATGACAGACTGGAAAACAGAAACTGTTTATGTATTTTGATGCCACTTTTTAGTTTGCTTAAACTTTAGAATTATTATACAAAATTTACCTTTATGTAGTGACTCGCTTTTGTCCCTAATGATATTTCCTGTTCTAGTGTATTTTGTCTAATGTTAGTATAGCCACCTTGGGTTTCTTTCTTTTTTAAAAAATTAATTAATTTTTAATTTTTTTTGAATGGTGTTATACTGGGATATAATTTTCCATTCTTTTATTTTCCATATTCCTGTGTCCCTGTATTTTAAGTATGTTACCCGTAGACAGCTGTATTTTTTTCCAATCTTGTTGTCTGTTTATTAACTGATGAGTTTAGTTAGTCCATAGGCATTTATTGTGATTATTTATATATTTAAACTTGTTTCTATTATTTTGTTTTTGTATTTCTTCTGCTCTTTTTACTTTTCCCCTTAAAAAATGAGTATTTTTTCTTTGTTTTTAAATATAATTTGCTTTTATCTACTCTGGCATTTATATCCTATTTCTATTCTTTTAAGTTTACCCTTACAGTTTTACCACGTATATTTAATTTGCCAAAATCTAAACTTGCCCAAACCACACAAAACTCTAACTTTGTTTATTCTTCTCCAACTTATACTCTTGTTACCCAGTATTTTAGGTCTCATTCTTATTTAACCCTACAAATGAACTCTTATCATTTTAGATAGGTGACATTTATTTATAAAACATGTTTATTATTTTACTTATTCTACATTCCTGCTTGCATTTCAGAAATGCTATAATTTTCCATCTTTCATAATATAGACCTCTTGATAGCATCCTATCAGTGTTTGACTATCTGAAAGTATCTCTATTTTACCTTAATTCTGAAAGGATCGTTTTGCTTAATTCTGGAGTATTATGATTATATTCTCTCAGCATTTTGAAGACATCCCACGGTATTCTAGTATCTGGTGTTACTACTGAAAAATTTGTTAGTCATATTTCCAATCCTTACTGATTGATTTGTTTTTCCCTGTCTTTCCATTTGTTTTAGATGTTTTGTAGTCCATTATAACAGTTTTATGCATGAATTTTTCTTAAATTTATTCTCTTTTGGAATCTATTATGTTTCTCAAATCTGTGGATTCATGTATTTTTATCAATTCTGGAAAATTCTCAACAACTTCTAGCCAAATAGTCTCTCTTTGATATCCTTGTATGCCCCTTCCTCCAAATGAGATTTTTTAGATATACAATGGACATTCTCATTTCCATCCTCCATATCTCTTAATTTCTGTGGCAGAACTAGCCATTTGTTCCATTTTCTAACTTTCCCTTGCTATTAAGTTTGGTCTGAGTTCTGGCCAATGAGTTTAGATAAAGCAGTGTACTAAGCCCTTCCTGTACATAAAAATTTCCCATATAAAAACTAATAAACAAATATTGGCAAATTGAATTCAGTAATAAATAAAAAGTATAATATAATAAGTGACTATAATGCACTATGGCTAAGTGGTATTTATACCAGAAATGCAAGGTTGCGTTTTACATTTAAAAATCAGAGTAAAGAAGAAAAAAAATGTATGGTTACCTCAATAGATACAACAAACTACATCTAACATCATCCTCAGGTGAAATATTGAATATGTCCCCCAAATTATAGAGCAAATCAAGAATGTATACTATTAAAATTTCTATAAAACATTACCCTAAAAGTCTTATCCAGTGTAATTAGGCAAGATAATAAAATTTTGAGAACCCTGGGGACAAACTAGTTAAAGAAGTAGAATCTTGATAAGCTGCCCAAATTTGAGAAGAATTTTTCTCAAAAACACCCTGATGTGCCTCGGTACACAGCATCATAGGCAGAGGCTTACAGAAGAAGCCAGGACATTATGGATAGACATCACAATAACCAGTTGGATTTCTATACACTGACAATGAACAATCTGAAGGGAAATTAAGAAAATTCCATTTATAATAGCATCAAAAATAAAAAAAAATTTAAGAAAAAATCTAACCAAGGAAGTAAAAGTATTTTACACCAAAAACTATAAAATGTTGCTGAAAGAAATTAAAGACACAAATAAGTGGAAAAACATCCTATGTTCACGGAGTTGAAGACTTCATATGGTTAAGATGTCAGGACTACTCAAAGAAATCTACAACTTCAATTCAAACCCTATCAAAATCCCAGTGATGTTGGGTTTGGCGGCAGGGGGGGGGGGGTTGTTGGTTTGTTTTGTTTTGTTTTGTTTTTGTAGAAATTGCAAGATCTATTCTAAACTTTCATAGGGAATCTCAAGTGACCCTGAATAGCTAAAACATCTTGAAAAAGAACAAAATTGGAGGACTTACACTTCTGATTTCAAAACTTATTGCAAAGCTACAAGTAATCAAAACAGTGGCATGAAGACAGACATATACAACAATGGAATGGAATAGAGTCTGAAAATAAATGCTCACATATATGGTTGATTTATTTTGGACAAGAGTGCCATGACCAGTGTATGGGGAAAGGAGAGTCTTTTCAGCAAATGTTGGGACAACTGGATATCCACATGCAAAAAAAAAAAAAAAAAAAAAAAAATGAAGTTGGACCCTTACCTTATACCATTTACAAACATTAACTCAAAGCAAATAAAGACCTAAATATAAGACTAAATTTATAAAACTCTGAGAAGAAAACATAGGAGAAAACCTTCATGAAATTATATTTGCCAATGATTTCTTGGAAATGACAACCAAAGCATAGGCAACAACAACAACCCAGATAAATTGGACTTCATGAAAATTAAAAAAAAACAAACTTTTATGCATCATAGGATGAGGCCAACATAGGCATGTGAGCCCTCTGTGGCCGGAATTGTTTGTGTGCTGTGGCGCACGCAGGGTAAGGTCGGGAACGCCCAGGCCTGAGAGGGGGAAAAGTCTCCCTCGCCTTGTTGTGTGCCTATGCCTCAGGCATCCGGTCAGCTGAGAAATGGCTCATGATGTTTTGAGTAATCTTGGGCACATTGTTCCTTGTGACGCCCACCAAAGAGAGTGGCTTCGTGTGCGGGGATGTGATGATCAGATAACATCCTGCTTCAAATGTATATGCGGGGTGTTGTCTGATCTCAGCATTCCTGCATAGGGTTTGATTTTATGTAGTTTCGGGGAATGGGTCATAAGGTACCTTTGCATAAGAACTGATCAGAGAATGAGATTTACTTAAGATATGTAATTATTCCGGTGCAACCGAATTTGATTTTGTCCTCTCTTGCGTAAAGAAGTATCGGGATATCTTAATGCTTACATTGTTAATCAATAACAATATATTTTGATTGTAAAGAGCATAAAAGATGTCAAGAAATAAACGGCAGTATGCAGTTGCAAGTGCTGCCTTTGCTCTGCATCCCCTGTGTCCCGGTGATTTCGCGACCCTTACCCAGGGACCCCAACGCACTAGACGTTGACAATAGGACAGTATCAACAGAGTGAAAAAGCATCCCACAGAATGTGAAAAAGAACATTTGCAAACCATATATGTGATAAAGGTTTCATATGCAGAACATATAAAGAACTGCTACAACTTAACAACAAAAGCCAGGTAAGAAATGGGCAAAGCACTTGAATGTACATTTCTCCAAAGAAGTTATGCAAATTTTCAATAGGCAGATAAAAAGATGCTTAACATCACTAGTCATTAAGGAAATGCAAATCAAAACCACAATGAGATACTACTTCAAACCCATTAGGATGGCTATTATATTTTTAAAAAATGGAAAACAACATGTATTTGTAAGGATGTGGAGAAATTTGGTACAATGATACAATGCTGGTGGGAATAGAAAATGGAATGGCACTATGAAAAGAGTTTAGTGGTTTCTAAGAAAGTAAATATAAGATGATTATACCATGTTATCAGCAATTCCATTCCTTGGTATATACTCAAAAGAAATGAAAATAGAGACTTAAACAGATATTTGTATACCAATGTTTACAAAAGCATTAGTCACAATAACCAAATGGTCAGAACAATCCAGGTGTCCGTGAATAGTTGAATGGACAAACCAAAAGTGATATATACATGCAATGAAATATTACTCTGTCTTAAAAGAAAAGAAATTATGATGTATGTTACAAGCATTATGCTAAGTAATATAAACCCAAAACAAAAAGTCACATATTGTATAAGTCTACCTATTGGCCTAAAATAGGCCAATTCATAGAGACAGAAAGAATAGAGGTAATCAGGTGCTGGCTAAAACTAAAGATTGACATTACCAAGAGTTGACAAGAATGTAGAACAACTAAAACTCTCATATATTTTTGGTGTGAGTATAAAATGATATAGCCCACTTTGGAAATCTAGTTGACAATATTAACTAAGGCCAAACATATGCTTAATCTATGACCCAGCTTCTACTGGGTCTATTCTAGGATATAGAGATCTAGAAAGATCTTTATTCTCACTATTACAACACATCAACAAGAAACGTGACAAATTTCAAGTTCACAACTTTTTTGAACTCATTAGAGAGTTGAGATTGAAGGGCAACCAACTAGCCCAAAATCTAAAGAGAGGCAAATGCATGTAGGGAGAGACAAGATGTGAGCACTTGCCTATTTGAGAAAGATCCAACCAAGCATCAGTAAGAAAAATTTAGCCAGAATTCTTAAAGAGTTGGTAGAGGCCAAGTGTGAGCTGGGGAGAGAATTTGGGTGTGCAGATACAAGGGAAAATTGTATCCATTTGTATACTTTTCTTCACAAACTTCATTAATTGTTCACAGAAATGATACATGAGAGTTCTGAAAATGAATCCCTCATTGTGTCAGCCTGGAGTGTGGGAATGGTTTAAAACCCTACAAGATCCTTTCCCATAAACAGAACCTTAAACTACAGAGGAAAGGACAACAAATATTCACTCTTGGGATATTGATGAAACTTCACTGCAGTTGGGGAAAGGGAAAAGAAAAAACATCTCCCTATTGGAAGGGCAGTGATACATGCTGGGCGCCAAATTTTAAGCTGTGGGGACAGAGAAGCACTGAGAAGACCATATCCCTTGACCCAGAGATATCGTGCATGCCTAAGACTGAAGCTTAATCAGAGCAACAGAGAATGCTTCTTCCCCTTAGACCTCTGCCACATGGCTAAAAATTATCAAGTTACAAGTAATAGTGAAAGATTGCTGGAAGAATTGTAAGAATATGGAGCAAGAGGTGCAGCCCAAAAGGATAGCTTAAAGTTGGAGGAAGAACAGACATTGGCAAATGATCCCCACCCTAAAAACAAAGTATTTATGGAAGAATTTGAAGACTATGGTGCACAACAAACCCTAAATCCAGCTCAGTTGCTGACTAGATTGACTCAAAACCCCACACTAAAGGACTAGAGGAAGGAAAGACATGTCCATTTCCAGTCATAAAAACAATTTATCTGAATCATTACTAATATAAGAAGAAAAACTACAAAGCACGTGGAAAAACAAGAAGTAAAAGACAACACACTGTCAATAAACAAAGCAAACAACAAACCAGATTCAGATATGACACAGATGTTGGAACTGCCAGACAGGTAATTTAAAATAACCATAATTGGAGTGAGTCCAAGATGGTGGAGCAGTAGGAGACCTTAATTTCGTCTGGTTCCAGGAATTCAACTAGATAACTATTAAGTCATTCTAAACACCTGTAAACTCAACCTGAGATCTAAGAAAAGAATAGCTGCAACTCTACAAATAGGAAAGCAACCACCTTCTGCAAGGTAGGAGGTGCAGAAGTGAATCCAAGACAATATATGGGAAGATAGATTCCAGGGAGAGGGAGCCTCTGTAAGCCGGCTACCAGAAAGTGATATAGCAGGGGAGCACAAAATCGGAACTTTTAGAAGTCTGCTCTGGTAAGAGACATCCCTGCCTGAAAGGCACTCGGGTGGTGAAGCAGGGCAGAATCTTAGGTGGGACAGTGTGGTCTCAGGATCCCTGGGGTCACAGGGAGACCAGAAGTGCCTGAATATGGCAGAGTTCCCAGGCATCAGAGCAGGGAAGCCTGCTGCAATCATTGAGCCCAGGAGTGGGCTCTCAGCTTGGTTGCCATATACTGTGAGAGACCAACCCCCCTTCCTCCCTGGGGAGAAGTGGCGTGGGTGCATGCTGTAGGAGTTTGCAGGGTTTGGAGACTCAAAACAGGGTCACGTGCCTGAGTTAGAAGTGGTCGAGGCTGGGTGAGCACGGAGGGCAGATGGAGACCAGGGAAACAGGAGTGATTGACTGCTTTTTCCTGAGGGTGCACTAAAGAATGGGACCCTGAGGTTTTGGCTCCAGGGCTGGAGAGTGGGAGGTCACCATTTTCATTCTCATCCTCTAAAGCTGTACAGAAAGCCTTCAGGGAACAAAAGCCACATAGAACAATCCAAGGCAGCTTACTTAGCCTGGCCCCCTGGCAAGGGCAGTGCAAATCTGCCTGGGGCAAAGACACCTGAGAATTGGTGCAATAGGCCTATCCCCAGAAGATCAGCAAGAACATCGGCTAAGAACAAGTTTACTGATCATAGAGAACTGCAAAACTCTGGCACTAAGGGAAAATAGTATATAGAATTCATGTTTTTTCCCCCCATGATTCCTTAGTCTTTAAATTTTAATTTTTTTCTCTTCCCTTTTTCAACAAATTTCTTATTTTATCAACTCTTTATTTTTTAATTTTCATTTTTGCAGGTACATTCTGCCTTTTCATTGTATTTAATTTTATTTTTGTAGATATATAAGTTTATCTTTCTTTACAATTTGGGATGCAGTTTTGTCTAACAGACCAAAATACACCCAGAATCTAATATATGGCTCTGGTCTCTTCACCTGTCTGATTATATTCTCTCTCTCTTTTTTTCTTTTCTTTTTTTTTTTTTTTTTGTTAAAGTCTTTTTTAGTTTTCCTCTTTACAGTTACATTCTATCCTTTCAATGTATTTAATTTTATTTTTGTATATATATAAGTTTTTCTTTCTCTACAATTCTGGGATGCAGTTTCTTCTAACAAACTGACCAAAATACACTCAGGATATAGTGGATTGCTCTCTTCTGTTCCCCTGTCAGTTTATATTCCTTCATTTTTTTTTTTAATTTTCATTTTTACAGTTACATGCTATCTTTTCACTGTATTTAATTTTATTTTTGTACATAAATAAGTTTTTCTTTCTTTACAATTTTGAGGTCTGGTTTTCTAAGAAACAGACCAAAATACACACAGGATCCAGTGTATTGCTCTGTTCTGTTCACCTGTCTGATTATATTCTCTGTCTTTTTTTTTTTTTAATTTTTTTTTTCCAGTTTCAGGTCTCTTCTGATTTGCTTAGTGTATATTTCTCTGGAGTCATTGTTGCCATTTTCATATTTTGTTCTTTCATTCATCCATTCTTCTCTGGACAGAATGACAAGATGGAAAAACTCACCTCAAAAAAGAGAACAAGAGGCAGTACCAACTGCCAGGCACCTAATCAGTATGGATATAAGTAAGATGTCAGAACTAGAGTTCAGAATAATGATTATAAAGATACTAGCTGGGCTTGGGAAAAAAGCATAGAAGACACTAGAGAATCCCTTTCTGGAGAAATAAAAGGGCTAAAATCTAATCAAGTCAAAATAAAAAAGGCTATTAATGATATGCAATAAATAACAGAGGCTCTAACTACTAGGATAAATGAGGGAGAAGAGAGAATTAGTGAAATAGAAGACCAAATGGTGGAGAATAAAGAAGCTGAGAAAGATTGATAAACAACTACTGGACCACAAGGGGAGAATTCGAGAGATAAGTGATACCATAAAGTGAAACAATATTAGAATAATTGGGATCCCAGAAGAAGAGGAAAAGGGGGAGGTAGAAGGTATATTGGAGCAAATTATAGAGGAGAACTTCCCTGATCTGGGGAAGGAAACAGACAATCCAGTCCAGGAGGCACAGAGAACCCCCCTCAAAATCAGTAAAAATA
Organism: Halichoerus grypus; assembly: GCF_964656455.1. Lineage (NCBI taxonomy): Eukaryota > Metazoa > Chordata > Mammalia > Carnivora > Phocidae > Halichoerus > Halichoerus grypus. The sequence goes on from NC_135717.1 coordinate 68,384,826, forward strand.
GGTTAACACCCCGATATATAATAGTGAAACTTGCAAATCTCAGATGCAAGGAGAAGAACCTGAAAGCAGCTCAGGACAAGAGGTCCGTAGCCTACAAGGGTAGAAACATTAGACTGGCTGGAGACTTATCGACAGAGACCCGGCAGGCCAGAAAAGACTGGCATGATATATTCAGGGTGCTAAATGAGAAAAAATATGCAGCCAAGAATACTTTATCCAGCTAGGCTGTTATTCAAAATAAGAGAGATAAAAAGCTTTCAGGACACAGAAACCAAAAGAATTTGTGATCACTAAACCAGCCCTGCAAGAAATATTAAAAGAGATCCTTTAAGCGAAAAGAGAGCCCAAAAGTACAGAAACAGTGACTTTACAGGAAATACAATGGCACTAAATTCGTATCTTTCAATAGTTACTTTGAATGTGAATGGGCTAAATGCCCCAGTCAAAAGACACAAGGTATCAGATTGGATAAAAAAAGTAAGACCCATCGATATGCTGTCTGCAAGAGACTCATTTGAGACCCAAAGACACCTCTAGATTGAAAGTGAGGAGGTAGAAAACCATTTATCATGCTAATGGACATCAAAAGAAAGCTGGGGTGATAATCCTTATATGAGAAAAACCAAAAAATTTTTTAAAAGATTTTATTTATTTATTTGACACAGAGAGAGAGACAATGAGAGAGGGAATACAAACAGGGGGAGTGGGAGAGGGAGTAGCAGGCTTCCTGCTGAGCAGGGAGCCCGATGCAGGGCTTGATCCCAGGACCCTGGGATCATGACCTGAGCCGAAGGCAGACGCTTAACGACTGAGCCACCCAGGCCCCTGGAAAAACCAAATTTTAAACCAAAGACTGTAATAAGAGATGAGGAAGGACACTATATCATAATTAAAGGGTCTATCCAACAAGATCTACCAATTGTAAATATTTGTGCCCCTAACATGGGAACAGCCAATTATATAAACCAATTGATAACAAAATTAAAGAAACACGTCAATAATAATACAATAATAATATAGGGGAATTTAACACCCCACTCACTGCAATGGACACATCATCTCAGCCGATTAACAAGGAAACAAGGGCTTTGAATGATACACTGGACCAGATGGACTTTACAGATATATTCAGAGCATTCCGTCCTAAAGCAACAAAATACACATTCTTCTCGAGTACACATGGAAGGAATATTCTCCAGAATAGATCACATACTGGACCACAAATAAACCAGTACCAAAAGATTGGGATCATTCTCTGCAAATTTTCAGACCACAATGCTTTGAAAGTTAAACTCAATCACAAGAGGACATTTGGAAAGAACTCAAATACATGGAAGCTAAGGAGCATCCTACTAAAGAATGAATGGGTCAACCAGGAACTTAAGGAAGAATTTAAAAAAACTCATGGAAACAAAAGAAAATGAAAACACAACTGTTCAAAACCTTTGGGATGCAGCAAAGGCAGTCCTATGAGGGAAGTATATAGCACTACAAGCCTTTCTCAAGAAACAAGAAAGGTCTTAAATACACAACCTAACCTTACATCTAAAGGTGCTGGGGAAAGAACAGCAAATAAAGCCTAAACCCAGCAGGAGAAGAGAATTAATAAAGATTAGAGCAGAAATCAATGAAATAGAAACCAAAAGAACAGTAGAACAGATCAACGAAACTAGGAGCTGGGTCTTTGACAGGCGGGGATACTCACCACTATACTAATGAGGACCGGCTCTGGAGCTGGGTCTTTGAAAGAATTAATAAGACTGATAAACCCCTGTCCAGACTTATCCAAAAGAAAAGAGAAAGGACCCAAATAAATAAAATCCTGAATGAAAGCGGAGAGATCACAACAAACACAGAAGAAATACAAACAATTATAAGAACATATTATGAGCAACTACATGCCAACAAATTAGGCAATCTGAGAGAAATGGATGCATTCCCAGAAATGTATAAACTTCCAAAACTGAATCAGGAAGAAGTGGAAAACCTGAACATACCAACCAACCCATAACCAGCAAGGAACTTGAAGCAGTAATCAAAAATCTCCCAACAAACAAGAGTCCAGGGCTGGATGGCTTCCCAGGAGAATTCTACCAAACATTTAAAGAAGAATCAATACCTAATCTTCTGAAGCTGTTTCAAAAAATAGAAATGGAAGGAAAACGTCCAAACTCTTTCTATAAAGCCAGCATTACCTTGATTGCAAAACCAGACAAAGACTCCACCAAAGAGAAAAATTACAGATCAATAGCCCTGATGAACATGAATGCAAAAATTCTCACCAAGATTCCAGCCAATAGGATCCAACAGTACATTAAAAGGATTATTCACCGCAACCAAGTGGGGTTTATTCCTAGGCTGCAAGGTTAGTTCAACATCCACAAGTCAGTCAATGTGATACAATACATTAATAAAAGAAAGGACAAGAACTATATGATTCTCTCAATAGATGCAGAAAAAGCTTGACCAAGTACAACATCCTTTCTTGATTAAAACTCTTCACAGTGTAGGGATAGAGGGACATACCTCAATATCATAAAAGCCATTTATGAAAAGCACACAGCAGTATCATTCTCAATGAGGAAAAACTGAGAGATTTTCCCTAAGGTCAGGAACATGGCAGGGATGTCCTTTATCACCACTGTTGTTCAACATAGTACTAGAAGTCCTGGCCTCAGCAATCAGACAACAAAAAGAAATAACATGCATCCAAATCAGCAAAGAAGTCAAATTCTCACTCTTCGCAGATGACATCATACTCTACATGGAAAACCCAAAAGACTCCACCCCCAAATCACTAGAACTCATACAGGAATTCAGCAAAGTGGCAGGATATAAAATCAATGCACAGAAATCAGTTGCATTTCTATACACTAACAAAGAGACAGAAGAAAGAGAAAATAAGGAGTCGATCCCAATTACAATTGCACCAAAAACCATAAGATACCTGGGAATAAACCTAACCAAAGAGGCAAAGGATCTGTACTCAGAAAACTATAGAACACTCATGAAAGAAATTGAGGAAGACACAAAGAAATGGAAAAACGTTCCATGCTCACGGATTGAAAGAACAAATATTGTGAAAATGTCTATGCTACTTAAAGCAATCTACACATTAATGCAATCCCTATCAAAATACCATCAACTTTTTTTACAGAGCTGGAACAAATAATCCTAAAATTTGTATGGAACCAGAAAAGACCCCAACTAGCCAAAGGAATGTTGAAAAAGAAAACCAAGCTGGTGGCATCACAATTCCAGACTTCATGCTATATTACAAAGCTGTAATCATCAAGACACTATGGTACTGGCACAAAAACAGACACATAGATCAATGGAACAGAATAGAGAGCCCAGAAATGGACCCTCAAATCTAATCTTCGACAAAGCCAGGAAAGAACATCCAGTGGAAAAAAGGCAGTCTCTTCAACAAATGGTGTTGGGAAAATTGGACAGCCACATGCAGAAGAATGAAACTGGACCATTTCCTTACACCATACAAAAAAATAGACTCAAAATGGATGAAAGACCTAAATGTGAGAAAGGAATCCATCAAAATCCTTGAGGAAAACACAGACAGCAACCTCTTCGACCTCGGCCACAGCAACTTCTCGCTAGAAACATTGCCAAAGGCAAGGGAAGCAAGCGCAAAAATGAACTATTGGGACTTCATCAAGATAAAAAGCTTTTGCACAGCAAAAGAAACAGCCAACAAATGCAAAAGACAACTGACAGAATGGGAGAAGATATTTGCAAATGACATATCAGATAAAGGGTTAGTATCCAAAAATCTATAAAGAACTTATCAAACTCAACACCCAAAGAACAAATAATCCAATGAAGAAATGGGCAGAAGATATGAACAGACATTTTTCCAAAGAAGACATCCAAATGGCCAACAGACACATGAAAAAATATTCAACATCACTTGACATCAGGGAAATACAAATCAAAGCCACAATGAGATACCACCTCACACCTGTCAGAATGGCTAAAATTAACCACTCAGGAAACAACAGATGTTGGTGAGGGTGCAGAGAAAGGGGAGCCCTCTTACTGTTGGTGGGAATGCAAACTGGTGTTGCCACTCTGGAAAACAGTATGGAGGTTCCTCAAAAAGTTGAAAATAGAGCTACCCTATGACCCAGCAATTGCACTACTAGGGATTTACCCCAAAGATACAAATGTAGTGATCCAAAGGGGTACGTGCACCCCAATGTTTATAGCAGCAATGTCCACAATAGTCAAACTATGGAAATTGCCCAGATGTCCATTGACAGATGAATGAATAAAGAAGATGTGGTATATATATATACAATGGGATACTACTCAGCCATCAGAAAAATGAAATCTTACCATTTGCAATAATGTGGATGGAACTAGAGTGTATTATGCTAAGTGAAATAAGTCAATCAGAGAAAGACAATTATTGTATGATCTTACTCATATGTGGAATTTAAGAAACAAAACAGAGGATCATAGGGGAAGAGAGGAAAAAATAAAACAAGACAAAATCAGAGAGGGAGACAAATCATAAGAGACTCTTTTTATTTATTTATTTAAAATTTTTTTATTGTTATGTTAATCACCATACATTACATCATTAGTTTTTAATGTAGTGTTCCATGATTCATTGTTTGTGTATAACACCCAGTGCTCCGTTTAATAAGTGCCCTCTTTAATACCCATCACCAGGCTAACCCATCCTCCCACCCCCCCTCCCTTCTAGAACCCTCAGTTTGTTTTTCAGAGTCCATCATCTCTCATGGTCCGTCTTCCCCTCCGATTTCATTCTTCCCCTCCTGCTATCTTCTTTTTTTTTTTCTTAACATATATTGCATTATTTGTTTCAGAGGTACAGATTTGAGATTCAACAGTCTTGCACAATTCACAGTGCTTACCAGAGCACATACCCTCCCCAGTGTCTATCACCCAGTCACCCCATCCCTCCCACCCCACCCCCCACTCCAGCAACACTCAGTTTGTTTCCTGAGATTAAGAATTCCTCATATCAGTGAGGTCATATGATACATGTCTTTCTCTGTTTGACTTATTTCGCTCAGCATAATACCCTCCAGTTCCATCCACGTCATTGCAAATGGCAAGATCTCATTCCTTTTGATGGCTGCATAATATTCCATTGTATATAGGAAACAAATTGAGTTTACCTGGAGGTGAGGGCGGTGGGGCATGAGGTAACTGAGTGATAGACATTAAGGAGGGCATGTGATATAATGAGCACTGAGTATTATATAAGCACTGATGAATCACTGATCTCTACCTCTGAAACTAATAATATTTCATATGTTAATTAATTGAATTTAAATTTAAAAAAATTAAAAAAATAAATAAAATAAATAAGGAAATGAAGCAAGAGATTTAAAAATAAAATAAAATAACCATGATTAATATGTTGAAGGCTGAAAGGAAAAGGTTAACACCATTCAAGATCAGATGGACAATTTTATGAAAGAGCTACAATAAAAAAGAATTAAGTGAAAATGCTAAAAGTGAAAAAACAGTAAAAGAAATGAAGAAAACATTCAGTGGGTTTGCCAATACACTTAATGCAGCTAAGGAAAGAAGAGGTGAATATGAATATAGGTCAATAGAAATTATATCCAAACTAAAACAAGAAGAGTGGAAAATAAAACAGAGCATTCAAAAGCTGTGGGACGGTAACAAACAATCTAACATGTGTAACTGGAATGCAAGAAGGATGAGAGAAAGAATACGGCAGAATAAATATTTGGTTGAGAATTTTCTAAAATTAATAACAGATACAAATATCAGATCAAGAAGCTCAGAGAACATCAAGCAGGATAGATACCAACACCCTACATACACACTCACTTGGGGGCTTTCATATTCAAACTGCTGAAAACCAAAGACAAAGAAAAAATTCTTAAAGACAGCTAGAGAAAAAAGATGCATTAGTATAGAGGACCAATGCCATGAATCCCAGGACTTCTCATCAGAAACCACTCCAGCTGGAAGACGATGGAAGGGAAATCTTTAAAGTGCTCAACGAAAAAAACCTGTTAACTCAAAATAATATACCTGCTAAGATACTTTTCAAAAAATATGATTCCTTAAAAGTCATTAAAATTGATAAACCTGCAAACCATGAAAAAAGGATAGAAGACACTAATCACCAATATCAGGAATGAAAGTAGGGGCAATAGAATCCCACTGAGGGAATTCTACCAACAAGTCTATGCCCATAATTTTGACAATTTCTTGAAAGACACAATCTACCAAAATTTACTGAGGAAGCAATTGATAACCTGAATATCCTATCAAAGAAGTTGAATTCATAGTTAAAAACCTTCCAGCAAAAAAGATTCTAGTCTAAGTGATTTAACTGGTGAATTCTTTAAACATTTAAGAAACAAAACACTTTCCTATTCATTATATGAGGCCAGCATTACCCTGATACTAAAACCGAAGTTGTTACAAGTAAAGAAAACTATAGACCAGTATCCCTCTAAACAGAAATGTAAAACCACTCAATAAAAATAAAATATAGCATGTCCAAGTGGGGTTTGCCCTGGGAATGCAAGGTTGGTGCAACATTTAAAAAAATCAGTATAATTCATTGTATTAACAGACTGAAGAAAGAAATCAGATGATCATCTCAGTAGATGCAGAAAAAGCACTTGTCAAATTCAACATTCATTCATGATAAAAACTCAGCACACCAGGAATAGCATGGAATTTCCTTAACCTGATGAAGGGTATCTACAGAGGCTAACACCATCCTTAATAGTCAGAGACTGAATGCTTTTCCCATAAGACCTGACACGAGGCAAGTATATTCCCCTCTCACCATTAACTAGAAGTTTTCACCAGTACAATAAGGCAAGAAAAAGAAATAAAAGGCTTATAGATTAAAAGGGCAGTAATAGAACTCTCTATTCATAGATAATACAATTGTCTATATGCAAAATACAAAAAAAAAATCTACAAAAAAAAAAAAAAAACAACCCTAGAATAAGTGAGTTTACCAAGAACACAGGATACAAGGTTGACATGTAAAAGTTACCTGTATTTCTCTATCCTAGCAATTGGAATCAAAATGTTCAGGGGATATATGCTGAAAACTACAAATACTGATGAACGAAACCCAAAGAAAACATAAACAAATGGAGACATGGACCTTGTTCATGGATTGGGAGTCTCACCGTGTTACAAAGTCAATTCTCCCCAATTTGACTGATAGATCCAATATAATCCCAGTCAAAATCCCATTAGGAATTTTTTTTTGACAAGCTGACAGGCAAATAAATGGGAGGAGTCAAAACAATTCTGAAATCCAAGAAAAACTACTACTTCATTAAGAGAATGTTGTATTGGTGAAAGGATAGGCAAGTAGATTGATAGAACAGAATAGAGAGCCCAGTATAGACCTATCTTTGAAAAAGATGCAAAAGCAGTTAAAGAAAGGATAGTCTTTTCAACAACTGGTGCTCAAAAAATTGGATGTCCATATACAAAATAAAAAAGAGCCCATAATTCATACCTCATACGAAAGTTAATTCAGAATGGATCATCAACCTAAATGTAAAACATAAAATTATAAAAGTTCTAGAAGAAAGCATATAAGAAAATCTTTGTGACTTTGAGTTAGGGAAAGAGTTCTTAGATAAGACAACAAAAACATGATCCACAGGAAAATAGGATGAATCAGACTTTATCGAAACTGAAAGCCACGCTATTAAGAGGAAGAAAAGACAAGCTACAGACTGGAAGAAATATTTGCAAATCCCAAATCTGACAGATAAATAGTATCCACACGCTATTAAGAGGAAGAAAAGACAAGCCACAGACTGGAAGAAATATTTGCAAATCCCAACTCTGACAGATAAATAGTATCCAGAATATATGAAGAACTCTCTAAACTCGACAATATGAAAACAACTCAAAAAACAAATTGGCAAAAGATTTGAATGGACTTTTCATCAAAGAAGGTATACACTTGTCAAGTAAGATGCTCAGCATCCTGAGTCACTAGGGAAATGCAAACTTAAAAACATATTGATAACACTACTCATTAATTGGAATGGTTTATTTTTTAGGCTGACATGTGGTCAGTTCTTCAGCAGCTGGGCGAGTAAGGAAAGGACACCTGAGAGGAGATCTGGCGGTTGGTGGCTGCCGTCCCTTGGATGCGGCTCGCCGAGGTCGCGCGGAGGTTGTCAGCGCGGAACTGCATTGAGATTGTGAATGAGTCGATTGCTCAGAAATAGCTAGAAGTAGTTCACACACTTGATGGCAAGGAATATATTACTCCAGCCCAAATTAGTAAAGAAATAAGAGATGAGCTCTATGTCCGAGGTGGTCGAGTAAACATTGTTGATCTGCAACAGGTGATCCATGTGGATCTGACTCATAGTGAAAATACAGCTGGTGACACTGTTAAATCAGAAAAGCATGTTTAGCTAGTGTTGGGACAGCTGGTAGATGAGAACTATTTGCATCAGTTAGCAGAAAAGGTAAATGATAAGTTGCAAGAAAGTGGTCAGGTCACCATGTCAGAACTCTGTAAAATCTATGATCTTCCTGGAAACTTTCTGACACAGGCACTAACTCAGTGACTAGGTAGAATTGTTAATGGACACATCAATCCTAATAACAGAGGAGTAATATTTACTGAAGCTTTTGTAGGTGGATCCATGGACTATTCAGTGCTTTTACCTGGGTAGAGCAGTGAATTCTCTGATTTCAAAATATGATGTCAGGAACAGCTGTTCTACTCTCTGCTTGAGGAACTTGTTAACAGTGGACGCTTACGAGGCAGTGTGGTAGGTAAGAGACAGGCCACGGCAGTGTTTATCCCTGACATTTACTCCAGAACAGAGAGTACTTGGGTGGAGTCCTTTTTCAGGCCGAATGGCCATCTAGAATTTGATGCTTTGTTCAGACTTGGATTCCCAGGTGCTACGAGCTAAATAAAGAAAAGATAAAAGACTACACAACTCTTGTTTTTTGAAAGCAGCTTGTGTTGGTCATGGACTTGCGGATCACGTGGAAACATCAGTAGAGGAAGCCATCAGCTCTGGAACATGGTTAATATTGCACCTCTGTTGCCCAGTTCTTTATCAGCTGAAGAAGCAGCAGCGTCGCTTCCACAGGTGATGAGAGCCTTCAGCAAGCTGGCTTTGGCGGCAGTCGTTAGCGACCCTGTTGTCATCAGCGGAAAACTTATAAATAACTGCACAGAACTGTTCAGGGAATTGATGCACCAAAAAACTGAAAAGGAAATGAAAAATAATCCTGTTCATTTAATTACCAAAGAAGATCTGAAACGGGTCTCCATTTTAGAAGGCATTAATACAAGTAAAAAGGATAAGAAAGATGAATGAAGGAGGAAAGCAACAGAGGGCTGTGGAAGTGTGGGAGGAGATGGTGGGGGCAGGGCCAGAGAGTACAAAACTTAAAACATCTAGAAGAAAAGATAATGCTAGCGATGATGAGTCATCTCACACTGGTAAGAAGAAACCAGAGATCACTTTTATGTTCCAGGATGAGATTGAAGAATTTTTTTTTTAAGAAAACACATACAAGATGCCCCTGAGTTTATTGCTGAACTTGCTGAGTACTTAATAAAATCTCTTAATAAAATTCATCTCGAGGTGGTATGTTCAGTGTTCATGTCTTCAACTTCTTCTACCTCTGGAACTGGTAGAAAGTACACCATCGAGGACTTGCAAGAAGATTCTGCTCTTATTCTGCACCTCACACTGAGTCCTGTTTCAGTTCTCAACCTACCGTATGCTCCATGCAACGAGACGTGTCCCGCAGATCACTGCTCTTCCAAATAGGAAAATCCCAGACGATCAGAATATGCTTTTGGTAAAGTATCAAGGTTTAGATGTAAAACATTTAGCTAGTTAAAATAAGGAGACTAGGCAGGGAGATGATCCCTGGAGTGATGAATTAGACAAAGAACAACAAGATATCACCAACGCTACTCATAAAGAGCTTCAAGAACTTTCTTCATCCATTAAAGACAGGCAGAGGCCTCGCTTCTGTGACCAGGGGCAGAGCCCCCACCCCAGATGGCAGTGCTCACTCTTCTTCAACAACCCTTTGTTGAGTACCTGCTGTGTGTTATGTACTTTATATAAAATTACCACCTCTCACCCTTCTCCTGAAATGAGCTCGAAGAGCTACCCCTTTTAATATAATTCAATTCTTTAGTATATACCTTAGTAACCTATGTTATTACCATAGATTTGGTTTTTTTCTGTTAGGGCTTACCAGAATCTCAAGACATGACCTAACACACACTCATTCTATCCATGAGGAGAATGATGCAGGGCTATCAAAGAGGTGACTAAAATTTATAGGTGAAAGAAGGAAAAATAGATTCCACATGATTCTGTCACTTCTGTTTTACCAGTTCCTTCTCTGTGAAGCAGCTTGAGAACATGAGGGAGGCCTTTGTCCGTCAGAGCTGGAAATAATGTCTTGCAGCCCTGGTTTTGGCTTTCTAATTAGTCATGCTATTTTAATCACCCCCTGCTGAATTTTTTTTCATGGAACTGAAATTACAAGGGCTGTTTCTATTTCCTATACCTGTTTATATGCTGTTTTGCTCTGCTACCGTAGAATGCACAAGAGAACGGCTTTTAATTTTATTGTTATTATTATTATTTTGGTATCAGTACATTTCATTTCATTTTAAAATAACTGCAGTTTTGTTGACGAGGGTCTCAGATTCTTTCAAGGAGACCGAGAATGGAAAGCAGGCCAGTTAATTCTATCACTGACCTGCAGAGGGAGCTCAGTGGTTTGTGTTTTTTTTTCTCCCTCGTTATTGGTTAATGTAGGAGATTTTAGAGCTGTGTATCCATCACACTGTGACTTATGAACTGTATATTTTTAGAGAGTCAAGGTAGTTTTTGCTTCACCTACTGCTTCCCTATGTAATGGATTACCACCCTGGGAGTGGGCGTTAGTGCATAGGGGGGGTTTTAGTCAAATGTGCTCCAGAGGCTTCCAGAGCTTCTGAAAGGCTCTGGAAAATCTCTCTTCTAGGGATAGGCCACAGGAAGTCTGGCTTGCAAAGACCTCAGTATTTTTGGGGTCTCTAAGAAGAGCCATTGCCCTTTCTGTATAGTTTGCCATCTGCCCTTTAAATTAGTTTTTAAAAATTATACATGTAATACATGCTTGCCGTAGACAATTTTGAAAGTTGAAAACACATTACAGAAGAAGAAAAAAAGTCACTCATAATATCCAAACCAAAGCTACCCCCTGTTAATGTAGTTTCTTCTAGTCTCATTATAGAAAGCCTTACTGCCTAAAACATTTTAGGCTGAGCAATTTACCTTGGAAAATCATGAGCATTTTCTCACTGAAATCCATGTCAGGCAAACTTCCTGAGCTGGGGAGGGTCAGGGCAAGAATGGCTTGGCATCCACAGAAGGTTCTGCAATTGGAACCCAGCTTAACTGAAAATAAAAAACCTTCTCTCTCAGTGCCCTGAATTCAGCTGACGATCTGAGTTTGAGTGGTTTGCTCCAGGGATGCCTGTGGCTCAGTGTCCCAGCCTGTCCTACCCAGATGTTGGAAGTCCAGTTCTTGATCTTTATGCTGTCTGTATGATGGCAAAGCACAGTGTTGGCCACAGCCCTGAGGTTCTACGTGACATGGCAGGACACACCAACAGATGTTGCATTGGGAACTGCACATTGGACACAACCCACCACGCCTGCCCACGGCGCCATCCCGCCCGTCCACTCCTGTGTAGAGGAGGTAAGCAGGCTGGAGACTGTACCACTAGCACTCGGTAATGTCTACGGGGAGAAAAATGTGAATTTTTCAAAAACTTGTTGCCCACACTTTTCTCAGGAGGAGATATTTCTTTTCCTCAGGGAAACTAGAGGTTAGAAAAGAATTGAGCCTTGTGGTCTCCTAGTGAGAAATGAAGTACATGCAGAAGCCCCCCCAATCCCGTGACAATTGTGATCTGTTGTCTGTTAGTCTTCTAGCTTTGAGTGAGTGGACCTTAGACCACTGCGAGCAGGAGGCCTGGGTCTGATTTCCAGATGCCCGTTCATTTCTTTATATGAGAGAGAAATGGAGGCAGGGAGACAGGGGTCAGCAAGGATCATGCTTCCTGATCCTTTAGCCCAGTTAAACACCATACAAGACTTGGCTTCATGGGGCTTCTTTCAGTATTTGCTGCGTAAGAAAACCAATTTTATTTTAGTTAAAATCACTTTATATGAATCCTTAATAATTATAGGGAACTACCCACCTCCACCCCCGCAAAAAAAAAAAAAAACCCACCAGAAAAGCAATAATCTACTCAGAGCTCAGTTTAGACCAGTGTATGGGTTCTAAGAAAGTAGAGTTTATGATGATGTAGATGTTTTCTAAATTACTTAAATGAAATCAGTCAATAAATATAAATAATATTAAAAGATAAATGTAGAACACAGGCCAAGGGAAAAGGGGAAAAAAATCATTTAGTACATTTTATTTGCATCTTCTCAGATCGATTTCTTGTTGAAATGCTTCCCTGCTTTACTAAGTGAGGTCTGCTGAGCATCTCAACAATTAAATAGACTAGAACAGATAAAAAGCTAAACTCCATTTTCAGAGCAGCATTTTAATTCAAGGAAAAGCACACCTGTTGTAAAGAGTTTTGGATGCTCTTGATCTACCTACTGCTTTTGTAAGAACTGCTACAAGGTCCTAGATGAGCCCGAAAAGGTGAAAAAAATGGGATGCTCTGAAGAATGTCCTCGGGTTTGCATCCAAAAAGGCTGAGGGTATTTCCTGAGGGTGTGGTTGAACCTGAAAGGGCTGTCAGCCTCCTTCAGACTTGGGTGACTTGGAGATGAAAAATGTGCTTTCAGCAGGAAGCATTTTCTAAACTTCCATTATACTGGATATTTCCATCCAAATGACACTGATAGTTCGCTGCTTAAAAAGTGAGACTAGAAAGTAATATTGTAGGTGAACAGTTCCAATGGGCCCCAGCCTTAATTTCATTTTAGTGAAGGAATGGATGCTGGAGAGTTTAATTAAAGACTGAGGAACTTAATTAAGAACCTAAATGAGTTGCAATCAAATAATTACTTGAGCATTTGTTAGTATGCATGAGCTTATCTATGGATCAGAGAAGTCTTACTCTCAGACATAAAACTTTTATATCTTGCCAGGGGAGATTATGATTTTATCTATGTCAAAGGCAACTTTATTGTTGTGATCTTTATTTAAAAAAAAAAAAAGGCACCAGAGGAGTGTATTGGAAGAGGCTGATTTAGTGGACTTCCTTGAATTCAAGGTTGCTTGACCTGAAAGATGATGTCTGTCACATGATAGGAGTTCAATAAACATTTGTTGATGTATTTAATGAATTGCTATTGTCTCCCGCTGTGGGCTGTACACCTGGGCCCATTTCCTCCCATGACATAAAGGAAATACCCATGTGACCCCCCAAGTAATTTAGTGTCTTCTTGGATTAGATCAAGGGCGAGAGGCTAGGCAGCTGACCCAGGATAACAGCTGCCAAGAGATGCAGCTGGACACACCGGGGGTTGATGGAAAAGAACCTGGCTAGCTTGGGTGCTGGGGAAGTGTGGCCGCAGGTTAGGCGGGACCAGGAAGCCTCAGAAACAAAGAAGCTTCCTACCAGGCAGGGCAGGCGGAAGATATCTTCTCTCTCCTCCCCCCACCCACCCCATCAGCCACATCGATTTCTTTATCTTTGAAATTATAATTTCTTTGTTTCAAATTGCGTGAAAAATATATGTTCCTTGTAGAAATATGAAGAGTAAGCAGAAAAAGCCTTCTATAATCCTGGGATTATAGATTGTTAATATTTCAGCATATGATGCATCTCGGCTTGTTCCTGCATCTAAATATGCCTCTGTATAAATAAGATTTTTATACTACTATACATACGTGTGTGTTTACAATATTAGGATACATGCCATTTCATATGGTTAGTGTTATTAAAATACAATACTCCCTAGAACATGTTTTTTTTTTGCTGACCGCATAATGTAACAAACATGTATACCATGGTGGTTTTGGAGAACCCAGCCAAAGTCATGAAGAGAAGACATGGATTTCTTCTCTTGATGGGGGAGTGGCAAGGTTCTGGAAGAACGCATGAAGTGGGAAAACCTCGTGGTGGTCATTTATGGAAAATCTGCCCCAGTCAGCGTTCACTGTTTAGATTGGCTATCATACCTGCTACATAATCTTAACCTGTTTTCCAAGTTCCTTCTGTCTTCTATGAAAGGTTAATCAGCAGAATGGTGTAAGATTAAACACAGGCGATGAAAATAGAGCAGCTGAGTTCAGACTGAGGGAGGAAACTCAGAGAGGCTGCGTACATACCATGGTGGTTATTACCAAATTTTCAGCACCATCATCTGTGCCCATGGCCTTTGGCTCTCAACTGTGATGAGTGTCCCAAAAAATCATTTTGAAATTGGAAGAGACAAACCACTAAAAATAAAAACTTCTTAAAAATAAAAAAAAAGAAAAAGAAAAAAACGGGAGGCTCTTTGATGGCTGAGTGACTTTAGGCAAGTCACTAAATTTGCTGTGCCTGAGTTTTCTTATCTGTAAATGAGGATGATAATAATGCCTAGCTTATATAGTTATAATGGAGATTAAAATGTGTCAGTAAAGCATTTAGAACAATGCTTGCCACATGGTAAACTCTTAATAAATTTGATTTTTTTAAAATCTTTTTTTTTTTATTTGATAGAGACAGCGAGAGAGGGAACACAAGCAGGGGGAGCGGGAGAGGGAGAAGCAGGTTTCCCGCCATGCAGGGAGCTAGATGCGGGGCTCAATCCCAGGACCCTGGGATCATGACCTGAGCCGAAGGCAGATGCTTAACGACCGAGCCACCCAGGCGCCCCTAAATTTGATCTTTTATTATTAGTAGTAGTAGTAGTAGCTGCAGTGGTAGTAATTTAATAACTTTTAATAATTACTGGATATTTAAATTTCAGGTTTATGATATTATACATAATTAATTAGAATATCCTTATTGATAAATTTTTGCACACATCTGATTATTTCCCCAAAGTGTAATTGCTAGGTATGCATATTTTAAGCCTTTTGATATATGTTACAAACTGTACTCCAGAAGATTTGTACCAATTCACTTACAGTCAACATTTTAAAAGAATGCCAATTTACCCACTCCCTTTAGCGCTAAGGATTGTCATTTTAAAATCCATATGTGAATTCATTTTTTCTTTAACTAGTGAAGCTGAGAATTCTTTCCATATGTTTATAGTCAGTTGTATTGAATCTTTTGTAGGTCGCATTCTTTTTCATGGGTCGAATTAAATCTAACATAAGTTTAATCCATTCATATTTACTTATTGTTATATTTTAATACATATTTTATATATCCCATATTTACTGTGATTTAAAAACTTTTTTCCTACCATATTGTGTCTTCTGTTTATAATATATATACATATTATATGTAAATTTATTTTTAAAATTTTTTCCTGCTTTCTGCTGGAATGATTGAGTTTTCTTAGTTCCCTTTCTTATTTTGCTGCTATTCCTTTAGAAGTAATATATTTTATTTCTATTCTTTTAGCACTTACCTTCCAATTTTTAACTTGTACCTCAATTAACAAAGTCTGGTGCTTATTCTTTCTGCCTTCTTGCATCATGCTCAGTCCTTGGAATGCTTTACTTTTTATCCCCCATCTCAATAAAACGTCATTGTTGTCTAGTATTTTATCCCATTCTTTATGCCTCTTTCCTAAAATCTGTCATTGTTTTTTATACCGCTGAGTCTTGTTTAGGTTTACCTGAATGCTTACCAATGTCATTGCTTATCATTACTTCTTATATCATATTCATTTCTTCTGGATTTGATTGCTTCTTCTTGAAGAAAATCCTTTAGTGATTCCTTCAGTGAGAGTTAATGAACTAACTGGTCTCAGTCTTGGTTTGTCAGAAAATATTTTGAATTTTTTCTCACTCTTGAACAGTACCAACAGATGTAAAAATCGACATTGAGAGTTCTATTTTATCAGTCTTTTGAAGATATTATTCCATTGTCTTGGTTTTTATTGCTCTTATTATAGTATATCTGCTATCAGTCTAAAGGATGCTCTCGCTAGTTATTTTAAGGTTTTCTCTTTGCCTTCTGATTTGCAGTTTTACCATGATGTGTTCAGGTATGGACTTGTTTTACCTATTTTACTTAGAGTATGTTGCACTTCTTGAATCTGCAGATTCATGTTTTTGATGAATTCTAGAAAATATTCAGCCATTCTCCACGAATACTGGCTCTTCTCAGTCTGCTGATTCTTTCTGCAACTTCTATTAGATATGTTTGGATGTTTTCATTTTATTTGAATATCTCTTAACTTCTCTTTGATATTTTTCACCTCTTGATCTGTGTATTACATTTGTATAATTTCCTTACATTTTCTCTCCAGTTCACAAATTCTCTGATCAGCTGTGTCTAATCAGATGAAACCTATCCACTGAGTTTTTAATTTCAATTACTAGATTTTTATGTCTGAAACTTTTATTTGGTTTTCATTTTTGATCATGTTTTGTTCATGTCAAATGTCTTGTGTTCATCATGTCTGCTGGCTCTTGATTATAGCAGGTTATTTCCTCAGGCATTTTAAGGCTTTTGATGGTGAGCTCATCCTCTGAAAATATTGTGCAGCCTGACTTCAGTTCCCTGGGGGGTTTTATTGGCTGGAACAATTTTCATATTTTTTTCTTAAATTGGGTTTTCCTGAACCATGTTGTTAGTATGAAATAGAATCCAAAATCTGCATGATGTACAGTAATATATTCCCAGGAAGGGTTTTTTTTTTTTTTCTTCTGACTACCAGGGCAGTAAGTGACACACGAGCTTTCTTTTGTTTTTGTTTTTCCTGTCTCTGTGATCTTATGTGGATATTTATCTAGTTTAATTTTTTATTGAAGGTGTTCTTCAAGGGCTGCCACTTGCTATGGGAATCTTGATCTTCCTTACTCCTATGGGACCAAAACTCTGCCTCCTCTCTTGGCAGGAGTATTGAAATTCAAGCCTCAAGATTATGGAGACTGACAACCCTTCCTCTGGGGTATTCACAGTGTCAGCTCACATGCTCCCTGCTTTGGTGTTAGCTTATTCTTTATTTTTGACTTCTGGGATTTCCTTTACTTTGTTTTCAAGCTGCATTTAAAATCGTATTTGTCCTATTTTATCTTGCATTACCAAATATTTGAAATGGCTTGTTTTCTCAACCATTTCACTAAAAATCAAAGTCCCCTCACTTTTTGTTCAATTGCAGCTGACATAACTTAACCTGTAGGATGTAACTGGGGCTTGAAGAACCACTTGTGCATGCTCCCCAAAGACCTGGAGGCCTGAATTCACCTGCTGTCTTTTTGAATTTGTATGAGAAAGGGGGACCTTCACATTGCACAGAGAGCACAGTTATGTGCTCTGGAGTTGTTGGAATGTGGTGGCCTTTGGTAAAGATCAAAAGGTGCAGCTCAGGACTTTATGTGGGGCTGCGAAGTCACTAGGAGGAAGGAAAACGCATTGGCAGACAAACTTTTCTGAGCTCCAATGCTTTGAACAAAAGTACTGCGAGGAAACGGTACAAATCCAAGGTTTCCCTTGGCTTTGGACAGGGGAGGTTTTATAATCTGCCTGGTGAAGGACACTGCTTGAGAGATGCAGGTATAGGACATTCACCTTCTAGGCAGAAGTTGCCCTAACAGGTCACATCAGTCCTGGCTCTGAGTCTGAGTATGAAGTGTTTCAGTTCAGAGAAACATCAGTTATTACTCTGTCATACTGTTGTTATACAGTTGACCCTTGAACAACATGGAGGTTAGGGACACTGAACACCCTTGAAGCTGAAAATCCAAGTATAACTTTTGCTTCCCCCCAAACTTAACTACTGATAGCCTATTGTTGATCAGAAGTCTTACAGATAATATAAACAGTGGATTAACACATATTTTTATGTTATATGTATTATACACTATTTTCTTACAACAAAGTAAGCTAGAGAAAAGAAAATGTCATTAAGAAAATTATAAGGAAGGGCGCCTGGGTGGCTCAGTTGGTTAAGCGACTGCCTTCGGCTCAGGTCATGATCCTGGAGTCCCTGGATCGAGTCCCGCATCGGGCTCCCTGCTCGGCGGGGAGTCTGCTTCTGCCTCTGACCCTCCCCCCTCTCATGTGTTCTCTCTCATTCTCTCTCTCTCAAATAAATAAATAAAATCTTTAAAAAAAAAAAAAAAAGAAAATTATAAGGAAGAGAAAATATATTTATAATACTGCACTGCATTTACTGAAATCCACATATAAGTGGACCCACACAGTTCAAACTTGTGTTGTTCAAGGGTCAACTGTATTTTGCAAAAAGAAAAATATTTTTGCAAATGATTATTCTAACTTGCAAAACCACAAGCCACATTTATGCTACTCCAACCAATGAAGTGAGGAAGGCAAACTTAGTATGAGAAAAGATCATAAGTAAAGGACCATGGGATTATTTGCTATTTTGAATTAGTCTCATTGGTACTTCCTGTGCTCCAGAGAAATGCTTATTAATACTTAATTTTAAAAGGTTAAAATAGAGACAGTTTTAGGGGAAAAAATTAGGTCTTAAAGTGACAAGTATTTTTATTAATTGAATTACAGAAGGCCCATAATTAACTGAATAAGATCAAAGCTTGGGACAAATTAATATTCAGAAAAAGTGCCAGTAAACTTTCCAATAGCTCATTGATTTGGGGCAGAATCTCTTTAACATAACTAGAATATTGAAGAGGGCCTAGAATCCCCCAGAAATGTGCTGGTGTCCCACGTAGAACTATCTCATTCTTTAATCTATCTGAAATTAATATACAGAGCTTCATGGATTTCCTGGCCTCAGATTTTGTTGCAAAAACTGCTATTCTACAAAATCTGTATTTCCTTTTTCTTCCTGAACATATACATAAATTCCCTTTCCCAGGCTCCTTGCAATTCAGTGTGATCATGTGACTGAGGGGCAATGAGTGGAATATGAGCAGGAGTATGGGGCTGTCCTACCAGGCCTGGCCCTATAAAAACTTTGCATTCATTTTTCTGGCGTGTTCTTTTCCTCTTCTGGGTGACTGAGGCAGCAACCCCCAGGTGACCTTGGAAGTCACATGTTAAAGATGGCAGAGCCACCCTCAGCCTGGATTCTTGTACAACTACACAGAATAGAACCACCTACCTGAACCTTTGGGACTGTTCTGTTTCTATTGTGTGGAGCCATTGCATGTTTGTGTCTGTTTTGTTAGCATAACCTAGCCTACCTGAACTAATACAGACCGTAACAAGGACCCCAAGGATATTAGCACCCGAGGAGACCTCTGTGTGTGTACCCCCAGATAGAATGCTTTTTTCCAGTGTGACTTATGAAAGGTACTCTGCAGTGTCTCTGACCGTACTTTTTTGAAGAGAGGTTCTCTGCAGTCCCTTTTTCACCCAGAGCTCTGGATCTGCACTTGCTGTCTCTGTCACCCAGGGCAGCCAGATTGTCAGCCAACAGTTGCTCTAAATGCACATGGATTCTGGCTACCTGATTATTTATATCCCTGGGCATATGAAACTGGGCGATGTGTTCCGCTGCCACACCTTCCTGGAGCACTGGGTTTTACTTGAAAATTTTGGAGGAGAAAGAATATTATTTTCATATTAAAATAAACATTAATGGGCAGAATGCCCATTGGACGAATTTCAAAGACCAAGCATAAGACTTCAAAGAGATTTCGAGCTTACATTTGCAGTTTTGGATCAAGTGCTCAGACCTCCCCTGGGGTACTCATTCACCGAGCTTTGTTTTGTCGGCATTGTACTTTATTTATTGTTATTCTAAGGGTTTTTAGGTCTTATAAGATCCAATAGCCAAATATTTTCTTCCAATACAGTGCAGACACCTAATTCAAGTGTTGTCAAATATTATCAGGCCTCCCTTCTTGTTACTGGCCTCCCTTGTTATTGGCCTCCCTTCTCTATCTCCCCCACCCTGAAAAAAAGAAGGAAAGAGATAAATTTACTATCCAAGCATATAAATGATGTAGTAAATTTTAAACATGAGTCTCCCAGCCAAACCTGGAAAGGGTTTGGCCTCAGAGGCCTCCTTCCTTCCCCTCCCAGCTCTCCCACTCCTGCCCCCAACTTTTCATGAAGGTGGGAGTAGTTTTCAGGCCCAGGTCGCTCAACCCAGGCAAGTCTTGGGTTTGTGAGTTGGAGTTGTGTGTGTTCTGACCATCTGGCATAGAGTGGCCAGCTTCTGCCCTGAGTGGTCTCGTGTTTAACACCTATGCTGGGCATTTGTTTTGTTTCTCCTCGAGTGTGTATCCCTTCTGATAGCCAGTATATTTTCAGTTAGCAGCCACTTGGGAAGGAAACAAGCTCTGAATTTGGCAGCAGTTTAGCAAAGTCCTCATTTTATGGGAGTGGACACTCACCAGTAGCTCATTTCAGGCTCATGACCCACATTCCTCTTGCTGCATTCACAGTCCTGCCCTGTGGCACGCTCTTGAATTGTTGATGTGTGGCTTACTTGACTCTAGTAAGGGAAGTACTCCAGGGTCATGTTTGCTTTCAGAAAGGGCCAGAATGAAGCTTATGGAAATGGGCCAGTGGCAGGAAGGGTTCTGGGGGACAGCTTCTTGCCTTGAGCTCCCTGAGGACCGAGAGTTCTGAGAGGTGAGCCAGGCCAGTATCAGAGGAGCTGGGACCAGTCTCCGGAGCTAGATCCCAAGGTGCGAGTGCTCTGCTTAGACAGGAGACAAAACACTAGCAGACAAGAGAGAGGGGCATCAGGATCAGGTACAGAAATAGAGGCCATGTGGGAGGGCTGGAAGGGCAGGCACTGGGAGACAAATGGAGAAGCCAGCATCTTGCCCTGGGATTGGCCAGCCAGAAGGTAGAGTTGGGATCATAAGACTTTTTATGAGTTGTAAATAAGAAATCTTAGGTAAAGTGCCTAGTATATCATTAAGGCTAAATAAATGTTAGTTATCTAAATGAAAAATTATATAAAGAGGGGAGTTTGGAATTGCTACCACTTCCAGAGCAAAAATATATTAATAAGAATGACAGATTAAAAAAAAAAACAAGCCTTCTATAAGAAACACATACTTTACAGAGTTATAAAAATAATGTAAGTCTTTTAAAAAACACTTTTTTAGAGCAGCTTTAGGTTCACAGCAAAACTGAGAAGATACAAAGATTTTCCATATATTCCCTGCCCCCACGTATGTATAGCATTCCCCATTAACAACATCCCACAACAGAGTGATACATTTATTACAACTCATGTATCTACTTTGACACATCATTAATACCCAAAGTTCATAGTTCACATTAGGGTTTACTCTTGGTGTTATATTTTCTATGGATTTGGAAAGTGTATAATGACATATATCCATCATTATAGTATCAAACAGAATATTTTCACTGTCCTAAAAATTCTCTGTGCTTTGCCTATTCTTTCCTCCCCATTTCAACCCCTGGCCACCACTGATTATCTTACTGTCTCCATAGTTTCGCCTTTTCCAGAATGTCATATAGTTGAAATCATATAGAATGTAGCCTTTTAAGATTGTCTTCTTTCACTTAGTAATATGCACTTGAGTGTCCTCCATGTCTTTTAGTGGCTTGATAGCTCAATTTTTATTTAATGCTGAATAATATTTCATTGTCTGGATGTACCACAATTTATTTATGCATTCTCCTACTGAAGGATGTTTTGGCTGCTTCCAGGTTTTGGCAATTATGAATAAAACTGCTATAAACATTCATGTGATGATTTTTACATGGAAACAAGTTTTCAGCTCCTTTGAATAAATACATAGGAGCATAATTATTGGATCATATGGTAAGAGTATGTTTAATTTTGTAAGAAACTGCCATGATGTCTTCCAAAGTGTGCTAGTTTGCATTCCTATGAGAGCTCCTATTATTCTGTATCCTTGGCAGCACTTGGTATTGTCAGTGTTTTTGATTTGGCCATACTAATAGGTATGTAGTGGTATCTCATTGTTATTTTAATTTGCATTTCCCTGATGACATATGATGTGGAGCATCTTTTCATATGTTATTTGCCATCTGTATATGTTCTTTGATGAGGGGTCTGTTAAGATATTTTGTCCATTTTTAATTGGGTTGTTTGTTTTCTTGATGTTGAGTTTTAAGAGTTCTTTGTATATTTTAGATAACAGTCCTTTATCAGATGTGTGTTTTGCAAATATTTCTCCTAGTTTGTAACTTGTCTTCTCATTTTCTTGACATTGTCTTTTGCAGAGCAGAAGTTTTTAATTTGAAGTCCAGCATATACATTCTTTCTTTCATGAATTGTGCATTTGGTGTTGTATCAAAAAAGTCATTGCCATATCAAGGTCATCTAGGCTTTCTACTGTGTTATCTTCTAGGAGTTTTATAGTTTTGTATTTTGCATTGAGGTCTATAATCCACTTAGAGTTAATTTTTGTGAAAGATGTGAGGTTTGACTAGATTCATTTTTTTTTGCATGTGAATGTCCAGTTGTTCCAGCACCATTTGTTCAAAAGACGATCTTTGCTCTTTAGTACTGCCTTTGCTCCTTTGTCAAAGATCAGTTGACTAGATTTATGTGGGCCTATTTCTGGGCTCCCTATTCTGTTCCACTGATTTGTCTATTCTTTTGCCATTATCACACCAAACTGTTACTGTAGCTTTATAATAAGTTGTGAAGTTGTGTGATATTAGTCTTCCAACTTTCTTCTTCTCCTTCAATATTGTGTTGGCTATTCTTCATCTTTTGCTTCTCCATTTTAACTTTAGAGTCAGTTTATTGATATCCACAAAATAACTTGCTGGGATTTTGATTGAGATTGCATTGAATTTATAGATCAAGTTGAAAAGAACTGACATCTTGATAATATTGAATCTTCCTATCCATGGACATGGAATATCTCTCCATTTATTTAGTCCTTCTTTGATTTTTTTTTTAAAGCAGAGTTTTGTAGTTTTCCTCATATAAATCTCATACATATTTTGTATAAAGATTTTGGGGGTATATACTAATATAAATGGTATTGTGTTTTTAATATAAAATTCCACTTGTTTATTGCTGGTCTATAGGAAAAGAATTACCTTTTTTATATTAAGTTTGTATCCTGCAACCTTGTTATAATTGCTTACTAGTTCCAAGAGTGTTTTTTGTTGATTCTTTGACATTTTCAGATAAATGATCATCTCATGTGCAAACAAAGATAGTTTTAATTCTTTCTTCCCAATCCATATGCCTTTTATTTTCTTGTCTTACTGCATTAGCTAAGACTTCTGCTATGATATTGAAAAAATGTAGTGAGGGGGTACATCCTTGCTTTGTTCCTGATCTTAGCAAAAAAGCTTCTCGTTTCTGACCATTAAGTATGATGTGAACTGTAGGATTTTTTTGTAGATAGTCTTTATCAAGTTGAGGAATTTACCCTCTATTCCTAGTTTACTGAGAGTTTTTTTATCTTGAATGGGTGTTGGATTTTGTGAAATGCTTTTTCTGCATTATTGACATGATCATGTGAATTTTTCTTTTTTAGCCCGTTGATGTGCGGGATTACATTAATTTATTCTTGAATGTTGAACCAGCCTTGCATACCTAGGATAAATCCCACTTGGTCATGGTGCACAATTCCTTTTGTACACTGTTGGACTTGATTTGCTAATATTTTGTTGAGGATTTTTCCTTATGTTCATGAGAGATATTGGTCTATAGTTTTCTTCTCTTATAATGTCGTTGTCTGGCTTTGGTATTAGAGTAATGCTGGCCTCATGAAAGAGTCAGGAAGCATCCCATCTGTTTCTATCTAGGTTATAGAGAATTGATAGTATTTCTTCCTTATGTTTTGTGTAATTCGGCAGTGGCCCCACCTGGCCTGGTGCTTTATGTTTTATAAGGTTATGAATTATTGATTCAATATCCTTAATAGATATAGGCCTAGTTAGATTGTCTATTTCTTCTTGTATGAGCTTTGGCAAATTGTCTCTTTCAAGGAATTGAGTTATTTGATCTAGGTTATCAGATTTGTTGTCATAGAGTTGTTGAAAACACTTTTTAAACTATGAAGAACTGAATAAATCTGAGGATATTTTGTTATTTTCATTGTTATGGCATTGATCTGAGTTTTATCTTCATTCTTTAAAAGAGGTTCACTCATTCATTCATCAGACATTCATTAAGCATCTGCTCTGTGCCAGGCATTGTTTAGACTTTAAGCAGCCACCAGTGAAGATGTGGCGTCTGCCCTTATGAGTCTAATGGAAGAGACAGACAATAAATAATCATGTGGAGATATAGCAGAACTCCATAACAGAGGCCCAACTCCCTAGGGAAGTCAAGAGGCCTTCACAGAAGTGTTGACTTAACTAAACTGGAAGAACTACCTGGCAGTCAAAGGCAGGGAGAGGACCTGGGGGCAGGCAGGTATTCCAGTGTCCTGGGCAGAGAAAACAGCTTATGCAAAGGCTTGGTAATAGAAGAGAGCATGGCACAGATAAGAAGTTAAAGAGACCAGCATTAAGAATATCAATATAGAAGGGGAAAAGGGACCCAAGAGAAGGAGGAAAGGATTGGAGCTTTATTAGAAAAAGAGGAGCATAAAAATTCTCTTTGGAGGGAAAAGTAAATGTTTTAGGACACACCTCCTGGAGCTGCTCTGAGGGCTCTGAGAAGTGAAAGGTATAAGCTCTGAAGTAGGTTCATTGAGGACTCCCCAGGGAGCTCCAAGTGTTGTTGCATTTACTGGCCAGTGTAGTGCTCACAGTGTGCTCTGGCTTGGAACTGCAGCTCCTTGGGGAGGAGGAGAGGGATTTCCATGCCCCACTTCCCCTGTGCTCAGAGCTCCCTGATGAGGCTGATAGTACAGGGTACTGGCATCGCACCGTGACCACCGCGGTGGTGGCCCCACTGCAGCGCTTAGATGCCGTGGTTACCAAAATCTGGGACTTCTCTAGAGCTTCCACAAATTTTTCTGACACCCGTGTATGCCAGAGGGAAAGATCTATTCTCTGACATTCATTCCCCAATTCTCACGGGACCCCAAATCAAACCAGGTGGTCATCCAGTAGCTCCTTGGCCTCATTCCACATGGTTTTATGTTCTTCATGTTCTTTTCTTCCAAAGGATTACAATTCTTTATAGATTTCATGTAGCAGCCTCATCAGGGATCAGAGCAGAAGTGGCATTTTGGCACATGACATACGGGGAAACAGAGGCAGGGGCAGCCAACTGGCCCTGCAGGCTTGCTACAATAAGGCAGCACCTTGAATCAGACCCAACAGGGTCTGAACTCGTGCTTTGCTATTTACTTGCAGCTTTGTGACCTGTTCTAGGAGTCTCGGTTTTTTTGTGTGTGTATGAGTAGCATAATCAGGTTCTATTACAGAGTTGGTATAGAAAGTATGTCTTTAATGTGTATCAAGTGCCCAGCACAATTAGTCCCCTTTTCTCTCTGGTTCCTAGGCACAGTTTGTACATCACAAAAAGGTGTGCAGCACTGCATTATTCCCTGATGCAGTGTGTATATCCGAAGAGCCAAGGGGCTGGTTTCATTTATTGGCTTTGCCATCTGAGAGCTGCTTTCCAGGAACTTGATCTTCTTAGAGAACAATAGTGAATTTGGGTTCAGGCGTGGTGGTCTTTGGCAGGTTACCTTTGATTATTGGCAGGACAGCCTGGGATCCACTACAAAGGAGAACATCCTAGAGCCTGAGCAGGAGCGGCCTCTGCTATGTTTTAGGTTCGGCCAGGGTTCCCTTCATCCCAAAGATACCTCCTCATTCCGAGAAAGATTCAAGGCAACTTACAGAACTATAACCCGTGTAATGTAACGAATCATCGGGTTGCAAAAATGGTGCCCCTCATGCAGGATACAGGGTTTCGATCACCCTAGTAGAGGTAGGTTTCAAATTTGGCTCTGAACATCTTAGCAGTCAGTGTGAACAGCAGAGCAGATTTATCCAGCTTGTGATACCATCCAATAAGTATTTATCTAGAAAACCATGGCCCCAGGACAAAAAGAAGTCTTTTAGGTTGCATTAAGTGTACATATATTTAGTACCCACTGGGCACTTGAAACTTTTATGGATGTAGGTACTTGTTGGATTATGCAAGAGCAACTATTTTATGCCCAAACTCACTACCTTTACAATCTGATTTTTCAAGGAAATGTGCAATGGAAGATATTTTGAACCGATTTCATGGGAAGAAATGAAGTGTCAGGGTACCTTGGCCAGACATTCTGTCTCTGGCCCATTTTCCTCTCTGGATTTTCCAACCGGTATCAACAAGTCTTATCTACCCTCCACTGCATAGCTGAGCACAGGAACACAAATGCAGTACCTACTACCCAAAAGATGAATGCTGCATCTGCATATATTTTAGAGCTGCCTGCTTCAACCACACCCTTTCACAGCTGTAAGGTTTTTTTCTTGTAGTAAATTCAAAAAAGTCAATCTAAGCAAAGAACTTGGAAACTAAGTGATTCCAGTTCGTGCTGTGAAACCACGGTTCTTTGTGCCTCATTGGGAAGCTCTAAGGGTTACCTGTGTTTCTTTCAAATCCCCAGTAACAGAAGAGGCTGGGCCTGAAAACCTGAGTGAGCACTGGGAAAATAGCAGCCAAGCATTTCATTTGAGTGCTGTGGAGGAGGACGAGGGGAGCAGAGGTCTTGGAGATAATCAAGTACTGGGGGAATGGTGAGGGTAGAGACAAATGAAAGAATCAAAACACACTGAGAGGCTACAGAAAGTCTTCCATTAACAATAGCCAAAACACTCTCTCAGAAATTGGAAAGCATCACACTCATGCATTAAATTATATTAAGCTTCATCTCAGAGCCCACATTTCTTCCTTCAGCCACACATTTATTTTTCCTGACCCCCCACCTCCGCCGGTTGCCACTTTCTTGTCCTGGTTGTGCGACTGACACATGCCCTGCTCTATCTTTCCAAGGCAAGCCTGAATTTATTTCTCTGTCTGCCCTTTCTTCTGAAACAAGATCCTCTCATCCCCCGAGGTTTGCCTCCCTAGAACCTTGGCTGCCCTGGAAAAGTGCTCCTTGCTTTTGTAGCGACTGCTTGGAAGGATGTAGATCAAGTTTGCCCTTTTAATTTAATGAGGTGCACGCAGAATCACAGAGTGAACCTTGACAGTGACAGTGATGGGCGTTCCTTCCCATCTGTGGGGGAAGTTACTATTCTTATCTAAGAACAGGGATCAATCATTTTTCTTTCCTGCAGCAATTTAACTTGATTTTTGCAAAGGTATTATCATCAATACTCCCTCTACCCCCAAGTTCTTATTTTGAAAAATTTCAAACAGGCAAAAAAAAAAAAAAAAGGGAAAAATTGAAAAGTGAAACCCATATACTCTTGGCCTAGATTCACCAATTTTGCCCCATTTGCTTGTCTCTCCTGTGCACCTTTGTGCTCTCCCCCGGCCCCTGCTCTCGTTTTCTCTGTGTATGTGTATCCATACATCTGCTTTCTTCTGCTGCACTGTTTGAAAGTGGATTGTAGTCATCACAGAAGTTCACCTCTAAATCCTTTAGCACAAATCTCCTTAGCTATTCTCCTATGTAACTAATAATATCATTATCATACCTAATAAAGCGAACATTTCATTTTATCATCTCAGATATAGTCTATATTCCTTTGTTCAATTCAGGATCCTATTAAGGCTCAAGTCTTGCCTGTGGCTGTTATTGTTCTCAAGCTTCTTTATGATGGAACAGTCCACTTCCTTTAATGTCTTTCATGACCCTGTATTTTTTGATGAGTTCAAGCCAATATTCTCGTACAATGTCCTACCTTCTAGGCTGATCTGATCACCTCCTTATGGTGTTACTGAATTTGTTCCTGGTAACTTCTGTGTTTTTCTTGTACTTCAGTGTAAAATCTAAATGTATGATTATATCCAGTTTAATTAATTTTGGTAAGAATATTACATAGGTGGTTTTGAAGGCTTGTTATTTCATCACATCAAGGGGCTGTGATGTTAGATTGTCTTAATATTTGTGACGTGTTTGATTTTTTGGCGAAGGTTGTGGCCATCAGATCTCTCTGCGGTATAGATAATAGATTTCTTTTTGACCTTGGTAAATAAGTGGGGAGATTATGCCTTCCTTAGTCTACCAATTCAAACGTTCAATCTCATTAGAAACACCCTCACGGGCCTATCCAGAATGTTTGGGCACCCTGTGGCCCAGTCCATTTGAGATATAAAATTAACCATCACAAATACTAGTATTGCTACTCTCAACACACCTAGCAAGTAAAGCTTCAGGTTTCTTAGCTATTCCTCTTGGCATTATAATATATCCCATTACAGATGTCAGAGATAAGAGTTACTTGAATTAGTCAGAATCAAAAGTCTCTTGAAATCAACAGTTACTTGAAATAACTCTTTTCTTTGGTTATTTCATCAATTTGGTATATTTAAGTTGTTTGCTTCTGTTGGTATTCAATTTTAGGTTGTTTTTTTTAAAGATCCATTTTGATTTCATTTTGTTTTTTTGAATATATAAACCATTTATATGGTTCAAACATCAAAGAGATATAAAAGGTACACTGTAAGAAGTCTCACTTCCCTCTCTAACTCCCATCCTGTTCCGACCCACTCAGTTTCAGGTTCATCATTCTGGTGTTTCTTTTTGCAAAAACAAGCAGATACACTGTGTACTATTTGCTGGAAGCCTTTCCTAACTGAACCTTTTCCATTCTTGATCATTATAAGTTTACCGTAGACACTTTACAAAATGCAGAAAAGTGCCTAAACAGTACAAAACATTTTGGACACATTTTGTCTGATAAATTCTTGTTAATTAACTGAGCTTCACTCAATATTCATATGATTAGATTTAGATTTCGTTGGAATTTTCTTTAGTTTCTTTTTTATTTTGTCATTTTGATTCACATGACTTAATTATTATTTCTATTTTAGCAAACACATTTCCTTTCACATTTCAGTATTTCCTTACAAGGATGAGACCCCAGAGAATAGAATACAGGAAGTCATGTGGTACTTTCTTTGTCTACTTAACAGAGAAAATGCTTCAGTTGTACTAGTACCATCAGGAAAGACCTCCTCCTTGGCCCCACCCTGATTCATGGGAGGAAGTGCTCATCCCCACATGCCAGGATGTAGTCTGACAGCCAACTCCCTACAGGAGAAAAGGATTCTTTGAAAACATGCTGAATTTCAGTAGTATCTTGGTATTGCTTTTACCCAAGCCAGGTGGTGTAGAGTTGCAATCAGTCATATTTCTCAGGTTCAATATGACAGCCCAATTAGGTTGTACAAGGGATGGATGTGTTTAAAGGAACAGAACAGAAAAAGACGATAGAGCCAACCCTGGCTTTTAAAAACTACACATTTCATGTTTGTACAGTGCTTTACTTGTTGGAAGTTTTTTTCACATGTATGATTTTAGCTGTAGGCAACAATAACTCTGAAAAGTATGGCAGGAATTATTATGCTTTTATTTTTTATTTTTTTTTTTAAAGATTTTTTATTTATTTATTTGACAGAGAGATAGAGAGAGAGCACAAGTAGGCAGAGAAGCAGGCAGATGGAGAGGGAGAAGCAGGCTCCCCGCAGAGCAGGGAGCCCGATGCGGGACTCGATCCCAGGACCCTGGGATCATGACCTGAGCCAAAGGCAGCCGCTTAACCGACTGAGCCACCCAGGCACCCTATTATGCTTTTAAAAGAGGAGGAAACTGAAGGTGGTTAACCCAGAGATGCCTGGCCAACCAGCCATGGGGTTGGGACTCAGGGGAAGATTTCCTGACTCTTTCTGGGCTGGAGTCATTGATCTTCCCTTTGTACTTTGTGGTCAAATATGGACAAAGTTTTCAGGCAGTGCAAACACTGTTTAAGCCAGAGTCCTACATAAAGCCAAGTACCTTGTATTACAAATAGTCAGTGTGTTAGTTCCTATTGCTGTATAACAAACAATCCCAAACCAGGTGGATTAAAACAACATGTATTATCTCGAGTTTCTGTGGGTCAAGAACCTGAGTAGTTTAGCTGAGTGTCTGAGTCTCTGTCTCTAAGATAAAGATATTTTGTATCTCTATAAGAGAAAACAAATAAGGTCTCTCACAGACTGAAATCAAGGTGTCAGCCAGGGCTCTAGTCATCTCAAGGATTGCCTGGAGGAATCTCTGCTTCCAAGCTCACTCGTGTCGCTGTCAGCAAGCAGGAGGGCCTCCCTGGCTGTTGACCAGAGACATTAATTCCTTGCCATATGGGCCTTTCCATAGGGCTATTCGCAGCATAGCAACTGGCCTTGACCCAGAGAAAAAGTAGAGAGAGACAGAGAGAGAGATTGAGAGAAATACCAGGGAATAAGAGAGAAACCGGAATCTTTTTATAATAGCCCAAAGTAACAGCCCATCACTTTTACCATATTGTTTTGTTAAGAAGCGAGACACAAGATGCAGCTCACATTCATGGGGAGGGGTTTACACAAATGTGTGAATACGAAGAGGTGGGGATCATTAGGCATTTTAGAGGCTGCCCACCCCACTCAGTGATTTACTTGAAGATTTTATTTTAGGCCAGCCCTTGCAGTGATGTTTTTCAGAATTTCAACAATTCAGTAGAATCTTTTTCAAGGAGAATCTAAAATATTATTGTCATTAGACAGAAAAGACTAATACCATATGATCTCACTTGTATGCAGAATCTTTAAAAAGGAGCTCATAGACAGGGAGAACAGATTGGTGCTTGCCAGAGGCAGGCGGTAAGGGGTGGGAAAATGAATGAAGGGGGTCAAAAGGTATAAACTTCCAGTGATAAAGTAAATAAGTTCTATGTATTCACATTTTGTTTTATGTTCTTCAATGATATTTGACAGTTATATTTATAAGCATACTGACACTTTTTATTAAATTTATTTCTAAATATGTTACAGTTCTTTTGTACATATAAATGGTATTTAAACTTTTTTTTACTTCCAGAACACCTGGGTGGCTCAATCAGTTAAGCGTCTGACTCTTGATTTTGGCTCAGGTCATGATTTCAGAGTTGTGAGATCAAACGCCATGTCAGGCTTTGCATGGAGCCTGCTTAAGATTCTCTCTCTCCCTCTCCCTCTCCCTTTGCTACTTCCCCTCCCCCAGCTTGCCAGCTCACGGTCTCTCAAAAAAATAAAAAAATAACTTCCTACTTTTTATTGTTAGCATAAACAAAAGGTATTAATTTTGTAAACTTTGTATCTTTCTATCTTATGAAATTCTTTTATTAATTCTAATACAAGGATCTCTTTAATTTTCTGGATATATAGGCCTCTCATCTGAAACAAAGTTACTATTTGTTCTTTTGCCTAAAAAGCCATAGGGTCAGTCATGTCCCTCCCGCCTCTGGTGTATTCCCATATTACAGGTGTTAAGGACAATCTCTCCTGGGATAAAACTCAAGAATCAATCTCTAAACACAGTAGATTTAGGGAAGGGGATTCCCAACATGGACAATAATGTCATATAGTGAAGGATAGGAGAAACCAGTTAGAAAAAAGGAGGCCAGGAAAAGGTGATATGACATCTTTAAATACCTTCTGAAAGAGGAAAAAAATAACATGGAATTCTATATCAAGCTCAAATATCCTTCAATAATGAAGGCAAAATAAAGACACATAAAACAAAACAAAAGAGAGAGAGAGAGAAAATTTATTGTCAGCAGACCTGGGCTATAGTAAATGCTAAAGAAGTTTCTTCAGGATGACAAGAAATGATAACAGATGGAAATCTGGATCTTCATAAAACAATGAAGAGGACTAGAAATGGTAAATATGTTATGTGAACATAAAGCCAGTTTTTCCTCTTAATTTTATAAAAACCCATATGATTATTTCAAAGCAAAAATTGGAACATTGTATTTTGGAGTGTATAATGTGTATAATGTGTTGTATTACATATAACAACTAGCGTAACAGATGTGGCTGGAAGATGGGCTATACACTTGCAGATTTCTTACATTTCATGTGAACTGGTATAATATTAACTCTAAATAGACTATAAAAAATAAAGAATATATACTACGATGCATACAGCAACTTCTAAAAAGTCAGTAAGAAAGAAGGGTCTGGGGCTTGTGCTTGAAGATTATAGGTGTGGCAGACTATATTTCTCCTCCCCCTCACTTTCATGAGAGGGGTAGCTGACCTGCCACTAACATTGGACTTGACTTGTGATCAGTGATCAGCAGAATCAGAGCAGAAGAACTAGTTCTGAGCCTAGATCTTAGACATATCACATGCTTCCACTTACTCCTCTAAGAATTTCTAAACTTTGCCATAAAAGTAACATGTTCCACATTATTATAGCCCCTCCAAAAGAATAAAACATGTGGATTAAATCTGACTCATCCTCAGCCTGAAGGATATATGCCCCAGCCTGCCAATATACATGTGAGTGAAAAATAAAATACTCATTGTTTTAGGATACTGAGATTTTATGACTGTTTGCTATGTAGCAAAAATTGACTCTAATACCATAGAACTTGAAAATGGGAATGGATGTAATAAATACAGCTGATACCACAGAAATACAAAAGATTATAAGAGACTACTATACACCAACAAATTGGATAACCTAGAAAAAATGGGTAAGTCATAGAAACATACAACTTAACAATGGTGAATCATGAAGAAATAGAAAATCTGAAAAGAACAATAATGAATAAGGAGATTGAATCTGTAATCAAAAACCTCCATACAAAGGCAGGCCCAGGACCAAATGGTTTTATTCATGAATTCTACCAAACATTTATAGAAGAATTAATACCAATCCTTCCCAAACTCTTTCAAAAAATGGAAGAGGAAGGGACACACTTCCAAATTCATTTTATGAGACCAGCATTATTCTGATACCAAAGCCAGCCAAGGACACTGCAAGAAAAGAAAATAGCAGACTAATATCCCTAATGGATATAGATGCAAAAATCTTCAACAAAATACTAACAAAAAGAATTCAACAATACATGAAAAGGATCAAACAGCATGATCAAATGCAGTTTATCCTTGGGATGCAAGGATGTTTCAACATATACAGGTCAATAAATGTGATATACCACATTAAAAAAAAATGAAGGATGAAAAGCATATGATCATTTCAGTAGATGTTTAAAAAAGCATTTGACAAACAAAACATCTTTTCATAATAAAAACAAATCCATGATCTCAACAAATTAGGTATAGAAGGCGTTTACCTCAACGTAATAAAGGCCATCTCTGACGAGCCCATAGCTAACATCACACCCAATAGTGAAAAGCTGAAAGCTTTTCCTCTTAGATCAGGAACAAGGCAAGGATGTCTGCTCTCATCATTCCTATTCAAATAGTATTGGGAGTCCTAGCTGGAGCAATTAGGCAAGAGAAAAAAAAAATCCAAGTCTGAAAAGAAGTAAAATTTTCCCTGTTTTCAGATGACATGATCTTATACGTAGAAAATCCTAGACTCAACTAAAAAAACTATTAGAACTAATAAACAAATTTATTAAAGTTTCAGGATACAAAATCAGCATATAAAAATCAGTTGTGTTTCTATACATTAGCAACAAACTATCTGAAAAAGAAATAAAAAGAAATCTCATTTACAATAGCATCAAAAACAATAAAATACTTATGAATAAATTTAACCAAGGATCTGAAAGATCTGTACAATTAAAACTGTAAAATAGTGATGAAAGAAAAGGAAAACACAAATAAATGGACATATATCCAGTGTTCATGATTAGAATAATTAATATTGTTAAAGTGTCCATATTCCCAAAAGTGATTTAAAGATTCAATACAATCCTTATCAAAATTGCAATGGAATTTTTCAGAGAAATAGAAAAACTTATCCTAAAACTTGTATGGAAACACAAAAGAACCCAAATAGCCAGAACAATCTAGAGAAAGAAGAACAAAGCTGTAGGCATCACACTTCTTGATTTCAAACTGTATTACAAGGCTATAATAATCAAAACAGTATGGAACTGGCATTAAAATAGACTCATAGACCAATGGAACAGAATAGAGAGCCCAGAAATAAACCCAGACATATACAGTCAGCTAATCTTTAAAAAGAGTGTCAAGAATACACAATGGGGAAAAGATAATCTCTTCAATAAATGTTCTTTGGAAAACTGGATATCCACATATAATAAAATGAAATTGGACCCTTATTATACATTGTCCACAAAAATTAACACAAAGTAGATTAAAAATTTTAATGTTAAGATCTGAAACTGTAAAACTCCTAGAAGGAAATATAGGGAATAAACTCTTTCACATTGGTCTTGGCAATGATTTTTTGGATTTGACACTAAAAGCAAAGACAACAAAACCAAAATAAATAAGTGGGACTACATCAAACTAAAATCTGTACAGCAAAGGAAATCAACACCAATAAAATGAAAAGGCATACTACGGAATGGGAGACAATATTTGCAAATCATGTATTTGATAGGGGGTTAATATAAAAAATATATGAGGTACTCCTACGACTCAATGGCAAAAACAAAACAAAATTTTTAAAAAGACCCAAATAACCCAATTAAAAAATGGGCAAAGGAATTGAATAGACATTTCTCAAAAGAAGACATACAAATGGCCAACAGATATATGAAAAGGTGCTCAAAGTCACTAACCATCACGGAAATGGCAAATCAAAGCCACAATAAGATATCCCCTCACACCTGTTAGGATGACTATTATCAAAAAGATAAGAGATAACAAGTGTTGGTGAGGATATGGTGAAAAGGGAATCCTTGTACCAATGTAAATTGGTATAGCCATTATAGAAAACAGTATGGAGATTCCTCAAAACAATTAAAAATAGAACTACCCTGTGCTCATTACATCAAGTGCCCTCCTTAATTACACAGCAATAAAGAAGAATGAACTCTTGATACAAGCAACAAAATCAGTTAATCTCAAAAGTGTAATTAATGCTCATTGCAAAAAGCCAGACAGAAA
This sequence comes from Halichoerus grypus, assembly GCF_964656455.1. Taxonomy (NCBI): domain Eukaryota; kingdom Metazoa; phylum Chordata; class Mammalia; order Carnivora; family Phocidae; genus Halichoerus; species Halichoerus grypus. Next base: position 68,419,841 of record NC_135717.1, read on the forward strand.
AGATCACATACAATTTATATGAAATTCTAGAAAAGGCAAAACTATAGTGATGGAAAGTTGATCAGAGGTTTTTAGGGGCAGATGGGGAGAATGGGGTTGGCTGTAAAGGGATATGAGGAAATTTTTTTAGGTAACATAAATGTTTTATATTGTGATTGTGGTGGTAGTTTTTAATAGGTTTTTTTGTTTGTTTTTTACAAAACTCAATTGTATGCTTAAAATTGGTGAATTTTATTGAAGGTAAATTATATTTCAATAAAGATGTTTTTAAAGAAAACAACAAAAAAAAAATAGAACTACCATATGATCTAGCAATCCAATTTCTGGGTATACAGCCAAAGGAAATGAAATCAGTTTTTTTTTTTAAGATTTTATTTATTTATTTGAGAGAGAGAGAGTGAGAGAGAGCATGAGAGGAGAGAGGGTCAGAGGGAGAAGCAGACTCCCCGCTGAGCAGCGAGCCCAATGCTGGACTCGATCCTGGGACTCCGGGATCATGACCTGAGCTGAAGGCAGTCGCTTAACCAACTGAGCCACCCAGGTGCCCTGAAGTTGGTTTTTTGAAGTAATGTCTGAACTCCTATGTTCATTGCACCATTATCCACAATAGCCAAGATATGGAAACAACCTAGGTGTTCCTCAACTGGTAAATGGATAAAGAAATTATGGAATATGTACAATAGAATATTATTCTACCTTTAAAAAGAAGAAAATTATACCATTTGCCATAGTGTGGATGGACTTGGAGGACATTATGCTAAGTGAAATAAGCCAGAAACAGAAGGACAAATACTATATGATACCAGTTATATAAGGAATCTAAAATAGTCAAACTCATAGAAACAGGGTGCAGAATTGTCTAGGCAGAAGGGGAAACGAGGAGGCAATAGTCAAAGGGTACAAAGTTTCGGATATGTAAGATGAATAAGTCCTAGAGATCTGTACAGCATAGTGCTTGTAATTAACTAAAATAATGTATTGTATACTTAAAATTTTGCTACGAGGGTAGCTCTTAAGTGCTCTTATCACAAAGAATAATAAAAATAATAAAGAGGGCAGAAGGAAACTTTTAGAGGGAATAGACATGTTTAGGGCACAGATTGTGGTGATGGTTATTGGGTGGATACTTATCTCCAAATCCACCAAGTTGCAAACATTACATTGCATACCACTTTTTGTATGTCAAATATACTTCAATAAAGTGGTTCAAAAAAAAAAAAAGTTTAGTTGCTTTGTGGGACATTCAAGGCCCTTAATAATCTGTCCCTATTCTATCTCAGGTAACTCTTCAGACTAGCCAAATTGTTCCCTTCTTCTTCTTCAACTTATTACTTTATTCACAGTCCTCCATTCACTGGAGAATGAGTTATGGAATATCTCTCATGAGCCAAGCACTGTTTTAGATGCTGAGGTTGGATAGTGATGAACGTGACAGACGGAATTTTTACAGTCATGATTTTATATCCCAGGAGGCTTCAGATTGTATATTACTTAGTGGACTTTATGTTTGGTAAAGTCAGTACCTTAAAGAGACTTGCTTGAGTTTTACTACTTTTTTGCCAGCTTTTTTGAGGAATGATTGACAAAAAAGGTATCTATTTAGGGTGTACAATGGGGTGTTTTGATATAACTTGTGTAATGATTACTACAATCAAGCTAACATTCATCTGCTCATATAGTTATCATTTTTGTATGTGTGTGTGGTCAGAACACTTAACATCTACTCTCTTAGCAAATTTCAAGGATGTGAACTACTTTATAGTAATGTGATTATAGTTTATGTAATTCTGTATAGTTATATAAATACGTGTGTGTGTGTACAGTTGTATAGTTAATGCAATGTATTATTGTTAATGCAATGCTGTACATTAGATCTCTAGAACTTCTTCATCCCATAAATGAATGTTTGTACCCTTTGGCCAACAACTCCCCAGTTCCCCCATCTCCCAGCACTTGGCAATCACCATTCTACTCTCTGTTTTCCTAAGTTCAACTTTTATAGATTCCACATATAAGTGGTACTATGCATCACTGTCAAAATTTGTTATTTTTGTGGGGGTTTTTTGATGATAGCTATCCTAATGGGTGTGAGCTGATAACTCAGTGGTTTTGGTTTGCATTTCTCTGATAATTAGTGATACTGAGAACCTTTTCACATACCTGTTGGCCATTTGTGTCTTTTTATTTTATTTTATTATGTTATGTTAGTCACCATACAATACATCATTAGTTTTTGACGTGGTGATCCACGATTCATTGTTTTCGTATAACACCCAGTGCTCCATGCAGTACATGCCCTCCTTAATACCCATTACCAGGCTAACCCATCCACCCACCCCCTGCCCCCTAAAACCCTCAGTTGGTTTCTCAGAGTCCATAGTCTCTTATGGTTCATCTCTCCCTCTGATTCCCCCCCTTCATTTTTCCCTTCCTTCTCCTAATGTCCTCCATGCTATTCCTTATGTTCCACAAATAAGTGAAACCATATGATAATTGACTTTCTCTGCTTGACTTATTTCACTTAGCATAATCTCCTCCAGTCCCATCCATGTTGATGTAAAAGTTGGGTATTCATCCTTTCTGATGGCTGAGTAATATTCCATTGTATATATGGACCACATCTTCTTTATCCATTCGTCTGTTGAAGGGCATCTCGGCTCTTTCCACAGTTTGGCTATTGCGGACATTGCTGCTCTGAACATCGGGGTGCATATGGCCCTTCTTTTCACTACATCTGTGTCTTCTTTTGAGCAATGTCCATTCAGTTCCTTTGCCCATTTTTAAAATTATTGTGTTTTTACTTTTGAATTGTAGGAGTTCTTTATATATTTTAGGTATTAATCTTTTATCAGATATATGGTTTGCAAATGTTGTCTCACATTGTGTAGGTTGCCTTTTCATTTTGTTGATTGTTTCCTTAAGGCAACTAACCTTGATTTAGTTGATAATGAGACTTATGAGCAGATTTGTACAGGACCAATGTAAGACAGTTAGAAGATCAATCAAGAAGTGGTGTGCAGGAGAAGAGGATAGAGATACTGGAAGGAAAGAGACCCATTAAGATATTGCTGGAATGGTCCAAGCCAGATATAAGGGCCTGACCAAGGCGATGCTAGTAGAAAGGGCAGGAGGCACTATGATGAAATTACTGATTGTTCCTGGCAGCTGATTAAGGGTTGAAAGTGAAAGGCCTGGATCATCCAGGGCCTGGATCATTTTAGGAAATACAGAACTTGACAACCCAAACACAACATCTAAGTGGGCAGTTGGAAACAGGGACCTAGATCTCAGGAGATGAGTTGCAGGTGGATCTGGGAGTTACAGATCACTCTTAACTGATTTGACCCACATTTGGAGTCATGAAAGAGGGTGACATCACCAAGGGATAAATGAGTGTAGCAAGAGAAGTAGATCAGAAAGAGAATTTGGAAAATGTTGTTTACATTTATGTAGTTCTTATAGGAGGAGAACAGTTGGACCAAAAAACAAAAATGAAAACAAACAACCCCCACGCCCTGCAGGAAACAATGCACAGATGCAGAAAAAAAAGGGAGAAAGGGTGTCAACATGCTGCTGAAGAGACTGGATGCAAAAGCATGCAGTGAGTTTGGTCATTGGAGGCCATTCTTAACTGATTATTAAGGATCAAGAAAGGAAAGCAAATGGCAACAAGCAGAGCAAAGAGGGTATGGGGGAAAATCCACAGCACATGTGAGAACTATGGAAGCAAATGAAGGACAGGAACGGGCAGGCACTGAAGGTAGAAGCCAATTTAGGAAAGGCTTTGTTTATGATGGGGAGGTCTGAGCACATCTGCCCCCATAGAAGGGGGCAGAGCCACTGGAGAGAGATCAACTGTGCAAAGGAACAAGAGCAAAGAACTGATGGAGCCAAGGCGTCGAGAAGTCAGAAGGGATGGAAATGAGAGCTGGTGCAGCCTGACAGCCTTTAGAAAGAGAGTCTCTAATCACCTGTTTGTCAACACTGACATATTTACTATTTACCTATCTTGTCCACACTTCATAGTGTGGCTTCAGGAGCAGGACAACCTCTTCCAATCGCTCTGCTTCTCTGGGTCTGATATCTAGCCTGATAGCTGGAAAAAAGGAGGGAGGCACTTAATAAAATCCCTGATGATGGTAATGGTATCTATTTCTACTTTCCAGACATTCCACACATTCTTAGCCTATTTTTGAGCAGAAGGTGGGGCAGGTATTGTTCTACTAATTGCTAGTGCCAAAAATGGGAGCACAGATTTGGATGTTAAGATCAAAGTCACATAGCCAAGAAAGGGGGCCATGTTTCTGTTTATCCCCTAGATAGCCCCACATTGCTTTGTAAAACCAGTGTGACATAATCACCCCTGCAACATACACACACACGCACACACACCCTCAACCAAAGGAACAGCTTTCACAGAATGCTAATTGTTCCAACAAAAATACTTGAACTTTCTGTAGTTCCTTCCTTTCTTTTTTTTTAAAGATTTTATTTATTTATTTGACAGACAGAGACACAGCGAGAGAGGGAACACAAGCAGGGGGAGAAAGCAAGCTTCCCGTGGAGTGGGGAGCCTGACGTGGGGCTCGATCCCAGGACCTTGGGATTATGACCTGAGCCGAAGGCAGATGCTTAATGACTGAGCCACCCAGGCGCCCCTCTGTAGTTCTTTTCATCCGACCCTGATATTTTCCTTGAAAATGAACCACAGTAGCTCCAAGGAGCATGGAGAAAGGGAACAGATGGACAATGAGATAAAGGAGTTTGGATTTGCCTAAGAAATATAATTAAACCTTGGGATTTCCAGGCTTTTCCAACTATATAAAAACTGCCAATAATCTTTCTAATTATTAGAAATTCCACTTAAATAGTCATTTCTCTGGATGATGATAAGATAGGGGTTACTATGTACAGGGCACTGTTTCCATCTCTTTATATATATAATCTCACTTGATCCTAGCAAGAATTATGTGGTGAAGGTATTTCTACCTTGCTCCTCATTTACAAATGGGGAAAACTCGCTTGGAGAATGTGAGGCTGCTCACACTTATAAGTGGTGGGGCTAGGATTTGAACTCTGCAAATCTCACACCAGAGCCTGCATCTCAACCACTATACAAGGCCGTGTCTCCAGAGACAGGCACGAGTCACTTTTCTTCATTATACTGGAAAATTGTGAAACCTACTTGGAATTTCATAAAGACATCTCTACATATGGTTAGGAGCCACTCGTTTAAATGAGCATGTTATCATGTCTTTTTTTTTTTTTTCCTACCCAGTGAAGAATAGTGGAGGTAAGTCAGTCACTTTGGCTTTAAAAATAAGCTAACTCAGTGGTTTACCTGGCATACCACCACCATTCCTGTCCTCAGCATACATGAGGGCAGCAAAGTGTGCTTGTCACTTCTAATCTTATAATTACCGAACAGGGCAGTAAATGCTCAGGCTATAGAACAATGTCAGTCTCAAGAGCAGCAACTCACCAAATGGGAGAAAATATTTTCAAATCATATATCTGATAGGGGACTAATATCCAAAATATATAAGGAACTCCTACAACTCAGTAGCAAACCCCCCAAACAATCCAATTAAAAAATGAGCAGAGGGGGGTGCCTGAGGGGCTCAGTCAGTTAAGTGTCTGACTCTTGATTTTGGCTTAGGTCATGATCTCAGGGTTGTGGGATCGAGCCCTGCACCGCGCTGGGTGCTTAGCCTGCTTAGGATACTCTCTCTCCCTCTCCCTCTGCCCTTCCCACCCCCACTCATGTCCTCTCTCTCTCAAAAAGAAAAAAAAATGGGCAGAGGATCTGAATAGACATTTTTTCCAAGGAAAACATGCAGACGGCCAACAGACATGTGAAAAGATGCTGAACATCACTCATCATCGTGAAATAAAATCAAAACCACAGTGATATATCACCTCACACCTGTTAGAATGGTTGTTACAAAAAGACAAAAAATAAAAAGTGTTGGTGAGGATATGGGAAAAAGGGGAACCATTGGTGGGGATGTAGATTGGTGCAACCACCATGGAAAATAGTATGGAGGCTTCTTCTTAGTTCTGCCAACAGGGGCACTTAGGGGAGATTGGCAAGTGGGAGGAGGGTGAAACGGGCTCCCCTCCTTGTTTCCAGTTCTGACCACTGTTGCCATCGCAGCAGGAGAAAGCAGGCTCCACCTGCCCACTTCCTGACTGCTGCCAGCACCAGCCATGCTCACGCTGTGCCTGTCCAGAGACGCCAATAGCAGCTAGACTCAGCTGGGCTGTCCTCTCTCACGCCCTGCACCAGGCCCCTGGGAGCATTTGAGCATCTGCAGGGCACACTTTCATCTGCACCAGTGATCTGAATACCCACTGGGTTATGCCTCCATCCAGAGATCCACACTGTGGATATAAGCACCTCCAGACAGAAGCCCACCTCCAAATCTGGTGGTCATCCTCGATGCCCTACTCAGAGGTCAAGGCACCAGCAGTGCGAGGCTTTCCTCTTAAGATCTCCTCCCCAGAGCCTGGTATGCTGTCTTCAGAGGCTGGGGTATCAGCTGTGCAGAGACACTTCCCTCCCCAGAGGTTTGGGTGAGCCCTCCTCCAATCCCTTGGGCCTGGTAACAATACCTCTTCTCGTTTTCCTACCAGCCCTGCATGGTAGTTCCTGCTGTGCAGGATCTCTGGCTTACTTTGGCATCCATATGTTTTTCTCTTAGCCTTCCAATGCCCACTTTACAGTTTTTGTGCATTGCAATACCTAATGTGCTTTCTCTTTTCCTGACTAGAACCTAACTGATATTGCATTTAGGGTACCAGAAGGAGGGAGTCCCAAGAAACAGACCCTCAAAATGGGAATTTGCAGTTGATTTGTCCCTGTCTTTGGCCTTGAAAGCAATGCTGAGCCCCTTGCCAATGAAACACTGGGTATTGGCAATTCATGCATGCGCAGTGGCATCATGATTAATTGATATTATCTACGGTTGCTTGCAGCAAAGTGGCCAATGAAGACAAGGTTTTGAGAAACCAGATGGCTGCTTCTGACTATACTGGAGAATTTACAGGAAGAAAATGAGAAGGTCAGGTCTTTAAACTTTCAGCTCTGTTTCTTGGTAGAATAGCACACAGTATGTAGGGTGTATATTTGCTCCAGAATCTGAAGGTACTTCTACTTGTAGGAGGTACAAAGTGTAACTCTTATCTTCCACTTTGGAGATGATATCCTGACATGCTCTTGAGTGCTGAACCCCCTAAAAATGAGAGGAGGTATGGTGGTGGACATCTTAGAATAAGCACAAAGTGAGAGGCTATTTCTGTCCTATGTGAATGCAGCGGAGTGGCATTTGCAAGAGGCTCTCAATAAGCAGATGAATAAGATGACACACTCTGTGGATGTTGGCCAGCTTTTCCCCTCAATCATAAGGTGCTTAGTCAATGGGCCCATGTTTAAAGTGGCCATGTTGGCAGCGATGGAAGCCCCACATCTTTTCACAACATGGACTTTTCCTCACCAACGTTAATCTGGCTGTTGCCACTGCTGAGGGCTTAACCTGCTGATAGCAGAAGTGTGTACTGAGCCCCTGATATGATGTCCTTCCTGAAGGCCATCTGCAGGCATGGTGATTATGTTGGATTCCTTCGACTCTATTAAGGAGAGAGAAGCAATTTATACTATTGGAATAAGCCCTTATTCTAGACGAGGGTTTGTCTTTCGCCTGTACTACTTCTGCAACATCTTCATCCATGGACTTATGGAATGTGTTATTCTCTGTCATGGTGTCCCTCACAACTTTGCTTCTGGCCAAAGAACTCATATATAACAAAAGAAATACAGCATTGGGCTTATGCCTATGGAATTCACTGGTCTTATCATGTGCCTCATCACCCAGAAACATCTGGCTTCATAGAACATCAGAATGGCCCTTAGACAAGGCACTTACAATACAAGTTGAGAAACAACACCTGAGATGTGGGGACACCATTCTGCAGTGTGTGGTAATTGGTATATGGTGCTGTTTCTCCCATAACCAGAGTATAAGGGTCTAGAAACCCAAGAGATGAAGAAAGACTTGGCTCCTATCCCTAGCAAACCCACAGGAGAAATGTTCCTTCCCATGTCAGCAACTTTGGGTTTAGAGGTCTAAGTTAACAACAGATGCATGCTTCCACTGGGGACACAATGATTCCACTGAATTGAAAGTTGAGACTTTCACCTGGACATTTTGGGCTTTCATGCCACTGAACTAATAGGCCACTATCTGGGACAATTAATACTGCTTACCAAGCAGAAAATGTTGCTGCTACACTCCAGGGACAGGAAGGACTATGTCTAGAGCCTAGAGGATTCTTTGGGGGCAGCTCTTAGTCCAATCGCTGATGGAAAATGCTAGTAACCTAAGAACAATAGGACTATACAAGATTCAGTCTCTTAGAAATAAAAGTGAAAGAAACAAAGTAGAGAATGCTGACCAACTGAGGGGCTAACTGGCTGTGGGGAAATCGCCTGTAGAATGAGAAATGGAAGAGGGAAGTTCTAGAAACCAACAATGGTTGTGTGTCTCATACAGAAATGAAACTGTAGCAGCTGTGCATTGTCCCCTTTGCTTGTTGTTGCATCGTTTTATGTAAGTCTTGCTGTCAATGGTTGGCTTTATAATTTCACCTCTAGGTTATGGAAGTGCATGTGGTATTGTGACTGAAGTAGAAAAGGAATTCGCCGAATCTGAGATGGGTAGAGGACAGTTGGGACCCTGTGTTTCACCTTTTTGGGGAGAGAGTGAGAGTGTCTTCATTTGTAAGAAAGACTGATACATCTTACAGGGCATAAGCAAGTTGTTATTGTATGAACTCTCAAGTGAGGGTAGAAGGTTGTGTATGGATATTGCTGGCCAAAGGACTCCTGTCTGTTAGCCTGAAACCATTCTTTTATATTTTGCTCTGTGACTTTGGGGCTGAAACCCTGCAAACTGCATTTCCCAATCTCCCTGGCCAGTTTCCTACTAATTCTTTTAATGATAAGTCCTAGAGGAGAGTTGGAAGGTGGAAGAAGAGGAGGAAGGGACCTCCTGTAGACTCCTACCTCCACATGTGTGGATATCAGCGGGGTGGGACTTTCCTCGAGAGGTCTGTGCAGCAGTCCTGCAAGGCCCCTCATCCAAGCCCATAGTTTGATAACATCACCTCTTCCATTTTATTCCCCCAAACTGCTTCTGCAGTTATCAATTTCTGGGTTATTCTAGCATCTCCATTTTGTTCTTTCAGCCTTCCAACACCTGTGTAACCAATTTCTTGTATTACTCAATCCTCTCTGTTGGGCTGTGTGGTAATTGATATACGGTGTATGATTTCTGCTTTCCTAACTGGACTTCACTCTTACCACTCTCTACCCTACTATAACAGACACGGTAATCTCTTTATCTATCCATCCATCCATCCATCCATCCTTCCACCTCCTATCTAACATATCCTAATTAATTAGCAAGGATTGCCAGCAAGATGATTTTCATGAAGAATTCTTGAGTGAGGTCAGAGAGCTTTCAGCAGAATTCTAAAATGACAAAGCTTGCCTTTGCCTCTTCTCTCCTTCTTCTTTGGTCCTGTCCCTTCATCCTAGGAGAATTCCAATGTCCCCTCCCTTCGAGATCTGTGCTTTCTTCTTTTAAACATAACTAACATATGAAAGCTTATGGAGAATGGTGCAAGGAATCATTGGTACTTTAAAAAACACCCTTGAAGCTGCCAAAGTTTTTTATACTCAAAGGAACCCAGCAAAGTGTGATGGTAACATGACCTGGCAGGTTAGTATGGAAGGGTTACACTAGTCCATCCTGATCAAGAGATTGAGTGGGTCCCATGGTAGTTTTCTGAAATTTTGGAGCCTCTGGAGTGGATGATATGCAAAAATCAAACAAAATAAATGACTTTTCAGGAAGATAAATCAGATGCAAAATACTTCAGCACTCTTGAACTTGGTATTCTCTTCTTGGTAATGTCAAGGAGAGAGAATGGCCAAAGACTGGCAGCCTGAGTGCGTGTAGAAACCAAGGGCTCTCTCTTTGTGTTATTTACTTTAAAGTAGGTCAGTTAGGATGGTTCTGCTGTAAGTAGCAGACAAGCCAACTTACAATTACTTAAGTAATGTAGCATTCCATCCCTAGATATATATGCAAGAGAAATGAAAAAAATATGACTGCATGAAAGCTTCTACATGAACATTCATAGCAGTACTATCCATAATAGTCAAAAGGTAGAAATGACCAACATGTTCATCAAATGAGGAATGGTGGTGTATCCATACGCTGGAATAGTATTCATCTATAGGAAGGAATGAAGTCCTTATATGTGTTGCCATATGGATGAAGCCCGAAAACATTATGCTAAGTGAAAGAAACCAGGCACAAAAGAGCAATTTATTGTATGATTCCATTCATTTGAAATGTCCACAATAGGTAATTCCATAAAGACAAAATAATGGTTGCGTAGGCTGTGGGGAATGGGAGGACTGGGGAGGTGAGAACTAAAAGGTATATGGGGTTTCCTTTGCAGATGGTGAAAATGTCCTACCAATGATTTATGGCGATGGTTGTGCAACTCTGTGAATATATTAAAAACCATTAATGGTGCACTTTCAGTTGTTGGATTCTATGGTATGTGAATTATATTTTAATTTATTATTACCAAAATAATTACTTAAATAATAAGGGAATTTATTTCTTTTATAACAGGATGTCCGGAATTAGGTCGGTTTAGAAGTTGACTAATTCAGTGGTCTAACCACGTCATCAGAGCCCTAGGTTCTCTTCATCTTCCTGCTCTGCCATTTTTAGTTAGCTGCCCTCATGGTTTTACGACAGCGACAGCAGCTTCAGACACCCCGGGGTCAGAAAAGGGAGGGTTCTTTTCTTATGTCTCTTTATATCTGGAAGAAAAGCCTTTGCCAGTGGTATCCAAGCTAACCATCCATCATACCCCAAGGACTAGAACTGCTCTCCTACCAAACAGTAATCCAGTCCCAGGAAGGGGAGGGGTGTCACCCTGACTCGGTTAGTGCCATCAGGTTGAATCCTGAGTCCTAAGGAGGAGAGGTGGTTGCTGGAATTTAACCAGGGCTCTGTCAGCGTGGACGAGGGTGACGATGGCTGCAGGGAGGCAGCGCCAGCATCTGCCAAAGAGGATGTAGAAACCAACATTTTCTTGCAGGAAGAACGGAACCAGAGTTAGCTATGAATTTACTTCTGTCTGTCTGTCTGTCTATCTCTATCATCTACCTACCTACCTACCTATATACACACAGATTTAAAATGCCTACACTTTTGACTTCTTGTAACTAAAGGGTGTGTGTTTTTACTTTTTTTTTTTTTTAATCTTCCAAGACTTGCCTTTCCATCAAAGTGTCCCCTGTCAGGGAAGATTAGAAGGACTCACGCTGACGTGAGCTGGCTCGGCGGGCACCCCCAGCCTCCGAGGGGCGTTGTGCTCCCGTGCCAAGTCTGCCTGGCTGCCTCAGCGGGCACAATTCTGGCTGAGCAGGAGCAAAGCCAGGAGGGGAGGGCACTTGGCTGAAGTCTCCATGGGGTGAAGTGCACACCCTCGGTCTTGGCCTCGCCCACCCCTCAACCGTTTCCAACCCTGGTCGCTGCCTTTGCCGACACGGGCAAGGGGTCCCCGTGAGTTGCCCCGTGACATGTGGTTGTGTTTAACTCTACAGAACTTTGAACCAACCTCAAGCTGCGCCAGTGGGGAGATCAAAGTCAATAAAGTGTATGTATTTTATAAACGGTGAACTTCTGTGAAGAAACCAAACTCATTTAAGCCAAAGCCAAGGGGAGTGTTATGTTTTGACTGATGCATAAAACAAAGAAAGAAGGTTATTTCCCCCTGTGTGTTATTTGGGTTTTTTTTTTTTAAGACTGTTTATTAAAGTCCATACTTTAAAATAAACATAGAGAACTCTCGTGTTCTTTTTGTAAACACATCAGAGTCCTTTGAAGCCATGGATAATGAGTATGATAGCAGATGACTGTTTATCCTCTCCTGGGCTCCATGTTTAGTTAGCTGGGTCTTGAAAACTTTAAACCTCCTTCTCCTTGAGAGAGATTTTCAGAATTGACTCTGGTAGAGCGGGGGGCGGGGGGGGGGGGGAAGACCTCAGGAGTTAGTTAGCATCTATATTCAAACTTCTCTGCAAACACGGTCCTCCCCCAGCCCTCCCCCCGGGGGGGGCACCCAGCCTGGGCCACCGGCTCCTCTTTCCCCGTGTTAGCATCAAACCAAAACCCACTGGAGTCCCCCTACCTGCCCGACTGGGTCCCTTCTCGGCCTCTCCACACAGCCGCATGCTGGTACACTTGGAACCTTGTCTCGGGCAGGAGAGGACCCAGAGTTTGTGACACTTGCGGTTTTCTGGGGTGTGACTAGTCCCACCCATGTCACCCATGGAGCACTGGGCGCGGAGAGATGGGCACAGTGCTCGGGCAGCCGGCCTCCATTGGGCACCACAGCCTCCACCTCTGTCCTCCTTTGCCCACATTTCCCTCCTGCGCCTGGGAGTCAGCAGACTTCATGTCAGTAACTGTTTCTAAGGGGCAGTTTCCCCCACTGTGGGGAAACGTTCTCTTCTTGTCCAAATGGCCCTCTCCTTATAGTGCAGAGATACTGACTTCCATTTTCCTTGCTCCCCCAGCCTGCAGAGATCTGCCGGGCTATTCTGGTCACTTCCTTTGGACAGTTCCTTGAATTGTTTTGATGCCATTGTATGATTCACCGAGTCCAGCTTCCTTTCCCTTCTGAGGCAGCTGGGAAAATCAGGCTCCCTTCATATTTTCCTCTGATAATGGCTGTATCCTGAAGTCATTCATGCCCGGCTGGGCAGGGGGTGGTGTGAGCTGTGGGCCCAGCGCCCAGGTCCCCCAGGCATCGGTGATGTTCCTTGATGGGTGGGAAGCCCTTCTGGCAGGTGTCTGGGGTGAGGCAGGTTTGATGAGAGCTTGGTCCAAACACATAAACACAGATCTAGACATCATGGTTTAAAGGCTGGAAGCTTGAGTCATGCCTTGTGAGGAGACTGGACCCTCCCTGATGATCCATGGGGTTAGCAGGGGCATTCTGGGGGCCAGGCAGGGCCGGGAGACAGCTCTGGCCTGGCTGTCCTTGCCTCTCGGAGTCTGACTCCTTTCTCATCAGCTCGCTGGGGTTAAGAAAATCATCTTAGAAATCAAAGATGGCAGGGCTTTCTTAGGACCATTTGGATCCAGGTACCCACCGTGGCTTCTCAGCCGAGGTGGGAACTGAGATGAGAGGTGGCAAGAAAGCTGACCATGGGCTTCCTCCCGCCAGGCCACACTGTGATTCTGTAAGCACCTGCTGCCTGCTCGGGGTTCCGAGGGGAAAGGGAGAAGGGGTGATCCTTTGGAAGGGCTTATGCCCACGTAGTTGGAAGTAGGAGAAAATAGAGCCCCACGAACAGTTAGAGTGACAGCTTTGTCCTGTCCCCTCCTGGCCACCTCCGGTCGATAACTGTTGTGGACACTGATCATAACAGCAGGAAGAGAGCTCAGCTATTGCCCAGTGAGTACGTGCAAACCGCCCTGCACCTGTTACCCCATTTAACTAGTGCATTAGCCCAGGGACATACGTATTTTGTTATTATTCCCATTTTATAGCCAGGAGACTGAGGCTTACAAGGAAAGTTACGAATTTGTCCAAGGTCACAACAGAGCTGAAGCCTGAGCCTGGATTTAAGTGGCTTCAAAGGTTTTCTTCCTGTCACTATCCAACCATGCTTCTCTGAACCCCAGTGTGTGTGTTTGTGTGTGTGTGTGTGTGTGTGTGTGTGTGTGTGTGTAGTGTGCTAGGATTCCTGTTCTGGTCATGTCCTCCTAGAACATACTAGTAACAAGACCATGTCCTAGCTTTGGTACCACGCTCAGCCAAGCCTAGGATAAGAGGAGGAACAGAACGTCTCCCACTTTTGCCCCAGAGACCCAGCAGCCTGCAGGTTTCCCAGAAGAAGCAGCGCTAAGTGCCCAGTAGGCTCTAGAACTGCCCTGTGTCTGTCCCCATCTCTCCCAGTTTCCGCCTCTCCTCTGGAGTCCTTGTTTCCAGCTGGCTGACTCAAACCTGCATTCCTCTGTCCCATCTAATCTTTTCGGGAGCTGACCCAGCCAGACGGCCAGCCTGGCTTTTCCTTTCACTTTGGCCCTGGGACTCTGAGCCTGGGCCCTGTGCCTCTGCTCATGCTCTGCAGTCTACACGCGAGGCCTGCTCCGCTCCTGGACCTGGCTCGTTGCCCGCCAGGCCACGCACTGCCGGGAGGAAGGCAGAAGGAGGCCCAGCCACTTTGCTGCTTGTTCCTTGAGCGGAGACATGGACCCCGGCTCCGTTCTTCCCTGTCCTCCGTGCCTGACTGTCTCACTGATCCAACTGGAGTGTGTGATTGCTCCTCCTCCTGGTGGCAGCACACATCCAGCCATGGTAAATCAGCTCCGCTAATTGGTCAGTTAATTAATGAACATGGGTGGCAATTCCCAGTGTGGAAGATGAGACAGGGACCGGGTCTGTATGTGGCCTAGTTAACCAGGGGTGACGTGGGGAAAATGACTTACCTCTCTCTTCCCGTTTCCGTATCTGCACAATGGAGAGATAATAATAGAATTTACCTCATGCTGTTGTTTCAAGGATTAAATGAGCTAACATATGCAAAGTGCTTAGAACAATGTTTGGCACAGGGTCATCCCTATCTAAGTCTTAGATAATTCATATTATTGGACATACATTACTTCACTTCCTCTGGGGGGTCCTAATTTGCGGTCATTGAGCAATGGATGGCCAGATCACCGAACCAAAATAAACTAATTTTCTCCGTTAGTTCAAACCACATTAGTAACCAATCAAATTCATAGCATGGCACTTGGCTTAATTAGCTCTGGCTGGCTCTTAATTCCAGTTGACCCAGAATTACTGGACAGTGTCCAGGGGTCTGAATTAGTTAAGTGTACCTCCAAAGGTAAGAAGGAACTTTTAGCAAAGAGATCATCTGGTCTTTTAAATTCTTAAAATTCCCCATGTAGTTTTGGACAAATCACACAGTCCTCCTGCCCACCCAACATTATCGTATCCAGATGGTCTCATGAGTGCTCAGCATTTTCAACGAGCTATAATGGGAATATATCTTAAAAATCAGAAAGAATAGCCCCTGCTTGCAAGTCTAGTATGTAGACCACAAAATAACAGTAAATTCCAAAGCAAGTAGTCAGTAGCATAGACTGAAAAATGAGCAATATGTGATGAGTAACTTCTTAACCAACTCAATATAACAAATCCAGTGGAGCTTTGATGCTCCGAGCTGGTGACCTGTTTGAGACCACTGTTTGGTTTGCAGTATCTCTGGTCTCCACTGGGTTGGCTCGGGACCTATGTGGAGCAAGGCAGATTCTCAGAACCCTGGCAGGAACCCTGGCCCTCCTGCCATAGCGGCTCTGAGCCCAGGAAAGAGGCTGCTGGTGTCTCCCAGCATGGGCAGCCACGCTGCTCTGGTTTACTTAAGCTTACCACTCTGGTACTGCTGCTGAGCTGTCCAGAGAGCCGAGTAAATAAATAGCCCGCCCACGGGGAGGACAAGAAGTTCTCGTCCTTCCACCGTGGAGAGGAAGAGTGACACGTTCATAGCCGTCAGTACCTTCTCTCAGCCTGGGAAAAATCAAGGAGACCTTTGTTGTAACGTAATTGTTAAGCTGATTGTACACTCACACCAAGACAGTGTGTACCGTAGCTGACCTTGAAGATTCTGAGGGCCATCTGTCTCGTAAGACACACGGTCTCAGACAATAGTCCCTTTTGCTACAGGGTCGGATCAGGGTGCTCATTCCCACTGAATGTGGCTTCTTACTGGGCACTGGGTTTTGAGATGTGATAGCAAATGTGTGTGCACCTGAGCACGTGTGTGTGTGTGTGTGTGTGCACGTGGGCACGTATGTGTGTGTGCTGGGCACCCATCATGGTTGCTCAGGAACCTGAGGCCAGGATTGGGGTTCTCAGACTTACGGCTGTGCCCCCACTTGCTTGTTTTTACCAACACATGAAAATGACCATGAGGACCCGAGAGAAGTTAGGGTCACAGCGTTTTCAGAGTAGTAACGTGTTAGACACGTTGAACGTTGACCGATGGAAAGTACAGGATGGTATTTGGAAGTGGGGGGTGGGGGTCAAAGCCCACCCGACCGTTGGGAACTCGGATGTAAGAAACCATGTGCCTCGCAGAGACTTTTCCCTGAGAAACACTGACATGGAAAGTGTGGTCCGTCAGAGTGCACTCATCCCCTCCCCCCCACGGCGAGGGGGTTGGGACCCATCCCCTCCCAGCACACCAGCAGCAGCCCAGTGAATCTCTTTTTGTGACCATTTTGTCCATGTGCTCTGCTCCCATTTCCATACTCAGCGTTCTCATTTTCCTCCCCTTTTCCTCCCACTGAGACCTCCCGAGGAAGAGAGTGATGAACTCATTTCCCCTATGATGCCAATTACTGATCAAGCCTGAAGTGTTATTCTCTCCAAGATAATGGTCTCTTAAGAGGGAGGAAGATAATAGTCTTTAAGTGTAGAATTCAGTGTGGAATTTCAGGCATCAGTGAGCGAATGTGTATTGGGGTTGCAATACACACACGTGTGCCCACATGACCACGCACACAATCGCCTATGATAGGCTCATCTGCACGGCTCGCTGGAGAGGGCAGAGCTGGCTCTCCTCACTGTAGGGGAAAAGACGGAAGACACTGTCCAGACCCCGTCTGTCGTTCCTTCCTCCCCGATCCTTACTGAGTGCCTCGCGCTCACAGGCACGGTCCTGGATGCTTCCTTTTCTCCCTTGCTAAACTGCAGACTCGTCGAGGCTTGTGTCTGACACGCGGCAGCTCGTCAGCGCGTGGACTGAAGGAAGGAGGGTGAGTTCCTTCTGGAAGCACTGGTCTGAGGCCCGCTCTGATGGCCCGCACCCCCCGGGGCCCCCGTCTAGCGTGCTGTGGCCCTCAGGGCAGGTGGCATGTCCAGCAGCCTTTGCTAAACCTCGCTCTTGGTTGAGTGCCGGTGTTCGTCCCCAGCTCTGTGGCTCCGCAAGCCCACATTCTTGAGTCGGGGACAAAGCAGGGGCTGGACGCCGGTGTCGGATTGCATAGCCTTGGCCTGTAGCGCTGTTCCGTGCGCCCTGCTCCCCGGCGCTCTCCCCCTGACCACTGGGCGAGCACAGACATTCCATTTCTTCCCTCTAGCAGTCGGGCCCTGCCAGGATTCCTGTCTGAATTCCTCGTCATTAATAGTGATGTGCTCTCCGCCCGGAAGTTCCTAAGAGCTCGTTGCAGTGGATAATGATTGTTTTTGCAGGAGGGACCCCGATGGTTTTTCCGTTTCTGTTTCCATAATATGTCCCGAAACCCACACTTCATTGAAAGCAGATGGCGAACGCGTCCCTCGACGTGCAAGGGGAGACGCCGGGCCGGGATGGCTCTGATGTGTCTGCCTGCTGGGCAGCCCTGGCACCGAGAGCGGCCGGGACGCCGGAGCCCCCAGCCTGGGCTCTGGGCAGGAGTGCACGAAGCACGGCCAAAACGAGGCCAGTCTGGACCGCTGGGATGAAGGAAATCAGAAAGGGCGGGCGCGGGCGTATGCGCGCGGGGGGCTGGTAGGGTGGGGAGAGCTGCGCAGGGAAGAGAAAAGCCGAGGGAGGAGACAGCCAGGACTCTCGTTGACATGCTCTTGAGTCTTGCCGGGTCAGGTTGTCGGCAGCTGCCTCTCTGGAGGCAATCGGTACCAAAGCCTCAGCCGTGGAGACCCAGGCCTGACCCGTATACTCCTCTGCCTCCGTGTAACGTGATGAGAAGCATATTCTCCACCCTGTCCTTCCCAGGAACATAAGCCCTATTTCTCTGTCTCCAAACAAGGCAGAGGGGGCTGGCTGCTCTCCACGCTAGTTGACAAAAATCTTCAGGACCGCAGCCCCGCCCAGAGCCCCAGGCCCTGAGCACAGCTGCGTGCTGGGCAGAGGTCCCTGCGGTGCCCCGACCAGCCCCTCCACCCCCGGCTGCAGCGTGCACGCGGACACGCTACGCTGCTCGCTCCCTACACTCGTGGCTCCCTATGCTCCTCGGAGGCGGCCGCGCGCGGAGACGCTGGGCGCCCTGGGCGGGCCTCGCACACACCCAGCTCCTCTGGGGAGCGTGCCTGACCTCCGTCCGGACCGTACGCACCAGCACCGCTGTCGACTGCTTCGAGAACCCTCCCGGCGCTCACCGCCAGGCCACAAGGCCACGTGTAGCACATGCTCCACGACGGCCCTTGCCCTGCGTTCGCACTCCTGCTGGGGCTTCAGCACCAGCCCAGGTAGAGGCTCAGAGCTGTCCACGCATGACCTGGTAAAGCAGGGCTTCCCCAAACTTTCTTTTAAATGCGTGATTGAGGTACCTCTTGGGAAAAAAAATCTCATCCTCAGGGGTGAGGGAGCGTGGCGGACAACTTTGACTCAGAACAAACACAAGCGGAAGGTAGATGGTAGTGTGAGCAACGGGGGTGTGCGTTCAGCTTGCCTCCGGTCCAGCTTGCTGCGGGCTCATGGCCGA
Organism: Halichoerus grypus; assembly: GCF_964656455.1. Lineage (NCBI taxonomy): Eukaryota > Metazoa > Chordata > Mammalia > Carnivora > Phocidae > Halichoerus > Halichoerus grypus. The sequence continues at coordinate 68,438,431 of NC_135717.1, forward strand.
GTCCTCCCGAGAGCAGGGGCGGTGAGCCCTCGGATGGAGGATTCACGTAAGCGCACAGTTGGGCCCTGCGGGTGGAGTATCACACAGAGGAAGAGAAGCTGGGCCCTGCTGGTGGAGTATCACACAGAGGAGGAGAAGCCTTCCCCACGCAGGCAGCGGAAGAGTGAGGCTTGGGCTCCAGTGCGTGGGCAGTGCCTGCAGGAAACTGGGCGGCTGGGAAGTTGGTAGGAAGTGGGGGGGAGGGGGGAAGGCCGGAAGCAGGGAAGGAACAACCAACTGCAATCAGCAATGCAGTGACTCAGTGTACGGGGAAGCAAACAGGCGGGCAGCTGGGGTGGGGAGATTTGCAAGATTGCTCCAAAAGTGCTAGAAGGCCAGGCTAAGCACATATGGGTCCGCAAAGGCACCGGATGGTGCGAAGCGTTTCCTCCTTGAGAGTGAACATGTGCAGGGAGGGCCACGGTGGTGGAGGATTTGCACACACGTGGCATTCCTTTCTGTCAAGCACTGGTGATTTCACTTTGCAGACCATCTTGGATAGAATTCTCTGCCTGGTCTTGTTAAAATCTAGTTGGTAACCCGGTTTAATTCCACACACCCCTGATTCAGGAAATCCAACCTGAGGGCAGAAACGTCATCCATTAGGGAGTCTTAGGGTGACTGAAAATCCAGACCCCAGAGGACTCCAAGCTTCAGAGAGGAAAAGTTGGCATGCAGTTGCTCAGGAAGTCTGAGAGGAGTTGTTTGTGAGGGAGAAGGGGAAGGGGACGTGGAGGGCCCAGAAGGGTCGTGTGGCCGGAGGACCCCAATCCTACCCGTTGTTGTGATTGATAGTGAAAAATATATACAGTTGACCCTTGAAAAATGTGGGGGTTGGGGAACCAACTACCTATGCAGTTGAAAATCCAAATATAACCTTTGACTTCCCTAAAACTTAACTACTACTAGCCTACTGTTGGGCTGACCAATAACATTAACAGTCAATTAACACATACTTTGTATGTTTTATGTACAATATACTGTATTCTTACAATAAAGTAAGCTACAGAAAAGAAAGTGTTAGTAAGAACCCCTGCATATATAAGTAGTTCAAACCTGTGTTGTTCAGGGTCAATTATATTTGGTCTTCATTGACTTTCTGGCACAGAGCTCCTAAAACCCTTGGTATCTCCCAAGTGACAAAGGCATCTTTTGTTGTGTGCACGAGGTGACTTTTGGACCAGGAGAACCAACCATGTGATTAGAGGGTTGGAATTTTCAGTTCTACTTGACCTCCTGGGAAGGAAGAGTGGCTGGAGATTGACTTACCCACCAGTGGCCGATGGTCTCATCAATCATGCCTATGTAATGAAGCCTCTATAAAAACTCAAAAGGACAGGGTGCAGAGAGCTTCCAGCCCACATTTTCAGCCATTTGGTCAGAGCACAGATGAGAATCTAGCCTTGAGACTGGAATCATCTGAAGTGGGGGGAGGGGCATTCTTGTGGGACTGAGCCCTTGACCTGTGGGATCCCACACTGTCTCCAGGTAGATGGTATGGGAATTGAGTTGAATTGCAGGACACCCAGCTGGTGTCTGAGAATTGCCACCCCCTTAACCTCCCCACACACATTGGACCTGGGTGTAGAACACTTTACCACTCATATTCTCAACCCCCCGCGACATCTCTTACTTTCCCTCGAGACTTTGATGATCCCTTCCTCTTCCGAAGTTTTCCCTCCCTTCTGTCCTGCCATTCTGATTTGATTCTTCACACAGCTTGTCTTATGTGGTTCCTCTTCCTGAGGAGAACTCCGTGTCCTCCCACAGAACCACCCACAGTGCCTGGCATGGAATGCTGGCATTTCTTGGGCACATGGCCCAGTAAGAAGGGATTCCTTGGGTCATTGACTGATGGGTTTATGGATTAAGGGCTGTTGAGAACACCTGCTCATGGTGTCCCTAACCCCATAAGGTGACATATCTGGGGGTAAAGGGAGGACAATTTGACTGTCATCAGCCCTCCCCCCTTGGTGTCTGTCAAGGCTCTCTGAGGGGATGAGAAAGCACAAATCCACATGTGTCACTTCAGCAAGCACAGGAAATGCTAGTTTTCTTGAAACTTGAAACGTGTAGCAGAAGGCCTAGGTTCAGGGCCGTGTTTCTTGTTCTCTGACCCAGAGCAGTTTTGTTTTAGGTTCTGAAAACTTGTGATTTTTCTCTCCTGAAAGGATAATAATAATAGTACCAACCATTGAGCACTTGCTATATATTAGATCTCTCTCTCTCTCTCACACATAAACACACACACCTCACAATATCTAATTCCATAGCAAATGTATGAGATGGGTACTATTATTATCCTCACTCTTCTGGTAACTAGAGAATCAGAGAAGCTAAAACACTGTCTGAGTCTAAACAACTAGTAAGTGGCAGAAGCAGGAGTGAGCACCATGCCCCGCGCTGTGCCCGTAAAGCCTCAGAGAAGAGATGGGGCCGTGGTTGCGCCCTATGACTCTTCCCGCCTCTCCTTGGATTCTTAGAGCCTTCCACCGTGGTGATGGGTGGGCCTGCAGGGGCGTTAACCACGTCAGTCCTCTGGGGGAATAGCTGTACTCAAGTCTGATTCATATGTTCTGCTGTTTGCTTTGTTCCCTCTAGGAAATCCTGTTCTCACGGTTTGCCAGGCCGAGGCTCGCTGGTGTGGTGTCCAAACTGGAGCCTGGCTGATGTTTTGGTCCAGGAACTGCACGCCTCCTTGGGAAGTCACTGCTCCTTCCCTGATAAGAATACAGTGTCCAGCACAAAGCACCAGGCCAGGGGCCAGGAGACGTGGGCCGGGGTTTCATCAGGCAGGCCTCTTACCTCTCTGGGCCTCAGTTTCTCCTACTCAAACCAGCAGCCCAGATGTGGTTGGTAAAATTCCTCACAACACTAAACCTGTGATGATTAAGCATAAAACTCCAGGACATTTTTATTCCTACATTTTTTTCTGTCCAAGTGCATCTGGCTAGACACAACGTAATAAAAATATCCCCTGAGATCTGAAATGTGAAGTGGGAGATGCCTACAAGGTCAGAGTTATTGGAATCTCTCTTTTCTGTGAATCTTTGTTCTTACCATCTCAGTGAGACTGAGTGAGATGGTGTATTACAGATGATTTTGGTGGCAATTTTTATTTACCCAAATGACGTACGGTTGACCCTTGAAGAGGCAGAGGTTAGGGCGCTAACCCCCTTTGCAGTTGAAAATCCCTGCATAACTTTTGATTTGCCCCCAAAACTTAACTACTAAGCCTACTATTGATCAGAAGCCTTACCGATGAACAGTTGATTAACACATATTTTGTATGTTGTATGTATGATATACTGTGTTCTCACAATAGAGCAGGCTAGAGAATTTAAGAAAATTGTAAGGAGAAAATACATTTACAGTGCTATACGGTATATACTGGAAAAAAATCCATGTATAAGTGGCCCTGTGTAGTTCAAACCCATGTTGTTCAAGGGGCCAACTGGACAACAGACGATCAAGAAGTTAGCGTGAGTAACGTAACGTGCCCACCACCCTGCTTCGGAAATCAGGCATGGCCTGCACAGAGGAAACCCCTCTCTACCTTCCCACAGTTTGTTCCCACTCTCCTCCCCGAGGTGACCGCTGTCGAGTCCATCTCTGTCGCTGTCGTCCACGTCACACTTGACTGCATGCTAGAGAGGTGGAACATCACATACACAGTATCACGTGGTGTATTTCATTGTGTTATTTGCTCTCTTTCCATATTTTGTGATTTTTATCTGTGCAGATCCATTTCTATGCCTTATGATAGTCTGTTGTAGGGATCAGCCAGAATGTCTGTCAACACATTTTCCTCTTGGAGAACTTTTAGTCTGCTTCCTTCCTACCTTCCTCCTTTTGGCTCTCTTTCCTTTCCTTCCTTCCCTTCTTCCTTCCCTCTTTCTTTCCCTCCCTCCCTCTCCCTCTTTCCTTTCCTTTCCTCTCCTTTCCTCTCCTTTTCTTTTCTTTCCCTTCCCTTCCTTTTCCTTCCTTCCTTCCTTTCTTCTTTCTTTCTTTCTTTCTTTCCCTTCTTTCTTTCTTTCTTTTTCTTTCTTTCCTTTTCAGTTATTTACTCAGTGCTGTTCTGAACATTCCTGTATATGTTTCCTGAACATACAGGAAAGCAGTTTTTCTAGGACGGTTGCTGCTGGCCCGATGTTATTAAGTATTTTCAAATTGCTTGTCAAGGTTGACTGATTCGCTCTCATATCAGCAGTGCCTGCCTCCAGATCTTCAATAACATTTGGTTTGATTCTGTCAGACTTCTCTTTATAAACAACAAAGTTCTTTGAATAAGTCAAACTTCCAAGTGCTTCAAAATTCAAAACCATGAAAGGGCAGAATGTGAGGAGTCTCTGTTCCTGTCCCCAGGCCCCCCAGTTTTCAGTTCAGCGGACACTGTTGCTAATGTGTTCTTCCAGACGTGTTATGTGTCCACAGGCAAAGGTGCTCCTGTGGGGGTGGCCTCTTTCTGACCACTCTGCTTGGTCCCTCCATCATAAGCATCCTGCCCCCGTTCCCTTCACCTGACAAAATATCCTAGAGATCCTTCCATCCCTCGACAGAACTGCTGCATTTTTTGTTGTTTACATCATTCACTGCTACTTGGCTCTTTTTTAAATTAGAAGAATAATTTTTTTTGCAAAATGTATCATACATAATAGAATATAAAACATTTATGTACAATCAGAAAAGAATAAAATGAACCCCTGCATATTCTTCTCTCAGGCTCAGGAGAATTGTGTTGGTATCTTCAAAACCCTCCTGGCTCCTCTTTCCAGAGACAGCCCCTTCCCTCCACCCCCAGGTAATCCCTCTCCAAACTTTGGCGTTAATGATTTCTTTGCTTTTCTTTATAGATTCATATACGTTCCCCAGAGGAATCATGGCTCAATTTTGACAGCAAACACAAATTTAACTGGAATAAAAAGTAAAACTGCCCCTTGGTTCCCAGGAGAAGATATGTTCAATGGAATCTCTGGGTTTAGGTTCCCCTAGTTTAGATTTCCAGAATGTGTAGAAAAAGCCCCCTCTGGAGAGGTTGGGGGGAGCAAGGCCATGGTGAGACCTGGGATATGAGGGCTCACCCCTTGAAGCATCTGGTGTGGAACGAGTTCTGGGTCCCAGCAGCAATATAACTAGGCAGGTAGGCTGTTCAGAATTTCCTGGGTCTAAACTCGCCATAGCCTACCTCCAGCTCCCAGGTGTCTGTCGAAGGAGCACGTTTCTGGAGTGGGGGGGTGGAGATGAGGAACCTCAGCTGGTCCAAGCAGTAGGTCATAGAGGAGAAGGAAGGAACATTATCAGTACATGGACAGAATAAATCAAGTAAGTTCAGCTGAGCCTCAGTTGGTTTTACAAGATGGCAGTGGGGATGTTCTGATGATCCCATCGGCGCATCCCTGGAGTCCCAGTGCTCCCATTTGGACTGTGTTGCCTCTGTCTCTTCATTTTGGGGCCTCCCTTCAGCATCCTAAGGATGCCCTTTGCTTGTTTCCTTGTGGGATTTTTCGTATATCCCATGCTGCTTCTTTCCTGGTTTACTCTCTCATTTTAGTGGAGTGCTTTCTGGAATAGTTTCCTGAGAAATGATATGTAGGAGATACATTTTTTGAAGATTTCCATGTCGTAGGGTATCTTTATTTTACCCTCATACCCAATAGTTTTGCTGGCTATAGAATATAGGTCAGATAGCATTTTTCTTTAGATTATCTTCTTGCTTCTAGTATCTCTCTTAAAAACCTAAAGTCATGAGTACTGATCCTTTGTGTGGCCTGTTTTTTTCTCTCTGGAAACTTGTAGGCTCTTCTAATAGTTCTTGGGACTAGAAATTTCACATGACATGCTTTGGTAGGAATCTCAATGGGCTCTCACAATTTGACCACGCATGTCCTTCCATTTTGAGAATGTTCTTGAATCATTTCATTGATGATCTCCTTACCACCTTTCCCTAGTGTTTTCTAGAACTCCTGCTAACTATCAGTATTGAGCCAGCTGGGTCAGTCCTTTAATTTTATTATTTCACTCTCTATTTTTCATCTTTTGACTACTCTCTGGGATATTTTGTCAAATTTAACTTCCATCTAGCTTGGTATTATTGTTTCTGCCATTGCATTTGAATTTCCGAGATCTCTTTTGTGAGCTCTCAATGATCCTTCTTCAAAAAAACCCATTTTCATGTCATGGATGAAAATCTTCTCTATTGCTCTGAGGGTATTAACTGTGTGTGTGTGTGTGTGTGTGTGTGTGTGTGTGTGTTTGTGTGTCCATCCTGGCCTGCACAATTTGAGTTGAGGAATAAAAGGCTGATTAGAAGCCCCAAGTTCCTGATGGGGACTTGTTGATTTTCACACTATCATGTGATCTAGGGGTACCATTTGCCGGGGACCCCTGGTGTCAGTATCTTAAGACCTTTCCTCTTGGGCTGGTAAGATTCTCCACAGAGAGTCTCTCGAACCCCTGGCTGCAGAGGCAGAAGCTGTAAACACAGTCGGGCCACCTGTGCTTAAGGGCGGAATGGAACAAAGGGGCTGAGATGTGTCTGCATGAAGCATTCAGGACGCATACTGTACGTGTACCTGCAACTGGGACTGACGTCCTTCAGCCCCGGGACCTTCTGTTTTACCTCTCCAGAGAGACGAGGAAGGAGTGCACAGGGGCAGAGAGTGAACGAGGGCTTTGGAGATGAATGACTTCTGAAACAGCTCTCACCCGGCTCTTACCTTGTCACCCTCTTCACCCCAGTTCTGACTGCTAGCTTTGGAACACTTGGATTGCCCATATTTTGATTCTGCTTTCAAATGGAAATCTTTGGGAAGCTTATCTCTGTTCTTGTAGTCGCTTGTCAAACGCAGGCAATAAAAGCCAACTCATGGTACTGATGTTTTGTTTCTCTACCTCTTAACTAAAACCACACGTTTGTTTGGTCCGTTTTTCTTTGTGTAGGCAACAACTTGTTTCAGGCAACGTACTATGTGTTCTGGGGTTTTTACTAGATCAGCACTGCATTTCTGGTCCCGATATCTGTATCCATCAGCTTAAGCTAAATTATGTTGCAATAATAAATGACTTCCACAATCCTAGTGCCTTATGACATCAAACATTTCTTGCTCGTGTACATATTGGCAGTGCTTTGGCTTTCACTCTCTATTCTTTGTTCTGCGATATAGGCTGACGAAGGAGCCTGTATCTTAGTCCTGTGAAAGAGGGAACAAAGCAGTGGCAGAACCATGCAGTGACCCTTAAAACATCTGCTCAGACGAGGTGTAAATTCCATTAGACAAAGGAACCCCCATGGTGAAACCTGCCTTCTGTGGGCAATGTGTAAGGTCCTCGAACAAGGAAGGGTCCCAAGGAGGGTCCCTCTAGGGGTGAATCTAGAAGGAGGAAACAGCAAATATTTGGAATAAATGCATGGAGCACTGGGTGTTATACAAAAACAATGCATCATGGATCACTACATCAAAAACTAATGATGTATTGTATGGTGACTAACATAACATGATAAAATTAAATTAAAAAAATATATTTGGCATACATGATCCAATAATCCAATCTGCCACAGTTCCTTTATTATTATTTTTTCATCTTCTTGAAACTGGCTAATCCAAAACTGAGGTTGGTTTTTTTCATGCTATAATGTTGTAATAAGGTGAGAAGTAGTCATCGAAAGTCTCTGCCTTTCTAGTCCCTATCCCTTCAGTGGGCACATGGCCTGGATTCTCAAAGACAACCAACACTTTGATTGACTCCATTACCACCGCACATCCGGAGCTGTTAGCATTCAGTCATAGGATATGAAGGAGATTCCCACTGTTACTTGTCCCAGCAAGGCACCAGCACTAACTCTCAGAGTCCCACTCTGCCCTGGAGGTTCTTTTATATAGAACCCCGTTCCTGCTGCTGCTGAGATCTTGGGGACACTTTAGATGTCTGGGTGCATGCTGGTTTCCAATCTTAGGTTCCCATGAGGTCTCTCTGGATCCCATTACTCATGTATATCCTCAAAAGAGGCTCCCATGACTCGAGGTAGCTTGAGAGAGACTGCATTCTAGCAAACAGAAATAACTGAACACCGCTCTTGTCTCCGGATATTCTGCATTTGAGCACAAGGCAGGTACTGGATCCCTCCTCTTCTCTAGTTGCTGACTGAGCAAAAATTAATTTAGTTTACGTTTTTAGGAACAATAATTAGCTCACGATTCATGCCGAAGAAAATGTTCCTATCTCTTCTGCTCCGTAAGGGTTTATTTTAGTTTCCTCATTGTTTATGTTGAAAGTTCCAAGATCCATCGGCCTAACTCTGCAAAAAATCCACCATCTAAACAAACAGCACCTTTCTCTGGGTCTGTAGGATACAGGCTATTTATTTTTATCTGAAAGTGACCAGCATTAATTTATGCATTTGTTCCAGATGTTGCACCCAAAAGAGCTACCTAGACAGTGGGCAGCAGTGTCATCTTGGCTCCCGAAGTGAGAAGGATAGAACCTCTTCACGCTGGAGAACGGGGAAGGGAGGGGGGGGCGTGGAGCTTTGTGGGTGAGTGCGGCTGTCTAAACATCTCTCCCTACAAATACTCAAACCGACCACATGAACTGGTCAGACAGATCTACTAGTGTGTCTGTATCGGATTACTTTGCTTGTGAACGTGTTAGGGAAAGTCACAGAACCAGGGTTAGCGCAAAAGCAGTTCTTCGCCTTGCCTCCCACGAGAGACAAGGAGCCTGCGGCGGTCGTCAGGGCTGTTTGCGCATGCTCCCTTCTCCTGGGCTCGCCTGCAGTTGCGCTGCCCTACCACGTGGCGCTCAGGTGGCCCACGGGACTCACTCTGGCCAATGAGGTGAGAGCAAAGCCTCCAAGCGCCGGTGTGCGACGCCGCACGCGTCCTTTTCCTGACACAGTGATCTTAGATGCGCCTGCAGCTTGGGTCCTGGAGTGACAGGAGGCTGAGCTGGTCTGCCCTGGACATATGGTGTGAGCAAGAGATTAGCTGTTACGTTAAACCACCGAGATTGTGTGGTTATGTATAAGTGTAGTTAAACCTCCATAATCTTGGCCATAATCTTGGCCAGTCACCTGGTGACTAAAAATCCAAGCTTTTTCGAACTCTGACGAAAGACAAGATTTAAATAGGACTACATTTCTAAAAGTCAATATTTTCTAAATGGTAAGAATCACTAAATAAAAAAGCAAAAGAGAAAAAGTAAACTGAGCGAAAGAAGCTTGCAGCTCATGGGCCAAGGGCGGGTTTCCCTCGTGTGTGTATAGAGCCACGCGCTTGCCCCGACTCCGCTTACGATTCCCCTCCCCCAGACGGCTCCAAGACCCAGCTTCTCACCTGCTTCCAGAATTTGCTCCAATGCCGCCATCTCGGTGAGTCTTTCCTTGCTCACACTGTTTCAAATTGTAATTCTCCTCACACAGCCTCTCTCCTTTTCTCTGCTTTATTCTTCTAATAAACGCAATAGTCCAGGTTTGTGTAGATTTGCTTATGTGCCTATGTTGGGCCGTCTCAATCCACTGGAACGTAAGCTCCACGAGGGGGGATGTTTTCTTTGTGTGTGCATTTGTTTTGGTTACCGTTCTATTTCCAGTATTTAGAAAAGTGTTAGGCACTCAAGTATTTATTCAATGGATCGATGCAGTCTGTTAAGTGAAAAAGTACAAAGAGTATGAGTTCTCTGCTACCCTAAAAATTTTTCCCTATTACATAATACAGACTGTTGGAAATTTTATAGAACAAACAAAGGATTTATTCAACAAATAAATTGCAAGGAGTATAAAAGAAGGAAAGTAAAGGGAGAATCTGGAGATTAAAAGAGACTTAAAAGGCCTAGCAACAAATACAAATAAATAAGTTTCTGAAAAATTAAGGCATTTATGAAGCAATTGGACATTTGAATACTGACTGGACATTTTTTAACATTAGGGAATTTTTGTTAACTGTTAGGTGTGATTATTGTATTTTGGTTATATTTTAATGGTCTTCTTTTAGACATGTTATGGATGAAATGCTATGATGTCTGGGAGGGGACAGGTGGGTGTGGTTGAAACAAGGTTGTTATTGCGTTGATACTACTTGAAGCAGGGAGATGGGGGAACATGGGGGTTCCATTATAGGATTTTGCCTACTTTTGTATATGTTCAACATTTTAAACAGCAGACTTTTACAAAAAAATATACACATGTGCGTACGCGTGCACACACACACACAGCCCTCTGTTGACTTGTATATGCATAAAATATCTCTAGAAGGATCTTCAAGAATTTATTATATTGGTTGTCTATGGGAAGTGAAACTGGGAGGCTATGCTATGAATAGAAGGGAGCTTGGGTTTTTTAAAGAAAATCTTTATGTAGTTTTTGAATTTTGAACACAGTGAATATGTTATCTATTCAAAAAATTAAGTTAGAAAGGAATCTTTTAATCCAAATTGTGATACCAGGCAGCCCGAGATTGTACCCCAGCTCCATTAATATTAGCTGTGTGAACTCAGGCAAATTATCTAACATCTTTAAGCTTAAATTCCCCTTCTATATAATGGGGATAATGGTTATCTCCCTCTTGGAGATGAAGAGTGTGAAACACTTCGAATAATGCTCAAGACACGGTAAACTCCTAGTACATTTGAGTTCTGTTCATTGTTACCAGTCTTGAGCAAGGGATAGTGGGGAGCCAAGGGCAGGAATGAGCAAGATCACTGGCTTGGGCTGAAAGCTCCAAAAGAGAGACGCTTGTTTGTTTTTGATGTTCAGATGGTCTTGCCTTGATTAATATCAGCTGCGTGAGAGGAGACTATTATTTATCTTAGAGAAGATGACTTTGGTTGGTACTCTGTCTGATTTTCATGTGCCTTTATTTTAAAATTGTGGTTTGAGGCCTGCCTCAGGAATTGGAAACAGCTGGGGCTCTCTGAACCTCTGAGCGGCTCTGCTATGGGCAATTCTTACCTCTCTAGGCCACCGCGTTGTCTTCATCTGTAAGATTAGTGAGTGGGGTCATATGACTCCAGCTCTAACAGCCCATGATCCGGTTACTTGTTACTTCCCAGAAAATATTCAGAAGTCTGTTTCCAATGGTCTCTGAATTCAATGGTCAGTGAATTCAGAGGGGACTTCTAATTCATTCATTCATTCATTCATTCATTCACCAAACACATGCCAGGCATGATTCTCAACACTGGAAATTCAGCAGTGAACAAAAAATAGTAAGTGTCTGCTCTCATGGAGCTTAAACTCCAATAGTGGAAGATAAACAACAAGCAAGTGAACCAACCACCAGTCAACAAATTGAAATAATTTCTGATGATATATGTACTGTCAGGAAAATAAAATAAGGAAGTGGCATAAAGAACAGTAGGGTAGTCAGGAAAGTTCTCTTTCTAGGGGGAATAGGTGAGCCAGAACTTAAAGATAAGATCTGAGTCATGCAAAGATCTGGGATATGTGGTCTAGAAATGGGTGGTTCAAATGCAAAAAAAACAATGATTTTCTGCCATACTTCCCTGGTGTGTCTGCTTTTAAGGGAACTCCCTGTACACTCCCCAGTGCGCCTCACAGTCAACGGAAGGGCTGCATTAGAGGAGGTTTATTATTTTAAAAAATAATGCATCCTAAAGTTCTTCTGGGAACTTCTCTAGGGACTCGATTTTCAAAAAAGTAAATACTGTATTTTAATGATAGATCAATTTGGTAAACACATGCCTTGCTTTATTCTGAAGACTGTCCTAACAACTAATACCAAAAACGGCGAAAGACTCTGGGGAACAGTGTTTAATTCTCAAGAAGAAAAGGAGAATCCCTGGAATTCGCTTGTACTTATCTTATCTTTCCTTATCTTTGTTGTTTTGTTTTGTTTTTTAAATGCCTGTGCCCCCAGAATCTTCAAGGAGGAAAGAATGACACATCTCTGCTCCTGATACCCTGTCTCCTTTAGGTCACTTTACTCCACTCCGGGCAGTTGCTCCTTTGCTCCTTCGGGTAGAGTGTGCACAGGACCGAGCTGGGCGGCGCCAACCTGCACCGAGCCTGCGCAGAACTTGCCTTTCTGAGTAAACGCCATCTCTCTTCTGTCCCACAAGAGCGGCTTTTGTAAACCTTACGAGATCAGTGGGCACACGATTTCAGCTGATACTTAAGAAAAGACCTTGGGCGCCTGGGTGGCTCAGTTGGTTAAGCGACTGCCTTCGGCTGAGGTCATGATCCTGGAGTCCCGGGATTGAGTCCCACATCAAGCTCCTTGCTCAGCGGGGAATCTGCTTCTCCCTCTGACCCTCCCCCCTCTCATGCTCTCTCTATCTCATTCTTTCTCTCAAATAAATAAATAAAATCTTTAAAAAAAAAAAAAAAGACCTTGTGAATGTAGATCAATTGGATTCAACCCCTGGCAGGCACTGAACAACGCAAAAATCACACCCCTGGCTCACACAGCATTGACCCCGCCCCCCAGGAATCAGAACCCAGGAACCGGGTGGTGAGATGGGTGAGCTCTCTCGGTAGTTGACAAAGGATATTGTCAGAGGCCAACTCATTCAGCGCGTTGGGGACAGTGCTGACGCCCCATACTACTTTCAGGGACCCCTATGTCGTACTTTCTCTTCAAACCAGAAGATAAAAAATGAACTTTTAGACAAAGAAGATGTTTCAATAGATGATATTAACATATTCATCTTTTTACCAACAGTCATAAAATATTTTTATTTTATTTTATTTTTTTAACGGAGGAAGAGCCTATGAAGACAAAAGAGCCCAGGGCTCTGGGTGTGTTCAGGGTTAGTGACTAATAATATAATAATAAAGTTACACATTTATTATTTATGATCAGCAGAGGATATGTTAGAGGCAGAAAATTTTAATGAGTTTATATTAAAAAAAAGTCACACTGTGAGAAATGATTGGCTGCCTGATGAAGCTCTTTCTTCTGGCTTCTTTACTTAAGGGAATTTTTTTTCCTGATTTTCTCCATTTCCCACCCCTACCCCACCTTTTTAGCATCACGGATGTTACTTTGGTCATCTTCTCAGCCATGTTGCCCTGAGAAGTGAGAAATTGTAGGTAAAACAGCTGGCCCATTAGCTAAGCACCTGAGAAATATCCTTCCTCTCTCCCTGTGTCCCTCATCCTTTCTTCCTTCCTCCTTCCTTCTCACTTCTCTGCCTCATTTTCTCCCTTCTACTCACTCGTCTTCCCCCTTCCCCCCTCTAGCTTCCTCGCTTCCGTACTAACAAAGCATGCTTTTCCTTGTGCTGTGCCCAATGGAGCCTGAAGTGACTCCCAAAGAGGAAACTCAGCCCTGGGAATCATAATAAGATACATACAAAAGGATGTTCTTGTAATGTCTGTCCTTTCCCAAAGAAAGATCTCCTGTCCTGCTTACGTATAAGGCAGTGTGTTTGTGCGTGTGTACTTGTGTGTGTGAAGCAGAATCCACCTGTTTTAGCGTCTCAGGAAGTCTTGCTATAAATTTTGTCTGATAAGTCCTCACTCTGCTTCCCTTAGAAGTATCCTAAAAATATACTTCTGTGTCTTGACAGCAAGTTGAGGAACATGACAGCCGAGGACACTGAATTAATGTAAGTCATAAAAGTTTTACCTCCGTAAGATTCGCTCTGAAGATCATAAAGCTGTAGTCAATGAAAAATAGCACTTGACTACAAGCATGGGGTAGATAAATTATCCTTTGCATTTTGCTCTGAATCTTGGCTGCAGAGAGGGCATAGTATTGCCTTTGTTGTAAAACTTTGAGTTTGTAAATAAACATAATTTAGGCTTACAAAATGGGGTGGGGCAAGAGTTGCTAGCAGGGCGAAAAGAAGATCCTTGCTAAGTCTTAAAGCCCCCAGATATATGCAGATTCTGGAAGGCTGCTTGGTACAGAGAAAACTTGGATCCGCATTCAAACACTAGCTCTGCTGCTTACTACAGTCTTGATTGCTCCCTAGCCATGGCCAGGCTCTGACCTCTTCAAGAGTAGTGAAATTTCTAGAATTAAGCTTTCTCTACTCTGAAAGTGTACAATGATCTAAAAGAAATTATTTTTTTCTGTATTGTACCTAATATGTTAGAGAAGGCGTGGTACAAAATAAACATTTTATAATAATAGTATTTTTTAAAAAACCTTTTATTTATTGTAACTACATTATGTACACAATTAAAAATTACATATATATCTTTATTTGGTATTCATCTAAAATATCTGCTCACTTGAAAATGGAAAAACCCACCTAAGTACACGAGGGGGTACAATAGGCGAAGCACAGGGAATTTTTTTTTCCCTTGCTCACTCCTTTAATTTTTAACACAAATGGCAGCCTACGGGGTACAATATTCTGTGCCTTATAAAGACATTTTGTTTCAGTTTTATAGAGATGTAATTGACATACTATATATATATATATTTTCCCCCTCGTGATGAGAACACTTGAGATCTATTCTCTTAACAACTTTCCTGTGTACCACACAGCAGCAGTAAGCTAGTCACCATTTGTACATTTCATCCCTAGTGCTGAGTCCCCCGACAGCTGGAAGTTTGTACCCTTTGGCCACCTTCCTCTGATTCCCCTTCCTCCCTCCTTCTGCCCCTCTCTCTTTTGGTAACCACAGTGCTGATCTCTTTTTCTATGAGTTTGTTTGTTTTAGATTCTGCATGTAAGTGGGATCATACACTATTTGTCTTTCTCTGTCTGACTTATTTCACTTAGCATGATGCCCTCCCAGGTCCGTCCATGTTGTTGCAAATGGCAGGATTTCCTCATTGTTTAAGGCTGAATAATATTCTGTTGTACAACTTCTTTATTTGTTCATCCATCAGTGGACACTTAGGTTGTTTCCATGTTTTGGCTTTTTAGGACGGTGAAGCTATTCTGTAATGGTGGATATGTTTACCCTATGCATATGGCAAAACTCATAGGACTTCGCAGCACAGAGTTAACTTTAACGTAAGCAAATTTTTAAAAAATCATTTAGGAGGCAGGGGATCCCAGTTTGGAATGTAGGCATACTGCCACCGAAGGGGAGGGCAGAAAATGTGTTGATCATGGAACTTTGGACATGAGTGGAGACCATAAGACCAAAGACAAAAGGAACTGCTTGTAATCCTTGAACTCTGGTTGGTAAAGCTGTCTTCCATGGGGATATGGGTTCAGGATTCTGAAACCACTAGATAGTAAATTGGAATTGAGTAGTGAAGTAAATATATGGCAGGTGGCGGGGGCCAGGTTTCTTGCTGTTGGATTGTAAGGTTATAGACAAATAGAGAAAGACAATTTAATTCCATGTAGTACTGGATTAGAGGTGGAGACATGAGATGAATTCAGGTTTAGCTTCATTTTGATACAGAAGGCTACATGCACACACTTTGCTCCATTTGCTGGGAGGGCCTCCAAGGAAGGACTCCCTAGTAATAGCAAACACACCCAACCAAGATCTAGCCTTGGTTTCTCATACCATTCTCTGATAGAAGGGAACAGGATTTCTTAGAGAAATGGCTATTTCTAGGAAGAACAGGGATAGGAAATACACAAGATGAGCCTAAAGCATTTTGTGGTGCTAAAAAGCAAGGACAGGCTCAAACAACAAGAACAAGAACAACACCACCACCACCAACAACAAAAATCCACCAAAACAACAGCACCAAAACAAACAAAAAACCTCACACACACACACACACACACACAGAGCAGTGGAGGCACATCTAAGAGACACAGGAACCAATGAAAGAGCGCCCTAGTGATCAAAGCTAGAATAATTTGAACAACAAAATGAGTAATACAATGTCATTTACACATATTTGTACAAAGTATAATATAAAAATCCATGAGTCTATCCTGAGAAAATTAATGACTGAATACATCACATTTGTTTAGATGGAGGGGGGAAGAGACACCTCTGCCATGCAGAAAAATTCCCAGTAACTTTCACAGATACTCCCTTCTGGAGGAGGAACATCACTCCCATTCCTTCACTGTGGGTTGCGCATAGTGACCTCCTTGCAAGAGTACAGTGTGGAAGGGGGAGGCAGCAAGAGTAACTTTACAGTGCAGAGATCTGATAAACACTACCTCAGCCAGGTGGTCAATGTCAACAGCAACAGAAACCATGTTGTTAGTATGTGCCCTTGATAGGATGTGATGAGAATGGCACTTTACCTCTGTGGTCTTCCTCCTAGAACCCACAGCCCTAGTCTAACCATGAAAAAAACAGCAGGCAAACTCAAAAAAAAAAAAAGAACACTCTTTAAAATACTTGACCTGTACTCCTCAAAACTGTCAAGATCCTCCAAATCAAGGAACTTCCAAAAAACTATCCCAGTCAGCAGCAGTCAGAGTCAACATAACTATTAAATGCGATTTGGTATCTTGGATGGGATCCTGGAACAGAAAGAGGACATTAGGTAAAAACTAAGGAAATCTGAATAAAATCTGGACTTTAGTTAATGATGTAACAATACTGTTCACTGATTGTGACAAATGTTAACAATTAGGTAAACTGGATGTGGACATATAGGGCTGTGTATTATCTTCGCAAAATTTCTGGAAATCTAAAGACTCTTTCAAAATCAAAAGCTTTTTTTTTTTAAAGCAATAATACAGTTTATCAATTTCTCTTTTACAAGATCCAGAAATTCATCTGCCTGCTCCTTTCCTTTAATGTTGTAAACAGGTTCATGGCCCCTAAGAGCCCTAATTGGTTTTAGCCATTCCTTTCTTTCCAGAATTTCTCCTTTTACCCTGCAAATCTGCAGTAGCCCCTATTCAATTGCAAATGACCTTTGTTCCATGAATTTCAGAGATTTTCACAGCACAAAGTGTCTTCTGACTGAGTCATCTGTGATGTATCCATGGATGCCCCACCCCCACTCTGTCCTCATCTCATGGCCAAGGCCACTGTGACCTCACTGACTAGTCCTTCATGGCCCAACAGGCAGAGCACTCCACTGCCATGCACCACACACCATGGTGGATTGTTCGCATTCAATACAATGGCCTGATTTTTTTTTAAATGGATGATCATAAAAATATTCTTTTGGGGAAGTTTAATTATTTGGACACTTGCAATGTTTTAAATGTTTGGACCTCCCTATGGCTGCAAATGATGCCCTCTTTCATCTAAGGAGAGGCATTGACAAGACCCACCTTGCTGAGGGGCTATGGATACTAATCACCGGGCCTGCAGCTCTTAACACACCCAGACTCACGCTAAATACTATCCTTCGCTCTCTTCCCATTCTGCTGAGCACAGGGGGCAGATAGCCCAGTGCAGGGTTTCCTAGGTTGTGTTCCATGTATCACTAGTAGACTCAAGGTAATGGATGTGCTGTGAACACACATGTTTGGGAAATCCTATACACCATACACTATACCCATCTCTTGAAGATTTAACGTATAAATTAGACTGTTGGAGGCTCAGAGAACCCTGTAGTAAAGAAAGGCTTGATTTTGTTGACCTAAAATTCCCCACACCCACTGAACTCTTTTACTGTGTATGAAGCCTCTACCATGGAACCAGCAGGAATCCTTAAATGTAGCAGTGAGGTCAGAGGCCAGATAGAAAGTGGGAGGATGTGGAAGTTTGAAGACTAAATATCTAAAAAGTAGATGAAAAGGTTGGCCACCAGCTGCTCGTTAGGATTTGGAAAACCGGGTTGGACAGAAACCTTTGCATGGCTCCCAGCCATGCCAGCCCTGGCTGGTGGAGTCATTTTTGCTCTGCAAGGGTGAGTGCTAGAGGTGGGAAGGGGCTGTGGGAAACCACAGAATCATGTTCTCCAGCTGTGCATGGTGAAATCACTGCTAGCCCCGACTCTTCTGCTGCAAGGGAGAGCAGAAATGGTCCCCAAAGAGCCCTCCCTGCTTGCACAATGGCACTGGGTGGATGCATGTGGCCCGGAACCTCTCGGGATGCTCCAGCTTTGTGCTGTTTACTGGACGGGGGAGGCCTGGAATGACTTCTGTTTCTCCCCTGAGGTTTTCCCAGTCCCTTGGGAGGTGATTAGCTGTCCTAGCATCCCTGTGTTTACTGAGATAAGTTAATCCTTGAATTATCTGCTTAAGAGGAGATAACTCCAAAGTGTGTGCCTGTCCAAATCCCAAACGCCTCTAAGAAGAAAAGCAGACCCTTTCAAAGCAGCCGGCCCTTCCCCGGCAAGAAGGTCAAGCCCTGCTGTGTTTGCTAGGCAGAGTCATAAATAGTTATAATCCCTTTCTTTGGTTGATTTAAAAGCCTTGGGGACAGACAAAACTCAGAGTGAAACACAGAACTGGGCGTTCAAACATGTCTAAGGAAATCCTCCTCCAATGAGACAATGCATATGGATCTGCCCTATCCTCTAGATCTCAAATTCTCCTTTTGTATAAACACAAATGTAACACATCCACACACACGCATTGCAGTTATTTCCATGAACTTGTCTGTAGTAACAGAGCTGTTTTTGATCTGGTTATAGTCTAGTTGCTTCACTGAATCTTTTCTCTGATCTTTGTCCTTGTGATGTGTATCTTATTCTGGATATTTAGTTTTGAGGGTGGGAAATGGGCACTGGTTCTTTAAGCTGTGGGGCCTTTTCTAAACCCCAGTTTCTCATCAGTAAAATACTTGATTTTGCATTTCTGGCCCCCAGAACTGTGAGAGAAGAGATTTCTGTTGTTGTAAGCCACCACGTTTGCAGTTATTTGTTACAGTGGCCCCAGGAAATAAAACAGCCCTGCGGACGTGAAGATCTGGGTTTATTCAAAGATCTGAGGGGGGACCCATAAGCAAGGTGATGAGTGGCCTGAGATGATGGGGGAAGGTCAGGAGCCAGGCCTCCCCAGGTCTTAGCGACCTTGGAAGGATGTTTGGGTGGTTCAAAATACAATGAGAAGCCACTGAGAAGTTGAAAGCAGAACTATGATGACTTACTTTTTAAAAGGAAACCATTCCTGCATGAAGAGAGAATAGGAGCAGGGAAGCTGATGCAGAAGCATGAGTGAGGGCTAACAGTGGCCTGGATGGGGGGTGCTGGTGGAGATGAAGGGCTGCAGATCAGGTCAAGACACATTTGGTAGATAAAGTTGACAGGACTCATTGACTGATTGGCTATGGCGGTGGAAGAAAGCGAACAACCAAGGATGATGCTTTGGTTTGAGCCAAAGGAGTAGATCGTGACGAAGCCGAGAGAGAAAACAGGTTTGGAACAGGGGGTGAGACTCAAGAGTTCCATCTCGAACATGGGAAGTTTGAGATGGCTGTGGATTATCCAAACAGAAATGTCAGGTGAGGATCTGAGTGCACATAGCTGCAGCTCAGGAGAGACATCTAGGCTAGCGATGTAATTAAGGAATCATTATCGAGGTTATATAAAACTTGGGTCTCCAAGGGAGAGACAGAGAAGACACTCAGAACTAGATCTTGAGAAATACCAACATTTTGAGAAAGGAAGAGGAAAATGAGCCAACAAAGGAGGGCAGGAAAGGCCAGGAGATGAAGGGAAATCTAGGAAAGTGTGTAATCCCAGAGGCCAAGGGAGGGAAATGTTTGAGAAACAACTCTGCTCAACCCCTATCAGTGCTGCTCAGAAGTAAAATAAAACAAGGCCACAGAGCTGACTTTTTGATTCAGCGATGTAGAAATCCCTAGAGATCTTGCACAAAGCAACATTAGGTGAATGGTGAGGTTGGATGCCAGATTGGGGTGGGTGGAGCTGTAGGTGACTCAAAATGAAATTCCAGGTGGAATAGAAGTAAAGCCTTAAGGACAAAATTGTAAAAATATTGTAAGACCATACAGGAAATTCTTTTTTTATAATCTTGGGAGTAGGAAGTCTTTAAAAAGAACCCCAAATCAAAACTAATTTTTGATTGATCAGACTTAATAAGTAAATAAACTTATTTATTCAATAAAAATTAGTAAAGTTGACTACACATCAGTTATTAAAAACTTCTATATGATAAAAAAAAGACCATACACAAATTTCAGGGGGAAAATGCACTATGGGTTTGGATACACAAATATCATGTATTTGCAATATATACAATAGAAAAAGGATTGCTATTTATAATTTATCATGAATTTCTATGAATCAATAAAAAAGAATAAAGAATCCAACAGAAAAGTGGGCAAAAGATACAGAGGCATTTCACAGAAGAGGAAAACAAAGTGGTCAATAAATATACAAAAAGATGCTCAACCTCATTAGTAATCTCAGACACGTTCATATCAAGTACTAGTAAAGGGTCCAGGGACTGGGCATTCTCAAACATGGTTGATCATGGTGGGAGTGTCAATTGGTACAGCCCTGGAGGGTAATTTGGAATAATATTTATTAACAAAATTCACTTTGTGTGATAGGCCCTTCAGAAACACTTGCATGTGTGTAGACGGTGGTTTATTGTGGTTTGTAATAGAGAAGTGTAGTCAAGGCATCAGTCTGCTGTCCTTCTGGAGCTCTGGGTCCTCTTCCAAGTTCACACAGAATTTGGTTCCTTGCGGCTGTAGGACTGAAGTCCACTTTTCTCGTTGGCTGTCAGCTGAGGGCTATTGTCAGTTCTGGAAGCTGCCCACAGTCCACCGCCATATGGCTCCCTCACAACTCGGTAGCTCACTTCTTCAAGGCCAGCAGGAGAATCTCTCTCCAGGAGAATCTGCTAACATGGGAGTCTATATTATATGATGTATTTGAGGGATTCATCCCATCAGGTAAAAGTGGATAATATCAAGGAAATTATTTTAGAAGTCATGGAAGTTATTCAGGCCTGGTGTAAAGTAAACAATTAGCCTGTGATTATTTTTTGCTTATAAATTTAGCTTATTTCACAGGAGATTAGAAAATACTCAGGTGTGTGCAGTATCAATACACCATGTCTTTTATCTTCAACTTGTAAAAAAGATTGGTTGCTACACCCAAAACTTTACCTCTTGATCAAACCAAAGGGGTAACCAAAATGAACTAAACTCAACTAAAAAAAAAAAAAAAAAAAAAATCCCTGAAACTCTAAGCTTCCTGCTAGCTCTCTGCCCTGCTGCTGCTTGTACAAACATTTCCGTAGCTTCCTATCTCCTGGAGAGCACTGGGAAATGCTGTCAAAAGCAAGTTGTGTGCAGAGTTTTGCAACCTGGGTTTTGTTTTTCTTTTTTTCCATTGTGGAGAAGGTCATTGATGATATAAGACTTGATTAAGACTAAAGAGGACCAGCAGTAGAAATATATATATTTCTCTTATTTTATATATATATATAGAGAGAGAAATATATATATTTCTCCTATTTTATATATATAGAGAGAGAAATATATATATTTCTTTTATTTTATATATATATGCTGCTGGTCCATATCTATATATGAGACCCAGGATTTCCTGCAGAGCTTGTCATCTTTGGAACATTCACAGTGGAAAATCAAAAGTATCCCTAGTCCCCTTGTTCCCCGTGGCTACGATAACACAAAGCTGTGTTCTTTGGACACTTTTCGCTGCTCCAGCAGTCCATAAGAGATTTCCTCTTTGTCATTAAGCCACCATCATGAGCAAATTGTTTTGTCAGTTGGCCAGGACCTCCAGATACTCAAGGATCACGTTAGCAGGAAACTCCAGCTGCGTGTGTGGAGGTGGGGTGGCCGTGCCTTAAAGAAGGTTTCATTTTTGTTTCAAGTTGTCATAGTCTTATTGGGCTCAACAATGTTAGATGAAAACACATCCAGGGGTGCTTCTACATCTGGAACTTAGCTGTCCCTCTGAGGATGGTCAGGGTGACTCCAGGGAATAACCAATAAAAAATGATGAGGAAATCATTCTGAGAGCCAGAGAAAGAACTTTTCATTGCACTAAGATGCTCAAAAAATATTAGATCCTGTGTCAACCCCACATGTACCCTGGGAATAATCAGACTCAACCACGGTCCTAGGTCTCTTCACCTCATCCAGCTGTAGTTCACCTACTGTTCATTTCTTTAGACCTGGGCCAGCCTGTGCCCTACCCAGCATTTGCTCTGGCAGGAAGTATATATGAAGTCTCTAACCAAGACTTGCTGATTCGTTGTACTCAGTTAATTGGTGCCGCTTGTGGTTTAATTTGCTTAACTCACTGGATTCCCCATGTGTTCTTGGCCAATGCTAACCACCTAGTCCTTGATTTTAGTTCAACCATCTTTACTCTGGTTCAGACATACTCAAGTTCACCTATACTCTGGTACTCTAGATCTTGGTTCAATCACCTATACTTTAGCCTGTGATTTGATCTTTGGTTTCCACACTCTTCCTAACCCTAAACTTTCCCTTTCAGAGCCCAGACTGTGGTCGTCTCCCAGTCCCAGTGCCCACTGACACCCAAAGCCCATCTGCTCCCTGATGTCAGCTCTTCAAATCAAGACACCCTTACCCCATCTTTGACTCTCCTCCACCTTCTGTCAGGGTGAAGCTCAAGTTCAGGGAAGAAGTAGGGTGAATGATAAGGTTAGACTCCAGAACAGGACGAGCAATAGGATGGGGATGGGAGAAGGTGAGTGTCTGTTGTCTACACTTCCAAGTAGCTTACAATACTGGACATTTAGTGGTGTGATTAGGGCTATGCAGTAAGTATGAATGTCAAAATAAACTCGTCAAAATGGCATCATAAAAATATGCACTTGTGCTGCCATCTTCTACATGACAATAAGTGTTACAAGGCAACATTAATAACTCTCACTTTGTAGCATTTCTGAGTTTAAAAATTGCCATTACATCTCATATTTAATAGATTTTAAAATTGTAAGATACATCATATATATATATATATATATATATATATATATATATTAACATTTCTCACACTATATGCATCTTATAATCAGTGTTTTATGGTCACTGTAGACCAGGTTTCAGTTATTACTTCGCTGTCAGTGCCTACTTTTTTAAATAATTACCTTTTTATTGAAATATAATTAACACACAATGTTATACTAGTTTCTAGTGTGTAGCATATTGATCCAACAATTCTATGCATCATGCAATGTTCCCTATGATAAATGTAGTCACGGTAAGATAAGTTATTACCTTATCTTAGATAAGGTAGATAAGTAGATAAGTTATTACAACGTTATTACAATATTATTGACTATATTCCTTATGCTGTAATTTTCATCCCTGTGACTTATTTATTTTATAACTGGAAGTTTGTATCTCTTAATCCCTTTTATCTATTTCACCCATCTCCCCAACCACCACCCCTCTTATAACCACCACTTTGTTCTCTATATTTAAGAGTATATTTTCTGTTTGTTTGTTCATTTGTTTTGTTTTTTAAATTCCACATTTAAGTGAAATCATATGGTATGTGTCTTTCTCTATCTGACTTATTTCACTTAGCCTAGCACCTTCTAGGTCTATCCATGTTGTTGAAAATGGCAAGATTTCATTTATTTTTATGAATCAGTAATATTCCATTATATTTTATGCCATATCCTCTTTACCCATTCATCTATCAATGGACACCTGGGATGCTTCCATTTCATGGCTATTGTAAATAATGTTGCAGTAAACATAGGAGTGCATATATCTTTTTGAATTTGTGTTTTCGTATTCTTTGGGTTAATACTCAGTAGTGGGATTTCTGGATCATATGGCATTCCTATTTTTAAGTTTTTGAGAGACCTCCAAACTATTTTGCACATGGCATTTGAAATTTGAAATTGATTTCCAAGTTGAAATTGAAATGCAAATCAAAACCACAATGAGATATCATGTTGCACCTGTTGGAATGGCTAGAATGAAAAAGACAAGAAATAACAAGTGTTGGCGAGGATGTGAAGAAAAAGGAATCCTCGTGCACTATTGGTGGGAATGTAGATTGGTGTCATTGCTTAATTTTTAAAAATGCCAGCATCAAAGTCTGCAGCATGGGTGGCAACAGCCTAGAAAAGTCCCAGGGACAATCATCTCATAATCCCTAGAGGCCAGATTCTTTGGTGGGGGAGAAAGGGAGGGAAAGATGGTGAATCATATGGATTTGGCAATTCTTAAAGAGGAAGTTCAAAAGAAGGCAAAATCTAAATAATTGCAGAGCCAGCTTAGGAGATCAGTACGGTTGGCTTCTAGCTCTTTGATGGAATCTTTTAGAATGCACTGAGGCATTAAAACTCTTCATGACACAGAGGATAGTTTATGTAGAAAAACAACAGCTTTTAGCGATGCTGAGTCAAAAAGGAGTTTGGAAGAGTTAGAGTAGGAATGTGAAGATGTTTCTAATGTACTTCTCTTGTGTTTTCCTCTTTTATATATGCATTTTAGTATAAAACCTGTGTCTAAATAAGACTAAAACCATCCTTTCGATACACATAAGATAAAAACTCTCCATGATATGAAAAGGTTGTCTCATAGTTTGACAGTGTTTTTTCTTACTTAGAAATGGTGCATCTTATAGACAGTAGCTCTCAGATCATGAAATGTGTGTGCCATTTGGTGATTGAGAAGTAGAAGACACTTTGTACTGTTGTGGCCCACTGGTCCTCCCTTTGACACGACATGGATTCTTAGTTGGTAGGATTCATCTGGGTTGTGTCAGTTTCCTTCTGCTCTGGCAGATTGATTCAACTGTGGCCATGGAACATTTCTTATTTCTCTGTTTCAAGACACTCCCAGTAGCTACCTACATCAAGATCTAAGTAAATAAATGCCTTTAAAATTACTATGCCTTCTGAGAAGCCAAACTCAGAGATGGAAGAGTGAAAGACATGGCAGAGTACAAAATATCTGCCAATATTTACAGTGCAGCCTGGAGAACACAAGGGAGGACTTTTTTTTTTTTTAAAGATTTTATTTATTTATTTGACAGAGACAGCTAGAGAGGCAACACAAGCAGGGGGAGTGGGAGAGGGAGAAGCAGACTCCCCACTGAGCAGGGAGCCGATGTGGGGCTCGATCCCAGGACCCTGGCAGACGCCTAACGACTGAGCCACCCAGGCACCCCAGGGGAGGACTTTCAAGCAGTTCCTTGCTCTGCCAGGAGCCTTAAGAAATGTGAGGAAAGTGTGTGATGAGGAAATGTTGCAATCAAAGTGCATGGAAATCAAACTTAATGGGACCAAGGCTACCCTTCAAGAGTTCACAGTGCTCATGCCAGGATTTGATTATAACCACAATATTCAATGCTTACATTCCTTTTGGGGGAAAGACGGATATCTTATTGTTATGGGCTATAATATAACCATTTTCCTTCCCAACAGCCACCAGTTTCCTTAATGGAAATTCCATTCTCTTGTTGAGCATTTTCTTGGCCAGAAGGCCATCCTGATTGCTGTCTCTCCCTGCCTCTCCCCACAGTAGAGGCCAAGGGGGCCAAATACCTCCCCATTAGCCTTCTGCTATAGCCAGAGTGTCAGCTTGGGTCAGTGACTGACCTAGGCTTGACCAATCAGATGCTTGCTCTTGGGAACTCTGGACTTTGCATGTGACGTAGGAAGGAGAGGAGTTTCAGAAGTTAGATTCATCACAGTGGCGCCAGTTCCTGTCACAGTGACGTCTTGATCACACTGTACCTGTAACAAGGCTGTTGCCTTATTTTATACATTATGACTCTTCTCTCCAGGTCTTTCATGGTTCATTCTGTCCCGAGACTGTTCTTTTAGCTTCCCTCCAATTCTGAGAGCCCCAGATAATATCCCCTTAATCCCTTATTGCTTCAGAGAGCCAGAGCCAGTCTCTATTACTTGCTACTAAGAACCCTGACTGATTCAACAGCATCTCATATGGGGTAAGTGGTATCACAAAGGAGAGAAGAGCCTGCATGATTTTCCAGGTGTCCTCTTTTGTATCATTAGAAGGAAGAGACGGAGGAATGGAATCTTTTTTCCGGAGATCTTAAAGAATACAATGATGTTGCATCTAACATAGGGTGGTTCTGCCAAAAGGATAATAGATATGGCTTTTTATGGTTTCTTTTCCTCAAGATTAGATGACTTGTGTGTACTACAGATGTTCAATAGGAGAGTGTAGGACACAGTCCCTGTGTCCAATAGCCTCCGTCCTATCTTTTCTTCCATGTGGTGCCAAAGGAGAGAAAACCAGATTTGTTTAATATTTTAAAATTAAGCGCATATCTTAGCCTTCCCAGACCAACAACTGCCACCTCCCTCCCCAACAAAATCATAAAAATCAATGTGGGGGGGGCAATAATTTTGGTGAAAGGTAGCTATGCATCCTGAAAGAAGGTGGTGGGGTAAATGTATGCATTTATTTGGCATTCAAAAATGTTTCCCTTGTTGATAAAATTATCCTGGACACTTCACTACATATTTAATGACACCAGGTAAGACCGAAGTGACAACCAGTAGCACATCTTAGGAGGACGATTAGTATGTGCCCGTCTCTAAAGTTAAGTCTTACTTGGTGCCCTTGGTGAACTATACCAACAGCATCCATCAGTGCAGGAAGATTCAGAATTGCCCATTTCTGAAGGTGGTTTGGAGGTGTTCAGCAGTCCTGCCCTTGCTTCTCTGCAGTGCTGTGGGGTGGAGCAGAGGACTATGGCCATGGTTTCTTGAGTTCCAATCCATGTGGTTCTCTAAGCCAGTGCTGTGTTTCCCATGGGAGTTAGACTTCTCATCCCCAATAGGGGAACCCAAAATGTGAATTATTCTTCCAGTAGAGGTAATGCATTTGACTGGCTGGGCATATTTTTTTCATATAGCCAACCAGGCTTAACAGCTCTACGTCAGATGCTGAATTAGCCTCAGAAACAAGTTGACAGCTTGGTCCTGGCCAAGAGAGACCAACAGGCTGGCCACTAAACTCTTCCTCCTGTTAGAAGAAATGAATGCAGAGGAATCTTTTCTGTAACTCTTGCTCTAAAATTGGCAGGAGAAATTAAAGCAACAATGCAAGATTCACTTGCCCAGTCAGGAATGTTTCTATTAGTTACTCATAGGCTAAAGAGAGATTAAAGATGAATACTTCTGCAAAGAGGAAAAATCCATAAAAGAGCTGGAACTTAAAGGTAAGCATCACAGATAAAGAGCAAAGCTAAGGTAGTCAGTCTCTGGGCAGAGACTGAGTTTCAGACTTAGAGGTTTCTTTCCTTAATGAAATGAAACTTGATGCTTTAAACCTTATTTGCTCACATTTCAATTTGGGAAGGGTTGGCAGGGAGATAAAAATGAGGTCCTGTCCTAGTGTGAAGGAGGAGAGATAGCTGGGAGTTGAAGAGCAGAACTGGGAAAAGGATAAGCTACCCTGAAATGAAGGTGGGAGGTGTCCAAGACAAACCTAAGCCCCTTCACTTGGTGGTCTAGAGCAGTGGTCCTCAAATTTGATGTGCATCAGAGTTACCTGGGGACTCGGTCCAACACAGACTGCTGGAGTCCACTCTCAGGGTTTCTGAATCAGGAAGTCTGGGTTGGGGACCAAGAATTTGTATTCCCCACGAGTTCCCAGGTACAGCAGATGCTGCTCGTCTAGGAACCACACTTAGAGAACCACTGATCAAGAACCCTGTGCTGGTGAAGGCAGGTGTGAGGCAGAATATGGAGCCTCATGATACCTATTGTTGGCTAACAGCCATGGCGATCATAGCACCTGGTTTGCAGACCTATTTAATTCTGCACTTGGGCCCAAACCTATGTTATAGGTATTGGTTAAAGTCTCAAGGGGTACATCTTAGAAGGAAGTCACGTATCTTTCTCGACTCCCTAAAATACTCTAGAACTTATTCCCTGTCTCAGACAATATTTCCGCACCCAGGAGATGTTAAAACTTTTCTCCTGGAGACTAAAGAGTAGCAAGCACATCAGGAGAATGGCCAGGCCCAGTTGTCCATGGCATTATGTAAAAATGAGGAAATGCAACTTTAAGAACAGAGATGGTAGAACAGTTCCTATAATTCAGAGCAATCTTGATATTGTCAAGGTGCTGGCAGCATCCAACCTTTGAATCACAAATTCCTGCCCTTGGACATGCTCTTCCAGGCTGCCCTGGCAGACTGCTGGTGACCGTTGTGGAGACAAGGATGTCATTCTGACTCTCAATAGTTTAGACGGATTTTTCTTGTTGTGAAGAGTTCAAGGACTTCCACTTCTTAATGAATCAGGCAAGATTTTTTTGGCCTGCTAAGAACAGAGGAATGTATACATGTGTGCATCTTAGAGCATAAGTTTTCAACTATTCTGTTCTAAGGACCCCATTATACTCTTAGAAATTATTGAATACCCCCAAAAGCTTTAGCTTTTATCTATCAATATATATCATATTAGAAATTAAAATGGAGGCATTTTAAAAATATTTATTTATTAATTCATTTAAAAATAAGCACAACCTATATTTTCCAAAGTAAACATAATTAGGAGAAGAGTAGCATTGTTTTACATTTTTGCACACCTCCTTCATGTCAGCCTTAGAGAAGTACTGGATATTTGCTACAGTAGCTTGAAAAGGGAAGAACATTTTACTAGCCTTTTCAGATAATTGTGGATACTCTTTGTTACTACATCAAAATTTAACCAATGGCAGTTTCTTAAAGATCAGTTGCAATGTAGAATCCAAAACCATATCAATGATCTACTAATACTCTTTTATATTAAAGTCCATTGGTCTTTCTTATACCCTGAACAGATCTTTCCTTATGCTTAATGTTTGAAATGTAACAAAATTAGTAATTTTACAGGGCGCCTGGGTGGCTTAGTTGGTTAAGCGGCTGCCTTTGGCTCAGGTCATGATCCTGGAGTCCCGGGATCGAGTCCCGCATCGGGCTCCCTGCTCAGCGGGGAGTCTGCTTCTCCCTCTGACCCTCCTCCCTCTCCTGCTCTCTGTCTCTCATTCTCTCTCTCTCAAATAAATAAATAAAATCTTAAAAAAAAAAAATTAGTAATTTTACTGCTTCATCTAAGGTGTCCTTAATTGAGGCTCTTTTTTTCCCCTCTGAGTTTGTGATGATGAAGAATTTAATGACTAATGACTGGTTTGTGCTAAGACATCAACAGTTGTACCCACTATTGCTTCCTTATGAATGTCAAGAGAGTGGAAGATGTAAATAGCATTTTAGTATCATTAGGAAGATAGTTTTGGCTCCGTGGACTCCTGGAAAGGTCTCAGCAACTCCCAGAGGTTCATCGACTGCAGCTTGAGAACCACTATGCTAGGAGATTGAGGTAACAACTATATCCTATATTTTTATCTTGCTGGCTCTTTGATCCTTTCATCTTTCAGTGTGATTAATAAAGAAAACCCCAAGATCACATTAAAACTCTTCTAATTTATTCACGACATCTAATTACAAGGCAAAACAAATCACCAAAAAAAAATTGCAAAGTCTCTTGAATGTAATAAAAATAGTAATTAGTAACCCAATGGGGAGTTATCCTCCTGGCAGTCAGATAATGAAATACAGTATAGTCTAGAATACATGGGAAAATATAAGACTGAACTTGCTGTAAATTTATGGGAACTATCATGAGAAACTTAAGAAAAATGGAATGCAATCATGTCCATTATTTTTTTGGTCCTTCTGTGTGGTAGAAATAATGGGTATGACTGGGACCTCTGAAAATCCCAACCACAGAGCTAGGGCTTTGGGGATGACCTCTAGGGAAGGTGTGGGTATGAGGACTACTTAAATGTAAGAAGCCCTTACACCAAGTCTAGGCACCCCTGATCCTGAGTTGTGTCCAGCCGCCTGCTGAGTCTGGGTCACTCCAGACTCATGAGAGATCAAAGAGCAGCAGAGTGTAGCTTCTCAGTCAATTCCAAGGTAGCAGCCACTTTGGCTCCATATCATTCTGGATCCTTGTCTTCACCTGACACAGAGGCTTAGAACTCCTTATCTTGACTCCTTGTCCTATAGACCTCCAACTTGCCCTTGATTCTATGGCTTTGTATAAAGCAGTCCTCAGGTTTGGCTCTTGGGGCTTCTGGCTCTTTTCTCACCCCTTACCCAACAGAAGATTGGTCCCTGGTCTCAGACTTGAATTGAGAGCTAGGGTTTCCTTGGCCTTGGCCCTCACCTAACTTCCTAGACTATTGGTATTTCGGTATAGATGTCCAGTCAACAAATTTTGAAGGCCAATGGGATTCCTTGGGAACCTCAAGAAACTCAGAGAGCAATTTGTGGTACAGGTATGGCCATGATGGTTAATGAATTGTAATGAGGAATCACAAAACGTACTTAAAAAAAAAATCTCTTCTCAGAGAGTGTGTTGGCACTGTCTGTGCTTTTGATATGTAGAACCAAGGAAACTCAGGCCATCCAGTTGCTCACCAACCCCACCCCAATCAAAACAAAAGTGGCCATCGGGATTCTTTCTGAGGATTAAATTCAGAGTTTGACCCTTCACATGAAGACTGAAGTGATCTGAAATGAATGAGTCAATAGCCAAGGGAAACTTTTGTAGAAACATCAAAAATATTCATGATAGAAGCATGACTTGTGAAGGAACCCCAGAGATCACTTAATGCAGCTCCAACGTAGCAGAAATGTGGTTTGTCCACCACTTTATCTTCAGAGCCCATCCAAATGTCAAGCACATAGTAAATGCTCAATAAAGATCTAATGAGTGAAGGAATGAATTAATGGATCATCTGGACAACAGCAAGGGGATCTTTGGACATAAGGGAGAAGGAACTCCTGTCTTTCTAGATCTTCATCCCATGAGTTTGGGTTTTGAGGTGCCTCAATACAATTGATGATGCTTCGGGCAACGAAGATAACCTTAGCCCTTTGGAGACAGGCAGGGAGCAGGAAAAAGAAGCAGGCATCCTAGGAAGAATGAGATGACAGTATTTTGATGCCACATGGTCTGGTTGTATGTTAGTTTCTTTATTTCTCTTTTGTTATCCAAAAACCTTTTAGTTTACTATTCCAGTGCTATTGCAAATGCATTGTAGGAAATAAATGACTTTATGTCCTCATTTGGGCCAAAGCTTTAAAAAAGAGCAGGTCCTTATAGGCTGGCCTAAAGTTAGCTCTAAAAAGAAGGATCACTGGGGAGGCAGGTGTCAGAATTACAAGGGCCCAGCTGAACCTCCTTGGTGATTCTTCATTAATTCCATTTTTTTCTTTTAAGAAAGTCAAATTTTTGTCTTGCCATATTATCTTTGACCTACCGGGCCCTGTTACTGTCTACAGCTTGGCATGAACTGAGGACTTGTAGGAGGCAGTGTCTGGAACACATGCACGTGGCATTAACCCAAGACTGCTTCTAACCTCTGACTATGGTAGGTCACAGGGTTGTCCCCACTGGATCACCCATCTCAGCATGGGGGTGGAAGATGGCAAACCACCCAAGTGACAGAAGCAAATGACTACAGCTGCTTTGGAAACATATCAGACAAGTGCGTGCTTTTGACACCCGTGTTGTTGGGTGACCACACTAGTAACACAGAGTATCAGTGAAGGGCAAGATGGCGTCGTGAGCAGCTTTCTGACTTGAGTGGTTTTAAGTGTTAATGTAGTTGGCCCTTCAAAAAATAGATATTTTTCAGACAAGTGGCCTTCACAAAGGGAGGGTGAGCTCTTTCTAGTTCCTGACTAAAACAGCAGTGAGGGGCTCTGGGGTTAATTCAGTTCTACAGTTGAGTCTCTACATTTAGAGATCTACAAGGGCAGCTTGAGGTTAAAACCATCTGAGAAATTGGTGGCTGTGGTTGGCATTTGAAAACATTCTTTGTTTTGCAACTCAGTATATGATAATATATTTAAAAAAATTGTACCAGATTTAATTAGAAACAAATTGGATACCACATTCATCTGCTTGATCTCACTCCCTAGACTCCACTGGTACGTTTTGTCATAGATCTTTTTCTCAAGGGCTGTCAGAATCTCCCAACACAATAGCAGCATAGTCCCGAGGTAAAGAACTTAGGTGGACAGATATGTTCAAGTCCTGCTTCTACTGTATGTGGCACATCTCAGGCCCCCTCTGCCCTCATTTCTCCATCTACACAACAAAGATGGTAGCACCCACTCATCAAGCGGTCATAAGGAGTAGTGGCAATCTATGTAATGCACCCAGCAAAATGCCTGAGTGACAATAGGGGGTTCAACAAATAAGAAAAGCTACTCTTGAGAAGAAATATTAACCATTTATGTCATTGATACACACTTTCCATCTCCTAGGGTACTTCTACTTTAAAATGTTCTGTTCCCTTCTTAGACCAGGTGAGAGAACATGTGTTCAGGAGGTGTGGTCACTTCCTGCTACCCCTACCCCCCCTACTCCCACTTTCCTTTCCATATCCCAGGGGCCTCCTTCAGGCAGCCCCTTCGTGTGACCCATGCCTTGGGCTGCAAGAAGTGGGTTTGTCAGAGCAGGTCGCTGGGGCTGACAGGAGACTGGGAACTCTGTGAAATATGCCCTCCTTTAGGAGTGCGTGGTGCCACTCATTGGGCCAGGCCCTACAGGGGACAAGCTGAAGGCAGGGGTCTCCCTATCCTTCAGAACCTTCCATGTGGAGCACTTTGTTTCTCCAGAGTAGGCGTCGGACTAGGTGTATGTGGTGTGGTATGTGTGTGTGGTGCATGAGCATGTGGTATGTGTTGGTGTGTGGTGTGTGTGTCTGTGGGGTGGTATACGTGGGGTATGTATGTGGTGTGTGTGGTATATGTGTGTCTGTGTATGGCATGTATGTGTGTCTCTGCGGTGCGTAGGAGATCTATGTGTGTGGTGTGCCTGTGAGGGGGGTGTGTGTGTGTGTGTAAGCACATGTGTATGCATGTGATGTTCTTGGCTTTGTAAAGAAGGGGCATTTCCTGAGTTTCTTAACTCATGCCTGTAGTCGGCAGTCACCCCACATAGGCATCCAGCCAGCCTCGCCTAAGTGCTTCAGCCCCTGGCACTTGCGTCTTTTGGATCTTCGACCAGCCTCTTGGAGAGAAGTAAGACTTTGCCCCAAGGTGGGAGGATGCCAGCTACATTCCTTGCTTCAAAGCGAACCAGCCTTTCCTGAGCTCTACAATGAGAAGCCCCACCTTTTTCCTGGCCTGAATGTTTACTCCTTTTTCTCAAGCATCCAGGGACTTGGGTTGAGCTGTCTCCACTTCGACCTCTTTCCAGCTGCCTGGTTCAAGTGGCATTCCCATCTGTGGCCTCCGCAGCCTTCCCTGCTCCCAGAGATCAGGTGGGATCTGCTGTGCAAGCTCAGGTGGGGTCTGCCGACGAACTTGCCCCCATTTCTTGCCCGCTGCCTCAGAGTCTCCAGATTAAACCTCTCTTAATAGAGCTTTCATAACTGCCGTCTCTACACAGTGTAGTTTGCAATGTGGGAGGGCCCTGCGGGCCAACAGCTGGAATATTTCGAGTCCGATTTCCTCTAGGAGGGTACCCAGAATGACAAGACTGCAGAGTACTGTCAGTGCTGGGACAGGGGTCTGGGGGTACACTGGCTGCAGTGAGGTGCCTCTGTTCTCCCTCCTGTGGGGGATTTTGTCCCACGGCGACTTTCAAGGGAGGAAAAAAAAGCAGATTTAGAATGAAGATTCCAGGACTAGATGCATGGTTTTGAGGGATTATTGCCCTCCTCCTTAATTAATTCTAAGCCATATGCCTCCCGCCTCTCCCTGGGAGTGAGCTGCGTGCCGCCCGCTGGGGGCACCTTCTCCAGGCCCTGACTTTGGCCCCAACCGGGCTCAGTCTTATCCCATTCCTGCTGATAGCAGGAAGGAATGATTTTGCTCACTAAAAGATAGATGAATTTGGTTCCAGCCTGAAATTTTTCATAAGTCCTCCTAGGCTGGGGGGATTGGTGCTGAATTTGCATCTAGAGAACCACAGGTAAAAAATCCTAACTATCCCGAAACTTGGAAAGCGAACATCCTCTACCCACACTGCAGAGTGGGAGGGGTGCCTTGCCTTCTGTCTCTCCACAAGGTCCCCTCCACCTCCCTGCTGTCCTCCATCATCCTGCCCCCTCTCCTCCCTGTTCTCTTAACCCCTTGGCATGCGATTGTCTTAAATACAAAGAGAGGACAGGAGAAAAGTGGTTCGTTCTGATGGATGCTGCCAAGGAGACATTTCA
The DNA here is from genome assembly GCF_964656455.1 of Halichoerus grypus. Taxonomy (NCBI): domain Eukaryota; kingdom Metazoa; phylum Chordata; class Mammalia; order Carnivora; family Phocidae; genus Halichoerus; species Halichoerus grypus. Next base: position 68,472,410 of record NC_135717.1, read on the forward strand.
AAATGGAACACAGTGAGCTGTGCCCCTGGAAAAGGCCTTAGTCACTTGAACTGGAACTCCCTTGGTGCCTGAGGTTTCGTGATGATCCCCTGGGAGCCTAGCAGGTGGCACTGGGGGTGCAGTTACCAAAAGGCTGAGAAGAATCTCCTTGCACATTTTCCCTTTTCATTTGCTGTCCTGGCAAAATGCAAAGTGGAGCTGCATTCAGGTTCTCAAGTATTTCGACCGCATCATTGTGTACTTTACTGGTCATATAGTGGAGTTTCGTGTTGCTAATGCTTCTCAGTGATGTAGAATTGCCCCAAGACCCTAGATTTCCTTACATGCCCCCATCTCAGCCTCGCTGAAGGCCATGTGCCCATTCTTTGCCACTCCTGTCCCCTCACAAAATGGTGTGCAGAGGTTGTGACAGACAGGAGGTCTGCCTTGAGCGTGTGTCTGGTGGCTCCTGTCATGTGCGGGGGCTGCCAATGACAGTGTCTCATGCTCTCAAGCCCGGACCATTTCATGGTCACTGTGTGGGTGCTGGGATTTTGACCGGACCCGATTCTAGCTAGTACATTCTGAGTGCTTGTTCTGCTAAAGCACCTTCTCATTTAACCTTCAAACAATCCGGGGCACCTGGGTGGCTCAGTCAGTTAAGCGTCTGCCTTCGGCTCAGGTCATCATCTCAGGGGTCCTGGGATCGAGCCGCATGTCAGACTCCCTGCTCAGCGGGAAGCCTGCTTCTCCCTCTCCCTCTGCAGCTCCCCCTGCTTGTGCTCTCTCTTTCTCTCTCTCTCTCTCTGTCAAATAAATAAATAAAACCTTAAATTAAAAAAAAAAAGCCTTCAAACAATCCCACACTGTACACACTACCATTATCCCCATTTTTCAGATGAGAGAACTAAAGCTAGGCTAGGTTAAGTACCTTGGCTAAAGTCATGCATCTTGTTAACTGAGCTGGAACACAAGCCAGGTCTGTCACCAGAACCAGAGTATTCTATTCCTCCTAGGACTCTAAGACTGAACAGTAAGCATTTAGGAAGGAGGGCTGACAGCCCCAAAACTGCCTGCCTTCACAGCGATGGTGTGTCAGACACTCCAGGCAGGGATTCTTTATTGGGGCTTGTGTTCACATCCATAACTGGGCTTTAGGGTGCCCCTGAAAACCCCCCTGAAACTGTATGCAAGATGCTGTGGATATGCGTGGTATATTTTTTTTCTGAAGAAAGAATGCATGATTTCAGTGGTTCTTGAAAGGTTGGTGCCCCCCTAAAGTGTTAAGAACCCCAGACATTGTGACACAGGGTCACGTCAGTTTACTTCATTGTCTGCCCCTCTTTTAGGCTTTCTCTTGCCCCACCCCATCCGTGCTGCCCACTCTGTTTTGTTCCATCATGGGGGAATCCAACCCAGGGCCCGTTTGATGGTAATGTGAGGTGAATGGCCACAAAGGCAATCGACCTTCACTCTCGCGCTGCTAGCAGACCTGCCCATTCCTTCTGACCTGCTGCCCAAACTCCATGGATTCGGCACCATCTCTGGGTGGACACACTGGACACAGAGCCCAAGGAGGCTCCTGGCCAGCCTACTCTGAGGTGTTATGATAGGGCGTGAGGGTCTGGTCTTACTGGTGTGAGGGGTGATGGGCCAGCATGCCAGCCGAGCCAGGGTCCCAGCTTTCCTCTGCTGGACTCTCATTGGCAGCTTTGTTTGGAATCACAGGTGGCCTCACCCATCCATTAGGCAGGATTTTGACCTTAGCAGAGGGAAGTTCTGAGAGTCAGGAGTCAGACGCTGGCCTTTTTTGACTCATTTTCCTGAAGTAGAAGCTGAAAGATGAATTTTACATGGAGCGAACTTGAGGGACGCGAGGGGTACAGACAGGAAAACTCCAAACGTTCCTAAATGATAAATAGTTCTCTTCTGAATAGAGGTTATGATAGAAATAAAACCCTCCAAATTATGGACAATCATAAGCACGCTGGACCCCGATTATTGTGGAGCCGTGATGAAAAATCTGGCCTTCACTTGTCACGATCTCTTTTTCTGAAATTGGCCAGAAAGCCATGACACCTCCCATCAGTTTTTGCATTTGTCTTTCATTGAGGACAACTGGCCTTAATAATCGGGGAACAAAGTTCTTTTTAATCATTCTTCCTTCATTTGCACCCCATTCCCCAACCTGAAAACAGCCTGCCTTTGATGGATTAAGACCACGTCTCACTCCTCAAAAATGACCACAATAAGAGAACTTTGTGCTTTTCCTTAACTTGTCTGATTGTACCTGAAACTGGATGCAAGCTGAGTCTTCCACAGAATCGCTTAACAACAGGTAAATACATCTGAAAGTCCTTCGGGAATTGGTTTGCTTGAAACTAAGAATTGATTTTAGCCGTGAGCTGCCTTACATCATTTTTGGAAGAAGGCATGCGGAGATAAATTAATACAGGATTTGGACCCTGGTTCACAGCCAGCAGGGGATCCGAAGCTGGATCAGGAGGTGAGCCATGCGTCCTGGGTCACACCATTGTTGCCTGTTTACTGTTTGGATGGAAGAGAAAGGTCCCGGGGAAAGGCCTGGTCTTGAAAGAATTTCTTCCCTCAACCACAAGTTTTGTAATTTATAGAGAATAGAATACAGTGCATATAAAGCACTTCTTATTCTGGGCTTTTGGGAGAACTGAGTCAGATATGGGAAAGGCGACCGCTTGTTTGGAGCCACAGGGGAGATACAGGTTTCCAGGATGGGTTAGCCAGTCATTCAGAAACTGACTGCTGGGCCCCTGACCCAGTTCTGCCCCTCCCGACCTGTGACCTTGAACAAGCAGCTTAACTTCCGTGTGTCCAGTTCCTTATCTGTACTATGCAGATAGTAACTTGCCTTGTGGGGTTGTCTTGAGGATTACAGGAGTTATGGTATATACTGCTAGAGTTGAAACTGGCTCGTGGAAAGCACTAGATAAAAATGACCCATGATCACTGCCACTGCTGCAATTATTGTAAAAATCACCTTCATTCTCGAGGACGCTGGAGCCTGAACTGCCGTGCTTTTAAGGGCGAGGTCCCCACCAGCTCTTCTTTCCCCAGCCAGAGTCCCCCCACTCCAGATAAAAGTCTCCTCATTTTAAAGGTCTCTCGGCAAGGACAGTCCATCAATGCCTCAGTTGTCTGATCTGTAACCATTCTTCGAGTCAGACAGTTTTCCTTAGAAGTGAATTAACCTCTCTCCCTGAAATTAAAGCCATTTCCTCTCATTTAAACCACTTTAAGATGGGGAAGTGTTCTTGCCTTAAAATAACTCTCCTATATTTAAATGCTTGATTAAATCCCTTTTCTTTCCTGAAAAGAATCAAAGTCATTTAACTTTTTCCCTGGGGTTCATTTCTATTACCTACTTGAATTGTTCTTGTTCTTGCCTTCCTGTTTTCCGTACCTCCCTCTTAAAAACCAAAGCCAGGGCTGGAAGGAGTCAGTTATGACAATCGTTGCTGATGCGGTGAGTGAGGGAGAGATTTCTTCATAACTCTTACCTATTTTATTCCTGTTGTCTCGGTATCAGCCTTGCTTTCATGGCCACAGTCAAACATACCAGTGAGTGAATGATGCCCACACTTCAGCTGAGGGGACCCTTCTTGACTGTCTTCAGTGTCTCGTCCCTTGCTTCTACTTGTCGTTCACCATCTTCAGCTCTTAGGATCTTTCTGAGCCTGTCAAGGTGCTAGACTCACATCTAAATATAGACTTAAATCTACTGAGCAAGAAGGTGAGCTCCTGGAGGTAGAATGTTTGACTCTCTATCCCAGGACTCATCATGATGCCTGGCTCACAGTAGAGCTTCAGCAAACTTTGCTAGATGCATTTCCTAAGCCATCACTAGCAATGTGAGATCTTGTTAGGACCTAGGTAGGCCCTGAGGACTAATGAGACATTCCCAGATAGATGTCCTCTCTCCCATATTCCCATGTGGACATGGCTGGGAAGTGGATATATAGATGTGACTTCTCTCAAGCAGTGTGTACCCACATGGAAATGTGGTTCATAGACTTTTTCACCCAAGTGCTATTTCATCTTAGAGTTGGACATTCTCAAGGAGCATTTGCAAAGCCTCACGAAGGGAAAACTTGATATACTTAGCGCCTAGATTCCATTCTGGTGAGCTCTTTGGAGAGATATGGAGGGAAAAAGTAGGACATTGTGAAATCAAACCAGCAATTACAATGTCTTATAACTCCAACTTGGTTGGGAATTATTGGTTCAAGTCACACTTTCCACAGGGTCAGTGTCTCAGAATAGTGTTCTTCAAAGATTACATAGCCACTTGTTAAATGTACATAAACCAGATTTATTTCCATCTACTCCAGTATGTGTCCCCTCCACCCCAGTCAGCTGGCCCTACTCCCTGCTCCTGGCTTAATCTCTTTCCATGGCTTTGTTAACTCTGTTTTGTTTTTGTTTTTGCCAGGGATGCCCTGCCCCTTCTCTAGTCCAGGGACGTCCCGAGTAGCATTTAAATCCACCCTGAGGCCCCCATTCTCACTGTCAGTATTCTTTCCTTGTTCATATGTGCAAGTTTTGTCTTCCCAATTACTCATCACTGAAGGTGGGCCAGGGGCAACACTTCTTTCCCAATTTTTAGACCCCAGCAGAGGGTAGAACAGAGGACAGAGCTCTAGATCAGTGGACTGCAAACCCAGTCAATTTCCAGAATCACCTGAGCAGTTCTTAAAAATATCTACTAACTCAAAATCTCTGGAGGGGAGGTCCAAGAATCAGCTTTTCACATTTTTTAAATGTTTAAAAATTTTTTTGATGTTGCAGGTGGTAAGTCTGATGATAGGTCAGGTTTGAGAACGACCAATGATGTGGGAGGAATCTGTGTCAGTCAAGTTTTTGGTACTTCGGTGATAGAGCTGCTGAGGCTTTGACTTGGTCTAACAAAACCAAAAAGGCTTCCTTCCCAAGAGGGGCTGCGTGAGTCCTTACCACTAGAGTCCACGAAAGCATTTGGCTGCTATGACACTGTACACATCAAGATATTGGCGTTTTCTTTCCCAGAGATATTTATGCCTTTACTTATTTTGCGTTACATCTACCTCCAAACTAAACACCACCGGTCTTTCTAGCCAATCGATTTTGCATCCAGATGAACAGGCTTTGCTTGGCAACTATCATTTTCCATCCCTCTTACTATAAAAGATGACTTTTCCTTGGCCAACATACAGGATAAATTCTCTTCAGCTTAGTGCTTAGTAATGGTTTTGTTCATGATGTGCCTGTCCATTCTCAGAAGGGACAATCCCAACCACTGTCATTACCACATTCATCATGCTTTTCTAGACAGTGCCCACTTAAATGTGGTGCTGAGCCATTCATTTGTTCAAGTATAGTCTAGGCTGCAGGCTCCAACCTTTAGACACACACAGCCAGCTTTGCTCAGATGTTTGCCTGCAGTCTTTTTAATCTGTGGTTTGGACTCTCCTATAAGCCTCTAATCTTGGGCCTAGGATATGCTTTAATATGTTGACATGAAAAATTTTCTGAATCTGGAGGCATTTCACTTCTCATGTGCTATCCATTTATTTTATTTTAGATTACCATAAGGACATAATATCAATATTAATAAAACCATTTATTGAGAATCTAATATGTGTAGGGCAAAGTACTGGGTAGGTGCTGGGACCTCAAAGATTCATAAGATAAGGTCCTTGCCCTAGAGAGGACCACACTCTGATGAGAAATACAGGATTCCATTCATAAAAAAGCAATTTACAAAGCCACACAGCAGATATCAAGCATAAGATAAATGGCTCAGGCACTAACCACCCTTAGGATTTGAAGGAGGACTTGACCATGGAGTACTTGAAAGCCTCATGGGGAACTTACTATATCATGGAGGCTGGCGTACAGCAGGTACTCAGTAAATACCTGCCAAATGAACAAATGAATGACCGGCTGGATGGTGGTTAAGATAGGAACTGTGCCTTGGAATATAGGCAGAGCATATTCAGGAGAAGTGCACGCCCACGCGTGCGCGTGCACGCACGCACACACACACACACACAGCTCCTTTATCAATGAAGCAACCTGTTTCATCACGGAGTAACATGAGTGAGAAATTTAGGAAAATACAGCTCTGTTAAGGTTAATAGTTTTATTGGTGAGAATCATTTATTGAGCAATAACTAAATTAATAGCACTTACTAAATATTGTTTATTTAGTAAGTAAATTATTAGTAAGCAAATTACTAGTAATTTAGGAAGTAACTTATTTTCAGTATATGAACACTCACTGTGTGAATTCATTGATTCACCATCTAACAGGGAGACAAAGGACATGCCTTTGTATAGATGCCTTTGCTGAGCTATGTATAGTCACTATCTGATTTATTTTGTAAGCAATTAATTTCTATTCCACCTTTTCCCAAAACAGATTTAATATCAAACAATTTATAAGACCTAAGATAGGAAGCAAGGTATAAAGAGGCTGAGAGATGGAGCAGAAAAAACTGAAAAGGAGCTGGACTAATTGAGTCTTCTTGCAGCTTGGGCTGAAAAGAAAGCATATGAGTGACTTAGAACGAGGAATCAAATACGTTTCTGGGAGAAGAAAGGAATAAAACCTTTTTCCTTCTCCTAATTTCTGAAGAAAACATTTTCATGGGGCTATTTTTAACCCTAATCCCTAGTTAATTGCTGCTATTCCCATTTTTACTACCAGTGAGACTCTTACTACCAGCTAGCTAGCCAACTTTCTGTGTGCCTGGCACTGTGCTAAATTCGATACATGCATTAAAAAAGAAATTTAATCCTACAACTGCCCTGTGAGTAGGTGCTGTAACTCACCCCTGCTGCCCAAAGCTCTTTGATATGTGCAGCCCTTCCTAAGAGCAGCTGGATGCTCTCCGTGAGCAGGTCCTCTCCAGCCTGGGAATCCACTTGCAGAGAGTGAGTAGACGGCAGCCAACAGGAAGCCCGCCCAATGGGAGATAAGAAGATCCCACTGCAGAGACAACTTTGATCGAGACAGTGGAGCAGGCACACAAGTTATGTCCCATCCAAGCAGTTCAGTGAGACTCAGGAGGAGGTCTCGAGGCTGCACAAGAGAAGAAGCATCTCTGGTTGTTGGAGACACTAGATCGCTCAACCACCATCTTAGTTGTTTGGAAGAAACCATGTGTTTCAGCCAATGCCCTGAACTCAGAGTCAAAGCGGATGTTTCCAGCTGTGTACACCGGAGCAGGTCACTCCACATCTCTTAGCTCCAGTTTTTCCTGTGAACAGTGGCAGGGAAGGAGGTCCACCCCCCTCTGATGATGATTCCTGGGAACTGGACGCGGAAGTGTGTGTAAAGCATTGAATGTGAAAGCTACAACATATGATTCGGCCCCAATTTAAAATCCTGCATGTTCTTGTGTCTACGTAGGACCTGAGAGCCACTAAAAGTTCCTCTTATCTGGTGCCTCAGTATTTCTTCTTTTATTCTCTTTCCTACCTTCATGGCCTCTTCAGTCTGCCCCAAGTCCTGGTGGTTGGCTGCCTCTCTGCCCTGCTTGTCCTCTTCCTATCATCACTTCGGGTGACAGGACTGACTGTAAATAGGAAAGGAATGAAAAAGGGAGAAAAGGAAAAGGGAAGAGAAGAATATTTATTGTTGTACAAATATCCTTATTTTTTTTTAAAAAGGGCAATTATGGAACAAATAATCCACCTCTCTGCTGTCACCCTAACCTATCAACTCACCCTTCCCCACACCACTTCTAGTTTGTTTATACACAGTCATGATTTTCAAATGTCTGTAATCACAGAGAAGCTACATGATGTGGCTCTGTGAGTTCTTATTGAATACTGCCTTGAACAGTTCCCAAGTTGCTATGTCACCTTCATAATTATTTTTGTTACTGGTTGTAAACTAGCACATGGAGTAAACCATCTCATGATGAAAATCTTAATTTTATTACTGTTGGACATTTAGGTTTATTTTAATAAATAATAACATCACAAATACCTTGTGTATGTAGTCTTCTTTCCCCTTGTAAATTAAAGGAAAAAGTGTTTATAATTTTTTTTTTCTAAAAGCCAGGCAGAGTTTTCTAAATTCCCCACACACTGAGTATTTATCAGCCTTTGCTGACCCATTCTGCTTTATCTTGCTTTATCCTCATGGGATCTTCTGGTCAGTGAGTCAAGGAATTAGCTGCTATTTCTAATCATGACTTTTTCTATCAACAAGTCTGTTTGAATGTTGTTTCTTGTTCTCTGAAAAGGCCAGAAGAATTCTGTAGATAGCCTGATAGCACTTGCCTCGTGACTCAACTTTGGAGACATGATCCTGTCCAAAGCGCTAAGAGGAAGTCCACCCGACAGAATGAACGTGCTGCACGGCAGCATCCCACTCAAGCCCCGGGCAGGTGTTGGTTCTTTGACCTCAAGCAGAGATGGTATAGATAGCTGTATCAATTGGGGTCCAACCAGGAAAATGAGAACTACTCTAAGCATTTAAAACAGAGGACATGTAATATAGCGAGGTAGTGACACAGATAATGGAAAAGCCAAGAAGCCAAATGGGAGTGGTGAGGCAATTGAGAGATCAGTGGAGGCAGGAAGCCACTTCTATCCCTAGGCTGAAGGACAGAGCCAGAGTCATCTGGTAGAAGTTGGGCCCAGGGGGCCTGGTCCAACAGTGCCAAAGTCATGGAGGAGGATACGCAGCCCTGCTGGAGATGCTATCCAAGGCACAGAGAGACGGGGAGAAATACCCTGGCTTCTCCTCCCTCCAGCCTTCCAATCTCCCCACAATGCCCCTCCTTGGCTGAACCCAGCTGGAAACCAGGTGTCTCGAGAATCTGGGACACACAACTTACAGGGGTGAGCACCCCCACTCCCACCACTGTGATACCAAGTGAAGTTGGGAAAAGATGAGGAATGAGCCCCAGGGCAAACAAGCAAAGAATAAGTACAAAATCACATTGCCAAATATTCACTATCCTGTGGAAGTGCTGGACAAGAAAGCAAAAGGGAACTAAATGGTTTGGTTTTAAGCACCCAGGTCAGCCATACACAAGTGCGTTGTTAGTTGCAAATGGTACCTCTAGCTACTGTGAGCCAAAAAATGACGTATTGAAGACTATGAGGATCAAGAATCTCTAGGAGCCCAGTGTCAGGCGTGGAAGCTGCGGGAGCAGGAGGGAGCACAGTACAAGTTTCGCCACGGGGAGGAGGAGCTGTTGTTGTGGACGCAGGGCCGGGTCCCTGGGCTCACCCAACAGTCTGTACCAGACCCCATGACTGGCCCTCCTCAGGGCTGCCTCTAAGAGCTGATGACTCCAGCCAACTGGCACCGACCTCCTGTAGAGTGGATTCAACCCTTTTCCTGCCTCCTCCTGGTCTTTACTAAGTTGAAGGCAGCTAAATGCCCAGCCTGTGACATACACCTGCACCCCAGCTGCAAAGGAGGCTGGAAGAGAAAGTCTGGCTTCTACCTTGAGGAAAGGGGACTACCATGGAATGAATTTTGTTCCCCTCCCCCCTGCAAAAAATTCCTTTGGTGAAGCCCTAACCCCCAACCTGTTTTTGAAGACTGGGCTTTTAGGGGGTACTTAAGTTTAAATGAAGCCATGAGAGTGGGGTCCCAATCTGATAGGATCGGTGGCCTTACAGGAAGAGGAAAGGAGAGAGAAAGAGATGTCCCCATACATACACCAAGGAAAGGCCGGCCACTGGAGAAGGTGGCCAGGCAGTCTGCCAGCCAGAAATTGAGCTCTCGCCACACCTGATTGTGCTGGCACTCTGATCTCAGAATTTTAGCCTCCAGAACCATGAGAGAATGTGTTTCTGTTGTGGAAGCCACCTGGTCCATGGTCTTTTGTTACGGCAGCCCGAGCAGACTGAGACAAGGACTCAATGCGGGAAATCCAAGTTCACCAAAGGAAGAGTGTTCACAAGACGTTGAGTGGCCACGCATGGGATAAATGTCCACTACATCCACATCACCAACTTGTGTTTCCTACAGAATGTTATCAGCTCTTGCCACCCTTTTGACCATGAAAAATGATACAAGTAAGAGGGTTGGTGGCACAGCTGCTGAGATAGTACCATGCCAGGGCTCCTGCCACGCAAGAAGGCTGGTTCCTTTTGTGCCCCAGACCGGCTGGGGGCAAATCTGCATCCCTTGGCCATGTGCTAGCTCTGTCTTCTGATGGGGTCACACCAGGGAAACTAGGCTTTACCAAATCTTATCACGAGAAAGGAGCTTAGAGAATACACTGCCTCTTTTCCACCCAGTGCCAGATCCTTCCAGGTCTTCTAACAGCTCTAGTTGTTACGAAGACTGTCTTTTTCTAACTGCTGTTGATATTTCTGCAAGGAGACTCTTCTTCCATAATTTCAAAATTAAAGGAACAAGTAACAAAGAAGGTGTAAGAGTCAGCCCCGCTGAGGGGCAAGTGTTAGAAGGACAGAGCCAGGGTCATCCCTGGGAAAGCTATCTCAGGAACATCTCGTTTTCAGGGAGTATCAGACAACTTTTCATTCATTTCCTTTGAGATTAGGTTCCAGTGGAGTAAGACTGCCTGAGTTATTTTTGTAGTAACCACTAATGGAGTGTCCACTGATGTGTCTTTTATGGCATTAGGTTCTGGGAATAAAAAGTTGAATAAGATATCATTCTTACTCTCCGAAAATGCACCGTGTGGTAAGAAAGGCAAGCATCGAGATCACTGGCATGTAAGTATAAGAAATACAAGAGAAAAATGAACAAAACATGATGAGAGCCTGTAGGAGGGAGCAGCTAACTCTGGAGAGGCCCATAGAGGGTTTCAAAGACAACGGGCATTTGAGGATGACATGGAGAGGGCCTGAGGGTGCGTCCAAGGCTTCTATTTGAGAGAAGAGTTGGACACAGCCACTGTGGTTTCTCGGGGATGAAGCTAGGTAAGCTGGGGCAGTGTGCCAAGGTGATGCTTGAGTAAAAGAGTTTCTCCAATAAAGGAAAAATTAAAATGGAGACTCAGGGCCTGAATCTGGGGTTGGTGGTATGAGTAGGTGTATCTTCCCTAGGCTGATCTTTAGAGGTTATTGAAAGAGACTCCTTATTCCTTTCTTCCACCTCAAAAACAAACATGCTACCTACAATCTCTGCCATATCCACGCCACTCTGCTGTTGTAGTACCAAAACAGTCACAGATGGTCCATAGATGAGTGAGTCCGGCTGTGTACCCATAAAACTTTATTTATAAAGCATTGTAGTACCCAAACAGCCACAGACGGTCCATAGATGAGTGAATGTGGCTGTGTACCCATAAAACTTTATTGATAAAGTATTGTAGTACCAAAACAGCCACAGACAGTCCATGGATGAGTGAGTGTGGCTGTGTACCAATAAAACTTTATTTATAAAGCATCTGGACTTGGCCCAAGGGTTATGCTTTGCCAGCCCCAGCTCTACGGGATCAGATCTGAAAATGCAGTCATCATTTACTCCTGGTTTGTGATTTTAAGGTCTGTTTTGAGGTTGTGTCTGCAGGTCCTGGGGAAGGGCAAGCATCGGGGGTGGTGGGGGGCTCAGGAAGGAAAGCGAGGTGCAGATCGGAGAGGTCTTAGCACTAGGGAGGAGAGGGCCAAGGTGGAAGGCAGGCCCCACTCATTCTTCCTCGTGGAGCGCCTCCTGGCCGCCAGCCTGCCATCTCACTGTGGCTCCAAACTGACTGCCTGTGTCCAGGCCAGCTGCTGCTAGGCAGGAGCTCATCCCTGAGGTGACTGTGCACAGGATAATTTATATTTTGGGGTAAACCCACCTCAAGCTCCTTTGAGATGAAAGAGTCTACATAAAACTGAGTTATGACCCTGCTTAATGGGAGCACTGCTGAGTTTTTCCAAAAGTGGAGTTAAACCCCTCTGGCATCTGTGAAGGGCTGGCGGTAAAGGACTCTGGCCATTTCGGCAGCTCTAGTTTTTGCAGTTGATCTGTGTGCGATAAATCATTCTCCTCCTCTGAGTCCAAGGCGGCATTTGTATTTGCCAAGACACTAAGGAGGAAGATCTCCAACTGGTCTAAGCTGAGGCTGGATCTTTGCTTTTTAAGTTGTTTGGGAAGTGAGAACACATACACACGTTCGCACTCACACTCACACACACACACACACACACACTCACACATGTTAAGCTCTCATAATAACATATTCCAGAATAGCTCTCCCCTTACCCTATAACTTCACATGGATTGTCACGGTTTTGTTTCTACACAAAAGACGTGACTCGGTTATGCTCCTTTGACATCCTGTACATTTTAACCCCCAGAACACTCCTTTTTGGGGAATCAAAGCTGTCTCCAGGTGTCCCCGTCTCCAGTGGATGCCCAGGACTCCTCGGGCCAGCTCTGTGCCGGGCTGCCCCTCAGACAGTATCAGACAGGGCATACCAACATGTCTTTTTTTAGAAAAGACCGTAAGTGTCTTATCTTACTCCTTTGGAATTTTCCACAGTTATTTAACCTCTAGTTTAGGAAAAGTGGGTTTGAGGGTTCTTCAAATTGTCGCTGAGCGCTTACATCAGATCTGCGAGCTCATTTCACTTGAGGTGGATGGCGCTCCTGCTTGCCAACCTACCTCATTTCCATCTCTCCTCCCTACCGACTAGAAACCTTGTGGTTAAAATAACACACAGCCTCTATTCACAGCTCCAACTTAGAGCTGCTATCGGAGGCAGCTTTGGGATTTAAGGAAGTCTCAAGAAGATGCTCTCGAGTTGTTTTCTCAATATTCAATGTTAGACTCTTGGGAAGAAAGCAGGGATCTGGTCAGGTAAAGAGCTTCTTTTCTTTTTCATTGTTTGGTTCGGGGGAAAAAAACTGATGAAGAACCTTGCGTCCATCAGCATTGGAAGGAGCCCGCTGCTTTCTAGCTTTTGACTCTTGAACAGGGCTTGTGTCTGTTTCTCTGCAAGGGGAGTAAAGTGTGACCCGGGAATTGCGCAGAGAAAACTGCAGTGGTGATTCTCTGTTGGCGGAGAGAGAGGGCTGGGGGTTTGGGGATAGATGTGCTTCCTCGGTGGAGCAACAAACCACCTTTGGGCATGTGCAGGTCATGAAAATAGGTAACACTAGTTGGGTTGGTCTTATTCGCTTGGTGTAGCGTCTGGAGGTAGGTTGCGTGAGCGGCGTGCCCCGCAGCGGTGCCCAGCCCTATCTGGGCATCACATCTTTTTACCAAATAGAACTAAACCGATTCGCCTTCCCTTGCTGATTTCTCTTTGAGTAGTTGGGTGCCACCATGCCCTGTCTGTCTGTCTATCTCCCACTTCTAAATTGTTGTGAAGTGTAGCTCTGCTATCTCATTTTTAAATATGTTTACACTCATGCCTTTCTCCAGTGGTAGAACATTAAAGATTTGTCTTACATCTTTTGTAAAATGTATTAACATTTTCCTTGAACACCTGTAACTATGGCATCTTGAAATAAAATAACTCATTTGTAGAGTGAGCCATTTTTTCGAAAGAATTTGCCACCACCCCTCTGGGTCTTTCTTCAACTATGCATTTTTTTCCCCAAACATTTATGCCTATGAAATATTTCAATATATCCCACCCTGGCTGGACCAGGTGTTTACTTACTGATCTTCTCTCTTTCTCCCTCTCTCCCTCTCCCTCCCTCCCTTCCTAATTTCCCCTCCCTCCTAGATCATGTTTCCCTTTATGTTTTAATTTGAAGAAAATTCTATTCCTATTTGGTGATAGAGCCAAATCAATCAATCAATCAGTCAATCCCTGGTCAGTCAAACATTTATTTAAGTGTAATAGATATGCTCTGTATTGCAATAGTTACCAGGGTTGGGGGAAGGTAAATACCATCACCATGTTTATTGTATATTTTGACTCCTCCGTACAGTAAATAATTAGCAGATACAGTGCTAAATTTCAAACTTCAGATTATGGGAAACGTTGAAGTAATGACACGGCTGCCATTCCCGAGAGCTCACGACGCACCAGGTACTAAGCTCAGCACTTTGCACTCATCTTGCTTCACTATTCTCTCGACAGCCCTCATGTTACAGGGCAGGAAACTGAAGCCTAGAGAGATGCTGATGCCCCGCCTCATGCGGCTGATAAGCAGTAGACTAGATGCACAAAGGCTCAGTCCTGCGGGTGCTCAGGCTCTGGCAGGTGTCAGAAAATGTATGCAAGGAGAAGTGGTCCGTGGCTGGGCCGCAAACGGTTGTCCAGCCTCCAAGTGCCCGGAAGGAGCAGTTCCGTGGGCGAGGGGGTGGGGGGCAGGAGGGAGGGTCGGTGTGGCTGGGGGCCCATGCAGCAGTGCTGGCGGGGATGGGAGGCTCAGGGCCATGCTAGGTCGGGAGAGGCAGAGGTGCTGGGCACAGAAGGAGCCTTGTGCTGTTGGCCTGAGGAATGAAACGAGGAAGGGGGTCGGATCACGAGGAATACTGCTCAGAGCTGACCGCAGGCTTTGCGGCTCCCTGCCTTTCCCGGTAACTTGCAAGGCTCAAACCCTCCTGCCTCGGCTCTCAGAGAGGCTTCTCCCTCATCTGAGAGGTTTCCTTGACTCTCCTGTTCAAGGAGCAGCCTGTGACCACCCCTATTTGCTTCTTGTTGTGGCAAAAGAGACATAACATAAAATCTACCTTTTTAACCATTTTCAAAGTGTACAATTAGTGGTATTTAGTACCTTCATGACGCCGGGCAACCATCACCACCATCTAGTTCCAGATAACGTGGCCGTCATTACAAAGGGATATCCTATACGCTTTAAATCCTATATCCAGTCCCAATTCCCCCAGACCGCAGGCCCTGACCACCAAACCATTGATCTGCTTTCTGTCTCTGTGGATCTGCCTATTCTGGACACTTCATATAGACAGAATCGTACAATATGGCCTTTTGGATCTGGCTTCTTCCTCTTAGCATAATGTTTTCAAGGTTCATCCATAACGTAGCATGAATCAGCACTTCATGCCTTTTTATGGTGGAGTGGTATTCCATTGTCTGCATATGTCACATTTTGCTCACCATTCAACATTTGATGGACATTTTGAGTTTCAACTACTATGAACAGTGCTGCTGTGACATGCATGGGCAAGGTTTTGTTTGAACACATGTTTTCAATTTTTTGGGGTGAGTATGTAGGAGTGGAATTGCTAGGTCACATGGTAACTCTATGTTAAGCTTTGTGAGGAGCTGCCAAACCGTGTTCCACAGCAGCTGCACCATTTCACCTTCCCACCACCATGGATGAGGGCTGCAGTGTCCTCACATCCTCGCCAACATTGTTTATTTTATTATAGCCGCTTTGGTGGGTGTGAAGTGCTATGTCGTTGGTTGTGGTTTTGATTTGCATTTCCCTGATGACACTGAGTACTTTTTCATGTGTTTGTTGGCCCTTTGTCCTGTTCAATTTTTATTCCCTTTATTTGGCTCTATTCTTTTTTTTTTTTTAAGATTTTATTTATTTATTTGAGAGAGAGAGCATGAGTTGGGGGAGGTACAGAGGGAGAGGGAGAAACAGGCTCCCCACTTAGCAAGGAGCCTGATGCGGGGCTCAATCCCAGGACCCTGAAATCATGACCTGAGCCAAAGGCAGACACTTAACCGACTGAGCCAGCCAGGTGCCCCTCCTTGGCTCTATTCTTGATACATAAGTCCTACAATTTACCTCTTCTTGTCACATTCCATGTTTATTTACTTTCTGTCTCTCCTGTGACTGAATAATCTCCATGAGGCAGGGACACTGTGTTTTGTTCATTACTGTATCTCAGTTCCCAAGACAGGCTTGGGTATTGCAGGGACTCAGTATGTATTTGCAGAATAACTGAAGATCAAATTATGGCTATTGCCCCCAGCCCTGGGTCTGGGGTCTCTTCTCCCTGCTGGTGGGTCAACAGAGGGGCAGCATGGTGAGGGGAGACCACAGCTGGTCCGTACATCAGCCCTGACCATGCTCACACCCTCCCTAACCCCAGCCCAGGTTGCCAGAGCAATAATGCCCTTCTGCTGTCAATCCAGCCCTTGGACTGTGGGGAGAGAAGTGGGAGCAGCAAGGTAGTTACAGAGATAATCAAGGTTGAGGTCATGAGAGCCAGAGCTAAGGCAGCAGCAAGGAGAACAGAGTGGGAGAAATACATAGGAGGGGGATATTTAAAGAAAAATCAGTAAAACTCGATGACTGGCTGAAGTGTCAATCAAGGTAACTTCAAATTTTGAACTTGGAAGGTTGGGAGATCAGTGGCACCATTAACGGTGAAAGGAAGTTGGGAGAAAGAGTGTCTGGGAGCAGGGGAAAGGAGGCTTACTCTCCACTGAGTTTAAGAAGATGAGATCTTGCATGCCTGGGCGGCGGTGGCAGACACAGCCCTGGTGCTGGAAGGGGAGAGCCGGACTTAAGGACACCAGAATGGAGATCCTGGCTTTATAGGTGATTGTGAAGCATCCAGGACATCAGTGAAACTCAGAGAATAGACAGAGCTTCAGAGGGAGGGGAGAGAGACACAGAAAAGGAGGGCAAACACTGAGGTGTCCCTATGGTGAGGATGGGTAGAAGGAGGGGGGTGAGCAAAGGAAAAAGGGGCAGAGGAAAGGGCAAGGGAGAAAGCCAGAGTCCGGAGATGTTGGAGTGGAAGAGAGGAAAAGAGGGGAGGTTGGACACAGATGAGGGAGCACAACAAAGGAAATGGGGGGGTGGTGAGGGAGGTGGGGAGGAAGTAGTGAGGGGTTGGTATTCCAGAATACTTTCCACCTGTTCAGAAGCAAGAAAGAGGGAGGGGTGGAGAACAGGGAGATTTGGCAATTGACTTGTGTCCACCTTCTTTCCCTGCCCCTGCTGCTCCCACACCAGTCTCCCCAAACATGCTAAAACTAGCCTCATCTAATGACCTGCAGCCCAAGACCTTCCAGGTGAAAGGTTGTTCATGAGTCAAGTCCAGACTTTCATTCAGAGAGTTTGTAAGGATATCCTGAGACAGGAAGACTTTGAAGCCTAACATGGCGTCTTTGTCTCTCGGAGCGAAGTTCTACTGTGCCTATGGGTGTTCTCTGCACTCTGCGGAGCCATGGTAGAGCCTGACCTCAGTGCACATGACAGGAAGTATCTAAAGATCCCTGAGAGCGGGGCATGTGAGAGAGGCAGCCTGGGGAAGAATGATGGTGCTCGGCCTCTGGAGGATGGTGGGAGAGCAGCTCCAAGGTCCTCTGTCTACAGCTCTGGCTCAGGCATTTCAGCTGGCCAAGTTGGGCCAAGGACTCCAAGCTCAGCTGCATCCAGATTCAGGGTGAAAAAATATCTACTCCTAAAGTGTTCAGTGGGGAGCAGGTTACAGGAACTTGCCAAAAGCATGTGCAAGCTGATTTCCTTTTTTAATGTTGAGAACATGGGAGTTTTCTCTTCCATCAAAATGGGGGCTGACATGTATTTATGAAGAAGGCACTTAATACCCAGGATGGAAAATTCTGACTTGGGGAAGAGCATTTAGTGGCAGAAATCTCCTCTCACAGACTCCGTGGAAACTCCAGTGAGGGGAGGTTCCCTGCCGTCCTTCCTTGCTGGTGAAGGGACTGAATTGTTGGCCATTGTGAGGAACTGAATGCTGGGGACAACGGTGTACCTTGGTGTCTTTGTGAGCCTCTCACTTTGAATGTATAATATTGTTCCATGCCTGGAGTCTTGCTGATAAAATTTTCATGTCTCCATTGCAAAGCAGAGTTCACTAATCATAAGGTTGGATGCCTACACTTCTCTGGCTCCAAGCCCAAATAAAGAGGAATCTTCTGAAAGCCAAGTCCATTGTACTGACACTCCAAGATAGCCACCCCCTATGTGACCACTCTTATCACAAAATAGGGCTCTTGATGTTTTTCTGGAACATAAGCTACTGACTAAGGTATCCTAGGTGGTAGAAGACCTACCAGGATAGGGTGCATATTTTATTAGACGGTATTGCCAAACATTTTTTAAACTTTCCAGGAAGTTGTCCTTTATGCAATTAAAAAGCAAATAAGAGTTTCGTCTTCATTCTGAAATGTTGGGGCTTCAGGACTAATGTCCTTGGAATGACGTGTTTTCTGATGTCATTCAATCATTCATTCATTTGTGTACTTATTCATCTAACAAATATTTGTGTAAGCTCACCATAAGCCCATCAATAGTCCCACTGGGAGAAAGATGCAAGACCCTGTCCCTGTTCTCAAGTCTTCATAAAGAGTCAGGGCTGCCATGGGGATAAAAAGGGGTCATAGAAGAGAAGTGTACAGAATTCAGGTTCTGGGGGGCCAGCGAGTAGGGCTCCCCTCCATACAGCTCTGGCTTCCGTACATTTGAGCTGGGGGTCAGCTCCCTAGCATGTACAGCCAGGAGGATAATAACTGAGAAATTAAATGGGGGAATGGGGACCTTGCACGTATCTAAGCTCAAAGATCTACGGCCCAATGGATTCATCCCAATTAACCCTTTGTGCTGCTGCAGACCCCACAATGACCAAATTCCACAGAATGCCCTGCTTTTATCTGATGCACCCTTCCCTGGTGGAAAACATCTGTTTAAAATCATAGATGGTATTTAAAGCATCATCTGGAATAACGGTTTTAATGTTCTGGAATTGTGTTGGAACAGAAATACTGGCTGGGGTCTTAGTGCCCTAGGATGTTGTGTCCTAAAAGGAATGATGTGTCCCTTCCTGGATGTTGTCACGAGGACATAAGTGAGGAGAAGGGTTAGCACAGTTGGGTTGATGCGGGTCTGAGCCATTTCAGGAGATACGATGGAAAACCACCACGGTGGACTTTTGCACATAAATTGTAAAAATCAGCCTTTGATCTTTTATATTTATCAAAAGCAGTAAGGTCCATTAATGCCAATACTCATGTATAATGGCAGATGATTAACATAAAACAATCACCCCACGGGCTTTGAAAAGTATTATATGAATTATTTTATAATAGTCTTAACTTCCTGATTCTTAATTTTCTTAATTTTCTTAAATATAAAATTATATTTATGATTTCAGCACATACAAGCTGAAGGTGAGGAATTGGGCCAGAAAACTGGCAGTAGGAGCCCCTTAGGGGTTAGATGTCATCCACAATACGGGGCTGGTGATAAGCGTAGTGAAGCTCAGCTTTTGTCTTCTTGTCATGCTTTTTTGATACCAGCCATAAAAGGTGTCTAAAAATTATTTTCACCTCTCCCCTGGGTACTCCTCAACAAAATCATTGCCAACTAAAGTTAACAAGCCTGGGCAATATAGCCCCGCCATTAAGAGGATGGATTTAGAAATAGAACCCGCTTGGTTGGTTCTCCAATCTGCCTCTTTCTAGCACATTAACTTCCCTAAGCTTTAGTTTCCTGATCTGTAAAATCAAAATAATAAAAGCTCCTAGCCCTCAGGAATGTTATGACAATTAAGTAAGCTAATGTATGCAAAGCTCTTAGCACCTTCAATCAACGTTAACTATTATTATCACAGGTAACACGTGAATAACCGAATGAGCTGCCATCTTTCAACCAACCGCCAGCCTGCCGCTCTTCCCTCCTGTGAGTTTAGTCAGAAAACACAGCTCTGATGAAGTTACTCCTCTGCTCAAAACCGGGGAAGGAATCGAGTCCCAAGCCCTACAGTGTGCCCTGGGCGGGGTGGGGGGCCCTCATGAAGGTGCTTCATTCTCTCTTCCCACCAGCAGCCCTCTCCAGCCTTGTGAGCCTTGCACTCCAGCACCCCTAAAGTCACAGCCCTTTCCTGAAGGAGCCTTATGCTCCAAGGCCTCTGTGGGTTAGCTCCCGATTCCCGCATTCCTGGTGCCCTTTCCTCCCATCTCTGCCTGCGCACTAGTTCCAATCAGGACCAGTCAAGCGGGAGGTCATTTCTTTTGGGGTGTTTCCGTGAGACTTTGTGCCTTTATTGTAGCACCAGCCATGCTCACTTTGAATTTATATCTCCTGTGTTACGCAGCAAGCTCCTTGAAACCTGGAACAAGATCTTGTTCATTTTTATGCTTCCTGTGGTACTTTGCATGCTATTTTGCACATAACCGAACAGCACAAAACGTTGGTTGAATTGAATTGAAACGTTGATTCTCTAATTATAGGTCATTCCAGTCACAATAGAAAAGAAGAAGAAGCTTGATTGGTATTAAAAGAACTGGATATTTAAGTATGTGTGTGTGCACATGTGTATATGTGTGTGGATATACACTCCTCATCTGTGAAATAGACGTATGACGTGTGAAGTTCCTTCCAGCTCTGAATCTATGGATCTGAGTTATTGGCTTTCCTAGCTTTACTATACACCTCTAAATATTATGGCAAAAGCATACCCGGGGCTCTGCCGTCGAGTGCCACGGGAAGTTGACTAGGCAGGAGGTGAGTCACCAAGAGTGGTCTGGAGGGTGGTGGGCCAGCTCACCCTCCGGCCCGGTTGGCCTTCCCCTGACAGGGGCCACAGTAGAGTTGGCTCATTATTTCAGTCCTACTTTTGAAGTCAGAATGGGGCCGATTTTCTCTTCTCCACTGTACCACTTCACAAACATATGAGTACTTTGCCCACAAGTAGACACCCCATAAATGTCTCTTGAGTGAATGAGCAGATAATCTTTCCTTTCATCCAATAACAATAACAACAACAACAATAATTTTAAATACATTTACGACAGGAGTCTGTGCTGAAAAGCAAAGCCACAATTTCCACGGACTAATGAATCCTCCTCTATACATTATACATGTATTAGCTCACTTAACTGTCACAACATTCCCGTGGGTTGGGAGCTGCAACTTTAGACTTTTCGTCATTGTATGTAGCCATGATCATGTAATGTTATTTGTTGAGCTTATCACTATGTAAAAGTATTTTATGCTCATGTTTATTATACTTCTCCTTGTAAAATGTAATCTCCACGAAGATAGGGATCTTTCCCCCCATTTTATTCATTGCTGTTTCCTTAGCACAGTGCCAGGCACATAGGAGATGCTCAGTAAATACTTGCTAAAGACAATTGTAATTTATATTAAGAATTTGGTACTAAATAAGCTTTATGAAAAAGAGAAAATCAGTTAACCAGTGAAGGTAGCTCATTCTGAAAAAGAGAATGAAGCCTAAAGTTGATTGGGTTTAGGGAGGAGGCGGTTAGGACTAACGGAAGTTTTTTTGTTTATTTATTTTTGCCCCTGATTTCTTCGGGGGGTGGAGGAAACTGGAATGAGACAAAAAAATGGGAAGATGGGAATCCCCCTGAAGGCTTTGGAAATGATTATCTGAGACCTTTCTTTTGTAATGTTGTTTTACATTTCGAAGGGAGGGAGTAAGAAGAATTGGGGATAATTGTAGGTTTCATTTTCCCCACTTTTTAAAACTTCGAAGGACAAGAATAAAAACTAGGCAGATTGGAAATTCAGAGGAAGTCTACGGAAGAGATCACAGAAAAAGTCCAGGTGGAGAATAAACTAAAAATCGCAAAAGACAACACACCTCTCCTGGCAGACAGCAAATGAGGAGTTCAGAGGCTACCAGTGAAATCAAGTGAAGGAAACAGTGGGAGGAAAAATCCAGAAAATGCATCGTTAAGGAAAGCAGCACAGATGCTGTTCAGCTTGCCAGCACGAGAGCCAACTGTTTAAAGGAAACAGGAAGCTTTGGGGGCGAAGGTAGTAAGTGGAGCAAATAAGGGAGCCGTGGATGGAATTTTTAGGCTGGAGATTTCATGGTGAAAAGTTATGGACGGTAAGAACTTTGGCATGGCGGTTAAAGGGATGAGTCATTCCAGAGACTAAAGAGGCTTTATAAAAAAAGATGTGAACATGTTAGGAGTTGGAGGACACTTGTCACACTAAACATCTTACAAACAAACCGGAATTCACTCATTCTTTCATTTAGCATTTATTAAGCATCAGCCCGCCACTGGGGATGCAAAGGTGGATGAAGCAGGCCAAACACAATCCCTGCTTCTCGGAGTTTACAAATGGATAAATCAGATAGTCTCACTGATGAATATATATGTTCAAGCAGGTGTTCTGGGCAAAGGAGTTCAGATGGAAGCGTGGACACCAAAGGAGCCAGGTCGGCATGGGCTGGGGCGGGGGTGGCGGTGTAAGCGGGCTTTCCAAGGAGTGGCATTTGAACTGGGATCTGGAGTGGGAGACGAAGAAGGTTGGGTGGAAGAATCCTTCTAGATAGAGGGAACAGCGTGTGCAAAGCCCTATGGAGGAAGGCTCATGGCACCTTCAGGAAATAGAAGGTGCTGGAGAACAAAGAGTCAGGAGGGTGCGATGAAGTGAGGCGGGAGGGGCTGACAAAGCCACATCCGGTGGCCTAGGAAGTCATGGTCACTCTCTGGGGTTTCATCCCAAGAGCAGGAGGACATCATAGGGAGCTATGATTTCTTCCTGATGGGAGGAATGAGATGCCCCCAGTAGCTGGACTTCTCAGATAACCAAAACTCACCCATTGGTGAGTTTATTTGTTGCAATTGCCAAAACTGCTTATATTTTCCCACCTTTGAAGGACAAAGGTCTTGGATGAGGCTTGCTCATTTTCTATCCTTCCCAGGGCTTATGTCCCTGAACGCTTAGCATTTTCTCGATGGTGCAACGCATCAAAGACTGTACTTTTGAGGCATAAAAGCTGCTTGTCCTTATGCTTAGTAAGCCTAGACTGTTTTTTCTTTGAATCCTGGTCTGGCTGTGACCTTTTTCAATTCCAGGGGCTGCCATTGTGTCTGCCTCACTCTCTAATGCCCCAGTCTGTTGTGGAAAGAAGAATCTGAGAACCAAATCAGGAGGCTTCAGTTCAGCCTGAGTACATGGGCTTCGTGGCTCCCTGGGTGCATTTTGGGTATCCCCCTGTGCGCACTGATGCTCCAAACGGCAGGGCGGCTGGAGTGGGCTTCCGCTCGTGGCTTAGGGCTGTGCTGTACAATACAGTAGCAACTGCCACACGCGGATTTAAATGTAATTAGTTAACACTGAATAAAGTTGAGAATTCAGGCCTTCATCTCATTAACCACATTTCAAGTGCTTGATGGCCACCATATGAGACAGCACAAATCCGAATGCTTCTATTATCGCAGAAAGTTGAATGGGGCAGTACTGTCTCAAGATGTTGGCAGACAGCAGGAACCAGACCATCTACACTATCGTCATTAATATTTTTAAACATCTATCTGACGGTGACTCTAGACACGGACAAAATGCAGAACTGGATGTGGCCCTTCTTGTGCCTCCAAGCTGACAAAAATACAACCCGCAAATTATTCCTTTCAGAATTGTTATAATTACTGTAATGCTATTGAAGAAATGCTTGGAGATCTGCTATTTCCAGCAGAGCAATGGACTCAAAGCTCATTAAAATTCTACAGTTGCTCCCTGGAAAATCTGAGCTCTTGCTCGGTTCACCTTCCCACAGTGTCTCCAAATAGACACACGTTGCACGCATGCCATGCAGCCTTAATGATCTGTTTGAGAAATTCCATGACACCACCTGAGCCTCTGTCAGTTTATACCTCAACCTCAGGAAACCAGGTACATTCAGGAACCTGAGACCTTGGCACAAGCAGATGCTCATTAAAAAAAAAAATCATCAGCTTGTTGAACTGATGAGCTAGTTATCCTATGTTCTGAGCTCAGAATAGCAAATGAAGAAGAAATAGATCGAAGATATTCTGGCTGAATGTTATATAGAAGTCATGTCAAGGTGTGATGAATAATGCATTAGAGATTCCTTGATTTGCATTATGTGCCAGCTTGAGAATGTGGTCTGTGTCCAGAGGTTTCCATAACCATCACAATCATAATGACATGTATACAGGATCCCTAATCCCTGTGACAACTCTGTAGGATAGGTAGCATTCTCATGGAACAGATGAGGAAACAGGTTCAGGGAGATGGGTTTGGTGGCACAGCGGGAGTCTGGCTCTAAGCCGATGTGACTTGTATGCCCTCAGGGCCAGCCAGCCCCCCCCCACACCGTGCTGCTCTGCTCCCAGATGCACGCTCCCCTGTCTCCTGGGAGGTGGGTTAGGAAAATGCACGCACCAAGGCAGACTGACAGGAAAAGGAGGCCTTTCTGGTCCAGGTGGCTCGAATCTTTCTGGAAGCTTCTCCTCCTTGTAGTTCCTCAGGTGATGGTGTGACTTGTGTGCACTGAACCTTAGCTTTTACTGACAGTGAAAGAAAAAAGCAGAACACAGCATTCTTTTTCGACTGTTGTTGTCAGCTGACTCAACATGACATGAGTTTCAGAGAGAAGTTCCACTTTATTTAAAAGTGAACAAATGAGCAAACAGAAACAAACAAACCTGAAAAAAAAAATTCTCCAGGATGAATGCGAACAGCCTATCTCTTACTAATTGGGCCATTTGTCATTACCACTGCTTCCGGCGGAATGTATTGCCCACGGCAAGGCTGGGGTTTTTGGGTTTTATAAGGTCTCTCCCCTAGAGAACCTCAGCTACTAACCTGAGTGGCTCATAAATATTTTCTGAGCACCTGTCCTGTGTCGGGCACTCAGGATCCAGGGATGAGTGAGATGCAGTCCTTGCCCAAGAGGGGTCTGTAGTCTGGCCTGGGAGAGCCACAGGTCAACAAATAATTAAAACACAGCAGGATAAACGTTATGATACCAGTACATAAGAAGTGCAGAAGATTTGAGTACTAAATGCATACTTTCAACCTCAAAACCCAAGTTAGGGTAGGTTGGATGGGGATGCAAGCTTAGAGACGGGACAAGCTAGGAGCAGGCTATAGGCTATGGTAAGTGCTGAGCAATCCAGACAAGGCGCCTGGGACACAGGCACCCATTACGGAGGCCACAGGGGAGGGTGGCCCAGGACCTAATTTAGAATGATGATCTTATAAACCACGGTTCACTCAGGGATAGAATCAACCTTAATAATTGACTAGTAAATATCTGTCAGCGATACTGAACGAGGGCTGGGATCAGATAATAACTTCAAGAGATGAGAGTCATGGGCTCATCCATCGGGCAACACTGGGAACTGCAAGTTCGAGGCAGGAGAGAAGAAATGGGGGCTTGGACCAGGGAAGGACCCAGAGTTCTAGGGCACAAAGAAAGGACATAAAAGTTTGCCCCAAGGCCACAGGGAAAAGGATGAAATGATCAGAGGGACTCAGCATCACAGCACAGTCTACGATGCACCAGCCCGAGCCCATCCGGCCTGAAGTCTGAAGCGCTGGGCCCAACATCCTCCTTAGACAATCTGAATGGACCTTACCTCTGCTGAACACTAGATGCTCTCCTTTGCACTCCTGAACGAGGGACTCTGTAGGCTTGTTTTCAGAGAGAGTGTGGGAGGCGGAAAAGATGGGAAACTACCCCACACCTCAGTGAGATCCGGGAGAGAGAAATTCGTGATGAAAAGGAGAGAACGGGCAGGCTGCATCTGTGACGCGTGGGCCAGAAGGAAAGGGGGTAGGAGTGGGTGGCTGGCCTTTACGAAGGCCAGGATGGCGTCTAGCTTACAGCAGGCAGAAACCCAATTTCTTTTCATAAGACCGCCCTCCATCTCCCCCAGGACTGCACGAGGGAGGGTGCAGGTGACAGCAAATCTCCTGTGCCTTCAACAAGAAGGTGAATATTCTATATAGCCGCTGGGGCAGCGACAGAACCCCACAGCACCGGGGGCCTGACTTGTCCCAATATGTCCCATATTTCTCAGCATTCCCTCCCCCCTCCACACTTCATGAGTTTTCCTCTCGGCTTCAGTACGAGTGGTGACGATGCAGGAAGGCCAGTTCCTGATGACTTCCTATAGCGACCCTACAAACAGCATCACGTTCTTCCCTTTTGCATGGCAGATGCCACCTCACTCTCACCGAGTCCCTGGGGCCCAGCAAAGTGCTCCACAAGACAGACAGCACCAGGGAAGTCCCCTCCCTCTATAACAAGATGCCCACGCTCTCAGGCGGGGGCCTAATTATGGCAAGCAATAGCCAATAAACCGATATCCTACACAACCAACGAGTTGAGAGTTTACTTCCAAGATGCTTATGGAAGAACCTTGAGCTCCAAGTAGTTGCAGCATCCCGAAGCCATCCTCTGTCCCTGGGGCTCCCTCAGGTCTAGGGCTGTCACCAGACTTAAGGCCCGATCACCCAAGAGGGTCTCATGCCAGGGGCTGGAGTTCAGCAGGAACTCAGGGATGCAAGGCCCTGAGCCATCCTACCCGCCAGTATTCCTTATTGACTCAGCATCCTGTCCAGCCCCTTTGTCCGTTCGTCCTGCTGCCTGAAGGGACCAGCTGCGGGCCTTATGTCTGTCTCACACGTCTCCATACGCAGCTTTTATGCACCAACGATTTCACTGAGTTGCCAATTCCAAATGACCCAAAGTGACGTGGGTGTCCAGATGTGGCGAGCAATGGGCTGGTGAGCAGCGCTAATATGTGGGCACCAAAAGGTCGGTCTAGGATGAGCATGCCATTGGGATCTACACGGAGAAATTAGGAGACCGCCTGTGGGCTTTGTCAACATTTAAAGGATGCCCAGCGTGAGTGACACCTTAGTTTTGGCTGAAGGCACATTCTTTTTATTATTCAGTCTCAGGATATATATCAGAGCACAGGCCTTTCACATCTCAAAATCGGAAAGTGCAGTAGACTTAACATCCGGGACCTTAGCATATCTGCACATATGATGTTGAATTCCTTCTACAGTATATCCTTTCCATTATTTTTTAATTTCTCATAAATGTCTATTTCCTGGCTAAAACCCACAGCTTACTTAGGGCATTTTGAATTCTTTCCACTTTCAAAATCAGCATATGTAGTTGGCTTTCTTTATAGACCCTTTTCCATAACAGAATACTTTCCAGAACCCCTCACAAGAGTTACTGAGCTAGGGGCACCTGGGTGGTGCAGTCTGTTGAGTCCAACTCTTGGTTTCAGCTTAGGTCATGATCTTGGGGTCGTGAGTGCAGAGTCTGCTTGAGATGCTCTCTCCCTCTGCCCCTCCAGCTCGTGTTCCCTATCTCCCTAAAATACATAAATAAATCATAAAAAAAAAAAAGTTACTGAGTAGAAACATGGTGAAACCTGAGTTGAAATGCAGACGCTAAGCAGTAGGCTAAGCTCATCACCAGCTAAATGGCTTGCCCTCACCCCACACAATTGCTCTTAGACCATTCTAGTGCCTCAGCAGCAGAACAAATTATTACAGGTCACAGGCTTTCGGGGTCGTTAACAGAGAGTCAAAACCAGGAACAGTCCAGCTGCAAAGGCCCAGCAGCCAACGAGCTGGCTCCGGCCCTGCTATTAATCCTGCCCTCAGGAAGGGAAAGCCTTCTTTCTTGAAGCCTTGGACCATTCCTTGTGGGGGCTGTGTGACACACAGCACTGGGCTCTGTGCTCAGAGGTGAGGCTTTCCCTCAGGATGTTGGCCATGGTGCAGGTGTCCATGAGGAGAGCCCTGAGGTGTTTCTTCCCTCAGGTTGGCCTGTTGGCTCCTGGGGGGAAGGATGGGGAGGGCGGGGGGTTGGTGATGGTTTTGGCAACTGTGGAGGCTCCCAGCTTCTCTGCCCCGCCTGCCACCATAAGCCAGGAGCTGCGGTTCAGCCCTGCCAGGCAAATATGTGTCTTTGGCCCTTCCTGCTGTCATGGCCCTGCTCGGACCCCCACATTTCCATTCCCCAGTCTCTGTCCCTGCCCTTATTTCTACTCTCTAATCACCTTTCTCCTTCCAGAGGATCTCTCTGTGTCACAGAAAAGGGACTCTGTGATTTTGGACCGAAAGGAGGGTGAGGAGAACTTGAATAGAGTTTAGAACGGTTATTGCCATCATGAGGAAATTCAAATAGCTTTCTATGCCTTTCCACCTTCTTAACTCCCACACCCGTCCCAGACAATTTGACGTCAGTTCCCATGTGTTAGCACCCCCTCCTTCTGACAGGAACTTCCTTGAAAGATAAATTTAAACAGAAATTCCATTATGCCATTAGAATCTCATCCAGAATCGCATTTATTTTTGAAAAGTTTTTTCTTAGCGCTGTTTAGTGATCTTTTAATTATGCCAAACAACTGTCAGAAATCATATTGCAGGGCTTCTCGCAAATGTCCCAGTCGTCTTAAGTCACCATATTGTTACTCCTCCAGAGTTTCCAGTGCTTTTGTTCAGCCACGAAGATGAAGACGAGCCTCTGCCCCTGAGGCCCCGAAGGAAGAGGAATGAGCGTGGCTGGGGGGGCCCAGGCCTGCGCTCCCTGTCCTCCAGGGCTGTGTCTGCGCCAGGCTGCCATTTCTAATCTTGCCTGGGGCCTGGCTCCGATTCCCTCTCATGCCCCCGATCTTATTTATCAATAGCATGTGAATTAGAGCAGAAGCAAACAGACACCGAGCTAATCATGGCCCACCCTCGGGCCTGGTGAGGACAGCTGTGTCCCAGAGGCCCGGATGTACCCCACTCCTTGCGGCGACTTGATTTTCAGTTTCGAGGGTCCTGCTTCTCAGGAGCAGATGGGACCTTTGATTGAGGATGGAAAGGGATTTAGGAGTAGACAAGGATAAGATCTAGAATGTTCACATTTTCTTCCCTTAACTCTCCCTTGTATCCACCCATCCTTCTGTGGCTGCCTATCACCTATGCAAATATTTCTCCTAAAAGTCCCTCAAGCCATCAGCAAGTAAG